>NC_030832.1:35133352-37924229 GCF_001704415.2 Capra hircus | reverse complement strand
TGCTGGCCATTAAAAGGTCATCAGTAGAAGTTTGTTAATATCATGACCTTTTTTTGTCTGTCCCTTTTTCTTCTCTCTATCCTCAATAAGACAAGCTTTTTTTTCACTTAAGTAGAAATCACAGTTTAGAAATGATAATTATCACCCTAGGACAGAAGGTTTCTTTTTCTTGGTGAAAAAAAAAAAAAACCCAAGCTGTCATTATTCTACTTTAACTGAGTTTCATGAACACATGCTGTGTTCACTGGTGGTGTCTTATGAATTGGACGAACATGAATGTTGTCTTGGTCTACAGACTTAAAATAGCCACATGATTATAGAAGTACAGGTCCTGAGTGTAGGTCCAAATATGGAACCTGAATGATATAACAAAATTAGAAGTGCAGTTTTAGAAGTTAATTATGCCATTGAGTAAATGTTTACCTCTTTTGAAGGCTTTGCTCCATTGCTTATAATCCTGAGTTTTAGAATGAGAAAGCCTTTTTCTGCACCTTTTCTAACTGTACACGAAATGTGTGCTCTTATTGCATGTAGAGATTTACATTAAATTATTAATTTGCAGGTCATTTTTTTTTCAGTTTACAAATGAGCCTACAAAATGTGCCATATAAGCTAAATTGCTTTTAGTTAAGGATATATTTGTTACATATCTTTATATAATGTTATTTTGAGTAACTGAGTAAAGCCTTTTGTAATGGGTAAGCATCAGAGAAAAAGAATTATGCATTGAGCTTCTGGAAATTTATTTTTCAGAAGAAATTTAGGCGGTCTCACTTGAATTCATTAAAAAAATATAATTTTCAGTTAGAGACTTCATCTGTGAGTTGCAACTTGCAGAACATGGACAAGGGAAAAAAATATTAATGATCTTGAACTTCCCCGGTGGTCCAGTGGTTAAGAATCTGCCTACCAGAGCAGGGGGCATGGGTTTGATCCCTGGTCCACGGAGCCGCTAAGCCCATGCACCACAACTACTGAGCCTGCTTGCCGAGGTGCCTGCAGTCTGTGCGCCCTAGAGCCTGCACCCTACAATGACCCGCTCCCCTCAACTAGAGAAAGCCCCCTGCAGCAGTGAAGACCCAGCGAAGTCATAAATAAATAAATAAATAATTTTTATTAATTACCCAAATATCGTCATTCTTAGAATAGAATGGAAAACACTGATGTTTCTCAGCCAGTTCAAGATATCAGATGTTTTATTTAAGGGTATATTTATCTCTTTTTGACCCTTGGACTCCTTGACAACAATTAGCAGAGGCATTTCCTTTGCTTTCCACTGAGATTGATTTCTGCTTTGTCTGCTGAATTCTTATTGTTCACCTCATAACCTTCTGGTGGCCTTCCCATTCATTTCCTGCTTGCATCAGAATTCCTGTCTCACATTTCTGTCTCCACCCTAAGTTGACTTGACTTGCACTTAAAGCATAGAATCTTTAGTGCTGTGAGACTGCCTCTTAGAAACGATTTTAAGGCGACGGTGGGGGCCGGGGAGGGGGCCTGGCTGCTTTGAAAAAAATTCTCCTATTTTAGGTAAAGGTTGCTTCATCAGTCCATCTAGATTTGGATGCCTGTAAAATAGAGAATTTGATACGATTTTTTATTTAATGGCCTTTCACAAACTCTGCTTTTCATTTATTTAGTTACAATAACAAGTTTAAAGGATAAATAACAAACACCTGCCTAATCTGCACCAGTTGTTAGCATGTTGCCACATTAGCTTTTATACATCTACTTTGTTGTCCTGAAGGAGTGAGAATACATTACAGAGGACTTCATCGCTAAAGGCGTCATCTCTGTCTCCTAAGAGTCAGAACATTCTCCTACCTGCGGTCAACCATTATCAAAGTTCCAGGCGGCGCAGTGGGGAAGAATCTGCTTGCCGATGCAGGAGGCTCGGATTCCATCCCTGGGTCAGGAAGGTCCCCTGGAGAAGGGAATGGCTGCCTTCTCCAGTATTCTTGCCTGGAGAATCCCATGGACAGAAGAGTCTGGCGAGCTCCCTTCCATGGGGTCTCAAAGAGTCGGACATGACTGAGCGACTAACGCACACCATCATAGTTAAGAAATGGAAAATAATTCCATGTTATGTGATGCTGCTACTGCTGCTAAGTTGCCTCAGTCATGGCCGACTCTGTGCGACCCCATAGATGGCAGCCCACGAGGCTCCCCCGTCCCTGGGATTCTCCAGGCAAGAACACTGGAGTGAGTTGCCATTCCCTTCTCCAGTGCGTGAGAGTGAAAAGTGAAAGTGAAGTCGCTCAGTCGTCTCCGACTCCCAGCGACCCCATGGACTGCAGCCCTCCAGGCTCCTCCATCCATGGGATTCTCCAGGCAAGAGTACTGGTAGTCTAAATTCAAATTTTTCCTATTTTACAAAATATATTTTTGATGGCTATTTAAAAATGTAGATTTACAGTCAAGTTTCATTTATCAAATTTGGTTTTTATAGCTCTTTTAATCTAGAACAGCCACCCCCAGGGACTTCTTTGGTGGCCCAGTGGTTAAAACTCTGAGCTTTCAACAGAAGCAGCAGGAGTTCAGTCCCTGGTTGGGGAACTAAGATCCCACATGCTGTGCAGCGTGGCCAAAGAATTTAAAAACTAAGTGTACAATTCAATGACTTTTTTTAAAAAAAGAAAGAATTGTAAAACAGCTACCCAACCCTGACTCCCACCTTTTTTGAATAGTCCAGGTCGGTTCTTTTATAGGATGGCACACATTTCTGGTTTTAACTGTTTCCGCTTTATGTTATTTAAGTCCACTCTCCTTTATTTCCTATAAACTGGAAATTAGGTCGAGATCTTGAATGGATTTAGCATAAATGTTTGGCATAAATATTTCATAGGTAGGTTCACCATCTCTTTTATTACCAAGCTTCTTCATGGTAGCCCTGTGTCCTGTTTTCATGGCACAGTTATTAACAGGGCCCGTTTTGCTCTCTTGGAAGTATTAAGTGGTCACTACTTATAAGCGATGATGTGCACTTCAAACTGCCTCCCTTCAGGAAGCCCATCAGATTATATTGTTCCACTACTTAATTATATTAAGATAGATTACTTGGCTAAGGTGGTGACTGACAGATTTTTTTTTTTACTGTAAAGGCATGTTTGTTTGTTTGTTTGTTTGCAGTTAGTAAATAATCTGTGGGATGGTCTTTTGAGACTGTGAATATCTCATACCCCAATAGTCCTTAACTCATGGTTTTAGAGTCCTTTGATGACCTTTGACAGAATAAATGCCACAGTGGTGGTTACAGTGCTAACTGTATTTAAATGATTAAGAGTTTGAAGTTGAGATTGATTCTCTTTTAATGAGAAAATGATGTTTTATTTATCCCCCAAACATTTCAGGATCCCCAGATAAATATGGGTTGCCTACTATTTTAAGTGCTTTTTTCTGTTTCTTGCTGCAGCTTTCTATCCTTTGAAAACACTAAGAATAATGTCCCTGCATCAGTTTTTACTGGAGCCAATCACCTGTCATGCCTGGAACAGAGATCGTACCCGTAAGTATGCCATCGCCTTGGCTCTTTTATCTCGGTACCACTGATTCTCTTAGATGTTGGCATTTTTAAGAATCACATATTTCAGTGTCATATGTAAACAGGGACATAGATTCAGAGAACTAGGTCAGTCAGCTGGGATTTTGATAAGGATTATTTTGAATCTGTAGCTGCACTATCTCTTTTAAAGCAATTCAGACTTGGTTTACTTTTTTTTTTAATGAATGTATTTATTTGGCTGGGCATGTGGGATCTTTAGTTGCCACATGTGGGATCTAGTTCCTTGATCAGGCATCAAAACGGGGTGACCTGCACTGAGAGCACAGTCTTAGCCGCTGGACCACCAGGGAAGTCCCAGTTTGCTCTTATTTTAAAATAAATCTTTGGCACATAAACAGTATACTTCAGGTTGTTGTTGAATAAAGTGAAAACCTAGATATGGGCCTCTATATGGATATTTTGGAGAAGGCGATGGCACCCAACTCCAGTACTCTTGCGTGGAAAATCCCATGGATAGAGGAGCCTGGTGGGCTGCAGTCCATGGGGTCGCTAAGAGTTGGACACGGCTGAGCGACTTCACTTTCACTTTTCACTTTCATGCACTGGAGAAGGAAATGGCAACCCACTCCAGTGTTCTTGCCTGGAGAATCCCAGGGACGGGGGAGCCTGGTGGGCTGCCGTCTGTGGGGTCGCACAGAGTTGGACACGACTGAGGCGACTTAGCAGCAGCAGCAGCAGCAGCAGCAACAACATCTGGATATTTGAACCATGGCAGAACGGTGAATCTAGAGCTTCTGCTTTGTGATCACGTCTTAAAGCTTCACAGCTTAGTTTTCTATAATTCTGTCTCTACTGTCTCATCTAAAAATAGGGTTTTGGAGTATTTCCAATTATGTTTAATAGAAACATAAGTTCTAATTTTTCTCATTTAAGCTAGTCAATATACTCAGTGTCTTAAGTCAGAGTTTTTTGTTATGCCACATTCTAATCTGAAACGTAGTTTTCAGGTTTAAATTTGGATTTGGATTTTGAAATCCCTACACACATCTTGGAGATTTAAAGAAATATGTAACTGGCTTCCAGAAAGCACTTAAAGTCTTAGAATTCTAGAGCTAGGTATTTATTCCGTAGTTTCATCTTTAAACAGATGTAGCTTTCCTAAGGAGTGAAGAAAAGGGGATATGATAGATGAGGGAGCTGTTAAATGATTGACCTAAAGTTTGGGTCATAGACTTTAACTTTCAGAAATCAATTTTTATTTTTTAAAAACGGATGAACTAGAAAGGAGAAAAATATCGTATAAGTTCAAAAAGTCCATTATATATGTATATTCTTAATATTTTAGATTGGTCGAAGAGGTTTCTCTTAAAAACAGATTGGTATTTTGTGATTTATATTGGCTTTATTGTAAAGAAAAACTTCAATTTATTTTATCAGTAGAATCAAAGGTACTTTTCCTTAATAAATTAGTGGTTCGTGATGGCAATAATAAGAACCTACAAGCTATTTGCAGTGTTTCAGCAAATCTACAGAAATTAAATATTTATCATTCGTAACATTGGACAGGTAAACTAAAACGTCAAATATTTTACTGTGGACCAAAATCATATCTGTTAAGTACAGCAGCATTGTTTGTTTGTTACTGGTTAGAATCCTTAATTGACAGTTGTGTATGTTTCTAATAAAATGAAATTTTTAGTTTCTCTTTAAAACATTTTAAAATATGGGCTCCAAGTAGAGGTAAAAATAATAAAGGAATTACTTCTTCAGGGGCCAAAATTGGAAACCATTTTCTAGACCTGCCTTCCCGTTCCTTCCTTCAGTCTGTTTTTAAAATGCTCACCGTAGGAATTCCCTGGTGGTCTAGTGGTCATGCTCCAATTCGGGAGGTGCAGATTCAGTCCCTGGTCGGGGAACTAAGATCCCACATGCTGCCTGACATGCCACCCAGCGAGGCCGAAAAAAAATTTCTTTTAATAAGTAAATAGATAAATAAAATACCCACTGTGGGAATTCCCTTGTCATCTAATGGTTAGTACTCCATGCTTTCACTGCCAAGACCTGGGTTCAATCCCTGGTCAGGGAACTAAGATCCCCACGAGCCATGCAGCACAGCCTGGAAAAAAAAAAAAAAAAGAAAAGCCCACTGTAACAGATACCTTTTTTGGTGGCAAGTTCAAATATTAACCTTTGACTTTTTTTTCCCAGAGATCGCCCTAAGCCCCAATAATCACGAGGTCCACATCTATAAGAAGAATGGGGGCCAGTGGGTGAAAGCCCATGAACTCAAGGAACACAATGGACACATCACAGGTAAAGGGAGCGGGCTCAGGGCAGCATTTCCCAGCACCGCACACCCTTGTATAGACAGAGAGCCTGGGAAAGGAAGTCGGCCACCCTACTCAGAGTCGCGCAGCACTTCCTGAGCTGCCTTCAGAAAACTTGAGACAATGTCCTAATAGTCACCTCGGTTTTGAAGTGTGTCTCTGAGTCCCGCTGGTACACAGAACTCTGCTAGTGTTACTGAAAACACAACCTCCGGGGACTAAACAGCTTAGATGGAGATGAGACGTGAAAGTGAAAGCCAGACAGCACGTCAGCTGGGTGAAGCTGCCAGCCAGGCCGGGCTTGCGAGTCCTGAGGGGACGCCGTGTCTTCCACGACTTTCCTTATGTTGCTTTTGGGGCGGGGAAAACATTCCACAGTATCGAAAAGGACAAAGAGGAGTGTAACAAACAGCCATATTCCTGCCACCCAGAGTTAGCCGCTGTTTATCTTTTCTCCTGTGCCAGAAAATTTGGGAAACCAAAGATTGGATTATAAGAAGCGTTATTGTAGATAATGGTAACGCACCCTCTCAGCCCCATCCCCATTCCTGTCCCCCAGAAGGCAGTCTGAAGTTTGGTATGACACTGTCCCCGTCTGTTTTTTATAGTTTGACTTGCATGTATATGTGTTATCGTTCAGTCACTCAGTCGTGTCCACCTCTTTGAGACCCCATGGACTGCAGCATGCCAGGCTTCCCTGTCCTTCACTGTCTCCTGGAGGTTGCTCAGACTCATGTGCATTGAGTTGATGAAACTGAAAGTCACTCAGTGGTGTCTGACTCTTTGCGACCCCGTGGACTAGTCCCTGGAAGTCTCCAGGCCAGAATACTGAGTGAGTAGCCATTCCTTCTCCAGGGGATCTTCCCGACCCAGGGATCGAACCCAGGTCTCCCGCATTGCAGGTGGATTCTTTACCAGCTAGGCCACCAGGGAAGAAGTATGTAGGTGGAGGCAGACCCAGCAGATTGCTTTTACCCGCTGGTTAGCATTCCATGCCTCATTTGTTTACTCATTCCTGCACTGAAAAACATTTATTTCCACTTTTTCCTTGTGACATTGAAGTGCTAAATTGAGCGTGCCTAGGAAGATCTCCTGGAGAAGGCAGTGGCACCCCACTCCAGCACTCTTGCCTGGAAAATCCCATGGACGAAGGAGCCTGGTGGGCTGCAGTCCATGGAGTCGCTAAGAGTCGGACACGACTGAGCGACTGCACTTTCACTTTTCACTTTCATGCACTGGAGAAGCAAATGGCAATCCACTCCAGTGTTCTTGCCTGGAGAATCGCAGGGATGGGGGAGCCTGGTGGGCTGCTGTCTGTGGGGTCGCACAGAGTCGGACACGACTGAAGTGACTTAGCAGTGGCAGCAGCAGGAAGATCTCCGTCCAGGAGTGAATGTTTGTCTCTGGGAGACTTGCTGCACCCCAGGGCTATGCAGATCTTAGCCTTGCCAGGTGTCGTCAGCTTGCCTTCACCCCACCTGCCCTGACAGGAGAGCTGGTCTCCCAGGCTTGTCAGAGTCGGACTGGCCAGTGAGTGAGCGGTGGGCTCTGTCTGAGTTGCATTTCCCTGGTTCATAGAAAGGCTGCTGCTGCTGCTAAGTCGCTTCGGTCGTGTCCGACTCTGTGCAACCCCATAGACGGCAGCCCACCAGGCTCTACCATCCCTGGGATTCTCCAGGCAAGAACACTGGAGTGGGCTGCCATTGCCTTCTCCACATGGAAAGGTTGAGCGGCTGTTTATTAGCCACCCAGGTTTTCTTTTTCATGATGTCACTGTTCATAACTCCTAACCACTCTTCCACTGAATTTTTGTGTCCTTTTTTCTTGTCAATTTGTAAAAGTCTGGATCTTAATGCGTTGGTTCTGAGGCAGATTCCTAAGTGTGCAGTAATGTTCATCTTTGACAAAAACTCTCAGTGAATAGCTGGGGAAAGGTAACATCAGAGCAGTGTTAAGAAAGCGTCAAGTAAAGGAGAGAGAAAAATGGAGCATTTTTACAAAGGTTTTCAGAACTTGGTGAACCGTTTCTTGATGCCAGATTTCAAGAGAATGTATTACTGTGCTGGGAAATCCTATCTGACGGCTTTTTTTAAAAAAAAAAAACAACATACTTATTGCTGTGTTCGGGAAGAACTCTTTATTCTTTGACCCTTAACTACTGTAGTTTCTTTTTTATCCTGTTTTCTGGCTGAGTGATTCAGCCTCTTTTCTTTCAACAGTTTGGCTAAGCACATCAGAACTTGCTCTCCATAACATTTCACTTACAAATTTCTCACGTCTGTCTTGAGTCTCCTTTCTTCTCGCGGTAGTTTTTGCGCTTAAGTGGGCAGCACAGGGACTGATGGTAAATGTTTCTTTTTTTTAATTGGGACCCTTGAGGTTTGCCTCTGATTCTGATTAGCATAAAGATATCCTTCCCCCATCAGAGAAAAACAGCATATTTTGACCTTCTGCACCCCTTAGACTGTGTCCCCAGCAAAAACTCATGACTGTCCCTTCTGGCTTTGACCAGTGATTTGTGTGTGATGCCAGTCAGGGGCCAACTGGCTGTATTACCAAACTAGCACCAAAGACATAATTTCTATTTTGGTTGCTGTTTCTTTCCCATGGCCTTATTTCTATGAGGTTTGGCCTATTTCCATTAACTCCCTTTGCCGGTGGCCTTGCAGCCTAAAAATAAGCACACTCATATTTTAAGTTGGAATTTTAGCATTAGGAAATACTGAAAAAATGAGAAAAGGCCAAGATGAAAGACCAAAGAACTAGCCAAGAAAGTGAAATAGTTATGTCCTTTCTCTCCCCTGCTTCTCCTTTGGAATCCTTTGAACTTGGGCCTGTTTTCTGTCCAAATGCTCAAATGACATTTTTCTTTTTTAGATCTGAAAAAAAAAACTGTTGTTGGAAAAGTCTAAATATAACTCTGTGGCAGAAGACCAAAGATCAAACATACTTTCTCAGAGAGATAGTAACTATGGAAAAAGAAAACGCCCCTCTGAAGTTTTTTAGAAGAAAAATCTGCTCAGTAATAGAGAGGAAAAGAATATGGCATGCATCAAAGGATAGCAGAGTTCTGGTGTTTTTCTTTGAGTTTATTCTTTTTGGTTAAATATTTGATCACCATCTCTTAAAAAAAAAAAAAGATTTTACTGTGGACAGTTTTAAAAAGATGGCAATAAGAGAGTAAAGCAATGAGCCCCTATATACCCATCACTCAGGGTCAGCAATTACCAATTGGTGGCCAGTCTTGTTCTCAACTCACTTTCCTTCTTTCTGTTCTGTTTTCAAGCACATCCCAGACATTGCCTCATCTCATATTTTCAGTTCCTGTCTCTAAAAGATAAGGATTCTTCAAACAATAACCAGTACAGTCGTCAGTTGTTTTAGTTGGCATCCTCATAAGGTACACACATGGTTGTGATTAACTGAAGTCCCTCCAGTTGACGGGTTCCTTCTTTCTTTTCCTTTGCTGTGGAAACTTGAGAGATCGGGTTGTCTGTCTGCCGTGTTTCCCAGAGCGTGGGTTTTGCAGACTGCAGGCACTCGGTGCTTCCTAGGTTTCTTGGTCCTCTGTTTCCATGACTCGCTAGTTGAGGTTAGGAGATGGCGGGTTTTCATGAAGGAGGCACGTAACGTCATGTCACCTTTCTTTCTGTGATGTTAGCGACTGTTGGTGATCTTTCCCCTATCCATTAATTTAGAAGTGGCTGCGCCGTGGTAATACTCTCTAGCATTTCCTCTCTATTAAGTGGAATGCATTTATAAAGGAGATGCTTACCTTCACCTACTGTCTGGTTATCCTGGGATGCCGTTTGTAAAGGAAAGACGGGACAGACGCTCGAGTCCTTTCCTTTTCTTTTGAAGTCTTCTGATGGCAGGAAAACGGAAAAAAAAAAAAGATGCAGCAGTAAATTAGCAAGAGATGAGAACTTGCCTTTTACTGACCGTTTGCCTTCCTTACTTTTTAACAATGTGTTTTTGCATTACATTTCTGGGAATTTATCACAGATCATTTTAACCAAAGCAAGAAGGTATGTGCCTTAATGTTCATGCCGATCTTATCTATTCTATTAATAATGTAATTGGAAACCAAACATACAACAAAAGGATGTTTGGGGAAATTATTGTGATGAGATCAGTGTTCTAACATAACTTATACCCACTGCTAATTTACTGAAAGCAGAAGAAAACGTTTGCCATGATATTAGTGTCATTTGAGGGAGGAGCATGTGTAGCTGTGAGATGGAGTAGGGCTTTTGTTACTTTCCTGTATGTCCCATTGTGATGTGTATCTTGTGATAATATGTGGGTTTGCTGTTGTAGTTAAAAATAAAAATTTAAATCTAATAAAGAGGGCTGCAAAGCTATCCTGTAATGAATGGATTTTAAATCAAAAATGCACATCACTGAGAAGACACTCCCCCATCTTTTCCCCTTTAGTGGTATGAATAATTGAGCTGACTACTCCGGTAGGTGAATGAATATAACCTCACACTCCTAAAGTCACTGCGATTTATGATTAATGGAGACTTTGATTCTTATTTTTTTCATATAACTGTTAAGAATGTTGATTATTTTTAAGGAAATACCTAAAATAAAAATTTATTAGTGGTATTTCTATAACTTTAATATTAAATTATGTTTATAGAAAATATTTCATCAGTAAGTATAAAATGGCTGAGTCATAGCAGATTTTACTCTTGGTGTATAACAAACTGCCCTTGACTTTGGGATCCTTCACAGAGGCTTCCCAGGTGGTGCTAGGGTTCCACTAGTGGTAAAGAACCCGCCTGCCAATGCAGGAGACTTAAGAGAGGGGGGTTTGATCCCTGGGTCGGGAAGATCCCCTGGAGGAGGGCATGACAACCCATTCCAGTATTCTTACCTGGAGAATCCATGGAAAGGGAGCCTGGCGGGCTGCAGGCCATGGGGTCGCAAAGAGCCAGACACGCCTGACTGAGTGTGAGCAGTCCTGACTGTTTAGGTCTCTTCCTAGTTTGGATACAAAGACACTCAAAGACTCTCACAGAACCTTTATCATATAGGAAAGGCATCTTGGTTAGTTTAAATAGCAGCTACCTTCAGAAGAATCACAATTGATATTTTCCCCTCTCTATACTGAAGGTCGTTCACCCTGTACATTGCTTTATTTGGATGTCATATTGTAGACTTCCAGTTAATAACCAAGGTCTGTTACTGCGTAAGTAAAGGTACTTTCAGACCAAAAGGAAAAACCAATCTGGTAATGAGGGAAGATAAAGGTCTTCAGATCAGAATTCTAAAGCCATGGGAGTGGGTGGTAAGAATGCCCCTGCTTGGTTTGGAAGCTCCACAGTTATAGAGCTCTGTTCTGCGTGGCCTCCAGAGGATCCTGAGTCACAGAACTTTGCAGAGGAGCGTCCTTGCCTTGGTGATCAGGACCATCGGTGGGGAAGGACAGCTGGGGAGGAAGGTCCCAGGCCCACCCGCCAGTGCCCCGTCTGTTGTTGCTGGCCAGGCGGAGCAGATGCCCACCACATCTCACTTGCAGGTATCGACTGGGCTCCCAAGAGTGACCGCATCGTCACTTGCGGGGCCGACCGCAACGCTTACGTCTGGAGTCAGAAGGATGGTGTCTGGAAGCCAACCCTGGTGATCCTGAGAATTAACCGGGCGGCCACTTTCGTCAAGTGGTCCCCGCTAGAGAACAAGTTTGCTGTGGGCAGTGGAGCACGACTCATCTCTGTCTGTTACTTCGAGTCTGAAAATGACTGGTGAGCACCATCCAAGTATTTTTATTTCTGTCTGTGGAATTGTACGTTTGGACCGCTGTGTCCTCAGTGACTTCTTGAGGCACTGGGTACAGGCTTCACTATAACTTCAGCTCTTCCACATCCAGAGATGTTTCTTTCCTTTGAAATTCTCCATTCTCTCTGAGCATTTTTCCTTCTTCTGAGTACAAGTCCAGTCTCACATCTTCCTCACGTTCATATCAAGCTGTAGTTCCCACGTTCTGATCTCCTAACTTGTTTTCTTTAAGATGCTACAATTCTTCTCACTCTGCACCGTCTACGTTGCTATTTTCTTCCCCTGATGTTTATATATCATAAACTTGAAAGAGTCCTCATGCCCTAAGGAATAGTTTTTTTTTCCCCTATCTCTATTAACTTTAAAATATCTAGAATTCCTATAGAGAGTAGTATTTTCCTGTCTTTAAAGTTTGCTAACGAAATCTGTGTCCTGCTATACCATTTTACTTATCTAAACTGTTGAAGTAAAAATTGACCAAAATCTCAGAAATAAATCAGCCTGTTGTACATTCTTTAGACTGTAAACCACTCATAGCTGATCCCGTCAAAATACCCAGGTTTATTTTATAGCTAAGTAACTGATTTTAACTACTCCTTCCTGCTCACTTTAATGAGGAAACCACTCTGCTCTACCCAGCACGGCACGTGTTCAGAAAGGGTGGTAAATAGCCTCCAACATGGAATTGTCATTTAGTGTGAAACTGGCAGTGTTTGTGTTTGTACTAAAAATAGCCGAGTACACAGTATTCTTCGTGTGTCCCTGTCTGAGACAAGGAAAGGAAGGGATGGTCATGTTACATTTTGTAGTTTAGTAAAACCTCAGAAATTTTGATCGTCTGTGAATCTGCAACAAGACTGAATTATGAATTAAAGACTGGCGGCCTTTCTTTCAAGCCCCTGTTAACATAAGGATAACAAAATACTACCTGCGAGAAATTGTTCAGAAGGTTCACTGTAACAGAGGAGAAGCAGCATTTGGCATTTTTATTCACTGAAAATCAGTTTCAGTGCAGATAAATCGGGCTCAACTGTAGGACACAGTAGTGTCCCTTGAACAAGACGCGTGTTCAGTGGAATGTCTCAGCTGTGGCACGATGTTTCACTGGTGGGATGCAAGTACTCTTAAAAAAACCTCTAAAGGCCTTTAATGTAAAATAATTGGCACAAAGCACGTCAGAATGCTGTCTGTTTTCCAGAAAGGCCCCTATGAGAAAGATTCTCTAGAAAAGTAACCTAGCATTCAGCTCAAGAGTGAGTCTCTCAGCTCCTGAGTAATAGAACGGGATTGGTTTTTAAGCATCAGTTTAAGGATAGAAATTGAATTAGGCCAGAATAATGACTGATCTTAGATATAAATAAACTATTTGGGGGTGGTTTTTTTTTTTTTTGGAATCTTTTTTGGCATGTGGAATCTTAGTTTCCTGACCAGGGGTTGAACTCATGCCCCCTGCATTGGCAAGGAGGAGTCTCAATCACTGGAATACCAGGGACGTCCATACATGTTTTGAGTGGAGCTTGAGAATTAGGCTTCCCAGGTGGCTCAGTGGTAAAGAATTCACCTGCAATGCAGGAGTTTCAGGAGACCCAGGTTCAATCCCTGGATCAGGAGGAGCCCCTGCAGAAGGGCATGGCAACCCACTCCAGTATTCTTGCTGGGAGAATTCCATGAACAGAGGAGCCTGGTGGGCTACAGTCCATGGGGTCACAAGAGTCAGACACGACTGAAGCAACTTAGCACGCATGCACAGAGAATTAGCCAGAGGCTCATATTCAGCAAGAGGTTCTACTCATTTCTTGACTTTTTTGTGAAAAAATAAATCTGCAGCTTCAGAGAGACTTAGAAAGGGAATTAAATTGTTTTACAACCAACCCAAACTTAACCCAAAACGAAGGAAGAAATCACTGAGTTATTTGTAATAAAAATTTAAGTGATGTCAAACCTCCATTTTTATTTCTAAGGTTAGAGTCACATGTAATCTGAAAGTCCATGGTGGGGGGCAGTGGTACCAGAATTAATCTACAAATACACTCCCTGACGAGGGTCCCCTGGTAGCCGGGAAAGTTCAGAACCGGATGTTCCAGTGAAAATGTCAAAGGGTGAAGAGGAGCCGAAGGGCCGCTGAGGGTCCCCCTTCCTCGCTTCCTTTATAAACACACCTCCTCTCCAGCAGGAGCCCGGCGGCCCTATGAGAGCCCTGTGGAGCTGGTTTCACCTGGCGCACGTCTGTGGGTCATCTGGGGACGGTTGCTTGATGCGTGGGTAAACTGAAATGGGTTTTCTCCTTTTGTAGGTGGGTGAGCAAGCACATTAAAAAACCCATCCGCTCCACGGTCCTCAGCTTGGATTGGCATCCCAACAACGTCTTGCTGGCCGCAGGATCCTGCGACTTCAAATGCAGGTGGGAGCAGGCGAGGGTTGGCAGCAGCCTTCAGCTCCTCGTTCTCCATCCTTCAGCAAGTGTTCATGTGGTTCCTTTCCTCTGTAAGGGACTGTGCCAGGCCCCATGAGGCGCTCGAGAGATGAAAGGAGCTTGTGATCTAGAAAAGGAGCGCCAGCAAGCGTGGAATTAGGAGGCAGAAAGAAGAGGGCGAGGAGGGGCAGGTGGAGGGGCTGCAGGGGCCAAACCAGGAAGTGTCCTCCAGCAGAGCATCCCTGGGCGGCAGGTGGGGGGCGCAGGTGCAGGCCCCCCACCCCCACAGGTCGTTTCTCATCTCACAGCCCTGGCAGCGGACTTGGCGCGTTCCAGAGTGAAGCTGAGATGAGCATCAGGGCTGAACAGGGCGCGCTGGGTTCCTCCTCAGTTGAAGCTCTTTATTTCTCATGAGCATGGGGCTGGAAGAAACAGGGCCACTTTGCTGAGAGCTTTAAGGAACATACAATGTAATTGCTTTTTAAAGCTGTTCTTTATCAGAAGGCTTTTTTTTTTCCCTTTAGCCAAAAGAAAAGCAAATATATGTTGCTTCGTTATTCGCTGGTTTGTGGGTTGGGAGATGGGGGTGCAGCTTTCTTTAGTAAGCTGTGTGGAGACATTCCAGAAAACCTGTCTAGTGATTTATATCCAAGAATATCCAAGTTCTTTTGGTTTGTTTTGTTAAGGATGTGTGTAAGGATTCGGCTGTGGGATGAGAGGGCGGTAGCATCAGGTGCTTTGGGGAAAATGCTGACCCTCCTACTTGAGAAGCAGTGTAGCAGTTAGGGTTCGGAAGTTTTCAAAGAGAAGATGTACAAGGAAATGGCACTGGAGAGCGAAGGGACTAGAAGGACCGACTCTCAGCTGTCTACAGCCCTTCTGCTTCCCACGTCTGGGTCAGAACAGCCTCCCACAGAGAATTAATTCTTGGAATCAGAGGAGACCGATGACCCGAGGCTGTAAAGGACCCGCCTTCATCCCAGACAAGCCCTGCCACCAAGGCTGGATGATGAGACTAGGCTGCTCCCTCAGCCGCCCTGGCCGCCCTTGGCTTTCTCTTGGGATGTCCCTTTCTTTCTTCAAATGAGTTAGTACCGGTGGTCTCCTGCAGGGCTGCAGATTGTTTCCTGTCTCCTGCCGTTTGTCCGTGTGGGCTTTCTAGACCGCTGTTGTTGAGAATGATGGCGGTAGCCTCGTTTAGCAGAGTCCACCGTGGGCCGGGGAGGGGCAGGCAGGACAGCACGGTCCTCCCCCAGACGCCCTCCAGGAGGGAAGGGGAAGGGCTTCTGTGTCCTGCAGATGCTGTACCTGAAGAGCGGTGCCTCACGGGCCGTAGGCCACACTTGAACTGGCGTGGAGGCAGCCAGCCGAACCTTCTCCTTCTCGAGAGCTGCGTGGGAACTCGCCCGTCGTCGGGGTTTGGGTTTTGCTGAGTCGGCACCTTTGCGTCTTGGGGTGCCGGCCAGCAGCTGCCTGCGGCCTGTTTCTGGTAGTACATACAGATGTTTTAATCCCCTTTTTCCTTCTCTCCCTGCCCTTAAACCACAGAGTGTTTTCTGCTTACATTAAAGAAGTGGATGAGAAGCCGGCCAGCACGCCCTGGGGCAGCAAGATGCCTTTCGGTCAGCTGATGTCCGAGTTTGGGGGCAGCGGCACCGGCGGCTGGGTGCATGGGGTCAGCTTCTCGGCCAGCGGCAGCCGACTGGCCTGGGTCAGCCATGACAGCACCGTGTCCGTTGCCGACGCCTCAAAAAGCGTTCAGTGAGTGTTAGCCTTTGTCTGGACTTACAGAGGAGCGGCGTGGGGTCTCTCCACAGCTAGCCTGAGGCCACTCGGCCCCGGTGGAAGTGCAGGACATGAGCGTAAAAGTCCCAGCCGGGCTGCACAGCAGCCTTTAAAGTCACCTTCGTACGTTTAGATGGTCCGTCTGGGGAGATTTTGAAGATTCAGTTCTCCCTTCCAGAAACACTTCTTAATGGAAATGCCCGTCATGAATCCTCCGAAGGAGCCTCCTGGTTTGCTCCTGGTCCCAGAGTTCCTTCGGGTGGCAGTTAATCCGTCCCTGAGAATGCCTCACAGCGTGTGAGTGTCGTCCCACAGCCTTAGATGAAGCGGGGGACGTGTTCTTCCTCTCTGTGGTTGGTGAGCATAGCTCCACTCACCCGGGGCCTTGGTGACAGCCGACCCCTGGGAGCCAGCCCACCCAGGGTGCGCGCTGGAGTGGCCAGGGTCGCAGCGACTCGGGGTGAGGAGGCCCCAGCTCAGCCCTGAGGAGGGCGGAGGGCGTCCTTCAGAGCTCACGCCTGCTGCTCGTGCCTGGAGGGCAGAGGAGGCGACCGCAGTCCTTGCTGCTTATGAATCTCCGTTCTTTCCTGGTGCATCCTTCCATTGGCACCTAGAGAGAGCCCACCCATCAGGGTCTCCTGACCTGGCACCCTGTTCCGGGAAGCCGTCACATCTGACTCCCCCTGCCCCATGGCGGCAACAAAGTGGTATTTCAAAGAGAATGTCTTTTTTACTACTTGGATTGAACTGGTTGGTTTTTGTTTTGTTTTTAATTTTTTTTTTAAACATCCCCCCTGCATCCTAAATTACACCGTCTTCGAGACGATTTTTCTGCACATGTATAGACACACACATCTTTTCATTTTCAGCGCCAGTGGGATTGTGCTGTGCATCTGTACAGCAGTTTGCTCCTCGTCCTTCAGTCACGTCCTGATGTCATGGCTGCTTGCTTTCTGTAGTTTGCTGTGACACATAATGAGCTCTGAGCAAATGCTCACAAGCCCCTGTCTGCCATCCTACTGACTTATTTGTCTTTTCCGGTGCTGCAAGTCAGATTACATCCTCCACCCTTCTCCATCTCAGACATAAGTGTTTCATGTAGTAAGAGCTAGGTACGCCACAGGAAAGCCTCGGATGAGGTGTTAGGACTTTAGTCCACTGCCAGTCATGCTGGCGGAGGAGGCAGTTGGAGGTTGCAGGGGCGACTTTCACGTGGAGCCGTGTGACCCCTCCCTGGTGGCTCAATGGTGAAGAATCCGCCTGCCAGTGCAGGAGATGCAGGTTTGACCCCTGGGTCGGGAAGAGCCCCTGGAGAAGGAAGTGAAAACCCGTTCCCATGTTCTTGCCTGGAAAATCCCATGACCAGAGAGCCTGGCGGCCTGGGCCCTACAGTCCATAGGGTCACAAAGACTCAGACATGACTGAGCACAACTGCGACGCATTTCTGGGGCATCTGATCCTCCTCCATCAGTCAGCACGTTTGCTGCTGCATCTGTATCATTTCTTGGCAGATGGCCACGAAGCATACATGTGCCCACGCACATGGCCCGTTCATTGGCCAGCACTGTTTTGTTCGTCAGTGGCCATAGCTGGAGCCCCGGTGCCTGACGGGCACAGACTAGACTTCCATGAATGTCTGTGGTCCCGGCCCACTCGGAGCCCCTGTGAGCACAGACAAGGATGGCGTCAGAGAAAGGCCTTCGGTCGTGAGTGACGGTGACAGTCAGCTCTAGGAGGCCAGAGAGAGGGGAGCCCTGCAGGCTGCAGTGGTGCAGGAAGGCTGCTTGTGGGGGTGATGAGACCCAGGTCGAGTTTCAGAACTCAGGGTGGACTTCAGGTGGGCAGGAGGAGGGCATGTGGGTAGCAGGGAACCAAGGCCAGGGTGACAGAACCAGGAGGGGTGGGCACAGCCAGAGGGGCCGAGGCCCCTGCTGCTGCACATCACCTCGGGGCTCACCCGTGCTGGAGACGGCTGGAGGTCACAGGGCTTCTCTTAAAAAAAAAGATTTATTCACTTTAATTATTTGGCCGCACAGGGGCTCAGCTGCCACATGTGGAATCTTTTGTTGTAGCGTGTGGGATCTAGTTCCCTGCAGGGGATCTCATCTGGGACCCCCTTCATTGGGAGCACGGTCTTAGCCACTGGACCCCCAGGGAAGTCCCCACAGGGCTCCTCTTACGAAGCGTCCATCCTTCACGCTGTGATGCCACTTGAGAACATGTGCCCTGTCACCCCCTGTGTCTGACGAGGCTGCGTGGCCCCTTCCAGCGTGTGTTAACCGGTGTTCTCGTGCTCAGGGTCTCAACTCTGAAGACAGAGTTCCTGCCCCTCCTGAGTGTGTCGTTCGTCTCAGAGAACAGCGTCGTGGCTGCTGTAAGTATTTCTCTTATTTTCCCTCACGTGCCCTGCGTTTCATTCTTGAGACCAGGAACAGACCGTGGGCTGAGGCTGTGTGCCCTGAGGCTGAGGCACAGGGAACAGCAGCCTCGTGGAAGGAAGGGATCCAGAGGCCTCCGCAGTGGGACCATTCCGCTGGGGGAGGTGGTGGGCGCCCCTGCAACCCAGCCTGACCGCTCCCCCGTTTCAGGGCCACGATTGCTGCCCCATGCTGTTTAACTACGACGACCGCGGCTGCTTGACCTTCGTCTCCAAGCTGGACATCCCCAAACAGAGCATCCAGCGCAACATGTCGGCCATGGAGCGCTTCCGCAACATGGACAAGCGGGCCACGACCGAGGACCGCAACACGGCCCTGGAGACGCTGCACCAGAACAGCATTACGTAGGTGCCGCCCGCCCGGCCCGCCAGGGGGCGCCGCTCCCCTCTGCTTCCTGACGGGTCCCGTGACGGTCTGTGCCCCCCGGCCCGGGCGACCCTTCAGGAACGGGGTGACAGGAGGCTGTAGCGTCCCGACTGCGGGCCCTTGCTTCCCGCTTGCCGCAGAGAGCCCGCTCTACCCCTACCCCGTAGTCAGCCTGTCCTCCACACGCAGAGCACGGGCCCTGCCCCCAGGCAGCCTCTTCTGAGTCTCGCTTTCTCAGAAAGGTGACAGGAGACCGTCCTGAACATCGTGTTCCTCTCGTAGGGAGCACCTGGCAGGAAGGTCAGTCAGACTCTGTCTGAAAAGTGACTGTACTTGTCATTTCAGTCCTAGATTGCAAGTAATGTGTACAAGTAAGATCATTCCATTAGATTTCTCAGCAGCATCACGGTGGATGCTGAGGAGCCGGGTGGATTTCAGTCATGCTTCACGAGGCCTCTAGTTTGTTCAGAAAGCCTGTCCCGACTGTGGCCGTGCCCGGCCACTGCCCCCCCGGGAGCATGTGCTGTGTGGCCCGGATCCCCCTGCTTCTCTACATCCCTGAGGTTAATGCCCACCCTTAACTTTTCCCTGTTGGCAGTCTCTCTCTTTTCTGGATACCTGGTAATAAAACTCATCTGAGCATTTTCTGAGTCAGGCTGCCACAGACTAACAGCCACAGACGCCTTAAAGGAACTGGGGGACACTGCTTCCTGGAGACGCCGATGCGCAGAGGAGGGCTGGAGTTCGCGTCCGCCGTGCCCCTCACAGTCTCTTGCTTGTGCTTCCTTTCAGTCAAGTGTCTATTTACGAGGTGGACAAGCAAGATTGTCGCAAGTTCTGCACGACCGGCATCGACGGGGCCATGACCATTTGGGATTTCAAGGTATTGTCAGTGCCTCTCAGAGCACATCTCATTGGTGCCTAAACTCTTGTGAGAAGACTGTTCCCCGTGCCTTTAACCCAGCCGTCTCCTGCAGCGCAGGGCAGGAGCGTGGCGCGCTGGGCTGCCCCCGGGGGCTGTTAGCCGGAGAAAGCCGCTCTGTGTCACTGAGGTGTCCGCACAGTCCCTGACGGGGAGGCGAGCGCTGCTTTTGCGGCGGGCCCAGGGTTGGGCCCAGTCTGGTCGAACTCTGTAGATCTGTTTTTATGATCCACACCAACTCCTCTGACTAGGACTCGCTGCCGGCCTTCAGGTGCGGGGCCCGGGGCCTGGCCCTGAGGATTGGCCATGAAAGGCCCTGGAAGGGCTCGTCTGGCTGGAGAGACAGGAGGACGGAGTCGGGGAGCGGGGTGGGGAGGGGTCAGCACCTGTTTTCCCGCTGGGGAGTGTGGGGTGGGGGGTGCTGCACAGACTGCCTGAGCTGCCTCTTCAGGTGGGGTGGGTTTCAGGTAGCAAGTGGTCTGGGCTGCGGGGGGCACCATAGGCCGGGCAGGGGCCCCTGGAGGAGCCTGGCATGTCTGCGGGCAGCAGGGGCGACTCCGGAACCCACTTAGAGAGGCCCCGGCTATGATGTGTGGGCGGCCTGGGCTCTGGGTCTAGTGAACAAGCGACAAGGACGTGCCTCCCACTATGGTGGGGGTTGGCCAGAGGTTCTGGACCAGCGAGACTTAGGGGGCCGGATGGAGGGATGTTGTGAGTGAGGGACAAACCCCAGAGGCTTCTGTAGCCTCCAGCTTCGGGGTTGGGCGGGTGTTGGGGGAGGTGCAGAGCCGGGGAGGAGAGGCGGACCAAACCTCCAGAAGTGAACTGTTCACAAAACTCTGCCGCTGCCTGTCGGGCTTCCACGACGATTGATGTTTCTGCCCCTACAAGTCTCTCCCCCTTGTTACCTTCGCCGCTTTGGGGCGGCCGCACCTGTGTAATTAGCTCCACCTGGGCAGGTAGCGCCCTCCTTTGATCCCTGCAGCCAACCTGCCTCTCTTGTGCTCACTTGAGCCTCTCTTGTGCTCACTTGAGCGCGTCCTCCTCTGTGATCCGTCCCCCTGTGAGCCCACGCTCGGTGTTGTATACCCGATTGGCTGCGTGGGGATTACAGACGTGGGAGTGCCTGCCATCGCGGCACTAGAGTGCGGGGCCAGCGACACAGATGATAAGCACATAGGAGCCTTCCCTCCCGGGGTGTGCCCGGAGCCTGTCCCCAGGCCTGGGGACGAGGCAGCGCACGGCCTGGAAGGACCAGCAGGGGGCGCCCTGCTCTGGCGAGTCCGGGTCTCTGAGGCAGGTGGGGTAGAGGGTGAAACGCCGGGCTGGCCAGTCCCCAGTGATGATCCGTGTTCTCCCCGCTGCTCTCCAGACCTTAGAGTCTTCCATCCAGGGTCTTCGGATAATGTGAAGCTGAGCGAGCCTCCAGACCCAGCATGAGGACGGACCGGCTGCGCCGGGGCAGCGCTGCCATGTCATGGGGAGGGGAGCCCGCCGCCAGGAAACACTGAAGACGCACATGGCGCAAACCTCGTTGTGTGTTTTGTTTGAATATAATTGGTGAAAGTGTTGGTTTTTTTTAAAGCAGCAGTGATTTGGGTTTTGTTTGGGGGGTTGTTTTGTTTTGTTTTGCAATTTCATTCCATTCTTGACCAAAGCTTCTCTTTAAGTAGTTTATTATGGAACGTTGTCAACACTAACTTAAAGGAAGGGGTGGGGAGGTATGTAAATTGTCTGCTAAAAAAAAAAATAAAAACACTGAATATGTTTCTGGTTTTGTTTTCCCTATACTGTTTGCATTTTTAGTAGGGAAATGTGGGTGAATTCTTTGTCATACTAGTGAGTTTGGGGGGTAGAATCTTAGACTTAGTTTCCTGAATCGAGCCATCTGGTAAACCCTTCAACCAAAAGAACCATTTCTCGGGTGCAGTCCTTTAGCCCGGCAGGACTTGGGCAGAGGAGGCACCCTGTTCCCAGCTCCTTTAGAGACGGCAGACAGACAGACTGTCTAACCTCCCTCTGCCAAGCCGCCTCTTCCTTGTGGGTGTGGTGGGGGCAAGGTGTGCAGTGGGAGAGAAAAAGCACATGTTGTCATTCTGGTTTAGAGATTATTACACCCAAACTCGGTTATCTTCATCATAAGGAGAGGCCAAGTTTGACATTTCAAGGCTAAGACTCCTGAGAGGCACAACAAATAAAAAGTGACTGGCGGGGAAAATGAATACAGCGCGGCCTTGAGTGTGGCCTGGCTGCGGGCCCAGAAGTGGAGCAGTGGTTCCCACATGACGCTAGTACTATTAACGTGGGTAACTGCGTTCTCAAAGGACATCGCTATGTTCTGAAAAGAGCATGTTTTGCCCTGCTGCTGACCCACAGGAAGCACCACTTCCCTCCTGGAGAGAATCCCGGCCCCTGGGCACCTGCATCTGTCCATCTGCTGGAGAAGCTGGAGGAGGAGCCTGGTTCTCCCCTGGAGCCTCCAGAAACCTCCAGTACCCGTTCAGCCACCGAGGTGGGCTGTGGGCCTCTGACCTCCAGTGCTGAAAGAGAAGGCACCTGCATGGTCTCAAGGACCGCCCCCCTGCCTCCCCATCTGTGTGAGTTGTTCTAACAGCAACAGAGAAGGAGTCCACAAGGTCCATTCAAGAAAGGGGAGGGGGGAATTCCCTGGGAGTCCGGTGGTTAAGACTCCACACTTGCATTGCCGGGGGCACGGGTTTGGTCCCTGATCGGGAAGCTAAGATCCAGCAAGCCGGGTGGCGCAGCATAGAAAGAAAGGGAAGAAATAGGATTGGGAGCAGTTTTTCAAACAGGGTCAGAGCCCATCCGGATGTTGTAGGAGAAAGCATTCTGCACCACGTGGAGTCAGTTCTGTTTCAGACACACAGGGGAGTGGGGAAAAGGCCACAGCGTGTACCCATGGGGGTCGTGACCACAGTACAGTTCGAAAGCCACTAAGGTAGAGTCACTCACGTGAGTGGGGCTTGATGAAGAGCCAACACTGCTGGTTCTTGCTCGGTCCAACACGGCAAGGTGTGCCTCGCACCAAGGTCCCCGTGCCAACACCAAGGGGAACGGTCAACGGGCATGCACTCCTCACAGCGGGCTTGAAACTGGGACTGCCACATTATAGAGATGAAAAAACTCAGGTCCAGAGAGCCAGTAAGAGCTGGTACCTCCAGAGCCCTGGGGGCAACCGCCAAGCATGCTCCCTGCTGGGCCGGGGCAGGGAGGGGAGCTGCCTGGCCACCCAGCCCCGTTCTGTCACCACATTTGGGAGATGGGTGCTGTCACTGAAACCAGGAGGGGATCTCCTCCCCCCGACGCCCCACCCCTGGCAATACCTGTGGGGTCTCCTGGTAGACCTAGGTTTCTCATTGAGCCATGTTGATTGATAGGGACAGAATAAAGAGACACAGTAGGTGATTTAAATAGTTAATCCCATGAGGAGACTGTAAGTAGAAAAAAATATGGGACGTGCATCTGAGTGAATTCCAGGAGTTGGTGATGGACAGGGAGGCTTGGCATGCTGCGATTCATGGGGTCACAAAGAGTCGGACACGACTGTGCGACTGAACTGAACTGAAGTCGGAAAAAAATACAGCTAGCTGCTGTAAGCTAACGAGCAGGTTTGCTTGGCAACAAAACCATGCGACAGACGCACGGGTCTAGCCCCAAAAACAATGAGACAATGGTGGCACCAGCCCCACATCCTGCCCAGTGAGCTCAGAAAGGTGAGGATCCCTCGGACATGCTCTCTGCTCACAGGAAAAACAGTTTTTGCTGGCCGTGTCAGGACAAGCAACTCCCCTGCCCAGCCTGGAGGGGGAGCTGATGATGGAAGAAACAGGTGTTCTCCCCCTCCCCACTTTTCCTTTCATTATAAACCTGTAGCCCACCAAGTTCTCTGGCTGCAGCAGCCCTTCACCCGCCCGCTTGTAAGCCTCACAAGCCCCCTAATAAATTACTTATTATCTATCACTTTGTGGAATTCTTTCTGCACTGAGACATAAAGGGGTGGTATCAGAGCTCTTCAGAGCCCCCAGATGACACCACATGGGTTCAGCGTGGCTTGGGCTGTGAGCAGGCCCAGGTTGGGGCGCACTTGGCGTGTGTACCCGGCCTCCGTGCGGCGTACCTTGGCCGTCCCAGGCTTACCTTGGAAGAAGGCTTAGGGTCTCTCCTCTTTCTTCCTCCCCACAGGGTACTGGGTGGCACCCTTTGATCTCAGGGAGAGACCCAGGGTCCCCATCCAGGGGTGGGCACGGGCTGAGACTGAAGGAGAAGGGGGTGGGCGCTGCTGGAAAGACTTGCCCCCTGGCCTCCCACTGCCTGGGCCAGCCCACCACTGCCTGAGCCCAGAAGCCCAGAGCGAGGCTGCCCTCTTGTGATCGGGAGGCAATAAGGCCAGTGCAGTGAGGAGGAAGGAGCAGAGAGCCGGGGAGGAAGGAGCTGGTGAGCCCGAGACCCTGCGCCAGCCCCAGGCCGACAGCCCTCCCTAGCCCCAGGCCGACAGCCCTCCCTGAGTGGGCTGGCCCTGAGGAGTCAGCAGGGCCGCAGGGCTGTCTTCCTGGGAACCCTGAGAAGGCAGAAAAGGGAGTGTATCGCATTTTCATCCCAGGGAACCGGGGGAGGCAGATTCCAGGAAGACACACATCTCTGAGTTCTTGAAACTCCAGGTTCTCCCCACCCAAGGACTTGCTCCACTGGAGGCTTAGAGCACTGTCCCCCAATGGAGCCATTTCAAATAACGCATACACACCCCCCCCACCCCCACCCCCCCACCCCCCGTCGCTTCCCAGCTTGAGGTGTGTTCCCTATCTCTCGGGTCTTTCCACAAGGACTGCAAGGCCTGTGAGGTAGGCGAGCAGGGCTTGTTAGGGCTCAGCCTCACTTCACAAATGCGGAAACCCAGGCACTGCAAGAAGAGCAGCCTGAAGCCACACTCCAGGTCAAGCGGCTGAGTCAGAGCTGGGTTCAAACTTCTGGCCCCACGGGTTCCTTCATTCATTGATTCATTCGGCAAATGCCTACCGAGTGCCTCCTGAACGAATAACACAAACACGCTTTCTGCTCGCACTCAGCTAGCATTGGCTCATCAGATCAGCTCAGTTTCACAATGAGGGAAAGGGAGGCCTTGGGTGTGCATATTTGTTAGAACACTGCTGGGGATGAGTAACAGAGAAACAACTCAGGAGTGGATTCCCCGGCTCACATATCTGAAACCCCTGGAGTCAGGCTGAGCTCAGGCTGCTGTCGGAGGTTGACCAGGGAGGGCTGTGGTCATTTCCTGGGACTTTCTGCATCTCGATCCCCACCACCCTCGCTGCCCCACTCCCTGTGTCATCAGGCTTCCCAAATTCCAGAAGGTACTGCTTTCTCCTCTTCATCCGAAGAGGATGAAGGATGACTGCTTTTCTCCAGTCTTCATCCGAAGTCCTGGGCTTTGCTTTGACCAACTCTTAGGTCACAAGTCCAGGACTAGGGTGAGAGCACTGCAGGGGGAGGAGGCCACCATCGGAGGTGGGGCTCAGTCCCACCTAGGGGTGTTCCCTGGGCATCTGCAAAGCTGGGGAGAGGCAAGTGGAATCCAAGGATGCAGGTGTCACCGCGGCATTGAAGTGCCCTTGTCCTTACGGGAGGGGGGGTAGCTGGTACAGATCACTTGAAGCTTTTTTCTGACTGAAGCCATCACTTATATTTGCCACTGCTGGATGTGGTAGTGTGGAGTTGGGGGTGGGGGTCCTGCTAATAGCCCCTCAGTATCTGCCCAGAGCCAGGAAGGAGCTAGAGTTTACCAAGCACCCTGTGTGCTCATCTCAAAATGCTCCTCACCTTTGGACGCATTTCCTCCTCCCGGCCACC
Organism: Capra hircus; assembly: GCF_001704415.2. NCBI lineage: Eukaryota > Metazoa > Chordata > Mammalia > Artiodactyla > Bovidae > Capra > Capra hircus. Next base: position 37,898,827 of record NC_030832.1, on the reverse strand, counting down.
CGCAGGTTGGGATTGTGTAATGGGAGCCGGGACTGGTGAGCCCAGGACCCTGTTGAGGGGGTCAGGGACAAAGTGACCTAAGAGACACTGACCCCTGTCCTGCAACATAAAGGTAAGTGGGCCAGGTGTGGACAGGGCGTGTCAATGTTCCAGGCAGAAAGAAGAGCAAGGGTCAAAGCCGGGAGACATGTGGGTGCCCGGGACCTCCTGAGACCCCACACCATCCGCCCATGCCACTTAGTGTCTGGCTGAGCGGAACGCTGGGGGAAGCGCCACCTGCCGGTCATCCCCATTGATGAGGCAGGGGGCAGGGATGGAGAGACCCCTCCCACTGGACCACCTGGCCCAAGACCCACCACATTCGGGCGGCTGCGAGTCCGCTGTGACTTAAGGACGGGAAGCGGTCTGCGGTGGAAAGAGCATCAGGAAGTGGGCCCTGGGAAGGGGCTGGACCAGCCGAGGGCTCCCCCGTTTTGACGTGAGGACCCCGGCAGCAGGCCGGCGGCCCGGACTGCCCCTGATTGCCCACACGCCCCGCACATGCGGAGGTCTGGTCCCCGCTGGGAGGGGGCCCGAGGCCGACAGAGACGTGCGCCCCTCGCCGAACCTCAGTCTCCCCGCCCGACACGCGGAGAGGAGAGCACGCCTTCCGGGCGGCCCGGGTGGGCGCGGCCCCAGGCGGGGAGGGAGGGCGGGCCCGGGGCTCCCCGCCCGCCGCCCGGCCCCGCCCCGGCCCCGCGGGGCTGAGCCCGGAGGCCCCGCCCCCCGCCCACGAGGAAGTGGCCGCGCGGCGCGGCGCCCAGAGCGGGTTCGGCGCGTCGACTGCCCAGAGTCCGCGGCCGCTGCGCCCCGAGGTGAGGGGGCGCGGGGGCGGCCCGGAATGCCGGGGTCGAGGGGAGCGCGAGGAGGGGGCGCGTGCAGGCGGGGAGGGCGTGGCGGGGGGTCGCCAGGAGGTGGGGGGCCGCGGGGAGCTCAGGGACGAGAAGGGGGCACTGAGGGCCCCCCTGGACGTGAGCGGGCGCGCGGGGCGCGGGGTGCTAGGGGGCGGGCGGGCAGGCGACCTCCTCCGGTCGAGGGCGCCGCAGGGCTCCCCGCACTGCGTGCCTTCGGGGCGCGCGAGCCCGCGCGTCCACCTCCGCGCCCGGCCCTCTCGGCCTCCCCTCTCTGCCGTCCCCCCACCCCCGACTCTGCCCGGCCGTCGGTGTGCCCCGTTATTTCGAGCCGGAGGGCCCCCACGCCCAGTCACTTCCCCTCCATCCTTCAGCCTTCCGGGTTCCTCCAGCGGGGAAATGAGCTGGCGCCCCCGCCCGCCTCGCCCCTCCTCCCTCCCTCCTTCTCTCCCGGCCCCCAGCCCTCCGCCGACCCCGGGGCCAGGTCGAAGGGGTCCGATCCAGGGGGGATTGCTGGGGTCCGGGAGGCGGACCTCCTGAGCTCGCGGGCGCTGGACCGGCGCGTTCCGAGCAGCCCCTCTCTCGCCGGCGGCCCAGGGACCGCGGCCAGGACTGGGGCAGGGCCGGGACCTCGGGGCAGCGACGGTGACACAGAGGTTTGCTGGCATGAAGCAGCCTTAGCGGGCCCGGTACAGACGCGGAGCTGGAGGGCTCTCCGTTTCATCTGGGCTGTCCCGGGAACCCCCCACCCCCAGCCTGGCGGGCACTGCTGCCCGGTGGTTAAGAGCACCCTGGGCTGGCAAGGTCTTCCAGACCAGAAGCTGCTAAGAGCGCCAGCGTCTTCCTTCACTGGCCACTGACCTTAGCAAGCCGCCTAACCTCCCTGGGCCTCAACTTTGCTTACCTGCAAAATGAGGAACTTTCAAGCTGGGAGGTTTACATGTGATCATGTGTGTAAGACACTTGGCAGTGTGCCAGGCACACACACGGGCTAAATGTGCACTGTTATTGTCCTTGCTTTTATTATAAGGCCTGCCTATACACTTATCACCTCTGAGATTTAGGGTCAGAACCCCACACTGTGCCGTTGTAGGAGCTGGTGAGGGCGCACACTTTGGTTTTTGTCTGCATCTGTTTCTTACTCGTTAAAACAAACACTAGAAGAGTTCTGGGGCTTCTCTTAGGGCGTAAAAGAGAATGTATGTCAAAGTCCTGGGTAAATTCTGGGCATTTAAAGAAGCCAAGTAAATTAGTTAATTATGTATGTGTATATAATCCACACGTCTTAAATCAACGTGTTTGCTGTTTTTCTTTATGTTTGTAGTCATCTGCATTTTTCTATCCTGTCACCATTATAAAGAGAGTTACTATGAACATGTTTGCTTAAAAAAAAAAAAAAAGGCAGTGGCTGTGTTTTTTAGCATTGAAATGAATTTATGCCACAAAAAAATGTTAACAATTTTAAAGTTCCTGTTAATGGTATTTTGTTCTGTTTGTTTCCACCTGGTTGGTTGGAATTGTATGTTACCACACTGCCCTTCAGAGAGACTTAACAAATTAGCAACAAATGAGAATTTCTCCACAGTCTTGCCAGCATCAAGTTTCATGTGTTTGGGGGGTTTATTTGTTCTGTATTATTTTAGCTAATGCTTTATGGTGCGTTAGGATGATTTTCACTTGTCTTGCTTGACTTGACTTTGCCTGGCTTGTAAGACCTCAGCAGTGGAGTTGGGGAGGAGGGATTGGTTGGTCTTTTGGGGTGACTAGGGTTGTTCCACACACAACAGGAAGTTGAGTAACAGCTCAGCACGAGTGCAAAATGGCTTGCTGGCAGCTCCCTCGAGTGGCTGAGCTGGGTGGGGACTTCCCTGAGTGTCTGCAGAGCAGAGTTCCTTGCTCCAGGCAGCTCCTGCCTAGTTTAGCCTCAAATGCAGCCAAACCTCTGGATGCAGAAAAGGCCGGGCTGGCAAAGCTTCTCTGAAAGCAAGAAGGAACCTACACCCAGTGCCTCGTCCAGCCCCAGCCTTTTCTGGATAGAGATGTGGGGGAAACATTGGCAGGAGCACCCAGTCAGTATCGAGAGAGTCAGAATGTGAACCCAACGTGTAAGGAAGAGACGTGAGGTCTGAGACCCTTGGCTGAGCAGCTGGGAGCTTCACCTGGTTTGGTTTGCTTTGCTTTGGAAGGGCGCTGTATTCTCCCCAAATCCTCACAGAGGACCTTTTAAATGAAAGATCTCTGAGCTTTTCGGATCATGGACCCTATCAGGAAAAAACCTTGAGCTCATACTCCCAGTAAATATTTACAAGTTGCATATATGTACCAGTGAAATAATAGGGCTGGTCTGTAAGGAATAAACTAAGATAGATGTGATTTCATTCATGCAGTCACAGTCAAGCAGTATTTGCTGAGCACCTACTATGTGCTGGGCACTCTTAATTGGCACTGGGGAAGCACTTAACGAACAAAACGAATACCCCTGCGCCCATGGAGTGTATGTTCCCACCCCAGTATGTGGTCCTTGGCAACCCCTGCCTGGACACCCAAAGCTCCTCCAGCCATCAGGCTGCTGTCCTTTCCCTGTACCCTCAAACCCCAGCCCTGGGTGATTCCCCTGTCCATTCGTCCTGAGCACCACCATATGCCAGACATGGGGGAAGTGCTGCCTGGAGCACAGAAAGATCCAGGCTCCAGGTTGGTAGCGGGCAGCTTGGAGCCTGTGGGGTAGGTAGGGGTGGAGTAGGGGGAGTCTGTTGGGGTTTGGCCGTGCTCCCCCAGACTCACTGTTTCCAGGGTGATGGGGGCACGGAACACTAGTTATGGGCTCCCAGTCGCAATGCCATCCCCAGGGCCCCCTCCTCTCTCTTTGTCCTGGACAAGCAAGTGGGTCCCCAGAGCTGGCTCAGAGGCAGGGTCACAGGGATAAATGGGTAAATGTCCCCGGGGCCACGGCCTCATCCTGCCTTAGTCTCCACCAGAAGGCAGCACTGCAGCATCGCCTTGTCCACACCCTTGGGCAGAGCAGCCCCCAGGGCACTTTCCTCAGCCAGGGTGACTGGCAGGCAGTGGCATCCACCCCCAGCCCCTTGGCAGGGTAGAGATTTCCCTGGGAATGATGAAGGTACGGTTCCTATGGCTGGGTGGCCTGGTGTGAAGGCTGATCACACAGAATGATCCCCTGATCCAGGAGCCAGGAGGCTGAACCCCAAGGCTACAGTGGCTGGAGAAGCCACACCCCTCCCTGGGCTCCCACTTCCTCAATCGTAGCATGTGGGGGATGGGAGGCCCTGCTGGCTTCAACTGCTTTGCAGAAGTTATGAAAAAGGGGAAACATGTCTGTCTTCCTCTCTCCCACTCCTTTCAACTGTACCCCCTCCCTGCTTTAAGGTGTGGGTTAGTAGACTAGGGAGTATTCCTATCTGAATTTATACTAAAGTGTGATTGGCTGATAGGTGTGCTCTGAACCTGCCTGTCCCACTGTGCTACCATACCTCCCTCTCACATTGAGAAATTTTGGGTCCCAGGAAACAAATGGCCAGGGCTCCCCGAGTCCTCTCAGCTGTGTTATTTGTCCTCTGCAGACCCAACCTCTCCATCTTTATAGCCTGAAACCCTGAAATGTCACTAGACTGTTATGAGTCTGGCCCACAGGTCTGGACACTGTCACCAAGAGCCCACAGGGGCAGAGGTACCCGGCCGCACAGCAGGACTGGGACAGAACCAGGAAGTCAGGTTCTGCTCTGGCTCAGTCTAGGGTCCAGGACCCCTGGGGCTGCAGCCATGAGGCTTCTTTCCTTCTGGGCCACCTAGGGTGAAGGGCTGGGGGATGGGCAGCCTCCCCTGGAGTCGGGGGCCAAGAAGAACCCAGCTGGCGTTTGGAAGTGGGCATCTGACCTTAATATCCCCCCCACCACCGGTGACCTAAGGGAAAGGGGGCCAGATAAGCACAGCTTAGTGGACAGGCCTGGTGCACCCACCCTGCATCTTGGCATCTGTGGTGTAGACACGGATGACCCCCTGCCCGCCCAGCCTGGATGCAGCGGAAGGACTAGGGGAACCCCGTCTGGCCCGCTGACCTAGGCCTGTGGCTCCCAGGCGCCACTTCCGGGGCCTTTGCTTTACACAAAAGAGGCCTTATAAGGAGACAGAGGCTGGGGAGGCAGCCGCCCTGGGAGCTGCATGCTCATGTGTGTGTGTGTACAAGGCTGAGCATGCATGTGTGTGTGGGAGCAGTCACACGTGTGCAAGGCTGACCACGCACGAATGTGTGTGGCCTCAAGCCTGGCTGAGTGTCCACTTTCTTTCTTAGCAAAGGCTGCCCGAGGACCCACTGGGTCTGGGGCTGAGGGACCAGGCGGGCCCTGCCCAGTCCTGTCTGTGCACCTGTACGTGCCTGGCCGCTGCTGCTCCGGGAAATTTGCAGGACTTCCTGCTATACATTAAAGTAGGATTTGTGGTCGCTGAGCACCAGAGTCCCCAGCAGCACAGTGGGTGACACCGCAGCTTGATGGGCCCCAGCTCAGCGCTGTTCCTCCCTCAGGGGTCTTGGCTGAGACCCCCGCTGGGGGCAGAGAGACCCCAGGGTTCCAGCAGCACCCCGGCAGCCAGGGACATCAGGGCTCAGGCCTGGTCTGAGAAGTGGCCTTCCCAGGGCCCAGCCTTGGGCCACAAATCTCCCAGTCAGATGGGGGAGATGGCTGAAGGCCTGGGGACACCCAGACATGGTGGGGTGGGAGTGCTGCAGGTCTGGTTAGGTGGCCTCCCCACCAGACCACCGCCTCCACGGCCGTCATCTGGGGCTCAAGTTGAGAATACAGGAGGGCTTAGAGCTGGTGAGTGCAGAGCACTCAGGAAATGTTGCCTGGCCTTTTCTTTTAACATTTAAAAAAATAACTCAGGCTGGACGCTAATGGCAGTAAAAAAACTGTGTTCATCAAATATTTATCGAGCACTTACTATGTGCCAGGCATTTAGGCGCCGGGGGTAGCAATGTGAACAAGATGCTCAGAAGTATATGTCTCCATCAAGTGAGTTTCATTCCAGCAGGGGAAAAAGACACAGCAGAATAAAGGAGGACAATGTAACCTGTGCTCAGTAGGGTTATCTGAGGGGAAAACGAGGGACTTGAGAGTCCCTTGGACTGCAAGGAGATCCAACCAGTCCATCCTCAAGGAAATAAGTCCTGAATATTCATTGGAAGGGCTGATGCTGAAGCTGAAACTCCAATACTTTGGCCACCTGCTGTGAAGAACTGACTCGTTCGAAAAGACCCTGATGCTGGGAAAGATTGACAGCGAGAGGATAAGGGGACAGCGGAGGATGAGATGGTTGGATGGCATCTCCGACGCGATGGACATGAGTTTGAGTAGGCTCCAGAAGTTGGTGAACGACAGGGAGGCCTGGCGTGCTGCAGTCCATGGTGTCGCAAAGAGTCGGACATGATGGAGTGACTGAACTGAACTGAACTGGGAGAGTCTGGGGCTGGGGCGGGTGGCAGCCTGGATCAGAAAGCGGCCTTGAACGCAGACTTGAATGCCAGTGGGGAGGGCGGGAGCCACGTAGGCATCTGAGGGTAAGAGCTTTGAAGGCTGAGGGAACAGCTGATGCGAAGGCCTGAGGTGTGTGTGCCCAGGATCAGCCCCTGCCGGGAGGCCCCCCCTACACAGGTGAAGCACGCCAAGGGCCAGCACATCAATTCTAGACCAAGAGCTGCCGTTTCATGAACACCTACTATGTGCCAGGCGTGATGTGTTATCTTATTTCACCCTCTTAAATCTATGGGGAAGCGGGGGAGGGCAGGATTCCTATTTCCATTTTGCAGATGTGGAAACTGAGGTTCAGAGAGGGCGAGTGACATGCCGGGGTCACACAGCTGGCAAGCAGTGTGGCTGGGCTCCACCCTGGGCTCCCTGTGACTCTGGGAGGCTGAGGCGGGGAGAGAAGGGGTTCAAGAATGTCCACTTTGGGTCTTTCCAGATGAGTAGGAGTTTGCTGGACAGAACAGGAGGGGGGACATTTGGTGGCATGGAGAGGGTTAGCACGTGGAACTGGCCTCCCAGGACCATCAGGCTTGACCTTCCCTGCAGAGGGAAAAGAGCACGTGCGAAGGCCAGCAGGCCTGGCACGCTCCTGGAGGGGGACGGTGCTCCACCCACGGGGAAACTGAGGCACAGGTGATGACACCCTTCCCCGAGGCCAGAAGGGGTGCTGACCTGTGTTCCCTCCCTGTCTTGGGCACAGGAGCCAAGCAGCCATGGCCTATCACAGCTTCCTGGTGGAACCCATCAGCTGCCACGCCTGGAACAAGGACCGCACCCGTGAGTCCTCGAGGCTCCCTGTGCCAGCTGCACCCATGCTTCACCCCCGACCCTGAGATCCTGAGTGTTGGGAGAGAAGGGACCCCAAGCAGGGTAGCCAGGCGAGCAGGCCTTGAGGGTTGGAGGCCAGAGGGCAGCCCCGCTTGTGCTGGGCACTACTGTGGGCGCTGGGCAGGTGGCCTGTCCTCTGCTAGTGAGGGCCTGGGGGTGGCAAGTGTAGCCTGCAGGGAAATGAGCTCCGAGGGAACAAGCAGGGTAAAGGGAAACGATGGAGCCGGGGGCTGGCTTCCAAAGGGTGGCCCGTGAGGCCTTTCAGGGGAGGTGACGTTTGCACGGAGACCCGAAGGAAGTGAAGAAAGTCAGCGTGCGAGTGCAAAGGCCAGGGCGGGTGCAGCGACCCCAAGGTCGCAGAGCCTGGGGTCATCAGGAACAGCCCAGAAACTGTGGCTGGAGCCTGGTATCCCCGGGGGCAGAGCTGGGGGGTGGGGGGAGGCAGGGAGAACTCGCAAGACTGCCTTAGGGATGTTGGGGGTGGTGGACACAGCTGAGGAGTGGCCAAGCCCTGAGGAGGTGTCCCAAGGAGGGGGGGTGGGTCCGGTGAGACCCGAGGCAGAGGAGAGGCCAGTAACAAAGGGCAAGGTGCTTCCCAGGTGGCCCGTGAAGGGGAGCCTGAGCGCGCGCCCGTCTCTCCTGCAGAGATCGCCATCTGCCCCAACAATCACGAGGTGCACATCTATGAGAAGAGCGGCAACAAGTGGGTCCAGGTGCATGAACTCAAGGAGCACAACGGACAGGTGACAGGTGGGTTGGGCTTCTGGGATCACCCTCCTGAGCGAGGGCAGGGCAGAGCCAGGCCGTCCCCCTACTCACGGTGTTAGGTAGGAGAGTTTGGGTTGCAAGCATTGATAACAGAACCCTGATTCAGACTGGCTGAAGTTATAAAGCAGTTACATGGATGGGTTCATGTTACTGAAAAACACAGATGTTGGAAGGCTTCAGGAAAGGCTTGATCCAGCACGTCAGCATTACCAGGGACCCATTTCTATTTTTGTCTCTTGGCTTGGACTTCCGATGTGTTTGCCGATAGCTGAGAGAGCTGTAACACCCCCAGTGAACTCTAGCAGCACCCCCTTATTCAGTCCTGATTGTGACCTTGAAGCCCCTCCTCTGTGGACACTGTCGAGCCACCTCTGCTTGGATGGCTTCAGCCTAGTCCTTCCTCCCACCCCACAGGCATTGACTGGGCCCCAGAGAGTAACCGCATCGTGACCTGCGGCACAGACCGCAACGCCTACGTGTGGACGCTGAAGGGCCGCACGTGGAAGCCCACGCTTGTCATCCTGCGCATCAACCGCGCCGCTCGCTGTGTGCGCTGGGCCCCCAAGGAGAATAAGTTCGCTGTGGGTAGTGGCTCCCGTGTCATCTCCATCTGCTATTTTGAGCAGGAAAATGACTGGTGGGTGCCCGGGTGGGGTCAGCGTGGGTTTGGAGGGACCTGGGGCTGCAGACCAACAGGTGGTGGGACAGGAGGGTCCCAGAAAGCCACCGGACGGGGAGTCAGGACCCCTGTTCACAGGACCCGAGAAGGGTGTCCTTTCCGGCCCTTGGCAGTGAGGCGAGGGGCTCCCTGCACAGCGCCTGGCCTCCCCTGGCCCCCTCTAGTAATAAGGGCACAAGCCACACCAGGGCCGCTTCTGCAGGCATCACACTAAGCCCTGCACACGGACGCAATGACCCCCGCAGCCCCCTGGACTGGGTGTCTGCTGCCATCCCTGGTGGCGGTGGTGGTTTAGTCGCTCAGTCGTGTCCCACTCTTGCAACCCCGTGGACTGTAGCCCACCAGGCTCCTCTATCCAGGGGATTCTCCAGGCAAGAATACTGGAGTGGGTTGCCATTTCCTTCTCCAGGGGATCTTCCCAACCCAGGAATTGAACCCGGGTCTCCCACACTGCAGGCAGATTCTTTACCGACTGAGCTATGAGGGAAGCCCCGCTGCCATCCCCACTTTACAGCAAAGGCCCCGAGGCAAATCACCTGCCCACGGCACAGGCCATCACACACCAGGGCCCACTCACAAGCTCCAGCCACATCACAACCTTCTCTCCGGGGTCGCTGAGGGCAGAGGACGGGCAGGAGCTCGGAATGGGGTCCTAGAGACTTGGGTTCAGGTCCCACCCTGACCAGTGAGCAGCCTCGTGACTTCTTAACCCGGCGGCCCCAGGGTAGTTGCGAGGTTGAAAGGAGACCAGAGGTGGTGCTCCCATCCAGGGAGGGACCCAGCTGGCCCGGGCCCTTCCCTCCTGGGACCTCTGCAGTCTGCAGGGCCCAGTGGGAGCCTGGAGCCCGAGGCGCTGAGGTCTGAGGGCGCTCACCTGTCTGTCCCTCTCTCCCCCGACACCTGTGTGACCGCCGCCGTGTCCAGGTGGGTGTGCAAGCACATCAAGAAACCCATCCGCTCCACCGTCCTCAGCCTGGACTGGCACCCCAACAACGTGCTCCTGGCCGCCGGCTCCTGCGACTTCAAATGCCGGTGAGGGCCGGGGCCCTGCCGTCAACACAGGATTCATCGGGGGTCGGAGGGTGGGGGGAGCCCTGTCCCGAGAGGCCTGCCTTCCAGACCAGCTCTGCTGCCAGCGGGGTGACCTGGGGCCTCAGTCCAGCTACTGTGAGGTTTTGCTCTTTGAAGGATTGTTCCTGGGTCCTCTGTCCGGCCGGTGGGGAGTCTTAGAAGGACATACACCTTTGCCACTTAATGTCAGCAGGATCTCTTTTCTAGGCCCTCCTGTCCTCATTAGAACCTCCCACTCCTTCAGCTTCCTGATTTTCATCTGAGGGGAAAAGAGTGGGTGTTTTTATTCACACTGAGATATAAATGACTGAGGCTGGGACAGTCTCTGCCTCATCATCTTAAGACCTGGAACACAGAGACTCCAACTGCCTCTGGCTGTTTCTTACTTTGGGCCCAGCACCCCTGAGTCTCCCAAGGCCTCTGGCTCCCAGCTCCAGGCAAGATGGCCTGCATTTCTGAACCGCCCCTGGGCAGTGAGGCTACAGCAGGCACCAGAGGCCCCGGCATGGAGCGGATACGGTCCTGAGAGCTCCCAGGACTTGGAGCTGGGAGACCTCCTGGCCCCGCTCCATTACACAAGTGGGCACTGATGCCCAGACTTCTCCAAGCATGAAGACTCAGGTAGTGAAAAGCCAACCCTGGTACCCACAAACTCAGCTAGGTGTTCTGGCCTCAGCAGGCCAGTTTGGGAGAGCGGGCGGGGGCTGGGGTCCCTTCTCGGGTCCCTCCCAGATCCCATCCATCCCCTTTTCTGCCTCTCCCGGCAGGATCTTCTCAGCCTACATCAAGGAGGTGGAGGAGCGGCCAGCACCCACCCCGTGGGGCTCCAAGATGCCGTTCGGAGAGCTGATGTTCGAGTCCAGCACTAGCTGCGGCTGGGTGCACGGCGTCTGCTTCTCAGACAGCGGCAGCCGTGTGGCCTGGGTCAGCCACGACAGCACCGTGTGCCTGGCTGATGCTGACAAGAAGATGGCGTGAGTGTGGGCCACTTGAGTGGGGTTGTGCCCCAGCACCGAGAACCAGGAGCAGGCGTGGCTGACATTGTGCTCTCTCTCTCAGTGTCACCACTCTGGCCTCTGAAACGCTGCCGCTACTGGCCGTCACCTTCATCACGGAGAACAGTCTGGTGGCGGCGGTAAGGAGGGGGTCTGGGAGAGGGGCTGGTGACAGCAGGTCTCCTAGTGGCCCCAAGATGCCCAGGCAGCCCTCGATTTGTCCCCGCTCACGCCTCTCCTGCCTCCCTCCCTCCCACCCATCCATCTCTGCTCGGAATAGGTGGGGTTACACTGGGGTAACGACAGCAACAATCCCCAGTGGCACCAGCGGCAGTGGCCTAACACGGGAAATGTTTGTTTCTTGCTCACTTTGTTCGGCCTGGGTACTGGGAGGGGGGCTGTCTCCCGTCTGGAGACAGGGGACGTGGGGAGCTATGCCCTGGGCCAGACCCTCCTGTTTTTACATTTTATTGGCCGATGGAAATGACAGGGCCACACCGCACTCAAAGAGTGGGTGCTTGTGGTGGCTGGAGGCAGGTGGGGGTCCTACCGTGTGCCCAGAAAGGTGCCACTCTTCCTCCGTCCCTCCCGCCCAGCTCTGTCAAGTCTCTCTTCAGGCCTCAGCAAACTTACTGGGGTCCCAGGGGGATCAGGCCCACTTTGCCTAGGGAAGGGTCCAGCCATGTCTCCCCCAGAGCACATGTGACTGTCTGGATGGGATGGGGCCGCTGGCCTCCCAGGGGAGTCCCAGACCAGCTTTCTCAACCAGATGCTGGCCTTGTGGGCGGAGGGGGCCGCTCCTAGGTGCTCAGCCGCATCTGGCCCCTGTTACTATACCCCGGGTCCCTGAGCGGGCATCGGCTGCCTGGCACTACACCCACGCCCTGCCTCCGGCACCCCCCGGATTGGTGGCCAGGGGTGCCTTGGCCTTGCACCTCCCCCAGGGCCTGGGGTTCCCCTAGAGGAAAGTGGGGGCGCTGCGCCTGCGCTGGCCAGCGCTCCAGTGGCACCCCGCCCTGCCCCTCGCCGCAGGGCCACGACTGCTTCCCGGTGCTCTTCACCTACGACAGCGCCGCGGGGAAGCTGAGCTTCGGTGGGCGGCTGGACGTGCCCAAGCAGAGCTCGCAGCGCGGCCTCACGGCCCGCGAGCGCTTCCAGAACCTCGATAAGAAGGCGAGCTCGGAAGGCAGCGCGGCGGCGGGCGCCGGCCTGGACTCGCTGCACAAGAACAGCGTCAGGTGCGGGCGGGGCCCGGGGGCGGGGCCACTTACCGGCGGCGGGACTAGGATCAGGCGGTGGGCGAGCGGGCAGCCTCGCTCTGCAGCCCTGGGCCGGTGTGGGACCGCCGCAGGGCCAGGTGTGCGGGTCTGGCGGTGGCCGGGCAGCGACCCACGGCCTCCTAGCGGGCGGGGCCTGAGCTGCAGCGGCTCTGGGGCTAGAACCTGGCGGGGAGGCGCGGAATGAAGAGTGGCAGCGGTCTCCTCGAGGACCTAGGGTGGGATCGGAGCAAGAGACCCTGAATCCTGCCAGCCGTGGGTGTCCGCCCCGTAGCAGATGAGCGAGCACGGCCAGGCCTTGGCCCTTGTCTGTTAAGCCCTCCTGTGGCCGCCGGGTCCCGTGTCTTCAGACCAGACCGTTTTGCCGACCTTCCAAGGCTCTCTGGAACTAGCCCTGCCTCCTCCCAGCCCCACCTTTGGCTGCTTCTCCCCATCACACTGTGTTGTCACTGACTCCCTGGGCGCACGTCCCCTGCCCACGCCGCCCTGTGTCGCTTGCAGACAGGCTGCTGCTTGCCTCTAGAGCAGACTTGGGAGCCCTGTCCTCTGTGATCCTTCCCAGCTGGGCGCACACACCTCACCGGAGCGGGCTCCCCCAGCAGTCAGGGGGCCCCTGGAGGGCAGGGTGGGATCTGTAAAGCCCTCCTCCTCTTTGCAGCCAGATCTCGGTGCTCAGTGGGGGAAAGGCCAAGTGCTCCCAGTTTTGCACCACCGGCATGGACGGCGGCATGAGCATCTGGGACGTGAAGGTGAGGCCTGACCTCCACCCCTGCCTCCCCTCAAGTCCCCAGAGCGGGCCCCCTACCCCCACCTTCTCCCTGGCAGCCACCTGGACACTCCAGCCCTTCGTCCCTGCAGAAGGGCCCCTCAGTAGAGTGAGGACCCCTTGGCACCCTCTGCAGTACCTTCCTTCAGGGCCAGGATTCAAACCCAGGTCACCTGACCCCAAAGGCCAGGTTGTTTCCGGCGCCAGGTCCCTGCAGGTGGTGGTGGGATGTCTGCAGGACAGCTGAGAACCAGCCTGTCTGTCCTGCTTGTCTCCTCCCAGAGCCTGGAGTCTGCCCTGAAGGACCTCAAGATCATGTGACCTGCGAGGAGTGTGCTGCCCTCGGCCCAGCTGCTGAAGCGGGTCGGGGAGGCTGAGGGCCGCTTTGCTGAGTTTCTGGGGTACCGGGTGGGGTCCCCACCAGGGCTGCTCCCACAGGAGGGGAAGGACGGGGAGGGACGGGAGGCTGCTTCTTGGCTCTGGAAGGAACGATTGCTTTTTTCTTGAAAAAATGCTTTAATTGTAAAAACTGTTCTCAAAACTCTCTGGTGGTCATGAACTGCTTCAGAACGTGGAGGTAATAAAAACACAACTGTAGACACGCTGGCCTGTGTGTCTGAAGGAGGGGTCAGTCTGGGCAGGGCACTGGTAGCTTCCCGCCGTTTGCCGGCACAGCTGATCCTCACACAGAGGCAGCTCCCCCGTGGTTGCTTCCCGCCGTCCAGCCTGGGAGCTGCCAGGACCCGCCGTCTCCTGTCACTCACTAAGCAGCCAGATGCCAAGACTGGTGACTGTACACTCTGGGCTGGTTCAGGGCTTTGAAGGAAATTACTGTTTCTCTATTTGATGTTTGCGGTTGGTTTCTCTAATAACTGCTCATTTTTTTTAGGATAATCCCCCTCCCCTTCCTATTTTACTGGGTTTTTTTAATCACATGGTTTTTAGTCTAACTAGGTAATGCATTACATCGGTAGATCTTCTAACAGTGAACTAGGCTCACATTTATAGGAAAAATGGTACCTAAAGGTGGCTCCTCTCCCACTCTTCTGGGGCCTCTCTGTTCTCAGGATAACCTCCGGAGTTGGAGGAGACCCACTGATTCTTTTTTAAATCAGGAAATATAAATTCTAAGTCCCCAGGAGACAGTTCAGGCTATATGGTTCCCCATGTGCCTGTGCAATCAGCTGCATCTGACTCTCTGACCCCGTGGACGGTAACCCTGTCCATGGATGGCTCCTCTGTCCGTGGGATATTTCAGGCAAGAAGACTGGAGGGGGCTGCTATTTCCTTCTCCAGAGGCCCTTCCCCACCCAGGGATCAGACCTGCATCTTTGGCATCTCCCACCTTGGCAACCAGGTTCTTTACCACTGTGCCACCTGGGAAGCCCTCCAGCTCCCCATTATTCTTGAGCAAACCTGTGCCTGGCACCTGTTCACCTCTCAGGAGGCTGCTGTTTGGGAAGTGGCGTCCCTTCCAGAGGGCTGGCTGCATATGTGGCAAAGTCTTCAGGAGCCCACGTGACTGAGCCAAGCCCGGGTTTCCCGACCGCCACCCACCGAGAACAAGGTAATAACAGGTAAGGGCCAAGCAGTAGTGCTGGGTGTTGGGTCCCTTTCTCCCAGAACTGAAATCCTAGGGCTGGCACCACCAGGGGGCACCAGGAGGACAGGACTCAACGCTGCATACAGGCCCCTGGCCCCTCTGGCTTAAGGTCCCTGCGTGGTTAAAGGAGAACAGACGGGTGGTTCCTGTATACTGCGGTCCTTCTTCCTGGCTCAGATGCCCGGGGTCCAGTCCCTGTACCCAGGACTGGTGGCACCGGAACCCTGTGGGGGGGTCTGAGAGGGACACACGGTCCTGCTGGGTGCAAACAGCTCAGGCATGGGGGCCCCCAAGAGTGACCACAGAACCAGGATTACGATAATGTCAAGTTTAATTTGCCAAATATACAAGTTGGATTTGTGGAGCGTGTTGTGCCTGGGTGCTGCACAGTAAACAGGTTTCTCGAAGTGATCTGTGGGCAAGGTTACGAATGGGCCAGGGCCTGGCCAGAGTAGGGGGCAGGGAGTGGGGTGGGAAGGGCAGGGAAGCGTCCGTCAGAGGGGACTGGCCAGGATGAGCCGTGACCCTCAGGGACCCATGGGCACGGGCTGCCAGCTCCTCTTGAGTGAGCACCCAGGGAACACAGACCAGAGGGTGGGCAGACAGGCCATTACAAACTTGTCAGCAGCTACTGTGGCCCCAACCACCCCCTGCTTCTCAATCTACCAGACAAATGGAAGCTCCTCTTAACCTACCTCCCAAGTGCCCCCCAACAAGGGTTCTGAATTCTAAAAACAGCCAAAACATTTGAATGGTTACATATGAAATGCTGTCCTGCATCTTTCTGTCTCAAAGATAGCAGCTGCCCCTCCCCCAGCCCCCCACCCACCATCCCCCCAAACGATTTCCGTGCCAAGATGAAGAGGAGGTCCCAGGCCGTGGGGGGCTCCTCGCCACGAGGGGCTGCTGCAGCGGCGCCGGGGCACAGGGCGGGTGAGACGCAGCAGAAGTCCTGGCAGCACGGCCCAGTTCCCTGGTCTCTCCTCACACAGGTTCTACTTGTTCAGGGAGAGAGACTGCATTCGTTTTCCTGACAAGGTCGCATCATCTTTTGCTGAGAAGCAGGAAGAGAGAGAGTCACACGAAACCACCCCTCCATACACACAGCCCTGCACACCCCAGAATCAGCGAACTGTAGGTCCAGAAGGCCTCAGACAACAGTCTGCGCAACTGGCTCAGCTGGCAGATGTGGAAGAGACCCAAGAAGGGCCCTGCCTGAGGCCCTTCCATGGAAGCCACCAGACCCACGTGTCCAGACATTCTTGCTGAGTTTGGGTGGCTACCCTCCTCCACAAAGGCCCACCAACACACAATCTACTGGGCAAGCAGAAACTCTTCTTAGCCCGCTCCCAGGAGAACTCTGTAATTCTGACCTCTCCCTGTGACTTCTGAAGTCTGAAATAGCAACATTCAAGCAGTCACACATGAAGCCCTTTCCTGCTTGGGGTTTGTGAAACAAGCTCCTGGTGGGCAGCTGAGATCACCTGGTATCTCCAACGTGGTGATGATGCCCTGGGACGTCTCTAGGCCTCTAGAAGGCAGGACAGCAAGATGCCCAACACTCATGGCTCCCCCACAGATGGAGAAAGGAATGCACAAGGCCAGAAGGTCCTGAGACAAACGCTCCTTTAAACCAGACCAATTCCTCACAGCCAACCTGGCCTGGAAGAACCCTACCACCTTCGACCCAACTGGAAGGCAGGCATGGGGAAGAGGGACACCTGGGCCAGATTTCATCTGGGAAGCCCAGCCCACCACACCCTCCCAAGCCCCTCAGACATGCAGTGGTGATGCCAAGCAGGTCTCCTGGCTATACAAGGCACCAGAGACTTAGTGGAACCTTCTAGCCTCGAAAGCAGGTGCATTCTGAGGCCTCCCTCAAATGCTGTGGACGTTGCTCTGCTGAGATCCAATTCTCCTGCTGCTGGACCCTTCCAGAATCCTGGGAGGTGGTAGGCAGGAACACCCACCTCCATCTGACAGTGAGAAAAATACACACACACACAGCCTCCCGAGCAACACACGGACACAGCCTCCTGAGCAATCTGGCCCAAACCCACCTCATAGCAAGACATCGAAGTACAGGGCTTCACTCTGTCCAGAGCCAGGGTCAGGCTGCCACACCAGTGGCTCAGACTTACCTTTCCTCTCTTCTTCTTTCTTCCTGGCAGCCTCTTCCCGCTGTTTTCGGATGATCGCCAGCCGGGCAAGGTCGGCCTTGGCTTGCTCTGTCTTTCCCGCTAAATGCATCTTCATGTAACGCTCTTTCGCTTTCTGCTTCTCAATTTCTTCTCTGTTTAGATAAAGAGGTGTCACAGGGGACATCTTCCCCACCAGTCAGCTGAGCTGGAGGCGGGAGCCAGAATCAAGGCCAAACACTGGGGCTGGGGCCAAGTGTCCCCTCCCTGACGGACACTCACAAGCAAGTTAGTAAAGGCCGTCTGTCACTCTGCTACCTTGGGGGGGTGGGTGGTCCTTAGTGGTGAGAAGGCAGTTGGAGGGGGAGGGTCTTGGGCAGCCTTCAGTCACACCCCAAGCTGATGGGCCTTCCCCGTGGGGTTTACAGAGACCCTACTCAGCTCTCATGGGGTCAGCACAGCAAGGTGGATTTAAATCAAAGAGCACAATCAGGAGAGAAATCAGGGTGGCTTTTCCTAGCAGCCCACAACCTCCTGTGAGGCCCTAGATATCACCAGGTAGGCATGAAAACACAGACGAGCCGTGTGCAGAACACTTTAGTCCTCAGGTGCGAGCCTCACACCGCCCACAGGGAGCTCTCTGAAGCCTCATTTTCACCTGAGACGAGAGAGGACTGGGCAACTGGTGGGTCTCCCCACACTGCCCATCAGCACAGGCCCCCAACCCCAAAGCCATGACGTCAGGGACGGACGCAGGTCAGGAGGGTCCGATCAGGCTGGATAAGGGAGGTGACCTGGAGCAGAGCGTCCTGAGGGAGGGGCTGTAGCATGACTGTCCACATCCCCAGGGATTACCTCAAGTGTAACGTTCAGGTCCGAACCTGCTGTTGCATTTTCCCTATGTTTCCACTAGTGAAAAACTTTTTTTTTTTCCCTTTTTCGAGAAACTTCTAAAGGGCCTTTAGGGAATGAGATCACATAGAAATTAACACCATAACTGGAGCCCCCACCCGACCACTGGAGACCTCAGGGCCCAGAAGTGAGGGCAGAGGAGCTGGGGCCTCAGCCACGAGGCTCAGAAACAGCAGTTACCTTTCTCTCCGTGACAGTTCCTTGGGCCCATCTAGGTCCAGCTGTGTGACCTTTTTGGTTGTCTGTGCCACCCGGTTGGGGTTCTCAATGTCGATGAGCCCTTCCACGCCTTTGCGCTTTTGCTAAGATAGGACAAGAAGCCGGACACTGGAGAAGTTTGGTCCTGCAGTGCCCGAGGGTCACCCCCATCTCCACAGCCTGCCTGGACTAGAACAAACTGCCCCTCCCCAGGCTGTGTGACGCTGGGCCCAGCCGCACGGGGAACAGCACTCAGGCGTGTCTGCACCAGCCCAGGAGATGCTGCGGGAGTGTGGGTGACCGGAGCCAGCCTGTACCGTGTCTGGGCCACCAGGGACTGTCACCCTAGTTTCACAGATGGCAGAGCAGAGACACAATAAAATGCCTGACATCAACCAAGAAGCAGATGGGAGATGTGAACCCGAGCCCAATTCACAAGCTCTCAGCACAGAGGTACTCCCTCAATTCGAGCTCAGCCTCCGAAAGCCGTTTCCATGGAACCTCACGCCTGGCTGCTAGCCATGCTGGGTCCCCGCAGCAGTTGCTTGTGGGGAAGTGGGACCTGGGAACGAGCTCAACGTCTGCAGGTTTGGGGAGGCGGACCTGTACCCTGCACCTCCCAGCAGCCCAGGGAAAGTGTAGAAGTACTGAGAGCACAAGTGCGTGATGCAACAGGTTTGATCAAAGTTTCAGGCCCTGTCAACCCAGCTGTTCTCTTTAAGAGACCAGAGAGACAGCTTCCAAACACCTGCTCATCAGAGCACTGTACAGAGCTCCAGGCACCTCTACCCAGCTGGTACGTGTATATACCTCACCTAGATACCTGACATCCCAAGTTTAACTCGTCTGAAACAGAACTGCAGACTCAGCGCGTTCCTCCCCACAAGCCCAGGCAAGGCCTTCTTTCTCTTTCCCCTTAGCCCCACCACCCCAACCCCGGACAAATCCCAAAGAGTTCATCTCTAAAACACAGCTTGAATCTGCCCACTTTTCTCCACTGCTATTGCCACCCCCTTAAGGCAAGTTACAATTTCTTGTCTGGATACCTGCTACCAGCTCTCGGCTTCTACACTCAACACTGTACAACTTACTCTGCAGATAAAAGCAAATCTAGCCCATATTCTTGCCTGGAGAATCCCATGGACTGAGGGGCCTGGCAGGCTGCAGTCCACAGGGTCACAAAAGAGGCAAACATGACTGAAGTGACGAAGCACGCATGCACTGGTCCTCTCTCTCGCCCACATCCCACTTTACCAGCTGCCCACTACCTTCTACGATTAAACCAAACCCCTTCACAGCCGCACAGGTGCTGCCTTGCCAACTGCTCCTCCTCCATTCCTAACTCCACTTCTTACCCACCAAGTCACAGCCCCACTAGCCTGTTCCTTGGACCTGCCTAGGTTGTTCCGACCCCGGACTACACTTGCTAACCTGGCTGCCTCAACGACTCAGCAAAACAATTTTCACATGACTGGCTCCACCTTGTTTTTCAGATCTGTTTAAAAGTCACCTTCTCGCCACGCACCACTCCTCAATCCTGTATCCTCAATCGTGGGTCATCTTATTCCTGATACTTCTGGCTACCTGAAATTACACTGTTCATGGACTTCCTTATTGTCTGTATCTTATTACAGTGCAAACCCTTAAGTGTAAGGACTCTGCATGTACCACGGGGACTGGGAAACAACTGATGAACATTTGCTGAATAATGAGTCCAGGACCCAGGTCCCCATCAGACTCAGTACCTGGTAATCGTCTTCTTCATCCTCGCTCTCATCAGAATCTAGGGATTTCTTCTCTTTCTTCGGGTCACCTGCAGCCCCATCTCCACCTTCTTCTCCTTGTTCCTCTTCTTCCTGTTTCAGAAATGGGCAATCTGAGGAATCAAAAGATGCAAACCAAACTCCCAAGACCATGATCCTCCCATCCCTCCTGCCCCAGATTGTGAACCTTGAGAAGATAAGCCCCCAGAAGGCTAGGACCAAGTATGGTAAGAGTCCTACTCTGCTACACTGGCCCCCATGGGGGACCTGGGTCACAGGCAGCCCATTCACTTGGCTCCACAGCCTAGAAGCCTTTCCCAGTCCAACCAGCCCCTCACACAGCCATACAAGGCCCTGCTCCTCTTCTCAGCCCAGGTGCCTGGGGCCACCTTGGTACGCTTGTCTCCCCGAGTCCACAGGACTTGGCTGTGGGGCTGGAAACCAGCCCTGCTCGGCTTCCCTCCCACTGTCCCTGCTTCCACATGCAGCTGCCAATTTGTACTCATTTTCCCGGGCAAGCCTCCTCCCGCCCCTACTTCCCACTCCCAGTCTGGAGCAGGTCAGCCACTCCAAACTGCCCACAGAGATGCCCTGCTGTGCCGCCTCCCTCACCTTTCTTCCCTCCCTCCTAGAAACATCCCTTACAGAAACCGTAAGCATTTCCACCCCCTTGGCTCTTGCCCACACACTCTCCAAGGTCCTGCTCAGCCGCAGGCTGCTCCAGCAGACCCTCCCCGACCGCGGCTTCTCCCTCACACGTCACACTTCAGTCATCTGCACTGACAGCTCCCTGTGGCCCTCATCCAGGTGAGGATCTAATGGTGTGGGAGGGTCACGGACACCAACAACGGAAACATGCTGTTTCTTGACAGTGGGCTGGAAAAAGCACCGAGGGACAGAGGGACCTCCTAAGCTTAGACTGGAGGGGAAGGGCGGGAGTACCAGTGAGGGGGGCAGGCAGGAAGGGGTGCTAAGCGCGAATGGCACTCTTGTCAGTGGCGGGAGGGGGAAGGCAGGGTGTCAAGTCCCAGTGGGGCTGGCGGAGGCCGGATCACACAAGGGGGATGCGGAGCGCCCGCGCTGCAGACATGCAAGGCCGTGGCGAGGGAGAGCCCCCACAACACAGAAGCAGGGACCCACTGCTGAGGAAACAAAGTTCCAAGTGGTCAACCAAAGGCCCACTGCCCGCCCCCTCCAACCACACCCCAGGTGTTGACTTCCTCCAGAGGACAGGTGGTCCTTGCCCGGCCTCTCTCAGTGCCACCCTGGGCCACTGGAGTGGCCCGAAGAGTCGCGTACTCACCCTGGCCTTCTGCTTTTCAGCCTGGAGCTGCGCATCAATCTCCTCAGGGCTCGTGTACTGCCGGGCCCGGCCTTTGTGGCCTCCCTTTCTCCCTGCACAAGGACCGGAAGTTTACGAAGGCAACAGGAAGGCAGCTCCCTTGATTGCCCTGAACTTCAGACTGTGTCCTGCTTGAGGTGCTCTCAGCAGAAGCTGCCGACCTCCCTCCCTCGCCCTCACCAAGACCGCCCGCCCACCTGTACCTCCCCCTCACCTGTTCAAAGGGACAGAAGAGGCGACACGTGATCACCTGATGCAGCCCCAAACCGCGTGCCGGATGCGGCTCCCACCCCGAGGCCTGAGAGGGGATCCCGGTGGGGGGCACCACAGGGAGGGACCAGCTAAGTCCCCTGGTCCCTTCATCCACACGCAGTGGACTCAGATGCAATCACGAGAAGGAGTAACCCTCACCCCTGCTGTCACTACAGTGCTCTTTACTTGCAATGCTCTGTCACAGCCAGGGGCTCATTTGATCCCCAGATTAAGCCTAAGGTGTACATCATGGCTGGTCACATTTTATAGACAAGGAGACTTAAGGCTAAAGCAGAGTGGCCAAGAGCACAAATGTTGGGGTCCAATCCCTGGGTTCAAATCTCAGCTCTACCACTTAATAGTTTTGTGATTCTGGGCAGGTACTTAATCTTTGAGTCTCAGTTTCCCTACCACATAGGATTGTTGTGAAGATGGCACTAGACAAGCACTACAAAATAAGTTTGCTCTTCTAGTGTGTATATATATTGGGTTGACCAAAAAGTTCAATCAGGTTTTTTGGTAAGATATTACACACCCACCCACCTCGCAATAATACCTGGTGTTGGGGGGAAAGAAAAAACAAAGCTACTGGTCACAATGACAATTTACTACAGATGCAGGGAATATAAGCTACTTCGTGATTATTTAAGTGGTATTTATGGTAGAAAGGGAAAACTTAAAACCTATTCGAGAAAACTTTCTGTGCTTAGAGTAGAAACACAATTGCCAAACAAAGGTAAAGTTGAAAATAAAACTGACTAACCTTCTAAGAGTTAAAAATGTGACTAGCAATTTAAGTTCATCACAGAGAATCAGTCAATTTTATAGCCGGACTCTCTCGAACCAAGACACTAGACTGACCCCTGCCAAAGGCTTCCCAGGTGGCTCAGTGGTAAAGAATCCACCTGCCAATGCAGGAGATACAAGTTCGATCCCTGGATTATGAAAATCCCCTGGAGGAGGAAATGACAACCGGCTCCAGTATTCTTGCCTGGAAAATTCCATGGAGAGGAGCCTGGCAGGCTGCAGCCCATGGGGTCGCAGAGTTGGACTTGACTGAGCACACACACACACAAAGCCAACAGCCAGCTTCACAGCAGGGCGGCACCTCCTCAGCTGGTTCTGGAGGATGCTGGGGGCTGCGGCCTGGATCCATTTCACCTCTCCAGGAAGCTGCAGCCCACCTGGTTTCTCATGACTCTCCCTGAGAGCAGAGAATCTATCATGAGGCAGCCAGAGCTGCTATGAACTCCAGGGACAGTAGCAGAGATACTAGCCGCCTCTAATTTCCGAGACAGCAGCTGCAGAGCCATAATTGGGGTGCTACAGACCACACCACCCATTTTTAATGACTACCTGGGATTCCCAGGGGTGTCTCAGTCAAGGATCATCAAAGTCCTATTGTGAGAGATCGTTTGCCATCCAAAACCCCAACATCTTTTCTTGCCCTCTTAATGTTCTAAGGAATAGAAACAGCTCAAAATTGACTACTACAGGCTCTGACCCTGGACATCTGGCTGTGGGACACTGATCTTACTTAACTTGGTCTACAGTAACTTTTATCAGAAGCTCTCCACACCTTTGAAAATGTTTCACAGGTTTCATGACAAAGACAAGAGTTGGTCCTTGGCTCTTAGAAAATTTTACACTTTTACATCTTCATGTTCTCTCTTTCAAGCAAATTAACACCAGCAAGAAATGTAAATGTTATCTGCCCATAAAGCTTTCACAAGCCAAAAGGCCAAGTCATTTAAACAAGTATTCCTATTTAGGATTTTCTAATTGTAACCTCCAACCTTGGCTCAAAGCACCTATTAAGTAGGACTCTTAGAATTCTGGCACCAGAAGTGAAAGTTGCTCAGTCGTGTCTGACTCTTTGTGACCCCATGTACTACACAGTCCATGGAATTCTCCAGGCCAGAACACTGGAGTGGGTAGCTTTTCCCTTCTCCAGAGACTCTTCTCAACCCAGGGATCGAACTCAGGTTGGTACCCCTAATACCCCTCCTTTTGCAGAACATAAGACTGAGAGACACAGAGGAGACAAAGCTCTTCCTACCACAGAATAAACCACTAGAAAATTATGTTTAGAGATTCAGCTCTGAAAACCCCAGCATCTCTGGGAGCAGAGTCAGGAAGTCGTTTAGGTTTGAAAAAGCTCCAAGCAGATCTTCCTGTGGGCTGAGACACTTAACCAACATGTCACAGGAGAGACCAATATTAACTGAACACCTCTTCTCCGCCAGGAGTAGCCAGGCACGGCGAGGGCTCTATGTATTTACGACCCCGATCCCAACTCTCCAGACTAAGGGTTATTAGCTAGGTGTTCCAGATGGGGAAAACAGGCTGGGAGAACTCGTTCAAGGCCATAAGGCTAGACAGTGACACAGCTGGGCTTCAAGTTAGGCACTCTTGACTCAGGGGTAAAAGGGTGGAGGACGGTGTACAAACGTACCGGGGAAGCCATGGATTCTTTACTTTCTTGACCAAGAAACTGGCAAAGTCTTAGGAGCAACAATAGATAATGCTTACTGGACACTTAGCGACTATCAGCACCGTACAGCGCCCTCCACGTGGATCACCTACTTCAAGACTCGCCATCAGTATTATGAGGTAGATACAATCATACCCCTATACTTGCAAAAACACAGGGAGGTTATGCGGCTGGCTCAAAGGCCCACGTCTAGCCGCTCGAAAAGGGCAGTCAAAGCTAGGTCGGCCACGCTCAAGAGCATCCAGCTAGGTCGCAAGAGGCAAGCCTAGCTCGCCCAGAGCCCGAGAAGGCCCACGTATTACGCGCGAGGCAGGCGGGCCCGGCTCTGGCGCGGGACGCGGTGACTCAGTGCCCGGCGAGCCTGAAAGGGGTAGGAAACTCCAGACCCCACCCCCCAGGCCGAGAGGAGCGCGCCCTAGATAGGCCATCCGGGTGGGCGAGGACCCAGCGCCTCCAAATCTCCTCAGACCCCCAGGGAGCGGCTCGAGGCCACCACTACGGTCCTCGGTTTCTCCAGCGGGACAATTGAGCGTCGAGGCCCAGGCCGGGCCCTCAGCCGGAGCGGACGTTCTCCCTCCGAGTCGCTCTCTGAGGCGCCCGCGGGCTGACTGGACGGCGGGAGCCGGACTCGGGCCGCTCCTCGAGGCCCGCGGGCGACACGCGCCCGCCCCTCACCTCCTTTAGGCATCGCGGCTCCGGCGGCTGCGGCGGCGGCGCCTCGAGCTGACACCGGAACCGGAAATTTCTCGGGCTCGACTTCTTCCGCCCGGCCAGTTTCCCGCCCCCCGGCCCCGCCACCCGGCCGCCTCTCAGCGCGCCGCCGCCGCCGCGAGAACCGCGGCCCTCAGGGAGGCCGGGCGGTCCCACGCACCGCCTGAGCCCAGGCTCGCCCGCGCGCTGCTGGGCAACAGAGCCCCTCCCAACCCCGCCGTGGGAGGCGCGTGAGCCTGCTAGCCCGCCCCGCCGGGCAGTGCGGACGAAAGGAGACCGCGGCGCCGGAATTGTACGCAGGCAGGGCTGCGGACACCTAAGGTAACGCAGTCGCCGCGCTCCGTGGGGCGGGGCTCCGCGAGGACCTCGTCGTGAAGAGATACTTGGGGAAGCTGAGGCGGTGGATACGGAAGGGACGTTGCATCGCGACGGAGGGCCTAGTGAGTGTTTCCCTTCTCTTCTCTAGGCCCTTGGTAACGGCTGGGGGCCAGGGGTCGGACGTCTGCGTTGGCCCAGAAGGCGATCTGAACACCCGAACTGCGACAGATTCGGGCCTCTGGACCCGAACGTCGAAGTGAGTTCCCGAGACTAGGCGGCGTCTTGGTGGGTCCGCGGAGGGCATGGGAAATTTGGGGGTTCCCTTGCTTCTAGGCTTTCCCGCCCTTATTTTTCGCTCATTTCCCCCTCGCCTAGAACGTTTGTTGTCTAAATATTGCTTTTCCTTGTAATCCCGGTTCAGATGCCATAGTCTCCGTGAGCCTTACAACTCGGGTTGTAGCCGTCTTCACTCAGCTTCTTCCAAACGCCTTTCGGCTCTCCGCCCCTCCCGAGCGCTACCACCTTTCTAACACTGCCCCACATCTCTTTCTTCCTGACCAGGTTGCTTCTTAGCTGTTACCTCCCATGGGAGGCCTCCACCAACTCCCAAGCTGGGCCAGGCCCTCAACTCTCCGTGGGTCTTAGTTAGCAGCGTGGTCATTCCCTTGTCTTTGTCCACCCAGCCCGTGCTCCTTGAGACAGGGACCAGATTCCATTCGTCTCTAGCTTCAGAGCAGGGGAGACAAGTGTAAAGACAGATTCGGGAGTCAGGAGCCCCCGATGAGTCAAACTCTGCCGGTTCCCAGCTCTGGGCGACCCTGAGTTTGATCTTCTGTAAGGTTGTTGCTGAGAATTCACTTGATGCGGCGAAGAGGGCGGGGCTTCGTAAACATATCAGGAGGGAGGAACTGAATGAACGTGGGAAAGGAGGAGTCTGCTTAAAGATAATTAACATGAGTTCTCTTTTAGTGTATTTTTAAAAATATTATGAAAATATTTATTTGACTGCACCGGGTCTTCGTTGAGGCATGCAAACTCTTAATTGCGGCATGTGGGAACTAGTTCCCTGACCAGGGATGGGACCCTGACCCCTGCGTTGGGAGCTCAGAGTCTTAGCAACTGGACCACCAGGGAAGCCCCACCCTGAGTTCTCTTTGATGGCTACAAAATGCCTTGCGGTTTGAAAAATGACTTGCTATGTAGATCCTGGCTGGTCTTTTCTTTGGGGTTTACATATGTTTGTTGGGTTTAAAAGAGACCTTGGCAATCCAGTTAATACACTGTCCTCACTTTATAGACAAGATTGAGGACCAGAAAGGGAATGTGACCTCTCCAAAGTCATAGCTGGACAAGAATCCGAGCCTGTAACTGAAGAGACCTGAGATCTTTCTGTTACGCTTGGGAAACGGGCCCTAAGGTACTTTGGTCTCACTCTTCTTCCTGTCTAAACGCTTGGCGTTGCTCTCCCAGCCAGCCTCCCTCACACTGTGTTGTACTTCCCTTTCCACGCTGCATTTCCTTGCTGGAATATCACCTTCTCGGGGACAGTGTGTGTCTTATTCTTCGTATGATAATAGCAAAACTCTACTAAGCACACCTTAAATACCAGGCACATTACATATAATCAGGCCCCACATGGCTCCGTAAGTAGATTCTCCCCGTTACACAGGTGAGGAAACAGACTTACGGATATGAATGTGCACCAGAGTTGTGGCTTGTGAAGTCCTCTGGGGATCCTGAGGCTCAGAAGCCAATTCATTTTAATTTTTTTTCCCCACTGATTTTTGCAGACTATCTTCTGGGAAAAAATGCCTAAAGTCAAAAGAAGCCGGAAAGCTCCCCCAGATGGTTGGGAGTTGATCGAGCCAACACTGGATGAATTAGATCAAAAAATGAGAGAAGGTGAGTTGGGGAGTTCCTGTCTCGGTGGGCTGTGTCCCAGGGATAAATGGGAAGAGACAGGCTGTACCACCGAGGCCGCCTGACACTGACATGTTTTGTTTGCTTTTTAACTGATAAGTGAAGTTGCTCAGTCGTGTCCGACTCTCTGCAACCCCATGGACTGCAGCCTACCAGGCTCCTCTGTCCGTGGGATTTTCCAGGCAATAGTACTGGAGTGGATTGCCATTTCCTTCTCCAGGGGATCTTCCCAACCCAGGGATTGAACCCAGGTCTCCCACATTGTAGACAGACGCTTTACCGTCTGAGCCACCAGGGAATAACTGATAGGAATACCATAAATGCCAAAATGAGAAGGTCCTCAAAAATGTTTTTGAGCATATAAGACCTTTAGGGAGTATAGATCAAATAGTCTACTTAGAATTATTTACTGATAGAAGTATATTTAAAATCATACAAGCTATATTTACTTGGAAAACCCTGCTCTTTTTCACTCCGGATTCTCTGGAGTGTGTGCGTTTGGCCTTTGCTGTGGGTCTGTCTTCACGCGCTTTGCTCTGCGCCCTCTGCCAGCTGTCCGGAGTGCAGAGTCTTCCCTTCCCCCGTGTTAGGTGCTCCTGCGCTCTGTGTAGCAGTGTAGTGTGCAGTTTGGGGAAGTTTAACCTGAAGCCACAAGCATTGTTGGCCCTGTTGTTGCTCAGTCCCTAAGTAGTGTCATACTCTTTGTGACCCCATAGACTGCAGCACGCTGGGCTTCACTATCTCCCGGAGTTTGCTCAAATTCATGTCCGTTGAGTCGGTGATGCCATCCAACCGTCTCATCCTCCACCATCCTCTTCTCCTGTTGGCCCTATCACAGTGTTAACTACTTACTGAATTGCTTTTTAAAGCAATCTTTTTTTTCTTAAAGGTTTTTGGTAATTAACCCTTGTTATTCTGAAGTTATCCTTTCAGCAATAATTAGTAAGTGGATGTTAACCTTGCTCCCTTTTTTTGAAGCTGAGTATATCCGGTAACTTCTATTAAATACCCAGAACTTGCAATAATCAAGGTCATTTGGGGCTGATTTTTTTCTCCAAACAGATCTTTATTCAACATAAAGGAATTTAAGGAGATTGCTGTAATAGAAGAGATACTTTGTGAGTCCTTGGAAATAAACCTCTTTTTAAGGGATGACTTCTTGAAGGGAGAGCATTTAGATAGATAAGATGTTCTTTACTGTCAAAAGTGTTCTTTTTCTTTAACTATTTAGTTCTTCTCGGCTTTCCCATTTTTGATATGCAGGTTTTAAGCCCCAGTTTTCTGTTGCTTTCACTTCCACTATAAAGAAAAAGAGTGGCTGGCAGGTGGTAGCAGAGCTGATTCAGTGTTGGGGACAGCAGCGAGCTCTGGGGTGGGCAGAAGCTGCTCCCCACCCAGGCCCTTTCTGCCATGTCAGATGCAGTCTCAGCTTTTCCAGATTTGCTGCTTTTTTTCCCCCCAAGATGAGCCAGAAATCCAGGTTTTCTATGTGAACTCTTCCAGTTTAACATTCAAACCTATAAAAAAGCATCTGTGGGGGAACCAAAGCCTGCCTGCAGGCCGGCAGGGGCTGCCAGCCTCCAGTTTGTTGCCTTCAACTCAAGTTTTGCCTCTGGGATTTGCAGCCACACTCTGAGGCCACAGAGGACCAAAGCCAGTGGCACTGCAGGCCTGTCTTTCTGATGTAAGTTGTTACAACTCACACTTATTGAAGCAGTTGGCACTGTTATCTTAGAAAGCAAAGTTGCTGTTTTCTCTTTTAGTTTGTCCCTGGTATTTACTAGCTCAGCACAACTGCCCAGCTCTTTGTACTAGCTTACTACTTAAGTTTTTGTACAGCCACTATTACCCTATAAGTCCCTAGACAAAAAGAGCCTGATTATAGGGACTGAGGAACAGAGAGGGGTGTGGTGGGGGTTTTATGGGTGACTGAGAAATATAGGCACTATCTCTGTGGACTGTAACCAGGACTTGTAAATGACTTTGCTTTTACAAGTACTTTAAACTAGTTGAAAGTCAAGCATAATCAGTACTTGAATAATGAACATGTATTTAGACTTTTTAAGAGTGGTACTTTAAAAGAACTGTTGCTCAGGTTCTGGAGTTAATAGGCCATTTGGGGCATTAACTAAGAGGCAGAAACCTGAGTCTACCCTGAGCACGAGGTCCCTACCCCTGGCCTCTTTTCATACCTTCCCAGGGGCAGGACTCCACATTGCCCACTGCAGGCTGCCTTCCACTGTGTGTGTGGACCTGTCCAAAATGATATCCAAGAATGTTCACATGACCTTGTGAAAACAGGTCCAAAGAGAATTGCTGTGATTAAAACCTTAAGAGATGATTCCAAGCACAGGAGCTTCTCTGGTGGCTCAATGGTAAAGAATCTGCCTGCAATGCAGGAGATGTGGGTTCCACCCCTGGGTCGGGAAGATCTCTTGGAGGAGGCCATGGCAACCCACTCCAGTATTCTTGCCTGGAGAATCCCATGGACAGAGGAGCTTGGTGGGCTACAGTCCATGGAGTCGCAGAGTTTGACATGACTGAGCAACTCAACACCACCACCAAAGTGTGGGAAGGTTCCGATTCCAGGACAGCCAGGCCTGAGGCGCTCCGTGCTCCCCGCCACCACCTCCCTGTCATCCCACCCAGCCACGTGGCTTCCCACACTAGACTCACCGCCCCTGTCCGTGTTTCCTTCTTCTCCGTGGCCATTACCTGCACCACCAGGGGCTGGTCTGCCTCCTCCTCCCGAGCTTGGCTCTGTGGTCTTTCTTGTTCATTACTGTACACTGGGTACCCGGAGCATGCTCTCACCCACAGCAGACACGCGGTGTTGCCGAATCCTCATACCTGCCTTTGGCTTAGATCACGGAATCCTGTTTGTTGAGCTGAGTTATAAATCCCCGGTGATATTACAATAATACTATATCCTGTGCAGACTAACCCTTGTCTCCAAAACAAAGCAAACACCCGTGTTTTCTCCGCAGCTGAGACAGAACCTCACGAAGGAAAGAGGAAAGTGGAATCTCTGTGGCCCATCTTCAGGATCCATCACCAGAAAACCCGCTACATCTTTGACCTCTTCTACAAGCGGAAAGCCATAAGCAGAGGTAACTGGCCAAATGTTCTCTTGGCCTTTCCAGCTTGAGTGGCGTCCAGTTTAAGTAATTCTTGAAACCTCAGCAAGTATCACGATGTTTCCTGTTTCCATAAAACGAAAGGGGGCCAGTGTTAACTAAACACTTTTTCTCAACGTGGGCAGTGATGGGCTGCAGGCCGGAGAGCTTTGTTACACTGTGGTCTGATGGCCTTTCCCTGTCTTTGCAGAACTGTATGAGTACTGTATTAAAGAAGGCTATGCAGATAAAAACCTGATTGCAAAATGGAAAAAGCAGGGGTACGAGAACCTGTGCTGCCTGCGGTGCATTCAGACTCGGGACACCAATTTTGGGACAAACTGCATCTGCCGGGTCCCCAAAAGCAAGCTGGAAGTGGTAAGGCCACCCCCTCTCCTGTCTGATGGTTGAGCGTGATGCTAGCATAAGCAGTTTAGCTGACCTAGCTGATCACAGCGGGTTTTATGTTCTGTCCTGTGGCTGGGTGTTCTGCTGGCCCTCCCCGTGGGAGGGAGCCCCTCGTGTCAGGGATCCGTGCCAGGCAAGTTACTGGTTCCTATCCTCACACAGGAAATGCGGGTGATGACCCCCACCCCAGCGTGGCTGGGAGGGCTAAGCCAGGGGAGGGTGGGCCAGGCGGCAGGGGTTCATCCCTCTTTTTTCCCCGGCCTCCTGTTGCTCCCACTGACACTTCAACTTGAGCCTCACTGCATTTTGTGCCAGAACTCTCCGGGCGGCTAGGGAACGGTGCCGGGCATGCAGTGGTGAGCTCCGTGCGCAGGCGCCCCTGAAGGGGAGCGGCAGGAGGCGCAGAGGAGGGTCACTGGGCCGTTAGCGGCCTGTGAGTACAGCCCCTCAGCTGCCCGCGAGTGTGGTCAGGCCAGATGCCCTCTTTCTCACGGTCCTTTCAGGCTGCAGCACTGGTTAGCTTCTGTGGAGAGCCTCGGCTCTGGCCCATGGGCTTCAGCTCAGCAGGCAGGTCTGTCCCCGAGTCCTCTGGAAGCTCAGGATGGGTGTGCGGAGCAGTGGAGGGCGAGCACAGGCTGCCTTCCGAGGAGGCTCTGCAGGTCGTGGCGGGGGGGTTGGGGGGGCAGAGCCACAGGAGCCCCATGGCGCGCTGCCCAGAACAGATTTAGTTGCGTTTCACCACTGGATCCTGTTTCCTTAGACCAGTTTTGCTTCTCCAAAAAAGAGGGAAACGGAGAATAAACCCCTTTTCTGTACTGGGCAGGCCCTCGGCCAGACACTAGACCACACACCTGGCCCAGGGTACAACTGTCCTGCCGCCATACAGATTCAAGGACACCCTGTTCTCGCCACACCCCTACTAGAAAGTTCCCCAGCCCAGAGGAGACTGTGATGCCCCTGGCACTGAGCCCCGAGAGCAGCAGCCGGTTGCCTCCAGCTCACTGAAGCGTGTGTCATGCTTGCTCCACAGAATAACAGGGATCACTCAGAGATATTTTTTTCTTTTTGGGAGCAAGTATGTACACTGAATTTGTTTAAGCTAAATCCTCATAGAGATGTAACTGTCAACAGCAGCTGTTCCCATCGTCACAAGGGAGCCGAATTTTCCCCATCCCGCACCATCCCGCAGGGTTTCTGAGGAGGGTCCATGGGGAGTGGCTGTCCCGTGGCCACGCCTCCTTCTAGGGGTTCCTGCATGTGGGTGCAGGGTCTTGGGTCCTCTGTCTGCAGGGTCCGTGGGGAGTGGGTGTCCGTGGCCACACTTGCCTTGGGGGGGCACCCGCGTGTGGGTGCGGGGCCTCAGGGGGCCTCTGTCTGCAGGGTCTGTGGGGAGTGGGTGTCCGTGGCCAGGCTTGCCTTGGGGAGGCTCCCGCGTGTGGGTGCGGGGCCTCAGGGGTCCTCTGTCTGCAGGGCCGGATCATCGAGTGCACGCACTGCGGCTGCCGGGGCTGCTCTGGCTGAACATCGGGCCCCGACCCCCACCCACCCCAGACTCTGGGCCGCACAGGACTCCGCCCGTCACACCACCCTTTCCTGGGAGCAGCTCTTCCTCAGAGCGGTCCCCAGGCCCGACGAGGGGCATGGTCTCTCTGTGGGAAGGTTTTGGTGTTCATCAGCTGTGATTTGTAGAAATTAAAAAAAACTAAAGCTTTTGGGCTTTGCGTCTGTTCTTAGAGCCGGCGATCTGGCATCCAGGGGGACAGCACCAGGCCCCGGAGACTAGTCGCCCTTAGGACTCAATCCCGACTCCTCCTCATCTGTGCTGTGACCTGGAGCGAATTCACCCCCTTCGTCGTCACCCTCAGATGGGGATGGCCTGAGATGACGGACCGGGGTGGCCCACACTGCTCTGGCACTTGCCACGAACTTGTTAGGCACCTGGGCCAGCATTCGTCCTCAGACTGATGCCTAAGTTGAAACTCTGATCCTGGACTTTCCCTCGTGCTTGCAGCTGCCCCAGCATGTTCAGTGTCTTTCATGTGAAGGAGACTCTTGGGGTTCCCACAGAGCCCCATGAAGGCTGTGCACTTTGTTCCAGCTCTGCTGGGGGTCCCCTAGGACCTCCTCCTCACCTGCCCCCAGGGCCTTTGTCCATATCAGCCTCGGTGATGGTGTCCTGGTCTCCTTTTGGTTTCG
Source organism: Capra hircus (assembly GCF_001704415.2). Taxonomy (NCBI): domain Eukaryota; kingdom Metazoa; phylum Chordata; class Mammalia; order Artiodactyla; family Bovidae; genus Capra; species Capra hircus. Next base: position 37,866,642 of record NC_030832.1, on the reverse strand, counting down.
TCTGGAACTTCTGCCACGGGTGGGGGGTTTCCTCCGCTGGCATCCCTTTCAGCCACTGCTTGTAATAAGCCCGGAAGCCATCAATCTTCTCCAAGTAGGTGTTTTTCCCCTTGTACTGTAATTGGAAAAGCATGGCGTTCAGACGGGCCACAATGAGACTCTCCGCCTGCTACCTACAGCGGACCCCAAACCGCAGCAGGTGGCTCAGGCCTCAGGGAAGCTGTTCTTGCTTCCAGTTGGTCAAAAGGAAAAGGGCAGAGAAGCTGCTCAACACAGAGCAGAGACTTCCTATAGTCTGTGCTGTGGAGCCCCTCTAGCCAGGGATGGAACCCCAGCCCCCTAAAGCTAGACTCGCTGGGTGCCACTGTCCTGCCCCCGCTGCTGAGCACCTCCTGCTTGGCACAGGCACTGCCGCCCTCCCGACTGTCACCTCTGCACTGCTGCAAGGGCCTCACGAGGTGGGACAAAGAAAAGGAAACGAGACGTGCCAGGCAGATACCAAGAGAAAGCCAACAGAGGAGCACACAGATAAAAAGACAAAGATGCGTGAACTAAGCACTGCTACCACATGATGATAAACGAGTTGACTCAAAAGGTTGAGCGATTGTGAGCGTGTATCTGATAGAGCCTGAGAGTTTGTGCAGTAAAAATTTGACAACAGACACAAGCTCCCCATCATGAATAAGTGTGAACATATGAGTGAATACAATAAGTTTTGGGCCTGTGGTAATTGGTGACTCTTGGTTGAACCTGAGAAGACCCCTAGTGTCCTCCATGGAGGACTTTGCAATATGGAAGGACTAGAAGACACTTGCAATATGGAACCAACAAAAGCCTAGCCTATAGAGTATGTAAAGAAGTCAATAAAACAAACCATCAGACAGTCAAAAATGCCCAGCCCCGCTTTCTGCCCGGTACACTCTCCATGGCCGTCACACTAACTCTTACTAAGCCTTCTTTTCGATGGCATTCAGCATCCTCCCTGCACAGCCATCCCTGACCCCAGCCCCATGGCTTGGTATGTCCTGGCTGACTTGCTCCCTACCCATCAGGCCACAGAGCCTGACGCAGTAGGCCTCAATACCAGAACCCCAGAGCCTGACACCTTCGGAACAGCAAGGAGACAAGTGGCTGCTACAGAACATTCTGTCACCACCCTCCTGCCATCCCCATTCACTCAATGAACAACAGTCTGTGCTGGGCACGCGACAACAGGCAGCGACCCGGGACCCCGGTGAGCAAGACAGACAGTCCCTCCTCTAGGGGTGTTCACTCCTTAAAGTGAGGGTCACACACGAGTACACGTGAGTACGTGTGGGTACAGGCCGTGAAACAGGATGAAGAGGAGCCGTGATGTAAGGAGGTGGCCAGTGGGGCCCTGCTAAGGAAGAGCCACCCGAGCTGGGACCAACAGGATGAGAAGGAAGCAGAAACGTGAAAAGCAGGGGAGCCTGCTGGGAAGATGAGAACCCTGAGGCATGGAAGAGGCTGGTGTTATCTAGAAGTGACCACAGGCCGGGGGCTGACAGGGTGCCAAGGGGAGAGCGGCCTGATGGGAGATGAGTCACGTGGACAAGGACCGGCCAGCTATGGTCTGAGAAGTATGGGATCCTCCCCCAGGGAAGCCACGGACAGTTTAAAGTGAGAGGATGCCAATCCCAGGAGGTCAGCATGGGGGTCGGGTGGGTGTGAGGGTGATGCCGGCTAGGGAGACGATGGGCACGTCAGAGCCGGGTGCGCTCACCCGGTCAAAGCTGGGTGGGTACTGGGCTGCGAACTCCAGCTGGCGGATGACCACTTCGTTCACGGGGACTCTGTTCTGCCTCATGTCCTTCAGGATGTCGATGAGATAGGCGTAGTCCAGCTTCTTGACGGCCGCGTTGATGAGGGTGCTGTAGATGTGGGCGTTGGGGCTCATCTGGGATTCCTGGAACATTGAGCGAGAGGATGGTGGCGGTTGGGAGAGTGCGGCCCCGTGGGGCACCTCATACTTGGGGAGCCACCCTGCTGCCCGGGCCTGCTCTGCAGACCAGCCCCCAGGGGTGAGAGAAGGGCAGGCAGGACCTCGCAGCAGCAACATGCTGTGCTCCCCACTCCACATGCTCCATCCCAAGGAGCTGGAGGCCCTGCCCTCTCAGCCCTGAAGAACCTGGAGACAGAGCAGAGGGTTGTTCTGAGATCAACGCACTCAGGCAGTAAACCATGGGCAGGAGATGCCTCCTGGGGGTTCACCGCACACCTGTCCCCAGAAACTTCTGGCCCTCCCTGCTCCATCATGGCCTCCATGCCCCTAGAGGGTTGCGGCCAAGAGCCATCCGCTCTCCTCAATCTCACCCCATGGCCACACCTCAGTGAGAGCACCCCAGGCTCAGTGTCCGTGCCTGCGGCCCCTCACCAGGGTCTCCTTTCGCCCAAACTGGACTAATGACCCTTTTCACTTGAACCTCAAGACCTCACTCTCCCTGCCATGCTCCCCTGCCGCTTACCCTGAGGACAGAGGCCTGGGGGATTCGGGAGGCCCCCACCCCCCCACGCTCACCCCTGGGGCCTGCGCGGGCGGGGCCCACTCACCCTCATGTCCGAGAGCAGCTGCAGGCCATCATCTGGCCTGCGACACCCGATGGCCAGGCTGCAGAACGTCTGCAGGTTGGGGACAATGCCCCTCTTTGCCAGGACGGGCAGCAGGGCCTGTGGGAACAGAGGCAGTGTCACCGTGAACTGTAACCCACCAGCGCAGCGAGAGCCTTCTCTGGTGCAGCCCGCGGCTAGGTGCTGGAGATGCCAGGGCACGGCTCTTCTCCGAGGCCTCACGGCTCCCCCTGCTGACCACCCTGGGCGCCGGCCTCGGCCCAGCACTCGAGGCCGGGGGTCCTGCCCAACACCTCACTGCCTGGCTCCCTGGATTCAGCTGCTCTGTGAGGACACCCTCCGCCTGCCAGTCCCCAAAAGGCCATCTCTCCTCTGGATCCTCCATGTTCCTGCTCCTCCTGCTCCTCGACAAGCCACCATCCACCCTGTGCTCAGGACTTGGACGTGGATCAAGCACCAGGGGCCTCAGGGGATGGCAGTCCTGCAGTCCAGGGCCGGAAACAAAGCCGACAACAGCGTGTGCAGTGCAGGCCGAGGGAGCCCCAGGTGAGAGGAGAGGAAGAGGATGCCTGCTCAGGCCGGCTGGGTCAGGGCGGGTCCAGGGAGGGGCTTGAGAGAAAGCTGTGATTGGCACAGAGGGCCTGAAAACAGGCTGCTCTGTCATCTTTGATGCTCGTAAGAGCCCAGATCAGAGCTTCTGGCAAGAAGGGCAGCACACAGAAACACGTATGAGTGGACAAAATCCCGTGAGGACCCTGGTGTCCTCGTGTGTGAAACCGGTAAAGCCATGGGCGGCAGAGCTTCCTGCTGTGGTCAGTGGAGACACAGATGATGCAAAACTCAGGACGGCATCAAGCAAAGTGAGTGTGACAGTGGGCGATGTCACTGAGGCTGGCAGGGGGAGGGGTATGGGGGCTGAAGGGTGGGGACCTCAGGAACCACCAGCCTCTCAGGCCATGTGTCCCCAAATGCTGCGTCGTGTGAGGACTTGTTTGGGGTCTGCCCCCATCGCTGGGAGCCCCCCTGGGAGGGCTGGGGGTATGGCTGGTCCACCACTCGATTCCCAGTTGTCACCCAAGCCCAGGCCTGGAACAGGGGCTCTGGGCACCCTGCCCACCTGTGGCGGGAATGACTGACACGCCTGCAGGAGAGAGTCCAGGGAGGAAGGAGGAGGGAGCCCTGTGCCTCCTCCCCCGAGCCCCTCACCTTTGCCCCCTCCAGGTCGCCCAGCTTGCTCTTCTTCCTCATCAACGTGTTAAAGAAGGTCAGGTCGGCCTCTACCCCGTGTGCGTCCAGGATGCTCAGCAGCGAGGACTCTGCGGGGCTCCCTGGCTCCACCACCTCCGCCAGCAGTGTGAGGGTTTTGATGTCAGGGCTAAGCCCGTGCTTCGCCATATTGCCGAGGAAGCCCTCCAGGCCCCCCATCAAGGCCAGTCTGTCAGCGGGGGTGCTCACGGTCCCAAAGGAGACCACAGCCAAGGGGGCCGCCACCGGGGTCAGGAGGTTGACCTCCAGCCCCCAGGGAGGCGGCTCTGGGGCCACAGAGGTGCGGCCCACCATGCGATCGGGCTCCGCCTTGGTCTCCAACCCAGACTGGGCCTGCTCGGGGGCTCTGGCCTCCTGAGGCCCCTCAAGTGCCTGAGAAGGTTCCAGAAACAGCTGCCTCTCCAGGGCCTCCACGTGCAGCTTGGCTGACAGGGTGCGGTCCGCCCCGACCTGGGCTCTCCTCCTGGCCTGCTGCCCCCTAGCCGGGGGCTGGAGCAGGGCTGTCTCCTCCCTGGGCCTCAGGAGCACCGCTGAGGCCACGGCCGGGTCCCCCAGCCCGCAGTCCCGAGCTGCCCCCAACAGCAGGTTGTAGCCGTGCTGGCTTGGCTGGAGCCCCAGACTCAGCATCTGCCTCCACACCTGCCGAGGAGAGGCAGACTTCAGCCGCCAGCACCCTCCGAAGAGCCTTCAGCAGAGCAGGCATCGGGGCAGCAACCAGTGGGCAAATGGGGCATGATAAAGACTCCAGGCTCTGGGCAAATGAGGACCCAGGAACCTGGGAGCCCCAGGACCCCACACAGGCACCCTCCTCCCCTCCTACATATGTGTTAGTCGCTCAGTCGTGTCTCACTCTTTGCAACCCCATGGACTGTAGCCCGCGAGGCTCCTCTGTCTATGGGATGCTCCAGGCAAGAATACTGGAGTGAATAGTCATTCCCTCCTCCAGGGGATCTTCCCAACCCAGGGATCACATCCATGTCTCCTGCGAAGGCAGGTAGATCACTAGCCCACCTCCCTTCCTGGTTCACCCCAAACTGTGTCGCATTTCCACCCCTCTGCTTCTCCCAGCCCTTCTCCCTACTCCCAGGGGAGGAACGGCCAGAGAGGCCAGGTTCTGCAAGAGTCGAGGCCAACTTAAGGGTTGGCTTCAGCTGCACTTTCTGAGTGCCTGCTGTGTGCCCATCTGTAAAACTTGGGGAACAGTGTGCTCTGGGAAAGCCCAAAGATCACAAATAGAAAAACACCCAGCACGGGGCAGGAGCAGGTGCTCAAGAACTGCACCCAGAATCATTTGCCCCCAGCACAGGCACGTGGAGGGGGAGCGAGCAGGGCAGCGAGTGACAGGAAGCAGACAGGAAGCAGAGCCGGGGGACGGACCTGCAGGGCGTATCGGAAGCCAGTCTTCTTGTCCTGGATGCAGCCCATGAGCAGGTAACTGAAGGTCTCCTCTGTGACCACGTGCCCTTTCTGGATGATCTCCTAGGGGAAGGAACGAAGCGGGCCTGCTGGGACTCTGCAGGAGAGCCGAGGCCCAGACTCAGGCCCACTGGGTCTGGCTCAGGCCCGACAGACACCCCACGGCAGGCCCAGAGCTGCGTGTCCTGAGCAGTAGGGCCCGAATCCGGCGTGGGCCGGCTCCACACCAGCCGCGGAGCAGAGCTCCCCGGGGCCTTCACGCCCGCTTTCCCAGGCCTCTCTTCCTGGCTCTGCTCCTGTCACTCCTGTGCGGCCCCTCCACGAAGATCCGCCCAGTAGCCACTCTTAGCCCGTGCACACGAAGCTCTGGAACTGCCCCAGCGGGCACCGATTCCTCTTCAGCGCTGTTCATCTCACCAGCGAGCGCCCTCAGCAGAACACGGCAGCACACACGACCCCCTGCCCTCACAGGGCGGGGGCCTCCCTGTCCCACCCAGGGCTCTGACCATAGGGACGCCTCGGTGAGCCCCAGAGGCTGACAGGGGGCCTGTCTCATGGGCACTTGAACCTTCCTACGCGAGGAACACAGAGGGCACATCCTCAGCCCGGCCTCGCAGGACTCACTCTGAGTGAGGAGCAGGAAGGAAGGGGTGGCCCCACCTTAAACACATCCAGGCACATCCTGAGGTCCGCGCACAGGGCAGCCATCTTTAGCAGGGCGTGGTACGTTTTCAAGTTGAGCTGGAAGTTTCTGGCCTGAAGCTGCTGCCGTAGCTTCAAGGCGCTCTGCAGTGCGGAGTCCTTCCAAGGGGACTCAGCGCACACGTTGAACAGGGCTGTGTAGGTGGCGTCTGAGGGCTCCAGGTCCCGCTTCTTCATCTGCAGAGAAAGGGAGAAACTTGGAGGTGGCTCTGGGATCAGCTGGATGCACGGGACATGGGGATAGGAGGCTAGAGAGGACTCTGCTAAAAGGCAGAGCCGACCAACACACAAGAGTTGGGCTCTCCAAACCCCTGACTCAACCTGAGGGGCCCTGAGAGCTGTCCTTGCTTGCCAGAGGCACCAAACAAGAAAGCATCCTCCCCAAGGTACTCAGCAGCCCACCCTGGGCCTGAAGTGCTCTTATGGCAGGGTCTTCCTGATGCTCCTGCCCTCTGGCCGCCCAGGCTGCCCTGACTGTTAAGATCTGTGGGACAGATCTGATCTGGGAAAGGGCAAGAGGGGTAATCAAACCCCAGCTCCAATGTTTAGTAACTGAGGGGTCGTGGGCAATCAGCTTGTCACTGGAAAAATGGGGGTGATACGGTCACACTGGAAGGTTGTTACCAAGGAGACCGTCTTGGGAGAGTGGCCCCTGGAGCAGCAGCTGGGAGCACGGCCCTGCAGCACATCTCAGGCCTCCCCAGCCCTCCTCCTGCCCGGCTGACGCTGCTTAGCAAGCCCTCCTGGTGACGGAGCTTGAGAAGCTCCTGGTAAAGCCAAGTGCTCGCTATTTCCCAGAGAAGGGCCACCTGACCAAGGGCAGCAAGCAGCTGCTGCAGAGCGCATTGAGCCCTGCTCTCAGGCCGTGGCTGGGCTCAACTCCAAATCAGCACTCGAGACAGGTAACCTCAGACACAGCACTTCATCTCTCCAGGCCTCAGTGTCCTCACTGGAGAAACGAAGACAGTGATCCCAGCTTCGAGGATGGGGGGACGCTCTGTATATGTTCACAAATTCCAAAGACGCGTACTAAGGACTTAGTACAGGCCAGGTACTGGCCACTGGGGTTACCAGGACAGGCAAGGCCTGTCTTCACTGAGCTTACTCTCTAGAGGGGAGACACACGACAGGCAAATAGGTAACCACCAACAATAATAAAGATGTGGAGAACACTCAATGAAAAGCAGCTGGAAAGGGCACCTTCGTGGTGGATAAAGCACTCTGCCCCAGGTGATGTCACCTGTGATAAGACCACAAAACTGAGGCTGGAGAGGTGAGACTGTCCACCCAGGGTAATGCACTAGCAGGGAACACATTCAGGACCTGCGCCCAACTCTTCTGGGGCCCAAAGCCCGAGTTCTAGGGCGCCTGGCCTGCCGCCCCCTGCCCCATGCTCACGTCGTTGTAGAGCCTGAAGGCCTTCTTCAGGTAGCCAGCCCGCCCGCAGCCCCCGATCAACACCGTGTAGTTGCACTCGAGGGGCTGCAGGCGCTCCTCCTTCAGCATCTGCCTCTCAAACAGGTCCAGGGCCTCGGCCAGCTGCGGAAGGGGTCGGGGAAGGGAGGACACAGGGAAGGGGGCTCAGCAGAGGGAGAGAGACCGAGGCTAAGCGACCCTCCCTGAGCTCAAGCCCAGGCCGGCCCAGGAGCCAAACACGCACCCTGGGCCTCTGCCACCAGCCTCCCGGTCCCTGTGCTTCACTGCAAGGGGACTGCGTGGTGGCCAGGAAGGAAAGCCCACCAGACTCCCACCACCTATGAGCGCTCTTGGCCCCACGACTGTGGGAGACCTCCCTGAGCACAGGGGCAATGCCCAGGTAAACGAAGATCTGAAGGAGGTGAGGGAAGGAGCCAGGTGGCTCTCTGAGGGAACAGCCGGTGCAAAGGCCCTGAAGCAGGAGTGTGCTTGGGAGCTGGGGGGTGGCTGCAGGGGAGAGAGTAAAGAGGGGAGGTGCAGGCAGACAGGGAGGGAGGCTCAAGCGGGACAGGAGGCAGGTTTTGCAGGCTTCACATGCTATCACGAGGACTCTGGCTTCTATTTCTCAACTTTTCATTACGGAAAATCTCAAATATACACAAGCAGAGAGCTGTAATTACAACAACTATTAATGTTTGGCCAATCTTGATTCATCAATAACCAGCGCTCCTCCTTCCAACTCAATTTTTTTTTAAAGCAAATTCCAGACATTTTATCACTTCATTCACAAAAGCTTCAACATATACCGCCAAGAGATTTTTAAGCCTAAATGGAATGTCATTATCAACACCTAAGAAAATGAACACCCCCACTGTCACTGAACACATGGGGAGTGCTAGAGGGAGGAGAAAGCCCACCTGCTCTCTGCTCACGGCTCCGTGTTTAAGTCCATGTCGGGGTAAGAGGAGGAGAGAGCCTCTGGGAGACTAATGACAAGTGTCATAATGGCTGATGGGGGTGGAGATGTGAGAGGGGGGTGGGGGGGTGGGGAGGAGAAGGCTAGGCCTGGGCATTCAGGGGGAGGGTTGTGAGAAGTTAGGATAGGAGACACTTTGAAGGCAGAGTTGGTGGGAGAAAGACTTGGGGTGAAGGGATTTGGCCTGGACAGATGGAAAAACCGGGTTACCAATTAGTGAGATGAAGAAAGTGTAGAGAAATCGAGGTTGGGAACAAGAATTCCAGGCCACTGAGGGTAAGTGTAACAGAGATGGTGAGGAGGCAGCTGGACACACAGATGGGGAGCCCGTGGGACGGCCGGGTTGGTAACAGGAAGATGAGAACGGCATCGAGGAGGGGGCACAAGAAGCCAGGCGGCTAGAGGGTCGCCTGAGGCAGCACTGGGGAGAATGAAGACAAAGAGGGGAGAGGAGCCCTGAGCATCCCACCAGGACGGCAGGGTGGCCCCTCACAAAAGACTGTGGCGCCGCGGAGGCAGGAGTCAGGAGCAGCGGAGTCCAGAGCTTCCTTACCTTTCCTTCCCTGATCAGGCGTTTGCACTGAAAGAAGTACCAGTAAGGGGTGTTTCTGGGGCCCCGCCATGGTTTTGGTTCCAGCTCCCCTTCCTCATCTTCTTCAGTATTCTGTTCCTTGAGTCGCAGGTTATACAGCTGCGCCGTCGATTTGTGGAACACTCTCCGAGAGGAGTATTTGTTGGAGAGAGTCCCAAAGCTCTCTTCCTCCCCTTCCTCCTGGGTGGCCGTGGGGCTGGGCTGGCCGGGGTCAGAGCTGAGGCTGCCTGTGTTCTTTTGGCTCTGCGAGCCAAGGGGCAGCTGAGAGAGAGAGCTGGAGAAGGCTGCTGGCACTGGCCGAACCCACCCTGCGGCCCTGTCTCCAGCCCACCTGGCTCTGAGAGGGCCAAGGTGGCACAGGATGGACAGTCTCACGGGGCGGGGGCTGGAGAAGAGCCAAGCAAGCCTCACGAAGTCCATTTCTGGCGTTCTCCTCCGGGGCCTGGCATAGGTCAGCAAAACAACGAAAGTCAACTTCGTTGTCACAAAAGACAGAAAGAAGAACGATAAGTGGTACAAGCAGAAGTCCTGAGGTCAGAAAGCCTAGGTTCAGATTGCAGCTCCACCAAACCATCTTTGTGTCCCTGAGCACTCACTGCTCTGGCCTCAGTCTCCATGCTTGTAAACCAGTTACCTATAACATCACCCACACAGCACCATGGCAACGATCCAACCTCAAGATATCAGGGTGCAGGCACAGGATGGTGAGCATCGAATAAACTACCGATCTGGACCATTCTGCACCTGGTGAGGCTCCAAGAGAAACACAGAGCGAGCCTGTATGTAACTTTAAATTTTCAAGTAGCCACATTAAATAATGGGTTTACACACATTAATCAAAAGACAGAATTGTAATCACTGATACTGAAATCGCTACCAGAATGCTTTTAAAACAAACTCATGCTCTATTACTATAGAGTCTTCTTTCCCAAGTATTAAGTAACAAGGTCCTATCGATCTGAGGAAGCAGCGATGACTGTAAATGAGTTTGTAGCAGTTGTGGATACTCTTATCTCCATCATTTACACTCATCCCTATTTGCAATCGCGACTTCGTTTTGGGCACAGACAACGTCAGGTGAGGAAAAAGTTGCTAAGTTTCACTTATGACAATGAAGGTGTGATTTCTTCCTCTCCGAGCTTTTCCACCCGCCTGGGGTTAATAATCCCTGAATCAGAGACCCGCTGCCGCCGTCCTCTCCCCGGGGGACCTACCCCTCCCCAGACTCTCCCGGAAACCTCAGGCCGACCAGAGCCCTCTCTCCACCGGCCTCCACCTCCGACCCTTGCAGCGATCCTCACGGCCCCTCTGGCCCGCCTTTGCTTGGCGCCCGGGCTCCTGAGAGGATCAAACGAGAAACTCACTCCAGGAGCCCGGCCCAGTGAACACGCACCTCGGCCCCCGAGCCCGCGCCACCCCTGCCCCGCCTCGCGTCACGGCCAGTCCCGACCCCGCCACGCCGCACCGCGTTCCCAACGCGCTCTCCCAGTGCGACCTGGCCGGTCTCGCGCACGCGCGCTCCGCGTCGCGAACTCCCGGCGCGGTTTCAGGTCGCACACTGAGGTCAGCGACGGGGAGGGGTATGCGTTCGGCGAGCGGCTAGTCGAGCCTAGCGGAGCGGCCCGCACTCTGCGCTCCATTGGCAGGGCCTGAACAGGCGAAAAGGACCGGCGCGGGCTCCGGGAGCTCCCGGCATCCCTCGGGCGGCGGCGGCGGCGGCGGCATCGGCAGCGGAGGCGGCGGCTGCGAGGCGAGGCGAAGCGGAGAGAGGCGAGGCTGCGGGGCGCCTGTGCCTCTCAGCCGGCGGCGGGTAGAGGTGTGAGGGCGGCCGGGGACCTGAGCGGGAGCCGGGCCGGTGTGGCCGCCGCCGCCACCATGCAGGAAATCATCGCCAGCGTGGACCACATCAAGTTCGACTTGGAGATCGCCGTGGAGCAGCAGCTCGGGGCGCAGCCGCTGCCCTTCCCCGGCATGGACAGTGAGCGCGGGGTCGGGGAGGGCGGGCGAGGGGCGCGACCCACTCAGCCCCGGGACCTCGCCCCTCTGGTTCCTGGACGTCTTCTCCCTCCGCCCGGGAGCTCCTCCCTTTCTGTCCTGGGACTCCTTTTCCCCCGATTCTGGGACAACCCCCCCCTCCCGTCGTTATTTTGACTAGGGAGCCCCCCGTTCCCGGGGGCTTTTCTAACTCAGGCTTCAGAAAGGCAGGGCGACGTCGGGCAGTTCGAATAACTCTTGAAAGAAGGCGGGTATTCTGATTTGGAAATCCTGCCCCCACTGGCACACACTCCCCAGCTACAGAGACGTACTAAGATAGCCCGTTTTCCCACCTCCAGCCCCACTTTGAGCGCCCTCTTCTTGCTTTCGTCAAAACTGGGCCGTTGGAGGAGTCTTGCTGCGGGAAGGACCCACGTCCCCTTCTCTGTAGGAGACCCCCTACAGAGACTCTTTCCATCTACAGTTCCCGGGCTGTCTCCCGTAACTACCTTGAGGACTCTCAAGCTCCATTTTTCTCCTAGGACTCGCGCTCCTGGGAGCCCATCCCTCAGTATTTCTCTGGACCCCACCTCTGGGTCTTTCATCCACCCAGGCAGCTACTTAAGTTCCCTTCACTTCACTCGCCCGCATCACACGGTGAATCCTGGCTTCCCCCGTCCCACCCCCAACTCAGGCGGGATGTCTAGCACTTGACTTATTTTATTTAGTTTGGTCACCCCACCTGGCTTGCTAGGATCTTGGTCCCCTACCAGGGATTGAGCCACGGCCACGGCAGTGAAAGCGGGGAGTCCTAATCACTGGACCACCAGGGAATTCCTTGAGAGGTCTACCAGTTTCCTTTCTCCTTTCCAGACATACTTGAAATCTAATGCTATAACATTACATCTCAGAGGGCTCTTAAAGATCATTGAATTCAAGCCACAGATTGGCCAGCTGAGGCCTGGGTTGGGGAAAAGGACTTGCCAAAGACCACTGAGCTCCAGATGGAGCCAGGTGAGCTAAGCAGGGCTTTTGATCTTTCCACCTGCAGTTCCTGGGCTGTCTCCCGTAACTGCCAGAGGACATGGGCCACAGGCCCCCGTTCTTCCGCCTGTGCCTGGGCTGGTCGAGTCTGCCTGCAGCCTCATTCCCTTCAAGAGGCCACACTTCCATGTGAGATAATGCTCACACTCCAGAGACATAATCCAAACAGCCTTACTTTACACTGTCTCCACTGTACACAGCTTATAAACTGCTGCTCACGTTCAGATACTCTTAAACATACTTGTCCATGCACGTGATCGCTTCATGTTTGTACATTCACTCACACATGTGGCCTTTTCCTGGGCCAGTGGCACTAGCTGGAGGCCATCCTCCTCCATGCAGGGCAGCTCTCTCCCTCCCGCCCCGCTTCAGCTTGGAAGCAGATACTTGACTCTGTGAGGGCAGGTGCAGAGGTGAGAACAAACCTGTTCTTAGAGAAGGTCCAGGACACACCGGGCCACAGGTACTGCCTCTGCCTTGGGAAGCGCCCTCAGCACTCGCGCCGCCTGCCCAGCATCACGGTCAGTATATTAGAGTCCAGGGAGGCCACGGCCCTCTCTCTCTCATCCCTACACCTCATTCTGTCTTATTTTTTTTTTAATATTACCTAGCTTTGTCGGGTCTAGTTGTGGCAAGCAGAATCCTCATTGCAGCTCTCGCGCTCCAGAGCACGGGCCTAGTTGCTCTGGGGCATGTGGGATCTTAGTTTCCTGACCAGGGATTGAACCTTTGTCCCCTGTATTGCAAGGTGGTGGATTCTTAACTACTGGACCACCAGGGAAGTCCCCATTCCCATCTTGATGTGAAGTAGACATATCCATTCTGTCCTGAAGGCAAACTCCTTTATCCTGTCTGCCTAAAACGTGACCCCCAGGACAGTGGACTTCAAGGAATGAAACAAACTTAACCTCTGTAAAGGATGAAGGCCCAGAAATACTCTTAAATGGTACTTTTCTAATGTATTAAGACTTCTCAGACTTTCTTGAAATGCAAACAAGTGACACCCCTGTGACTCTTACTGTTGTAACCTTAAATCTGTCCTAGCAAAATCTGCCTCCTTCCAAGAAGCCTACGAGTCTCTTGCAAGTTAGCAAGCAGAGGCATGCAAGTGGTCTTTAGAGATAGTATCGGTGGGTTTCCTAAAATGCCTGCTGATAGAAAGCTGAGAAGCCACAGACGGTTTATTCTGGTGGCCATGGCAGGCGAATTCTCGGGCTCCTTGGGACGGCCCTGGACCCCACTGGCTTCTCAGCGCCCAGCTTTTACTCTCCTGCTCCCCTCACCTGAACCCGCTACATCTGTGGGAGCGGAAGTCCGCGCTCCTTTAATTATTCCATGTTGGCGTTGCATACCAAAAGCAGTCCTGTTCTGGTGTCTTCAGTGACGCTCTTCCCTCCAGAATAGCGTCTCCGAGGAACCCGCCTCTTCTGTGGGGCAGGTTCCTCCTGAGAGTCCCCATTGGCTTGTTCTTCTTAGGAGATCATTCCATCCTTCTGCCCCCAGGTTAAGGAGCCCCTGAATCAGCCCTCTGGAAGGTCTGGGCAGGGGGTAATTAATCTCTGTGACCTTGTGCTCCGTCCTTCCTTCTCCCATCCACTTCTGACTCCTGGAAAGCATTTTGCTTATAGGAGGTCCTGGATGTCACAGTGGGGAGCTTTTCTCCTTGCTTGACTGGGTTTCTGTTTCCTGTACCTTGACTCCTCTGTGGGTTAAAGGCCAGAAGGGTCCCCACCCCTGTGTTCAGATGTCACACCTCGCCCTGTTTGACACCTCTCATTCTTTCTCCAGAGTCAGGGGCTGCTGTCTGCGAATTCTTTTTGAAAGCTGCCTGTGGCAAAGGTAAGAGACCCTCCCTACATCCCCACGAGGTGTCCTCCACCACCCTGTCCCTGGGCAGACCCACAGGCTCTCGGATCCCTGGTTGGCCCTGCTTTCTGCAGCTTCACGGTGTCCCTAGGTGTGTTTCCCCATCCCCAGTCTTTCACTGCTCCTACAAATGTTGACGTGTCTTCATATTACCAGAACTCTTCTTTAAATTAAGAAAAATGCCCCCCTTCTCCCCACCTCCCTTAGGCTTCTTCAGTTTCCGTCTTACAGAAATACCTGTGATACCTCAATTGGATGTTTTAGATTTTCCCAAGACACGTTACAATAAAATCCACAACTATTAAAACCTGAAGCGTGTGCTCACGTGCAGCCTGAGATCACACCGCCCTCTGCCGGGGCAGCTGCCACGTTCCAGGACACGCGGCTAGCGGGGGCAGCGGGTCTTCACACCCACCTTCCCCGGCAGGGGGCATGTGCCCGTTCCGCCACATCAGTGGTGAGAAGACGGTGGTGTGCAAACACTGGCTGCGGGGGCTGTGCAAGAAGGGGGACCAGTGCGAGTTCCTGCACGAGTACGACATGACCAAGATGCCCGAGTGCTACTTCTACTCCAAGTTCGGTGAGGCGTGGGGCCACCGGGCTGGGGGTGGGGAGCCCCGGGCTCCGCAAGCCGAGCCTCGGGGTGTGCGCCGCTGCTCCCGCGCCCCCGGTGCCTGCCGGCCTCAGTGGGCCCTTTAGTTGTGGGAACTTGCGGTGATTCTCTCATGGCCCCCGCGTCTCTGTAGTGCTTCCGTTTTCTGAGCACTTGCGGGTACTTTGGGAGGTTAAGGCAGATCCGGGTCTCACGGTGGGCACAGGAGCAGGGCAGCTGGCTGGGGGCCTTGTTTCTGCCCCAGTGAACCTTCTCCCTTAGTCAGCCGTTGCTGCCGGAGTGGTGACTAGAGGCCTTCCCTCTAGAAGTGTGATCCCAGGTAGGAGCTGGTCTGTCCTCAGTTCAGTTCAGTCGCTCAGTCATGTCCGACTCTCTGCGACCCACAATGAACTGCAGCACGCCAGGCCTCCCTGTCCATCACCAACTCCTGGAGTTTACCCAAACTCCTGTCCATTGAGTCGGTGATGCCATCCAGCCATCTCATCCTCTGTTGTCCCCTTCTCCTCCTGCCCTCAATCATTCCCAGCATCAGGGTCTTTTCCAATGAGTCACCTCTTCGTATCAGGTGGCCAAAGTATTGGAGTTTCAGCTTCAACCTCAGTCCTTCCAATGAACACTCAGGACTGATCTCCTTAAAATACTTCTTAAGAGTAGCCGGTGGGGGGCGCTGTCTTCTGGTGGCAGAAAGCCCTCCTCTTTTCATGAGAAACGGAGATTGCCTCCGTCTCTGCTCAAGGGACAGTGGCCTCCGCCGAGCTGAGTGAGCTGTGTGGAGAAGCCAGGCTGGTAGGGCTTGGTCAGGGCTCGGTGGAGCTGGCGTGCTCCCCGACGCAACTAGACTCCCGGCTCTGCCCTGGACAAGGCTGCCCAGGAGGAAGCCCTGTTGGTCAGGACGAGGCTGGGCCCTGGCCGGGGGACTGCTAGCCTCAGGCAGGGGGCTGGAAGCCTGTTGTGCACTGTTGTCTGAGGAGATTTAATTCTTTCAGCAGCCCGACAGGTAGGCCTGCTGGCTTGTTAATGATAGTTGTAGCTTTTTTTTTTTTTTAGTTGTAGCTTTTTTTGTAGAGGCAATATAAGCTGGTTTGATTCCTGGATGGGAATCAATCCAGAATCCTTGCCTGGGAAATCCCATGGACAGAGGAGCCTGGCAGGCTACAGTCCACAGGGTCACAGAGAGTTGGACACGACTGAGCAACTAAACTGCAACCAGAGGGCCCCAGCTGTGAGTTCCCAGAGCTTCCCTACTGTTGTCCTGAGAGGCAGTCCTCAGACCTTCTCCCTGTCCCAACATGAAGAGCATATCAAAGCAGACCGGTGATTTCCTGCTGGTCTCAGCTGGTGCGTTTGCACATCTGGACCCCCCCCACAATGCCCAGGACGCCTCCTCTGGGTGAGGGGTGGAGCCGGGAGCTGTTTGACGAGTTTGACGAGGTGTATCCTAGCATCTGTGACCCTCGAGGCAGCACAGACTGAGGGGGAAGGACCATCCCAGCCCAGGTACAGGCCAGGTGACTCAGGCTCCGAGACACACTGCCCTGGGTCTCAGGGCTCGCTGGGCCAACAGGGCACCGGAACCCCCAGCCCTCCCTGCTGTCCTGCAGCCCAGGCCTCCGGAGAATCAGGGGTTGGTCTGGGTCCAGCTCCCCCCAGACCCACCCCTGTCTGGTCCCTGCAGGGGAGTGCAGCAACAAGGAGTGCCCGTTCCTGCACATCGACCCCGAGTCCAAGATCAAGGACTGCCCGTGGTACGACCGCGGCTTCTGCAAGCACGGTAGGTGTGAGGTGGCAGGGCCCCCGGCCAGGGGACCGTCCTCCCCGACTCTGTGCACGTCCCGCCTGTTCCTACACACACTGTGTTAGGCCTCTGGGAGCTGGTGAGGCTTTGTCACACCCTCAAGTCCCTCCCCAGGCCAGGTGCCCCTGGACCGCATCCTTACCTGGATTTCTGACCAGGAGACTAGTGTTTAAGACGCTGTGTGTCCTGCCCGCCGGCCCTGCTGAACACGAGGCAGAGCCAGCATCTGAAGCCGTTTTTGCACTCTGACCCCCGGGCGTTGGTGTGGGCAGGGCTCTGACTGGCAGAGGGGATGGTCTGAGTGGCCCTGTGCTCGGCTCTGCAGGCCCCCTGTGCAGGCACCGGCACACGCGGAGAGTCATCTGTGTCAATTACCTCGTGGGATTCTGCCCGGAGGGGCCCTCGTGTAAATTCATGCAGTGAGTACCAGGCCCTGTGTCCCCGTGTCTCTCCTGGGCCCACCTGGGCTTTGACCACTGGGCAGTGTCATCACCGGGTCTGGGGAGGGGCCACTGCTGCTTCTGAGCTGGGAGGTGACTCTGCCTAAACCAGGGTTTGACCTTTACTGGGTCACAGTCTATCTTAGCCTCAGATAAAAACTCTGGTCCCCGTACTCCAGAAAAACTCAGACACACATGACCTCAAGCCAAGAACCTGTGCCCTCAAGGAAGGAACTTCAGTTTTCAGCAGGGCCTTCTGCATGAAGGCACTGGGCTTAGGCTTCTCTGGACACGGGTTCATAGACCCTCGTGTGAAAGAAGGTCCCCATTTCACACATGGGAACATGGAGGCTCCAAGCCCCGCCACTGGCCAGGGGCAGGTGGGGCAGGTCGGGGCACTTGGTCAGAGGCAGGTCTGTGGCCTCTAGAGCCCAGTCCTCCTGCCAGCAGGGCCCAGCACCCCTCCCCTGGGCCTCAGGGCCCATCTGTCACTTTGGGTGGTCGTGGGTGGCGGCACTGGGACCCAGAGTAGTGTCAGCCCAGCCCCACCCCTCGCTGCCTCCGTCCACACTGCTGACACCCACATGGCAGCCATGTCCTGCTCGCTGCCACGTGGTGGGCAGGTGGCGGGTGCTGCTGACTTGGTCCTTGTCCCGCGCAAGGCCGGGAGCCTACAGGTGACCCAGGGGTTCCTCTGTGTGGGCAGGGGCGTGGGGGGGCATGTCCACCAGGACTCTGGGCAGAGGTCTAACGCCGTCCCTGCAGCGCAGGGTGTGTGCCAGGAGGGCCTCTGTGCCCGCCAGCCGTGTTTACTTGCTCTCTGTCAGCACCGCTCACCGGGGCGCACAGCTAGGTGTAGGCAGAGCTGGGTCTGAGTCCAGACGCCTCAGATCCGTCCCGAGGCCCGGCAGAGCTGAGTGCCAGCCCCCGCCCTCCGTCCACGTAGCTTGTGTGGCCCTGGGCTCAGCGAGAGGCCGGCTGGGATTTTTCTGGGGCCAGAATTTGGGAGCCCGCCTGCCTGGCTCCTCTCTCAACTCCTCTTCTCCTCTCGTGACCAGCCCTCGATTTGAACTGCCGATGGGAACCACCGAGCAGCCCCCGCTGCCGCAGCAGACGCAACCACCCACAAAGGTACCGTGCCCCGGGCCCGCGGTGGTGCGGGGCCTGGCAGCGCCCTGGCCGCAGCGCACTCACTGCCTGCCCCAGTGTGGGGTCTGCCGGAGAGCCAGCGGGAGACTGCGAGAGGAGGGTGGAGGTGGGGGCCGGAGCAGAGGGGAGTCACCCGGGTTCCAGCAGAAGCTCCAAGGGGGCAGAGCGGCCGGCACCTTCTCGAGGTGGAGGGTGGCCTGCTGTAGCCAGACGCCCGCGGGGCTCCTCTTCCTGTCTCGCCTGCGGGCCTGGGAGCGGCCTGGGCGCCCCATGTCTGCTGCGCTGGCTGCAGGCCCTTCCCTCCACAATGAGACTCGCCCGAGGGGCCCGGCGGGGCGGGAGCAGACCTGGGAGCAGAAGCGAGGCCGCCTGGTTCTCTGGCCGGGCCTGAAGGTGGGAAGGGATGCTAGGCACAGAGGCTGAGGGACCAGCTGGCTCCAGTCTCCTAGGTGAGGGGGCCCCACTCCCACCCCGCAGTGGGCCATTTCCCTCGAGCAAAGGAGAGGGAACTGCCCTGAACGCATGGGAATCTGCGGCAGTGCCCCCCAAACCAAGGGCACTTTGGGTTTGGTTACCGGCGGTGGATGGGTCCCAGAGGAAGGCCGGGTGGGTGTCCCCGGCAGGGTCTCAGCTGGCCGATGAGCTGCCCAAGCCTCACCTCTCACCTGGCTGGACTCTGAGCCTGCTGTTGGAGCCCGGCCTGGCCCTCTGTCTGTGCTGGAGGTCGAGCACCCTCACCACCCTGACCCCCACCCTCCCGCGGGTGTGGGATAAACCAGCAGAGCCGGGCGTTCCCAGTTCCCAGCTCAGGGCTCCTGCGCTGATGGGCCCAGAAGCAGGGTCCCACTGGGTCGGGCAGTGGCCATGCTGTCCAGGCCCCGCCGAGGCGCCCTGTCCCCTGTGCTCCCTAGCAGAGGGCCCTCTCAGCCCCTAGACCGCAGGTCAGCATGTCAGCCTCCGACTCTTTTCTGTGACTGTTGCCCGCCGTGTAGGCTCTAAACAGCTGGCTGAACCAAGCGTTCATCCTGACCTGAAGCTAGAACCTCACAAACAAAAGTAAGGCCTGCTCATGCCCTCGCCCCGCCACCCCGGAGGCCGCCTGTCTCTCTGGTGTTTTGTTTCCACTTTTATTTTTCGTTTCTGTGTGTCTGCATGGTGTTTTCGGGCAGCGGCTCCTGCCGTCGTCGCCAGGCGTTTCTTTCCTGCCTGCTCTCCCGAGCGGGGCACCGCGGAAGCCCTTCTTGCGCTGGCCGCGGCCGCGGTCGTGCGGGAGGAGGCCCGCCCTCTTTTCTCCTCTCCCCATCGGTAGTCTGCCTGCACGCGTTTTCCGCAGTAAAACCGTGTTGTGTAACTCTTTCCAGCAAAGTAACAATCCGCCATTACAAAGGTCGTCCTCCTTGATCCAGTTAACGAGTCAGAACTCTTCTCCCAACCAGCAGAGAACCCCGCAGGTCATCGGGGTCATGCAGAGTCAAAACAGCAGTGCCGGCAGCCGAGGACCCCGGCCACTGGAGCAGGTCACGTGCTACAAGGTGAGTCCTGGGGCCGGCGGGGCGTCTTCCACAGGCCACGCCATCCCCTCCTTCCCCAGAGAGTTAGCTCATGTTGAAGAATGAAGACATCTTTGTTTTTGCTAATTGGAAGAGAAAAACGGGGCCACTCCGGTGAGCTAGACCAGGCCACTTCCACGACACACTAAGGCCAGGTTAACAACTAAACCCCTGCTGTTGAGTGAACAGATTGCGCACGCAAGAAAGGGATGGCAATCTTCCAGAGCCCAGGAACGGAGTGAGCCCTGAACCTCTGGGGGAGGCGGGGTCCTCACACCCGTGGCGCACCCGAGGGAAAGGGGCAGAGCGTTAGATCTGCCTGGTGAGGAGTCAGATTAGGACACGCACACACACACAGTGGGACGTTCAGGGGAAGGGCACGCTTTCTAAAAAAAACTTACTAGAAAACTGGTCTCACTCTTGGCTCTGGGTGGAAAGTGGGGTGGGGGGAGTCCTTTCAGAGTTGGTCGTCACTGGTGGCCAAGCCCTTCCTCCTTGAGTTTGAGCCTTGGTGAGGGCTGAAAAGCCACAGGCCAAGTTTTCTAATCTAAAACAGCCCCCTGGTAACGTAGCTTCGAGATATTTATTCTCAACCCAGCCGACACAGAATTCCCACAATGAGGTTTCCCCAGAAGAGAGCTCGTGACTAAAAAGTACAGAAGGCAGCAAGCACCGGCGAGTGAGTCAGCAGGAACGGCCAACAGAACTGGGTTCACAGAGGCTTCAGATTGGGGGGTTAGATGGAAGACAGCATTAGTACAGCCTTCTTGTGAAGACTTCCGGAAGATGCAGAAGAGTGGAGGCGCACAGTGGGTGCTGTCCTTTATCCCCGCCTTTCCTGAGGGCAGCCACCGGCCTTGACCATTCGCCCGCCACACTGTTTGCCGTGCCCTCTGCACTCGCAGCTCCTACAGGAGCTCCACTCGGAGACGTGCTCTTCTGAACTTCACACCAGCACAAGGACAGGGCAGATTTTAATGTAAATAGGGCCCTCGGGTGCAGTGTCCTCTGATCCCTTTTACCTTACATTCTGAGTCTGTGTCACGATAATTACTCCAGTGTATTTCACTGGCTGCGTAATTTTACCAGTTCTCTGTTGGTAGTTTTAGTTTTTGCTGCTAAAAACAGCACTGAGCCTGACTGACATGGGTGAGCTCTCGTCTGGTGTCTGGAGCACCCACAAGTAGAAGGGCCGAGTCAAAAACTATACGCTTATATTGTTCCTGGAACTTGCCTTCAGGAAGGGCTGAGCCACTATGGCCATCAGACACTCACTGAGCACCTCCTCTGCCGTCGCTCCTTCCCAGGAGGGGTCTCTGTTCGGAAGGAAGGGCAGGCAGGTGCCCAGACACCAAAGTTAGGAGTGCCCACGTGTGTAGGGAAGGCCTCACAAATTCATGAGCTTGAGCCCTGACTGGTGAGAATGTGGAAAGGGGACTGTGGAAGCAGGTGAGTGGAGGGGAGGGGAGAGGTTGTCAGATGGCTTCCGACCAGGCAGTTCTCAAGAACAGTGAGGAGCCTCAGGCGTCCTGGGTCAGCCGCGCTGTCACCTTGCCCCTCCAGGACTCATCAGCAGGGCCTCTGAGGAGCCAGCTTCCGTAAACAGACAGGGCTAGGGGACAAACCTAACCACCCCTTCCTGCCGCAGGCACAGTTGATATTAAAGCCACCTCGGGAATCCTGGAGGCCAGTAGACGTGCCAGGTGCTGTAAGCGGAGGTGCTCAGTTCCTCCCTCTGGTTACCATGTCTACCAAAGGCCCAGCTGGCAGCTATACAGGCCAGTCGTGCACACGACTTAACACCTGCAGATTAGACAGGCTTGAGAACTTGGGGACCATGGGGTCGGGATAGAACAGGCCAAAGCCCCAGACCGAGGAAGTGAGGACTGAGAGGGCACTGGGGGGCTGGTGTAGGGTGGGTGCCCCTACCTGTCTCCTGACCCCTTGTTTAGTGGTTGAGGCTGCCTTTTCCTTCCTTATAATCCCCTTCTGCTCTCTGAGGAGTAATGAGAATGAAGAGAAACTAAGGAAGGGTCTTGAATCATCAGCAGCAGGGACAGGAAGCCAGGCTCAGGGCTAGGTTTTTAAGGAGATTCTACCAGATCTGTTGACCCAAGTCTAATCAATTTTCCCGTCTCTCTGATCCCTTAAGCAAACCTGGCCCAGGGGTAGCTTAGACAAGTATGCAGGAGACAGGAGGGAGAGCCCTTTGGGTGCAGCCCACCCTCTGCCCACGCAGTGAGTCCCTGAGTTAGGGGAGGAGCCTGGGGGCTTCTCCCACACTGCCGCCTCCCTGTCCCCAGGAGCCCCAGAACTGTGCCTCAGAGGTGAGTGGCTGGCCAAGTGCAGAGGGGCTCGGCCCCTGCTCAGGTGGGGTGCTCTGGTGCCGTGGGCTTTGCTCCTGAACCCAACCACTGGAGGCTGCTGTGGCCACGTGCTTGCTTACGCCTGTGGTCCCTAGGTCGCTTGGCCTTCTGGAAGTCCCTTTCCCCACCAAGCGCCAGACTTTGGGCATCCCCGTCCTCAGCCTGGCGCTTGGTGGGGTGCTGCCTCAGTTGAGAACTGCATCTGAAGCAGTGTTTCTATTTGTTCCCTCCCCGCTGTTCCCAGTGTGGTGAAAAAGGACACTACGCCAACAGATGCACCAAAGGGCACCTGGCCTTTCTCAGCGGACAGTGACAGCAGCTGGAGCCGGCTCAGAGCAGCCTGGGGGGCCCCGTTCTGGGGGCTGCTCTGGGCCATTCCTGGGAGTGTGCGTTTAACTGTTGCATGCCAGCGTTGGTGCAGCTCTGGCTGGAGCCGGCAGGCAGGCACGCTGGGTTTTATTCTTAGGGGCTACGTCTTGTCAGTATCCCTATCGTTTTGCCGTAATCTCTTTTTAGAAGGGGGACGTGTGTTCCAGTCTGGCCCCTCGGGTTGGCCTCATGTCTGTCGAGGTATCAAAGCCTCGTGTCTGGGGCCCTGCACACCACCCTCAGGAGGGAGGAGGCTGCAGGAAAGGCCTTGTGCTTACAGCAGTTGGGTACCACGGGCAGCCCTTCCCCTTGGGCCTCCTTAAACAAGCTGCAGCCGGGTCACGCCCACTTCCTCCCTGTCCTGCCGCATCAGAAGCTGTATCTGTTGGCGGGGTTTGGACGAGCCGGCCCTTCAGGGCAAGCTCCAGTGTGCTCGCCGCCTCAGCCGGGCCCTGCTCCCTGGTGGCCATGGTTGAGGAGGGGTGCAGGGCCAAGGCTGTCTAGCGTGATGGCCTGTCCTCTGCACGCATCTCGGGGTACCTGCCTGTTGACGGTGTACCTTAAGCTGGGGCCGCCAGCCTTTCCAGACACGCAGTTCACCTGTGCACCTACCTCCCGCGCCGTTGAGCATCTGTACTGTCAGATACCTTGGGCCCAGAGGAGAGGCACTGTCTCTGAGCCTGGAAATGTGAAACTGGCGCCTGCAGCCTGCAGGGCAAATGGGCCTGTTTGAGTTCAATTACAGGAACCATTTTTATGCAGTTGATTAAAGCTTGTTTTGTAAGCTGTGTCTCATTACTTCAGGGACTCCATGACAAGGAGAAGGTTCTTGCTGCTGGCTACATAAGCTTTGATGTTGGTGCTCCCTTTTCCCTTTAGTGAAAGTAATCACATGACAGGAAGTGATGCTGGGGAGTCGGGGTGGCGTCCTGGAAGCCTGGTCATGGACACAGTCGCCTGGCAGGTGTCCCTCATCTCAGGTGTTAGGAGACTGGTTCTTTCAACTTCAGATCTTGCAGGAGGTGATCAGCCACAGCATCTCACCCTTGATATTCCACATGTGTGTATGCTCACTACACACCCCTTAGTAAGAAACAGATTCTGACCTTGATGTCACTTTATCTCTGGTAGAGTGTAAGGAAGAGGCTGCTGGGCACAGCAGCCTGAGCTCCTGTCAGGCCTTCTGCTTTCCCTTCCCACCTGCGTCATCCCACTGACCTTCCTGCAAGTGAGGCTTACTCACCAGGACCAGATGGGCCCACACGCCTGGTTCCCTAAGACCCCTATAGCCCAGGATGGTGCAGAAAGATGGCGGAGGGGAGAACATTCTTAGGAACTTGGGCATCTGCCATAGACTGTGAGTCTGCCAGCTGACAAAAGACCAAAAGTGAGGCAGAAAGAAGGAAAGCACCTTAGCACTGCTGACTGGGCATGAGGTGACCTCCAGGACACTGGGGCAAGATCCTGAAGCTCAAGGTTCAAAGTCCTGGGCTGCCTTGCCAGCCCCCTCTGGAAGCTGTACAATCACCCCACCCCAGCTTGTGCAACAGGAGCTACAGGGGAGGCAATTGGCTGAGCCAGTGAGGCAGTCCAAGTACCATTTTTTATTGGATGTTAATTCTCCATTAGGATGTGAAAGGATTCAGGGGCGCCAGCAAAGGTGGTGGTCAGGAATGCAGAGTGCGCCCTTTTCAGTGGTACTTGCGGAGTCGCTCGTGCTCTGGAGTCAAAAAGGCAAAATGGTAGAGAGTTCTCAGGTGTGGAGAAAGCACAAGGCGACAGGGAGGGCAGCGGACAAAACTGCATGAAGCCCTCCTGAGAACTTTCAGGAGACGCCCTACAGCCTGCTTGAATCAGGAGCTCATCTGCCCCCTGAAGGCACGCCCGCTCAGAAAAACCACCCATGCGCCCACCCTCAGGGCCAGCACTGCTCGGGATGCCCCAGGCTGCACACCATCCATGAAACCCAGTCAGTGGCCACTGCCGACACTTCCTGGCCTCCCACCAGAAAAGACTCTTCTCAGATCTCAGAATGGGAGACACCACGCTTCACCAGAGCCCAGATAGCAGACTGCAGCCTGCGACCCACTGCCCCTCTGCACACTGGCTGCTAGGAAGATGAAACCAAGATTCCCACCAACCTCTGGCAGAGCCTGCAGTATCTGACAGAACGCTGCCTAAATGTTTTCACCTCACATTCACCTTACTTTTCCTGACTTTCTCTTTGCCAGTTTTCTCCCTTGAAACATGCCATATTCTGGTAGGTCCCTCCAGTTCTTCAGCTGTCTGTGGGGTGACTTCTAAATGAGACGGTGAACCAATCCCACCCTGTCAGGGGAGACCCCACCAGAGGCAAAGCAATCCAGAAGAGACTCACTGAGCTCCTTGTAAGAGCGGCAGTAGTTTAAAAACACGTAGGCCGCCAGCACCATCGAGAGCCCCGCGATGCTCCCTTTCTTCACGTTCACGTACTTGTTGTAATACCGATAGTAACCTGTGAACAGGGGGGAGGCCACTCCTCTGAGGACACGTTCTAACGGGAGAGGGCAAAACTGAGGACAGGCCTCAGCGCAGGAGGAAACAGCACGCAAAAGACAGCAGAGGGTGGTCAGAATTAGAAAGGAAAACAATGAGCCCCCGGCCCACCCCCCAGGGGGCTGGCGACCACACAGGTCCCATGACATGATGACAGGACTGATCTGCCTGGTCACGCACTGTGAAAGGACAGACCTGAGAGACAGACCGTTTCAGATGTCCATCCTGCAAGTCTGGGCTCGCAGGGAGACGAGCATCGCAGGCTAGAGTCCCCTGTGCTTCCAGCTCATTTTCCTCTTAAGGCTTAATGACATTTCTTTAACACAGAGGCAGTGGTACACATTCCAGACAGGAGAAAACATATCCTCATCTGAAATATTTTCAAGCCAGCCTTTCACAGGACCCATCAAACATGGAAATTCGAGGCCTAACAATCTCTGTCCTCTACATAACTTACAGGCATAAAACTGGCCAAGTTAATTCAGGGTGAACAAAAGACCTGAAGACCCAGAGGCTTGCTCTTGTTTACACATGCCCATAAGGCTCTGACCTCTTTGAAATGCTCCAGCGATGCCTGAAGGGGTGAAATCCCGCATCAGTATCCAGCTTGGCAGCTCCCCTAGTTTGACTTCCAGGAGCTTCTTCTCCTTCAGTGGCACTGAAAAGGGCAACACAAAAACAACACCCAGTGAGAGGGTCTCCCGGTAACACACACAGCATCTGTCTGTGTCACGTCAACCACTCAATAATGATGCGTTCAGTACCATCACTAAACAGAGGCTGCACGTAAGTAATACTATGGGTAAACGGGTCACACCAAATAGATTATCTTAAGCCAGAGTCTATGTATTGCAGAACAAGATCCTGAATAACAGCCTGCTAGGAATAACTATAAAAAGGGAACTAAGGGCCATGAAAGAGAGATGGAGGATGGATGCCTTTATTTTGTAAGGAGGAGTGGGGAAAACTGACTCAGAAGTTGGCGAATCCTGAACAAAGGCAGAGAGCCTGCAGGCCGTGGGGGCACAACTCGACCTCAGGTCTGGTTCCCACGCTCCTGAAGCCAGTCTGACTCCTACCTCGAGCATCCCACCTCAGAGCACAGACGTCAAATGACTTAGAGCCATTCCAGAGGCCCTATGGGCCCCAGATCATTTCCCAGTGAGAATCTGAACACAGGAAGGGCTCTTGTTTGAGGCCATACTATATTCATCTCTGGGCTTAAAAGTAACAGAGGAAAGGGGCCAGGGAGGGGCTGGCCCTGTGAATGCTCATAAAAGGAGGGAATGGCCTCTCCGCTGTCCTCTTCCCAGATGTCAACTTTAAAACATTGTTTGGCAGGCGTACTCTTCAGAGCAAGGAGTCAAGGGGCGCTGCTTCTTAAAGATAACCAAGAGGAGCCAGATTTAACCATTCCAAGGTGTCTTCTCCATTTTCAGGATCTAAGGAAAAGCTTGGGCTCCTTAAGGACTAACCTTGAGAGTTCACGGCGGGGGGGGGGGGGGGGGGGAATCCCACCATGAGCTCTTATCAAGGGCAAGGGCCATCATCAGGCTTAATGGCACATTCACACTGTCTTGCATTCTCATTCAGGGGCTGACAAGTGCCTTGGCACATCACAGGAGAAAAAAAGCCAACCGTTCATTTTTCTTCATATTCACGTGTCTGTGTAATGGTTTAGTCACTCGGTTGTGTCTCTCTCTTTGCAACCCCATGGAGAGTAGCTCCAAGAGTTACATATCTGTACTATGAAGAAGAGCATTTCTGTAACCAAAACCAAGAAATGTATAAGCACAGGGAAAAAAAAAGCCACACACACACATTAGCCTTAAGGAGAGCCAAGTACAGCACCATCACAGAACTCCAAGAGACCATCAGATTCATCAGAGATGCAAGTACACTCACTCACTCCAAGAGTTTCTCCCTCAGCAGAACACAAAGGCCTCGGTCCTTGGCCGCATACTGCCCACCCCCCGCCCCCCACACTCCTCTGCAGGGGCTGCCTCACACCAGTAGAGCGTGGTGAGGAACAGAGCAGACGCTACCATCAAGTATTCCGGGTTTAGTGCCACTTTGAAGCTGTGTGCCCTCAGGCAAGTTACTGCCCTCTTTGTGCCTCAGTTTCTTCTTCTGTAAAATAAAGTAGGAATAGTACCTACCTTGCTACTGAGCTCCAAGTACTATGTAAATAGGAATTATTATTATCTGTCTTCCTGCCTGTCTGTGAGCTATCTGAAGGTGAGAGTTCCCCACACACAGTTCCTGGTCATGACAGAATTTCACTGAAGGTTAAGAAAGGACCACAGGTTCTTGGGAGGGCAGGTGACTACCTGACTTGATTTTATGACTTCAAAAAGCATACTGTCCACCTATATGGAGGAACACGGGGAGAGACAAGTGTCTTCTGTGTGCTAAATCCAACCAGAGAGTGAAAGGTTTTAAGTTTTGCAGGTCACACAAGGTCTCTGTAACATAGTCTTAAAAAAAGAAAAAACAAAAAACAACTATTTATGCACACATGCTGCACTGCAAGTCAGGCAAGATCTTAGTTCCCTGACCAGGAATGGAACCCAAACCCCCACCACCCCCAGCCCTTCCCCACAGTGGCAGCACAGAGCCTTAGCCAGTGGACCACCAGGGAAGTCCCTGAACAAATATTTTTTAAAACACATAAAAACTATTCTTGGTTCACAAATCATACAAAAAATAGGCCACAGGAAATCCGGCTGATTGGGCCACTCTATCAACCCAGATCTCATCTATCACTGTTGGTACTCCCATCACTTTATCTGATACTGAATTCAGTGGCTTTATGCTCTGGTGACAAATGTCACCTAAAAGCTCATCAGTACACGGACTTCAGTCCCTTCACCTGGGTGACTGTGATGGGCCAGATGTGACACGACCTCACCCAAAGGTCACGCAGGGAAAGCCGGATGGCACCACTCGACAGTGGCCCAGGCAGTGTTCCGAGCACCTCACAGTGCTCTCCACAACTCTCTGCTACAATAAGAAACCAAGACTCAAGGTTTCCTTTTCCCACGCTGTCCTGTTTACACAACACAACCACCCTGGATAAATATTCTCATGCCCGTTCTTACAGATGAAAAAAAAGCATCGTTACCATCTTTTTTGACCCCCTTTTCCTGTCTCCAGGCTGAGATTTAAGAATATAGAAACTGAGGGAAGACACAGACCCATGAGTCAGAATTCTGCCATTATCATGCAGTGTGACCACAGGCAAGCCATACCACATCTCTGACCCGTTACTTTCCTCACCTTTAAAATGGGATCAACGTTCCCGGCACTGACCTCCTGACAAGGTTACTGTGAGGATCCAGAGCTAAAATATGGTGGTTCCAGTATTTCTTAAAAAATCAGTGGGGACAGTCTGGTGAGTGTCGAGATTTATACACGCACATCATCGAAAAGGCTGATGGTCATACGGTCACTTGTGTGATTAAAAGCTCCGTTTACCACAAGACCCCAGAAGCCTAGGTTTGAATCCCACCTCAGCCCACTCACCACTAGTGACCTTGAATAGGTCACTTCACCTTTCTAAGCCTATTCAACACACTCAAGCGTCGACCCTTCCGTGGTGTCAGGCTCTGTCCCATGCATAGCTCCTCTGGAAACTGAATCTGAGTTTCCGCTTAACACGGAGGGCTCAGGTGCAAAGAAACTGCCAGAGCAGGGATAAGAGTGCCATTCCTCAGCGAGGAGAGGAGGGTGGTCAGAGGTGCGCTTTCCCAGGCCCCGAGGCGCGTCGCCGGGATGCTGTCGCCCTCCCCGCCGCAGCCGAGCGGCGCCGGCTCTGGGCAGCCGGGAGGCACCGCTGGGCGAGAGGAGGAGGGTCGGGCGGTGCTGGACCCTGAACAGAGGGTCCGGTAGGCCTCAAGTGAGGGCGCGGCGAAGGTCCTGCGCGAAGGGGAGGCACTCCTGCACTCTGTCCCTCTCTCCCCTGTGCGACTCTGGGAACTGGGCCCCAAACCCCGACTCCTGCCTCCACCCGAGTAGCCCTAAATGGACCCGGAGACTCACCGACTGACGCCATCTTGGAGTCCTGGCTGTCCGCTCGGCGGGGCTGCGCAAGGACTGCTGGGTAGGGAGCATGCCCTCTGGGGGCCAGAAGCAGAGGCTCACGGGAAGCAGGTCGGGAAAGGGAGGAGGCTGGGCTTGCAAGTGCGCCATGAGTTGAAGGGCGAAGTAACATAGGCAAAGTCCCGCGACCCCGCAGTGGGGAAGCCCGGCGGGAAGCGGGAGGGGGTGACGGAGTAGGAGTGGAAGTGATAAGGCTCACCTTGGGCTTCCAGCCCCAGGAGGAGATTGGAAGGGACCAAAAAAACGAGGGGGTGGGGGGGAATAGGGGAACAGCATCTTAGCTTTCTTACTCTGTCGCCTTAAATTTGTTGTGAAGGATGACAGGGGCATATTAAGATCTTTGTCCCAACTGTGCCTGATGGGAGATTCAAGGAATCCCCGGTTACCAGGAAAAGATTCCCTTATAGCTCAGTCAGTAAAGAATCTGCCTGCAATGAAGGAAACTCGGGTTCGATTCCTGGGTCGGGAAGATCGCCTGGAGAAGGAGAATACCATGGACAGAGGAGCCTGGTGGGCTACAGTCCAAGTGGTTGCAAGAGTGGGACACGACTGAGTGACTTTCACTTTACTTAGGTTTGATTCCAGAGTAACTGTGTGTCCACGCTCTGGGACTGCACCCTAAGGTCGGAAACAAGCAATACCGTAGGGATACATAACTCCTTTGTGCCCCTCCT
Source organism: Capra hircus (assembly GCF_001704415.2). Lineage (NCBI taxonomy): Eukaryota > Metazoa > Chordata > Mammalia > Artiodactyla > Bovidae > Capra > Capra hircus. The sequence goes on along the minus strand of NC_030832.1, from coordinate 37,837,209 downwards.
CCAGGCGCAATGATGATGCCTTACCACCATCTTGTTCTTCCTGGAAAGGTGGCGATAACCCTTTCTGGTTAAGCAATTCTGACTTGGGCAAGATGCGTCAATAGCCTGAATCCTAGTTTCCTTCTCTGTAAAATAGGGATATAATGCTTACCTGGCATCATTGTTGTAGGATTTAAATGAAACAATGTGTGTCAAAATAAGAACTGAGTGGATAGTAGGCATTGGACCAGTGAACTGATGGCTTCCTCAGGAAAGTGACTTCCGAGGAGTTGATTATCAAACTCATTTTTATCAGTCACTTATTCATTCACCAAATACACATTGCTATGTACTGAGCGCTAGAGACACTGAAGTCAGACATGGGACTTCTCCTGTGGTCCAGCGGCTAAGACTTGGAGCTCCCAATGCAGGGGGCAGAGCACAGATATTAAGGATTTTAAAATATTCTTTATGCTGTTATAATGATGGATATATGCCATTATACATTTGTCCAAAACCCATAGAATATACGTTGCGTGAATTCCAAGATAAACTGTACTTCAGGTGATTATGATGCGTCGGTGGAGATCATTCTTCATAGAAAATGTAATAGTCTGCTGAGTGGTGTTGGTAATCAGGGAGGCTATGCATGTAGGGTGGGCAGGAAGTATTTGAAAAATCTCTGTACTCCACTCTCAGTTTTGTTGCAAACCTAAAGCTGCTCTAAAAAATGGCTTTAAAAAGATGCATCACTCATAGCCTGTGCTCTGGGACAACCCAGAGGGATGGGGTGAGGAAGGAGGTGGGTGGGGTGTCCAGGCTGGGGGGGGGGACACATGTACACCCCTGGCTGATTTATGTCAATGTATGGCAAAAAACGCAATATTGTAATTAGCCTCCAATTAAAGTAATTAATTTAAAAAGGATGCATCAAGTGCCAGCCACAGGTTATAGCTTGTATCATCTCCCTGGAAAGAACTTGACCTGCAACATAGAAGCCATGGTTTTCTTCCTGAGTTACCTGCCTGGGTTTGTAGGAGTACTAACTTTCTGGTACTTGAGTTATTTTTTTTATGCAACTTCACCTCCTTTGATCGTCATTACTCATTTTCACCCCATTCTTTGTTATGGAAGGAGTTTTTGCATGTTTCTCCCCCCAAAATGATTTTTTTCTTCTTCGACTTCCATTAATATTCCATTAATATTGTAAAGACCTCTTGCAATTCATGGATGTATTTTGAACTAAATGCTGGCTCCAGTGTTCACGTTTAATTGGTGTCTTCTCGTCAAGGAGAGGTAAGTTCCTAAGAATAAACTAGAGTCCTGGAAAATTTCAAGTTCAAATTCTGGCACATAACGAAATCACCCCTCATCCTACCCTACCATAGCCATTAGCCTTTGAGTCCATCTTACCATGTTTCCTTAACAGAAGAATCTTCACTTTCCACACCTCTAAACCTGGGCTCTTTTCTAAGCCATGCCCTGAAGTTTTAATGATTCTTAGCCAACACTAGATCCAACAGACTGCCTCTCTGCGCCTGTGAAAACTGTCTCTAGACATTCATAAGACGTAGTTTCTCATTCTCTATTCTAATCTCCCTCTGTGACCCGCATTTCCTTCAGTCACAGTTATCTACAATACTGGATGGCTTTTTTTTTTTTTTGGCACAGTATCACTTGATATGAAATGATTGCATGAAACAGTACACATTTGCAAAAACTATACAAACAGAGAATGACTGTCACATTCAGGATGGCTTTAAAGCTGTCAAGTCAGGTGGGCCTTGGAAAGCATCACTACGAACAAAGCTAGTGGAAGTGATGGAATTCCAGTTGAGCTGTTTCAAATCCTGAAAGATGATGCTGTGAAAGTACTGCACTCAATATGCCAGCAAATTTGGAAAACTCAGCAGTGGCCACAGGACTGGAAAAGGTCAGTTTTCATTCCAATCCCAAAGAAAGGCAATGCCAAAGAATGCTCAAACTACTGCACAATTGCACACATCTCACATGCTAGTAAAGTAATGCTCAAAATTCTCCAAGCCAGGCTTCAGCAATATGTGAACTGTGAACTCCCTGATGTTCAAGCTGGTTTTAGAAAAGGCAGAGGAACCAGAGATCAAACTGCCAACATCCGCTGGATCATGGAAAAAGCAAGAGAGTTCCAGAAAAACATCTACTTCTGCTTTATTGACTATGCCAAAGCCTTTGACTGTGTGGATCACAATAAACTGTGGAAAATTCTGAAAGAGATGGGAATACCAGACCCATCTGCCTCTTGAGAAATCTGTATGCAGGCCAGGAAGCAGCAGTTAGAACTGGACATGGAACAACAGACTGGTTCCAAATAGGAAAAGGAGTACATCAAGGCTGTATATTGTCACCCTGCTTATTTAACTTATATGCAGAGTACATCATAAGAAATGCTGGACTGGAAGAAACACAAGCTGGAATCAAGACTGTAGGGAGAAATATCAATAACCTCAGATATGCAGATGACACCACCCTTATGGCAGAAAGTGAAGAGGAGCTAAAAAGCCTCTTGATGAAAGTGAAAGAGGAGAGTGAAAAAGTTGGCTTAAAGCTCAACATTCAGAAAAGGAAGATCATGGCATCCGGTCCCATCACTTCATGGGAAATAGATGGGGAAACAGTGGAAACAGTGTCAGACTTTATTTTGGGGGGCTCCAAAATCACTGCAGATGGTGACTGCAGCCATGAAATTAAAAGACGCTTACTCCTTGGAAGAAAAGTTATGACCAACCTAGGCAGTATATTCAAAAGCAGAAACATTACTTTGCCGACTAAGGTCCTTCTAGTCAAGGCTATGGTTTTTCCAGTGGTCATGTATGGATGTGAGAGTTGGACTGTGAGGAAGGCTGAGCGCCGAAGAATTGATGCTTTTGAACTGTGGTGTTGGAGAAGACTCTTGAGAGTCCCTTGGACTGCAAGGAGATCCAAGCAGTCCATTCTGAAGGAGATCAACCCCGGGATTTCTTTGGAAGGAATGATGCTAAAGCTGAAACTCCAGTACTTTGGCCACCTCATGCAAAGAGTTGACTCATTGGAAAAGACTCTGATGCTGGGAGTGATTGGGGGCAGGAGGAGAAGGGGACGACAGAGGATGAGATGGCTGGATGGCATCACTGACTCGATGGATGTGAGTCTGAGTGAACTCCGGGAGATGGTGATGGACAGGGAGGCCTGGCGTGCTGCGATTCATGGGGTCGCAGAGTCGGACACGACTGAGCGACTAAACTAAACTAAACCTTGTTCGTTTACTCTCAAACATTACTCTCCAATTGTTCAGAAGTCTTCACTGGGACACCTTTTCAGGAACACCGAGGCATCGGACACACCTCATTTCTCAACCCTACACCTGTTCTGTTCCCTGAAGCCCCAGTCCCAGCCCAGTTTCTAGCACTCAGCAGCTCCCTCTGGTGGCCTCAGACGGATATGCACAGGAGCTCAGGATCTGCAGTTGTTACCACGACCTCAAGCCTGGTACTGAGCCAGGCTGGCCCTGGGAGATGTGAGCGCCGGGTGCAGCAGCCCCAGCCGTGGACAGAGATGGGGAATAAGGTGGAGGAGGGGACAGTGGGTGCAGGAGAGCCAAGGCCTGAGTTTGTGCCTGTAAGATGAGCTGGGTCTTGGGGTAAGGGCAGATTCCTCACTGGGGTCACCTTTACAGAGCTTCTGGAAGGGATCAGCAGAAGGCACAGAGCCAGAGACCCGTCTTTCTGCGCCCAGACCCTCTCTGTTTAGTATTTGGCCTGCACCTGGGCTTTTATCGTTGTCCCCCCCCCCCAAATCTTCCCAGTCGGAGGTCATGGCTTCTGGAGCATCACAGTGGGAATCTGGTCCCCGTCTCCCATCTTTACATGGGTTAAAGGCCCTCCAGATCTGCTCCTTGTCCCTGTCCCTCAGGGCCCTATTGTGCCGCATCCTGCCCCTTGCAGGTTCTGCCTCAGTCCCCTGGTCCTGCCTGTTCTCTCTCCAGTCCTGTCATCTCTCGCAGAACCGGGAGATGCCTCACAGTTACCAGAGAAATTGCAGCAGCTCAGAGACAGCAACTCGCAACTATCATGTCTGGTCAAAGAGGGGAAACACCTCCAGGAAACCCAGGGTCCCCAGGGCCATGCTTCCTCCCAGCACAGGCTGATTTTGAGGGAGAACAGAGCACATGGTAGAGCCTGAGTAGGGAAGCCAAGCAGAAACACTTCCTGGAGTCACCCTTAGGAGACCTGGGAGACCTCCTCTTCCATCTGGGTCCAGGACCCTGACTCCACTGGCAGTTTCCATGGTGAGAGTGAACAAGCCTCAGCATGGTCCTGTCCCCTACCTTCATCTCCACAATGAAGTGACCCAGCATGACAATGGAGATGCTCAAATGGGAGGGACTGGGACTTCGAGAAAGGGAACCCACGTGGGGGCAAGGCCCTTGGATGGGTGGCCTGGGGTTGCGGGCACTGAGACCTGGGGCTCTGCTGGGAGGTCTGAAGACCTGGGCAGCAGCTCCTGGGAGAACCAGGAATTGAGCTCCAGAAAGTGTAGATGGAGCCCAGATGTACACATGGCACCCCACAGCAGAGCTGAGGCAAGTATCAGAGGCGTCATTCGCAGAGGAAGCATCTCAGCCTCAGAGGAGCAGTTCAGAGACGAATCCACTCAGGAGGGCAGCTTTTGTCTTGAAGAACATTGTCACCTTCTCAAGTTCCTCTAAACCCCCTTCCCCAAAGCAGTCTCATCGAGTGACTGAATTCTAGGAAGTTGCAAACAGTTCAAATTGGTCTCTGCAGATCCTCACTTCAAAACCATTGAGTTTTGTACAGACGTAGAAAGAAATCTTAGGGTTACCAAAGGGGAAAGGAGGGAAGAGGAGTAAATTAGAAGTGTGGGACTAAAAGATACACACTTATATATATAACAGATATACATGTTAATTGTGTATCAACAACAGTGACCTACTGTATAGCACAGGGAACTATGTGCAATACTTGTAATACCCAATACTGGAAAAGAACCTGGAAATACATATCTGAATCACTTTGTTAAATACCTGAAACTAACACAATATTGTAAATCAACTATGGGTTAGTCGCTCAGTTGTGCCCAACTCTTTGCGACCCTGTGGACTGTAGCTGGCTTCTCTGTCCATGTGATTATCCAAGCAAGAATACTGGAGTGGGTTGCCCTTTCTTTCTCCAGGGGATCTTCCCAACCCAGGTATCGAACATGGGTCTCCTACATTGCAGGCAGACTCTCTAGGGTTTGAGCCACAAGAGAAGCCTGTAGATCCACTATACTTCAGTTTTTTTAAATGGGGGAATAAAAACCCATTGAGTTTTGTAATTGGAAGTGAAGTCCAATGAAAGGGAGAAGAGAGATGAAAGTCTAAAGCAAGCTCTGCCAAGTGGCTAATGGGTTATCTCAATCTGTCGCCAGCTCTCTGATCCCATTCCTGTGGGTGCAACTAAAATAATCTTTTTCCTTGCTGTCTAGCAACACGACCTGCCTGCCATTGGGTGCTCTGGGTCTCCCTCACCTGGGAGCTTCCTGCAGCTTCTCCATGAAGGTGAGGAACAGGATGGAGGCAGCCAGCACAGAAGGGGCTCCCCGGGTCTAACCCAACACATGTACGGGACTACTGATGTACCAGCTTACTGATGTCTGCAGTTTTCTTTGAAGTGGATAAAAATAAGATGGGTTGGTGAATGGGGGATGGATGGATATGTGCTAAAGTTAAGTGCCTTTAAATATTAATGATAAATGTTTGCAGGATACAAGTATAAACTGTAAAATTCTTTCAGCCATCCATTAGATTTCAAATTTTTCATATTTAAATGCTGGGGAAAACTTTATGAGGTTCTTCCTCCTTTCATGTTTTGCGGAGGTCCCCATGCAAACGATGTGAATTTTCAAGGTAGCTGGACCTGGTGGGATGCTAAGATAATGGGAGGGGGAGCCTGTTCAAAACAAGACCATAATTAACCATTACCCAGATTCCTTGAGAGATTGCCAGAAACCTCTCACCCTCAGTTCTTGGACAGGTGGAAGGAGGCCTCCCACAGCTCAGAAGGGAGCCATGGGGCGCAAGGAACGTGGACCTCACCCCACAGACACACTGCTCTCCAAGTGTGCCTGGTAGGAGTGCATGTTAATGTCACAGGTGGGACAGCTATTGTGCTGGCAACTCCTCCATGAAGACGTCGTTAGTGGGGACTCACATGCTCACTCGTCTGCTTTGATGGAAAAGAAAATGCACTAAATGAGGCTGACTGCTCAGCAAGCCTTTCCTTTTCCCCTCCTGCAGACCCTGAACCTGACGATGGTGCTCACTCGGGCTCTGATGTGTTCCAAGTTTCTACCCACATCTTCCTCTCCGGCTGGTGCTCCAAGCAGTGAGCACCTGTCATGATTCAGCCTCCTCCAGGTTCATCCAGTACCTGCCCACCTGACCTCTTCCATCTCCCTGGTCAAAGAGGTCTGTAGATTTTTCAACACTGGAAACGACTTGCTGTGACAAGTACCTGACATCTATCCCTTCTGAGGTTCTCTTTTGCGCTCCGGTGTCCTGAAAGTGGATCCCACTGTCCATGGTACTTTCACACCCTCTCGTCTCTTTCCCTTGTCAGCCACGGTTCCTGAAGCTGGTTGAGATTTCCCATAATCTCCTGAGGGTCGCTGAGCTCCTGGTGTTCATCTTGGTGGTGGCATCCTGTTGCCACAATTCCACCAGCATCAGAACAATAGTTTTTCCTTCCAAACCCAACGGGTCTCAGCTCTTCTGTGTTTCTCTGCCTTTGTTTTTAGCTTCCCCAAGGGATGAAGAAATGGGAGACCAGAGTCCATGACCGAGACTCCGAAGAGGAGCTGCTGCCCCGAGTGGTCACCTCGGTAGCGTCATCTTTAAAAGGTGCCTGGAAGAAAGGGGCCAGCAGAAGGAGCAGGAGCTGAGGGGCCGCCTCTGGGCACCAAGACTGTGTGTCCAGTGCTGGCCCTGGCGACCAGGGCTTTATACCCACCCCACACCCCACGTCTGCCCGGCCAATCCCCGCTGAGGCTCGGGACGTATCACAATGGGGCGTGGTGCCTGTCCCCGTCCCCACCCCCACCTGACTCCCCAGGGGAAGTCACCCCGAAGCAGCGCCTGCGGGCCTCCCTCGCCGCGGAGCGTCCCTTCCCTCTTTCACCCCACCTGCTATCTGCGCAGGTGAGTCACGATACGTCCCACAGTTCGTTGGTGAATTTTGGTTGTTCCAGGATCACAGCGCTAGCTGGAAATGAAAAGCCTGCTGAACCCAGGACCGCCCAGCAAGGGTCTTAAAAGCCCAGCAGAAAGCTGCTTAGGGATTGGTAATCATTGGGCGGGGCCACGGAAGCCCCGCCCCAGAAAGCCCCGCCCCGCACTTGGTATCCTTGGTGATGGTAAACAAGCCTCAAGATACCCTTTCTTTTTTTTCACATTTTGCATATTGGTATTTAAGGAAGACTGTCTAAGAATTAGAAGTTTAACTCCGCCTGCAAGCGCGCTGATGGTCCCCTTGGAGGCTTCTCCGCGACTTTCGTACTTCTGTCAGCATTTCAAGAGCAGCCGGGTGCAGAGGCCACGTCGCCGCCAAACCTACTCCCTACTGTCCACACCGGCCTCTCTGGCCCACAGGTGACAGTCTCCTCCTGTCCCGCCTGGCGCCCCCGGAATGGGGATAGGAAAGCGGGACGTGGGAAGGGCATCCACCCCACCCCAACCCCCTACCCCACCCCCCTGGATAACGGAGACTAGGGTGAGAGCCCGAGTGTATATTTGGGCACTGAACACCAATAAATTAATGTTTCTCTAATGACGTTATTTCCCCTGAAACCCCGACATCTATAACCAACCTGCTCTGTGTTCATCTGGCTTCTATTCCCCCTTCTTTCACCTGATGAGCTCAGTCGCTCTCCCCACGGACTGGGTAGCCTGCTAGGGCTCCTCTACACATGTAACTTACCACTACCGCCACAGACCTCATTGGGCGAGAGAGGAGTCGTCCTCTCACCACCCAGAAGTGAAATAAAATTATCCATAGTATCCTTGTTTAATGCATTATGGGAGAGCTTCTGTCCCCCCCTTCTCTTCCTAGAAAAGTCAAATCTGAAATAGAAGACTTAGGATGCCTCCTTTGTGGTTCAGCTGGTAAAGAATCCGCCTGCAAATGCGGGAAACCTGGGTTCGATCTCTGGGTAGGGAAGATCCCCCGGAAAAGGGAAAGGCTACCCGCTCCAGTATTCTGGCCTGGAGAACTCAGTCCATGGGGTTGCAAAGAACGACTTTCACTTTTTACTTCAGTCTCACTATATATACGTCTATGGGACAGTGATAAAGAGTCCACCTGCCAATGCAGGAGACACAAGAGACACAGGTTCCATCCCTGGTTGGGAAGATCCCCTGGAAAAGGAGATGGCAACCAGCTCCAGTATTCTTGTCTGGGAAATCCCATGGACCTAGGAGCCAGTCTCACTGTGAAAGGGATTTGCTTCGTTGGTTATATGGTTATCTTTCTTTCCGGCATCTTCAAATTCTATCTTTTCAATTAACCCTTTCTTCAGCATGCTAACATACATTGATCTATCACCTTAAACAGTCTATTTATGCCACATTGCCCTCTTCAAAACTGCTTTTCTCTGGGTGACTTTGGAGTTATTAAACTTCTAATTTTTAATGTTTTTAAAGGAAATATAATTGATTTACAATATTTCAGGTTGCAGCAAAGTGATTCAGATATATATACATCTATGGCTCAGTGGTGGAGAATCCTGCCAGTGCAGGAGACACAAGAAACACAGGTTCAATCCCTGGGTCTGGAAGATCCCCTGGAGAAGGAAATGGCAGCCCTCTCCAGGATTCTTGCTTGGGAAATCCTATGGACAGAGGAGCCTGGTGGGCTACAGTCCATAGGGTCACAAAGAGTCAGACATGGCTGAGCATGCATTCTTTCTCAGGTTCTTTTCCATTAAAGAATAGTGCAAGATATAGCAAAAGTTGAGTAGGTCCTTGTTATTTATCTATTTTATATAGAGTGTATGTTTTAATCCCAAACTCCTAATTTACCCCGTCTCCCATGTGTGAATATGTTAATTTTTTAAAGCAAAAAATTTCTAAGCCCCTTTCTGTGAAAGGGAAGTTGTGTTCCTCCCTAGGTGTGACACCACCCCCTCAACATGCAAATCCTCCTGGCGTTCCGCCTGCAGGACTGGAAAAAAAGAAAACACCCGGAGCGCCAATCAGCCCACCCCGCCTTCCCTGACAGCCGAACTTCTCATTTTCCAATCTCTTCCCAAACATCCCTCCCTGAAAAACAAAACAAAACAAAACACCTCTGTAGGGAGAGTGGGTTTCCCGGAATGAAGGGAGTCGAATATTCCTTGAGCCCTAAACTCCTGACCCTGCTTCGTTTACATCTCATTTTGAATAGACTCATTATAAAAGGGACAAAGAGCTTACAGTCATTCCTAAACGGTAGTAAGAGCAGTAAAAGAAAACAAAAGCAGAACAGAGCTTACACCTGACAACCTCTGAAATTGTCCCCCTAAGGCGTTAGAGGAGGAGTCGCCACCAGGACCTCGTGGCGCAACGGTAGCGCGTCTGACTCCAGATCAGAAGGTTGCGTGTTCAAATCACGTCGGGGTCAAGGTGCTCTTTTCTCTTGCCAAGAGATAAATTCGGTAGTGAAACGAACAATTATCTGTCCCCGGGCTTCCAGCAGAAGATTTTCTCCTATCTTTTCTTTAGTCCAGAGAGACTTCTTGTGAACCATTCAGCAACAGACAGGCATTAACTGAGAGGTAAGAAAGCCTTGAAAGGGAAGAAAGACCCAGGTGAGCCGAAATGTCAGTTGTTTGGTTCTTTTCCTTATCAGGACTAAGCTTCAGAGGGGACATCAGATGACTTCAGATGGGACAGTAAAACAGAGCGTGAGGAGTCTTCGCTAATGAATTCACCCTGGTGTGAATATAGTTTTATTTGGTCCCCACACAGGTATGGTACAGCCTCCCTGGGTTGATATTTGTGTCACTTTGATGAAGTCAGGTTCTCTGCCCTCTCACCCCACCCCAACCACCACCACCCCACAAACTTCATGGTTTGAGCTTCCTCTGTCAAAAGCCCCCTGAACATTGTGGTTAAAGACAACATACTGTGAAGCTGATTAAAACGTTATTATGTTGATGATGGAGTTTTTGAACTCTATGGGAGTGGGAAAAAAATTACTCTGGAATTCACCATGCTGTTACTTAAATTTCATTTAAATGCGTGTCTCCCAGAGGGATATGATTCAATCAAGTTCCAGATACATGACCTGAGCAAGGAAAAACCCAAGTTAAAGGAAATGAAGACTGTTGTAGACTTACCAGGATTTAGCTTTCACTTAATTAATTAAGCTGGCCCCAATCCCCCTTCAGTTTGAAAGTCTCCATTTCTGAGCTTAATAAATGAATAGATAGGTAAACAGTGATTAGGGCTCTGCGCTCTCAGAGGTGAGGGCCAGGAGCTGAGGGCCAGGTTCCATCCATGGTGAAAAAAAGTGTTAGTTGCTCAGTCTTGTTGGACTGTTTGTGATCCCCGTGGAGTCCACCAGTTTCCTCTGTCCATGGAATTCTGCAGGCAAGAATCCTGGAGTGGGATTCTCCAGGCAAGAATACTGCAGTGGGTAGCCATTCCCTTCTCCAGGGGATCTTCCCCAGAGACTGAACCTGGGTATCCTGCATTGCAGGCAGACTCTTTACCATCTGAGCCTCCAGGAAACCCTCAATCAGTGATGGGGGAATTAAAATGTCATAAGCCTTGCGCTGGGCAGCAGGAGGAAGAAAAAAAAGAAAACCCCCACCTACAAATTGTGGGTGGGGGTTTTTGCTTTTGAATGTACATTTATTTGGCTGTGTCGCAGAGACCTTAGTTATCCAACGAGGGATCGAACCTGTGTCCCCCGTATTGTAAGGCAAAACCCTTAGCCACTGGCCCACCAGGAAAGCCTGCAGGGTGTGGCTTTTAAAAGGTTAATAGTTAGTGAAATCTCAGGATTGAGGGTATAACAGTTACCCGGATGACAAGATAATGTGTTTTATGTATTAGTCTGTTTCATATTTTATGTGCTAACTTCCTCACTTCTCCATCGCAAAATTCAATATTTGTAATCCATTGCGTCCAGAGGGTTTGGGATGTATTAATAGTACAGGGAAGCTTGGCGTGCTGCAGTCCATGAGGTCGCAAAGAGTCGGAAACGACTGAGAGACTGAATAACGAACAAGCAAGGTGGAAAGGTGGGAAAGGAGAGGTAGACAGAGTTGGGGCAAAAGGGCTCGGACAACACGAGCCTCGCCTGCTGAAAGAACCTGCGGTCCCTGGACTTTTGAGGATCCGCCCATCCTCCGAGCAGCGCTGCGGGTCCGGCCCCTTCTCCCGGACCGAGGTTCCCATAGCGCCTAAGCCAGAGGAATGTGTGTGTCTGTGCGGGTGGGGGTGGGGGGTGTTTCCACTGACACAGTAGCTGCCTCCGGATCAGCAGGTGCCAGGGGGAAGTTTCACTATCCTGGGAAAGCGGAGGGCAACTCGTGGAAGGAAACGCTGAGGTCAATTGTCCTCCCTTCCTCGCACTTGAACTGGAGCTAGTCCTACAGCGAGGGGACGAAAGTGGCTTGGGGACCAGATCTGTGCTCCCCCTCCTTAGGTCCATGTTCCTGCAAGACTGACTCTCCATGCTACCTGCCTGGGGCTGGTCACGCTTGACGTTTCCTCCATCCCTACAGTACCTCCTGCTGCTGCTGCTAAGGTCGCTTCAGTCGTGTCAGACTCTGTGCGACCCCATAGACGGCAGCCCACCAGGCTCCACCGTCCCTGGGATTTTCCAGGCAAGAACACTGGAGTGGGTTGCCATTTCCTTCTCCATGCATGAAAGTGAAAAGTGAAAGTGAAGTCACTGAGTCGTGTCCAATTTCTCAGCGACCCCATGGACTGCAGCACATCACACTCCTCTGTCCATGGGATTTTACAGGCAAGAGTACTGGAGTACCTCCAGGTGCCTGAAACTTACTGACCTGCCCCACTGGCCATGCACCGGCTTCTGTAAAGAGAAACAGGCGCTGCTGGGGGAGTCCGCGGTCTATGCAGGTTGCTTCGCTTCTGAAGGTTTTCTCCTCTTAAGCACCTCACTCCAGTGTTCTTGCCTGGAGAATCCCAGGGACGGGGGAGCCTGGTGGGCTGCCGTCTATGGGGTCACACAGAGTCGGACACGACTGAAGCGACTCAGCAGCAGCAGCAGCAGCAGAGTGACTCTAAAGAACGGTTATGGTAATTGATTTCCCAAACATTTGCAAAATCACAACAGGATTACACTCACACCCACACACACCCACATAATGTTCCAGGATGTTCAAGCCCTCTTCTACGAGCTGTGGTCAAGAGAGTAAGATAAACTGGGCTCTCAGGGAAGTCCCTGTCTCCTAATCAGTCTGAAGAGATTTTGACATATGAGAAGCAAAACGCAAAACAGAGGCTGAAGTGAGGATATGATCAGAATGGAGACCCTCTCCCTCCAAACCTTCATGTACTTGAGTCACAACTCTGAGAAAGAGTTTTTATTTTGCCCCAGTTTGTAAAAAATGCAATTACTAGTTGTTGTTTTTAAGAGTAAAATATGTTTTTTAAAAGAAATTTTGTCAAACACAGGACATTCTGATGAGAAAACTTAAAAATGACCCAAATTCAAACATCTCAGAGAAAATCAAGGCTCTTGTGTGGATGGACAACTTTGCTGGGATTTTTCTGTCTCTACATCCTCACAGATCTTATAAAAGTCTTCCTGTAAAACAATTTCCCTGGTTATACCACTATAAATTTAATGTGTTTTAAAATAGCTCTACTGAGATATAATTCACTCTTTTAAAGCATATGATCAGGACTTCCCTGGTGGTCCAGTGGCTAAAACTGTGCTTCCGCTGGAAGAGATTCAGGTTCAATCCCTGGTCTGGAAATTAAGATCTTACATGCCCAGTTCAGTTCATTTCAGTAACTCAGTTGTGTCCAACTCTTTGTGATCCCATGAACTACAGCACGCCAGGCCTCCCTGTCCATCACCATCTTCCAGAGCTTGCTCAACTCATGTCCATCGAGTCAGTGATGCCATCCAACCATCTCATCCTCTGCTGTCCCCTTCTCCTCCCGCCTTCAATCTTTCCCAGCATCAGGGTCTTTTCAAATGACTCGGTTCTTCCCATCAGGTGGCCAGAGTATTGGAGTTTCAGCTTCAGCATCAGTCCTTCAACGAATATTCAGGACTGATTTCTTTTTAGAATTGATTGGTTGGATCTTCTTGCAGGCCAAGGGACTCTCAAGAGTCTTCTCCAACACCACAGTTCAAAAGCATCAATTCTTTGGCGCTCAGCTTTCTTCATAGTCCAACTCTCACATCCACACATGACTATTGGGAAAACCATAGCTTTGACTAGATGGATCTCTGTTGGCAAAGTAATGTCTCTGCTTTTTAGTATGCTGTCTAGGTTGGTCATAGTTTTTCTTCCAAGGAAAAGGGCGGGACAAAAAAATACAGAGAACTGCTTTGGGTATGTTCACAGACTTGTACAGCCTTCACCATTGTCAACTTTGGAACAATTTTTTTATATATATATCACCAAAAACAACCCTTTACCCATTAGCAGTCACCCTTCATTCCCTTGTGCCCCTGTCCCCTCTAGCCTTAGGCAATCACAAATCTACTTTCTGTTTCCACAGATTCACCTATTTTGAATACTTGATATAAATGAAACAATGTTACCTTCTGTGTCTGGTTTCTCTCCCTTACATGTTTTCATTTAATTAAGTTTACATTTTACTCCAGGGCAGAAGGAATTATTGAAGAGTTCTGAGAAAAGTGACATAAATAGATTTAATTTTAAAATCTTCATCTTGGCTGCTTTGTATAGCACGGATTGAGGAAAGGCAAGATTAGAGGTGGAGAGTGTTTAGCTGACTATGGTGATTTGGACTAGAATGCCAACTGAGATGCAGCGGGTTTCTCTGGATTTCTGTGAAGAATTAGAGCTAGAGCCTCCAGTGTTCCTGACACTGAGGATAGAAGTATCTTTTGCCTTGTTTGATCTTAAACTCCAGGGAGTGGCCCTCCCCATACTGACGTTCCTCAGTTCAGTTCAGTCGCTCAGTCGTGTCCGATCCTTTGCGATCCCATGAACCGCAGCACGCCAGGCCTTCCTGTCCAACACCAACTCCCGGAGACTACCCAAACTCATGTCCGTTGAGTCGGTGATGCCATCCAACCATCTCACTGACGTTCCTAGGTCCGCACAATTCTCCCTGTTTGCTTCTTTTTCACATCTTTTTCTTGCCAACTCCTTTCATTTATCAGGAGAACGGCTTCTCACCCCTTCCAGTGCTTTTTAAATCAGCCAGAATGCTTTCAATCAAATCAGCGTTAGCATTCGGATTCCAGAATTGAGACTATCATGAGAAAGAAATAGTAGCAAAAAGACTTTGTGTCATAGCGCCCCATCGCCCACCCCCAGCGAATAATCAAACGCTAAAATCGCTCGGAGCTTCTCAGTTTATTCAGAAAAGAGATCAAGTGGAGAATGATCTCCACGTCGCGAGGCCGACTGGGAAGGCCCGCAGTTCTCCCCTCGCTCTGCAGCCGCCCCAGAACAGACACCGCTGTCCCCGAGCCCTCTGGGAAGTGGAGTCCTTCCGCCGGGACCCCCGACCCGGCGCGGTCGCCTCCAAGTGCGCAGATGCGACTCCAGACAGAGCCTCGGGCTCGAGCCTTTTGTCTCCCCGCAGCTCGGTGGGTCCAGAAGGCGACGGTGTCCGCCTCCCCCGCCCCTCCCAGAGCGCAGCCCGGAGGGGATCCAGCCCTGGAGCCGGAGCCAGGTCGGCCACGAGTCCGTAGGTGAGGGAAAGCCGGGTCAGAGGCTCGAGTCTCGGCGACCCGTCCGTCAAGCGCGCCGCTCTGACGCCACCTGCCGCCGCGCGGCCCGGGCTCCCAGGTTCCGGCCTCAGCCGGGCCTGCCTGCCGGCCCCGCCCACCGGGCGCTCCGCCGGGTGTTTCCGGCCGGGTAGCGAGCCGGCTACCTCGGTCTGAGCTTAGGGGCGCCCCGGAAGCGAGTCCGGGAGCCTGAAGGGGGCATGGCCGACGGGGGATTTGGGGAAGGGGAGAGTCGGGGTTGGAGGGCTCGGCTTCCGAGGTGCGGAGAGCTAGAGCGCCTCCCGCTGGTGTTGGCTTTAGGTCCTGTCACTCCACTGAAACACCACAACTTTGAGGACAGATAGAAAAGAATGGAGTCCATGTCTTACTCATTTCTCCTCTGTGCTTGCGCTATTCGAGTTTGGTGGTTTAGCCATTAAATCGTGTCCGTCTCTTGTGACCCCCATGGATCATGGACTGTAGCCCACCAGGTGGCTCTGTCCTTGGGATTTCCAGGCAAGAATACCAGAGAAGGTTGCCATTTCCTTCTCCCAGGGACTGAACCCGAGTATCGTGCATTGCAAACCAACTCTTTTAACAACTGAGCCACGAGAGTGGGGGTGAGGGGAGGGAGGATGTCTGGATTAGAGTTTTCGGGGCTGCTTATATTTGGGGTCCAGAGTAAGGGGTTTGACTCTGAATGTGCAAGGGAATCCCGGCCTGTTTTATTTTCAGGGTCTTAAAGAGCGAGTGAAGAATCAGATGTATGAGGATCCCACCTATCAACTGCCTTGTGTTTTATGAGTAGGAAGGATTGAGTAACTGTGGGAGCCCTACTTTTAGTTACTGCGACGTTAATCACAGGCCAGCTTATAGCCATTTCTGTGCTTCAGGGTCTTAGGAGAATTTGTGCATCGTACAGAACCAGTGTGTGACTAAGGCTCACAGTCACTGCCCTGGCTCTCTCCTGTTTTTGCCTTGGTGTGGAACGTAGTGACTGGCCTGGGGACTCCAGAGAAGGGTCTTCCAACTGTGAAGTTTAATCTAGGCTAAATTATGAAGGTTCTAAGTAAAACAGAGTTACTACTGAGGCCCTAGGACTTAAATGTGTAGGAATAAGCCGCCTAGGAGTAGCGGTAGAGGGAGATGCCCCAGGGAGCGTAATCAATTTCAGAGTTCAGTTCGGTCGCTCAGTCGTGTCCGACTCTTTTGCGACCCCACGAATCGCAGCACGCCAGGCCTCCCTGTCCATCACCAACTCCCGGAGTTCACTCAGACCCACGTCCATCGAGTCAGTGATGCCATCCAGCCGTCTCATCCTCTGTGGTCCCCTTCTCCTCCTGCCCCCAATGCCTCCCAGCATCAAAGTCAGCTGGGTGGGGCAAGGCTAACCCCAAAATCTCTCCCTGAAGCTTCAGGGTAGAGTTGAATGATTTATACAAAGAAGTGGATTATATATTGCTGAAAAGTCCATGTTTATCTCATCTGAAACAGTGAATTAGGAGGAAGTCCTAGCAATAACAAGAGGACAAGGAGAAGCTGATCATGGATTATCTGACCATTGAAGTTGAGGAAAATGGTAAGAATTACGCAAATCAACGTGGAGTTGAAAGTGGGGACAAGCAGAGGAAATACCCTCCATAAGAATAAAAAGGTTAGGTGCCCCTGCATGATGGGAAAGGGAAACAGACACATGTCAGGAGAAGACCCCAAAGTAGAGAAACTCAGTAAGCCATCATGTTTGGAAATCACTAAGAAGGCTCCTTGTCAGACATTCCCCTCTCTCATCTTCCTCTTTCAGCGCTTCTGTGCTCATACACATTCCCTCTGATGCTGTGGCAGGGAGAATATTCCACAGTGCTTGTTTTTGTGGTAAAGAACAGGTCACACTTTTCCACTCCCATAGGAGTGTACCAAAATATTGACATACTATGTGTGCATTTAGCTTTTTGGTCAAAGTGCTTTCGTGTTATTATCTTCCTCTGTCCTTATCTGATCCTTTTGAGTTAAGTAGAGTAGGTCTTGTGTATATAATTTCTCTGGCTTGTGCTAGCTTTTGTCCTTGTGAATTTGTAAGTGGGAAGGTAGAGTTTATCCCCTTCATGGCTTTACTTCTGCTTCTTCCAGCTATGACTATAGAAGATGTTTCTTTGTCCCAAGAACAGAGCGCAGAAGAAATGGAACCTACTGGAGAGCTTCTTCCTGTTGAGTTCCAGGCAAGTTTGAGTTTCATTTCCCTCCTGTGAAATCTCAGTTTGGTGTTCAGAGTGTGTCCTCATTTCTTCCTTTCGTCTCACTTCGGAGGTTCATGGAAATCTCATCTGGAGAGCTGAACCAAAGTAATTTTTCCTTGAAGACTTGAAGCTCTAGGAGGAGCTCAGGCTGGAGTTTAAATTTGGGAGGAACCTGTGTGAATGGTATTTCAAACTATGAAGCTGTAATCACTAGCAAATAAATGTAGGTAGAAAAGAGAGGAGATCTTATTACTGTAGCTTCCAACACTTTGAGGTCTAGGAGATAAAGAGGAAACAGCAAAGGAGACTGAGAAGATGTGGCCAGTGAGGCAGGGAGGGGAGGCCAAAAGTGTGGCGTTTTGGTAGCTTTACAGACTCACAGATGTAAAATTAGTGGTTACCAGTGGCAGGGTTGGAGGGGGATACACAGTTGGGGAGTGGGAGGTACGAACTATTGGGTGTAAAATAGGCTCAAGAATGTATCATACAGGGTGGTCCAGTGGTTGAGAATCTGCCTAGTAATGCAGAGGATGTGAGTTCGATCCCTAGTCCAAGAATTAAGATCTTTTGTGCCTCAAATAAGACCCTCAACTAAGACACGACACAGCCTAATAAATATTTGCAAAAAGAGAATGTATTGTACAACACGGGGAGTATAGCCAATATTTTCTAATATTGGCTAGTAACCTGTAAAAATTGTATAAAAAATAAATTTAAAAAAAGAATCTAACTTTGATGTCAGACTGCCTGGGTCCAAATCTCAGATCTGTCCTTACATCTGTAGATAATGTTAATAATGGTACTTACCTAATATAGTTATTATTACAAGAGGTTGTTAAAAGGACTTATTACATAGAAAAAAAAGATAAATGTTAGCTATTATTACTGTTTTCCCTAACACGACTAATACTTAGAAAATTTAGAATATTCCATTAAAATGGTTAAATTAAAGTTTTAACGCTCAGATTAGAAAGAACTTCCTATTCTAGATTGTTCTCTTCCCTCAGTTCAGTTCAGTTCAGTCGCTCAGTCGTGTCCGACTCTTTGCGACCCCATGAATCGCAGCACGCCAGGCCTCCCTTCCATCACCATCTCCCGGAGTTCACTCAGACTCACGTCCATCGAGTCCGTGATGCCATGCAGCCATCTCATCCTCGGTCATCCCCTTCTCCTCCTGCCCCTATAAGAATGTACTTATTCTTCCAGGAATTGACGACAGTCAAGGATGAGGAAATGGACTTCACCTGTGTGGAGGAGGAACAGATGAATTCTGCCCGAAGGTACATGGGCATGGATATGAAGGTGGAGAATTGTGGGAACCTGGTATTTTGGGGTAAGAAAGGTATTTTTCAATGCATACTGCTTACTGTGACATAAAACTTCCACTGTGACTAATGACATCTAAATGCCATAGTTTTGCTTACGATCCAGAGAGCTCTGATCCCGTAGGGGATCCCTGATCACTTTGAGCTCAGAATTGGGCTTCTTTTCTCTCCTGGCATGTAAAAGTTCACCATCTGTGGAACTGAAAAAAGACAGCTCCTTTACATATATATATAATTTTGTTTATTTATTATTTCTATTTTTCTGGCTGTGCTGTGTCTTTGTTGCTGCTTGGGCTTTCTCTAGTTTCGGAGAGCAAGGTCTACCTTGTACTTGTGGTGCGTGGGCTTCTCATTGCAGTGGCTTCTCTCGCTGTGGAGCATGAGCTCTAGGGTGTGTGGGCTTCACTAGTTGAGGTCCATGAGCTTAGTTGCCCTGCAGCATGTGGAATCTTCCTGGAGCAGGGATCAAACCCGTGTCCCCTGCATTCTTAACCACTAGACCAGCGTAGTGAAGTCTTGGATGATGTCTTTAAAGGAGACAGTGGGAGGGGACAGGGAACAAAGAGGGGAGCCTAAGACAGAACACTGAGAAGCATCAACATTTCAGAAGAAACAGCAGGAAAACTTCCAAAAAAGTAGGGATAAGGAGAAAAAACCTGGAGAGTTTAGTAATACAGAAGTCAAGAGAGAATGTATGTTAATTCTATCTCAATAAGATGGAGAGAAAAGCACCAGGAAAGTGTTGTTAGGAGGAGCACATGGTGTCAAGTGCTATTGAGAGGCCCAGGTGATCTACAGATGAAAAGGACCCACTGGATTTAGGTGACATATAAATGGTTAGTGACTTTAGTGAGAGCAATTCCAACTGATGGTGGGGAGAGAAGCCAGACTGTGGTGAGTCAGGAGCAAGTGTGTGATGAGATGATATCCAAAATCTGAGAAATCTGACTTTGGCAATAAAGGAAGGAAGAAAGAAAAGTGAGAGAGAGGGAAAGAAGGAAGGGAGGAAGACAAGAAGGGAAGGAAAGAATGAAGGGAGGGAGGGGGCAGTGGTTAGTGGAGACACAAAATCACAGGGAAAGCATACGCTAAACAAACAAACAAAAAATCTGCTTTTAAAAAAGGACTAAAAATAATGATTTTAAAAATCAAATATGGTTGTCACTAATATATGTCTTCATGTAAGCGATTTTTTTGTCCAATACTTTTTCTCTTTTTTTTTTGTCCAATACTTTTTCAAAACTGCCCAATCTCGACCTGTGTTTTCATCCCCCCACCCCGCCCACTTCCTCAATTATTTTATTGACATTTATTTTCATCCTGCCTGCTTATCTTCTTCCCTGGCTAGCCTGTTCAGTTTTCCATTCTTTCAGATGTAGCATCATTGTCTGACCTTGTATTGTGCTTCAGCTTCATCATTTTCCCATCTCTGTTATTCACTGAAACTTTGTCACCTGCCATTGCCATGAGGCTTTTTCTGAGAACATTCAAACATTTTTAAAGGCTATCAATTTAATTTTCTTTAACTTCTTGCCACTTCAGCAGTTTTCTTTCCCTCCGCACAGAGAACACAAATATCTGTACTCTTTATTTATTTCAGATTCTGAATCTACACCTGAAACTAAAGTGTCCCTTTCAATGCAGGAAGTTTCTGAAGGAGTCTCATCAGAAAGGGAGCTGATAATAGAAAGACTTATAAAGGATGATTCCTGGGACTCCAGATGGATAAAAACCTGGGAATGTGGAGGCATGTTAGAAAGGCAGCAAGGAAATCAGAAGAAAGATTTAAGGCAAGTCATAATTAAGCACAAGAGAAATCCTATGGAGGATTGTACTGAAATCAGGGAAAGTTCAAACCCAGTTAAACATCAGAAGATTTACTCAGTGAAAAAGCCTTGGAAGTGCAGTGAGTGTGGCAAGTCCTTCAGCTACTACTCAGCTTTTATCCTACATCAGAGGATTCACACAGGAGAGAAACCCTATGTATGTACTGAATGTGGAAAGGCCTTCACCCGGAGCTCATCTCTTATCCAGCATCAGAGAATCCACACTGGAGAGAAACCTTACGAGTGTAATGAATGCGGGAAAGCTTTCAGTCACCGTTCAGCCCTTATTCAGCATCATATCATTCATACTGGAGAAAAGCCCTATGAGTGCAATGAATGTGGGAAGGCCTTCAACCAAAGCACGTACCTCATCCAGCACCATAGAATACACACTGGAGAGAAACCCTATAAATGTAAGGAGTGTGGGAAAGCTTTCAATGACACCTCCTCCCTTATTAAACATCAGAGGGTCCATACTGGAGAAAAACCCTATGGGTGTAAAGAGTGTGGGAAGGCCTTTAGTGACAGGTCAGGCCTTACTCAACATCAAAGAACTCACACAGGGGAGAAGCCCTATGAATGTAGTGAATGTGGGAAGGCTTTCAGTTACTGTTCAGCTCTTATTCAACATCAAGGAACCCACACTGGGGAGAGACCTTACAAATGTCATGAATGTGGGAAAGCCTTCAGTGACCGCTCAGCTCTCATAAGACATCAGAGAATTCATACTGGAGAGAAACCTTACAAGTGTAAAGAATGTGAGAAAGCCTTCAGCCAGAGCTCATCCCTGACGAAGCATCTAAGAACTCACACTGGAGAGAAACCATATAAATGCAATGATTGTGACAAAGCCTTTAGCCAGAGTTCTTCTCTTATTCAACACCAGAAAATTCATGCAGGAGAAAAACACTACAAATATAAGAAATGTGAGAAAACTTTCAGTGTGTGTTCAGCCTATCATCAACATGGAGAAATTCATGATGACTAGAAGGCAGTGAATTGATGAAGTAATTATGCACTATCTCCTGATTGTACAGACCTCCGAATATTGGTCTTCCCAAGTGGTGCCAGTGGTAAAGAAACTGCCTGCCAATACAGGAGACATAAGAGATGGAGGTTCGATTCTTGAATTGGGAAGATCCCCTAGAGGAGGTCTTGGCAATCCACTCCAGTATGGTTGCCTGGAGAATCCCTTGGACAGAAGAGCCTGGTGGGCTACAGTCCAAAGGGTCGCTAAGAGTTGGACACGACTGAAGTGACTAGGATGGACCTAGAGGTTATCATACTAAATTAAGTAAATCAGACAGAGAAAGACAAACATGATATGATTTATATGTGGAATCTAAAAAATGATTCAAGTAAACTTATTTACAAAACAAACAGACTCACAGACATAGAAAACAAACTTCTTACCAAAGGGAAAAGGTCCTGAAGGGGGGGATAAGTTAGGAATTTGGAAATAACATATCCAAACTACTATATATAAAATGGGTAAACAAAAAGGACCTACTGTGTGGCACGGAGAGCTATGCTCGATGTTTTATAATAACCTATAATGAATCTGAAAAAGTGATAACCAAATCATTTTGCTGTCCATGAGAAACTAACACAATATTATAAATCAACTATACTTCAATAAAAATAATTTCAAAAATTCTCGTGTTAATCAATGTGCAACCAAGGTGAAAAGAAGCACTGACTGAGATTCTTTCTGCACAAGGATCAACCTAATGGGATAAGAGGGTTATAGGCAGCCGAAAGGATATTAACAATCTACATTAGCTGACAAGAGCTCTTTGTGTCCTTGTTTCTGCTTTATCTTTCTCCTGCTAATAACATCACCTTTTAAAATTAATTAATTAGACTGCATTGGGTTTTAGTTGCTGCACAGTGTCTTCATTGAGATGTGGGATCTTTCATCACAGTGCACAGAATCTAGTTGTGTCACATGGGCTTAGTTGCCCCAAGGCAGGTAGGATCTTAGTTCTCTGACCAGGGATCCAACCCCTGCCTCTTGCAGTGGAAGTGCAGAGCCCTAACCATTGGACCACCGGGAAATTCTCTGTAGGCTTATTAATGATGGCCATTCTGACTTGTGAGAAGTAGTACCTCATTGTAGTTTTGGCTGAAATGTTGCTACAACTAGCAATATCGAGCATCTTTTCATGTGCCTGTTGACCATTTGGATGTCTTCCTTGAAGAAATGTCTATTTAGATCATCTGCCCATTTTTTTGATTGGATTGTTTGGTATTTTGTTATTGAGTTGTACAAGCTGTTTGTATCTTTTGGAAAGTAGGTCCTTGTTGGTCGCATAATTTGCAAAAATTATATAGCAGTCTGTCTTTTCATTTTTCTTATAGTTTGCTATGCTAAAGCTTCTAAGTTTGATTAGGTATCATTTGGGAGACTAAGCTAAAAAAAATTGGTCTGATTTATATAAAAGATACTTTAAGTACAGAAAATTCAAAAGATGAAAAAGAATATACAGTGAAAACACTAATCATAAGAAAGCTGGAGTGGATATATTAATATCAGATAAAATAGAATTCAAGAACAGGGATATTATCTTAGATATAGAAGGATTTTATGATGATAAAAGGATCAATTCACCCAGGTGAGTAATTGTTTAATGTGTAATTGGATTACAATTATGAATGCAATTTTAGTGTTATACACAAAATTTAGAATTCTGGGTTATTAATATATTATGTACTTAATATCACAGCCTCCAAAATCACAAAGTAAAAACTGATGGAAATAAATAAAAAGAAAAGTGAGCAATTATATAATTGGAAATTTTAACACTCCATTTTCAGAAGTTGATGGAACAACTAGACAAAATATTAAAGACATAGAATATATGAACCACACTGTCTACAATCTTGAACTGATCATGTTGATGTATGGCAAAACCAATACAATATTGTAAAGTAATTAGCCTCCAATTAAAATAAATTTATATTTAAAAAAATCTTGAATTGATTGATATATATAGAATACTTTATAGAATATACAAAACTTCAGCATCAGTTCAGTTCAGTTGCTCAGTCGTGTCTGACTCTTTGCAACCCCATGAATTGCAGCACACTAGGCCTCCCTGTCCATCACCAACTCCCAGAGTTCACTCAGACTCATGTCCATCGAGTTAGTGATGCCATCCAGCCATCTCATCCTCGGTCGTCCCCTTCTCCTCCTGCCCCCAATCCCTCCCAGCATCAGAGTATTTTCCAATGAGTCAACTCTTCGCATGAGGTGGCCAAAGTACTGGAGTTTCAGCTTTAGCATCAGTCCTTCCAAAGAAATCCCAGGGTTGATCTCCTTCAGAATGGACTGCTTGGATCTCCTTGCAGTCCAAGGGACTCTCAAGAGCCTTCTCCAACACCACAGTTC
The DNA here is from genome assembly GCF_001704415.2 of Capra hircus. NCBI lineage: Eukaryota > Metazoa > Chordata > Mammalia > Artiodactyla > Bovidae > Capra > Capra hircus. Next base: position 37,813,506 of record NC_030832.1, on the reverse strand, counting down.
AAAAGCATCAATTCTTCGGCGCTCAGCCTTCTTCACTGTCCAACTCTCACATCCACGCATGACCATAGGAAAAACCATAGCCTTGACTAGACGAACCTTAGTCGGCAAAGTAATGTCTCTGCTTTTGAATATGCTATCTAGGTTGGTCATAACTTTTCTTCCAAGGAGTAAGCATCTTTTAATTTCATGGCTGCAGTCACCATCTGCAGTGATTTTGGAGCCCCCCAAAATAAAGTCTGACATTGTTTCCACTGTTTCCCCACTTCAGCATGCATACTACCTAAAAAAAAAAAAAAACGTATTTGGCTGCATTGGGTCTTAGTTGCTGCTTGCAGGATCTTTCAGCGTGGCACCCGTCAGAGCTTAGTTGCTTGAAGGCATGTGGGATGTAGTACCCTGACCAGATTCCACTGATCTGCTAGAGTGGCTCACAGAACTCAGAAATAATAGTTTAGAGACTTCCCTGGTGGTCCAGTGGCTAAGACGCCCACAGCTCCCAGTTCAGTGGGCCTGAGTTCAATCCCTGGTCAGGGAACTAGATCCCGCCTGCTGCAACTAAGATCTGATGCGGCCAAATAAATAAATATTGAGAAAAACAGTTTACTTATCTCTGGTTCATTGTAAAAGGATAGAACTCAGGATCAGCCAGATGGAAGAGATGCTCAGGATGCCGGGGGCAGGGCAGTAGAGCTTCCAACCCTCTCCGGGCACGCCCCCAGCACCTCCACCAGTTCAGCAACCAGTGTCTACATTTTTATGGGGGTTCCTTGCATAGATGTGATGTGCCGAGTCATTGACCTCTGGGGACTGACTCAACCCTAGCCTGTCCCCTCCCCTCGGGTGCTAGGGGTGAAGGTTCTAACTTGCTCACGTGACTTGGCCCCTAGCAACTTAGGTGTATCCTTAGGAGTTTTCCTCATTAACATAAAACTCAGATGTTGAGAGATTTGTTATGATAACAAGACGCTTCTCTCACCTGTGTGGCTGTGCAGCTACTTCAGAAACTGAGGACTTCCCTGATGGCTGGTGGCACAGTGGATAAGAATCCTCCTGCCAATGCATGGGCCACAGATTCGATCCCTGGTCCAGGAAGATCCCACATGCTGTGGAGCAACTGAGCCCGTGCACCAAAACTATGGAGCTGCGCACCTAGAGCCTGTGCTCCGCAACTAGAGAAGCCACTGCAATGAGAAGTCTGCACACCACAACGAAGAGCAACCCTTGCTCGCCTCAGTTAGAGAAAGCCCACGTGCAGCAATGAGGAGCCACCACAGCCAAAAATAAATTGAGACTTCGCAGCCTCCACAGCAGCACAAGACAATTCTTTATAATAAATTTCTTCATATGGATTTATTTGCTTGTAAACTATCTCCCCCACTAGAGGATAACGCTATGAGTAGAGACCTTTTGTCTGTTTAGTTTGCTTCTGTATTCCCAGCATTGGGACTGTGTCTAGCAGATCAGTTCAGTTCAGTTCAGTCACTCAGTTGTGTCTGACTCTTTGCGACCCCATGAATTGCAGCACACCAGGCCTCCCTGTCCATCACCAACTCCCAGAGTTCACCTAGACTTATGTCCATCGAGTTAGTGATGCCATCCAGCCATCTCATCCTCGGTCGTCCCCTTCTCCTCCTGCCCCCAATTCCTCCCAACATTAGAGTATTTTCCAATGAGTCAACTCTTTGCATGAGTTGGCCAGAGTACTGGAGTTTCAGCTTTAGCATCATTCCTTCCAAAGAAATCTCAGGGCTGATCTCCTTCAGAATGGACTGCTTGGATCTCCTTGCAGTCCAAGGGACTCTCAAGAGTCTTCTCCAACACCACAGTTCAAAAGCATCAATTCTTCGGCACTCAGCCTTCTTCATAGTCCAACTCTCACATCCATACATGACCACTGGAAAAACCATAGCCTTGACTAGACGGACCTTAGTCGGCAAAGTAATGTCTCTGCTTTTGAATATGCTATCTGGGTTGGTCATAACTTTTCTTCCAAGGAGTAAGCGTCTTTTAATTTCATGGCTTCAGTCACCATCTGCAGTGATTTTGGAGCCCCCAAAAATAAAGTCTGACACTGTTTCCACTGTTTCCCCATCTATTTCCCATGAAGTGATGGGACCAGATGCCATGATCTTCCTTTTCTGAATGTTGAGCTTTAAGCCAACTTTTTCACTCTCCTCTTTCACTTTCATCAAGAGGCTTTTTAGTTCCTCTTCACTTTCTGCCATAAGGGTGGTGTCATCTGCATATCTGAGGTGATTGATATTTCTCCTGGCAATCTTGATTCCAGCTTGTGTTTCTTCCAGTCCAGAGTTTCTCATGATGTACTCTGCATATAAGTTAAATAAGCAGGGTGACAGTAGGCATTAAATAAATATTTGTGAACTATTAAAAACAAAACAAAAAAAAGAGAGGAAAGCCCAAGTATTAAAAGATGCTCCTCTGCACTTATCCCCTAAGAAATTCTAAGCACTTTAGGAACTCTGTGCCAGAAACAGGTAGGAAGACCAAATATACATTTCTTATTTAAATCACAATATCACAGTGGGGAAAAGGGAAAAGACTCATTTGCTTAAGACCCTGGAAGAGACAAGAGAGAATGACCTCAGGGCCCGGGGGAGAGGAGAGGATTGAGGACCACACAGGGAAGGTCTTTGGACGTTTCTCCACAGCCTCTCCTGTGGGGCTGCCTCCCCTGAGGCCCCGGCTCCAGTCTTGCTCCTCCAACAACTTTGTGGATCCCAGTGAGCCCTCCCTTCCTCCCTCTTCAGACCTGGCGGATAGTGGTACCCGCGACAGCCAGCCCAGAAGCTCCTGCCTGCCTAGTGAGTCCCAGTAGCCTGTCCATCCCTGTGGGATCAGCCCGCACGCTGCCCCGCTCTCAGTGCCCTCCTGGGAGGGCGCCGTCTCTTTCGTATGAGAACTGGGCAGAAGAACCGCGTGATGAGGAAGGCAGGAGCGCACAGAGCAGGGTCAGCGAACTCACCTGGACCCGGGAGCGATTTCATGGGGTTACAGCCACACCCGTCCACTCTCTTGTTGTCTATGCTGCCAGAGTAGAGTTGAGTGACCACAGCAGAGACCAAACGGCCAGAGAAGCCTCACATACTGACCATGTGTCCTTCCAGAGAGAACACGTGTGACTCTAGCGTGGAAGAAAGAACACGCGTGACCTGAGGGTTGGAGACGAGTTGAGCCCTGAGTCTGCTAGTTAACTGGATGAGCCTCGGCTGTAGGACAATAATAATACTGTGGCCCATAAAGCTGTAGTAGGAGCTGCAGTTATAATGAGTCTCCGTGTTTCCAGAGGTTGCTGTCCTTTGAGGACAAGGCTCTGTACTTCACCAGCAAGAGTGGGACATGCTGGACTGGGCTCAGAAGGGACGTGATGCTGGACAACTACAGTCATCTTCTTGGGTAATGAGTCACGTTGAAGGTAAGGGGAATGGGTTTAGGGAGGGCTCATGAGTATACATGGTGTTTATCACAAGTGTGTTATTTCCTTAAAAATGATATGAAGCAAATATGTCCTACTCAAGAGTTGATTCATCTGTGTGGTGTATTTGTGAACATTCTTTAAAATTGTTCTAGTCTACGCTTGCCTGTACGTTGGCAATACTCCACAATAAACTTGTCCATGGGTTTTGGTGGAATATCACAATTCAAAAGTATGTAAGTAGGGACTTCCCTGGTGGTCCAGCAGTTAAGTCTTCACCTTCCAATGCAGGGGGTGCAGGTTCGATCCCTGGTCAGGGCACTGAGATACCACATTTCTAAAGAAGTAAATAAATCCCATGGAGAACATCAGTACGAAAAAAAAAAAAAAAGACTCACCTTCATTAAGAAAATATTTTGAACTTATAAAACAGACTCACAGACATGAAACGAACTTATGGTTACTGGCAGAGAGGGATAGTTAGGGAGTTTGGGAAGGTCATGTATATGTTAGGGGAAGCATACTGATTGAAACCACCCACCCTGGCCAGGTACCATGACAGGAGATCCTGATAAGGAATACAGAACTAATAAGCCACCACCAACTGGAAGAGTTTGGGAAAGGTCGAAAGGAGACACCGCGTGTCCGTCCACTTCTCAGAATCCCTCTCACTAGCATCCATCTTGGCTGAGCGATGCATGCGCCATCAGGAAAGACGCTGAATTAGAATGACTGGCTAAAGACCACCCGAAAACTAATCCCATCACCAGAAAACCCGAGACTGCGAGAGCCACACGGCAGAGCAGTTCTCTTGGGTTCCCTTACCCTACTGCTTTCCACCCTGGTGCCCTTTCCCAATAAAATCTCTTGCTTTGTCAGCATGTGTCTCCTTGGACAATTCATTCCCAAGTATTAGATAAGAGCCCAGTTTTGGGCCCTGGAAGGGGTCCCCCTTTTTGCAATATACACACTGCTATATTTAAAATGAATAACCAACAAGGACCTATGGTAGCACATGGAGCTGTCTCTGTTCAATGGTATGTGGCGGCCTGGACAGGAGTTCGGGGGAGAATGGGTACATGTATATGCATGGCCGAGTCCCTTCACTATTCCTCTGAAACTATCACAACATTGTTAATCAGCTATACCCCAATACAAAATTAAAAGTTCAAAAGAAAAAAAAAAATGGTTTGGTCCAAAAGTGGAGGTTCCTGAAGAGTGACAAGGGCAGACCTCTGATGGGTCACCTTTGCTCTTGCTGAAAATATGTTCTGGGGATGGGGGGTGCTCCCGACTCAGACCCTCCTCCTTTAGGGCAACAGGCTCTCAAAGGGCATCCCGAGCCTAGCTGAACTCAGTCTATGTTGGGTGTGATGGCAAAAGGCAATACAATCCATGATTACTGAAATATTCAAAGAATATAGTTTCTGGAAAGAGAGAGAAAGAGAAGGAGGGAAAGAGAGAAGGGTATAAACGACTCATGCAGAAGCAGGTCAAAATGATGGGACTTTATTTCTGTGGACTCTTTGGTGTCGGACAAGGTGTGATCTCTGTCTGAAGCTGCCCCCACAGTCGAGACATCTGTAAGGCTTCTCTCCGGTGTGAGTTCTCCGGTGTTTAACGAGGGTCGCGCTCTGACTGAAGTGCTTCCCGCACACAGGACACCCGTAGGGCTTCTCCCCGGTGTGGATCCGCTGGTGTTTGGAGAGGTCGGAGCAGCGTTTGAAGCTCTTGTCGCACTCCTCACACGTGTAGGGTCGCTCCCCCTTGTGTGTCCTCTGGTGACTGAAACGACTGGAGGTGCGGCAGGTCTCCCCGCACTCCTTGCACGTGAAGTGCTTCTCTCCCAGGTGGGTTCTCTGATGCCGGCTGAGGTGTGAGCTCTGTCGGAAGCTGTCCCCACACTTGGGACACGTGTAGGGCTTCTCTCCCGTGTGTGTCCGCTGGTGTTTAACAAGCGTCGCCCTCTGACTGAAGCACCTCCCGCACACAGGACACCCGTAGGGCTTCTCCCCGGTGTGGATCCGCTGGTGTTTGGAGAGGTCGGAGCAGCGTTTGAAGCTCTTGTCGCACTCCTCACACGTGTAGGGTCGCTCCCCCTTGTGTGTCCTCTGGTGACTGAAACGACTGGAGGTGCGGCAGGTCTCCCCGCACTCCTTGCACGTGAAGTGCTTCTCCCCCACGTGGGTTCTCTGATGCCGGCTGAGATTTGAGCTCTGTCGGAAGCTGTCCCCACACTTGGGACACGTGTAGGGCCTCTCTCCAGTGTGGATTCGATGGTGCTTAAGGAGGTCGGAACGCTGTTTGAAGCTCTTCTCACAGGTGTCACATGTGTAAGGTCTTTCTTCATGGAACCACCTCTGAGTCTCAAATAGGCCCAAATGATGGCGACTGTCCTCACTGTTGAGAGATTCATGAGGTTTCACCATGTCTAACCCGTGCTGGCAGTTGTTCCCATATTGATCCCCAGTGATGGGTCTCCCTGCTGTTGGGACATACGGACCAGGAACAAAGTCTGAACGCTCGGCACTGGTCCTGAATTCTTTGTTTTTGACGTCTCCTTCTTTGCTGGGATCATTCCTGAGATCTGAGATGTGGGTGACTCCCTGATCTTCAGGAGAATTTTCACGTTTCAGCAATGAGGGGTCTCCCAAGGGCTTCTCTCTCCTGTCCTGCTGGGCATCACCACACTCAGATGACACGGGAGCCCTCTCCTGAAATCCTTGTAACTGCCCTTGAGACTCTACTTCTAGAATTTCTTGCTTTGGAACCAACTCTTTGTTCTCAATTCTGGTTTCTGAACCTGAAATATGAAAATACGACATTTCATACCCTGGCAGGAGTGATTAAGAAATTGCTAGCAGAGAAACAACGCCCCCAAAGCCCTTTTCATGTTCTCTATGAAACCACTCCTGAAGTTAAATTATTTTAATTAACCCGTCAAATGTGCTTACCTGTACAAATCCTGTTTCTTTCCTTTTTACTTGTGCCTACACCCACCAACCCATCTCTCTTCCCCTAACCCCACTTCATAAGAACACAGGGAGAAACAGACAACAACGATTGGCAAAATACTCTGTGTAATAGTGAAGAACTAGAAGCCTTAAGCAAGCTTAAGCAAGCCTTCCACCAGTCACACCCAGCTGGAGACAGGCAGAGGCCCAGCACTTACTTGGTGAGATTGCGTTCCCATGATCCTTCGGTGCACTCTCCCTGAAGAAGTGCCTCTGTGCTGGGCCCAGACGCTCCCACTCCTCCCAGGTTAGAGACACGGCCACATCCTGGACTGTCACCAACCCCTGTAACAACATGAGACCTCCCCTCAGCACCTGCCGTCCTAGGGAGAGAGTCATTTCCTAGGCAGGAAGTCTAGGGGTCCCCAAGGAGAGAGGGGTCTGGAATTCTCAATGAGGAAGAAAGGACACACTTTTTTCCCTCCACATTCCTTAAGATTATAGAACAATAATGTATCCTGCCTGAGGACCGTCTCTGGATTAAACTTTCTGGCTAATTCTGTTATCTTAAAATGTAAATTATAGGAGTAGGTCTGGTCTTTACAAGGATTATATAATAATAATGTATCCTGCCTGAGGACAGTCTCTGGATTAAACCTTCTGACTAATTCTGTTACCTTAAAACGTAAATTATGGGAGTAGGTCTGGTGAGGTCTTTACAACCTCCAGACATACTTTGGATTCATTGGAGAGTATATAACTCCATTGCTAACACTAGCAAGGGGGTACTCTTTCTACCCGCTTCTATCTCCTTTATACCTTAATAAAACTTTATTACACAGAAGCTCTGGGTGATCAAGCCTGTCTCTGGCCCCAGGTTGAATGGATTGAATTCTTCTCCTCCAGAGGCCAAGAATCCTGGCGTCTTTGCATGATTCAGCAACAACCTTTCATCTTGGGGGCTCGTCCGGGGTTCTTCAGGACAAGATGGGAGCTAACAATTCCAGCCTCATCCTTTGAACTGTATCCTGAAAAACTGGGATAGTTTTGATCCCCAGGGCTTAAAAAGAAGACACACGTCGTCTTCCTATGTGATACTGCATGGCCAGGGTATCCACTGGAGGGTCTCTTAAGTGTAATACTGTTTTACAATTAGACCGGTTCTGTAGAAAACAAGGGAAATGGGTAGAAGTAGCCTATGTGTTGCCCTTTTTCTCTCTGCGAATAAGCCAGACTTATGTCCTAAGGGTATAGATTTGGGTATGACTCCTTTAGCTCCCTCCAGTCCTCCTACTTTGCTAGATGAGATGGAGGACAGGAGACAAAGAGAGAAAGAAAGCAGGTTTCTCCAATCTATCCCTGGGGACATGTGTGCAGAGCAGCCAGAGAGACTAACAGCCACACAAGCTGTTGCCTCTTCATGAAGCACCCACCGGGAGAAAGAAATCAAATGCTAAGTGGAGACTAGTTCCAGATTTACAAATAATAAATGAGGCTGTAGTTCCTTTACACCCCGTGGGGCCTAATCCTTATACTCTATTGTCTGAAATTCCTGAAGGAGCCAAATATTTCTCAGTAATTGATTTGAAAGATGCCTTCTATTCAGTGCCTTTGATGGAGGAAAAGGAAAGTCAATTTCTATTTGCCTTTGAAGACTCTAAGCAGCCAGCTTCTCAGTTGCCCTGGACAGTTTTGCCCCAGGGCTTTCGTGACAATCCTCACTTATTTGGACACAGTTTGTCATGGGATTTACAAAACTTTTAATAGCTCCGAAGCAGTGGTGTTACAATATGTAGATGATATTCTGCTGTGCTGGGACAGAGAAAGCTTGTTCACAAGCCTCAGAAGATTTCTTAATCTTTCTGGCAGGCTGCAGTTACAAGGCATCAAGAGAAAAGGCTCAGCTTTGTCAACAATCTGTTAGATATCTGGGCCTAATCATATCAGAAGGGACTAGGGCCATAGGCTCCAAGAGAATTAAACCTATACTAAATCATCCCCTAGAGAGTTGACTCATTGGAAAAGACTGATGCTGGGAGGGATTGGGGGTGGGAGGAGAAGGGGATGACAGAGGATGAGATGGCTGGATGGCATCACTAACTCGATGGACGTGAGTCTGAGTGAACTCCGGGAGTTGGTGATGGGAAGGGAGGCCTGGCGTGCTGCGATTCATGGGGTCGCAAAGAGTCGGACAAGACTGAGCGACTGAACTGAACTGAACTGAAATCATCCCACGTATGACTTTACGACAATTGAGAGGATTTTTGGGAATCACAGGCTACTGTCACATTTGGATTCCGGGTTATGGGGAACTTGCCCGGCCTTTATATAAACTTATAGCTGAAACTTAGCAGGCCTGAACCAACAAACTGGTTTGGTCTCCAGATACTCAAAAGGCTTTTACGGTTCTTCAGACTGCTCTCCTGCAAGCTCCCACTCCGAGCTTGCCCACAGGGTCAGAATTTAATTTTTTTGTCACTGAAAGAAAAGGGTATGGCCTTGGGAGTTTTGACATAACCTCGAGGGCAGAGAATTATCTAAGCAGAGAATTGGATATAATTTCAGGTTGGTGGCCCCACTGCCTAAGAGTAATTGGGGCAGCAGCTTTATTAGCACCTGAAGCTTTAAAAATAATTAATGGACGAAATCTTACTGTACTGACTTCTCATGATGCGAATGGAATCTTAAATTCTAAGGTTAATATTTGGATGACACAGAGTAGGCTTCTTAAATATCAGACATTGTTATAGACCCTGAAGCCTTGGAACTAACTAGTTATATAATTCAGCTCTCAGCTTTTCAACAGGCATTAACAAAACTCCGGGAGATGACTCCTGACCCAGCCTCTGAGTCAAGCAAGCCTCTATTTGAGCCAGGAACCAAGGTCCTCATAAAAACACTGGGATCTGGGGGCCAATCCCTCGAGCCCCTTTGGGAAGGCTGGGCCTGATAATCTATGTGAGCCTACTTCTGCTGATTCCAAAAATCCTGAGTCTGCCATTTGATCCTCAAGACAATGCCTTCCTGTCCTGGGTTCACTCCTATGCAGCATTTCACAATCAGTCTAACTGCTGGGTCTGTGGAGCACTCCCCTCTTCATCAATGGAAGGCTTCCCAGGGTGGACATCTCCACTTCAAGGAAAAGACTTTCTCCAAGTCTGCAAATACCTTCAACAATTGCATGTGATGCCTCTTCTTAAACTGATGACATCTAACAACCTTAAGATGGACTGATGTGACTATGGAGATAATGTGACTTTTCATTTTGATTTTAACTTGGTTTAATGACTATTTTGCCTTATGTCTGTAACTGTATAATGGGGTTTTCTAACTGTCTAAAAAGCTTTTAAGTTACAAACGGTTGTCCAAGCTCCTATGAGTGCCACAGCCTCCTCCAACTATTTACTTGGGGCTCCTGAATCAGAGACCCTCAATATGAGGGTTAGGAGAATATGTTGCCTCAACAATTTAGGGACCACGCCCCTAAACAGCAGGAAGTAGCTATGGAAGGAAAACGAGCCCCTTTCCCTTGGCAACATAATTCTCCTAAAAGGGGGTAATGAGAGAGTCATTTCCTAGGCAGGTTGATAAGAAGTCTAGGGGTCCTCAAGGAGGGGGGGTCTGGAATTCTCAAGGAGGTAGAAAGGACACACTTTTTTCCCTCCACATTCCTTAAGATTAAATAACAATAATGTATCCTGCCTGAGGACAGTCTCTGGATTAAACCTTCAGGCTAATCCTATTATTTTAAAATGTAAATTATGGGAGTAGGTCTGGTCTTTACAAGGACTATACAATAATAATGCATCCTGCCTGAGGACAGTCTCTTTTGACTACTTCTGTTATCTTCAGTTCAGTTCACATGAATAACAGCATGCCAGGCCTCCCTGTCCATCACCAACTCCCGGAGTTCACTCAGACTCTCGTCCATCGAGTCAGTGATGCCATCCAGCCATCTCATCCTCTGTCTCCTTCTCCTCCTGCCCTCAATCCCTCCCAGCATCAGAGTCTTTTCCAATGAGTCAACTCTTCGCATGAGGTGGCCAAAGTACTGGAGTTATCTGTTACCTTAAAATGTAAATTATGGGAGTAGGTCTGGTGAGGTCTTTACAACCTCCAGACATTCTTTGGATTCATTGGAGAGTATATAACTCCATTGCTAACACTAGCAAGGGGGTACTCTTTCTACCTGCTTCTGATGTCTATGTCAGAAGGACAGCAACAGTCAGATAGAAGAGATGCATTGGACAAGGTCTGGAGGGGGTCCTATGTTCAGGAGCTTCTCTCCCCTTGGAGGTGGGATGGGGGCAGGGTTGTGTTACCCTCCCACTTAAGTAGATTCGCTTACCAACTGGGAAGCTCTCTGAACCTCATACTCTTGTGATTTTATGGAGGCTTCATCATGTAGGCAGGATCAATTATTAACTCCATTTCCAGCCTCTCTTCCTTCTCTGCAGTATCATTATCAATTGAGGGAGGAGGGAGGAAGTTATCTAAACCGTTAAAAAGTAAAAGGATGCTCACATTCAAAGTGGTGGGGAATTGCTCTTCTTATACATCGTTTAAGGACACTTTCCAGCTTGACATCTTTCTTTCCCAAACAATCTAGTTAGACACGAGGGTGTCTTACACTGAATAAACAGTACTTCTGTGCCGGTTTTGTGCGGAAATGTCTACAACTCAAGGACCTCTTCCTGGACGGATTTGTTACAGCTTCCTACAAAGGAAAGAATGTTTCATGCACATCCTAAAGTTCACGAAAAATGTAATAAGGAAGTAAAGAACTTCTAAAACCCATAGTATCTCTCGCACCTCCATCCCCACTCCCAAAACACTTTCACTCCTCACCTGGCGTGAGGTCCCAGCAGGCTGTCTCTGAAGAGACTGCACCACGGCGGCCGCCTCCTCCCCGCTCTGTGGGCAGTGCTTCCGCACCCAGGCTTGGAGCTCCTGGGGCAGGATGGTCAGGAACTGCTCCAGCACCAGCAGCTCCAGGATCTGCTCTTTCGAGTGCACCTCTGGCCTCAGCCATCGACAACAAAGTTCCCTGAGCCGGCTCAGCGCCTCTTCCGGTCCGGCCACCTCCTGATAACGGAACTGCCTAAAATGACATCGGAAAGTTTCGGGATCCGGACAGTCCCCGGGCCGGTCGGACTCCCCAGTTCCGAGGGAGTCTTCCTCCACTTTCACTATCCAAAGTCCATCGCCTAGGGCCGGAGGGGCGACGCAGCTTTGACTTGCGGTCCAGCTCCAACTCATCCTTCTCCCGCTCGTGCGCACTTTCCCGGAGTTCCACCTTCAGCTGAGGTGACAGCAAACCCAGCAAAAAGCCGCAGAACACATGAGATCTCCCCAAAGAAGCGGCTTTTGACTGTCGGGTGCTAAACGAGATCTCACCTCCCCAGGCCCCTCCCAGACTCCTCCTACCCAGAAACCGCTACCCTACCTAGAAGCTGTCAAATCCCGCGACAAAAAATTACGAACAGCCCGAGTCGGAAGTGCGTCACCGGCTCCCTGCGGTGCCCATCCCTCGGGGCATTTCCGGGGCCTCTCTAGGCTCCTCGGAAGAGTGACGTGCATGTTTGTGGTTTGTTATCATTCAGTTTAGTTCAGTTCAGTCGCTCAGTCGTGTCCGACTCTTTGCGATCCCATAAATCGCAGCACGCCAGGCCTCCCTGTCCATTACCAACTGCCGGAGTTCACTCAGACTCACGTCCATCGAGTTAGTGATGCCATCCAGCCATCTCATCCTCGGTCGTCCCCTTCTCCTGCCCCCAATCCCTCCCAACCTCAGAGTCTTTTCCAATGAGTCAACTCTTCGCATGAGGTGGCCAAAGTACTGGAGTTTCAGCTTCAGCATCATTCCTTCCAAAGAAATCCCAGGGCTGATCTCCTTCAGAATGGACTGGTTGGATCTCCTTGCAGTCCAAGGGACTCTCAAGAGTCTTCTCCAACACCACAGTTCAAAAGCATCAATTCTTCGGCGCTCAGCCTTCTTCACAGTCCAACTCTCACATCCATACATGACCACTGGAAAAACCATAGCCTTGACTAGACAGACCTTAGTCGGCAAAGTAATGTCTCTGCTAACCTTTTCCAGAGGTACTTTTGGTGGCTCACACGGTAAAGAATCCGCCTGCAATGCTGGAGACCTGGGTTCAGTCCCTGGGTTGGGAAGATCCCCTGGAGAAGGGAATGGCTACCCAGTCCAGTATTCTGGCCTGGGGAATTCCATGGACAGAGGAGCCTGGCCGACTACAGTCCATGGGGTCTCAAAGAGGAGGACTCGAAGATTCGTACACGACTGAGCGACTTTCACTTTCACCTTGTAGTGTGGCGCTTAAAGTCCTTAAGGTTGCAGAACTCACGGATATTCTTCCTTTAAAAATAAATGTCATTCCTTTTGAATTCTTGACAATCTTTCATCTTTAGATTAAGTATAAGAAGGAATCTTATTGTTTCAAAGAGGAAAAAAAAAAGAAAAGAAAAATATCAAACCTGTGTTTCACTTGCATTCCTTTGTATGAAATACATAATCAAAATTTTGCAAAAAATCATTCAAAAGCAATCACATGCCTTAGCTTTGTAGCAACTTTCTTCTCAAAGTTGGCTTATTACCATGTTAAACATTTATGCTAAGCTGGAGAATATATTTATCAAATTATATGTCATGTTTTAAAAATATGTTTTATATGGTAGTAAAATAAATTTAAAATAATAATTGTATATGAAAAATCATATAGGTGATAAAAATATGTACCATTCAATTGTTTCTATGTTTAATAAACATCACTTTTATTTGAGAATAACCAAAAGAAAGAATGTCATTCTTAACAAATTATCTGTGAATAAAGTTGTATAAATTTGGTTTCAGGGAGAGTTAAAAGTTCCAGTTGTACAATAAAGTGGTCACTGATCCATCAGTTACACTTAGGCAAGAAAGGTTTGTAGAGTGTCTTCTACATGCAAAGGCATCATGGTTGACACTATAGATGCAAAACTAGGAAGATATATTCCCTGTCCTCAAGTTGCTCACAGTCTCCTAATGGAGGCAGACACTTAAATTACAGGACAGTGTGGTAAATGCAATACTTTGAGGTGTATGCAGCGTCTATTTGTATCAGCAGAGATGGAAATAATCAACCATGCCTGATGGGGAGCGTACAGTAAAAGGCTTCACAGAAGAGATTCAGTTTAAAAAGTCCATGTGGACTGAAGACATATTTTAATTTAAAAATGGGTTAAATATATAGGCAATAGTCAGACACAACTAAAGCAACTTAGCACATGCACACTGTAGTTTAACATTTACATTAAATGAACTGCATTATTTAAGAAATGAAGAATTATCTAAGCTATGTATGTCTGTGTTTGTGCTCAGCTGTGTCTGAGTCTTTGTGATCCCAAGGACTGTAGTCTGCCAGGCTCCTCTGTCCGTGGGATTTCCCAGGCAAGAATACTGGAGTGGGTTGCCATTTCCTTCTCCAGGGGATCTTCCCAACCCAGGGATCAAACCGGCGTCTGCTGCTTGGCAGGTGAGTTCTTTACCACTGAGCCAACAGGGAAGCCCTATGTAAGTTGCATTAAGGGTAAATTCATTTAAAAAGCATTTGTTTAAGTAGAATTAGTGTCCTGATTTATGAATGCAAATTCCCAAGCAGGGTCAAGATTTCATACAACATATTTATGGACTAAAGTTTAACGTATAAACTTTAAAAATTATTTCCAAAGTTTTTGCAAAAGCACAGGTAGTCAATTTCTACTTTAGGTTCTAGCAGTTGAAGTGGCTGTACTAGTCTGTTGTGATCTGTTTTGATTGGATATTAATAGGACATGAAACAGGCAAAGGCAGATTTTTCAGGATTATTTTTTATGTTGAATGTGAAAGTGTTAGTTGCTCAGTCCATGTAAATATAATAAAATATCTTATATAATGCACATATACGCATATATACTACACTAGTGTGTGAGCTAAGTCACTTCAGTCCTGTCTGACTCTGTGACCCCATGGACTGTAGCCTGCCAGGCTCCTCCATCCATAGAATTCTCCAGGCAAGAATATTGGAGTGGGCTGCCAGTTTCTTCTCCATGGGATCTTTCCCACCCAGGGGTTGAACTCAGGTCTCCTGCATTGCAGGAAGATTCTTTACCATCTGAACCACCAGGGAAGCCCAATTTTTATGTTCAAAATCACTTTAAAAATTCACTACTCTCAAGGCTCATCTTTGTCATTTTACAAATCTGGAGCAACATGTGATCATTAATGAGATAACCTGTGGAATGTTCACATCTCATCTCCCTCGGCAGTTTGAAAGTCTCTGGAGGGCAGAAACTCTGCACAAGTCTACTTCTTCATCTGTGTGGGAATGCTATCACTATCTGGCAGGAAGTTAAAAGTTCTTTTCCCAGTATTGCAGGACAAGGCTTTGACTAGGATCAGCTTATCAAGGATGGTAAGGGAATTAGGACAGAATGCAAATTCACAAATAAAACTCTATGGCACAGGCAAATCTAGCTCCAGAAAATATCCATCTATGTAACTAGTAACGGAATCCAGAAGAGAATATTACGTACTATGAAGACAGTACAAGCATTTTTCATCTTCTCCCAGAGAGAGGAGATGTATTAATAGGTCTTCTTTCCTGTTGATTACCAGTTTGGCTCCAATAGTTCCAGTGTCTGGGTTGTATGACTGGATTCTGATCATGATTTAGTGATTGACTTAGCTCTTTTCTCCCTTTCTCCTGCAATGTAACTTTTGTCTTCACTTGCAGAACATCAAGTGCTTTCATCTGCTCCCACTGATATCACTGAATGATATATTTTTGTGTTCCCAATGCCTTTTCTGGTGCTTTTTTCATAGAAGTTAACTGAAGAAATGTCTCATCTTTAAAAAAAATAATTAAGTGCAAGTAAATAAAGTGAGAAAAGGAAAACAAAGTAGGGATAAGTAAGATGGGAGCCAGGGATAGGATGGGATTAGAACTTACCCACTGTACACTCCTGTATACTGACAAAAGATAGTTCATAGTTCTGCTTTGAGAAACCTCAGCAGCCAATTCAAGAAGAAAACAAGATCAGTTACATGAGCAAACTATTATAATGGCTTAGGAGAAATCGAGCTATTCTTAGTATCAAGAGGGTAGAGAAATTTATAGCCATAAGGGTCGCAAAGAGTCGGACACGACTGAAGCAACTTAGTACTCAAGCACGCCTCCACCCTATATAAGATGCTTTATTATTATTATTTTTTAATATAAGATGCTTTAAATACCTCTGACCCTCATTCCATGTTTCGGTTTGAGTGCTCCCGGTTTGCTGAAGTTTTAGTGTGTACACAATAAACTTTCACTAAATACTACTTCAGCGATTCAGTGGTTTCACGTCTGTTTTTTTTTTTTTTTTTTTTGGCCGGAACTTTTGACGATTCTAAATATAAAAAGTGAAACCATAAAAATACTACATTGCACAAACCGCAGTGTCAATTTAAGCCTCTCCAGCTATAGATCTCTTTGACGATAGTAGGAACGTTTTGCATTTCTTCATTCATAAGGTAGACCACGGCACAAGCAAGGCATTCTCAAAACCCTATCTCTGATTTGAGTGAAAATTCACAACGTACTATAAAAATAAAACTCCTGGGAGTATCGAAGGATTTGCTGTTGTTCAGTCGCTTAACTCGTATCCGGTTCTTTGCGACCCCATGGACTGCAGCAAATCAGGTTTCCTTGTACTTCACATCTCCCGGAGTTTGCTCAAACTCAGGTCCGTTGAGTCGGTGATGCCATCCAACCATCTCGTCCTCTGTCGTCCCCTTCTGCCTTCAGGATGATTTATGCCTTCTGATTCAGAGTGGAGTCAGTGAGCCTCATTCACTTCGTGACTTGTAAGACACTCTTGTCCTGTCTGTCGAGTAACTTCGCAAATGGATACAAAATGAGAGTACTAAAGATGGGACCCCTCTTGGCTAGAGAAGCCCTGAAAACACCGCTCCGTCCACTTCTCAAGAACGCGGACCTTCCGCCTTCTCTCCGCAGCCAGGAGGCGAGTCCCTCCGACACACTCAGGCCTCCACTGGGGCCTCTGAAGAAACGCCTCCCTGCTTCCCAGCACCGTGAGACTGAAGCTGCGAAGAGAGCCGCTGCCCTATTGGCTAGAGGGCGTGGCCCGCGCGGTGCTTCCTGGGAGTTGTAGTCCCCCGAGCCGCCGGGGCTCGGGTCTGACGTTAGATGTTTCCGCCGGCTGAGCTGACCGCTGCGGTAAGGAGGTGGGTGTGTCTGGAAACGGGGTGAGGGGAGTGGCGAGTGGATTCGGGTGTAGAAACCGAAGGGTCCATTAAAGAGAAGTGAAGCTTGCCGGCTCGCAGAAAGGTACGGACCTATTTCGAACTGCGGCGAAGAGCGCCGGGGGTGAGGGAGCGCAAGTTCCACGGCCAGACACTAGCAACTGTGGCCAAGCAAGCGCTCTGGACACCTAAGTCCCCGCCTCTGCCCCCACTCCAAGGAAAGGGGCGGACTCGGACTGTTTAAACGGCTCTGGCGTTGAGTGGGGGCAGAGAGTGGCTGTGTTTCCCACCCTGCTGTAGCTGCGTCTGGGTGGGCGGGGAACGGCCGTGTTGCTGGAGGTTGGACTGGGATCCATCTCCCAGCCGATTGGTCCACAGCCCTTCCGGGGGCGGGTCTTAGGGCGGAGCCTGGGGCGAGCACTTTCCTCCTGTGGCGAGGCAAGGACCTCCGGGATTCCTAGAGAGGACTCGGAAGTGCTCTCGTGGGGGCCGGGGGTGGGATTTCTGGCTCTACCCCGGCGGTCAGGAAAGCTTGGACATGCTTACTTCCGGCGAGGGAGTGTTGCGAAGTGTCGGCTTCGGCTTTTCTCTCCGCTTGTAAGAAGAAACCGGTCTTTCCCCACCCTTGGCTGCGGGAGCTTGGTCTTCTAGGAGAGCTCCCAGAGACGGGGGCCTTGAGCAAAAGAAATGGCCTTTGTGTCTAGTCGAGAGTCCTGTCTCTAACCTTGACCAGTCTGGTTTCTGTGGCTCGGGGTCAGGGGCGATGGTGCGCAATCCAGGTAAACCCTGGTTCTCTTCGGGACCCTTGAAATCTCCCGTTGGTCAACCAAGCTCTTTTGGCTTGAGGGACAAGACCAACTTTGACCACTGTAACGTTTTTGACCTCTGTTCCGACTCAAGTTTGGCTTGTGGTAGAGAGAAGGAGCGGCTGCGTCTGGACTAGTTAGTAAGTCGTCCTACTGTTTATATGAAATATAACGTTCTTCATCACTAAAATTGTATTTGATGAGGCCATAGGTCAGATTTTTATTGCTCTCTCTCCTGTACACTTTTTAAATATTAGAAATATTCTGTGTTGATCATTTTGTGGGTGGAGTGATCACGTTGTAAAGTTACTCTGCTGCATGGTCATCTTTAGGGTAGATGACCTCTTTGTCATCTCTTTGATAATAACGATTTCCAATATATCAGTAGGTTGCATAGTAATGAAGGTGTCCTTCAGAAGATCTGAGAGAGCAGAGAAACGGATTCGATCAGTGTAACCCAGCTTACCTGGAGCGAGATCCCGCTGAGTTGGAATGATAATGACAGGATCTGGGGAAGTTATAGACCTAGACCCTCCCTCGGAGACTTCACCAGAGCAAGAAGACCTTCTGATAGTGAAGGTGGAAGAAGAAGATTGCACCTGGATGCAGGAGTACAGTCCGCCGGCGTTCGAGACTTTTTACCAGCGCTTCAAGCACTTCCAGTACCACGAGGCGTCAGGCCCCCGGGAGGCCCTCAGCCAGCTCCGGGTGCTCTGCTGTGAGTGGCTGCGGCCAGAGCTACACACCAAGGAGCAGATCCTGGAGCTCCTGGTGCTCGAGCAGTTCCTGACCATCCTGCCTGAAGAGTTCCAGACCTGGGTGAGAGAGCATCACCCGGAAAGCGGAGAGGAGGCTGTGGCCGTGGTAGAAAATATACAAAGAGAACTAGAGGAACGTCAGCAACAGGTGAGTGAAGGAGGAGGCCTTAGAACAATGAGGAAGGAGGCAGAGAGTTCAGGAGCAGCTGAGCAGGGGTGAGGTCTTGAGCGCCCTGGTGCTTCATTCATATTCTTTTGTTCTCCTGGGATTAGGTCCACTGTGGAGATTTCCTGCCACTCCAGCAAAGAGAAGCAGTATCCATGTGTTAATCTGGAGAAGAGAGTCTGCGATTTTGTTTGTTTTAAATTACCCTGTTTGTTTTTTGAGTGACATGATACAAAATTCAAAAAGTGCATAAGGTTGTAATGAAAAGTAAGTGCCCCTCCCACCCCTAATTCCCCAGCTGCCTGAGTTCTCACCAGAGGCAACCATTGTCCCATGATACTTGTCTGTCCTTACAGAGGTACACTATTCTGTACATTATTAGCGTCTATGTGTATAACGTTTTTTAAAAAAACACAAATGCTTTTTACATCACTTTGCCCTTCTGCCTCTTGCTTTTTTTTCTTTTTTAAATGTATTTCGTGCTCTTTAAAAACTTTCTTATTGGCTGTGTTGGGTCTTCACTGGAGCAACGGGATCTTCTAGTTGTGCATGGACTCTCTAGTTGTGTGGTGTGGGCTCCAGAGAGTGTGGGCTTAAGTAGTTGTGCCCAGTCTTAGTTGCTCCTTGGCATGTGGGATCTTAGTTCCCAGACCAGGGATTGAACCCATGTCCCTTGCATTGCATGACAGATTCTTTAACCACTGGACCACCAGGGAAGTCCCAGCTTTTTTTCTTATAGTGTATCCTGGCTTGTTCTATGTCAATGCATAGAGTGCTGCCTCATATTCTTTGAAACTGCATTGTGTTACACTGTATGGATGTACAGTAATTTAAGGCTATTTAAGTTGTTCCTTTCGATTGTCTGTGAATCTTTAACAAACTTTGCTGCCACGAATATCCTTGCCATCCATTATTAGTTGCAGAATCAAAACTGAGAAGTCAGTTGTTGGCTCAGAGCCCATATGCATTTGTAGTTTGGATAGCTATTGACAGATTGCCCTCTGCAGAGGTTATACCAATTTATATCCCTGGCAGCCATGTATCAGAGAAGTTTTTTGCTCAAAGCCTGGTATCACAGTCTTATCCAACTTAGAGATTGTTGCCAATCTGAAAGACGCAGTATTCCATTTCTTTGCAAGTTTAACATGCCTTTTTTTCTTACTATGAGTGTGCTTGATCACTGTACATATTCTAAAAGGCTGTGCTTATGCTCTTTTTTGTGAATTCTCTGTATTCACCTGTTAGAAAAAGCAACCACTGGGTCTGCCATCTGAGTTGCAAGAGTTGTTTCCTCCTTTTGTTGTTTGTCTTTGCTTATGGAGATTTTTTTGCTTTGCTGGTTTTTCTTTTTCCTTTTTATGCAGTCAGTTTAAATCGTTTAATTTATGATTTCCGGGTTTTGTACCATAATTAGAAAGGCTGTCTCTGCTACAGTAATATAAGAAACCTTTCTCATTGTTTCTTCTCCATTGTGTGTTTGTTATTGTTTTTGTTTGACCCTTTGAAATGATTGATCTTTCTGGAATTCATTTTGAGTGGTGTGTTTGCAGTGTTTATAGCTCAGGTTTTTTTCGAGATGTCTATCCAGTTGTCCCAGCAACTTGTATCAGTTCATTTCAGTTCAGTCACTCAGTCGTGTCTGACTCTTTGCGACCCCATGAATCGCAGCACGCCAGGCCTCCCTGTCCATCACCATCTCCCGGAGTTCACTCAGACTCACGTCCATTGAGTCCGTGATGCCATCCAGCCATCTCATCCTCGGTCGTCCCCTTCTCCTCTTGCCCGCAATCCCTCCCAGCATCAGAGTCTTTTCCAGTGAGTTAGCTCTTCCCATGAGGTGGTCAAAGTACTGGAGTTTCAGCTTTAGCATCATTCCTTCCAAAAAATACCCAGGACTGATCTCCTTTAGGATGGACTGGTTGGATCTCCTTGCAGTCCAGGGGACTCTCAAGAGTCTTCTCCAACACCACAGTTCAAAAGCATCAATTCTTTGGCACTCAGCCTTCTTCACAGTCCAACTCTCACATCCATACATGACCACTGGAAAAACCATAGCCTTGACTAGACGGACCTTTCTTGGTAAAATAATGTCTCTGCTTTTGAATATGCTATCTAGGTTGGTCATAACTTTTCTTCCAAGGAGTAAGCGTCTTTTAATTTCATGGCTGCAGTCACCATCTGCAGTGATTTTGGAGCCCCCCCAAATAAAGTCTGACACTGCGTCCACTGTTTCCCCATCTATTTCCCATGAAGTGATGGGACCAGATGCCATGATCTTCGTTTTCTGAATGTTGAGCTTTAAGCCAACTTTTTCACTCTCCTCTTTCACTTTCATCAAGAGGCTTTTTAGTTCCTCTTCACTTTCTGCCA
Source organism: Capra hircus (assembly GCF_001704415.2). Lineage (NCBI taxonomy): Eukaryota > Metazoa > Chordata > Mammalia > Artiodactyla > Bovidae > Capra > Capra hircus. Next base: position 37,792,734 of record NC_030832.1, on the reverse strand, counting down.
TAAGGATGGTGTCATCTGCATATCTGAGATTATTGATATTTGTCCCGGTAATCTTGATTCCAGCTTGTGCTTCTTCCAGCCCAGCGTTTCTCATGATATATTCTACGTATAAGTTAAATAAGCAGGGTGACAATATTCAGCCTTGACGTACTCTTTTTTCTATTTGGAACCAGTCTGTTGTTCCATGTCCAGTTTCAACTGTTGCTTCCTGACGTGCATATAGGTTTCTCAAGAGGCAGGTCAGGTGGTCTGGTATTCCCATCTCTTTCAGAATTTTCCACAGTTTATTGTGATCCACACAGTCAAAGGCTTTGGCATAGTCAAGAAAGCAGAAATAGATGTTTTTCTGGAACTCTCTTGCTTTTTCCATGATCCAGTGGATGTTGGCAATTTGATCTCTGGTTCCTCTGCCTTTTCTTAACCCAGCTTGAACATCAGGCAGTTCACGGTTCATGTATTGCTGAAGCCTGGCTTGGAGAATTTTGAGCATTACTCTACTAGCGTGTGAGATGAGTGCAATTGTGCGGTAGTTTGAGCATTCTTTGGCATTGCCTTTCTCTGGGATTGGAATGAAAACTGACCTTTTCCAGTCCTGTGGCCACTGCTGAGTTTTCCAAATTTGCTGGCATATTCAGGGCAGTACTTTCACAGCATCATCTTCCAGGATTTGAAATAGCTCAACTGGAATTCCATCACCTCCACTAGCTTTGTTTGTAGTGATGCTTTCTAAGGCCCACTTGACTTCACATTCCAGGATGTCTGGCTCTAGATGAGTGATCACACCATCGTGATTATCTGGGTCGTGAAGATCTTTTTTGTACAGTTCTTCTGTGTATTCTTGCCACCTCTTCTTAATATCTTCTGCTTCTGTTAGGTCCAGACCATTTCTGTCCTTTATCGAGCCCATCTTTGCATGAAATGTTCTCTTGGTATCTCTAATTTTCTTGAAGAGATCTCTAGTCTTTCCCATTCTGTTCTTTTCCTCTATTTCTTTACATTGATCGCTGAGGAAGGCTTTCTCATCTCTCCTTGCTATTCTTTGGAACTCTGCCTTCAGATGCTTATATCTTTCCTTTTCTCCTTTGCTTTTCACTTCTCTTCTTTTCATAGCTATTTGTAAGACCTCCCCAGACAGCCATTTTGCTTTTTTGCATTTCTTTTCCATGGGGATGGTCTTGATCCCTGTCCCCTGTACAGTGTCACAAACCTCCGTCCATAGTTCATCAGGCACTCTGTCTATCAGGGGGCAGCAAAGGGGGCTGCAGCAGACCCTCCGCCAGACCCTGCAGCTGAGCTGAATGTTTGTCTTGCAGACAGGAGTGTTTGAATTTTTTTATTGCTTCTGTTAGGACAGGAAGTAAAGATTCCTGGTGCCATTTGGTTATTCCTTTGGTGCCTGAAATGGTAAAGAGTCTGCCTGCAGTGCAGGAAACCTGGGTTCAACCCCTGGGTTGGGAAGATTCGCTGGAGAAGGGAATGGCTACCCACTCCAGTATTCTTACCTGGAGAATGCCATGGACAGAGGAACCTGGTGAGCTACAGTCCATGGGGTCTTTAAGAGTCAGACAAGACTGAGTTAATAACACTAACACTAACACTGACTGACTTGTGGACAAACTTTACCCTACTCTTTTATAGTAATAAATATTCAAAATCCTAGTTTAAAGCAAAAAGCATTTTTATTTATTTTAAAAATACTTATTTATTTGGCTGTGCTGGGTCTTAGCTGTGGCATGTGATATCTTTAATTGCGGCATATGGGGTCTAGTTCCCTGACCAGGGCTCAAACCTGGGCCCTGCATGCTGGGAGTGCAGAATCATAGCCTCTGGACCACCAGCGAAGTCCCCCCAGAGCTTTTTTTTTTTTTTTTTCAGAGCGTTTTTAAATGGAGGATTTACAGCAGGTATTACACATTGACCTCTGTCATTGCGACATGCACCCCATCTGTGAAAGGAACACTCAGATCATTTCTGGGTGGGAATCAGGGATTTGAGGCCCAGAGGTGCAGGTTTTCCTAAGGGCCTGCTCAGCTCACTGTGTTTGCCTTTCTCCCTTCCTGCCCTCTGTATCCCTGACATTGTTCCTCATCTTTATCTCCAGGTAGTTCTTGTCTCTGGCAAGCCTTTTCCCAGGCGTATCCTGTGTCCCTCCTTATGGGTTTCTCTGTCCGCTTCTGGACCTCTGGGGCTGCTTCGCTTCTCTGGTGCCCAGGTGCCCTTTGGCGTTTTCTTCACTTGTCTTGAGCAGGTCTATAAGGAGACACACACATCCATGCAGAGTCATATTTGCCACAACTGTGTTGCAGCCGCCTCTTTTTTTGTTTTCCCTGTCTTTTTTTTTAAAAAACCTCTGCTTGTCCTCTCTGTCTTGGAGCAGCACTTTTTTTTTTTCTTCTGGCTTTGCAGCATGTAGGATTTTAGTTCCCTGACCAGGGGGCGAACCCTCACCCCTGCATCGGAAGTGCAGAATCTTAACCACTGGACCCCCGGGGAAGTCCCTAGCCACCTCTTAATGTAATTCCTATGCCGAGTTTTGTCAGGACCAGGAGGGTTAAAATTGAAAGTGCTTTTGAAAGATAAGGGAGGGTGAGAGGCGGGGAGAGCAATTCTATCTCAAAACAGGATCTGATTACCTGCTTCGATGGCATTGAGCTAGTACTTTTCAGAAGAGGCAGATTGTAGAGAGACTGGCTATGGATATCCTAAGGTTGTGTAATAGCAGAAAGATAGAGACACACCAGTCATGCACTAGTCCGTCTTGGCATTTGTCTGTGCTACTTGAACCTGGTCTTCTGGGTCTCTGAGTGTGATTGTTGAGTCCTGTGTTGATCTTTCCAAGCTCATTTCTCTTTTTTTTCCCACTTGACTAAACTTGGCCAACTCTGGCTTTCTGCCTGAGGGTCTTTGAGTATGTCACTTTATCTGCATGGGTCACTCCTCATTTTTCTCCTGGCTGACTCCTTTCATCCTCCAGGTGTCGACTTCAGTGACGACTCCTCAGAAAAGCCTTTGTTGGCTACCCAGTCTAACATAGGTCTCATCTGTTCTGCCTCATGGCATCGCGTTCTCTTTCTGACATGTAATACAGTTTATAATTGTGTGTTTATTTGTGTGTCAGTGTATTTAATGGAAGATGTCTTCAACTAGACATAGGCCATGTTTATTCAGCCACTGTGTAATTAGTCCTGGATTGTTGTAGACACACAGGTAATACTTGGGCAAAGAATGAATGAAAGAATAATGTGAACTTGCTGGACTCCTTTCTTCAGTTTAGTTCAGTCGTTTAGTTGTGTCTGACTCCAACCCCGTGGACTGCAGCACGCCAGGCCTCCCTGTCCATCACCAACTCCCGGAGTTCACTCAAACTCATGTCCATTGAGTCGGTGATGCTGTCCAGCCATCTCATCCTTTGTCTTCCCCTTCTCCTCCCGCCTTCAGTCTTTCCCAGCATCAGGGTCTTTTCAAATGAATCAGTTCTTCACATCAGGTGGCCAAAGTATTGGAGTTTCAGTTTCAACATTAGTCCTTCCAATGAATATTCAGGACTGATTTCCTTTAGGATAGACTGGTTGGATCTCCTTGCAGTCCAAGGGACTCTCAAGAGTCTTCTGCAGCACCACAGTTCAAAAGCATCAATTCTTAGGCACTTAGCTATAGTCACATCCATACATGACTACTGGAAAAATCATAGCCTTCACTAGACAGACCTTTGTTGGCAAAGTAATGTCTCTGATTTTTAATATGCTGTCTAAGTTGGTCATAACTTTTCTTGTAAGGAGTAAGTGTCTTTTAATTTCATGGCTGCAGTCACCATCTGCAGTGATTTTGGAGCCCCCCAAAATAAAGTCTGTCACTGTTTCCCCATCTATTTGCCATGAAGTGATGGGACCAGATGCCATGATCTTCGTTTTCTGAATGTTGAGCTTTAAGCCAACTTTTTCACTCTTCTCTTTCACTTTCATCAAGAGGCTCTTTAGTTCTTTGCTTTCTGCCATAAGGGTGGTGTTATCTGTATATCTGACTCTTTCTTAGCCCTTCCTGTAACGTGCTGATTAATGTGGTTGTGATTGGCAGATTGTGGCGTGTCCTGAAGGGCTTCCTCCGAAGAGCGTGCCACCTGGAGCCAGGCCTGAGTCCTTCAGTCACCAGCTTCTGCCTGTGGATCCCCAGGCTGAACATGAGCCACAGAGGCCTCATCTTCTGGAGGAAGACGGTTAGAATCTGGGCTTCCATGGGATGGGTGTGGGCATCCTGGCTGTGTGGGTAAGCTGTTCTTGTAGTGAGAGACCTAGGTCCGGGCAGCCTCTCCGCAGTTAGCATCATCTGGAGGTGGGGAAGGGTTGGGGTGGGGAATCGAGTCCTTGGTCAGCTTGGAGGCCGGCTAGGAGCTGTACTAATATCCAGTGCCATGTGAAACCTATATTGAGGCTGAAGAGAAGTCTAAGTACAGGTACTGTTAAAAGATCTAGAAGTCTTTTATGAAAGTATCCTTGTGGTTTTGCAATGGTTTTCCAACTCTCCATCATTCATTTTGTTGTCCTAAGGCTCACGTTGACAAAGCCCTCCAGTTCCTAACTGCACTTCTGTCTGTTCCGCCATTCGTATGAAATCTGATTTTAAGCTGTGTTTCACAAGGACCTTTAGAGCATCTGACCTCTCTTTCTCTCCTTCAGTCCCTCTCACCCTCACCTCACTGTTACTAACCTCTATGAGACATGTCAAGGAGGAAAAGTGCACACCTAGTATCTCATTTATGAGGATATATGTCCACAAGTCTGTCATCTCTAATCAGAATCTCTTGCTATGGGCTATCGAGTCTTTCTTTTTTTATTTGGCCAAGCCCTGCTGCCTGTGGGATCCTTGTACTCCAACCAGGGATCGAACCCATGTCCCCTGCATTGGAAACACAGAGTTTTAACCACTGGACCATCAGGGAAGTCCCTGGATATATTTTAGAATTTACAATTTTTAAGATTTACTAAGATGGTCTGATTTATATACCATCCGGATTGGAGGTGGGACCCCATATTGGTTGTATTGTTTGGTTGCTAAGTTGTGTCCAACTCATTTGTGTCACTTCTCTTTTCTGCCCTGTTGGCCAGACCCAGCCAGTTTGCTTATTCCAACAGAAAATACTAGGTTGGGGGGTTGGTTTGATGCTCTGGGGCAGGCTGCACCCTCATGCCTTTGATGGCACTGAGGGCTAGTTTTCTGTCCCTGGGACTCATTTCAGCTTGAGAGGGCCAAGGTCATTTTCTTAAAAGCTAGAAACAGTGGGTTTCACAGGAACTTCAAAAAATACGAGTGGACTTATTTAGGATGTATTATTCTAATTATTCCAGTTATATTGGAAAGTAGTCTGTATTCATAATTACTACTTCGGTGTAGACTGTGTTCATCCCTTTCTTTCACGCCTTCTTTTGACTCTAGCCACACTGCTGGGTTCAGATCCATCTCTGTTTCTGGCTTTCACCTCTAACCATTGTCTCCTCTTTTTTGGGTCTTTGCTCATCTTCCTAGTCCTGGGATACAAGCAGGCTCCATATGCATATGTTAATACATCTCTAGGACCCGGGACACCATAGGAAGGTCTGAGTCATCAGGTGAAAGGGTAATAGCAGGTGGATCTGTCCAGGTCAGGGTGCCTGAGGCAGGTCCGGATGCACCATGAATCTCAGACAAAGGAGCAGCAGAGGTGACAGCAGAGGGTCAGATGGTCACCAGCATCTGGAGACCAGACCCTCCAGGCGTTGCTCGGGTGGGTCACTGTGCTGGGAAGGCACCTTTATCCCACCTCGTTCCATCCCACCCCTCCTTCCAGAGTCACTTCCTGTGGAAAGGCTTTCCTGCTGCTCCCACCTCCTGCTGTCCACTGCAGATGCCCCCGGTCTGTTCCTGCTGGAACTTGGGTGAACCTTGAGGATAATGCTCTCTGCCCTCTGGCAGTAAGGCTTCCAGTCGGCCCTCCCCCTCAGACAGTGAGGTTTTGGAAGGCAAGATTTGCTTTATCTGCCTGTTCTCATAACACACAGAGTAGATTTACTTGTAGACCAACTAGGACGCAAACTAGTCGGCTGTCTGTGAACCAACCACAGTCATTTTTTGAAGGGAGAGAGGGTGGACTGAGGCCTTGCTGATGATCCAAGTGTGGTCCCAAGAGTGGCAGTGCCAGCGTCACCTGGCTAGTCAGAAACGCACGATATGGGGACCACCCCGTTACCCTTGAGGCAGAAGCTACCCTGTACCAAGACCCCCAGCTGATGTGTTTGTACCTTAAAGCTCGAGAGGCCCTGGGCTCTTGGCGGTGCTTCAGCTTCATGGAACATGTGGGCCTGTGGATATTCTTCGAGGTGATGAGGTCTGACCTTGGCTGGGCAGAGAGCATCCTTTCTAGGGGAATGGTCCCATCCCCAGTCAGCAGCGGGACTATCCTGACTGCTTAACCACAGCAGGGACCCTGGTGTTTTCAGGGGAAGGCTGAGTACAGGGTAGGTGTGGGGTCCCCGAGTGTAGAACGTCTTGATGGCCAACCAGAAGAATATGGCCTCAGTGCCACAGGGCACCATGGTGGTTTCTTGAGAAAAAGCAGAACATGATGGCAGTTGGAACTGGGCAGAGATTCTCACTGACTCCTCTTTTTCTCCCCTCGCAGCGCTTCCTGCTCTCCAAGTTTCCTCCCTTCCCCTGAAGGACAGCCAGGAGCTGACAGCCTCGCTCCTCTCCACTGGGTCCCAGGTGAGCCAGCGTCCCTGTGCCCACGCCAAGGGACCCACGTCGGTTCTTGGGCATGTAGCTGCCTTAAGCCTGACTCTGTATCAGGGTTCTATCTCTTTAACCAGAGACAGAGCTCGTCTGGGTTTGTGGTCACTGTCTTTTCCTGGTCCGCTCCCCCCACCCTCCGTGAAGCACAGTCCCTCCCCTCTGAGCCTAGGGAATGAGGATTTAGTGGCGATCTCGTATTTCAGAAGTTGGTGAAAATTGAAGATGTGGCGGACGTGGCTGTGTCCTTCATCCTGGAAGAATGGGGACATTTGGACCAGTCCCAGAAGTCCGTCTATAGGGATGACCGGAAGGAGAATTACGGGAGTATGACTTCCATGGGTAAGAATGATTTCATTTGTGTGGTGCAGGACATCTTCAATTTGTTATCCATAAAGAGTATTTCTAGCATGTCCAGTAAAAGCATGCATGTTATGTTTATTTATTTAAATTTTATTTTATGTCGGATATAGTTGGTCAACAGTGTCGTGTTAGTTTTAGGCGTACAGCACAGTGGGTGTTATACGTGTATGCATGTAATTGCTATGATTTTGGCTGTTTTGTTTTTCTGTGAGAGCAAATCAGCTTTCTCCATCTCTCTCTCTCTCTTTTTTTCTTATTCAGCTTATTCTTATTATTTCCATCATAATAAGAGTATGATTGGAGTAGGAAATGGCAACCCACTCCAGTATTCTTGTCTGGAAGATTCCATGGACAGAAGAGCCTGGTGGGCTACAGTCCATGGGGTTGCAAAGAGTTGGACATGACTGAGCACGCCAAGAGAATGATGGAGACCTGATAGTGCCTTGGGGATAGTATTTGCAATCAGGCAAATGTTATGTTTAGCTTAAAACTACAAAATTGGATCTTAATAGATTTGCAGTAGTGATCATACTCTGTTCCTTGACAAATTAAGTCATTGTTAACTGAGTAATTCTCATTTGGGAAGCATCTCACACTTTGCTGAATAACTGTTTGGTGAAGTAGTTATAATTTTTCTAATAACTACGAATAAAAGTAGCATTCTTCTTTTTCTTCCCCCTCATGTATGGTTGGCTAGTTCACTCCATTGGGCTTCCTGATGGCTCAGATGGTAAAGAATCTGCCTGCAGTGCCGGAGACCTGGGTTCGATCCCTGGGTTGGGAAGATGCCCTGTAGGAGGGCGTGGCAGGCCACTCCAGTATTCTTGCCTGGAGAATCCCCATGGACAGAGGAGCCTGGCAGGCTACAGTTCACAGGGTCGCAAAGAGTTGGACATGACTGAGCAACTAGGCACAGCACACCACATGCATGGGTGGCTAATTCACTCCATTACTGTTCTCAGATCACTGGTACCTGTGTGACATTCGCCTTGGCATCTGCATTTCACATGTCTTATCCCTTCTTGCATTTTGTGCCCCAGATGAGATTTTCAACTTATTTCAAGTTAATGATCTTGGAAACTAATATTTGGCTGTGCTACCTGGAGCAATTATAGAGAACCTCAGCACTATGGCAAATATTTTGAAGCTTATGGTTTGTAGCCTCTTTTGAATGAATTCTTTGGGAAGAGTCACTGTCAGGCACGCTGGTGGAGTTTAGATGGAATCCATCCACTATAAGCCCAAATTTCTTTTGAAAAGCATTATCCCAGTTTACATTGTCCGAGGGTTTAGTGCACTCACAGGCTTTTATTTAAAAAGGAACATTTCCTACTGCTCTTTCAGATTTTCTGTTTCCTTTATTACTATTGATATATATTTGTATTTTCTTTGAGTTATTTGTACATGCCCTCTGCTTACTTGTCTATTGGGATCTTAGTGGTAGTCTCAAGGAATTGGTTATGTAGTATAACTATTATATTTAATGCAAATTTCGTTCATTCCCTACAATTAATTTCTTGGTCTAATTTGAGCCAGTATTGTTTGATCTTTTTCAGTCACTTTATAGGCATTTAATGGGTTTCAGAGTTGCAGAACTTGGCACACTTCTGCTGCGTATTATTCTCCAAGCTGTGTTGAAGTCTTTGTTATCTTAGCTAGTTAATGCGTTCATCATTCAGCTGTGCTGGGTCTTCCTTGCTGCGGCGGCTTTTGTCTAGTTGCTGCTCTCCAGTTGTGTGAGGGCTTCTCCCTGCAGTAGCTTCTCTCATTTCAGAGCACAGGCTCGAGGGCACAGGCTCAATAGCTGCGGGGCAACAGGCTTAGTTGCCCCACTGCATGTGGGATCTTCCTGGACCAGGATCAAACATTTGGATGTAGCTGTTGAGAAGAATGAGTAGGAAACTAGCTAACCTTAGAAACGCAGGATACCAGACAGGGTACCAGGGAGGTTTTATATAATGTTTGAAAACAATTTTTCTCTTTACAAAAAAATCTTTTTAGAAAGTTCTCAATGGGCTATGATCTATCTCTCTAGCCTTTAAAGAAACATTTCTATTTTCTGTGAACCACTGAAAGTTTATCTTTGGAGACTCTATTAAATTCCCATGTTTTGAGTGAAATATGAGTTGCTGATGCAGTTACGCGGGGAATGGACTGCAGCCTTTTAAGTGTCTCTTTCATCAGTGACCACCGAGCGGTGCTCTAGCTCTCAATAGTCATAGGGCCTCTCCAGGTGTAGAAAGAGTGCTTTTTTCCCTTGAGACTGATTCACACCCAACTGAGATTCTTTGGGGATTGGAAAAGCTAGAGAGATCCTTTTTCTTCTCTGGGCTGTGAATGAATAGGGAGGGGAAGGTGAGGACTGGGTTAGCAACATCACCCAGCATCAGCTTTTACTGCGAATAGTTAACACAGCACAGGTGTTCACAAACAGCTACCGGACGGAAGTCCTGTACCAAGAGGAAGTCATTGTCCTTAAATGAAATGACTGTTCTTCCAGCCTCATCCCACTGATCCATTCCTGCTGGCTCTGTCTTTCCTTTCCTGCCTCACTTTCCAACTTAGCTGATCCTCATCCCATGCCTGTATTGTGAAGTCATTTTGCAGATGGCTTTACAAAGTCGTGCCGTGCTTGTACTTGTTGGTTTCATGTAATTTTCCTCTATTCCTGAATGCAGGGAGTAAGCTAACGTTTCCATTTTTCCTCTGTCATCTCAGATTATGAGTCCAGAAATGACAACGTGGAACTCACAGTAAAGCAGATTTCTGATGAAGCTGAATCATCCTGGATGACTTCAGGAGGCCCTGAAAGAATTGTTCCCCTGAGTCAAGAGTTTGGAGAAGTAAGCGACCTTCACAGCATGGTAGAAAGGTGGCAGGTCCACCCACCAGTGGGGAGATCAAGGCAAACCCCTCCCCAGAAGAGAGAGCTCAGGGCCATCACCGACGTGACCCGGAAGCCACCCACCAGCGGCGAGAGGGGGCACAGGTGTAATGACTGTGGGAAGTTCTTCCTGCAGGCTTCCAACTTCATCCAGCACCGGCGAATCCATACGGGCGAGAAGCCCTTCAAATGTGGCGAGTGCGGGAAGAGCTACAACCAGCGTGTGCACCTCACCCAGCACCAGCGTGTCCACACCGGCGAGAAGCCCTACACGTGCCAGGTGTGCGGCAAGGCCTTCCGTGTCAGCTCCCACCTGGTCCAGCATCACAGCGTGCACAGCGGCGAGCGGCCCTACGGCTGCCCTGAGTGCGGGAAGAGCTTCGGGCGCCACTCGCACCTGATCGAGCACCTCAAGCGCCACTTCAGAGAGAAATCCCAAAGATGTAGGTGTGAGCAGTTGGTCTTCGGAGCGTAAACGAGGCAGGAATTGTTTTATCAGCTTAGAACCATCCGACAGATGGGTGGGGATGGTGGCAGCTGTAGAAGGCTGGGACGGAGAGTTACCCTCTGTTTTATTATCACTTTGCTGTATGGCTTGTTTTTTTTTTTTTTAATATTAATTTGGCTGCTCTGGGTCTTAGTTGAACTTAGTTTGAACTCTCAGTCTCAGCATGTGGGGTTTAGTTCCATGACCAGGGACTGAACCTGGCCCCTTGCATTGGGAGCACAGAGTCTTAGCCACTGGACCACCAGGGAACTCCCAACATTTCTTCTGGCTCATTTCTCCTTTTTCCTGGCTCCTAATTGGATATTCTTCCAACTCCATATCCCCCTCATATACCTTTGCTTCCCATTCTCCAGGTCTTCATCAGTCCTCACCATCTTGTGTGTATCTTTGTTCTGTCTCATTCTCTCTCCATGGCTTATATTGGGGTGAGGGTCCCTTCCACATTTCCTACCGCCTCTCCCGTGTTGGAATTCCTTTCTCTCCTCTCTGTGTATTAACAGTGTTTGGCTTTTCCCTATGACTACCTGTCCTCAGTCTTTCTCATCACCCTCCCAAGTAAGCTCTCTATTCTTTATCTTGTTCGCTGAACAGACACCAAAGCACATACGTGCTCCCCTCCTCCTTCGTTACTCCTATTACATCATAGTTTCATCTGATTATCCTCTCTTTCCTGCTAGTTTCCTTTTCTTCCTTAAAAGGACCGATAATGTTTTCATTTCCTCTTGACTTTTGCAGGCGGCAATAGAAGAGGTAAGAATACAAAACTGAATGTTAAGAAGAAAATTTCAGAGTTTTCAGAAGCGGACATGGAACCCACAGGTAGACTCCAAAGAAATGTGTCTCCAGTTCAAGATTTTGGAGAAGGCCACGAGCACCAGGGCAAGTTGGAGAGAAAGCAGGGAATGCCCATCAAGGAGATACTAGGACAGCCCTCTTCAAAGAGGATGAATTTCAGCGAAGTCACCTATGCCCACAAAAAGCCCTCCACTGGAGAGAGACCCCATAAATGTAATGAATGCGGGAAGAGCTTTATTCAGAGCGCACATCTTATCCAGCATCAGCGAATACACACCGGGGAGAAACCATTTAGGTGCGACGAGTGTGGGAAAAGCTACAATCAGCGTGTGCACCTGACTCAGCATCAGCGGGTCCACACTGGGGAGAAGCCCTACACCTGCCCCTTGTGTGGGAAAGCCTTTAGAGTGAGGTCCCACCTGGTTCAGCATCAGAGTGTGCACAGCGGGGAGAGGCCCTTTAAGTGTAACGAGTGTGGGAAAGGCTTTGGGAGACGTTCACACCTTGCTGGGCATCTGAGGCTCCACTCGAGAGAGAAGCCCCACCAGTGTCATGAATGCGGAGAAGTCTTTTTTCAGTACGTTAGCCTCATTGAACACCAGGTGCTCCACATGGGCCAGAGAAATGAACAGAATGGTGTTTGCGAGGAAGCATACAGCTGGAACTTAACGGTGATCGAAGATAAGAAGCTTGAGTTGCAAGAGCAGCCTTATAAGTGCGACGTGTGTGGCAAAGCCTTTCATTATAGTTCAGACCTCATTCAGCATTACAGAACTCATACTGCAGAGAAAACCTATACATGTGATCTGTGTGGAGAAAGCATCGGCCAGTGTCCCCACATCAAACAACATCCTAAAAGCTATTCCAGCCTGAAAGCCCATCAGTGTAATGAATGTGGCAGAGGCTTCACTCTGCAGTCACATCTCAATCAACATCAGAGGATCCACACTGGTGAGAAACCCTTTCAGTGTAAAGAATGCGGCATGAGTTTCAGTTGGAGTTGTAGCCTCTTTAAACATCTGAGAAGTCACGAGAGGACAGATCCCATAAAGACCTGAAGTGTCTAGAGGTTCCTATCGTAGAACAGCTCTTACACAATTTTAGAGACGCCTTCCTGAAGAGTAACCCTATTCCTATAACGAATGTAGTCACAACCTCAAGCATCTTCTTCAGCATAGCCATCAAACCTACAGATATGCTGAGATCCTTCAGTTAGAACTTAGGACACTGGAACATCCACAGCAAGTACACATCTGCTTTCCCAGTGGGAAATGCTTTCGCTTACGTGTTCATGTGCGAGAGTCTAGATGGAAGAGAACGATATGGTGGGTGGGGGGAGGCCCTCAGAAGGCACTCATTCTTCACGTGAATCTCAGAACATTGACACTGGGAGAAGCCTCATGAACTCAGTAGAAATAAGCTTCATTTGTAGTTTCTGCCTTGTTTGACAGCTAATCTGTTCAGGGAAGAGCACAGTGAAAGAGAGAAATTTCAGCATGATCTTGGTGTTGGTATCTCAGCAACGAAATTTAGCGGTAATGCCAGCCACTGGAATGCTCCAGGTGTCATTCCCATGTTGAGTATTTTAAAACCTTTGAAAAGAAATTGATTTTTAAAGTATTTATATCTGGGCAAAAACGAGGTTCAGAGGCTAGATGGTATGTGTTCTTACTGCCTTATTCAGTCAACAGCTTCTCCATGAAACACACTCTACCTTTTTGTTTTGTCTTTGATTCTCCTGGCACCACGATTAGCTAGTAGAAAAGAAGTTATGTTTGTAAATTCAGGAGAAGCTGTGTTGATCTGTCTCGTCTTAGGGAGAGGGGAGTGGGACCTTTGGGTAATAGAGCTGATAGGCCAGGCTGTGGACTGTTTTTTGTTGTTACCACACAAATGAGGGTGGCTTTATCCACAGAAGGAGTTGGGCCAAATTGAATTGAGAATTGAGTTGTGGCCCAAGCAGTATGTGCGCTAACTCCCAGTTGCCCTGAAATGGATCTCCCCCATAGGACAGTGGATAAAGAATGAGTTTCAACTTGGGTTGCTACTGGATTTGAAAGGAAACATTCATAGAAGCAGGGAGGTCCTGGTCTGGTGCGCCCTGCCTTTCAGGTCTCAGAAGGAGTGGTGGGGAAAGATGATGACATGGAGGAGGGTTAACCGGAACCTGTTTGCTAGAGAGATGTTGAAAGGCTTTTGGGCACTGCTGAAGTCCTGCTTCTGCTGATGGCCTGAATTACAATAAACACCTAATGAATACCTGTTCATTGTGTGTGTTGTGCACTGGTGCCCAGGCCAGGTCCCCTTTTCCAGGCTGCCATACCTGTCTCCCAGCTGCTCTTGAGTTTTGGCCGCCAGGTGCTCACAGCTCACGCGGTTCTCTGGAGGCTCAGGTGAAGAGAGCTGTCCACCCAGGAGTCAGCTGCCCACCCCACTCCCAGCCAATGACTGGCTGATACAGGGTTACAAAGGCTGGTTCACTCGCCTCCGGGTGGGAAGCAGGTGCAGCATGCTCCAGACCCACCCTTTGTGGATCAGGCAGAGGCAAGACTGGTTATCAGACCCCATCCATTCTCTTGTCCTCTGTGCTGTCTCATCCCCTTCTCCCCTTCCTGTCCTCAACAAGCCACATGGGTATAAATGCTTGTCTCAGGCTTTGCTTTAGGCAGCCTGATCTGAGGCGTATGGTGCCATGAACTGTCTGAAAGAATGGGCTGGCCACTCACCACGAGGCAACAAGGACCTGTCACCAGTGGTGGGCGGAACACTAGTAGTCCCAGGCCTGTGGTGGCCATTCAGTTGGGAGACACTCACTTTGGTGAACTGGGATGGAATACAGATAGGAAGGGATACACCAATTTGGGTAAGTTTTGAGGAACAAAATGAAAATGATTGTGGAGTTGAGTGGCTCTGGCTGAAAGCCACTGATTGCTTAAAGAGAGAAAATGACACTCGGGGCAAATATCCACCAACTTAATATATGAGTGTCAGAGGGCCTCCTTGGAAGCATTTAAAGGGACTTGTCACCTACAAACACAGAGCTAAAGGTGATTTAGACTTAAAGGTGATTTAAGACAATTGAGAATGACAACTTCAGTAAAGCCTGGTGTTAATGTCCACTGTGCTTTAAACATCATGCTAAGTGCTTTATGTGGATCACCGCACTTAATCCTCACATTATGCAACGGTTTCACTTAATAGCACTTTCATTTTACAGTTGGGGAAAACTTGACATTCAGAGCAGTTAATTCATTTGCCCAAAGTAACACAGCCAATAAGTGGCAGAGTGAGTATTTGAATCATGGTCACTTTGCCTCCAAAAGCTAAGCTCTTAAGCACCAAACTATACTATGTCTTAGATGATTAAACATTATGAAGTGATGAAACTTCTTGTCAGTTTATTTTGATCCAAACGGTAAAAACATTAATAGAATCTTGTAAAGGGTTTGATCACCATTCAGTTGTAGACATGTGCATGCAGCAAGTGCTTAATAACTGTGTTAAACTGGAGAGAACACTTCCTGGCAGCTTCCTTTCTACATGAAACTCTTCCACTGATGGGTTCATTGCATCCTGAGGCAGCCTCTTCCCTTTAAAAACACCTCTGATTGCCAGAAACTCCTTAGTGAGCTGAAAACTGCCAACCCGCAGGCTTACATCTCTTAGTTGCAGAAAAAAAGTTATGAGCTGAACATTTGTGAAGTTTTTTTCGCTGCTACTCAATCATCACATCCATCATCATCTTACCTTGCAAACCTCCCAAAGCGAAGGGAAACAGACCACTGGGGTCATATATTTTGTCTGGTCAGTTTGAGGCAAGTTAGAGCAATCTGGATCAGGACAGTAGACCTGCGCATGGAGCACACAGGTCGAATTCTACAGTAACGTTTGCCACAGTACTGGGGCAGGGAGGAAGACTGATTGATTCAGTCAAAGGTTTTTGTCCCCCCCCCCGCCCCCCCCCCACAAAAGTATCAGAGCCATCTGAGTGTGACCAGGTCCAGGTCACCAGCTTGCGGTCCTTTCCCTGCAGAAGGAGCCATTAGAAACGTACCGTGTGCTATTAATAGTTCTTAAAACTTATGAGCTGCACCTTCCACCCCATCAATTCCTCACTTCTTTCTCAGTAATGAGGACCTGCTTCTAGGTATTTCTTAGACTGAGGAGGAGGTTTAAATTCTCTCAATTTGTAGAGGAACCACAGAGACCGAAAGACCTCCTAGATTCCTAGAGAAAACCTATGGGGGTAGAGCTCCCGGGTGAGGGGGTGGGGACCGTCATGCGCTTCCGGTAATCTTTCCGGAACCAGTCCTGTTTGTCCTACAGGCGTGTGGCATCTGCTGCCCTTCGGTTCCCTGAGGAACTGTGTGGTTAGTACCCCCGGCAGGATGTGCTTCTCTTCGTTTCCCTCCCCAACTTCCAGCCCAACTTAGTGCCTTGACTTACCCTGAATTTTGAGTATTTTAGGAAAGGCTTTGAAGACAAGACATCCTGAGGTGTCCAAAGGGTGGATTTCTCAGAGCTGTCACCCCAGGGCTTGCCTAAGGCTGACTTCTTACTGTTGTCTTTCCTGGCTCCATGCCCCTGCACTCCTGGTGTCTCTCTCCTCTTCTTAAAAGGTTACTAGTCTTAACCTTGAGGAACCCAACCTCATGACCTCATTTAACCTTAATCACCTCCCTAAGGGCTCTGTTGCCATAAAGTCACACTGGGGGGGTAGGGCATACAGTGTATGAATTTTGTGAGGGGCACACAGTTCAGGACAGTTGGGATCTTGTTACTCTTTGTATTTTCCCGTAGGCCCTAGCACATCATCTGGCAAGATGGTAAATTTAGATTTTTGTTAACAAAGTGATAGAAGACCTGATCGGAGCTGGGAGAGGAGTTATAAAGTCATTTACATCTATGTCTAGCTCATGTTTGTTTATAAATTTCTGAGCCCTATTCTGGAAGATCCAAAGGCCTGCTTAGAACTTCAGGGTCTCAAAGGCAAAGGCACAGAGGTACAAGGGAAGATCCTGGACGCCTTGGGGCTGGGAACTGAAGGGACAAGGTTTGTGCCCTCCCATTAACCTCCTAACGACATTCTTGCTTCAACCGGGGTTGTCTACCAGGCAGTGCAGTGGGGCTGGGGAGGTGGAGTCTGAGCCCTTGCTTCTCACAAGCTTAACTTCTGGCAGGATTCTGAACAGTCTGTGGTAACCATTATTGCCCCATCAGGTGTCACAGTGGATGTGGCATCATTGGCAGATGATGACAGAATGGCTTGGGGGCCTCTGTGGCCATTCATCTTGGTGGGCAGAGATCACATTGCCACTTCGAATGATAGGACTAAAGCATCTATCTTGGCATCCTGTCCCCTTCAGGACCCACACTGGATTCATTTTGGTGAGCAAAGTGTTTATTTTAATAATTTTTAATTGTCCGAGGCCCACTTGCCAGACTGTATGGCTTAGCTTTTGGTCACAGCCTAAGGAAAGCCTTTAGGGCAGGTAGCTAGTCTCCTATAGTGAAGCCTGTTGCCTGTAATTGGCTCTTCCTCAGGGTAGATTCCCATAGAGATAGGAATACGAGACCACCTTACCTGCCTCTTGAGAAATCAGTTTGCATGTCAAGAAGCAACAGTTAGAACCAGACATGGAACAACAGACTGGTTCCAAATTGGGAAAGGAGTATGTCAAGGCTGTATACTGTCACCCTGCTTATTTAACTTACGTGCCGAGTACATCATGTGAAGTGCCGGGCTGGATGAAGCACAAGCTGGAATCAAGACTGCCGGGAGAAATACCAATAACTTCAGACACGCAGATGACACCACCCTTAAGGCAGAAAATGAAGAGGAACTGAAGAGCCTCTTGATGAAAGTGAAAGTGAAAAATCTGGCTTAAAACTCAACATTCAAAAAAGGAAGATCATGGCGTCTGGCCCCATCACTTCATGGCAAATAGATGGGGAAATAATGGAAACAGTAACAGACTTTATTTTCTTGGGCTCCAAAATCACTGCAGATGGTGATTGCAGCCATGAGATTAAAAGACACTTGCTCCTTGGAAGAGAAGCTATGACCAACCTAGTCAGCATATTAAAAAGCAGAGACATTACTTTGCCAACACAGGTCCATCTAGTCAAAGCTATCGTTTTTCCAGCAGTCATGTATACATCTGAATTGGACATCCATACTGATGGAGCTGAAGAATTGATGCTTTTGAACTGTGGTGTTGGAGAAGACCCTTGAAAGTCCCTTGGACGGCAAGGAGATCCAACCAGTCCATCCTAAAGGAAACCAGTCCTGAATATTCATTGGAAGGACTGATGCTAAGCTGAAACTCCAATACTTTGGCCACCTGATGTGAAGAACTTACTCCTTGGAAAAGACCCTGATGCTGGGAAAGATTGGAGGTAGGAGGAGAAGGGGACAACAAAGGATGAGGTGGTTGGATGGTATCACCAACTCGATGGACATGAGTTTGAACAAGTTCTGGGAGTTGGTGATGGACAGGGAAGCTGGGTATGCTGCAGTCCATGAGGTCACAAAGAGTTGGACAAAACTGAGTGACTGAACTGAACAGGGGTGGATTGCTGATTTCCAGATTGGTTCTTACCCGTACAGAGAGCCGCCATCAGGAAACCAAGCTGCCTTTTACTTTCTGTCTTATCAGGGCTTTGCTTGGCATTCGGAAAGAAAGTTCTTAAAGTGGGGATGTTATTTATTGTCAGTCCAATAACTGTACTGCTACTCTTCACTGATGTGACATGTGCCTCTCTCAAAGCCCCAGATCCTTGATCCTTGGGGCATAAGTGTTTCAAAAATCAGAATTTTTCCGTTTGTAGGAAGGTATTTTACATAAAACCGCTTAGGGGTTTGCACTAATACTCCATGTGCTGTGCTGTGGTTAGTTGCTCAGTTGTGTCTGACTTTTTGCAACTCCATGGACTGTAGCCCACCATGCTCCTTTGTCCATGGGGAATTCTCCAGAATCCTGGAGTGGGTTGCCATGCCCTCCTCCAAGTGATCTTCCCAACCCAGGGTCTTCAACTTTGTAGGTGGATTCTTTACAGCCTGAGCCATCAGGGAAGCCCAAGAATACTGGAATGGGTAGCCTAACCCTTCTCCAGGGGATCTTCCCAATCCAGGAATTGAACTGGGGTCTTCTGCATTGCAGGTGAATTCTTTACCAGATGAACTACCAGGGAAGCCAGCACTCCATTACTGAACATATTGGAACAAAATGTGTGAATATGTACACTAATGGGGATAAACAGTCTTTATTTCACCAGCAAATAAATTCAGGTCATCTCAGGTTTGGTAACCAAACGGATCATAAGAAAACATGTTTGCTCTCAGATTTTTTAAATTGTAAAATTTAGAAAAAAAGGGATTGTGGAAATATATATATACATAGGCCTTAGAAATTTATATATAAGGATAAATGTGTAAATAGATATCTTTGTTGTTGTTTAGTCACTAAGTTGTGTCTAACTGTTTGTGACCCCATGGACTATAGCCTGCTAGACTCCTCTGTCTATGGGATTTCCCAGGCAAGAATATTGGAGTGGGTCGCCATTTCCTTCTCCAGGGGATCTTTCCCACCCAGGGATCAAACCTGCGTTTCCTGCATGGGCAGGTGGATTCTTTACTGCTGAGCCACCTAGGAAGCACTGCGTGGCATGTGGAACTTCCCTGACTGGGGGGACCAGGGATCAAACCCGTACCTCCTGCAATGAAAGCATGGAGTCTTAACACCTGGACCACCAAGGAAGTGCTCTATTAATTACTGCATCCAGAAGGTTGGCTACAAGGAGAGGGTCCCCACAGAAAAAACAGTTCTTGTTTATTAATTTTTGTGAAACAATCAGGTTATACATACTTGCCGTAGCAGTTAAGTTCTGGGCTTTAAATGGTAGCTTTCCCAGTTAATCTCATGCAGATAGCTGCTCTCTGTGGGTACCCTGATGCTTAATAAAGCTTGTGCGCCAACTGAAAGACTTTCCACATTTGTCACACCTGTAGGGTCTCTCTCCAGTGTGAATAACCTCATGTCGATGAAGATTCGCCTTAAAGCTAAAGGTTTTCCCACAGTCTCTACACTCAAAGAACTCCTCCTTCGTGTGGATCCTCTGATGCTGAATGAGATCGACATTCCGACCAAAGGATTCTCCACACTCAGTGCATTTGTGGGCATTCTGTTTACTGTGAATCTGTTGATGGCTCATAAGGGTTGAGTGCCGGCCAAAGGCTTTTCCACATTTAGCGCACTTGTGGGGTTTCTCTCCACTGTGGATTAACTGATGTCGAATAAGCGTTGAATTCTGACTAAACGTTCTTTCACATTTGCTGCACTTATAGGGTTTTTCTTTGGTATGGATCCTCTTATGTTCAACGAGATACGCCATCTGACGGAAACACTTTCCACAGTCGTGACATTTATATGGCTTTTTTTGTGAGTGACACTGTTTGTGGACGATCAGAGCAGACTTCTGTTTGAAAGCCTGCCCACATATGTCACACTCAAAGGGATTCTCTGAACTGTGAAGTCTTTGATGTCGAACTAAATTTGCTTGCCGCTGGAAGGCTCTTCCACATTCGTGGCATTCATAAGATTTTGCGTTTGTCAGAGTTCTCTTATGCCTCAAAAGCCGTGATCTGTGATGGTAGGGTTTTCCGTACTCATCATATTTGCCCTGCTGTGTCCTTGTCTGAGCTCTCTGACTGTGAATAAGGTTAAGGCTTTGAAGGAAGTCCTTACAGCACTCATCACCAGTAGCAGGGAGTGAAAATCCATAAATGTCCACAAATTCATTATATTCACGTAACTCTTCTGAAGGCTCCTTGGCTGTTTTCTGCTTTACCGCTGACATCTTCCATAACATTAAATCTTCAGAAGTGTTCTCCTTTGGGGTGAGCTCTTTCGTCTGGAATCTGGCTTCCGAATCTAGCCAAATAAAAAGAATATACAAATTACCTGACTGCTACAGAAGAAAAGGAAAGAAGCAACTGTTTGTGATATGAGAGACTCAAACAAGGCTAAGAAGTGCTCACCTGGTTCCATCGCCATATTAAAGAGCCAGTATTCTGATTTTCATAGGACCCTCAGCTTTCATATCAGAAAGAGCTCTTGACATCGTGAACTAACCAACTAACATATGCACAAGTGTGTCAGAGAACATGAGAACTGAACACACCCTTCTCCACTAGTGGGGAAAACAGCTTCCTGTTGGTACCGAACAGGGTCACATAGCTCTAGGAGAGAGGGAGCATCTTGTACTTTCTAGAGACGCACGTTTTTCACAATTCTGGGAGAAACAACTGCTTAAAATGGAAGCAGTGTATCAGAGAGAAAAGAAAAGGAACCTGAGAAACAGCACAAAAGCCAACGGAACAGAGCAGTGACTCTCAACCACGGATGGTCCTGCTGGAGGGTAGTAGGCAGAGGCCAATGATGCTGCTTAACATCCTGTGAGGCCCAGGATCAAACAGCCCAAAACGTCAACAGAGCTGAGGCTGAGAATCCAAGGAGCGGAGGGATGTGGTAAAGGGTAGAAAGAAGCAGCCATCAGGACTCAGTAAGTAGGAAAAGGCAGGAACATCAAGAAACACCAAGGGGATGTGGAAAACAGAATGAAAGCAAGGGAACAAGAGAAAGTAGAGAAAAAGGGTAAGTGATGAGGGTCGAAAAAAGGAGTATCTGGAATGGCCCGAGAGCTGTCAGAAAGCACCAGCCTGCCTCTAGTAGAAATAGGATGAGCTTTATTGCAGGAGAAAGAGGATGAGCTTTGCGGACTTGAAATCCAGTCCCAGCTGGGGATTATCTCTGGGGAACAGGGGCAACGATCCTACCCACCACCATCAGGGGACAGTAGGGATGAACGAGCAGGAGAACACATGCCAAACTCCGGGCTTGGTATCCGGGGGCAGGCGGGGCCTCCTGGATGGTGTCCCCAACTCTGCATGACCCCCAGGGGCCAGGTCTGCTCCTCACCCACCTGGGCAGGCACTACCGGAAGCCTTCCTAGTCCCCGCTCTCTGCAGATCCAGGATCCACGGCTCTTCCCACTGTTCCAGCTGACAGATCACCTCAGGTTTGGGAAACTGAAATCCTACTCGTGGGGAAGTAAATGGGATGTGGTGGTTAGCGAGTGGCAGGAGAGATCCCAGAGCTCAGTCTACCCCTGGGGGTCTGGGTGGCAGGGCTGCAGCAACAAGCAGAGATCAGGACAATAATCAGAAGGATTATCTGAGGAGAGGAATCGGCACCATCTTTGCGAAAGCTCGGCATCTTGATTGAAAGCCTGAACAATATTCACACTCGTGGACATGGTCATTTCACTCTTAGGAATAGAGCCTAAGGGAAATGAGGACAAAGGTTAATGGGCAAAGGTTAATGCACCCCAAATGTTCAGCAGAATCCTAACAGTGCAAACTGGAAATAAACCAGATGTCAACAGGGGGAGGATTAAAGTGTAGCCAGATATGATGAAGGCAGAGTATTAGGCTAATATTGAAAATCCAAGAGTTCAAAGGACATTTCTTAAAACAGGAAAAGGCTCCGCAGGTATTTTAAAGCAGAATACAAAACTCACATGTAGCATGATTCAAAGTGCATGTAAATTATGATCTGAATTTGTTTTTAAAAACTACATGTGTTAGGGTCTTCCTTGGTGGTCCAGTGGTTAAGAATCTGCCTTGCAATTCATGGCACACAGGTTTCCATTCCTGGTCAGGGAACTAAGACCCCCACATGCTGCTGAGCAGCTAAGCCTGTGGACCATAACTAGACAGTCTGTGTGCTGCAATGAAAGATCTTGCATGCCACAACTAAGACCTGGAGCACCTCCCTCCCGAAAAACTACATGTGTGAGTGTATATACACACAGATCATCCTCTTCTTAGGACAGGGTAAGTGAAAGTCAGTCGTGTCTGACTCATTGCAACCCCATGGACTGGGCAGTCCATGGAATTCTCCAAGCCAGAATACTGGAGTGGGTAGCCTTTCCCTTCTCCAGGGGATCTTCCCAACCCAGGGATCGAACCCAGGTCTCCCACATTGCAGGAGGATTCTTTACCAGCTGAGCCACAAGGGAAGCCCAAGAATACTGGAGTGGGTAGCCTTTCCCTTCTCCAGGGGATTATCCCAACCCAGGGATCGAACCCAGGTCTCCCACATTGCAGGTGGATTCTTTACCAGCTGAGCCACAGGGAAGCCCAAGAATACTGGAGTGGGTAGCCTATCCCTTCTCCAGCGGATCTTCCTGACCCAGGAATCAAACCAGGGTCTCCTGCATTGCAGGTGGATTTTTTACCAACTGAACTATGAGGGAAGCCCATTTACCACAGGATAACTTTCCAATAAATCCATTCTTCATAAATCCATCATATGTTGAAAATATATGTTAGAAATGCATTTAATACACCTAAACTACTGAATATCATAGCTTACTTAGTCTTACTTACCTTAAACATACCAAGAATAGTTACATTAGCCTTCAGTTGGGCAAAATTGTCTAACACACAGCCTATTTCATAATAAGAATGATGAACATCTCATGTAACTTAGTACTGTACTAGTGAAGAACAGAATGGTTTTAAGTGGACTGGTTGGCGACCCTTGTGATCACACGGCTGTCTGGAAGCCCCTGAATGCTTTCAAAACAAAAATAAACATTAAAGCATCCAGTGGTGGGTGGACAATCCCACAAAGGTGGTCAAGAATCTGCTAAGAGTGTCAGCATGGGGTCAAACATACTCCAGAAAGAAAAATCCATCGAGAAACCTCCCTCTGTAGGAGACTGCATTGAATAAGACAAGGGTGGGCTCCCAGGAAGGTGGAAGCTGAGCAGGTGCAGAAGTGAAGTCAGTGAAGAATCATCTCCTGGGCACCCGGTGATGGTGTAAGCAAAGAAGGAAACCATTTTCAGACAGAAGAAAGAAAAAGGCTTTTCAAGAGAGGAAGAGGGTAGACTTTGGAATCTGCATGGGCCACAATCTTTTCAGCTCCTAGAAGTCTTACAGATGTGGAGGATTCAGGCTGGGGGATGAATGTCTTCAAACTCTAAAACAAAAGGAAACTACTCATTATCCACAATCCCTTACTTGAAAACGTTGAGGCCTGATTTGTTTCAGGACTTAAAATGTTTCCAGATTTCAGGAAGGTGACTTGAGTGTGGGTATAGTTTCTATTATGTACCACCCTCAACAGGGGTTGAGCTGAAACCTTAAAAAAAATATTCTGATATTTCTGATGCCATACACATATATATGGAGACCAAATGAGAAAAAGGATGATAAATAGCTTCCTACAGGATAAAATCAGGTTTAACCACCTGATGAGTTCAGGTTAGGTCTTTTAGCCAAATGAGTTATGATAAAACTGGCTTTCAGAGCTTTTTCTGCTTTGGGCATTGCACGTAAGAAACCAAGGACTTGCGTAGACACTCAAAGTCAAATCTTAAGCCAACTCATTACCCAAGGAGACAACGTGTCTGTAGTTGTCCAGCATCACGTCCCTGTAGAGGGCCTTCTGAGCCCAATCCAGCGTGTCCCACTCTTCCCTAGTGAAGTACAGAGCCACGTCTTCAAAGGACAGCAGCCCCTGGAAATACAGAGACTCATTACAGCTGCAGCTCTTATCACAACTCTGTGGGCTACAGTATTATTGTTGTTCTACAGGCAAGGCTCATCCAGTTAATTAGCAGACTCAGGGCTCAGCTCAAGCTCTGACCCTCAGGCCACGCATGTTCTTTCTTCTGCACTAGAGTCACACATGTTCTCTAGAGGGACACGTGGTCAGTGTGTGAGGCTTCTCTGGCCGTTTGGTCTCTGCTGCGGTCATTCAGATAGTGTCAGAACCGAGTCAAATCGTGGGGCACCCAGCTGGTGTCAGAACTGCTCCATGTGTAGAGATACCCCCACGTGCCTGAGGCAGAGGTGAAGTGAGGAAGCAGAGAAACAGCCGTGTCCTCCCCAGGCACGCGCTCCCCGTCTGCCTCCCTCCCCGAGGCCAGCAAGGATGCACATGCTGTTCCTGTCTTTACAGAGATGCTCCTGTGCCTGCCTTCCTCTTGTTTCCACTCTCTCTCCACCCCTAACTGGACCAGTTCTGTGAAGAAAACCTACACACATATCGGCAGTCACCTCACAAACCCCCCTCTGACTTCAGTCTTCATAGCTCCCCTGGAGTGTCCTTTTGAGCCTTGCGCCAGCCCTCTGCCCACGTGTGAACACGGGAGAGCAATACAGTTACCGCAGGAAATCAGAGATTTCACAGAAACTATGATTTTTGAGCTGAGTGTTAACATATGCAGAGGTGAGTTTGCCTGTAGGCGGGGAGAACAGGGGATGCACAAGGGTGGGGGGGTTGGGGGGTGGGGAAGAGCATTCACATCCCCACGTGCAGGTCCTCTGGTTTCAGGCAAGGTGGGAGATGACACCAGAAAGGCAGGCAGAGCTCTGTGTTCCCTCGGCAAATGTGGACACGCTGGGCCAGTGGGGTTAGACTTCCCCTTGCACTCCCTCCTGTCCAAGACGGGTCTTTACAAATGGTCACAACGGCTTCCTCATGCATCTTCTGACTTTTCAACTCGACTTCTCACAATCACCCTTCCTCTTGTTACCAAATCAGTACCTAAACTTCTACTGTACCTTTTAATGCAAGGGATCAGAATTATATGAGCTTGTTTCCATATCTCCTTCCCTAAACGGCTTGGAAAATCCTTAGGGTAGGAGTCTCTCTCCCAGCACGAAGGACAGAACTACCTGGCACATAGTAGGTACACAAGAATGCTCACTGACACAAACAGGCAGCAACTGTGGTGATGGCAGCTAAAACCTACAGGGCGCTTGAAACATCACTAGATCCTCTGCCAAGCACTCCAAGAGCCTCACTTCACCGAATCCTCACGTGACAGCTACTGTCATGACCCCATTTTACAGATAAGGAAACTGTGCCCCAGAGAGATTAGGTGACACGTCTAAAACAGAGCCTGGATTTCAGCCTGTCTGAGCCCAGAGTTCAAGCTCTGTACATCGTACCTTCCAAGAAGGAAACACCCCCTAGCTGATAAAGATGGCTCAACCCCAACGACCATGTGAAAAGCACTGCCTGGCTGCTGAGACTACACTGAGGAGGTGGAGGCAGGGGGAACCCAGCTCACCTTCCATGGGACTGGCAGGGACATGGCTTCCATGGCCTGGCCTCCGAGATGGGGCTGGATCCTGGCCATCAGGCTAAGCTGCAGAGAAAAAGAAAACAATTAAGGTCAGCCCTGAATCAAAGCTCTCTCACTAGACAGACTTTAGACGGGGAATGCCAGTGGGGCCATCAAACCTCACGTAGTACAAAGTCACAGTGTTTGGTATTGGAATGTGGGATTACAATGAAGGCAATCGCTAGAACGGTCTTAGGAATTTCTGATGCTAGATCAATTTCTAATTTTTATCCTAGGAAACCTGCACCTCTGCCCTCTCCCTCTCTCTAGAATATATTCTTCAGCACCTCAATGAGAGACTCAATATATCAAGGGACCAGACTATAGGAAAAAACAGAACACTAACCTGCGACCTGTAGCTCCAGCCTGGAACCCAAACCGGAAGCAACGTGGCAACAGGCGCCCAATCAGGACTTGGGTGGCAAGTGTGAACTTGTCCCTAACATGTGTACCCCTCCTCCACCCAGGACCAGCAGAGAAAGTCGGGTGTGCTCCCCTACCAAATCACAGAGGACATCCCGCATTTTTGATTTCCAAGCAAGGTTTTATTGGGGCCGCTACTGCAGCAGCGGGGAGCAAGAACAGAGAACAGGTTCCCCTGCTTGCTTGCTCCCCGAGGCTGGGTGGAGGAGAGTCCTGCTTCTTTTACTTAACCTGCCTCCAGCTTTTCCAAGCTGATCTTCTCAAAACTCAGCATAGTTGAGTTTTCCCTTTTTTCCACACTAAAGTTTCTCCTGCTTGCTTATGACTCTCTGCCAAACATGTGATGGTGGCCAGTTCACTTAGTATAGCAAGCTCTGCCTGAAGAGCCTTTGCCTGTTCTCATTAAAACTCAGCATAGTTGAGTTTTCCCTTTTTTCCAAACTAAAGTTTCTCCTGCTTGCTTTTGACTCTCTGCCAAACATGTGATGGTGGCTAGATCACTTAGTATAGCAAGCTCTGCCTGAAGAGCCTTTGCCTGCTCTCATTTGCGGTCTGAGTTTATTTCTACGTCACACAGAATCAGCTCAGAGAGTATAACAATGATTTTAGAGAAGTTATAAGAGATTTTAGGCTACATATGATAAATAAAGAGCTAACTGTTGTCAAAGGGGCTTTCCAGGTGGCTCAAGTGATAAAGAAGCCACCTGCAATGCAAGAGAGGCAGGAGACTCTGGTTCGATCCCTGGGTTGGGGAGATCCCCTGGAGGAGGAAAAGGAAACACACTCCAGTATTCTTGTCTGGAATATTCCATGGACAGAGAAGCCTGGCAGGGTCCATGGGGTCTCAAAGAGTTGGACACCAACTGAGCAGGCACAGCTGTTGTCAAAAGAAAATTCAGAGGACTTTACTTGATATGAAGTTTATGGAGTGAAAACCAAACTGCGAACAAGGAGGCTTCAAAATAGAAAGTCTTAAGAAGTTAGGCTCTCCGCACTTACCCTTCAGTTTATAAAACATGTAAATGGGCAGCAGAATAAGTCACTCCCTAATATACCACTTTGGAAAACTGATTATTTTGAGCTGCAGGCACTTAAAAAACAGCGGTTTTTTAAAAAAGGTGGACGGGCAAAAGGAGAATTCCCGGGTGGTCTGGTGGTTGGGATTCAGTGCTTTCCTTGTTGGGGATCAGGTTCAATCCCTGGTTGGGGGAACGAAGATCTCACAAGCCATGTGGACTCACTTGTGCTAAGCCCCATGTCAGCAAACTGACACTAATACTTAGCCTAACTGCAGCTTCAGCCTCTTCCAGGTATAGAACCTCCCTCCCCTTGCCCTAGGACTTCCCCAGGGGCTCAGTGGTAAAGAATCCACCTGTAATGAAGGAGACGTGGGTTCAATCCCTGAGTTAAGAACATCCCTTGGAGAAGGAAGCAGCAACCCACTCCAGTATTGTTGCCAGAGAAATCTCATGGACAGAGGAGCCTGGTGGGCTATAGTCCATGGGGTCTCAAAAGAGTCATGACTTTCAAGAGAGTCTTAAGAGACACAACTTAGCAACTAAACAACTCTCTTCCCTATGAAGATTCCGTTTATAGTAGAGCTGAATTCTAAGCCATCTCAGGGGTTAATCATTTTTCCTTGGGAATCTCCATGTTTATACAAGGTAAGTGTGCATACATGTGCAGGCGTGTCCGACTCTTTGCGACCCCGTGGACTGCAGCCTGCCAGGCGCCTCTGTCCATGTAATTTTCCAAGCAAGAATATTGACCCAAGGTTTGAACCCATGTTTCTTGCATCTCCTGCACTGGCCTGTGGATTCTTTACCACTGTGCCCCCTGGGAAGCCTCTTACCTGAGGTATACATGTTAAGAAACTTGTTTGTTTCATTTTTTATTGCAGGAATCTCAGCTAAGTACTCAGAAGGGTAGAGAGAAAATTGTTTTCCTCCTGTGCACAGGAATGAGGAAGTACATTGTTTTCTCTTGGGACCGGTTACTAGAACTGACAGTCCTTTCAGAAGAATACCAGGGTACAAGTTTACTTGTTTGTAGCTGCTAGGAAGCTGCAACGTTACCCAGACGTGAAGAAAGCTTGTTTCCTTTAAGGACAGAGTCAGCTCTTCATGGGAAATTAGGATAGTTAAAGTTTTGGTTCTGCAGCTCTGGGTAGTTGGCCTGGGAATATACTTAAAACTGTGGCCTCCACTTTGGTTCTTCTTTAATAACTCTAATGTTTCTCTCAGGGAGTACACAAATGACGAGATACAGAGGATTTCCACTTTTTTCTAGTGCCTTTCTGGCCACTGGCAAACCTTGTTTTATGTAAGTGCATTTTTAAGAAAGTCTGTCGCATTCTGTTCCCCTTCCTTAAAAACATTGTTCCTAAGCCCTATTGCCTCTTAAACAAGGAGGCACTTGTGATCAATAGCTCCATGGCTGGGGAAGGGACATCGACCCTTTCACTATGTAAAGTAGATTACCTGCTGTGAGCACTGTGCGTTTGGAACTCAGAATCCATAATTCAATTTATAACAAAATGTGCAATGCAGGAGACCTGGGTTGGATCCCTGGGTGCAGATGATTCCCCTAGAGAAGGGAATAGCTACCCATTCTTTTTTTTTTAATGTGCATTTATTTGGCTGTACAGGGTCTTAGCTGCAGCATGTGTGATCTGGGATCAAGCCCTGACCTGGGAATCAAGCCCAGGCCCCCTGCGTTGGGAGCGCAGGGTCTTAGCCACTGGACCACCAGGGAACTTCCACACTCCAGTATTCTTGCCTGGAGAATCCCACGGACAGAGAAGCTTGGTAGGCCACAGTCCATGGGGATCGCGAAGAGTCGGACAGGGCTGAGCGACTAACAAAGCCAAAGCAAACAATAGTATTAACCAACCATTCATTCATCGAACTCTGTACTTCTCTAAAGCCAGAAGACCTGACATGATACTCAGAGGCTGGCGTCTTCAGGAAGTCTCTCGGTAAATGCCCTGAAGACCCGGGGTTTGGGGGGGGGGGGGGGGGGCGGGGCACGGGATTCGAGGGAAAGGGGGTTGTCTCTCCAGCCCTCACACCTGTGGCGGGGCCACCGTGGCTTCCCCTGGCACCCCACTCCACCCATCACACTAGCTCTTTTCTCCCCAAACCTCCGCGCCTCCGACCCCAGCCGTGCCTCCTCCTCCAGGAAGTCCTCAGGATGCACCTGCGGCCGCCAGGGAGCTGGCCTCCATTATGGAGCCAGGCCAGACTCGGAATTAGGTCGGGACCTCGGCTAACCTCCACCTGAGGTGTCCATGCGGAAGATCCCTGTGCCTGTCGCCCGATCACTAGCGCAGGCCGAGCAGAGCGTCCCCGCCCGAGGACCTTCTAGGAAGCTCGGAGGAGTCACAACTCTCTGATCGGGGTAAGCGATGGGGCGGGTCGCGGGGAGTGTGCGAGTAAAGGGGAGGGGCACTCATGTCTCAGCGCAACTGCCGCTTCTGGTCGGAGCCAATCAACCGCCGCAGATGGAGTGGTCTAGGCCACGTGATTCCCAGGTTGGTTACACCAAGTACTTTCCTTTCCCACCGATTGTAGCAAGATCTCCAGGGCTGAACCCCTGTGTAGCTGGGTATTTTTAAACCCTCCTTTTGGGAGTCCAGAATGACTTTTTAGAGAGCCGACCCTGGATTAGGCAAAAAAATGTAAAAAAATAAAATAAAATAAATATAATGAATAATACACACATATAACAGTGCCAGACTTTATTTTTGGGGGCTCCAAAATCACTGCAGATGGTGACTGCAGCCATGAAATTAAAAGACGCTTACTCCTTGGAAGAAAAGTTATGACCAACCTAGATAGTATATTCAAAAGCACAGACATTACTTTGCCGACTAAGGTCCGTCTAGTCAAGGCTATGGTTTTTCCAGTGGTCATGTATGGATGTGAGAGTTGGACTATAAAGAAAGCTGAGCCACTGAAGAACTGGTGCTTTTGAACTGTGGTGTTGCAGAAGACTCTTGAGAGTCTCTGGTACTGCAAGGAGGTCAAACCAGTCAATGCTAAAAGAAATCAGTCCTGAATATTCACGGGAAGGACTGATACTGAAGGTGAAACTCCAATGCTTTGGCTAACTGATGCGGAAAAACTGGCTCCTTGGAAAGGACTCTGATGCTGGGAAAGATTGAAGGCAGGAGAAGGGGATGACAGGATGAGGTGGTTGGATGGCATCACCGACTTGATGGACATGAGTTTGAGCAAGCTCTGGGAGATGGTGATAGACAGGGAAGCCTGGCGTGCTGCAGTCCAAAGAGTCAGGACTTTTGGGTTTGCAAAGAGTTGGACACAACTGAGCGACAGAACTGATGATTCCATATACATAATAAAGAAGAAAAATACAGATTGTGTGAGATTTCCCTTTAAGTCTTTATTGGGTCATATGTATATGTATAGTTTTTAAAATTCCATTTGCATTTTTTAAAGTGAACTCTCTACATTGTATTTGGATGTTTTTCTTCTGGGGTACCAGGTTATGGATTTTGATCTCAACACCTCTAATGCTTGCTTGGTATTTCCCTCCAACTCCAACCCACTAGCTGAAATGTAGAGCAAGAAATGGGAAATGAGAAGACACACTTATATGTTAGTGCCTCAGCTATCTATCCAACACTAGGCCATTCATCCTGGGGTAAAGGAAAACAATAGATAGCTTTGCTTATGTGGTATTTTATTCACAAGACAAGTCACCTTTGGGTTGTGGATTCCTTCCTTCATCTGGTGTAGTTGCTTATTTATTGGCAAAAACAACTTTTTATTCAGACTGTTTTCAAGCTGATAGGCAGAAACACCTTCAGTTCAGTTCAGTTCACTCAGTCATGTCAGACTCTTTGTGACCCCATGGACTGCAGCGCACCAGGCTTCCCTGCCCATCACCATCTCCTAGAGCTTGCTCAGACTCATGTCCACTGAGTCGGTAATGCCATCCAACCATCTCATCCTCTGTCGTCCCCTTCTCCTGCCTTCAATCTTTCCCAGCATCAGGGTCTTTTCCAATGAGTCAGCTCTTTGCATCAGGTGGCCAAAGTATTGGAGTTTCAGCTTCAGCATCAGCCCCTCCAATGAACACCCAGGACCTATCTCCTTTGGGATGGACTGGTTGGATCTCCTTGCAGTCCAAGGGACTCTCAAGGATCTTCTCCAACACCACAGTTCAAAAGCATCAATTTTTTGGCACTCAGCTTTCTTCACAGTCCAACTCTCACATCCATACATGACCACTGGAAAAACCATGGCCTTGCCTAGACGGTATCTCCTTACCGCCGCCGTTCCTGACCTTTTTTGGGAGAGCTCCTCTAGGCCCTCCTGTGCCTGTGCAGCCACCACTCCTCGGGTAGCTCCTCTCAGCCGCCGCGCCTGCTACTGGAGATCAGTGGAGAAATAACTCCAGAAAGAATGAAGGGATGGAGCCAAAGCAAAAACAATACCCAGCTGTGGATGTGACTGGTGATGGAAGTAAGATCTGATGCTGTAAAGAGCAATATTGCATAGGAACCTGGAATGTCAGGTCCATGAATCAAGGCAAATTGGAAGTGGTCAAACAGGAGATTGCAAGAGTGAACGTCGACATTCTAGGAATCAGCGAAATAAAATGGACTGGAATGGGTGAACTTAACTCAGATGACCATTATATTTACTACTATGGGCAGGAATCCCTCAGAAGAAATGGAGTAGCCATCACGGTCAACAAAAGAGTCCGAAATGCAGTACTTGGATGCAATCTCCAAAATGACAGAATGATCTCTGTTCATTTCCAAGGCAAACCATTCAATATCACAGTTATCCAAGTCTATGCCCCAACCAGTAACGCTGAAGAAACTGAAGTTGAACAGTTTTATGAAGACCTACAAGATCTTTTAGAACTAACACCCAGAAAAGATGTCCTTTTCATTATAGGGGACTGGAATGCAAAAGTAGAAAGTCAGGAAACACCTGGAGTAACAGGCAAATTTGGCCTTGCAATGCAGAATGAAGCAGGGCAAAGACTAATAGAGTTTTGCCAAGAAAATGCACTGGTCATAGCAAACACCCTCTTCCAACAACACAAGAGAAGACTCTACACATGGACATCACCAGATGGTCAACACCGAAATCAGATTGATTATATTCTTTGCAGCCAAAGATGGAGAAGCTCTATACAGTCAACAAAAACAAGACCAGGAGCTGACTGTGGCTCAGATCATTAACTCCTTATTACCAAATTCAGACTCTATTGAAGAAAGTAGGGAAAACCGCTAGACTATTCAGGTATGACCTAAATCAAATCCCTTATGATTATACAGTGGAAGTGAGAAATAGATTTAAGGGCCTAGATCTGATAGATAGAGTGCCTGATGAACTATGGAATGAGGTTCGTGACATTGTACAGGAGACAGGGATCAAGACCATCCCCATGGAAAAGAAATGCAAAAAA
Organism: Capra hircus; assembly: GCF_001704415.2. Lineage (NCBI taxonomy): Eukaryota > Metazoa > Chordata > Mammalia > Artiodactyla > Bovidae > Capra > Capra hircus. Next base: position 37,760,350 of record NC_030832.1, on the reverse strand, counting down.
GCAAAACTGCTGTCTGGGGAGGCCTTACAAATAGCTGTGAAAAGAAGAGAGGTGAAAAGCAAAAGAGAAAAGGAAAGATATCAGCATCTGAATGCAGAGTTCCAAAGAATAGCAAGAAGAGATAAGAAAGGCCTCTTCAGCGATCAATGCAAAGAAATAGAGGAAACCAACAGAATGGGAAAGACTAGAGATCTCTTCAAGAAAATTAGAGATACCAAGGGAACATTTCATGCAAAGATGGGCTCGATAAAGGACAGAAATGGTATGGACCTAACAGAAGCAGAAGATATTAAGAAGAGGTGGCAAGAATACACAGAAGAACTGTACAAAAAAGATCTTCATGACCCAGATAATCACGATGGTGTGATCACTCATCTAGAGCCAGACATCTTGGAATGTGAAGTCAAGTGGGCCTTAGAAAGCATCACTATGAACAAAGCTAGTGGAGGTGATGGAATTCCGGTTGAGCTGTTTCAGATCCTGAAAGATGATGCTGTGAAAGTGCTGCACTCAATATGCCAGCAAATTTGGAAAACTCAGCAGAGGCCACAGGACTGGAAAAGGTCAGTTTTCATTCCAATCCCAAAGGAAGGCAATGCCAAAGAATGCTCAAACTACCGCACAATTGTACTCATCTCACATCCTAGTAAAGTAATGCTCAAAATTCTCCAAGCCAGGCTTCAGCAACACGTGAACTGTGAACTCCCTGACGTTCAAGCTGCTTTTAGAAAAGGCAGAAGAACCAGAGATCAAATTGGCAACCTCCACTGGATCATGGAAAAAGCAATAGAGTTCCAGAAAAACATCTATTTCTGCTTTCTTGACTATGCCAAAGCCTTTGACTGTGTGGATCACAATAAACTGTGGACAGTTCTGAAAGAGGTGGGAATACCAGACCACCTGACCTGCCTCTTGAGAAATCTGTATGCAGGTCAGGAAGCAATAGTTAGAACTGGACATGGAACAACAGACTGGTTCCAAATAGGAAAAGGAGTACGTCAAGGCTGTATATTGTCACCCTGCTTATTTAACTTATATGCAGAGTACATCATGAGAAACGCTGGGCTGGAAGAAACACAAGCTGGAATCAAGATTGCCAGGAGAAATATCAATCACCTCAGATATGCAGATGACACCACCCTTATGGCAGAAAGTGAAGAGGAACTAAAAAGTCTCTTGATGAAAGTGAAAGAGGAGAGTGAAAAAGTTGGCTTAAAGCTCAACATTCAGAAAACGAAGATCATGGCATGTGGTCCCATCACTTCATGGGAAATAGATGGGGAAACAGTGGACACAGTGCCAGACTTTATTTGGGGGGGCTCCAAAATCACTGCAGATGGTGACTGCAGCCATGAAATTAAAAGACGCTTACTCCTTGGAAGAAAAGTTATGACCAACCTAGATAGTATATTCAAAAGCACAGACATTACTTTGCTGACTAAGGTCTGTCTAGTCAAGGCTGTGGTTTTTCTTGTGGCCATGTATTGATGTGAGAGTTGGACTGTGAAGAAGGTTGAGCGCCGAAGAATTGATGCTTTTGAACTGTGGTGTTGGAGAAGACTCTTGAGAGTCCCTTGGACTGCAAGGAGATCCAACTAGTCCATTCGGAAGGAGATCAACCCTGGGGTTTCTTTGGAAGGAATGATGCTAAAGCTGAAACTCCAGTACTTTGGCCACCTCATGCAAAAAGTTGACTCATTGGAAGAGACTCTGATGCTGGGAGGGAATGGGGGCAGGAGGAGAAGGGGATGACAGAGGATGAGATGGCTGGATGGCATCACTGACTCGATGGACGTGAGTCTGAGTGAACTCCGGGAGTTGGTGATGGACAGGGAGGCCTGGCGGGCTGTGATTCATGGGGTCGCAAAGAGTCGGACATGCCTGAGCGACTGAACTAACTGTAACTGACTAGACGGACCTTTGTTGGCAAAGTCACACCTTAGTTTTAGACATAAGTGGCCCACAGAATTGTATGCTTTTATCTTATTTGTGTGTGTGTGTGTAATAAAGTTTTATTACAGTATAAAGGAGATAGAGAAAGCTTCTGATATGGACATCAGAAGGGGGCAGAAAGAGTACCTCCTTGTTAGTGTTAGCAATGAAGTTATATACTCTCCAATGAATCCAAAGAATGTCTGGAGGTTGTAAAGACCTCACAAGACCTACTCCCATAATTTACATTTTAAGATAACAGAATTAGCCAGAAGGTTTAATCCAGAGAAGGTCCTCAGGCAGAATACATTATTGTTATATAATCCTTGTAAAGAGCAGATCTACTCCCATATTTACAGAATTAGCCAGAAGGTTTAATCCAGAGACTGTCCTCAGGCAGGATACATTATTGTTATATAATCCTAAACAATGTAGAGAAGGAAAAAAAAGTTTGTCCTTTCTTCCTCCTTGAGAATTCCAGACCCCTCTCTCCTTGGGGATCCCTAGACTTCTTAATAATCTGCCTAAGAAATGACTCTCATTACCCCTTTTTCTTTTAGGAGAATTATGTTGCCTAGGGAAAAAGGGCATCATTTTCGTTCCAGAACTGCTTCCAAGCTGAGAAGGGGCATTGTCCCTAAATTGGCAAGGCACCATATTCTCCTAATCCTCATATTGAGGATATCTGATCCAGGGGCCCCAAATAGAAGCTGGAGAAAGTTGCAGCAGTAGCAGGAGTTTGAGCAACCATTTGTAACTTAAAAGCTTTCATGCAGCTAGAAACAAATCCAGTTACACAGTTACGGATGCAGGGCAACAGAGTCATGAAAACAAGTTAAAAATCAAAATTAAAAGTCACATTATGTCCATATTTAAAGTACGAAGTGTTGCACCAGTCCATTTTAGGGTTGGTAGATGTCACCAGTTGAAGAAGAGGCATCGCATGTGACTGTTGTTGAAAGTATTTACAGACTTGGAGAAAGTCTTTTCCTTGAAGTGGAGATGTCCACCACGGGAAGCCTTCCCCTGATGAAGAGGGGAATACTCCACAGACCCAGCAGTTAGACTGACAGTGGAATGTAGTGTAGGAGTGAGCCCAGGACAGGAAGGCATTGTCTTGAAAATCGAACGGCAGACTCAGGATATTTGGAGTCAGCAGAAGTAAGCTCACATAGGTTATCAGGCCCATCTTTTGCAGTCCTCCAATGGATACCGTGGCCATGCAGTATCGCATAGGAAGACCAGGTGTGTCTTCTTTAAGCCCCGCGGATCAAGTCTATCCCAGTTTTTCAGGATACAGTTCAAAGGAGTGAGGCTGGAATTGTCAGCTCCCATCTTGTCCTGAAGGATCCCGGGCGAACCCCCAAGATGAAAGGTTGTTGTTGAATCACGACGCAGGGATTCTTGGCCCTGAAGGAGAAGAATTCATTCCGGGGCCAGAGATAAGGCTTGATTACTCAGAGCTTTTGTGTAATAAAATTTTATTAAAGTATAAAGGAGATAGAGAAAGCTTCTGGCATAGACATCAGAAGTGGGCAGAAAGAGTCTGCTTTTATCTTAAACCTGTTCAAGCCAGGAGCTTAAAACGAGCACTTTAGATGTACAGGAAAGAACCCTTCCTTGTCCCAGCCCAGAGCTCCCAGTTCAGCTCAGGGCTTTCCTTGCCCCTCCCCTCCCTGAAGAGCCTGCTCCAACTCCACGGGAATGCACAGTTTCTTTAGGGACCTGAAGCAAAGTGTTCAGAGTTAGGGTCACACGCCCTTCTAGTGTCAATCTGTGCTGCACTGTCCACCTTCTTCCCTCCACCATCCCGGTGTGGGAATCACTCCGGACTTAAAATCTCAGCATCTGGCCCCCTGCCCCAAGTAAATCCAGACACCCCTGTTACAGGTGGGATAGCTTTTCCTTTGAGTTTGAAATAGCTCAGAAACTTAAAAGTTCCCTTGGAATTTTCTGACTTCATTCCGGGGAAAACACGACCTTTCTCATTTTCCTGCTTTAAATTCTTTACTATCTCTGCCTCCCCCTGTAAAGTCCTCTTGCAAGGCAGTAAGTAGATGGGTACCCCGCCCCCCACCACCACGCCAGGGTGAGCAGTTGAAAATTCATTTCCCGTGCACCAGTACTGCAGGATGAGAATAGCAGGACAATCGAGAGAGGAGGCTGGGACCTGCCCGGACCGAAGGTAAGTGACCACATGTTTTTCATTCTCTATGTCAAGGAGAATTTCTGACTAGAAAGTTCCTCGGAGGTTAAAAGGGGAGTGATGCCAAGCTACCAGAAGGCCTCTTTGCTGGAATCCATCTTGGCTGAGAGATGCCTGCGAACGTGAGGGAAGACCCTGAGATACACCAAATAAGGACTCTGGACCAGGCAAATCAAAATGATTGGCCAAAGAAAAACTGGAAGAAATGTCCCATAAAAGTGATTTAAACCACCACAAGGGTGTGACTCTCTCTGAGCCCACTGTGTGTCTATCCACATGTACTGTACTCTTTCCTCCTAATAAACACGACTGGTTTCACTGCTTTCCCTCTTTGTGGGAATTTCTTCTGCAAAGCCAATGGGCCAGGGCCTTGTCACCAGCCACTGGTCTATTGGCCAGGATTCAGCTCTGTCATTCCATGATCTCAGGAGCTGAAACCCTGCTCCAAGCCTCTTCAGGCTGAGGCCACCTGAGATCAGATTCACCCCTCAGCCCCTGGAGGGCAGTGCCAGCTGCCTGGCTCCCAGGGAGGTTGCATCCTCTCCCCAGTCCTGAGATTCTAAAGAGCCCACCTCTCACCCGCGACCCCCACCCCCGGCCCCGTGTCCTCCTGTCCCCCTCTGGTGGGTCTTTCTGCTCCACAGGACCCCTTCATAGTCAGCCCTTCCCCTCACCCGTTGTGGGGCAGTGTAGTTTCTTATGACCAAAGTAATCTAATCATACAGGGTTTTTCCTTGTTGAACCATTCTGGAGCTGTGAGTTTTCTGGTATCTCAGGTAAAAGACCAAACCTCTTCTATGCCTGACACTGGTGAGTTTCCTCCCCCAGATAGATTCTGTAGTGTACAAGTAAGCTGGTGCCATACATCCAGGATTTGCAGGCTTTCTCTCCTGTGCAGCCAAAAGTTATGCTGAGGTTGGAAGCTGTCTCACACATGCTGTACTCTAGGGTCTGTCTCTCCTATGGTTGGTTCCTCTGGTGCTCATCCAGGTGTGAGCTTTACCTGAAGCTTTTCCCACATTCTCCACAAGAACTGGGGTTTCTCCTCAGTGTCATCAGCTGGTGGTGATGAGAACACTGAGCTCTGTATGAAGCTTTTGCCACTCACTATATTTTGGGCTTTTCTTAGCGTGGATTCTCTGCTGCACCTTCTGAATGGTGCATGAAAGGTTTTCTGATAGTCAAGGCAGTGATATGGCCTCTCCCCGTGTTCGGCATGGTGAGGCATGACCAGGACTAAAGCTATTCTTGCACTCACCGCCCACTTGGAGTGTCTCCTGGCTGTGGACTTCCAGGTCTGCTCTGGCTAGAGATTTCCTCACGTCCCTTACACTGGTAGGGCTTCTCTCTGGCTTGTGTCTCCTGATGGCACAGGGGCTCTGCCAGAACTCTTCCCATTCTCCCCTGTGTCGTTTATGAAGACAACAGAAATATTGTTTCTGGGTTATTTTCCCAGGTGTCTAAGCATTTCCTCGTTGCCTGACTTCACAGCCTTGCCCATTATCACTGGCATGCTGTTTGGTTTCTCCTAATAATGCCCTGGAAGTTTCACTCCCCCCACCCTCCACCATTTTCTTCTGTCTTGAAGCCTTTTCATTCTTTTATCTTAGAATCTAAAGGAAAAAGTAAGACGTAAATATGTTAGTCTTGAAATGGGATTTGCCACTGGAGCGGCGGATGGTTGGAACGATTACACTAGGCTAGGCTGAAGCAGAAGTATGTCTGAATACAGGACTTTAGAGAGGTCAAAGGCAAAGACAGCAGAAGGGATGCTTGACTGACTGTGTCTAAACCCATAAGTAAAGTCTTTTCATAGGCCATGTTCATATGGTCGGTTCTGAATGTTCACTTTATAGTCTTGTATTCAGCTCTTCTGTTAAGCCTTATTTGGTTACTTCTGCCTCCCTCTGCTCTACAATCCCTCATTTAGTTGAAACCACTCATTTATAATCCTTCCTTCTCTTTCTTCCTTTCCTACTTCTTTCACAGACGTGTGTAGCACTTCCTATATGTGAGGCACTCTTCAAGGTGCATTTCACAGATATACGTGAAATATATATGAAGGTCCGTTAGACGTTCTGCCATCACTCACCTGTAACTCCATCCCTCATGTCAAAAATCCTCCATTTCAGGACCTCCAAGCCAGGGCCAGGCGCCTCACCACCACTTCCGCGTGAGTCCAGGTTGGGCGCCTGTGAGGCAGGTCTGGCCGCGCTTTGGCCAGCGTTACAGCGATCCCTGCCTCGAGGCCGGGGGGAGGTAAGGGGGTGGGGGTGGGTGGGGGGCGTGGGCAGGGCAGAGAGCAGTGGGAGGGACGAGCGCCGGGCACGTGTGTTTACTGGATGCCCCGCCTCTATTTGCATTTACCAGACTTGACTGGGATCTTGATGTAAAGCCGGCATACCTGTTAGGTCCCTGGGGGTGGGTGTCCATTTTGACAATGGACTTAATTATGCCTTTTATAGCTTTTTTTTTTTTTCCTAGTGAAAGATTCAATCCAAAGTAATACATTGCATTTAATTGTCATGTCTCTTTAATCTCCTTTAGCCATTTAAAAAGATCATCTCAAAATGCATCATAGACCTAAATGAAAAATCTAATACTTCTATAAAACAGCTGGATGAAAACAGAAATTTGTGACCGTGGATTAGGCAAATATTTCTTAGGCAGAACACACAAAGAATGAACCATGTAAGAAAAAAACTTGATAACTGAAGTTGATCAAAATTTTAAAATTTTGCTCTTCAAACACTGTTAAGAAAATGAAGAGAAGCCACAGGCTGGGAGAAAACATTTGTAAAACACGGGTGTGATCATTTGAAAACAGAATATATAAAGATAATTCTTCTTCATGAATAAGACACTTGAATTTTTAAAATGTGCAACAGATTTGAACTTCACCAAAGGAAGATATGCACAGCCATAAACATGTGAAAAGATGCTCAAATAATTATCCACTAGGGAAATGGAAATTAATGCCATAATGAGATACTATTAAACTTGATACAATAGCTAAAATAAAAACCTGACAATACAAAATGCTGACTCAGATATAGAGGAACTATAAATTTCACACACTGCTGGAGGAAATGCATAAAATTAAATGTATATTTACCATCAGTTCAGTTCAGTTCCGTCGCTCAGTCGTGTCCGACTCTTTGCGACCCCATGAATCGCAGCACGCCAGGCCTCCCTGTCCATCACCATGTCCCGGAGTTCACTCAGACTCACGTCCATCGAGTCCATGATGCCATCCAGCCATCTCATCCTCGGTTGTCCCCCTCTCCTCTTGCCCCCAATCCCTCCCAGCATCAGAGTCTTTTCCAATGAGTCAACTTTTTGCATGAGGTGGCCAAAGTACTGGAGCTTCAGCTTTAGCATCATTCCTTCCAAAGAAATCCCAGGGCTGATCTCCTTCAGAATGGACTGGTTGGATCTCCTTGCAGTCCCAGGGACTCTCAAGAGTCTTCTCCAACACCACAGTTCAAAAGCATCAATTCTTCGGCACTTAGCCTTCTTCACAGTCCAAGTCTCACATCCACACATGACTACTGGAAAAACCATAGCCTTGACTAGACGGACCTTAGTCGGCAAAGTAATGTCTGTGCTTTTGAATATACTGTCTAGGTTGGTCATAACTTTTCTTCCAAGGAGTAAGCGTCTTTTAATTTCATGGCTGCAGTCACCATCTGCAGTGATTTTGGAGCCCCCCAAAATAAAGTCTGACACTGTGTCCACTGTTTCCCCATCTATTTCCCATGAAGTGATGAGTCAATAATCCCACTGCTAGCTGTTACCAAAGAAATATATGTCCACACAAATTTCTGTATACAAATATTTATAGCAGCTTTGTTCATAATAGTAAAAAAAATTGAAAAAACTAAACGTCTAAACTGAAGAATTGATAAGCTAATTGATATACATACATACAATGGAACATTACTCACTATTAAACTACCGATACATACAATAATATGGATAGATTGCAAAAGCATTATGCTAAGAGAAAAAAGCCAAATACATGACATTCTGGAAAAGACAAAACCATCAGTAGTACAAGAGGACTGACAACAAAGCGGTGAAAGAGCTTTTGGGGATGAAGGATACGTTTTATATCTTGATTGTAGGGGTCATTCCACACTTGTATGCCTCTGTCAAGACTCAACAAACCATACACCAAAAGGGGTGAATTTTACTAGAAGTAAATCATATCTCAATAAAGCTGAATTTTTTAAACAGAAAATAATAGCAAAAATGAACTGTGACTTCCCTGGCCGTTCAGTGGTTAAGAATCTGCCTTGTAAGGCAGGAGACCTGAGTTTGACCCCTGGTTAGGGAACTACAATCTCACAATCTCTGCGGCACTACCCAAAAAACCCCCAATGCAGCCAATAAACAAAAAACAGACAAGGAAGGGCACATAGGCACATAGATGGTGAGAAACTAGACCAGAAAGGGGTTCTGCCTACAAGAAGCAAGGCAGCAGCAGTAGACAAGATGACAGATTCGAGTATAAAATTGTTAAGAGCACTATTTTAAAAAATGGATGGTAATTCATAGAAATATATTTTACATCATTATCCTGCTTACACATACATTCCTGTAACAAGCAGTGTCAAAGAACAATACTTACTATATAGGAAAATGAAACCTAGTAAACCCCAATCATAATCTTATTAATACTTAAATACAATACACAAAGAATACCTGCTGCTGCTGCTGCTAAGTCGCCTCAGTCGTGTCCGACTCTGTGCGACCCCATAGACGGCAGCCCACCAGGCTCCCCTGTCCCCGGGATTCTCCAGACAAGAACACTGGAGTGGGTTGCCATTTCCTTCTCCAATGAAAGTACAAAAACCCGAGTTCATAAAGCTTGTATTTAATGTGATGGGTGTGCTTGCCTGTTCATCAGTTCGTTCCAGTCAGGCACACACGAAGATAAGGCCACACGCATGTCAGGTGCGCTATTAAGCCTATTTCTTTTTTTTGTTTTTAATCGTGTCAAGATCGAAAATCCTAGTTCACACAAATAGGTAGATGTGAATGGTAATAATAGCAATATACTCTTTCTACTTAGCAGTGGAAATTCCTCTAATCTTAATCCAGAATGCTGACAAACTTAATGTCTTATAATAATTCCTCAGTGTGAATGATGAACTGAGCTGCAATAATTCATTCTCTTCTTCGGGCACCAAATTTAACTCAATGATTGATTCCGGGGTTTGAAAAGCAAATGGATCTTTTATCCAGATATTTTCCTTTAATGATGCAAATTTCTCTTCTGGAAAGTAATGATGAAAGGTTTGAGAAAAAGAAGTGAGATGTATTAATATCTCTGATTTTATTTCCTTTAAGCATTCTTCATTAATAATGTTCTCTTCAATGTGTTTCAACAATGTAGGGAACATATAGTAGCTAGGACGATTACTTTTAAGTCTAGTTTGCCATAACAATAACATCTTTTGGAATCCTTGAATGTGTTCAAGATACTGAAACATATCATTGTTTTTCCCTTGTAGTTTCAAACTTAATTCATTTAAAATGCCAAAAATATCACTTAAATATGCCAATTTTGATACCCAAACATCATCTTCAAAAATATTTGCCAAATGAGATTGCTTTTCAATGAGAAAAATGTAAATCTCATGCCTGAGTTCATATATCCTGCTCAATAGTTTTCCTTGAGACAACCAACGAATTCTGTATGAAACAGTAAGTGGGTATAGTTCTCTCCGATCTCTGAACAAAATATTTCAAGAAGTCGGCTATTCAATGAGCTTCCTTTACTAAAATTAACAATTTTCACTGCATTTTTCAACACGTCCATTAGGCTCGGCGGAATTTCTTTGGATACCAAAGCTTCTCGGTGAATAAAACAATGATTCCAAAGACCATTGTTGTGGGTGGCTTTTAACAAGTTTTCAAGAAGTCTGCTATGTTTCCCAGATTTGCTGCTCCATCACTTGAGATTCCTTTACAGTTTCTCCAGTTTAATTTATATTGACCAACAACGCACTTATCTAATTCAGTGAATACATCTAATCCGGTTACCTGTGAATTTAAATTTAAACAACACAACAGATCTTCTATAAAATCATCTTGCCACATATATCTGACATATACCAAGAGTGTGGGACCACTAGCAGTATCAGTGCTCTCATCAAGTTGGATTGCAAAATCGATACCAGACTGTAGCCATGTCATAAGCATTGCTTCTAAATGTTTTGCAATAGTACAGATTCGGCGAGATATTGTATTATCACTAAGAGGTATAGTTCTTAATCTGTCAGCTGATTTATCGTCAAAGATGGTACGTACCATATCCATACATGCTGGGAGAATAATTTTTTCAGCAGCTGTGTGAGCCATTTTCTCTTTTGCCACTCGATACGCCACTAAATAGGATGATAACAAGGCTCTCTCATTCATAGCTGCGGAACGACTAAGAAATTGAGGTGATTATGTTACTTCTTTCTGTTGGAAAATGGTCTTCTTCATCATCTTCCCCTTCCTCCTCCACTTTTACTATCACTATGCCTTCCATCTCTTGAGTAGCCTGAGGAGACAAATCTGCGGCATTCCTGGATTCAGGAGTCATTGGTCAGCTTCTAAGAACTGGCTCACTTAATCCAAAGAGGGTCTGTCTGCAGGACTTTCCTTTTTGTCCTACATGTTTTATGAGCTCCGTTTTTGCTATCCTGCAGGGTTGAAAAATTTAATAGCTGTATTAAAAGGTAATATTGTATTGCTACGGGGCTAACACCTCATCCATGAAGACAATTCATGAAATCCAATGGTGTGACATGTCAAGGCTGAATAACTGTTATGCATGTTAGCTGTGTACCAGGCAGTTTTGGTACCTTGCATACACAGCTCATTTAATTCTCAAGGAAACCTAATGAAGCACACAGTTATTATTCCTATTTTAAAAGATGAGAAAGATTAAATAATGTGTCTAACAACATAGTGTAGTGGATCCAGTACTCACACCCAAGTCTGAAGCTCAGGGTCCTAGCTATGCTGCTACACTGCCATCTAGTCAGTCTTGTAAAGTGATCGACAAAGTTTGGTGTTCAAGACCACCACTGGAGCACAGAGGAAAACAATTAAAATGTTTATTTATTTTAAAAGAAGTATTGAAATCCATTAAGCTTTCCTGATAGTCATCTTATAGCATTTATATGTCATCATTTGTGTTGCTGCTCTTCATCTTCCAACTATTATATTTTCTTTGTTCACTTTCTTTTAGTTTTAGTGATCTATCATCTGAAAAGTCTTATTTCCGGTATTTTAAGATCAAGGAAAAGAAATCTTGGTTTTTGAGATAGGATCAAAGATTTAAAAGTGGGGTATGTGGAATAACACATTCCTAGAGGCCTTCCCTCCCAGTGAATCAAAATGAAGACTACAAGCAAGGGAAACTCAAAAGATACAGGGCTGAGATCAGGACCTGGTCAGGTCTTCCTGGAGTGTTTCCCTGCTCATATCCCAGGCAAGAAGCAGTAGAAAGACTGGGCTTTATTTTGCATTTCTTGACGTTGCCCTTAACATAGTTACTTGCACCCAGGAGATATTTTTAAAAATATTTGTTTAAATGAGTATCATGTCAACATTTTTTGCCCATTTGTAGAATGTCCAACAAATTCGTTATAGGCATGGCATTTCAATACTTGGAAGGGCTTATCATTTAGAAATTAAGAGATTTCATTATATTGTCAGGTTATTTACAAAATATCTGAGTAAGAATAGGAGGAATGTTACAGAAGCACAGGTTTAAAATGGAAAAATAGTGTCCACGATAAGTTATTTATATGTCTCCCACCACAGTGTGTAACCAACCTATTTCTCCAGCAAATATTAAGGTTTCATTGATTTGCTTACAGTGCATTCTCCATAACTTATTTATTGATTGCAAATGATCTGTTTAGCACAGGCCTGTCTGTATAAGTGTTTTCTTTGGTCCTCTGCCACTTAAGTGTCTCTCATTAGTAACAGTGCCTTTGTGCATACTGGCGGTGCTTCAGGAAATGGAGATGGGGCATTAGGTTTGGTCAAGCTGGATTTTTCAGCTAATTTCCCTTTATCAATGAATGTCATAGTTGGGTGGGCCCTTGGAGACAGTTTATTTTACTTAGGATCAATTCCAGACTTCGTGTTTGTCTAAGAGCATCCTGCAAATCGGTGGCAGAGAGAGGCTGGTGGTTACCAGTCTTCAAGTGACCCAACGCATTTTCCACTGCACCATCACAAACTCCCTTCACTACTCAGCCCTCGAAGTCAAGCACATTTTCCTCCCACAGTTGAAAAATTCACCTGGTGTTCTAGCAGAAATCACTCCTTTTAAAAAGCCTTCAGAAACTTCAGAAACTGAAATGAAGAGGGTGAAGTGTATGTAATCTTTTCCTGCTGCACTCGAATCACTTTATTCACTAGGCGTCAAACATTCTTTAATCACAGCCATTCACGGTGGTGGATTTGAGGGTGAGCGGATGATCTGTAAACACGAGGCTTAACAAACTTGTCCGCTAAACAAAACAAAACGCGGATCTTGGTAGCTTCTGGGGTCGTCCTCATTTTACACCTCGAGATCACCAGGGGAAAAAGCCCTCACCAGAAGGAAAGGAAATGGGGTAAGCCCAGGAGCACAGAAATTAGACTAGTCATTTGTCCCCGACCCCTTGGGGGTGAAAACCAAGGGCGAGGATGGGGCACGCAGGCTGCCGCCTCTCGGACCCATAGGTATCTCTTCCCAATTTAGAAGCCAAGGATCCGCGGCTGTCTCTGCAGGGAGACGGCGCTTCCTATGGCGGAGGCTGGGACCAAGGACAGGGACACGACCCTCCACCCCGTTCGGAGACCGGCGTGGTGAGCGGGATCACGGAACACGGTTTTCCACGTCCACCTGCGTCCACGCCCCTCCGCCCCGGCCGGACCCGCCTCTCACCGTGAACCCTGGAGAAGCCCGGGGTGCTGGGATAGAAAAGGGAGGTGACTCTGGGGATCAAGGGGCAGTGGACCAGTTCCCAGTCCCTCCGTTCGCCAGAACCCAGAGTGTCACAAAAGCCGGAAGTGCGTCAACACCGGCCTTCCGGGTCTGCGCTGCGCTTTGCGTGGGGTGCGGGGGTGGTCCTCGCGGAGGACTTTGGTCCTTCTTCCCCAATCATGGTTCGGGCTTCGGGGATGTCTTTTCTAAGCTCAGCTTTTCCCGGCGGGGAAAAAGGGGTTAAGTTTCACTCAGTACTTCCCGTTCAGGAACTTACACGGTTCTATTTTTTCTTATTGATGGCAGGTATTGTAATAATTCTAGGTATTGTCAAACAATAATAGTGATTGTGTGTCTGTGTCTATGGCAGAGGCATTGAAGCAAAAATGTAGACAGAAGATCAAAGTGAAGTTGAGGATGAGTGGTTTCACAAAACCAAAGTGGTTGCTTCTCTGGGTACCCTGATTGGGTATTGCTGCTTGAATGGTCGTGTGGCAAAAGGTTGCCTGCCAGAGCAGTAAACAGAAGGTGTGGCCCAGCAAACCTGCAGCCACTGCAGCCACCCCCAGCTGTGCACCCTGAGGGAGTTTGGGATGGACAAAAAGTTAGGATGGCCTTGGAAAGTTAAGATGCATATCAAAGTAATGATTTCAAAGAGCCCAGTCTCCTGCATCTTCTCACATATAGGAAGGCACTAAAATCATTAATGTGAGATGTCTGGTTTTAATTAACGGTAGTCTTTTGATGTTCTGGCTACCTGGCTGTTGTTGCAAAATTCTACACAATCTGGCTTCTTCCTAACATCTTTAGAGCAGTCCCTCAAGAGTCACCTGAGAGGCTGTTTTCCAGGCTTCAAGTTCCTAATTTTGTCCATCAAATGAAACATAAATCTCGACTTTTAAGTTGTGCATTTTTTTCAGTCGATGGTATTTTCAAATATTTGTTCATTGGGGAGCAAGTATTCTTTCCAATACTAAATAGTTACAAGATTCTGAGCTTGGCTAATGTATCCAGGGAGTTTTCTGAGTGATAATAGTGGAATTACAATTTGAGGCATTTTGGCTGTCAAATGCAATCACAGTAATTACATCTTTTACTATTCACCTAAAAATCCTTTTTATTTGGCTGCTCCAAATCGTAGTTGCAGCTCTTGGAATCTTTAGTTGTGCCATTTGAACACTTGGCTGTGATATGTGAGATCTAGTTCCCTGACCAGGAATCGAACTCAGGCTCCCTGCATTGGGAGCGAGGAGTCTTAACCACTGGACCACTAGGGAAGTCCCTAAGTGCTTATATTTTGTAACCTGCATCCCATTATGAACCGTGTAACTGATAGGCCTGTGTGGAACACTGATTACCTCACTTTTCCCCACACCTAAGACCCCTGCTTCTTTATCCCGTAAAAATCTCACGTCCCTCATCTACAGGGAGGTAGATGTGAGATTTGTTCTCCTGCGTCCTCACTCAGCTGTCTTGTGAATAAACTCTCTGCTGCAAACCTCACTTTCTCAGTGTTTGACTTGTTGCCCGTTGGGCAAGCGACCTAGTTCTTACTGAGTTGTTAATGACAAGCAGGAAGTAATGTGTCGTCTGTTGTCTCGGGGATCTCAACAGGAACAACAGACATCAACAGGAAGCGTAGTTGCGTTCAACACACACAAAGTTTTCAACCGGAGCTGTCCAATAAGCAATTGACTAAGCAGTGCTTTATTTATTTTTTGAAACAACGAATCTCTTATCTGTGATGCTGACTCCATTGTGACAAATACTGTAGACTAGAAAGGCTATGTCATTGAAAGAAGTTGTTTTAGATCCCTGAGATACTCGAAGAAGAAAGGAAGGGAAGGCATATAAGAGTATTCCAGAGGCTTATGTAGTTTGAAAAAGCACGGAGACGGTCACACTTGATTTTTCTTATTTTTAATCGGAAATGTCAAACATCATTAAAGGGTAATACCTGATTTGGGAGCCTAAACAAAGGAAAAGTATCTAAAGTCCCTTTCAAATCACTGTTTATAGTCTTTAGGAAACTTGCCAGTTCCTGGTGGACCTAGCTCAACCACAGGACATCACATCCCCTAAGGATCCAGGAGACCACAATGGCCCAGGGGCTTTTGTGCCAGCCCTGGGACTGCCTGTTCACATGCTCCTACACTGTCCATCCTTGCTTCTGCACAGCCCTTTCCATCAGGAACACACCACTTTTCCAGTCTCTCTCCCACTCCAGCTTGCTCAGTGCCCCTACCTTCCCCCAAGAACCGCGTTATATTTCAATCCTAGGATTTTCTGAGGTCTTCATATCACCGAAGCGCCTTCAACACTGGCTTTAATTAGCGTGTTTGTACCCTTGAGCTAGCTTCCGACCAGCTGATTCATGGAAGTCGGACCACTAGGTGGGCCATTGGTCCTCATTTCTCATACCCACCCACCCCCAAGCGCAAGGGCCACCACCCTGCGATGAGTCTTGAGGGTTGGCTGGAGCCAGGGATGGGCCAGCGGGGGCGCCATCCCAAATCTGGGTCGGCTGCGGTCACTATCGGTGTACTGGTTAGAGTGGCCAGTCAGGGTCAGCAGGAGGGTGAGACCGGCAACAGGACACGTAAAAGCCTCTGGAAGCGCGCCTCGGTTTCCTGAGGCCCTCATCCGGGGCCCTCATCCGGGGCCCTCATCCGGGGCCCTCATCCGGGGCCCTCATCCGGGGCCCTCATCCGGGGCCCTCATCCGGGGCCCTCATCCGGGGCCCTCATCCGGGGCCCTCATCCGGGGCCCTCATCCGGGGCCCTCATCCGGGGCCCTCCCTGCCCCCGCTGTCGGACTCCGCCTCCGGAAGTGCCAGCGAGAAGCGCAGCCTCCGAGCAGTCTAGAGCGACCCCCCCTCCCCCGCCCCAAACCCTGGGGCGGCTTCGAGAGCACTGGTGTCCGCGACGCGATAGCCGCCCGGCTCTCCCCTCCACCCTGGTGAGTCCCCGGAAGCCGTCCTGAGGTCGCGTTGGGTCGGCGCCTTGTTTAGCCTCCTGGGGAGGAGCAGGAGTCTGCTGGCTCCGGCCGACGGCGGTTCCCGTCCCCAGAAGCGCGCAGGGCCGGTGTGCGACAACCAGTTTCTCTTCAGTCAGGGTTCGCCCCGACGCCCGGCGGACGAAGGGCTGGGCCATCAGGACCCAGTGACCGTGGCTTGCTGTGAGATGGGTTTCCGGGGCCCGCTTCGCCCTTTTCGGGCCGTTTCTTGACAGAGCAGAGAAGTGGGAGGGCGGTAGCGCCGAGCGAGGCCTTCTGAGGGCAGGGCGTGAGGGCCCTTTCTGAGGGTGTGGAAGGGGGACGGGGCCCTGCTGCGTCCTTTGGTGTGAAGGACAACCAGTCCGACCTGTTTGAGTCGCAGCCCTTCCCTGTTACTGTCAGGGTCGTGGGAAGAGGTTTGCCCACCTAGTCTGAGTTGTCGAAGGGTCTGACCCCCAAAGTGGAATTTAGTCATCAGTCAGGGTTTCCCTTGTGGCTCAGCTGGTAAAGAATCCGCCTGCAATGCGGGAGACCTGGGCTCAATCCCTGAAATGGAAAGATCCCCTGGAGAAGGGAAAGGCTACCCACTCCAGTATTCTGGCGTGGAGAATCCCATGGACTGTAGTCCATGGGGTCGCAAAAAGTCGGACACGACTGAGCGACTTTCAGTTACTCATTCACTCAGGGCCACTCAGTAATTCAGAATGGGCTGACAGAGTGTTTACCAAGTAATTCCTCAGGGTCTTGCTTTAAAAAATAACAAGTAATAATGCATTTCTCGAGAATTAATGTATTTCACTGGGTACACACTTGATCCTTGAAAGAAGTTTGTAAATTTCAGGTATTTTGAATTTCCACAGAAATCTCTACACTATTAAATTGTCTTTATTTTAAAAAATTCCACAAGTTCAGAATTAGTGAAGTTCAAATAAACCTGTAAACTTGGACCATATGACATGGTTCTTAAATATCTGAAAGTGAATGATGTCCATTTTTCTTTCTGCTCTATATTTAGGTGGTTAATTGTTATTAACTATTTTCACTGTGTCTGCAGTGTGTAAGATACTTTGTTAAGTCATGAAGGTGTCAAATGATGGCTATTTTAACTTGTTACAATCATTTCTCCTCATCTCACTCCGCAGTGATGGTCATTGTCCTCCAGAACAGTGATGGAGGAGATACCAGCCCAGGAAGCAGCAGAATCTCCAGTGGTCCAGTTTCAGTCCTTGGAGACCCATTCTGAGGGTCTGTCCCCAGAGCCTCAGTTCGTGCAGGATACCGACATGGAACAGGGACTCACTGGGGGTAAGGCAGAGAGAATACTTCCATCCAGGAGAATGGGAGTGTAGAGGGACTCCTGGGCCTGGGATGAGAGAGGCCGGGGCTTCAATGAGAGGATGGCCCCTAGAGGGAGGTCTAGCAGGGAGGGACAGATGTGGCTCAGTTCAGTCCTGATTGGGGCCCCTCTGTGGAGGTCAGCCTGTCCTTCTTTAATAGGCAGAGTGGTCTTCACTCACTCTATTCAGGCTTTTTTCTTTCATATAATTTTCACTTCATCCCAGTTACCACATTGAGAATAAGTTAGAAGAAATGCTGCTTTTGCTGCCCCTCACAGTCCTTGCCTCGCTTTCACTTCCTCTTAGATTTAGGGCCTGTCCCTAACCCTGTTCCTTTAACTTAGTTTCTTCCTTCCTTGACCTTTTGTGCTTTACCAGCTGCCATTATGTTGCAACTGCAGTGTTTTTGACTGCTCTAATTTTGATCAAGAAAGCAACCATTTAATTCCTGGGTTGAGCACAGGCTTAGAGCAGTGTATACATACCACATACAGACTGTAAAATAACATTTTTATGTGTTATAAAGATAGGTTGGTCTGTCTTGTACTCCCTTTGTTTTGTATGAAGTTTGTCTGAGATTTACTTGTGGCCAACTGCAGTGCCTGAAATAACCTGTCTGTCAGGAACACCAACTGAATGCCATGGTCTTTTGAGTGCTGTGGGGCATTGTTCGAGTGTAGAAAGGATTATGAGGAAACAGATGACCATTCCTTATTCTTGGGGGCTTTACACACTGGTTGCAGAGACGGTGCTCATTCTCAAAAGTTTACAGAGCAGTGTCTGGGAGAGGGTCAGAAGTCTACTGAATAACCATGGCCTTGGATGAGTCACTGCAAACCTTTATGCTTGGCTTTGCCCATCTGCAAAACAGGTAATGGTGCTCACTTTTTTGACATGACATTTATGTCATGATGTGGGGATGTAGTGCAATATGAGATTTCATAGTAAAATCCTGAATGATGGGTCTAAACATGTGGAAGGAGGGCATGCAGGTGTTGAGGATAGTGCAGGACAAACTCAGTATCCGATAAACATTCATTGGTTTTACTGTAATGTCGATGTGAAGAAGGGTCCCACTGACTCTCTTGTGAGGGCTCCCTGGGAAGGGCTGCTCTCACTCTTGGCTCCTTTCTCCTCCCTCAGCTCCACCTGTTCCCCAGGTGTCTTCTCTTCCCCACGAGGGAAGCCCAGGAGACCAGGCAGCTGCGCTCCTGACAGCCAGGTACCAGGTGAGCTGAGGAACCCTCTGCTTTTTCTCAGGGACTATTGCTGCTGATTGAGCGTGGCCCTTTTCCTCATCCCATCCATAAGCTTTGCCTGGAGATCTTTTTTTAATAGCAGATCACAGGTTGGGTGCCTATCATCCTCAGAGAGCCGGACTTGACAGAAACCACCTTTCCGTCTCCCCAATACCACCAGTAAACACTGTTCCTTTATCCTTGGTGCTATCATGGGTGCTTATTAGATGTTAAAGGGTTGTGGAACCTATTCCCAAGATGCTCCTCTGTTCTCCCTCCTTTCCAACGTAAATGCACACTGCAGACCCTCTGTGTCATCTTTGTTCTCTGGCCGCGATGGTGTGTTGGCCGCCTTCGCCAGAGCAGCCAGGCTGTGTTATTTCAGGAATTTGTGACATTCGAGGATGTGGCTGTGCACCTTACTCGAGAGGAATGGGGATGCCTGGACCCTGTTCAGAGGGCTCTCTACAGAGAAGTGATGTTAGAGAATTATGGGAACCTGGTCTCACTGGGTAAGGATTGCCTTTCCTATTATTCAGTTTACCTATTAGGGTTTCTTTACTTCCTTGTTTTTGAGTAGTTGTGAGGTCTCTGAGTGTGGCTCAAATTCCAGGTCTTAGAACCTCTTGAGACCTCAATCTTTAAGGTCATCTCCTCTGGGAGTGGGTTTCCTTTGGGGATGTCAAGAGGAGACATTCTACTCCTTATCCTCAGTTAATGTTTATTGCTTTTGTGGGGCATCTGTTCCCTGTTACTAAAGGGAAACTTGCTGGTGCTTTGCGAGTTCTCAATTTCCCTATCTTTCCCTTTTTTATGAGAGGGACTCTAGGGCCTCCCAACCCACAACCAGACAATTTTCTTCTTGGTAATTCAGTGTCCCTGTATCTGAGAGTTTCCCATTTTTCTTGGAAGAAGAAATGCCTTTTTTTTTCTTTTTAACATAGGCTAAAATCTTCGTTGAGTAATCCCTCACCTCTTAAGATCCCTAAATTCATCTGCAAGCAGGCAGAATTTCAGAGGCTTGATCTCAAGGCATAACTCACTGCCAGTACATTTCAGTGAGTCATCCAGACAGTAATCCTGCTTCACCCAAGCAGTAGCAGTCTCACACTTAAAGACCAAGTCTCTCCTTTGTCATTTGGATGGTGCAGTTGGCAGTTGAGATGAGGCAACTTGTAGTGCTCTAGAGAAGCATCAGGGGGAGCTGCCAGCACCTGCCTTGGTGTGAACATTGCTCCTTTTCCTCTTTTTTGGCCTGTCTCTGCGCCTCTTTTCTTTGTTATGTATGTACTTAATCACACTTTCTCTTTTCTTTCTCTTTTTTTTCTTTTTTGCTTTGCCTGTGCTGGTGGCATCCAGGGTGTTGTTTTGTCTCTTTGATTAATTCTTGTCTGTGGGGAGGCAGCCTGCCCACTGGGAAGGTTAGTAGTGTGTTTTCCATTCCTGGCTCTTTGATCTTTGTAGGCATACTTCTCCGCCTTCCCACCACCCGGATTCATAGTGTGAATTCCTGCCCGGCCCTGAGTCATACCCAGGCAAGTGCTTTCTCTGGAGAAACACTTGCCATCCTTTCAGCAGGAATCTCCAGGAGATGGCCCAGGTGTCTGCATCCCATCGATAGTGCTCGTCCCCGCTCGGAAACTCCTTTTCCACGATTGTGAGATCTTAACACTTGATTGATGGAGTAGATGTTTCCCAGGAGGCTACCACTGTGTAAAATTGCAGCTCCTCAAATGACCTTTGATAAATTTCCAAGGGCCAAGGATGCCCTCCATTGCAACCAGAATTTTGAACCCTGAATTTTGAGTTCATTCAGAAGCCATGGTTGGTGGTCATCGACTTGTGTTCTCAGAAACCACAGAGTTCGACTCCAGCTCTTCAGTTATGACCTTTCCATGTTATTTTAGACTGTGAAACACATGTTGTGTGCCCCTCCTTTTCCATAGTGAACACAAACTGCCCCATCTGTTGCCTGAATCTCTTGAGACCCTTGGGCCTTCCTCATGTTTAACATTCTAGTCTTTTCCTTCCTTTAAATCCCTGTGACCCCCTCCAGGGTCCTATCTTTGTCTCCTTTATTCTTTACAGTGTTGTATAGATTGATGCATTTATATAATCTTCCCGGATCAAGTGTTCCTTAAAGACTTTTTTGATGGAGGGGAAATGGGAGGGCAGAAGAATTCAGTTTTTTTCAGGCTATTAAATCTAATGTATATTTAACAACTTGTAAGTTATAAAGTGATATGTAATTGTAAATTACTGTTAATTTTACCTAATAATTACATAATTTCCAACAGTTTACCTGTCTACTTTTTGAAGTAAAGCATCTTCTTAATACTTCATTCAGCCTAATAACACAGCTTACTGTTAGGCTGAATTTGATCCCACTTCCTCTGTCATCTCTGCACATGCACAGGACATGTTTGTACACTCACACATGCTGGGCACAATTACATACAAGAAACTCTACTACTCAACTTGCTCTTTGACCAAGTGCCCAGCCTCTCCTTGAGGCTGTCTTTTTTTTGGACTGTCTATTTTTGACAGTCTTTGGGAAGTCATTTTCATATTTGGGGGTTCAGCAAACTCCACCTGTAGTTAGCTTAATGTTTGGCATTGTAAAATAAGCACTTTATAACTCAGCCTCTGACTTAGCAGCTGTGGGTTCCAATTCATATCTTTTTCCCGTGACAGAACCTCTGGGCTGTATTTGTCACAGATATCAGAGCCTTGGTCTTTTGGTTAAGTGCTTCCACTACATAGTAGTAAATATACAGAGTAGGAACAGAGTAATAAAACACTAGGCAAAATTTTCGTTACTTAATCTTAAAAAGAAGCATATACTATTGACAGTGAGTGAATTACTGGCTTGGGGGTCATGCCCAAAGGGAAATTATCTGTGACTTAGTGCTGGAGATTCAGATCAGGAAAAGGACATGGATTGAATTTCACATGGGGCAGTGTGGCAGATGCCCTCTTAGACGATAGCATTAGAAACCTGCTTACCAGAACTGCTGGGTGATGATTGAGTTGGTAAATCACGAATGTTTGGCACATAGCCCTTCCTTTTTGAAGTCAATGTCATGAGGAGAGAAATGATTTTGTGTGGAATGTTTCTCACTGCCACAACTATTCATTGATATTAGGTACTTAATGTATCTCTCACTTAATCCTTACTGTAACTCTTTCAGCAGATGTTATTCTGTTTTTTACCTGAGGTGGTTGAGGCTAAGAGAAGTTAAGTGATCTACTCAGGGTCAAAGCTAGGTTAGGGGCTCAGATCTGATTCTAAAGCCCATGCTTTTTCACTGTTTTATACCTTAGGACAGTCAATTCAACCACATGTGGTGTTTTGTATATTTTTATGGCTCAGTATTCTGATGATAATTTAAAATAGGCACAATAAATTGGACAGGCAGGCGTGAGTTTATACAGTTTGGGAGTAGAAAGGGCATGCATTCAAGAAAAAATTGTTAAAGGATACATTCCATTGTAAATAGGTATCTGCACAAGAATGTATTGCTAAGGAGAGATTTTTGTGTGTTAACGATCAGGAAGAGAAGCAAGAAGCTTTCAGATGGCTAAAATCTTAGCACAGCACTGATACAGGCAACAAACAATGAGGTGAATTTTAAATGTTATTTTTAAAGATCAGATGAAGTTAAAAATTAGAAAACTATCAAGGTTGCAGTTTAAAAAATCAAAATGTTTTGATAAAAAATAAGTAATTTTAGATAAATGCATATTTTGAAAGCATAGATTTTTGACTTTAATCTAGGAAAAAAGCATTCAGGCCAGTGGTAAGAAAACCTACTTTAGTGCTCTCTGTGACTCTTATAGATTGGAAAGAATATTAACTGTGAGGTCCATTTGCCTGTGATTGAGCAGATTATTTAAATGGATTATAATGATTTTTTTCATCTATAAAACATGAAAAATAATGTCTGCTTTCTGAGTTGTGCCAAGGATTAAATTAGTTTATGTATGTAAGTACAGGGCTAGTGGTAGTTGCTTAAATTTTTTTTTTTTTGGAAAGGACAGTAAGAGAGTGAGCTTTGGATCAGATTTCTCAATACAAACAAATTTCAGGAGAGTGTTCAATTATTTCTTTATAATGGAATTTTCTCAAATTGAATATTACTCAGACTGTGCCCAGTGGTTTGGATTTTTATTATAAAGAGATTTTCATTTCTTTGACATGTTCTCTTACATCCGTTTTAATTAAGAGTCATGATTCTTGCCGGGTGTGGTGGCGCGCGCCTGTAATCCCGGCTACTCGGGAGGCTGAGGCTGGAGGATCGCTTGAGCTCAGCAGTTCTGGGCTGCAGTGCGCTATGCCAATTGGGTGTCCGCACTAAGTTCGGCATCAATATGGTGACCTCCTGGGAGCAGGGGACCACCAGGTTGCCTAAGGAGGGGTGAATTGGCCCAGGTTGGAAACAGAGCGGGTCAAAACTCCCGTGCTGATGAGTAGTGGGATCACGCCTGTGAATAGCCACTGTACTCCAGCCTGGGCAGCATAGTGAGACCCTGTCTCTTTAAAAAAAAAAAAAAAAAAAAAGAGTCATGATTCTCAATCTGTTGGATCCTGACTCTCCATGTATTGTTCTAATTACAGGTTCTCTGTTCTTTTTATTGTTTTCACCTTTTGCTTCATTGTCACTATGCTGGTCTTCTGTTCTCTTTCTGTACATATTTAGAGGAAGGGATAGATATCATTCACAATCATTATTTTTTTACTAGCAGATTATTTAAAGGCCAGTTTCTGAAATAAGAGTGTCTGAGCCCTGGCTTCACTAGTTATCATGACCTTGGGTGAGTTACTTAACCTCTCTGAGTCTTAGTTTTCACATTTGTAAAATTGGCACAGTAATAATTCCTATCTCATGAAGGTGTGGTGAGTATTGAGTAAGTGAAAGTTTATAAGAGTCTTGGAATGACACTTGGCACCTACCAAAGCTTAGTGAATCTTAGCTTAATATTTTGATGATACAAGTGACTTTTAAGTTTAAGCCTGTATGTTGAATCCTGTTTTCTTTTCTAAATTGCAGTCTTGTATCTCTCACTGCTAGGCATTCTCTTTTATACCTTCCTGCATATTACCTTAAACACATGTCTAAAATCAAACTCCTAATCCCACATGAAGATTGTGGGATTTTTTATTGTGTGTATGTGATTTAAATGTAGATGCAGAGTAAAGAGGGGCTTTCCTGGTGGCTCTAATGGTAAAGAATCTGCCTGCAATGCAGGAGACCTGGATTTGATCCCTGGGTCAGGAAGATCCCATGGAGAAGGGAATAGCAACCCACTCCAGTATTCTTGCCTGTAGAATTCCATGGACAGAGAAGCCCTGGCGGGCTACAGTCCATGGGGTTGCAAAGAGTCAAACACGACTAAGCGACTAAAGCTTTCACTTTTCACGTCAAAGAATAAGTAACAGAAATTAATTTTGATTATCAAATACTTAGAAATATCTTAATAAATATCTATTAAAAGATGCAAATTGTGTTATCAGAATTTTGAGCAGGGTAGTTGCTGCTTCATGACCTTTTTTCTTTTTTAACTTGAAAAAACTATTTGATTTGACATAGAGTATCTTAACTAAATTAATAAGTGTCTAGAAGGAGAATTGACTCTATTTATGCCCAAGAGAATTCAGAAACACAGTAAATGCCTTTATTATATCTATTCTGGTCTCCCTGCTCATAGACTCTCACATGGAATCTCATAGGACAGCTGTTGGTTTATTAATTTTCAGGCCCAGAACCCTTTTTAAAACCTTGATTATCTGTTGACACTTTAGACACAAAATTAGCCATCAATGAGTAGCTCTTAAGTAAATGAGTCAAAAGAAGGGCACAATACAATGCACATGGTCCCTGTTATCAAAGTTTATAAATTAAATAGGAATGATAATACCAAGAAACAGTTTTTAAAAGTCTATAAAACTCCATTATATAGAAATGTGTCAGGATAGGAGGGGGCTTCCCAGGTAGCTCAGCTGGTAAAGAATCTACCTGTAATGCAGGAGACCTTGGTTTGATTCCTGGGTCGGGAAGTTCCCCTGGAGAAGGGATAGGCTACCCACTCCAGTATTCTTGCCTGGAGAATCCCCATGGACAGAGGAGCCTGGTGGGCTACAGTACGTGGAGTCTCCAAGGGTCAGACACAACTGAGCGACTAAGTACAGCACAGGATAGGAACAAATAATACGTTCTGTAGACATTCAGTAAATGAAGAGAAAGGGTTTTTGGAGATGAGGGGCTTGAGTGAGACCTTGCATGTGTGCTACTAGAAACTTTGTGGGCTGAGTACATGTAAAAACTGCCCCTTTGATACTGTAATAGTTCTCCCCTCAGAAGCAGACTGCCTCTTGCTTTTGCTTTAAAAGAGATTAGAAAAAAAAATAATAAATAAAAGAGATTAGATCTTAGCAGTCCATTAGGCAAGCCAGAGAAAGACCATTTTATGTGAAAATGCACTTTTATTGCACTTTCCTCACTACATAATATTATAGTAAGTTGTATCTGTCTCTGCAGTTAGAGTGTAAGGTCCTTGAGGGGATGGACTGTATCTGCTTGGGCTCTTATTTCCTACATACTTTGCATGTAGGAGGCACCCCATAAACATTTGTTGAACAAGAGTATAAGCTCTTAAGGGGTAAGGATGTGTCATATTATTACTTGTTTCCTCATATGCCCTAAAATGAATTATTTTCTGAAATTGGTCCTTGCAGTATTTATTCAGTCTTCACTGATTTTATTGCTACAATTAAGCTCACCATACAACAGGTGCCTGAGAATTGACCTTCTTCTAGTCCAGCAGAGTCATATTTTGACACCCTCCATTTTGACTAGGTCTAATACGTATACATTGGGTCTGATACAAAGATTGATCTATAAGCAGTCGGTAAAGAGTAAGAATGATAATTTCTGTGAAGACAGGTACACACTTATGCACAAATTCCCTGGTCTGAGTATGTTTAAATGAATATTTTTAACTGAGTATGTTTAAATGCTCCTTAGCATACCCCTTTCTAGAGCACAAACATGAATTCTGTGTTGAAGGTCTTTGGCTTTCTCACTCCCCAGGCCTTCCTAATGTCTTCTAAGAATTTACTTTCTCTCTTCATTAACCACTAATTAAGAGAAAAATGTAGTATTTGGGGATAAAATGCCACATCCCATTTCCTTCTCTGTGAGCAGGATTTCCAATTTTCAAGCCTGATGGGATCTCCCAGCTGGAACAAGATCTACAAGTCTTTGATCTGGAAACTAAGAATAGAGAAGTCTTAAGAGATGACTGCTCAGGTGAGTAAGGCAGAATCAATCAGATGAACTAGCTGGGAAGTAGAGTCTAGTTGTTGAGCCAAGCTGTAGCTGCTTTGGAAGTCAGTGAAGAGCTCTGTCTGTATCCCTGAATAAAGAGCTCTTTCCTTTTCCCCTTTTTTTTTGATGAACTCTTTCCAGTTATTTTGTCCTTTATCCATAAGATGTAGTAGGTCCCTATTCAAGTTACTTGTCTATAATTCTGTTGAACTAGTTCCCTGTTATCTCTGTTGAACACCTTAATTGGTTATCTCCTTACTCTGCTGAACCTGCCCTCTGTTTCTGTCACACCCTGAACCACTTGGATCCTACCTGACTGCTCCTATTCATGCCTGTACATCTGCTGTTGAGATTTTGTGCCTATGTTTCAAAGTAAATAAACTTCTCTTACCCTGGTAGACTGTAGATTATTTAGTTTTCTCCTCTAAGTTTTCTTTTTCTAAGCACAGGGTACAGATTATATTTGCATTTTCTATTTATATATTGAATCAGATGGAGAGACCAGAGAAGAGAACAAGCTGTTGATTCCTAAGCAGAAAATTCCAGAAGAAGTACATTCATACAAAGTGAGAGTAGGAAGATTCAAAAAGGATATTGCCCAAGTTCCTGAGACTAGAGAAGTGTATAAGCCTGAGGACAGATTAGAACGGCTTCAGGAAATCCTAAGAAAATTTCTCTTCCTGGAGAGAGAGTTTAGGCAAATAACAATCAGTAAGAAAACCTTCACCAGTGAGAAGAACAATGAATGTAATGAACTTGAAAAAAGCTTCAGTCTGGACTCTACTCTTGATACAGATCAGAGAGTTCTTAGAATACAGAATGTTGACGACATTGATAAGTACGATGTGAGCCTCAACCAGAATTCAGCGGGTAAACAGGAACAAATAAATCTAACGCAGGATTTTCACAGTAATGATTATAAGGACAGTTTAATGGAACTCTCCCACCTTAGTAACTGTGAGAGCATTCCTACCACTGAGAAATCTTATAAATGTGATGCATGTGAGAAAATCTTCCATCAGAGCTCAGCCCTTTCTAGACATCAGAGAATTCATACTAGAGAGAAACCCTACAAATGTAAAGAATGTGAAAAATCTTTCAGTCAGAGTTCAAGTCTTAGTCGACATAAAAGAATACACACTAGAGAAAAACCCTATAAATGTGAAGCATCTGATAAATCCTGTGAGGCATCTGACAAATCTTGTAATCAGAGCTCAGACATACTTCAGCATAAGAGGATTCACACTAGAGCAAAATCTTATAAATGTAGCAGTTGCGAAAGGGTCTTCAGTCGTAGTGTGCACCTCACTCAACATCAGAGAGTTCATAGAGAGATGCCTTGTAGGTGTACTGTGTGTGGCAGTGATTTCTGTCACACCTCACACCAAGCTGAACATCAGAAGGTCCATGATGAAGAGAAGTCGTATGAATACAATAACTGTGGATTGACGTTTATTAAACATCAAGGAATTCGTCCCAGAGAAAAGCCCTATACGTGTAATGAATGTGGAAAAGACTTCAGATTGAATTCTCATCTTATTCAGCATCAAAGAATTCACACAGAGAAACCGCATGAATCTAGTGAAAGTGGAAAAGCTTTCAGCCAAACCGCATGCCTTATTCAGCATCACAAAGTGCATAGGAAAGACAAATCCTATGAGTGTAATGATTATGAGGATAATTTCAGCCATAGCTCAGATCTTGTCCTGCAACAGGAAGTCATCACCAGAGAAAAAGCCTTTGATTGTGATGCGTGGGAAAAGAGCCTCAGTCAGAGAGCACACCTTGTCCACCATCAAGGTATTCATACCAAAGAGAAACCTTATGAATGTAATGAACGTGGGGAGACATTTAATCAAGTTCAGGCCTCATTCAACATATGAGATGTCACACCAGGGAGCCATCACATGTGTCCTGACTGTGGTAAAGCCTTCGGTCCCAGCTCAACCTTCATTCAGCATCGAGGAATTCATACCAGAGAGGAACCTGAATGTGACAAACATTGGAAAGTTGTCAGTGTTGCACTCTTGACACCCACAAACCCACACCAATGAGAAAACCTACAAATACATTGAATGTGATAGATGCTTCACGCTATTTTCCTACCTTAGTATCTTTGGAGAATTCATACTGGAATAAAATTCCATTGCTGTATGAATGTGAAAAAGCCTTCAGTCAAAGAAACTACCTTGTTGAGCATCAGATTCTTTTCATGCCGAATACCTATGAATGTAATGTGTATGTGCAGGAGGATTCAGCCATATTTCCAGCCGTCATTCAGCAGCAAAGAATCCATACCCAAGGGAAGTCCTTTGGGTATAGGAAATGTGACAAGTCTTTTAGTAGGAGTTCAAGTCGTTTTTCATCATCAGAATGTCCACACCAGACTGGAGTCTGATATAATGCAAGTGGAAACATTCAGCACCATATTTCAGGCTTTAGTCAATATAAAAATATTGAAGGGAAAATTATTATTTTGTATAAAATAGTTAATACATAGTCCCAGTCTTTTTCACTGCAGAAGAGTCTAGTCAGAGGAGTGACTTGGTGAATGCAGTGCTGTTTTCTCATGGCATTCTTTTATTTAATAGGTGTTATAAGTAGGTATGTATACTTTATTTATGGAAATCAAGCTATTTTTATTTTAATGTGGCCTATAAACATTTTTATTTTTCCTGAAATTGGTGTTTATGGTCCAATAAATGCTTCCCTGATACATTAATATACCAATGTTAAAACAATAACTTCTGGAAAGTTTTTCTCATTTAGCTTTTTCTACTGTTCTCAGCCAAAGTTCTCTCCAAAACAGACTCTTAGGCCTGCTCTTTTCCGAGGATCCTATTCCTTTCCAGCCACAGCATTTGGGTTCATGTTGGTTTTTCCGTTCTCTTAAGCACTTTCAATGATGGTTTCCTAGTTTTAAGCTTTAAGCCAGTGGTATGCCGTCCTTACTTACTTTTTGGGTGCCTTCTTTCCGAGGCAAAATATCTTTAAAAGAAATGGGTTTTCACACTCTTGTCTGTTCATGAGTATGAAGGATTCTGTTTCCCCTGAGTCTCTGGCAAGAAGCGAAACATTTTCAAGTGACGCCCAAGTTCTTAGCTGTGTTAGCATTCACAGCCTTCTGAGAGAGATGAGAAAAACATTAGAAGATGACAATACTGGTGGTAGCCTAGCTATATTCGGTGTCTATTCTGTATGTCTAAGTTCAGGATGGTTTATGTCCATTAAAGGCCAGCAGAACACTCAAGTCTGCCTTCAATAGGGCAAAACATAAAGAACGTATGTTAAGAGATCAGAGATCTTCATAAAGGAATACTGCCTTCCATCAGATATTGCGGTTTTTGTGTAGTATCTCAAGAATGGCAGAGAAGCCTGTAAACATTTAACTGTTACAGTTGCTTCATTATCTGTTTGGAATTGTTTACAAATCATATATATATATATAGTATTTTACAAGAGTCTACAGGCCATATAGAACCTTTTTTTTTTTTTGATTGATGAAACTGATCATAGATAGACATTGGCTCCACAGATCAGGGTCACTGTCATAACACCTAGCAAGAGTTCATGATTCTGCAGATGATGTCAAAGTATTTGATTGTATTTTCCCATCTTAAGCATTTTGTGAATAAAGCAAGTGTTATTTAAAACTCTAGTAGTTGTCCCAGCGATTGAATTCACCTGTTAAAATACTTACTAGGGATCCTCAACAAGTAATACAAAAATGCATTGCTTACTTTGTAAGCCTTTTCTGCCTAATAAGCTTTAGGGTAGTTCTACCGCTGTATTTTACCTTTTAGCCATCAGCAAGCATAGGATCTCATCTGGACAAGGTAGGGACCTAAATGAATTGATCTAAATGTAAAAGCATATGAAAAAATGCATGTTTTTTTTTTTCTTTCCTATCTATGAACATGTATACCCTACTAATAGAGACCACCAGTAGTCACCTCTGGTGATTATGAAACAGCAGGTTGAGTAATCTCTAAATAGCAGGAAATGTAAAAATCACATGTTATGCATTTGGTTTAGGAATGTGCTTTTTGTACTTCCACTTGAATAAAGGTGTGTTTGATGCTATGAGAATCTGTTTCAAATAAAATCTGAAGTCCTCAGCCCAAAGTATTTGGGAATCTTCGAATCACCTTCCTGTCTGCAACTCAATTCTTTCCAGAAAGCTGACTCACAGCAGGAGTAGATCACTCTTTCCTGCAGGTATAGTGCTTGGTCCTCCACAGAACTCTGGAATAAAGTCTGAATGTTTACAGCTTTAAAGGGTTACTTGACTGGGATGCTGTTGGCACAAGAAGTAAATGGGTTGAGTAGAGGTAGGTAGAATGTGTTTTTTCAATAAAACACTTCAAAAAATGAGAAACCAGATCAGCACAACATTGTAAATCAACTATACTTCAATTAAAAAATTATTTTAAAATGAGAAATCAAAATAATCCTTGAGGACAAGTAACGTCCATTTAAGCTTGCTGATATTTAATTGGTCCAATATAATATGTGTTTTTAGTCTTGAAGATGGGGAAGGAAGAGAAGAAATCTAATAGTTGGGACACCTAATTTTGTCTCTTCACCTGCTTATGTACACATTTATATATATATGCACATATTTGAACAATCCTCACAACTCTTTAAGGGAACAAACTGTTTAACAGAGACACTGAAGTGTAGAGAGGTTGAAGAACATATAGGATCACACAGCAAGTTAATGGCTCAAAGTCAGGGATATTTGACTCTAAAGCTTTCCATCATCTTGATGTTGGTGTCTGACATCTCTCAGAACTTGGAGAGAGACATTTTCTTTGATAGCTCTTCATTTCCTGTTACATACTTAATTCACCATCAGTTTTCAGCTGATCCTAAATGCTCCCAGAGCTCCAGGAAGCTGGGAGAAAATAAATATCCCAGTATCTTCTGAAAGCTAGGTAGAACCGTCCCCCTCCCACCCACTCCCAGTCATTAAAGCAGGTTTAGACAGTTTTGACAATGTCAGGCCATGGGTTAGATCTCCCAAATTCCTATCTCCTGCTAAGACATCCCCACTGCCATCAGTAGGTTAATATTTACACTTCTTTGTGCCCCAAATGCACTCACTTTTTTCTGCTAACTAGAACTTACTGATGGATACATATCCTTACCAAAGTTTGTTTACCACCTCTGGTTATATTCAGTGGTGGAGCAAAGTGGGTGGGCAATGGGAACATCAAGTTTGAGTCCTAGGTTTTCCGCTTGAGCAAGAGTAGATAGAGGGAGACTGGAAAGATGGAGAGCACAAGTGTTGTAAGGCAAAAGTATGTCAGAAGTCCCACAGAGGAACGAGTGGCATTTTCAAGGCAGTAATAAATGAGTTTGGAGAATGCCTCATCCTAGGAGATAGCACATGAGAATTTAAGAATGAAGTTCAAAGGAAGCCCCTAGAGTGTTATCTCAGAAACTGGAATTTCTCACATTGAGAAGTTTAACCTGGTATGTCCTTTCATTCATTCAGTCATATAGTTGCCAGACAGTATGTTTAGTGCCACCCAATGGATACAGTTAACCTAATCAAATGAATTAATCCATTGAGTAAAAAAGATTAGTCAAAGCAATGAGTTTGGAATTAGGCATACCTATGTTTGAACTTTATTAGCTATGACTTTGGACATTTTCCCTAGCCTTCCTAGTTTTGGCTATACAATGTGAATAGTAGCATGAACATTAAATGAGATAATGTAAAAGCTACTGGTCGTATAGTAAGAGCCCAAAAGTTATTAGTGTAAATAATAGTATCAAAACCACCATATTAGAGATACTTAGCATAAAATCTAAAAACGAGAATGAGCAAGTATTTTCCAGTGCAGGACTAGCATTGTCCAGTGAGGGACACCCTGAGTTTCATTTCAGTTCAGCTCAGTCGCTGAGTCGTGTCCGACTTTGCGACCTGTGGACTGCAGGATGCCAGGCTTTCCTGTCCATCACCAACTCCTGGAGCTTACTCAAACTCATGTCCATTGAATCGGTGATGCCATCCAACCCTCTCATCCTCTATTGTTCCCTTCTCCCACCTTCAATCTTTTCCAGCATCAGGGTTTTTTCTAGTGAGTCACTTCTTCGCATCAGGTGGCCAAAGTATTGGAGTTTCAGCTTCAGCATCAGTCCTTCCAATGAATATTCAGGACTGATTTTCTTTAGGATGGACTGTTGGATCTCCTTGCTGTTCAAGGGACTTTCAAGAGTCTTCTCCAACACCACAGTTCAAAAGCATCAATTCTTCAGTGCTCAGCTTCGGATAACTTAAATATAACTAGAGGAATCATTAGGCACTGTGGGCTGTATGTGGTAGGACATGCCTTCTAACGGGCAATTCCTGCTAGAGTCTGCAAACAGTGATGTGTCTCTAACATTTGTATCATATGGCATTATGTCTTACACTCCTTTCAAGATTTGAGTGCATGAAGGAGCCAGTGTTAAATCTGTCGATTAAAAAGATGTACAACATAAGTGTTGCGAGTTAAGTTTTATTTGGGGCAAAATGCTGATTGCAGCCTGGGAGACATCACTTCAGATAGCTCTGAGAGACTGCTGCAAAGCAGCAGTGGGGGTAGGTCAATATATAAGATTTCGGTGAAGTGTGTGTTAGTCGCTCAGTCGTGTCCGACTCTTTGCGACCCCACAGATTGGGGTCCCCCAGGCTCCTCTGTCCATGGAGTTTTCCAGGCAAGAAGACTGGAGTGAGTTGCCATTCCCTTCTCCAGGGGGATTTCAATGCATCGTTGAAGGGAGAGTTCAATGCAATGAAGGGGGAGTTCAATGCAATGAAGCACTCATTTTATAAAAGGGTTTCTGCTAGTCATGAGGAGCTGATATCATGAAAGGATTTAGTGCTTTTCTAGATATGAGGAGATTGGGATCATGAAATCAGTTCCTAAAAATATCTGTCTAAAGACCTGTTATACCAGTAGAGTGCCTCACTGTCCACCCTGAATTCCCTTCAGGGAAAGTCGAAGGTCAGCAACTGCAGCAGCACTGGCAGATGGCAAATGTCCTTGCTATTCAGTTGCTGGCAAATGCTCTCGACAAGTGCCAATTTGTAGTGGATAAATCCAAGAATGGTTTCAAATAGATGGTGCTCTGTACAAATCAAAGAGAAAATATTTTTTGGATTATTTTGCTGCCTCATCCCATTCACTTCACTTTAAGAAAATGGTTACTCTCTTATGTTTGTATGTCATCCATGCTTAAAATTTTACAACTCGGGCGTAATTACAAGTTTTTCTTTCCAGCAGTTTCTCATGTTACAATACTGCTCCAGTCTTCCTTCATTTTTCTTTCCTGAGTGTGGTTGGCCTCCAGGCTCTGGTTTGAACAGGCCAGGGTTTGAATCCTGCCTCTAGTTCACTCACTCACTGCCGCTTCTGGCACGTAGAATAGTAAAAAATACCAATTTTATGGGATTGTTGTGAGGGTTAATTGGGATGTCAGTTTCAGTGCTCCACAACTGGTAGCTGTCGTTTTTTACTTTACCAGGAGAATCCTTGAGCATGAACAACTCATTGCCTTAACCTTTTTTACTGCTTCAGCATATGAGATAATACCTCTGCAAACCAGTAATCCAGGTGCAG
This sequence comes from Capra hircus, assembly GCF_001704415.2. Lineage (NCBI taxonomy): Eukaryota > Metazoa > Chordata > Mammalia > Artiodactyla > Bovidae > Capra > Capra hircus. The sequence continues at coordinate 37,726,719 of NC_030832.1, read as the reverse complement.
TAGGCGTTTGGATCTTGACCCTGTATCTAAGGCTTTTCTTCCTCTTTCACCCGTTTGGTGTGTTCCTCCTCTTCGTGTGCTCCAGGCAAAACAGGAAGGCTGTGTTGAAGCCACAACGGGCTGGACGGAGGGAGTAGATAACCGGTCTAGGCCCGTGGGGTCATCGTGGCCTGTGATCTGAAAGAAGGGGTGTGGTGATGGGTGGAGCAGAGCGGAGGAGGGTGCACACGGGAATGAGAAAGAAGAAACAACCAATTTAGGTCCTGTCCACCTAGGCAATGAGGGTAAAAAGAGAAATCTCTTCCATCCTTCAACCTCTCCTCGGGAAGGAGGACAAAAGCCTAAGGAAGCCCCCACACGACGCCTCTGAGCCCAACCCCGCAGGGGGCCCTTAGGGAACTCGCGATCGAGATTAGACCTCCGAGTTGCCTAGATGGCCCCGGAAGTGCGCGCCGAGGAACCCGCGTTTCCGGTCTCCCTGGAGGCCGTGGTGGCGGACGCTGCCGCTCTCGGCCAGCTGAGGGCGTGAGTGTTCGGGCGGGCCGGGCCAGGCCGACTGTCCGCGGGGCGGCGGAAGAGGGTCGGGCCGAGGGGACCCAAGTGGGACCGGGGTGGGGCGTGCTGCCGGCCGGGCGCTCCCCGCGGCGGGGCCCAGCCTGCCTGCTGGGAGGACAGGGCTCCTCCGACCGACCCCCGGCGGGGAGCCTCTTGGGAAGCGGCACCTACTGTTTCCCGTACGTCTGTCTGCTCTCGCTCTCTGTCCTGAAGTGGCTGCCCCTCCCCTGTGTCGGGTGTTGAAGACTTTTTAGAGAAGACCTTGGCCTTGGAGGGGCACCGGGGTTTGGACCCAGTCTATGGAGAAACCGCCCGAGCAGATGTCCCTGGATTCCCCGTGTCCATCCCCCGAGCAGGAGCCTCGAAAGACCAAGGGTGAGGAGCTGACCTAGCTGCTTTCTTTTTCTAAAGTTTGTCCTTTCCATTGAGGCCTCAGATCAGATGGACGTGCTTAACCGTGCACTTAGAATTACCCAGGTGCGAGACACTGATTTTTTTTTTTTTTTTACCTAAAGCTCTGTTACATGTAAATGAAGCCCATCACTAAGATTTCCTCTCTTACTGTGGAGCAGACCTGCAGCAGCACTGTCCATGGCACTAAGTCTTTCGGATCCGTCATTCCCGCACCTGTTAACTTGCTTGGCCTTTGAGAGGCTAAGTAAACTGTTGTGTGAATAAGTGAATGAACCCAGCCAAGTGTGTCCTATATCCCAAGTATCAAGAAAAGACTGGGCTTCTCTTGGCAAGCTGTCTTTCATCATTAGGAAAGATACGTTTTCCATCCAGGATATAAACTTCAAGAGGGTGCCCTGCCTGTGGAGTACAGTAGACAGGCCAGCCACCTGCTGACGGAAAATGAGATTAAACTGTAGACATCAGCATTTAAATTTCAATCTGCTAACCCCCCATTATCTGGTGTGTGTGTGTGTGTGTGTGTGTGTGTGTGTGTGTAGTGCGAGCATGTGCGTGCTGTCATGTCTGACTCTTTGTGACCTCATGGACTAGCCTGCTAGGCTCCTCTCCATGGAATTTTCCCGGCAAGAGTACTGGAATGGGTTGCCATTTCCTTCTCCAGGGGATCTTCCTGACCCAGGGATCAAACCCAGGTTTCTTGTGTCTCTTGCTTTGGCAGGCAGGTTCTTTACCAACTGTGCCACTGGGAAGCTGTACCTGGGAAGCTGTATCTTGGCCTTTTAAAAAAAGTGGATTGGATTATTTAATTGAGGGACAAGGGTTTAGATAAACCACATCAAGGATTTTGAGAAGGGTTATGTTTGGAAGACTGTTTTACATGTTTTGCCTCTAATTCTGTTTTAGGCTAATTTTTAACTCAAGTATTTATTGAATTGTTATTATAAGGTACTGAGACTAAGTTGGAAGAAAACCTAACCCCTGCACCAGCTTAGAGTTGAGTTGGAATAGTTATCTATGAGAAATTATGGGATAATAAACAGTGTAGAAGTTCACAAGAGGAGAGCCTTGTCAACTGGATATTGGCCCTGGAGGCCTTAGAAAGTCATATGTTTGGCCTTGAAAGAATTTAGAGTAAGAAAAGAATCAAGTTTTAGGTCAGAAGGGATAGGCTCTTAACACAGGCTCCTCAGTGGTCACCTTTCTAAGGCAAAGTGCCTTATTTACCTTCCTAAAATACTCATTTATTTATATTAGTTCACAGTGCCTCCTGTATACAGTCTATTCTCTATAATCTGGCATTGGGGTCCTGACATTCAGGGTCCCCTGCAGTGTGATCTGAACCCAGCTTTAAATGTTGTCTCCATGTTTCCCCACACAGGCTCAGCCAGACTGGTGTGTCTGCACAAGGAGATGCCAAAAACACTCTGCTTTACCTGCTATTGTGCCTTTGTGTCCTTTTTCTGCGTCACTGTGGCCTACATCCTCTACCTCCCAAACCACACACATCCCAGTGTCTCATGCATGACACCTTAGTGCAGGGCAGGCTCCTCCCTCAAGCTCCTGAAACAGACAGGTGGCTGCCAGGAAGGAAACACACACATGCTAGAGACATTTACATGGAAGCCTGTAGGGCTTGGTGGTTGACTTGGCAGTAGAGGTGTAATCACCTTTGTTCCCTTTGCTCTGCTGCTGCTACTGCTAAGTCGCTTCAGTTGTGTCCAGCTCTGTGTGACCCCATAGACAGCAGCCCATCAGGCTCCACCGTCCCTGGGATTCTCCAGGCAAGAACACTGGAGTGGGTTGCCATTTCCTTCTCCAGTGCATGAAAGTGAAAGGTGAAAGTGAAGTCGTTCAGTCGTGTCCGACCCTTTGCTCTAATACCTCTAAAAAAAAACCTTCACCACTTGCTGTTATCTTTGTAACTGCCATTCACTTAGCTCAGGGCACCGCTTTTACTCCATCAAAACTGATTATTTCCAGGTTGCCAGTATCTTAACGAATGAATCCATTGGACACTTTTTTTCCTTCAGCCCTAATTTTTTTTTTGACCCCTTAGTATTTTTATTGACATGATTGCTCTTCTTTGAAACTCCTGTTCTTTGGTATAGGAAGCACCATTTTCTCCTGATTCTGCCTCTTGCCTTCTCAGGGTCTTTCCTACTCCTGTTTGTCCACCTGTTTCTTTCTTGTTTTGGGTCACATCTTGCAGCTTGTGGGATCCTAGTTCCCCGATCAGGGATTGAATCTGGGCCCTTGGCAGTGAAACCACCTGTAGCGAATGGAGGTAGAAAGTTGAATGGAGAAGGAATTGTGTGGGGAGATAAATGTTCAGGGAACAGTTCAGAGTAATTGGAGCACGGAGTAGACTGATAAAGGATGACTGTAAAGGCAGAACGGTGTAAGGTCGTGGAAGATGGACACCAGGCCAAAGAGTTTAGATTTTGTTTGGCAGAAATTGAAGCACATAAACTTTGCTTAACAGGAGGCTAGCAGATGAGCTTGCAGATCAAGGAAGAGATTCTGGTCTGTTTAGTGTGAGAGGTGATTAGAATCTGACTTGAGCATATTAGCAATGATAATAGGAAGGCAGGAACAAAAAATCAAGAAGTACGTCATAGAAGCAACAGTATTTGTTTACTGAGTGAATGTGGAGCAGAGGAGAGAGTCGCTGGTCACTGTTGCCTCCTCCCGTGTTTTTTTTTTTTTTTTGAAAAATGTTAAAGCTACAGGAGAGGTGAAGAATATTATACCAAGTACTTACACACTGGAAGTGTATGTGCCAGTTAGGGACAAGTTGATCTCAAGAGACTGGTATGACAGCTGCCACTTGGAAATCTCGTTTTTAATTATTGGAGATGCTGTAGCTGGTTGACGAATACTGCCCATCTCACTGCCCATCTCAGGAGATGGTAACACCATCCCTCCAGCTATTCAATCCAGAGGGAAACTCCTGTTTCTTTCATATCCATATCCATCAGTCAGGAATCCCATCCATGTGACTGTCAGCATTTCTCTCCAGAGTCCAAGTACTTCTTACCGCCGCCTCTGCCACCACCTTGGTTCATGTCACCATCGTCTCTCACCTGGATTGTTGCTGCAGCCTGGTTGGTTGTCCTGTCTCTACACGTGCCTCCCCATGGTCTCTCTTCAGCATGGCAGCCAGCACGATCCTGTTGAAGTGTCTGATTTTGTCTTCCTCTGGTCAGAACCCTTCGGTGGCTTCCCACCTCGCTCAGTGAAAACCCTCTTTACAAACCTGTGGCCACAGTGGTCTGTGTTCTCTGATCCTCTTTTATGTCTCTGACCTCATTTCTCACTCCTGTCTCTCTTGCTCATTCTGTTCCAGTCACACTTGCCTTCATGAATACCCAGTGCCTTTGCAGTTGCTATTTCTTCTATTTGTGATCCTCTTTCTCAGAAATCCTTATCTCCTTCAAGTCTTTGCTTAAATGCTGTTTTCTTAGTCTTCCTTTGATCATGGTATTTAAAATTGCATCTCCTTTGCCCACTCTCCCAGGCACTCTAATCCTTGTTCCTTGCTTTTTTGCTTTTATAGCATCTTTATAATCTTTTAACAGTATGTAATTTACATAGTTTGTTGTCCATCTCCTTTAGTAAAATGGAAGAGGATTTTTTTGTTTTGCTTATTGACAGATCTCAGAGTCTGGAACTGTACCTGGCATGTTGTTGGTGCTCAATAAAATGTTCTGAGTGACTGTTATGTGACTTGAGGAATATTTCAAGGATCACCTTCAGCTTCATGGAGGAGGTGATGTTGAACAGGGCCTGAGAGCAGTGAGGTCGACATTCTCAACCACGCTGGGCAGTGGGCCAAGTAAAAGGCACCTTGTCTAAAATGTCACAGCCATCACATGTTGTGATGAGAGTGGTTCAACAGATAGTAAAGAGGCTTCGTGTGGGGAGATCAGAATGAGGCTGGAAAAACAGGCAGAGGCCAGATCAGGAAGATGGAGAAGAAACCTAAGTCTCTCTCTGCTCCCTCGGAGCTTGCAGTCTAACAGGTAAGTAAACATATGTGCAAGGGGACGTACAAACAGTAAACCAGCAATCCACTCCCACCTGTTAGAATAACTGTTATCAAAAAGACAAGAAATAACAAGTGTTGAGGATGTGGTGAAAAGGGAACCCTCCTGTACTGTTGGTGGGAATGTAAATTGGTGTAGCCATTATGGAAAATGGTATGGAGGTTTCTCATAAAATTAAATATAGAACTACCATCTGATCCATTGATTCTACTTCTGGGTATTTATTCAGAGGAAATGAAATCATTACCATGAAAAGATATCTGCACCTCCAAGTTCATTGCGGCATTATTTACAGTAGCCAAGACATGGAACAACCTAAGTGTCCGTCTGTGGACGAATGGATGAAAACGTACTTTCTCTTTATACACAGTGGAACATTATCCAGCCATAAGAAAGATGGAAATAATGCCCTTGTAACATCATGGATGGACCTGGAGGGCATTATGCTAAGTGAAATAAGTCAGAGAAGGACATTACCTCACTTGTGTGTGGAATCTGAAAAATCCAAACTCATGCATACAGAGAACACGGTGGTGTTGCCAAAAATGGGGTGTGGGGAGTGGGAGAACTGGATGAAGGGCATCAAAAGTACAAACTTACAGCTATAAGGTAAGTAAGTCCCAGGAAGCTAAGGTATAACATGGTGACTACAGTTAGCAATACCATGTTGTGTATTTGAGAGTTGCTTATAGAGTAGATCTTAAAAGTTCCCATCATGCATACACAAAATTTTAAAACCAATATCCCAATGGAATGTATAGAAGAGGACATATCTGGAGGTGGAGAACAAATATAAATACGGTTCTCTGATATCAGATAATTACTAAATTCCTTAAAGACAATGACCATTCCCTACTAAAATCTGGGCTGCATGTGTTTTACTTTGATTGCTGATGGAAATGATACTACATTGGATATTCCTCAGCACCTCCTTCTTCCAGGAAGATTACTGTAAGCAGAGGGCCTTCTTTCTGTAACATACTGCACTTCAATAAGTCATATTTAATAAGTAAAACTTAGGAGGAGAAATGTATTATAGTAAACAGATTTTTTCCATTGTCTCCTTTAGATACAACTAGGGTGCAGAGTTGGTTCTTGTTGGTTCTCTTAGAAATAGATATGAAAGAGATATGGAATAGAGCTGAAATAGATAATGGAAATATTTCTTGCTATCCCATGCTTCATATTTTAAGCATTTCCTCCTATTCTCCCCCTCTATCAAATCCTCTCAGTTGGCACCATTTCTAAAAAGGTTCCTCTAAGGTCTGATTATGTTACGTTTGTGAGTGAGCATGTGAGCGTTTGTCTGTGGAGACAGACAGCAGGAATGAGGAAGGTGCTGGCCTCTGGTTATGGGGAGTATTTCCTGTTACCATGGTGACAATCCACGTGGCCAGGATACCATGTGGACAGAACCTTTGCGTGAAGTTCTCCTTGATTTATCTGCTCAGTCCCTGCCTCTCTCCATTCAGAACCCCCAGCATCACCCTTCCTGTGTTCTGAAAATCTCACTTTCCTCAAACTCTGTTTTCCTATTCTGCTAATTCCAGTGTACTTGTCTAATTAGGTACTTCATATATAAATTCTCAGTTTGGTTTACTTACCACTTTCTCCAAATCTGCTCAGCTTGTGTCCATTTTTCCCCTGTATCTCGAGGCCATTTTTCATACTTTTTTGAACCAAATACCCTGGAATACTTTAATCATTCTGTTTCCCACCAGGAGTTTTTACTGTTACATATACCTTTTTTGTATTTTCTGTCAGATGGTGAGACCTGGACTGAGGATCAATTAATTATAAAGCAGAAAACTCTTGAAGTAGGGACACGACTACATGAAGGAGATCAATGTGAACAAAACAAACATGAGGGACCCTATGAATATGGACGAAACTTCAGTAATATGTCAGACTTCATCCAGCAGTCATATATTCTTATTGAAGAGAAATCTCAAATGTGCAATGTTTGTGGGAAATTATTCAGGCGGAATGCATACCTTATTCAGCATAAGAAAATCCACACACAAGAGAAGCCTTACAAGTGTCGTGAATGTGGAAAAGCCTTTGGCCATAGTTCAAATCTGTCTCAGCATCAAAGAATTCATACCGAGGAGAAACCCTATGAATGTGATGAATGTGGGAGGGCCTTCCGGCGCAGCTCACACCTCATCCAGCATCAGGTCACCCACACAGGAGAGATGCCTTACCTGTGTAATGAGTGTGGAAAAGCCTTTGGCCGGAGTTCAAGTCTCCTCCGACATCAGAGAATCCACTCTAGGGAGAAACCCTATGAATGTACCGAATGTGGGAAGGCCTTCAGCCAGAGCTCACATCTAACAGAACATCAGCGAGTTCACACCAAAGAGAGACCCTACAAGTGTAGTGACTGTGGGAAAGCTTACAGTCGGAACTCACACCTTGTTGAACATCAGAGGGTCCATACAGGAGAGACTCCTTATGGCTGTAATGAGTGTGGGAAATCTTTCAGTAGGAGTTCACTCTTTTTCAAACATCACAGAATTCACACTGGAGAAAGACCCTATGAGTGCAGTGAATGTGGGAAGGCCTTTAGTTGCAACTCCTACCTCATTCAGCACCAGAAGACTCACAGTGGAGTAAAATCTTCCAAACATAAAGAATGTGGGAAATCCTTCAAGCACAGTTCATACCTTATTCATCACCTGGGAACCCATACAAGAGAGAAACCATAAATGAAGTGAAGGTGGTAAAGCCTTTGGTCAGAGTTCGGCTCCAACATCAGAGAACTTGCGCTGGGGAGGAAACCTTTGTCTGTAGAGAATGTGGACTGTCTTTAGTCATAGTTCACCTCTTACTAAGACCTGAGAATCCACACAGTTGAAAAATCTCTTATGCATTCAGTGCATGAGAACCTTTAGGTAGAGTTCCTGCCTTACTCACCATTGGTCAGTTCATGTTGGGGGAATGGTGGGTATGGGGAGAGCCTTGCGGTTTGTCAGAAAGGGGCGTGAAAGGGGTAGAGTGACGCCATAGAGGGGGTGACTGAAATGGAACCTTTAGTTTGCACTACTTTTTATTTGATCTTGAGGATCTACATCAGAGGGAGATTCTGTGGTTTGTTTTTCAAATCTCTACAGTCATCCTCTGAAAACAGGATGAGTTAGGTCCACTCCAGGGAAGAACACATCAGGGGGATTCAGACTCATGGATCAGGAAAACAGCAGGATGACCTTTGAAACCAGTAGTTTCCTTCTACCTCACCTGTCCTGTTGGTTGTCACTGTACATGGAAGTGGCTCTTGGGTTTTCTAGGGCCACCATTTTCGTTCCTCAGTATCCTGCAGACTACTGAATCTCTCTTTGTTTTATATGTTATAGAAGCTTTAAATAAATGGGCCAGTTTTCTAAGCCAAATAATTTCTCAGTATCACATGTCATGGGCTTTGCTATGTGTAGAATCCAGTAGACTGAACTGCATGTGTCAGGCTTCCCCTTTCTTCTGTTTTTCAGTCTGTCTGGGCTCTACGGGAGATTCTTGGGAGAGTTAGTGAGCAGAAGAGAGGCAGCAGTGATTTTGTAGCTCACATGTGATATTGTTGTTGATCTGTTGACTCAGCTTACTGGGGCTGGGCCTGAAACTAGTCTGCCTTCCCCTGGATTCTTCTTTGCCTTTATTGGGCCGTGTGTGTGTGTGTGTGTGTGTGTGTGTGTGTGTGTGTGTGTGTCTCATCATGGTTTTCCTTCTCTGATTGAATTCTAGTCATACACGTGCTTTGCTCTCATACCCTTAAAATTTTTTTTCACTGGTTGCTGTTATCTTTGTAACTGTCATTCACTTAGCACAGGGCACTGCTTCTGCTCCATCGAAGCTGATTATATCCAGGTTGCCAGTGGCTTAGCTAGTGAATCCATTGGACGCTTTTCTTTAGCCCTAAGTTTTTTGACCCAGGTTAGATGGAAGGAGTGGTGGGAGGGACCTTTGCACTGGGAGTGGAACCAGCTATTGGGTGGGGCCCCTATGAGCCTGCTTATTGATAGGTTCTGGTTGTGTTATATGCAGTAAAACTTCAATTTGGGTAACTTGGGTTTTCCCTTTAGAGCATGGGACCAGGGAAGCACAGAACCCAGGGGAGTCAGAACTCTAAAGGTTCTAGCTCCAGCTCACAGGCTGTCCACTGACTTTTCCAGCAGACAGTTCCCTCCTCCCTTGTCTGTCCCTCTACTCTAGACCTGGGAGAGCACAAAAATGCTTCCTGAGGAGACGACACTTAAATACATCTCCTAAATTTCTGATACTTATATACACTTTCTCAATTTCTGATCCTGGGAGGGGCTGGGTTGGCAGTCCCAAGCCATACCTTGAATACAACCTTGGGCCCCCCGCAGAGAGGCATTTCCTGTGCTGTGGTTGAAGAGGTAAGAAGAGTCTTCAGGCAAAGGGAGATAGGAGGAGGAGGAAGACAAATTTCCACAGTGGCACCCAGAAGTGACTGCTTTCATCCCCACAAAAGCCCATCACAGCCCTCAGGTTGAAATCAACAAGACCCTTCCCATCCCAGCTCTGCCCACTGACTTCTCCAGCCCTCTGTGGCCACCCCTTCTGCCAGACATTCTGAAATTCATTGGGACACAGTATTTTTCAAATGTAGGTTAAGAGCCACTCGGGCGGGGGTGGGGCCACAAAATTAACTTATTGTAATGAGTTGCGACCAGCAAAGGGTAAAAAGAACAAAGGCAGAACTAGAATTGACTAGAAAACATCCATCATAAAGGTAAGTCAGACTTTTGTCCTGTTTGTGCACAATGGTGCATATATACAAAGTACAACATACAATAGTTCTTGCTGGAGAGCAGGTAAAAATCTTTGCACATTGCAATCCCTGTTTGGGCATAAGATTCTGTCTAGAAGGGCATGTCTTCCCTTGGACTGGATTGTTCTCACTCTGCATTTCCCACAGCTTGCTCTACTTCTTTGTGCACTGATCACACTTTTAAAAAATGATTTATCTGTTTGTGCTAATTGCAAGCTTGGTGAGGGCAGGGACTGTGCACCTCACCTGAAATCTGTCATTAGAGAAGGCACTTGTGTTGAGTGGCTGAATGATAAACCCAGGTCCAGGTTCTGGCTGTGTGTGTTCTCAGACAAGGTCTCTGTTTTTTCTGACTTTTTATCTGATTTACATACAGAAAACGTGAAAGAGTAGACTAATGAACACCCTATAGATCCTCCACTTAAACAGGATTACCATTTTTCCATATTTGCTTTCTATTTATGTGCTTTTTTCCCCCCGAATCATTTGAAAGTAAGCTTCACCCTGAGTATTGGGTTGGCCACAAGTTTGTTCAAATTTTCCTATAACGGTAAAATCTGAACGAACTTTGTGGCAAACCCAATACTATGGCATGCTTTTTCTAAGTGATCATTCTTGTACGTAATCACAAGACTATTAACATACCTAAGAAAAAGAATTAAATTCCATAATGCCATCTAAAATGTAGTCTGTATTTAGATTTTCCTTGATTGTCCCAAGAATGTGTTTTATAGCTAGCTTATTTCAAATCAGAAAAAAAAAAAATCAAGAGTCACATTACATTTGGCTTTATATCTCTTTAGATTCTTTTAATCTAGAAAAGTCCCACCTTTATTTTTTTAATGACTGACTTCTGGAGGAGTCAAGAACAGTTATTTTTTATAACTTTCCATGAAATTGATTTCCTTGTTTCCCTGAGGTGGCGTTTAGCTTCCTCCTTATCCCCAGTTGGATCGAGGTCTAGAGGCCTGATGATCTACTTCTGGCCAAGAGCACCTCTCAGGTGATGCCTCCTTCATACTGCTGTCACCTCAAGAGGCACGTGACATGAGATTATTCTACCCCAAGTAATACTGTTTGTTTACCGGCTTAAGGGAGTGACCGCCAGATCTCTTCTGTATAAAGATACGTGTTTCTTTTGCAATTAGTATTTGTGAGGAGGATAAGCTCTAGCACCATGTGAAGAATCTATTCCTCCACAGCCTAATGTTTTTAGTAATCGCCCATGATTTTTTAGCAACCATTCATGTGATAGTTTGGACATGTTCTTAACCAGGGGCTCAGTTTTTCCATCTGTGAGTGAGTGAAGTCTCTCAGTTGTGTCCGACTCTTTGCGACCCTGTGGACTGTAGCCTACTAGGCTCCTCCGTCCATGGGATTCTCCAGGCAAGAATACTGGAGTTTGTTGTCATTTCCTTCTCCAGGGGATCTTCCTGACCCAGGGATTGAACCCAGGTCTCCCGCATTGCAGGCAGATGCTTTACCCTCTGAGCCACCAGGGAAGCCCAGGTAGCCTGGGCATAATCATACCAGTGATTTGGATTTGCTGTATAATGACATTTAAAAGTGTGACAGGGTGCGTATGAAGATGCTGTTACAGTCTGCCATAATTTCTCTGTTCTTCTGAGAACACCATCCCTCTTCCTTTTTAGAACGTTCTTTGGCTGCTCCAGATAAGTGGTCTGATATGATCTCTAGTGGCCTTGGCCTGCAACTGCTTGGAGCGAGGCTTCGGTTCCCAGCCAGAGATTGTGATGGTACCAGATCCTAGCCACTAGACCAGTGATCAGTGACAAGGGCCCTGACCCTTTGGTTTTGCAGAAAAGAATTCCCACAAAGACAGAAAATAGTGAAACAAAGTATTAAAGGGGGGAAAAATACAGTACGTGTTGATAGACTCAGGGAGAGAGAGAGAGTCATTGAGTGGCCCCTCTTGTGGCAGTTTGAATTACTTTTATGGGGCATTACTTCTGGTTTTCCTTTGGCCAATCATTTTGATTTGCCTGGTCCATATTTGGTACATCTCAGGATCCTCTTGTGTGTGCACACGCATCTCTTAGCCAAGATGGATTTTACTGAAAAGGCATATGGGTAGGGAACATCCCTTGGCATCACTTCCCTGTGGCCTCCAAGGATCCTTTTCTGTGCATGCGTGGTCGGGGAGATCTTCTGACTGCAAGAAAAGAAATGTGTCATCTGAGCAGGGCCCCAGCCTCCTCCCTTACATATCCTGCTATTCTTGTCTTGGAGTTTCTGTTTATTAGGAATGAGTCACTAATCGCTTTACCCTGGGGGTCTCATCTGCCTCCTTCCTCAAAACCTTCAACTTCTTTGATGATTCTGCTTGGCGTCTGTGGGGCACAGCTGACGCATCTTTTTCAGTGGAGTAGAATGAGCTTGTGACCAGAGCTGAGCCAGTCAGAATCCCTGGGGAACTGGGAACCAAGTAGGGGTGGGTATAGGGTGAAGAAAACATTCTTTTTCCTGAGGGTGAGTAAAAGTGAGGCTGTGAGTCTGGAAGTTGACTATTTCCCCTGCCACCTGGAGAAGGATAACCTCTGGGATGGAGGGATCAAAAGCCATCTCTGAGAGCAGGGCAGAGAGTTCTCCCTGGCCTGGCTCCAGGCCTTCCCAACTGTACTCTGCCTTGCCCCACCTAAGTCAAGAAAGACCTGTCTTGCCTGAGGCCTTACAAATTGGGGTCTGAACCTTATGACAGGTAGAATACTGATTATACAATGAGCCTCTCACATGATGTATATTAGTCGCTTCAGTCATACCTGACTGCAACCCCATGGACAGACGAGCATGGGGTTCCCCAGACAAGAATACTGGAGTGCCATTTCCTTCTCCAAGGGATCTCCCCCCTCCCCAAGGATCAAACCTGGGTCTCCTGCTTTGCAGGCAGATTCTTTACCATATGAACCACCAGGGAAGCCCTCTTTCACATGATAGAAAATCACCTCTCACATGTTAGGTGATCCAATAAATTAATGGTTCATCAGCTCTCATCCTTTCCTGTTGTCTTTGAATATGTTCCTGCTAGTGGAGAGGTGTGTGGAGGTGCCAGACATGGTCCTGGTTCTTAAAAATCTTAATGAGTTATAAATGCCTCTCCTTGGTGAGCTTAGTCTCAAAGCACGGGGAGCTGGTGACTCACCCAGCTCCAAATGTGGCCCCTCTTGCCACACAAACCAGCCCCCCAGCTCAACCACCTGGGCTAGGAGCTAAAGTGCCTCTCTTGGAAGAGCCTATAAGTTTAAAACCAGCCCGCCTTGGGAGAGGTGTAGACAGCCATTTTAGCGGAGGGCAGAGGACTGTGCCGGCCAGGGAGGGTTTGGGGGTGGGGGTGTGCTTGAGTGCATGCGCATGGCAAGGGCAAGGGCGAGGGAAAGACTGGGAATGGGGGGATGGGGGGTGAGCGCGAGGTCCGCAGCGCATCTCCCAGGCCCTCCCAGCCAGCCTGCTGGAGAAGTCACTACGATCATGCCTTTTTCACAGATGAGGAAACTGATGCCCAGGAAGAAGAAATAACTTCCCCAAGGGCACCCTGCTGGTGATGGCAGAGCTGGCATTCGAATCCGGTGGACTTCAGGGTGCACCCACCCCCACCCCATTCTGCGTACCGGTGAGCAAGGCCTGGACCGTAACCGCCCGGGAGGCCAGGTTCCCCCAGCCATAGGGCCCCGAGGGCTCTGGCTTGATGGGCTCCGTGGGGAGACTGAGCATCCCCTCGCTGGCCTGAGGCGGGTGGGGAGCAAAGGAGGGTCTTGACCACCGGCCAAAGGGCTGTGCCAGCAGCTTGGGCGGGTGTAGGGACTGGAGACCGGCGGGGAGGGGCGAGTGGAGGTGGAGCCTTGGGTTGGGAGGGGGAGGGGTGTGAAGGAGGCCCCCCAGGCCAAATATTACCCTTTTGTTGGGAGCCGTGGGGCTGGATCTGGGGCCCAATGGCTAGGTCAGGACCCATCTATGGGTCTGGATAATGTCACTAGGGCTTTGGGGCCACTAAGGACCGAGGAGGGTCGTCAGTGGGAAGGAACCCCTCACCCAGCCTAAGTCACTTTCAGTCCAAGTGACCTCAAATTACTGGCTGGTGGGACAAGTGGAGAGTGAGGCTCCCAGGGGCCCAGACAGTTCCCTTCCTGGTTCCAGCCCAGGATACACTTATCTGGGCTGCGCTGCACCTGGGCCGGTGACAGGGCTGCTCCAGCGCTGGGCGCCGGAGCGTAGGGAGACAGACTCTGCCAGCCGGAACCAGGCGCGGTGGGCACGCAGCTCTTCCAGTCATTGGCCCTTTTCAAAATAATTGAAACGTCAGTGAGAGTAGATGATAGTAAGTTCGTTTTGTTTTGAATGTTCTTGGCAAAGTAAAAGTTGGCAACCCTCTCCCCTCCCATTCTGTTTCCCTCTCCTCTATTTTTGGGAATCCCAAACCCAGCTGCCGGCTAGTGGTGACTGGTGAAGAGGTGAGGAGATGGGGTGGCTGTTCAGGGTTGTGGTCCCTGTGTCCACTCTGACTGACTGTGGCATCCTGGACCAGTCTGTTCTCCTTTCCAGATGTTTCTCCATCAGTACAAAAGGATCTGCAAATCCCCCTTTATAGTAACTTGTTCGTGGTCCTTTGAGTCTGGCTTATATCCCTGGTGACCAGTTGTCCAGAGCCAGCACTGAGGGCGCCTCCATGCAGAGGCTGGCTTATCCCTGGAGAAAGGCCCGGAGGGTCCTCCTCTCTGGAGAGCAGCTGGGGAGGGCCAGGGGATAGCTCAGAGTCACCTCAGGCGAGGAGGGGAAAGCACTGTACTGCCTGACAAGTTTATGTGTCTCTTCTCCCCAGTAGTTACCCAGAGCCTGAGAGTTCCTGTCTTTTTTCATCCTTCATTCTCCCCGTTGGCCTAGGCTGGGCATGGGGCGCCCAGTAAGTACGCAGTTTGTTTTTGTGGAGTGAATGGATAAAGACTGGTGGCTGGGAGAGTCCAGAGAGTAGAAAGGACCAAGTTGAGGTTTGCAGAAGATGTGGGATTTAAAAGGCTTAAAGGGGAAGAGACCTGCCCTCAGGGAAGAAACCCAGACTGGAGGTGCTTGGGGTGACTGTGGTGTTCCAGGAATGGAGAGAGTCATGGCGGGTGTGGGGGCAGGAGGGTGGGTGCTTTAGAGACTTTATGAAAGAAAACTTGAGAAGGTGAGGACGGTTGATGAGGTGAAAGTGTGGGAGAAACAGAGAAGGCAGCATGAACTCCAGACTAGAGTGTGGGTGATGGAGCAGGTGATTGAAATGGGGGGGACACTGAGGTCAGTTTAGACAAGTTGAGGTGCAGAGGGGTGGGGGTTGGGGACAGGAAGGGACTCAGAGCATCAATTGAAAATGTCCAGGGTACTCCATTCCCTGCAGAGGACGGGATCAAGATGCGGTCATGACTCCTACCTGGAGAGCTTTAGAGCCAGGACTCAACTCGCTCTGGTCCAGTGACTTCATCCTCTTAGAGTGAAGGAAACCAAGGCCCTGAAGTTTGGGTGATTCATCAGTACTGCCCGGAGGGTGGAGAGATCTCAACAGGGTAGCTTTGCAGAGAAGGCAGGATAAATTTTTTAGGTGGGAAGAAGAAAAATTGGGGAATGACAGAAAGAGGAGAGAGTGCTTTAGAAATTTCCCAAGCGCTCTGACAGCAGTCAAAGAGGAGCAGCTGTTAACTCTTCTATAAGTAGTGGATTTCCTCTGCCTTCCGGCTAGTTCTTCTGTTGTGATCAGATGATCTCGGGGGCTGAGAGGAAAGGGAAGCCCCTCGCTTGCTGTGTGCAGCTTGGAAGCTTGGCGCTGCCAGGCACAGTCTGCTGAGGCAGCAGAAACAAGGGCTGTTGTCTCGGGGTGCCTCCATCTCCCTTGTCCTGTCCCTCTGACCTCCAGATGCCACCTTCCTGCACTGCCACATGGCTGTGGTCATCGGGGGCCATCTGGATAGGGCCCACCCTCGCTGCTGCACCCAGGCTTCCAACGACCCTCCTTCTCCTCCCCCTCCTTGGCCCTCTCCACCTCATTCCTCAGGGCTGCCAGGCTTGGCGAAGGCAGAGAGGAGGCTGACTAGGTGAATCCTTAATCAAGCACCTGGGCCCTAAGCACTGTGCTTGACGCTTTGTTTGCAGCGTGTTACTTGGTCCGCCCAAGAACCTCAATGGGCAAGTGTTATCTCCTCTCTTTTCCAAATGGGGAACCCAAGGTCCTGAGAGTTTTAGTGAGTTCCCCAAGGTTACCCAGCCAGCAAGTGATAAAACTGGGACACAGTCATGGCTTCCACAGCCAATTCCAGCCAGTGCTTACCTTCCATATCACAGGTGTTCCTTCTAGGAAGACATCCTTGATGACAGCTGGTGGTGATGGAGAAGTTATGTGGGATCCTTAACTGAGGGGCTCAACCTCCAGGCCTAGAGGGAGCCTAGGGCTTCAGGAGGGTCTCTGAAACTCTAAAACTATTTTAAAAAGTTTCTGTGTGTGTATTTTCTGCTCATTTTTCAGCAGAGGACCAGGTGGACCCCTGTCCATCTAAACCCCAGGTCCTGAGGCAAGAGGGCCAGTCCCTAAGTAAAGGCACTCCAGGCCCTGGTTTTAATATCTGCTTGGTCCTCATTCTGAAATCTCCAAGGGCAGACAGTAGCTAACAGCTGACTGGAGAGGCTCTGTGGCCAGTTGTGGGCGAGGGGTGGAGGGGTGAGGGTGGGGTGGGGTGGGGCGGGGGGCTCTTAAAACAGAACTGAAAAGTTAGAACTTTAGAGCTGGGAGAGGTGGAAATTTTACCAAGGTGGAAATGGAAGCTCAAAGAAGGGACCCCATACACTCAAGATTACCCAGTGAGTTAGTGAGAGAAAAGGTTTTCTGTGTTGGTTAGGCCAGCTGAAGAGGTCTGGAAGGTTAATCAAAGCAAAGCAAACATTTCCTGAGCCCCACGTCTGCTGACATGTCTGCGGGCACCATCTCCATCACCTGGTGCAGCGTGGGGCTCCCTCATTGTTCCTCCCCCAGGTGATGCTGACGATAGAGGACAGAGATGTGAAGGGCTTCACCTGGGCCATAGCCCCTGCCTTGACTTCTCTGGGCTACCTGCTTATCCTGCTGGTCTCCATCTTCCCCTTCTGGGTGCGGCTGGTGAACGAGGAATCCCAGGAAGTGTTCTTCAGTGGCCTATTTGAGAACTGCTTCCATATCAAGTGCTGGAAGCCTCGACCCTTATCCAGTATGGAGGGCTGAAGGCGGGCATCGGGGAGAGGGAAGTGGGGCCAGCTTGGGGTTTGGGGGGTGACAGAGGACTGGTGGGGTCAGATAGAACAGAATTGAACATGCCTGAAAGGACATTTTCTCTCAGTCTCTTGGGGTTAGATGAAAATAGGCAGCTGTGCGCTCTACCCATGGGCGGTCGGAACTTTGGCCCCAGGCCACGCTTGGGGACCTGAGGCTGGCCGGGGTCCACCCTCTGGGCTGAGTGCCAGGGCCCAGCCTGCTCTCCCTCCTGCCTTCCCCTGCAGTTTACGTCATCCTCGGCCGAGTCTCCCTGCTGTCCGCTGTTGTCTTGTCTTTCCTCACCACTTTCATCATGGTGTCGTTTGCATCTCAGCTCTTTCCGAGGACCCGGAAGCACAATTTTGTGTCAGCCTTCATCAGTTTCCTCACAGGTGGGGAGCAGCAGGTGGGCCCCAGCCTTGGGGAGGGGCCCAAAGATGGAGGGATGGTCTTTGTCTGAGGTCAGGAGAGGGACTTTCTAGGGCTCCTCTCCTCTGTTTCCATCTCTGTGAAGTTGCCCAGGGCACAGCCGCCCCCTTCTTGGGGCTCCTCCTAACTGCACTTCCAGAGGGCACAGCCCTCGTCACCTTGGCTTGGCAACATCTCTCTGGGGGTCTTTCCCATCATCTGTATCCTAGCAGCTGTCCTGGAACCTAGTACAGAGTTCTAATATAATTGAAATATAGACTATAAACCAAATACAAATGTTTCTTGGATGAATGAATGGAAGAGACCATCTCTGCCCTCTAGAACCTTTTAATTTTAATAGGCTGACCAAGGCCCTGCCCTGGGAAGCTCCCATCAGATGGAGGAGGTAGAACGCTCACAGTGGGAGTGTCATGCCTGGGGCCCATCTGGAGTCAGCCCAAGGCACAGGCACAGAGGGTACCCAGGAAAGGGGTTTCTGAGAGGCAAGGCACACGGGCTTTGCAAAGAGTTAGAAAGGAGGGTGAGACAGGTGTGTGGGGTGGAGGTTGTTGGTTCTGAAAGCGGAAGGGGCCAGGGCAGGAGAAAGGAGCCTCACTCAGGTGCTGGAAGGCTGGAGCAGGGGCAGGAGGAGACCAAGGGGGCCTGCCTGTGATCCCGCAGGGGCTTGTGCCTCCCTGGCCTTGTTGCTGCACGCCCTGGAGATCCAGAGTCTGCGGATGAAGCCCAGCCCCCCACAGTTCTCCATACAGTGGCCTTACTACGTCCTGGGCTTCAGTATCCTTCTGTTCATGGTGGCTGGTGAGTGATTTGGGCCTGGCGCCCTCTCCCCACGCTCTGTCTGGATTCAGGAGCTATGGGTGCCCTAGAGCTGTGCTGCTCAAAACCCTAGTCACATGTGGCTGTTGCTGCTGTTTAGTCACTCAGTCATGTCCGACTCTTTGCGACCCCATGGACCGTAGCCCGCCAGGCTCCTCCGTCCATGGGTTTTGCCAGACAAGGATACTGGCGCAGGTTGCCATTTCCTTTGCCAGGAGATCTCCCCCACCCAGGAATCGAACCTGGGTCTCCTGCATTGCAGGCGAATTCTTTACCAGGGAAGCCCCCACATGTACCTATGTAACTTTAATTAATTAACGTGAAATAAAGTTAGAAATTGAGTTCCTTGGTCACACTAGCTACACCTCACATATTCAAAAACCACATTGTTATGTGCTCAGTGGCTTCCGCTTTGGGCAATGCGGATGCAGAAGGTTCTGCTGGACGGCACTGCTCTAGGGCCTGCCTCAACTCTGTCCTCCACCCTCACCCTCCCCATTCCCGTCTTCCTGGACTTTAGAGCCAAACTTGCACATTTCATGTGCTCCCTTACACCATCCTGGTTCCTAAGGCTTTCTATCCCTATCTCTCTAGCTTGAAATCTGTGATCTTATTCCTCATTTGAATCCCTTTTTCTTTACTTATCATCATCATCGAAGTTCTTCATCCCATCTGATCCTAATTGTCCCTACTTCTCATCCTCTTCCCACAATATTAACCTGACCCATGATCGTTACCTATTTAGACTCAATTTTATTATACATTGAATATATAGCAAAGGGTATATCTGTAAGATATAAGTAATTATAAACTGTACACCCGTATTTCCACCATATATTTAAGAACTAGCCATATTTTGTCAAATCCATTGTTTAGAAGTTGCTGCTGCTGCTGCTGCTGCTGCTGCTGCTGCTGCTGCTGCTGCTGCTAAGCCGCTTCAGTCGTGTCTGAGTCTGTGTGACCCCATAGATGGCAGCCCACCAGGCTCCCCGTCCCTGGGATTCTCCAGGCAAGAACACTGGAGTGGGCTGCCATTTCCTTCTCCAATGCATAAAAGTGAAAAGTGAAAGTGAAGTCGCTCAGTCGTGTCCGACTCTTAGCAACCCCATGGAGTGCAGCCTACCAGGCTCCTCCGTCCATGGGATTTTCCAGGCGAGAGTACTGGAGTGGATACACCCTTATTTTATGTACCACTGAGAAAGAAAAGACTGATGCCAAATATAATGCTAAGGTGCTCATAGCTTGTAGGGCACATATTTATTTCAAGATGTTAAAATGTGGAAAAAATGGGCTTGTTAAAATTAATGAAATATGTTAGAATATTAAGTATCTTTGAAGTTCCCCACTCCCCCGGGCCCCCACCTTGTGGCTCTTCCTTCTCTCATCTTCTTCTCTATCCTGAGGAATCAATAATTCTGAAATTCATGCCAGTTATGTTTACTACATGGTTATATATCCTTAAACAATGTATTATTTAGTTTTGCATACTTTAATATGTTATATGAGTATTATGATACTGTATTTTTTCTTTTGGAATTTGCTATGTTTGATCAAGTGGGTAAAATCTCGAGATTCCTCCATATTAATATGAGGAACTAAGCTTCATTTATTTTTACTACCTTGAGTATTTAATTGTGTAACTAAGCTTTCCAGTAGAAGGAGCATGGTATTTTTCTATGGGAGAATTTTTAAGTTAATGATTCAGTTTCTTTAATGATTACATGACTATTCAGGTATTTTATTCTTGAGTCAGTTTTGCCAAGTTATATATTTCTTTATACATTTTATCTAAGTTTTAAATTTTATTGACAAAAATATTTTAAAAATTTTGTTCTGCATCTGTAGTTGTGTGCTTTTTCATACCTGATTTTTCTATTTTTTCATTACTAAGTTTGTCAAGGGTTTGTCAGTTGTTTTAGTCTTTTCAAAGAATCAGCTTTTTAGCTTTCTTAAAACAAACCTTGTTTGTTTTCTACATAATTGCTTTTTGCCTTATTTTGAACTTCCCTCCCCACTACTTAATTTTTGTGTGTGTTTATTCTTCTGTTCCTTTTTCAACTTTCTAAATCGGGATCTAAGCTCATGAATTATTTCTTCTTTTCTAAGTAGGCATTTAAAGCTTTAATCCCCATCTAAGAATTGCATCTTTATTTGTAGCTCTCATTTTGATGTGTAATATTTTTTGTTGTTCAACTTCAAATATTTTCTTGTTCCCCTTATTACTTCTTTCATCCATGCATTATTTTAAAGTATACAATTTGGTGCATGAACTGAAGCTGAGCAGTGGTATTTCTATAACATTTTTTATCTCCTCCCTAATATCTTTTTTTTTTCTTTTTGTCTTTTGTGGAACCCCAGGAAGATTTCTGTTAGACCTTAATACTCTGTCCTGCATGTCTGTCAGTTTCTCTTTCATATTTTCTGTCTTTGTCTTTCTGGGCTGCATTCTGAATAATGTATCTAGCTACATCTTCAGTTTTATCCATTCACTTTTTCGCTGTGTCTGATCTATTTAACCTAGCCTTTAAATTTTTATTTCAATTAATCTATGTTATAACTAGACATTGTATTTTCCTGTAAATCTCATTTTATACTTTTTCCTTATGTTTTAAATCTCTAAATATATTTTTATTATACGTGTTAAACATAGTTATTTTATATTCTGTATCTTATAAGTTTTAAAGTTGAATTACTTGCCCCTGTTTCTACAAGCTCTTGCTTGTGGTGCCTTGTTCCTTCCTATGTTCTGTGGGTTTTGACTGTGAACTCATTTTCCTTGAAATTTTTTTTTTGGAAGATCTTTGAGGCCTGTATTTAAAGTGTTTCCTTAAAAAAAGACTTACATTTGCTTCTGCCTGGTGCCTGGGTGCACGACGACTACCCTAGGATCCCAGTCAAAAAACTTAGGTGCTACGAGTCCAGCTGCAGATCCACATACTAGCTAGCCTGCGCTTGTGAATTCTCAATCCATGCAGGCAACTCTGAAGTTCCAGTTTCATGTGGCTGACTCTTACTAGATCCCCTCATTGCACACAGGACCTGGGCTTTCCTTTTATATTCTGTGTCCTGAATGGCCAACTGAATGGAAACTCAGGGTCACCTGGGTTGAATAGATGTCTCCAAGGTGAAGACTAATTGTGTGTTTGCTTAACCCTCTAGATTCCTGAAATCATTATGGTTTTGGCTTTGGTTTTCAGTCTTACTCTGATGCCAGCTTGATGATATATTTATAAGTAGGTTTTTGAAGAAATATTTAGAAGTTTTGTTTAGTGGGAGAGTATCTTGTTGACTGTAGAGCTGAAAATAGAGGTTGTGTTTTGTCTCAGTCTTAGCTATAATGCAGCATTTCTTATCCAGTCAGGATATCTCCATTTGTTCCTTAATATTCACTCTCCCTTCCTTCCAGTAAGATTCAGAACTTACTGAGAATTTTGAATGGGTTGGGCATGAATAGGCCTGGACTTTGTGTTTGACCTTCCTCTCTGAAACCTGGTTTTCTTACCTATTAATGGTTAGACAATTGCTCAGATGACTTCCAGCACTGGCCATGATTCCTTGAGTTTATCCATCTGTTTGTATGCTTTGTCCGTCAATGTACTGTTTTGCCTTCTGTTTCTGTAAAACTCTAAATTGGAGGGCAGGTGCAGACCAGAGGAATCAGGTCAGAGGAGGGAATTTCCAACCTCCGGGGCACTGAGCTTGATGCACTTTCTCTCTCCTGACTCAAAGTTTTGCTGTGACCCAGGTACCATCTGCCTCATCCAAGAAATAGCCTGCCCTAGATGCCATTTGTTGCCCATTTCCCAGAGTACTGAGGACACCCAAGAGATCTCCTACCTGGAAAACCTGGATAGTCTGGGAGGAGAACTGAGCTCCACGCAGAAGGAGACGCTGCTGAAGGAAGAAACCATTATCTAGACCCAGACAGTCTGTGCCCTGCCCTTCGCCAGGCGGTGCGAGTGCACACGTGCCAGTGTGTGCGGCTCTTCAGTCTCCACCAGTCTCTGCCGCTTCTGATGAGGCTCTTGAGCGTCAAGTCAACCCCTCCCTTCCCCCTACTCACAGTGATTCTATCCTGCGTGTGTTTGATATTTGTTAAACGTTTTTTGAATTCTTCCTGAGCTTTCTGAGTGATTTTTTTGGACAAGTGTTTTCAATAAAAAGAGGACTACTGTCTGTTAATCCATACCTCCGAAAACAGACAAGAGAATTCCCTGGTGGCCCAGTGGTTAAAACTCCACTCTTCCACTGCAAGGGTCACGGGTTCCAGCCCTCGTCAGGGAACTAAGATCTTGAGTGCTATTTGGTATGGCCGAAAAACAAACAAAACACCAGCTTGCAGCCTAGAGGGCAAGAGGGGAGGGAGGAGTATCAGGAAAAGACCAAATGATACGAGGTTTTGTAAAATAAAAACTGAACAGAGTATAACCACAGCAGAAGGTGTTTGAGATAGTGACGTTAAAAAGGGTTCCCAGACAAAAACTGTGACTCAGTACAGGGAAATTTTCTCATGGCTGTGTTGGAAGGAAGGGCTGGGAGTGGTAATAGGTGGAAGCTTCCCCAACACTGAGCTCCCAGGTCTGGGAGTCTGAGCCTAACAAGTCTATGCCTTGGGAAATAATAGCCAGGTTAGCCAATCCACACATGGGGAGCCTCTCAATAGAGCCAGAGGCCTCTTGCAGGCACCTCTAAAGTTGCCCTTTAATAGTCTGGAGGTGCTTTCATACTGGGGAGCACTCTGCTCCCAGCTAGACTGGTTATGGCTGGGGAGAACACATGCTTTGGCCTTCCTAGATGGTGCTGATGGTAAAGAATCCATCCCTGGGTCAGGACTATCCCTAGGAGGAGGAAATGGCAACACATTCCAGTATTCTTGCCTGGAGAACTCCATGGACAGAGGAGCCTGGAGGGCTACAGTCCATGGGATCACAAAAAGTCCGACAGGACTGAGCAACTAACACTTTCACTGGCTTCTCATTGCCTCCAGGTCATCCATCACTCTAAGTACTTGGCTCAGCCACCTGCTGTAGTGGTTGTGAGGGTTTGGGGAAGCCACCAACACCCACCACTCGCTGGGTTCCTCATCATGCTCCTTGTGTTGGGGTCACCTGACCTCACTTTTGGGTCCACCCAGGAAATCTCAGAAACTTGTGTGCAGGTCAGGAAGCAACAGTTAGTACTGGACATGGAACAACAGACTGATTCCAAATAGGAAAAGAAGTACGTCAAGGCTGTTTATTGTTATCATGCTTATTTAAC
Organism: Capra hircus; assembly: GCF_001704415.2. Taxonomy (NCBI): domain Eukaryota; kingdom Metazoa; phylum Chordata; class Mammalia; order Artiodactyla; family Bovidae; genus Capra; species Capra hircus. Next base: position 37,703,147 of record NC_030832.1, on the reverse strand, counting down.
TTATATGCAGAGTACATCATGAGAAACGCTGGGCTGGAAGAAGCACAAGCTGGAATCAAGATTGCCGGGAGAAATATCAATAACCTCAGATATGCAGATGATACCACCCTTATGGCAGAAAGTGAAGAAGAGCTAAAGAGCCTCTTGGTGAAAGTGAAAGAGGAGAGTGAAAGTTTGGCTTAAAGCTCAACATTCAGAAAACTAAGATCATGGCATCTTGTCCCATCACTTCATAGCAAATAGATGGGGAAACAGTGGAAACAGTGGCTGATTTTATTTTTTGGGGCTCCAAAATCACTGCAGATGGTGATTGCAGCCATGAAATTTAAAAAAGCTTATTCCTTGGAAGGAAAGTTATGACCAACCTAGACAGCATATTAAAAAGCAGAGACATTACTTTGCCAATAAAGGTCTGTCTAGTCAAGGCTATGGTTTTTCCAGTAGTCATGTATGGATGTGAGAGTTGGACTATAAAGAAAGCTGAGCGCTGAAGAATTGATGCTTTTGAACTGTGGTGTTGGAGAAGACTCTTGAGAGTCCCTTGGACTGCAAGGAGATCCAGCCAGTCTATCCTAAAGGAGATCAGTCCTTTGTGTTCACTGGAAGGACTGATGTATAAGCTGAAACTCCAATACTTTGGCCGCCTGATGCGAAGAGCTGACTCATTGGAAAAGACCCTGATGCTGGGAAAGATTGAGGGCAGGAGGAGAAGGGGACGACAGAGGATGAGATGGTTGGATGGCATCACCGACTCAGTGGACATGAGTCTGGGTAAACTCCGGGAGTTGGTGATGGATAGGGAGGCCTGGCGTGCTGCTGTTTATGGGGTCGCAGAGTTGGACACGACTGAGCGACTGAAGTGAAATGATCTGAACTGAAGCAAATCTGAGCTCAGGTGCCGGCTCCTCCAGGAAACCTTCCCTGACTAGCCCCAGGGTAGAAGCCTCTTATGCGTACCCACAATGCCCGGGTGCTTCCCTCCGTCACCTTCTGACCCTAAGCCCCGCACAAAGCACCGGAGGATGCAGTAAACATGTGTTGACCGACTGGGCTCTAGTCTAAAGTGCCATGAGGGAGGCACTTTATCTCGCGGTGCGTCTGGAGAAGCGTCCTTCCCATAATGGAGCGCAGATGCAAAGCCACGCAGGCGCTAAGGGCCCCGCGTCGGTGAGCCTGAACGGAGGCGGGTGGGTGGAGCCTCTGGTGGTCCGGCGCGCGCTCCCGAACGGTCCCCAGGGAAGGGGGAATCAACGAGACGCACCGGCCTCCAAGAGTCCTAGAGAGGAAACGGAAGGGGCCCTCCCTTAGCGTACCTGTCTGACCGCGTCCGTCGCCCACTTCCGGCTCGCCGCGGGCTGGGGCGAGCCTACCTCAGGTGTGGGGCTGTGAGGGCAGGCGAGTTTGAGTGGCGGGGCCGAGGTGGCTGGGGCCCGGGTTCCGTGCTGTGGGGCTGCTGCGGGCGTTGGCGGTGGCGGCGAGGCTGACGCTGAGGGCGGCGCGTCTCCCCGGAGCTGCCTCCCGCAGCACCGAGGCCTTGCGGGTCGGGATCCCGGGGGCGCCGCACGGCGCTCGGCTCAGGTAGGAGCGAGGTTGGTCGCGCCCGGCCACGGTTGGCTTAACGGGGGAGGTCTCCAGAACCCGGATATCTTGAACCGAAGCAGAACACTCTGAAGAGTGAAAAGTGGTCATTTTAGAACGAGAAGCTCAGTGAAAGAATAAAAAGTGGCGCCTTCTATTTGTCAAGTGCTAGAAGCAAAAGATGAGTGAGTGAGGGCTTTCCCCCCTACCCCTCGGCCGGTCAATACGGCATCTTAGTTCCCAGGTACGGATAGAACCCGTGCCTCCTACAGTGGAAGCTCAGAGTCCTAACCGCTGGACCGCTAGGGAATTCCCCAGGATGAGGACATTTCCTTACCAAAGGGAATCTTGTAGATGGAGACACACGTATAAGCATTCGCACTATAATGCGGTAAATGCAATCATGGGGTGAACAAATTCAGTAGCTAGAAAGTCAGGAAAGAGAAATCTCAATTGATGCAGCAGAGAAAACAGAGTGAAAATGTAAATACATTTGAGAAGGATAGATACACAAACACTCAATAGAATATTAAGCAGATGCTTGGATAATATTAATGCCTACTGCCATTCGCTTATTCTCTGCTACATGTAAGGCGATTCTCCCCCCTTTCCCCTACCCCAAGTCTACAGGTCTCTTCTTTCTCATGAGTACTTGAACTTGTGTAAACTTTCCTTTTTTTTTGGCTTCCCATGTTTCTTATATACACTTTTGTGTTTTGGTAGGCTGACCTCAATCATCCAACCTCTTACATATTCAGTTTCTTCAGTACACTCACTAGGATGGTTGTCTGTATTAAATGAGAGTGTGTGCTCACATACTTTCTAAATGGTAAAGCATAAGTTGGAATTCTTTTGATCAGTTATAGTAATGGTATGTATATCATTCTGTTGTTTTCTTTAGGCTGAGCAATCTGTCACAGTCTAGCCACCAACAAGGCTATTGGTTTTACCTGCAAAATGCCTTAACTGTCTGCTTCTTTGCCACCTCCCTGATCTAAGTCTCTCTCCTGCTTGGACTACGGTAAGTGTAGCTTTCCTTCTTGACCCTTCATATCTATACTCTGCTGACACTTTGCATATATCTCCCCACTAAAATAAGGAATAAGAGTGAAGTCCATAGTTCTTACTGCATGCCCAGGCCCTGGATAATCTGTTTTCCTCCTTCCCCTGTGTTCTGTCCCTCTCTCACTCTACTGAAGCCACATTGCACTTTGGTTTGTTTGCAGACTGCCTGTAATGTCTAGCCCCCAGGCTTTTGCCTGGAAAGTTCTTTGAATGACTGGCTCATTCTCATTCATTTGTTGGTCTCATCTTAAGTGTTATTTCTTTAGAAAAGCCTTCTCCAAGTTGATTGTCCCCATTAACACCCTCCTTATTTCCTTTTTAGAACTAATTCTCATTTATAATTTAAATATATTTGTTGGCTTTTTTTTCCATTTGCTGCACCAGTTTGTGAGTTTCAAAGGGTAAGCTCTTTGTCTGTCTTGTTCCCTCTTGTGTTTCTAGCTTCTGTGGGCCAGTCATAGATACATGTTTAATGTATATATTTTTTGATTTTGGAAGAGTGGGCCCTGATGACTGACCTAGTCATAATACATCTCCATTTAATGATTATAGTATTATCCTCTCCATGAAATTCTAAGCTACTTGTCGGTGTAAGCTGACTCGTGTATATTTTCTATTTACCCTTCACACATAAGTGGTTAGCAAATACTGAGTTGAATTGACATGACTCAGGATATATGTCTAGTCTTTTGAAAGTGTCTCGTTATCCTGTTTTCCAGTGGAATGTTTACTGATATAGAGGCGGAGCTGGGATGCCCCGAGCTTCCTGGAGTCTTATTTATGCTGTCCTGTTGTCTGTCTGGTCTTCCCTACAGACCTTCAGTCTTCTGGAAGGGGGTGTGAAGATGCTTATAGAGCGTCCAGGGATGGCAGAAGAGCCTCAGCAGCAAATGGGTGGCCCTGTGGTAAAACTAGAGAAAGAGCTGCCTTGGGGCAGGACAAGGGAGGACCCCAGCCCGGAGACTTTTCGCCTGCGGTTTCGGCAGTTCCGCTACCAGGAGGCAGCTGGGCCCCAGGAAGCCCTCAGGGAGCTCCAGGAGCTCTGTCGCCAGTGGCTGCGGCCCGAGCTGCATACCAAGGAGCAGATCCTGGAGCTGCTAGTGCTGGAGCAGTTCCTGACCATCCTGCCACGGGAGTTCTACGCCTGGATTTGGGAGCATGGCCCCGAGAGCGGCAAGGCCCTAGTGGCCATGGTGGAAGACTTCACGCAGAGAGCCCTGGAAGCCAAGGCGGTGGGTGAGAAGGCGGCTCTGGGTCTTGCTTTGTTGATGTGAAAGGGAAGCGGTAAAGAATCGAGAGGTTTGATGGAGCAGTGGGAGTGGGTGACATGCATGCAGAGTCTCCTTTCTCTGCTTCCGGGCCACTAGAAGTACTTTTTGGAGGGTAGAGGAGTTTTCAGCAAGGAAAGCCATTTCCAGGGAAGACGCAGGGCCAGTGGAAGGGCCGGTAGCGTCTTTTCTGGTCATCAGGGCAGGGACTTGGCCATATTTCTTTTGTGAGCCTTGGGTCCAAGAAGGCAGTGGTGGACCTCCCAGTGGTTAAGTGGTCCAGTGGTTAAGACTGGCTTCTAATGCAGGGGGCACTGGATTCAGTCCCTGGTTAGGAAACTAAGATCCCACATGCTGTGTGGCATGGCCAAAAAATGAAAAAAATGGAAGGCAGTTATGATGGATTTCAAAGGCCGGGGGTCTCCTTCCTCTTTGGTCGGAGACGTATGTAGGCTTGCAGGGAATTCTACTTGGTGAACAGTTTTTCTCAGGAGCGCTATCTGTAGCAGTGCCGTTTCTACGTCTGGGACGTTGGCTCAAGTGATCACATAATGAGTGACTTTGCACCTCAGAGGCTTCCCTGGGACTCTGGTCATGTCTCTGTCCCTCTCTGGTAGTTTCCTGCTGGCTGTCTAGGAAAGAAAGGGCAGGACCGAACGTTACTGTTACGCTTGCAGGTAACCACCTTCTTTCAGTTTATCCTCCCCTCCCCCACAGCAGTCACCCTGACGTCTTGTGTTGTCTAAGAGAGTTGTTTTGTTTTGTCTTTAGTAGGAGCTTAAAAGTGGACCAAGAAGGGCCTGTTTTTGTGGGTTTTGGTTTTCCTTGCTATTTGTAGAACAATTTTTTCCCTCACTAATTCACTGCACAGTCTAGGCCTTGTATTTTTTGTTTTCAGCGTCTTTAACTGAGGACTGTTAGTCAGTATTGAGGTGAGCTGAAAGGACTCTTGTCAAATGGCATGGATACAGATAACTATCTGATCTCAAGAGCCTGATGAAGGCAGTTTAGCTTCTTTTTCACCTTTTCACTGCTGTGCTTGGGAAGAGCTGAGCCAGCTTGTCTGTCCCCCAGCAGCTGGAATGGCTTTCATGACAGCCTTACGCAGGCCTCGTTCTAACAGGTATTGGGGACTCTTCTTAGGTTCCGTGCCACGTACAGGGACAGCGGGAGGAGACAGCACTTTGCAGAGACCCCTGGGAACCAAGTGTCCACCTGGGGCCTGTGGAGGTCAAGCCCGAGTGGGGGATGCCCCACGGGGAAGGCGTCCAAGGCCTTGACCGAGGCGCTGAGGAGCAGCTCAGCCAGGACCCTGGAGAGGGGACGCAGGCCTTCCAGGAGCAGGGTAAGATGCAAGCAGTAAGAAGATAGGGCGCAGAAAACTGCTTTGTACCCCGTGTTCCCCTTTCCTTTATAGACCCCTCAGCTGACAAACCAGGGCACCTGTGGGCACAGTTTTGAGTTTCCCTGACTTCCTCCTTGACTTCAGTAGGAAACAGATGCAGTGAAGTTGTTTCCTATAGCTCTAGCTCTCAATTTCTGCTATCTGGGATCATGCTGTCTTATAATTTCTTCTCCTTCCCCTCACATTTTTAATATGGAGAGCGCCAGGGCATATGTAGCTGACATGTAAGGATTTTTTTTTTTAAGTGGGTGGATAAACCAAATTCCTGAAAGTAACAGGTGACTTTACTGTGTTGCAGAATCTCAAAGGGGATTATTGTGAGCCTGTGACTTGGGAGCATGAACCATTCTGAAGGGCCATGTGTAGTGGGTTGGGCCCTTCTTCCCAGCTGAAAACAGAGTGGGGTACACCCATGCCCGGCCTGTCTGGAGTCTCCTTCTGGTTCCCGGGGTTCTGTGTGTCAGGCAGCAGAGCCTGTGGCTGAGCTGCTGCAGGACAATGCTAATCCTTCTCTTTTCCTTTCCTGCTCAGCTCTGCCAGTCCTTCAGGCTGGTGCTGGCCTCCCTGCAGTGAGCACCAGAGACCAGGAGGTGGCAGCCAGCTTCCTGACGGCTGGATCCCAGGTGAGCTGTGCCTGCTCTTCAGGGATCACGAGGTTGCTTTGAATGAGGCGTACCTTCCTCAAGAGTTCTCCGCACAGCAGAGCACTGTGCACAGAGTTGAGTGATTCTTCCTTTCTCGTCCTGATGGATGTGACAGCTTCGTTTTCTCCACTTGACTATCATCAGTTATTAATTTGGATTGAGCCTTTTGCCTTAGGGTCTAGACATGAGGCTCAGTTCACTCATTTGTATTACTCTTTGATTTCTTTTTTATTTTTTCTCAGTCAACTCAGTATTAGTCTTGTAATTATGGTGTTATTCAGTCACTCAGTCATGTCCGACTCTTGCAGTCCCGTGAATTGTACCTCACCAGGCTCCTCTGTCCATGGAATCTTCCAGATAAGAATACTGAATACTGGAGTGGGTTTCCACACCCTCCTCCAGGAGATCTTCCCAACCCAGGGATCAAACCCACGTCTCCTGCATTGGCAGGCAGATTCTTTACCTCTCAGCCACAAGGGAAGCCCAGTTGTGAGGAGGAAGCCATTATTGGTGGAAACCCCACAGGCATGGTCTAGGCTGTGGTGGGCGGCCAAGAGATGAGTAGCCCTCTGTGGATAGCTTTTATGGATCGGTCTGTGGCTGCTCTTCCTGTGGATCCCTTCCTCCCCCTTGAGTCAGCAGGAGTGTTGCTGACTCAGAGGTGGGGGTCCCCAGCAGTGCCAAGTGAAATGGTATCTCTGGCCCCTCCAAAGGCTGCACCAGGAGTTTTGGCCTTGTTAGCACTTCTCAGCCTGCCACAGATGAGGGTCCCTGGAGCACAGGTGGGCAGTCCTGGCACGGTGTGAGTCTCTCCCATGGCATGCCCAGTGTTCCCAGGGAGGTGGGGGGTTTCCAGTGTGACAGCTTTCTGAAAGGGACATCAAGTCTTACAGTGAAGAGTTCCTTGTAGAAGGAAAGTTATCATTTGGCAGAAAAAAAAGAAGTGATTCAAGTTTGATCTCATTAAAGCAGTATTTGGGCAAGGTTTGGTGCCTGTGCTGTTTCCTGCTTCTGTTGTCCAAGGACATTTAGAGGAGAGGAAGAAAGACATCAGCATTTTTTTTTTCCAATTTAGACTCTCTCCTCCTGCCACAAGTGTTCTTTACCGTGGCATGGCAGCAGCACATTCATTTTAACGTGGCGCTGTTCTGGAGACGGGGCCTGCCCAAGTGTTTGCTTATCTCTGAGGGAATAAATAGCAGCCCCCATCTCCTTCCAATATGAGGGTGTAGTGGAGGTGACTGAGTAGTGGAAATTGGAGGCTGTGGTTATTGGGTACCAGCAAAGTGGCTGCAGCAAAGACTCAATACAGTGCCTCAGACAAGTCCATCACTTCTCTGTCATTAAACTGTCGAGAGGGAGGCACTTCCAGTCCCATTTTGGAGCCGTCTGGGACCCTGGTTCCTGTGCTGTTTCCTGCTTCTGTTTTCCAAGGATATTTAGAGGAGAGGAAGAAAGACATCAGCATTTTTTTTTCAACTAAGTTAGATTCTCTCCTCCTGCCACAAGTGTTCTTCTTTGGGGAGAAGTGATCTTCTCGCTCTGTTCTCCCATGGAGTGTGGCTCCCTGTGTGTCTGCTCTTCAGCTGCTCCTGCCTTGGGATTATTTCTTTATCCTTAGCCATCTCCTGTGCTGTTTCAGGGATTGGGCCCATTTAAAGACATGGCCCTGGCTTTCCCTGAGGAGGAGTGGAGGCACGTAACTCCAGCCCAGATAGACTGCTTTGGGGAGTATGTGGAACCCCAGGACTGCGGGGTCTCACCTCCAGGTAAGACATCAGAAATGCTGGCTGTCTCCTCCGTGTTTTATCACATCAGGAGGCATTAAGTGTCCTTTTTCCTTTTTTCTTTTAATGGCCTTGCCTGAAAGGACTTTCCCATTTAAGTGTGACTTGTCATTTCCCTCTTTTCTTGGCTTCTTTGCTCCCTAGTATCTCTCTGCTCTCTTCTCTTCCCCTTTTTGATCTTATGTAACCAATTTAGAGAGAGTAAAAGAGGGAACAAAGGAAGGACCTGTGGAAGGGCATTTCATTCCTAATAAATGTGCTGATGTCGAGGTGGCTCGGTACAGACAGCTGTGTTCACTGGCCCATCAGCAGTCCTGAAGCATCTCCCCTGAGTCAGTCCCTGTGCCAGGCTCGCAGAGACCCAGGGTAATAAACCAGGGTGAGGTGGAAGGCACAGTGTGAGCAGGGACTGTGAGCTGAGGGAGGATGTGGAAACATTGCTGGAACAGCTCTGTGATCCTGGGGAAGCTGAACATCTTGACTTCTTGTTGCATGTGCAACAAGGTCATGTGTAAGTAAGTGTGGAATAAACAGTGCTAATTGAATGCATGTGCAACAAGGTCATGTGTAAGTAAGTGTGGAATAAACAGTGCTAATTGAATGCATGTGCTGATGAGACCCACAGCGGGGGAGAAGTCAAGGTGTGTTCCTTAGAAGATGGCATTGAGTCAGATTTTGAGGGAAAGCACAGGGTGACTTAGTAGGAAATTAAGAGGGAGGGCATTGTAATTTAGCAGTTGGTTCCATGAGAAGGCAGGGAGATGGTCTGAGCTTGGGCTGCGGTCACAAAATACCTCCGAGTGGGTGGCTTTAACAACAGACACTTAATATCTCCCAATTCTGGAGGCTGGGAAGTCCCGGATCCAGTTGCTGGCACATTTATTGTCTGGCGAGGGCCTCTCTTCCTGGTTCACGGGTAGTTGCCTTCTTGCCAGGTCCTCATGTGGCAGAGGGAGGGAGAGAGAGATCTCATGTCTCTTCCTCCTTTTTTATAAGGCTGTTAATCCATCATGAGGGCTCCCGGTCACATGACCCCAGTGCACAGAGAGCCAGCCCTGGCTTCTCCTCTTCTGGGACATGATCCCATCCTGGGGGCTCCACCCCCAGACCCTCACCTAATTAGGGTCCAAAGGCCCCATCTCCTAACAGCAGCCCCAGGGGGCTGAGAGCTTCAGCCTGTGAATTTTGGAGGGAACCCAAACATTCAGTCCATAACAGGTGGAAAGAAGTAAAGGAATGTCTGGCTTTAAAGTCAGAGCAAGTGAAAGGCACAAAGGTCATTGGTAGTTGTTAATGGGACACGTTAGAAGCCAAGTTCTGACGAGAAGTTTCCCTTCTAGTCTGAGATCCTCTTCAGCGTCTGTCTGTATCTCCTTTGTCCTGTAGGCCTGGGGAGCAAGGACAAAGAGGCAAAGACCCAGCTGGCAGACCCCAAGGGGCAGCTCGCTTGCGGGCGGGCAGAGCGGTGTGGGGAGGCCTCTCTCCAGGGCTCGGAGTTGGGAAGACCATGCGAGCAGGAGGCCGGGAACTCGCTAGGAAACGCGCCTGGGTTGCTCCCACCCCAGCACAGCGTTGCCCCCCTGCCCGATGACCTCCAGACCCACAGCTCCTTCTGGAAGCCTTTCCAGTGCCCTGAGTGTGGGAAAGGCTTCAGTCGGAGCTCCAACCTGGTCCGACACCAGCGGACGCATGAGGAGGAGAAGTCGTACAGCTGTGGGGAGTGCGGCAAGGGCTTTGCTCTCCGTGAGTACCTGCTGAAGCACCAGCGGACGCACCTGGGCCGGCGGCCGCACGTGTGCAGTGAGTGCTGGAAGACCTTCAGTCAGCGCCACCACCTCGCGGTCCACCAGCGCAGCCACACAGGTGAGAAGCCCTTCCAGTGCGCGGACTGCTGGAGGAGCTTCAGCCGTCGGCAGCACCTACAGGTGCACCGCCGGACACACACCGGCGAGAAGCCATACACCTGCGAGTGTGGCAAGCGCTTCAGCAGGAACGCCAACCTGGCGGTGCACCGGCGGACCCACACCGGCGAGAAGCCCTATGGCTGCCAGGTGTGCGGGAAGCGCTTCAGCAAGGGGGAGCGGCTGGTCCGGCACCAGAGGATCCACACTGGGGAGAAGCCGTACCGCTGCCCGGCCTGCGGCCGCAGCTTCAACCAGCGCTCCATCCTCAATCGGCACCAGAAGACGCAGCACCGCCAGGAGCCCCCGGGACAGTGAGGGCGCCTGGCGTGGATGCCCCTGTTTGGCTCATGGGACCTTCCGGGACCACCAGTGGATGGAGACCTCATGGGAGGAAGTACTCACTGTTACTTCCTGAACGGCTGCAGGTGTCAGGAGTGTTGGGTGTGGAGAGGTGCTTTGACCCCTTTTCTTTCCCCTCATTTCAGACGCTGGATAAGGGAGAGGCCTGCTTTAGTTGAGGTGCCATGTCTCACCCAACTGGTGCTAGCACTTCTTAACCTTCTTTCCAGGAATTGATGGTTCAAGTTTCAGTTCAGGTTGAGGTTTTTCTCCTTCCATGGATGTTCATGTCCATCTCCTGAGCAAATCTGGTCCTTGTAGTGAAATCTTCTCACCTGTCAGCAGCTTGAACCTCATTTTCCTGAGGGCTGTGTCCCTGCAAGATCATTAGCTCAGACTCTGATTCCCTCTCTCCCCCCAGTTCTCTTCCATTTAACAAATATTTACTGAACACTTATTGCCCCAATGACCAGACAGCTGAGACCGCAGCTGAGACCTCATTGCCCCAGGGTGTGGGATCAGGCTCTGGAAGCAGACTTGTTAATAAAGCAGAGCGCCCTGAGTTACATTCCTGGTGAGTGCTGAGTGAGAGGAAGTTCTCTGCTCCATCTGCCCAGTTCCTGATCTTTCCCTCCCCAGCTGGGTCGCTTAGGCATCTGCCTTTATTTTACTCTCTCTGTGGCCCCTTCTCTGTGACCTACTCTCATTAGTAGTTTCTCCCATTCCATTGTTCCTTGAACAAAAACAGCTGTCTACACATCTGTTAGGAAATTAATATTTTGCTTTTGGTCACTGTCTGAACATGAGAGTATTTTTCTTTTTAATCCAGTTTGGAATGAAGTTCTAATGAGTCTGAAAGATGAACTGGTATTAATACATTTGATGGCACTTTACAGCATATAAAATGCACTTCCCTGTTTTCTCACTTGACTCATTCCACAAATATTTATTGAGGCCTGACAGTGTGCCAGAGACTCTTCTGGGTGCTTGAAGTAGGTTAGTAAATAAAATGGGGGGAGTCCCTGTCCTTGGGGAGCTTACGTGTTAGTGAATGTGTTTGATCTTCAGAATCACCCGAGGTGGAACCTGTGGATACTCCCAGATACCCTCTGGACCCGAGCCTGTGCCTCCATCCTGTCAGCTCTGGCCCTGCAGTGCATTCGCCACCACCTACCTCTTGTTTCCGAATCATCTCTGTCCTCAGTGCATCTTGATCCTTGTCATCTAAGAGGCACTTGGGAACCTCAGGCCACCTGGAGATGATGAGACGGTAGCTGGCTGTTTTTATATGAATGCTAATTTAGGAAAAACAAAGATGTTTTTAGGAATTAAATACATTTTTTTAAAAGTGAGAAGATGCATTATCTGTAACTGTGTTTAAGCTCTCATATTATTTTGCCATCGTTAAAGGGTTTCCTTTTTCTTGGACTTTCTGGAAACTGCCTAACTAGCCCAGACCATGCTGCAGTGCCTTTGGATGCCGCTGCTGAGTGAGTTAGTCTTCTGATGGGACTGTAAGTTAGTTGTCTCTGGACTGTGTCCTGTGTTTGCAAGATGTGATTTGTCTCATGGTGCCTCTTAATACTATCTTCTTTCACTGGGGTGTTTTTCCCCCCATTTTCCATTGTAAATGGGATATTGATAAATGGTAATAACTTTAATACAGAGAGTTGCATTACTCACTCTGATTTGAAACACATTATTTTATCACTCATTTGGCAGGTAACCGTGGTGTTTACATTTGACTCAGCAGAAGACCTCCTGGCCCTTCAGTTGTCCCGGTGAGGCTGTGAGTACTGTGAGACGTCCACTTTCTGAGATGCTGGACTGCTGTCTCCCAGCATCGTTGAGTCCAGATGCAGAGTCAGCTCTTTTCTGCCCCACGCCTCAGACAATCCAGGCGAGGCTCATAGCCACCTGGAGTCCAAACCCAATGACAGGCTTCCCTCGGCCTCTGGCTTCTAGTCTGTAGGACATAGGGGCTGACCTGACCCGAGTTTGGTCTTTTCTAAGAGGTGTGTAGGGGGCATGGGGCCAGCTTGGGCTTGGAGTTGCTCATCAGTGGCCTTCTGTTTACCTGAATTAAATGGCAGATTCTCTGAGCATACACTGGGTTTTCAGCCAGTTGGGATCTCAGAAGGGAGCTTCTGTAAGAGAACTTGCTGTCTTCCCGCGTGGGCTCCCTTGTTTGCTTTGAGACCAAAGCTTACTGACAGTTCCTCCAAAGAGTCCCAGAAGGAAAATTTTCCCATAGAGTTGTAGTAACCTTATTTTTGATAGCTATTCAAATGCCAAATATTGTTTTCTGTATTTTTCTATTCAGGAATTTTTTTTAGAATAGAGAATTTCAAACATATATAAATGAATCCTCATGTATTCATCATTTAGCTTTAACCATTTGTTTCTGCATAGCCAATCTTGTTTCATTTCTGCCCCATCCTCCTCTTCATCTTCCTCCCCAGCTGAAGTATTTTGAAGCAAATCTCAAATTTGGTTTATAGATAATTCAGTGTATACTGCTAAGTGTTAAGGATTCTTAAAAAAATTGTAATAATAACCACATTGCTATTATTATATCTAAAAAATAGTTCCTTAATTCCCAATTAATGCACTTAAAAAAGAAACCACATGATTTTTAAAAACCTTCTTTAAGATCAAAGTAAGATACATAAATTGTAATTTGTTGCTTGTCTTCTAGGTCTGACATATCTTTTCCCTCTTGATATATGTTTTTCTTTTTTATTTGGCCATGCTGCATGGCTTGTGCGATCTTAATTCCCCAAGTAGAGATTGAACCCATGCCCCCTACAGTGGAAGCACAGAGCCCTCACCACTGGACCACCAGGGAAGTCCCTTCCCCTTAAAATTTATTCATTAAAACAACTGGATTATTTTTCCTGTGGACTTTTCTCACATTCTGAATTTTATTGCTTGCATACTCATGGCATAGTTAAATATAGTTCTCTGCCGTCTGATTCACTAAAAACTACAGGTGTAGAGGGCTAGTCAGGTTCATGTTTCACATTTTGGCAAGAACGTACTATAGATGGTGGCTTGTCTGGTTGTTTCTCATTATATAATGTTAAGAGCTTAAATTGAAGTCAAGTGGGCCTTAGAAAGCATCACTATGAACAAAGCTAGTGGAGGTGATAGAATTACAGTTGAGCTATTTCAAATCCTAAAACATGATGCTGTGAAAGTGCTACACTCAGTACGCCAGCAAATTTGGAAGACTCAGCAGTGGCCACAGGACTGGAAAAGGTCAGTTTTCATTCTAATCCCAAAGAAAGGCAATGCCAAAGAATGCTCAAACTACCGCACAATTGCACTCATCTCACACGCTGGTAAAGTAATACTCAAAATTCTCCAAGCCAGACTTCAGCAGTACGTGAACCGTGAACTTCCAGATGTTCAAGCTGGTTTTAGAAAAGGCAGAGGAACCAGAGATCAAATTGCCAACATCCACTGGATCATGGAAGAAGCAAGAGAGTTCCAGAAAAACATCTATTTCTGCTTTATTGACTGCCAAAGCCTTTGACTGTGTGGATCACAATAAACTGTGGAAAATTCTTCAACAGATGGGAATACCAGACCACCTGACCTGCCTCTTGAGAAACCTATATGCAGGCCAGGAAGCAACAGTTAGAACTGGACATGGAACAACAGACTGGTTCCAAATAGGAAAAGGAGTATGTCAAGGCTGTATATTGTCACCCTGCTTATTTAAGTTATATGCAGAGTACATCGTGAGAAATGCTGGGCTGGAGGAAGCACAAGCTGGAATTAAGATTGCTGGGAGAAATACCAATAACCTCAGATATGCAGATGATACCACCCTTGTGGCAGAAAGTGAAGAAGAACTAAAAAGCCTCTTGATGAAAGTGAAAGAGGAGAGTAAAAAAGTTGGCTTAAAGCTCAACATTCAGAAAACTAAAAGCATCCGGTTCCATCACTTCATGGCAAATAGATGGAGAAACAGTGGCTGACTTTATTTTTCTGAGCTCCAACATCACTGCAGATTAAATTGCCAACCTCCGCTGGATCATGGAAAAAGCAAGCATGGACTGCAACCATGAAATTAAAAGATGCTTACTCCTTGGAAGGAAAGTTATGACCAACCTAGACAGCCTATTGAAAAGCAGAGACATTACCAACAAAGGTCCGTCTAGTCAAGGCTGTGGTTTTTCCAGTAGTCCTGTATGGATGTGAGAGTTGGACTATAAAGAAAGCTGATTGCTGAAGAGTTGATGCTTTTGAACTGTGGTGTTGGAGAAGATTCTTAACAGTCCCTTGGAGAGCAAAGAGATCAACCAGTCAGTCCTAAAGGAGATCAGTCCTGAATATTCATTGGAAGGACTGATGTTGAAGTTGAAACTTTGGGCACCTGATTCGAAGAGATGACTCATTTGCAAAGATCCTGATGCTGGGAAATACTGAAGGCAGGAGGAGAAGGGGACAACAGAGGGTGAGGTGGTTGGATGGCATCACCAACTCAATGGACATGAGTTTGGGTAAACTCCAGGAGTTGGTGATGGATAGGGAGGCGTGGCATGCTGCAGTCCATGGAGTCACAAAGAGTTGGACATGACTGAGTGACTGAACTGAACTGAAGAGTCTAAATGCATTTATTTCACTAATTCTATAAAAGAATCTTCATTTATTAGCTGGGATGCCTCACAGCTGTATCTGTGCACTCATAACAGTTCACAGAGGAAAGGAAATACTGGATTCTTCCTTCCCTTATTTACCCGTCTTTACAATAATGATCTAGTGGCTTTTCTTCTAAACTGATCACCATGAAAGTGGTCAGTTATTATTTTTTAATAAAAAATGCATTCTTGAATTTAAACCAATCCATCACAGTTGTTGATGCTCAAATAATTTCAGTTCTGACCAGTGGGAGCCTCTTCACATTGGCTTCTGATTCTATATAACCCTAATCACCTTTGATGGCTTCTTTGCTCTCATGTGACAGGGTATTACAAGTTCATCTTGTTTGTTTCAAGCCCCCCTTGAGAGTAAAGGGAAGTGCTGTTAATTTCAGGACAGTGGTGTAAACTGGGACTCCAGGGCAAACAGGGACACTTGGTCACTTTATATTTAGCCCTCACTGTGTGTGACAGGGTGTCTGCAGTTCCCTCACGCTGGGCTAAGGCTGTGTGCTTTCAGGGCCTAGCTGTGTGTGCCATGCCGGCTGTGGTGGTGAGAAAGGCTGCTGCTCCCAAGGGGCATGACCTTTGTAAGAGAAACCCCTTTTTATTCCCTGGGCGTTAACAGACCGGATAACTTTCTGCCTAAGGTCTGTCCTGGGGAGCTAATGCATTTACAAAAAATGCTTCTCAAAATATATGCCAGGGTAAATGTTGTCTGCAGGCTGATTAAGTGTGCTAGGGAGAAGTAGGAATTTTTGTTTCTTAAAAAATAAGCTTGTTTCTCATCCCATCACCTTCACCCTGCAACACAAGTTGTCTGGATCCACTTCTGAGATGGGGAAAGGAGCTGTCAAAACATGTCTCCTTGCTCTTGTAAACTTTGCCTGAGTTTCTCAACCTTGGCACTGTTCTCACAGTGTGCCAGGCACTTCTTTGTCTTGGAGGCTGCCCTGGGTTTTTTGTGGGTCATAGGCTGTTTAGCAAAATCATTGTTCTCAGTCTATTTGATGACAGTTGTGCCAACTAAAGATGTTTCCAGGCCTTCCCAAATGTCCCCTGGAGGCAAAATTGATCTTGGCTGAGAACCTCTGCCCTTAGGGTTCAGGGTAAGCACTGGAGCAAATTAGTTGGCTTAGCTGTTGGAAGAAAAGACTGGGCTTCTAAGGCCTGGACCTTAAAGACCCCTGGCCTAACAGCTTGAAAACAAAGGAGCTACTAGAGGTCATGTGTGTTAAGTGCAGTGTTGCCAGGCAGAGCCAAGAGCCACTGAAGCTGAGTCTCAGGGTGGGTGCTGGGATCTGTTACAGGCAGCCTGGCAGGTGGCTTTGGGTTCCTTTTGGGCAGGCACCTGCTGTGAAGCCTCCGCACAGCAGTGAGGTGGGCCTGGACTCACCGTCCCCAGTGAATGCAGGTGCATGTTGGGGGCCATGCCAGCATGATGCAGCCAGTGCCAACATTTTTGCCTCCGTAATAAAGTCTTCAGGGCCCACAGTAGACATAAATATTTGAATGGATGAAAGCCCTGGATTTCTACCTTTTTCATGGCTGGAAGTTTCTCAAGTGTGCCTTAGGAAGGAAGAGCACAGAAGCATGGTGCCCCTTGGTGGCCCCCCAACCTGGCAGTCATCTGTAACTGCTACACGCCATCTGCAGGGACATCCAGTTCACTTAGTTCTACAAGACAGAGCAGCTCACTTGGGCTTCTTAAAATTTCATATCCCTTTCTTGCCTTTTTTTTTTTCTTTATTGTCTCAGTGAAGGGCATATTTCTAGAGACTGGTCTTGTGCAACCCATTCCCAGGGTTGATACCTTTCAATAAAAAACTATAGTAAACATTTGTTATGAAGTGGGGAGGGTAGGCTGTCATCTTCCTTGTGTTTGTCTCCAGGAACTTAAACTGCTAGGAGAGTGAGGGTGGAAGGGGTGGGTGATGCTGGTGTTGCACCCTGAGAAGCAGAGGGACTGAGACGATGGAAGAGCACAGAGGGGCCAGTAAAAGGGCTGCCTTCACTGCCATGTGCGCTAGTCACAGCTCGTGGTTTCTGTGGCCGGAGACCAGGAAACACGGCAGATTCAAGAGCTGGCTTCATATTTCCCCCTCCTACTTAAAAAATGTGTTTATTGAGAAGGTGGTGTATGAGCTTTTAGACAAAGACTGGGAAAAAGGGATGGTAGAAGTCTATGTTTGCCTTCTTGAGTCCCACTCCTGTGAGCTATTTGAGTCTTATACCATCTCCATGTCTGTGAAAAATTTGAGAAAACCCGATCTCAATCATCTGTATGTATCATGGACTTCCATGGAAGGCATCAGCAGATTCTCTGAACAGGAAGAAGTAGAATGGACGATGAACAGTTAATTGTTGAGAACCAGTCTTCCCTGTAGGTTTTCCCAGCTTTCAGTTTTAGGAATTCCAGCCACCTGGACTAAGGTGCTGATGAAAAGAATGGAAAATAAGAGATGGAAAAACCAAGAGTTAAAACAGTGTGGTGGTAGCACAGATACACCAGTGGAGTGGAATACAGGTTCAGAAACAGACCCAGCTCTGTATGGAAATCTAGCACATAAAGATGGTATTGCATGGAAAAATTAATAAATTTGAATCCACAAAAAAGATAAAAGTGACTCTTGAACATATGAAAAGATGTTCACCTTCACTCATGAAATAAATGTCAAGTAAAGCTACACTGAGATATTATTTCTTATCCTATAGATCATACTTCAAAAGCCTGACTACATGTGTTTGATGAGTTTGTGGGGAAAAAGGAATTCTTAGGCACCTCTGACAGAACGCAAAATGGTACAACTTTACATGAGGGGAATTTAGCAGTGCTATATCTAACAAAATTGCATGTGAATTTACTCTAAAGACACATCTCTAACAATAAGAAGATACATATGCACAAGACGATTCATGGCCGCGTTCTTTGTAGATCCCTGGTAAATCCCGCCTGGTGCTGGTCACAGCTCTATGTTGAAGCGCTTTATATTTCAGGAAATTCCCGGAGCAGTGGGGCAGGTAACTCGATCATGTGGTATTTGACTCTAGATCACTTTCTCATGGAATAATGGCATCTGATTAAAAAAATTCAATGTAGGGGATCTAGAGGTGACCAGGTCCACTGTCTTAGAACATCCCTTGCCTTCCATGGTACCACAGGGGATACTGTTCCTCTGGGTGGCACTCAGCTGTCAATCAGATTAGCTTGCTCAGCTTGCTATTTTTTCAGCTTGAGTAATGGAAGGGTGGGCACATTCCTGCCACACTCAGTGCTCAAGGTGAAAGCTATCCTAGGATATTTGGGATAGAGATTTTTATCCTTCATGCTCTTAAACTAGTTAAACAAGGAGGCAGTTAGAGGTAATTCTAATGCCTCGGCAGCCTATATGAGCAAACCCAAACCTGAGGCTGTGAATGCCTCAAGGTTAAAAAAATCGAAAAGGATGACCAGTCACAAACAGCCAGCTTGACTTCTGTATATGGCAGCCTTAAACTACAGACTCTCAATTTACTCACTTCTCTTCCTCCTCTTCTCTGTAGACGTCTTGCTCCTGCCTCCTGTGTGCGGAATGAGTTTTGCTCAAATAAACTGAAAAATTTTACTATGCCTCCTTTTTTTTTTTTTATGTTTAACAATGCTTTTCAGCAGAGACTCTCCAAGTGTCCTCTGAAAACCCCTGACATCAAAGACACCAGGGAACTTGTTTGAAATGTACTTGGGGATGGAGGAATTTTCCACTGGTACCTTCCTTTTACCCGACTCCTCAGGTGGTAATTAACACATGTCTGTTTTGAGAGTGCTTGCTCCATCATCATGTGGGAAACTGGCTGCACCAGAGCACTTTTTGAAACATTTGAATAAATCCCAGAGTTTCCCCCCACCAGCCAGCCCAAATCAGATACAAGATGGTCCTACAGAGGAACAGTAAGTCATGATCTTAGCGAAGTGCTGATATGACTCTCAGCTGGTAGCCATAACGCAGGAACCTCTTAAACAACAAGGATGGTTGCATCCTGATTTCACACTAGAAGATTTTGTGGGGGAGGAGGGAATCAGAAATTCATTTATTGCTGTGTCTCAGGACAATGCCCAGCTTAATAAAATTGCTTCACAAAGATTTCTTCAAAGCATCCATTTCTGTTGGTGCAGTCACCTAGTATCTGCTTCTCTGCCTGCTGCTGCTTCCCTCGTTTTCTCAGTTGTCATCACTCTCCTTCACTTTCACGTCCCACTATGGGGGAGGCAGGTGAAGCACTTTGCTTAGGGCATCTTGGGAGCGCAGCTCTACAGAAAATACTTGTGCTCATCGGTAACCACGTGCCGGGTTGGGTGTGGAGAGTCCAGCAAAGCCAGTGTAGTGGTTCTGGGAGAGTTGAGTGTTGCAGAGGATTCACCAGGAACTCTGACAAAACCCCATCTGTATGTTATTCTGAGGGCCCAGTCCCCACCAGAAATACAAGAGAACAAATAAATGATTATTTTAAGCCACTGAGTTGGGGTTGTTGGTTATGAAACAATAGTAACTGAAGCACAGCCTGGTCACAGGAGCTCTCCTGGTCAATGTCTGGTGCCTGAACCGGGTTTATTTTTCTTGTAGCACTCACAACTCTGACATGTTGAATGTTTTTTTTTTTTTTTCTTAATTTTTTTTCTGCCTCCCTAATCCCTGGAACATCAGCTGCTGCAAGAAAGAGGAAACTTTGTTTTGTTTGCTGATATCTCTCTGGGATAAGGTATCTGGGACATAATTTCCCTTGACCTCAAATTACCTTTGTTGAACAGATGCAGTACCTGTGGCCCCTGGTGTGGGGAAGGCACCCACTGTGAGCAGACGGAGTGTTGTATGACTTGGAAAATGTGATGTAGGAGATATTTTTTATTCTAATTGTTCTCGGAGATGCTTCCACTTTCCCTCATAACACTTTTAAAAATGTAGATAACAGAACTATTTTTTTCCCCTTAAACGTTTTATTTTAAAAATAAAAATGAACATTCTGGTATCTTCACAGGATTGAGTTTATGCTACCAAGTCTGTAAGGGTGGCTGAGCTTCTGAACATCATATAGTTGACCTGTGTGCAGGTTGTTCCTTCCCATTTACCCCTCAGCAAGCAGCCTCCTGGCCAGGACATGAGCCAGGCTGACAAGGTGACAAGGAGAGGCCTCAGAGCAGGAAGCATCCTCACAGCCCACTGATGAGCAAGGTCAGTTTAAGGTCTTTCAAATGTATTCACCGTCTGCCCCCTTTTAAAATCCTTTTCTTGTTCCCCCCCCTTTTTTTTTTAACCTTGAGACCAAGCTGCTGTATTATTCACCATTATAGCAAATGCATGCGAAGACCTCTTCTCCATGCTGATGTCGCTTTTCTTGACATCACAAGGTGATAGTGAGATTTTGTTGCTGCTATTGTGGTTCTATGATCAGAGACCCAGGAAAGCTGAAATCCAATCATCCCAACTCCTGAGGCTCAGGATCCCATGGAAACAATATGTTCAAGGAACAATAGCCAACTTTGAGTGAAAGTTGTCATGGGCTCACTGGTTAAAGGTGAGCTGGGAAGTAGCTTAGGCCTACCTTGCTTTCCCACTCAGCCCCAGATCAGAATTAAGGACCTGTGTGCTCAGTCATGGTGTTGGGGGCAGGGAGAGGGAGGGAGGGAGGGAGGAAGAGGTGACTGGACCCAAGTGAGGACTCCAGCCAGACATACGGATAGAAGAGGACTAATCAAGGGGCCAGGCTGGGAGGAAGGAAGCTTCACCCCTAAATGATGACCCATAAGGGCACACTGCCCCTCGTAAAATATGCACCATGAACTCCTTGGGCTCTGGCCAACCAGGTTGCTAACTCTTTCCTTGTCTGGGGTTGGGGAAATGTAAAAGTATTGGTTAAGGCAAAATCATGGGGAGAAAGGCCATAAGTGTTCTTTCTGCATATCTGCTGTCAATTTAAAACGTTGAGATTTAAGAAAGTAAAAGACTTGACTCCAACAATTCTGTTTGTAGTAGAGCTGGGGTAAGCCCTGCAAAGTTGAAGTATGCAAAGCAGAGCATGAAAGAAGCTGTAGTAGAATTCAAATTATATGGAGTTTCAGATGAGAAAAAGATTTCCTTTCGACCAGGGAGACTTCAGGTGGCTTCATGAAGGGCATGGTATTTTTTTTTTTTTTTTTTTTAGGGCATGGTATTTTATCTGAGCCTTGAGGGACAACTGGAATTTTGATGGATAGAAATGGGCAAATGGCAGATGGAGAAGAATGAGGAGGGACAAAAAGAACATGGTGTGTTGGCTGGAATGATGCTTGTCAGATGAGCCAGAGTCAAATAGCTGGTAATCAGAGGGCCCAGGACCAGATGCCAGTTGTGATTACTTTCCGTGTAATGCTGTCCCCAGCTCTGCCACACCCATCGCAGCCTACCATATTTACCTACTGGACAGAAAGTCACGTACACCTTCTTCAACCATGAACTCATTACATGAGGCCTTTTCCCTTTGTCTCTTTGTTCAGTTCAGCTTGTAGAGAAGCATCTTCAGAAGAATTATCTTGGCCCCTTCCTTTTACATGCTTCACACCCAGAGAACCAACTCTTAAGTCCAGCCTTCTCTCTTTCCTAAGAAATGAGAAAGCACATAGTGGGACAGTATAGGGCCTTCATAGGTGTTCAGCTGAGACAGTCACTCTAGGCATTCCCAATACAAGTAGGTAGAGCTGTGGAGCTCCAGCCAGCAGGACCTAGGCCAAGAGTGGACAGACTGAAGCCTGTCTCCAAAGCCAGGTTCAGCCTAGAGTGTGGGGGTGGTTGTTGGGAAGTGGGGATGCAGCAGAGGAGTTTGGAAGTTGGGATGCTTGAGAATTAAAGATTTGAGCCTCTGTAGGGGTGTGTGGGGGCTCTCAAAGGGCATCTCCTTGGCACAGGCTGTCAGCGCAGGTCATGTGTGTGTGAGTGAGTCACTCAGTTGTGTCCCCATGGACTGTAACCCTCCAGGCTTTTCTGTCTATGAGATTCTCCAGGCAAGAAAACTGGAGTGGGTTGCCATTCCCTTCTTCAGGGGATCTTCCCAACCCAGGGATTGAACTCGGATTTTCCACATCACTGGCAGATTCCTTACTGCCTGAGCCACCAGGGAAGCCCACCAGCACAGGTACCAGACTCCTATGAGCTCACCGTTCTCACATGAACCCTCTCCAGAAGGTCTGCAGGTAGAGCTACTTTATACCTGTTTATGTGGTTTTGTCTTTATGGGAGAGTTTATTCCCCTCTTGGTAGTCTAGGCAGTCAGGACAGGGGTCAAGATATTTTGGACCTGCAGATTACTTATGGAGCAATGACAGGCTTTGCTGGCCACAGTGACAACACAGGACAGTGAGATCTGCTTCTCCCACCTTCTGTGTGTTGAGTCTGTCCCTGGGGTTCATCCTCTTTCCAGCACAGAGGCCCCGAAAGGGAGCTGTGCTATCACAGCCCATGGAATGCAACCTTCACACTGACCAGTTTCCACAGAGCTCCTTTCATCTCCTTATTCCTCAGGCAGTAGATGAAGGGATTCAGCAGAGGGGTGACCACCATGTACATTACTGAAGCCAGTGAATCCTTGTCAGCTGCATGGGAGGGTGAGGGATTCAGGTAGACCCCTGTGATTGTCCCATAGAAGAGGATGACCACAGCAAGGTGGGAGCCACAGGTAGAGAAGGCCTTCTGTTTTCCCTGGGCAGATGGGACCTTGAGCACAGCAGACACAATGTGGACGTAGGAGATGAGGATGCCGAGGAAGGGGATGAGGACGATCAGGCCCCCCACCAGCAGAATCATGAGTTGATTGGGCAGGGTGTTGGAGCAGGAGAGCTGAAGCAGGGGAACGAGGTCACAGAAGAAGTAAGGGATGACGTTGCTGGCACAGAAGTCCAGCCGGGCCATGAGGAGGGTGTGCAGCAGGGAGTGGAGGTTGGCAAGGAGCCAGGCGCTCCCAAGCATCAGGGCACAAGCTGCTAGACTCATCGTCTTGGAGTAGTGCAGGGGCCGGCAGATCGCCATGTAGCGGTCATAAGCCATGGCCGTCAGGAGGAAGTTGTCCATGTTTGCAAGCAAAATGCAGAAGTAGATCTGGGCTAGGCAGCCACTGTAGGAAATGGACTGGGTCTGTGTCTGGATATTCATAAGCATCTTGGGAACTGTGGCGGAGATGAAGCAGAAATCCACCAGGGAGAGGTTGCTGAGAAAGAAGTACATGGGTGTGTGGAGGTGGGAGTCCGAGCCAATAGCCAGGACGATGAGCAGGTTCCCAGCTGCCCCAACCAGGTACATGAGAAGGAAGAGCCCGAAGATCAGCTCCTGCTTCTCAGGTTGGCTGGAGAGACCAAGGAGGATGAACTGGGAGGCGCTTGTGTGGTTTCCCATCTCCATGGTCCTGCTGGGAGATCCAGACCAGGCATGGGCTTTAGAGGATGGTGGTGTCTCCCTCCGTCCCCCATACACCCCCTCAGCTCACATCTTTGTGTTCATCTGGTGGAAACCCAAAAGAAGGCTCTGTACCTATCAAAGGAGAAGCTTCAACCAGGAAGTCCTATGGCCCCGGCAGATCGCAAAGTCAGGGTTTTAGTTATTTTGCCACCAGAATGCTACTGATGCTGAGCCCCACAAAGCCCCATATGCCATCTCTCCAAGGAGAAGCCTTGTGTGGTGGCAACAACAACGGGGATACTTTAGGTGTGTTAGCCCCCCAAATTTCCATCTTGTTCTAGTTCTTTGTTCTGATGATGTCTCAGTATTAAGTAAAGAGCTATAGGAATGTAATTTCCTCCTAATCCCAATAGGATTGCCACCTGAAGGCTCTTTCTATACAGAATTCTAGAACTGCAATGGCACATACATGGAACTTCAGGATATTTGTAAACATCCCCCTTCCCCACAAACCTTCTTCCGCACCAGAAGTTTATCTCCCCTTGCTCCTCCACCCACATGGAGCCCAGGACTCAGGTGCCCTGGCTGCCACTCATCACTGGCTCTGGGCCACCTTGGTCCTGGTGATGATGCTGGGGATGGAGTTGGACAGAAGAGCCTGCTGACTGGGACAGCTCAGCCTGCCCTTCCATCAGGGCTGACCCAGGAAGGGCCTTGCCTCTGGAGAGTGAGAGCTGCCCTGCAGATAACAAGGAGGAACTGTGAGTGTGATGCTGCCCAAAGCAACAGAGTGGGGAGCAGGGCAGCAACTCAGAGTTGGAGTTCTTTGCAAGCATAGCTGAAGTTTCATTAGTTATAAATTAATTTTCAGTGCTTCACAAGACATAGTTGGGATCTGAGTCCTATAGAAGGTACAGCCTAAAGAGGGAGGGTGGGAAAGAAGCAACTGGAGTTCCTGCACTGCTTGGGGATGAATAGCTGACAGGGGAAATCAGTCTGGAAAAGCTATGGGAATGGGTATGGCCCACCTGGGACCTGGGCAGGGAGTGAAAAGGGGCTCATGGTCTTGGGAGGCTTTTTCTGTGCCACCAATTTGTTGGAGCAAAGGGGCTTCCCCGCTCCACTGGGCAGCATCCAGTGAGGATGGAGATTTCAGCTTGCACGGGACCCAGCC
The DNA here is from genome assembly GCF_001704415.2 of Capra hircus. NCBI lineage: Eukaryota > Metazoa > Chordata > Mammalia > Artiodactyla > Bovidae > Capra > Capra hircus. Next base: position 37,678,935 of record NC_030832.1, on the reverse strand, counting down.
CACAGACTCTTGGCCTGTGTTGAGAGCTATGCCTTAGTATAGAAAAGAAATGGCTCCTTTGGAAGTAATATTTTACTGATGCTTTTTTTTTTTTTTTGAGGATTCAAGTATTTGACAACCCACAGGCAAGAATCTTTGGTAAAGGATAGCCATAAGATAGAAGCCTAAGAGGCTGAGAAAAAAATCTGTTCAGTGAAAAGTAAAACTGAAAGAAAGCATGTATTTAATATGGTTTAGATTCTCATTTGACCAGTGCTGATTAAAACAGCTCTTTACTGGGTGATGTGAGCGATGAGAAAACAATGAAGGACATTGTTCTTGCTCCCAAGAAACTTCTAGTCAAACGGAAGGGTGACAGCCCTTAGACTAGGGAGCTGACATTTATTGAGCACCTACTGTGTTTCATATACAGGGCTAGGCATGTGTATGTAGGTGCATGTATTTAATGCTCACAATGTATATAAAGTAGGCTTTATTATTTTTATTTTACAGATGAGTAAACTGAGACTGAGAGGGCTTGAATAATTTTCCCCAAAGACATCAGGATTTGATTCCAGGTCAGTTTGATTTCAAAGTAGTGCTTTGATTTTCTCAAAAAGACTGAAGAAGTGCTACCAGGTAACCTTAAACTTGGGGCATTCTTGTCAATGGATCAGGGAATCCTGCAGTGGCCAGCCTGGGGACGGGAGAAGGGCGTGTGGGGCAGGATGGGTGGAATAGGGACATGGTAAAGAAGGCTGTCTGTACTGGGAAGAGACGGCTTGTTCCTGTAGCTGCAACAGAGATGCTGAGACACGCTCCATTGTGAACGGGAGCTGTGGCGCAGGGACCAATGCTCTGTCCTTTCTTGACTAACATTCTTTCCAAACCAAGGAGTCTCCATCCTGTCTTTTCCTTCCCATCCTCCCATTTCCCCAGAGATATGGGAGAAGAACATTTTCCTGTTACTATTTCCCACTGGTTGGGAACATAGTCTTTCCAAGTACTCCTATTTTAAGAATTGTTTTCGCTGTTTAGTCGCTAAGTGTGTCTGACTCTCCTGTGACCCTGTGGACTGTAGCCCACTAGACTCCTCAGTCCATGAGATTTTTTTCCAGGCAAGAGTACTGGAGTAGGTTGCCATTTCCTGCTCCAGGGGATCTTCCCGACCCAGGGACTGCACCCGCATCCCCTGCATTGGCAGGTGGGTTTTTTACCACTGAGCCACCAGGGGAGTCATTTTAAGAATACCAAAACTCAAAAAGTCTAACTCAAAACAGAAAAGATTCCTCCCATCCCTCATTGCTTCTGGACCGTTCCTACAGACATCCCCCAGTTTGAAAAATCCACGCTTGACCTCACATTCCCCCCCAGCCATCAACTCATTTGTCCATCCATCCTTTTCCACAGAAGTTCTCAGAATGTGATCAGTACTCATTCTCCACTTCCCCCTTCCTGTTCTCTCACAAAGCCCCTGTTCCAGGCCTCTCCACCAATCCCTGAAGTGTCCCTTGTCAAGGCCACCATTGCTCCGTCTGCAGTTAGTGCTCAGGCTCCATCTCCTGAGACCCAACAAGCAGGAGCTGGCACTGTTGGTCACTTCCTCCTTTGGGAAGCACATTTTTCACTTGGCTTTGAAGCAGTTTCATCTGGGCATCTCTCCTCCCTCACTGGCTGCTCATTTGCTCCTCCTTTTCTGACCTCCAGCTGTGTGGACATCCCTTCAGCAGCTCAAGCCCCACCTCTTCTCTGTTTACACTCATTCTATAGGTGGCCTCCTTCAATCCGTGGTCTCATTAGCCCCAAAGCTTTACATACCAGCCAGATTTCTCTCCAGTTTGGGATTTTCCTCTTGAACTTTGAACTTACTTAGGTTCAGCTTCTTGCATTCCATATACATTTAGATGTGGCAGGTGTCTCAGACTTGACTTGTCTAAAACCATGTTGCTGATCTTTTCCTCAAAACTGCTGCTTCCTCAGTCGCATCTTATTCTTCTACCTGCTCAAGCCAAAACCTTAGTACCATCCTTAACTCCTCTTATTAAATAATCAATTACTGTCCTCATCCAGTATATTGTCATCTCTACCTTTGAACTATAACCAGGTGGGACCACTTTTTCTCTGTGACCACTGCTGCCTTTGTGGCCCAAACTGTCTTTTTTTTCAATCCAGGTTATTCAGTAGTCTCTTAACCAGGCTCACTGTTTCTATCCTCGTCCGATCCTCAGCAGTCTGTTTCTACATGGCATCTAGGGTGAATGGTAAGAAATGTAAGTCAGATGTTACTCCTCTGCTCAAAGTCCTCCAGTGGCTCCTCATCTCATTTAAAACTCAAAGTCCTTGCCACATCCTTTTCAACTGTGGGCTAATACATCTTGTCAAATAAACAACAGATGCCTACTTACATATGTTTGAAATATCCCCAATGGTGCAAAATGAATTAGAGAACATGAATATGAGACTAATAGAGAAAGAAACATAAAGTTATTAAATAGTTTCTAAGGGGGCACCTGATTCCAATGTCTTCAAAATCTGCTAAGCACCAATAATTAATTCAGTAATAAAAAATTTAAAAGTAGAGAAAATTGTAGCATGTGAATAATCTGAAATATTTGCTAAAAGAGGTTATTGTGAGGATTAAATGAGAAAATACCTATTATTTGTTGAGAATAGTGCATTGTACATGTAAGCAGTTAACCTGGCTATTACTATTATTGTTATTATTATTATTCAGTTCACTTTTAGAGGCAAGTATTTTAAATTCAAGCTAAACAATGACAATGAAAGAAGTATTTTAGACCAATTTTGTTCATGTGTTAGTTGCTCAGTCGTGTCCGACTCTTTGCGACCCCATGGACTGTAGCTCACCAGGCTCCTCTTTCCATGGGATTCTCCAGGCAAGAATACTAGAGTGGATTGCCGTTCCCTTCTCTAGAGGATCTTGCCGACCCAGGGATCGAACCTTGATCTCCTTAATTGCAGGCAGATTCTTAACCATTTGAGCTACAGAGAAATCCTTAATTTTTTGTTCATAGATATAGATATAAGTACCCCAAATAAAATATCTGAGAATTAAGAAAATGACACATTGAGTTAACTGTTAAACTCAAGGAAATCCATTAACCTAATTCATCATGAACCAAATATCAAAATAATGTAATTAGACTTGGATAAAGTATCTAGATAAACTTATCATTGCTTTATAGATTAAAACTCTGAAAACATTAAGAGTGTTTGTCTTAATATGTAAACTGTCTGTTCAACATCTTATTTATGGAAGACAAACCTTTTCCCTCAAAGGAACAAGATATGAATGTTCTCTGTTATCATTCCTTATGTAATATTTCACTAGAAATGCTGGTATTGGTTATTCTAGAAGAAAAAGAGATAAAATCATAACTTTTTTGCATAATATCTCATAACTAAAGTCTTAAGTCATTGCTAAAAATAAACCATACGCACAAAAAAACACAATGAAAAAGGTGATTTCATTCCCACCAATGATAAAATTGATATTTTGGGTTTTTAATTTAACTTGAAAAATAAAATATTTGCTCAAAGAAAGTTGTAATGGATAAAGTAAAGATATATATATGATACAAATAGATTTTAATTGAAAAGTTTAGGTATATTTAAGTGATCATGCTTTCCAAGTAAGTATATAGATATATTATTAGTAGTAATAAATTAATAATAAATATATACTACAGAGCAGGCACTGTACTAACTACTTAAATTTTAGCTTTTAAATTCTACCCCAAACTATAGATTAGTACTGTTATCTGACTTATAGAGGTTTACACAAACTAAGTAAATGTAGTAAACATAGGCATTCTACGTTTGGAACTATATAGCAGGAAACAAATCCTATGGAAAAAGAAGGTAATTTGTTCAGATATTTGTTGAAACATTCCTGTGTTTAAAAAAGAGGTTAAGACAATCAAATGCCCAATAAGAGAATAGCTTTGCAGTTATGATTTGTCAATGCAGTGGAATATTATACAGATATTAAAAGTGGGAGCATGTGTTCATTTCTGGATATCGTTTGTCTATACAGACTTTGAAAGCAGAACATAAGCTAGCATGTACATACAGATAATGTCTATGTCAGAATATTTGTACATCTGCCAGCAAAAATAAGATGTTAATTTAGAGGGCTATAGGAATGGTTTGAGGTTTAATTTCTACTAGTTTCTTCCCTGCTAAGTTGCCTACATTCAGTGTGATGTGAAATAGATCATTGTGGGCAGACACCTGCTCTGCTCCTGAGCCTGTCTTAACGCCAGCAAATGTTTTCAGATGTCTCTGTCAAGGATAAGCTTTAGAAACAGATGGAATTAATAGACAGGCCTCCACAATCGGGAATCAGAGCAGAGGCTGAGTGAGGTTGTCTAGGAATCGAATCCTGTGTGGTTTTAGAAATTCTGTACTCTGATTGCTTCCCTGTAAAGTGATGGGGTTGGATTCCTAGATAGTTTCCAAGGCATCCTGCAGGTCTCCTGTACTGCTTATCTTTGAGAAGTGTAGGAGATGTCTTTGGGCTTATACATTTTGGAGCATTGAGAGAGGAGTGTCTCCTCTTGTGCCCACATTGGCACTGACCTGTCCAGTTGTTCTGATTTCTGCCAACCCAACCCGAGGAATATGCCTCTTCCTGACTTGCTTCTTTTCCTTAAGGAGGGACAGACAACTCAGAAGCAACCTAAAGCCAGAGACACAACCCTGAGCCCCATGGAAAGCAGGGTGAGGAGTACATCTGTGCCTGGAAGGCACAGTGAGCAAGGAGGCTTCATTCCCTGATTCTTGGGCTTCAAAGAGATGTGTGGACCTCACACTCAGATTATTTGCTGAGCTACTCTTGGCCTCCAGATAGCAGTACCCAGTGGACATTGTTAAAGACAAATGTGCAGTAATTACCTTGGGTCTGGCTGGGCCCCGTTCTCCTGGGCTCCACATCATCTCCTTAGGGCTTTTCTACTGGAAAGTTATTGCTTTAAGTGGTTTAATTTGTAACTTTTTTCTACAGGGGATATCTTAATATTTTCTTATTTTTTATTTTCAACCCAGGGAATTGATCTTCAGTCAGATCAAAACTCCAGTGTTCATGTAATGGTCATTTTTTTAAAAACTATGATTTTTAAAAATTGAAATATAGTTAATCTACAATGTTGTGTTAGTTTCAGGTATACAGTTGTGTTAGTTTCAGGTGCATATAAATTTGTATATATAAACATAATGCTATTGCATACTTAATAGATAATAGTATAATATAAAATCACTTTTATGTGCACTGGAAAATAAAAAAATTTGTGACTTGTTTTATTGTGGTGAACATGCAATATTTCTGAGGTATACTTGTGTCTGTTTGTGTGTGTGTATTTAATAGTAGCCATCCTAATGAATGTGAGGTGGTATCTCATTATGGTTTTGATTTGCACTTCCTTAATGATTCATGAGAAACGCTGGACTGGAAGAAACACAAGCTGGAATCAAGATTGCCGGGAGAAATATCAATAACCTCAGATACGCAGATGACACCACCCTTATGGCAGAAAGTGAAGAGGAACTCAAAAGCCTCTTGATGAAAGTAAAAGAGGAGAGTGAAAAAGTTGGCTTAAAGCTCAACATTCAGAAAACGAAGATCATGGCATCCGGTCCCATCACTCCATGGGAAATAGATGGAGAAACAATGGAAACAGTGTCACACTTTATTTTTTTGGGCTCCAAAATCACTGCGGATGGTGATTGCAGCCATGAAATTAAAAGATGCTTACTCCTTGGAAGAAAAGTTATGACCAGCCTAGATAGTATATTCAAAAGCAGAGACATTACTTTGCTGATTAAGGTTCGTCTAGTCAAGGCTATGGTTTTTCCTGTGGTCATGTATGGATGTGAGAGTTGGACTGTGAAGAAGGCTGAGCGCCGAAGAATTGATGCTTTTGAACTGTGGTGTTGGAGAAGGCTCTTGAGAGTCCCTTGGACTGCAAGGAGATCCAACCAGTCCATTCTGAAGGAGATCAGCCCTGGGATTTCTTTGGAAGGAATGATGCTAAAGCTGAAACTCCAGTACTTTGGCCACCTCATGGGAAGAGTTGACTCGCTGGAAAAGACTCTGATGCTGGGAGGGATTGGGGGCAGGAGGAGAAGGGAATGACAGAGGATAAGATGGCTGGATGGCATCACTGACTTGATGGACGTGAGTCTGAGTGAACTCCGGGAGTTGGTGATGGATAGGGAGGCCTGGTGTGCTGCGATTCATGGGGTTGCAAAGAGTCGGACACGAACTGAACTGAACTGAACTGAACTGATAGGAAAAAAGAGCTAATTTCCATTTCTACTAACCTATCAGAGACTCAGAGTTCTAGCCTCTCTGCTTTCTCAGTATATATGTTTTCTGCTTTATTTTACTAACTGCAGTGTGCCTGTGTGTGTGAGTGATTGAAAGCCTAAGGATGAAGCGTGTGGACCAAACTTTCCTTCCTCAGTCAGCCTTTCCTGGTCTCTTTGACCATTCCATAACTGCTTGGGGAATTAGAATTACTAACCTAATCTGTCGGGTCATAGACTTTAGAGGGAATTGTGATCTACCCACCAGGCTTCCCTGGTGTCTCAGAAGGTAAAGTGTCTGCCTGCAATGTGGGAGACCTGGGTTTGATCCCTGGTTTGGGAAGATCCTCTAGAAGAGGAAATGGTAATCCACTCCAGTATTCTTGCCTGGAGAGTCCCACGGACGGAGGAGCCTGGCAGGGCTACGGTCCATGGGGTTGCAAAGAGTTGGACACGACTGAGCAACTAACACTACAGAGACTAAGGGTCTCCTTTTTGAGAGGTATTTGAAAATTTCTGGCTTTTGTTACTTCTAAAGTAACTCCATAAGCCCTAAATTGTTGATTAAAGTCCCCCAAATAAATTAATGGATATGAGCCTATTACATTTTAGTCAATATACATTTTTTTTTTGTGAATATACTTTCTGGGCAGGCAGGTAACAAACTTTTAGATTGTCTTTCAATGTATATATTCTGAGAGAATTGAAATCATAAAAGAAGTCTTGACTTCTAGTGTCAGGCACTAGAGTTGTCCCATAACGGTGTGTTCCTGGGGTAAGCTGAGTTCATATTCTCAATTTTTCTGAACTGGTCTGATTATAATCTGAACTTTATAAGGTTCATGTGCCACACTGAGTTTGTTGTTTAATATTCAACAAGGATTATGCCATCAAAGTAGTGCTGTAGGGAAATAACAGTTGTCTGTTGTCTTTGGTGTAACTTAATTGGTGTTGCAACACATTCCATCTGGCTACTGATCTCAGTCCCCACCCCTGCCTTCTATCTTGGCTTTCTAGATCTGCAACCTTGGAAGTTTTGAAATTTAGCTCATGGAACCCTATTACCTGGACACTGAGAGTGTATAGTACCACCTCCGTATGTGACAGGAAGTGGATTACAGATTGGAGTGGGACCTTGGGGTCTGGACTCACATGATGACTTCCTCCCAGCAACACATTCTAATCATTCCTTCATTTCTTCTGTAATCTCATGTCTGGGCAGATTCAGCTGATTCCTGTTTTCCACTTGTTGCCTTCTCCAGTGCTCCCTTCCATAGGTCGCTCTATGCTTCAGAGACCCTCTGTGGCCCTTGACTACATTCCTAGAAGGAATACTTAGCCTCAGTTTACAAAGTTGTTCTTGGTGAAGCTGATGGAAGGCCTGGGTCTTGTCCACTTGGCATCATCATCCTCTGACATCTGTTTTCCATCTTTATAGGTGGTCCTTGCTTGAAAAGAGCTGATCCAGAAGGTCAGATGATCTTGCAGTGCTCACTTAAGCTGCTGGCCTGGTTCTTTTCTGCTCCATTTTTTTAATCCCTTACACATGTCCTCGGTCCCAACCCAGCAATCCCATGTCTTGTCTCCATGCAGAGAATTTGTCTTCCAGGGCTGTGCTGGACTCCATGGTGGAAGCTGCAGGCACTTGAGAGTGGCTCGTGGAAGGCTCAAGCAGGAGGTGAGGCCAGCATCAGTGTTTGGAGGGTAGGAGGGAATGGCTGAGTATTAGAAGGCCCTCATTATTGTACAGTTGGATCAGCATGTCTTCCTAAGGTCTCTTGTCAGGCATGGCACTTGATGATGAAGAAATAAAAACAGACTGACTTCTGTGTGTGGAACAAATCTATCAGCACCATTTTTTCAACAGCATTTGCTCACTGTGTGTCTCTGTGTGTCACATTTTGGTAATTCTTGCAATATTTCAAACCCTCCGACAGCAAAAAGAGTATAACATGCTAAGAGCTCAGATGGTGGTTAGCAATTTTAGTAATAAAATGTTTAAAAATTAAGGTATGCAGCACTGTATATAATAGCCAGGACGTGGAAACAACCTAGATGTCCATCAGCAGATGAATGGATAAGAAAGCTGTGGTACATATACACAATGGAGTATTACTCAGCCATTAAAAAGAATACATTTGAATCAGTTCTAATGAGGTGGATGAAACTGGAGCCTATTATACAGAGTGAAGTAAGCCAGAAAGAAAAACACCAATACAGTATACTAACACATATATATGGAATTTAGAAAGATGGTAATGATAACCCTCTATGCAAGACAGCAAAAGAGACAAAGATGTATAGAACGGACTTTTAGACTCTGTGGGAGAGGGAGAGGGTGGGATGATTTGGGAGAATGGCATTGAAACATGTATAATATCATATGTGAAACAAATCGCCAGTCCAGGTTCGATACAGGATACAGGATGCTTGAGGCTGGTGCACGGGGATGATCCAGAGAGATGATATGGGGTGGGAGGTGGGAGGGGTTCAGGGTTGGGAACTCATGTACACCTGTAGCTGATTCATGTCAATGTATGGCAAAACCAATACAGTATTGTCAAGCAAAATAAAGTAAAAATAAAAACTAAAAAAAAAAATTAAGGTATGCCTGCTGTTTTTTAAAGATACAATGCTATTACACACTTAGCTGATTACAGAAGAGTGTAAGCATAACTTATATGCCCTGGGAAGCCAAACCATTTGTGTGACTTGCTTTATTGCAATACCTACTTATGACAGTGGTCAGACGCCAAACCTGTAATATCTCCAAAGTTTGACTATTTTATGCTTGCATTCCTACTTTTCTTGGGTCATTCCTTTATCCCCTCAAAATGCTTCTTGGGATCACCCTTTAAATTAACTATTTACATCCAAATATTTACCCCAGGTCTGTTTGGGGACGGGGGAATTAAAACTAAGAGCCTTATTATGTCCCTGAGGTTTTTACATCCATTTTCTTAAAACCTTTCTTACTTTTCACACAAGCTGTGGGATATGCATCGAATCCTTTTTAGAGATGATACTGAGCAGCTCCCAGCCAGCCCCCCTTTCCACTCTGCCCACTCCCTGCATATTCCACAGAAAGGTCTGATCTTGTCCAGTTCCAGGGGGATAACCTGGTTATATATGCAAGTAAGATTTAGACCAATAAGAATCTGTAACTTCAGAGAAGTTACAGATTCTCCAGGGCTACATAGCTAATAAGGGTAGAACCAGGGTTTGAAACTATGTCTTTATGACTCCAAAGCCTGTCTCATTTCTACCATTTCTGCTGCTTCAGGGGTACACCCCTGCATCAAGGTCAACAGACCTAAAGACCCAACAGACCTGGGTTCAGTTCTTCCTCCACGCCAGTGTGTGACCTTGGGCAGACCCCTAGATTCTTATTGGTCTAAATCTTATTTGCGTATTTAACCAAGTTATCCCCCGGGAACTGGACAGGATCAGACCTTTCTTTGGAATATGCAGGGAGTGGGCAGAGTGGAATGGGGGGCTGGCTGGGAGCTGCCCAGGTATTCAGGTGAAAGATTCAGAAAGTGGAGGTGGTTCAGAGCAGACACAGCACAAATACATTTTGTGGGAGGATTGGACAGGCCTTGAGGATGGACTGGAGTGGAGATGAGTGAGAGAGAAACCTCAGGTCCTGGCCTGAGCAGCCTGTCTTCACACAGTGGCTTTCCTCCTGGCCTGTGCCACACATACTTGCTGTACATTCAGGGACTCAGGTCTAAACTCTTTAGGGCTCCATTTTGAGAGGTAAAAGCCCAGAAAAACTGAACTAGAGGCCAGCGATGGGAACTGAATTGGCTGCTTCATGCCTTGAAGTGCTTAGTCAGTGGCTTTCAGTCTTGGTCAGGTGTCTCAAGCTCTTTAAGTTCTGTCCTCGTGATTTTGTCACCCTTTCCAGGATCCTCCAAGATGATATCTGGTGTATAGGGAGTTGTTGGGATTAATGAGAATAAGGAAGTGGGCCTCGCAGGCCTCTCTGGTAAGGGGTGAGTTTACTCAAACTCTGCCCTGTGGCTTCCATTCTGGATGGAGGGTCCTACAGGGAAGGCGGGACATCTCGATGGGGGAGAAGGCTGCTGTGCAGGGTGAGCCCCAGCTGAATCCAGATGTCTGGAGTGTGACCCTGCACACAGAGCCTAGTCTGCAGAAAGCCCCGAGGACTCCCTCCCCTGCTTGTCACCAGGAACTTTTTGCTCCAAGTGGGTGACAGGGGCCCAGAAATCCTCCCATGAGGGAAGAAGGGACTGTGTTAGCTCCCCAGGGCTCCCACAATGATTCACAGCAGACTGGGTAGCTTAAACCACTGAAATGAATCCTGTCATAATTCTGGAGGCTGGAAGTGCAAGATTAAGGGGTCAGCAGGGCTGGTTCCTTCAGTCTTCTTGCTGTGTCTTCACATGGTCTCCCCTTTGTGCTCATCTGTCCTTTTCTCATCTTGTAAAGACACCAGTCATATCGAGTTAGTACTCACCCGTATGAACTGGTTAAGTCTTAATTTCCTCTTTAAAGGTCCCCAGTTCTGAGGGTCTGGGAGTTAGGACCTCAAGCTATACATTTGTAGGAGACAGTCAGCCCATAACAGGATCCCAGGAGCGAGCCCATGAGCCTGCACATGGCTGTCTCAGGAGGGTGAAGGGGACCTGCAGCAGTGGACAGGCACTGTCATGAAGGCTGAGGGGGTGGAACATGGAGTTGGGATGCAGATGCCAGTGGAAAGGTCCCAGAGGTCAGCAGAGGTGACTCCCAGACCCGACAGAACCAGACCTGTGACCTTAATCATTAAGCTGTACTGGTTCCAAGCAACCTCAGTAGTCTTCCTGCTGGGATGGGCCACCCCAGGTCAGGGGGCCTTGGAGGCTAATGTTGGCTCCATTGGTGTCCTCTTAGGGCCCAGCTCACTGCTGAGCATGTTGCAGGCCTTCTGCCGAAACATCTCCTGGTTGGTTGTGAAACACCCAGTGGGTGCCCATGGGCACTGCTTTGGGGATTTCCCAATATCTCCTATCAGGAGGTTCATCTGAACCTCAAGTATGCCTGGGAGGTCAGCAGGGGGCTCTTGTCTTGGCTTCTGTTTGAATTTAGAAAGATTTCCTGGGCCTGCTCTTGGTCAGACATGAGATGCTCCCAGTCTGGTGGGGAAACCTCAGACCCATGAACAGGCTGAATCAATATGGTGGGAGGTTGGACCTGGGGCTTTGGGAGCAAGAGACAAAGTGCTTAGTCCCAAAAGGGTTTGGAAAGTGGTGACACCTGAGCTGAAGCTTTTAAAATTTATTTATTTTTTATTGAAGGATAATTGCTTTACAGAATTTTGCTGTTTTCTGCCAAACCTCAACATGAATCAGCCATAGGTATACATATATCCTATCCCTTTCGAAACTTCCTCCCATCTCCCTCCCCATCGCACCCCTCTAGGTTGATACAGAGCCCCTGTTTGAGTTTCCTGAGCCATACAGCAAATTCCTGTTGGCTATCTACTTTACAGATGGTAATAACAGAGACATTACTTTGCCAACTAAGGTCTGTCTAGTCAAGGCTATGGTTTTTCCAGTGGTCATGTATGGATGTGAGAGTTGGACTGTGAAGAAGGCTGAGCGCCGAAGAATTGATGCTTTTGAACTGTGGTGTTGGAGAAGACTCTTGAGGGTCCCTTGGACTGCAAGGAGATCCAACCAGTCCATTCTGAAGGAGATCAGCCCTGGGATTTCTTTGGAAGGAATGATGCTAAAGCTGAAACTCCAGTACTTTGGCCACCTCATGGGAAGAGTTGACTCATTGGAAAAGACTCTGATGCTGGGAGGGATTGGGGGCAGGAGGAGAAGGGAACGACAGAGGATAAGATGGCTGGATGGCATCACTGACTTGATGGACATGAGTCTGAGTGAACTCCGGGAGTTGGTGATGGACAGGGAGGCCTGGCGTGCTGCGATTCATGGGGTCGCAAAGAGTCAGACATGACTGAGCGACTGAACTGAACTGAATGTAAGTTTTCATGTTACTCTTTCCATACATCTCACTCTCTCCTCCCCTCTCCTCATGTCCATAAGTCTATTCTCTATGTCCGTTTCTCCACTGTTGCCCTGTAAATAAATTCTTCAGTACCATTTTTCTAGATTCCATATATATGTGTTAGAATATGGTATTTCTCTTTCTGACTCACTTCACTCTGTATAATAGGTTCTAGGTTCATCCACCTCATTAGAACTGACTCAAATGCGTTCCTTTAATGGCTGAGTAATATTCCATTGTATGTATGTATCACAGCTTCTTTATCCATTCATCTGTCGATGGATGTCTAGGTTGCTTCCTTGTTCTAGCTATTGTTAATAGTGCTGCAATGAACAATGGGATACATGTTTCTCTTTCACTTTTGGCTTTCTCAGGGTATATGCCTCGGAGTGAGATTGTTGGGTTATATGATGGTTTTATTTCTAGTTTTTTAAGGAATTTCCGTACTGTCTTCCATAGTGGCTGTATCAATTTACATTCCCACCAACAGTGAAAAAGCATTCCCTTTTCTCCATACCCTCTCAAGCATTTATTGTTTGTAGACTTTTTGATGAGGGCCATTCTGACTGGTGTGAGGTGATATCTCATTGTAGTTTTGATTTGCATTTCTGTAATAATGAGTGATATTGAGCATCTTTTCATGTGTTTTTGTTAGCCATCTGTATGTCTTCTTTGGAGGAATGTCTGTTTAGGTCTTTCCCCCACTTTTTGATTGGGTTGTTTATTTTTCTGGTATTGAGTTGTATGAGCTGCTTGTATATTTTGGAAATTAATCCTTTGACAGTTGTTTCTTTTGCTATTAATTTCTCCCATTCTGAGGGTTGTCTTTTCACCTTGCTTATAGTTTCCCTTGTTGTGCAAAAGCTTTTAAGTTTAATCAGGTCTCACTTGTTTACTTTTGTTTTTATTTCCATTACTCTAGGAGTTGGATCATAGAGGATCTTGCTTTGATTTATGTCATTGAGTGTTCTGCCTGTGTTTTCCTCTAGGAGTTTTATAGTTTCTGGTCTTGCATTTAGGTCTTTAATCCATTTTGAGTTTATCTTTGTGTATGGTGTTAGAAAGTATTCTAATTTCGTTCTTTTACATGTAGCTGAAGCACAGGCGGCTGCGACCGGCGCACTAAGTGCGGCCGAGAGGAGCTACCCCACGTCCGAGGTCAGGGGCAGAAGCCAGGAGGACCCCATGCCTGAAGGGCAGCCGCCAAGAGGAGTTATCCCACATCCGAGGTCAGGGGCAGTGGCCGAGAGTGCTAGGCTTCGATGGTGCAGGAATGGCCGAGAGGAGCTACCCTGCGCCTGAGGTCAGGGGCAGCGGCCGGGAGGAGCCACCCCGTGCCCGAGGCCAGGGGAAGCGGCTGGGAGGAGCAACCCCACGTCCAAGGAGCAGTGCCCGCGCAGGCACAGGAGGGCCTAGAGGAGCCATCCAATGTTGAAGGTCAGGAAGGGCAGCGGTGAGGAGATACCCCTCATCCAAGGTAAGGAGCAGTGGCTGTGCTTTGCTGGAACAGCCGGGAAGAGATACCCCATGCCCAAGGTAAGAGAAACCCAAGTAAGATGGTAGGTGTTGCAAGAGGGCATCAGAGGGCAGACACACTGAAACCATACTCACAGAAAACTAGTCAGTCTAATCACACTAGGACCACAGCCTTGTCTAACTCAATGAAACTAAGCCATGCCTGTGGGGCAACCCAACACGGGCGGGTCATGGTGGAGAGATCTGACAGAATGTGGTCCACTGGAGAAGGGAATGGCAAACCACTTCAGTATTCTTGCCTTGAGAACCCCATGAACAGTATGAAAAGGCAAAATGATAGGATACTGAAAGAGGAACTCCCCAGGTCAGTAGGTGCCCAATATGCTACTGGAGATCAGTGGAGAAATAACTCCAGAAAGAATGAAGAGATGGAGCCAGAGCAAAAACAATACCCAGCTGTGGATGTGACTGGTGATAGAAGCAAGGTCCACTGCTGTAAAGAGCAATATTGCGTAGGAACCTGGAATGTCAGGTCCATGAATCAAGGCAAATTGGAAGTGGTCAAACAAGAGACAGCAAGAGTGAACATCGACATTCTAGGAATCAGTGAACTAAAATGGACTGGAACGGGTGAATTTAACTCAGATGACCATTATATCTACTACTGTGGGCAGGAATCCCTCAGAAGAAATGGAGAAGCCATCATGGTCAACAAGAGTCCGAAATGCAGTACTTGGATGCAATCTCAAAAACGACAGAATGATCTCTGTTCATTTCCAAGGCAAACCATTCAATATCACAGTAATCCAAGTATATGCCCCAACCAGTAATGCTGAAGAAACTGAAGTTGAACGGTTCTATGAAGACCTACAAGACCTTTTAGAAGTAACACCCAAAAAACATGTCCTTTTCATTATAGGGGACTGGAATGCAAAAGTAGGAAGTCAAGAAACACCTGGAGTAACAGGCAAATTTGGCCTTGGAATGCGGAATGAAGCAGGGCAAAGACTAATAGAGTTTTGCCAAGAAAATGCACTGGTCATAGAAACACCCTCTTCCAACAACACAAGAGAAGACTCTACACATGGACATCACCAGATGGTCAACACCAAAATCAGATTAATTATATTCTTTGCAGCCAAAGATGGAGAAGCTCTATACAGTCAACAAAAACAAGACCAGGAGTTGACTGTGGCTCAGATCATGAACTCCTTATTACCAAATCCAGACTCAAATTGAAGAAAGTAGAGAAAACTGCTAGACTATTCAGGTATGACCTAAATCAAATCCCTTATGATTATACAGTGGAAGTGAGAAATAGATTTAAGAGCCTAGATCTGATAGAGAGAGTGCCTGATGAACTATGGAATGAGGTTCGTACATTGTACAGGAGACAGGGATCAAGACCATCCCCATGGAAAAGAAATGCAAAAAAGCAAAATGGCTGTCTGGGGAGGCCTTACAAATAGCTGTGAAAAGAAGAGAAGCGAAAAGCAAAAGAGAAAAGGAAAGATATAAGCATCTGAATGCAGAGTTCCAAAGAATAGCAAGGAGAGAGAAGAAAACCTTCTTCAGTGATCAATGCAAAGAAATAGAGGAAAACAACAGAATGGGAAAGACTAGAGGTCTCTTCAAGAAAATTAGAGATACCAAGGGAACATTTCATGCAAAGATGGGCTCGATAAAGGACAGAAATGGTATGGATTTAACAGAAGCAGAAGATATTAAGAAGAGGTGGCAAGAATACACAGAAGAACTGTACAAAAAAGATCTTCATGACTCGGATAATCATGATGGTGTGATCACTCATCTAGAGCCAGACATCCTGGAATGTGAAGTCAAGTGGGCCTTAGGAAGCATCACTATGAACAAAGCTAGTGGAGGTGATGAGCTATTTCAAATCCTGAAAGATGATGCTGTGAAAGTGCTGCCCTCAACATGCCAGAAAATTTGGAAAAAGCAGCAGTGGCCACAGGCCTGGAAAAGGTCAGTTTTCATTCCAATCCCAGAGAAAGGCAATGCCAAAGAATGCTCAAACTACCGCACAATTGCACTCATCTCACATGCTAGTAAAGTAATGCTCAAAATTCTCCAAACCAGGCTTTAGCAATACGTGAACCGTGAACTTCCAGATGTTCAAGCTGGTTTTAGAAAAGGCAGAGGAACCAGAGATCAAATTGCCAGTATCCACTGGATCATGGAAAAAGCAAGAGAGTTCCAGAAAAACATCTATTTCTGCTTTATTGACTATGCTAAAGCCTTTGACTGTGTGGATCACAATAAACTGTGGAATTTTCTTCAAGAGATGGGAATACCAGACCACCTGACCTGCCTCTTGAGAAATCTGTATGCAGGTCAGGAAGCAACAGTTAGAACTGGACATGGAACAACAGACTGGTTCCAAATAGGAAAAGGAGTACGTCAAGGCTGTATATTGTCACCCTGCTTATTTAACTTCTATGCAGAGTACGGGCAGAAAGTGAAGAGGAACTAAAAAGCCTCTTGATGAAAGTGAAAGAGGAGAGTGAAAAAGTTGGCTTAAAGCTCAACATTCAGAAAACGAAGATCATGGCATCCAGTCCCATCACTTCATGGGAAACAGATGGGGAAACAGTGGAAACAGTGTCAGACTTCATTTTTTGGGGCTCCAAAATCACTGCAGATGGTGACTGCAGCCATGAAATTAAAAGACGCTTACTCCTTGGAAGAAAAGTTATGACCAACCTAGATAGTATATTCAAAAGCAGAGACATTACTTTGCCGACTAAGGTCCATCTAGTCAAGGCTATGGTTTTTCCTGTGGTCATGTATGGATGTGAGAGTTGGACTGTGAAGAAGGCTGAGCGCCGAAGAATTGATGCTTTTGAACTGTAGTGTTGGAGAAGACTCTTGAGAGTCCCTCGGACTTCAAGGAGATCCAAGCAGTCCATTCTGAAGGAGATCAACCCTGGGATTTCCTTGGAAGGAATGATGCTAAAGCTGAAACTCCAGTACTTCGGCCACCTCATGCGAAGAGCTGACTCATTGGAAAAGACTCTGATGCTGGGAGGGATTGGGGGCAGGACGGGAAGGGGACGACAGAGGATGAGATGGCTGGATGGCATCACGGACTCGATGGACGTGAGTCTGAGTGAACTCCGGGAGATGGTGATGCACAGGGAGGCCTGGCGTGCTGCAATTCTTGGGGTTGCAAAGAGTCGGACAGGACTGAGCGACTGAACTGAACTGTCCAGTTTTCCCAGCACCATTTATTGAAGAGTCTGTCTTTGCCCCATTGTATATTCTTGCCTCCTTTGTCAAAAATAAGGCATCCACAGGTGCATGGGTTTATTTCTGTGCTTTCTATCTTGTTCCATTGGTCTGTATTTCTGTTTTGTGCCAGTACCATACTGTCAGTACCATACATGACTGTAGCTTTGTAGTACAATCTGAAGTCAGAAAGATTGATTCCTCCAGTTCCATTTTTCTTTCTCAAGACTGCCTTGGCTATTCGGGGTCTTTTGTGTTTCCATATGAACTGTGAAATTTTTTGTTCTAGTTCTGTGAAAAATCCCATTGGTAATTTGATAGGGATCACATTAAATCTGTAGATTGCATTTGGTAGTTTAGTCATTTTCACAGTATTGATTCTTCCTACCCAGGAGCCTGGAATATCTCTCCATCTGTTTATGTCATTTTTTGTTTCTTTCATCAGTGTCTTAAAATTTTCTATGTACAGTTCTTTTGTCTCCTTCAGTTCAGTTCAGTTCAGTCCCTTAGTCGTGTCTGACTCTTTGCGACCCCATGAACCACAGCACGCCAGGCCTCCCTGTCCATCACTAACTCCCGGAGTTCACCCAAACTCACATCCATCGAGTCGGTGATGCCATCCAGCCATCTCATCCTCTGTCGTCCCCTTCTCCTCCTGCTCCCAATCCCTCCCAGCATCAGGGTCTTTTCCAGTGAGTCAACTCTTCACATGAGGTGGGACAAAGTATTGGAGTTTCAGCTTTAGCATCAGTCTTCCAAAGAACACCCAGGACTGATCTCCTTTAGCATGGACTGGTTGGATCTCCTTATAGTCCAAGGGACTCCCAAGTGTCTTCTCCAGCACCACAGTTCAAAGGCATCAATTCTTCGGTGCTCAGCTTTCTTTATAGTCCAACTCTCACATCTATACATGACTACTAGAAAAACCATAGCCTTGACTAGACAGACCTTTGTTGGCAAAGTAATGTCTCTGCTTTTTAATATGCTATCTATGTTGGTCATAACTTTCCTTCCAAGAAGTAAGTGTCTTTTAATTTCATGGCTGCAGTCACTATCTGCAGTGATTTTGGAGCCCCCCCAAATAAAGTCAGCCACTGTTTCCACTGTTTCCCCATCTGTTTTCCATGAATGATGGCACCGGATGCCACGATCTTAGTTTTCTGAATGTTGAGCTTTCAGCCAACCTTTACACTCTCCTCTTTCTCTTTCACCAGGAGACTCTTTAGCTCTTCACTTTCTGCCATAAGGGTGGTGTCATCTGCATATCTGAGGTGATTGATATTTCTCCTGGCAATCTTGATTCCAGCTTGTGCTTCCTCCAGCCCAGCGTTTCTCATGATGTACTCTGCATATAAGTTAAATAAGCAGGGTGACAATATACAGCCTTGACGTACTCCTTTTCCTATTTGGAACCAGTCTGTTGTTCCATGTCCAGTTCTAACTGTTTCTTCCTGACGTGCATACAGGTTTCTCAAGAGGCAGGTCAGGTGGTCTGGTATTCCCATCTGTTGAAGAATTTTCCACAATTTATTGTGGTCCACACAGTCAAAGGCTTTGGCATAGTCAATAAAGCAGAAATAGATGTTTTTCTGGAACTCTCTTGCTTTTTCCATGATCCAGTGGATGTTGGCAATTTGATCTCTAGTTCCTCTGCCTTTTCTAAAACCAGCTTGAACATCTGGAAGTTCACAGTTCACGTATTGCTAAAGCCTGGTTTGGAGAATTTTGAGCATTACTTTACTGGCATATGAGATGAGTGCAATTGTGCGGTAGTTTGAGCATTCTTTGGCACTGCTTTTCTTTGGGATTGAAATGAATACTGACCTTTTCCAGTCCCGTGGCCACTGTTGAGTTTTCCAAATTTTCTGGCATGTTGAGGGCAGCACTTTCACAGCATCATCTTTCAGGATTTGAAATAGCTCAACTGAAATTTCGTCAACTCAACTAGCTTTGTTCATAATGATGCTTCCTAAGGTCCACTTGACTTCTCATTCCAGGATGTCTGGCTCTAGGTATGTGTGAGTGATCACACCATCATGATTATCCGGGTGATGAAGATCTTTTTTGTACAGTTCTTCTGTGTATTCTTGCCACCTCTTCTTAATATCTTCTGCTTCTGTTTGGTCCATATTATTTCTGTCCTTTATCGAGCCCATCTTTGCATGAAATGTTCCCTTGGTATTTCTAATTTTCTTGGAGAGATCTCTAGTCTTTCCCATTTATTGTTTTCCTCTATTTATTTGCATTGATTGCTGAGGAAGGCTTTCTTATCTCTCCTTGCTATTCTTTGGAACTCTGCCTTCAGATGCTTATATCTTTCCTTTTCTCCTTTGCTTTTCACTTCTCTTCTTTTCACAGCTATTTGTAAGGACTCCCCAGACAGCCATTTTGCTTTTTTGCATTTCTTTTTCTTGGGGATGGTCTTGATCCCTGTCTCCTGTACAATGTCACAAACCTCCGTCCATAGTTCATCAGGCACTCTGTCTATCAGAGTGCAATGGTGAATGAGATTGATTCCTTAATTTCTCTTTCTGATTTTTCATTATTAGTATATGGAAGTGCAA
Source organism: Capra hircus (assembly GCF_001704415.2). Lineage (NCBI taxonomy): Eukaryota > Metazoa > Chordata > Mammalia > Artiodactyla > Bovidae > Capra > Capra hircus. The sequence goes on along the minus strand of NC_030832.1, from coordinate 37,659,319 downwards.
GTGATTTCTGTATATTAATTTTGTATCCTGCCACTTTGCTAAGTTCACTGATTAGCTCTAATAATTTTCTGATATTATCTTTAGGGTTTTCTATGTACGGTATCATGTCATCTGCAAACAGTAAGAGCTTTACTTATTCTTTTCCAATCTGGATTCCTTTTGTTTCTTTTTCTTCTCTGATTGCTGTAGCTTGGACTTCCAGAACTATGTTGAATAATAGTGGTGAAAGTGGAAACCCTTGTCTTGTTCTTGATCTTTGGGGGAATGCTTTCATTTTTTCACCATCGAGAATAATGTTTGCTGTAGGCTTGTCATATATGGCCTTTACTATGCTGAGGTAGGTTCCTTCTATGTCCATTTTTTAAAGAGTTTTAATCATAAATGGGTGCTGAATTTTATCAAAGGCTTTTTCTGTATCTATTGAGATTGTCATATGGTTTTTATCTTTCTATTTGTTAATATGGTGTATCACATTGATTATTTTCCATATATTGTAGAATCCTTGCATCCCTGGAATAAACCCAGCTTGATCATGGTGTATGAGCTTTTTGATGTGTTGCTGAATTCTGTTTGCTAAAATTTTGTTGAAGATTTTTGCATCTAGGTTCATCAGTGATATTGGCCTTTAGTTTTCTTTTTGTGTGTTGTCTTTGTCTGGTTTTGGTATCAGGGTGATTGTGGCCTCATAGAATGAATTTGGAAGTGTTCCTTCAGTTTTTTGAAAGAGTTTTAGAAGGATAAAAATTAGCCCTTCTCTACATGATTGATAGAATTCTCCTGGGAAGCTGTCTGGTCCTGGGCTTTTGTTTTTTGGGAGATTTTTGATCACAGCTTCAATTTCAGTGCTGTAATTGGGTTGTTCATAATTTCTATTTCTCCCTGGTTCAGTCTTGGAAGACTGAACTTTTCTAAGTATCTGTCCATTTCTTCCAGAGTATCTATTTTATTGCCATATAGTTGTTCATAGTAGTCTCATAATCCTTTGAATTTCTGCATTGTTTATTGTAACCTCTCCTTTTTCATTTCTAATTTTGTTGACTTGATTCTTCTCTCTTTTTTTCTTGATGAGTCTGGCTACTGCTACTGCTACTACTGCTAAGTCGCTTCAGTCATGTCCAACTCTGTGCGAACCCATAGATGGTAGCCCACCAGGCTCCCCTGTCCGTGGGATTCTCCAGGCAAGAACACTGGAGTGGGGTGCCATTGCCTTCTCTGGAGTCTGGCTAAGGGTTTGTCAATTTTGTTTATCTTCTCAAAGAATCAGCTTTTAGTTTTATTAGTCTTTACTATTGTTTCTTTCACCCCTTTTTCATTTATTTCTGCTCAGATCTTTATGATTTATTTCCTTCTACTAATTTTGGGTTTTTCTTCTTCTTTTTCCAGTTGTTTTATGGGTAAAGTTAGGTTGTCTATTCGATGTTTTTCTTGTTTCTTGAGGTAGGATTGTATTGCTATAAACTTCCCTCTTAGAACTGCTTTTGGTACATCCCATAGGTTTTGAGTTGTGTTTTCATTGTCATTTGTTTCTAGAAATCTTTTGACTTCCCTTTTGATTTCTTCAGTAACCTGTTGGTTATTTAGAAACGTGTTGTTTAATCTCCACATGTTTGTGTTTCTTACAGTTTTTTTCTTGTAATTGATATCTATTCTTATAGCATTGTGGTCAGAGAAGATGCTTGATACAATTTCAGTTTTCTTAAATTTACTGAGGTTTGATTTGTGACCCGAGATGTGGTCTATATTGGAGAATGTTCCATGTGCACTTGAGAAGAAGGTGTTTTCTTCTGCATTTGGATGGAGTGTCCTGAAGATATCAATGAGATCCATCTCATCTAATGTATCATTTAAGACTTGTGTTTCCTTATTAATTTTTGTTTTGATGATCTGTCCGTTGGTGTGAGTGGAGTGTTAAAGTCTCCTAGTATTATTGTGTTACTGTCAATTTCTCTTTTTATGTCTGTTGGTGTTTGTCTTATGTATTGAGCTCCTACTGTGTTGGGTGCATAGAAATGTACAATTGTTATGTCTTTCTCTTGGATTGATCCCTTGATCATTATGTAGTGTCCTTCCTTATCTCTTGTAATCTTCTTTATTTTAAGATCTATTTTTTCTGATACGAGGATTGCTATTCCAGCTTTATTTTGCTTCCCATTTGCATGAAATATATTTTTCCATCCTCTCACTTTCAGTTTATATGTCTTGAGGTCTGAAGTGGGTTTCTTGTAGACAGCATAGATATGGGTCTTGTTTTTGTATCCATTCAGCCAGTCTGTGTCTTTTGGTTGGAGCATTTAATCCACTTACATTTAAAGTAATTATTGATATATATGTTCCTATTGCCATTTTCTAATTGTTTGGGGTTGATTTTGTAGATCTTTTTTTTTTTTCTGTTGTATTTCTTGACTATACAAGTCAGTTTAACATTTGTTGTAAAGCTGGTTTGGTGGTACTGAATTCTCTTAACTTTTGCTTGTCTGAAAAGCTTTTTATTTCTCCATCAATTTTGAATGACATCCTTCCTGGATCAGTAATTAGATTAAGATTAAGATACAGTAATCTTGGTTGTAGATTTTTCCCTTTCAGTACTTATAAAATATATCCCGCCATTCCCTTCTGGCCTGCAGAGTTTCTGTTGAAAGATCAGGTGTTATGCATATGGGGTTTCCCTTGTTTGTGACTTGTTGCTTCTCCCTTGCTCCTTTTAATATTCTTTCTTTGTGTTTAGTCTTTGTTAGTTTGATTAGTATGTGTCTTGGTGTGTTTCTCCTTGGGTTTTTCCTGTATGGGACTCTTTGTGCCTCTTGGACTTGATTGGCTATTTCCTTTTCCATATTGAGGAAATTTTCAATGATAATCTCTTCAAAAATTTTCTCATACCCTTTCTTTTTCTCTTCTTCTTCTGAGACTCCTATAATTCGAATGTTGGTGCATTTGACATGGTCCCAGAGGTCTCTGAGACTGTCCTCAGCTCTTTTCATTCCTTTTACTTTATTCTGCTCTTCAGAAGTTATTTCCACCATTTTATCTTCCAGCTCACTGATTTGTTCTTCTGCTTCAGATATTAAGCTATTGATTCCTTCTAGAGTATGTTTAATTTCAGTAATTGTGGTGTTTGTCTCTGTATGCTTATTCTTTAGTTCTTTTAGGTCTTTGTTAATTGATTCTTGCATTTTCTCCATTTTGTTTTCAAGGTTTTTGGTCATCTTTACTATCATTATTCTGAATTCTTTTTCAGGTAATTTTCCTATTTCCTCTTCATTTACTTGGACTTCTGTGTTTCTAGCTTGTTCCTTCATTTGTGCAGTATTTCTCTGACTTTTCATGAAAAAAAAAATTTTATTGTGTTTGAGGTCTCCTTTCCCCAGGCTTCAAGGAAAGTTGAATTCTTTCCTTGAAGAAGGTTGAATTCTTTCTTCCTTTTGGTTTCTGCCCTCCTAAAGTTGGTCCAGTCATTTGTGTGAGCTTTGTATAGGGTGAGATTTGTGCTGAGTTTTTGTTTGTTTGTTTGTCTGTTTTTCTTCTGATGGACAAGGCTGAGTGAGGTGGTAATCCTGTCTTCTGATGATTGGGTTTGTATTTTTGTTTTGTTTGTCATTTAGATGAGGCGTCCTGCACAGGGTGCTACTGGTGGTTGGGTGATGCCAGGTCTTGTTTTCATTCAGGTGGTTTCCTTTGTATGAGATTGATACTCCCTAGGGTTAGTTCTCTGGTAGTCTAGGGTCTTGGAGTCAGTGCTCCCACTCCAAAGGCTCAGGGCTTGATCTCTGGTCAGGAACAAAGATTCCAGAGTGGTTTGTTATGGAATTAAGTGAGATTAAAACAAATATCCAAAAATAAGAAACCAAAGATGAACCCCAGACAAATGGCAGTTACAGAATCAGGCAAATAATAATTAAAATAATAACATATACACATATACATATACAACCATGAGCAAACTGAAAACAGTTCAACAAAAACAAAGTACAATAGATTGATCTGGCAATCAAAGGAAATAAAAAGTTATATTTACCAGTTAAGAACAAAACTAACTTAAGCATGAACTGGAAAACAAAACTAAAGCAAGGTGCTAAGTGGGGAATAAAGCAGTGAAAGCAAAACAAAGCTAACAAATATGTTGAGAGAAAAAAAAGAATAGATATGCAAAGTTAGAGGTACATGCTGCTGCTGCTGCTGCTGCTGCTGCTGCTGCTAAGTTGCTTCAGTCGTGTCCAACTCTGTGCAACCCCATAGACAGCAGCCCACCAGGCTCCTCTGTCCCTGGGATTCTCCAGGCAAGAATACTGGAGTAGGGTGCCATTTTCTTCTCCAAAGCATGAAAGTGGAAAGTGAAAGTGAAGTCACTCAGTTGTGTCCGACTCTTAGCGATCCCATGGACTGTAGCCTACCAAGCTCCTCCATCCATGGGATTTTCCAGACAAGAGTACTGGAGTGGGTTGCCATTTCCTTCTTTGAGGGGTAGATGAAGAAGATTTATATACATTAAAGATTAACTGCAAGGGGAAAAGAACAGTAGGAAAGACAAACAAAAGAATAAACGTAGAAAAAATATAATCGGTTTTTAAAAATTAAAATTATAAAAAGGAGCAAAGAAAAAAACATGGAAGAAGAGCAAAAAAGGGGGGAAAAAAGAAAACTCGCAGAACTGCAAAAGCCCAATGTAGAAGCAGAGTTTTGTAACAACAATAGAAAATGTGACTGAATATACATATATACACCCAGAAGCAAAATCAAAACAGTCCAACAAAAATAAAATATAATAGATTGACATGGTGAACAAAGGGAAGCAAAAGTTATATCTAACAGAACAAAACAAATTAAAGCACACACTAGAAAACAAAACTAAAGCAAGGTGCCAGTTTAGGAATAAAGCAATGAAAATAAAACTAACAAATATGTTGAGAGGAAAGGAGAGAAAGAAAAGAAAGAATAGATTTGCAAAGTTAAATAGAGGTAGATAAAGAAGGTTTATATACATTAAAGATTAACTGCAAGGGGAAAACAACAGTAGGAAAAGCAAACAAAGGAATAAACGTAGAAAAAATAATAATAGGTTTAAAAATTAAAATTTAAAAAAAAGAAAAGAAAGAAAAGAGGAAAACACAGACCTGCAAAAGCCCAACATAGACGCAGAGGTTTATGACAACAGTAAAAAATGTGACTGAAGAAAAAAAAGCTCAAAAGCTTAATTGGATTTCTTAGTGCCAATAAAATTGACAACTACAGCAGAGGGGGGAGAAATTCAAAAGAATCTATAGAACAAGTCAAAAAATAAGAATAATAAATGTTTTTCTTGAGTCACTTTCCTGCGCTGTCAGAGTCCTTTCCCACGCTGGGGGTCACAGTCCACCTTACCTCCCTAGAATGACCTCCAACACTGTGCTGATGTCAGGACCTGCTGAGGGCTGCTCAGATTCTAATCTGGTCCTACTCCTGTGTGTTTTTGCCTCCAGTGTCCACTGCCCTCAGAACTAGTGCCTTTTCTTTTGTGGGCTATCTCAATGGCCTTTTGTATATTCCATAGACACAGAGTCTGCTTAGTTGATCATGTGGATTTAATCTGCAACTTGTACAGCTGATGGGAAGGTTTTGGATCTTCTCCCTTAGCCGCACTGCCCCTGGGTTTCAATTGTAGTTTTATTTTCACCTCTACATGTGAGTCGTCCACTGGGGTTTAGCTCCTGTGGCTGCCCTGGAGGGCTTGGGTTTGCTCCTGTGAAGGCCAGGTGTGGAGGTGGTGCAGCTGCTTGAGTCACAGGGGTTCTGGCAGCACCAGGTACTCAGGGGGGTTGGGGGCTAGGGTGGTAGGAAATACAGTGCTCTAGAAGGGTATGGCAACCAGTCTTGGCTAACAGGCTCCAGTATTCTTGCCTAGAGAACCCCCTCTCTGACAGAGAAGCCTGGCAGGCCACAGTCCACAGGGTTGCAAAGAGTTGGACAGGACTGAAGTGACCCTGAGTGCATAAATGCAAGATTTTTTTTTTTTTTTTTTGCCTGTAGCAGCTCTGCCCAGTGAGAGTTGAACTTGAAGGTGGTGCAGCTGTTTGGCTTGCAGGGACCCTGGTGGCGCCAAGTGTGCAGGGACACAGACTGCTTCTGCCACAGGAGTTATGGCCCTATCAGAGTCTTTTTTTTGAGCCTCTTGTAGTTGGTGATCAGAAGTCCTCATAGGTCAGTCTTTCTGCATAACTTCGCCCATTCAGGCACTTAGAGGACTCCCTTGTCTGGGGTCCTTCTCTGTTGTTTGGTGCATCAGGCACATAGAGGGACCCCCCCCCCCCCCGACTGGGATCCTACTCTGTAGATTGGTGCATCAGGCACTTAAAGGGGCACCCTGGGTGGGGTCCTGCTCTGTAGTTAAGTGCGTCAGGCATTTGATGGGCCAGCCTCTCTATTGCTCAGCTGCCAATGAGAGTTTTGTGTGGTTCTATATATTCTTTTCCTGGAGAAGGTGATAGCACCCCACTCCAGTACTCTTACCTGGAAAATCCCATGGACAGAGGAGCCTGATAGGCTGCGGTCCATGGGGTCGCGAAGAGTTGGACACGACTGAGTGATTTCACTTTCACTTTTCACTTTCATGCATTGGAGAAGGAAATGGCAACCCACTCCAGTGTTCTTGCCTGGAGAATCCCAGGGATGGGGGAGCCTGGTGGGCTGCCGTCTATTGGGGTTGCACAGAGTCGGACACGACTGAAGCGACTCAGCAGCAGCAGCAGCTGCAGCATATATTCTTTTCCACTGGTCAGGTACTCCTGTCTGCTCTCAGCTGGTGTTCTGCATGCACTTCTGTGTCTGAAGTTGTATTCTTGATGTATCCGTGGAGAAAGATGTACTCCACATCCACCTACTCCTCTGCTATCTTGTTCTCTGTGCCTAAAATTTATTTTTAAAAGCCAGATTTATAGATGTACATGCTTTAGAAAGTGGAATCAGTTCAGTTCAGTTCAGTCGCTCAGTTGTGTCCGACTCTTTGTGACCCCATGAATTGCAGCGCGCCAGACCTCCCTGTCCATCACCAACTCCTGGAGTTCACTCAGACTCACGTCCATCGAGTCCGTGATGCCATCCAGCCATCTCATCCTCTGTCGTCCCCTTCTTCTCCTGCCCCCAATCCCTCCCAGCATCAGAGTCTTTTCCAACGAGTCAACTCTTTGCATGAGGTGGCCAAAGTACTGGAGTTTCAGCTTTAGCATCATTCCTTCCAAAGAACACCCTTAGTCCTACACTATTTACAACAAAATTAGAGGCACCTTGCTCTACCTGATCCCCACATTAGTTTTTCCTTCCAATGTCCATTTTTCACCCCAACGAGAAGTTTCTTCCAGTGTTTGTTGCCATGTCATTAAATGAAATGCTTATCCTACTGTTTCTTGATTACTTTGGGAGATGGGGATTCAGGTTTCTGATATCCTTCTGGGCTCACCCAGGGAAGATAAAACAAGGATAGGAATGGGGTTTTTATTTGATGTTTGCATCATGATGACCTTAGTTCTCATTATTCAGACTGAAGCCACACACACTTCTGTACTTCCATTTCTGTTCTCGACATCTTTTCTTTTTTTTTTTTGGAATCAATAGTTCCTCTAGTAATCATGAGTTTTCTGTGTCCCAAACTATCATCCGTTTTCTATAAAAGTGTGCCTCCCCTCTCAGGATGTTCAAGCCCTCCCCAAGCTCTCTCCTAGCTTAGGCCTAGGCTACTTACTTCTGCTCCTATATGGCCATCTTCTTGGGCATTCCCCTTGCCTTTAGGCTGCACTGAATTTTACCTGTTTCTGGATGCTCAGGCTGTCTTCTTTCTTGGTTTTGTCCCTTGTTTTGATAGAGGGCATCATCTTGTCACTTTCTGAGGCATGATACATATAAGAACTTTTTTTTTTTCTGTGAAGTTGCATGTCTGAATAATTCTCTGTTCTGCACTCACACTTGATTGATGGCTTGAGTGTAAAATTCGAGGTGAGGTGAATTTTCTCTCTGAATTTGAAGACACAGAGTCGTGCTTCTGTTATTGCTGTTGAGAAGCTCAATGCCCTTCTGATTTCCATTCTTTGTGTCTGACCTGTTTCTTATCTCCACCCCACTTTTGGAAGTTCTTGGGACTTTCTTTCTGTCCCCAGTTCTCCAAAATGTCATGACTATGTGTCCTGGTGGGTCTGCTTTCATCTGTTATTCTAGGCCAGGGCTGTCCGGTCCACCTTTCTGTGATGCTACAAATGCTCTCTACCTGTGTTGTTCTGTATGGTGACCTCCAGATGCTAGAGACAAACAAGCATTGAAATGTGGCTGATGTGACCAAGGAACTGCTTGTCTGGTTTTATCTAATTTTAAGTAATTTGCATTTTAACTTTAATTAGCTTCATGTGACTAGGGGCTACCATATTGGATAGTGATTTCCACTGATTTTTCAGTCTGAACCCATAGCACTCGGGAGACAAGAACTAAGTAGAACCACACCACTAGAGCCCAGAAAGACTCAGGAGCTGAATGACCCAGGTACCTCTGCAACTGGGAGTGTTAAGGGGGGGCGGTGAAAGCAGAGGACCTCATATCTGAGGGATCATTTCTTGAGGGTCTGCTGAGGATCAGGTATCTAATGGGCAAGGTCACATGTCCTCTTCTCTCAAAGCCACCAGGACACTGACCTGCAGATCCAGGCCCCAAGCCCCTCAGCTCACAGATCAGGGGCTAGTGTGGTCTGGGCTCCTTTAGGAGGGAAAGACATAATTAGTATCATTCATTTTATAGATTAGGCAACTGAGGCTGAGAAGGTTTAAATAACTCACCCAATGGCCTGCATATCAGTCACATTCTGTGGATCCCTACCAGCCAACTGTCCACAGAACAGAGAGCATAGGTGGCCCTGGAGCCCATAGAAGGCTCAGGGACCTCCTTGGGTAGGTTCTCAACCACACCATTTGCTGGTCACCCTCTATTTCTGGCAAATTCTCACAAATTCTTTGTTAATGTGGTTGTACAAAGTCAAAATCCCAGAAATTTTACTCTTTCACAAAAACTAGAGTGGCTATTTAAAAAAAGGGAAAGAACAAGTGTTGATGAGGATGAAGAGAAACTGGAACCCTCATCTGTTGCTGGTAGGAGTGTAAAGTTGCAGCTATTGCACAGAACAGTTTGGCAGCTCCTCAGGTAGTTGAGCATAGAATTACCACATGAGCCAACAATTACATTCCTGGGTAGATGCCTAAGAGAACTGCATACAGTTTCTCCAACAAATACATGTATCTGCATGTTCATAGCAGCACTATTCACAATAGCTGAAGGGTAAAAACAAGGCAAGCCAGTGAGTGAACAAACAGATCGTGATGTGTCCATACAATAATTATTTCTTCAGCCATCAAAGATATGAAGTACTGATACATGGTACAAGAGAGATCAACTTCAAAGACATGTAATCAAAAGAATTCAGACACAGGATGCTGCTTATAATGTGATTCATTTATATGAATCATCTAAAATGGGCAAATTCATGAAGACAGAATGTACATGGGTGGTGGCCAGAGTCTGGGAGAGGAGCAAGTGGGAAGGAGCTGCTTACTGGGCTCAGGAGTGTACTCTGGTGGAATGGGAGTGTCTTAGGACTAGAGGAGGTGGTGGCACAACACTGTGAATGTGCTAAATGGCATTAAATTGTTCACTTGAAATAATTTATGTCAGGTGGATTTTATCACAGTAAAAAAAAGTTAAATGCCAGGAATATACCCTAAGAAGTACAAGACAGGTCACTGTGGTTTCTGTGAAGCCCAGTGGCTTTATTTTAAATTTTTAAATTTATATTTATTTATTTGACTGTCCTGGATCTTAGTTGCAACATGTAGGATCTTTAGCTGTGGCATGTGGGATCTAGTTCCTTGATTAGGGATTGAACTGGGCCCCCTGCTTTGGGAGCTTAGAGTCTTAGCCATTTTACCCCAATGTCTTGCATAGCCTTCGGCTCCCTGCTGAGCCGTCCAGGGTGGAACCTTGGCCCCAGAATTACAGGATCCCCAACTTGGCCTGTGATCTGATCACTTCCTTCATAGCAGTTACAAAAGCTGGCTGATTTAGACTGTGCTTTGCAACCAAGAAATGACAAACATACTCAGCAATGATAATGATAAGATGGACCATTCTCACAGCCTTGAATGCTCTCTCTGCTTCTCTCCTTAGACAAACACTGCTCTGTCACTAGTACTGCAAGCAGTGTCACCTCCTCCGAGAAGCCCACTCATCCCTACAGAGGCTCCAAATCCCACTTATCTCCACCTTTCCCATCCTTTGGAGTTGTCTGCCTGCATGGAGCACCACACTTAGGTAAGTGCCCTTTGTGACAGTCTTGTTCACACTTTGTCCCCATGGTGCATCATAGCTCTGGACGCAATGAAGACCAGTTCAGACTGATACACAGGGCATATGGCCATGCAGATAACTGTGTGTCCAATCAGAATAGGGCATCTTGTGTTGGAGTACATGTGTCGGCTAGAATTGGCCAGGCCAGGCCCCTGGAAAAAGTCACTTGATTTGGCAGACACATGGTGACATGTCTACTTAGAAATCTCTTGGAACTGCATGTACTAATGAGTATTTGTTTATTTTCTGGGAATTTGGTTTATTTTTTCCATCTGATTATCACAGGAGCTGATGTTGTAACTAAAGGTGAAGAACTCAGCATTTGAACCTAGTTGATCTCAGTTGAATGAACCCATGTTGGTCAGTTCAAACAGCCTCAAGTGTTCAAAAATATTTAATTTATTCAGTGATTTTTTTGAATTGTTCACCTGGTATCCACAAGCTGGGTTTCTGACAATAACAAGTAATGACATTCTTTTTGTTTCCAGCATAAAATTAATTGATGGGATGTTATGTACTTAAAGAGTGTTACAACTTTTGAAAAGGCTGTATGTGCATGTGGTAAAGTAGCATAAGCGGATAATGCTTTTATACTATGAGTGATGTTTTCTTAGGTGATTTTGGTAGATACTTTTATCACATTAAGGAAATTCTTGCTATTAGTAGCTTGCATTCTTCTTCTATCATAAATGATATATTAAATATTAACAAATGCATTTCTGAAGCTGTTGGGATGATAAGACTTTCCTCTTTTAATCAATTAACCTGATAACTAATATTTTTATTAATTCTCTGTTAACCACCCTTGAGTTCCAGGGTAAAAGCCAACTTGGTCATAGTGTATCATTGTTGCTGGATTTGACTGGCTTTATTTTGCTCAGGATTTTTGTGTTGAAGCCCATGAATGAGACTGAAATGGAGTCTTTCTTTCTTGTCCCATTTTTGTCCTGTTTGGATCAAGTCCATACTGTCCTCATAGAGTGAGCTAAGAATCTTAGCTTCACCTCTGTGATGGCATCCTCTCAGCTGGCCGCCAATGGCTCTGCCTGCTAGCACTTATGCCCCATTTAACCCCCTCCCACTGATGAGGCTGGGATAGGTGACTTGCTTCTGATTAGTAGAATATTAATTGGGTGCCCCCTCTCACTCCCTCACTCTGCGGGAAGCGACTGCCATGTTGGGAGCTGCTCTGTGGAGAGACCCGGTGGCAGAGATCTGAGGGGCTTCTGGGCCACAGTCAGTGAGGAACTGAATCTTCGAGCTTGTGAGGATCTGAACCCTGCCAGACCACCTGGAGGACCTGAAAGTGGGTCCTTCCCCAGTGAAACTTTGGATGAGAGGCAGCTCAGCCTGATAGCAGGAGAAAGCTTGAGCCAGAGATACCCAGGTAAGCCACACCTGGACTCTCAGCCCAAGGAGCTGTGACACAGTCAATGCTTGTTGTTTCAAGGGGTTGTATTTGGGGATAATCTGCTAGACAGCATAGAGAACTAGTGTAGCTGCCATGGTCTCTGTTCCCACCACAACTACAGGGGCCATCTTTGCATGGATTCCAACTGAATTTGTGCAATGAAGCCTGACTGCGCCTCTCAACCTAGCAATTCATCTGTAATACAGAAGTTTTAGAGAATTACTTCCCTATGGGAGGAACATTTTTCCAAAGGGAGAGGGAAACCAGTGGATACCCTCTTCCTCCTTCCTTCCTTTGGATGGGCTGCATCTTCTGAGTGGTTGTATGGCTTCTCAGAAGACGGTCAGTTGATCAAAGAGCTGGTTGCTTTTGATACTAAGTGTTGACCAGGTTGGTTAATGAATCTGGTATTGATTCTCCTTCCTTGCTTTGTTCCTATTTTCCTTCATTCTTCCTCCCCTGGATCAAATTCCCCAGATGATAATACCATGAAACCCTGTATTTCAGGCTCTCCTTTCTTGGGGAAGAAGGCTAAGACAAATATGTTCATCGTAAAACTCTGGATGAATTTCTTCTTGTAGGAAGACTTTGTCATCCAATTATTTTTAAAGGAGTTTTAGGACTAATTTTATATTTCTTGTTTGGCTGGTGTTGGTCAATTTTGTTTCTCTAGGAGGCAGCCTATTGCTTTTAATATTTCAGCTAATGTTTTTCATAATTCTTAGCAACAATTAAATTAATAGATATGATTTTTCTTGAGTTTTACTTCATCCTATCAATTTCAGATGTTCAGGTGGGCCCAGGCATATGTAGTTTTTAACATTCCCCCTGCACTTGAATTATAATGAATGTCATGGTCTGAGAGTCACTATGTTTCTACATGAGAACTGTGATATGCAGAAGTGGGACCCTCCCCATCAGCTACATGTTGAGGACAAGGGTCAGTGGGGAAGATGTTGCCTTGGCTGACACTTAAGGAAGTTTAGGAATTCACCAGATGGAAAATGGGTTGGATCCATTCCAGATGGAAGAACAGTTGTGTAGACACAAGAAGACCCAGTCATCTGAGGAACTTGGGGACAGTACATCTTACCATTTTTTTTTTTCCATAGCATTTCTTTATGTTTTATTTATTTATTTTAATTGGAGGCTAATTACTTTACAATATTGTATTGGTTTTGCCATACATTGACATGAATCTGCCACGGGTGTACATGTGTTCCCCATCTTGAGACCCCCTCCCACCTCCCTCCCCATATCATCCCTCTGGATCATCCTAGTGCACCAGCCCCAAGCATCCTGTATCATGCATCAAACCTGGACTGGCGATTCATTTCACATATGATATCATACATGTTTCAATGCCACTCTCCCAAATCATCTCACCCTTGCCTGCTCCCACGGAGTCCAAAAGACTGTTTTATACATCTGTGTCTCTTTTGCTGTCTTGCATAAGGGTTATTGTTACCATCTTTCTAAATTCCATATATATGCGTTAGTATACTGTATTGGTGTTTTTCTTTATGGCTTACTTCACTCTGTATAATAGGCTCCAGTTTCATCCACCTCATTAGAACTGATTCAAATGTATTCTTTTTAATGGCTGAGTAATACTCCATTGTGTATATGTACCACAGCTTTCTTATGCATTTGTCTGCTGTTGGATATCTAGGTTGCTTCCATGTCCTGGCTATTATAAACAGTGCTGTGATGAACATTGGGGTACACGTGTCTCTTTCATTTCTGGTTTCCTCAGTGTGTATGCCCAGCAGTGGGATTGCTGGGTCATATGGCAGTTCTATTTCCAGTTTTTTAAGGAATCTCCACACTGTTCTCCATAGTGGCTGTACTAGTTTGCATTCCCACCAACTGTGTAAGAGGGTTCCCTTTTCTCCATACCCTCTCCAGCATTTATTGCTTGTAGACTTTTGGATAGCAGCCATTCTGACTGGCGTGAGATGGTACCTCATTGTGGTTTTGATTTGCATTTCTCTAATAATGAGTGATGTTGAACATCTTTTCATGTGTTTGTTAGCCATCTGTATGTCTTCTTTGGAGAAATGTCTGTTTAGTTCTTTGGCCCATTTTTTGATTGGGTCATTTATTTTCCTGGAATTGAGCTGCAGGCACTGCTTGTATATTTTTGAAATTAATTCTTTGTCAGTTGCTTTATTTGCTATTATTTTCTCCCTTTCTGAAGGCTTTTTCACCTTGCTTATATTTTCCTTAGTTGTGCAAAAGCTTTAAGTTTAATTATGTCCCATTTGTTTATTTTTGCTTTTAGTTCCATTACTCTGGGAGGTGAGTCATAGAGGATGCTGTTATGATTTACATCGGAGAGTGTTTTGCCTATGTTTTCCTCTAGGAATTTTATAGTTTCTGGTCTTACATTTAGATCTCTAACCCATTTTGAGTTTATTTTTGTGTGTGGTGTTAGAAAGTGTTCTAGTTTCATTCTTTTACAAGTGGTTGACCAGTTTTCCCAGCACCCCTTGCTAAAGAGATTGTCTTTTCTCTCTTATATATTCTTGCCTCCTTTGTCAAAGATAAGGTGTCCATAGGTGTGTGGATTTATCTCTGGGCTCTCTATTTTGTTCCATTGATCTATATTTCTGTCTTTGGGCCTGTATCGTACTATCTTGATGACTGTAGCTTTGTAGTAGTCTGAGGTCAGGCAGGTTGATTCCTCCAGTTCCATTCTTCTTCCTAAGATTGCTTTGGCTATTCGAGGTTTTCTGTATTTCCATACAGATTGTGAAATTATTTGTTCCAGTTCTCTGAAAAATACCATTGGTATCTTTATAGGGGGAGAAGGCAATGGCAACCCACTCCAGTACTCTTGCCTGGGAAATCCTATGGATGGAGGAGCCTGGTAGGCTGTAGTCCATGCGGTTGCAAAGAGTTGGACATGACTGAGCGACTTCACTTCCACTTTTCACTTTCATGCACTGGAGAAGGAAATGGCAACCCACTCCAGTATTCTTGCCTGGAGAATCCAAGGGACAGAGGAGCCTGGTGGGCTGCCATCTATGGGCTCACACAGAGTCAGACACGACTGATGCAGTTTAGCAGCAGCAGCAGCTTTATAGGGATTGAATTAAATCTATAGATCATTTTGGGTAGTATACTCCTTTTTCATTATATTGATTCTTCCAATCCAGGAACATGGTATATTTCTCCATCTATTTGTGTCATCTTCGATTTCTTTCATTAGTATTTTATAGTTATCTATATATAGGTCTTTCGGAGAAGGCAATGGCACCCCACTCCAGTACTCTTGCCTGAAGATCCCCTGGATGGAGGAGCCTGGTGGGCTGCAGTCCATGGGGTCGCTAAGAGTCGGACACGACTGAGCGACTTCACTTTCACTTTTCACTTTCATGCATTGGAGAAGGACATGGCAACCCACTCCAGTGTTCTTGCCTGGAGAATCCCAGGGACGGGGGAGCCTGGTGGGCTGCCATCTATGGGGTTGCACAGCGTCGGACACGACTGAAGCGACTTAGCAGCAGCATATATAGGTCTTTTGTTTCTTTAGGTAGATTTATTCCTAAGTATTTTATTCTTTTCATTGCAATGGTGAGTGGAATTGTTTTCTTAATTTCTCTTTCTGTTTTCTCATTGTTAGTGCATAGGAATGCAAGGGATTTCTCTGTGTTAATTTTATATCCTGCAAATTTACTATATTCATTGATTAGCTCTAGTAATTTTCTGGTAGAGTCTTTAGGGTTTTCTATGTAGAGGATCATGAGAAACGCTGGACTGGAAGAAACACAAGCTGGAATCAAGATTGCCGGGAGAAATATCAATAACCTCGGATATGCAGATGACACCACCCTTATGGCAGAATGTGAAGAGGAGCTAAAAAGCCTCTTGATGAAAGTGAAAGAGGAGAGCGAAAAAGTTGGCTTAAAGCTCAACATTCAGAAAACGAAGATCATGACATCCTGTCCCATCACTTCATGGGAAATAGATGGGGAAACAGTGGAAACAGTGTCAGACTTTATTTTCTTGGGCTCCAAAATCACTGCAGATGGTGATTGCAGCCATGAAATTAAAAGACTCTTACTCCTTGGAAGAAAAGTTATGACTAACCTAGATAGTATATTCAAAAGCAGAGACATTACTTTGCCAACTAAAGTCTGTCTACTCAAGGCTATGGTTTTTCCTGTGGTCATGTATGGATGTGAGAGTTGGACTGTGAAGAAGGCTGAGCGCCGAAGAATTGATGCTTTTGAACTGTGGTGTTGGAGAAGACTCTTGAAAGTCCCTTGGACTGCAAGGAGATCCAAGCAGTCCATTCTGAAGGAGATCAGCCCTGGGATTTCTTTGGAAGGAATGATGCTAAAGCTGAAACTGCAGTACTTTGGCCACCTCATGGGAAGAGTTGACTCATTGGAAAAGACTCTGATGCTGGGAGGGATTGGGGGCAGGAGGAGAAGGGGATGACCAAGGCTGAGATGGCTGGATGGCATCACGGACTCGATGGATGTGAGTCTGAGTGAACTCCGGGAGATGGTGATGAACAGGGAGGCCTGGTGTGCTGCGATTCATGGGGTTGCAAAGAGTCGGACACGACTGAGCGACTGAACTGAACTGAATGTAGAGGATCATGTCATCTGCAAACAGTGGGAGTTTTACTTTTTCTTTCCAATCTGGATTCCTTTTATTTCTTTTTCTTCTCTGATTGCTGTGGCTAAAACTTACAAAATTATGTTGAATAGTAGTGGTGAGAGTGGGCACCCTTGTCTTGTTCCTGATTTTAGGGGAAATGATTTCAATTTTTCACCATTGAGGATAATGTTTGTTGTGGGTTTATCATATATGACCTTTATTATTTTGAGGTATGTTCCTTCTGTGCCTGCTTTCAGGAGGGTTTTTATCATAAATGGATGTTGAATTTTGTCAATGGTTTTCTCTGCATCTATTGAGATAGTCATATGGTTTTTATCTTTCTATTTGTTAATGTGGTGTATCACGTTGATTGATTTGCAAGTATTGAAGAATCCTTGCATCCCTGGGATAAAGCCCACTTGGTCATGATGTATGATCCAACCAGGTTATTTCAGGAAGCCTCTTGGAATCCAGCCAAGCATGACACTGGCACAATTTAGAATTATGAGATGTAGTTCCATGCCCTGCATTCATGGTTTAATGTTTGGGCAAGATTCTTCCCCACCCTAAGCTTCTGTTTTTACATCTGTCAAGTGGGAATCAAACAATGCCAGCACTGCTTATCTCACAGAATTTTCAGGGAAATCAGATAAGAGAGACGTGAAAGAACTTTCCTGGCTTCCCTGGTGGCTCAGACTATAAAGAGTCTGCCTGCAATGTGGGAGATTTGGGTTTGGTCCCTGGGTTGGGAAGAACCCCTGGAGAAGGACATGGCAACCCACTCCAGTATTCTTGCCTGGAAAATCTCATGAATGGAGGAGCCTGGCAGGCTACAGTCCATGGGGTCTCAGAGTGGGACACAACAGAGTGACTTCACTTTTCTTTTCCTGAAAGAACTTTCTAAGGTGTACTGTGCAGTAGAGATGTTAGTGATTCATTTATCAAGAAAGAGAAACTCAGAAATGGAGTTGAAAGTGAGCAGCCATGAGGTGCTTCTCATCCCTTTGCTGTGAAGTCCATGGAAGTGCATCTGCTTAAGGGCACGTGTGTGTGTGTTTCTTCATGGTGGGATGTGTGTGGGTCAGAAAGAACATCCCCGTACCTCACCCCAGCCCCTACTGACTGGCTTGCTAGGGGCCCTCACCTTGTCTCTGTGTTGGGGCAGTGCTCTGGTCACAGACCCGTGATCTGTGAGACTGGAATCTAACACACACATCATTCCAGAGCAACACGGCCTCCCCATACTGTGAGCAATCCTCTCAGCCAGTGGACAGGCTTCCCAGAAGAGGAGTCACCTCTAAAAGGAGAGGAATAGGTGTTGGAGAAGACTCTTGAGAGTCCCTTGGAGTGAAGGAGATCCAACCAGTCCATTCTGAAGGAGATCAGCCCTGGGATTTCTCTGGAAGGAATGATGCTAAAGCTGAAACTCCAGTACTTTGGCCACCTCATGTGAAGGGTTGACTCATTGGAAAAGACTCTGATGCTGGGAGGGATTGGTGGCAGGAGGAGAAGGGGACGACAGAGGATGAGATGGCTGGATGGCATCACTGACTCGTTGGACGTGAGTCTGAGTGAACTCCGGGAGCTGGTGATGGACAGGGAGGCCTGGCATGCTGCGATTCATGGGGTCACAAAGAGTCAGACACGACTGAACGACTGAACTGAGCTAAACTGAGCAGACTGATGGGGCCTCTTGCATCACTTAGTCCCTGACATCCTGCTCACCTCTCCTGATATCTGAGCCTAATTCCATGAGTGTTCTTTGATTTCCATCTCTGACTGATTGCTAAGGTCTGAAAAGATAAGCCACATATCATTGATGAGGACACTGTGTTTCTAAAACATGTATAATTAGTTTACCTTGGCAGTACTGTAATTGTCTATTTCTATCTTCCACCTGCGTAATACCTGGCTCTTAGTCACATCTGCACATGAAGCAGTTGGGATAGAGCTTTGACCATGCCGAGGCCGTCGGTACACAAATGACCAGATGAGAGACGTGAGGTGTGGGGTGCTCTTTAGGCACACATGTCTTCCTTCACAGTCTCCGTATGTGAGGTTTTTCAAGTCAAGGGTGTCTGGCTGTGGAACGAAGGGCACAAAGATCATGCCGTCTGTTATTTCCCCTTGCAGAACAAGGCCATTTGCCTTTGCTAGGATGTGGCTCCGGCTACACATTTTTCCCAGGACTTGACTAGACTATTGACACTAGAGAGATTCCAACCAGCTGGACCAGGCCCTGAGGTGAATTGGGAAGGTGATGGCATGTAAGGCTTAGTGAGAAAACCATCAAATTGGCATATGTTTTGGAGGAAGGTGAAAGTATGTAGTTTCCACAAGGATTTTGTTTCCAAGAAGAATAAGAAAGACTGTGGGTTTAGCTGAGTGAATTAAGTTGTCAGTAGTTATCAGATGACACTGTAATCTCCTCATGGGGGATGTATTTTGTGTTCCTCTCAGTGGAGAATATAGACAAATGGGTCCTCATGACAAGCACCTGTCCTTGTTCCTGCTGAGGTGACATGAAGCCCTGGGTTCTGCAGACCCATGGGGGAGCCCCTGGGCAGGGGCAGACATGGAGATAGAGCCAGAATTTTGACCAATGTGGTGCTTCAGCCTTGAGTCTCACTATTTCACACAGTGACTCTCATCATGAAACGGCAAATGTTGAATATTGGCATTTCAGAGCAGAAGACTTGCCATCTTTCTTCATATTATTTATAACATGTTTTGATTAGTAGCTCTTGGGAAGCTACTTGCCATCACTAAGCCTCAGTTTCTCTATCTGTATATGGAGGATTATAGCATGACCCTCCTTAAAGATCCCCAGTGTTTGTGTGTGCTTAGTTGCTCAGTCATGTCCCACTCTTTGCACCATGGACCATCAGCCTCCTCTGGCCATGGAATTCTCCAGGCAGGAATGCTGGAGTGGGTAGCTATTCCCTCTTCCAGGGGATCATCGTTGCCCAGGAATCAAACCTGTGTCTCCTTCATTGCAGGCAGATTGTTTACAGTTGGGCATCAGGGAACCCCAAAAGGGATCCAGAGAAGGCGCTAAAAGGGGGCAGAAATGTATCAAAATTCCTTGGACTTTCTGGCTTTCCCTGAGGATCCTCTTCCAGCTTCCCGGTTCTGTCCTTTGTTGGTACTCAAGCTGCCATCCATTTCTCTCCTTTGCTGCCTCTCTCTAGGGCTCCATTTCCCCAGGGATTCCAGAGGCATGCCCCATGCTGAGCTTAGTTGTGTGTCTCACTCCTTCCACCGGGAGGCTGCTCCCCAGGGAGGGGACTGTATGGCTTCTAGCCCACAGTCCAGCGCAATACTGGCTCCTGAATTAACTCACTTGGACTGAAGCAATGGACAGATAACTGTGTTCAGACAATACAATTCTCGTTGGAATGCGCATTTTCACAGGGACCTCCTGGAAGAAGTCTGAACCCAAAGATGACAAACTGATGGTAGAAATATCATGCTCCATGAGAAGCTCCCAAGGAAATAAAAAAGTGCAGGAGACATAGTTCGGGCTTGCTGCATTTTACTAATGAGACTTCCACTCTGGTCAGTATGGAACAGCCCTGGGAACTCTCAGGCCAGAGTGAGGGAAAGAGTTACCAAGAGATGAGTATCACTTTCTGCAGAAGGAGTGAAAGTGAGACAGGATAAAGGGAGAAGGAAGTGCACAAAAACAGCTTACATGTCTTGTGTTTCTATTAAGTTTTAAGAACATTTGAGGTTTTGTTTTTCATGTAATCCATGGTCATTCAGGCCTGGCAGATGCAGGACATGGTTCAAAGTACTGATAATGAGCCAGTGTAAATTCTTGATGCTCAGCCTTCATACTGCTCCCATCAGGAATTCAGCATGCATAGAAGGTGGCTCTAGTGGTAAAGAACTCGTCTGCCATTGCAGGAGACATAAGAGATGCTGATTCAATCCCTGGGTTGGGAAGATCCCCTGGAGGAGGACGTGTCAACCCATTCCAGTATTCTTTCCTGGAGAATCCCATGGACAGAGGAGCCTGGCAGGCTACAGCCCATGGGTCACAGAATCAGATATGACTGAAGTGAATTAAGTGCACAGGGGGAGGCCTACCAGCAGCTGATACTAACTGCTACTCTAGGCCTCCTCAGTATCAGCTCCTTGTTACCCAATAAAAATTCCCTCTGCTGTGTGTGCCTAGTCGCTACAGTAGTGTCCAATTCTTTGTGACCCTGTGGACTGTAGCCATCCAGGATCCTCTGCCATGGGATTCTCCAGGCAAGAACACTGAAGTTGGTTGCCATTTCCTCCTCCAGGGGATCTTCCCATCCCAGGGGTCTAACCTGTGTATCTTAGGTCTCCTGCATTAGCAAGTGGGTTTTTTTTCTTTTACAACCGGTGACACCTGGGAAGCCCCCAAATGCCCTACGTGTCCACAAGTGGGAACCTATCTGCTCTGATCCGCCCACACCTCACATTCCCCACAGATAACATGCCCTCATATGATCTTTTTGGAGTCCTGTTGCTGTACATGCCATGTCACTGGTGGCTAAGGATGTTAGGGTCCTCTTGGCCATTGGGCTGCTTTTTTCTCTCTCTTTACACCCTTTGATCTTGGATTGCAGCCTTTCCAGAGAGAGGAGACCATTCTTTGATCTAGAATCTGACTTGCAGGATACTCTGAAGGTGGGACAGGAGTGAGCCTGAATTGATACCATTGGTACAGCCATCACCCTCTCCTCCCTGTCCTGCCTCTCCTTCTGGGGCCCTCTTGTCAACAGGATCCTGATGGATCCTCCTGAAAGTACAGAGACAGTGACCAAGGCCCAACCAGGCCCTCTTGGTGTGTCAACAATTTGGGAAAGCACTTCCGAAAGCACTGTGCTAGGTACCTGGGACATGACTATGGCTAGTATCCAGCATGTGCCCAAGCTCTTGATCCACTGAGGGGACTAGATGTGGAAACTGACTGTGGTGTAGGAGATAGGAAGATTGTGTGCAGGGGACAGAAGTCCCCAGAGGATGAAATTGTTATATCTGCTCAAGGAGGTTTGTTTGGGAAATCTCTAACACAGATGTTCTGTCTGAGCTTCATTTTGAAGCATAATTAAGAGCCTACAAGGGACTCAGGGGCATTCCTGGGCAGGAAAAAAAAATCGTATGAGTAACAGTAACAGTCATAATAGCCATCATGTTTGACCCCCTAGAGAAGGAGATAACACCTGACTCCAGTATTCTTGCCTGGGAAATCCCATGGACAGAGGAGCCTGTCGGGCTGCTGTGCATGGGGTCACAAAGAGTGGGACACGACTTGGCAACTACACCGTCACCATCATCTTGTTTGAAGAATTTCAAACGTTTTGGATTGTAGGCAACCCTAGAGACAGGGAAGTCTAGAGGAGAATTAAAGCCAGTGGCTTATTTGAGTTTCTGTAACCTTTGGGCTTATTGCTAATATTGACTGAGTTCTTTATTGATTTCCTACAGAATATGAACTCAAGGGAGGTCAAACTGAAGTGCCTATGATGCTCTGCCAACTACCAAGGCAGAGAGGGCTCCTGCAGGTGGAGCCCAGGTGGCCTTTCTGTTGGTTGCAGCTCCAGCTCCACCTCCTTTCTCAGCACATAAATCTCCGAACTGCACTGAATCTCTGCCTGATGTGAACAGAAGCTTCACACTGAGAGGCAGGCAGAGAGCAGCACACGCAGCTGAAAGGAAACTCAGAGGAGGGAATCGCCAAGAAAGTGGCCATGGAGCTGATTCCAAGCTTTTCCCTGGAAACCTGGGTTCTCCTGGCTACTGGCCTGGTGCTCCTCTATCTGTGAGTAACTGTTAGGCTCATCTCTTCTATAACCTAGGTCTTGGGGCGCTAATCAGGAAAGGGGGTTCCCTTGGTTTTTAAAGTTCAAAGTAAATGAAGAAGTTGCTCAAGCATCAGGTGCTATGGGCACCAAATGGGTTATTATCGATCTTACCCACATCTGGGTAAGAGTCCATCAAAGGCAAATTAACAACTGGCCCACGTGCAGCATAGTCCTCACTGATTCCCATGGCTGGGAATCCTGGAGGCAAGGAGCAACGTGGGTTTTTGTTTCAGTCTCTCCGACTGTACCTGCTGCAAGAGACATGAGGAAGTATCGGCCCCTTTGTCACTCAGGAGTTCCTGCTCCAGACCCTTCTTCCAGGAGTCATTTTACACAAGGCATGGGGTGCACCCTGACTTTGTTGGGAGGCCTGAGACTGAGCAACCTTTTTTTCATACTCAACCCTTCCCCTTTTCTGTACCCCTCCTCAGGGCATCCCTTCCTAAGGCTCAATTCCTGCACCCTGTACTCTGCAGAAATGATCTCGTTTCCAAATGAGAAATCTTAAGATCTGAGGAGACTTGGTAAAAATCTTGAAAGTATATTCATTCTTTCACCTTTTCTTTCAATCTCTGTAAGGGTTAGAATCAATGTACATATTTATTTTCCCTGTGATACGAAATCTGCTAAGCCTACAAGAGACACAAGCCCCAGAGTCCAATTTGGATTTTGTTTTCCCTGTATAAGTGTGGCACAGGAGGTTGAATCAAAACCATCTAGCAGAAAAATTCCTTTCAATGTTGAGATTCTGTTATCATGGAAGGGAGGGAGAGGTTGGGAGAGGAATTATTTCCGATGAGTGATTAGAGAGATACCCCTACAAATCACATTTAGGCTCTGTGTCCATTTCATTTTCACTAAATGTAGGAAATCATGATGACATGTACGTGGGTAACATTAACCTCATTTTAATTACTTGAAAGAAGTACTAGGCATTTAAGGTATCTCAGCAACATATTTTCTGTCTGCTATTATAAAATTAATTGGTACAGTTTAATTTCATTCTATTTAGTACTAGATTTAAAAAATTGATATGAGTATTTCCAGCATGTGGTTTTTTCCCTGAAGAATAAAAGAGGACTGTTGTCCAGCACATAGAAAGGTATGTAAATAAATTCACCCTCTAGAATAATGCCTGGAATATGAATCTAGTATACTAATATATTCCTGTGATATATCTTTTTAAATATGCATGTCCAGCAAGCTATTTTAATCTTCAGGGCAGATGAGTATACGTGTCTGGGAGCCGGTGATGATATGAGAGGCATCTAGAAAGAGATTGGGATGGAAGGGAGAATATTCCTCTTTCCTCTGAGCAGACCCCCCAGAGTTACTCCTCAGACCTGGTCCCACAGGTCAACAGGGTTGGCATCTCATTTGCTGGAAGCCTGGGGACAAGATACAATCTCAGTCACACTGTATGTGGTCTGTCTGACAGTGTGGCTGGTACTAGCTAAGTCCCCACCAGGCAAACATCCCTGTAGCCTGAGAAGGTACTGGTGCAGCCAGGAATCAGCCACTGCAGGCAATGTTATCGTTATGCTGACACAGTGTAAAGACTATAAAAATGTTGGCTTTGTCTTTAGCCCCTTCCTTTTTACCCAAAATAGCATTACTGTACCAACCAAAAAGTGGAGAGCTAGAAAGAAGCCAAATAATTCACTCAGTCCATCTGCTGCCTTGGTGGAACCACGTGAATTTAGACACTAGACCAGAGCTTTCTGTGGGACCAGTGTTGCCAACATATTCACTCAATTGCTTGGCATCACTTTTAAGTTTATGTAGCACACTGAAGGTTCAGAAGCAGACATTGACTTGCCCTGTTTGTGAAGACAGAGGAAGCAACTGGGGTTTGAATAGCCCAGGCCATCCCTTTTGTGGTGCTTGGTGCCCACACTTCCGCCAGTTGATTTGGAGGAAAGAGAGGTATAGCCAACTGTGCTTGGCCAAGGTACCTCTGTGTGCACTTCCAACATAGGTACTTTCCTGAAATTTTATGGGTTTCTCTTATCATAGACTTTAAGATTGGTAGATTTCTACAGAGATTTGAACCTGTACTACCTTAAAGGCTACCTTCCAAAGAAGGGGAGACAGGAGCTTAGTCCAATATTCTGGAGTTTTTTATGGTCACTCATTTTTTGTCACACACCATCTTTTGCTCTACATGGAAAGGTAACTGAAGACTGGGAACCCTGATATCTCTTTGTTTAAAGTGCCCATAGGGCATGATGAACCATTTACACACAGCATGCTTTTCAACCATACCTTACTAATTTGCCTCTACAGAGTTAGTCTTGGAGGCCTAGCAAGTTCATGTTTAAACCATCGATGGCAGTCTCTTTCTTCAGCCTCTTTTCCTGCACTCTGTCATCTCTCAGGAACACCAGAGTGAGCAGGCTTGCAAAGATCCACAACTCGGAACTGTGAGCTTGCACACATAATGCATGAAGGATAACCTGCAGGCAGGCCACCATAGGGAGCACCAGGCCTGATTGGTTTTTAAGATAGTTGAAGTGCAGTGGAAGTAGTCTAGCTGCTTTATGATTGAGAATCTTCAGAAAGATGAGTGTATTTCAGGCCCTGGGCTTAGCAGATGGTTGGAGGACCAGATGCTGTGAGGTGGGGAATGGTCTGGAGATGGATCCTTTAGTCATTGATTCATTTATACAGTTTCAGGGAACAAAAGGGTCAGTCACCCTTTTTTGTAGTTCAAGTCAACCAAATTGCCTGGTGACAGAGTCATGGGTGTAGCTGAAAGGTACTCAATTTCTATGATGGCAGTGGAAGCCTTGAACACAGATTTCATAATACAGACAAGAACACTGTGCTTGTTTTAAGGCCTGCTTGGGAAGACAGAGTTAAGAAGAATCAGATTGTAAAATGAGGTCAGATCATGGAGGGAGAACCTACTCCAGTGTTCTTGCCTGGAGAATCCCAGGGACAGGGGAGCCTGGTGGGCTGCTGTCTATGGGGCTGCACAGAGTTGGACACGACTGAAGCGACTTAGCAGCAGCAGCAGCATGGAGGGAGTTCTGATGCATTGGCCACTTGATGGGAGGAGCTTACTCATTGGAAAAGACTCTGATGCTAGGAATGATTGAGGGCAGGAGGAGAAGAGGGAGACAGAGGATAAGATGGTTGGATATATATCACTGACTCAATGACAATGAGTTTGAGCAAACTCCAGGAGATAGTGAAGGACAGGGAAGCCTGGCATGTTGCAGTCCATAGGATCACAAAGAATCGGACATGACTGAGTGACTAAACAACAAAACAATATAGAGGAAAGGACAAGGATGAGAACAAGGCCAAGGGAGACTCTCGTAACTCTGTCATTGGGCAGAAGCAGTTAACCAAAATCTCATGTTTGATACAGAAAAAAAGTTTCCCTGTTGTATCTAGAATGAGAATCTCTAAATCATGGAAGAGTTAACTTGCTGAATACATATGAATGAATTTTTTTGGAGGAATTATAGCCTAAACCTCTATCACCTACATGTTACCTCTCTAGGCTGACAGTTCCAGTTCCAAGTCTGTGACTGGCCAGCTCCACACTTATTCCACAATCCCTAACCTGGATTTTCTCTTTCACTTTATAGATATGGAACTTATTCACACGGACTGTTTAAGAAGCTGGGAGTTTCTGGGCCAAGACCTTTGCCTTATTTTGGAAATGTTCTGTCCTACCGAAAGGTGTGTGTTGTTTGATGTCCCTTTTTTGCTTCTTATGGTTGAAAATCCCAGCTGAGTTGCATAGTAAAAATTCTCCTTCTCAGGAGGCAGTTGAAAGTTTTCTTACTTCCCAGAAATGGCATCGTAGGCCCCACACACACATGCCCTCTTTACCTGAGGCCTCTATTATCAGCTGTCAGGAGCCTCAGGTTTGCCTCCTCAGACAGCTGAACTCTCTGGATGAGTCAGCACAGAACTTGAAGTTCCATCTTGTAAGCTTTGTGAAGAGCATCTTGTCTCAGCCAGGTGCAGATTCCCAGAAAGTCGCAGTCCTAATAATTGTCAGGAGAAAAGCATGAAGGGATGCCTGGTCATGGCTCTTAAGCAGCATACAGTACAGTCAGATGTATCCTGTTGGTAGCATAATCTCTGGGTTCCCTTTTTTTCTCCTTTCTCCTGAATTGCTTGGATGCTTCAGTTCTAACGTATCAGGTAATTTGCACATACTTGGGTTCTCTCAAGAACTGCTAATGCGTGCAGTTTTTTTTTTTTCTCCATTTTCTGCTCTACCTCTTGCTACACATGACATCTTTTGGGATATGAAAAATGTAACAAAAGCTTTCTGATTTTCTTCTGTGCCTTCAAAACAGGTACCTCACGGGTGAGTTTGAGCAGGGAATGAGTGTAAGTGCGGCAAGGTTGTCTATTTACTTCCGATATTTAACCACTAAATAAGTTGTGGAGGTTTTTAAAAATAAGGCAGAATCACATATACAAAAATCACTAGAAAGGATATGATTTGACAAAATTATTAGCAGTTTAATTTAACTGAAAGGAATGTGCCAGGTGGCAGATGGACTGTGAATTCTGATATTCATTCCTCTCTGATGCCTCCCCAGGGCCCTGCCCTGAACTGAAGGTTGTGAGCTGAGTTCAGATGTGCAGGGGCAGAGCCCTGTGTGGAGGCTGCTCTCTGGCTCAGATTTCCTGTCCTGCAGACATGAGGCTTGTTTCTCAGATCCTGATTCTCCCGACTGAGGTCTTCACTGTCTCATTACTGCCTCAGAATTTCCTGAACATTTTTCCATCTGAATAAGCAGTAATTTCCTCTCCACCTTCCCCAGGTGAACTCCTTAGTAGATGCACGCCAACTCATATCTGAGACCTTCATTTACTTGTTTAAGCGTTAAATATCATGATAGAAACTTAGGGACAGGCTTTTTTTTTAAGTTATAGAAGTAAAAGCTCAGGCCAGGTTTTTTTTTTTTTCCTGTGTGTGTGTGTGTGTAGCAGAGTTTTATTAAAGTATAAAAAGGGACAGAGAAAGCTTCTGAGACAGACATCAGAAGGGTGATGGAGAGTGCCCCCCTCACTAGTCTTAGCAAGGGAGCTATATACTTTTTAAATCGGTTATTACAATAAATCAAAAGAATGTCTCAAGTTTGTAAAGGTCCTACCAGACCCACTCCCACAATTTACAAGTTTCAAGATAACAAGATTAGTCAGAAGGTTCTTGCTAAGGAGAAACATGTCCTCGAGCAAGACACATTGTTATATTGACTAAGACAAAGTAATATAAAAAAAAATATTTGTCCTTTTCTCCTTGAGAGCCCCAGACCCCTTTCTCCTCCTTGGGGAATCCGAACTTTTTATCAGCCTGCCTAGGCATTGACTCTCTCATTCTCCCCTTTTCTTTTAGGAGAATTATGTTGCCAAGGGAAAGGGGCATTGTTTTCATCCCATAACTACTTCCTGCTGTTGAGGGGCATAGTCCCTAAATTGTTGAGGCAACATATTTTCCTAACCCTCTTGTTGAGGGTGTCTGATCCAGGGGCCCCAAGTAATAGTTTGAGGAGCCTGTGGCATTCATAGGAGCTTGAACAACCATTTGTAACTTAAGAGGTTTCAGCCAGTTAGAAACAAATCCAGTTATATCGTTATAGATATAAGGCAAAATGGTCATTAAACCAAGTTAAAACATAATCAAAAGTTACATTATGTCCATAGTTATACCAGTCCATCTTAGGATTGTTAGATGTCATCAGATCAAGAAGAGGCATCAATATGATTGTTGTTCATGAAGGTATTTGCAGAGTTGAAGGAAGTCCTTTCCTTGAAGCGGAGAAACCCACCATGGGAAGCCTTCAGTTGATTAGGAGGGAGAGTGCTCCACAGACCCAGCAATTAGACCAATATAGAGGCTGGGTCAGGGGTCACCTCCCAGAGTTCTCGTAATGTCTGTTGAAAAGCTGAGTCACATAGTTAGTTAATTCTAAGGCTTTAGGATCTATGACAATATCTGTGTGCAAAAACAGTCTGTCATAGAGAGTCCCTTTTTTGGGGGGTAGTTTGAGCTCTCATTAAAAGCTGGGCAAGTCCTCCATAACCCGGAATCCAAATGTGGCAATAGCCTGTAATGCCCAAGAATCCTCTCAATTGTCTTAAAATCATAGGTAGAGAATGATTTAGTATAGGTTTAATATTAGAAAGCATCATCCTTCAAATTAGTCACTGAAAATTATACAGCTTGTTTAGGAATTTCAGACAATAAAGTATAAGAATTAGACACTTATTATTTGTATATCTAGAACAAGTCTCCACTTATCACTTGACCCTTTTCACATCCAAAATAGGAGTGTTGCATGGACTATTGTAGGGAATTAATAGCCCTTGTTCCTTTAAATTTTCAATGATAGGCTGTAACCCTTTCTTAACCTTGAGTTTTAATGGATATTCCTTTTGATATGAAAATAGGTGAGGGTCACTGAGCTTGATAAGGACAGGAACAACATTTTGTGCTCAACCCACAGTTTTTCCATCAGTCCACACTTTAGGATTTACATTTTTTTCAGTTAAAAGAACGGGTTCCATATTCATGAAAACAGAGGCCTGGACTTTGTTCAGTATATCCCTCCCCAGAAGGTGTGAAGGAGACTCTGACATGATTAGAAACTCATGAGAAAAACAGCTCAGAGTCCCAGTTGCAGCTTAAAGGATGACTGAAATAATAGCGTTTGGCTCGTTCTGACAGAAGCGGACCAGGGCCTTCAGTGAGCAAAGAGAAAGCTGCCCCAGGGTCCAAAATAAAATCGACTGGTTGGCCCCCCACAGTTATTAATACCCAGGGTTCCTCAGGTGTAATTAGGATGGGAGTTTGTGTGGTGACCTCCGGGCACCTTTGGTCCTGATTGTCCTGAGAGTCCGGCCCCTGAGGCCTACACCTTAGAGGGCAGTCTCTTCTCCAGTGTGGTCCTTTGCAGACTAGACATGGAGCCGGGGGTGGCATAGATGCCTGAGAGCCATCCCCGTTGAGATGCCCCTCCTTTCCGCAGTAATAACAAGCCCATCCCTTTTCACCTGGGTCCCTCTGGGTATTTTTCTCAGGCTGTTTCAGAGCAGGTCTAACAGCCATTATTGGGGCTTCAGTCTTTTGCATGGTTCTTTTTTTCCCTCTTATTTTCTTTCTCATATTCTTTACCATAATATACTGTCTGAGCCAGCTGTAACAGTTATTCTAAAGACTGATTTGGTCCAAATGCCAGTTTTCATAACTTATGGCAGATATCTGTAGCCGATTGAGTGAGAAATCTATCTTTTAAGATCATTTCTCCCCCTGTAAATTTCAGGATCAATGTCAGTAAACATGTGTAGAGCCTCCTGTAATCTTTATTAGGTGTTCACCAGGAGCTTCCTTCTCTCCCTATTCTATGTAAGTTAATTTAGTGTAAAGTCTTAGCGTATGCTCTCTTGAGCCCTTCAAGAATACATCTGGCAAAGTGGCTCTGTTATGGGAACTGCTTGGATCCCAGTAGGGAGGAGGGCTATTTTGTGATCCCTCTTTCACCTTGCCTCCAAGCCATTCATCTCCAAAAGTAATGGCTTCCCCCAAAACTCGAGCTCTCAAGTCAGGAGTCAGCATCTGTCCCAAGACATATCCTCTAAATAGTCTACCGAGACTGAGGCAAGCCCTCCTGGAAGGGTGCCCTGATTCTCAGCCTGTTCAGTTGGCAGCCCCAGATACAGGGGCAAAGTAAGAGAACAGGAGGGAGCTGAAGGTTTTACACCCAAGTCTGTACCCTTAGGACACAAGTCTGGCATGTCTCACAGAGAGATAAAGAGCAACATATATGGCACTTCCACCCATTTCTTTGTTTTCTACAGAACTGATCTAATTGTAAACAATATTGTAATTAAGAGGCCCTTCAACAGGCCAGTGTTCCCTGTCTTCCAAAGGATACCATGGCCATTTGGTATCACAGAAGAAGATCAGGCATGTCTTTTTAAACTGTGGGGATCAAACTTGTCCCAGTTGTTGTTGTTGTTTTAATACATTTTAAAGGAATGGTTCTGGAACTGTTAGTTCCCATCTGTAAGAGAGAAAAAAGCAGCATCCACAGCCATGGCTTCTTTCCACCTAAGGCACCCCTCCCTGCTCTAGATGGGGGTGTAGACAGACTTTCTACTGAAGTTTTCCTTCCCTGGTCGGACTTAGTCTGTCCCTTACCAGTGCAGGCTCCTGATTCACCCCTTCCAGTTCTACCACGAGATGGGGTGGAGATGCACCAGGGGTAGATCTGATGGTATCCCAAATTGATTTCTAGTTCTGTGCCACCACAACCTTTGTTTGATTTGTCAGAGTAGTTTCCCAAAATGTTTCCCGAGCTAGGACTACTAGGGGAAGTGTCCGTCTTCCCTGTGCCTATGCACATGCCTGAGTACAGTCCTGACTGCAGTAGAAATGGTGAGTCATAAAGGGATAAACAACAACCATGGTGTCCCTTCTGAGTGTCACCACGCCAGTGTATGTGATAGCAAAAGGGTCGGCCAGCAAGGAAAAAGTGATTTTTGTCCTCAAGCTACTAGGACCAATCCTTCCAGTTCATTTCCACAGATTCCACAGAAAGAATATCTAAGGAGTTGAGACAGAAGCCACCCGAGAGCCTCTTCTGGTCCACTAAGAGCTAGCGCTACCAAAGGAAGAAGCCCTTTGCATTTCCAGTCTGACCAGATCCTGCAGTTCCCAGTCTGTGTCCTCAGTCTCACGGTCAGCAGCAGTGCTTCTCCCCACACAGATCAGAGGCGCGGCCATGACAGAAGACTCACTTTCAGATCACTGGTCCCTGAAGCAGGCAGCCAAGAGAGTGACCTTTAGCCTGAGAGACAGTCCTGGAGTTGAAGTTCTGTCTTGCTCTCAAATATGCTCTTGTAATTTTGGCTTCTAGCAAGACCAGGCACTTCCATGACTACCAAGCTTGGGGTCTAAGTGAAAGTACATAGTAATGGCATGAATCACAAGTCCATTGAAAGTCTATGACCCAACAGATTAGGTTAGTAGTTCTGATTCCCCACAAAATTACGAAATGGTCAAAGTGACCAGGAAAAAGTGACTGAGAAAGGAAAGTTTGGTCCACACACTTTGCTGTCCTCTGGCCACTCCCCTCACAGGGACACTGGATGTCTCTTGGCATTGACAGGTGGTATAAACCCACGACAAGGCTCCCCTTTCTGCCTTCAGTCATTATGAGGCACTGTGAAACTGCAGAGCAGGGCTCATCACTTGCTTTGTGCAGGGCATGTCATTCATTCACACAAGCAAACCATAGAGTTAGTAAAGTAAAGCAGAAAACATGGATACCGAGAAAGCAGAGAGGCTAGAGCTCTTGAGTGTTCTTACCCTGTCCTGAAGATCCTGGGCAAGCCCCAAGATGATAGCTTAATGTGAACAATGTGGATTTGTGATCTCCAAAGGAGATTTAGCTTTGGGACCAGGGACCAAGCTTGATCACTCAAGAGCTTTTGTGTAGCAGAGATTTATTTAAAGTATAAAAAGGGACAGAGGAAGCTTCTGACATAAACATCAGAAGGGGGATGGAGAGTGTCCCCCTCGCTAGTCTTAGCAAGGGAGCTATATGCTTTTAAAATTGGTTATTACTATCAAGCCAGGTGTTTAAAATGCAGTGTTCCTTGTATAGTTGTGGCACCTCCTCATTTTTTTCTGTGTTGAGCTGGAAAGCTAGAAGGCATGTCCACTTTGTCTTTCATTCAGTCACTCACTCACTTTCTCATTGAACACACACCCCTCAGACTTCTTTAAATCTGCGAGATTAAAAGATGTCACTGGTGCTTTAATTTGCTTATTCTGCTAGAATTCTAGAAAGAGCTCATGAGATAAATGAAAAGACTGCTAAACTAGGAGATGAAAGAGTGTGTGGGAATCTGTTACTTCCCTCAGCTTCAGTTTTGTCACATGTCCATGGGGGATTAGAGATTAAGAGATTTTAGACAACTCATGCACGAGGAAAAGCCTTCAGGAAGACAAGGAATAATTAGTATTCACTGACGGGGGTAAGTGCTTAGTATCTATAATACTCAAAGAATATTCAAGAGTGATTTTAAATTGTCAGTTTCAAATATCTCCTCTATTTTCCCTCCTTTCCCTTAAGACATTTGTGAATAAGAACTTCCCTCCAACTGCCAGTGAAAAATAGTAGTTTTGTAAATTAGAGATAGGGTTCAATACAGGATGTTAATAATGTAATATTGTTTCTCCTTATAGGGTGTTTGTGAATTTGATGAAGAATGTTTTAAAAAGTATGGGAAAATGTGGGGGTGAGTATTCTGAAAACTCCCATTGGACACACTTGTTATAATAATCCTGCCCTCCCCTGGTGGTGTGGAGGGCACTCTCAGTCCAGAGCTTCTTGGAATGAAGTCATTTGCTGTAAAGCTTGCAGGCTTGTTTTACCAGAGATCCCAGAGGCCGCAGGTATCCGGGTCCACAGTCTGAACCAGGCCTGGGGGGGGTCACAGGTCGTCACTTTTCTCCAGACTTTGAGGCCCAGCAACTCCTAGCATCACTTTCTGTCCAGGATCTCACTCTTCCTCCCCTTTTCCATTTTTCTCTCTTTAGGTTACCTTTAGTTGCATAAAATGCATTATCTCAGAACATTCTAATATGTGCTCATAAATGTATCTTATGACCCTTTTCCACATGATTCTCTTTTAATTTAAACCCAATATCCTTTATTTAAATTCTGGATTTAATATGTCCTTTTGGAAAAATTGATGAAGGTTATAGGTTAACATAATGGGAAATCATTTCTGCTCAGCTTTTTACTTTCTCTACATGTATGGAGTTTGTTTGTTTGTTTAATTTTCAGGTAAGATTTTCCAATAGAATTGTACTCAATGATTGTTTTATCTACTGTTTTTCTCCGATTTTGAGGAGATGTAGGGTATATATATCTAACCCAGAGTGTGTCAGGTGGGCTTTAGGAGCTGTTGGAGGTTTGGTGAGAGCAGAGGGAGAAGTGTCTTGTGGTGCTTCTTTGCCAACAGCAAGTGGCAGAGGCTCTACCTGTCCAGACCTCTTCCTCTTCTCTCATGAGGCCCTCAGAAACCATGGGAACCTGTGAGTTGCCATCGCCCCAAATGTCAGCCTGGTTGAGGGGAAAGAATACATAGCACTGGGACACTACTGGCCCAGCTCCAGCTGCCCCGCCAACAGTTAGTACCTGTGAGCTCTGACTGGAGTCCCTTTTTCATGGTGGATCCCAGTTCTCTTTTAGAAAATGGTTCTCATGCATGGATGATGTGTGAGGAGCACCTGAGAGAATTGTTATAAATACAGACTTTGACCCCACTCATCAGTACACTGAATTGATATGATCTGAGGTGGTTCAAAAATCTGATTGTAACTGTTAGTTAGAGAAATTATTAAGGCTGGAGTGACATCATGAATATAAAGCAAACCACTGTCTCTTCTCCACCCAACTGTTGTTGCAAAACCGTGGTGGGAAGAAGGGAATCATACAAATAATAAGTCAGTCAGGTGGAAGAGCAGATTAAGTGCCTCCTCAATCTCTCCTGTCACTGCTTCAGCACTAAATGCTCTTGACACCCACTTATACCCTCTGAATTTTAGAACAGCTTTTGGAAATGGTCAGAAGTAAGTGCAGTGTTTCTCTGCAATTTTTATATGTAATCATGAAACCATTTGAGATTCTCCTGTGAAATTAGAGGAATAGGGAACATGTGGAAAATCTTCCAATTTGTTCTAGCCATTGCAAGTGATTGATAGTGAAACCAAAATGTCAGAAGACTATAAATAACTCAGAGTAAACCTCATTCCAGTGGCTGACTCCCATGAATGGTCATCCTGACAGTCAGGAGATGAGGTCAAACAGTGACATGTCACATCTGAGGAGTCAGTTTTGTGTGATAGGTGGGTCAAACGTGGGCCTGCCCTGCTGGTGATGGATGTTACTGACATGGAGCCCAAGGCCCATGGGACCCATGTAATGAAAAGAAAATATTTAAAAGATGGGTTATACATACTTCTCTGATCTTTTTCATTCTCTTTTTCCTTTTGTTCAAATTATCCTCAACTTGATGCTACCAAGGATATCTCACTGTTTAAAATATTTGCTTAAAAAATATTAACTAGTAAGCAAATTTTAGAAAATAGGACAAAAAAATATTTCACATCCCACTGTCACTTGTGGAGCATTCCAAATCTTCTTCCATTTGCAGATATATTGTTATATATTTATGATAGATGTATCTACAGTTTTCATCTAATATTCTATGCATTTTCATGCTTTGGGTATATCTTCAAAAATGACTGAGTAGATGGACTCCCCTTAATTATATTTTAATTTTCAGGTAATTTACTTCCTTCAATTATTTACTAACCTAACTTCCTTCTTGATAATGAAATAATTAAACCTATAAAATTATGGAAAATGATATAGGAAATACCCATATACTTAACCGCCTATAATTAGCAGTGTTTTCATGGTATTTTTAATGATAACTTTAGAAGGATGGATTATATAATGTTAAGATAAACATCTGGACTTTCAGGTATGGCTCCAGCTGCAGAAAATGGTTTATTAAGTTTAATCAGCTCTGTTTTCCCTACACAGGGTTTTTGAAGGTAAACAGCCTCTGTTGGTTATCACAGATCCAGATGTGATCAAAGCAGTACTAGTGAAAGAATGTTACTCTGTCTTCACAAACCGGAGGGTAGGCATCCATTTTTTAAATTTAGTTTTGTTTATTAGATATGCATTTTGAAATATATTATAAACTCACAGGATGTTGTTAAAAGAGAAAAATACAGAGAAGCTGGATGTCATGTACCTTTC
This sequence comes from Capra hircus, assembly GCF_001704415.2. Lineage (NCBI taxonomy): Eukaryota > Metazoa > Chordata > Mammalia > Artiodactyla > Bovidae > Capra > Capra hircus. Next base: position 37,624,283 of record NC_030832.1, on the reverse strand, counting down.
GTCCTGATTCCTCCAATGGCAATACATTGATTAGCTAGACTACAATTTAAAAGCAGAAAACTGACATTCATACTATCCACAGAGCATATTGTGATTTCTTCAGTTTCATGCTCACTCATTGTGTATGTTTTGTTCTGTGAAATGTGTCCTAGATGTAGATTTATGTAGCTACCACTACAATCAATGTACAGAACCATTCCATCCCTACAAGTCTCCTTCTTACTATTCTTACATAGTTGTAGCATGTAGCTTGATTTTTCCTCTTATCAGGGTCTTTAGCATAGCAAACACTGCTCTTTAAATTTTGATGAGTGATTTATCAATTTTCCATTTTGTGGATTTTGCCTTTGTTGTCAAGTCCAAAATATCTTGACCTAGCCCTAGGCCTTGAAGATTTTCTCCTATTTTGTCCCTAAACATTAAATCATTTTATGTTTTACATTTAAGTCTATAACCCTTTTTGTGTTAGTTTCTTTGTAACGTGTGAGGTTAAGTTTTTTTTTTTTTTTTAATTTGGCTTCTAAATTTCTGAATTGCCCTAGCACCATTTATGGAAAGGCTATCCATTTAAAATAATTTATTTATTTAATATTTATTTATTTATTTTTAGCTGTGGTGGGTCTTCATTGCTGTGCTCAGGCTTGAGCCTGGCAGTGTGCAAGTGTGTGGCTGCAGAGGTTAGCTGTGGACAGGTGTGTCAGTGCAGTCGAATGACAGTAGTAAGGACTGGCTTTAGGCATCTGCCCATCTGCGGGGCCCTGTGATAATGTTTTGCACATGTGCACCCAGAAAGATTGACTGCTGGTGTCAATCCTGGGTCTTATAGCATCAACGGTGGCACTAGCTGGGCAGCTCTAGTGGGGCTGGAGGCAGTAGGGTAGGATTCATGAAACTCCCTTAAAACCATGAACGTGGAATGAAAGGTGGCTGATTGTTCAGTTGACTGGGGAGAAAGGCTACACACACTGGTCAGTATCAGTTGGTATCAGAAGCTTGCCATGGCTCTTCTTTTCTCTTTTTTGCCCCTTCCTTCCCCTCTCCTTCCTTTGCCTTCCATCTCTTCCGGTCCTAAACCTGCAGGTGGGCCACAGAAGGTGGTCAGCCTCACACATCAGGGTGGGGCCAGAGAAGGAGGGCAGTGGCTCCAAGTCAGAGACCGAGTAGGGAGGGGAGGGTGTCCACAGGGATGGCAGCCGGGCGCTGGTAAATTGAAAGTGAAAGTTGCTCAGTCGTGTCCGACTCTGCGACTCCATGGACTATGCAGTCCATAGAATTCTCCAGGCCAGAATACTGGAGTGGGTAGCCTTTCCTTTTTCCAGGGTATCTTCCCAACCCATGGATCAAACCCAGGTCTCCCACATTGCAGGCGGATTCTTTACCAGCTGAGCCACAAGGGAAGCCCAAGAATCCTGGAGTGGGTAGACTTTTCCTTCTCCAGGGGATCTTCCTGACGCAGGAATTACACCGGTGTCTACTCCATTGCAGTACTTGGATGCAATCCCAAAAATGACAGAATGATCTCTGTTCATCTCCAAAGCAAACCATTCAATATCACGGTAATCCAGGTCTATGCCTCAACCAGTAATGCTGAAGAAGCTGAAGTTGAATGGTTCTATGAAGACCTACAAGACCTTTTAGAAGTAACACCCAAAAAACATGTCCTTTTCATTATAGGGGACTGGAATGCAAAAGTAGGAAGTCAAGAAACACCTGGAGTAACAGGCAAACTTGGCCTTGGAATGCAGAATGAAGCAGGGCAGAGACTAATAGAGTTTTGCCAAGAAAATGCACTGGTCATAGCAAACACCCTCTTCCAACAGCACAAGAGAAGACTCTACACATGGACATCACCAGATGGTCAACACCAAAATCAGATTGATTATATTCTTTGCAGCCAGAGATGGAGAAGCTCTATACAGTCAACAAAAACAAGACCAGGAGCTGACTGTGGCTCAGATCATGAACTCCTTATTACCAAATCCAGACTTAAATTAAAGAAAGGAGGGAAAACCGCTAGACCATTCAGGTATGACCTAAATCAAATCCCTTATGATTATAGAGTGGAAGTGAGAAATAGATTTAAGGGCCTAGATCTGATAGATAGAGTGCCTGATGAACTATGGAATGAGGTTCGTGACATTGTACAGGAGACAGGGATCAAGACCATCCCCATGGAAAAGAAATGCAAAAAAGCAAAATGGCTGTCTGGGGAGGCCTTACAAATAGCTGTGAAAAGAAGAGAAGCGAAAAGCAAAGGAGAAAAGGAAAGATATAAGCATCTGAATGCAGAGTTCCAAAGAATAGCAAGAAGAGAGAAGAAAGCCTTCCTCAGTGATCAATGCAAAGAAATAGAGGAAACCAACAGAATGGGAAAGACTAGAGATCTCTTCAAGAAAATTAGAGATACCAAGGGAACGTTTCATGCAAAGATGGGCTCGATAAAAGACAGAAATGGCCTGGACCTAACAGAAGCAGAAGATATTAAGAAGAGGTGGCAAGAATACATAGAAGAACTGTACAAAAAAGATCATCATGACCCAGATAATCACGATGGTGTGATCACTCATCTAGAGCCAGACATCCTGGAATGTGAAGTCAAGTGGGCCTTAGAAAGCATCACTACGAACAAAGCTAGTGGAGATGATGGAATTTCAGTTGAGCTATTTCAAATCCTGAAAGATGATGCTGTGAAAGTGCTGCACTCAATATGCCAGCAAATTTGGAAAACTCAGCAGTGGCCACAGGGCTGGAAAAGGTCAGTTTTCATTCCAATCCCAAATAAAGGCAATGCCAAAGAATGCTCAAACTATCGCACAATTGCACTCATCTCACATCCTAGTAAAGTAATGCTCAAAATTCTCCAAGCCAGACTTCAGCAATACGTGAACCATGAACTTCCTGATGTTCAAGCTGGTTTTAGAAAAGGCAGAGGAACCAGAGATCAAATTGCCAACATCCACTGGATCATGGAAAAAGCAAGGGAGTTCCAGAAAAACATCTATTTCTGCTTTCTTGACTATGCCAAAGCCTTTGACTGTGTGGATCACAATAAACTGTGGAATTTTCTTCAAGACATGGGAATACCAGACCACCTGACCTGCCTCTTGAGAAATCTGTATGCAAGTCAGGAAGCAACAGTTAGAACTGGACATGGAACAACAGACTGGTTCCAAATAGGAAAAGGAGTACGTCAAGGCTGTATATTGTCACCCTGCTTATTTAACTTATATGCAGAGTACATCATGAAAAACGCTGGACGGGAAGAAACACAAATTGGAATCAAGATTGCCAGGAGAAATATCAATAACCTCAGGTATGCAGATGACACCACCCTTATGGCAGAAAGTGAAGAGGAACTAAAAAGTCTCCTGATGAAAGTGAAAGAGGAGAGTGAAAAAGTTGGCTTAAAGCTCAACATTCAGAAAATGAAGATCATGGCATCCGGTCCCATCACTTCATGGCAAATAGATGAGGAAACAATGGAAACAGTGTCAGACTTTATTTTGGGGGGCTCCAAAATCACTGCGGATGGTGACTGCAGCCATGAAATTAAAAGACGCTTACTCCTTGGAAGGAAAGTTATGACCAACCTAGATAGCATATTGAAGAGCAGAGACATTACTTTGCCAACTAAGGTCCATCTAGTCAAGGCTGTGGTTTTTCCTGTGGTCATGTATGGATGTGAGAGTTGGACTGTGAAGAAGGCTGAGCGCCGAAGAATTGATGCTTTTGAACTGTGGTGTTGGAGAAGACTCTTGAGAGTCCCTTGGACTGCAAGGAGATCCAACCAGTCCATTCTGAAAGAGATCAACCCTGGGATTTCTTTGGAAGGACTGATGCTAAAGCTGAAGCTCCAGTACTTTGGCCACCTCATGCGAAGAGTTGACTCATTCGAAAAGACTTTGATGCTGGAAGGGATTGGGGGCAGGAGGAGAGGGGGACAACAGAGAATGAGATGGCTGGATGGCATCACTGACTCGATGGACGTGAGTCTGAGTGAACTCCGGGAGTTGGTGATGGACAGGGAGGCCTGGCATGCTGCGATTTATGGGGTTGCAAAGAGTCGAACACGACTGAGCGAATGAACTGAACTGAACTGAACTGAACTACTCCATTGCAGGCAGATTCTTTACCAACTGAGCTATCAGGGAAGCCCCTTTCACTTTCACTGGTAAGAGAACCCAAAATACTCACTTGTGGGGTTGGCCTATAGGGTGAGGGGGCATTGTGAGTGGAAAGGGATGCATTGTGGATTGGGTCCATAAAGGAGGATTGATCAAGTAATAATATAGAAAGGATGATGGAAGCCAGCATTCTTACTGTTGGAGAAGAAGTCACATGTCAGAGACTGAGAAACTAGTCTGTGGAGTCACTGCATGTATTATCAATGTAAATCCATGCTTTTCTGTGTCGATAGATGATAGCAGGCCAGATGATATAGACAGATGACAGATAGATACAGATAAAGACAGATAGGTGTGCGTGTGTGTTTGTATAGCTACAAAAGCACATTATACCTACTGCTTTCCACTGATGTAGTATAGACACTTGAGCAGCTGCAGGGGTCTGGGATGGGGTTCTACACATGCCCAGCCAAAATGATCGGGGCTGGCCACCGATGTGGATTTTGGGTCTCAGGGCATCACTGGCTGGACCAGCTCTCTTGGGGTTGAGGGGGAAGACAGGATGCAGGAAACTGGAGTCTGCACATCACTGACTCGATGGACATGAGTTTGGGTAAACTCTGGGAGTTGGTGATGGACAGGGAGGCCTGGCGTGCTGCACTTCATGGGGTTGCAGAGTCGGACACGACTGAGTGACTGAACTGAACTGAACTGAATGTAGAACCGTAGGGAGTGATCAGCACGAAAATTTTCAGAGGTTTTCCAGTGACTATGCTGGCACTTGGTTTCGTCATAGCTAAGTTTCTGGGGTTTTCTGCAGAGCAGGGTACAGAGAACCATAGTCACTCCTGCTTCGTGGTTGACACTGGTAGTCCCTGCCCTTCTTCTTTGTTCCTAATTGTCTCTAGATGTCTCGGCTCTGCTTGTCTCTGGGAAGGGTGAAAGCAAAGCAGGTCATTTGTGCAATGTTCTGAAAGGCTGGAGAAACAGGTAACTGATCGTGTCTTTTTTAGTCATTTTTTATTTTTCCAGAAAGGGAAAATGTCTCAGGTTGGGGAAATGCCTGTTGATGCTGAGCAGTGCAGGCCTAGAGGAAGGGATGATGCAAACAAAAATGTATCTATTCTCCTCTTTTTGTGTTATTTTCAAGTGTGCTCTGTTGTATTGCTGACACTTCTTAGACCTATTTTCATTTACTGTGGGCTATCTAATTGTGAGACAACAAAGGCTGGAGTCTCCACTCTGGTGATGAGTCTCCTATCTTGAAGATGTCACTTTAATATTTTATCATTAAAGTGATATTAGCTGTAGGTCTTTTTGTAGATGCTCTTTATCAAGTTGAAGAAATTTTTTTTGTCTTCCTATTTTGTGAGTTTTATCATGAATGAGTGTTGGAGCAATCTATTTTAAAACAAAATATAAATTTGAAAGACTGAGGAGATTTTCAAACAGGTTTGCTTCATACGCCTGTCCCAAGCTGAGAAGTAGAGTTGTCTTCTTTCCCCTTCTATTCCTCGGGGAGAATGTAGGGGGAAGTGTTTTCCATATCATTGCATATTTTTTTTTCAGAATATCAGGTAGATTCATAATCTTTTGCATAGTTAGTACTACTTAAAAAGCCCCCACCAGGTCTACACATTCCTTTTTCCAATTGGTCAGGCTGTAAATATATGTAAAGACCAAAGTAACCTGAAGCAAAATGCAGTCTGCCAAGGCTGTCTGGCTGACTGTCACCAATCCCTTCTCTGCATAGCCCAGGAAGATGAACTAGATCATACTCCCTTCTATCCCCCTGGAAGAACCCTTTCCGTACTACATGGGTCATTTGTGTTTAAAAGGAGATTGGAATATGAAGGCTGGAAACACATCAAGTGGCTGAATGTCTCTTCCACGTTCGCAGGAACCTAGACATTCAGGATAAATGTTTATTGTGCATGTAGCACAGGGCCTGGTACTATGTAGACAGTCACTAAAGATTTGTTGAATACATTGTTCCCAAATTATTAACACATTTTCCACAACTGTTGAGACTTCCAACACTTAGGTAGGGTAAAATGTGTTTTGCTTTTAATTCTAGGTTTTTGGTCCAATGGGAATTATGAAAAATGCTGTTTCTGTGGCTGAGGATGAACAATGGAAGAGAATACGGACATTGCTGTCTCCAACCTTCACTAGTGGAAAGCTCAAGGAGGTAAGAAAAGAAGAGGGTTTTCCATGAGCAACTTAAAGAATAAGGTAGAAAATAAACTCATATCCCTGTCTAAGGAGTGGTGTGCCAAATTTGAGTTTCCTAAAGTGGTTCTTATCTTCACATCCTAAAAGAGACATCGTCAGATTCATAATAAAATGTCCCTTATGGCTGCATGCCCCTGAAAACCAGGTTCTTCTGAAACTTGAGTCTCCGCATTTAACTCCCAGTGCTGTTGCGTTTTGTGTCTAGATGTTCCCTCTCATTGGGAAGTATGGAGATGTGTTGGTGAGGAACCTGAGGAAGGAAGCAGAGAAAGGCATGTCTGTCAACATGAAGGAGTAAGTAGGGGTGAAGCTGCTGGTCCTCTGAGCTCCATGGAGACCCTTGTGTTTCGTGCCTTGGAGCCAAATTCCTCCTGCTGAGTTACTCTAGTGACCAAACAGGAGTAAGTATTATGGTTTACAACTCTGACTGGCCACCCGAGAATGAGTGTTGGCTCATGAAAATATCAGAATGTATCTTCTGTGTATGTGAGCCAGGGTTAATTTATCTACTTAACTGTCACCTTGGATATTCTGGGAAACAAAAATACACAGTTTGGTCTCAAGTCAGGGAGCATGATGCCTCCATCTCTGTTGTTTTTTCAAGATTGCTTTGGCTATTTATGGTCTTGTATGGTATTTTTTTGGGCCGCAAAATCACTGCAGATGGTGATTGCAGCCATAACATTAAAAGATACTTACTCCTTTGAAGGAAAGTTATGACCAACCCAGACAGCATATTAAAAAGCAGAGACATTACTTTGCCAAAAAATGTCCGTCTAGTCAAGGCTATGGTTTTTCCAGTGGTCATGTATGGATGTGAGAGCTGGACTGTGAAGAAAGCTGAGTGCCGAAGAATTGATGCTTTTGAACAGTGGTGTTGGAGAAAACTCTTGAGAGTCCCTTGGACTGCAAGGAGGTCCAACCAGTCACTCCTAAAGGAGATCAGTCCTGGGTGTTCATTGGGAGGACTGATGCTGAAGCTGAAACTCGAGTACTTTGGCCACCTCATGCAAAGAGTTGACTCATTGGAAAGGACCCTGATGCTGGGAGTGATTGGGGGGCAGGAGGAGAAGGGGCCGACCGAGGATGAGATGGCTGGATGGCATCACCGACTCGATGGACATGAGTTTGAGTGAACTCCAGGAGTTGGTGATGGACAGGGAGGCCTGGCATGCTGCAGTCATGGGGTTGCAAAGAGTCGGACATGACTGAGCGACTGAACTGAACTGAACTGAACTGATGGTTCCATATAAACTTGAGGATTATTTGTTCTAGTTCTGTGAAAAGTACCACAAGTATTTTGATAGGGATTGTGCTAGATCTATAGATTGCTTTGGGTTGTATGGACATTTTGAAAACATTAATTGTTCCTATCCATGTACATGCAGCATCTTTCCATTTGGATTTCCTTCATCATTTTATCGTTTTCATAGTATAGGTCTTTCTCTTCCCTGATTAAGTTTATTCCTAGGTGTTTTATTCTTTTAATGTGATTTTAAACAGGATTGTTTTATTATTTTCTCTTTCTTATAGTTCTTTATTACTGTATAGAAAAGCAACAGATTTCTGCATATTAATCATCTACCTGCCACTTTACTGAATTCATTTATTCTAGTTTTTTATTGAAACTTCAGGGTTGCCTATATAAAGTATTATTTCATCTGCAAATAATGATAGTTTTACATGTACCCTTCCAATCTGGATGCCTTTTACTTCTTTTTCTTGTATAATTACTATAACTAGGACTTCCAATTCTATATTGAGTAGAAGGGGCAAGCATGGGCATCCTTGTGTTGTTCCTGATTCTAGAGACTACTGGTACAAAACAGACACATATCAGTTTAATAAATTTGAGAGCTCCAAAATAAACCCTTGTACTTAAAGTCAATTAATCTATGATAAAGGAGGCAGGAATATACAGTGGAGAAAAGACAGTCTCCTCAATAAGTATGCTTGGAAAACTGGATAGCTACATGTAAAAGAATGAAATTAGAACATTTTCATATACCCTATAGAAAAACAAACTCAAAATGGATTAAAGATCTAAATGGAAACCATTAAAACATAGAAGAAACAACAGGCAGAATGGTCTTTGCCATAAATCATAACAGTATGTTTTTGGATTTAACTCTTAAGGCAAAGAAAATGAGTAAAAATAAGCAAATGACCTAATTTTTAATTTTTGCCTAATTGAACTTAAAAATCTTTTGCACAGTGAAGTAAAATATTGATGAGATGAAAAGACCACCTAGTTAATGGGTGGGAGAATAATTTGCAAATGATATGATGATAAGAGGTTAGTATCTAAAAATATATAAATGTCTCATACAACTCAAAATCTAAATAACAACCCAATAAAAAATCAGCAGAAGATCTTAATAGACATTTTTTCAAGGGAAGATATACAGTTGAAAAGATGTTCAACATTGCAAATCATCAGAGAAATGCATATCAAAATCACAAAATCAGCCAACACTTGTAAGTTTGGGTGAGGATGTGGAGGAAAGGAAACCCTGGTACAAGGTGGTGGACTGTAAATTGATGCAGCCACTGTGGGAAATCATATGGAGGTTCCTCCAAAAGCTTAAAGAGAACTATTGTCTGTGTTCCGTCATGTCTCACTCTCTGTGACCCCACAGACTGTAGCCCACCAGGCTCCTCTGTCCTTGGGATTTCCCAGGCAAGAATGCTGGATTGGGTAGCCATTCCCTTCTGCAGGGGATCTTCCTGACCCAGGGGTCGAACCCAAATCTCCTGCCTGGCAGCCTGAGGACTGTGATATGATTCAGGAATTGCACCCTGTGTATACATCCAATGAAAATGAATACACTAATTTGAAAAGGTACATGCACCCCATTTCTTTTATCAGCTTTATTTACAGTAGCCAAGATATGGAAGAATGTAAGTATCTGTCAGTAGATGAATGTTGAAAGAAGATGTGTCACACGTGTGTATACACACACACACACACACACACACAAGAAATATTACTGAGCCATATGAAAGAGTGAAACTGTTCCATTTACAACAACATGCATGGACCTAGAGGGTATCATGCTTAGTGAAATAAGTTAGAGAATGACAGATGTGGCATGTTATCATTTATACATGGAATCTAAAACTAAAATGGATAAATATCAATATGACAAAACAGAAACAGACTCACACTGTAGAAAACAAAGTGGTGGTTACCAGTGGGAAGTAGGAAGGGGAGTGCACGGTAGGATGGAGGATTAAAGGGCACAAACGACAATGTATAACATAACTGTGCTACAGGGATAGGCTGTACGTAACAAGGAATGTATTCAGTATTTAATAATAACTTTAAATGGAGTATTTAAAATCGCTCTTCTACACCTGTAATTAATGTGATATTGTATGTCAACTCTGGTTTTGCTCTAAAAGGGAATCAGCTCTGAGCACAGGTTCTGTGGTGAGCTGAGACCCAGATCAATGTCCCCTTTCTTGACTCCCCAGGAAGAGTGAATTTACTCCCTTTGCTCTGCTCAGACACAGTCCTTATACACTTTTATTGCCCATAGTCAAAGCACACTACTGTCCTTTGTTTGATTATGGGTTCTATCCTTCTATGACTGAGCTCCGCGGTGGGGGGATCTAACTTACCTTACTGTCTCCATCCCCCCAGCACAGGGGCAGTTGCATCATTCACACCTCATACACACCTCAGGAGTGAGTGATAGTAACAGACAGTCTTCCGTGATCCAGCAGGTGGTTCTCAGAGAGTGTGGCTCTTGACCTGTCTTGCTTGGGCATCTGAATTTATATGATTTTATATGATTTTCTTGTTGACTCTGTTGGATATGGATAGTCAGCTGGTCCCGATTGTAATTGTCTGTGTTTATCTTTCTCTACTCAGCGTCTTTGGGGCCTACAGCATGGATGTGATTACTAGCACATCATTTGGAGTGCATATTGATTCCCTTGGCAACCCACAAGATCCCTTTGTGGAGAATGCCAAGAAGCTCTTAAGATTTAATATCCTCGATCCATTTCTTCTCTCAGTAGGTGAGTGTCCCACTACATTTCTTTTTCTGTATTCCTCCTTCTGTCCCTCCTTCCCTGTCATTCTTTCTTCCTCCCTTCCTCCTTCCCTCCCTTCCTTCCTTTTTCATAGGTTTGTTGAGATATAATTCATCAATTTAAAATAGGCAATTCAATGGTTTTATAACCTAAGTGTCCATCGATGGATAAATGGATAGGAAAAACGTGGTGTGTATACACACATACGCAAACACAACAGAATACTATTCAGCCATAAAAAGGAAGGAAATTCTTCCATTTGCAGCAATGTGGCTGAACCTCATGCTAAGTGAGATAAGCCAGACAGAAAGACAAATACTATATATTGAATCAAAGGAAGAAATCCAAACTCATAGACAAATGATGTCAGATTTTTGGTTACCAGAGACAGAGTTTGGTGGATAGAATTGGATGATGGTGGCCAAAAGGTACAAATTTCAGTTATTACTTAAATCAATAGTCCTGGTGTGATTTGCTTATAGGTATCCAGTTGTCTTAGCACCACTTATTGAAAAGCCTGTTTTGTCTCCATTGAATGGTCTTGGAAACATTTTCATTGTTCAGTTGGCCATAACAAGTGGGTTTATTTCTGGATTCAAAACTTTATTCCATGAATATATGTCCATCCTTAGGCCAGTGCCGCATTGCCTTGATTAATGTAGCTTTATGGTGAGTCTTAAAATCAGGAAATGTGAGTCTTACAACTTTATTTTTTTTTCAGTAATATTTTGTCTTCTCTGAGCCACTTCCAATTTCATATGAATTTAAGCTCAGTTAGTTTATTCAAAGAGGTCAGCTAGAGTTTTGATAGGGAATATCTCATATCCATCAACGTGCCATTTTGACAATGTAAATGTTCTGATTCATGATGATGGCATGTTTTCATCTACTTACATCTTTTTAATTTAGTTCAACAAGGTTTTGAGGTTTTCAGAGTGTAAATTTTATGTCTTTTATTTTATTCCTACTTATTCTATCCTTTTTGGTGTTATCGTAGTGGAGTTATTTTCTTAATGTCACTTTATATTATTTATTCTAATATAGAAATACAACTGATTTTGTGTTTTGATCTTGTATCTTTTTTTTAATTTTTATTTTAGTTGAAGGCTAATTACTTTACAATATTGTAGTGGTTTTTGCCTTGATCTTGTGTCTTGAAACCCTGCTGAAATTATTTATTTTTTTGAATAGGTTTTTAGTGGTTTTCTTAGGATTCCCTGTATAAAATATCATGTTTAATTACTTTACAATATTGTATTGGTTTTGCCATACATCAACATGAATCTGCCAGTTTTGGGTAGAAGTGGTTGAAAAGGCTTCCTTGTCTTAATCTTAGAGAAAATCATCCAGTTTTTCATTATTAGGTATTAGTGTTAACTATGCGTTTATGTAAGTTGTTAAATGTTTTTCATAGATTCCTTTTATCAGGTTGATGAAAGTCCCTTTGTTGCTGTTTGCTGAGAGGTTTTTTTTGTTTTATATCACAAGCGCGTATTGGATTTTTGTAACATGCTTCTTATGCATCTATTAGATAATTGTGTGGTAATTGTTTATTACTCTATTGAAATGGCACATTATACAACCTTGCATTCCTGGGATAAAGTACACTTATATATGATGTATACATCTTTTTATATGTTAGTAGATTCAGTTTGCTAGTATTTTGTTGAGGATTTGTGCATCCATGGTCATAAGATAGATTGGTCTATAGTTTTTTTTTTTCCTCTACTATCTTATTCTGTTTCTCACACCAGGTTAATACTGATTCTGAAGAATGACTTTCAGAGTATTCTCTCATACTCTATTTGTTTGATGAATTAATGGAAAATTGGCATTAATTCTTTAATTATTTGAGTAGTGTTGAAACCATCTGAACCTGAGCTTTTCATTGTCAAGTTGTGGATAGTTTCTTGATTATCAAATCAAACTGTATTTCTTATAGGTCTATTCACATTGTTTCTTTCTTTTTGAGTAGTTTCTGTTTAATAATTTTTTCCAGTATATTAATTTATTTTAATTGGAAGATAATTACATTACAATATTATGAGGTTTTTTGTCATCCATCGACATGAATCAGTCACAAGTATACATGTGTCTCCCCATCCTGCAATCCCCTTCTCACCTCTCTCCACACCCTATCCCCCTGGGTTATCCCAGAGCACCAGCTTTGGTGCCCTGCTTCATGTATCAAACTTGCACTGGTCATCTGTTTTGCATATGGTAATGTACATGTTTCAGTGCTATTCTCTCAAATCACCCCACTCTTGCCTTCTCCCACTGAGTCCAAAAGTCTGTTCTTTACATCCGTGTCTCTTTTGCTGCCGTGTGTGTAGGATAGTTAGTACTTTCTTTCCAAATTCCATATATATGCATTAATATACAGTATTTTTTTTCTCTTTCTGATTTATTTCACTCTGTATAATAGGCTCCAGGTTCATCCACCTCATTAGAACTGACTCATAAGCATTCATTTTTATAGTGAGTAATATTCCATTTGTGTATGTACCACAATTTCCATATCTATTCATGTGCTGAGGGACATCTAGGTTGCTTCCATGTCCTAGCTATTGTAAATAGTGCTGCCATGAACATTGGGGTACATGTGTCTCTTTCAGTTCTGGTTTTCTTGGGATGTATGCCTACCAGTGGGCTTGCTGGGTCATATGGCAGTTCTATTCCCAGTTTTTTTTTAAGGAATCTCCACACTGTTCTTCATGTGGCTGGACTGGTTTGCATTCCCACCAACAGTGTAAGAGAGTTTCCTTTTCTCCAAACCCTCTCCAGCATTTATTGTTTGTAGACTTTTTAATAATGGCCATTCTGACTCATGTGAGATGATACCTCATTGTGGTTTTGATTTGCAGTTCTCTAATAATGAGTGAGATAGCATATTCAAAAGCAGAGACATTACTTTGCCAACAAAGGTCCGTCTAGACAAGGCTATAGTTTTTCCAGTAGTCATGTATGGATGTGAGAGTTGAACTGTGAAGAAAGCTGAGCACCAAAGAATTGATGCTTTTGAACAGTGGTGTTGGAGAAGACTCTTGAGAGTCCCTTGGACTGCAAGGAGAACCAACCAGTCCATTCTAAAGGAGATCAATCCTGGGTGTTCTTTGGAAGTAATGATGCTAAAGCTGAAACTTCAGTACTTTGGCCACCTCATGCGAAGAGTTGACTCATTGGAAAAGACTTTGATGCTGGGAGGGACTGGGGGCAGGAGAAGGGGACGACCGAGGATGAGATGGCTGGATGGCATCACCGACTCGATGGACATGAGTTTGAGTGAACTTCGGGAGTTGGTGATGGACAGGGAGGCCTGGCATGCTGCAATTCATGGGGTTGCAAAGAGTCAGACATGACTGAATGACTGAACTGAACTGAATAATGAGTGAAGTTGAACATCTTTTCATGTATTTATTAGTCATCTTTATATCTTCTTTGGAGAAATGTCTGTTTAGGTCTTTTGCCCAGTTTTTCACTGGGCTGTTCATTTTTCTGGTATCAAACTGCATGAGCTGCTTGTATATTTTGGAGATTAATTCTTTGTCAGTTTCTTCATTTGCTACTATATTCTCCCAGTCTGAGGGCTATCTTTTCACCTTGCTTATAGTTTCCTTCATTGTGGGAAAGCTTTTAAGTTTAAGTCCCATTTGTTTATTTTTGTTTTTATTTCCATTACTCTGGGAGGTCAGTCCTAGAGCATCTTGCTGTGATTTATGTCAGAGAGTGTTCTGCCTTTGTTTTCCTCTATTTATAGTTTTTGGCCTTTCATCTATTTTGAGTTTATTTTTGCATATGGTCTTAGAAGATATTCTAGTTTCATTCTTTTACACATAGTTGACCAGTTTTCCCAGCACAACTTTTTGAAGAGACTGTCTTTTCTCCATTGTATATTTTTGCCTCCTTCGTCATAGATAAGGTGTCTTTGGTGCATGCATTTACCTCTGGACTTTGTATTTTGTTCCATTGATCTATATTGATTTCTGTCTTTGTGCCATTACCATTCTGTCTTGATGACTGTAGCTTTGTAGTATACTCTTCTCTGGTGGCTTAGACAGTAAAGAATCTGTCTACAATGCAGGAGACCTGGGTTCAATTCCTGTGTTGGGAAGATTCCCTGGAGAAGGAAATGGCAACCTACTCCAGTATTCTTGCCTGGAGAATCCCATGGACAGAGGCACCTGGAGGACTATAGACCATGGAGTCACAAAAAGTCAGACAGGACTGAGTGGCTAACACTTTCACTTTCTTTCAGTATAGTCTGAAGCCAGGAAGATTGATTCCTCCAGTTTCATTCTTTCTCAATATTGCTTTGAAAGCATTCCCTCTAAAATCAGGAATAAGACAAGGGTTCCCACTCTCACCACTACTATTCAATATAGTTTTGGAAGTTCTAGCCACAGCAATCAGAGATGAAAAAGAAATAAAAGGAATCCAGACTGAAAAAGAAGTTAAACTCACAGTATTTACAGATAACATCATCCTCTACATAGAAAACCCTAAAGATGCCATGAGAAAATTACTAGAGCTAATCAATGAATATAATAAAGTTTCAGGGTATAAAATTAATACACAGAAATCCCTTGCATTCCTATATAATAACAATGAAAAAGCAGAAGGAGAAATTAAGGAAATAATCCCACTCATCATTGCACCAAAAAGAACAAAATAGTTAGGAACAAATTTACCTAAAGAAACAAAAGACCTCTATACAGGAAACTATAAAACACTGATGAAAGAAATCAGAGATGACTCAAATAGATGGAGAAATATGCCGTGTTCTTGGATTGAAAGAATTAATATAGTGAAAATGAGTATACTACCCAAAGCAATCTATAGATTAAATGCAATCCCTATCAAACTACCAATGATATTTTTCACAGAACTAAAACAGATACTTTCACAATTTGTATGGAAACACAAAAGACCCTGAATAGCCAAAGCAATCTTGAGAAAGAAGAATGAAGCTGGAGGAATCAACCTTCCTGTTTAGTAATTTTTAATAGAAAAATTCAGATTGTCTCTTTCTTTTTGAGTTAGCTTCTGTACTTCATGTCTTTTAAGGAATTTGTCTACTTCCTCTAAGTTATCTAATTTATTGGTGAACCTTGTTCCTGGTATTCTTTTAATGTCAACAGTAATCTCTCCTCTTTCATTGGGATGCTACATATTTGAGTTCTCTCTCTCTCTTTGGTCTATCTAGCTTAAAAGGGCTTCCCTGATAGCTCAGTTGGTAAAGAATCCACCTACAATGCAGGAGACCCTGGTTCAATTCCTGGATTGGGAAGATCTGCTGGAGAAGGGATAGGCTACCCACTCCTGTATTCTTGGGTTTCCCTTGTGGCTCAAGTGGTAAATAATCCACCTGCAGTGCAGGAGACCTGGGATCGATCCCTGGGTTGGGAAGATCCCCTGGAGAAGGGAAAGATACCCACTCTAGTATTCTGGCCTGGAGAATTCCATGGTGTCAAAAAGAGTTAGACAAAACTGAGTGAGTTTCACTTCACTAGCTTAAAAGTTCTTTTCAAATAATTAGCTTTTGGTTTTATTGATCTTCTCAGTTGTTTTTATTCTCTCTATTTCATTACTTTCTGCTCTTGTCTTTATCAATTTCTTCTTCTAGATTTAGGTTGAGTTTGCTCTTTTTTCAGTGAGTTAGGGTGGAAAGTTAGGTTCATGCCTTGAGGTCTTTGTTCTTTTTAAAAGTAGATATTTATAGCCTTAAACTTTTTCATGAGCACTGTTTTTTCTACATCCCATTCATCTTGGTAAGTAATAGTTTCATTTTTATTTATTTCAAAGTAATTCCTGGTTGTATATTTGATATAGTATACAGCTCATTGTTTATTTAGGAGTGTATTGTTTAATTTCCATGTATTTGTGAGTTTCCCAATTTTGGTTATTGATTTTTAATTTAATTCCATTGTGGTTAAAAGATATATACTGTTTTATTTCTATCTTGAATGGTTTTTTGCACAAAATGGTTAATTAGAGTAGCACACTATAGTGTGATTTATCCAAAGATATTCTAATCCAATAGATAAAAAACTATGAAGTTAAGGAATATAATCCTGTTTTTTGTGTCTTTTTTTTTTCTTTTGATCATTCCAAAAGGCCGACAGGACCACTGATTTCACTACTATAGTGATGGCCCCTGGACTTGGCCTTGCTCAGTCATTGGCTTGGAGGTCTGAGCAAAGGTCGTACAGGGAGTTATTCTGGTTGAGAAACCTGGTATCTTTCTCTGAGAGATAGAGCAAATTATACTTGCTGTGTAAATTTTGAATTTTCACTGTGCTTTTCTGTTATCTCTTCTCTATAGTACTCTTTCCATTCCTTATCCCAATCTTTGAAGTATTAAATATCACCGTGTTTCCCAAAAGTGCTGTGAATTTTTTGACAAAATCTGTAAAAAGGATAAAAGAAAGTCGCCTCAAAGATAATCAAAAGGTAAAATCTGGTGGCGGTTACATGAGGGTATTCACTTTTTGAAAATTTGTTAACCTGTACACATATGATTTGTGAACTTCTCTGTATTTTTTAAAAGATATGTAGAGAAGTATAGATTTTAGAACTGGGGGGTTATTAACATATCATTGTGGAGGGATGAGAAAGGTGGAGATTGGGGAAGAAATAAGAAAATGGGCCAGAGAGTGATGTTTTAATAGTAGGCATGCACATTAGTATGTCATTGCATAAATATTGTTGAGATGAAAGCTTTACCACTTCCATTCCAAAGGATAAGAATTACTGTTTAAAAATCATTTTACTGATATTATAGATGCCCAAGATGTTATACTGGTAAAGAATCACTTTGATTCCAAGACTCCTATATTATAGATTGTGTAATGAAAAGCCCCATCAGGCAACTGGTGGAGTGAATTCTGTGTTAAATTGGAGCCCACTCCTAGTCTGGCATGGGCAGGGGTCTTTTCTGGGCCATGAGGCTGCAAGCTGGTTAACCCACCTTTACTTTCATGAAGCCTGGAGGCCAGCACAAGCATGTCTGCAGGTCAGGGGGACTGAGGGTTTTGTACCCAAGATGTCACTGAAGACTATATAGAGTTCTCAAAGGGTCAAGGCCTTGAAGATGCTTCTATATAAGCTGCCAAAGTACTTTGCAAATGTGAGGGGATTAATTTGTGTGGTAATTCATTAGGAATTTAAATTGGAAGAAAAAAGGATCAAAGTCATGGGCTTTCTCCTGAGCAAACAGGTGTGACAGGAGAGACAGCAGGCAACTCTTTGGCAAAGAAGCTGTTTCAAAAGCCAGAGAAACCAAAGATCAGAGAGAGTGAGGACCAGAAAGCACTGACATGATGGCGGGTTTCTGTCTGGGAAACATCATGTTCTCCAAGGTCTGTAGGTGAATATTAGTTCACTGAAGACTCAGGCAATACTAGTCAGACTTCTGCTCTATAAGGGGCCATACTCTCAGGAAAGAGGTTAAATACTGCACTCCTGATTTGTCTATGACTTCACAAGTAACTTTCTTTCATAGAAATTTCTTTCTGCTTACAGCCACGTGTGGACTTTCTTCAGTTGATGATTAACTCTCAGAATTCCAAAGAAACAGACAATCATAAAGGTAACCAAGGAGAGCTTCAGAGGGGCCACAGTGGGGAGATGCAGAGGTAGGGGGCAGTTCTGAAAATGTGCAGGAAGTTTTCTAGGTAGATGGGAATTTCTGCCAAATTGAAAAAAGACACTTATGCAGAAAGAAAGATTAGATTGTGGTACTTCCTAGAAGTTTGCAGGCACAACTTTGTTCAGAGATTGAAGGACAGTCAGTTATGATGTGGATTACTTACAGCTGAACCTCTGGGGAGCTTGGTTCTGATACCAGTTCTCAGGCTCCTCCAGACCCACCAAGTCAGAACCTCTGCCTGGAAATTTGCATCAGGGCTTCATCCCTGCATTCATCAGGGGGCACATTGTCCCATTGTTGGTGACCTCAAATTGGAACACTTTTAAACTTGTGTTCACCAGCTTACTCTACTGTAAAGTGTATTGTTTTCTCCTTTGTTATTAACACGTAACTTCTGGGAGAAGCCTTTGAGATTGTAAACATTCTGTTCCTCTTCAAATTGTCACCCACTGGTTTTATCATTCATGGATAGTTTTTGACTGAAACTGTTGTTACTATGATGATTACAACATGATGCCTTTCTTTTTTTTCCCTAAACCTGAGGCAGACTTTTTTTTTTTTTTTTTTTTTTTTTACTTTATTTTACTTTACAATACTGTATTGGTTTTGCCATACATTGACATGAACCCACCACGGGTGTACATGTGTTCCCAAACATGAACCCCCCTCCCACCTCCCTCCCCATAACATCTCTCTGGGTCATCCCCATGCTCCAGCCCCAAGCATGCTGTATCCTGCATCGGACATAGACTGGCGATTCGATTCTTACATGGTAGTATACATGTTTCAATGCCATTCTCCCAAATCATCCCACCCTCTCCCTCTCCCTCTGAGTCCAAAAGTCCGTTATACACATCTGTGTCTTTTTTGCTGTCTTGCATACAGGGTCATCATTGCCATCTTTCTAAATTCCATATATATGTGTTAGTATACTGTATTGGTGTTTTTCTTTCTGGCTTACTTCACTCTGTATAATCGGCTCCAGTTTCATCCATCTCATCAGAACTGATTAAAATGTATTCTTTTTAACAGCTGAGTTATTATACTCCAATGTGTATATGTACCACAGCTTTCTTATCCATTCATCTGCTGATGGACATCTAGGTTGTTTCCATGTCCTGGCTATTATAAACAGTGCTGCGATGAACATTGGGGTACATGTGTCTCTTTCAATTCTGGTTTCCTCGGTGTGTATGCCCAGCAGTGGGATTGCTGGGTCATAAGGCAGTTCTATTTGAGATTTTTTAAGGAATCTCCACACTGTTCTCTATAGTGGCTGTACTAGTTTGCATTCCCACCAACAGTGTAGGAGGGTTCCCTTTTCTCCACACCCTCTCCAGCATTGATTGCTTGCAGATTTTTGGATCACAGACATTCTGACTGGTGTGAAGCGGTACCTCATTGTGGTTTTGATTTGCATTTCTCTAATAATGAGTGATGTTGAGCATCTTTTCATGTGTTTGAAAATATTAATTTATTTTATTTTTAATATAAATTTATTTATTTTAATTGGAGGCTAATTACTTTACAATATTGTACTGGTTTTGCTATACATCAACATGAATCTGCCATGGGTATACATGTGTTCCCCATCCTGAACCCCTCTCCCACCTCCCTCCCCATACCATCCCTCTGGGTCATCCCAGTGCACCAGCCCCAAGTATCCTGTACCATGCATTGAACTTGGACTGGCGATTCGTTTCATGTATGATATTATACATGTTTCAATGCCATTCTCCCAAATCATCCCACCCTCTCCCTCTCCCACAGAGTCCAAAAGACTGTTATATACATCTGTGTCTCTTTTGCTGTCTCGCATACAGGGTTATCATTACCATATTTATTTATTTTAATTGGAGGATAATTACAATATTGTATTGGTTTTGCAACACATGATGCCTTTCAAAACCCATCATTCTTCTGTGTTTATGAGCTGATATTCTTTCATAGGGAGAGCTCTCCATTCTCCCCCAATCATTTATTTATTTATATCAGGATAATCTCATGTATAACTAACTTACTCTCTCACATCACTCTTCAATTTGATTTTCAAATTGTCAGGTTTGTCCACTGGAGCCCTTTCAAGTGGGCTCCTATATATATTTTACTTTTTTTCTCCTTAGACATTTTTTAGGCTTTTTTTTTTTTAGCAGAAATTTAAAAAGCATAATTGAGTGAAGAATAGAGAGTTTACCAAAATACATTCTGCCCCCACCTACATATAGCCTTCCTCAATATCAGAAGTCCATACTGGAGTGATACACTTGTTACAATCAATGAACCTACACTGATACATTATTATCACCCAAAGACAATAGTTTCCACTTGGGTTCAATCTTGGTATTGTACATTCTATGGCTTTTGATAAATGTGTAATGATGTGTGTCCACCACTGTGGTATACAGAGTATCCTGTATCCTTTTCATTTATCATTTCCCAAGAACCTCACTTCCTAATGCAAGGCACTCCAGCTTTCTCTTCTATTTCCCCTGGAATAAGCCATTTCTTAAGAAGTTCTGGTTCTATTTAGTGAGAAATGGTATTTAGAACCCAAAATTTGGGTTCTAGAAATGCTCATTGCTTCTAGGGTTTCTTTGCTTCCAGATCCTCTCAGTGGACAACTGTCAGAACATCAAATATTTTTACACTTATGTTAAATAAAAAAAGATTTCTGTGTCTACTGCAAATCACTGATATAAACATGCTCTCTCTCTGTCAAACAAAAAGACCCTGGTGTGTTTTAATTCTATGACATGAATACTCCTATATGATTAATCTGAAGCTATAAATGGATTGATAACCATCTCACAAAATAATGAATTTTGTAAAATTAGTTCTTCAAAGCAGGGATAAACTGCATCCCGTTCTCAATATGTCTATACCTGTTTATATGCCTCCTTATATCTATCTTGGAGAAGGCAATGGCAACCCACTCCAGCACTCTTGCATGGGATTTTCCAGGGAGTGACTGAGTGACTTTCACTTTCATGCATCGGAGAAGGAAATGGCAACCCACTCCAGTGTTCTTGCTTTGAGAATCCAGGGACGGTGGAGCCTGGTGGGCTGCCATCTATGGGGTCGCACAGGGTTGGACATGACTGAAGCGACTCAGCAGCAATAGCAGCAGTGTATCTATCTATCTATTGTTATCATCTAGTATTTTTCTAAGTACATGATTCAATACAACTTTCTGTGATGAAGGAAATATTGTGTATCTGTTCTGTTCAATATAGTAATCATTAGGCATAAGTGTCTGTTGAGGACTTGACATGTGACTAGTGCCACTGAAACCTGAATACTAAATTGTATTTAATTTTAATCAATTAAAATTTGAAGAATGGTATATTAGCACAACTCTAAACTTTGAGTATTATGCGGTTTATGCTAACTGGAGAAAGAATTTGATGGTTGAATTTATTGATAATAGCATCACAGATATCATCACTAGGGAATTAGAACTTTGTAGATCTTTATTGCACTCATTTTGTATTGCTTTTATTGCTAATTGCTTGTTTGGGGCAGGTACTATGTTGAGTTGAGTGCTCTAAGTAACAAAGATCCTACTTCAGTCCCATCAAATAGCTGAGAGCCTGAGCATGTTTGGTCTCTCGGGAGAAAATAAAAATGGGGACCAGTGTATAATCACAGGGCTGTTTGATAAGAATAAAGAAGAGCAGAAAGAGGGGGTGTATACTGAGAGGATGACCTTCAGGCTGGAGTTGAATCAGCATTGCTAATTCTACTCTCTGGACCTAATTTTTCTATATTTCACACTGGCCTATGTCCTTATATGCACACATTCTTTCTTCTGCTATTTTAACGCCACTGATTAGACTAGGATCACCACAACTCTTTAAGCTTTTTGTTGATTTCTGTAGCTTCTATACATATCTCGATCCTCCCCTTGAAGACTTGTGCCCCAGGTCTTGTATTACCTGATGACTCTCAAGGACATAATTCATGCCTCTCAGGCTACATTGTGCACATACATCTCCACATCTCATGAACGTTCATGTGAGTTGTTTCCATAGTTCTAGGTTTTTGGGATTTGAGACACTGAATTTGTATTAAACTTCTGGATCCTGCTCACGCTGCTGGTCCACGGACCACTCTTTAAGTAGCAAGAGTTTAACTGTAGCCCAATATTGTATGTACTCTTATGTTCCTGGAAACAAGTTTTGATAAAATATAATTTAATTCCCTACCATGTAGCCTTAGTATTGTAAATCTCTCAAAAAAACAAAATCAAACTGTAACTTAAGTGGAATAATTTAAAATATTCTAGAAGGGAATGCTACTCCATTTTACTTGGAGCTATAGTTCTTTTACAGTTCTCTAAGGGACACATTGATAACACTAGATTTTAGACAGAAATGCCATCTCTTGAAATTACCCAGCTGTGTTGGTGGGGCTATGGTATTGCCAGGAACAGAGGGCCAAGAATAGTAGAGACTTGGGAAAAACTCAATTAAAACAGTTCTTGGCTTTTTCTTGGCTCTGTGAGGCAGACACAGAGTGGAAATTGCTATTGATTCTGAATTACTTTTACATGATTCCCCTAGGGGCTTGGGAATTACACTGTTATGTCTCATCATCTAAACTGTGATTTTTACATTGCCATGCTTTACCTAAAATGTCTTGACTTTCTTTTTAGCTCTCTCTGACCAAGAACTCATGGCCCAAAGTGTTATCTTTATTTTTGCTGGCTATGAGACCACTAGCAATACGCTTTCCTTCCTTTTGTATATTTTGGCCACTCACCCTGATGTCCAGCAGAAGCTGCAGGAGGAGATTGATGAGACTTTCCCCAATAAGGTGAGTGATAATACCCAGAGACGGGGAAGGTGAAGCCTTAGCATGATTGTCTTCTCTCTACTTCTTACGAGGTTTTTGCCCAAAGCATAAGCATCAAATCATTTACCTCCGTTCCCAGGTGGTGCAGTGGAAAAGAATCCGATCCTCCTGCCAGTGTAGGAAATGCAGGTTCAATACCTGCATTGGGAAGATCCCCTGGAGCAGGAAATGGCAACCCACTCCAGTATTCTTGCCTGGGAAATCCATGGACAGAGGAGCCTGGCAGGCTACAGTTCATGGGATTGCAAAGAGTTGGAGAAGACTAAGCAATTGAACACCACACATTTAGGAAGGATGTATAGCATACAAAACAAAGGGAGAAAACATAAGCACTTCATGCTACTCACAGCAATATAAGTATTTTGAAAAAAGTGTTGGTCCAGAGGTATCAGTTATCAGAATAATCCCAGCTATAATTCACTGAACTTCAGTGGCATCACTTATTACTCTGGTGTCTGCATTTGTTGTTGTTCAGTTGCTAAGTCATTTTGGACTCTTTGTGACTCCATGGACTGCAGCACGCCAGGCCTCCCTGTTCCTCACTATCTCCTAGAGTTTGCCCAAGTTTATGGTGTCTGCACAGTTACCTATTGATGTTGGCTAGACTTGCTGTGGTCTGTGCATTGGCTGATCTCAGCTGCCCTTAGCTAAGTGGTTGGATGGACTCAACTCCACACATGCTCCTCACGTGTCTCAATCTCCACATGTCTGTTTCTTGAGGCAGTTGTAGATGTCATGAGCAAGAGGCCTAATCCCATGGATGACTTTCAGAACTCTGCTAGCATTACACTTAGTGAATATTCCACTGGTCAGGTTGAGCCGACTGACCAACCTGAGTCAGAATGGGAGGGCATCGCAGAGTTAATGGCGAAGGGAATGGACAGAGGAAATGGTGGAGAATTGGGACCATTAATTTAGTCCGCTGCCCAGTGTAAACTTTAGACTAGGTGAAGCCTGCTATGCAAGAGAGGATATACGGTAGGAAACAGAGGACACGAGTATGAGACCTGACTGCTTTTGGACAAGTCTTATGACCTTTCAGAATCCTAGGTCCTTCAAATACTTTGTAGGGCCTGCATAAATTAGAGATGATATTTATTCTCTGGTAAACCCCATATTGGGATTCTCTTGAGAACAAGAAGATTGAATGGTCACTAACAGACTGAGGTTACCTATGGCATTACATTCTCTCCTTTTTATAAGAATACTTACAATAACACACTGGCTAATAACACTAGTACTTCTTACTATATATGTCTGTTCTAAATACTTTCTATTTATGAATGTGTTTAATTTTTGAGAAATTATTAGTCAGGAGAGGTAGGTTATTCCTCAGTAATGGACAAGCCCTGGAATCTCAGGGGCTTTCATAGCAAAGGTTTACTTCAATCTATGTCTACAGATTCAACGTGGATTGTTAGTGGAGGATGGAGTGGACAGCTCTGCTTCACAGAGTTGTGAAGGAAAACCGACTCAGAGCTTCCACCATCTTGTAGCTGCCTTATCTGGAACATGAGACCTTGTTGTCATCTGTGGAATATGGAACTCAAGAGTTGCTTTCCAGGGTTCAAATGATTTGTCTCTGAACTGACATAATCACCTCACAGCCTGTTGGCTGATTTGGCCTTAACTTCAAGTGGGATGGGGAAAATGGGGCCAACATGGATGCTGGGTGAGCAGTGAGTGTCTCTGCCACACAACCCTCTGGAGGGTCAGCTCCATCTGTCTCCATGTAATGTATGAGAAACCTGAGCTACAGGGAGATGAAATACTTCCAGGCACTAGTCGTGTGTGTGGTGCTGATCTAGTCAAGCTGTGATCCGGGGTGTTGGCTCCTGAGCCACTCTTACCCTCTACAGTGTTTCCCCTTAACTATAACCCCACGTGACAGCCATGTATCACCCCCACTGGTCTCAGATCTCAGCCCAAACTGGAGTTCTTTGTGGTGTGTGTAGAGCTAGCCCCTGGGGCTTGAGTGGCTTGTTTAGACCTTCAGACCTTAGGGTCACACCCACAGGGACAACAGGAGACTCTTCTAGCAGCAGAGGGTGGGGTTCTGATCCTCTTGTAACTTCCCTGCATCTGAAATTGTGTTCTCATTCATTTGCGGATTTGATTTAGAAAGGAACTCGTTTCTCCCAAAGTTATTTACAGAGTTTTCATATATTGTTTCTGGACTGTACATGTATAATGAAGAGAATGAGCAGTCAAGAGTATTCATCTAAGAACCTTCATGTTGAATAGGGTATTTGCTCTGTTATACGTCTTTGTACAGAAGTATGGCCTCATTTTAAAAAGAAATGGTGACTTGGCCTTTTTCACTTAAGAGTAAGGGTCCTAGTCTGTTGGTCATGTTTGTTCTCCTGAGAGAGAAAATACACTCCCTGATAACCTCTGGTGTTTCACACTGTTTAGACGATTGTCCCAATTTTCTTCTTTTGTCATAACTACTGTACAGTCAATGGGCATTGAGAGGTCAAAGGACATGACAATAATGTCTATAAATACTAAGGTCCTTTACCAATTTAAATTATTCCCTGGAGCTCCTAACATTTCAATAGGACTATATAGATGGTGTTGAAGTGTGATCCAAATTCTTAATTTATCAAAATCTGTATTTCTCTTCCCAGGCACCTCCGACCTATGATGTCCTGGCACAGATGGAGTATCTTGACATGGTGGTGAATGAGACTCTCAGAATGTTTCCAATTGCTGTTAGACTTGATAGGCTCTGTAAGAAGGATGTGGAAATCCACGGGGTGTCCATTCCCAAAGGGACAGCTGTGACGGTGCCAATCTCTGTGCTTCACAGAGACCCACAGCTCTGGCCAGAGCCTGAGAAGTTCCGTCCTGAAAGGTACAAGACCCCAGGGAAGGGGACCCTCCTGATCCAGTTGCTCAGAGTGTATTCTGACGACTCTCATTATGGGTGACAAATATGTGACTCTACAATCATTTTATTTTACATCTTTTTATTGTTAAATGTATTTCTTATTCCAAGAATGATATTATTTGATTAAAAACTTCACCAACTATAAACAAAAAAAAAGAGAGAGAGAGAGAAATTTAGTTGTTCATTTCTGAAACCTTAAGCTTTGTTGTTGTTTAGTCACTAAGTCGTTTCCAACTCTTTGTGACCTCATGAACTGTAGCCCACCAGTCTCCTCTGTCCGTGGGATTTCCCAGGCAAGGAGACTGGAGTGGGTTGCTATTTTCTTCTCCAGGGGATATTCCCGACCTGGGGATCGAACCCACATCTCCTGCATTGGCAGGTGGATACTTGATCACTGAGCCACTAGGGAAGCCCAATACCTTAAGACAGGCCTCATTAATAGTGCAATGTAAGTCCTGAGGACATTTTTCTATGCATATACAGATTGTTAAAGCTTAGAATGGCATTACATATAGTGTGATTTTTTTTCAGTTGCTTACTATATTTAACAGTAAACTATAAATGGCATTCTGTGTTTTTAAAAAATATGTATGTATATAATTGTTGCACCTGCTATAATTTATTTAACAGCTATATTACTTTAGGTATATTGTTTTTTTTTCCTTATGTCTTTCTGTCTGTTCTCCTTAGCTCTTTGAATTCATCACTAACATTCCCACATTTTCATTTCTTTAAACATTGGCTGCTGTTTCCTCCATTATTATTTTGGGACTGTAGGCTGAAGACCTAGTGGTCTCATCCTAGGTGGTTCCAGCAGCCTCAGTGAGGATGGAGGAGACATAGGTGGCCTGGTTCTGTCTGTGGCTGTAGACCTGGGCCAGCTCCCTTTTGCCTCCATGTTTTTTGACCTTCCAAAGAGAAGTCATCTGCTCTCTAGACACCTAGACAGCCCCGTTGGAGAGGTTAAGCATCGTCTTCTGGGAATTCAGAGCCAGGTTCTGGTTTGGACACAGACTGGATCTGAAAATGGATGATGCTCTCCCATTTATTTATTTTTTAAAATTTTATTATTTTTTATATTAAATTTTTATTATTTTATGGTGAGCAAAATTTGGATTGAACATTTTAGGGCACTGTCTGGGATCTAGACTTTTATGAGCCCCCTGACTATAAGCTCCCTGATGGCAGGGACTGTGTCTCGTTCACCCTTTTGTCCCTAGTACTAGCATAACCTGTATACTTAGCATTGTTGAAAGAAGAGTCAGAGTCCACCAAGTCCTCTGTTCTGGACCAGGGAACCTCTGTGTCTCCCTCAAGCTCAGCAACTTCAGCTTCCCCTCCTGCAGCATCAGGAACCTAAAACCAGAGACCACTCACTGCACTTCCCTTTCATTCACTCAGCCTCACGCAGAGAGTTCGTGCTCACCTGTGTGTGTCAGGGTCTGGGGCCAGGAAGTGAGAAATCCAAATGTTAAAGCCGATTATAAAGAGTTTTTGACATATACACAGTATAGTTTATAGTTACAGGTTATATGAATTGTTTTTAATGTATCAGTGTGTGTCCATTCCCTGCTCAACAGCCTTCCACCCAGGTCTGCAGCACTCAGATGCTGCCCTTTGACTAATTTCCCATGTAGACACAATCACATTGTCTGTATTCTTCCAGAATATTTTCCATAATAGGACTGTTTAAAATATACACAACCATAATGCCATTATCACTTCTCCAAATACAAATTTGAGGAGTCAAATTTGAATATAGCAGAGGTCTAGCCATCATGGACTTTATTGGTTTGTGGAACAGATAGACAAAAAAATCAGTGATTGTGCCAGAGTATAGTAGAGTCATATGCCCTCATGAATCTACTGACCTCAGCAACCTCTGTGTGTGGGAGAAAGAGACATACCCACATAAGAGGAAGCAAAAGGAAAACAACAGAAAACTAACAATTTAAATAGTCAAAGATGTTTCTGCTGCTTCCTTCATCTCTGAGCACATGACCAATATAAGTGTTCATGGAGGCAGGAACCCACTCTACCTGCAATCAGTCTCATTTCCTAACTGCTTTTCAGAGCGTGAGCATCTCACCACCCTAAATGTAAATTTCACATTTAAAGATACATTTTCTTTAAACATCCTTCATCTTATTTTCTCACCCAGACTGAAAGCTCTTGTAGGATCTGGGGAATGGGAAGGCTTTGGGGCTTACCTTTCTCACAGCAAAATCACCACAGCAGGATTCAGTCACCCACCCACAGGAGTCTCCCTTATGCTACTGGTTGAGGGTTTAAGTTAAAACTTCAGACCTGAAGCTTTTGTGATTTTTCTGTTTAATTCACTTGTTTCATCTACTGTTGTGGATTCAGGTTCAGTAAGAAGAACAAGGACAGCATAAATCCTTATGTATACCTGCCTTTTGGAACTGGACCCCGAAATTGCATTGGCATGAGGTTTGCCATCATGAATATGAAACTTGCTATTGTCAGAGTCCTGCAGAACTTCTCCTTCAAACCTTGTAAAGAAACACAGGTTAGCAGTTAACTATCTGCATAAATAATGTTTTATTGAGAATTTTTAAACCGGGATGTATTTTTCTGTGTCTATAAGATTGTATCTACAATACTTATCCCTGCAGGGCTAAGTCTGTGACTTCATAAAGACCCAACTATAAAGGTCATCTAGAGTCAAGGCAGGTAGCACGACATGACTATACAAAGTCAATGAACTTGAGCAAATTTTACAATTTGGTTTCACGTCTACTAGAAGGAAGGAAAATGTTGTACAAAGTCGTGAGAGCAGTGATGACATGTCATGACTTTTCAGTGATGCCCTTCTCCACGGGAACTTACAGAAACTCTTCTGACAGTGACTCTCAGCCACTATTTGTATAAAGAAACTACTGGGGAACAATATCCCGGTGCTGAGGTCATCTCAGACTCTCTAAAATAATTCCCCCATAGTGTAGTGTCGAGGGCACCCCCACTGATCCTTCTGTGTAGCCACAGTGATCCCTGAGTGAAAGCATTTCTGCCAGATGGGAAGGGCTCCCACAGCCTCTCACCTGCCAGGGATCCTGCTGCCATCCAGCTGGGTTCCCTTTACATTCTCAGAATGACTGTGTGTCCTTCCTGTCTACCCTTCCCGTCTACAGTCCATCCTACCCCCTTTGAGTTCCAGTTCAGTCCTGAGTCCCTCCATGCAGCCTGCCCATCCAGGCCAGAGCCCACTGTCCCCTCTGCTGTGTTTACAGGTACCACAGGCTGGCATCATGGGTCCTACCACCTAACTATACTTTGTCCCTGAACCAGCCAGTTTGGTTCCTGTTTCCTTTGTACCTAAGAAGGTCTTTAACTCTGTCCCCTCATTTTATTCCTTCCATAAACGCCCAGTGATGCCTTGATGTTATCAGGCAACTGTTTAAGGAGTGACTTGCAGTTGATTAGAGCTCTTGGACACAAATATGGAACAATTTGAACTTTAAAAATTTACCAGATGTCATTTGTGTGCTTGCTTGTTTTATGTGTCTGTGTGTCTATCTGCAGGGAAAATGCATGCCGTTTGAAAAAACAATTTGTTGCAGTTATAGAAAGACCTGGAATCACTCTCTGAGGAGCACACAGAACAGTTGGCATTGATTCATCTGAAGCATGGCCCTAAAATAATGTTTATTTCTAGGAGTCATACATTTAATAAGCAGCTCCTCCCTTTGAGTAGCTTTCTCAGGAAAGAGGAGGATAAAGATGTTTCCATTTTACTTGCAGGCATTTTTGTGGGTGTCCTGTAAGTGTGTACACACAGGGGACTCAGCCCTGAGAGAAAGGGGGCCTCAGGCACCCCTGGGAAGGGCAGATGCCCCCCTGCCAGCTCCACCCAGTCCTCCATGGGCTGGGGCTTCTCCCTCCACAGCTCTTTGCTTGTCTTTCAGTCAACTGAGGTTAGAAGGTCACTCTGTTAGTTCCCCCAACCCAGAAGGAGTGACTGGGTAAGAATGGGGCTAAAAATCTCAGACAAACCACTGTAGGTCTTCAGAAGTTTACCATTTGCCCTGCACTTGGAACCAGGGGATGTTTAAAAATACAGGCAAAATGCTTCATAGGCATAGTGCTCAACTGATATTTTGTGTAGTTTTTGCTTTCACTATCCAGTCTTGACATAACTTACAGAGTAAATATAGAGAATCAAAGATAAAGAGGGGAAACTGGGTGAAAGTGATCGAAAGGTACAAACTTCTGGTTATAGATAAATAAGTATTAGAACTATTGTGTAAAACATGATGATTATAGTTGATATTTTTATATAGTAGAAGAGAGTAGATCCTAAAAGTTCTCATGAGAGGAAAACAGTATTTTTTCTTTTTCTATTTCTTATGAGTTGATGGATGTTAATTACACTTATTGTGGTAGTAATTTCACATAAGTCAAATGTTTATACTGTTGATCATTTATATCTCAGTAAAAGAGGAATTAAAACAATTTTTTAAGGTGAATAGTAAGGGAGTACTAGAAATGACTTTAGGAGAAGGCAATGGCACCCCACTCCAGTACTCTTGCCTGGAAAATCCTATGGACGGAGGAGCTTGGTAGGCTGCAGTCCATGGGGTCACTAAGAGTCAGACACGACTGAGAGACTTCACTTTCACCTTTCACGTTCATGCACTGGAGAAGGAAATGGCAACCCACTCCAGTGTTCTTGCCTGGAGAATCCCAGGGACAGGGGAGCCTGGTGGGCTGCCATCTATGGGGTTGCACAGAGTCGGACATGACTGAAGTGACTTAGCAGCAGCAGAAATGAATTTATGCCCGTGTATTTTATAGCAAGTTAAATAGACCAATTTTCTGAAAGTCATAAAGTGTTAAAGTTTAATCAAGGAAACATTGACAGCCTGTCTGTCCCTATAGCTATTAAACACATTGAATTTCAGTTTAAAAAAAAATCAGAGATACACGATGTATAGCTTGTATATTGTTGTAAAGCATTGTTGTCTGAAATGCATCGTCTACTTTGCTTCTGTTGTTGGTGGTGCTTCATTCATTGGTTCTCTTAACTGTTGCAGATCCCCTTGAAGATAAACAGTCAAGGACTTGTAAGACCGGAAAAACCCATTTTTCTGAAGGTTGTGCTCAGAGATGAGACCATAAGTGGAGCTTGACTTCTCTTAAGGACCTGGGCTTTGTTCTTCAAGGAGCTGTGTCCCACAATTTCAGGGGACTTGATTTACTTTGTGATAAAACTCAGAAATAAAGATGGGTTTCATCTATTGTACTTGCTGGATGACTAGAGTATCCGCACATTTGTTTAGCTTTCTCAGTGTCTGTGTGGTGTTA
This sequence comes from Capra hircus, assembly GCF_001704415.2. Taxonomy (NCBI): domain Eukaryota; kingdom Metazoa; phylum Chordata; class Mammalia; order Artiodactyla; family Bovidae; genus Capra; species Capra hircus. Next base: position 37,593,163 of record NC_030832.1, on the reverse strand, counting down.
TATATTGTGTAATATGAAAGAGGTGACTAATGAGGGCCAGATACGTACACTCAGCTTATCTGATTCTCAAAGGACCATCTCCACCCACCCCCAGTTAGTAACATCTACTCCTTCAGAGCAATCATCAAGAAAGTGTCTCAACAGTTTTATCAGTGAATTAATGAAAACAAGAAGTATTGTGGTGACTAAAGTTCTGACATACTTTAATAAATCACAGGTTTTATTTTATATATTTCAAACTAAATATTCTACTGAGGAACTCTGTAAACCTCTCTTTACAAAAGTATTATCTGATACCATCCTGCACTTTAGGGTAATATGTACATCTAAATGAGGGATAAGAAAATAAAAATAAAAAAAATAAATCAGGGATAAGCAGTGACTAAACACTTGGCCATCACATATCCTGGTGGGTGGGGCCTTTTTCAAAACTGCTGTTTGTTATATTACATAGGTAAGAATTAATCCACAGTGTTTTGCCCATTTCTTAGAAAGTAAGAAAGTGAAAGTTGCTCAGTCATATCCCACTTTTGTGACCCATGGACTATACAGTTCATGGAATTCTCCAGGCCAGAACACTGGAGTGGGTAGCCTTTCCCTTCTCTAGGGGATCTTCCCAAGCCAGGGATCAATCCCAGGTCTCCTGCATTGTAGATGGAATCTTAACCAGCTGAGCCATAAGGAAGGCCAAGAATACTGGATTGGGTAGCCTTTCTGTTCTCCAGCGGATCTTCCAGACTCAGGAATTGAACTGGGCTTCCCTCATAGCTCAGTCGGTAAAGAATCTGCCTGCAATGCAGGAGACCTGGGTTGAATTCCTGGTTTGGGAAGATCCCCTGGAGAAGGAAATGGCAACCCACTCTAGTATTCTTGCCTGGAAAATCCCATGGACAGAGGAGCCTGGTAGGCTACAGACCATGGGATCGCAAGATTCAGACATGACTCAGTGACTAAACTACCACCTCCTGCATTGCAGGTGGATTCTCTACCAACTGAGCTATCTTTCATGGTTTAAATCTACTTTTTTGGGGTACATATTTTATATAACAACAGACACACATATAATTATGTTATTAGTTTTGATTAAAATTTTTCATCTCATCTCCCCTGATATTTCTTGAAGGCAAGAAACAGGTTTTCTTGAAGTGTCTTTGTATTCCACCCTCAATTCCCAACTGTTTCAACATAATGAACGTGGAATAAAAGATGGTTGATTGGTCAGTTGATTGGGGAGAAAGGCTACAACCAATGGTCAGTTTCAGTTGATATCAGAAGCTGCACACAGCCCTTCCTTTCCCTTTTCTGCCCCTCCCATCCACAACCCCTTCCTTGCTAGGGATTTCCTGGATAGTCCAGTCCTAAAGTCACTGGGGGCACACAGAAGGCTGACAGCCTTACCCTTCAGGGTGTGGGCAGGGAAGGGGGGCTCAGTGGCTCCAAGTTGGAGATTGAGGAGGGATGGTGTCCACAGAACAGCAGCCCAGCCTGGGTATGGGTGTCCAGCCAAGGAGCAAAGAGTGTCTGCTCAGAAGGGTGGCCTGGCCAGGGCATCCAGAGCCTAAACGGTGTGGAGAACCACGGAGGGTGAGGGGTATATCAGGACTGGAAAAAGGCTGAGTGGCAGTAGCTACACAAACGGAGATTTATTAAGCAAGTAAACATATTATGGATAATGGAAGACACGTTTTTCCCCTGTTAGAGAAGGGAGTCCCTGGTCCAGGAAAGGGAAACCAGAAGAAACCCCGTGGAGTCAGAGATCGGAACTGCATGTATCAGTGAACATCCTGCTTTTCTTTGTAGACAGATGACAGCTAGTTAGTTGGATGATACACTACCGATAGATAGCTAACATAGATAGATAGATGATAGACTTAGACAGGTAACATGTGCCTGTGTGGTGGGTGGGATCTGCAGCGGGAGTCCTACTCAGGGCTCCAAGCTCATACAGCTGGACAGACCCCCTGCCCCAATTAGAATCCATGAAATAATGTCTTGAACATTTAAACTCAGTGGCTCTTCACATAATAAGTGGAAAAGGAGACATTTAAACATAATTAGGAAAAAGATAAAGATTCAGAGTTAGCAAACTCCCAGCCTTTTATTTATTTTTCGACAACAACTTGAACTCATGCCTCCTCTTGGTAAAAAACAACACAGTCCATAACTTGTGGTTTTTCTATTATGTTTGCCCTTTTTGGCGACTACTTGAACTCATATGAGCTCACTTGAATGAACATTTCTAGAGAGTTTGCTGAGGGTCAGCTGTGTGACGGGCAAGGTTGCATGTTTTCTTTTCCCAGTGACACCAGGACTCTGATAGCAGGTTCAGGCCCCAAGCCCCTCAGGTCATGGATCAGGGTCTGGTCTGATCCAGGCTCCTATAGGAAGGGAAAGACATTATTATTTTATTTATTTATTTCAATTGGAGGCTAATTACTTTACAATATTGTATTGGTTTTTGGCACTACATGAATGAGTGACATGAATCAGCCATGGGTGTACATGTATTCTGCATTCTGAACCCCTCTCCCACCTGCCTCCCCATCCCATCCCTCAGGGTCATCCCAGTGCACCAGCCCTGAGCACCCTGCCTCATGCATTGAACGTGGACTGGCGATCTGTTTCACATATGATAATATACATGTTTCAATGCTATTCTTTCAAATCATCCCACCCTGCCTTCTCCCAGAGTCCAATAGTTTGTTCTTTACATCTGTGTCTCTTTTGCTATCTTGCATATAAGGTCATCATTACCATCTTTCTAAATTCCATATATATGCATTAGTATACTGTGTTTGGTGTTTTTCTTTCTGGCTTACTTCACTCTGTATAATAGGCTCCAGTTTCATCCACCTCATTAGAACTGATTCAAATACATTCTTTTTGATAGCTGAGTAATATTCCATTCTGTATAAGGAATGGAATATACAGCTTTCTTATCCATTCATCTGTTGATGGGCATCTAGGTTGCTTCCATGTCCAGCTATTGTAAACAGTGCTGTGATGAACATTGGGGTACACATGTCTCTTTCAGTTCTGGTTTCCTTGGTGTCTATGCCCAGAAGTGGGATTACTGGGTCATATGGCAGTTCTATTCCAGTTTTTTTAAAGAATCTCCATACTGTTCTGTGGCTCTACTAGTTTGCATTCCCACCAACAGTGCAAGAGGGTTCCCTTTTCTTTGCATCCTCTCCAGCATTTATTGTTTCTAGACTTTGTGATAGCAGACATTCTGACTAGCATGAATTGGTACCTCATTGTGGTTTTGATATGCATTTCTCTGATAATGAGTGATATTGAGTATCTTTTCATGTGTTTGTTAGCCATCTGTATGTCTTCTTTGGAGAAATGTCTGTTTAGGTCTTTGGCCCATTTTTCGATTGGGTTGTTTATTTTTCTGGAATTGAGCTGCAGGAGCTGCTTGTATATTTTTGAGATTAATTCTTTGTCAGTTGCTTCATTTGCTATTATTTCCTCCCATTCTGGGAGAAGGCAATGGCAACCCACTCCAGCACTCTTGCTGGCAAACCCCATGGATGGAGGAGCCTGGTAGGCTGCAGTCCATGGAGTCGCTAAGAGTCAGACACGACTGAATGACTTCACTTTCACTTTTCACTTTCATGCATTGGAGAAGGAAGTGGCAACCCACTCCAGTCTTCTTGCCTGGAGAATCCCAGGGACGGGTGAGCCTAGTGGGCTGCCATCTATGGGGTAGCACAGAGTCGGACACGACTGAAGCGACTTAGCAGCAGCAGCAGCTTCCCATTCTGAAGGCTATCTTTCACCTTGCTTATAGCTTCCTTCGTTGTGCAAAAGCTTTAAAGTTTAAGTACGTCCCATTTGTTTATTTTTGCTTTTATTAAAATTACTCTGGGAGGTGGGTCATAGAGGATCCTGCTGTAATTTATGTCAGAGAGTGTTTTGCCTATGTTTTCCTCTAGGAGTTTTATGGTTTTTGGTCTTACATTTAGATCTTTAATCTATTTTGAGTTTATTTTTGTGTATGGTGTTAGAAAGTGTTCTAGTTTCATTCTTTTACAAGTGGTTGACCAGCTTTCCCAGCACCACTTGTTAAAGAGATTATCTTTTCTCCCTTGTATATTCTTGCCTCCTTTGTCAAAGATAAGGTGTCCATAGGTGCATGGATTTATCTCTGGGCTTTCTATTTTGTTCCATTGATCTATTTTTCTGACTTTGTGCCAGTACCATACTGTTTTGATAACTGTAGCTTTGTAGTGTAGTCTGAAGTCAGGCAGGTTGATCCCTCCAGTTCCATTCTTCTTTCTCAAGATTGCTTTGTCTATTCGAGATTTTCTGTATTTCCATACACATTGTGAAATTATTTATTCTAGTTCTCTGAAAATACTGTTGGTAGCTTGATAGGGATTGCTTTGAATCTATAGATTGCTCTGGGTAGTATACTCATTTTCACTATATTGATTCTTTTTTTAAAATATAAATTTATTTATTTTAATTGGAGGTTAATTACAATTTTTTTCTTTTTTTTAAATATAAATTTATTCATTTTAATTGGAGGTTAATTACTTTAAAATATTGTACTGGTTTTGCCATACATCAACATGAATCCACCACAGGTATACACGTGTTCCCCATCCTGAAACCCCTCCCTCCTCCCTCCCCACACCATCCCTCTGGGTTGTCTCAGTGCACCAGCCCCAAGCACCCAGTATCATGCATCGAACCTGGACTGGCGATTCATTTCGTATATGATATTATACATGTTTCAATGCCATTCTCCCAAATCATCCCACCCTCTCCCTCTCCCTCAGAGTCCAAAAGATTGTTCTATACATCTGTGTCTCTTTTGCTGTCTCATATACAGGGTTATTGTTCCCGTCTTTCTAAATTCCATATATATGCATTAGTATACTGTATTGGTGTTTTTCTTTCTGGCTTACTTCACTCTGTATAATAGGCTCCAGTTTCATCCACCTCATTAGAACTGATTCAAATGTATCCTTTTTAATAGCTGAGTAATACTCCATTGTGTATATGTACCACAGCTTTCTTATCCATTCATTTGCTGATGGATATCTAGGTTGCTGCCATGTCCTGGCTATTGTAAACAGTGCTATGATGAACATTGGGGTACACGTGTCTCTTTCAATTCTGGTTTCCTTGGTGTGTATGCCCAGCAGTGGGATTGCTGGGTCATAAGGCAGTTCTTGTATTGGTTTTTTTGATCCATGAACGTGGTATATTTTTCCATCTATTTGTGCCATCTTTGATTTCTTTCATCAGTGTTTTATAGTTTTCTATATATATGTCTTTTGTTTATTTTGGTAGATTTATTCCTAAGTATTTTATTCTTTTTGTTGCAATGGTTAATGGAATTGTTTTCTTGATTTCTCTTTCTGTTCTCTCATTGTTAGTGTATAGGAATGCAAGGGATTTCTCTGTGTTAATTTTATATCCTGCAACTTTACTATATTCATTGATTAGCTCTAGTAATTTTCTGGTGGAGACTTTAGGGTTATCTATGTAGAGGATCATGTCATCTGCAGAGTTTTACTTCTTCTTTTCCAATCTGGATTCCTTTTTATTTCTTTTTTTTTCCCTGACTGCTTTGGCTAAAACTTCCTAAACTATGTTGAATAGTAATGGTGAGAGTAGGCACCTTTGTCTTGTTCCTGATTTTAGGGGAAATGCTTTCAATTTTCACCATTGAGGATAATGTTTGCTGTCGGTTTATCATATATGGCCTTTATTATGTTGAGGTATGTTCCTTCTATGCCTGCTTTCTGGAGGGTTTTTTTTTTTTTATCATAAGTGGATGTTGAATTTTGTCAAAGGCTTTCTCTGCATCTCTTGAGAAAATCATATGGTTTTTATCTTTCAATTTGTTAATGTGGTGTATCACATTGATTGATTTGCAAATGTTGAAGAATCCTTGCATCCCTGGAATAAAGCCCACTTGGTCATGATGTATGATCTTTTAAATATGTTGTTGGATTCTGTTTGCTAGGATTTTGTTAAGGATTTTTGCATCTATGTTCATCAGTGATATTGGCCTGTAGTTTTCTTTTTTTGTGGCATCTTTGTCTGGTTTTGGTATTAGGGTGATGGTGGCCTCATAGAATGAGTTTGGAAGTTTACCTTCCTCTGCAATTTTCTGGAAGAGTTTGAGTAGGATAGGTGTTAGCTCTTCTCTAAATTTCTGGTAGAATTTCTTCCAGCTGTGAAGCCATCTGGACTTGGGCTTTTGTTTGTTGGAAGGTTTCTGATTATGGTTTTGATTTCCGTGCTTGTGGTGGGTCTGTTAAGATTTTCTATTTCTTCCTGGTTCAGTTTTGGAAAGTTATACTTTTCTAAGTATTTGTCCATTTCTTCCAAGTTGGAAGACATAATTATTAACCCTCATTCTACATATCAGGCAACTGAGGCTGAGCGGGTTTAAATAATCCACCTGAGGCCTGCACATCAGTCACATACTATGGATGCCTTCTAGGCAGCTGTGTACACACTAGAGAGAATAGGTATCTTGGAGCCCAGAGAAACCTCCGGGACCTGGTGGACCAGGTTCCCAACTACACCCTTTGCTTGCCCTCTCCACTTCTGGCAAATTCTCACAGATTATTAACTAACAGTGGTAGAACAAAGTCAAAATCCCAGAAATTTTACTACATCACAACAACTGGGATGGTTTTTTTTTTTTTTTTAAGTAAAACAAAAGAGGATGTAGAGGAACAGTTTGGCAGCTCTTCAGGTCATTGAGCATAGAATTACCAGCAACTGCACTCCTGGGTAGAGTCCTAAGAGAACTGAACACAATTTGTCAAGCAAAGACATACACCTGCATGTTCATAACACCACTATTCACAATTGCTAAAGGGTAGAAATAAGGTAAACTGTGGTTGAATGGATAAACAGATTGTGATGTATCCATAGAATAGTTTTTTCTTCAGTCATCAAAGATGTGAAGTACTAATACAGGGTACAAGAGAGATTAACTTTAAAAATGCATAAATGAAAGAATTCACACACACGAGACCACACATTACATGATTCCATTTATACAAAATATTTGGAAGAGGCAAATCCATGAAGTCAGAATGTACATGAGTGGTGGCTAGGGGCTCAGAGAGGACAGAGTGGGGAGGAGCTGCTTATGGACTCAGGAGTGCACTCTGGTGGAATGGGAGCGCGCTGGAACTAGAGGAGGTGGTGGCATGACACTGTGAATGTGCTAAATGGCCCTGAATGGTTGATGTTATGCCGTGTCAGTGTGACCTCAGTAAATGTGTTTAATCTCACGACTGTACCCTAATGAATTCAAGACAGGTCACTGTAATACCAGAAAGCCATGTGGCTTTTTTCTCCAGATGTCCTGCACACCCTTCACGTCCCTGCTGAGCTGTCCAGGCTGGAACCTTGATCCTAGAATTACAGGATCCCTAACTTGGCTTGGTCACTTCATTATTAGCAGTAATAAAATTTGGTTGATTTAGACACTGTTTTGCAACCAACAAATAAACATACTCAGCAATGATAATGATAAGATTAACTATTCTCACAGCCTAGAATGCCCTCTCACCTTCTCTCCTTAGGCAAATTTTGCTCTGTCCCTAGTACTTCAAGCAATGTCACCTCCTCTGGAAAGCCCACCCATCCCTACAGAGGCTCTGGATTCCACTCCTATCCACCTTTCCCATCCTCCCAATGCCTTTGGAGGTGTCTGCATGCATGGAGCACCCCACTTAGGTAAGTGCCCTTTGTGACAGTCTTGTTCACACTTTGTCCCCATGGTGCTTCTTCATAGCTCCAGACACAGCAAAGACCAGTTCAGACTGATACACAGGGCATACTACTGCTACTACTACTAAGTCGCTTCAGTCGTGTCCGACTCTGTGTGACTCCATAGACGGCAGCCTACCAGGCTCCACGTCCCTGGGATTCTCCAGGCAAGAACAGTGGAGTGGGTTGCCATTTCCTTGCAGATAACTGCGTGCCCAATCAGAATAGGGTATTTGCCGGGGTCCAGCCCTGGTGGATACAGGGTAATTCAAAGCAGGGATGGAGTCAGCGATTGATTTAGAGAGAGATAAGGAAAGAATGTTGTAGATAAGAAAATAGAGGAGAGAAAGAGGCTTATATTCCTTGGTTTACATAGAAAGCCAACAAAACCCCCAGACAAGGAATTTGCCCTGTTCACGGAGGCCACAGGTGCCCTCCCCGTCTCCCCAGGGAGTGAAGATGCAGAACGTCTTCCCATTCAGGTCTTAAAAACCTGGGCAGATACGTGAACACAGGGAGCCTCTATGCTCCAAGGGATCAGCCTGAAAAAGAGAGAGAGAGAGAAAATAATTGATGCGGGGTGACCAAGCTTCTTTGAGCGAGGCCCATTACTTTTATTTTCAAAAAGACTTTTATACCTTTCCCACAAATGATGTTGTGTACATTATCTTCTGGCCTTGGAGGCCTGTGAAACATTTTATGACCCTCTTTTGATAAAGGCTGCTCAACCAGAAAATTTATTTTCCCTTAAAGTGTTTTTTCTTTATATTTCTAATCTATGTTTGCCTCAGAAAGTATCAAACAGAGTTACATTTTCACGAAGCAAAGGTACAGCGAGTTACAACAAAGAAAGAACCAATTAGCTCAAAGGTCTGATGTAGTTAGTTTCAAGGCTACAATTGTTTTTCTTACATTCTAACTATGTTAACAAATGTACTCCCAAGTGCACAGTGGATAAGGGATATGGGAACTTGGCAGCAAGCACTGGCTCAACAGTGAAATCTTACACCAGCACTATTCTAACAGCTTTTAACTCTTTGAAGGGCTCTATGTTTTAGGCTTTCCATGCCTCTCACAGTTGGGGGTCTGTAAACAATCACATGCGTAGTTGTAGAAGTCCGGGTAAGGCAAGTTAGAGATCCATCAGAGGGGTTCGAGCTGAAACACTCCTTTTATATGCAGGAGACTGTTAACTGGAACTCTAAGTTAACCTTTTCCAGAGAAAGGTGGTCGGGGATAGCCCCCCTGTAATGTCAGAAGAATAGGTGGAAAGCATAATGCAGTAAGGCAGGCAGACTCTGGTTTTGGGGGTAGATGCTCAAGAAAGCCCAGGGGGTTTTCCTCAAGGCCTGATCTCACCTTTGCATTTTGTCAGGCCCCTTTCCTCATGACCTTTGCCACGGGTGGGATTCCCCACGCTGGCTCCCAGCAGGTATCTTGTGTTGGAGTCCAGTTGTGGGCTTGAATTGGCTGGGCTAGGCCCCTGCAAAAAGTCACTTGACTTGGCGGGCACATGGTGACTTATCTACTTAGAAATCTCTTGGAACTGCATGCAGTAATGAGGATTTGTTTATTTTCTGGGGATTTGGTTTATTTTTTCCATCTGATTATCACAGGACCTGATGTTGTAACCAAAGGTGAAGAACTCAGCATTTGAACCTAGTTGATCTCAGTTGAATGAACCCACTGAATGAACCCATGTTGGTCAGTTCAAACAGCCTCAAGTGTTCAAAAATATTTAATTTATTCAATGATGTTTTCAATTGTTCACCTGGGATCCGCAAGCTGGGTTTCTGATAAAAACAAGTATTGACATTCTTTTTGTTTCCAGCATAAAATTAATTGATGGGAGTTTATATACTTAAAGAGTGTTACAACTTTTGAAAAGGCTGTATGTGCTTGTGGTAAAATAGCATAAGCAGATAATGCTTTTATACTATGAATGATGTTTGGTTAGGTGATTTTGGTAGATACTTTTATCACATTAAGGAAATTCCTTGCTATAGTAGTTTGCATTCTTCTTCTATCATAAATGATATATTGAATATTAACAAATGCATTTTCTGAAGCTATTGGGATGATAAGACTTTTTTCTTTTAATCAATTAACCTGATAACTAATATTTATATTAATTCTCTGTTAACCACCCTTGAGTTCCAGGGTAAAAGCCAACTTGGTCATGGTGTATCATTGTTGCTGGACTTGACTGGCTTTGTTTTGCTCAGGTAAGTGAGTGAGACTGTCTCATGAGTGAGACTGAAATTTCAGTCTCATGAGTGAGACTGAAATGCAATCTTTCTTTCTTGTCTCACTTTTGTCCTATTTGGATCAAGTTCATACTGTCCTCATAGAGTGAGCTGGGCATGGTTGAATTGATTTTATGTGACAACTCAGAATCTTAGCTTCACCTCTGTGATGGCATCCTCTCAGCTGGCCCCTAATGGCTCTGCCTGCTAGCACTTATGCCCCATTTAACCCCCTCCCACTGGTGAGGCTGGGATAGGTGACTTGCTTCTAATGAGTAGAATATTAATTGGGTGCCCCCTCTCACTCCCTCACTCTAGGGGAAGCGACTGCCATGTTGGGAGCTGCTCTGTGGAGAGACTCCAGTGGCAGAGATCTGAGGGGCTTCTGGGCCACAGCCAGTGAGGAACTGAATCTTCGAGCTTGTGAGGATCTGAACCCTGCCAGACCACCTGGAGGACCTGAAAGTGGGTCCTTCCCCAGGTGAGACTTTGGATGAGAGGCAGCCCAGCCTGATAGCAGGATAGAGCTTGAGCCAGAGATACCCAGGTAACCCATACCTGGACTCAGCCCAAGGAGCTGTGACACAGTCAATGCTTGTTGTTTCAAGGGGTTGCATTTGGGAATAATCTGCTAGACAGCATAGAGAACTAGTGTACATGCCCTGGTCTCTGGCCCTGCCACACTACAGGGGCCATCTTTATACGGATTCCAACTGAATTTGTGCAGTGAAGCCTGACTATGCCTCTCAACCTAGCAATTCTTCTGTAATACAGAAGTTTTAGAGAATTACTTTTCTGTAGGAGGAACATTTTCCCAAAGGGAGAGGGAAACCAGTGAATACCCTCTTCCCCTTTCCTTCCCTTGAATGGGCTGCATCTTCTGAGTGGTCATATGGCCTCAGAAGATGGTCAGTTGATCAAAGATTTGGTTACTTTTGACACGAAGTGTTGACCAGGTTGGTTAATGAATCTTGTATTGATTCTCCTTTCTTGCTTTGTTCCTATTTTCCTTCACTCTTCCTCCCCTGGATCAAATTCCCCAGAAGATAGTAGCATGGAAGCCTGCATTTCAGGCTCTCCTTTCTTGGGAAAGCAGGCTAAGATATACGTTTTCCTTGAAGGTTACCATAAAACTGTGGATGTGATTTTTCTTTGTGGGAAGGTAACTTCCACTTATTTTTAAAGGAGTTTTGGGACTATTTAACTTTATATTTCTGTTTGGCTGGTGTTGGTCAATTATATTTCCCTAGGAGCCAACCTATTGCTTTTAATGTTTCAACTAATATTTTCTACAATTCTTAGCAACAATTGAATTCATAGATAAGATTTTTCTTGAGTTTTACTTCAACCTATCAATTTCAGGTATGCAGGTGGGCCCAGGCATATGTAGTTTTTAACATTCCCCTGCATTTGAATTATAATGAATCTCATGGTCTGAGAGTCACTATGTTTCTACATGAGAACTGGGATCATGTAGAAGTGGGACCCTCCCCACCACCTACCTGTTAAGGACAAGGGTCAGTGGGGAAGATGGTGCCCTGGCTGACTCCCAGAGGAAGTCCAGGAATTCACCAGATGGAAAATGGATTGGATCCATTCCCGATGGAAGAACACTTGTGCAGACTCAAAAAAACCCAGTCATCTGAGGAGCTTGGGTATGGCACATCATACCATTTTCTTAAAACATCATGTTTACACTGGATGTGGACTGAGACAAGACTGTAGAAGTCAGCTGTGGCCAGATGCACACGGGTCTTTTTTCACCTTTTATTTATTAATTTATTTTTAAATTATTTTAAGAAATTGAGTTCTAATTAACATTATTTCTGATCAGTCGCTCAGTCACCTCTGACTCTTTACAACCTCATGAACTGCTGAACGCCAGACTTCCCTGTCCATCATGAACTCCCGGAGCTTGCTCAAACTCATGTCCATTTAGTCGGTGATGCCATCGAACCATCTCATCCTCTGTCACCCACTTCTCCTCCTGCCTTCAATCTTTCCCGGCATTAGGGTATTTTCTAATGAGTCAACTCTTCTTATCAGGTGGCCAAAGTATTGGGGCTTCAATTTCAGTGTCAGTCCTTCCAATGAATATTGAGGGTTGATTTCCTTTATTATTGACTGGTTTGATCTCCTTACAGTCCAAGGGACTCTCAGGAGTCTTCTCTAGCACCACAGTTGAAAAGGATCAATTCTTTCATACATGACTACTGGAAAAACCATAGCTTTGACTATATGGACCTTTGTTGGCAAAGTAATGTCTATGCTTTTTAATACACTGTCTATTTTTATCATAGCTCTTCTTCCAAGAAGCAACCATCTTTTAATTTCATATCTGCAGTCACCATGTGCCGTGATTTTGGAGCCCAAGAAAATAAAGTCTGTCACTGTTTCCATTGTTTCCCCATCTATTAACATATAATGTTGTGTTTGTTTCAGGCACACAGAAAACAAATAGGTGGTTGCCACAGGGGAGGAGGTTTGAGGAACAAAGAAAATAGGTGAAGGGAATTAAGAGGTACCAACTTCCATACATGTTATATTAGTTTCAGGTATACAACATAGTGATTCCATATTGTAATACATTACAATTTCATCACCTCAGTAAGACCAGCAAGCATCTGTCACCATGTACATTTGTGACTGTATTATTGACTATATTCCCTATGTGAACATTACATCCTAGTGACTTATGTATTTTCGATCTGGAAGTTTGTACCTCTAATTCTGTTTACATATTTGGTCTATGAATATTTATTAGAAGGATTGATGCTGAAGCTGAAGCTCTAATAGTTTGTCCACCTGATTCAATGAGCTGACTCATTAGAAAAGACCCTGATGTTGAGAAAGACTGTAGACAGGAGGAGACGGGGATGACAGAGGATGAGATGGTTGTATGGCATCACTGACTCAGTGGACATGAGTCTGACAAGCTCCAGGAGATGGTGAAGGACAGGGGAGCCTGGTGTGCTGCAGTCCATGAGGTTGCAAAGCGTCAGACATGACTGAGCGACTTAATTAATTAATTCCCTTCCTTGTGGTCTTCTGAAACAACAAATAAATGAAATTATACAGTAATTGTTTTTTTCAATCTGACTTATTTCACTTAGCATAATGCCCCAGGTCAATGTTTAAAAACCAAACACTTTATTAAAAAGTGGGCAGAAAACCTGAATAGACATTTTAAAGATGGCATACAGATTGCAACAGGCACGTGAAAATGTTCAGAGTCAACTCATCATCAGGAAATGCAAGTCAAACCCTTAATGAGACACCACCTCACACCCATCCAAGTGACAAATCATCAAGGAGACAAGAAACAACAAATGTGGGCGGTGATGTGGAGAAAGGGGAGCTTTCCTGCACTGTTGCTGGGAATGTAACTTGGTGCAGCCATAGCAGAAGACAGCGTGGAGATTCCTCAAAAAGCCGAAAGAGAGCTACCATAAAATCCAGCAGTTCTACCTCTGGCCACTTATCTCAAGCAAGGGCTACTTTGAATATGTGCCGCTATGCTCAATGCAGCACTGTTTATAATAACCAAGATATGAAAGTAACCTACACGTCCAACGTGGGTCTTGAATTGCTGTCCCACGGCATTTGGGTTTAATTCTGTGGATGATGGAAGTGGTTAGAGAGATTTGAGAAACAGAGGAATAAGTAGGGAATTTCCTGGGTGAGGCCAGTCTAGGGTTGGATAAAACTCCTTAGCAGGTTGCTGCACTGATTAGGAGAGACGGCCAACACTTTGCTCCTCTTTTGCAGCTAATCTGTGATGCTCATCTATTCCCTAATTTTACACCTCCTGTGTCATTAATTCCCTTCATTATGGTCTTCTGAAACTTGTCCCCCTCCTCTGATTCCTCCTTCACTCCTTGGTTTCATTCATCGTTTACTTCCTACTTTCTTGGAAACCCAAATGGTTCTGATTGTGACATGTCAGGACTATTTGCAACATGCTTTATCTGCTGACACCATGAGTTCATGAATACATAAAATTTAGTCTGGTGCTCTATTTTTTTGTGGCCACTAACAGCTTTAGCACTTACTACAAGAATAGTAGCATGATGAATAGTGTGGAAGGAGATATTTATCCCATAAGAGGTTGACACAACCTGCCAGGTTATTTCAGGAGGCCTCTTGGAATCCAGGCAAGCATGTCTCTGGCACAATTTAGAATTATGAAATCTTGTTCCATGCCCTGCATTCATGGTTTAATGTTTGGGCAAGATTCTTCCCCACCCTGAGCTTCTGTTTTTACATCTGTAAAGTGGGAATCAAACAACCCCAGCACTGCTTATCTCAGAGTTTTAGATAAATCAGTTAAGAGAGATGTGAAAGAACTTTCCTGGCTTCCCTGGTGGCTCAGACTATAAAGAGTCTGCCTGCAATGTGGGAGATCTGGGTTTGGTCCCTGGGTTGGGAAGAACCCCTGGAGAAGGACATGGCAACCCACTCCAGTATTCTTGCCTGGAAAATCTCATGAATGGAGGAGCCTGGCAGGCTACAGTCCATGGGGTCTCAGAGTGGGACACAACAGAGTGACTTCACTTTTCTTTTCCTGAAAGAACTTTCTAAGGTGTACTGTGCAGTAGAGATGTTAGTGATTCATTTATCAAGAAAGAGAAACTCAGGAATGGAGTTGAAAGTGAGCAGCCATGAGGTGCTTCTCATCCCTTTGCTGTGAAGTCCATGGAAGTGCATCTGCTTAAGGGCATGAGTGTGTGTTTCTTCATGGTGGGATGTGTGTGGGTCAGAAAGAACATCCCTGTACCTCACCCCAGCCCCTACTGACTGGCTTGCTAGGGGCCCTCACCTTGTCTCTGTGTTGGGGCAGTGCTCTGGTCACAGACCCGTGATCTGTGAGACTGGAATCTAACACACACATCATTCCAGAGCAACACGGCCTCCCCATACTGTGAGCAATCCTCTCAGCCAGTGGACAGGCTTCCCAGAAGAGGAGTCACCTCTAAAAGGAGAGGAATAGCAGACTGACGGGGCCTCTTGCATCACTGAGGCCCTGACACCCTGCTCACCTCTCCTGATATCTGAGTTTAATGCGCAACTCCATGAGTGTTCTTTGATTTCCATCTCTGACTGATTGCTAAGGTCTGAAAAGATAAGCCATGTATCTCTGATGAGGACACTGTGTTTTCAAAACATGTATAATTAGTTTACTTTGGCTGTACTATAACTATTTCTCTCTATTTTCCACCTGAGTAATATCTGGCTCTTAGTCCCATCTGCACATGAAGCAGTTGGGATAGAGCTTTGACCATGCCGAGGCCGTCGGTACACAAATGACCAGATGAGAGACGTGAGGTGTGGGGTGCTCTTCAGGCACACACGTCTTCCTTCACAGTTTTCGTATGTGAGGTTTTTCAAGTCAAGTGTGTCTGGCTGTGGAATGAAGGGTACAAAGATCATGCCTTTTGTTATTTTCCCTTGCAGAGCAGGCCATTTGCCTTTGCTAGGACGTGGCTCTGGCTACACATTTTCCCCAGGAATGGCTAGACTATTGACACTAGAGACTCCAACCAGCTGGACCAGGCCCTGAGGTGAATTGGGAAGGTGATGGTGTGTAAGGCTTAGTGAGAAAACCATCATATCGGCATATGCATTTTGGAGGAATGTGAAAGTATGTAGTTTCCACAAGGATTTTGTTTCCAAGAAGAATAAGAAAGGCTGTGGGTTTAGCTGAGTGAATTAAGTTGTCAGTAGTTATCAGATGATGTATTTTGTGTTCCTCTCAGTGAGGAATATAGACAGGTGGGTCCTCAGGACAAGCACCTGTCCTTGTTCCTACTGAGGTGCAATGAAGTTCAGGGTCTGCAGACCCATGGGGGAGCCCCTGGGCAGGGGTAGACATGGAGACAGAAGCCAGAATTGTAACCAATGTGCTGCTTTAGCCTTGAGTCATGAAACAGCAAACGCTGAATATTGGCATTTCAGAGCAGAATATTTGCCATATTTCTTCATATTATTTATAACATGTTTTGATCAATAGCTGTTGGGAAGCCACTTGCAGTCACTAAGCCTCACTTTCTATATCTGTAACTGGAGGATTGTAGCATGACCCTCTTTAAAACTATGCCATGTGTGCGTGTGCTTAATCATTCAATCATGTCCCACTCTTTGCAGCACCTTGGCAGTAGTCCATCAGGCTCCTCTGGCCATGGGATAATCCAGGCAGGAATGCTGGAGTAGGTAGCCATTCCCTGCTCCAGGGGACCTTCTTGACCCAGGGATCGAGCCTGGGTCTCCTTGTACTGGAGGCAGATTGCTTATAGTTGGGCCACCAGGGAAGCCCCAAAGGTACCCAGGGAAGGTACCAAAAGGGAGCAGAAATGTATCAAAATTCCTCGGACTTTCTGACTTTCCTTGAAGATCCTCTTCCAGCTTCCCTGTTCTGTCCTTTGTTGGTACTCAAGCTGCCATCCATTTCTCTCCTTTGCTGCCTCTCTCTAGGGCTCCATTTCCCCAGGGATTCCAGAGGCATGCCCCATACTGAGCTCGGTTGTGTGTCTCACTCCCTCCACCCAGAGGCTGCTCCCCAGGGAGGGGACTGTATGGCTTCTAGCCCACAGTCCAGCGCAATACTGGCTCCTGAATTAACTCACTTGGATTGAAGCAATGGACAGATAAATGTGTTCAGACATTTCAATTCTCATTGGAATTGTGGATTTTAGCAGAGGCCTCCTGGAAGAAGTGAACCCTAAGATGACAGACTCTGATGGTAGAAACTTCATGCTCCATGAGAAGCTCCCAAGGAAATAGAAGAGTGCAGGAGAGGTAGTTTGGACTTACTGCATTTTACTAATGAGACTTCCACCCACTCTGGCCAGTATGGGACAGGCAGGGAACTCTCAGGCCAGACTGAGGGACATGTGTGTGTGTTTCTTCATGGTGAGATGTGTGTGCATCATAAAGAACACCCCCCTACCTGACCCTAGAGGTTGCAAGAGATGAGTATCACTTTCTGCAAAGGAGTGAAAGTGAGAAAGGATAAAGGGAGAAGGAAGTGCACAAACACACGTCTTGTGTTTCTATTAAGTTTTAAGAACATTTGAGATTTTGTTTTTCACATAATCCATGGCTATTCAGGTCTCGCAGACACATGACATGATTTAAAGTACTGATAATGAGCCAATGTAATTTCTTGATGCTCAGCCCTCATCCTGCTCCCATCAGGAATTCCACACAGGTAGAGGGAGGCCTGGGCTTCCCAGGTGCCCCTAGTAGTTAAGAGCTTGTCTGCCATTGCAGGAGACATAAGAGACGCTGGCTCGATCCCTGCATTGGGAAAATTCCCTGGAGGAGGGCATGGCAACCCACTCCAGTATCCTTGCCTGGAGAATCCCATGGGCAGAGGAGCCTGGAAGGCTACAGCCCATGGGTCACAGAGTCAGATATGATTGAAGTGATTTCAGTGCACAGGGGTGGCCTACCAGCAGGTGATGCCAACTGCTACTATAGGCCTCCTCAGTATCAGCTCCTTGTTACCCAATAAAAATTCCCTGTCTGTGCATGCTAAGTTGCCTCAGTAGTGTCCAACTCTCTGCGATGCTGTGGACTGTAGCCCTCTAGGTTCCTCTGCCATGGATTTCTCCAGGCAAGAATACTGGAGTTGGTTGCCTTTTCCTCCTCCAGGGGATCTTCCCATTCTAGGGATTGAACCTGTGTCTCTTAGGTCTCCTATATTGGCAAGTGGGTTTTTTTTCTTTTACCACCAGTGCCACCTGGGAAGCCCCCAAATCCTCTATGTGTCCAGAAGTGGGAACCCATCTGCTCTGACCCATCAACATCCCACGTACCCCAGAGATAACATGCCCTCACGTGATCTTTTTGGAATCCTGTTGCTGTACGTGCCACATTACTGGTGGCTAAGCACATTGGGGTCCTCTTGGCTATTGGGCTGCTTTTTTCTCTCTCTTTTACACCCTTTGATCTTGGATTGCAGCCTTTCCAGAGAGAGGTGAGCATTCTTTGATCTAGAATCTGACTTGCAGGATACTCTGAGGGTGGGACAGGAATCATCCTGAATTGATACCATTGGTGCAGCCATCACCCTCTTCTCCATGTCCTGCCTCTCCTTCTGGGGCCCTCTTGTCAACAGGATCCTGGTGGATCCTCCTGAAAACACAGAGACAGTGACCAAGACCCAGCCAGGCCCTCTTGGTGTGTCAACAATTCGGGAAGATGGCATGGCCACCAAAGAGCCACAGGGAGAGGGCACGCAGGTGCCCAGTGGTCTTACCTCTACCAATTCAGTCCATCTACCTTTCGGGATGCGCACTCTGCAGAAAGCAGTCTGCTAGGTACCTGGGACATGACTCGGGCACGTGCCCAAGCTCTTGATCCACTGAGGGGACTAGGTGTGGAAACTGACTGTGGTGTGGGAGATAGTAGAATTGTGTGCAGGGGACAGTTCCCCAGAGGACGAAATTGTTATATCTGCTCGAGGAGGCTGGTTTGGGAAATCTTTAACACAGATGTTCTGTCTGAGCTTTATTTGGACGAATAGTTAAGAGCCTACAAGGGACACAGGAACATTTCTAGGCAGAAGAAAGAATTGTATGAGTAACAGTCAGCACAGCTTTCTTGTTTGACTCCGTGGAGGAGGAGATGGCACCTGACTCCAGTATTCTTGCCTGGAAATCCCATGGACAGAGGAGCCTGTTAGACTGCTTCCATGGGGTCACAAAGAGTGGGACATGAGTTAGCAACTAAACCACCACCACCATCTTGTTTGAAGGATTTCAAACATTTTGGACTGCAGGCAACCATAGAGATGGGGCAGTTTAGAGGAAAATTAAAGCCAGTGGCTTTATTTGAGTTTCTATAACCTTTGGGCTTGCTGATAACATTGATTGAGTTGTTTATTGATTTCCTACAGAATATGAACTCAAGGGAGGTCAAACTGTAATGTGTATGATGCTCGGCCAACTACCAAGGCAGAGAGGGCTCCTGCAGGTGGAGCCCAGGTGGCCTTTCTGTTGGTTGCAGCTCCAGCTCCACCTCCTTTCTAAGCACATAAATCTCCCTACTGCACTAAATCTCCACATGAAGTGAACAGAAGCTCCACACTGAGGCAGGCAGAGAGTAGCACACACAGCTGAAAGGAAACTCAGAGGAGGGAATCGCCAAGAAAAGTGGCCATGGAGCTAATCCCAAGCTTTTCCCTGGAAACCTGGGTTCTCCTGGCTACTGGCCTGGTGCTCCTCTATCTGTGAGTAACCATCAGGCTCATCTCCTCTGTAACCTGGGTCTTGGGGTGCTTAGCAGAAAAGGGGGTTCCCTTAGTTTTTTAAAGTTCAAAGTAAATGGAGGAGAATTGCTCTAGCATCAGGTGCTATGGGCACCAAATGGGTTATTATTTATCTTAACCACATCTGTTGAAGGAGTTAGCTTTACTCCCGAGTTGCTGTTAGCATAGTTAGGAGGGGTTGTGATATTATTTGCTCCTGAGAATGACCCTCTGACTGACTACCAGTTTGCATGGACCTAGAGTAGTCAACCAGAGTCCATCAAGGGCAAATTAAAAACAACTGGCCCACGTGCAGCATAGTCCTCACTGATTCCCATGGCTGGGAATCCTGGAGGCAAGGAGCAACGTGGGTTTTTGTTTCATTCTCTCCGACTTGGATTCTGTACCTGCTGCAAGAATCATGAGGAATGTTTGGCCCCTTTGTCACTCAGGAGTTCCTGCTCCAGACCCTCTTTCCAGGTGTCATTTACACAAGGCACGGGGTACACTCTGACTTTGTTTGGAGGCCTGAGACCGAGCACCCTTTTTTTCATACTCATCCCTCCTCCTTTTCTGCGCCCCTCCTCAGGGCATCCATTCCTAAGACTCAGTTCCTGCACCCTGTACTCTGCAGAAATTATCTAGTTTCCAAATGAGAAAGCTTAAGATTGGAGGAGAGTTTGTAGAAACTTTGAAATTATATTCATTTTTTTCACCTTTTCTTTCAATCTCTGGATGAGTTAGAATCGGTATACAAATTTATTTTCCCTGTGATTTGAAATCTACTAAGCCTACAAGTCCATTCTGAAGGAGATCAGCCCTGGGATTTCTTTGGAAGGAATGATGCTAAAGCTGAAACTCCAGTACTTTGGCCACCTCATGCGAAGAGTTGACTCATTGGAAAAGACTCTGATGCTGGGGGGGATTGGGGGCAGGAGGAGAAGGGGACGACAGAGGATGAGATGGCTGGATGGCATCACTGACTCTATGGACGTGAGTCTGAGTGAACTCCAGGAGTTGGTGATGGACAGGGAGGCCTGGGGTGCTGCGATTCATGGGGTCGCAAAGAGTCGGACACGACTGAGCGACTGAACTGAACTGAAGCCTACAAGAGGCACAAGCCCGAGTCCAGTTTGGATTTTAAGTGATTTTTCCCTAATAAGTATGGCACAGGAGGTTGAATCAAAACCATCTAGTAGAAAAATTCCTTTCAATGTTGAGATTCTGTTATCATGCATTAGGTTGGGACAGGAGTTACTTCCAATGAGTGGTTAGAGATACCCCTGCAAATCACATTTGGATTCTGTCAGTTTCATTTTCACTAAGTGTAGGGAATCATGATGCCATGAACGTGGGTAATATTAACCTCATTTTAATTACTTGAAAGAAATATTAGGAAATTAAGGTATTGCAGCAATATATTTTCTGTCTGATATTATAAAATAATGTGGAACAGTTTAATTTCATTCTATTTAGGACTAGATTTTAAAAATTGATGTGAGTATTTCCAGCATGTGTTTCTTCCCTGAAGGATAAATAAGGACTGTTGTCCAGTACCTAGAAAGGTATGTAAATAAATTCACCCTCTAGAATAATGCCTTGAATATGAATCTAGTGTAGTAAAATATTCCTGTGATATATCTTTTTAAATATACATGTCCGGCAAGCTATTTTAATCTCCAGGGCAGATGAGTATACAGGCCTGGGAGCCGGTGATGATATGAGAGGGATCCAGAAAGAGATTGGGATGGAGGGGAGAATATTCCTCTTTCCTCAGAGCAGACCCCCCTCCCCATCCTCCCAGAGATTCTCCTCAGACCCGGTCCCACAGGAGGTCAGCAGGGTTGCTATCACATCTGCTTGAAGCCTGGGGTGAAGACACAATCTCAGTCACACTGTGTGTGGTCCGTCTGACAGTGGGGCTGGTACTAAAGCTAGTGTCCCCACCAGGCAAACATCCCTGTAGTCTGAGAAGGTACTGGTGCAGCCAGGAATCAGCTGCTGCAGGCAATGCTCTTGTTATGCCAACACAATGTAAAGGCTGTAAAAATGTTGGCTTTATCTTTAGTCCCTTCCTTTTTACCCAAAATAGCATTATTGCACGAACCAAAAAGTGAAGAGCTAGAAAGAAGCCAAATAATTCACTCAGTCCACCTGCTGCCTTGGTGGAACCACGTGAGTTTAGACACTAGACCAGAGCTTTCTGTGGGACCAGTGTTGCCAACACGGTTACTCAATTGCTTGGCATCACTTTTGAGTTCATGTACCACACTGAAGGTTCAGAAGCAGACATTGACTTGCCCTGTTTGTGAAGAGAAACAGGAAAGGAAGACAAACAAAAGGGGGAGCAACTGGGGTGGGAATAGCCGAGGCCACCCCTTTTGTGGCAGTTGGTGCCCACACCTCCACCACTTGCTCTGGAGGAGAGAGAGATAAGCCAACTGTGCTTCGTCAAGGGACCTCTGTGTGTGCTTCCAGCATAGGTCTGTCCATGAAATTTTGGGGGTTTCTCTTATCACATATTGTAAAATTGCTGGATTTGTGCAGAAATTTGAACCTGTGCTACCTTAAAGGTTACCTTCCAAAAAGGAGAGACAAGATCTTCATTTAATATTCTGAAGTTTTTTATGGTCACTCATTTTTTGTCACACAAAGTGTCTTTTGCTCTACATGGGAAGGTAACAGAAGACTGGGAACCCAGATATCTCTTTGCTGAAAGTGCCTGTAGGGCATTATGAACACACACAGCATGTTTTCAACTATACCTTACTAATTTAACTCTACAGAGTTAGCCTCGGAGGCCTAGCAGGTTCACATTTAAACCATAGATGGCAGTCTCTTCCTTCAGCCTCTCTTTTCCTGCACTTTGTCATCTCTCAGCAACACCAGAATGAGCAGGCTTGCAAAGATCTAGAACCTGGAGTTGTGGGCTTGCACACATAATACATGAAGGATAACCTTCAGGCAGGCCTGTGATAGGGAGCACCAGCTTGATTGGTTTTTAAGATAGTTGAAGTGCAGAGGCTTTGTGATTGAGCATCTTTAGAAAAACGAATGTAAATCAGGCACTGGGCTTAGCAGGTGGTTGGAGGACCTGATGCCATGAGTTGGGGAGTGGTCTGGAGACAGATCCTTTAGTCATTGATTCATTTATACAGTTTCAGGGAACAAAAGAGTCAATCACTGCAACTTATTTGTAGTTCAAGTCAACCAAATTGAACACAGAGCCATGGGTGTAGCTGAAAGGTGCTCAATTTCTATGATGGCAATGGAAGCCTTGAATGCAGTTTTCATTCTACAGACAGGAACACTGTGCTTGCTTTAAATCCTGCTCTTGAAGACAGAATTAAGAAGAATCAGATCTTGAAATGAGGTCAGATCATGGAGGGAGCTCTGAGGCATTGGCCACTTGATGGGAAGAGCTTACTCATTCAAAAAGAACCTGATGCTGGAAAAGATTGAGGACAGAAGAGGGTTGGATAGCATCACTGACTCAATGAACATGGGTTTGAGCACACTCCAGGAGACAGTGAAGGACAGGGAAGCCTGGCATGTTGCAGTCCATAGGGTCACAATGAATCGGAAATGACTGAGTGACTAAACAAGAAAACATCAGAGGAAAGGAGAAGGATGAGAACAAGGCCAAGGCAGAGCCTAGGAACTCTGTCACTGAGTGGATGCAGAAAACCAAAATCTCAGGTTTGATACAGAAAGAGAAAGTTTCCCCTTTGTATCTAGAATGAAAATCTCTAAACCATGGAAGAATCAACTTACTAATTACATATGAATGATTTTTTTTGGAGGAATTATAGCATAAACCTCTCAGGAGCTCCAAAATTATAAACATTTATCAAGCATCCACTCTAAGATTGGGACCATCAAGATTTCAGCTGCTATTTATGGTCTCACTGTGGAGGAGGGAAAGAAGATGAATGAAAGTAATTATTGCTTTTGGAATTGCTGGTATTTATTGCTTACATGTTACTTCTCTAGGCTGATGGTTCCAGTTCTGAATCACTGACTAGCCAGCTCCAGCACTTATTCCACAATTCCTGACCTGGATTTTCTCTTTCACTTCATAGATATGGAACTTATTCACATGGACTGTTTAAGAAGCTGGGGGTTCCTGGCCCAAGACCTCTGCCTCTTTTTGGAAACATTCTGTCCTACCGAAAGGTGTGTGTTGTTTGATGTCCCTTTTTTGCTTCTTATGGTTGCAAATCCCAGCTGAGTTCCATAGTAAATATTCTCCAACTCAGTAGGCAGTTGTCAGTTTTCATATTTCCCAGAAATGGCATCATAGGCCCCACACACACATGCCCTCTTTATCCCAGGCCTCTATTGTCAGCTGTTAAGAGCCTCAGGTTTGCCTCCTCAGACAGTCAAGCTCTCTTGGCTGAGTCAGCATAGGACTTGAAGTTCCATCTTATAAGCTTTGTGAAGAGGATCTTCTCTCTGCCAGGTGCAGATTCCCAGCAAGGCAAAGTCTTGCTAATTATCAGGAGAAAACCATGAAGGGATGCCTGGTCGTGACTCATTAAGCAGTGTACAATATAGTTAGATGAGTCCTGTTGGTAGCATCAGCTCTGGGTTCCCTTTTTTCTCCTTTCTCCTGAATTGCTTGGATGCTTCAGTTCTAATGTATCAGGTAATTTGCACATACTTGGAGTTTCTCAAGAACTGCTAATGCCTGCAGGTTTCTTTTCTTTTCTTTTTTTTTTTTTTTTTTGCATTTTCTGCTTTACCTCTTGCTACACATGACATCTTTTGGGATAAGAAAAATGGAACAAAAGCTTTCTTCTTTTCTGTGCCTTCAAAGCAGGCAACTCATGGATGAATTTGAGCAGGGAATGAGTGTAACTGCGGCAAGGTTGTCTATTTACTTCAGCTATTTAACCACTAAATAAGTTGTGGAGGTTTTTAAAAATAAGGCAGAATCACATATACAAAAATCACTAGAAAGGATATGATTTGACAAAATTATTAGAAGTTTAATTTAACTGAAAGGAATGTACCAGGTGGCAGATGGACTGTGAATTCTGATATTCATTCCTCTCTGATGCCTCCCCAGGGCCTGGCCCCTGAACTGAAGGTTGTGAGCTGAGTTCAGATGTGCAGGGGCAGAGCCCTGTGTGGAGGCTGCTCTCTGGCTCAGATTTCCTGTCCTGCAGACATGAGGCTTGTTTCTCAGATCCTGATTCTCCCAACTGAGGTCTTCACTGTCTCATTACTGCCTCAGAATTTCCTGAATGTTTTTCCATCTGAAGAAGCAGTGATTTCCTCTCTACCTTTCCCAGGTGAACTCCTTAGGAGATGCACCCCAACCCACAGTTCTTGAGCCCTTCATTTACTTGTTAAAGCATTAAATATCATGATAGAAACTTAGGGACAGGCTTTTTTTAAGTTACAGAAGTAAAACCTCAGGCCAGATGTTTAAAACGCACTGTTCTTTATATATCTGTGGCATCGCCGCATCTTTTCTGTGCTGAGCTGGAAAACTAGAAGGCGAGTCCACTTTGTCATGCATTCAGTCACTCACTCACTTTCTCATGGAACACACACCCCTTAGACGTCTTTAAAAATCTGGGAGATTAGAAGACATTACTGGTGCTTTAACTTCCTTATTCTGCTGAAATTCTAGAAAGAGCTCATGAGATAAATGAAAAGGCTGTTAAACTAGGAGATGAAAGTGTGTGTAGGAAACCCTTACTTCCCTCATTTCCAGTTTTGTCACATGCCCATGGTGGATTAGAGATTAAGAGATTTTAGACAACACATGCACAAGCAAAAAGCCTTCAGAAGACAAGAAGTAATTAGTATTCACTGTCAGGGGTAAGTGCTTAGTATCTATAATATTCAAAGAAAATTCACGAGTGGTTTTAAATTGTCAGTTACAAATATCTCCTCTACTTTCCCTCCTTTCCCTTAAGACATTTGTGAATAAGAACTTCCCTCCAACTGCCAGTGAAAAATAGTAGTTTTGTGAATTAGAGATAGAGTTCAATACAGGATGTTAATAATGTAATATTGTTTTTCCTTATAGGGTGTTTGTGAATTTGATGAAGAATGTTTTAAAAAGTATGGGAAAATGTGGGGGTAAGTATTCTGAAAACTCCCATCGGACACACTTGTTGTAATAATCCTGCCCTCCCCTGGTGGTGTGGAGGGCACTCTCAGTCCAGAGCTTCTTGGAATGAAGTCATTTGCTGTAAAGCTTGCAGGCTTGTTCTACCAGAGATCCCAGAGGCCGCAGGTATCCGGGTCCACAGTCTGAACCAGGCCTGGGGGGGGTCACAGGTCATCACTTTTCTCCAAACTTTGAGGCCCAGCGACTCCTAGCATCACTTTCTGTCCAGGATCTCACTCTTCCTCCCCTTTTCCGTTTTTCTCTCCTTAGGTTACCTTTAGTTGCATAAAATGCATTATCTCAGAACATTCTAATATGTGCTCATAAATGAATCTTATGACCCTTTTCCACATGATTCTCTTTTAATTTAAACCCAATATCCTTTATTTAAATTCTGGATTTAATATGTCCTTTCGGAAAAATTGATGAAGGTTATAGGTTAACATAATGGGAAATCATATTTGCTTAGCTTTTTACTTTCTCTGCATGTATGGAGTTTGTTTGTTTGTTTGTTTGTTAATTTTCAGGTAAGATTTTCCAATAGAATTGTATCCAGTGATTGTTTTATCTACTGTTTTTCTCCGATTTTGAGGAGATGTAGGGTATATATATCTAACCCAGAGTGTGTCAGGTGGGCTTTAGGAGCTGTTGGAGGTTTGGTGAGAGCAGAGGGAGAAGTGTCTTGTGGTGCTTCTTTGCCAACAGCAAGTGGCAGAGGCTCTACCTATCCAGACCTCTTCCTCTTCTCTCATGAGGCCCTCAGAAACCATGGGAACCTGTGAGTTGCCATCGCCCCAAATGTCAGCCTGGTTGAGGGGAAAGAATACATAGCACTGGGACACTACTGGCCCAGCTCCAGCTGCCCCGCCAACAGTTAGTACCTGTGAGCTCTGACTGGAGTCCCTTTTTCATGGTGGATCCCAGTTCCCTTTTTAGAAAATGGTTCTCATGCTTGGATATATGAGGAGCACCTGGGAAAGCTTGTTATAGAGTTTGACCCCACTCATCAGTACACAGAATCACTATGATCTGAAGTGAGTTCAAAAATCTGAATTGTGATTGTTAGAGAAATTATTAAGACGGGAGTGACATCATGAATATAAAGGGTCACCCGAAACCACTGTTTCTTCTCCATCCAAGTGTTGTTGCAAAACCATGATGGGAAGAAGGGAATAGTCCAAGTAATATGGTCAGTCAGGTGGAAGAGCAGATTAAGCGCCTCCCCAACCCCTCCTGTCACTGCTTCAGCACTAAGTGCTCTTGACACCACTTACACCCTCTGAGTTTTATAACAGCCTTTGGAAATGGGCAAAAGTAAGTGCATTGTTTCTCTGCAATTTTTTATGCGATCACAAAATGATTTGAAATTCTCCTGTGGAGTTAAGGGAACATGTAGAAAATCTTCCAATTTGTTCTAGCCATTGCAAGTGATTGATAGTGAAATCAAAATATCAGAAGACAGTAAATAACTCAGAGTAAACTTCATGCCAGTGGCCCATTCCCATGAAGGGACATCCTGACAGTCAGGAGATCAGGTCAAACAGTGACGTACCACATCTGAGGAGTCAGCTTTGTGTGAGAGGTGGGTCAGATGTGGGCCTGCCGAGCTGGTGATGGATGTCATCTACATGGAGCCTGAGGCCGGTGGGACCCATATAATGAAAACAAAATATTTAAAAGATGAATTGTACATGCTTTTCTGATTTTTTTCATTCTCTTTTTCCTTTTGTTCAAATTATCCTGAACTTGATGCTACCAAGGAGAGATCACTATTTAAATTTTTTCCTTTAAAAAATATAAACTAATAAGCAAATTTTAGAAAATAGGACAGAAAAGAAAATCTCTCATAATCTCACTGTCAGTTGTGGAGCATTCCAAATCTTCTTCCATTTGCAGATATATTGTTACATATTTATGATAGATGTGTCTACAGTTTTCATCTAATATTATATGCATTTTCATGCTTTGGGTATGTCTTCAAAAATGACTGAGTAGATGGTCTCCCCTTAATTATTTTTAAATTATCAGATAATCTACTTTCTTCAGTTATTTACTAACCTAACTTCCTTCTTGATAATGAAATACATTAAACCTACAAAAATTATGGAAAATGATATAGGAAATACCCATATACCTACCACCTAGAATTAGCAGTGTTTTCATGGTACTTTTAATGATGACCTTAGAAGGATGGATTATGTAATGTTAAGATAAATATCTGGACTTCTAGGTATGGCTCCAGCTGCAGAAAATGGTTCCTTAAATTTAATCAGCTCTGTTTTCCCTACACAGGATTTTTGAAGGTAAACATCCTCTTTTGGTTATCACAGATCCAGACATGATCAAAACAGTACTAGTGAAAGAATGTTATTCTGTCTTCACAAACCGGAGGGTAGGCATCCATTTTTTTAATTTGCAATTTGCTTATTAGATATGCATTTTGAAATATGTTATAAATTAGCAAGATGTTGTCAAAAGAGAAAAACACAGAGAGGCTGGATGTCATGTACCTTTCATCCTGATTCCTCCAATGGCAATACACTGATTAATTAGACTACAATTTCAAAGCAGAAAATTGACATTCATACTATCCACAGAGCTTATTGTGATTTCTTCAGTTTCATGCTCACTCATTGTGTATGTCTTGCTCTATGAAAATGAGTCCTAGATGTAGATTTTGTAGCTACCACGACAATCAATGTACAGAACTGTTCCATCCCTACAAGGCTCCATCGTACTGTTTTTTTTAATATTTGCGGCAAGTAGCTTGTTTTTTCCTCTTATCAGGATCTTTAGCATAGCAAATACTGCTCTTTAAATTTTGATGAGAGATTTATCAGTTTTCCCTTTTGTGGATTTTGCCTTTGTTGTCAAGTCCAAAATATCTTAGGCATTGCAGATTTTCTTCTATTTTGTCCCTAAGCATTAAATCATTTTATGTTTTACCTTTAAGTCTATAATCCATTTTGTATTAGTTTCTGTGTAACATGTGAGGTTAAGTTTTTGGTTTTTTTTGGCATCTAAATGTCTGATTTGCTCCAGCACCATTTATGGAAAGACTATCCATTTAAAATAATTTATTTATTTAATATTTATTTATTGTATTTTTAGCTGGGCTGGGTCTTCATTGCTGTGCTCAGGCTTGAGCCTGGCAGTGTGCAGGTGTGTGGCTGCAGAGGTTAGCTGTGGGCAGGTGTGTCAGTGCAGTCGAGTGACAGTAGTAAGGACTGGCTTTAGGCATGTGAGCATCTGCAGGGGCCTCTGATGGTGTTTTGCACATGCGCATCAAAAAAGATTGGCTGCTGGTGTGGACCCTGGGTCTTGTAGCATCAGTGGTGGCACTAACTGGGCAGCTCTAGTGGGGTTGGAGGCAGTAGGGTAGAGCTCATGTAACTGCCTTAACATCATGAGTGTTGAATTAAAGGTGGCTAATTGATCAGTTGATTGGGAGAAAGGCTACAAGCACTGGTCAGTTTCAGTGGGATCAGAAGCTGCACATGGCTCTTCCTTTCCCTTTCCGGCCCCTTCCCTCCCCTCTCCTTCCCCTGCCTGCCATCTCTTCCTAGACATTCCAGTCCTAAACCCAAAGAGGGGCCACAGTAGGTGGGGAGCCTCACACATCAAGGGGTGGGGCCAGAGAAGGAGGACAGTGGCTCCAAGTCAGAGACTGAGCGGGGAGGGGAGGGTGTCCACAGGGATGGCAGCCGGGCACTGAAGTGAGAGTGCAAGTAGCTCAGTCATGTCCGACATGCTGAGACCCCATGGACTATAGAGTCCATAGAATTCTTCAGGCCAAAGTGCTGGAGTGGGTAGCTTTTTCCTACTCCAGGAGATCTTCCCAACCCAGGAATTCAACCCAGGTCTCCTGCATTGCAGGCAGATTCTTTACTAGCTGAGCCACAAGAGAAGCCCAAGAATCCTGGAGTGGGTAGCCTTTCCCTTCTTCAGGGGATCTTCCTGACCCAGAAATCGAACCAAGGTCTACTGCATTGCAGGCGGATTCTTTACCAACTGAGCCACCAGGGAAGCCCCTTTCACTTTCACTGGTAAGGGAACCCAAAATACTCACTTGTGGTGGTGGCTCATAGGGTGAGAGGGCATTGTGAGTGGAAAGGGATGGATTGTGGATTCGCTCCATAAAGGAGGACTGATCAAGTAATAATATAGAAAGGATGATGGAAGCCGGCATTCTCACCATTGGAGAAGAAGTCACAGGTTCAGAGACTGAGAAACTTGACTAAACCTTGTGGAGTCACCGACTGAATTATCAGTGTAAATCCACACTTTTGTATGTAGATAGATGATAACAGGCCAGATGATATAGACAGATGACAGATAGATAAAGTTAAAGACAGGTGTGTGTGTGTGTGTGTGTTTGTGTAGCTACGGAAGCACATTATACGTGCTGCTTTCCACTGATGTAGTGTAGACACCTGAGCAGCTGCAGGGGTCTGGGATGGGGTTTTGCACATGTCCAGCCCAAAAGATCAGGGCTGGCAGCTGGTGTGGATCCTGGGTCTCAGGACGTCACTGGCTGGAGCAGCTCTTTTGGGGGTTGAGGGGAAAGGCAGGACTTAGGCAATTGGAGTCTGCTAATGTAGAACCGGGGAGAGTGATCAGCACCAAAATTTTCAGAGGTTTTCCAGTGACTATGCTGGCACTTGGTTTCGTCATAGCAAAGTTTCTGGGGCTTTCTGCAGAGCAGGGTGCAGAGAACCATAGTCACTCCTGCTTCGTGGTTGACACTGGTAGTCCCTGCCCTTCTTCTTTGTTCCTAGTTGTCTCTAGATGTCTCGGCTCTGCCCATCTCTGGGTGGGGTGAAAGCAAAGCAGGTCATTTGTGCAATGTTCTGAAAGGCTGGAGAAACTGGTCACTGATCCTGTTGTCTCTTTTAGTCTTTTTTTTTCCCAGCAAGGGAAAATGTCTCAGGCTGCAGAATTTCCTCTTGCTGCTGAGCAGTGCTGGCCTAGGGGAAGGGATGATGCAAACAAAATGCAACTCTTCTTACTCTTTTTGTGAGCTATTTTCAAGTGTGCTCTGTTGCATTGCTGACGCTTCTTAGACCTATTTTCACTTATCGTGAGCTGTCTAATTGTGAGACAACAAAATCTGGAGTCTCCACTCTGGTGCTGAGTCTCCTGTCTTGGAGATGTCACTTTGGTATTTCATCATTAAAGTGCTATTAGCTGTAGGTCTTTTTGTAGATGCTCTTTATCAAGTTGAGGAAATTTCTTTGTCTTCTTGTTTTGTGAGTTTTATCATGAATGAGTATTGGAGCAATCTATTTTAAAACAAAATATAAATTTGAAAGATTGAGGAAGTTTTCAAACAGGCTGGCTTCATATGTCTGTCCCAAAATGAGAAATAGAATTGTCTTCTCCTTTCCATTCCTGGGGGAAAATGTAGGGGAAAATATTTTCCATGTCATTGTGCAATTTTTTTCAGAATATGAAGTAGATTCATAAAATTTTGCATAATTAGTACTTCTTAAAAAGCCCCGACCATATCAGCACATTCCTTTCTCCAGTTGATCAGGCTGTTGCTGCTGCTAAGTCGCGTCAGTCGTGTCCAAGTCTGTGTGACCCCATAGACGGCAGCCCACCAGGCTCCACCATCCCTGGTATTCTCCAGGCAAGAACACTGGAGTGGGTTGCCATTTCCTTCTCCAAAGCATGAAAGTGAAAAGTGAAAGTGAAGTCACTCAGTCGTTTCGACTCTTAGCGACCCCATGGACTGCAGCCCACCAGGCTCCTCCGTCCATGGGATTTTCCAGGCAAGAGTACTGGAGTGGGGCCCTCTCCATGATCAGGCTGTAAATATATGTAAAGACAGAAGTAATCTGAGGCAAAATGCAGTCTGTCAAGGTTATCTGGGTGGCTGTCACCAATCCCTTTCTTCTCTGCATAGCCCAGGAAGATGAACTAGATGTTATTCCCTTCTACCCCCCGGAAGAACCCTTTCTGTACTACATAGGTCATTTGCATTTAAAAAGAGATTGGAATATGAAGGCTGGAAACCACATCAAGTGGCTGAATGTCTCTTCCACATTCACAGGAACCTAGACATTCAGGATAAATGTTTATTGTGCATCTAGCATAGGGCCTGGTACTACACAGATAGTCACTAAAGATTTGTTGAATACATTGTTCCCAAATTATTAACACATTTTCCACAACTGTTGAGACTTCCAACACTTAGGTAGGGTTAAATTTGCTTTCAACTCTAGGTTTTTGGTCCAATGGGAATTATGAAAAATGGTGTTTCTGCGGCTGAGGATGAACAATGGAAGAGAATGCGGACATTGCTGTCTCCAACCTTCACCAGTGGGAAGCTCAAGGAGGTAAGAAAAGAAGAGAGTTTTCCATGAGTAGCTTAAATATTAGGATAGAAAATAAATTCATATCCCTGTCCAAGAGTGGTATGCCAAATTTGAGTTTCCTAAAATGGTTCTTATCTTCACATCCTAAAAGAGACATCGTCAGATTCATAATAAAATGTCCCTTATGGCTGCATGCCCCTGAAAACCAGGTTCTTCTGAAACTTGAGTCTCCGCATTTAACTCCCAGTGCTGTTGCGTTTTGTGTCTAGATGTTCCCTATCATTGGGAAGTATGGAGATGTGTTGGTGAGGAACCTGAGGAAGGAAGCAGAGAAAGGCACGTCCGTCAACATGAAAGAGTAAGTAGGGGTGAAGCTGCT
Organism: Capra hircus; assembly: GCF_001704415.2. Taxonomy (NCBI): domain Eukaryota; kingdom Metazoa; phylum Chordata; class Mammalia; order Artiodactyla; family Bovidae; genus Capra; species Capra hircus. The sequence continues at coordinate 37,561,086 of NC_030832.1, read as the reverse complement.
GGTCCTCTGAGCTCCATGGAGACCCTTGTGTTTCGTGCCTTGGAGCCAACTTCCTACTGCTGAGTTACTCTAGTGACCAGACAGAAGTAGGTGTATGGTGTTACAACTCCGACTGGCCGGCCAGGCAAGAATGAGTGTTGGCTCATCAAAATATCAGAAGGTATCTTCTGTGTACATGAGTCAGGATTAATTTATCTGATTAAGTGTCACCTTGGGTATTCCGGGAGACAAAAATACAGTTTGGTCTTAAGTCAGGGAGCGTGATGCCTCCATCTCTGTTGTTTTTTTCCAAGATTGCTTTGGCTATTTATGGTCTTGTATGGTTCCATATAAAGTTGAGGATTATTTGTTCTAGTTCTGTGTAAAGTAACACAGGTATTTTGATAGGGATCATGCTAGATCTATAGATTGCTTTGGGTAACATGAACATTTAGGCAACATTAATTGTCCCAATCCATGTACATGTGATATCTTTCCATTTCTTTGTACCACCTTCAATTTCCTTCATTGTTTTATAGTTTTCATAGTATAGGTCTTTTACCTCCCTGGTTAAGTTTATCCCTCAGTGTCTTATTCTTTTTAATGTGATTTTAAACGGAAATGTTTTATTATTTTCTGTTTCTGATAGTTCTTTATTACTATATAGAAAAGTCCCAGATGTCTACAAATTAATCATGTACCTGTCACTTTACTGAATTTATTTATTGTAGATTTTTGGTGGAACTTCCGGGTTGCCTATATAAAATATTATTTCATCTGCAAATAGTAATAGTTTCACATGTTCCCTTCCAATTAGGATGCCCTTTATTTCTTTTTCTTGTCTGATTCCTGTGGCTAGGACTTCCCATAGTATATTGAATAGAAGTGGAAAGAGTGGGCATCCATGTCTTGTTCCTGATTTTAGAGAGTACTGGCACAAGACAGACACATATCAATTGAATAAAATTGATAGGCCCAAAATAAACTGATATACTTAGAGTCAATTAACCTATGATAAAGAAAGCAAGAATATACAATGGAGAAAAGACAGTCTCTTCAATAAGTGTACTGGGAAAACTGGACAACTACATGTAAAGAATGAAAATAGAACATTTTCTCATACCCAATAGAAAAACTAACTCAAAATGAATTAAAGATCTAAGTATAAGTCTGAAAACCATAAAAACATAGAAGAAACAATAGGCAGAATGCTCTTTGACATAAATCATAACATGTTTTCAGATTTAACTCTTAAGGCAAAGAAAATAAGAGCAAAAGTAAACAAATGACCTAAATTTTTCAGTTCAGTTCAGTCGCTCAGTCATGTCTGATTCTTTGCAACCCCATGAATTGCAGCACACCAGGCCTCCCTGTCCATCACCAACTCCCAGAGTTCACTCAAACTCATGTCCATCGAGTCGGTGATGCCTTCCAGCCATCTCATCCTCTGTCGTCCCCTTCTCCTCCTGCCCCCAATCCCTCCCAGCATCAGTGTCTTTTCCAATGAGTCAACTCTTCGCATGAGGTGGCCAAAGTACTGGAGTTTCAGCTTCAGCATCATTCCTTCCAAAGAACACCCAGGGCTGATCTCCTTCAGAATGGACTGGTTGGATCTCCTTGCAGTCCAAGGGACTCTCAAGAGTCTTCTCCAACACCACAGTTCAAAAGCATCAATTCTTCAGCGCTCAGCCTTCTTCACAGTCCAACTCTCACATCCATACATGACCACTGGAAAAACCATAGCCTTGACTAGACGGACCTTTGTTGGCAAAGTAATGTCTCTGCTTTTGAATATACTATCTAGGTTGGTCATAACTTTTCTTCCAAGGAGTAAGCGTCTTTTAATTTCATGGCTGCAATCACCATCTGCAGTGGTTTTGGAGCCCCCCAAAATAAATCTGACATTGTTTCCACTGTTTCCCCATCTATTTCCCATGAAGTGATGGGACCAGATGCCATGATCTTCGTTTTCTGAATGTTGAGCTTTAAGCCAACTTTTTCACTCTCCTCTTTCACTTTCATCAAGAGACTTTTTAGTTCCTCTTCACTTTCTGCCGTAAGGGTGGTGTCAGCTGCATATCTGAGGTTATTGATATTTCTCCTGGCAATCTTGATTCCAGCTTGTGCTTCTTCCAGCCCAGTGTTTCTCATGATGTGCTCTGCATATAAGTTAAATAAGCAGGGTGACAATATACAGCCTTGACGTAATCCTTTTCCTATTTGGAACCAGTCTGTTGTTCCATGTCCAGTTCTAACTGTTGCTTCCTGACCTGCATATAGGTTTCTCAAGAGGCAGGTCAGGTGGTCTGGTATTCCCACCTCTTGCAGAAAATTCCACAGTTTATTGTGATCCACACAGTTAAAGGCTTTGGCATAGTCAATAAAGCAGAAATAGATGTTTTTCTGGAACTCTCTTGCTTTTTCCATAATCCAGCAGATGTTGGCAATTTGATCTCTGGTTCCTCTGCCTTTTCTAAAACCAGCTTGAATATCTGGAAGTTCACGGCTCACGTATTGCTGAAGCCTGGCTTGGAGAATTTTGAGCATTACTTTACTAGCATGTGAGATGAGTGCAATTGTGCAGTAGTTTGAGCATTCTTTGGCATTGCCTTTCTTTGGGATTGGAATGAAAACTGACCTTTTCCAGTCCTGTGGCCACTGCTGAGTATTCCAAATTTGCTGGCATATTGAGTGCAGCACTTTCACAGCATCATCTTTCAGGATTTGAAATAGCTCAACTGGAATTCCATCATCTCCACTAGCTTTGTTCGTAGTGATGGTTTCTAAGGCCCACTTGACTTCACATTCCAGGATGTCTGGCTCTAGATGATTGATCACACCATCATGATTATCTGGGTCATGAAGATCTTTTTTTTACAGTTATTCTGTGTATTCTTGCCACCTCTTCTTAATATTTTCTGCTTCTGTTAGGTCCATATCATTTCTGTCCTTTATTGAGCCCATCTTTGCATGAAATGTTCCCTTGGTATCTCTAATTTTCTTGAAGAGATCTCTAGTCTTTCCCATTCTGTTCTTTTCCTCTATTTCTTTGCATTGATGGCTGAGGAAGGCTTTCTTATCTCTTCTTGCTATTCTTTGTAACTCTGCATTCAGATGCTTATATCTTTCCTTTTCTCCTTTGTTTTTCACTTCTCTTCTTTTCACAGCTATTTGTAAGGCCTCCCCAGATAGCTATTTTGCTCTTTTGCATTTCTTTTCCATGGCATTGGTCTTGATCCCTGTCTCCTGTACAATGTCACAAACCTCATTCCATAGTTCATCAGGCACTCTATCTATCAGATCTAGTCCCTTAAACCTATTTCTCTCTTCCACTGTATAATCATAAGGGATTTGATTTAGGTCATACCTGAATTGTCTAGTGGTTTTCCCTACTTTCCTAATTTTTTACTTTTATCTAATTGAACTTAAAAGTCTTTTACACAGTGAAGTAAAATATTGATAAGATGAAAAGACAGCCTTGTAAATGGATGGGAGAAGTAATTTGCAAATGATGTGATGATAAGAGATTAGTATCCAAAATATGTAAATGTCTCATACAACTCAATATCTAAATAACAAACAACCCAATGAAAAAATGAGCAGAAGATCTTAATAGACATTGTTTCAAGGGAAGATATACAGTTGAAAAGATGTTCAACATTGCAAATCATCAGAGAAATGCATATCAAAATCACAAAATCATCCAAAACCTGTAAGTTTGGGTGAGGATGTGGAGGAAAGGAAACCCTGGTACAAGGTTGGTGGACTGTCAATTGATGCAGCCACTGTGGGAAACCGTATGGAGGTTTCTCCAAAAGCTTAAAGAGAACTATTGTCTGTGTTCCGTCATGTCCCACTCTCTGTGACCCCACAAGACTGTAGCCCGCCAGGCTCCTGTGTCCATGGGACTTCCCAGGCAAGAATACTGGATTGGGTAGCCGTTCCCTTCTGCAGGGGATCTTCCTGACCCAGGGATCGAACCCAAATCTCCTGCATTGCAGGCAGTTTCTTTACCACTGAGCCACCCAGGAAGCTAAGAACTGTCATATGATCCAGCAATTCCACCCTGGGTATACATCCAGTGAAAATGAATACACTAATTTGAAAAGGTACATGCACCCCAGTGTTTATATCAGCTTTACTTACAGCAGCCAAGATATGGAAGCAACGTAAGTATCTGTCAGTGGATGAACGCTTAAAGATGTGCCGCATGGCTGTATACACACACACACACCAGAGATATTACTGAGCCATAAGAAGAATGAGACTGTGCCGTTTACAACATGCATGGACCTAGAGGGTATTATGCCTAATGAAGTAAGTTAGACAGAGAATGACAAATGTGGCATGTTATCATTTATACATGGAATCTAAAAATAAAATGAATAAATATCAATATAACAAAACAGAAACAGACTCACAGTGTGGAAAACAAAGTGGTGGTTACCAGTGGGAAGTAGGAAGGGGAGTGCACGGTAGGATAGAGGATTAAAGGGCACAAACGACAATGTATAACATAACTGTGCTACAGGGATAGATACATAACAAGGAATGTATTCAGTATTTAATAATAACTGTAAATGGAGTATTTAAAATCGCTCTTCTACACCTGTAATTAATGTGATATTGTATGTCAACTCTGGTTTTGCTCTAAAAGGGAATCAGCTCTGAGCACAGGTTCTGTGGTGAGCTGAGACCCAGATCAATGTCCCCTTTGTTGACTCCCCAGGAAGAGTGAATTTACTCCCTTTGCTCTGCTCAGACACAGTTCTTATACACCTTTTATTGCCCATAGTCAAAGCACACTACTGTCCTTTGTCTGATTGTGGGTTCTGTCCTTCTATGACTGAGCTTCTTGAGTTTGGCAGTGGGGGCGTCTAACTTGCCTTAGTGTCCCCATCCCCCCAGCACAGGGGCAGTTGCATCATTCACACCTCATACACACCTCAGGAGTGAGTGATAGTAGCAGGCAGTCTTCCGTGATCCAGCAGGTGGTTCTCAGAGAGTGTGGCTCTTGACCTGTCTTGCCTGGGCATCTGATTTTATATGATTTTCTTGTTGACTCTGTTGGATATGGATAGTCAGCTGGTCCCGATTGTAATTGTCTGTGTTTATCTTTCTCTACTCAGCGTCTTTGGGGCCTACAGCATGGATGTGATTACTAGCACATCATTTGGAGTGAATATTGATTCCCTTGGCAACCCGCAAGATCCCTTTGTGGAGAATGCCAAGAAGCTCTTAAGATTTGATATCCTCGATCCATTTCTTCTCTCAGTAGGTGAGTGTCCTACTACATTTCTTTTTCTGTATTTCTCCCTCCGTCCCTTCTTCCCTCTTGTTCTTTCTTCCCCCTTCCTCCTTCCCTCCCTCCCTTCCTTCTTTTTCACAAGTTTATTGAGATATAATTGAATACATCAATTCACTGATTTAAAATATACAATAGAATGGTTTTTACAACCTAAGTGTCCACGGATGGATAAATGTAGAGGGAAAATGTAGTGTGTATACACACACACACACACACACACACAACAGAATACTACTCAGCCGTGAAAAGGAAGGAAATCCTGCCATTTGCAGCAATGTATCTGGACCTCAATGGAGGGTATTATGCTTAGTGAGATAAGTCAGACAGAGAAAGACAAAAACATGTTGACTCGAAGAAATCCAAATACATAGAAAACGATGTCAGAGTTTTGGTTACCAAAGATAGGGTTTGGGAGATAGAATTGGATGATGGTGGTCAAAAGGTACAAATTTCAGTTATTACTTAAATCAATACTCCTGGTATAATTTGCTTATAGCTATCCTGTTGTCTCAGCACCACTTATTGAAAAGACTGTTTTGTCTCCATTGAGTGGTCTTAGAAACATTTTCAGTGTTCAGTTGACCATAGGCATGTGGGCTTATTTCTGTACTCAAAACTCTGTTCCATGAATCTGTATATCCATCCTTAGGCCAGAACCACTTTGCCTTGATTAATGTAGCTTTATGGCAAGTCTTAAAATCAGGAAATGTGAGTCTTTATAACTTTTTTTTTTCAGGAATGTTTCATCTTCTATGAGCCCCTTGCAATTTCATATAAATTTAATTTAAGATAGTTAAATTCTTCAAAGAGGTCAGCTAGAGTTCTGAAAGGAAATGTCTTATATCAGTCAATTTGCCATCTTGACAATGTAAATGTTCTGATTCACGAACATGGCATGTTTTTTTTATTTACTTACATCTTTAATTTAGTTCAACAAGGTTTTGTGGTCTTCAGAGTGTAAATTTTACATCTTTTATTTTATTCCTACTTATTCTATTCTCTTTGATGTTATAAATGAAGTGTTTTTTCAATGTGACTTTCAGATTTTTTTTTGCAATGTACAGAAATACAATTGATTTTGTATTTTGATCTTGTATCTTGAAACCTGGCTGAACTTGTTTATTAGTTCTAATAGGTTTTTAGTGACTTCCTTAGGATTCACTGTGTACAAGATCATGTTATCTGATGATAGAATTTTAGTCTTCATTTCCTATATGGATATATTTTATTTAATTTTCTTGATTAATTCTTCTGGTTAGAATGTCAGGTATAGTTTTGACTGGAAGTGGTGAAAAGCCTTCCTTGTCCTATTCTTTTTTAAAATATAAATTTATTTATTTTAATTGGAGGTTAATTACTTCACAATATTGTATTGGTTTTGCCATATATCAACATGAATCTGCTAGTTTGGGGTAGAAGTGGTGAAAAAGGCTTCCTTGTCTTACACTTAATGTTAGAGAAACCATCCAGTTTTTCATATTAAGTATTAGTGTTAACTATGGGTTTACTTAAGTTGTTAACTATGGGTTTTTCATAGATTCCTTTTATCAAGTTGATGAAAGACCCTTCTGTTCCTGTTTTCTGAGAGTTTTTTTAATCACAAGTATGTATTGGATTTTTGTCACATGCTTCTTATGCACATATTAGATAATTGTGTGGTCATTGTTTTTAACTCTGTTGAAAAGGCATATTATATAACCTTGCATTCCTGGGATAAAGTGTACTTATATATGATGTATACATCTTTGTATATATTAGTAGGTTCAGTTTGCTAGTATTTTCTTGAGGATTTGTGTATCCATGGTCGTAAGATACATTGATCTGTTGTTTCTTTTTCCTCTAGTATCTTACTCTGTTTCTCACACCAGGTTAATACTGATCCTGAAGAATGACTTTCAAAGTATTCTGTCATCTTCTATTTGTTAGATGAGTTAGTGAAAAATTGATATTAATTCTTTAAATATTTGAGTAGTATTCAGCATTGAAACCATCTGCACCTGAGCTTTTCATTGTCAAATTGTGGGTAGCTTCTTGATTATCAAATCAAACTTTATATTTCTTATAGGTCTATTCACATTGTCTATTTCTTTTTGAGTAGTTTCTGTTTAATATTTTTTCCAATTAATTAATTAATTTTAATTGGAGGATAACTAGCTTACAATATTGTGAGGTTTTTGTCATCCATCAATATGAATCGGCCACAGGGATACATGTGTCCACCCCATACTGAATCCTCCTCCTACACCTCTCTGTACCCTATCTTTTTGTACACCCAGCTTTGGGTGCCCTGATTCATGCATCAAACTTGCACTGGTCATCTGTTTTACATATGATAATGTACATGTTTCAGTGCTGTTCTCTCAAATCATCCCACCCTTGCCTTCTCCCACTGGGTCCTAAAGTCTCTTCTCTACATCTGCCTCCTTTGCCGACCTGCATGTAAAATTGTCGGTACCTTCTTTCTAAATTCCATATATATGCGTTAATATACAGTATTTTTCTTTCTCTTTCTGACTTATTTCACTTTGTATAATAGGTTCCAGGATCATCCACCTCATTATAACTGACTCAAATGAATTTCTTTTTATAGTAAGTAATATTCCATTGTGTATATGTACCATAATTTCCTTATCCATTCTTCTGCCGATGGACATCTAGGTTGCTTCCATGTCCCAGCTATTGTAAATAGTGCTGCCATGAACATTGGGGTAGTTCTTGTTTCTTTGGGTTGTATGCCCAGCAGTGGGATTGCTGGGTGGTATGGCAATTCTATTTTCAGTTTTAAAGGAATCTCCACACTGTTCTCCACAGTGGCTAGACCAGTTTGCACTCCCACCAACAGTTTATGACAGTTTCCTTTTCTCCACACCCTCTCCAACTTTATTGTTTGTAGACTTTTTGATAATGGATATTCTGACTGGTGTAAGATGATACCTCATTGTGGTTTTGATTTACAGTTCTCTAATAATGAGTGAAGTTCAACGTCCTCTCATGTTTTATTAGCCATCTGTATGTCTTCTTTGGAGAAATGTCTGTTTAGGTCTTTTTACCAGTTTTTGATTGGGTTCTTCATTTTTCTGATGTTGAGCTGCATGCGCTGCTTGTATATTTTGGAGATTAATTATTTGTCAGTTGCTTCATTTGTTTTTATTATATTCTCCCATTCTGAGGGCTGTCTTTTCACCTTCATTATAGTTTCCTTCATTTGCAAAAGTTTTTAAGTTTAATTAAGTTCCATTTGTTAATTTTTGGTTTTATTTCCATTACTCTTGGAGGCCAGTCATAGAGGATCTTGGAGTGATTTATGTCAGAGAGTGTTCTGTCTTTGTTTTCCTCTACTTATAGTTTCTGGTCTTTTATTTAGGCCTTTCATACATTTTTAGTTTATTTTTGTGTATGGTGTTAGAAAGTGTTCTAGTTTCATTCTTTTACACATAGTGAACCAGTTTTCCCACCACCAATTGTTGAAGAGACTGTCTTTTCTCCACGGTATATTTTTGCCTCCTTTGTCAAAGATAAGTTGTCTATGCTGCTGCTGCTGCTGCTAAGTCGCTTCAGTCGTGTCTGACTCTGTGTGACCCCATAGATGGCAGCCCACCAGGCTCCACCGTCCCTGGGATTCTCCAGGCAAGAACACTGGAGTGGGTTGCCATTTCCTTCTCCAATGCATGAAAGTGAAAAGTGAAAATGAAGTCGCTCAGTCATGTCCGACTCTTCATGACCCCATGGACTGTAGCCTACCAGGCTCCTCCATCCATGGGGTTTTCCAGGCAAGAGTACTGGAGTGGGGTGCCATTGCCTTCTCCTAAGTTGTCCATAGGTGCATGGCTAAGTTGTCCATAGGTGCATGGATATATCTCTGGACTTTCTAATTTGTTCCATTGATCTACATTGATTTCTATCTTTGTGCCAGTATCGTACTGTCTTGATGAGTACTGTCTTGATGACTGTAGCTTTGTAGTATAGTCTTCTCTGGTGGCTTAGACAGGAAAGACTCTGCATACAATGCAGGAGACCTGGGTTCAGTTCCTGGGTTGGGAAGATCCCCTGGTGCAAGAAATGGCAACCCACTCCAGTATTCTTGCCTGGAGAACCCCACGGACAAAGAAGCCTAGCAAAACTATACACCATGGGGCCACATAAAGTCAGACAGGACTGAGCAACTAATACTCTCACCTTTTTTCAGTATGCCTGAAGTCAGGAAGGTTGATTCCTTCAGTTCCATTCTTCTTTCTCAAGATTGCTTTAAAAGTGTTTCCTTTAAAATCAGGAACAAGACAAGGGTCTCTACTTTCACCACTACTATTCAACACAGTTTTGGAAGTCCTAGCCACAGCAATCAGAGAAGAAAAAGAAATAAAAGGAATCCAGATTGGAAAAGAAGTAGTAAAATTCACACTGTTTGCAGATGACATGATTCTTTACATACAAAACCCTAAAGATGCCACCAGAAGTGAATATAGTAAAGTCTCAGGATATAAAATTAATTCACAGAAATCCCTTGCATTCCTATATACTAACAATGAAAAGTCAGAAAGGGAAATTAAGGAAACAATCCCATTCATCTAGAAACAAAAAGAATAAAATAGTTAGGAATAAATTACCTAAAGAAACAAAAGTCCTGTATACAGAAAACTGTAAAACACTGATGATGTTGAAAAGATGCTCAACATCACTTATTATCAGAGAAATGCAAATCAAAGCCACAATGAGGTACCATTTCATGCCAGTCAGAATGCTGCTATCCAAAAGTCTACATGCAATAAATGCTGGAGAGGGTGTGGAGAAAAGGGAACCCTCTTACACAGTTGGTGGGAATGCAAACTAGTACAACCACTATGGAGAACAGTGTGGAGATTCCTTAAAAAACTGGAAATAGAACTGCCATACCACCCAGCAATCCCACTGCTGGGCATACACACCGAGGAAACCAGAAGTGAAAGAGACATGTGTACCCCAATGTTCATCGCAGCACTGTTTACAATAGCCAAGACATGGAAGCAACCTAGATGTCCATCATCAGATGAATGGATAAGAAAGCTGTGGTACATATATACAATGGAGTATTACTCAGTCATTAAAAAGAATACATTTGAATCAGTTCTAATGAGGTGGATGAAAATGAAGCCTATTATACAGAGTGAAGTAAGCCAGAAAGAAAAACACCAATACAGTATACTAACACATATATATGGAATTTAGAAAGATGGTAACAATAACCCTGTATGCGAGACAGCAAAAGAGACACAGATGTATAGAAGTCTTTTGGACTCTGTGGGAGAGGGCGAGGGTGGAATGATTTGGGAGAATGGCATTGAAACATGTATGATATCATATGTGAAACAAATCACCAGTCCAGGTTTGATGCATGATACAGGATGCTTGGGGCTGGTGCACTGGGATGACCCAGAGGGATGGGATGGGGAGGGAGGTGGGGGGGGGTTAAGGATGGGGAACACATGTCCACCCATGGGGGATTCATGTCAGTGTATGGCAAAACAATACAATGTTGTAAAGTAATTAGCGTCCAATTAAATAAATTTATATTAAAAAAACTAAAATCAGAGTCAGCTAAAGTAAAGAAAAAATTTAAAAAACAGTGATGAAAGAAATCAAAGATGACACAAATAGAGGGAGAAATATACTATGTTCTTGAATTATAAGAATCAGTATAGTAAAAATGAGTATACTACCCAAAGAATGCTCAAACTACTGCACAACTGCACTCATCTCACATGCTAGTAAAGTAATGCTCAAAATTCTCCAAGCCAGGCTTCAGCAATATGTGAACCATGAACTTCCTGATGTTCAAGCTGGTTTTAGAAAAGGCAGAGGAACCAGAGATCAAATTGCCAGCTCCACTGGATCATGGAAAAAGCAAGAGAGTTCCAGAAAAACATCTACTTCTGCTTTCTTGACTATGCCAAAGCCTTTGACTGTGTGGATCACAATAAACCGTGGAATTTTCTTCAAGAGATGGGAATACCAGACCACCTGACCTGCCTCTTGAGAAACCTACATGCAGGTCAGGAAGCAACAGTTAGAACTGGACATGGACAACAGACCGGTTCCAAATAGGAAAAGGAGTACGTCAAGGCTGTATATTGTCACCCTGCTTATTTAACTTCTGTGCAGAGTACATCATGAGAAACGCTAGGCTGGAAGAAGCACAAGCTGGAATCAAGATTGCTGGGAGATACCACCTTTATGGCAGAAAGTGAAGAGGAACTAAAAAACCTCTTGATGAAAGTGAAAGAGGAGAGTGAAAAAGTTGGCTTAAAGCTCAACATTCAGAAAATGAAGATCATGGCATCTGGTCCTATAACCTCATGGGAAATAGATGGGGAAACGGTGGAAAGAGTGTCAAACTGTATTTTTTGGGGCTCCAAAATCACTGCAGATGGTGGTTGCAGGCATGAAATTAAAAGATTAAAAGGTTTCTCAAGAGGCAGGTCATGTGGTCTGTTATTCCCATCTCTTGAAGAAAATTCCACAGTTTATTGTGATCCACACAGTCAAAGGCTTTGGCATAGTCAATAAAGCAGAAATAGATGTTTTTCTGGAACTCTCCTCCTTTTTTCATGATCCAGAGGATGTTGGCAATTTGATCTTTGGTTCCTCTGCCTTTTCTAAAACCAGCCTAAACATCTGGAAGTTCATGGTTCACGTATTGCTGAAGCCTGGCTTGGAGAATTTTGAGTATTACTTTACCAGCGTGTGAGATGAGTGCAATTGTGAGGTATTTTGAGCATTCTTTGGCATTGCCTTTTTTTGGGATTGGAATGAAAACTGACCTTTCCAGTCCTGTGGCCACTGCTGAGTTTTCCAAATTTGCTTATTGTCTCTATTTCATTAGTTTCTGCTCTTGTCTTTATTACTTTCTTCTTTCATCTAGATTTAGGTTGAATTTGCTCTTCTTTTTTCAGTGAGTTAGGGTGGAAAGTTAGGTTCATGACTTGAGATCTTTGTTGTTTTTAAAAAGTAGACATTTATAGCTTTAAACTTTTCCATGAGCAATGTTTTTCCTATATGCCATTCATTTTCATAAGTAATAGTTTCATTTTTCTTTATTTCAAAGTAATTCCTGGTTTCATTTTTTATATAATATACAGCTCATTGGTTATTTAAGAGTGTATTAATTTCCATTATTTGTGAATTTCCCAATTTTTGTTATTGATTTTTAATTTAATTCCATTATGGCTGAAAGACACATACTGTTTTATTTCTATTCTGAATTGTTATCTTGAATTATTGTTTGAATGAAATGGTTAACTAGAGTAGCAGACTATTATGGTTTATCCAAAGAGACTCTAATCAAGTAGATTAAAAAACTACCAATGTAAGTAATATAATTCTGTTTCCTTGATCATTCCAAAAGGCAGAAGGGACTACTGATTTCACTACTATAATGAAGGCCCCATAAGTGGACTTGGCCTTGCTCAGTCACTGGCTTGGAAGTCTGAGCAAAGGTCACAATGGGAGTGATTCTGATCTTTCTCTGATAGAAAGAGCAAATTATACTTGCTGTGTAAATTTTGATTTTTTTACTGTGCTTTTCTTTTATGTTTTCTCTTCAGCACTCTTCCCATTCCTTATCCCAATCTTTGAAGTATTAAATATCAGCATGTTTCCAAAAAGTGCTGTGAATTTTTTGGCAACATCCGTAAAAAAAATAAAAGAAAGTCGCCTCAAAGATATTCAAAAGGTAAAATCTGGTGGTGGTTACATGAGGGTGTTCACTTTTTGAAAATTTATTTACCTCCACACATATGATTTGTGTACTTCTCTGCAATTTTAGAAAGATAGGTAGAGAAGTATAGATTTTAGAACTGGGGAGTTATTAACATATTATTGTGGAGTGATGAGGAAGGTGGAGGCTGGGGAAGAAATAAGAACATGAGCCAGAGAGTGTTGTTTAAATTTAATTGTAGGCATGCATATTAGTATGTCATTGCATGAATATTGTTGAGATAAAAGCTTTACCACTTCCATTCAATAAACTGTTAAAGGATAAGAATTAGTTTAAAAATGATTTTACTGATATTGTAATTTCCCCAATGTTACACTGGTAAAGAATCCACTTTGATTCCAAGACTCCTATTTTATAGATTGTGCAATGGAAAGCGCCATCAGTCAGTTGGTGGAGTGACTTCTGTGTTAAAATGCAGCCTTCTCCTAGTCTGGCATGGGCAGTGGTTTTCTCTGGGCCATGAGGCTGCAAGCTGTTTAACCCACATTTGCCTCCATGAGGCCTGAGACACAAGCTTGTCTTCAGGTCAGGGGAACAGAGGGTTTTGTACCTAGGATGTCACTGAAAAGGGTCAAGGCCTTGAAGATGCTTCTATAACAGCTGCCAATATACTTTGCACCTGTGAGGGGATTAATTTGTGTGGTAATTCATTAGGAATCAAAATTGGAAGGAAAAGAAGGATCCAAGTTATGGACTTTCTCCTGAACAAACAGGTGTGACAGGAGAGACAGCAGGCAACTCTTTGGCAAAGAAGCTGTTTCAAAAGCCAGAGAAACCAAAGATCAGAGAGAGTGAGGACCAGAAAGCACTGACATGATGGCGGGTTTCTGTCTGGGAAACATCATGTTCTCCAAGGTCTGTAGGTGAATGTTGGTTCACTGAGGACTCAGGCAATACTAATCAGACTTCTGCTCTATAAGGGGCCATACTCTCAGGAAAGAGGTTAAATACTGCACTCCTGATTTGTCTATGACTTCACAAGTAACTTTCTTTCATAGAAATTTCTTTCTGCTTACAGCCACGTGTGGACTTTCTTCAGCTGATGATTAACTCCCAGAATTTCAAAGAAACAGACAATCATAAAGGTAATCAAGGAGAGCTTCAGAGGGGCCACAGTAGGGAGATGCAGAGGTAGGGGGCAGTTCTGAAAATGTGCAGGAAGTTTTCCAGGAAGATGGGAATTTAGGCCAAATTGAAGAAAGACACTTGTGCAGAAAGAAAGAGTAGACCGTGGTACTTCCTAGAAGTTTGCAGGCACAACTTTGTTCAGAGCTTGAAGGGCAAGTATAACAAGGATGTCATGCCCAAAAGTCAGTTATGATGTGGATCACTACAGCTGAACCTCTGGGGAGCTTAGTTCCAATATCAATTCTCAGGCTCCTCCAGACCCACCAAGTCAGAACCTCTGTCTGAATATTTGCATCAAGGCTTTATCCCTTCATTCATCAGGGGACACATTGCCCCAGTGTTGGTGACCTTAACTTGGAACACTTTTAAACTTGTTTTCACCAGCTTACTCTACTGTAAAGTATAATTTTTTCCCCTTTGTTGTTAACACGTAATTTCTGGGAGAAGACTCTGAGACTGTAAATATTCTATTCCTCTTCAAGTTGTCACCCACTGGACATTCATGGATGTCACCCATTCATGGATGGCTTTTGACCGAAATCATTGTTACTATGATGGTTAAAACATGCCTTTCTAAACCCATCATTCTTCTGTATTTATGAGCTGATGTTGTTTCATAGGGAGAGCTCTCCATTCTCCCCCAATCATTTATTTGTTTATATCAGTATATCTCATGAATAGCTAACTTACTCTCTCACATCACTCTTCATTGTGATTATAAATTTGCTCAGGTTTGTCCACTGGAGCCCTTTCAAGTGGGCTCCTATATACATACTACTTTTTTCTCCTGAAAAATGTTTTCAATAGGCCATTTTATTTTGGCAGAAATTAAAAAATCTTAGTTGAAGAGTACAGAGTTTCCCAATATTCATTCTGCCCCCACCTACATATAGCCTTCCTCAATATCTGAAGTCCATACTGGAGTGATACACTTGTAACAATCAATGAACCTACACTGATACATTATTATCACCCAAAGACAATAGTTCACACCTAGATCCAATCTTGATATTGTACATTCTATGGGTTTTGATAAATGTATAATGATGTGTGTCCACCACTGTGGTATACAGAGTATCCTGTATCCTTTTCATTTATCGTTTTCCAAGAACTTCCTCACTTCCTAATGCAAGGCATTCCAGCTTTCTCTTCTATTTCCCCTGGAATCAGCCATTTCTTTAAGAAGTTCTGGTTCTATTTAGTGAGAAATGGTATTTAGAACCCAAAATTTGGATTCTCGAAATGCTCATTGCTACTAGGGTTTCTTTCCTTCTAGATCATCGGTGGACAACTTTCAGAACATCAACTAGTTTTACCCAGGTGTAAAAATAAAAAAGATTTCTATATCTACCTCAAATCACTGATATAAACATGTTCTCTCTCTCAAACAAAAAGACCCTGGTGTGTTTTAATTCCATGACATGAATACTCATATATGATTAATTTGAAGCTACCAATGGATTGATAACCTCACAAAATTTGTGATAACTTGTGATAACCTCACAAAATTATTAATTTTATAAAATTGGTTCTTGAAAGCAGGGATAAACTGACTCCAGCCCATTCTCAATATGTCTATTCCTGTATGTACACCTACTTATATCTATCTATTATTATCATTTATCATTTTTCCAAGTACGTTATTCAGTACAACGTTCTGCGATGAAGGATATATTCTACATCTGCTCTGTTCAATATAGTAATCACTAGACATAAGTTTCTGTTGAGGATTTGACATGAGACTGAGTGAGTGAATGTGAAGTCACTCAGTTGTGTCCGACTCTTTGCAACCCATGGACTGTAGCCTACCAGGCTCCTCTGTCCATGGGATTTTCCAGGCAAGAGTACTGGATTGGGTTGCCATTTCCTTCTCTAGGAGATCCTCCCAACCTGGGGATGGAACCTGGGTCTCCCGCATTGTAGGCAGACGCTTTACAATCTGAGCCACCAGGGAAGTCCCGTGACATGTGACTAGCGCTACTGTAACCTAAATGATAAGTTGTATTTAATTTTTTTTGTACTTTTTTAAAAAATTTTAAATCCTTAATTCTTACATGCGTTCCCAAACATGAACCCCCCTCCCACCTCCCTCCCCATAACATCTCACTGGGTCATCCCCATGCACCAGCCCCAAGCATGCTGTATCCTGCGTCAGACATAGACTGGTGATTCGATTCTTACATGATAGTATACATGTTAGAATGCCATTCTCCCAAATCATCCCACCCTCTCCCTCTCCCTCTGAGTCCAAAAGTCCATTATACACATCTGTGTCTTTTTTCCTGTCTTGCATACAGGGTCATCATTGCCATCTTTCTAAATTCCATATATATGTGTTAGTATACTGTATTGGTGTTTTTCTTTCTGGCTTACTTCACTCTGTATAATTGGCTCCAGTTTCATCCATCTCATCAGAACGGATTCAAATGAATTCTTTTTAACGGCTGAGTAATACTCCATTGTGTATATGTACCACAGCTTTCTTATCCATTCATCTGCTGATGGACATCTAGGTTGTTTCCATGTCCTGGCTATTATAAACAGTGCTGCGATGAACATTGGGGTACATGTGTCTCTTTCAATTCTGGTATCCTCGGTGTCTATGCCCAGCAGTGGGATTGCTGGGTCATAAGGTAGTTCTATTCGCAATTTTTTAAGGAATCTCCACACTGTTCTCCATAGTGGCTGTACTAGTTTGCATTCCCAGCAACAGTTGTAGGAGGGTTCCCTTTTCTCCACACCCTCTCCAGCATTTATTGCTTGCAGATTTTTGGATCGCAGACATTCTGACTGGTGTGAAGTGGTACCTCATTGTGGTTTTGATTTGCATTTCTCTAATAATGAGTGATGTTGAGCATCTTTTCATGTGTTTGTTAGCCATCCGTATGTCTTCTTTGGAGAAATGTCTATTTAGTTCTTTGGCCCATTTTTTGATTGGGTCGTTTATTTTTCTGGAATTGAACTGCATAAGTTGCTTGTATATTTTTGAGATTAGTTGTTTGTCAGTTGCTTCATTTGCTATTATTTTCTCCCATTCAGAAGGCTGTCTTTTCACCTTGCTTATATTTTCCTTTGTTGTGCAGAAGCTTTTAATTTTAATTAGATCCCATTTGTTTATTTTTGCTTTTATTTCCAGAATTCTGGGAGGTGGATCCTAGAGGATCCTGCTGTGATTTATGTCTGAGAATGTTTTGCCTATGTTCTCCTCTAGGAGTTTTATAGTTTCTGGTCTTACATTTAGATCTTTAATCCATTTTGATTTTATTTTTGTGTGCGGTGTTAGAAAGTGATCTAGTTTCATTCTTTTACAAGTGGTTGACCAGTTTTCCCAGCACCACTTGTTAAAGAGATTGTCTTTACTCCATTGTATATTCTTGCCTCCTTTGTCAAAGATAAGGTGTCCATATGTGTGTGGATTTATCTCTGGACTTTCTATTTTGTTCCATTGATCTATATGTCTGTCTCTGTGCCAGTACCATACTGTTTTGATGACTGTGGCTTTGTAGTAGAGCCTGAAGTCAGGCAAGTTGATTCCTCCAGTTCCATTCTTATTTCTCAAGATTGCTTTGGCAATTCGAGGTTTTTTGTATTTCCATACAAATCTTGAAATTATTTGTTCTAGTTCTGTGAAAAATATGGCTGGTAGCTTGATAGGGATTGCATTGAATTTGTAAATTGCTTTGGGTAGTATAACTCATTTTCACTATATTGATTCTTCCGATCCATGAACATGGTATATTTCTCCATCTATTCGTGTCCTCTTTGATTTCTTTCATCAGTGTTTTATAGTTTCTATATATAGGTCTTTAGTTTCTTTAGGTAAATATATTCCTAAGTATTTTATTCTTTTCGTTGCAATGGTGAATGGAATTGTTTCCTTAATTTCTTTTTCTACTTTCTCATTATTAGTGTATAGGTATGCAAGGGATTTCTGTGTGTTGATTTTATATCCTGCAACTTTACTATATTCATTGATGAGCTCTAGTAATTTTCTGGTGGAGTCTTTAGGGTTTTCCATTTAGAGGATCATGTCATCTGCAAACAGTGAGAGTTTTACTTCTTCTTTTCCAATTTCGATTCCTTTTATTTCTTTTTCTGCTCTGATTGCTGTGGCCAAAACTTCCAGAACTATGTTGAATAGTAGCGGTGAAAGTGGGCACCCTTGTCTTGTTCCTGACTTTAGGGGAAATGCTTTCAATTTTTCACCATTGAGGATAATGTTTGCTGCGGGTTTGTCATATACAGCTTTTATTATGTTGAGGTATGTTCCTTCTATTCCTGCTTTCTGGAGAGTTTTTATCATAAATGGATGTTGAATTTTGTCAAAGGCCTTCTCTGCATCTATTGAGATAATCATATGATTTTTATTTTTCAATTTGTTAATGTGGTGAATTACATTGATTGATTTGTGGATATTGAAGAATCCTTGCATCCCTGGGATAAAGCCCACTTGGTCATGGTGTATGATCTTTTAAATGTGTTGTTGGATTCTGATTGCTAGAATTTTGTTGAGGATTTTTGCATCTATGTTCATCAGTGATATTGGCCTGTAGTTTTCTTTTTTTGTGACATCTTTGTCAGGTTTTGGTATTAGGGTGATGGTGGCCTCATAGAATGAGTTTGGAAGTTTACCTTCCTCTGCAATTTTCTGGAAGAGTTTGAGTAGGATAGGTATTAGCTCTTCTCGAAATTTTTGGTAGAATTCAGCTGTGAAGCCGTCTGGACCTGGGCTTTTGTTTGCTGGAAGATTTCTGATTGCAGTTTCAATTTCCGTGCTTGTGATGGGTCTGTTAAGATTTTCTATTTCTTCCTGGTTCAGTTTTGGAAAATTGTACTTTTCTAAGAATTTGTCCATTTCTTCCACGTTGTCCATTTTATTGGCATACAACTGCTGATAGTAGTCTCTTATGATCCTTTGTATTTCTGTGTTGTCTGTTGTGATCTCTCCATTTTCATTTCTAATTTTATTGATTTGATTTTTCTCCCTTTGTTTCTTGATGAGTCTGGCTAATGGTTTGTCAATTTTATTTATCCTTTCAAAGAACCAGCTTTTGGCTTTGTTGATTTTGGCTATGGGCTCTTTTGTTTCTTTTGCATTTATTTCTGCCCTAATTTTTAAGATTTCTTTCCTTCTACTAACTCTGGGGTTCTCCAATTCTTCCTTTTCTAGTTGCTTTAGTTGTAGAGTTAGGTTATTTATTTGACTTTTTTCTTGTTTCTTGAGGTATGCCTGTATTGCTATGAACTTTCCTCTTAGCACTGCTTTTATAGTGTCCCACAGGTTTTGGGTTGTTGTGTTTTCATTTTCATTAGTTTCTATGCATATTTTGATTTCTTTTTTGATTTCTTCTGTGATTTGTTGGTTATTCAGAAGTGTGTTGTTCAACCTCCATATGTTGGAATTTTTAATAGTTTTTCTCCTGTAATTGAGATCTAATCTTAATGCATTATGGTCAGAAAAGATGCTTGGAATTATTTTAATTTTTTTGAATTTATCAAGTTTAGATTTATGGCCCAGGATGTGATCTATCCTGGAGAAGGTTCCATGAGCACTTGAAAAAAAGGTGAAATTCATTGTTTTGGGGTGAAATGTCCTATAGATATCAATTAGGTCTAACTGATCTAATGTATCATTTAAAGTTTGCGTTTCTTTGTTAATTTTCTGTTTAGTTGATCTGTCCATAGGTGTGAGTGGGGTATTAAAGTCTCCCACTATTATTGAGTTATTGTTGATTTCCCCTTTCATACTTGTTAGCATTTGTCTTACATATTGCGGTGCTCCTATATTGGGTGCATATATATTTATAATTGTTTTATCTTCTTCTTGGATTGATCCTTTGATCATTATGTAGTGGCCTTCTTTGTCTCTTTTCACAGCCTTTGTTTTAAAGTCTATTTTATCGGATATGAGTATTGCCACTCCTGCTTTCTTTTGGTCTCTATTTGCGTGGTATATCTTTTTCCAGCCCTTCACTTTCAGTCTGTATGTGTCCCTTGTTTTGAGGTGGGTCTCTTGTAAGCAGCATATAGAGGGGTCTTGTTTTTGTATCCATTCGGCCAGTCTTTGCCTTTTGGTTGGGGCGTTCAACCCATTTATGTTTAAGGTAATTATTGATAAGTATGATCCCGTTACCATTTACTTTATTGTTTTGGGTTTGGGTTTATACACCCTTTTCGTGTTTCCTGTCTAGAGAATATCCTTTAGAATTTGTTGGAGAGCTGGTTTGGTGGTGCTGAATTCTCTCAGCTTTTGCTTGTCTGTAAAGCTTTTGGTTTCTCCTTCGCATTTGAATGAGATCCTTGCTGGGTACAGTAATCTGGGCTGTAGGTCATTGTCTTTCATCACTTTAAGTATGTCTTGCCATTCCCTCCTGGCCTGAAGAGTTTCTATTGAAAGATCAGCTGTTATCCTGAGGGGAATCCCCTTGTGTGTTATTTGTTGTTTTTCCCTTGCTGCTTTTAATATTTGTTCTTTGTGTTTGATCTTTGTTAATTTGATTAATATGTGTCTTGGGGTGTTTCGCCTTGGGTTTATCCTATTTGGAACTCTCTGTGTTTCTTGGACTTGGGTGATTATTTCCTTCCCCATTTTAGGGAAGTTTTCAACTATTATCTCCTCAAGGATTTTCTCATGATCTTTCTTTCTGTCTTCTTCTTCTGGGACTCCTATAATTCGAATGTTGGAGCGTTTCATATTGTCCTGGAGGTCTCTGAGATTGTCCTCGTTTCTTTTAATTCGTTTTTCTTGTTTCCTCTCTGATTCATTTATTTCTACCATTCTATCTTCTATTTCACTAATCCTATCTTCTGCCTCCGTTATTCTACTATTTGTTGCCTCCAGAGTGTTTCTGATCTCATTTATTGCGTTATTCATTATATTTTGACTCTTTTTTATTTCTTCTAGGTCCTTGTTAAACCTTTCTTGCATCTTCTCAATCCTTGTCTCTAGGCTATTTATCTGTGATTCCATTTTGACTTCGAGATTTTGGATCATTTTCACTATCAATATTCGGAATTCCTTCTCAGGTAGATTCCCTACTTCTTCCTCTTTTGTTTGGTTTGGTGGGCAACTCTCCTGTTCCTTTACCTGCTGAGTATTCCTCTGTCTCTTCATCTTGGTTATATTGCTGCGTTTGGGGTGGCCTTTTTATATTCTGGTAATTTGTGGAGTTCTCTTTATTATGGAGCTTCCTCACTGTGGGTGGGGTTCTATCAGTGGCTTGTCAAGGTTTCCTGGTTAGGGAGGCTTGTGTTGGAGTTCTGGTGGGTGGAGCTGGGTTTCTTCTCTCTGGAGTGCAGTGAAGTGACCAGTAATGGGTTATGAGACATCAAAGGTTTTGGAATAATTTTGAGCTGCCTGTATATTGAAGCTCAGGGGAGTGTTCCTGTGTTGCTGGAGAATTTGAGTGGTATGTCTTGTTTTGGAACTTGTTGGCCCTTGGGTGGAGCTTGGTTTCGGTGTAGGTATGAAGGCATTTGATGAGCTCCTATTGCTTAATGTTCCCTGAATTCAAGAGTTCTCTAATGTTTTCAGGCTTTGGATTTAAGCCTCCTGCTTCTGGTTTTCAGTTTTATTTTTACAGTAGCCTCTAGACTTCTCCATCTATACAGCACCGAAGATAAAACATCTAGGTTAAAAATGAAAAGTTTCTCCACATTGAGGGACACTCAGAGAGGTTCACTGAGTTACAAGGAGAAGAGAAGATGGAGGGGGTAGTTAGAGGTAACTGGAATGAGATGCTGTGAGATCAAAAGAGGAGAGAGCAAGCTAGCCAGTAGTCACTTATGTACGCTCTATAGTCTGGACCGCTCAGAGGTATTTACAGAGTTATACGGGGAAGAGGAGAGGGAGGAAGTAGACAGAGGTGACCAGGAGGATAAGAGAGAGGAATGAGAAGGAGAGAGACAAATCCTGCTAGTAACCAGTTCCTTAGGTGTTCTCCACCATCTGGAACACACAGAGATTCACAGAGTTGGATAGAGAAGAGATGGGGGAGAAAAGAGACAGAGGCCACCTGGTGGAGAAAAAGGAGAGTCCAAAGGAGGAGAGAGTGGTTAAGCCAGTAATCTCGCTCTCAGGTAAACTTGGGTAGTGAAGTTTGGGTTTTTAAATGTACAAAATTGACAACAAAAACCTAAGAGCAAAGATTAAAAATCTAGAGTAGAGGTTGGATTTTCAAAAATACAATATTAAAGAAAAGAAGCAGAAGGAAAAAGGAAGAAAGAAAAAAAAAACACGAATTATTAAAAAAACAAACAAACAAACAAACAAAAACCCACAAACAACCATCCAAAGGCTATATATGGCGTTTGCCTTAAAAAAAAAGTCTTTTTTTAAAAAATTGTAATAATAGGTTATAGAAATAAAAATTAGAGGAGAAATAGAAGACTTAACAATTTTAAAAAAGTTAGAAAAAAAAGAAAAAAAAACAAAAAGCAAATAAACAAAAAAAAAAGGAATGATTTTTAAAATAGTAAAAATATATCTGGCCCTTCTCTGATGTTGTGGGCCGTGTGGGATCACTTCCAAGGCGGTTCCCTCTGTTTAACTTCTTCTGCTTGCTGGTTTTTTAGGCTCACTAGTTCAGTCGCGCTGTGGGGAGGGGAGATGCTGCAAACAAATAGCACTGTCGTTTGCACACAGTGTCTCAGCCCCTCTTGACCTGTCCCTTCTCGCTGCGCACAAACCGCTCCGGCTCTATGATGCTCAGCAGGGAACCGTCTGGGGCCGGCCCTAGGCTGCGTGCACTTCCCCGGTCCAAGCCGCTCAGGTTCGGCACTCAGGCAGCCCTCAGAGGCACAGATTCGGCTGGGACTGCGCTTTGTGCCCTTCCCAGGTCCGAGTTGCTCAGGAGTTTGGCGAGCGCGATTGCTGCAGCTTGTCACCTTTTCTGCCGCTGCTGCTCAGCTTTCTGGGCGGACCGCTGGCGCACCCCGTGTGGTAGATTGTGACTGTCCAGCACCCCCAGAAGTCTTAGCAAAGGAGCTTGCTTGCAGTTAGGTAAGTAAAGTCTCTCCGGGTCTGCAATTGCCCCTTTCCAGTCCTTACGGCTCTGGCTGCCTGTCCCCGGCGGGGGATGGTCTGCAGCCGGCTTATTCCGTTCCGTCCTTTGTTCTGTGCTCGGTCCTGGTGGTGTCTTATGTTCGAGCTTTTCGCGTGGTAGCTATCCCACAGTCTGGTTTGCTAGCCCAAGTTAGATCGTTCTGGTTGCGCGTGGGGCGTTCCTGCCCGATTCTCACAAAGCTCTGCAGCCCGCGCCTCCCGCGCGTCCCTGCCCTGCCCCCACTTCCCAGTGGCGGATGCAGGCGTCTGTGCTGCTTTTCCGCTGGGGGAGTTACTGGTGGGCTTGTAATCTCTTGGTTTTAATTATTTATCTATTTTTCCTTCCTGTTATGTTGCCCTCTGTGTTTCCAAGGCTCGCCACAGACTCGGCAGGGAGAGTGTTTCCTGGTGTTTGGAAACCTCTCTTCTTAAAATTCCCTTCCCGGGACGGGCTTCCCTTCCCGGGACGGAGTTCCCTCCCCACCTCCTTTGTCTCCTTTTTCGTCTTTTATATTTTTTCCTACCTGTTTTTGAAGACAATGGTCTGCTTTTCTGGTTGCCTGATGTCCTCTGCCAGCCTACAGAAGTTGTTTTGTGGAGTTTGCTCGGCGTTGAAATGTTCTTTTGAGGAATTTGTGAGAGAGAAAGTGGTCTTCCCGTCCTATTCCTCCGCCATCTTTTTTTCTAGTCCTCTGTATTTAATTTTAATCAATTAAAACTTGAAGACTCATATGTTAGACAGCACAACTCTAAACTTTGAGTATTTTGTGGTTTATGCTAACTGGAGAATGAATTTGATGGTTGAATTTATCCATGATAACATCACACATAACATCATTGGGGAACTAGAACTGTCTAAATCTTTATAACACTCATTTTATTGTTAGTCAGTTGGTTGGGGCAGGTACCACATTGAGCTGAGTGCTCTAAGTAACAAAGGTCCTACTTCAGTCCCATCAAATAGCTGAGAGCCTGAGCATGTTTGGTCTCTCGGGAGAAAATAAAAATGGGGACCAGTGTATAATCACAGGGCTGTTTGATAAGAATAAAGAAGAGCAGAAAGAGGGGGTGTATACTGAGAGGATGACCTTCAGGCTGGAGTTGAATCAGCATTGCTAATTCTACTCTCTGGACCTAATTTTTCTATATTTCACACTGGCCTATGTCCTTATATGCACACATTCTTTCTTCTGCTATTTTAACGCCACTGATTAGACTAGGATCATCACAACTCTTTAAGCTTTTTGTTGATTTCTGTAGCTTCTATACATATCTCGATCATCCCCTTGAAGGCTTGTGCCCCAGGTCTAGTATTACCTGATGACTCTCAAGGGCATAATCCATACTTCTCAGGCTACGTTGTGTTCATACATGTCCACATCTCATGATTGGAGTTCATATGTTGTTTCCATAGTTCTGAATTTGTATTAGGCTTCTGGATCCTGCTCATGCTGCTGGTCCATGGACCACTCTGTGAGTACCAAGAGTTTAACTGTAGCCCAGTATTGTACTCTCATGTTCCTGGAAATGTTTTGATAAAATATAATTCAATTTCCCCTATCATATAGCCTTAGTATCATAAATCTCTTAAATCAAGCTGCACCTTAACTAGAATAATTTAAAGTATTCTAGAAGGCCAAAAGTCCTCTCTACACATCTGTGTCTCTTTTGCTGTCTTGCATACAGGGTCATCATTACCATCCTTCTAAATTCCATATATATGTGTTAGTATACTGTATTGGTGTTTTTCTTTCTGGCTTATTTCACTCTGTATAATTGGCTCCAGTTTCATCCATCTCATTAGAACTGATTAAAATGTATTCTTTTTAACGGCTGAGTAATACTCCATTGTGTATATGTACCACAGCTTTCTTATCCATTCATCTGCTGATGGACATCTAGGTTGTTTCCATATCCTGGCTATTATAAACAGTGCTGCGATGAACATTGGCGTACACATGTCTCTTTCTATTCTGGTTTCCTCTGTGTGTATGCCCAGAAGTGGGATTGCTGGATCATAAGGCAGTTCTACTTGCAATTTTTTAAGGAATCTCCACACTGTTCTCCATAGTGGCTGTACTAGTTTGCATTCCCACCAACAGTGTAAGAGGGTTCCCTTTTCTCCACACCCTCTCCAGCATTTATTGCTTGCAGACTTTTGGATCGCAGCCATTCTGACTGGTGTGAAGTGGTGCCTCATTGTGGTCTTGATTTGCATTTCTCTAATAATGAGTGATGTTGAGCATCTTTTCATGTGTTTGTTAGCCATCCGTATGTCTTCTTTGGAGAAATGTCTATTTAGTTCTTTGGCCCATTTTTTGATTGGGTCGTTTATTTTTCTGGAGTTGAGCTGCATAAGTTGCTTGTTTATTTTTGAGATTAGTTGTTTGTCAGTTGCTTCATTTGCTATTATTTTCTCCCATTCAGAAGGCTGTCTTTTCACCTTGCTTATATTTTCCTTTGTTGTTTAGAAGCTTTTAATTAAGATGGTAATGATGACCCTGTATGCAAGACAGCAAAAGAGACACAGATGTGTAGAGCGGACTTTTGGACTCTGAGGGAGAGGGAGAGGGTGTGATGATTTGGGAGAATGGCATTGAAACATGTATACTATCATGTAAAAAACGAATCTATGTTCGATGCAGGATGCAGGATGCTTGGGGCTGGTGCACGGGGATGATCCAGAGGGATAATGTGGGATGGGATGTGGGAGGGGGGTTCATGTTTGGGAGCTCATGTACACCCGTGGCAGATTCATGTCAATGTATGCCAAAACCAACACAGTATTGTTAAGTAAAATAAAGTGAAAATAAAATTTTTTTTAATTAATAAATAAAAATAAAAGCAAAAAAAATAAAGTTCTTATACATCAATTGATATTCAAGTTCTTCATGACTTAAAAAAACCTATAACACTCATCCTCTGTGTATGAACTATTAAGTGACAGTCACCTTAAGACTAGCTTTCTTTTCTTTAAAAAAAAAAAAGGATGTAAAAGACACTAAGAATGAAACTTGCATGACCACCTTTGATTAAGAAACACTGTCTTGATGGGGAACACGTGTATACCTGTAGTGGGTTCATGTTGATGTATGGCAAAACCAATACAATATTGTAAAGTAATTAACCTCCAATTAAAATAAAATGAATTTATATTAAAAAATTAAAATATTCTAGAAGGGAATGCTGCTCCATTTTACTTAGAGCTAAAGTTCTTTTACAGCTCTCTAAGGGACACGCTGATAACACTGTAAATGTTAGAAGTGCTATCTCTTGAAATACCCAGCTGTGTTGGTGGGGGTGTGGAATTGCCAGGAACAGAGGGCCAAGAATAGTACAGACCCGGGAAAAGCTCAATTAAGACAGTTCTTGGCTTTTTCTCGGCTCTGTGAGGCAGACACAGAGTAGAAATCACTCTCAGTTTGAGTCTAAATTACTTTTACCTGATCTCCCCTAGGGGTTTGGGAGTTTCACTGGAATGTCTCATCATCGAAACTGTGATTTTTACATTGCCATGCTTTACCTAAAATGTCTTGACTTTCTTTTTAGCTCTCTCTGACCAAGAACTCATGGCCCAAAGTATTAGCTTTATTTTTGGTGGCTATGAGACCACTAGCAGTACTCTTTCCTTCATTATATATGAATTGGCCACTCACCCTGAGGTCCAGCAGAAGCTACAGGAGGAGATTGATGTGACTTTCCCCAATAAGGTGGGTGATGATACCTGGAGAGAGAGGGGGAGGGTGAAGCCTTCGCATGATTGTCTTCTCTCCACTTCTCAGGAGGTTTTTCCCAAAGCATAAGCATCAAATCATTTACCTCCATTCCCAGGTGGTGCAGTGGAAAAGAATCCAAACTAACAGCAAGCACTTATTTCTCTGGTGTCTGCATTTGTTGTTGTTCTGTCGCTAAGTCATTTTGGACTCTTTGCGACTCCATGGACTATAGCACACCAGGCCTCCCTGTCCCTCACTACCTCCTAGAGTTTGCCCAAGGTCACGGTGTCTGCATATTTATCTATTGATATTGGTTGGACTTGCTGTGATCTGGGTGTTGACTGATCTAGGCTGGCCTTAGATAAGCGGCTGGACAGACTCAACTCCACACATGCTCCTCACATGTCTCAATCTCCGTATGTCTGCTTCTTGAGGCAGTGGTAGATATCATGAGCAAGAGGCCTAATCCCATGGGTGACTTTCAAAACTCTGCTAGCATTACATTTGGTGAATATTCCACAGGTTCAAAGTGAGCCGCCTGACCAACCCGAGTCAGAATGGGAGGGCGCCGTAGAGTTAATGGCAAAGGGAGTGGACAGAGGAAATGGTGGAGAATTGGGACCATTAATTCACTCTACTGCCCTGTGTAAACTTTAGACTAGGTGAAGCCTGCTGTACAAGAAAGGATATACGGTAGGAAACAGAGGACATGAGTAAGAGACCTGACTGGTTTTGGACAAGTCTTATGACCTTTCAAATCCTAGGTCCTTCAAATACTTCGTAGGGCCTGCATAAATTAGAGATGATATTTCTTCTCTGGTAAACCCCATATTGGGAATCTTCTGATTACAAGAAGATTGAAAGGTCGCTAACAGACCAAGGCTAGCTAGGGCATTACATTCTCTCCTTTACACCCACGGCTGATTCATGTGAATGTATGGCAAAAACCACCACAGTACTGTAAAGTAATTAGCCTCCAATTAAAATTTAAAAATTAAAAAAAGAATACTTATAATACTAGTACTGTTGGCTGATATGTGCTTCTTACTTTGTATGTTGGTTCTAAATACTTTCTATTTATAAATGCATTTAACTTTCAAGAAATTCTTTACGAGTCACAAGAGGCTAGCTTATGCCTCAGTAACAGACAAGTCTGGAATCTCGGGGCTTTCATAGCAAAGTTTTCCATCAACCCATGTGCACACACTGAGCATGGATTGTGAGTGGAGGATGGAGTGGACAGCTCTGCTTTGCAGAGTCACTCAGGAAAACTGAATGAGAGCCTCTGCCTTATTGCAATTGCCTTGTCAGAAACATGAGTCCTTCTTGTCTTCTGTGGAATAAGGAACTCAAGAGTTGTTTACTGGGTTTTTAACTGATTTGTCTCTGAACTGAGATAATCACCTCAGTTCAAAGCCTGTTGGCAAGGATGATTTGGCCATAACCTCAAGTGGATGGGATACATGGGGCCGACATGGATGCTGGGTGAGCAGTGTCTCTGCCACACAACCCTCTGGAGGGTCAGCTCCATCTGTCTCCATGTAACATATGAGAAACCTGAGCTACAGGGAGATGAAATACTTCCAGACACTAGTCATGTACGTGGTGCTGATCTAGTCAAGCTGTGATCCGGGGTGTTGGCTCCTGAGCCACTCTTATCCTCTACACTGTTTCTCCTTAAATATAACCCCACGTGACAGCCATGTTTCACCTCCACTGGTTTCAGATCTCAGCCCAAACTGGAGTTATTTGTGGTGTGTGGAGACCTGGACACTGGGGCTTCAATGGCTTGTTTAGACCTTCAGACCTTAGAGTCACACCGGTAGGGATAAGAAGAGACTCTTCTAGCAGCAGAGGTTGGGGTTCTGATCCTCTTTAACCTCCCTGCATCTGAAATTGTGTTCCCAATCTTACTCTTCATTTGCAGATTTGATTTAGAAAGGAACTTGTTTCTCCCCAAATCATTTATAGAGTTTTCATATATTGTTTCCAGACTGTATATGTGTGATGAAGAGAATGAGCAGTCAGGAGTCTTCAACTAAGAATAGGGGATTTGCTCTTTTACACGTTCTTGCCTCGGTACAGTTGTGTGGCCTCACTTTTTAAAAGAAATGCTGACTTTGGACTTTTTCACTTAAGAGTAAGGGTCCTAGTCTGTCAGTCATGGTTGTTTTCATGAGAGAAAAAATACACTCCTTGATAACCTATGGTGTTTCATCTCAATGGGCATTGAGAGGTCAAAGGACATGATAGTAATGTATGTAAATGCTAAGGTCCTTTACCAATTTAAATTATTCCCTGGAGCTCCTAACATTTCAATAGGCCTACATAGATGGATTTGAAGGTTGATCTGATATCTTAATTTATCAAAATCTATTTCTTTCTTCCTAGGCGCCTCCGACCTACGATGTCCTGGCACAGATGGAATATCTTGACATGGTGGTGAATGAGACTCTCAGAATGTTTCCAATTGCTGTTAGACTTGAGAGGTTCTGTAAGAAGGATGTGGAAATCCATGGGGTGTCCATTCCCAAAGGCACAACAGTGACGGTGCCAATCTCCGTGCTTCACAGAGACCCACAGCTCTGGCCAGAGCCTGAGGAATTTCGTCCCGAAAGGTACAAGACCCCAGAGAAGGGGACCCTCTTTGATCTAGTTGCTCAGAGCGTATTCTGACGACTCTCATTGTGGGTGACAAATATGTGACTATACAATCATTTTATTTTACATCTTTTTATTGTTAAATGTCTTTACTTTTTCCGAGAATGATATTATTTGATTAAAAACTTTACCAACCATAAACTAAAAAAGAAAAAAAAACAGAAAATTTTAGTTGTGTGCATTCCTAAAACCTTAAGCTTTGTTGTTCTTTAGTCAGTAAGTCATTTCCGGCTCTTTGTGACCTCATAAACTGTAGCCCACCAGTCTCCTCTGTCCGTGGGATTTTCCAGGCAAGGAGACTGGAATGGGTCGCTATTTTCTTCTCCAGGGGATGTTCCCAACCCAGGGATCGAACCCATGTCTCCTGCATTGGCAGGTGGATACTTTACCACTGAGCCATCAGGGAGGTCCAATAGCTTAAGATAGGCCTCATTAATAGTGCAATGTAAGTCCTGAGGACATTTTTCTATGCATATACAGATTGTTAAAACTTAGAATGACATTATATGTAGTTTTATTTTTCAATTGCTTACTATATTTAACAGTAAAGTATAAATGGAAATCTGTGTTTTTAATATATATATATACGATTGTTACACCTGCTATAATTTACTTAATAGCTATATTATTTTAAGTGTATTGGTTTTTATTTCCTTTAAGTCTTTCTTTCTATTCTCTTTAGCTCTTTGAATTCATCACTAACGTTCCCATGTTTCCATTTCTTTAAACATTGGCTGCTGTTTCCTCTATTATTGTGGGACTGTAGGTTGAGGACCTAGTAGTCTCATCCCAGGTGGTTCCAGCAGCCTCAGTGAGGATGGAGGAGACATAGGTGGCCTGGTTCTGTCTGTGGCTGTAGACCTGGGCCAGCTCCTTTTTGCCTCCATGTTTTTTGACCTTCCAAAGAGAAGTCCTCTGCTCTCTAGACATCTAGACAGCCCCGTTGGAGAAGTTAAGCGTTGTCTCTGGGAATTCAGAGCCAGGTTCTGCTTTGGGCACAGATGGGACTCTGGAAATAATTGATGCTCTCCCATTTATTTTATGGTGAACAAAATTTGGACTGAATTTTAGAGCACTATCTGGGACCTAGCATTTTATGAGCCCCTGACTATAAGCTCCCTGACAGCAGGGACTGTGTCTCGTTCACCCTTTTGTCCCTAGTACTAGCATAACCTGTACACTTAGCATTGTTGAAAGAAGAGTCAGAGTCCACCAAGTCCTCTGTTCTGGACCAGGGAACCTCTGTGTCTCCCTCAAGCTCAGCAACTTCAGCTCCCCCTCCTGCAGCATCAGGAACCTAAAACCAGAGACCACTCACTGCACTTCCCTTTCATTCACTCAGCCTCACGCAGAGAGTTCGTGCTCATCTGTGTGTGTCAGGGTCTGGGCCAGGAAGTGAGAAATCCAAATGTTAAAGCCGATTATAAAGAGTTTTTGACATATACACAGTATAGTTTATAGGCACAAGTTTTATGAATCATGTTTAATGTATTCTTCCAGAATATTCTTCCAGAATATTTTGTATAATAGGGACTCTTTAAAATATATACAACCACAGTGTCATTATCACTTCTCCAAATCCAAATTTGAGGAGTCAAATTTGAATAAAGCAGAGGTCTGGCCATCAAGGACTTTATTGGTTTGTGGAACAGACAAGGAAATCAGTGATTGAACCAGAGTAGAGTTGAATCATATGCCCTCATCAATCTACTGACCTCAGCAACCTCTGTGTATGGGAGAGAGAGACATACCCACACAAGAGGAAGCAAAGGGAAAATAATAGAAAACTAACAACTGAAATATTCAGAGACATTTTCCCTGCTTCCTTTGTCTCTGAGCGCATGACCAATGTCAGTGTTCGTGGAGGCAGGAACCCACTCTTCCTGCAGTCAGTCTCATTTCCTAACTGCCTTTCAGAGCCTGAGCATCTCACCACCCTGAATGTCAATTTCATATTTAAAGATACATTTTCTTTAAACAGCCTTCATCTCATCTGCTCACCAGGACTGAAAGCTCCTGTGGGGTCCGGGGAATGGGAAGGCCCAGGGGCTTACCTTTCTCACAGCAAAATCAGCACAACAGGATTCAGTCACCCGCCCACAGGAGTCTCCCTTATGCTACTGGTTGAGGGTTTAAGTTAAAATCTCACACCTGGAGCTCCTGTGATTTTTGTTTCATTCACTTGTTTCATCTACTGTTGTGGATTCAGGTTCAGTAAGAAGAACAAGGACAGCATAAATCCTTACGTCTACCTGCCTTTTGGAACTGGACCCCGAAATTGCATTGGCATGAGGTTTGCAATAATGAACATGAAACTTGCTATCGTCAGAATCCTACAGAACTTCTCTTTCAAACCTTGTAAAGAAACACAGGTTAGCAGTTCATTATTTGCATAAATAATGTTTTATTGTGAATTTTTTAACTGAGGTGTATCTCTCTGTGTCTATAAGGTTGTGATCTATTCAAATAATAATTTAGCTTACTAGAAAGAGAATCTGTCTGGATCCATCTGTGACCTTTAACTGTCTTTCATGCCTGGGGGGCTAAGTCTGTGCCTTCATAAAGACCCAACTGTAAAGTCATCTAGAGTCAAGGCAGTTAGCACGACATGACTATACAAAGTCAGTGAATGTGAGCAACTTTTACAATTTGGTGTCACATCCACTGGAAGGAAGGAAAATGTTGTACGAAGTCGTGAGAGCAGTGATGACATGTCATGACTTTTCAGTGATGCCCTTCTCCACCAAAACTTGCAGAAGCTCTCCTGACAGCGATTCTCAGCCACTATTTGTGTAAAGAAATTACTGGGGAGCAATATCCCTATGCTGAGGTCACCTCAGACTCTCTAAAATAATTTCCCCAGAGTGTAGTGTCCTGAGCACCCCCACTGATCCTCCTGTGCAGCCACAGTGATCCCTGAGTGAAAGCATTTCTGCCGGATGGGAAGGGCTCCCACAGCCCCTCACCTGCCAGGGATCCTGCTGCCATCCAGCTGGGCTCCCTTTGCATTCTCAGAATGACTGTGTGTCCTTCCTGTCCACCCTACAGTCCATCCTCCCCCTTCGAGTTCCAGTGCAGTCCCGAGCCCCTCCATGCAGCCTGCGCATCCAGGCCAGAGCCCACTGTCCCCTCTGCTGTGTTTACAGGTACCACAGGCTGGCATCATGGGTCCTACCACCTAACAATAGTTTGTCACTGAACCAACCAGTTTGGTTCCTTTATTTCCTTGTACCTAAAAAGGTCTTTAACTCTATTCCCTCATTTATTCCTTCCATAAATGCCCAGTGGTGCTTTGACGTCATCGGGCAAATGTTTAAGGAGTGACTTGCAGTTGATTAGAGCTCTTGGATGCAAATTTGGAACAGTTTGAATTTTAAAAATTTATCAAATGTCATTTGTGTTCTTGCTTGTTTTATGTGTGTCTACCTGCAGGGAAAATACATACCATTTGAAAGTTTAAAAAAACAATTTGTTACAGTTATAAAAAGACCTGGAATCTCTGTCTGAGGAGCACACAGAACAGTTGGCATTGATTCCTCTCAAGCATGGCCCTAAAATAAGGCTTATTTCTAGGAGTCATACATTTAATAAGCAACTCCTCCCTTTGAGTAGTTTTCTCAGGGAAGAGGAGGATAGAGATGTTTCCATTTTACTTGTGGATGTCCTGTAAGTGTGTACACACAGGGGACTCAGCCCTGAGAGAAAGGGGGCCTCGGGCACCCCTGGGAAGGGCAGATGCCCCTGCAAGCTCCACCCAGTCCCCCATGGGCTGGGGCTTCTCCCTCCACAGCTCCTTGCTTGTCCTTCAGTCAACTGAGGTTAGAAGGTCACTCTGTTGGTTCCCCAACCCAGAAGGAGTGACTGGGAAAGGGGCTAAAAATCTCAGACAAACCACTGTAGGTCTTCAGAAGTTCACCATTTGCCCTGCACTTGGCACCAGGGGATGTTTGAAAAAACAGTCTTAACGCTTCATAGGCATAGTGCTCAAATAATATTTTGTGCAAGAATGATGGATGAATGCTTTCACTATCCAGTCTTGAAAGAAATTACAGAGTAAGTACAGAGAATCAAAGATAAAGAAGGGAAACTGGATGCAAGTGATCAAAAGGTACAAACTTCTGGTTGTGGATAAATAAGTACAGGGATATCATGTAAAACTCAATGCTTATAGTTGACATTTTTATATAGTAGAAGAGAGTAGATCCTAAAAGTGCTCAAAAGAGGAAAACAGTTATTTTTTTCCTTTTCTGTCTCTTATGAGTGGTGGATGTTAACTAAACTTATTGTGGTAGTAATTTCACATATATGTAAGTCAAATGTTTTTACCATTAATCATTTATATCTCAGTAAAAGAGGAATTAAAACAACTTTTAAAAGTGAGTAGTGAGTACTAGAAATGACTTTATGCCCATATATTTTATAACAATGGTTAAATAGACCAATTTTCTGAAAGTCATAAAGTGTTAAAGTTTAATCAAGGAAACATTGACAGCCTGTCCATCCCTATAGCTTTCAAACACATTGGTAGTTTTAAAAAAACCGAAGATACATGATGCTAAAAGTAGCTTGTATATTGTAAAGCATTGTTGTCTGAAATGCATCTTGTCTACTTTGCTTCTGTTGTTGGTGGTGCTTCATTCATTGGTTCTCTTAACTGTTGCAGATCCCCTTGAAGATAAACAGTCAAGGACTTGTAAGACCGGAAAAACCCATTTTTCTGAAGGTTGTGCTCAGAGATGAGACCATAAGTGGAGCTTGACTTCCCTTAAAGACCTGGGCTTTGTTCTTCACGGAGCTGTGTCCCACAATTTCAGGGGGCTTGATTTACTTTGTGGTAAAACTCAGAAATAAAGATGGGCTTCATCTATTGCACTTGCTGGATGACTAGGGTATCTGCACATTTGTTTAGCTTTCTCAGTGTCTGTGTTTTTATATATCGTGTAACATGAAAGAGGTGACTAATGAGGACTGGATATGTACACTCAGCTTATCTGATTCTCAAAGGACCATCTCCACCCACCCCCAGTTAGTAACATCTGCTCCTTCAGAGCAATGATCAAGAAAGAAAGTGTCTCAACAGTTTTATCAGTGAATTAATGAAAACAAGAAGTATTGTGGTGACTAAAGTTCTGACATGTTTTAATATATCACACGTTTTATTTTATATATTTCAAATCTAATATTCTGTTGAGGAACTCTGTAAACATCTCTTTACAAAAGTATTAGGATACCATCCTACACTTTAGGGGGAATGTGTACAATTGAATCAGGGAGAGCCAGTGACTAAACACGGCCATCACAGTTCCTGGTGGGTGGGGCCTTTTTCAAAACTGCTATTTGATATATTACATGGGTAAGAATTATTCCACAGTGTTTTGCCCATTTCTCAGAAAATATGAAAGTGAAAGTTGCTCAGTCATGTCCAACTCTTTGTGACCCCATGGACTGTACAGTTCATGGAATTCTCCAGGCCAGAACACTGGAGTTGGTAGCCTTTCCCTTCTCCAGGGGATCTTCACAAACCAGGGACTGAACCCAGGTCTCCCTCACTGCAGGCAGATTCTTTACCAGCTGAGCCACAAGGGAAGCCCAAGAGTACTGGAATGGGTAGTCTATCCCTTCTCAAGAGGATCTTCCCAACCAGGGTCTCCTTCATTGCAGGTGGATTCTTTAACAACTGAGCTATCTTTCATGGTTTAAATCTACTTTTTTTGAGCACATATTTTGTATCGCAACAAATGCACATATGATTATGTTATTAGTTTTGATGACAAGTTTTCATCTCATCTCCCCTGATATTTCATGAAGGCAGGAAACAGGTTTTCTTGAAGTGTGTTTGTTTTCTACCCTCAATTCCCATCTGTCTTAACATAATCAACGTGGAATAAAAGATGGTTGATTGGTCAGTTGATTGGGGAGAAAGACTACAGTCACCGGTCAGTTTCAGTTGATATCAGAAGCTGCACACAGCCATTCCTTTCCCTTTTCTGCCCCTCCCATCCACAACCCCTTCCTTGCTAGGGATTTCCTGGATAGTCCAGTCCTAAAGCCACTGGGGGCACACAGAAGGCTGACAGCCTTACCCTTCAGGGTGTGGGCAGGGAAGGGGGGCTCAGTGGCTCCAAGTTGGAGATTGAGGAGGGACGGTGTCCACAGAACAGCAGCCCAGCCTGGGTATGGGTGTCCAGCCAAGGAGCAAAGAGTGTCTGCTCAGAAGGGTGGCCTGGCCAGGGCATCCCGAGCCTAAACAGGGTGTGGAGAACCACGGAGGGTGAGGGGTATATCAGGACTGGAAAAAGGCTGAGTGGCAGTAGCTACACAAAGGGAGATTTATTAAGCAAGACACGTTTTTCCCTGTTAGAGAAGGGAGTCCCTGGTCCAGGAAAGGGAAACCAGAAGAAACCCCGTGGAGTCAGAGATTGGAACTGCATGTATCAGTGAACATCCTGCTTTTCTTTGTAGACAGATGACAGCTAGTTAGTTGGATGATACACTACCGATAGATAGCTGACATAGATAGATAGATGATAGATTTAGATAGGTAACATGCGTCTGTGTGGTGGGTGGGGAAGGTAGGGTTGGAGGTCCTGCTCAGGGCCCTGAGCTCGTACAGCTGGACAGATCCCCCGCCCCAGCCCCAGTTAGAATCCAGGACATAATGTCCTGAACATTTATGACTCAGTGGCTCCTCACACAGCAGGTGGAAAAGGAGGCATTTAAACATGATTAGAAGGAAAAGGTAAAGATTCAGAGTCAGCAAACTCCCAACCTTTTTTTTATTTTTCAACTACAACTTGAACTCATGTCTCCTTTTGCTAACAAACAACGCAGGTTGTAGCTTGTGCTTACTCTATAATGCTCGCCCCTTTTGGCTACTACCTGAACTCCCATGAGCTCTTGCGAGTGAGCATTTCTAGAGGGTTTGCTAAGGATCAGGTGTGTGGCGGGCAAGGTCACATGTTCCCTTCCACCAGTGACACCTGAACTCTTATCGCAGATTCAGGCCCCAAGCTCCTCAGGTCTCTGATCTGAGCTCCTATAGGAAGGGGAAGACATAATCATTAACCTTGTTTCTAAAGATCAGGCAACTGAGGCTGAGCACGTTTAAATAACCCACCTAGGGCCTACACATCAGTCACATTCTATGGATAACTTCTAGGCAGCTGTGTACACAGTAGAGAGAATAGGTGTCCCGGGAGCCCAGAGAAGCCTCCGGGACCTGGTGGACCAGGTTCCCAACCACACCCTTCACTTGCCCTCTCTGCCTCTGGTTGAATTCTCACAGATTATTAACTAATGTTGGTAGCACAAAGTCAAAATCCCAGAAATTTTACTACATCACAACCACCGGGATGGTTATTTTGTAAAAAGGGAAAACTGAAGTGTTGGTGAGGATGTAGAGGAAATGTGGAAACCTCAGCTGTTGCTGCCTGGTGAGGATGTAACGAAGCAGCCAGTGTGTGGAACAGTTTGGCAGCTCCTCAGGTCATTGAGCATAGAATTACCAGCAATTGCACACCAGGGTAGATGCCTAAGAGAACTGAACACAATTTCTCAAACAAAGACATATGCCTGCATGTTCATAACACCACTCTCCGCAACAGCTAAAGGGTAGACACAAGGCAAACCAGTGGATGAATGGATAAACCGACTGTGATGTATCCATACAATAGTTGCTTCTTCAGTTATCACAGATGTGAAATACTAATACATGGTACAAGAGAGATTAACTTTAAAAATGCATAAATGAAAGAATTCAGAGACAAGAGACCACACATTACATGATTCCATTTATAGGAAGCATTTGGAAGAGGCAAATCCATGAAGTCAGAATGTACATGAGTGGTGGCCAGGGGCTGGGAGAGGACAGAGTGGGGAAGAGCTGCTTATGGACTCAGGAGTGCACTCTGGTGGAATGGGAGTGCGCTGGAACTAGAGGAGGTGGTGGCACGACACTGTGAATGTGCGAAATGGCCCCGAATGGTTGATTTATGCCGAGTCAGTGTCACCTTGGTAAACGTTTTGAATCTCAGGACTGTACCCTAACAAATTCAAGACAGGTCACTGTCATGCCAGAAAGCCCTGTCGCTTTTCCCAGACATCCTGCACAGCCTTCAGCTCCCTGCTGAGCTGTCCAGGGTGGAACCTTGGCCCTAGAATTACAGAATCTCTAACTTGGCCTGTGATCTGATCACTTCCTTATTAACAGTAAAAAAATTGGTTGATTTAGACATTGTGCCTGCAACCAAGAAATAACAAACATACTCAGCAATGATAATTTTGATAAGATGAACCATTCTCACAGCCTGAATGCCCTCTCTCCTTCTCTCCTTAGGCAAATTCTGCTCTGTCCGTGGTACTGCAGCAGTGTCATCTCCTCTAGGAAGCCCACCCATCCCTACAGAGGCTCTGGATCCCACCTAACTCTGCCTTTCCCAGCCTCCCAATGCCTTTGGAGGTGTCTGCATGCATGGAGCACCCCACCTAGGTAAGCGCCCTTTGTGACAGTCTTGTTCACACTTTGTCCCCATGTTTTGTCATAGTACCAGGCATAGCTCAGACTGATACACAGGGCATATGACCATGGAGATAACTGTGTGACCAATCAGAATAGGGCATCTTGTATTGAATTCAAGGTGTGGCCTGGAATTGGCTGGGCAGGGCCCCTGGGAAAAAATCACTGGGCTTGGCAGCCACGTGCTGACGTGTCTACTTAGAAAACTCTTGGTACTGCATGCACTAATGAGGAGCATTTGTTTATTTTCTGGGGAGGTGGTTTATCTTTTCTATCTGATTATCATAAGAGCCTATGTTCTAACTAAAGGTGAAGAACTCAGCTTTTGAACCCAGCTGATCTCACTTGAATGAACCCACTGAATGAACCCATGTTGGTCAGTTCTCAAAGGGTAAAAAAATATTTAATTTATTCAGTGATCTTTTTGAATTGTTCACCTGGGATCTACAGACTGGGTTTCTGACAAAAACAAGTAATGACGTTCTTTTTGTTTCCAGCATAAAATTAATTGATGGCATTTTAGGTACTTAGAGAGGTTACAAATTTTGAAAAGGCTGTATGTGTATGTGGTAAAATGGCATGAGCAGATAATGCTTTTATACCATGAAAAATGAGGTTTTGTTAGGTGGTTTTGGTAGATACTTTTATTACATTAAGGAAATTCTTCGCTATTAGTAGTGCATTCTTCTATCATAAATGATATATTGAATATTAATAAATGTGTTTTCTGAAGCTATTGGGATGACAAGACCTTTCTCTTTTAATCAATTAACCTGATAACTAATACTGATATTTATTCTTTGTTGTCA
This sequence comes from Capra hircus, assembly GCF_001704415.2. Taxonomy (NCBI): domain Eukaryota; kingdom Metazoa; phylum Chordata; class Mammalia; order Artiodactyla; family Bovidae; genus Capra; species Capra hircus. The sequence goes on along the minus strand of NC_030832.1, from coordinate 37,522,177 downwards.
CCCCTGAGTTTCAGGGTAAAATCCAACTCAGTTCAGTTGCTCAGTCATGTCCAACTCTTTGCAACCCCGTGGACTGCAGCACACCAGGCTCCCCTGTCCATCACCAACTCCTGGAGCCTACTCAAACTCATGTCCATAGCATCAGTGATGTCATCCAACCATCTCGTCCTCTGTTGTCCTCTTCTCCTCCAGCCTTCAATCTTTCCCAGCATCAGGGTCTTTTTTTCCCCAGTGAGTTGGTTCTTCACATCAGGTGGTCAAAGTATTAGAGTTTCAGCTTCAGCATCAGTCCTTCCAATGAATATTCAGGACTGATTCCCTTTAGGATTGACTGGTTGGATCTCCTTGCAGTCCAAGGGACTCTCGAGAGTCTTTCCAGCACCACAGTTCAAAAGTATCAATTCTTCGGTGCTCAGCTTTCTTTATCGTCCATCTCTCACATCCATACATGACTACTGGAAAAAACATAGCTTTGACTAGACAGACCTTTTTTGGTAAAGTAATGTCTGTGCTTTTTAATATGCTGTCTAGGTTGGTCATAGCTTTTCTTCCAAGGAGCAAGTGTCTTTTAATTTCATGGCTGCAGTCACCATCTGCAGTGATTTTGGAGCCAAAGAAAATAAAGTCTCTCACTGTTTCCATTGTTTCCCATCTATTTGCCATGAAGTGATGGGACTGGATGCCATGATCTTGGTTTTCTGAATGTTGAGTTTTCATCCAGCTTTTTCACTCTCCTCTTTCACTTTCACCAAAAGGCTCTTTAGTTCTTCACTTTCTGCCATAAGGGTGGTGTCATCTGTATATCAGAGGTTATTGATATTTCTCCTGGCAATTTTGATGCCAGTTTGTGCTTCATCCAGCCTGGCATTTTGCATGGTGTACTCTACAATACGTTAAATAAGCAGGATGACAATATACTGCCTTGACGTACTCCTTTCCTCATTTGGAACCAATCTGTAGTTCCATGTACGGTTCTAACTGTTGCTTCTTGACCTGCATAGACATTTCTCAGGAGGCAGGTCAGATGGTCTGGTATTCCCATCCCTTGAAGATCCAACTTGGTCATGGTGTATCATTGTTGCTGGTTTTGACTGGCTTTATTTTGCTCAGATATTTTGTGTTGAAGCCTGTGAGTGGGAGTGAAATGGAGTCTTTCTTTCTTGTCTCACTTTTGTCCTATTTGGATCAAGTTCATACTGTCCTCATAGAGTGATCCGGGCATGGTTGAATTGATTTTATGTGACAACTCAGAATCTTAGCTTCACCTCTGCGATGACATCCTCTCAGCTGGCCGCCAATGCTCTGCCTGCTAGCACTTATGCCCCATTTAACCCCCTCCCACTGGTGAGGCTGGGATAGGTGACTTGCTTCTAATGAGTAGAATATTAATTGGGTGCCCCCTCTCACTCCCTCACTCTGGGGGAAGCAACTGCCATGTTGGGAGCTGCTCTGTGGAGAGACTCCAGTGGCAGAGATCTGAGGGGCTTCTGGGCCACAGCCAGTGAGGAACTGAATCCTCAAGCTTGTGAGGATCTGAACCCTGCCAGACCACCTGGAGGACCTGAAAGTGGGTCCTTCCCCAGGTGAGACTTTGGATGAGAGGCAGCCCAGCCTGATAGCAGGAGAGAGCTTAAGCCAGAGATACCCAGGTAAGTCACACCTGGACTCTCAGCCCAAGGAGCTGTGATGCAGTAAATGCTTGTTGCAAGGGGTTGTATTTGGGGATAATCTGCTAGACAGCATAGGGAACTAGTGTACCTGCCCTGGTCCCTGTTTGTGCCACAAGTGCAGGGACCATCATTGCCCAGATTCCAACTGAATTTGTGCAGTGAAGCCTGACTATGCCTTTCAACCTAGCAATTCTTCTGTAATACAGAAGTTTTAGAGAATTACTTCCCTGTGGGAAGAACATTTTCGCAAAGGAAAGGGAAACCAGTGAGTACCCTCTTCCCTCTTCAATCCCCTGGATGGGCTGCATCTTCTGAGTGGTCGTATGGCCTCTCAGAAGATGGTCAGTTGATCGAAGAGTTGGTTGCTTTTGATACCAAATGTTGGCCAGATTGGTATTTTCCTTCACTCTTTCTCCCCTGAATCAAATTCCTCAGAAGATAGTACCACGAAAGCCTGTATTTCAAGCTCTTCTTTCTTGGGAAAGCAGGCTAAGACATATGTGTTTCTTGAAGATTACCGTAAAAGTCTCTGAATGTGATGTTTCCTTGCAAGAAGATTTGACTTCCACTTACTTTTTTAATGAATTTTGAGACTGTTTAGCTTTCTATTCTTTGGCTGGTTTTGCTCAGTTATGTTCCCTAGGATCTAGGCTATTTCTTTTAATATTTCAGCTAATGTTTCTCACATTCTTAGCAACAATTAAAGTAATAGATGCAATTTTCTTGTATTTGACTTCATCCCATGAATTTCAGATATTCAGGTGCACCCAGGCTTGTGTAGTTTTTAACATTCCCCCTGCACATGAATTACAATGGATATCATGGTCTGAGAGTCAGTATGTTTCCACGTGATAACTGTGAGAACTGTGATCATGCAGAAGTGGGACCCTCCCCACCACCTACATGTTCAGGACAAGGGTCACTGGGGAAGATGGTGCCCTGGCTGACTCCCAGAGGAAGTCTAGGAATTCACGATGGAAAATGGATTGGACCCATTTCAGATGGAAGAATGGTTGCGTAGACACAAGAAGACCAGTCATCTGGGGGGCTTGGGAACAGCACATCATACCATTTTCTTAAAACATCATATTTGCACTGGAAGTGAACTGAGACAATCCTGAAGAAGTAAGCAGTGGCCAGATGCACACAGATCTTTTTTCCACCATTTATTTGTTAATTTATTTTTAAATTATTTTAAGAAATTGAGTTCTTATTAATATACAATGTTACTTAGTTTCAGGCATGCAATATAATGATTCTATATTTTAATACATTGCGATTTGATCACCTTAGTAAGACCAGCAAGCATCTGGCACCGTATAAATTTGTGACAATATTATTGACTATATTCCTTGTGTGACCATTATATCCCAGTGACTTCTGTATTTTCTGCGTGGAGTCTGTGCCTCTGAATTCCCTTCACCCGTTTTGTTTGTCCTCCAACCTGCCCCCCCTGTGGCAACCACCTGTTTGTTCTCTGTGAGTCTCTTTCTGTATTTTTTTTGTATTTTTGTAATAGTCTTTTTCTGTATTCTACTTTGTTTTTTAGATTCCATATATAAGTGAAATCATACTGTATTTGTTTCTTTTTTTTCCTTCTGACTTATTTCACTTAGTGTAATACCCCAGGTCAATATTAAAAAACCAAACAGCTTGATTAAAAAGTGGGCAGAAAACCTGAATAGACATTTTAAAGATGACAAACAGATGGCAACAGGCACATGAAAATGTGCTCAGCATCACTCATAATGAGACACCACCTCACACCTGTCCAAATGACTAACTATCAAGGAGACAAGAAGCAACAAATGTGGGCGATGAGGTGGAGAAAGGGGAACTTTCCTGCACTGTTGCTGGGAATGTAACTTGGTGCAGCCACAGTAGAAGGCAGCATGGAGATTCCTCAAAAGCTGAAAGAAAGCTACCATAAAATCCAAAAGTTCTACCTCTAGCCATTAATCTCAAGAAAGGGCTACTTTGAAGCCCTTTACTCATTGCAGAACTGTTTGCAATAACCAAGGTATGAAAGTGATCTAAACATCCAACATGGGTCTTGAATAGCTGCCTCATGGCATTTGGGTTTAATTCTGTGGATGATGGAAGTGGTTGGAAAGATTTGAGTAATACAGGAATGGTGCATGACTCATGTTTTACCAGGCTCTGTCTGGTGGCAGAGTAGGGAATTTCCTGGGTGAGGCCAGTCTAGGGTCAGATAAAACTCCTTAGAAGGTTACTGTACTGATTAGGAGAGACGGCCAACACTTTGCTCCTCTTTTGCAGCTAACCTGTGATGCTGATCTTTTCTTTCATTTTACACCTCCTGTGTCATTAGTGCCCTTCCTCGTGGTCTTCTGAAACTTGCCCACCTCCTCTGATTCCTCTTTCACTCCTTGGTTTCATTCATCTTTCATTTCCTGCTTTCTTGGAAACCCAGATGATTCTGATTGTGACACGTCAGGACTTTTTGCAACATCCTTTATCTGCTGACACCATGAGTTCATGAATACATAAAATTTAGTCATCTGCTCTCTCTCTTGTGGCCACAAACAGCTCTAGCATTTATAACAACAGTAGAAGCATGATGGAGATATTTATCCCATAAGAGGTTGACACAATCTGCCAAGTTATTTCAGGAGGCCTCTTGGAATCCAGGCAAGCATGTCACTGGCACAATTTAGAATTACAAGATCTAGCTCCACACCCTACATTTATTGTTCAATATTTGGGCAAGATTCTTCCCCACCCTGAGCTTCTGTTTTTTACATCTGTAAAATGGGAATCAAATAACCCCAACACTGCTTGTCTCACATAGTTTTCAGGGTAATCAAATGAGAGATGTGAAAGAACCTCCTAAGGTGTACAGTGTGGTAGAGATGTTAGTGATTCATTTATCAAGAAAGAGAAACTCAGGAATAGAGTAGAATGTGAGCAGCCATGATGAGGTCTTTCTCTTCTCTTTGCTGTGAAGTCCATGGAAGTGCTTCTGCTTAAGGGCACCTGTGTGTGTGTGTTTCTTCATGGTGGGATATGTGTGGGTCAGAAAGAACATCCCACTACCTCATCCCAGCCCCTACTGACTGGCTTGCTTATCTGTGTTGGGGCAGAGCTCTGGTTACAGACCCGTGATCTGTGAAATTGGAAACTAACACACACATCAATCCAGAGAAATACGGCCTCCTCATACCCTGAGCAATTCTCTCAGCCAGTGGAAGTCAGGACAGGCTTCCCAGAAGAGGAGTCACCTCTAAAAGGAGAGGAATAGCAGACTGACGGGGCCTCTTGCATCACTGAGGCCCTGACACCCTGCTCACCTCTCCTGATACCTGAGCCTAATGCCCGATTCCATGAGTGTTCTTTGATTTCCATCTCTGACTGATTGCTAAGGTCTGAAAAGATAAGCCATGTATCGTTGATGAGGACACTGTGTTTCTAAAACATGTATAATTAGTTTATCTTGGCAGTACTGTAATTGTCTATTTCTCTCTATTTTCCACCTGAGTAATATGTGGATCTTAGTCCCATCTGCACATGAAGTACTCGGGATAGAGCTTTGACCATGCCGAGGCCGTCGGTACACAAATGACCAGATGAGAGACGTGAGGTGTGGGGTGCTCTTCAGGCACACGTCTTCCTTCACGGTCTTCGTAAGTGAGATTTTTCAAGCCAAGTGTGTCTGGTTGTGGAATGAAGGGCACAAAGATCACGCCTTCTGTTATTTCCCCTTGCAGAGCAGGCCATTTGCCTTTGCTAGGATGTGACTCTGGCTACACACTTTTCTCAGGACTTGACTAGACTATTGCCCCTGGGATAGATTCCAACCAGCTGGACCAGGCCCTGAGGTGAATTGGGAAGGTGATGGTGTGTAAGGCTTAATGAGAAAACCATCATATTGGCATATGCATTTTGGAGGAAGGTGAAAGTATGTAGTTTCCATAAGGAATTTGTTTCCGAGAAGAATAAGAAAGGCTGTGGGTTTAGCTGAGTGAATCAAGTTGTCAGTAGTTACCAGAGAACACTGTAATCTCTTCCTGGGGGATGTACTTTGTGTTCCTCTTGGTGGGGAGTATACACATGTGACAAGCACCTGTCATGACAAACATCTGTCCTTGTTTCTCCTGAGGTGAGATGAAGTCCTTGATTCTGGAGACCCAGGGAGGGAGCCCCTGGGCAGGGTTAGACATGGAGATAGGAGTCGAACTTTTAACCAAATTGCTGCTTCAGCCTTGAGTCTCACTATTTCACAGTGACCCTCATCATGAAACTGCAGACTTTGAATATTGACATTTCAGAGCAGAACACTTGCCATCTTTCTTCATATTATTTATAACATGTTTTGATCAATAGCTGTTGGGAAGCCATTTGCAGTCACTGAGTTTCACTTTCTATATACGTACATGGGAGATTTTAGCATGACCCTCCTTAAAGGTACCCAGTGTGTGTACATGCTTAGTTGCTCAATTGTGTCCCACTCTTTGCGACACCATGGACAGGAGTCCATCAATCTCCTCTGTCCATGGGATTCTCCAGGCAGGAATACTGGAGTGGGTAGCCATTCCTTTCTCTAGGGGATCTTCCTGACCCAGGGATCAAACCTGGGTCTCCTGCATTGCTGGCAGATTGTTTACAGTTGAGCCACCAGGGAAACCCCAAAGGTACCCAGAGAAGGCACCAAAAGGGGCAGAAATGTATCAAAATCCCTCAGGCTTTCTATCTGACTTGCTTCCTTGATAGCTCAGTTGGTAAAGAATCTGCCTACAATGCAGCAGATCCTGGTTCAATTCCTGGGTTGGGAAGATCCCCTGGAGAAGGGATAGGCTACCCACTCCAGTATTCTTGGGCTTCCCTTCTGGCTCAGCTGGTAAAGAATTCACCTGCAATGCGGGAGATCAGGGTTCGATCCCTGGGTTGGGAAGATCCCCTGGAGAAGGGAAAGGCTACCCACTCCAGTATTCTGGCCTGGAGAATTTCATGGACTGTGTATAGTCCATGGGGTGGCAAAGAGACACGACTGGGCGACTTTCACTTCCACTTCGTTTTCCCTGGGGATCCTCTTCCAGCTTCCCAGGTCTGTCCTTTGTTGGTACTCAAGCTTCCATCCATTTCTCTCCTTTGCTGCCTCTCTCTAGGGCTCCATTTCCCCAAAGACTCCAAAAGGTATGCCCCATACTGAGCTCAGCTGTGTGTCTCACTTCCTCTACTGAGAGGCTGCCCCCAAGGGACAGGACTGTATAGCTTCTAGGCCACAGCACAGCACCAGCACCTGACAGTCACCCGCTTGAACTGAAGCAATGGACAGATAAACAGATGTGTTCAAACATTATGATTCTCAGTGGAAGCTGTGGATTTTAACAGGGGCCTCCTGGAGGAAGCCTGAAACCAAAGATGAAAAACTATGATGACAGAAATTTCATGCTCCATGACAAGCTCCCAAGGAAGTAAAATAGGGCAGGAGGCATATTTGGGACTTACTGCACTTTACTAATAAGACTTTCACCCACTCGGGCTAATTAGGACAGCCCTGGGGACTCTCAGGCCAAAGTTAGCAAGAGATGAGTATCGCTTTCTGCAGAAGGAGAGAAAGTGAGACAGGATAAAGGGAGAAGGAAGCGCACAAACACAGCTTACATGCCTTGTGTTTCTATTAAGTTTTAAGAACCTTTGAGATTTTGTTTTTCACGTAATCCATGGTTGCCGAGACCAAGCAGGCACAGGACTTGGCTCAGAGTGCTGATAATGAGCCATTGTAGTTTCTTGATGCTCAGCCCTCATATTGGTCCCATCAGGAATTCAGCAGGGTTACGTGGATGCCTGGGCTTCCCAGGTGCCCCTTGTGGTAAAGAACCAGCTTGCCAATGCAGGAGACGTAAGAGACGCTGGTTGGATGCCTGGGTTGGGAAGATCTCCTGAAGAAGGGCATGGCAACCCACTCCAGTATCCTTGCCTGGAGAATCCCATAGACAGAGGAGCCTGGCGGGCTACAGCCCATGGGTCACAGAGTCAGATATGATTAAAGCAACTTAAGTGCAGCAGGGGGAGGCCTCCAGCAGGTGATAGCAACTGCTACTCTAGGCCTCCTCTGTATCAGCTCCTTGTTATCCAATAAAATGTCCCTGTGCTCTGCATGCTAAGTTTCTTCAGTCGTGTCCAACTCTTTGTGACCCTGTGGACTGTAGCCCTCCAGGCTCCTCTGCCATGGGATTCTCCAGGCAAGAATACTGGAGCTGGTTGCCATTTCCTCCTCCAGGGGATCTTCCCATCCCAGGGATCGAATCTGTGTCTCTCAGGTCTCCTATATTGGCAAGTGGATTCTTTACCACCAGGAACACTTGGGAAGCCCCCAAATTCCCTATGCGTCCACAAGTGGGAACCCCTCTGTTCTGACCCACCCACACCCCACACTCCCCAGAGATAACGTGCCCTCATGGGGTCTTTTTGGAGTCCTGTTGCTGTATGTGCCACATAGCTGGTGGCTAATGATGTTGGGGTCGTCTTGGCCATTGGACAGCTTTTTCCTCTCACTCTCTTTACACCCTTTGATCTTGGATTGTGGCCTTTCCAGAGAGGTGACCATTCTTTGATCTAGAATCTGACTTTCAGGAGCTTTTGAGGTGGGTCCAGAATCAGCTGAATTGATACCATTGGTGCAGCCATCATCCTCTCCTATATGTCCTGCCTCTCCTTCTGGGGCCCTCTTGTCAACAGGATCCTAATGGATCCTCCTGAAAGTCCAGAGGCAATGACCAAGACCCAGCCAGGCCCCCTTGTTGTGTTAACAATTCAGGAAGATGCTGTGGTCACCAAAGAGCCACAGGGAGAGGGCACACAGGTGCCTAGTGCCCTTACCTCTACCAACTCAATTCCATCTACATTTCTGGATACCCACTCTGCAGAAAGCACTCTGCTAGGTACCTGGGACATGACCCTGGCTAGTACCCAGTATGCGCCCAAGTCTCCATCCACTGAAGGTACTAGGTATGAAAACCAAACATGGTGCAGGAAATGGATTTTCAGGGGACTGAAATCCCCAGAGGAGGAAATGGTTATATCTGCTCAAGGAGGTTGGTTAGGGAAGAGTCTAACACAGATGTTCTGTCTGAGCTTCATTTTGAAGGATAATTAAGAGCCTAAAAGGGACACAGGGGCATTTCCAGGCAGGAAAAGAGTTGTATGAGTAACAATCAGCACAGCTATCTTGTTTGACTCCGTGGAGGAGGAGATGGCACCCAACTCCAATATTCTTGCCTGGGAATTCCCATGGATAGAGGAGCCTGGTGGGCTGCAGTTCATGGGGTCCCAAAAGAGTTGGACACAACTTAGCGACTAAACCACCAGCATCTTGTTTGAAGAGTTTCAAATATTTTGGACTACAGGCAGCCATAGAGACAGGGAGGTTTAGAGGAGAATTAAAGCCAGTGGCTTTATTTGAGTTTCTGTAACCTTTGGGCTTACTGATAACACTGATTGAGTTGTTTATTGATTTCCTACAGAATATGAACTCAAAGGAGGTCAAACTGAAGTGCGTGTGATGCTTGGCCAACTACCAAGGCAGAGAGGGCTCCTGCAGGTGGAGCCCAAGTGGCCTTTCTGTTGGTTGCAGCTCCAGCTCCACCTCCTTTCTAAGCACATAAATCTCCCAGCCGCACTGAATCTCCGCCTAATGTGAACAGAAGCTCCAGAGGCAGGCAGAGGGCAGCACACACAGCTGAAAGGAAACTCAGAGGAGGGAATCGCCAAGAAAAGTGGCCATGGAGCTAATCCCAAGCTTTTCCGTGGAAACCTGGGTTCTCCTGGCTACCGGCCTGGTGCTCCTCTATCTGTGAGTAACCATCAGGCTCATCTCCTCTGTAACCTGGGTCTTGGGGTGCTTAGCAGGAAAGGGGGTTCCCTTAGTTTTTTAAAGTTCAAAGTAAATGGAGGGGAAGTTGCTCAAGCATTGGGTGCTATGGGCACCAAATGGGTTATTATTGATCTTACCCACATCTGTTGAAGGAGTTAACTTTACTCCCAAGTTGCTGTTAGCATAGTTAGGAGGGTTTGTGACATTCTTTGCTCCTGTAAATGACCCTCTGATTGACTACCAGTTTGCATGGACCTAGAGTAGTCAACCAGAGTCCATCAGGGGCAAATTAAAAACAACTGGCCCATGTGCAGCATAGTCCTCACTGATCCCCATGGCTGGGAATCCTGGAGGAAAGGAGCAACGTGGGTTTTTGTTTCATTCTCTCTGACTTGGATTCTGTACCTGCTGTAAGAGACATGAGGAAGTATCGTCCCCTTTGTCACTCAGGAGTTCCTGCTCCGGAACCTCCTTCCCTGGTGTTATGTACACAAGGCACTGGGTGCACCCAGACTTTAGTAGGGGACCTGAAGACCAGTCACCCTTCTTGTCATGCTCAGCCCTTCCCCCTTTCTGCGCCCCTCCTCAGGGCATCCTTTCCTAAGGCTCAATTCCCCCACCCTGTACTCTGCAGAACTATGGAGCCCCAAATGAGAAATCTTAAGATCTAGGGATACTTGGCAGAAATCTTGAGATTATATTCATTTCTTTCACCTTTTAATCTCTGGAAGGGTTAGCATCAGTGTACTAATTTATTTTCCCTGTGATAAAAATCTGCTAAGCCTATGCTGTCACAAGTCCCAGAGTCCAATTTGGATTTTAAGCACTTTTTCCCCTTTAAGTATGGCACAGGAGGATGAATCAAAACCATCTAGCAGAAGAATTCCTTTAAGTGGTGGGCTACCTGGTATCATGGATTAGGTTGGGAGAGGAGTTATTTTCAACAAGTGCTTAGAGATACCCGTCCAAATCACATATGAGCCCTATGTCAAATTCACTTTCCTTTAGTATAGGAAATCATGATGACCTGCACATGAATAATATTAACCTCATTTTAATTCTTTGAAAGAAATATTAGTAATTCAAAGTATTGCAGCAACATATTTTCTGTCTGATATTATAAAGTTAATTGGTAGAGTTTAATTTCATTCTATATAGTTGAATCTAGTACTAAATAGAATGAAATTAAACTCTGCCAAAATTGGGGCTTCCCTGATAGCTCAGTTGGTAAAGAAGCTGCCGGCAATGTGGGAGACTGGGGTTCAATCCCTGGGTTGGGAAGATCCCTTAGAGAAGGGAACAGCTATACAGTCCAGTACTCTGGCCTGGAGAATTCCATGGACTGTCTAGTGGGGGATCCCAAAGAGTTGGACATGACTGAGCAACTTTCACTTCACTTAAAAAATTGATATGAGTATTTCCAGCATGTTTTTTTTCCCCTGAAGGATAAAAAGAGGACTGTTGCCCAGTACCTAGAAAGGTATGTAAATAAACTCACCCTCTAGAATAATGCCTGGAATATGAATCTAGTGTATAAATATATTCCTGTGATATAGCTTTTTAAATATACATGTCCAGCAAGCTATTTTAGTCTTCAGGGCAGATGAGTATACATGGCTGGGAGCCAGTGATGGTGTGAGAGGCATCCAGAAAGAGATTGGAATGGAGGGGAAAATATTCCTCACTCCTCAGAGCAGATGTCTCAGAGATACTTCTCAGACCTGATCCCACACAAGATCCATAAGGTTGGCATCTCATCTGCTTGAAGCCTGGGGACAAGATACAATCTAAGTCACACTGTGTGTGGTCTGTCTGACAGTGGGGCTGGTACTAGCTAGTGTCCCCACCAGGCAAACATCCCTGTAGCCTGAGAAGGTACTGGTGCAGGCAGGAATCAGTCACTGCAGGCGAGGCTGTCGTTATGGTGATGCAGTGCAAAAACTATGCAAATGATTGGCTTTATCTTTAGCCTCTTCCTTTTTACCCAAAGAAGCATCAGTGTACCAAAAAGTGGGGAGCTAGAAAGAAACCAAAGCATTCACTCAGTTCACCTGCTGCCTTGGTGGAACCATGTGAGGTTAGACACTACATCAGATCTTTCTGTGGGACCAGTGTTGCCAACATGATCACTCAATGGCTTGGCATCACTTTTGAGTTCATGTAGCAAACTGAAGGTTCGGAAGCAGAAACCAGTTTTGCCTTGGTTGTGAAGACAGAGAAAGGAACTGGGGTGGGAATTGCACAGGCCACCCCTTGGTTGTGGCAGTTGGTGCCCACACCTCTACCACTTGCTCTGGAGGAAAGAGAGATATTGCCAACACGGCTTGGCCAAAGTACGTCCATGGGCACTTCAAACGTAGGTCTTGCCACGAAATTTTTTGGGTTTCTCTTATCACATATTGAAAGATTGCTGGATTTATACAGAAATTTGAACCTCTGCTACCTTAAAGGCTAGCTTCCGAAGAAGGAGAGACAGGAGCTTAATCCAATATTCTGGAACAGTCTATGGCCACTCATTTTTGGTCATACAAAGTGTCTTTTGCCTCCACGGGAAAGTTACCGAAGACTGGTGAAAGTGCCTGTCGGGCATTTTGAACCATTTATACACAGCCTGCTTTTCAGCCATACCTTACTAATTTGCCTCTACAGAGTTAGCCTTGGAGGTCTAGCAAGTTCATGGTTAAACCATTGATGGCAGCCTCTTCCCTCAGCCTCTCTTTTCCCATGCTCTATCATCTCTCAGTAACACTAGAGTGAGCAGACTTGTAAAGATCCAGAACCCTGAGTCATGGGCTTGCACACATAATACACGAAGGATAACCTACAGGCAGGCCTGCTATGGGGAGTACCAGCCTCAGTTGGTTTATAAGATAGTTGAAGTCAGAGGCAGTAATCTAGCTGTTTGTGATTGAGCATCTTCAGGAAAATGAGTGTACCTGGGGCACTGTTCTTAGCTGGTGAGTATCACTGGTTGGAGGACCAGATGCCATGAGGTGGGGAATGGTCTGGAAATGGATCCTTTAGTCATTGGGTCATTTCTACAGTGTCAGGGAACATAAGGGTCAATCATCCTTCTTTGTAGTCCAAATCAACCAAACTGCCTGACGACAGAGCCATGGGTGTAGCTGAAAGGTACTCAGTTTCTATGATGGTAATGGAAGACTTGAGCACAGTTTTCATTCTACAGATAAGAACACTGTGCTTCAAGAATTCAACCATCACAGCATAAGAGTTGAACAGAAGCACTGATGATGCCATGACAGTTGATCTGATGATTAAGTCAGCTACTAAGTGACTAACAGGCATGACGCACTGAAGAAAGGGATGGTTCACATTTTGCCAGATGGAGCAAAATCTCATCACGCTGCTCAGAACAATGCACAATTTAAAACTTATAAATTATTTCTGGAATCTTCCACTTAATATTTTTAGACCAATATGTTAACCACATAGACCATGGGTAACAAACCATAGACTGCAAAGCTGTACCTGGGTGTGTGTGTGTGTGTTGGGTTACTGTATAGTTTTTAAAGATGTCTCCACTGGGTGGAACTGGTTAAGAGTAAATGAGATCTTTCTGTACTATTTCTTATAAATTCTTATGAATGTACTGTTATCTCAAAATAAAAAATAAAGAGAGAATTCCCTGGTGGTACAAAGGTTAGGACTTTTCACTCTCACTGCCAAGAGCCCAAGTTTGATCCCTTGGTCTGGGAACAAAGATAATGCATGTCCTGCATACTGTTCAGTGCAGTAAAAAAAAAAAATGGTAGAGAGTAAATAAAAGCATCTGCACATGAGGCATGATTATATATTTTCTAAGAACACATACAGAAAATAGACACTGAGCATATTAAGCTGATCACTGACTGATAGGCAAGATGATAAGAATGGAGTGAAAAATGAGTATAAAGGATATATTTTGTTAATGGGTGAAAAAGTTTTAAATTAAAAAAAATACTCAATTCAGTTGATTCGCACTTGGCTTGTGCGTCCTTGCTAAGTTGCTTCAGTCATGTCTGACTGTTGGCAACCCTATGGCCTGTAGCCCACCAGGCTCCTCTGTCCATGGGATTCTCCAGGCAAGAGTATTGGAGTGGGTTGCCATTTTCTCCTCCAGGGACCTTCCTATGCCAGGGATCAAACCAGTATCTCCCAGGTCTCTTGCATTGGTCAGAAGATTATTTGTGACTGAGCTGCCTTGGAAGCCCAGATATACTCATAGATATCATATAATTGACTCAGGTAGGTAGGCAAAATATAGTTCCTTTTTTAGCTCCAGGTGTTAAGCATTTACACAACCACTGATGTAATTCAAGTCTATGTGTCACTATAATAACCATTAAGTTTGCATTTCCCATGTTTGGGGCAGTGATGCTAACTGGCTCATTTTAATCGTTTAGATAATTAATTTGTAAAAATATATTGCCACCCTTATGACACCACCTTTATGGCAGAAAGCAAAGAAGAACTAAAGAGCCTCTTGATAAAAGTGAACGAGGAGAGTGAAAAAGCTGACTTAAAACTCAACATTCAGAAAACTAAGATCATGGCATCTGGTTCCATCACTTCATGGAAAATAGATGGGGAAACAATGGAAAGAGTGAGAAATTTTATCTCTTTGGGCTCCAAAATCACTGCAGATGGTGACTGCAGCCATGAAATTAAAAGATGCTTGTTCCTTGGAAGAAAAGCTATGAACAACCTAGACAGCATATTAAAAAGCAGACACATTACTTTACCAACAAAGGTCCATTTAGTCAAAGCTATTGTTTTTCCAGTAGTCATGTATGGATGTGAGAGTTGAACTATAAAGAAAGCTGAGCACCAAAGAATTGATGCTTTTGAACTGTCATGTTGGACTCTTGAGAGTCCCTTGGACTTCAAGGAGATCCAACCAGACGATCCTAAAGGAAATCAGTCCTGAATATTCATTGGAAGGACTGATGCTGAAGCTGAAACTCCAATAATTTGGCCACCTGATGCAAAGAACTGACTCATTGGAAAAGACACTGAAGCTGGGAAAGATTGAAGGCGAGAGAAGAAGGGGACAACAGAAGATGAGATGGTTGGATGGCATCACTGACTCAATGCACATGAGTTTGAGTAAACTCTGGGAGTTGGTGATGGACAGGGAAGGCCTGGTATGCTGCAGTCCATGGGGTTGCAAAGAGTCAGACAGGACTGAGTGGCTGAACTGAACTGAATTGCCATTAAATAATAAAGCAAGTTATGCTTAATAAACTAATATTATTTTAATTAAAGTGAAAAGCAGTGCTTGTTTTAATGCCTGCTTGTGAAGACAGAGTTAAGAAGAATCAGATCTTAAAATCGGTCAGATCGTGGCGGGAGCTCCAATGCAAAGAACTGACTCCTTGGAAAACACCCTGATGCTGGGAAAGATTGAGGGCAGGAGGAGAAGGGGGTAACAGAGGATGAGATGGTTGGATGGCATCACTGACTGAATGGACATGAATTTGAGCAAATTCCAGGAGATGGTGAAGGACAGGGAAGCCTGGCATGCTTCAGTCCATGGGGTCACAAAGAGTCAGACGTGACTGAGTGACTAAACAACAACAACAGCATAAAGGGAAGGAAAAGGATAAGTATAAGAACAATGCCATGTTATGCTCGGGTGGATGCAGTTATCCAAAATCTCATGTTTGAGACAGAAAAAAATTTTCCCCTGTGTGCTTAGAATGAGAATCTCTAAATCATGGAAGAGTCAACT
Source organism: Capra hircus (assembly GCF_001704415.2). Classification (NCBI taxonomy): domain Eukaryota; kingdom Metazoa; phylum Chordata; class Mammalia; order Artiodactyla; family Bovidae; genus Capra; species Capra hircus. Next base: position 37,506,939 of record NC_030832.1, on the reverse strand, counting down.
TACTAAATACATATGAATGAATTTTTTGGAGGAATTATACCTAAACCTCCCAGGAGCTCTCAAATTGTAAATATTTATCAAGCATCCACTCTAGGATTGGGACCATCAAGATTTCAGCTGCTATTTGTGGTCTCACTATGGAGGAGGGAAAGAAGATGAGTGAAAGTAATTATTGCTTTTGGAATTGCTGTTATTATTTATTACCTATATATTACCTCTCTAGGCTGATGGTTCCAGTTTCGAGTTAGTGACTGGGCAGCTCCAGCACTTATTCCACAATCCGTGACCTGGATTTTCTCTCTCAATTCATAGATATGGAACGTATTCCTATGGGCTTTTTAAGAAGTTGGGAGTTCCTGGGCCAAGACCTCTACCTTATTTTGGAAACGTTCTGTCCTACCGAAAGGTGCGTGTTGCTTGATGTCCCTTTTTTTGCTTCTTATGGTTGCAAATCCCAGCTGAGTTCCATAGTAAAAATTCTCCTCCTCAGGAGGCAGTTGAGAGTTTTCTTACTTCCCAGAAATGGCATCATAGACCCCACCACACATGACCTTTTTACCCGAGGCCTCTATTGTCAGCTTTCAGGAGCCTCAAGTTTGCCTCCTCAGACAGTCGAGCTCTCTTGGCTGAGTCAGCACAGGACTTGAACTTCCATCTTGTAAGCTTTGTGGAGAGGATCTTCTTTCTGCCAGGTGCAGACTCCCAGCAAGGCCCAGTCCTACTAATTGTCAGGAGGAAAGCATGAAGGGATGCCTGGTTTTGGCTCATTATGCTGCGTACACTAGTGTTGGATGTGCCTTGTTGGTAGCATAAGCTCTGGGTACCCTTTTGTCCCTTTCCTCCTGAATTGCTTGGACACTGCTGGGGTCCAGCCCCAGTGGATCTAGGGTAATTTGAAGGGGAGACGGAATCAGTGTCCTAGGAAAAAGCTATTTAATTAGAAATATAAAGAGAGATTAGAAAGAATAGTGTAGTAGGAAAATTAGTGGAGAAAAAGAGGCTGAATAACTTGGTTTACATGGAATACCAATAAAACCTCGAGACAAGAGGTTTGCACCACTTACGTAGGCCACCGGCACCCACTTGAGTAGCGGAGGGTGCCCTGCCTTGGGCTCTCTCTCGCGTGGGTCTTAGAAGCCAGGGCAAAATTAGCAGACTTGGTGAGTACCCACGCTACAGATGGGAATTTAGCCAGAAAAACGGAGAACAAGAAAGAACGACACGGGGGAATCAGTCTTTCCAGAAACTGATCCGTTTTCTTTATTTTAAGGTTTGCTTATATACTTTTTGTTACACATAGAGATAGAATACAGAGTCACGCGGGGTCAGCAGAACTGACCCTTGTCAAAATCAGGTGCTTCATATAAATGTATACAAAGGTTTTAGGGGTTTTACATCACTTCTGGCCATGAGGCCTGCTGACATTTTATACCCCTTTCTGATAATGGTCAGTCAACCAGAAAACTTATTTTTTCCAGGGGTGATTTTTTCTTAAACCAGGCGCCACCCTCCTAAGGTACCAGATAAAGTTGGATTCCTATAGGGTGAAAGTGTAGTGGGTTACAATTAAGAAAGGAATTTACTTAGCGTAAGGTTTAACATGATTAATCTTAAAGGTTAATACTTTTTTTTTGATTACATAAAAATATTATTTCTAAATATTTAAAACATAAAATAAAAATCAAATAAAGGAGAAATATTTGGCATCAGATTAAGAAGAGCTGTTATTTAAAAACATCTTACAATCAAAGAGCAAAAATCACTAAGGCTTAAATAAAAAATGGACAAAGAATATAACCAGACAAAGGTTAATACTTATTTATCCTATATGCTAGTTATATTCATTATAAGGGCAGGGAATATGGAGATTTAGCAGCAAATATTGGCTCAACAAATGAAAAACCCTTCACCAATATAATTCCTAATCAACCCACTATACTATACTAATAATTTTCTAACTTCTCAAAAGAATCTGTATTTAGAAATTTTAAAGCATCTAGTGCCTCTCACGGTTGGGAGGCTATGAATAATCACATGTGGCTGGACAAACCTGTTCAGGCAGGCTAGAGAACCTTCAGAGGAGTTTGTAAGTTGAAACACTCTTGTCACGCCCAGGAATTTTTATTGACTGGAGCTGTAAGTTAACTCCTTCCTGAGAGAGGTGGTGGAGGACAGCCCCCTGTAAAGTCAGAGGTGTAGGTGAGAGCATAAAGCAGTAAACCAGTAAACTCTGGTTTTGGGGGTAGATGCTCGGGAACAGGGGGTCTCCTGAGGCTCGATCCCGCCTTTGCGTAATGCCGAGCCTCCTTCCTCATGACCTTTGCCACGGGCGGAGTTCCTCACGTTGGCTCCCGGCAGGACACTTTAGTTTTTAACATATCAGGTAATTTGCACATACTTGGATTCTCTCAGGAACTGCTGATGCCTGCAGTTTGTTTGTTTTTTTCCATTTTCTGCTCTACCTCTTGCTACACATGACATCTTTTGGGATTTGAGAGATGGAACAAAAGCTTTCTACTTTTTCTGTGCCTTAAGAGCAGGCACCTCACGGGTTAGTTTGAGCAGGGAATGAGTGTAACTGAGGCAACATGGTGGTTGTCTATTTGCTTCAGATATTTAATGACCAAACAAGTTGTGGAGTTTTAAAAAATAAGACAGAATCACATATGCAAATTCACTAGAAAGGATATGATTTGAAAAAATTATTAAAAATTTAATTTAATGTTTAACTGGAGGGAATGTACCAGATAGCAGATGGGCTGTGAATTCTGGCTGAATCTTAATATTCATCATGCTCTGATGATTCCCCCAGGGCCTGGTCCCTCAACTGAAGGTCGTGAACTATGTCCAGCTGTCCATGGGCAGAGCCCTGTGTGCCGGCTGCTGTCTGACTCAGATTTCCTTTCCAGCAGACATAAGGATTGTTTCTTAGATCCCAATTCTCCCAACTGAGATTGTCGTTATCTCATTACTACCTAATAACTTCCTGAATATTTTTCCATCTGAAGAAGCAGTAATTTCCTATCAACCTTTCTGAGATGAACTTCTTAGCAGATGCACCTAAAAACCCCACATTTCTGAGAACTTCGTTTGCTTCGTTGTTTGTTGTTCAGTCACTCAACTGTGTCCCCATGGACTGAAGCACACCAGGGTTCCCTGTCCTTCACCATCTCCTGGAGTTTGCTCAAACTGATGTATTGAGTCAGTGATGCCATCCAACCATCTCATCATCTGTCGCCCACTTCTCCAGTATCGGTTCTTTTCCAATGAGTCAGCTTGTTGCATCAGGTGGCCAAAGCATTGGAGCTTCAACTTCAGCATCAACCCTTCCAATGAATACTCATGGTTGATTTCCTTTGGGATTGACTGGTTTGATCTCCTTGCAGTCCAAGGGACTCTCAACAGTCCTCTCCAACACCACAGTTCGGATATCACATTAGAAACTTAGCAAAAGGCTTTTTTTTTTCTTTTAAGTTATAGAAGGAAAAACTCAGGCCAGGCATGTAAACCTCATTGTCCTTTGTGTAGTTGTGGCATCTTCCCATTTTTTCTGGGTTGAGCTGGAAAACTAGAAGGCAAGTCCACTTTGTCATTCACTCACTCACTCACTCACTCTCTCATTCAGCACACACTCCTTAGACTTATTTAAATCTGTGAGATTGAAAAACATCCCTGGTGCTTTAACTTCCTTATTCTGTTAGAATTCGCATGAGATAAATGAAAAGGCTGCTTAACTAGGAGATGAAAGAGTGTGTAGGAAACTCTTACGTCTCTCAGCTTCAGTTTTCTCACATGTCCATGGGGGATTAGAGATGAAAGGATTTTAGACAACACATGCACAAGGAAAAGCCTCCAGAAAGACAAGGAGTAAGTAGTATTCATTGAGAGGGGTAAGTGTTTTAGTATCTATAATATTCAAAGAATATTTAGGCGTGATTTTATTTATTTTTTTAATATAAATTTATTTATTTTAATTGGAGGTTAATTATTTTATAATATTATATTGGTTTTGCCCTACATCAACATGAATCCGCCACAAATATACACATGTTCCCCATCCTGAACCCCTCTCCCACCTCCCTCCCCGTACCATCCCTCTGAGTCATCCCAGTGCACCAGCCCCAAGGATCCAGTATCATGCGTCAAACCTGGACTGGCGATTCATTTCATATATGATATTATACATGTTTCAATGCCATTCTCCCAAATCATTCCACTCTCTCCCTCTCCCACAGAGTCCAAAAGACTGTTCTATACATCTGTGTCTCTTTTGCTGTCTCGCATATAGGCTTATCGTTACCATCTTTCTAAATTCCATATATATGCATTAGTATACTGTATTGGTGTTTTTCTTTCTGGCTTACTTCACTCTGTATAATAGGAGTGATTTTAAATTGTCAGTTTCCAATATCTCCTCTATTTTCTCTCCTTTCCCTTAAGACATTTGTGAATAAGAACTTCCCTCCAACTGCCAGTGAGAAATGATAGTTTTGTGAATTAGAGGTAGGGTTCAATACAGTATATTAATAACATAATTTTGTTTTTCCTTGCAGGGTATGTGTGAGTTTGATGAAGAATGTTTTAGAAAGTATGGGAAAATTTGGGGGTGAGTATTCTGGAAACTTCTGTTGGATACATTTGGTATAATTATCCACTCTCCCTCTCCTCTTGGTATAGAGGGTAGTCTCACTCCAGAGCTTCTTGGAGTGAAGTCATTTGTTGTAAAGCTTTGGAGACTTTTTTGCCCAGAGATCCTGGAAGACACCAGGTATGCAGGTCCACAGTCTGAATCAAGCCTGGAGAGTCACAGGTCATCATTTTTCTCCAGACTTTGACACCCAGGGACTCCTAGCATCACTTTCTGTCAGTGTCTCACTCTTTCCCCCCTTTTCCACTTTTTCTCTCCTTAGGTTGCCTTTAATTGCATAAAATGCATTATTCCAGAACATTCTAATATGTGCCTATAAATGCATTTTATGACCCTTTCCCACATGTTTCTCTCTCTCTTTAAAATGTATATATTTTATTGAAGTAGAGTTGACTTACAATGTGCACACAAAGTGATTTGGTTATACAAATACACATATATTATTTTCAAAATTATTTCCCATCATATGTTATTATAAGATATTGACTATAGTTCTCTATTTCATACCATAAACCTTTGTCACTTGTTGCATGTCTATTTTTTAATTAGAAATCTAGCATTCTGTTCATACTAAGTCAAACAAGTAAAATTGAAATGTCATAATTTTTTTAGTTAGGCAAAAATTCATGTTTTTTAAAATATATATATTATACATATTTATATGTAGTATACAAATGCTTTTCTACTATACTTGATAAAGGTTCAAGAAAGAACATCAAAGGAAAAAAAAGAAGAAAAGATGGAAAAACTGGAGAACATAAACTAAACGAAATGGGAGCACTGAATATGAAATAGAAAAAGTGAAATAAACTAGATAAAAGTAAAAGATCATCATATAGTCCAGTTGTTTTTAAACATGACTGCTCATTAGAAACATGTGGAGCTCTGGAAGAAAAAAAGCAATACCTGAGCATTTGTATTTTTCAGAAAGTTTCAAGATAATTCTGATATGCATCTGGATTTTAAAAAGTGACTACAGGTTTTCCTATTTGATCCTAGTTTTGGTGATGTAGACTTCTATTATTTTTCTGTTGGCCAGTCAAGATATAGTGTTATTAAGTGAGTAATAGTATCATAATCACAATAGTAAAAGATGTTTATCAGTTTTCACAATCAACAGTCAGACAAAAATAAAAGATAATTACAATTGCCATAATGGAAACATGATTAAATAAACAATATAAAACAATTACATACAATTTGGGGGGGAGTGTGTCAAGCAGAGTGATGCAGTAAGTGAAAGTGCATACATGCATATGTTTTCATCCAACCAGCCAGTCAATGTCTTTTGGTTGGTGTCTTTAATCCATTTACATTTACGGTAATCCATTACCTTTGAGATAATGATTGATATGAATGATTCTATTACCGTTTTCTTAATTGTTTTGGGGTTATTTTCTGTAGGTCTTTTCCTTCTCTTGTGTTTCCTGCCTAGAGAAATTCATTTAGCGTTTGTTGTAAAGCTGGTTTGGTGGTGCTGAATTCTCTTAACTTTTGCTTGACTGGAAATTTTTGATTTCTCCATAAAGTCTGAAGGAGAGTCTTTCTGGGTAGAGTATTCTTGGTTGTAATTTCTTCCCTTTCGTCACTTTAAATATATCATGCCATTCCCTTCAGCTTGTAGAGTTTCTGTTGAGAAATCTACTCATAGCCTGATGAGAGTTCGCTTGTGTGTTAGTTGTCATTTTCCCCTTGTTCTTTTAATGTTTTATCTCTGTCTTTAATTTTTGTCAGTTTGATTACTGTGTGTCTTGGTGTGTTCCTCCTTGGGTTTATCCTGACTGGGACTCTCTGTGCTTCCTGGACTTGGTTGATTATTTCCTTTCCCATGTTAGGGAAGTTTTCAGCTGTTTTCTATTCATATATTTGCTCATGCCCTTTCTTTCTCTCTTCTCTTTCTGGGACCCCTATAATATGAATGTTGGTGTGTTTAATGTTGTCCCAGAGGTCTCTTAGGCTGTCTTCATTTCTTTCCATTCTTTTTCCTATGTTCTGTTCTACAGCAGAGATTTCCACCATTCTGTCCTCCAGGTCATTTATCCGTTCTTCTGCCTCAGTCATTCTGCTATTAATTCCTTCTAGTGTGTTATTCTGGAGAAGGCGATGGCACCCCACTCCAGTACTCTTGCCTGGAAAATCTCATGGATGGAGGAGCCTGGTAGGCTACAGTCCATGGGGTTGTGAAGAGTCGGACACGACTGAGCGACTTCCCTTTCACCTTTCACTTTCATGCACTGGAGAAGGAAATGGCAACCCACTCCAGTGTTCTTGCCTGGAGAATCCCAGGGATGGGGGAGCCTGGTGGGCTGCCGTCTATGGGGTCACACAGAGTCAGACACGACTGAAGTGACTTAGCAGCAGCAGCAGCAGCAGTGTGTTATTCACCTGTGTTTGTTTGTTTGTTCTTCAATTCTTCCAGGTCTTTAGTAAGCATTTCTTGCATCTTCTAAATCTTTGCCTCCATTCTTTTCCCAAGATCCTGGTATATTTTCACTATCACTGTTCTGAATTCTTTTTCTGGAAGGTTGCCTATCTCCACTTCACTTAGTTGTTTTTCTGGGGTTTTATCTTGTCCCTTCATCTAGGATATAAGTTTCTGCTTTTTCATCATGATTAACTTTCTTTCTTTCTTTCTTTTGAAGAAAGGGAGAATCACTTTTTATTTGCTCCTGGTAGAGTCTCAGGGAACAATAATTGAGAAAGACAAGCACAGACAACTAGCTATCTGTTGAGGCAGCACTAGTACAAGAAATCATGGCATCAGTCACTCCAATAGCTTCCCAGCAGCTCAACACAGATGCAGACAGTCACTGTGCACACAGCAGCTGTGAGCATGCTCTCAGTCTCCATGGCAAGATGTCAGAGGCTCTGGCTCTGTCCTGAGTAGCAATATGGATGGAGGTCTGCAGTTCCAGAGGTTATTTAGCATTATGCCTTCCCTGGTAGCATCCTTGGTGGTGGTTCCTTAGGCAAGTTCAGTAGCATAGCTGTCCTGGACTCCCAGTTAAATTAATTTAAAAATGTTTTTCTATTGAAGGATAATTGCTTTACAGAATTTTGTTGTTTTCTGTCAAACCTCAACATGAATCAGCCATAAGTATGGGGTCTCTAAGAGTCGGACACGACTGAACGACTTCACTTTCACTTTTCACTTTCATGCATTGGAGAAGGAAATGGCAACTCACTCCAGTGTTCTTACCTGGAGAATTCCAGGGACAGAGGAGCCTGGTGGGCTGCCGTCTATGGGGTCACACAGAGTCAGACACAGTTGACGCAACTTAGCAGCAGCAACAGCATACAAATATCCCCTCTCTCCTGAACCCCTCTCCCATTTCCCTCCCCATCCCACCCCTTTAGATTGATACAGAGACCCTATTTGAGTTTCCTGAGCCATATAGAAAATTCCTATTGGCCATCTATTTTACATGTGGTATGTAAGTTTCCATGTTACTCTTTTCATACATCTCACCCTCTCCTTCTCTTTCCCCATGTCCATAAGTCTATTCTCTATATCTTTTTCTCCATTGCTGCCCTATGAATAAATTCTTCAGTATCATTTTTCTAGATTCCGTATATATGCATTAGTGTACGATATTTATCTTTCTCTTTCTGACTTACTTCACTCTGTATGATAAATTCTAGTTCAACCACCTCATTACATCTGACTCAAAGGCATTCCTTTTTATGGCCAAGTAATATTCCATTGCGTATACGTACCACAACTTCTTTATCCAATCATCTGTCGATGGACATCTAGGTTGCTTCCATGTTCTAGACATTGTAAATAGTGCTGCAATGAAAATGAGATACATGTGTCTTTTTCAATTTTGGTTTCCTCAGGGTATATGCCTAGGAGTGAGATTGCTGGGTCATGTTTTATTCCTAGTTTTTTAAGGAATCTCCATACTGTCTTTCATAGTGACTGTATCAATTTACATTCCCACCAACAGTGCAAGAGTGTTCCCCTTTCTCCACACCGTCTCCAGCATTTGTTGTTTGAAGACTTTTTGATGAGGGCCATTCTGACCTGTGTGAGGTGATATCTCATTGTAGTTTTGATTGGCATTTCTCTAATAATGAGTGATACTGAGCATCTTTTCACATCATGATTAACTTTCTGTAATATGGTTTTTGTTTTAGCTGCTGCATTGTGCTTCTTGCTTCTGTCTTCCCTCTGATGGCTGAGGCCAGGAGGCTTGTGTAAGCTTCTTCATGGGAGGGACTGGCAGTGGGAAAAACTGGGTCTTTCTCTGGTGGGCAAGGCCTTGCTCAGGTGGTTGTTTGGTTTGAGGTGACCCAGCCCTGGGGTCTACAGGCTCTATGGTAGGGTTAATGGTGACCCCACAGAGCTGACTGTGGCTCAGATTATGAACTTATTGCCAAATTCAGACTTAAATTGAAGAAAGTAGAGAAAACCACTAGACCATTCAGGTATGACCTAAATCAAATCCCTTATGATTATACAGTGGAAGAGAGAAATACGTTTAAGGGACTAGATCTGATAGAGTGCCTGATGAACTATGGACGGAGGTTCGTGACATTGTACCCGGAGACAGGGGTCAAGACCATCCCCATGGAAAAGAAATGCGAAAAAGCATCTGAATGCAGAGCTCCAAAGAATAGCAAGAAGAGATAAGAAAGCCTTCCTCAGCCATCAATGCAAACAAATAGAGAAACCAACAGAATGGGAAAGACTAGAGATCTCTTCAAGAAAATTAGAGATACCAAGGGAACATTTCATGCAAAGATGGGCTCGATAAAGGACAGAAATGATATGGACCTAAAAGAAGCAGAAAATATTAAGAAGAGGTGGCAAGAATACACAGAATAACTGTAAAAAAAAAAGATATTCATGACCAAGATAATCACGATGGTATGATCACTCACCTAGAGCCAGACATCCTGGAATGTGAAGTCAAGTGGGCCTTAAAAATCATCACTATGAACAAAGTTAGTGGAGGTGATGGAATTGCAGTTGAGCTATTTCAAATCCTGAAAGATGATGCTGTGAAAGTGCTGCACTCAATTTGCCAGCAAATTTGGAAAACTCAGCAGTGGCCACAGGACTGGAAAAGGTCAGTTTTCATTCCAATCCCAAAGAAAGGCAATGCCAAAGAATGCTCAAACTATCGCACAATTGCACTCATCTCACATGCTAGTAATGTTCAAAATTCTCCAAGCCAGGCTTCAGCAATACGTGAACCATGAACTTCCAGATATTCAAGCCGGTTTTAGAAAAGGCAGAAGAACCAGAGATCAAATTGCCAACATCTGCTGAATCATGGAAAAAACAAGAGAGTTCCAGAAAAACATCTATTTCTGCTTTATTGACTATGCCAAAGCCTTTGACTGTGTGGATCACAATAAACTGTGGAATTTTCTTCAAGAGATGGGAATACCAGACCACCTGACCTGCCTCTTGAGAAACCTATATGCAGGTCAGGAAGCAACAGTTAGAACTGGACATGGAACAACAGACTGGTTCCAAATAGGAAAAGGAGTACGTCAAGGCTGTATATTGTCACCCTGCTTATTTAACTTCTGTGCAGAGTACATCATGAGAAACGCTAGGCTGGAAGAAGCACAAGCTGGAATCAAGATTGCTGGAAGAAATATCAATAACCTCAGATATGCAGATGACACCACCCTTATGGTAAAAAGTGAAGAGGAACTAAAAAACCTCTTGATGAAAGTGAAAGAGGAGAGTGAAAAAGTTGGCTTAAAGCTCAACATTCAGAAAACGAAGATCATGGCATCTGGTCCCATCACTTCATGGGAAATAGTTGGGGAAACAGTGGAAACAGTGTCAGACTTTATTTTGGGGGGCTCTAAGATCACTGCAGATGGTGATTGCAGCCATGAAATTAAAAGACGCTTACTCCTTGGAAGAAAAGTTATGACCAACCTAGATAGCATATTGAAAAGCAGAGACATTACTTTGCCAACAAAGATCTGTCTAGTCAAGGCTATGGTTTTTCCAGTGGTCATGTATGGATGTGAGAGATGGACTGTGAAGAAAGCTGAGCGCCAAAGAATTGATGCTTTTGAACTGTGGTGTTGGAGAAGACTCTTGACAGTCCCTTGGACTGCCAGGAGATCCAGCCAGTCCATTCTGAAGGAGATCAGCCCTGGGATTTCTTTGGAAGGAATGATGCTAAAGCTGAAACTCCAGTACTTTGGCCACCTCATGCGAAGGGCTGACTCACTGGAAAAGACTCTAAGACTCTGATGCTGGGAGGGATTGGGGACAGGAGGAGAAGGGGACGACAGAGGATGAGATGGCTGGATGGCATCACTGACTCGATGGACGTGAGTCTGAGTGAACTCCAGGAGTTGGTGATGGACAGGGAGGCCTGGCGTGCTGCGATTCATGGGGTCACAAAGAGTCAGACACGACTGAGCGACTGAACTGAAGAGGGTTTATGCCAAAGGGGAACTTCCAGTGCCCCCGTCCCTGTGGTGAGCCCCTGCTAACCCACTCCTCCACAGGAAGCCCTCCGACACCAGCAGATAGTTTTGGTTCAGTCTCCTGTGGAGTCACTGCTTCTCTCTGGGTCTTGATGAGCACAAAATTTTGTTTGTGCCCTCCAAAACTGGAGTCTCTGTGTCTCCTGGTCCTCTGGAAGTCCTATAATCAAATCTCACTAGCACTCCAGGCCAGATTCCCTGGGGATTCCCAGTCCCTTTGTCGGATCCCCAGGCTGGGAAGCCTGATGTTGGGTTCAGAACCTTGGCAACAGTGTGAGAACTTCTTTGGTATTACTGTTCTCCTGTCTGTGGGTCACCCACCTGGCAGGTACAGGATTTGATTTTATTGTAATTGTGTCCCTCCTACCTTCTCACTGTGGCTTCTTCTTTGTCTTTGGATGTGGGGTTTTTTTTTTTTTTTTTTGGTGGGTCCCAGTATCCTCCTGCCAATGGTTTGCCAACAGCTAACTGCACACTTGGTGCTCTCGCAGGAGGAGATAAGCACAGGTCCTTCTACTCCACCATCCTGAACTGGAAGCCTGCACTTCTCTTTTGACCTAGTTATTCCATTGCTGAAAATTTATTTCATGGATATACTTGCACACATACATAAGTAAATCTGTATAATGACATTTATTCCTGCTCCAGAAAAATGAGGCAGCTCTATGAGTACTCCTATGGGTTTGTAAAATAAGGGCTAAAACCCCCCCTGTATGATCACATGCTTCTCTTCTAATTAAAACCCAAAGTCCTTTATTTAAATTTTGGCTTTAATATGTCCTTTGGGAAAAGAGATGAGGGTTATAGGTAAACATAATTGGAAATCGTTTCTGCTCAGTTTCTTACTTTCTCTACACATACGAAGTTTTTGTTTTTTTTTTTTAATTTTCAGGTAAGATTTTCTGATAGAATTGTATTCAATAACTGTTTTATCTACTGTTTTTCTCTGACTTTGAGGAGATGTAGGGTATATATATCCAACCCGAGTGTGTCAGGTGGGCTTTAGGAGCTATTGGAGGTTTAATGAGAACAGAGTGAGAGGTGTCATGTGGTGCTTCTTTGCCAAAAGCAAATGGCAGAGGCCCTACCTGTCCAGACCTCTTCATCTTCTCTTATCAGATCCTCAGAAACCATAGGACCCTGCCAAGTTGTTATGACCACAAAACTCAACCTGGTTGAGTGGAAAGAATATATAGCCCTAGGACACTACTGGCCCAGCTCCAACTGCCCCTCCAACATTTAGTACCTATGAGCTCTGGATGGAGTCACGTTTTCATGGTGGATACCAGGTCTCTCTTTAGAAAACGATTCTCATGTTGGACATGAATGAGGGCCACCTGGGAGAGCTTGTTATAAATACAGACTTTGACCCCACTCATCAGTATAGCAAATCAGTATGATCTGAGGAGGGTTCAAAAATCTGAATTGTAACTGGTAGTGAGAGAAATTATTAAGTGACATCATGAATATAAAGGGTCACCCCAAACCACTATCTCTTCTCCACCCAAGTGTTGTTGCAAAACTGTGATGGGAAGAAGGGAATCATCCAAGTAATATGGTCAGTCAGGTGGAAGAGCAGATTAAGTGCCTCCTCAATCCCTCCTATCACTGCTTCAGCACTAAGTGCTCTTGACACCCACTTACACCCTCCGAGTTTTAGAACAGCTTTTGGAAATGGGCAGAGGTAAGTGCAGTGTTTCTCTGCAGTCTTTACATGTAATCACAAAACCATTTGAAAGTCTTCTGTGGAGTTAAAGGAGGAATAGGGAACATGGAGAAAATCTTCCAATTCGCTATAGCCATTGCAAGTGATTGACAGTGAAACCAAAATGTCAGAAGACAGTGTAAATAACTCAGAGTAAATCTCATGCCAGTGGCCCATTCCCATGGACGGGCATCCTGACAGTCAGGAGATGAGGTCAAACGGCGACGTGTCACATCTGAGGAGTCAGCTTTGTGTGAGAGGTGGGTCAGACGTGGGCCTGCCGAGCTGGTGATGGATGTCACCTACATGGAGCCCAAGGCCCACAGGACCCATGTAATGAAAGAAAATATTTAGAAAATGAATTAAATAGACTCCTCTGAAAGTTTTTTTCTCTTTTTCCTTTTGTTCAAATTACCCTAAACTTGATGCTCCCAAGGATAGCTCATTATTTAAAATATTTCCTTAAAATTATAAACTAGCAAACAAATTTTAGACAATAGGGCAAGAAAACTTTCATAATCCCACTGTCACTTGTAGAGCATTCCAAATCTCCCTCCATTTGCAGATACTTTGTTACATATTTATAATCAATGTGTCAACAGTTTTCATCTAATATTATATGCATTTTCATGCTTTGGGTATATCTTTAAAAATGACTGAGTAGATTGACTCTCCTTAATTATTTTTTAATTTTCAAATAATTTACTTCAGCTATTTACTAAAATAACTTCATTTTTAATAATGAAATATATTAAACCTACAAATATTGTGGAGAATGGTATAGGAAATACCCATGTCCCTACAGCCTACAATTAAAAATGTTTTCATGGTAGTTTTAACTATGACCTTATGGGTTTCCCTGGTGACTCAGAGGTTAAAGCGTCCGCCTGCAATGCGGGAGATCCGGTTCAATCCCTGGATCAGGAAGATCCCCTGGAGAAGGAAATGGCAACCCGCTCCAGTATTCTTGCCTGGAGAATCCAATGGATGGAGGAGCCTGGCCGGTTACAGTTCACAGGGTCGCAAAGAGTCGGACACGACTGAGCGACTTCACTTCACTTCACTTCACTTATAAGGATAGATGATGTAATGTTAGGATGGAGATCTGGACTTCCAGGTGTGGTTTCACCTGCAAAATGGCTCATTAAGTTTAATAAACTCTGTTTTTCCTAAACAGGATTTTTGAAGGTAAACAACCTCTGTTGGTTATCACAGATCCAGACGTGATCAAAACAGTACTAGTGAAAGAATGTTATTCTGTCTTCACAAACCGGAGGGTAGGCATCCATTTTTATTTTAATTTAAAATTTATTTGTTTCTTAGATATGCATTTTGCAATATATTATAAATTCATAGGCTGTTGTCAAAAGAGAAAAATACAAAGAGACTGCATGTCATGTAACTTTTGTCCTGATTTCTCCAACAATTAATACATCAATTAATTAAAATATAATTTCAAAGCAGAAAATTGACATTCATACTGTTCATGGAGCTTATTCTGACTTCATCAGTTTCATGTTCACTCATTTGTGTATGTTTTGCTCTACGGAAGTGTGTGCTCGATGTAGATTTGTGTAGTTACCACGACAATCAATGTATAGAACTGTTCCATCCCTACAAGACTCCCTCTTGCTATTCTTTTCTTTTCTTTTTAATTTTTATTTTTACTTTATTTTACTTTACAATACTGTATTGGTTTTGCCATACATTGACATGAATCCACCACGGGTGTACATGCGTTCCCAAACATGAACCCCGCTCCTACCTCCTACCCCATATCATCTCTCTGGATCATCCCTGTGCACCAGCCCCAAGCATCCTGTATCCTGTATCGAACATAGACTGGCGATTCATTTCTTACATGATAGTATACATGTTTCAATGCCATTCTCCCAAATCATCCCACCCTCTCCCTCTCCCTCAGAGTCCAAAAGTCCGCTCTAGACATCTGTGTCTCTTTTGCTGCCTCGCATGCAGGGTATTTTATAGTCATGGCTTGTAGCTTGCTTTTTCCTCTTATCAAGGTCTTTAGCAAATATTGTTCTTTAAATTTTGATAAATGATTTATCAATTTTCTCTTTTATGGATTTTGCCTTTGTTGTCAAGTCCAAAATATCTTGACCTAGCCCCAGGCCCTGAAGATTATCTCTTATTTTTTCCTAAACATTAAATCATTTTATGTTTTACATTTAAGTCTATGATCCATTTTATCTGAGGTTTTGTGTAATGTATGAGGTTGTCTTTTTTTTTTCTTTTGCATCTAAATGTTTGATTTGCTCCAGCACCATTTATGGAAAGACTATCCATTAAAAATAATTTATTTATTGTATTTTTAGCTGGGCTGGGTCTTCATTGCTGTGCTCAGGCTTGAGCCTGGCAGTGTGCAGGTGTGTGGCTGCAGAGGTTAGCTGTGGGCAGGTGTGTCAGTGCAGTCGAGTGACAGTAGTAAGGACTGGCTTTAGGCATCTGAGCATCTGCAGGGGCCTCTGATGGTGTTCTGCACATGCGCATCAAAAAAGATTGGCTGCTGGTGTGGACCCTGGGTCTTGTAGCATCAGCAGTGGCACTAACTGGGCAGCTCTAGTGGGGCTGGAGGCAGTAGAGTAGGGTTCATGCAACTGCCTTAACACCATGAATGTGAAATTAAAGGTGGCTGAGAGATCAGTTGACTGGGAGAAAGGCTACAGGCACTGGTCAGTTTCAGTGGGATCAGAAGCTGCACATGGCTCTTCCTTTCCCTTTCCTGCCCCTTCCCTCCCCTCTCCTTCCCTTGCCTGCCATCTCTTCCTGGACAGTCCAGTCCTAAACCCGAAGGTGGACCACAGAAGGTGGGCAGCCCCACATGTCAGGGTGGAGCCAGAGAAGGAGGACAGTGGCTCCAAGTCAGAGACTGAGCAGGGAGGGGAGGGTGTCCACAGGGATGGCAGCCGGGCATGGGTGAGAGAACCCAAAATGCTCACTTGTGGGGTGGCCTGTAGGGTGAGGGGGCATCATGAGTGGAAAGGAATGGTTCATGGATTGGGTCCATAAAGGAGGATTGATCAAGTAATACAGAAAGGATGATGGGAGCCAGCATTTTCACTGTTGGAGAAAGAGTCATAGGTTCAGAGACTGAGAAACTAGACTAAACCCAGTGAAGTCACTGACTGAACTATCCATGTAAATCCATGCTTTTCTGTGTAGATAGATGATAGCAGGCCAGATGATATAGACCGATGACAGATAGAGGCAGATATAGACAGGTAGGTGTGTGTGTGTGTAGCTACAAAAGCACATAATACCTACTGCTTTCCACTGATGTAGTATAAACACCTGAGCAGCTGCAGGGGTCTGGGATGGGGTTTTTTCACATGCCCAGCTCAAAAGATTGGGGCTGGCAGCCGGTGTGGATCCTGAGTCTCAGGGCATCAGTGGCTGGAGCAGCTCTGTTGAAGTTGAGGGGGAAGACAGGACTCAGGAAATCGGAGTCTGCTAAGGTAGAACCCTGGAAAGTGATCAGCACCAAAATTTTCAGAGGTTTTCCAATGACTATGCTGGCAGTTGGTTTCGTCATAGCAGTTTCTGGGGTTTTCTGCAGAGCAGGATACAGAGAACCATAGTCACTCCTGCTGCGTGGTTGACACTGGTAGTCCTTGCCCTTCTTCTTTGTTTCTAGTTGTCTCTGGTTGTCTCAGCTCTGCTCGTCTCTGGGTGGGGTGAAAGCAAAGCAGGTCATTTGTGCAATGTTCTGAAAGTCTGGAGAAACTGGTCACTCTTCATGTCGTCTCTTTTAGTTTTTTGTTTTTTTTTTTCCAGCAGGGAAAATGTCTCAGGCTGGGGACTTCCTTGTTGATGCTGAGCAGTGCTGGCCTAGGGGAAGGGATGATGCAAACAAAATGTAACTATTCTCCTTACTCTTTCTGCAAGTTATTTTCAAGTGTGGTCTGTTATATTGCTGACACCTTTTAGACCGAATTTCATTTACTGTGAGCTGTCCAATTGTGAGACAACAAAGGCTGTAGTCTCCTCCTCTGCTATCTTGGTGATGTCACCTTAGTATTTCATCATTAAAGTGATGTTAGCTGTAGGGTTTTTTTTGTAGATGCTCTTTATCAAGGTAAGGAAATTTGTCTTTCTTGTTTGTGAGCTTTGTCAAAAACAAGGGTTGGAGGTATCCATTTTAAAACAAAATATAAATTTGAAAGATTGAGGAAATTTTAAAACAGGTTGGCTTCATAAGCCTGTTCCAAGATGAGAAATATAGTTATCTTCTTTACCCTTCTACTCCTTGGGTGGAAATGTAGGGGAAAATATTTTCCATATCCCTGCGTAATTTTTTCAGAATAGCAAGTAGATTCCTAATCTTTTGTGTAGGTAGTACTAAAAAACCCCCACCATATCAGCACATTCCTTTTCAAGTTGGTCAGCCTGTAAATATATGTAAATACAGAAGTAATCTGAGGCAAAATGCAGTCTGCCAAGGCTATCTGGCTGGCTGCCACCAATCCCTTCTCTGCATAGCCCAGGAAGATGAACTAGACCTTATACCCTTCTATCACCCTGGAAGAACCCTTTCTGCACTACATGGGTCATTTGCGTTTAAACTCATATACATTCGTGGCTGATTCATGTCAATGTATGCCAAAACCAATACAGTATCGTAAAGCAAAATAAAGTAAAAATAAAAATTAAAAAAAAAGAAAGAAAATAAATAAATAAATAAAAGGAGATTGGAATATGAAGGCTGGAAACCACATGAAGTGTCCAAATGTCTACCACCTTCGCAGGAACCTAGAGACTCAGGATAAATGTTTATTGTGCATCTAGCATAGGGCCTGGTACTATGTAGATAGTCACTAAAGATTTATTGAATACATTGTCCCCAAATTATTAACAAATCTTCCACAACTGTTGAGATTTCCAAAACTTCAGTTCAGTTCAGTTCAGTCACTCAGTCGTGTCCGACTCTTTGCGACCCCATGAATTGCAGCACGCCAGGCCTCCCTGTCCATCACCAACTCCCGGAGTTCACTCAGATTCACGTCCATCGAGTCAGTGATGCCATCCAGCCATCTCATCCTCTGTCGTCCCCTTCTTCTCCTGCCCCCAATCCCTCCCAGCATCAGAGACTTTTCCAATGAGTCAGCTCTTCGCATGAGGTGGCCAAAGTACTGGAGCTTCAGTTTTAGCATCATTCCTTCCAAAGAAATCCCAGGGTTAAAACTTAGGTAGGCTAAAATGTGTTTTGCTTTCAACTCTAGGTTTTTGGTCCATTGGGAATTATGAAAAATGCCATCACTGTGGCCGAGGATGAACATTGGAAGAGAATACGGACATTGCTGTCTCCAACCTTCACCAGTGGGAAGCTCAAAGAGGTAAAAGAAGAGGGTTTTCCATGAGCAACTTAAAGAATAAGGTAGAAAATAAATTCATAGTCCCTGTCCAAGGAGTGGTGTGCCAAATTTGAGTTTCCTAAAATGGTTTTTATCTTCATATCCTAAAAGAGACCTCATCAGATTCATAATAAAATGTCCCTTATGGCTGCATGCCCCTGAAAACCAGGTTCTTCTGAAACTTGAGTCTCCGCATTTAACTCCCAGTGCTGTTGTGTTTTGTGTCTAGATGTTCCCTATCATTGGGAAGTATGGAGATGTGTTGGTGAGGAACCTGAGGAAGGAAGCAGAGAAAGGCACGTCCGTCAACATGAAAGAGTAAGTAGGGGTGAAGTTGTTTGTACCTGAGCTCCACTGAGACCCTTGTGTTTCCTGCCTTGGAGCCAAATTCCTACTGCTGAGTTACTCTAGTGACCAAACAGAAGTAAGTATATGGTTTACAACTCTGACTGGCCACCCGAGAATGAGTGGTGGCTCATAAAAATATCAGAAGGTATCTTCTGTGTACCTGAGCCAGGGTTAACTTATCTGTTTAACTGTCACCTTGGATATTCTGGGAAACAAAAATACACAGTTTGGTCTTAAGTCAGGGAGTGTGATGCCTCCATCTCTGTTGTTTTTTTCAAGATTGCTTTGGCTATTTATGGTCTTATATGGTTCCATATAAATTTGAGGATTATTTGTTCTAGTTCTGTGAAAAGTAACACGGGCATTTTGATAGGGATTGCATTAGATCTACAGATTGGTTTGGATAATATGGACATTTTAGCAACATTAATTATTCCTTTCCATGTACAGGAGATATCTTTCCATTTCTTTGTGTCATCTTCAATTTCCTTCACTGTTTTATAGTTTTCATAGTATAGGTCTTTCACCTCCCTGGTTAAGTTTATTCCTAGGTATTTTATTCTTTTTTATGTGATTTTAACAGGATTGTTTTATCATTTTCTCTTTCTGGTAGTTCTTTATTATTGTATAGAAAAGCAACAGATATCTGCATATTAACCATGTACCTGCCACTTTACTGAATTCATTTATTCTAGTTTTTTGGTAGAAGTTTCTATGTAAAAGTATTATTTCATCTGCAAATAGCGATAGTTTTACGTGTTCCCTTCCAATTTGGATGCCTTTTATTTCTTTTTCTTGTCTGATTCGTGTGGCTAGGACTTCTAATACTACATTGAATAGAAGGGGTGAGAGTGGGCATCCTTGTCTTGTTCCTGATTTTAAAGAGTATGGGCTTTTATAAACAGTGCTGTGATGAACATGAACCTGTATGTGAGACAGCAAAAGAGACACAGATGTATAGAATAGTCTTTTGGACTCTGTGGGAGAGGGAGAAGGTGAGATGATTTGGGGGAATGGCATGGAAACATGGGTATCATATAAGAAACAAATCACCAGTCCAGGTTTGATACAGGATCCTTGGGGCTGGTGCACTGGGATGACCCAGAGGGATGGTATGAGGAGGGAGGTGGGAGGGGGGTTCAGGATGGGGAACACGTGTACACCCATGGCGGATTCATGTTGATGTGTGGCAGAACCAATACAATATTGTAAAGTAATTAGCCTCCAATTAAAATAAATAAATTTAAATAAAAAAAAATAAAGTATGGATTAAAAAAGAGAGAGAGTATGGGCACAAAAACAGACACAAAGATCAACTGAATAAAATTTAGAGCCCCAAAATAAACTTGTACACTTATAGTCAATTAATCTATGATAAAGGAGGCAAGAATAAACAATGGATTAAAGACAGTCATTTCAATAAGTGTGTTGGGAAAACTGGACAGCTACGTGCATAAGAATGAAATTAAAACATTTTCTCACACTCTATACAAAAACAAACTCAAAATGGATTAAAAACCTGACTGTAAGACTGGAAACCATAAAAACATGGAAGAAACAATAGGGAGAATGAATGCTGTTTGACATAATCATAACTGTACATTTTTAGATTTGACTCTTAAGGCAAAGAAAACAAGAGCAAAAATAAACAAATGGTGCCCAGTTAAACTTAAAAATCTTTTGCACAACAAAGTAAATTTTTCATAAGATGAAAAGACAACCTGGTGAATGGATGGGAGAAAATATTTGCAAATGATATGATAAGAGGTTAATATCAAAAATATATAAATGTCTCATACAACTCAAAATCTGAAAAACAAACAACCCAACGAAAAATGAGCAGAAGATCTTAATAGATATTTCTTCCATGGAAGATATACAGTTGAAAAGATGCTCAACATTGCATATTATCAGAGAAATGGAAACCAAAATCACAAAATCACCCACCACCTGTAAGAATTACTATCATTAGAAAGTTTACAAATAGCAAATGTTGGTGAGGATGTGGAGAAAAGGGAACCCTGGTATAAGGTCAGTAGACATGTAAATTGATGTAGCCACTGGGGAAACATATGGAGGTTTCTCCAAAAACTAAAAAGATAACTGTTCTGTGTGTGCTCAGTTGCTCAGTCATGTCCAACTCTTCTCAACCCCATGGACTGTAGTCCACCAGGCTCCTCTGTCCATGGGATTTCCCAGGCAACAGTACTAGAGTGGGTAGCCATTTCCTTCTCCAGGGGATCTTCCTGATCCAGGGATCAAACCCAAATCTCCTGCATTGCAGGCAGATTCCTTACTACTCAGAGGCCTGGGAAGCCCAAGAACTTTCATATGATACAGCAATTCCACCCTGGGTATATATCCAATGAACATGAATACACGAATTTGAAAATGTACGTGTTTACATCAGCATTATTTACAATAGCTAAGATATGGAAACAACGTAAGTATCCACCAACAGATGAATGGAAGAAGAAGATGTGGCACGTGTACAAGTATACACGTGCACACACACACACACACACACACACACACACACGAAATATTCAGTTCAGTTCAGTTCAGTTGCTCAGTCGTGTCTGACTCTTTGCAACCTCATGAATTGCAGCACACCAGGCCTCCCTGTCCATCACCAACTCCCAGAGTTCACTCAAACTCAAGAAATATTACTGAGTCATAAAAAAGAATGAAATTCTACCATTTACAATAACATACATGGACCTAGAGGGTATTATGCTAAGTGAAATAAGTTAGAGAATAAAAAGTATTGCATGTTATCATGTATATGTAGAATCTAAAAATAAAATGAATAAATATCAATATATAAAACCAAAACAGACTCACAGATGTAGAAAACAAACTGATGGTCATCAGCGGGGAGCAGGAAGGGGAGTGCACGATAGGATAGAGGATTAAAAGGTACAAATTGCAATGTATAACATAATTGTGCTGCAAGGATAGATGTACATAACAGGAATGTAGCCAATATTTAATAATAACTTTAAATGAAGTATTTAAAATCACTCTTCTACACCTGAAACTAATGTGATATTGTATATCAACTCTGGTTTTGCTCTAAAAGGGAATCAGCTCTGAGCACGGGTTCTGTGGTGAGCTGAGACCCAGATCAATGTCCCCTTTCTTGACTCCCCAGGAAGAGTGAATTTACTCCCTTTGCTCGCAGACACAGTCCTCATACACCTTTCATTGCCCATAGTCAAAGCACACTACTGTCCTTTGTCTGATTGTGGGTTCTATCCTTCTATGACTGAGCTCCTTGAGTTTGGCGGTGGGGGCGTCTAACTTGCCTTAGTGTCCCCATCCCCCCAGCACAGGGGCAGTTGCATCATTCACACCTCCTACACACCTCAGGAGTGAGTGATAGTAGCAGGCAGTCTTCCGTGATCCAGCAGGTGGTTCTCAGAGAGTGTGGCTCTTGACCTGTCTTGCCTGGGCATCTGATTTTATATGATTTTCTTGTTGACTGTGTTGGATATGGATAGTCAGCTGGTCCTGATTTTAACTGTGTTTGTCTTTCTCTACTCAGCATCTTTGGGGCCTACAGCATGGATGTGATTACTAGCACATCATTTGGAGTGAATATTGATTCCCTTGGCAACCCACAAGATCCGTTTGTGGAGAATGTCCAGAAGCTCTTAAGATTTAGTATCCTTGATCCATTTCTTCTCTCAATAGGTAAGTGTCCTACTATGTTTCTTTTTCTGTATTCCTCCCTCCACCCCTCCTTCCCTCTCATTCTTTCTTTCTCCCTTCCTTCCTTCTTTTTCAGAGGTTTATTGAGATGTAATTCACATACCATCAATTCACCCACTTAAAATGTACAGTTCAATCGTTTTTACAACTAAGTGTCCATCGATGGATAAGTGGATTTGGAAAATGTGGTGTACACACACACATCCACCAGAATACTATTCAGCCATTAAAAGGAAGGAAATCCTGCCATTTGCAGCAATGTGGCTGGATCTCAGTGGAGGGCATTATGCTCAGTGAGATAAGTCAGACAGAGAAAGGCAAATACTTACATGACGAATCAAAAAAAGGAATCCAAATTCATTGAAAAACAATGTCAGATTTTTGGTTTCCAGAGACAGGGTTTGGGAGATAGGAGAATTGGATGATGGTAGTCAAAAGGTACAGATTTCAGTTATTACTTAAATAAATACCCCTGGTGTAATATGCTTATAGCTATCCAGTTGTCTCAGCACCACTTGTTGAAAAGCCTATTTTGTCTCCATTAGATGGTCTTGGAAACATTTTCACTGTTCAGTTGACCATAGCCATGTGGGTTTATTTCTGGACTTGAAATTCTATTCCATGAATCTATATGTTCATCCTTAGGCCAGTACCACATTGCCTTGATTAATGTAGCTTTAAGGTAAGTCTTAAAATCAGGAAAGGTGTGTCTTATAACTTTATTATTTTTTCAGGAATATTTTGTCTTCTATGAGCCCCTTGCAATTTCATATGAATTTAATCTAAGATAGTCAGTTTCTTCAAAGAGGCCAGCTAAGGTTCTGATAGGGAAAGTCTTATATCTGTTGATGTGCCATCTTGACAATGAAAATGTTCTGATTTATGAACATGGAATGTCTTCATTTACATCTTCTTTAATTTAGTTCAACAAGGTTTTGTGGTTTTCAGAGTGTAAATTTTACATATCTTTTATTTTATTCCTACTTATTTATTCTTTTTGATGTTACCATAAGTGGAATTGTTTTCTTAATGTCACTTTCATTTTATTTATTGCAATGTATAGAAATACAATTGATTTTGTATTTTGATCTCGTAACTTGAAACCCTGCTGAACTTCTTTATTTTTTCTAATAGGTTTTTAGTGGTGTCCTTCGGATTCCCTGTATACATGATCATGTTATCTGATGAGTTTTAGTCTTCATTTCCTTTTTAAAAATTTTATTTCTTTACTTATTAAATATAAAGGATGTGTACCCCAATGTTCATCACAGCACTGTTTACTTATTTATTTTTAATTTATTTATTTTAATTGGAGGCTAATTACTTTCCAATATTGTATTGGTTCTGCCACACATCAAAATGAATCCACCACGGGCGTACATGTGTTCCCCATCCTGAAACCATCCCTCTGGGTCATCCCAGTGCACCAGCCCCAAGGATCCTGTATCAAACCTGGACTGGCGATTTGTTTCTTATATGATATTATACATGTTTCCATGCCATTCCCCCAAATCATCCCACCCTCTCCCTCTCCCACAGAGTCCAAAAGATTGTTCTATATATCTGTGTCTCTTTTGCTGTCTCGCATACAGGGTTATTGTTACCATCTTTCTAAATTCCATATATATGTGTTAGTATACTATATTGGTGTTTTTCTTTCTGGCTTATTTCACTCTGTATAATAGGCTCCAGTTTCATCCACCTCATTAGAACTGATTCAAATGTATTCTTTTTAATGGCTGAGTAATACTCCATTTGTATATGTACCACAGCTTTCTTACCCATTCATCCACTGATGGACATCTAGGTTGCTTCCATGTCCTGGCTATTATAAACAGTGATGCAATGAACATTGGGGTACACATACCTCTTTCAATTCTGGTTTCCTTGATGTGTATGCCCAGCAGTGGGATTGCTGGGTCATAAGGCAGTTCTATTTCCAGTTTTTTAAGGAATCTCCACACTGTTCTCCATAGTAGCCGTACTAGTTTGCATTCCCACCAACAGTGTAAGAGGGTTCCCTTTTCTCCACACCCTCTCCAGCATTTATTGCTAATAGACTTTTGGATAGCAGCCATTCTGACTGGCGTGAAATAGGACCTCATTGTGGTTTTGATTTGCATTTCTCTGATAATGAATGATGTTGAGCATCTTTTTATGTGTTTGTTAACCATCTGAATGTCTTCTCTAGAGAAATGTCTATCTAGTTCTTTGGCCCATTTTTTGATTGGGTTGTTTATTTTTCTGGAATTGAGCTGTAGGGGTTGCTTGTATATTTTTGAGGTTAATTCTTTGTCAGTTGCTTCATTTGCTATTATTTTCTCCCATTCTGAAGGCTGGCTTTTCACCTTGCTTTTCTTTGTTGTGCAGAAGCTTTTAAGTTTAATTAGGTCCCATTTGTTTATTTTTGCTTTTATTTCCAATATCCTGGGAGGTGGGTTATAGAGGATCCTGCTGTGATATATGTCAGAGAGTGTTTTGCCTATGTTCTCCTCTAAGAGTTTTATAGTTTCTGGTCTTACATTTAGATCTTTAATCCATTTTTTAGTTTATTTTTGTGTATGGTGTTAGAAAGCGTTCTAGTTTCATTCTTTTACAAGTGGTTGACCAGTTTTCCCAGCACCACTTGTTAAAGAGATTGTCTTTAATCCATTGTATATTCTTGCCTCCTTTGTCAAAGATAAGGTGTCCATAGGTGCGTGGATTTATCTCAGGGTTTTCAATTTTGTTCCATTGATCTATATTTCTGTCTTTGAGCCAGTACCATACTGTCTTGATGACTGTGGCTTTGTAGTAGAACCTGAGGTCAGGCAGGTTGATTCCTCCAGTTCCATTCTTCTTTCTCAAAATGGCTTTGGCTATTTGAGGTTTTTTGTACTTCCATACAAATTGTGAAATTATTTGTTTTAGCTCTGTGAAAAATACCATTGGTAGTTTGATAGGGATTGCATTGAATCTATAGATTGCTTTGGGTAGCACACTCATTTTCACGATATTGATTCTTCCTATCCATGAACATGCTATATTTCTCCATCTATTAGTGTTCTCTTTGATTTCTTTCACCAGTGTTGTATAGTTTTCTATATATAGGTCTTTAGTTTCTTTAGGTAGATATATTCCTAAGTGTTTTATTCTTTTTGTTGCAATGGTGAATGGAATTGTTTCCTTAATTTCTCTTTCCATTTTCTCATTATTAGTGTATAGGAATGCAAGGGATTTCTGTGTGTTGATTTTATATCCTACAACTTTACTATATGCATTGATTAGCTCTAGTAATTTTCTGGTGGAGTCTTTAGGATTTTCTGTGTAGAGGATCATGTCATCTGCAAACAGTGAGAGTTTTACTTCTTCTTTTCCAATTTCGATTCCTTTAATTTCTTTTTCCGCTCTGATTGCTGTGGCCAAAACTTCCAAAACTATGTTGAATAGTAGTGGTGAAAGTGGGCACCCTTGTCTTATTCCTGACTTTAGGGGAAATGATTTCAATTTTTCACCATTGAGGATAATGTTTGCTGTGTGTTTGTCATATATAGCTTTTATTATGTTGAGGTATGTTCCTTCTATTCCTGCTTTCTGGAGAGTTTTTATCATAAATGGATGTTGAATTTTGTCAAAGGTTTTCTCTGCATCTATTGAGATAATCATATGGCTTTTATTTTTTAATTTGTTAATGTGGTGTATTACATTGATTGATCTGCAGATATTGAAGAATCCTGCATCCCTGGGATAAAACCCACTTGGTCATGGTGTATAAGCTTTTTAATGTGTTATTGGGTTCTATTTGCTAGAATTTTGTTAAGGATTTTTGCATCTATGTTCATCAGTGATATTAGCCTGTAGTTTTCTTTTTTTGTGGCATCTTTGTCAGGTTTTGGTATTAGGGTGATGGTGGCCTCATAGAATGAGTTTGGAAGTTTACCTTCCTCTGCAATTTTCTGGAAGAGTTTGAGTAGGATAGGTATTAGCTCTTCTCTAAATTTTTGGTAGAATTCAGCTGTGAAGCCTTCTGGACCTGGGCTTTTGTTTGCTGGAAGATTTCTGATTACAGTTTCAATTTCTGTGCTTGTGATGGGTCTGTTAAGATTTTCTATTTCTTCCTGGTTCAGTTTTGGAAAGTTGTACTTTTCTAAGAATTTGTCCATTTCTTCCATGTTGTCCATTTTATTGGCATATAATTGCCTATAGTAGTCTCTTATGAGCCTTTGTATTTCTGTGTTGTCTGTTGTGATCTATCCATTTTCATTTCTAATTTTATTGATTTTATTTTTCTCCCTTTGTTTCTTGATGAGTCTGGCTAATGGTTTGTCAATTTTATTTATCTTCTCAAAGAACAAGCTTTTGGCTTTGTTGATTTTTGCTGTGGTCTCTTTTGTTTCTTTTGCATTTATTTCTGCCCTAATTTTAAAGATTTCTTTCCTTCTACTAACCCTGGGGTTCTTCATTTCTTCCTTTTCTAGTTGCTTTAGGTGTAGAGTTAGGTTATTTATTTGACTTTTTTCTTGTTTCTTGAGGTATGCCTGTATTGCTATGAGCTTTCCCCTTAGCACTGCTTTTACAATATCCCACAGGTTTTGGGTTGTTGTGTTTTCATTTTCATTTGTTTCTATGCATATTTTTATTTCTTTTTTGATTTCTTCTGTGATTTCTTGGTTATTCAGCACTATGTTGTTCAGCCTCCATATGTTGGAATTTTTAATAGTTTTTCTCCTGTAATTGAGATCTAATCTTACTGCATTGTGGTCAGAAAAGATGCTTGGAATGATTTTAGTTTTTTTGAATTTACTAAGGCTAGATTTATGTCCCAGGATGTGATCTATCCTGGAGAAGGTTCCGTGTGCACTTGAGAAAAGGGTGAAATTCATTGTTTGGGTGTTAAATGTCCTATAGATATCAATTAGGTCTAGCTGGTCTATTGTATCATTTAAAGTTTGTGTTTCCTTGTGAATTTTCTGTTTAGTTGATCTATCCATTGGTGTTAGAGGGGTATTAAAGTCTCCCACTATTATTGTGTTATTGTTAATTTCCCCTTTCATACTTGTTAGCATTTGTCTTACATATTGTGGTGCTCCTATGTTGGGTGCATATATATTTATAATTGTTATATCTTCTTCTTGGATTGATCCTTTGATCATTATGTAGTGTCCTTCTTTGTCTCCTTTCACAGCCTTTGTTTTAAAGTCTATTTTATCTGATATGAGTATTGCTACTCCTGCTTTCTTTTGGTCTCTGTTTGCGTGGAATATCTTTTTCTAGCCCTTCACTTTCAGTCTGTATGTGTCTCCTGTTTTGAGGTGGGTCTCTTGTACACAACATACATAGGGGTCTTGTTTTTGTATCCATTCAGCCAGTCTTTGTCTTTTGGTTGGGGCATTCAACCCATTTACATTTAAGGTAATTATTGATAAGAATGATTCCGTTGCCATTTACTTTATTGTTTTGGGTGTGAGTTTATACACCCTTTCTGTGTTTCCTGTCTAGAGAAGATCCTTTAGCATTTGTTGGAGAGCTGGTTTGGTGGTGCTGAATTCTCTCATCTTTTGCTTGTCTGTAAAGCTTTTGATTTCTCCTTCATATTTGAATGAGATCCTTGCTGGGTGCAGTAATCTGGGCTGTAGGTTATTTTCTTTCATCACTTTAAGTATGTCTTGCCATTCCCTCCTGGCCTGAAGAGTTTCTATTGAAAGATCAGCTGTTATCCGTATGGGAATCCCCTTGTGTGTTATTTGTTGGTTTTCCCTTTCTGCTTTTAATATTTGTTCTTTGTGTTTGATCTTTGTTAATTTGATTAGTATGTGTCTTGGGGTGTTTAGCCTTGGGTTTATCCTGTTTGGGACTCCCAGGGTTTCTCGGACTTGGGTGATTATTTCCTTCCCCATTTTAGGGAAGTTTTCAACTATTATCTCCTCAAGGATTTTCTCATGGTCTTTCTTTTTGTCTTCTTCTTCTGGGACTCCTTTGATTCGAATGTTGGAGCATTTCACATTGTCCTGGAGGTCTCTGAGATTGTCCTCATTTCTTTTAATTCATTTTTCTTTTTTCCTCTCTGATTCATTTATTTCTACCATTCTATCTTCTACCTCACTAATCCTATCTTCACAAATGCAAATAGTTATTCTACTATTTGTTGCCTCCAGAGTGTTTTTGGTCTCATTTATTCCATTATTCATTATATATTGACTCTTTTTTATTTCTTCTAGGTCCTTATTAAACCTTCCTTGCATCTTCTCAATCCTTGTTTCCAGGCTATTTATCTGTGATTCCATTTTTATTTCAAGATTTTGGATCATTTTCACTATCATTATTTGGAATTCTTTATCAGGTAGATTCCTTGTTTCTCCCTCTTTTGTTTGGTTTGGTGGGCATTTATCCTGTTCCTTTACCTGCTGGGTATTCCTCTGTCTCTTCATCTTGTTTATATTGCTGTGTTTGGGGCGGCCTTTCTGTGTTCTGGCAGTTGTGGAGTTCTCTTTATTGTGGAGTTTCCTCACTGTGGGTGGGGTTGTACAGGTGGCTTGTCAAGATTTCCTGGTTAGGGAAGCTTGTTTCAGTGTTCTGGTGGGTGGAGCTGGATTTCTTCTCTCTGGAGTACAATGAAGTGTCTAGTAATGAGTTATGAGATGTCAATGGGTTTGGAGTAACTTTGGGCAGCCTGTATATTGAAGCTCAGGGCTGTGTTCCTGTGTTGCTGGAGAATTTGCCTGGTATGTCTTGTTCTGGAACTTGTTGGCCCTTGGGTGGTGCTTGGTTTCAGGGTAGGTATGGAGGCATTTGATGAGCTCCTGTTGATTAATGTTCCCTGTAGTCAGGAGTTCTCTCGTGCTCTCAGGATTTGCACTTAAGCCACCTGCTTCTGGTTTTCAGTCTTATTTTTACAGTAGTCTCAAGACTTCTCCATCTATACAGCACCAGTGATAAAACATCTAGATTAAAGATGGAAAGTTTCTCCACATTGAGGGACACCCAGAGAGGTTCACAGTTACATGGAGAAGAGAAGAGGGAGGAGGGAGTTAGAGGTGACCCGAATGAGATGAGGTAGAATCAAAAGAGGAGACAGTAAGCTGGCCAGTAATCATTTCCTTATGTGCGCTCCAGTCTGGACCACTCAGAGATGTTCACAGAGTTATACAGAGAAGAGAAGAGGGAGGAAGGAGGTAGAGATGGCCAGGAGGATAAAGGAGGGAATCAAAAGGAGAGAGACAGATCCAGCCAGTAATCAGTTCCTTAAGTGTTCTCCACCGTCTGGAACACAAAAAGAGATTCACAGAGTTGGGTAGAGAAGAGAAGGGGGAGAGGGAGATAGAGGCGACCTGGTGGAGAAAAAGGAGATTCCAAAGTGGGAGAGAGCAGTCAAGTCAGTAATCTCACTCCCAAGTAAAAATAGGTACTGAAGATTTGGTTCTTAAAGGTACAAAATTGATAACAAATACCAAAAAGCAAAGATTAAAAATCTAGAGTAGAGGTTGGATTTTCAAAAATACAATATTAAAGAAAAGAAAAAATAAACAAAGTCACAAAAATTATAAAAAATATATATATGAAGTTTGATTTTAAAAATAGGGTCTCTTTTTATGCAAAATAATAGTAGGTTATAAAAATGAAAATTAAAGGAGTAATAGAGGACTTAAAATTTAAAAGAAAATTTTTAAAGAATGATAATAAAAATAGTAAAAAATATATCTAGGACTTTCTCTGGTATTGTGGGCAGTATGGGGTCAGTTCATTTTCAGATAGTTCCTTGGTTCAGCTTATATTTCTCAAGATCTATAGGCCCCTTCCTATGTAGTGGGTACTAACTACAGGGTTTTAATCTATTGCACCTGTCATTTCCAAGGCAGCTCCCTCTGTTTTAGCTTCTTCTGTTTGGTGGTCTCTTCAGTGTCTGATTTCTGCCCTGACACAAGGGGGCGGTGGCGGACATTTTTTTAGGCTCACTTGTTCAATCTCGCTGTGGGGAGGGAGGGATGCTGCAAGCAAATAACACTGGCGTGTGCTCACAGTGTCTCAGCCACACTGGGCCTGCCCCTGCTCACAGCGTGTGTGCCCTCCCTGCCCACACTGCTCAGCCTCTAGGTTGCTCCGCCGGGAACCGTCGGAGGCCGGCCCTGGGCTGCATGCACCTGCCAGGTCTAAGCCACTCAGGTTCAGGTACTCAGGTAGTCTTCAGAGGTGCAGACTCGGTTGGGCCTGCGTTTTGTGCCCTTCCCAGGTCCGAGCAGCTCAGGTGATGTGTTTGGCAAGCACGGTCACTGCGACTTATTGCCTCCCCCGTCCCTGCCACTCGATTTTCTGGGTGTACAACTGGCGCACCTTCTCAGGCAGATGTTGACGTCTGGAACCCCAAGAAGTCTTAGTCAGCAAAGAAGCCTGCTTGCAGTTTGGTAGATAATGTCTCTCTGGGGCTGCGATTGCCCCCTTCCAGCTCTGGCTCCCTGTCACCGGAGGGGGATGGTCTGCAGCGGGCTAGCTCTGTTCAGTGCTTTGTTCTGTGAGTGGCCTGGCGGTGTCTTAGGTTAGGGCTTTTCACGTGGTAGCTATCCCACAGTCTGGTTTGCTAGCCCAAATTAGTTCCCTCAGATTGCCCTCAGGGCATTCAGGCCTTGCTAGCGCGGGGTGCAGGCGTCCACGCTGCTTCTCCACTGGGGGAGTTACTGTTGGGCACGTAATCTGTGGGTTTTAATTATTTATTTTCCCTCGCAGTTATGTTGCCCTCTGTGGTTCCAAGGCTCACCACAGACTCGCCAGTGAGAGTGTTTCCTGGTGTTTGGAAACTTCTCTCTCTTTTATTTATTTACTTATTTATTTATTTATTTTAATTTTAAAATCTTTAATTCTTACATGCTTTCCCAAACATGAACCCCCATCCCACCTCCCTCCCCATAACATCTCTGTGGGTCATCCCCATGCTCTTTTTAAGACTCCCTTCCCGGGACAGAGCTCTGTCCCTATCTTTTTTGTCTCTTTATTTTTTGTCTTTTATATTTTTTCCTACCTCCTTTTGAAGACACTGGGCTGCTTTTCTGGGTGCCTGATGTCCTCTGCCAGCATTCAGAAGTTGTTTTGTGGAATTTACTCAGCGTTTAAATGTTCTTTTGATGAATTTGTGGGGGAGAAAGTGGTCTCCCTGTCCTATTCCTCCGCCATCTTAGGACTGCCCCTTCATTCCTATATGGATATATTTTGTTTAATTTTCTTGACTAATTACTTCTTGTTAGAATCTCAGGTACAGTTTTGGATAGAAGTGGTGAAAAAGGCTTCCTTGTCTTATTCTTAACTTTAGAGAAAAGCATCCAGTTTTTCACTATTAAATATTAGCGTTAACTATGTTTTTTCATAGATTCCTTTTATCAGGTTGATGAAAGTCCCTCTGTTCCTGTTTGCTGAGAGCTTTTATCACAAGTGGGTATTGGATTTTGTCACATGGCTCTAATGCATCTATCAGATCATCGTGTAGTCATTATTTATTATTCTATTGAAATGGCATATTATACAACCTGGCATTCCTGGGATAAAGTGCACTTATATATGATGTATACATCTTTTTCTATATTAGCAGACTCAGTGTGCTGGTATTTTGTTGAGGATTTGTGTATCCATGGTCATAGGTTATATTGGTCTATAGTTTTCTTTTCCTGTTATATCTTAGTCTGTTTCTCACTCTGGGTTAATACTGGCCCTGCGGAATAACTTTCAAAGTGTTCTATCATTTTCTATTTGCTGGATGAGTTAGTGAAAATTTGGTATTAATTCTGTAGTTATTTGAGTACTATTCAGCATTAAAGCCATCTGGACCTAAGCTTTTCATTGTCAAATTGGGTTTTTTCTTGATTATCAGATCAAACTTTGTATTTCTTATAGGTCTGTTCACATTGTCTCTTTCTTTTTGAGTAGTTTCTTTTTAATAATTTTTCCAATTAATTAATTTATTTTAATTGGAAGATAAATCCTTTACAATATTGTGATGTTTTTTGCCATACATCAACTTGAATCGGCCACAGGTATACATGTGTCCCTTCCATGCTGAACCCCCTCCCACCACCCTCCCCTTTTGTCCCTATGGATTATCCCCAAGTACTGGCTTTGGGTTCCCTGCTTCATGCATTGAACTCGCACTGATCATCTATTTTACATATGGTAATGTACATGTTTCAATGCTATTCTCTCAAATCATCCCACTCTCGCCTTTTCCCACTGAGTCCAAAAGTCTTCATTTTAGATCTGTGTCTCTTTGCTGTGCTGCAGTAGGATCATTGGTACCATCTTTCTAAATTCAATATATATGCATTAATATATAGTATTTGTCTTTTCTTTCTGACTTACTTCACTGTGTATAATAGGCTCCAGGTTCATCCATCTCACTAGAACTGACTCAAATGTATTCCTTTTTTATAACTGAGTAATATTCCATTGTATATATGTACTGTGACTTGCTTATCTGTTCATCTGCCAATGGACATCTAGGTTGCTTCCATGTCCTAGCTATTGTCAATAGTGCAGCAGTACATTGGATATATGTGTTTATTTCAATTCTGGATTCCTTGGGGTGTATGCCCAGCAGTGGGTTTGCTGGGTCATATGGCAGTTTTATTCCCAGGTTTTTAAGGAATCTCCACACTGTTCTCCACAGTGGCTGTACCAGTTTGCATTCTCACCAACCATGTAAGAGGTTTCTCCTTTCTCCACACCCTCTCTGGAATTTATTGTTTGTAAACATTTTGATGATGGCCATTCTGACTAGTAGGAGATGATACACTAGTGTGAGTGTGGTTTTTATTTGCATTTCTCTAATAATGTGTGAAATTGAACATCTTTTCATGTGTTTATTAGCCATCTGTGTATCTTCTTTGGATAAAAATCTGTTCAGGTCTATTGTGCACTTTTTGTTTGGGTGTTTATTTTTCTGATATTGAACTGCATGAGCTGCTTATATATTTTGGAAAGTAATTCTTTGTCAGTTGTTTTGTTTGCTATTATTTTTCTCCCATTCTGAGAGCTGTCTTTTCACCTTGCTTGTAGTTTCCTTCATTGTGCAAAAGCTTTTAAGTTTAATTAAATCTCATTCATTTATTTTAGTTTTTATTTCCATTACTCTGGGAGGTAGATCATAGAGGATCTTGATGTGATTTATGTCAGAGTATGTTCTGTCTGAGTTTTCTTCTAGGAGTTTTATAGTTTCTGGTCTAGGCTTAATCCATCTTATTTTTATATATAGTGTTAGAAAGTGTTCTAGTTTCATTCTTTTACATGTAGTTGACCAGTTTTCCCAGCACCACTTGTTGAAGAGACTGACTTTTCTCCATTGTATATTTTTGTTTCCTTTGTCAAGGATAATGTGTCTATAGGTGCATGGATTTGTCTCTAGACTTTCTATTTTGTTCAGTTCATCTATATTTCTGTCTTTGTGCCAGTACCATACTGTCTTGATGACTGTAGCTTTGTAGTATAGTTTGAAGTCAGGAATGTTGATTCCTCCAGTTCCATTCTTCTTTCTCAAGATTGCTTTGAACGCATTTCCTCTAAAATCAGGAACAAGACAAGGGTTCCCCTTCTTACCACTACTATTCAACATAGTTTTGAAAGTCCTAGCAACAGCAATCAGAGAAAAAGAGATAAAAGGAATCCAGACTGGGAAAGAAAAAGTACAACTCTCACTGTTGGCAGATGACATCATCCTCTACATAGAAAACCCTAAAGATACCATCAGAAAAGTACTAGAGTTAATCAATGAATATAGTAAAGTTGCAGGATATAAAATTAATACACAGAAATCCCTTGTATTACTATTACTCAGCTATTAAAAAGAATGTATTGGAATCAGTTCTAATGAGGTAGATGAAACTGGAGCCTATTATACAGAGTGAAGTAAGTCAGAAAGAAAAACACCAATACAGTATATTAATGCATATACATATGGAATTTAGAAAGATGGTGTCAATGACCCTATATGTGAGACAGCAAAAGAGACACAAATGTATAGAACAGACTTTTGGACTCTGTGGGAGAAGGTGAGGGTGGGATGATTTGAGAGAATAGCAATGAAACATGTATATTATCATATGTGAAACAGATCGCCAGTCCAGGTTCAACACATGAGACAGGGTGCTCAGGGCTGGTCCACTGGGATGATCCTGAGGGTGGGATGGGGAGGGAGGTGGGTGGGGAGCTCAGGGTGGGAAACACATGTACACTCATGGCTGATTCATGTCAATGTATGGCAAAAACCACTACAATATTGTAAAGTGCTGCTCCTGCTAAGTCACTTCAGTCGTGTCTGACCCTGTGCGACCCCATAGATGGCAGCCCACCAGGCTCCCCCGTCCCTGGGATTCTCCAGGCAAGAACACTGGAGTGGGTTGCCATTTCCTTCTCCAATGCATGAAAGTGAAAAGTGAAAGGGAAGTCGCTCAGTAGTGCCCGACTCTTAGTGACCCCATGGACTGCAGCCTACCAGTCTCCTCCATCCATGGGGATTTTCCAGGCAAGAGTACTGGAGTGGGGTGCCATTAATTAACCTCTAATTAAAATAAATAAATTAATTTTTTTAGAAAATAAAAAATATATAACCATCTGGAATATTTTCACATTTCCACCTTTATTATAGCTAAACAATAATAAAACTCAACACAGTGAAGTACTTTTCAAATGTTAATTTTCATAGTTTGCCAAACATGTAATAACAATGCTCCACCCTTAATGTTCCTACCATTTCATTTTACTTGTTCTAACAAGGACAGAGAATGATGAATTTAACTAAGAATGATTTCAGATTAACTTCTCTAACATAAAGCACTCAACTTTAATAATATATGTAGAGCAAGTATAATAAGCACTGAAATATGTAATTGCTTTTTAGGAAATATTTGTTTCCAATTTAGGTTTCAGAGTAATGTGGAAGACTAGATTTTATCATCCTTAATGGCTGTCAGGTAAAGCTCTCAGAAGCAGTAGTATATTAAGAAATAGAAGCACAATTATAGAAAAAAAGAAAAAATAAACTTTAAAAGGAATGGACCTTAGGCTCTACCATTATTCCATAAACTACAAGAAGACCACACTATTATTACTGAAGTAATATTATCAGTCATGCTTTATAATATTCCTGTATACAGCTAGTTGTTCTCTGTTATAACATTTGTAAGTGTAGATTTTAATTCCAGGTTTTCATTTTTATAATCAACAAATAAATGCATGTATGTTCATGTTGGGAAAAAAAAAAAAGAAATCCCTTGCATTCCTATACACTAACAATGAAAGATCAGAAAGAGAAATTAAGGAAACAATCCCATTCACCATTGCAATGAAAATAATAAAATACTTAGGAATAAATTTACCAAAAGAAACAAGAGATATACAGAAAACTATAAAACACTGATGAAAGAAATCAGAGATGACACAAATAGAGGGAGAAATATACCACGTTCTTGGATTGGAAGAATCAATATAATAAAAATGATATAATAAAAATACTACCCAAAGCAATCTATAGATTCAACACAATTCCTATCAAACTACCAACGATATTTTTCACAGAACTAGAACAAATAATTTCACAATTTGTATGGAAACACAAAAGACCCTGAATAGCCAAAGCAATGTTGAGAAAGAAGTATGGAATCAGAGGAATCAATCTTCCTGTTCAACCATTTAAAATAGAAAAATTCAGATTGTCTGTTTCTTTTTGAGTTAGTTTCTGTACGTCATGTCTTTTAAGGAATTTGTGTACTTCCTCTAACTTATCTAATTTATTGATGAACATTGTTCCTTGTATTCCATTATGCTCTTTCTCACTTTAATGTCAATAGTAATTTCTCCTCTGCCGTTGTGACGATGCTAGACATTTGAGCTTTTTTCCTCTCTCTTTTTTATTTTTTGGTCAATCTAGCTTAAAAGTTCTTTTCAAAGAATCAGCTTTTGGTTTCATTGAATTTCTGTATTGTTTTTATTCCCTATTTCATTTGTTTCTGCTCTTGTCTTTATTACTTTCTTCTTTGTTCTAGCTTTAGGTTTAGTTTGCTCTTCTTTCACTGAGTTAGGGTGGAAAGTTAGGTTCATGACTTGAGATTTTTGTTCTTTTTAAAAGTAGACATTTATAGCCTTAAACTTTTCCATGAGCACTGTTTTTCCTATATCCCGTTCATTTTGGTAACTAATGGCTTCATTTTTATTTATCTCAAAGTAATTTCTAGTTGTGTTTTTGATATAGTATACTACTCTTCAGTTATTTAGGAGTGTATTGTTTATTTCCATGTATTGTTTAATTTCCATGTATTTGTGAGTTTCCCAATTTTATTATTGATTTTTAATTTAGTTCCATTGTGATTGAAAGACATACACTGTTTTATTTATATCTTGAGTTGTTTTTTGCAGAAAATGGTTAATTAGAGTAGCAGACTTTAGTGTGGTTTATCCAAAAAGACTCTAATCCAATGATGAAAGACTATGAAGTTCAGGAATGTAATTCTGTTTCCTTGATCATTCCAAAAGTCAGAAGGGACCACTGATCTCACTACCATAGTGATGGCCTCTGTAAGTGGACTTGGCCTTGCTCAGTCATTGGCTAGGAAGTCTGAACAAAGGTCATAGAGGGAGTGATTCTGGTATCTGACCCTGGTATCTTTCCTGATCAATAGAGAAAATTATACTTGCTGTATAATTTTTGAATTTTTACTGTGCTTTTCTTTTATCTTCTCTCTACAGTACTCTTTCCATTCATTATCCCAATCCTTGAAGTATTAAATATCACCGTACTTCCAAAAAGTGCTCTGAATTTTTTTGCAAAATCTGTAAAAAGGATAAAAGAAAGTCGCCTCAAAGATAATCAAAAGGTAAAATCCGGTGGTGGTTACATGAGGGTGGTCACATTTTGAAAATTTGTTAACCTGTACACGTATGATTTGTGTACTTCTCTGCATTTTTTAAAAAATTAGGTAGAGAAATATAGATTTTAGAACTGGGAAGTTATTAATATATCATTTTGGAGGGATGAGGAAGGTGGAGGTTGGGGAAGAAATAAGAAAATGAGCCAGAGAGTGATGTTTAAATTTAATAGTAGGCATGCATATACTAATATGTCATTATGTAATATGTCATTACATAAATATTGTTGAGATAAAAGTTTTATCACCTCCATTCAATAAACTGTTAAAGGATAACAATTACTATTTGAGAATGATTTTACCAATACTCTAATTTTCCCATATGTTTTACTGGTAAAGAATCACTTTGATTCCAAGACTCCTATTTTATAGATTGTGCAATGAATGGAAAGCCCCATCAGGCAGTTCGTGGAGTGAATTCTGTGTTAAATTGGAGCCCTCTCCTAGTCTGGCATGGGCCATGAGGCTGCAAGCTCATTAACCCAGGTTTGCCTCTTTGAAGATTGGAGGCCAGCACAAGGATGTCTGCAGGTCAGGGGGACAAGGGTTTTGTACCCAAGATGTCACTGAAGATTGTATAAGGTTTTGAGAGGGTCAAGGCATTGAACATGCTTCCAAAAACACTGCCAATGAACTTTGCAAATGTGAGGGGATTAATTTGTGTGATAATTCATTAAGAATTAAAATTGGAAGGAAAAAAAGGAACAAAATCATGGACTTTTCCTGAGCAAACAAGTGTGACAGGAGAGACAACAGGCAACTCTTTGGCAAGGAAGCTGTTTCAAAAGACAGAGAAACCAGAGGTCGGAGAGAGTGAGGACCAGAAAGCAGTTGGATTGATGGCTGGGTTTCTGTCTGGGAAACATCATGTTTTCCAACGTCTGTAGGTGAATGTTAGTTCACTGAGGACTCAGGCAATACTAATCAGACTTCTGCTCTTTAAGGGGCCATACTCTCAGGAAAGAGGTTAAATACTGCACTCCTGATTTGTCTATGACTTCACAAGTAACTTTCTATCATAGAAATTTCTTTCTGCTTACAGCCACGTGTGGACTTTCTTCAGCTGATGATTAACTCCCAGAATTTCAAAGAAACAGACAATCATAAAGGTAACCAAGGAGAGCTTCAGAGAGGCCACAGTGGGGAAACACAGAGGTAGGGGGCAGTTCTGAAAATGTGCAGGAAATTTTCCAGGCAGATGGGAATTTAGGCCAAATTGAAGAAAGACACTTGTGCAGAAAGAAAGAGTAGACCATGGTACTTCCTAGAAGTTTGCAGGCACAATTTTGTTCAGAGCTCGAAGGGCAAGTATAACAAGGATGTCATGCCCAGAAGTCAGTTATGAAATGGATCACTACAGCTGAACCTTTGGGGAGCTTGGTTCCGATATCAGTTCTCAGACTCCTCCAGAACCACCAAGTCAGAACCTCTGTCTGAATATTTGCATCAAGGCTTCATCCCTTCATTCATCAGGGGGCACATTGCCCCAGTGTTAGTGACCTTAACTTGAAATACTTTTAAACTTGTGTTCACCAGCTTATTCTACTGTTAAGTGTAATTCCCACCCCACTTTGTTATTAACACATAACTTCTGGGAGAAGCCTTTGTGACTGTAAATATTCTGTTCCTCTTCCAATCGTCACCCACTGGTTTTATCATTCATGAATGGTTTTTGACTGAAACCGTTGTTATTATGATTACATGATGTCTTTCTAAACCCATCATTCTTCTGTATTTATGAGCTGATGTTCTTTCATAGGGAGAGCTCTCCATTCTCCCCCAGTCATTTATTTATTTATATCAGTATATCTCATGTACAGCTAACTTACTCTCTCATATCACTCTTCATTTTGATTTTCAAATTCTCTCAGGTTTGTCCACTGGAGCTCTTTCAAATGGGCTCCTATATATATATTACTTTTTTCTCCTGAAAATTTTTTTCAATAGGCTATTTTTTAGCAGAAATTAAAAAACAAAACTGAGTGAAGAATAAAGTTTCCCAATATTCATTCTGCCCCCCACCTATATATAGCCTTCCTCAAATCAGAAGCCCATACTGGAGTGATACACTTGTTATAATCAATGAACCTACACTGATACATTATTATCACCCAAAGACAATAGTTCACACCTGGGTCCAATCTTGGCATTGTACATTCTATGGCTTTTGATAAATGTATAATGATGTGTGTCCACCACTGTTGTATACAGAGTATCCTGTATCCTTTTCATTTGTCATTTTCCAAGAACTTCCTCACTTCCTAATGCAAGGCATTCCAGCTTTCTGTTCTATTTCCCCTGGAATAAGCCATTTCTCTAAGTAGTTCAGGTTCCATCTACTGAGAAATGATGTTTAGAATCCAAAATCTGGGTTCTAGGAATGCTCATTGCTACCACGGTTTTTTGTTTGTTTGTTTGTTTTGCTTCCAGATCCTCTCAGTGGACAATTTTCAGAACATCAATTATTTTTACACAGTAATGTAAAAATTAAAAAAAAAAAAAGTCTGTATCTACTCCAAAACACTGATGCAAATCAGCTCTCTCTCACACACAAAAAGACCCTGGTGTGCTTTAATTCCATTAGATGAATACTCCTAAATGGTTAATTTGAAGCCGCCAATGGATTGATAACCATCTCACAAAAGTCTGGAATTTTATAAAATTGGTTCTTGAAAGCAGGTATAAACCTACTTCAGCACACTCTAAATATATCTATAACTGTGTGGACACCTACTTTTATCATTCTATCTATCTATCTATTATCATCTATCATTTCTTTAAGTACATGATTCAATACAACTTCCTGTGATGAAAGAAATCATCTATATCTGTTTGGTTCAATATAGTAATTACTAGATGTAAGTATCTCCTGAGGACATGACATGTGGCCAGTGTCCCAGGAATCTGAATGCTAAATTGTATTTCATTTTAATCAATTAAAATTTGAATAGTCACATATTAGACAGCACAACTCTAGACTTTGAGTATTATGGAGTTTATGTTAACTGGGGAAAAAATTTGATAGTTGAATTTATCCACAATAGCATCACAGATATCATCATTGGAGATATCATCATCTACAATCTTGTAGACCTTTATTACACTCATTTTATGTTACTTCTATTATTTATTTCTTGGTTGGAACAGGTACCACATAGAGTTGAGTGCTCTAAGTAACAAAGGTCCTACTACACCAATCAAATAGCTGAGAGCCTGAGCATGCTTTGTCTCTTTGGAGAAAATAAAATTGGAGACTAGTGTATAATCACAGGGCTGTTTGATAAGCATAAAGAAGTGCAGAGAGAGGGGATGTGTACTTAGAGGATGACCTTCAGGCTAGAATGAATCAGCATTGCTAATTCTACTCTCTGGATCTTATTTTTCTAATTTTCACATTGGGCTATATCTTTCCATGGATCCATTCTTTCTTTTGCTATTTTAATGCGAATGATTAGCCTAGGATCATCACAACTCTTCAAGATTTTTGTTGATTTCTGTAGCTTCTATATGTATCTCGAACATCCCCTTGAAGACATGTGCCCCAGGTCTTGTATTACCTGATGCCTCTCAAGGGCATAATCCATGCTTCTCAGGCTACATTGTGTGCACACATATCCACATCTCCACATCTCATGAAAGTTCAGATGTTGTATCCATAGTTCTAGGATGGGATTTGAAAATCTGAATTTGTATTAGGCTTCCAAATCCTGCTCATGCTGCTGGTCCATGGACCACACTTTCAGTTCCAAGAGTTTATCTGTAGCCCATATTGTACTGTTATGTTCCTATAAACAAGTTTTAATAAAATATAATTTAATTTCCCCTACCATATGGTATCCCAAAGAAAGACAATGCCAAAGAATGCTCAAACTACTGCACAATTGCACTCATCTCACATGCTAATAAAGTAATGCTCAAAATTCTCCAAGCCAGGCTTCAGCAATACGTGAACCGTGAACTTCCAGATGTTCAAGCTGGTTTTAGAAAAGGCAGATATCAAATTACCAACATCTGCTGGATCTTGGAAAAAGCAAGAGAGTTCCAGAAAAACATCTACTTCTGCTTTCTTGACTATGCCAAAGTCTTTGACTGTGTGGATCACAATAAACTGTGGAAAATTCTGAAAGAGATGGGAATACCAGACCACCTGACCTGCCTCTTGAGAAACCTGTATGCAGGTCAGGAAGCAACAGTTAGAACTGGACATGGAACAACAGACTGGTTCCAAATAGGAAAAGGAGTACGTCAAGGCTGTATATTGTCACCCTGCTTATTTAACTTATATGCAGAGTACATCACGAGAAACGCTGGGCTGGAAGAAGCACAAGCTGGAATCAAGATTACCAGGAGAAATATCAATAACCTCAGATATGCAGATGACACCACCCTTATGGCAGAAAGTGAAGAGGAACTCAAAAGCCTCTTGATGAAAGTGAAAGAGGAGAGTGAAAAAGTTGGCTTAAAGCTCAACATTCAGAAAACGAAGATCATGGCATCTGGTCCCATCACTTCATGGGAAATAGATGGGGAAACAGTGGAAACAGTGTCAGACTTTATTTTGGGGGGCTCCAAAATCACTGCAGATGGTGATTGCAGCCATGAAATTAAAAGACGCTTACTCCTTGGAAGCAAAGTTGTGACCAACCTAGATAGCATATTCAAAAGCAGAGACATTACTTTGCCAACTAAGGTCCATCTTAGTCAAGGCTATGGTTTTTCCAGAGGTCATGTATGGATGTGAGAGTTGGACTGTGAAGAAAGGTGAGCGTTGAAGAATTGATGCTTTTGCACTGTGGTGTTGGAGAAGACTCTTGAGAGTCCCTTGGCCTGCAAGGAGATCCAACCAGTCCATCCTAAAGGAGATCAGTCCTGGGTGTACTTTGGAAGGACTGATGCTAAAGCTGAAACTCCAATACTTTGGCGACCTCATGAGAAGAGTTGACTCATTGGAAGAGACTCTGATGCTGGGAGGGATTGGGGGCAGGAGGGGAAGGGGACGACAGAGGATGAGATGGCTGGATGGCATCACCAACCCAATGGATGTGAGTTTGAGTGAACTCTGGAAGTTGGTGATGGACAGGGAGGCCTGGCATGCTGCAATTCATGGGATCACAAAGAGTCAGACACCACTGAGTGACTGAACTGAACTGAACTGACCATATGGTCTGACTGGAAAAGGGAATGGCAAGCCACTTCAGTATTCTTGCCTTGAGAACTCCATTAACAGTATGAAAAAGCAAAAAGATATGACACTGAAATAGAGGAAAACAATAGAATGGGAAAGGCTAGAGATCTCGTCAAGAAAATTAGGGATACTAGGGAATATTTCATGCAAAGATGGGCACAATAAAGGGCAGAAATGGCATGGACCTAACAGAAAAAAAGAAGATATTAAGAAGAGATGGCAAGAATACACCGAAGAACTATACAAAAAATATTTTCTAGACCCAGATAACCATGATGGTGAGATCACTCACCAGGAACCAGACATCCTGCAGTGTGATATCAAGTGGGCCTTAGGAAGCATCACTATGAACAAAGCTAGTGGAAGTGATGGAATTCCAGTTGAGCTATTTCAAATCCTCAAAGATTATGCTATTAAAATGATGCACTCAATATGCCAGCAAATTTGGAAAACTCAGCAGCGGCCACAGGACTGGGAAAGGTCAGTTTTCATTCCAATCCCAAAGAAAGGAAATGCCAAAGAGTGCTCAAACTACTGCACAATTGCACTCACCTCACATGCTAGCCAAGTAATGCTCAAAATTCTCCAAGTGAGGCTTCAACTGTATGTGAATTGTGAACTTCCAGATGTTCAAGCTGGATTTAGAAAGGGCAGAGGAACCAGAAATCAAATTGCCATCATCTGTTGGATCATAGAAAATACTAGAGAGTCCCAGAAAAACATCTGCTTTATTGATTACACCAAAGCCTTTGACTGTGTGGATCACAACAAACTGAGGAAAATTCTTAAAGAGATGGGAATTACCAGACCACCTGACCTGTCTCCTGAGAAATCTGTATGCAGGTCGAGAAGCAACAGTTAGAACTGGACATGGAACAACAGACTGGTTCCAAACTGAGAAAGGAGTATATCACGGCTGTATTTTGTCACCCTGCTTATTTAACTTTTATGCAGAGTACATCATGCGAAATGCCGGGCTGGATGAAGCATAAGCTGAAATCAG
Source organism: Capra hircus (assembly GCF_001704415.2). Lineage (NCBI taxonomy): Eukaryota > Metazoa > Chordata > Mammalia > Artiodactyla > Bovidae > Capra > Capra hircus. Next base: position 37,463,623 of record NC_030832.1, on the reverse strand, counting down.
GATTGCTGGGAGGAATCTCAGTAACCTCAGATATGCAGGTGACACCACCCTTGTGGCAGAAAGTGAAGAGAAACTAAAGAACCTCTTGAAAAAAGTAAAAGAGGAGTGAAAAAGCTGTCTTAAAACTCAACATTCAAAAAATGAAGATCATTACATTTAGACCCATCACTTCATGGCAAATAGAAACAATGGAAACAGTGAAAGACTTTATTTTCTTTGGCTCCAGAATCACTGCAGATGGTGACTGCAGCCATGAAATTAAAAGACGCTTGCACCTTGGAAGAAAAGCTATGACCAACCTAGACAGCATATTAAAAAGCAGAGACATTACTTTCCCAACAAAGGTCCATCTAGTCAAAGCTATGTTTTTTCCAGTAGTCATGTATGGATGTGAGAGTTGGACTATAAAGAAAGCTGAGCACCGAAGAATTGATGCTTTTGAACTGTGGTGTTGGAGAAGCCTCTTGAGAGTCCCTTGGACTGCAGTGAGATCAAACCAGTCATCCTAAAGGAAATCAGTCCTGAATATTCGTTGGAAGGACTGATGCAGAAGCTGAAGCTCCAATATATTGGCCACCTGATGCAAAGAACTGACTCTTTAGAAAAGACCCTGTGCCGGGAAAGATTGAAGGCAGGAGTCACCGACTCGATGGGCATGAGTTTGAGCAAGCTCCAGCAGTTGGTGGTGGACAGGGAGGCCTGGCGTGCTGCAGTCCATGGGGTTGCAAAGAGTCAGACATGATTGAGCGATTGAACTAAACTGACCATGTAGCTTTATTATTGTATCCTTCAAAAAAAAAAATCAAGCTGTGCCTTAACTAAAATAATTTAAAATATTCTAGAAGGAAATGCTGCTCCATTTTACTTGGAGCTAAAGTTCTTTTACAGTTCTCTAAAGGACACAATGATAATACTGTAGATGTTAGACAGAAGTGCTGTCTCTTGAAATTACCCAGCTGTGTTGGTGGGGGGTGGCATTGCCAGGAACAGAGGGCCAGGAATAGTAGAGACTTGGGAAAAACTGGATCAAGACAGTTCTTGGCTTTTTCTTGGCTCTGTGAGGCAGACACAGGGTGGAAATCACTCTCAGTTTGATTCTGAATTACTTTTACATGATTTCCCCTGGGGGTTTGGGAGTTTCACTGGAACATCTCATCATTTAAGCTATGGTTTTTACAATGCCATGCTTTACCTAAAATGTCTTTTTTTTTTTTTTAAGCTCTCTCTGACCAAGAACTCATAGCCCAAAGTGTTATCTTTATTTTTGCTGGCTATGAGACCACTAGCAGTACTCTTTCCTTCCTTCTGTATATTTTGGCCACTCACCCTGATGTCCAGCAGAAGCTGCAGGAGGAGATTGATGCGACTTTCCCCAATAAGGTGAGTGATGATACCCAGAGAGAGGCGGGAAGGAAAAGCCTTAGCATGATTGTCTTCTCACCACTTCTTAGGAGATTTCTGCCCAAAGCATAAGCATCAAATCATTTACCCCCTTTCCCAGGTGATGCAGTGGGAAAAAAATCCAATCCTTCCAATGCAGGAGATGTGGGTTTGATACATGGGTTGAGAAGATCCCCTGGAGTCGGAAATGGCAACCCAATCCAGTATTCTTGCCATGGAAATCCCATGGACAGAGGAGCCTGGTGGGCTACAGTTCATGGGATTGCAAAGAGTCAGAGAAGACTGGGATTGAACACAGCACATTTAGGAAAGATCTAAAAGATACAAAGCAAAGGGAGAAAACATAAGTACTTCATGCTACTCACAGCAATATAAGTGCTTTGAAAAAAGTGCTGGTCTTGAGGTATCAGTTATCAGAATAATACCAAGTAACATGCACAGAACTTCAGTGGCATCTAGCAGGAACCATTTATTTCTCTGGTGTCTGCATTTGTTGTTCAGGCACTACATTGTGTCGGACTCTTTGTGACCCCATGGACTGCAGCGTGCCAGGCTTCCCTGTCCCTCATTATCTCCCAGAGTTTGCCCAAGTTTATGGTGTCTGCATAGTTATCTGTTGATACTGGCTGGACTTGCTGTGGTCTGGGCTGTGGTCTGTGGCAGAGCTAGGCTGGCCTTGGCTAAGCGGTTGTGTTGCAGGAAAGGGGACCCCTTCCAGGGCCCGAAACTGGGCTCTTGTCTAACACTCAGAAATGAATTGTCTGAGGAGGCACATGTGCTAACAAAGCAAGAGATTTTATTGGGAAAGGGCACCCAGGTGGAGAGCAGGAGGGGAAGGGAACCCAGGAGAACAGCTCTGCCAGTCTTGCAGTCTCGGGTTTTATGGTGATGGGATTAGTTCCCGGGTTCTCTTTAGCCAGTCATTCTGACTCAGAGTCCTTCCTGGTGCTACATGCCTTATTCAGCCAAGACGGGTGCCAGAGAGAAGGATTCTGGGAGGTGGTTGGACATGTGATATCTCCTTTTGACCTTTCCTGAACTGTTCCAGTTGGTGGTGGCTTATTAGTTCTGTGTTCCTAACCAGGACCTTCTGTCATAAAACAACTCATGCAAACAATTACTACGGCACCTGGCCAGGGTAGGCGGTTTCAGTCAGCGTGCTTTCCCTAACAGTTAGACTGACTCGGCTCCACACATGCTCCTCATGGGTCTCAATCTCTACCTGTTTGCTTCTCAGGGCAGCAGTAGATGTCATGAGCAAGAGGCCTAATCCTATGGGTGACTTTCAAAACTCTGCTAGCATCACACATAGCAATATTCCACTGGCTCAAACCACTGAGCCACCTGACCAACCTGAGTCAGGATGGGAGGGCATCACAGAGGTAATGGCGAAGGGAATGGACACAAATAATGGTGGAGAATTGGGACCATTAATTCAGTCTGCTGCCCAGTGTAAACTTTAGACTAGGTGAAGCTTGCTGTACAAGAGAGGATATACGGTAGGAAACAGAGGACACGAGTATGAGACCTGACTGGTTTTGGACAAGTCTTATGACCTTTCGAATCCTAGGTCCTTCAAATACTTTGTAGGGCCTGCATAAATTAGAAATGACTTTCTTCTCTGGTAAACTCCATATTGGGATTCTTTTGATTACAAGAAGATTGAAAGGCTGCTAACAGACCAAGGCTAGCTAAGGCATTGCATTCTCTCCTTTTTATAAGAATACCAATAATATTAGTACTGTTGGCTAATATGTGCTTCTTACTTTATCTGTCTGTTCTAAATACTTTCTATTTAAAAATGTGTTTAATTTTCAAGAAATTCTTTATTAGTCAGGAGAGGCTAGCTTATGCTTCAGTAACAGACAAGCCCTGGAATCTCAGGGGCTTTCATAGCAAAGTTTTCCATCACCCACGTGTACACACTGAACATGGATTGTTAGTGGAGGATGGAGTGGACAGCTCTGCTTCACAGAGTCACTCAGTAAAACTGACTCAGAGCATTTACCATCTTATAATTGCCTTATCTGAAACATAAGGCCTTCTTGTCTTCTGTGGAATAAGGAACTCGAGAGTTGTTTACTGGGTTTTCAACTGATTTGTCTCTGAACTGACATAATTGCCTCAGTTCACAGCCTGTTGGCAAAGCTGGTTTCCCATAACTTCAAGTGGGCTGGGAAACATGTGGACTACATGGATGCTGGATGAGCAGTGAGTGTCTCTGCCACACAGCCCTCTGGAGGGTCAGCTCCATCTGTCTCCATGTAACGTATGAGAAACCTGAGCTACAGGGAGATGAAATACTTCCAGACACTAGTTGTGTACGTGGTGCTGATCTAGTCAAGCTGTGATCCGGGGTGTTGGCTCCTGAGCCACTCTTACCCTCTACAGTGTTTCTCCTTAACTATAACCCCACATGACAGCCACGTATCACCCCCACTGGTCTCAGATCTCAGCCAAAACCGGAGTTCTTTGTGGCGTGCAGATAGCTGGACCATGGGGCTGGAGTTGCTTGTTTAGACCTTCAGACCTTAGGGTCACACTTGTAGGGATAATAAGAGACCCTTCTAGCAGCAGACGGTGGGGTTCTGATCCTCTTGTAACCTCCCTGCATCTGAAATTGTGTTCTCATCCATACTCTTCATTTGTGGATTTGGTTTAGAAAGGAACTTGTTTCTCCCCAGTTATTTATAGAGTTTTCATATATTGTTTCCAGACTGTATGTGTATAATGAAGAGAATGAGCGGTCAGGAGTCTTCAACTAAGAGCCTTCACGTTGAATAGGGGATTTGCTCTGTTATACGCTCTTTCCTTGGTAGAGATGTGTGGCCTCACTTTGGAAAAGAAACTGACTGTGGCCCATTTCACTCAAGAGTAAGGGTCCTAACCCTTGGTCACATTTGTTCTCATGAGAGAAAAGATATGCTCCTCAATAACCTGCGGTGTTTCACAAACTATTTAGAGAACTGTTCCAATGTTCTTCCATTGCCATGACTACTGCCCATCTCAATGGGCGTTGAGAGGTCAAATGACATGTAAAATGTCTCTAAATGCTAACGTCCTTTACCAATTTAAATTATTCCCTGGAGTTCCTAACATTTCAATAGGCCTACATAGATGGAGTTGAAGGTTGATCTGATATCTTAATTTATCAAAATCTATTTCTTTCTTCCTAGGCACCTCCAACCTACGATGTCCTGGCACAGATGGAGTATCTTGACATGGTGGTGAATGAAACTCTCAGATTGTTTCCAATTGCTGTTAGACTTGATAGGTTCTGTAAGAAGGATGTGGAAATCCATGGGGTGTCCATTCCCAAAGGGACAACTGTGATGGTGCCAATCTCCGTGCTTCACAGAGACCCACAGCTCTGGCCAGAGCCTGAGGAGTTCCGTCCTGAAAGGTACAAGACCCCAGGGAAGGGGACCCTCCTGATCTAGTTGCTCAGAGCGTATTCTAACGACTCTCATTATGGATAACAAATGTGTGACTATATAATTGCTTTATTTTATACCTTTTTACTGTTAAATGTCTTTTCGTATTCCAAGAATATTATTTGATTAAATAATAATTAAAATTAAAAATTTTACCAGCCGTGAACTAGAGCAAAAGTATTTAGCTCTGTACATTCTCAACACCTTAAGCTTTGCTGTTGTTTAGACACTAAGTTGTGTCTGACTCTTTGAAACCTCATGGACTGTGTCCCACCAGTCTCCTCTGTCTGTGGGATTTTCCAGGCAAGAATACTGGAGTGGGTTGCCATTTTCTTCTCTAGGAGATATTCCTGACCCAGGGATTGAGCCCATATCTTGTGCATTGGCAAGTGGATTTTTTACCATTGAGCCACCCTGGAAGCCCAATAACTTAAGATAGGTCTCACTAATAGTGAAATGTAAATCCTGTGGACATTTTTCTATGCATATACCCACTGTTAAAACTTGGAATGGCATTACATATAGTCTGATTTTCAATTGCTTTCTTTATTTAACAGTAAATTATAAACAACATTCTATGTTTTTAAAATATGTTTATATATCTTGCATCTGCTATAATTTACTTAACAGCTATATTATTTTAGTTGCATTGGTTTTTATTCCTTAAAGTCTGTCTGTCTGTTCTCCTTAGTTCTTTGAATTCATCACCAACATTCCCATATTTCCATTGCTTTAAACATTGGCTACTGTTTCCTCTATTATTATTTTGGGACTGTAGGCTGAGGACCTAGCAGTCTCATCCCAGGTGATTCCAGCAGCCTCAGTGAGGATGGAGACACAGGTGCCCTCATTCAGTCTGTGGCTGCAGACCTGAGCAGCTCCCTTCTGCCTCAGTGTTTGGTGACCTTTCAGAGAGAAGTCCTCTGGTCTCTAGACGTCTAGACTTTCTCCTTGGAGGGGTTAATATTGTCTTCTGGGAATTCAGAGTCAGGATCTGGTTTGGGCACAGATTGGACTCTGGAAAGAGCTGATGCTCTCCCATTTATTTTATGGTGAGCAAAATTTGATTGAAGATTTTAGCGCCCTAGCTGGGATCTAGCCCTTTATGAGCCCCTGACTATAAGCTCCCTGATGGCAGGGACTGTGGCTTGTTCACCCCGGTGTCCCTAGTGCTAGCATAACCTGTACATGTAACATTGTTGAAAGAAGAGTCAGAGTCCACCAAGTCCTCCGTCCTGGACCAGCGAACCTCAGTGTCTCTCTCAAGTTCAGTAGCTCCCCCTCCTGCAACCTCAGGATCCTGAAATCAGAGACCACTCACTGTACTTCCCTTTGACTCATTCAGCCATCATGCAGAGAGAGAGTGCTCACCTGGCAGGGACTGGGCCAGGGAGTGAGAAGTCCAAATGTTAAAGCCTATTATTAAGAGTTTTGAACATATACACTATATATTCTATAGGCAAATGTCTATGAATCATGTTTAATGTATCCGTTTGTGTCCATTCCCTGCTCAACAGCCATCAGCCAGGTCTGCACGACTCACATGATGCCCTTCGACTAATTCTCCGTGCATCTGAAATCACATTGTCTGTAAATAGTCCAGAGTAGTCTCCAAAATAGGGACTCTTTAAAATACACAGAACCACAATGCCATTATTACTTACCCGAAATGTACATATTTCTTTAATATATTCATATATTGAGGAGTCAAATTTGAATTGAGCAGAGGTCTAACCATCAAGGACTTTAAAGGTTTGTGGAAATGACAGACACAGAAATCAGTGATTGAACCAGAGTAGAGTTGAGTCATATGCCCACATAAATCTACTGACCTCAACATTCTCTTTATGTGAGAGGAAGAGACACACATACACAAGAGGAGGGGGAGGGGAAGCAATTGAAAATTAACAATTAAAATGTTCAGAGACTTTTCTCCTGCTTCCTTCGTCTCTGAGGACATGACCAATGTTAGTGTTCGTGGAGGCAGGAACCCACTCTTCCTACAATCATTCTCATTGCCTGTCTTTCAGAGCCTGAGCATGTCACCAATCTGAATGTAAATTTCATATTTAAAGATGCATTTTCTTTAAACATCCTTCATCTCATCTGCTCGCCAGGACTGAACTCTCCTGTGGGGTCTGGAAAATGGGAAGGCCCTGGGGCTTACCTTTCTCACAGCAAAATCATCACAGCAGGATTCAGTCATCTGCCCACAGGAGTCTCCCTTATGCTACTGGTTGAGGGTTTAAGTTAAAACCTCAGACCTGGAATTTCTGTGACTTTTCTATTCCATTGACTTTTTCATCTACGGTTGTGGATCCAGGTTCAGTAAGAAGAACAAGGACAACATAAATCCTTACGTCTACCTGCCTTTTGGAACTGGACCCCGAAATTGCATTGGCATGAGGTTTGCTATCGTGAACATGAAACTTGCTGTCGTCAGAGTCCTGCAGAACTTCTCCTTCAAACCTTGTAAAGAAACACAGGTTAGCAGTTCACTCTCCATAGTGTTTTACTGAGAATTTTTTTAAGTGAGATGTATCTCTCTGTGTCTATAAGATTGTGATCTATTCAAACAACAATTTAGTTTAGAGACAGAGAATCTGTTTGAAGCCATCTGTGACCTTTAATTGTCAACCAGCCTTGGAGGGCTAAGTCTTCATAAAGACCCAACTGTAAAGGTCATCTAGAGTCAGTGCAATAGCATGACATGACTACACCAAGTCCAATGAATTTGAGCAACTTTTAAAATTTGGTGTCACGTCCCCTAGAAGGAAGGAAAATGCCGTACAAAGTTGTGAGAGCAGAGATGACCATGTCATGATTTTTCACTGATGCCCTTCTCCATGGGAACTTACAGAAGCTCTCTTGACAGTGATTCTCAGCCACTGTTTGTATAAAGAAACAAATTACTGGGGACCAACATCCCTATGCCGAGGTCACCTCAGACTCTCTCAAATAATTTCCCCAGAGTGTGGCACTGAGGGCACCCCCACTGATCCTCCTGTGCAGCCACAGTGATCCCTGAGTGAAAGCATTTCTGCCGGATGGGAAGGGCTCCCACAGCCCCTCAACTGCCAGGGATCCTGCTGCCATCCAGCTGAGCTCCCTTTGCATTCTCAGAATGACTGTGTGTCCTTCCTGTCCACCCTACAGTCCATCCTCCCCCTTCGAGTTCCAGTGCAGTCCCGAGCCCCTCCATGCAGCCTGCGCATCCGGGCCAGAGCCCACTGTCCCCTCTGCTGTGTTTACAGGTACCACAGGCTGGCATCATGGGTCCTACCACCTAACTATACTTTGACCCTGAACCAGCTAGTTTGGCTCCTTTGTTTCCTTTATACCTAAGAAGGTCTTTAACTCTGTCCCCTCATTTTATTGCTTTCATAAACTCTCAGTGGTGTCTTGACGTCATTGGGCAAATGTTTAAGGAGTGACTTGCAGTTGATTAGAGCTCTTGGACACAAATATGTTATTTTGTGGAAGTTTGAATTTTAAAATTTATCAAATGTCATTTGTGTTCTTGCTTGTTTTATGTGTGTCTGTGTGTCTATCTGCAGGGAAAATGCATACTGTTTGAAAGTTTAAAATAACAATTTGTTGCAGTTATAGCAAGACCTGGAATCACTCTCTGAGGCACACACAGAACAGTTGGCATTGATTCCTCTCAAGCATGGCCCTAAAATAAGGCTTATTTCTAGGAGTCATACATTTAATAAGCAGCTCCTCCCTTTGAGTAGCTTTCTCAGGGAAGAGGAGGCTAGAGATGTTTCCGTTTCGCTGGCAGGCATCTGTGTGGGTGTGCTGTAAGTGTGCACACACAGGGGACTCAGCCCTGAGAGAAAGGGGGCCTCGGGCACCCCTGGGAAGGGCAGATGCCCCTGCCAGCTCCACCCAGTCCCCCATGGGCTGGGGCTTCTCCCTCCACAGCTCCTTGCTTGTCCTTCAGTCAGCTGAGCTTAGAAGGTCACTCTGTTGGTTCCCCAACCCAGAAGGAGTGACTATGGGAGAACGGGGCTAAAAATCTCAGACAAACCACTGTAGGTTATCAGAAGTTCACCGTTTGCCCTGCACTTGGCACCAGGGGATGTTTGAAAAAACAGTCTTAATGCTTCATAGGCATAGTGCTCAAATAATATTTTGTGCAAGAATGATGGATGAATGCTTTCGCTATCCAGTCTTGACAGAAATTACAGAGTAAGTACAGAGAATCAAAGATAAAGAAAGGAAACTGGATGCAAGTGATCAAAAGGTACAAACTTCTGGTTATGGATACATAAGTACAGGGATATCACATAAAATGTGATGATTATAGTTTAAAGACATTTTTAATATAATTAAAATTAAAGTATAAAATTTTAGGCATAAATTTTAGTGTAAAATTATAGACATTTTTATGTAGTAGAAGAGAATAGATCCTAAAGCGCTCATGAGAGAAAAATATTATTTTTTATTTTTCTATCTCTATGAGTTGATGGATGTTAACTAAATTTATTGTGGCTGTAATTTCATTATATATGTAAGTCAAATATTCATACCATAAATCATTTATATCTCAATAAATTGGAATTTTAAAAAATTTTAAGTGAATAATAAGGAAGTACTAGAAATGACTTTGTGCCCATATATTTTATAACACGTTAAACAGACCAATTTTCTGAAAGTCATAATCTATTAAAATTGAATCAAGGAAATATTGGCAGCTTGCCCCTCCCTATAGCTGTTGAACGCATTGAATTGGTAGTTTAAAAAAAAAATAAAAAAATACACGATGCTACAAGTAGCTTGTATATTGCTGTAAAGCGTTATTGTCTGAAATGCATCGTCTACTTGGCTTCTCTTGTTGGCGGTGCTTCATTCATTGGTTCTCTGAACTGTTGCAGATCCCCTTGAAGATAAGCAGCCAAGGACTTTTAAGACCGGAAAAACCTGTTGTTCTAAAGGTTGTGCTCAGAGATGGAACCATAAGTGGAGCCTGACTTTCCCTAAAGACCTGAGCTTTGTTCTTCAAGGAGCTGTGTCCCAGAATTTCAGGGGGCTTGATTTACTTTGTGGTAAAACTCAGAAATAAAGATGGGCTTCTTCTATTGTACCTGCTGGATGACTAGAGTATCTACACATTTGTTTAGCTTTCTCAGTGTCTGTGTTTTTATATATTGTGTAACATGAAAGAGGTGACTAATGAGGGCTGGGTATGTACACTCAGCTTATCTGATTCTCAAAGGACCATCTCCACCCACCTGCAATTAGTAACATCTACTCCAGAGCACTGATCAAGAAAGAAAATGTCTCAACAGTTTTATCAGCAAATTAATGAAAACAAGAATTATTGTGGTGACTGAAGTTCTGACATTTATTTGTATATCACAGGTTTTATTTTATATATTCCAAATCAAATATTCTATTGAGCAGCTCTATAAACAACTCTTTACAAAAGTATTATTTGATACTTTTAATACATCCTGCCCTTTAGGGGGAATGTGTACAATGGAATCAGGGAGAGCCAGTGACTAAATACTTTTGACCATCACAATCCCTGGTGGGTGGGACCTTTTTCAAAACTGCTCTTTGATATATTACATAGGTAAGAATTAATCCACAGTGATTTTGCCCATTTCTTACAGAGTATGTTCATAGTTTAAATCTATGTTTTTTGAGCTCATATTTTATATAACAACAGATACATGTATACTATTAGCTTTGATTAACAATTTTCATCTCATCTCCCCTGATATTTCTGGAAGGCAGGAAACAGATTTTTTTTTTTTTGAAGCATCTTTGTTTTCCACCCTCAACTCCCAACTGTCTTAACACAATGAACATGGAATATAAGATGGTTGATTGGTCAGTTGATTGGAGAGAAAGGCTACAGCCACTGGTCAGTTTCAGTTGATATCAGAAGCTGCACACAGCCCTTCCTTTCCCTTTTCTGCCCCTCCCATCCACAACCCCTTCCTTGCTAGGGATTTCCTGGATAGTCCAGTCCTAAAGCCATTAGGGGGCACACAGAAGGCTGACAGCCTTACCCTCCAGGGTGTGGGCAGGGAAGCGGGGCTCAGTGGCTCCGAGTTGGAGACTGCATAGAGTGGGGAAAGTATCCACAGAAACAGCAGCCTGGCATGGGTGGGGGAGCACAGGCTAGGAGAAAGGAGTGTCCACCCTGAAGAGTGGCCCGGCCAGGGCAGCCAGAGCCTAAATAGGCTGTGGAGGTCCGAGGAGGATGAGGAGGACACCATGAGTAGAAAGGGGTTTGAGTGGCAATAGCTACATAAAGGGGGATTGATTGAGTAAATAAATATATTATGGATAATGCTACTGTAGAAGAGCAGATAGCTCCAGAAGGAATGAAGAGGCTGAGCAAAAGCAGAAATAACACCCAGTTGTGTATGTGTTTGGTGGTGGAAGTAAAGTCCAATGGTGTAAAGCACAATATTGCATAGGAACCTGGATTGTTAGATTCATGAATCAAGGTAAATTGAAAGCAGTCAAACAGGAGATGGCAAGAGTGAACATCAACATTTTAGGAATCAGTGAACTAAAACGGACAGGAATGGGCAAATTTAATTCAGATGATCATTGTATCTACTACTGTGGGCAAGAATGCCTTAGAAGAAATGAAATAGCCATCATAGTCAACAGAAGAGTCCAAAATGCAGTACTTTGGTAAAATCTCAAAAACGGTGGAATTATTTCAGTTTATTTCCAAGGCAAACCATTCAGTATCACAGTAATCCAAGTCTCTGACCCAACCACTAATGCCAAAGAAGTTGAATGTTCTATGAAGACCTATAAGACTAGACCTAGAAAGAACTCCAAAACACCAGTCCTTTTCATCATAGGGGACTGGAATGCAAAATTAGAAGGTCAGGACATATCTGGAGTAACAGGCAAGTTTAGCCTTGGAGTACAAAATGAAGCAGGACAAAGTTTAACAAAGTTTTACCAAGAGAACCCACTGTTCACAGCAAAGACCCTCTTCCAACAACAGGAGAGACGACTCTACACGTGGACATCACCAGATGGTCAATATTAAAATCAGATTGACTATATTCTTTGTAGCCAAAGATGGAGAAGCTCTATACAGTGAGCAAAAACAAGACTGGAAGCTGATTGTGGCTCAGATCATGAACTCCTTATTGCCAAATTCAGACTTAAATTGAAGAACGTAGGGAAAACCACTAGGCCATTCAGGTATTACCTAAATCAAATCCTTTTTGATTATACAATGGAAGTGACAAGCAGATTCAAGGGATTAGATCTGATAGAGTGCCTGAAGAACTATGGACCAAGGTTTGTAACATTGTACAGGAGGCAGTGATCAAAACCATCCCCAAGAAAAAGAAATGTAAAAAGGCAAAATGGTTGTCTGAGGAGGCTTTACAAATAGCTGAGGAAAAAAGAGAAGCAAAAGGCAAGGGAGAAAAAGAAAGATATATCCAATACCCATCTTAATGCAGATTTCCAGAGAATAGCAAGGAGAGATAAGAAACGCTTTTTAAGTGAACAATGCAAAGAAATAGGAGAAAAAATAGAATGGGAAAGACAAGAGACCTCTTCAAGAAAATTAGAGATACCAAGGGAATATTTCATGCAAAGATAGGCAAAATAAAGGACAGAAATGGTATGGACCTAATAGAAACAGAAGATATTAAGAAGAGGTAACAAAATACACAGAAGAGCTATACGAAAAAGATCTTCATGACCCAGATAAGCACGATGGTTTTATCACTCACCTAAGCCAGACATCCTGAGGTGTGAAGTCGCAAGCAGGCCTTAGGAAGCATCACTACAAACAAAGCTAGTGGAGGTGATGGAATTCCAGCTGAGTTATTTCAAGTCTTAAAAGATGATGCTGTGAAAGTGCTGTGCTCAACATGCCAGCAAATTTGGAAAACTCAGCAGTGGCCATAAGACTGGAAAAAGTGTTTCATTCCAACCCCAAAGAAGAGCAATGCCAAAGAATGTTCAAACTACCGCACAATTGCACTCATTCCACATGCTAGGAAAATAATGCTCAAAATTCTTCAAGCTAGACTTCAACAGTCTGTGAACCAAGAACTTCCAGATATACAAGCTGGGTTTAGAAAAGGCAGAGGAACCAGAGATCAAATTCCCAACATCCGTTGGATCACAGAAAAAGCTTGAGAATCCCAGAAAAACATCTACTTTGGCTTCACTGAGTACACTAAAGCATTTGACTGTGTAGATCACAAGGAACTGTGGGAAATTCTTCAAGAGATGGGAATACCAGACCACCTTACCTGCTCCCTGAGAAATCTGTATGCAGGTCAAAAAGCCACAGTTAAAACCATACATGGAACAATGGGCTGGTTCAAAATTGAGAAAGGAGTATGTCAGGGCTGTATAGCGTCCCCCTGCTTATTTAACTTATATGTAGACTACATCATGTGCAATGCCAGGCTGGAAGAAACACAAGCTGAAATCAAGATTGCCGGGAGAAATATCAATAACCTCAGATATGCAAATGACACCACCACCCTTATGGCAGAAAGCAAAGAGGAACTAAAGAGCCTCTTGATGAAGGTGAAAGAGGAGAGTGAAAAAGCTGGCTTAAAACTCAACATTCAAAAAGCCAAGATCATGGCATCTGTCCCATCACCTCGTGGCAAATAGATAGAGAAACAATGAAAATAGTGGATACTTTATTTCCTATCTTTTTTTATTTTTTAATTTTATTTTTTATTATTATTATTTTTTTACAATATTGTATTGGTTTTGCCATACATCAACATGAATCCGCCACAGGTGTATACTCCAGAATCACTGCAGATGGTGACTGCATCCATGAAATTAAAAGACGTTTTCTCTTGGAAGAAAAGCTACAACAAACCTAGACAACATTTTAAAAAGCAGAGGCATGGCTTTGGCAACAAAGCTTCATCTAGTCAAAGCTATGGTTTTCCCAGTAATCATGTATGGATATGAGAGCTGGAGAATAACAAAGGCTGAGGGCCGAAGAATTGATGGCTTTGCACTGTGGTGCCGGAGAAGACTCCTGAGAGTCCCTTGCAGAGCAAGAAGATCAAACCAGTCAATCCTAAAGGAAATCAACCCTGAATATTTAGTGGAAGGACTGATGCTGAAGCTGAAGCTCCAATACTTTGGCCACCTGACGCCCAGAGCCCATTCACTGGAAAAGACCCTGATGCTGGGAAAGATTGAAGGCAAGAGGAGAAGGGGACAACAGGGGATGAGATGGTTGGATGGTATCACCATCTCAATGGACATGAGTTTGAGAAAACTCCCAAAGATGGTAAATGACACGGAAGTCTGGTATGCTGCAGTCCATGTGGTCACAGAGAGTCAGATACAACTGAGCTACTCAACAGCAGCAATGGACAACAGAAGACAGGTTTCTCCCTGTCAGAGAAGGGAGTCCCTGGCCCAGGAAACGGGAAAACAGCAGAAACCCCACGGAGCCAGAGACTGGAACTGCATGTATCAGTGTACATCCTTGCTTTTCTTTGTAGACAGATGACAGCTAGTTAGTTGGATGATGCACTAAAGATAGACAGCTGATATAGATGGAGAGATGACAGGTAGATGCAGATAGATCCATGCGTCTGTGTGGTGGGTGGAGAATCTGCTGCTGGAGTCCTGCGCAGGGACCTGAGCTCGTACAGCTGGACAGACCCACCCAGCCCCGATCCAGGAAATAATATCCCGAACGTTTATGACTCAGCAGCTCCTCACACAGCAGAGGGGAAAGGAGACATTTAAACACAGTCAATAAGAATGAAAAAGGTGAAGATTCAGAGTCAGAAAACTCCCAGCCTTTTTTTAAAATTAATTTTTCAACTACAACTTGAACTCATGTCTCCTTTTGCTAACAAACAACACAGTTCCTAACCTGTGCTTACTCTATAATGCTTGTCCTTTTTGGCTACTCCTTGAATTCATATGAGCTCTTGTGAGTGAACATTTCTAGAGGGTTTGCTAAGGAACAGGCGTGTGATGGGCAAGGTCACATGTTCTCATCCCCCAGTGACACCAGGACTCTGACCTGCAGATTTAGGCCCCAAGCCCCTCAGGTCATGGATCAGGGTCTGGTCTGACTGAGCTCCTATAGGAAGGGAAAGACGTAATTATTAACCCTCATTCTACAGATTAGGCAACTGAGCAGGTTTAAATAATCCGCCCACAGCCTGCACATCGGTCACACTCTGTGGATGCCTTCTAGGCAGCTGTGTACACAGTACAGAGAATAGGTGTCCCAGAGGCCAGAGAAGCCTCCGGGACCTGGTGGACCAGGTTCCCAGCCACACCCTTCATTTGCCCTCTCTGCCTCTGGCAAATTCTCAGATTATTAACTAACATTGTTACAAAAAGTCAAAATCCCAGAAATTTTACTATGTCACAACCACTAAGATGCTTATATTAAAAAAAAAAAAAAAAGGGAAAACAAAAGTGTTGGTGACAATGTAGAGGGAATGTGGAACCCTCGTCTATTGCCAGAGAAGGCAATGGCACCCCGCTCCAGTGCTCTTGCCTGGAAAATCCCATGGACGGAGGAGCCTGGTAGGCTGCAGTCCATGGAGTCTCGAGGAGTCAGACACCACTGAGCGACTTCCCTTTCACTTTTCACTTTCATGCATTGGAGAAGGAAATGACAACCCACTCCAGTGTTCTTGCCTGGAGAATCCCAGGGACGGGGGAGCCTGCTGGGCTGCCATCTATGGGGTCGCACAGAGTTGGACACGACGGAAGTGACTTAGCAGCAGCGGCAGCAGCAGCATCTATTGTTAGTGGGGATGTAAAGGTACAGCAGCTCTGTGGAACAGTTTGGCAGCTCCTCAGGTATTTAAGCATAGAATTAGGGACTGTGCTGTTTGTTAGTAGTATGACTGCACAACTGCACTCCTGGGTAGATGCCTAAGAGAACTGAACACAATTTCTCAAACAAATACATACACCTGCATGTTCATAACAGCACTCTTCACAAAAGCTAAAGGGCAGAAAAAGGCAAACCAGTGGATGAATGGATAAACAGATTGTGATATATCCATACAATAGTTGTTTCTTCAGTTATCAAAGATATGAAATACTAATACACGGTACAAGAGAGATTAACTTTAAAAACATGTAAATGAAAGAATTTGGACACAAGAGACCACACATTACGTGATTCCATTTATAGGAAGCATTTGGAAGAGGCAAATCCATGAAGTCAGAATGTACATGAGTGGTGGCCAGGGGCTGGGAGAGGACAGAGTGGGGAGGAACTGCTTATGGACTCAGGAGTGCCCTCTGGTGGAACGGGAGCGCGCTGGAGCTAGAGGACGTGGTGGCACGACACTGTGAATGTGCGAAATGGCCCCGAATGGTTGATTTATGCCGAGTCAGTGTCACCTTGGTAAACGTTTTTAATCTCAGGACTGTACCCTAACAAATTCAAGACAGGTCACTGTCATGCCAGAAAGCCCAGTCACTTTTCCCAGACATCCTGCACAGCCTTCAGCTCCCTGCTGAGCTGTCCAGGGTGGAACCTTGGCCCTAGAATTACAGAATCTCTAACTTGGCCTGTGATCTGATTAGCAGTAATAAAAATTGGTTGATTTAGACATTGTGCTTTGCAACCAAGAAATGACAAACACACTCAGCAATGGTAATGATGATAAGATGGACCATTCTCACAGCCTGAATACCCTCTCTGCTTCTCCTCTTAGGCAAACTCTGCTCAGTCCCTTGTACTGCAAGCAGTGTCACCTCCTCTGGGAAGCCCACTCATCCCTACAGTGGCTCCAGATCCCACTTATCTCCACCTTCCGCATCCTCCTGATGCCTTTGGAGGTGTCTGCGTGCATAGAGCACCCCACCTAGGTAAGCGCCTTTGTAGTAGTTATATACCTGTTTAACCTCCTCTCACTGGTGAGGCTGGGACAGGTGAGTTGCTTCTAATACATAGAATATGGCCAAAGAGACGGGATGCCACTCCTGGGATTAGGTTATAAAAAGACTGTGACTTCCATCTCGGGCACCCCCTCTTGCTCCCTCACTCTGGGGAAAGTGGCTGCCATGTTTTGAGCTGTCCTGTGGAGAGCCCCCAGTGGCCGAGATCTGAGGGGGCTGCTGGGCCACAGTCAGCGAGGAACTGAGTCCTTGAACTGAGGATCTGAACTCTGCGAGACCACCTGGAGGACCTGAAAGTAGGGCCTTCCCCGGTTGAGACTTTGGATGAGACGCATCCCAGCCTGATGGCAGGACTGTAACCTCATGAGAGAGCTTGAGCCAGAGGTTCCCAGTGTAGCCACACCTGGCCTCCAACCCAAGGAGCTGTGACATGGCAAATGCTCATTGTCTCAAGGGGTTATATTTGGGGATAATCTGCTAAACATTGTAGACAGGTAGTGTGCCTGCTCTGGTCTCTGTTCTTGCAACAACTGCAGGGACCATCTTTGCATGAATTCCAACTGAGTTTGTGCAGGGAAGCCTGACTGTGCCTCTCAACCTAGCAATTCATCTGTAATACAGAAGTTTTAGAGAATTACTTCCCTGTGGGAGGAAAATTTTCCCAAAGGGAAAGGAAAACCAGTGGATACCCTCTTCTCCCTTCCTTCCCTTGGATGGGCTGCTCTGTAGATAGTGGTCATATGGCCTCTTAGAAAATGGTCTGTTGATCAAAAAGTTGATTGCCTTTGATCTCAAGTGTTGGCCAGGTTGGTTAATGAATTGTATAGACTCTTCTTCCTTGCTTTGTTCCTATTTTCCTTCACCCTCCACCCCGGATCAAATTTCTCATAAGATGGTAGCACAAAAGTCTATATCTCAGGCTCCCCTTTTATGGGAAAGCAAGTTAAAGCACATGTGTTCCTTGAAAGTTACTGTAAAACTCTCTGGATGTGAAGTTTCCTTTTGGGAAGATCTTGACTTCCATGTAATTTTATTTTATTTTTTTATTTTTTTACTATTTAACTTTCTATTGTTCTCGGATTGATTTTGATCAGCTATGTTTTCCTAGGAACTAGCCTATTGCTTGTGATATTTGAACTAATGTTATTCACAGTTCATGAAATGGAAAGAAAGTGAAAGTCGCTAAGTCGTGTCCAACTCTTTGCGACCCCATGGACTCTATAGTCTTTGGAATTATCCAGGCCAGAATACTGGAGTGGGTAGCCATTCCCTTCTTCAGGGGATCTTCCCAACCCAGGATTGAACTGGCATCTCCTGCATTTCAGGTGGATTCTTTACCAGCTTAGCTACCAGGGAAGCCCATAGTTCTTCACTCAGTCAGTTCAGTCGATCACTCATGTCCGACTCTTTGCGACCCCATGAACTACAGCATGCCAGGCCTCCCTGTCCATCACCAACTCCCAGAGTTTACCCAAACTCATGTCCATCGAGTCAGTGATGCCATCCAGCCATCTCATCCTCTGTCGTCCCCTTCCCCTCCTGCCCCCAATCCCTCCCAGCATCAGAGTCTCTTCCAATGAGTCAACTCTTCGCATGAAGTGGCCAAAGTATTGGAGTTTCAGCTTTAGCATCAGTCCTTCCAAAGTACACCCAGGACTGATCTCCTTTAGAGTGGACTGGTTGGATCTCCTTGCAGTCCAAGAGACTCTCAAGAGTCTTCTCCAACACCACAGTTCAAAAGCATCAATTCTTCAGCACTCAGCTTTCTTCACAGTCCAATTCTCACATCCATACATGACCACTGGAAAAACCATAGCCTTGACTAGATGGACCTTTGTTGGCAAAGTAATGTCTCTGCTTTTGAATATGCCATCTAGGTTGGTCACAACTTTCCTTCCAAGGAGTAAGTGTCTTTCAATTTCATGGCTGTAATCACCATCTGCAGTGATTTTGGAGCCCCCAAAAATAAAAAGTCTGACACTGTTTCCACTTTTTCCCCATCTATTTCCCATGAAGTGATGGGACCGGATGCGATGATCTTCATTTTCTGAATGTTGAGCTTTAAGCTAACTTTTTCACTCTCCTCTTTCACTGTCATCAAGAGGCTTTTTAGTTCCTGAAAACTTTCTGCCATAAGAGTGGTGTCATCTGCATATCTGAGGTTATTGATATTTCTCCCAGCAATCTTGATTCCAGCTTGTGCTTCTTCCAGCCCAGTGTTTTTCATGATGTACTCTGCATATAAGTTAAATAAGCAGGGTGACAATATACAGCCTTGACGTACTCCTTTTCCTATTTGGAACCAGTCTATTGTTCCATGTCCAGTTCTAACTGTTGCTTCCTGACCTGCATACAGGTTTCTCAAGAGGCAGGTCAGGTGGTCTGGTATTCCCATCTCTTTCAGAATTTTCCACAGTTTATTGTGATCCACACCATTCTTGGCAGCAATTAACTTAATATGTACGAATAGATTACCATGAAGTGTGGCATGTTCTTCAGGCACATGTCTCCTCCTTAACAATCTTAGTATATGAGAATTTTAAAGTTAGGTGTTCCTTGCTGTGGAATGAAGGGGCACAAGTATGCCCTGTGTTACTCCCCCTTGCAGATGAAGGTCATTTGCATTGATTAGAACACTGTTGTTGTCGCTCAGTCATATCTGACTCTTTGCAACTCCATGGACTGCAGCACGCCAGGCTTCCCGATCCCTCCCTGTCTTCCAAAGTCTGCTCAAACTCATGTCCATTGAGTCAATGATGTCATCCAACCATCTCATCCTCTGCCGCCCCTTTCTCCTTTTGCCTTCAATATTTCCCAGCATCAGGATCTTTGCCAGTGAGTTGAGTTGGCTCTTTGTATCAGATTGCCAAAGAACTGGAGCTTCAGCTTCAGCATCAGACCTTCCAACGAACATTCAGGGTTGATTTCCTTTAGGATTAGCTGGTTTGATCTCCTTGCTGTCCAAGGAATTAGAACATGACACTGCCTAAATTTCAGTCCTCAACAATAACTAGCCCATCACCACTGGGATAGACTCCAACCAGCTGGACCAGGCCCTGAGGTAAATAGAGCAGCATACGGTCCTATTTGGGTTAGTGAGAAAAGTCACTGTAACTGAGAATGTGTTTTGGGGAAGATGAAGGTATATAGGTTCCACAGTGATTTTGTTTCCAGAAGAATAAGAAAGGCTTTTAGATTCATTGAGTCAGTTAAGTGGTCAGTACTTAATTGACACCCCAACGTGCCATGTTTGTGTACCTCTCAGTCGAGGACATGGAGAGGTGGATCCTCATGACCTGCACCTGTCCTGTCCCTGCTGCAATGAGATGGAGTCCCTGGTTCTCAAGACCCATTGGGGAGCACCTGGGCAGGGGTAGTCATGGAGGTAGGAGCCAGAACCTTAACCAATTTCTGTTGTAGCCTGGGGTCTCACTGTTACACATGGTGACCCTCATCATGAAACAGCAAGCCTTGAATACTGGCATTTTTGAGCAGCAGTAGACCTGCCAATCTTTCTCTACATTAGTGTCTTTACAACATATTTTGTTTGGAAGTTTTGTGGAAACCACTTGCAGTCTCCAGGCCTCAGTTTCTACATGTGTAAACTGGAGATTAAGTCTTGACCCTACTTAACAGGCCCAAAAAAGGCGCCAGAAGAAGGAAGTAATGTATCAGAATTCCTGGGACTTTTGACCCTACCTTTCCTGGGGATCATCTTCCAGCTTCCCATGTCTATCTTTTGTTGGTACTAAGCTTGCATCCACTTCTCTCCTTTGCTACCTGTCTGTAGGGTTCCGTTATCTGAGATTCCAAAGGTATGCCCCATACTGAGGCTGCTTGTGTGTCTCACTTCCTCCTCTGGGAGGCTTCCCCCAAGGGAGGGGACTATAAAGGTTTCTGGTCCACAGTCCAGCACAATACCTGCATCTGACATTCACAAATTAGCCTTGCATCAATGAAGGAATAAATAGATATATTCA
This sequence comes from Capra hircus, assembly GCF_001704415.2. Classification (NCBI taxonomy): domain Eukaryota; kingdom Metazoa; phylum Chordata; class Mammalia; order Artiodactyla; family Bovidae; genus Capra; species Capra hircus. The sequence goes on along the minus strand of NC_030832.1, from coordinate 37,442,940 downwards.
GGTATTGTATTTCCAGCGGTAGCTACGGATTTTGACAGGGGCCTCCGGGAAAAAGTCTAAACCAAAAGTTGATAAGCTATGATGGTAGAAACATCATGCTGCATGACAAGGTCCCATGGAAATCCAAAGGGCAGGTGCCAGAGTTGGGACTTACTGCAATTCACCAGTGAGACATCCACCTACTCAGGCCAGTGTTGGGCAGCCTGGGGACTTTCAGGCCAGAAGGATGTAAAGTATTAGTGAGAGTTAAATATCACTTTCTCCATAAGGACTGAAAATGAGAAAAGATGAAGGGAGAAGGAAGTGTACAAACACAGGTGAAATGTTCTTTGTTTCCATTGAGTTTTTAGAACGTTTGAAGTTTTATTTTTCATATGATTCAGAGCTTCTCAGGCCAAAGAGATACAGGATTTGATCAGAGTGAAGACAATGGACCAGTGTATATTTCAGACCCCCAGTCCTATTGTTCCTCCCATTAGAATGGGTGGGGTCACAGATGCCACTGACCTCTACTCTAGCCCTCCTCCTTACTAACTCTTTGCTTCCCGTTAATAATTTTCAATCTAATCAATGAAAGGTAAGCAACTGCTCTGACCACCCCCTTTGCCCTGTAGAAAACCATCATGTCATCTTTGTGGACTCCTGTGTGTCTATATGCCACATCCCTGGTGGATAAGGAGGTTGGAGGTCCACTTGGTCATTGGCTGCTTCCTCTACTTCACTCTCCTCATACCCATTGATCTTGGACTCGTGGCCTTTCCAGAGAGAGGGGATCATTCTTTGGTCAGGAATCTGTGTAACTGCTGTACACTGAAGACCCTGAATCGATGTCATTGGTGCAGCCATCACCACATGGTCCATGTCCTGCCTCTCCTTCTGGGGCCCTCTTGTCAACAGCATCCTGATGGATCCGCCTGAATGTGCAAGGATGCTGGCCAAGGCTAGCCAGCTCCTCTTGTTGGGTTACTGATCCTGGGAGATGATGTGGTCACCAAACAGCCACGGGAAACAGATACACAGAGGCCCAGGGCTCTCACTACACCAACTCAAGTCCACCAACCTTTCACTCTGCAGAAAGCACTCTGCTACCAACCAGGAACCCATGGCCACTTTGCTCAGGCTGTAACCAAGGTCTCAATACGTTAGGGGAACAGATGTGCAAGTCGACAGTGGTTCTGGAGAATGTTAGAACCATAATAGAATTGTGTGCAGGGGATACAGTTGCCCAGAAGAGGAAGTGGTTATTCTTGTTTAAGGAGCTTGGTTAGCAGAGTCTCAAAGCCATGTTCTTTCTGAGCTGGAATTTGAAGGATGAGTCGGTGCCTCATAGGGAAGCGAGGATATCAAGGTTGAGGAAGGTATTTGGGTGAATAGACCTAGCTTGTTTGGATGATTTGGATGATTTCAAGTATTAAAGTTCAGGCAGTTACAGAGATAAGGAGAGTTTAGAGGATATTTATCGCTAATGGTTTTATTTGAGTTTTCCTAACCTTTGAACTTACTGATAACACTGATTGAGTTGTTATTGAATTCCCAGAGAACATGAACACAAGGGAGGTCAAAGTGTAATGTCCATAATGCTTTCTCAACTATCAAGGCAGAAAGGGGTCTGCAGGTGGAGCCCAGGTATTCCTTCACTGGCTGAAGCTTCAGCTCCACCCACTTCCCAGCACATAAACACATAAACATTTCATTGCTGCATTGAATCATCACAAAGTGTGAAAGGAAGCAAGTGAAGAGTAGTACAGAGAGCTGAAAAGAAACTCAGAGGAGGGAATCACAGCGGAAAGGGGCCATGGAGCTGATCCCAAGCTTTTCCGTGGAAACCTGGGTTCTCCTGGCTACCAGCCTGGTGCTCCTCTATGTGTGAGTAACTGTCAAGTCTGATCTCCTCTGCAACCTTGGACTTGCATGGTAATGAGGTTCCACTTTCCCTTTAGTGTTTTGAGGATTATTTTATGGAGCAAAAGTAGCTTAAGCTATGGATGCTACAGATACCAATGGGGTTATTATGGATCTTAACTCAGTTCTGTTGAAGGAGCAAGCAACCAACCCTCACCCCCAGCCCTGGCAGTTACAGTTACAGTCTTTTCTATAACTACAAAGACTCAGCCACAATGGAGCAACTAAGCATTCACACAGAGTTTAGTGATTTTATTTGTTCCCAGGGATGATGGACTACTAATTTTCATAGACCCAGACTAATCAACCAGAATCCACCAGGGGAAGATTTAAAGAAACTAGTCCCGGTGCAGTGGGATACTCTCTCCTTCTCTAGTTCTGGGGATCCTGTAGACATAAAGTAACTTGGGATTTGTCTCCTTATTTTCACCTTCTGGGTTCAGTATCTACTGCAAAGTGTTGAAGGAATGGCCCCTGTGTCACTCAAGGGGTTCCTGCTCCCTTCTTTCCCTCCCCAGATGTCATTTACACAAGGCACCTGGTCACCCAGAGCTGGAGATTGATCACCCTTCAGATCAGCTCTTCCTCTTTTTATATGCCCTTCTGCCGGGGGCCACCGTGAGGAACTCCGCCCATGGCAAAGGTCATGAGGAAGGAGGCTTGGCATACGCAAAGGCGTGATCAAGCCTCAGGAAACCCTCTGTTCCCAAGCATCTAACCCCAAAACCAGAGTCTGTTTTATGCTCTCACCTACACCTCTGACTTTACGGGGGGGCTCTCCCCCATCACCATTTCTCTCGGAGAAGGAGTTAACTTGCAGCTCCAAGTCAATAAAAATTCCTGGGCATGACAAGAGTGTTTCAGCTTATGGACTCCTCTGAAGGTTATCTAGCCCACCTATATAGGTTCGTCCGGCCACATGTGATTGTTTACAGCCTCTCAACCTGAGAGGCACGAGATGTTTTAGACTTACTAAAGGCAAATTCCTTTGGGAAGTTGGAAATTGTCAGTATAGTGGGTTGGTTAGGAATTATATTGGTGAAGGGTTTTTCTTTTGTTGTGCCAATAATTGCTGCTAATTCCCTGCCCTGGGTGTGACAAGGGTGTCTCAGGTCAAACCTCTCTGCTGACAGACTAGCTTGTGTGACAGGGTTATCCATACTCCTGCCACCACACACATGATTGTTTACTACCTCTCAACCATAAACAGCACAGAGAGTTTGGAGTATTTTGAAAGTCTTAATTAGCATAGGGCTTTTCTCATTGCTGAGTCAATGACTGCCACCAGGCCTCCATATCCTTAGGCACCTGGGAATATATTAATCAATGTATTTGGAATATAGAAAAGGAAATATAGTAGTTTTTAAGGTTAGCAATACTACACTTTTTGAGTTAATGAATTTTCTCTTTTGTAATAGATCACTGTACTTTGTTATAAATCACTGTGTCCTTGCTATGTAAAAATGTAACTTTATCACTATCTTAAGACTAAATAGATCTTAAGGGGAACATTGGTGGAAGGATTTTCATTTGTTGGGCTGATGTTTGCTGTTAAATCTCCATGTTCCCTACCCTTATAATGAATATAACTAGCATATAGGAGAAATAAGTATTAACCTTTAAGCATATAGGAGAAATAAGTATTAACCTTTAATCACGTTAACCTTGGGTTAAATAAACTCCTTTCTTGATTGTAACTCACTACACCCTCACCCTATACGAATGCAACTTTATTTGGAGGGTGGTGCCTGGCTTAAGAAAAAACACCCTTGGAAAAAATAAGTTTTTTGGTTATCAGAAAGAAAGGGTCGTAAAATGTCAGCAGGTCTCATGGCCATAAGATGATGTAAAACCTCTAAAACCTTTTTTTAATACATTTATGTGAAGCACCTGATTTTGATAAAGGTCAGGACTGCTGACCCCTGCGTGACTCTATATTCATCCCCATGTGTAACAAAAAGTATATAAGCAAACCCAAAAATAAAGAAATCAGATCAGTTTCCGGAAAGACTGGTTCCCCCATGTCGTTCTTTCTTTCCCCTTCTGGCTGAATTCCCATCTGGAATGTGGGTACTCACCAAGCCTGCTAATTTTGCCTGGGCTTCTAAGATTGGATCAGGGGGGCCTCAGTGCCTCCTCTCCTTCAGGAGAACGGAAAGATGCCTGTGGCCTATGTAGGTGGTGATTGGTATTCCATGTGAACCAAGTTATTCAGCCTCTTTTTCTCTGCTAATTTTCGAATCCGTCTCTATCTGTAATTAAGTAAGTTATTTCCAAGGACGCCAACTCCGTCCCCACCTTCAAATCACCCTGGATCCACCGGGGCTGGACCCCGGCACCCTTCCCATGACACTCCCTGCCAAGACTCAATTCCCTCAACCTGCACTATGCAGAGCTACCTACCCCCAAAGGAGAAATCTCTAGTGGAGAGGAGACTTGGCAGAAACCTTGAGATTATATTCATTTCTTTCAGCTATTCCTCCCCTCTCTGAGAGCTTTAACATCAGCATAAATTTGAGAGTTTATGTAACACATTGAAAGTACAGAAGGAAAGTTGATTTGCTCTTGTTGTGATGGCAAAGGAAGGAACTGGGGTGGAAATAGCTCGTCAACCCCATTTTGAGTGTAAGTGTCCATACCCGCCCCACCTGCCCTGGAGGACGGATCCAAACATCCGGCTGGGCTTGGCCAAGGGGCACCTGCTGCGTCTTCAAGCAGAGTCTCCTTCAGGCAGTTTTGGGGTTTACTTTATCACATTTATTACCACATTATCATATAAAATTTGGTGGATTTGAACAGAATATTTGGAACTTGTAAGACCTTAAATGGTCAACTTCATAGAGGAAATTAAACATTCTGGGACATTTTCTGTTTATTTATTCTGTGTTACACAATACCTCTTTTCTTCACTGCAGGAAACTACCTGAAATTTGGAAGGCCCACATTTAGCTAAAAGTGCTTGGAGGGGAATGTTGGACCATTTATACACACCACGCTTTTCAGTCATACCTTTCTAATTTGCCTCTACAGAGTTAGCCTGAGAGGCCTAGCAAACTTGAGCATTAAAACCATTTTCAGCAACTTTTCCCCTCAACCTCTCTTCTCCTCCACTCTGCCAGTTCTCAGAAACAGCAGATTGGAAAGACCTGCAAGATTTCACACCCCGTGTTGTGAGATTCCACACCCTGTGTTGTGAGATTCCACACAGGACACGGGAAGATGAGTTTCAGGTATACCAGTCATAGAAAGTGCCAGGCTTTATGGCTTTTTGAGAGTTGATATACAGAGGAGTAAACAAAGTAATCTGTGATTGAGCATCTCAAAACAAAACCCCCCAAAAAAGAATGTGCCTTGCACTAAGTTTACAGGTGAGTGTCCCAGGTTGGAGGACCAGATACCGTTTGAGTAAGAATGGTCTGAAATGGATCCTTTAGTCATTGTTTCACTTATACAGTTCTATTCAGTGGTGGGAAAGTCAATCACCCTTGTCTGTAGCGCATGTCCACCAAATTGCCTGACAAGAGAGACTTGAGTGTAACTGAAAGTTGCTTATATTTCCATGATGCCAAAGGAAGTCTTGATAGGTTTGTCCTTTTTTTTTTAATAAGACAGTAGGATTTATTGATGGATATGAGTAAGGAGAGGACAGCACCAAGGCTCTGATAAGTGCCTGTCATTTATCCAGACGGCCAGGGTTAGGGATGTGTTTGACCTCACAGCCACCCTGGATGAACTGCTTTTCTGCCACCAAATTTTCAGATTCATCTGTAGTTAACTTAGGAAAAAGCCCACCTCTTGGAGATATGGGTCTCTTGGTGACCAGTGAACTTGAATTTGGCCCTGCAGAGAGCCTCAATCACATGCTCCTTGTTCTGCAGCTTGGTGTGGATGGACACTATGACTCGGCCAATGTGGACCCTGGCCACTGTGCCCTGGGCTTTCCAAAGACATGATACATACCTGTCTGGAGCTTAGACTGAAGCCAGCATGTCAGTCATGAAATGTCCACTGGAAAAGTCTGGCTCCAAGGTCCCTTAGGGCAACCAGGCTGGTACACTACTGAGGAAGCTGCTGTTTACAGCCATTCCACAGGGCACAGTTCGTATTTTACAGAAATAAGAACACTATTATTCTCTAAGACTTGATTAGATTTAAGACTAATTAAGTCCTAAAATGTGGTCAGGACACAGAGGGAAAGAAAAGAGTAAAAATCTCCATGCAGATGTTAAGAACAATGTCACAATGGGCTTGCAGTAAGAGTTATACTGTGGATGAATTTAAGCAAAATCTCATTATTGAAATGCATAAATTTCTGCTTTCTACATAAAATGAGAATCTCCAAATCATCTAAAAGTCAAGTTACTAAATAAATATGAGTGAATAGCAGCCTGAACCCCTCAGGACCACTGAAATTGGAAACATTTATCAAGTAATCACTCTAGAATTAGAACCATGGAGACTTCAGCTGCTTTTAGCTAATCGCCATTACCTTTTATGGGTTATATAGTCGTGGTGGGCAAGGATAAGATGAGTGAAAGTAATATCACTTTTGAAGTTGCTGATATTATTATCACCTACATGTTACCTCCCTAGTTTTTCGATTCCAGTTCTCAGTCAGTGACTGACCAGCTCCAGGACTTATTTCACAATTCCTGTGATCTGGCTTTCTCTTTCCCTTTATAGATATGGGACTTATTCATATGGACTTTTTAAGAAGCTGGGGATTCCTGGGCCAAGACCTGTGCCCTATTTTGGAAGTATTCTGGCCTACCGCAAGGTATGTGTCGTTTAAACTCCCTCTTTTGATTCTTGTGGTTGCAAACCTCAGCTGAGTTTCATGGTAACACTGTCCCTCCTCAGAAGGAAGTTCTGAGGCTTTATACTTTCCAGAAGTGATATCATGTGCCCCACCTATCACATGGCCAAGTGTACCACACACCTCTCTTTTTAGCTGTCAGGATCCTCAGATTTTGTCTCAGTCGGATAGACAGGTTCTTCAGCTGATTCACCAGAGGACTGTGTTCCATCTTGTGCGGACTGCGAAGAGTTTGCATCCTGCCAGGTGAGGTTTCCCATTAAGACACAGGCTTCACTGTATTAGGAGGGAGGCTTGAACAAGGTGCCCAGGCATGACTCATTAGGCTGCACACACTCGAGTCAGAACTTTCCTAATGGTCGCAGAAGCTCTTGGTTGCATTTTTTTCTTCCTCCTTGACTGTTTGGTAATTTCAGTTTTTCAGGCAGCCTGTGTATTCAATGGGGCTTCCCTGGCGGCTCTGATGGTTAAAAAAAAAAAAATTCATGATCAGGTAATTTGCACATACTTGAATTATCCGGTAGTTCCTGCAGTTACCTCCCTGGCTCTCCCCAACTTTTGCTCGCCCTGATGTCGTCTGCATTTCGAGGAATGTAACAAGAGCTTTTTGCTTTACCTCTGTGTATAGAGGAAGCACTTTGGGGATATATCTGAACCATGAGTAGGTTTAACAGAGAAAGATGGTGGTTGTCTAGTTACTTCAGATATTTAACCACTAAATACATTATGGAGTTTTAAAAAAAAAAGACAGAATCACATACACAAAATCACTAGAAAGTATATGACCTGACAAAATGATTGAAATTTAGTTTAACTCAATGGAATATACTAGGTAGTACATGGATTGTGAATTCTAACTGAGCCTTAATATTAACTGAAGGTCATGAGCTATGTACAGATGTCCAGGGGCAGAGCTCTGTTGCAGGCTACTCTCTGTCTCAGATTTCCTTTCCTGCAGACAAGAGGCTTGTTTCTCAGATACTGATTCTCCAAACAGAGGCCTTCATTGTCGCATTACTGCCTAAGGACTCTTGAACTTGTCTCCTTCTAAAAAAGCAATAATGTATTTTCTATCTTTCGCAATGACTCCTTAGTAGATGTACTCCATGCCCAATGTTTCTGAGACCTTCATTTCCATAGTTAAACCATCAAACATCATAGCAGAAACTTAATGACAGGAAGGTGGCTTTTTTTTTTAGTTGCAGAAGGGACAATTCAGGGCAGGTTGTTTAGTTGGTGTTGTCATTTTTGTAATTGTGACCTCTCCCTATCTTTTCTGTGTTAGCTGGAAAACTAGAAGGTGAGTCCACTTGTCATCTGTTCATTCATTCACTTATTTTCTCACTCAACACACATGCCTTAGAGTTATTTAAATGTGCTGGATGAAAAAGGTTACTGGTGTCTTTAACTTGTAATTCTGCTAAAACTCTAGAGAGGGCTCATGAGATAAATGAAAAGTATGCTTAACTAGGAGATGCAAGTATGTACAGGCCACTCTAACTTTCCCTCAGCTTCAGTTTTCTCACCAAAGACAAGGAAGTACTTAGTATTCACAGGCAAGTTAAGCAATTAGTATCTATAGTAGTTAGAGAAGATGCAGGAGTCATTTTTATTTCTATTTCCAATATCCACACTATTTCCTCTGAGACGTCTCTGAATAAGGACTTCCCTCCAACTACCCAAGAAAATAATAAGCCTGATTAAATGTTTCAAACATTTTTATCCCCAAAGAGGTAGGTTTCAATGCATTTAGATTAATAATCAAATTTTGTTTCTTTTCGCAGGGTATTCCAGAGTTTGACAATCAGTGTTTTAAAAAGTATGGGAAAATGTGGGGGTGAGTTTTCTGGAAGCTTCCATTGAATAAACTTGTTATAATGAGGCACCCCCTGTGGTGTGGAGGACAGGCTCAGTCCAGAGCCTCTTGGGATGAATTCATTTATTTTAAAGCTTTTGGAGGTTTGTTCTACCAGGGATCCCAGATGTCACCAGGCCCATAGGCTGAATCAGGTCTGCAGAATCACAGGCCATCGCTTTTCTCCAGACTTTGAGGCCCAGAGACTCCTAGCATCACTTTCTGTCCAGTAGCTCACTCTTCTCCCCTTTTATATTTTCCTTTCTAATGTTACCTTTAATTGCATAATATGCATTATTCCAGAACATTCTAATCTATGCCATAAATGCATTTTATAACACTTTTCCAGAGGATTCACTTTAAATTGAAAGACAAAATCTTTTTTTTTTTAATTTTGGATCTAATATGTTCTCTTGGGGAAAGAGCTGGAGGTTACAGGTAATAAGAATGGGATACCATTTCTTCTCATCTTTTTCTTTTCTGTACGAGTATGGAGGGTATTTTTTGTTTTGTCTTTAATTTTCAGCTGAGACGTTCCAATAGAATTGCAGTTATTGTTTTATCTAGTATTTTTCTCTGACTTCGAAGAGATGTGTGGTATATCTAAGCCAGAGTGGGTCACATGGGCTGATGTACTTTAGGATCTGTCTGAGGTTTGGTGAGAGCAGCAGGAGAGGTGTCATTGGTGCTTCTTTGCCAAAAGCAAGTTGAAGAAGGCCCTCCCTCTCTGGACCTCTTCATCTTCTCTGATCGGGTCCTCAGAAACCATAGGGCCCTACTGAGTTGCCATGATGCCGAACGGTAATGCGGTTGAATGAGAAGAATATATAGCACTGGGCCACCACTGGCCCAGCTCCAGCTGCCCCTTCAGCCTTTACCGCTTGTGAGCTCTGGGTGGAGTCACTTTTTCATGGTAGATCCCAGATCTCTCCTTAGAAAAATTTTCTCATGCTTGGATTTAAATGAGGACCACCTGGGAGAGCTTGTTATAAATACAGACTTTGAGCCCCCTCATCAGTACAGCAAATCAGTATGACCTGGGGTGAGGCCCAGGAATCTAAACTGTAACTGGTAGTGGAAGAAATACTAAGGCTGGAGTGACATCATGAATATAAAGGGTCACCCAAAACACTAGCCCTTCTCCACCCAGGTGTTGTTTAAAAAGCATGATGGGAAGAAGGGAATCATCCAAGTAATATGGTCAGTCAGGTAGAAGAGCAGATTAAGTGCCTCCTCAATCCCTTCTGTCACTGCTTGAGCACTAAATGCTCTTGACACCCACTTAGACCCTCTGGGTTTTAGAACGGTTTTTGGAAATGGGCAGAAAAAAGTGCAGTGGTTCTCAGCGATTTTTTACATCTGATCACAAAACCATTTGAAATTCATCTGTGAAGTCAAGGGAGGACTAGGAGACTTGTAGAAAAAGTTCCAACTTGTTCTAGCCGTTGCAAATGATTGATAGTGGAGGGAAAATGCCAGAAGATAGTGTAAATAACTCAGAGTAAACCTCATGCCAGTGGCCCATTCCCATGAACAGGCATCCTGACAGTCAGGGGATCAGGCCAAATTGGGACGTGTCATATCTGAGGACTCAGCTTTGTGTGGTAGGTGGGTCAAACGTGGGCCTGCCGAGCTGCTGATAGATATCACCTACATGGAGCCTGAGGCCCATGGGACCCATGCAGAAGAATAAATATAAGTAATGGAAAGAAAATTTTTTCTTTTTTAAAATTAATTAAAAATTAATAATTTCCTTTAAAGTAAACTATAAAGTAAGCAAATTTTAGAGAATAGAAAAATCTTTTACAATCCTATTATCACTTGTGGAGCAGTCCAAATCTGTTTGCAGACAATTGTCACATAGGATCAATGTGTCTACAAGTTTCATATGCCTTTTTCATGCTTTTGATATATCTTCAAAAATTAAAGGGTAGGCTCTCCCTAATTAATTACTTTTTCATTCTTAGACAGTTTTCTTGGCTTATTTACTAAGCTAACTTCCTCACTAATACTGAAATATTTTAAACTTAGAAAAGTGAGGATAGTATAGGAAATACCCACGTACATAACACTTAGACCAAACAAATGTTCTAATGTTATTTCTAACGACAATTTCTAGAAGTAAGGATTATCTATAATAATATCAGAATGATAGTCTGGACTTACAGTGTGGCTCCAGCTGGGGAATCTGCATCAGTAAATTTAATTAGATCTCCTTTCCTTACACAGGTTTTATGAAGGTCGACAACCCATGTTGATTATCACAGATCCAGATATAATCAAAACAGTACTAGTGAAAGAATGTTATTCTGTCTTCACAAACCGGAGGGTAAGCATCCATTTCTTTAGCTTTAAATTTTGTTTGCTTATTAAATGCTTATTCTGTAATAATTTTAAGTCTACAAGATGCTGTCGAGAGAAAAAATACAGGAAGGCGCTGTGTCCTATTCCCTTCATCCCGTTTCCCCCAGTGGTTAGTACTTGCATAATTAGAGTACATCAGAGCCGGAAGTCGACACTGATACTATCCACAGTGCCTATGCAGATTTCATCAGTTTTATGTGGATTCATTTGATGTGAGGGAAGGTGTCTGTGTGTGTGTTGCTCTATGGAAGTTTATCATAGAGGTAGATTTGTGTAACCACCACCACAGTAAATGTACAGAAACCTTCCATCCCTGTACGCTCCCTCTGTGTGTATGTGTATGCTCAGTTCTGTCTGACTCTTTGTGACCCCATGGGCTATAGGCCGTGGAATAGAATCTTCCTGGCAAGAGTACTGGAGTGAGTTGTCCTTTCCTCCTGCAGGGGTTCTTCCTGACCCAGTGACTGAACCCTCGTCTCTTGTGTCTCCTGCATTCTCAGGCAGATTCTTTACTACTGTGCCACTTGAGAATCCCAAGTTTCCCTGTTTAACTATTCATTTATAGCCACAGTGAGTGGCTTGTCTTTTCCTCTTATCAGGGTCTTAGAAGAACAAAAAATTTATTTTCATGAGGTCAATTTATTCCTTTATTTATTTATTCTGTTTTTCTCTTTGAGTCTGCTATTGTAACTGTTGCATTTTTTAGTTCATTTATCATTGTATTATAAAGTTTCAAATTTTCTACACTTCAAATTTAATATCTCTTTGGTGAACATCTCATTTCATTTTTGTACTCGGAAAATTTGAGTATATTGTTATTCTTTGGGCCCAGGTGGCGATAGTGATGAAGAACCTACCTGCCAATACAGAATACATAAGAGGCAAGGGTTCAATCCCTGGTTTGGGAAGATCCTCTGGAAGAGAGCCTGGAAACCCACTCCAGTATTCTTGCCTAGAGAATCCCATGAACAGAGGAGCCTGGCAGGCTACCGCCTATGGGGTCTCAAAGAGTCAGACACGACCGAAGCGACTTAGCACGCGTAGCACGCATGTTGTGTTTCCTGTAGCTCTGAATTTCTTTAGAACAATTATTTTGAATTCCTTTTCAGGCAGTTCGTAGATGTTCACTTCTTTGGGATGACTTACTGGACAGTTATTATCTCCCTTTGGTCGTTTCGTGTTTCCTTGATTCTTGGTGATCGCTTATCTTTCAATGGTGTCTATGTCTTTGGAGAAGCAGTTACTCTTTCTAGGCTTAATCAACCAAGCTTGATAAGGAAGACCTTTACTTGTGATGGGACACACACTGTGCTGAAGCCATCAGTCTAGTGGCATTGGGTGCCAAGTGTGGGGGGTGGGGCGTGGTGGGTCCAGTTCCAAGGGGAAATGATTGACTTTGGCACCTGGGTCCAGAACACCACCAGCTACATGATATTTGACACCAATAACTGTGGAGAGTCCGAGGTGGTTCTAGGGATGTTGAGGTCTTCAGCAGCACACCCAAGCCCAGTGTTAAGGGACCAGGGCCAGCAGAGTGGTAGCCAGCATTGGGGGGCATGCTCCTCTGTGTGAGCTGACTACAGGCACATGCCCAACATGAGGACTGGGGTCAGTGGCTGGGACTGGGTCAAGTGTGGGTACAGAAGCAGCTTTGAGTGCTGTGCTGTCAGTGTGCACTCATGTAGCTGCAGGGACGAGCTACACGCACGTGTGGCATTGCCCGCCAGTGACAGGAGTCAAGACTGGCTCCAGGCGCCTGAGCAGCTACTCACGTGTTAGTGTGGGTCCTGGATCTCAGGACGTCACTGGCTGGAGCAGCTCTGTTGGGGGCGGAGGGAAAAGACAGGACTCAGGCAATTGGAGTCTGCTAATGTAGAACCTTGGGGAGTGATCAGCAGCAAAATTTTCAGGGGTCTTCAGTGACTGTGCTGGCAGTTGGTTTCCTCATAGTAAAGGTTCTGGGGTTTTTTGCAGAGCAGGGTGCAGAGAACCCCAGTCACTCCTGCTGTGTGGTTGACACTGACAGCCCTTACCCTGCTTTCTTTGCTCCTAGTTGTCTCTGGATGTCTCAGCTTTGCCAGTCTCTGGGTGGGGTGAATCCAAAGCAGATCATTTGTGCAGTGTTCTGAAAGGCTAGGGAATCTAGTAACTCATCCTGCTGTCCTCTTTCCAGTAAGGAGAACTGTTTCAGGCGGGGGGCGGGGGGGGGGGTGGTGCGGTTCCTCTTGGCACTGAGCAGTCTGGCCTGGGGGACAGGATGATGCAGGCAAAATGAAGCTATTTTCTTTACCTGTCTGTGGGTTATTCTCAGGTTTTTCTCACTGCTATGTTGCTGAAGCTTTGGACTCCTGAGGTCTCTTAGACCTGTTTTCATTTATTTAGCACTAATTGTTATTTGTGGGGTGAGAGAAACTGGAGTCTCCTCTGCCATCTCGGTGACATCACTCCAGATTTCATCATTCATGTGCTTTTAGCTATAAGATTTTTTTTTGTAGATGCTTTTTATCATGTTGTGTAAGTTTTCTTGTCTACCTACCTAGTTTGTGAATTTCTATCATGAATGGGTGTTGGAGGTTTCAATTTTAAAACAGAATATTTGGAATATGGAAAAATGTCTCAAGCAATTTGGCTTGATAAGTCTGTCCCAAGCTGAGAAACAGAATTATATCTTTCCTTTAGGTTCCTTCTATTCCTGGGGGGGGAAACAGAAGAAAAAAGTATTTTCGTACAATTGTAACATTTCTTCAGAATAGCAAATAGACTTCTTATTTTTGATGTATTCTATTTTTATTTTTAAAAAGTCTCATATCAAGAAATGTTTTGAATCCACATGCTGTAGACATGTAAAGAAAGAACAGGTCTGAGACAACATATGTTTGTCAAAGCTATCAGCTCTCTGTCACTAGTTAGTTCCCTTGTATTCTGCACAGACCAGGAGGATGAACAAGGTCTTATTCCTGCCTATTCCCTTGGAAAAACCCTTTCTATACTACATGGGTCATTTGCACTTAATAGGATACTGAAATATGAAATTTGGAAACCACATCAAGTGGCTGGATGTCTCTCCTCCACACACAGAAACCTAGATATTTGGGATAAATATTTATTAAGCATCTAGCATAGGATCTGCTACTAAGTAGACAGTCACTAAATATTAGTTGAATAATTGGTCCTTATTTAAGAAATCTTCCACAACTGCCGAGACTTCTAAAACTTATACAGGGTAAATATGTTTTGCTTTTGACTCTAGATATTTGGTCCAATGGGAATCATGAAAAATGCCATCTCTCTGGCTTGGGATGAACAATGGAAGAGAATACGGACATTGCTGTCTCCAGCCTTCACCAGCGGAAAGCTCAAGGAGGTAAGAAAAGAAGAGGACTTTCAACTAGAAACTTACGGAATGACTCTAGGGACAGGTAGAAAGTGAGGTCATAGTCTCTTTTCAAAGAGGAGTCTGCTGAGTTTGAGTTTTCTGATGTTGGTCTTTTATCTTTACACCCTAGAGAGACATTTTTAAGATTTTTATAAAATGTCAGTTACTACTCCATGCTTAGGAAAGCCAGGTCCTCCTAGGACTTGAGTCTCCACATTTGACTTCATGTGATGACATATTTCATGTCTAGATGCTCCCCATCATTGGCCAGTATGCAGATGTGTTGATGAGGAACCTGAGGAAGGAAGCAGAGAAAGGCAATCCTGTCAACATGAAAGAGTAAGTAGGGCTGAGGCTACTGGTCCTCTGAGCTCCACTGAGAACTTCTCGCTGCCTACCATGGAGTCCAGTTCCACCTGCTGTGTCGATCTAGTGAACAGACAGAAGTAGGTCGTGTTACAAATCTAATGGGCCACTCCAGAACGAATGGTGTTTCATCAAAGAAAGCTGGGCAGCCAGGAGAGAAAGTGTCTTTTGTGTGCCATAAAGAGCTTATCTTCTTAACTATGACTTTATGGATATTCCAGAAGACTAAAATAAACAGTTTTGAAAGGAGAACATTATCATCCCAAAGTATTGAGTGTAGAGGGTGTGGCAGAGGAAGGCTCTTGGCATATATTGGCAGGTAGTGCATTGGGCAGTAAATTTACAGTATTGAACTTGAAACAACTTAAATCTCTTCACACTTTTCCTACAGAAAATACTAAATATTAATTCTTAATCACTATTTGTTCTTCTTTCATCCTCAAAAGAGAGAAGGCCCTGTACAGGCTATGGGTAGGGTAACCATAGTTTTTGTTGTCTAAACTGAGATTTTTTTTTAAAAAAAAAACTATACTATAATAACAGATATAAAGGAAGACTGTCCCAGGGAAGCTGAGGACATATGCTCACTTAGCCATGGGATTTCCTAAATCAGTTTGAAAGGATTTTTGTTAAACTCAGAACATTTTTAGTTCTTATAGTTCACAGAAATGACTCTTCCCTCAGGGCAACCACAGACCACTGGGGTTGAGGAAGACAGGTCTTTCAGGAGCCTTAGCAGGAGTGTAAGACAAGGAGGGATGATGTTCCTGGCAACTCAGGGCACTGCTGTTACATAATGCGCTAAAAGGAAATCGGCCCTGAGTACAGATTTTATGGTGAAGCAAGACCCAGGTCAATGTGCCCTCTCTTGACTCCCCAGGAAAAGTTGATTATTCCACACTTTGTCTTACTCAAACACAGTCCTTACACACTCATTATTGTCCATAGTCAAAACACATTACGGTACTTAGTCTGATTGTGTGTTTTTCCCTCTATGACAAGATCCCCGAATTCAGGGGCTGGGGGTCTAGGTTGCCTTAGTGTCCCCAACTCCCTAACAGAGGGCCAGCTGCACCACTCACAGGTCATACACACCTCAGGAGTGAGTGATAGTAGCAGAGACTCTTCTATGATCCAGCAGGTGGTTCTGAGAGAGTGTGGCTCCTTTTCTGTCCGCCTGGGCATCGGATTTTACATGCGTTTCTTGTTGCACGTGATGGACAAAGATAAAGAGGTGTTGACTTTACCTGAACATGTCTCTCTCCCCACTCAGCATGTTTGGGGCCTACAGCATGGATGTGATCACTGGCACAGCATTTGGAGTGAATATTGATTCCCTCAACAACCCACACGATCCCTTTGTGGAATACAGCAAGAACCTCTTAAAATTTAGACCCTTCGACCCATTCATTCTTTCAATAAGTATGTGAGCTACTTTATTTCTTATTCTTTATTCCTTCTTTCATCCCTCCTTGCCTTCCTCCCTCCCTTCCTTCTTTCAATCCTTCCTTCACCTTTCTTTTTTTAAATAATAGGTGTCTGTTCAGTTCAGTCGCTCAGTCATGTGCTACTCTTTGCAACTCCATGAATCGCAGCACGCCAGGCCTCCCTGTCCAACACCATCTCCCGGAGTTCACTCAGACTCACGTCCATCGAGTCAGTGATGCCATCCAGCCATCTCATCCTCTGTCGTCCCTTCTCCTCCTGCCCCCAATCCCTCCCAGCATCAGAGTCTCTTCCAATGAGTCAACTCTTCACACGAGGTGGCCAAAGTACTGGAGTTTCAGCTTTAGCATCATTCTTTCCAAAGAAATCCCAGGGCTGATCTTCAGAATGGACTGGTTGGATCTCCTTGCAGTCCAAGGGACTATCAAGAGTCTTCTCCAACACCACAGTTCAAAAGCATCAATTCTTCAGCTCTCAGCCTTCTTCACAGTCCAACTCTCACATCCATGCGTGACATGCAATTCACATACCACGTAATATACCAGTGTGAAATGTATAATTCATTCATTTTTACATCTTACCTTTACATCAACAAATGAAATGGACATGGAAGTTATAAACAACATTCAGTATACACATTGACTATTATATCTATGTGTGTGTGTGTGTGTGTATTCACAGAACTGAATATTATTCAACCAGGAGAGGAAGAAAATCCTGCCATTTGCAACAAGGTGGAAGGACCTTGAGGGTACTATGTTATGTGAAATAAGTCAAACAGAAAAAGGTGAATGCTTATATAGAATTAAATTTTAAAAAAAAAAGACAAAAACCTAGGTCTTCCCTGGTAGTCCAGTGGTGAAGAATCTGCTTCCAATTCAGGTAATGAGTTCAATCACTGGTTGCGGAACTAAGATCCCACATGCCACAGAGAAAACTGAGCCCACAAGCCGCAGCAAAAACACAGTCAACCAAAATTTTAAAAAATAAATTAATTTTAAAAATCCAAAACTAAAAAACAAGAAGAAGAAAACCAAATTCATATAAAAGCAAGATCAGATTTTTTTTTAGGAGAGGAGTGGCTTGGATTGGTGGGAAATTGAATAAAGGTATTCAAAAGAGGCAATTTTTCAGCAACAGCATAAAAGTATTGCCAGTATAATGTACAATGTGAGTATACTTAACACTACTGTGATTTACTATATTTGTGATTTACTAAAGAATGAAGGGATGGAGCCAAAGTAAAAACAATACCCAGTTGTGGATGTGACTGGTGATAGAAGCAAGGTCCAATGCTGTAAAGAGCAATATCGCATAGGAACCTGGAATGTCAGGTCCATGAATCAAGGCAAATTGGAAGTGGTCAAACAAGAGATGGCAAGACTGAACGTCGACATTCTAGGAATCAGCGAACTAAAATGGACTGGAACGGGTGAATTTAACTCAGATGACCATTACATCTACTACTGTGGGCAGGAATCCCTTAGAAGAAAAGGAGTAGCCATCATGGTCAACAAAAGAATCCGAAATGCAGTACTTGGATGTAATCTCAAAAATGACAGAATGATCTCTGTTCATTTCCAGGGCAAACCATTCAATTTCACAGTTATCCAAGTCTATGCCCCAACCAGTAACGCTGAAGAAGCTGAAGTTGAACAGTTCTATGAAAACCTACAAGACCTTTTAGAAGTAACGCCCAAAAAAGATGTCCTTTTCATTATAGGAGACTGGAATGCAAAAGTAGGAAGTCAAGAAACACCTGGATTAACAGGCAAATTTGGCCTTGGAATACAGAACGAAGCAGGGCAAAGACTAATAGAGTTCTGCCAAGAAAATGCACTGGTCATAGCAAACACTCTCTCCCAACAACACAAGAGAAGACTCTACATATGGACATCACCAGATGGTCAACCCCGAAATCACATTGATTATATTCTTTGCAGCCAAAGATGGAGAAGCTCTATACAGTCAAAAAAACAAGACCAGGGGCTGACTGTGGCTCAGATCATGAACTCCTTATTGCCAAATTCAGACTTAAATTGAAGAAAGTGGGGAAAACCACTAGACCATTCAGGTATGACCTAAATCAAATCCCTTATGATTCTACTGTGGAGGTGAGAAATAAGTTTAAGGGACTAGATCTGATAGATAGAGTGCCTGATGAACTATGGACGGAGGTTCGTGACATTGTACAGGAGACAGGGATCAAGACCATCCCCATGGAAAAGAAATGCAAAGAGGCAAAATGGCTGTCTGGGGAGGCCTTACAAATAGCTGTGAAAAGAAGAGAAGTGAAAAGCAAAGGAGAAAAGGAAAGATATAAGCATCTGAATGCAGAGTTCCAAAGAATAGCAAGAGATAAGAAAGCCTTCCTCAGTGATCAATGCAAAGAAATAGAGGAAACCAAAAGAATGGGAAAGACTAGAGATCTCTTCAAGAAAATTAGAGATACCAAGGGAACATTTCATGCAAAGATGGGCTCAAGAAAGGACAGAAATGATATGGACCTAACAGAAGCAGAAGACATTAAGAAGAGGTGGCAAGAATACACAGAAGAACTGTACAAAAAAGATCTTCAAGACCAAGATAATCACGATGGTATGATCACTCACCTAGAGCCAGACATCTTGGAATGTGAAGTCAAGTGGGCCTTAGAAAGCATCACTACGAACAAAGCTAGTGGAGGTGATGAGCTATTTCAAATCCTGAAAGATGATGCTGTGAAAGTGCTGCACTCAATTTGCCAGCAAATTTGGAAAACTCAGCAGTGGCCACAGGACTGGAAAAGGTCAGTTTTCATTCCAATCCCAAAGAAAGGCAATGCCAAAGAATGCTTAAACTACTGCACAATTGCACTCATCTCACATGCTAGTAAAGTAATGCTCAAAATTCTCCAAGCCAGCCTTCAGCAATATGTGAACCATGAGCTTCCAGATGTTCAAGCTGGTTTTAGAAAAGGCAGAGGAACCAGAGATCAAATTGCCAATATCCACTGGATCATGGAAAAAGCAAGAGAGTTCCAGAAAAACATCTATTTCTGCTTTATTGACTATGCCAAAGCCTTTGACTGTGTGGATCACAATAAACTGTGGAAAATTCTGAAAGAGATGGGAATACCAGACCACCTGACCTGCCTCTTGAGATACCTATATGCAGGTCAGGAAGCAACAGTTAGAACTGGACATGGAATGACAGACTGGTTCCAAATAGGAAAAGGCATATGTTAGGATTGTATATTGTCACCCTGCTTATTAAACTTATATGCAGAGTACATCATGAGAAACGCTGGGCTGGAAGAAGCACAGGCTGGAATCAAGATTGCCAGGAGAAATATCAATAACCTCAGATATGCAGATGACACCACCCTTATGGCAGAAAGTGAAGAGGAACTAAAAAGCCTTTTGATGAAAGTGAAAGAGGAGAGTTAAAAAGTTGGTCTAAAGCTCAACATTCAGAAAACGAAGATCATGGCATCCGGTCCCATCACTTCATGGGAAATAGATGGGGAAACAGTGGAAACAGTGTCAGACTGTATTTTGGGGGGCTCCAAAATCACTGCAGATGGTGACTGCAGCCATGAAATTAAAAGACGCTTACTCCTTGGAAGGAAAGTTATGACCAACCTAGATAGCATATTCTAAAGCAGAGACATTACTTTGCCAACAAAGGTCGGTCTAGTCAAGGCTATGATTTTTCCAGTGGTCATGTATGGATGTGAGAGTTGGACTGTGAAGAAGGCTGAGCGCCGAAGAATTGATCCTTTGAACTGTGGTGTTGGAGAAGACTCTTGAGAGTCCCTTGGACTGCAAGGAGATCCAAGCGGTCCATTCTGAAGGAGATCAGCCCTGGGATTTCTTTGGAAGGAATGATGCTAAAGCTGAAGCTCCAGTACTTTGGCCACCTCATACGAAGAGTTGACTCATTGGAAGAGATTCTGATGCTGGGAGGGATTGGGGACAGGAGGGGAAGGGGACGACAGAGGATGAGATGGCTGGATGGCATCACGGACTCGATGGACGTGAATCTGAGTGAACTCTGGGAGTTGATGATGGACAGGGAGGCCTGGCGTGCTGTGATTCATGGGGTCGCAAAGAGTCGGACACGACTGAGCGACTGAACTGAACTGACAGAACTGAAGAAAGTAGATCCTAAAGGTTCTCATCACAAGGGGAATAAAAACTTGTAACTATATCAGGTGAGGAATGTTAACCAAACTTATGGGGTAATTTTAAAATACATGTATGTTAAGTCATTAGTCATTACGCTGTGCCCAAATTAATACAGTGCTGTATCTCAACTATAATACAATTGAAAAAGAAAGGTTTTTAGTACTCTCAGAGATATATGTACAACCATCACTACTGTCAATTTTTGTCAGCTCTCAAGCCCTGTACTTATCACCTTCCACCCCCGCTTAGCTTTAAGCACTCCCTTGGGCTTCCCTGGTGGCTCAGCTCTAAAGAATCCGCCTGCAATGCGGGAGACCTGGCTTCAATCCCTGGGTTGGAAAGATGCTCTGGAGAAGGGAACGGCTACCTCCTCCAGTAATATGGCTTGGAGAATTCCATGGACAGTCCATGGGGTTGCAAAGAGTCGGACACAACTGAGCGACTTTCACTTTCTCAACCTATGTTCTGTCACTTCAAATTTGCTTATTTTAGACACTGGATATGATGGAGTCATACAATATGTGGTCTTTTGTGGCTGACTTCTTTCATCTATCATGAGTAATCTAAAATTGTAGCACATATCCGTGCTTCATTTCTTTGTGCGCCAAATAGTATTTCATTATATGGGCATTCTGCATTTTGTTTACGCATTCATCAGCTGATGAACGTTTGGGTCATTCACTATTAAGTATGGTGTTAGCTTAGTTTTTCGTAGACGACTTTCATCGAGTTGAGGAAATTCCCTTCTGTCCCGGTTTGTTGAGTGTTTTTATCACAAGGGAGTGTTAGGTTTTGTCACGTGCTTTTTATGCATTGTTTCTTAATTTCTTTGGTGTGGTTTATTATACAACTTGGCATTCCTGGGATGAGCCCCGCTTGGTCATGGTGTGTATCACTTCCTATGTGTTGCTAGATTCAATTTGCTAGTATTTTGTTGAGGATTTGTGCCTCCATGGGATAAGGAATGTTGGTCTGTACCTTCTTGGGCTATTTTTGTCTGGTTTTAGTATCAAACTCATACACTTTGGAAGTGCTCCAATGTCTTCTATTTTTTTGGAAGAGTTTGTTTAAAAATGGGGCTAATCCTTTAAATATTTGGTAGTGTTCACCATTGAAACCACCTCTACCTGAGCTTTTCTTCGCCAAGCTCTGGGCTGTTTCTTGATAACTAACTCAAACTTTGTCCATTTTAATAGGTATATCAGATCGTCTCTTTTTGGATCACTTTCTGCAGTTTGTGTCTTTCTGAGAATCTGTCCATTTTATCTAAATGATCTAATTTATTCTCATACTGTTGTTCATAGATTACTTTTTTATTGAAGTAAAGTTGGTTTATAGTGTTGTGTTAGTTTCAAGTGTACAGCAAAGTAATTCAGCTGTGTATACACACATATTCTTTTCCAAGTCCTTCTCCAATATAGGTTATTATAAGATATTGAGCATACAAAGATTTCTTTATAGTCTCTGTACTTTTTAAAATGTCATTTGTAATCTCCCTTCTTTTATTTTCGATGCTAGCAATTTGAGTATTTTCTCTTTTTTCTTGGCCAGTCTAGCTAAAAAAATCTTTCAAAGCATCAACTTTTGGTTTCACTGATTTTCTCCACTGTTTTTTAATCTCCTACTCATTACAGTGTCTTCACTTCTCTTTACCATTTTCTGCCTTCTACTTACTTTAAGTGTTGTTTGTGCTTCTCCTTTCAGAGTGGAAAGGTGGAAATTGAGCTTCTTGATTTATGGTCTTTGTTCTTTTAATATCTAAACATACAGCCACAAATATCTCCCTGAATACTGCTTTTGCTACATCCCATCAGATTTGATATAGTGTGTCTTCATTTTCAGTCATTTAAAAGTAATTTTTGATTGCCCTTTTTATGTCTTCTACAACCCATTGGTTATTTAGGAGTGTGTTATTTAATTTCCACATATTTGTGTATCTCAATTGTCTTTCCATTATTGATTTCTAATTCTATTCCATTGTGGTAGAAAAACACCTACTGTATTATTTTGATCATGACTATTTTTCTTTAAACTTCACAATTAATTGAAGTAACAGATTTTGGTCTGGTTTATCCAAAGAGATGCTAGCCCAAGAATTAAAGGCCATGAGGTGCCAGAATGTAATCCCGTTCTTTGGTCAGTCCAAAGATGCAGAGGGAACCACTGATCTCACTACTATAGTGATGGTCCCTAGATGTGGACTTGGCCTTGATCAGTCATTGACTTGGAAGTCTGAGCAAAGGTCTAGAGGCAATGGGTCATGATTGAGTATCCTGGTGGTTTCACTCTTTTGATTGATAGAGCAAATTATATTTGCTAAAGGTAAACTATATTTGCTAAATGCAAAGTAAAATTTGCATTTTCACTGAGCTTCCTTTTATCTTATTCCCTGCAGTATTATTTCCGTTTCTCAACCCAGTTTTTGAACTATTAAACATTACTATGTTTCCAAAAAGTACTGTGGACTTTTTCACAAAATCTGTAAAGAAGATTAAAGAAAGTCGCCTCACAGATAAACAAACGGTAAAGTCTGGTGGTGGTTACGAGTGGGTGTTCACTTTTTGATAATTTTTTGAGCTGTATACATCTGACTTATATGCATCTTTGCATTTTTAAAAGATAGGTAGAAAACTATGGAGTATAGAATAGGATGGTTCTATAAATTTGGGGGGCAATGGAAGAGGAAAAGGATGGGGAAGAAAATGTGAGTATGACCAGAGAGCAGTTTAAATACAGTGAAAAGCATGCTAATTAGTATATGAGGGACAAGAGTTACCAATTAAAAATAATTTTACTGATATTTCACCAAATATTAGCTTGGTAAAGAATTACTTCAATGCCAAGCCTCATATTTTATAGGTTGTCTGATGAAAGACTCCATCAGATGCCTGATACGTTGCAGTCTTTTAAAAAGTTGAGCCCTGTCATAGTCTGAAGCAAGCAGGCATCTTCTCTGGCCAATGAAGCTGCAAGTGGGTTAACCCAGTTAGCCTTCATGAGGCCTTGAGGCCAGCACAAAGTTGTCTGCAGGTTAGGAGAGATGGGCTGCTTATAGGATGTCACTGAAGAATGTGTAGAGTCCTGGGAGGGTCAAGAGTGTGTAGATGCTTCTGCAAAATCTGCTGGTGACCTATGCAATGTGAGGGAGTTGATTTGTGTGTCCATTCATTACGAATTAAAGTTAAGGGGAAAAAAGGATTGAAGTCATGGACCTGTTCCCGAGCAAACAGGTGTGACATGAGAGACAGCAGATAACTATCTGGTTAAGAAGCTGTTTCAAATCATCCCACCCTCTCCCTCAATATTGTAAAGTAATTAAATAATTTTATATTTTTTAAAAAAGAAGCTGTTTCAAAAGTCAAAGAAACCAAAGATCAGAGAGAGTGAGGACAAAAAACCGGTTGGACGTGATGGCTGGGTTTCTCTCAGGGAAGCATCATGGTCTCTAAGATTTGTAGGTGGGTGGTTGTGTTCACTGAGGACTCAGGCAATATTAGTTAGATCTTGCTCTTTAAGGGGCCATATTTTCAGGAAAGAAGTTAAATATACACTCCTGATTTATTTCTATCTTCACAAGTAATTTCTAAAATTGATTTCTCTTTCTGTTTCCAGAATCGAGTGGATTTACTTCAGCTAATGATTAACTCTCAGAATTCCAAAGAAATTGACACCCATAAAGGTAACCACGGAGAGCTTCACAGGGGCCACCACGGGAAGGCACATAGGTAGGGTGCGGTTCTCAAAACGTGCAGGAAGTTTTCCAAGCATGTGAGAATTTCTGCCAAATTGAAGAAAGACACTTGTGCAGAAAGTAGACTGTGGCACTTCCTGGAAGTTTTCAGGCCCAACTTTGTTCAGAGCTCGAAAGGGCAAGTATAGCAAGGATGTCAGGCCCGGAAGTGAGTCATGGTCAGTGGATCGCCTACCGCTCTGGGGAGCTTTGTTCTAATATCGATTCTCAGGCTGCTCCAGATCCACCTTGTCCCACTGTTGGTGCCCTTAACTTGGAACTCTTGGTTAAGGTTGTATAGAGCTTACTCCACTCTAGAGATTATTTTTTCCCTTTTGTAATTAATAAATGACTTGTGAGAGAAGCCTTGAGACTGGAAATACACTGTTTCTCTTCAAATTGTCACCTACTTATTTTATCACTCATGGATGGTTTCTGGCTGAAACCATTGTTACCATGATGGGTATAACATGATGACTTTCTGATCCCACCATTCTTCTGTATTCATCAGTTGCTGTTCTTTTGTAGGGAAGCTCTCCGTTCTCTCTTGCTGGCTTACTTGTTCATTTGTATTTATATAGCATGATCTCATGTACTCTCTTACATCACTTCTCATTCTGATTCTCAAATTCTTTCTGGTTTGTCCACTGGAGCTTTTTCAAGTAGGATCTTATATTCTTTTTTCTTTTCTCCTTGCTTCATTTTAAATCTTTTTTTAATGGACTATTTTTAGAATAGTTAGTTTTATTAGGAAATTGAGTGCAAAGTATAGAGATTTCTAATATACATCCTGCCCCAACTACACACAATCTTCCCCCCACTATCAAAAGACCACACCAGAGTTGTGCATTTATTAGAATCAATGAACCTACATTAATACATCATTATCATCCAAAGTGTATAGTTGACCTTAGGGTTCATTCTTAGTATTACACATTCCATGGGTTTTGACAAATGTATAAGGATGCACCATCAGTACATACAGAGTTTCCACTGTCCTTTAAATTATCTTTTTCTAAGAACTTCTTCACTTTCTGATGTAAGACAATCCAGGTTTCTCTTACCGCTGAGTAGCTCTGGAATCAGCTTTTTTTTTTTTTTTTTCAAAAAACAGCTCATTCCCTTTTTTTATTTTAACTTTTCAATGAGGTTTTATTATTAATAGACTATAGGAGATGCATGCTGGAATAGCCAGCACCCTCCACAAACTGAATTGAGGCAGCATCAATGTTTTCCTTTTGCCTGCAACTCAGAGTTTCCTTCTCTTTCTTTGCCTCTTCTTTCTTTCTTTTTTTTTTTTTTTAACTTTACAATATAGTATTGGTTCTGCCACACATCAACATGAATCCACCACGGGCGTACACATGTTCCCCATCCTGAACCCCCCTCCCACCTCCCTCGCCATACCATCCCTCCAGGTCATCCCAGTGCACCAGCCCCAAGGATCCTGTATCGAACCTGGGCTGGCGATTCATTTCTTATATGATATTTTACATGTTTCCATGCCATTCCCCCAAATCATCCCACCCTCGCCCTCTCCCACAGAGTCCAAAAGACTGTTCTGTACATCTGTGTCTCTTTTGCTGTCTCGCATACAGGGTTATCGTTACCACCTTTCTAAATTCCATATATATGTGTTAGTATATACTGTATTGGGCTTCTCTGGTGGCTCAGAGGTTAAAGTGTCTGTCTGCAATACAGGAGACCCGGGTTCGATCCCTGGGTTGGGAAGATCCCCTGGAGAAGAAAATGGCAACCCACTACAGGATTCTTGCCTGGAGAATCCCATGAACAGAGAAGCCTGGTGGGCTACAGTCCATGGGGTCGCAAAGAGTTGGACACAACTGAGCGACTTCACTTACTTACTTATACTGTATTGGTGTTTTTCTTTCTGGCTTACTTCACTCTGTATAATAGGCTCCAGTTTCATCCACCTCGTCGATTCATGTTGATGTATGGCAAAACCAATACAATATTGTAAAGTAATTAACCTCCAGTTTAAATAAATACATTTATATTTTTTAAAAGAAAGAACTGATTCAAATGTATTCTTTTTAATGGCTGAGTAATACTCCATTGTGTATATGTACCACAGCTTTCTTATCCATTCATATGCTGATAGACATCTAGGTTGCTTCCATGTCCTGGGTATTATAAACAGTGCTACAATGAACATTGGAGTACACATGTCTCTTTCTTTTTTTTTTTTTAATTTTTATTTTTACTTTATTTTACTTTACTGTATTGGTTTTGCCATACATTGACATGAATCCACCACGGGTGTACATGAGTTCCCAATCCTGAACCCCTCTCCCACCTCCCACCCCATATCATCTCTCTGAATCATCCCTGTGCACCAGCCCCAAACATCCTGTATCCTGTATTGAACATAGACTGGCGATTCGATTCTTACATGATAGTATACATGTTTCAGTGCCATTCTCCCAAATCATCCCACCCTCTCCCTCTCCCCCAGAGTCCAAAAGTCCGTTCTATACATCTTTGTCTCTTTTGCTGTCTCGCATACAGGATTATCATTACCATCTTTCTAAATTCCATATATATGTGTTAGTATACTGTATTGGTGTTTTTCTTTCTGGCTTACTTCACTCTGTATAATCGGCTCCAGTTTCATCCATCTCATTAGAACTGATTCAAATGTATTCTTTTTAATGGCTGAGTAATACTCCATTGTGTATATGTACCACAGCTTCCTTATCCATTCATCTGCTGATGGACATCTAGGTTGCTTCCATGTCCTGGCTATTATAAACAGTAATATTTTTTACAATATTGTTGGGTTCTGCCATACAACAACGTGAATCGGCCATAGGTATACGTATTTCCCCTCCCATGGAAGACTGAGAATACGAAACACTCCCAGTTTGACTCTAATTGCTTTCAAATTTTCCCCATTTGCATTTGGCAGTTTCATTTGATTTCTCATCATCTAAACTGTGATGTTTTATATTGATGTGTTTTATATGCTATAAAATGTCTCTTGTCTCCTTTTAGCTCTGTCTGATGTAGAACTCGTGGCCCAAACTACTATCTTTATTTTTGGTGGCTATGAGACCACTAGCACTTCTCTTTCCTTCATTATATATGAATTGGCCACTCACCCTGATGTCCAGCAGAAGCTGCAGGAGGAGATTGATGCGACTTTCCCCAATAAGGTGAGTGATGATACCTGCAGAGAGAGGGGGAAGGTGAAGCCTTAGCAAAAATGCCTTCTTGCTGCTTCTTGAACATATGTGCAGAAAACGTAAGCCTCAAATCTTTTACCTGTGCTATTTAAGAAGGATCTAGGTGTACAAAAAAAGGGGAAACATAGATAATGCATTGCACACACAGGAATGTGGGTACTGTGAAAAAAATGCTGGTATTGGCATATCACATATTACTGTATGCCACGTTAAAAAATCACAGAATCTTGGTGGCATCTAACAGTGAACATCTATTGCTCCAGTGTCTCCATGCAGGCATGCTGCACGCTAAGTTGCTTCAGTCGTGTCTGACTCTTTGCAACCCTGTGGACTGTAGCCCGCCCGGCTCCTCTCTCCATGGGATTCTCCAGGCAAGAATACTGGAGTGGGTCGCCAAGATCTCCACCAGGGGATCTTCCCAACCCAAGCATTGATCCTGTGTCTCCTGCGGCTCCTGCACGGCAGGCAGATTCTTTGCTACTATGGCTCGACTTGCTGTGGCCTGGGTGTTGGCTGATCTAGGCTAGCCATGGCTAACTAGCTGGGCTGACTTAGCTCCGCACATGTTCTACACATGTCTGGTATTCCACATGTCTGCCGCTCAGGGCAATGGTGGGTGTCAAGATCAAGAAGCCCAGTCTTGTGGGCGACTTTCAAACAGGCTGCTCACATCACACTAGCCAGCTTTCCACTAATTCAAGGTGAGCCACCTGAGCAACCTGAATGAGAATGGGAGGGAATCACAGAGTTAGATACAAGAAAAGAATAGATAGCCGTGCCTACCTAAATTACAGATGCTGTGTCTTCTCTGGTAAATCTTATTTGGGGATTATTTTGGTGCGATAAGATGAAAAAGTCACTAAGAGACAGAGAGTAGTTAAAGCATTGTGTTCTCCTCTTTTTATAATAATACTTATAATAACAATACCACTATTGGCTAATACTTACTTCTTACTATCTATGTCTATCTAAACACTTTCCATTTATGAATGAATCTAACCTTCATAAAATTCAGTCTTAGTCAGGAGAGTCTAGGTTATGCCTCAGTAACAGATTAGCCTAAAAATCTCAGGGGCTTTCATAGCAAAGGTTTACTTTTAACCCACATCTATACCTCCAACATGGATTGTTAGTGGAGAAATGAGTACACAGTCCTGCTCCACAGAGTCACTTGGGGATACAGGATGAGGCTCCACCTTCTTGTAAATGCCTTATCTGAAACATTCTTGTTATCTGGGGAATAGAAACCTGAGAGTTGCTCACTGACTTTTCAAATATTTTGTCTCTGAACTGACATAACCACCTCAGTTCACAGCCCATTGGCAAAGTTGGTTTCCCATAACTTCAGATGGCCTGGGAAATACGGGGACCACATGGATGCTGGGTGAGCAGTGAGTGTCTCTGCCACACAGCCCTTTGGACGGTCAGCTCCATCTGTCTCCATGTAACGTATGAGATACCTGAGCTACAGGGAGATGAAATACTTCCAGACATGAGTCGTGTACCTGGTGGTGATCTAGTCAAGCTGTGATCCGGGGTGTTGGCTCCTGAGCCACTCTTATCCTCCACAATGTTGCCCCTTCAATATAACCCCATGTGACAGCCACATACCAGCCTCACTAGTCTCAGATATCTGCAAAAACTGGAGTTCTTTGTGGTATGAGGAGAGCTGGCCCCTGGGGCTGGAGTGGCTTATTTAGACCTTCAAACCTTCTGGTCACACCTACAGGGACAATAGAGGACTCTTCCAGCAACAGAGGGTGGAGTTCAGGGTTCTGATTCTCTTGTAACTTCCTCTGTCTTATTCTTCACTTGCGGATTTGGTTTAGAAAGGAATTCGTTTCTCCCCAAATTATTTATAGACTTTTCATTTAATGTAGTCTTTCCAAACTGTATACATATAATGAAAAGAATGAGCAGTCAGGAGCCTTCAACTGAGAACCTTCGTGTTGAATAGGGGATTTGCTCTTTTACACATTCTCTTTCCTTGGTACTTACACGTGCCCTCACTTTCAAAAAGAAACAGTGATTTTGGCCTATTTCACTTAAGAGTAAGGGTTTTAGTCTATTGCTCACACTTGTTCTCCTGAGAAAGAAATACACTGCATGACAATGTGCAGGACTTCAAGCCCTGGTTAGGGCACTGTCCCTACATCTTCCAAGTCCTCACAATTCCACATCTCAATGGGCCCTGGAGAGGTCAAAGGACATGATAGATACTAAAATGTCCATAAATGTCCTTGATCGATTTAAATTATTCCCTGGAGCACCTGACATTTCAATAGGACTACATCGATGGAGTTGAAAGTTGATCCAAAAGCTTAATTTATCAAAATCTGTCATTCTCTTCCGAGGCCCCTCCCACCTATGATGCCCTGGTACAGATGGAGTATCTTGACATGGTGGTGAATGAAACTCTGAGAATGTTTCCAATTGCCGGGAGACTTGAGAGGCTCTGTAAGAAGGATGTGGAAATCCACGGGGTGTCCATTCCCAAAGGGACAACAGTGATGGTGCCACTCTTTGTGCTTCACAACAACCCAGAGTTCTGGCCAGAGCCTGAGGAGTTCCGTCCCGAAAGGTACAGACCCTGGAGAAGAGACACCCACCCTCATCTTTTTGGTGCTTGCATGTTTTGACAACTCTTACTATAGGTGTCAAATGGGTAACCAGGCAACCATTTTCTTGTATATCTTTTTATTGTTTAAAAGATTTTTCTCTTTAACTGTGTTCGTTGTTTGAGTTGAATTATTCAAACTAGGTTAGAAAAGAGAAACTTATTAGCTGTCTTTATTCCTAATACAGTAAGATAGGCCTCATTAATAATGTATGTCCTTGTGGACAGTTTTCTATGAATATATAGATTTTTGAAACTTTGGGTGGTATTCTTATATATTAGTTCTAAATGGGTTAATTTATTTAACAATAAACTATAAACAATATTCTATATACATATGTTTGTATGCATATTCCATAAGTTACCTTCAGATCAGTTCAGTTCAGTCACTCAGTCGTGTCTGACTCTTTGCAACCCCATGAATTGCAGCACACCAGGGTTGCCTGTCCATCACCACCTCCTGGAGTTCACCCGAACTCTTGTCCAAGTTGCTGATGCCATCCAGCTTACTACTGTCTTATTTCAGGTGTATAGGCTTTTTATTTCCTTTAAGCCTTTCTATTCTCTCCTAGCCCTCTGAATTCAGACATGTTCCCACATTCCTAATTTCTAGACACTGGCTGCTGTTTCCTGTTATTATTGTGGGAGCACAGGCTGGAGACCAGCGGTCTCATCCCTGTGGCTTAAGAAGCCTCGCTGAGGATGGAGGAGCACCCAGGGGCCCTGGTTCTGTCTTGGCTGCAGGCCTGGGCCAGCTCCCTTCTGTCTCAGTCTTTGGTGACTTTCCAAAGAGAAGTCCTCTGCTCTCTAGATGTCTAGACTTCCTCCTTGGAGAGCTGTTGAGTATCCTTTTCAGGAATTAAGAGCGAAGGTCTGGTTTGGGCACAGCTTGAACTCTGGATAGAGTTGATTCTCTCCCATTTCGTGTGCAGGGATCAAGGTTTGGAATGAACTTTTCGGGCACTGGCTGGGATCTGGACTTTCATTTCACCCTGACTATGGGTTGTCATTTCATTTCACCCTGATGGCCACAGGTGGTCTTGTTTGCCCTGACGTCCAAGTTCTACCATAGCGGTGACACACAATACTTGTTGATAGAAGAGTCAGAGTCCACCGAGTCCCCTGTTCTGGACCAGGGATGCTGTTTCTCCCTCAAGCTCAGCAGCTCCCCCTCCTGCAGCATCAGGAAACTAAAACCAGAGACCACTCACTGTACTTCCCTTTCATTCATTCAGCCGTCAAGCAGAGATTTAGTGCTTACCTGTGTATGTCAGGGACTGGGCCACGGAGTGGGAAACCAAATATTTACAAAAGCCTATTATGGAGAATTTTACAAACATATACAAGTATGGGTGTATTTGAAACATATGCAAATATATTCTATACACACAAGCCTATGAGATACATTTTCACTGCAGTATATTGCTAGTTGTGTTGGTTTCTGCTGTACAATGCATATCTGTATGGGTCTCTTCCCTGCTTAAGAAGCATCAGCCCATGTGTGCACCATTCCCATGACACCGCTGCCCTTCTATCTCCATATTATTTTGTCACATTGTCTGTAAATATTACATAATGTTTTTCAAAATAAGGACTCTTTTAAATATATGTAACCACAATGCTATTATCACTTTCCCCAAATATACATTTTTCCTTGACATATTAAAATACTGAGGAGTCAAATTTTTATAAAACAGAGATCTAACCATCAAGGAATTTATAGGCTAGTGGAACAGATAGACAAAGAAATCAGTGATTATCTAGAGTAGCCTGGCATCACATGCTGACATAACTCTACTGACCTAAGCATTTTGTGTGGGGCAGAGAGAGGCAGAGAGACAATGACACATGGAGATTGGAAGGGAAAAAAGGGAAAGCAGTTAAAATATAACAATTTAAATCCTCAGAGATGTTTCTCCTGCTTCCTTCCCCCACGAGCACATGAGCGACATAAGTGTGCTTGGAGATGGGAACCCATGTTTCCTTCAGTCACATTCATTTCCTAACTGCCTTTCAGACAGTGAACATGTCACCACCCTGAACGTAAATTTAGAATTTAAGGATACATTTTCTTTAAATAACCATTACCTCAACTCAACAGGAGTGAAAGCTTCTGTAGGGTCCAGACAGTGGAACTTATCTTTCTCCCCACAGCAGTATTCGGTCACCAGCCCACAGAAATCTCTTTATGCTACTGGTCCAAGAGTTAAGTTAAAACCTCAGACCTGCAGCTCTTCTGGTTTTTCTGTTTCATTCACTTGTTTCGTCTGTGTTGTGGATCCAGGTTCAGTAAGAAGAACAAGGACAGCATAAATCCTTACGTCTACCTGCCTTTTGGAACTGGACCCCGAAACTGCCTTGGCATGAGGTTCGCTTTAATGAACATAAAACTTGCTCTCGTCAGAATCCTTCAGAACTTCTCCTTCATACCTTGTAAAGAAACACAGGTCAGCAATTCACTTTCTGCATTAATAACATTTTATTGGGAGTTGTTTTTTAACTGATGGATCTCTATATATCTAGGCATGTTATCAATTCAAAAGATAACTTATTCTATCAGCCAGAGAATCTGTTTGGAGTCACCTGAAACATTTACTTGTCAATCATCACTGGAGGGCTAAATCAGCAGCTCCATGAAGACCCAACTATAAAGGTCATCTGGAGTCAATGCAGCTAGTGGGGCAGGACTGCACACCATGCAGTGAATGGAAGAAAGATTTTAAATTTGGTTTCAAATTCACTGGAAGGAAGTGTGTGCACAGTCACGAGAGCAGTGACTTTTCATCGCGACTTTTCAGTGATGCTCTTCCCCACCAGAACTTAGACAGGCTCTTCTGACAGCACATCTCAGCCACTGCTTGCATAGTAAAATTGATGGAAAAATTTTGCCATAATGCCTAAGAATCTGGTACATTTTAAATACTTAGTATTTTTACTTAAAATTTAAATCAAGAAGAACACAGGCCAGCCTGACTTTGTATCAAGCCTGGTACAGAATAAGTGCTCAAATAGGCATTTTGTGGAATGAATGAGGGATGAATGTTAGCACTGTCCCTTTTGGCATAGCCCAGAATAAATATAAAGGATCAAAGATGGGCAGGCAAAATTGAATGAAGGTGGTCAGAAGGTGCAAACTTTCAGTTATAAGTGAGCACTAGGGCTGTCATCGGAGAAGGCAGTGGCACCCCGCTCCAGTACTCTTGCCTGGAAAATCCCATGGCTGGAGGAGCCTGGTAGGCTGCAGTCCATGGGGTCGCTAAGAGTCGGACACGACTGAGCGACTTCACTTTCCCTTTTCACTTTCATGCATTGGAGAAGGAAATGGCAACCCACTCCAGTGTTCTTGCCTGGAGAATCCCAGGGATGACGGAGCCTGGTGGGCTGCCATCTCTGGGGTCGCTCAGAGTCAGACATGACTTACGCGACTTAGCAGCAGCAGCAGCAGCAGCAGGGCTGTCGTGCAAAGCACAGTGACTGTTGTTACCATTTCTGTATGATGTAAGTGAGTGCATCCTAAGACTTCTCTCACAGGGGAAACAACATTTTTATTTCTTTTTCTTTTCTTTCTATATGAGATGATGAGTGTTAATGAAACTCACCATGGTAACAATTTTATGACCTATATAAATAAATAATTATGCTGTATACTTTAAATATATGCACTGCTATAAATCAATATATCTCAATAAAACTGGAAGTTAAATTCTGATAGGACATGATAAGGGAATACTGTAAGCAACTTTCTTCCCACATGTTTTATAAATATGTTAAATAAACCAACTCTCTCGAAGATGTAAACTATTAAAATTCATTTAAGGAAATACAGACAGCTTACCTGTCCCCTTATCTGCCCTTGTATCTACTAAACATATGGAACTAGTAGTTTAAAATAATCCAATATATATCATGCTGAAAGCTTTGTTGTTGTTGTTTTTGTCGCTAAGTCATGCCCGACATTTGTAAAGCAGTTTCTTGTCGACTTTGCTTTTTTTTGTTTGTTTGTTAGCAGGGCTTCATTAATCGGTTCTCATGTGCTTGTTTAACTGTTGCAGATCCCCCTGAAATTATACACTCAAGGACTTACACAGCCAGAACAACCTGTTATTCTAAAGGTTGCGCCCAGAGGCCTGGGACCACAAGCAGAGCCTGACTTTCTCTAAGGATTTTCCCTTTGGTTTGGAAGGAAGCTGCATCTCAGAATACCAGAGACGTGACCTGCTTTGATAAAACCAATAAATGAAGATGGATTTCACCTGCTGTACTTGATGGCGAGCAGGGATTCTGCATAATCATTCCGCTTTCTCACTGCCTGCCTGGATCATTATATACTATGTGCCATACAAAGGAGGCGATTAGTAAGTGCCACTCAACTTCACGGGTTCTCACAGGACGCGCTCCATCCACCCCAGTTAGTACCATCTACTCCTCCTGAGCACTGGTCAGAATGAAGATTTCTCAACAATCTTATCGACAGACTTTAATGAAAATAAGAATTAAGATGGTAACTGGAACGATATTTCTATCAAATTTTATTTTGAATATGCTAAATAAAACATATTGAGCAAGACAATAAGCATCTGTTTACAAGAGTATTACCTGATGCCTTTGTGCGCGTTAGGGTGGAAGTGTACATCTCCGTCTGGGGATGCAGTGACCAAATACTTTTTGACTATCACAATTGCTGGTGGGCGGGGCCATTTTCAAAACTCCGTCTTAACATATTAAATAGGTAAGAGTTAATTGACTACGACTTTGCCCAGTGTTTAGAAATCTACCTTTAAAATCTACCCTTTTAGTTTAAATCTACCTTTTTTTGGAGCACATATTTTCCATACCTCTTTGTATTCCACCCTCAACCCCCAACCATCTTAACACAGCAAACATGGAATAAAAGATGGTTGACTGGGGAGAAAGGCTACACACACTGGTCAGTTTCAGTGGGGTCAGAAGCTGCACACAGCACTTCCTTTCCCTTTCCTGCCCCTTCCCTCCCCTCTCCTTCCCCTGCCTGCCATCTCTTCCTGGACAATCCAGTCCTAAACCTGAAGGTGGGCCACAGAAGGTGGGCAGCCTCACATGTCAGGGTGGAGCCAGAGAGGAGGACAGTGGCTCCAAGTCAGAGACCGAGTAGGGAGGGGAGGGTGTTCACAGGGATGGCAGCCGGGCACGGGTGAGGGAACCCAAAATGCTCACTTGTGGGGGTGGCCTGTAGGGTGAGGGGACAGCATGAGTGGAAAGGGATGGTTCATGGATTGGGGTCATAGCGAAGAACTGATCAAGTAATACATATGAAAGATGTTGGAGGCCAGCATCCTCACTGTCGGAGAAGGAGTCACTGGTTCAGAGGTGGAGAAACTAGAAGAAACCCTGTTGGTCAGGGGTTGAAACTGAATTATCAGGTAAATACCTGCTTTTCCATACAGATGGATACAGGTATAGACAAGTAGGTATGTGTTCATGTTTGTGTAACTACGAAACACATAATACCTACTGCTTTTCACTAATGTGTGTTAGAAACAGGGACACCTTCTTAGCCATAAGCACACCTTGTGCCCAGACCTTGGATTATAAATATCGTTTACCACTGAAATGAACCAGGGATCCTTAGAGAAAAGGCTGATTCCGGGGTTGGGAAAGTATGTGATGATGATGGACCATCTTGGGCTAGAAAGCAGGGAAATGTAAACATTGAGGGGGACATGTGGAAAGGACACTGAGCCAAGCTGAGGGGACTGTGTATGTACATATGTATATGTATGTATGAATATATATATATATATATTGCAATTTCTTGAGGAAACTCACAGCTTCAAAGTACTGCTGCTCCAAATGCCCACTAATTATAGAGGGAAAGGGGAGCATCAGAGCAGAGAAATCTGGCAGACACCCCTTTCATCAAGGGATCAGACAGCGGCATCAGGAATGGGATAAATAGCTGGCACTTCACCTGATGGGACACAGTGAGAACTCACTTCACCTGTGTGATAATCCTGCCAAGGAGGCAGGAAATCTGAAGAGTCAGACAAACCCAAGTAGGGGAGCATTCTTCTCCTGGTTTGTAACTGGTTTGGAATCTTTGAAAGAGGCGACATCACACGTTGCTGATGAAGGAGACTACAGAGGTGATGTCCTAATGTAGCTCAGGAGCTGGGTCCTTCTGCTCCAAGGACATGGTTGGGCAGGTGGGGGTCTGGGGCTCTGAGTTTAGCTGCTAGTGATGTGCATTAACCTCCAGACTTGTAGGTTGTATTGTGGTCACATAGGAGATGTTGTTTGTGGGAAATACGGGGGTATGAATTATCAGGTTGGCAATTTGCTCTGAGATGAATAAGAAAAATAGATCTTTCAACAGACTCTTCCATAGGTTTGTGATTATTTGTTCAGGCTCGTGGTCACAAGGGCTCCTTTTGGCTTACATAGCTCTCTCCATCTCTCACCCTGGTCTTCTTTGTCTGGCTTTCTTATAAGGAGGCAGCACCACACTCTGACTGAGAGATGGGTGCCTCTGAAGCTGGAGCTCCTAAGTTTAAAACCCCAGCACTGTCCAGGACTGAGTCTAGACTCATCAGCAGCTTTGGGCAAATGAGGACAAGTGGCTTTGGGTAAATGTGGTCTTTGCATTGCTTAGACCAAAGACTTTGCGCTGAATTTCAACACCTCTATGTCCCTCAGCTGAATGTCACTGTACACACATTGGCTTGGACTCAGTCTCTGTCTTAGGTTGGGTTCCTTAAAAGCAGAACCTGATACTGGGGTTCTGGCACAAATACTGAGAGAGCGATCTCAAGTAAAGGGATGCGGGGACCTGAGTGGGGCAGAAGGGAAAGCCGAGTTGAAGATGTGGTTTCTGCAGAGCCCAGTCCCACAGGGAATCTGAGACAGATTTGTAATCCAGAGTGGATCCCAGTTGGGGGCAGAACCAGCTTTCTGCACCCCATCATAGACTGGCCCTATCTCCCAGGATGTACAAACTCCCAGGTGAATAAGCTTTAGTTTGGCCCAGGGAGATTATCCAGAGTTTGGGTGGCCTGTTATGAGTAGCATCCAATACTCCCAGTGACTCAGGGTGGGAATGAATGACTCAGCCCAGGAAAAGGAATCTGGTAACTGCCTGGAAGTCTTGACTGAATCTTATAAATACTCTGTGTCTGTAAGTAGGGAATGTGCTCTTCTTACTCCTGTTTGTTCCTTTGGGATTTTATCTTTTCCTTACCAACAGTGGACTCAAGTTTGGGAACTTTCTAGAAACAATTGCTACCCCAAGCCAGGAGGAGAAGAGTGGGAGGGATTTCAACCCAGGGGGGCTTTGGCACCTATAGGGTTGGGGAACGTGGGGCTGGAGGTCCCACTCAGGGCCCTGAACTCACACAGCAGGACAGACACCCCTAACCCCAATTAGAATCCAGGAAATACTGTCCTAAACATTTTTGATTCAGTATCTCCATACACAGCAGGTGGTAAATGAGCCATTTAAACACAACCAATAAGGAGTGAAAAAATGAAGAGTTCACACTCAGCAAACTCCTAATAATTTTAATTATTTTTCACTGTAATTTGCTGACAAAAGACATTCAACAGTTTGTATTTACTCTAGAAGTCTTGATACTAATTAACGGTTTATGAACTCATATGAGTGCACCTTTCTAGAGGGTCTGCTAAGGATCAGGTATCTGATGGGTGAGGTCACATGTTCTCTTTAGTCAAAGCCACCAGAAGGCCAGCTTGGAGATCCAGGACCCAAGCCCTTTAGGTCATGGATCAGGGACTTGTTTGGTCTGGTATGCACTCCTTTAGGAGGAAAGCTGTTAACTCTCATTATATAGTTTAGGCAACTGAGGTTGAGAAGGTTTATATAACTCACCCAAGGCCTTCGTATCAGTCATGCTCTGTGGATCCCTACTAGCCAACTGTCTATATAGCAGAGAGTATAGGTGTCCCTGGAGCACGTAGAAGGCTCAGGGGCCTCCTGAAGCAGGTTCCCTCCACACTCTTTCCTCTCCTTTCTCCCCCTCTATCTCTGGCAATCAAACCAATTGATCCTAAAGGAATTCAACCCTGAATATTCATTGGAGGGACTGATGCTGAAGCTGAAGCTCCAATACTTTGGCCACCTGATACAAAGAGCCATGCATTGGAAAAGACCCTGATGCTGGGAAAGATTGAAGGCAGGAGGAAAATGGGATGACAGAGGATGAGATGGTTAGATGGCATCACCGACTCAATGGACATGAGTTTGAGCAAACTCTAGGAAATGGTGAAGGACAGGGGAGCCTGGCGTGCTGCAGTCCATGGGGTCACAAAGAGTTGGACATGACTGAGCAACTGAACAACAACAATCTCTGGCAAATTCTTATAGATTCTTAACCATTTGGATTTTTTATTTTAGTTACAGAAAATCAAAGTTTCAGAAATCTTGTTGCATCACAAGCACTACGATGGTTATAAATAAAAAAGGTAAAAAGCAAGTATTGGTGAGAATGTGTACCAATTGGATGGCTCGTTCATGCTGGTGGGATTGTAAAGTGGCACAGCCATCATGGAAAATGTTTGGCAGCTCCTCTGCAAGGTTGGCATAGAACTACCACATGACTCAAGAATTGCGCTTTTGGATAGATGTCTAAGAGAACTGAAAACAGTTTCTCAAATACATGTATCTTCATATCCATTGCAGTGCTATTCCCCAAAGCAAAAGGGTGGAAACAAAATCAGTGGATGAATGGATAAACAAATTGTTGTGTATCCATACAGAATGATACAAACTTCTTTTCGAGGCAAAACAAAAAAAAAATTGCTTTAATTGGAGTATAGTTGCTTTACAATGTTGTGTTAGTTTTGGCTGTAGAGTGAAATGAATTAGCTATTTGTATACTATATCCCCTCCCTCTTGGGCCTCCCTCCCACTCACCCATCTAGATCACTGCAGAGCACCAAGCTGAGCTCCCCATGCTAAACATAATATTATAAAGCAACTATATCCCAATTTTTTTTAATAAAAGTGTTGAACAAAAAAGGTTGACAACAACAAAAAAAAGAAAAAATTTTCATACATAAAATTCCTTCTCTACATCTGGGCCACCCTCTCCTTTAGGGTACCTTGTGCACATGCATTAACCAGCCCTCTTAGAAGACATAAGAATGCCTGCTTCATGTCAAGAGCAGTTTTCTCTGGTGCCAGCAAGATGACTCCCTAGAGACAACAATCCCTTTCATCTTGTAAGGGTGCAGATCTGGGTCACGTAAACTGCCAATATGTCATTTGGTATACAACCTTTTCACTCAAAAACTTAGCTAACTTTGCTTTGACCTCAAATGTTCAGAACAGTCCTCAGAACTTTCTGAAAGATTGTCTCTTGGGTTATAATTCTCAGATTGGCTCAAAGAAAATATTCTGTTTCTTTCTTATATGGACTATTAATTTTTTCATCCACAAATAAAATAGTATTCAGCCATTGAAAGAGTGAAGTACTGAATGCACGCTGTAAGAGGAATGAACCTTGAAAACCTGAATGAAAGAATCCAGACACAAAAGGCCACATATTACCTGCATCCATTTATGTGAAACATCAGAAATAGACAAATCTGTGAAGAGAGAATTTACATTGGTGGTTATCAGGGCCTAGGGAGAGGAGAGAGTGGGGAGAAAGTGTTTAATGGGCACAAATTTTACTGTGGTATAATAGAAATATTTTGGAACAAGATAGAGCTGTTGGTAGCACAACTTTGTGAATGTGGTAAGTGACACTGAATTGTTCACTTTAAAATGCTTGATTTTGTGTCATATGCATTTTACCTCAACGAAAATTT
Source organism: Capra hircus (assembly GCF_001704415.2). Taxonomy (NCBI): domain Eukaryota; kingdom Metazoa; phylum Chordata; class Mammalia; order Artiodactyla; family Bovidae; genus Capra; species Capra hircus. The sequence continues at coordinate 37,403,289 of NC_030832.1, read as the reverse complement.
TCAAATCCCAGTGATGGACCCTATCAAGTATAAGATGGGTCACTATGGTGCCTGCAAAGCCCAGTGGCTTTTTCCAGAGGCCCTGCCACTGGCCAGCCCTGCTGACCAGACCAGGGTGAAACTTTGACCTTACAAGAAGAAGGTCCCTAGTTGGGTCTGGGATTCAATCATTTCCTTATTATTAATAGCAGTAAAAATTTGGCTTAATTTAGACCCTGTGTTTTGCAACTAAGAAATGAGAAGCACACTCAACAATGATAATGATGGATAAGATCAGCCGTTCTCACAGCCTGAAATGCCCTCTCTCCTGTTCTCCCTCTGGCCAAATGCATGACGAGATGGGTCAAGACAAGTTGAAGAAGCCACTCTTAGCCAGATGAAGAAGAGTCTTGAGATTCTACCCTGAGGCACTAAGATTTTATCTTGGGGATGATGAAGGTGGTTGTAAGGATTTGAACCACAGAGGAATGTCACAAGATCCATGTATTAGCAGGCTCTGTCGGTGGTTTAAGAAGAGAATCACCAGGAGGGAGGTGGGAGGGGGGGTCGGGACAGGGGGACACATGTACACTTGTGGCTGGTTCATGTCAATGTATGGCAAAAAAAAAAAAAAAACCCACAATATTATAAAGTAATTAGCCTCCAATTATAATAAATAAATTAATTTTTTAGAAAAAAAGAATCACCTGGGTGAGGCCAGCATAGAGTCAAGCAAAACTTGTTAGTAGTCACTGAAGCAATGAGGAGAGGCCAGTGCTTTGCCTTTCTTCTGCTATGTACTCCAGGACACTTGTTTTTTCCCTTCATCTCACACTTCTTGTTTCATTAATTCCCTTCTATATGATTGTCTGATATTTCCCTCTCGTCTTTGATTCCTCTTTTACTCCTTTTCATCACTTTCTGCTCTTCTGGAAACCCAAATGATTCTGATAGTGACATGTTTGAACCATCTGCAACACCCCCTAATATCTGACACCAAAAGTTCAGTGAATACCCAACATAGTCATGGGTAGAAGGAAGTACATATCATCTTTGTGGTCACAACTGGCTTTGTGGCATTTGGAACAAGAGTGGGAGCATGATGGGAAGTATGGAAGGAAATATTTATCCCACAGGAAGATGACACCACCTGCAGAGTTATTTCAGAAGGCCCCTTGAATCTAAGCAAACAGGCAGAATTTAGAATCCCAAGTTCTGGCTCTGTGTTCTGGATTCATAGTTTAACTGCTTGGGTGGGACTCTTCTCCAGCCTGTCAAGTGGGAATTAAATAACCCCAACACTGTTTATCTCACAGAGTTTTCACAAGGATCAGTTAAGAGAGACACGAAGGAACTTTATATGGTGTAGTTGAGAAGATGTTTAGTTGCTAAAATGTGTCCAATTCTTTGCAACCCCATGGACTATACACTACCAGGCTCCTGTGTCCATAGAGTTTCCCAAGTAAGAATATTGGAAAAGTGAAAGAAAGAAAGTGAAGTCACTCAGTCGTGTCCGACTCTTTGCGACCCAATGGTCTGTAGCCTACCAGGCTCCTCAGTCCATGGGATTTTCCAGGCAAGAATACTGGAGTGGGGTGCCATTTCCTTCTCCAGGGGATCTTTCCGACCCAGGGATTGAACCTGGGGCTCCAGCATTGCAGATAGACACTTTACCCTCTGAGCCATCAGGGAAGCCCAAGAATACTGGAGTGGGTAGCTATTTCCTTCTGCAGAGGATCTTCCTGGCCCCAGGGGAAGATCCCCTGCATTGGCAGGCAGATTCTTTACCACTGAGCCACCAGGGAAGCCCTTGGTAGAGATGTTAGTGGTTAATTTATCAGGAAAGAGATTTGGGGATAGAGTAGAGAGTGAGCAAACCCTAAGGAAGTCCTCCTCCTCCTCTTTGCTGTAAAGTCTATAAAAGTGCCTCTGCTTCTGGGAGGGGGAGGGGATTTCTCTATGGGGCAATGTGTGTGGGTCTGAAAAACAATTCTCCTACTTCAACCCAGCCATCTTGTCTCTGGTTTGGGTGCCTACCCTCTCAAAAGATCCAGGCTTTAGTGATAGTCCCACCCCCGTCTACCCCACCCCCTCACGCCGCACCCCCCCCCCACACACACACACACACATGCACTATACTCCTGGGCAAGGCTGAGCCTGGTTAACACCTTGGGCTCTAAAGCTAGATGATCTAAATTTGAATCTCAACTGCTTGAGTAGTTAGGGATGCATACTTGAGTGATCACTTCACCTTTATGTGTCCCTTCTTGCTAATTTGTAAAAGAGGGGATATAACAACACTTAACTCATAGGGTTATAGGGTAGACTGAATATCTTAATGCAGGCCAAGTGCTCAGAACAGGAATTATTAGCTTTCCTTGCCTGAGGGAGCAGGGGCGGGGGCGGTGGTAGGGGGTGCGCCCCTGTCTCTGCAGTCTCAGTTGAGAAACTGAAGCAAAGCAGGCCTGAATAGTCCTTGCCGCCCCTCCATGTCTTCAGCCTGCCTTTTCTCTGTGGAAAAACTTTAGCTAAAGAATAAGCTTAATCAGAGAACTGAGAAAATGCAGAAACAAAGGAAATCAGTGAAAGGAAACCAAATAATAATAGTGTCGTTATTACGCATTGTCTTTTCATGCTGTTCATGGGGTTCTCAAGCCAAGGATAAAGTGGTTTGCCATTCCCTTCTCCGGTGGACCATGTTTTGTCAGAACTCTCCTCCATGACCTGTCCATCTTGGGTGGCCCTACATGGCATGGCTCATAGTTTCATTGAACTACACAAGGCTGATGGTGTGATCACTAACCTAGAGCCAGACATCCTGGAATGTGAAGTCAAGTGGGCCTTAGGAAGCATCACTATGAAAAAAGCTAGTGGAGATGACGGAATTCAAGTTGAGCTATTTCAAATCCTAAAAGATGATGCTGTGAAAGTGCTGCACTCAATTTGCCAGAAAATTTGGAAAACTCAGCAGTGGCCACAGGACTGGAAGAGGTCAGTTTTCATTCCAATCCCAAAGAAAGGCAATGCCAAAGAATGCTCAAACTACCACACAATTGCACTCATCCCACGTGCTAGTAAAGTAATGCTCAAAATTCTCCAAGCCAGGCTTCAGCAATACGTGAACCATGAGCTTCCAGATGTTCAAGCTGGATTTAGGAAAGGCAGAGGAACCAGAGACCAAATTGCCAACATCTACTGGATCATCGAAAAAGCAAGAGAGTTCCAGAAAAATGTCTACTTTTGCTTTATTGACTATGCCAAAGCCTTAGACTGTGTGGATCATAACAAAGTGTGGAAAATTCTTAAAGAGATGGGAATACCAGACCACCTGACCTGCCTCCTGAGAAATCTGTATGCAGGTCAAGCAGCAACAGTTAGAACTGGACACAGAACAACAGATTGGTTCCAAATCGGGAAAGGAGTACATCAAGGCTGTATATTGTCACCCTGCTTATTTAACTTCTATGCAGAGTACATCATGAGAAATGCCGGGCTGGATGAAACACAAGCTAAAATCAAGATTGCCTGGAGAAATATCAATAACCCCATATATGCAGATGACATCACCCTTATGGCAGAAAGCAAAGAAGAACTAAAGTGCCTCTTGATGAAATTGAAAGAGGAGAGTGAAAAAGTTGGCTTAAAGCTCAACATTCAGAAAACTAAGATCATGGCATCTGGTCCCATCACTTCATGGCAAATAGATGGGAAAACAATGGAAACAGTCAGAGACTTTATTTTCTTGGCCTCCAAAATCACTGCAGATGGTGACTGCAGCCATGAAATTAAAAGACGCTTGCTCCTTGGAAGAAAAGCTATGACCAACCTAAACAGCATATTAAAAAGCAGAGACATTACTTTACCAACAAAGGTGCATCTAGTCAAAGTTATGGTTTTTCCAGTGGTCATGTATGGATGTGAGAGTTGGACACTAAAGAAAACTGAGCACCGAAGGATTGATGCTTTTGAACTGTGGTGTTAGAGAAGACTCCTGAGAGTCCCTTGGACAGCAAAGAGATCCAACCAGTCAATCCTAAAGGAAATCAGTCCTGAATATTCACTGGAAGGGATGCTGAGGCTGAAGCTCCAATTATTTGGCCACCTAATGAGAAGAACAGACTGATTGAAAAAGACCCTGATGCTGGGAAAGATTGAAGGCAGAAGAAGGGGACAACAGAGGATGAGATGGTTGGATGAAATCACTGGCACGACTGACATGAGTTTGAGTAAGCTCCGGGAGTTGGTGATGGACAGAAAAGCCTGGCGTGCTGCGGTCCATGGAGTCGCAAAGAGTCGGACGTGACTGAGCGACTGAACTGATTATGCATTGTCAAGGACCTTTAGTTCCTTTTCAAGGACTATAGATAAAATTCTGAGCCATATCTTGTGAGCTGTGTTGTAGATACTGAAACCCCACCAGGTGGAAGAATTTAAGTACATGATGACTGTGATGTAGCCACAACATAAGCTGCCACAATTCTGAGAGTTGGCCTCAAAGAAATGGAAACAAACAGCCCCTGGATCTGAAGAGTAACTATATTTAAAACAATCAAGATGGGACTTCTCTGGTGGCCCCATGGTTAAGAATCTGCCTTGCGATGCTAGGGATGTGGGTCCAGTCTCTGGTAGGGAACTAAGAACCTACATGCTGTGGAGCAACAAAGCCCGAACACCACAACTACTGAGCCTGAGAGCCACAACTAGAGAGTCCATGCACTGCAATGAAAGATCACACATGAGGCCGCAAAATCCTACATGCTGCAACTAAGACCCCCCACACACAAAAATAATCAAGATGACATTGATCAGACCAGACCACCAATGACTAATTCAAGATGACTCTCAGAGCCAACTGTGCTATTTTGCAGGTGAAGCTTTTGCACCCTGATTGCCGAGAGGTTGGGAGTGAGGGGAAGGAGTCAGCATTTGGACAGGCATCTGCCTTCCCCTCCACCCCCCACCCCCAGTTACCAGCATCCAAAATAAAGCAAGGCATACTTTCCATCAGCCTGGCCTCTTTATTGGATTGGAGAAGGAAATGGCAGCCCACTCCAGTACTCATGCCTGGAAAACCCCATGGACGGAGGAGCCTGGTAGGTTACAGTCCACGGGGTCTCGAAGAGTCCAACAGGACTGAGCAACTTCACTTTCACTTTTCACTTTCATGCATTGGAGAAGGAAATGGCAACTCACTCCAGTGTTCTTGCCTGGAGAATCCCAGGGACAGGGGAGCCTGGTGGGCTGCCATCTATGGGGTCGCACAGAGTCGGACATGACTGAAGCAGCTGCAGCAGCTTTATTGAATTTTGAGTAGGTAGCAGCTGGACTCCACTTTCAGTAACAAGGACACCCAGAAAGTTTGTCTATTTCCATCTCCCAGCCACCAAAACTTAGCTATAACCTATTACCTCAAATGGCAAGATCAAGTTTTGCTGTCCTGAGAGAAATGAGGATATGGGAGCAGAGATATATCACAAGTCTATCATCTTGCTTTCATTGTTTGCACACTCCAGAGTGTAACCTGTGAAATTTGAATCTAACACATGAACCACTCCAGACCAACACTGCCTCTCATATTGTGGGCGATCCTCTCAGCCAGTGGAAGTCAGGACTGACTTCCCAGAAGAGGAACCAACTGAGCTAACAAAATAGAAGGATGGGAATAGCAGGCTGATGGGGCCTCTTGTGTCTCCGAGTCTTCCCTGAGTGTGGTTTTTTGTTTTTTTTTCCTGAGTGTTATTTGATTTTCAACTTTGACTGATTGCTGACTTGTGAGGAAGAAGATAATCTGCTTCGAGTTGCTGAGGATACTGTGTTCTCATGCCTGCATAGTAAGTTTTCCTTGGCTGTACTGTAACTGCCTGTTTATTTGTCTCTGAATAATGTCTGGATCTTAGTCACATCTGCACCCTAAGCACTGCGAACAGAGCTTTGAAAGTATGTGCCGAGGCCATTCATACACAAATGAGTACGCAAGAGGGTGCTCTTCGTGCACACGTCTTTCTTCACAGTCAGAACGTGAGTCTCTTCCTGTGAGGTCTTACCAGCTGTGGAATGAAGGAACACAAAGATCATGCTTTCTATTATTTCCCCTTGCAGAGCAAGGCCATTTGCCTTTGCTAGGATGTGGCTCTGGCTACATTTTATTCCCAGGAAATGACTAGTCTACCTCTGTTGGGTTAGACCCCAACCAGCTAGACTGGCCCTGAGGTGAATAGGGCAGGTGATGGTTGTATAAGGCTTAGTGAGAAAGTCATCAGAGCTGAGTATATGCTCTGTAAGAAGATAAAAGCATATACTTCCTACAAGAGTTTTATTCTCAAGAAGAAGAAAGGCTGTGGGTTAGTTGAGTGAATTAAGTTGTCAGTTGTTATCAGATATCACCCCAGTTGTCCCTGTGGGAGGCAGTTTGGGTATCTCTCAGTCAGGAACATAGAGAGGTGGGTCCTCATGACTTGTGCTTGTCCTTGTTCCTGCTGAGGTGAGATGGAGTCCTTGGTTCTGGAGACCCATGGAGGAGCCTCTGGGCAGGGGTAGCTGTGGAGACAGAGGCCAGAATTTTATCCAATTTGCAGTTGTAGCCTTGGGTCTCACTATTTCCCAAACTGACCCTTATCACGAAACAGCAGACATGAAATACTGGCATTTCAGAGCAAATGACTTGCCACCTTTCTCAAGAATATTGAAGTGAGTGTTGTGTGTGTTAGTCATTCAGTGAGTAGCCATTCCCCTTTCCAGGGGATCTTCCCAACCCAAGCATCAAACCCAGGTCTTCTGCATTGCTGGCAGATTCTTTACCATCTGAGCTACCAGGGAAGCCATTTCTCATATTAGCTTATTTATAACATGTTGTTTTGATCAATATTTGTTGGGAAGGCATTTGCAGTCACTGAGCCTCAGTTTCTACATCTATAACTGGGAATATTGGCATTAAGCTACTTAACAGTGCCCAGAGAAGGCACCAAGAGGCGGCAAAAACACATCAGAATTCTTGGGACTTTCTATCCTACTTTTCCTGAGGGTCATCTTCCAGCTTCCCAGGTCTGTCCTTCGTTGATACTCAGGCTTGCTTCCATTTCTCTCCTTTGTTACCCCTCTGTAGGGCTCCATTTTCCCAGAAATTTCAGAGCTATGCCCCATACTGACCTTGGCTGTGTGTCTCACTCCCTCCACCGGGAGGCCACTCCCAAGGGAGGGACTATATGGATTTCTAGCCCACAGCCCAACACAGTATCTGTACCTAATATTCACCTACTTGTCCTTGAGTCAATGGACAAACGAATAGATATATTCAGGCATTGTATTTACAGTGGCAGCTGTGGATTATAACAGGTGCCTCTGGGAGAAAGTCTGAACCAAAAGTTGACAGGCTATGATGGCAGAAATTTCATGCTGTGTGATAAGTTCCCAAGTAAATGAAAGAGGGCAGGAGACATAGTTGGGACTTACTGCAATTTACCAGTGAAATATCCACACACTCAGGCTGCCATCCAACAGCCCTGCAAACTCTCAGGCCAGAATGAGGGAAAAAGTAGGTGAAAGGTGAGTGCTACCTTCTGCAGATGAACTGAAAGTGAGAAAGGATAAACAGAGAAAGAAGTCCACAAACACAGCTTACATGTCGTGTTTCCATTAATTTTAAGAGTCTTATAGATTTCGTTTTTCACATAATTCATGATTTCCCAGACCAAGAAGTCCCAGGACATATGGGGTCAGAGTAATGCCAATAAGGCCTTGCAATTTCCAGACCCTCAGTCCTTGGGCTTCTCTCATCAGGAATGGAGTGAAGGCTGACTGATGACACCGACTTCTAATATAATCCTCCTCCTTGCCATGTCCTCATGCCCCGTTATAGAGTCCCTATTTGTCACAAAGCAGGAGACTATCTGCTCTGACCCGATTTTGCCCCCTAGAAAATCTTCATGCCCTCTTTCTGGAGTCGCGTACGTGTACTGTATGTGCCCCGTCACTTGTGGATAAAGAGGTGGGGTCCACGTGATGATCGGGCTGCTTTCTCCTCTTTATACCCATTGATCTTGGACTTGCAGCCTTTTCAGAGAGAGAGGCAACCACTATTTGGTCTAGAATCTGTGTAACTTGCTGTCTACTGCAGGCCCCTCTGAGGGCAGGACAGAAATCAGCCTGAATTGATAACTGTTGGTGCCGCCATCACCACCTCCTCCGTGTCCTGTGTCTCCTTCAGGAGCCCTCTCATTAACAGAATCCTGATGGATCCTCCTAAATGTATGGGGACAGTGACCAAAGGCCCAGCCAGGCCTTCAGATTGTGTTAACAATTCAAGAAGATGGTGTGATCACCAAGAACCACTTGAAAAGGACATGCAGCCACCCAGTGGTCTTACCTCCACCCAACTCAAGTCCACCAACCTTTCTCATTCCTGCTCGGCGGGAAGCGCTCTCTTGGTGCCAGGGACAAGTGTGTTGTGTTAGCCACTCAGTCATATGACTGAGTAGCCCACCAGGCTCCTCTGTCCATGGAATTCTCTGGGCAAGGATACTGGAGTGGGTTGCCATTTCCTACTCCAAGGGATCTTCCCAACCCAGGGATCAAGCCTGGGTCTCCCGCATTGTGGGTAGATTCTTTGCCATCTTAGCCACCAGGGAAGCCCATGGACACGATGGTGACAAATACCTACCTATGTCCACAATATAAGTGCGGCAGGGGAACTAGGTGAGGAATCCCGCAATGGTGCTGGAGATAATAGAATTGTGTGCAGAGGACAGAAGTTTGCCAGGAGAGGAAGGGGTTATATCTGTTCAAGGGAGTTGGTCAGGAAAATCTAAAACAGGGGATTCTGTCTGCGCTGGGATTTGAAGGATGAGCAGGGGACTTATGAAAAAGGGGAGGCGTTTCTAGGCAGGGGGAGCTGCATGGGCAAAGATCTTCAGACCTAGCTCGCTGGGAGAATTTCAGGTATTTTAAAGCATGAGCACAGGGTAACTGAGCACAAATTATGAAGATAAGAATAATTTAGAAGAGACACGGCCAATAGTTTTATGAGAGTTTCTGTAATGGTCGGGCTTACTGATGACACTGATTGAGTTGTTATTGAATTCCCACAGAACACAAAACCAAATGAGTGTCTGTGATGCTCTGCCACCTGTCAAAGCAGAGAGGGCTCCTGCAGGTGCAGCCAGGTGGCCCTTCTACTGGCTGCAGCTCCAGCCCCACCCCCTTCTCAGCGCTTAAACCTCCCAGCCTCACTGGTCTCCACTATCCAGGAAAGGAAGCTCCACATTCAAAGTCCTGTAAAGAATAGCACACACAGCTGAAAGGAAACTCAGAGGAGAGGCTCTCAGCAAAGTTTCCATGGACTTGATCCCACACTTTTCCGCGGAATCCTGGGTTCTCCTGGTTACCAGTCTGGTGCTCCTCTATTTGTGAGTAACTGTTCAGACTCCTCTCCTCTGGAATCTTGGACTTGGGGTGGTAATCAGGTCTCCCTTTCCCTATCTGTTTTGAAGATCAAAGTTAACAGAGAGGATGTTATTAAAGTTTTAGGAACTACCAAAAATATTTCCCCTTTCTACCTAGAATGAGAATCTCGAAATCATGAGTCAAGTAATACATGTTTTTGTTCGATCTCTAAGTCGTGTCCGACTCTTGGCAGCCCCATGAGCTGCAGCACACCAGGCAGGCTTCCCTGTCCTTCACTCTCTGAGCTTTGCCGAAGCTCGTGTCCAGTGAGCCAGTGATGCCATCCAACCACCTCATCCTCTGTCTTCCTCTTCTCCTCCTTCCCTCAATCTTTCCCACCATGAGAGTCTTTTCCAATGAGCCAGTGATGCCATCCAACCATCTCATCCTCTTTCTTCCTCTTCTCCTCCTTCCCTCAATCTTTCCCACCATGAGAGTCTTTTCCAATGAGCCAGTGATGCCATCCAACCATCTCATCCTCTTTCTTCCTCTTCTCCTCCTTCCCTCAATCTTTCCCACCATGAGAGTCTTTTCCAATGAGTCAACCCTTACCATCACGTGGCCAAAGTACTGGAGCTTCAGCTTCAACATCAGTCCTTCCAATGAATATTCAGGGTTGATTTCTTTTAGGATTGACTGGTTTGATCTCCTGGCAGTCCAAGGGACTCTCAAGCGTCTTCTCCAACACCACAGTTCGAAAGCATCCGTTCTTTGGCACTCGGCTTCTTTATGGTCCAAGACTCACATCCATACATGACTACTGGGAAAACCATAGCTTTGACTACATGGACCTTTATTGGCAAAGTGATGTCTCAAGTGCGTGCATGCTTAGTCACTCAGTCATGTCTGACTCTGAAACCCCGTGGACTGCAGCCCGCCAGGCTCCTCTGTCCATAGGAATTCTCCAGGCAAGAATCCTGGAGTGGGTTGCCATGCCCTGGTCCAACAGGTCCTCCCAACCCATGGATCAAACCCAGGTCTCCCACATTGCAGGTGGATTCTTTACTCATAAACATGAGTAATTCCCTGAAAGGATTCCTGCCTGAACCTCTCAGGACCACTCAAATTAGAAATATTTATCAAGTATCCATTTTAGGATTGGTCCCATGAAGGCTTCAGCTGCTTTTAACTAATGATCATCACTTCCTGTGAGTCTCACAGTGGAGGTGGGAAAGGAGGTGATGAGTGAATGTAATATCACTTTTGGAGTTGCTGATATTATTTATTGCCTACATGTTACCTCCCTAATTTGACAGTTCCAGTTCTGAATCAGCGACTGGCGGCTCCGGCACCAACAGTCCACAATTTCTGTGACCTGGTTTTCTGTTTCACTTTATAGATACGGGACTTATTCACACGGATTTTTTAAGAAGCTGGGGATTCCTGGACCAAAACCTCTGCCTTATTTTGGAAATATTCTGTCCTACAAAAAGGTGCGTGCTATTTGAGCTCCAGCTTTGCTTCTTATGGTTGCCAATCTCAGGTGAGTTCCATAATAAAAATTCCCCTGCTTAGGAAGAAGGTATGAGGTTTCAAGCTCTCTAGAAGTGGCATCATAGGCTCTACTCAGCACACGGCCAAGGTTATCCCATGGCCCCACTGCCAACTGCTAAGAGCTCAGGTTTGCCTCCCCAGACAGCTGAGTTCTCTAACTGATTCAATACAGGACTTGATGTTTCATCTTGTGAGTATTGTGAAGAGGATTTTCTTTCTGCCAGATTCAGATTCTCAGGAAGGCACAATCCCCCTTAGGAGAAAAGAATGAGGGGGGTGCCCGGTCATGACTCGTTAAGCTGAGTACACTAGAGTCAGACTTTCCTGTTGCCAGCATATGCTGTGGGTTCCCCCTTTTTAAAAATTTCTTGTGGATTGATTGGAAACTTCACTTTCTAAGACAACCCTCATATTCACCCTTGAGTAATTGGCACATACGTGAGCTCCCTCAAGAACTGCAAACACCGACAGTTATTTCCATACACCTCTTGTAGCTGGTGACCACTGAGGGGATTTGAGAGCTGAAACAAGAACTTCCTGCTTTACTTCTGTGCCTTCAAAGCAGGCACCTCTTGCATGGGTCTTTGCAGAGTGAGTGAGTGAGCATCTAACAGAAACAAGATGATGGCTGTCTTCGACTTCAGATATTTATCTATTAAATTAATTGGTTTTAAAAATAAGGCAGAATCACTTATATAAAATCACTAGAAAGGATGTGATTTGGCAAAATTATTAAAATTTTAACTGAAAGGAATGTACCAGGTGGCAAATGGACTGTGAATTCTAACCAAGCCTTGATATTCATCCAGCTCTGATGCCTCCCCCAGGGCCCAGGCCCTGAACTGAAGGTTGTAAGTTATGTCCAGATGTTCAGAGGCAAAGCCCTGTGTGCAGGCTGCTCTCTGGCTCAGATTTCCTGTCCTGCAGACATGAGGCTTATTTCTCAGATCCTGATTCTCCCAACAGAGCTCTTCATTGTCTCATTACTGCCTCAGAACTTCCTGAACTTTCTTTCCCTCTGAAGAAGCCATAATTTCCCCTCCACCTTTCCCAGATAAACTCCTTTTGTAGATGCACCCCAAACCCACATTGCTGGAACTTTTTTTTGCATAGTTAAACCATCAGATATCCCAGCAGAAACTTAGCTACAGGAGGTTTCGTTTTGGGGTTTTTTTCTTTTCACTTTCTACTTTATATTTTTTATTCTTTTAAATATAAATTTATTTATTTTAATTGGAGGCTAATTACTTTACAATATTGTAGTGGTTTTGCCATACATGGACATGAATCCACCACAGTGTACATGTGTTCCTCATCCTGGACCCCCCCCCCACCTCCCTCCCCCTCCCATCCCTCTGGGTCATCCCATTGCACCAGCCCCAAGCACCCTGTCTCATGCATCGAACCTGGACTGGCGATCCATTTCACATATGATAATATACATGTTTCAATGCCTTTCTCCCAAATCATCCCACCCTCACTCTCTCCCACAGAGTCCAAAAGACTGTTCTATACGATAGGCTCCAGTTTCATCCACCTCATTAGAACTGATTCAGATGTATTCTTTTTAATGTCTGAGTAATATTCCATTGTGTGTATGTACCACAGCTTTCTTATCCATTCGTCTACTGATGGACATCTAGGTTGCTTACAGAAGTGAAAACTCAGGGCACGTGTTTTCATTGCACTGTCCTTTGTTCTTTCTGTAGTTGTGGCATCTCCCCATCTTTTCCATGTTGAGCTGGAAAACTAGAAAGTGAGTCCACTTTGAAATTCATTCATTTACTCTCTCTCTCTCATTCAACATATGCTCTCAGTTCCGTTCAGTTCCGTCGCTCAGTTGCGTTCGACTCTTTGCGACTTTATTCACTTTTAACTGAAAACCAAAATTCCTTTATATAAACTTTGGATTTAATATATCCTTTTCAAAGAAGGACTAGGGATAATGAGTGACAAGAAAAGGAAACCATTTCTGATCAGCTTTTAAAACATTTCTCTGGTTTTTGTTGTTTTTAAGTCAAAACTTTTCAATCTAAGTGTATAGAAGTATTGCTTTAATGACTCTGTCCCTCTGACTTTGAAGAGATGTGGGATATTTCTAACCCAGAGTGTTTCCAGTGGGCTGATAGACTTGATTTTATAGAGTGGCCCCTGCTGATTGCAGTGGCTGGTCCCTTTTACAGCTGATGGAGGTTTGGTGAGAGCAGAGGAGAGTTACCATGGAGAAGGCAATGGCACCCCACTCCAGTACTCTTGCCTGGAAAATCCCATGGATGGAGGAGCCTGGTGGGCTGCAGTCCATGGGGTCGCTACGAGTCGGACACGACTGAGCGACTTCACTTTCACTGTTCACTTTCTTGCATTGGAGAAGGAAATGGCAACCCACTTCAGTGTTCTTGCCTGGAGAATCCCAGGGGCAGGGGAGCCTGGTGGGCTGCCATCTATGGGGTCGCACAGAGTCAGACATGACTGAAGCATCTTAGCAGCAGCAGCAGCAGCAACAAGGTACAGAAAATAGTGTAAAGATTCTTTCTGCTCAGGATAACTTAACTCTTTCCTAATGTATAGGCAGCATTCTTTAATACAATGCTTAGTGGTAGCAGTAATTGTGAGGTTTGTATCTTTAGTTTTGGAAATGTTTCGAATGTTTTTTTTCCCATTAAAATGTATGTTTGTGGTACATTTGGGGATTATAGCTTTTTAAAAATCATTAACGATGAGAGTACCCTGTATTCAATCCAGGTTTGAATACAGCGTACAGTTCAGTCCAATTATGTAAAAAGTTTTTACATAATTTTTTAATTGAGATAAAATACCCATAACATAAAACTTACCATGTTTACTATTTTAAAATATATAGTTCAGTAACATTAAGTACTTTCATATTGTGTGCAACAAATCTCCAAAACTCTTTTTATCTTCCCAAACTACACCTCTACACCCATGAAACAATTTCCCATCACCTGGCATTCATCATTTTAGGTTCTGTCTCTGAACTTGACTCTTCTAGGCATTTGTATTTTAATAAATGGTTTAGTTCTCATAGAATAATGTCCTCAAGTTTCATCTATATTGTAGTACACATCAAAATTTCCTTCCTCTTCGAGGATGAATAAGATTCCATTGTATATATATTTGCCACGTTTGTTAATCCATTCATTCATCAATCTTGAATTGCTTCCACTTTGGGGCTCTTGTGAATTATGCTGCTGTGAACAGGGTGTACAAATACTGCCTTGAGATGCTGCTTTCAGTTCTTTTGGCCATACACCCAGAAATAGAATTGCTGTAATTGTCTTTCTTTTTTTAATCTTTTGAGGAACCATCAAATTATTGAGTGGCTGCACCATTTTATATTCCACCAACAGTGCACAAGCTTTCCAGTTTCTCCACATCTTTGCCAATAGTTGCTCATCTCTGCTGTTTTAGTAGTAGCCATCTTAATGAGCACGATGTGGTATCTCATCACGGCTTTTGTTTGCTTTTATTAAAGAGTGAGATTCATTTCTCCTACTGCTGTTAAGATGTGAATGGCATTTGACATTGTGTTAGTTCAAGGTGTACAAGACAATGATTCAATGTATGTATATATTCCAAAATGATTACCAAAATGAGTTTTGTTAATTTACCTCAAGTAGTTATAGCTTTTTCTTTTTTCTTTTTTTTTAATTTTACTTTATTTTACTTTATAATACTGTATTGGTTTTGCCATACATCAACATGAATCCACCACGGGTGTACATGAGTTCCCAATCCTGAACCCCTCTCCCACCTCCTTCCCCATACCATCTCTCTGGGTCATCCCAGAGCACCAGCCCCAAACATCCTGTATCCTGCATCAAACCTAGATGTAATCTCTTGGCAACTTTCAAATATACAATTCATACTGTTAACTATAGTCACCATGCTGTATATTATACCCTTCAAACTAATTTATCTTACTACTGGAAATTTTTAAATTTTGATCACCTTTTCCTGTTTCCCCCACCCCTAGCCCCAGCTCTGGCAATCACTAATCTGTTTTCTGTATCTAAAAGTGGAGGGGTTTTTTTGATCCTACACATAAGCGATATCATAGAGCATTTGTCTTTCTCTGTCTGACTTATTTCACTTAGCACAATGCCCTCAAGGTCCACCCATGTTGTCACAAATGACAAGAATTCTTTATTTTTTATAGAACTAATATTCCATTGTATATATAGGCCACCTTTTCTTTATCCATTCATCCATAGACAGACACTGAGGTTATTTCCATATTTTGACTACTATTAATAATACTGCAGTGAACATGGGGAAAGATAACTTTTCAAGACAGAGATTTCATTTACTTGAATTTCTACCCAGAACTGGAATTCCTAGATCATAATGTGGTTCTATTTTTAATTATTGAGGAACCTGAATATTTTTTCAATAGTAACGCTACCAATGTACATTCCCAAGATCCTGATGCTGGGAAAGATTGAGGGCAGGAGGAGAAGGGGGCAGCAGAGGAAGAGATGGTTGGATGGCATCACCAGCTCAATGGACGTGAGTTTGAACAAACTCCAGGAGATAGGGAAGCCTGGCATGCTGCAGTCCATGGGGTTTTTTTTTTTTTTTAATTTTATTTTTTATTTTTTAAATTTTAAAATCTTTAATTCTTACATGCGTTCCCAAACATGAACCCCCCTCCCACCTCCCTCCCCACAACATCTCTCTGGGTCATCCCCATGCACCAGCCCCAAGCATGCTGCACCCTGCGTCAGACATGGACTGGCGATTCAATTCTTACATGATAGTATACATGTTAGAATTCCCATTCTCCCAAATCATCCCACCCTCTCCCTCTCCCTCTGAGTCCAAAAGTCCATTATACACATCTGTGTCTTTTTTCCTGTCTTGCATACAGGGTCGTCATTGCCTACAATTCCATATATATGTGTTAGTATACTGTATTGGTGTTTTTCTTTCTGGCTTACTTCACTCTGTATAATTGGCTCCAGTTTCATCCATCTCATCAGAACTGATTCAAATGAATTCTTTTTAACGGCTGAGTAATACTCCATTGTGTATATGTACCACAACTTTCTTATCCATTCATCTGCTGATGGACATCTAGGTTGTTTCCATGTCCTGGCTATTATAAACAGTGCTGTGATGAACATTGGGGTACATGTGTCTCTTTCAATTCTGGTTTCCTTGGTGTGTATGCCCAGCAGTGGGATTGCTGGGTCATAAGGTAGTTCTATTTGCAATTTTTTAAGGAATCTCCACACTGTTCTCCATAGTGGCTGTACTAGTTTGCATTCCCACCAACAGTGTAGGAGGGTTCCCTTTTCTCCACACCCTCTCCAGCATTTATTGCTTGCAGATTTTTGGATCGCAGCCATTCTGACTGGTGTGAAGTGGTACCTCATTGTGGTTTTGATTTGCATTTCTCTAATGAGTGATGTTGAGCATCTTTTCATGTGTTTGTTAGCCATCCATATGTCTTCTTTGGAGAAATGTCTATTTAGTTCTCTTTACCAAGTGGTGCTGGGAAAACTGGTCAACCACTTGTAAAAGAATGAAACTAGATCACTTTCTAACACCATACACAAAAATAAACTCAAAATGGATTAAAGATCTAAATGTAAGGTCAGAAACTATAAAACTCCTAGAGGAGAACATAGGCAAAACACTCTCAGACATAAATCACAGCAGGATCCTCTATGATCCACCTCCCAGAATACTGGAAATAAAAGCAAAAATAAACAAATGGGATCTAATTAAAATTAAAAGCTTCTGCACAACAAAGGAAAATATAAGCAAGGTGAAAAGACAGCCTTCTGAATGGGAGAAAATAATAGCAAATGAAGCAACTGACAAACAACTAATCTCAAAAATATACAAGCAACTTATGCAGCTCAATTCCAGAAAAATAAACGACCCAATCAAAAACATGGGGTTTAAAGAGTCAGATTCAACTTAGTGACTAAACAGCAACAACAACAACAACAACAGGGCACAAGGATTCTCTTTTTTCCAAATCCTCCTCAGCAATTGTCTCTGTTCTTTTTGAGAAGAGCCATTCTCACAGGTGTGAGGTGATACCACACTGTGGTTTTGACTTGCATTTCCCTGATGATTAGGGATATTGAGCACATTTTCATATTCCTGTTGGCCATTTGTGTGTCTTCTTTGGAAAAAGTCTTTTCAGTTCTTCAGCCTATTTTTTAATCTGATTTGTGTGTGTGTGTGTTGGCTATTGAGTTGTATGGGTTTCTGATATATTTTGGACATTAAGCCCATATCACATAAATGATTTGTAACTATTTCCCCCATTCTCTAGGTTGACTTGACGTTTTTTGATGATTTCCCTTTCTGTGAAGGGCTTCCCTGATAGCTCAGTTGGTAAAGAATCTGCCTGCAATGTAGGAAACCCCAGTTCGATTCCTGGATTGGAAAGATCCGCTGGAGAAGGGATAGGCTACCCACGCCTATATTCTTGGACTTCCCTAGTGGCTCAGCTGGTGAAGAATCCACCTGCAATGTGGGAGACCTGGGTTCGATCCCTGGGTTGGGAAGATCCCCTAGAGAAGGGAAAGTCTACCCACTCCAATATGGCCTGGAGAATTTCATGGACTATAGGGTCACAAAGAGTTGGACACGACTGAGCGACTTTCACTTCACTTCACTTGCTGTGAAAATCTTTTGCTTTTTAGTTTAACATGATCCCACTTGTTTCTTTTCGCTCTCGTTCTTTTTGCTTTTGGTGCCATATCTAAAAAATATTGTCAAGACTAATGTCAAGGAGCTTGTCCCTTATGTTTTCTTCCAGGAGTTTTGCAGTTTCAGGTCTTACTTTCAAGCCATTAATCCTGTTTGAGATGATTTTCATAAATTATACACCAAATGATTTGTGAGGTTGAGCATCCTTTCATGTGCTTGTTGACCATTTGTATAACTTGTTTGGAAAAATGTCTTTTCAAGTCCTTTGCCCATGTTTAGGTTATTTTATTGTGACCGTCTTTGAATTGTAGTCATTTTTGTATATTCTGGATGTTAACCTCTTATCAGGATGCTTTTCCCTTATGTTTTCTTCTAAGAAGAAAATAATAGTTTAATGGTTTTAATTCTTACATTAGATATTTGATACATTTTCACTTAATGCTTTGTATAGTGTAAGGTAAGGGTCTAGCTTTATCCTTTTGCATGTGGATATCCAGTTTTCACAGCACAGTTATTGAAAAGATTGTCCTTTTCCCATTGAATGATCTTAGTATCCTTGATGATAATAATCTCATTGTATATATGAGGATCTTTTTCTGTGGTGTCTATTCCATTCCATTGGTCTATACATCCCTATATATGGTAGTATCACACTTTTTTGATTACTATAAATTTGTAGTAAGTTTTGAAATCAGAAAGTGTGAGTTTTCTAGTTTTAGTCTTTTCCAGGATTGCATTGGCTATTTGAGGTCCCTTAATTCCATATACATTTTAGGATAGATATTTCTTTTTTTGAAAACAAAATGCCACTGAGATTTTGGTAGGTTTTGCCTTGGCTCTGTAGATCAGTTTGGGTAATAAAGAGGTCTTAACAATGTAAATATTTCCAATCCATAAACATAGGATATCTTTCCATTTATTTACATACCTTTACCTTCTTTCAGCAGTGTTGGTTAGTTTTCAGTGTACAGATCTTTCACTTTCTTGGATAAGTTAATTCCTAAGTATTTTATTCCATTTGATTTCTATAGTAAGTGGAAAAAAATTGGACCCTTACCTTACACCATTTTCAAAATTTAACTGGAAATAAATCAAAAACCTAATGTAAGAGCTAAAACTATGAAACTCTTAGAAGAAAGTACAGAGAGAAAATTTCATGACATTGCATTTACAGTGTTTTCTTGGATATGACACAGAAATCCCAGGCAACAAAAGTAAAAATAAATAAATGGGAATATATCAAAGTTTTAAAACATGTTCATCAAATGACACAATCAACAGAGTAAAAGGCAACCAACGGAATGACAGAGAGATTTGTAAGCCCTATGTAAGATAAAGGGTTAATATCTAGAATATATCAAGAATAATTACAATTAGACAGCATCATCAACTCAATGGACATGAGTCTGAGCAAACTCCAGGAGATAATGAAGGACAGGGAAGCCTGGCATGCTGCAGTCTGCAGGGTCGCAAAAAGTTAGACACGACTAAGCAACTGAACAACAATGAACAACAGTAACTCTTCTCAAAGTGAGGTCATAATGTGCTATACTATTTACCTTTGGCAGATGTTAGCATTACGTGAATAACCATCCATCAGCTTAGCTCAGACTGTTTCATTCCCAAATAATCCTATAGCATCCTGGACAAGGTCGTAGTTGTACATGTATGTGTGTAGAGAGTAGGGGTGGGCGTAGCAGAAGAACAACCACTCTCGGTAACTAGGCTTGTGAGCTCGCTGTTTATATCAGACCATTGTGCCTTCAGGAATAATGCATGCACCACATCTCTGAAAATTCTGTCTACTTGATATTGGAGTGTTACAACACAAATCCAACCTTAAGGCTTTGTGTATAACATAGCACCCTACTCAGGATGGGCAGCTCATCTTATTATAGAATGGTGAAAAGCTGTTTCTCAAAGAGAAAATACTTACGCATCAAAGAAAGCAGAACTTTGCTCTCAAGCATCAAGTATTTTTCTTCTGAAGATGGTCCCGGGCCTGAATAACTAGTAGGAAAAGCAAGAGCTAGATATTTGGCTGTGGCTTTGGTGTCCCTGGGCTTCCCTGGTGGCTCAGATGGTAAAGTTTCTGCCTGCAATGCGGGAGACCCAGGTTCGATTCCTGGGTCGGGAAGATCCCCTGGCATCCCTCAGCCCACTAGACTCCAGGAAAGTTCACTGAGATGTCAAGTCTCTGCATCTACGTAGGATTAATATGTGGCTATCTTTCATGTCACGTGAGATAGTAAGACAATGTAGGTCCCTTTCATTTATTAATCCATAAACAAGTAGTTATTGAGTACTTATTTCATGTCAGACTCTTTTCTTGGCATTGGTGAGACAACAGGAAACAAAGCAAAACTCCTTACCCTCTTGAAAATTTCACTCTAGGAAGCAGACAATAAGAACAGAATGTTATGCAATATCAGAGAAGTATGATCACAAGGTAGGATCAGGGGACAAAGAGTGAAGAGGCTGCTTTAAACAGGCTCATCAGGGAGGCAAGTTTGGGCAAGATTCCATTTGAAAAGAGATCAAAAGGAAATGAAAGAGTGTCTAGCACCGTGAAGACTTGATCTTTGTACTTCTCAGCCTCCAAAACTGTGAGAAATAATGTCTGTTGTCTAAGTCACCAAGTCTTGGTACTGTTGCTATAGCAGCCCAAATGGACTAAGATGGTACTGTTTGGAGCTTCAATGCCTGAGAGCAAGTGAGAATACTGGAAATGTTTGTTAACCACTTCAATTTCGCAGTAGTCATCAAGGCTCTGGACCCTTGAAAATATCATTGCAGTTTACAGAGAACAATTTAAGGAGCTGATGGGAATTCCACTAATGTGCTCAGGACAACCGCACTCACGATCTTTTAGTGATATGGTCTCTCCCCAGCACCCTCCTCAGAGCCTTAGCTACATCTTTATTCCGGAGAGTATAAATCAGTGGATTCAATGTGGGAGTGATGATGCTGTAGAACACAGAACCCACTTTGTCTTGCAGTGGAGTGCGCTGGGCCCTGGGCCTCATATATGAGAAGATGCAAGCGCCAAACCAGAGGGAAACCACAGTGAGGTGAGAGCTGCAAGTGGCAAAGGCATTTCTCTTACTCCCAGCTGCACGCATCCGAATGACCCTGTGGAGGATGAAGACATAGGACGCAGAAATCAAGAGGATGGGGAGAAGGAGGAGGAGGAGGGTGCTGATGTACACTGTGGCCTCATACACAGCGATGTCTCCACATACCAACTTCACAACAGCTGGAAACTCACAGTAGAAGTGGTGGATTTGTCGAGGCCCACAGAAAGGGAAGCGCATCAAGCTTGCCGTGTAAATTAGGGAGTTCAGGGATGCTCCCAGCCAAGACGTGGCGGCCATCATTAGCGTCACCTTTCCGTTCATGAGAACAGTGTAGCGCAGTGGATGACAGATGGCAACATAGCGGTCGTAGGACATGAAAGCTAGGAGAAGACACTCCGCACCTCCCAGAGTCAGATAGAGGAAGTGCTGGGTCGCGCAGCCCACAAAGGAGATGGACTTCTGGCCAGATAGGTAGTTGGTCGCCATCTTGGGGATGGTGGTAGAGACGTGCATCAGATCCACGAGGGAGAGCTGGCTGAGGAGGAGGTACATGGGGGTGTGAAGCCGGGGGTCCACGCAGATGAGGAGCAGGGTGAGGGTGTTGCCGCTCACAGCAATGAGGAAGACCACCATGGTCAAGCAGAAAAGGAAAAGGTGGGCGAGAGAGTCAGCAAAGAGCCCTTCCAGGACGAAGTCTGCCAGAGAGGACTGATTCCTCTGCCATGTCTCCCCGTCCTCAGCCCCTGGGAAACAGGAAGTGGAGATGAAACGTGGTATCAGGAATACTGGGGTTCATCCACCCTGACGATAAGCCTCTTTCGATCCACAGAAGAATTTTGAAGAATAACATTTTTCTGGTTCTAATTATTCGACAGCTCTGATTATTGAAATTTCTCTTTTTTAAAATAAGAGAACTTCAGATCTCTGCTCACAAATATGAATGATCACTCTGAAATTTCAGAATACCTAGACTCTATTAGTGCTAGACTTCTAAACAAGTCTCTCCTCAGTAAGGAAGATATATACATTCATATGTGGATATATACATATGTTCTTTTTTAAGTATATATACTTTATAGATACACTCTAAATGTTATATATGATATAAATATAATATTTATATACAGATCTTTTCTTACATCAGTCAGGGTTTAACCAGAAAAGCTGAACCACCAAGAGATTTACATACATACACATTTAATGGCTTGTATAGAAATTTGGCCTTACTTGACTGTGAAAGCTGTAAAGCTGTCACCTTCTATCTGATTCTAGAACTTGAACTCCATGAGGCAAGCAATCAGAAAGGGAAGATGGGTATAAAAGTGTGGTAGCTCAAGGTCAGGCTGGAACCCACAAACATGACATAAATCCCACAAAGCAGACTGAGACCCATGTCATTATTGTTGCCTCTGAAACTGGTGGCATGGTTTCTCTTGCACAAGCTGGAGCTGCTTAACAAGGCTAAATGCACAGTCCTGGCCCCGGAGTCAGAGAAACTAGAGGAAGATCTAGGGGAAGGCAGAGTAACTGCCTGTTCACAGCCGCCTCACTCCAGTGAGGGGAGTCAGCACATCAGCAACAACGGATGCTTCCCCCTGCCCTCTCAATCTTCCTGAGAATCTCTTAACCAGAAACTCACGGCAATGGGAATTCTAGTAAATGTAGTTCATCCTAGCCAAGATGACATATTAAAAAACTCCAGAGTTCATCTTCAGTATATTTGGCAAACATATACTTAACACATCTCCTTAAATGACACATCGCCCCCAAATAAACACAACACAGCCATCCTTCTGCTCATGTAACTTTCCTGCACACCACCAAAAATATGCAAATATTCACAGCGAAGAAAGGAAGAAAGATCCACTACTGTGGTCCACAAAATGAGTCATCCTTTCCAACCGCTAACCTCTTCTGTGGATGCCGGCCTTCTTTCTCAGTGCTGTTCATGCCAATGGACTCCCAGAGTTGCTATAGCAGCACGGATAGAGGCTCTACATGGGCTCAACAACATGGGCTTGTAGTCGCCATGGCCAGTCTAGCCACCACTGAGTGCCCATCTGCCAGCAGAGCCCCAGCTCTGAGCCCCTGATATGACATCATCCCATAGTGCTATCAGACACTTGGTGATAGACTGATGATACTGGATAGCTTCCATTATTGAAGGGACTTTACTTTTTTCTTATTGGAGTTGACACTTTGGATACAGATTTGCCTCCTTTCCCTAGAGCACTGCTGCCAAAATGACCATCTATGAACATACACAATGCTCTGTTCACCATGTTATTCCGTGAAGTAATGTTATTACTGCTGAATAAGGAGCTCATTTCACAGCAAATGAAATGTGGGGATGGGCCCATGCTGAAGGAATCCATTAGTCTATTCCATATTCTCCAGCATCCTGAGACAATTGACCAGACAGACTTCTGAAGACTCAGTTACAGCAACTGGCAGTTGACAACACCTCATATTGCTGGGGCATTGTCCTCTAAGATGTGGTATATGTTCTGAATTTCTCTATCAACTTATGGTGCTGTTTCTTCTATTGCAACAGTTCATGGGACAGAAATCAAGAGGTGGAAGTGGGAATGAGTCCCCCACTGTACCATTTATAACTAGGATCCACTGCCAAATTTTTTACCCTCACACTTTTAGGCTCTGCTAGTTACAAAGGAAGGAATTCCTTCATCAGGCAACACAATTTCATTTACTGAGAGCTGAGACTGCCACTTTGGACTCTTCTTATCACTGAATCAACAAGCAAAGAAAGTTACTCTGCTAGTGGTTGTGATAGATCCTGACTAGCAAGGGAAAACTGAGTTGCTACTACATGGGAATAAGGAGGAACAAGTCTGGAATTCAGATTTTCTAGGGTGCACTCTGTATTCAAATGTCCAGTGATGAAAATCAGTGGAAAATCACAACAACCCAATTCAGACAAGACCGCTAATGGCCCAGATCCTTCAGGAGTGAAGGTTAGGGCTGCTCCCCACCCAGCAAGTAACCACGACCCACTGAAGACAAAGGGAATATGGAATGGGTTGTGAAAGAAGGTATTTAGAAAAAAAAAAAACCAGTCATGACTGTGTGAGCAGCTGCAGAATGAAAACTCACAATATTATAGGCATTTCGTACTTATTGATATGTGAATATCTTATGTATAGATATATTTACTAAATATTTCTGTTTATTCCACTCAGTCATCCCTTTGTCTAACATAAGATATATTAATATGGTTAGCTTCATATCTCAGTATTTAAGTTACAGGACATAAAAGGAGAGTAAGAATTAGGAGTAAAATTAATTTCACCTTTTTTATGGGAAAAAGGTTAGTGTGTTTTATTTGTTCCTCTTTGGAGAGGGTTTCATGGTTTTTAGCTGTACGTGGGATAGTTGTATCCAGGTAGGTGGAAGGGTATGTTGATATTGCCTTTGTTTGAAGATTAAGTATAGTTTAAAGAGAGGTGCATGGGTGCCAAGGCGACACATAACAAACCCACCATAATTATGTATCTGAAAACAGGAAAGATAAGACCTAGGAAGACCTGAGAGCATGAAAATTACAAATCAGGCTGATATAGCCAGGATCACAACATTTAATCGGCCAGATTTCCCAATAGGCCCTTTACCTAATTCTCACATAAATACTGATCAGAATAAGAGCTCAATCTCCACGGTGAAAGTGAACTTTAAAAAAAAAAAGTCTAAATTGATCCCCAAATACCCACCCTATCTCTCTTTGTGTTTTTCCTTCTAAGCATCTTCCTGGATCTTCATGTATTCCAGATTACTTACTTTTTAGAGTGAAGAACTTGGGATTGGATGTATTCTTCAGGGTGTAATTTGACCAGTAATCTCTCTCCATTTCATGCAGCAGAGGAGCATCTTTAGGGCCTTACACTGTTATTTCAAACTCAGCTTCCTGTGGTCTGACAGCCCAGTGTTCCCCACATTCCCTCTGGTCATTCCAGCCCCATCCATACATTTCCCTTTACTTAAGGATCCATATACTTCCCTCTTTCCTCATTAGTTTCTGTATTTCTCTGTAAATCTCCATAGCATCATAAATTTTCCCATTGTCTGATTCATGTCTCTCTTCCTCCCATAGGAACTTCACTAATAATTTCCCTAGTCTGATTTATGTCCCTCAAGAGACTTTCCTCTGCCTTCTCAGACTGCTTTCCTCACGGAATCACCAATCGTCACCCTGTAACTTGAGGGTTCCAGTAATATGCTGACAACGCCAGAGGATGCCTTAGTTTCAAGGAAAAGTTTCTTGTGGGGAACACAAGTGCAATAGTGAAATAGAGGGTGCAGAATAGTTCCACACTGACACACACATTAGCTACTGAACATCCAAACAGGGCCTTTCTGAGATGTTCATCAGATTCCCATCATAACTCTTAACACTGCCATTTACTGAGGAACAGCATAGAGGATATCATCTACACAGACTTTGTTGTTTACACTGAATCTTTGAATGACAGAGCGTCAGCAGGAGCAAGACAGCATGTAATTCTGGAACACTCTTGCAAAATGTATTCAGATGTTGAACTCCATCATCATGCATCAGCACAAATTAAGTAACTAAACTTTTCTTTAATCTGTTAGTTGAACCTTTGAATCATGCATATGCTTTCTCTGCCCCCAAACATATGAGCCACCTCTCCATCCAAAGATAGCAATAAGCACTTGAATCATAACAATTTACATTAATGTTTCCTGGTTAAGAAGCTATACTTAATACCAGTGTCATCATCAGTGAGTCCAAAGTCAAAAGAAAAATGTTTTGAATTTCATGTTCTATTGGATCATTCAAGGCACTCTCTTCTTAGCTTTACACCTCCTTTCCCATTTAATGAAGTAAAAATCTGGCTCTAGCACTGGTGTTTTGAGAATAAGCCCCTTCCTGATGACATGACATTTCCTCAGCAGGAATCATGACAGCTAGAACGAGGAAAGACTTGGCCTGACGTGAGCCAATCGTGAAGAAAGAGGAGCATCATCTGTGAGAAATAAAACTTCCTAAACCCAGAGGATCTATGTCAGCTGAGGCAAATGGGGGACACTAAGTACATGGCATCAGGGATTCCCACCCAAAGGACACATCCTAAATCTCCTCTGGAAACCATTACTCAGGATGCCAATTAGGCTTGCATTGTGCATGAGATAAGCATTCCCAAAGGGCTTTGCTTGAAGTTTGTTTGTAGGGGTCAGGGGACTGCGATATTTTGAGGACTGTGGCTCAGAAGATAACATGGGAATTTCATCTCCAAGGGCTAGTTAACCGTGGAGAGAAACAGTTCCTAGAGTCCCTGGTTTATTTTACCATCTTGAAACCCAGACTCTCTTGCCCCTTTCCATCCAACCGTTTGGAGAAAACAGTCTGAGAAAGATCGTGTCCCTGTTGCCCACAGGACCCAGTGGAGGGTTTCCCCATGTGCCATAGCACAGGAGAAAAGGTAAGGCATGGAGAGTGGTGATTACCGGTAACCCTTCCCATCCTTGCTGTTGGTTATTCTCCAGTTTCTTAGACTACATCGGTATAACATGTGCCAAGACTTCAGATACAGAATTTTTTAAAGTGGTGTAGCTATACATCTCCTCCTCATTTACTCCCATCTCGGTTATGCTCGGCTCTCCCTCTCCATTACCGTTACCATTAGAGGCGAAGGATCTATTGAGATATCCTTTGCTTCTCCTTCTCAACTCAGATACTGAAATGTCTTATTTCACTGAGTTTATTTTGTTTATTCTTTGAGTAGATTTACTGTATCACCACTTTCTTCAAAACTTCTGTCTAAGGATTTACTTGGTGCTCTCATTCTTACGAGCGTATAATATCCTTCTAATTAAAGTAGTTACAGCATTTATGGATTGATTTATTGACCAGTATTCAGTGATCATCTGCTAAGTCCCAAGCATTGTATTGTGTACAGTAACGAACAAGCAAGCATGCGCGCTCTTCCCCCATAAGACCGAGAGAGAGAACAAGTAAGTAAACAAACACACTACATCATGTTGGCTTAACGGTTTGTATTAGTCAACATTCTTCAAATGCCAATGACATTTAACAAACCTTACACTATCTTAAGGGAAGGTTGTGGGATCACAGCAGTGAATGGGGTAGAACTCATCTGTGCACCAGCTAGAGCCAATTACTTGAATCATGTCAGTGCCTTCTTTTCCCATCTTTCATCTTGGCTTGGGTCTCTGATCTCATTCTCTCAGACATTTTTAGATGGAGAGTACCCATACAGCTGGAAGCTCTCATGCCATGTTTTTAGCTTGAAATACAATACTCCTCCACCTCCAACTGAGAAAACTCCAGGGAAGAAATCTGTCCAGCAGTGTAGCCCTGTGGCCACCCCCTTGGAGCAATCGCTCTGTGTCAGAGCCTGCAGTAAAAAGGACAGACCTCCCTGGCACAGGTCTCTTGCAGTGGTTGGAGAGGTGGGGTGGTGATAGAACAAGGGAAACAGAGATTTGGAATGGAGTAGTATTACAAAGGAAGTGTGGTTGTGAAGGGGTGACGTTAGAAGTAGGCAAGGAGAGCGTGAAAGACGAAACAATGCATATCCATTGCTAAATGACGATAAAGAAGAATTTACTGTGCTGCGGTAAAACAGGGAGGTCACTGTCACCAACTGGGTCACAGGGGAAAGCCTCTTTTTAAACTGCCATCTAAGCCGAGATCTCTGAATTGAGATAAGGATTATCCAGAAGATTGAAGGTAAAAAGAGATCCAGATAAAGTCAAAGATGTACAAAATCCTTAAGTTGAAAAAAAAAATCTTGATGTAATTAAGGAGCTGAAAAGAAGGCAGTCTGACAGTGGATGCAATTGCAGAGCGAAGTAGGAGAGGCCAGGATGGATATAAGCATGAGGAAAAGGGGGAAGAAAGAGGGCGGGGAGGAAGGGAGGGAGGGAGAGGTAAGGAAGGAGGGAAGCTAGAAAAACCAAAGAAAGGGAGGGGGAGGAAGGGAAAGGAGAAAGGAAGGGAAAAAAGCAAAGTCCAGTAAATTGTATTCAAAGAAAAATGTGAGCTCTTAGAAAGTTTTAAAATAAGGAAGCATCAAGATTCAACCACTCGAAGCTGGGGAAAAGAACTGCCTTGACCTGGATCCAAGCCAGGCCAGGAATAGTGCCTTTTCCCACCAGCCAAACTGGAAAACCAGTTTGGAGTGCTGGGTGTAATCCTCAGAAGAGCCTCACCTCAATGGTGAGGAATAATTCTACCTAGACTAAACCCTGTTGTGGTTCTACTTAACAAATCCCAAAAGCAAAACCCAAAAGGATCAGATTCCCAATAACTGCATTCCAGGAAAAAAAAAAAAAAAAAGCTCAAGAATATTTTTAGGAATACAAAACTATCTAACACACAAGATAAATTTTACAATGTCTAGCATTCAATAAAAAATAATAATAATAACCAGGCTTGCAATTAAACGAAATGAATAGAAAAATCAGTGACTTAAAGTCTACTCAGAACCGCTACTCAATAGACAATTTGCAATATTCTATTGACTATATTGATTAGATCAGACAGAACCCTGGTGGTCTAGTGGTTAGGATTCCAGGCTTTCACTGCTATGGCCCCAGGTTCAATCCCTGGTAGGGGAACTGAGATCCTGCAGGCCACAGGACACAGCCAAAAGCAAAAAAAGACAAAGACATTAAATAATTCATTATAACATATTCCATACTTTCAAAATGATAGAGGAAAGATTAAATATGTTAATAAAGACATTTTAAAGAAGATAAAACAGAAGCACGCACACACACAAGTTGCTAGCGTTAGCTACAATGTCAGAAATGAAAAACACATTAGAGGATCAGCAGCAGACAGGACATTGCAAAAGGAAATATTGACACATAAAGACTTAGCAATAGAAGCTATAAGAAATGAAATAAGGTAGAAAAACTAAAAAATTAATGAACAGAGTATCTGTGAACTTTAGGACAACCTCAAATGGCCTAATTAATATATGTATAATTGGAGTATTGAAAGAGAGGAAAAAGGACAGAGAAAATATTTGAAGAAATAATAAGCGCTATTCACTAACTAGACCTAATTGAGAACATCCCATTCAACAAAAGAATAATACACATCTTTCAAGTGCATATGAAACATTTATCAAGATACATCCTGTCACAAATGGCAGGATTTCCTCTGAGGCTGAATAACATTTTTTTGTATGTACACACCACACTTTCTTTATCCACTCGCCTGAAAACGGACATTTGGGCTGCTCCCGTGTCTCGGCTATTGTCAATGCTGCTGCGGTGAACATGTGAATGCAGGTACATCTTTGAGGTACTGATTTCAGGTCCTTTGGACATAGAGTCAGGAATGGAATTGCTAGATCACATGGTAGTTCTATGTTTACTTTTTTGAGGAACCTCTGTTCTGTTTGTCGTAATCTTTTATTCTCTTGATAATAGCCATCCAAACAGGTGTGAGTTTTGTGGTTTCGACGTGCATTTCCCTGATGATTGTTCATGTTGAGCATCTTTTCTTGTAAATGATTTTTGGGAAAATGTCTTCAGAAAAATGTCTCTTCAGATCTTTCGCCCATCCTTAACAAGATCATTTATTTTGGGGTATTGAGCTGTAGCAATCCCTTATATATTTTGATATTACCTGGTGGGCTACAGTCTTTGGGGTCACAAAGAATTGGACATGACTGAGTGACTGAGCACAATCCTTTATCAGATTGAGGTTTAAAAATATTCTTTGGAAAAATGTCTCTTCAGACCTTTTGCCTATCCTTAATAAGGTCATTTATTTAATCTTGCTTTTGAGTTGTAGGAATTTCTTATATATTTTGGTTATTAATCCTTTATCAGATTATGGTTCAAAAATATTTTCTCTCACTCTGCAGGTTGCCCTTTCATTTTGTTGATTAATTCCTTTGCTATGCAGAAGCTTTTTATTTTGATATAATCTTTCTTGTTTGTTTTTGCTCTTGTTGCCTGTGCTTTTTGGAGTCATATTCAAGAAGTCATTACCAAAGCCAATTTTAAGCTTTTTCTCTATTCTTCTAGAATTTTTATCTTTCGGGTCTTACATTTAACTACTTAACCATTTTTAGTTGATTTTTGTGTGTGGTCTATGATAAGGACTTGATTTCTTCTTTTTTATGTGTATATCCAGTTTTCCAAAAACCACTTATTGAAAAGGCTTATAATTTTCCCCACTGTATTGAAAAGTAATTAACCAAAATGCCAAATTTAAAATTACTTTTAAACTTGGTATAGCTGTTTAAAGATCCAATAGCTGAAATAAAGTAAAACTTTAAATATTTTATTAAACCAAAAGAAGGCAGGAAAATAGTAACAAAGAAAAAACCAGAAAGGAAAAACTTGTTTTTAATTTTTCTTTTTGGCTGCACTGCACAGCATGTAGGATCTTAGTTTCCCAACCAGGGACTGAACCCACCCCCCCTGCACTGGGAAGCCAAGTCATAACCACTGAACCACCAGGGAAGTCCCCGGGGGTGGGGGGGGGATTTAAGCAAATTCCAAAATATCCATTTTCATTAAGTGAAGACATGCATTGGAGAAGGAAATGGCAACCCACTCCAGTATTCTTGCCTAGAAAATCCCAGGGATGGGGGAGCCTGGTGGGCTGCCGTCTATGGGGTCGAACAGAGTCGGACACGACTGAAGTGACTTAGCAGCAGCAGCAGCAAAAAGTCTTTCACTACCCACAAAGTGACAACTTGTTTGAAAGGAGACTCAGACCAAAAGCCAGAGGTTTTTACAATGGATAAAGAAGCACGACTTGAAAGTATGTGCATCATGCTGAATGAGAAACCAAGAATGAGATGACCTGTCTACAAGCATTCTGCAGGCCTGCACCACGACACCAGTAACGGCAGAACTGGGGAAGAACGGGTTCATTCAGAGGACCACGGTCCCCTTGATTCAGGAAATCTTTCCCACTGCAGAATCACCCATCTCCTGCATTCTTTCTTTCAGCCCTGAAAGGAGCCCAGTTCAGTTCAGTTCAGTTCAGTCGCTCAGTCGTGTCCGACTCTGCGACCCCATGAATCGCAGCACGCCAGGCCTCCCTGTCCATCACCATCTCCCGGAGTTCACTCAGACTTACATCCATCGAGTCCATGATGCCATCCAGCCATCTCATCCTCGGTCGTCCCCTTCTCCTCCTGCCCCCAATCCCTCCCAGCATCAGAGTCTTTTCCAATGAGTCAACTCTTCGCATGAGGTGGCCAAAGTACTGGAGTTTCAGCTTTAGCATCATTCCTTCCAAAGAAATCCCAGGGCTGATCTCCTTCAGAATGGACTGGTTGGATCTCCTTGCAGTCCAAGGGACTCTTAAGAGCCTTCTCCAACACCACAGTTCAAAAGCATCAATTCTTCGGTGCTCAGCCTCCTTCACAGTCCAACTCTCACATCCATACATGACCACTGGAAAAACCATAGCCTTGACTAGACGGACCTTAGTTGGCAAAGTAATGTCTCTGCTTTTCAATACTATCTAGGTCACCAAGAATTAAGGGCTGGACTCTCAGCATCCAGACTCCAGAGGAGCTCTGATTTTCTTTCTTTCCTGAGAGTCTCTACTGGCTGCCTGAATGCTGATACCTTCTAGGTCATCAGTATGGGTATTCTATTACAAACATCTTTCCAAAATTTCTTATGATTCTTCAGTTACCTGGATTTCTTCATTGTATCTCTTTTCTACTCTTTTTGGTCATTTCACACCACCTTAACATTTTTCAGCATACCAAAGGAAGACGTTTAAAGCAAGTCTTTAAAGCATTAATAGTAACAATGTATTGGGTGGTTATTGCACACCTAAGAGTGAATCTATAATGACAAGGGAACAAGGACTGGGAATCAACACTGTTTCCAAGTCTTTCAGCAACATGAAATAACACTATTGGAAGGTAGATTCAGATTTTTCAAAATGTATATTGTAAACTCTATGGCCTGACTCAAAAGCTTTTAAAAGAAGTACAAAAAATAAGTGCGATAAAATCAACTTTATTTTTTAAATAATAAAACTAGAGAAGGCAGAAAAGGGAAGAAATAGAAGAAACTAACAGAAAACAGCTAGCAAAATGGTATATTTTAATCCAACTATACATAGTAACTTTAAAGGTGAGTGGTTTAAAGTAACAGTTAAGAATTGACAGACTGTTTAGGAAAAAAAGCAAGACTCGACTATATGAGGACGTATTAGTCATGGTTCTTCAGTAAAACAGAACTAATACATCACTGGCCACTGGCTCCTGTGCTCATGGAGGACAAGAAGTTCCACAACCTGCTGAGAGCTAAAAAAACAGGAAAGCTGGTGGTTTAATTCTGTCCACGTCCAAAAGCCTGAGAACCAGGAGAGCTGATGGCATAAGTTCCAGTTGAGGTCCAGAGGCCCACGAATCAGAGGGTTGATGATGTAAGTCCCAGCCCAAGTCTGAAGGTCTGGGAACCAGGAGCACTGATGTCCAAGGGCAAAAAAAGATGAATGTCCCAGTTTAAAACAGAGAATAAATTGGCCCTTCCTCTGACTTTTTGTTCGGGTCTCAACTAACTGGGCGATGCCTACCTGCCATGGTGACTGCAATCTTCTTCAATCAGTCTGTGGATTCAAATGTTAATCTCTTCTGGAAACACCCTCACAGACACACCAAAAGATGTTTTACCAATGGATAATGTTTTCTGGGCATCCCTTAACTCAGTTGACACATAAAACTAACCATTACAGTGCTCTATGAGCCACCTATTTTAATATCATAAAAGAATACTTCCAGTTTCAGCTCCGACATGTAAAGAATTTGGAAATCATAACACATCATTATGATGTGAAAAAGATGAAGAGACTGAAAATCATTGGCTTTTGGGGGGGCCCATCAGAGAACTGAGGTTGCATGGCAAACTTGCACCCCCAAATCTGGAAAGACAGACAAATCCACAGACTCGAAGCTGAGATCTGCTTAACAGAGAACCAAAATCCACCGGTGCCATCACCTAGTGGGCATACTTAAATGACAGTTTTGACAGATCGCTGGTAGCGCAGTGTGGTCTAGCTTAAAAGTAAGAAGCTTTGGGGGAGCTGCAGTATTGAGAGAGCTGCCTATTTTCCTGGATTTTGCCTCCAGGCACCCCACCAGATTCTCAGAGTGAAAAACTGAGAACAATCCCCTCCTGGCTTTAGGCAGGGGGGGAACGGAGAAGGCAATGGCACCCCACTCCAGTACTCTTGCCTGGAAAATCCCATGGACGGAGGAGCCTGGTAGGCTGCAGTCCATGGGGTCGCTAAGAGTCGGACACGACTGAGCGACTTCCCTTTCACTTTTCACTTTCATGCATTGGAGGAGGAAATGGCAACCCACTCCAGTGTTCTTGCCTGGAGAATCCCAGGGATGGGGGAGCCTGGTGGGCTGCCTGCCGTCTATGGGGTCGCACAGAGTCGGATACGACTGAAGTGACTTAGCAGCTTAGCAGCAGAGGAGCAGAAATCCCAGGAGATCTGTGCACAGTGCTTTCCGCAACAAAGGCTAGCCTCTGGAGGAAAAGGCTTTGGCAGAACTTTATCCAGGGCCCCACCGAGTGGGCAGCTTACAGCGCCAGTGCATGTACCCACCGATCCTTGGGGGGCAGGGGAAAAGGCTCGGTTAGCATCGGAGATGGTCAACAGCACCTCGAGGGAGTTCCCTGGCAGTCCAGTGGTTAAGACTCCATCCTCTCACTGCCAAGGGCCTGGGTTCAATCCCTGGTGGGGGAACTAAGCTCCCACAAGCTGAGAGCACAGCCAGAAAAAAAAAAAAAATCACTTTGAGAAAGCACAGGATAAACAGTGGTTGCCAAACTGTCTTCTGGGGAGGCTTCACTGCTACTCCCAGAGCTAGTTTCCCTGGTGAAGAAGTGTGTTTACTGTCTTACAATTCTGGAGGCTGAAAGTCTGAGATCAAGGTGTTGGCAGGGCCAAGCTCCCTCAGAAGCTTCAAGGCGAGGATTCTTCGCCTTTTCCAGCTTCTGGCAGCCCTAGGCTTTCCCTGCCTGGGGACAGCATGACTCCAGCCTCTTCCACGGCCATCTTCCCTCTGTGTCCCGTGGCATTTCCACGTGCGAGCATCTGTGTTTACGAGATTCCCTCTAAGGATATCAGTCATATTGGATTAGGACCCACCCTAACAGCCTCATCTTTTTAATTAATTTTTATTGGAGTATAATTGCTTTACACTGTTAAGTCTCTGCTGTACAACAAAGGGAACCAGCTATATGTATATGCATGTCCCCTCTTTTTTGGATTTCCTTCCCATGCAGGCCATCACACTAATGGCCTCATCTTAATTTCCAAATAAGGTCACACTCAGACTGTGAGTCCTAGCTGTGATATCCTTTTCTTTGGAGGACAGAAATCAACTCATAAGAGCAAGTATCTTGGAGAGTTAAGGAGAACTCAGCAGAGATCACTGAATGAGGGGGACTGCTCAGGCTGAAAAGGGAGACAAGCCAGGATGGGCTGGGACATAGGAGGGGAGAGGGGTTAGGGAGGGGGCTGGAAGTTTTGTTAAGAAGCTGTGTTAAATGACTGCCAGAACATCTATTCAAAGTCGAGAAGGAAACACATTAAAATGGTTAATAGCAGTGGTTATTAGCAGTACTTTTAATTTTCCATCTCTGCTGTGAAAGTCACATGGGGGCATTACGTGAAAAGGCTGCTGCTGGGCTGCTATGTCGCTTCAGTCGTGTCCGACTCTGTGCAACCCTGTAGAAGACAGCGCACCAGGCTCCACCGTCCCAGCGATTCTCCAGGCAAGAACACTGGCGTGGGTTGCCATTTCCTTCTCCAATGCATGAAAGAGAAAGTGAAGTGGCTCAGTCGCGACCCCATGGACTGCAGCCCACCAGGCTCCTCCGTCCATGGGATTTTCCAGGCAAGAGTACTGGAGTGAGGTTAGCCCAGCGCAAATACTTAACAAGTGTTTCCCAACATTTGCCAGATGATGTTAACAACCTTGTGCACACAGTATACGAATCTGACAAAGGGAAAGCACAGTGAACGCTTGGAGGCAGAGACATGGCTGGGTGAAGAGACAGCCCAGGCAGAGGAGGGGCAAGCTGCCTCAGTTTTCCAATCCAGGAGAAGGCGAGATACCGGCACTTACTGGAAAGAAAAGGAAGTACATGACTGAACAGAAAGAGAGTCTATAAATCTATCAAATTTTGGCAAAAAAGTGAGATAAACCTACACTGTGGGATATCCTCGCTATGTAAGCACTGGTTAGGACACGTCAGCCTGCAAATGACCAAAACGCAACTGAAACTGCCTCACACAAGGAGCAACAGTCCCATATAACAAGAAATTCAGGATTCGGGAGATTCCAGCTGCTTCATGAAGCCAACAAAGACCACATTTCTCCTTCCAAGTCCACGGTTACCATGCTCCTCTTACTCCAGTACAGCTGCTGATGCCGGATGAGCTATGTCTTCCCAAACATCTCTTTCTAAAAGCTAAAGAACTTTCCCCAGAAGCACCCTGGGGGATTTCTCACCCGACCTCACTGGCCAGGATTCCCTCCCATGGGCCTGCCTCTCCTGGAGCACTTGGAGTGCACATCCCGAACAGTTCAATTAGGAAGAAGCAGAAGAGAGGGAGGGAAAAGTGCTCAAAGCGGCTACCGGAAAGGTACCCCACGGGGTCTTCCACATCTGCCTACACACAGGACATGCAGGGGCTGAACAGAACATGAGGCTGCCATCTGAATGAACCACCCAGGATGGAAACGCGTGAAGTCAAAGATGAGGGCCAAGCAATGAGTGTCCCCAGCCTGGGGTACAAGGCGAAGAGAATCACCTCATTTCCCACCAGTCACTGGGGGGATGACTACAGATGCTAATGGACTCAACCAGAAAAACGGCCGGAGGTGCGAGCTGGACGAGCAGGGGAACGTGTGCAGGTGCTCCCCATCCACGGCGTTGTAGAAGGAGACCTCCCCAGCCCCGTGATCCAGGAAAACTCCCACCCGCTGGAGAGCTGGCTCTCGCTTGCTAGGACTCACGGAGGTGCCTGACAGGGGCCGGCAGCCAGCAGAACTCCAGCAAACAGCCCAGATTCCCGCCTTGGGGCACATTGTGGAGCCACCAGGGGTCCCCATGATGTCCTCCCGACACACCCCCGCCGCCACCTCCAGGCTGCCTCGGTTCTCAACTTCCCAGTAATGTCTCCCTGAAGTGAAAACATTTTTCCCCAAAACGCAGGGTAAGTGCTGAAATCGCTCCACAAAGCCTGTGGTCCTCTGCGGATTCCTCCATCCGGTGGCGTAGCTCCATGCTGTAAAAAACAGTGGCCAAGAACTGGCTGATGCCCCGTTTTTCACGTATCTCCCTTCCTGGGAGAAGACAAGTTTGGAATGAGCGGTGTCCTCAGCCAGAGTTACAGCCACTGCAGAGAAAATGAGAGCTGAGATCAGTGATGAAGAGCTGACCACGAACCCTGCTCCAGAAATGCCCATCTGTCCCAGCTTCAGTTCCATCCTTCTCCTCCTATTAAGTACTGTTAGGAATGAGACACCTCACTGCCCCCTCAACTGCTCCTCAGCTGGACCTAGCAGGCCACAGTTTGCATTAGCAACCTGAAGTCTTCATTTCCCTTCGGCTCTCAGACTACAGCCTAGAAAATGGGAGCTTATTATTCCTTGGCCCCAAGTCTTCACCATCAACATAAAATTTGGAGAAACAATAATGCTGACTTGCTGAATCCGTACCAGAACCAAGGCTGTCACCTGGCTGGTTCTTTGTACAGGAACACACAGGTGTCATCCCAGGTCTCTCTCCACTGGTTCTAGTGGCTTGCTGGCCATCTCTACAAGCCCCCGGCAGGTAACTCAAAACCGAATTCAGAGCCTCAAAGTCCCCCTCCCTTCTCTTGAGACTAATCCTCCCTCACAAGCACACATCTTGTTTTCTCTGCTCTCTAAGGCTTAAGGACATGACCTTCACCCAAATGCTCATACTTGGAAATCTTAACCTTATTTGATTCTTCTTCCCCTCTGACCCTCGTTGGCTAATGAATCACCAAGTCCTATCAATTCTGCCTCTGAGATGGTCCCTCGGGTTCTTCCCTTCCTCTCCCATCGCCATTGTCTGCCTTCAGACCTTCAGCAACTGTATCTGTAACTTCCTCCCTGGCCTGCCTCCTAATTCTCTTCCCTCCCAAACCTTCCACGTCTCTTCAGTTTGCTGAGAGCTGTGTTTTGTTTTTCTTAATCGACATAGATGTTAGATTTTGACAAAGGTTTCTTTTTCCTGCATCTACTGAGGTAATCAAATTGATCTTTTTTAAAGTGCTAATGTGGTAAGTTATACTGATTTGCAAATATTAAACCAAACCTGCTTTTCTGCGATAAATCCCATTTGGTTGTGATGTATTATACATAATTGAATTCAACTTGCTAAAATTTTCTTTCAAATTCCTCTGTCATGAGGGACATTGACCTATAGTTCACTTTACTTGTAATATCTTTGATTTTAGTATCATGGTAATGCAGGTCTTATAGAACAAGTTGGGAACAGTCTCTTCAATTTTTTGTTAAGAGTTTGTATAGAATAAATATTTCTTAAATGTTTGGTGAAATCACCAGTGAAGCCATTTGGGAAGGTTTCTAACTATAACATGAATAAAACTATTCCAGTTATCTATTTTCTCTTGAGTCAGCTTTGGTCATTTGAGTCTTTTAAGGACTTTGTCCATTTCTTCCATGCTGTCAGATTTATCAGCATAAAGTTGCTCATAATATTTCCTTATTATCCTTTTAGCATCTACAGAAGCTGTAGTGATGATGCCCCTCTCATTCTTGATACTAGTAATATCTTTTTTTCTTCCAGTCATTCTGTTTAAAATATATTTCAATAAAATTTAAATTCTCAAACAGATAACTTTTGGTTCCACTAATTTTTCTGCTGTTTTTCTGTATTCTATTGCAATAATTTCTGCTCTGATTTTTAATTGTTTCCATCCTGTTTCTTTAGGGCTTTATCTGCTCTTCTTTTTCTAATGTCTTATGGTAGAAACTGGTATCACTGGTTGAAGAAATTCCTTTGTGTTACATGTGATTAGTGCTATAAATTCCCTCTTAAGTATTGCTTTAGTGGTACCCCACAAATTTCTTTTCATTCAAAGTACTTCCTGACTTGCCTTTTGATTCACCTTTAGCTCATGGATTATTGAGAAGTGAGTCATTTAGCTTCCTAACATTTGGGGACTTATCAAAGCTTTTTGTTTTTGTTTTTACTGATTTCAAAATGCACTGTAGTCAAAGGACATATTTTGCATGGCCTGAATCCTTTTGAATGCTGTAGCCCACAGGCTCCTCTGTTAATGGGGATTCTCCAGGCAAGAATACTGGTGTGGGTTACATGTCCTCCTCCAGGGGATCCTCCCAACCCAGGAACTGAACGCAGGTCTCCCACATTGCAGGTGTATTGTTTACCATCTGAACCACCAAGGAAGCCCTTTGAATACTGATGTCTTATGGCCCACCTTGTTCTACCCTGGGAAATGTTCCATGTACATGCAAAAAGAATGTGTATTCTGCTGTTGTTTGGGGCAGTATTCTATAAATAACAGAGTGGTCAAGTTGACTGATAGTTTTATTCAGTCTGTCTTTGATGATTTTCTGCCTACTTGTTCTAAAATTTATTTTTAAAAGGTATTGAAAATTCCAACTGCAATCGTGAATGTATCTATTTCTCCTTGCAGCTCTATTAGTTTTTGCTTAATATATTTTGAAGCTCTGTTGTTAACTGTATAAATGTTTAGAACTGATATATCCTCCTGATAAACTGACCCAGTTATCATTAGGAAATGACTTTCTTCATCTCTGGTAATATTCCTTGCTCTGAAATCTATTTGATAATAACATAACCAATAGACTTTTGACCAATGTTAGCATGATGTATCTTTTCTCATAACATGTATGGGTCTTTGTATTTAATGTGTGTTTCTAGCAGCATACAGTTAGTTGGATCTTTCATTTTTTTATCCAGTCCAATCAGTCTCTCCCTTTCAATTAGGATATCCAGACCATTTATACTTAATATGATTAGGTTTGTACCCATCATCTTGCTATATTTTCTACTTGTCCTTTTTTCCTCTTTTTTGCCTTCTGTCTGATTAACGAAGTATTTTTTTAATAATGATTCCACCTTATCTACTTTGTTGACTTATTAGCTATAACTTTGTTTCTAGTGGTTGCCATACAGTTTACAAAGGTACACCTTTCACTTAACAACCTACCTTCAAGTGATATTGTACCACTTCACATGTAAGAATGTATAACAGTATACCTTCATTTCTCCCCTCCCAACATTCATGTTCTTGTTGTTATAAAATAAAATAATATATTATTTTCTGCTTGTTTAAACAACTACTGTATTTGTCAAGCTTCTCCATAGAAACAGAACCAATAGGATATGTGGGTACTTGCAGAGATTAGAAGGAACTGGCCCATGTGATCATGCTGACTGCCAAGTCCAAATCCATGGTGTGTAACAGCAGCAAGACCCAGGGGAAATTAATGTTCCAGTTCCTTCCACAGGAAAGAACCAAAGGCAGGAAGAACCAAAGCTGCAGATGGAGTCTGAAGGCAGTCTGCTGTAAAAGTCCCTTGTTCATGGGGGAAAGTCAGCCCTTTTGTTCTACTCAGGCCTTTAACTGACTAGGGATTAGGCTTGCCAACATTATGGAAAGCAATCTGCTTTCCTCAAGTTTCCTGATTTATATGTTAACCTCATCTAAAAACACTCTCACAGCAACACCCAAAACAACGTTTGACCAAATATCTGAGCACCCAATCAAATTACCACCGGCATTAGCCATCCCTATCATCTTTAATGAGACGTAAATAATGACAAAAATAGATATTTCTTTACATCATTACCACTTTGGAAGACCTTTTATTCCTTTGTATAGATCTGACTTCTATCCAGTATCATTTTCCTTCTGCTTGAAGGACTTCCGCTAACATTTCTTACAGTGCTGGTCTGATAAACTCCTTCAGTTTCTGATATCTGCAAACATCTTTATCTCACCTTTGTTTCTGAAGTGTATTTTTGCCAGGAATAAAATTCTAGGTAAACAGTCTTTTTCTTTCAGCCTTTTAAAGTTCTTGCTCACTAGCACTGCTTCCAATGAGCATTGAGATGTCATCTTTATCTTTGTTCCACCTTGTTCTTTTCTAGTTGTTGCATCTAAAATTTCACCTTTGTCACTGGTTTTGGTGTGGTTTTCATCATCTTCCTCATTTAGAACTTGCTAAATTTCTTAGATGTGTGTGCTTACAGTTTTCATCAAATTTGGAAAGTTGAGTCACTGTTTCTCCAGCTGTTTTTCTGTCTCACCCCTATTCTTCTGCTCTCCCTGAGGGATCCCAGTTACCAGACAAAAGGCTGCATGAAGGTGGCCCACAGCTCACTGAGGAGGCTTTCATTTTTTTTTTCCCTCTGTTTTATTTTGCATAGTTTTGACTGCTCCATCTTTTCAAGTTCGTGTCCAATCACCTATTAGCCCCAACCAGCTTATTCTTCATCTCATAGTTTTCATCTCCAGAAGTCAGATCTGGGTTGTTTTTTTAAAATATCTCCCCTGTCCATAATATGCATCTTTACAAAATAGTTGCAATAACTGTTGCAATAATGTTCTTCTATGTTTATGCTACCATCTTGGTCAATCTTGAGTCAATTTCAATTGATTATTCTCCTCACCACGTCATGTTTCCTACCTTTTTGCCTGCCTGGTAATTTCTGATGGGATGCCAGACATTGTGACTGTACATTGTTGGGGACTCATTTTTAAAATACCTATCCATCTTCTTGAGCTGTGTCCTGGGATGCAGTTACTTGGAAATAATTTCATCCTTTTGCGTCTTGCTTTCCTGACATGTAAAGTGGGTCCAGAGCAGTGCTCAGCGAAGGGTTAATTATCCCCACTGATGAGGCGAGATTTTCCTGAGTGCTCTACCCAGTGCCCCATGAATTAAGAGCTTTCCAGGGGCTGGTAGGAACAGACGTTGCTCCTGGCCCTGTGCGAGCACCAGGAACTGTTTCTTCTAACCAATTTGAAAATTTCCTTCAACCTTGGGTAGCTCTTCACAAGCACGTGCTGATCAGTCCTCTGCTGAATGTTCACAGGACGTCTCTGTAAACCACCAGGGTTCTCCCTGTCCAGCTCTCTCCTCTCCAGCACTCTGGAAACTCCCACTGCTTTGTTCTGGACCCTCAGCACCACTCCTCAACTCAGGCAGTCCACCTGGCTCCCCCTGTGTTACCTTCCCTGAGCTCGCCTGGAAACCCTCAAGGCTGGAGGAGGGGGCCGTCATAGGACTCGGCTCATTCGGTTCACATTCCCCGTGTATCACTGTCCTTCACTGCCTGCTGTTCAGTGTTTTAAAAACTGTGGTTTCATGTATTGCCTATTTTGGATATCTTTGGTCAACTACATCTCAGGAGTAAGTCCAGTGCCCTGTCGCTTCATGTTATCAGGAAGTGGGCATCTACAGCGTGGCTCCTGATCAGGGATGGGCACTTGAGAATGCAGCTTCATGTCACGCACAGGCCTTGGCGCTTCTCTGAGAGCTGGTCAGTTTACCTCCAGTCGTTCTTACCCTCATCTTCTCAACCTCGTTCCTGCCTTTCCCCGCATGCCCCTTACGCTGAGTCTCATCAGACACCCTCCCCTCTATCTTCTCCACGTCTCAGCTCACGCTGCCACCTCTGCTTGGAAGCCGCCTCTCACTTTCCGCTTGGCAAACTCCTACTTATCCTCCAAAGTCCCAAACAACTGACACCTGTGCTGTGAAAACCTCCTCACTCTGCCCCAACAGAGAGGCTG
The DNA here is from genome assembly GCF_001704415.2 of Capra hircus. NCBI lineage: Eukaryota > Metazoa > Chordata > Mammalia > Artiodactyla > Bovidae > Capra > Capra hircus. Next base: position 37,361,748 of record NC_030832.1, on the reverse strand, counting down.
TCATCTGCACTTCCGGGATATTTCACTCGCCACTGGCACACACGGGGCCCCGCTGTGCTGCACTAAGTGGTATGTCTGTCTCCCCAGCTTGCTTGTGTTCTTAGAAAGAACAGGTCCCTTGCTTTTTGTGTAACTAGCACCTTTAACATCCTAACATCCTTTGCCTTTACACGGATGGCTCTTCAGGGAAGCGTATATCCTTTCATCCCTAAGTGGTTATTTACCGTTCTCTTGGCCCTCCTGTTGGCTGCGCGCTCTGCTCCCTCCTCCCTCTGCAGACCCCTCTCGTTCCTTCTCCGAGCTCCAGCTCCCTGAAACTGCTCACCTTGGAATCGCTTCAGCATCTCCTTCATCATCGGAAGCCGGCACACAGTCTTCACCGTGAGGTCTTCAGAGGAATAGCTCACGTCCTGATTCTCACACCTAGGAAAAGCGCAGAAGGCTGCTCTTCTCAGGAGACAAACAGGACGGCCAAGACCCCCCAGCCCGCACCCGAAGGCTCCAGCCTAGAGCTCAGACTGCCCTCCCATTCCTCCTGGTGCAGGCACGCAGGCTTCCTCCCCTTCAGCCCCTCACGTTGGTGCCCATGGACCCGTGGGGCCCAGGCCTCCTTTCCCCTCTGCTTGGCCTGTATCTTTACAATCTGCTCAACCACCCGTAAGAAGGAAAGCGCTCACACCTGGTCAACACCTCTGCTGGATTCTGTGAAGAGAAGAAAGAAAGGAGTTATGTACCCTCCTGTGAGATCTGCTACTCAACTTGGTGAGCAGGGATTTTTCTGTCAGTTGCTTTTGTGAGCATCACACATGATCACCTGCTGCCAAGCCCAACAGGGTTAACACGAGGCAGTCTTTTTTTCGTGTGAGCCCTCTGCCCTATTTAACAATGTGGACCCATCCTTTCCTCGAAACCCTCCCCTTCCTCCTTTGGCACCAAGACGTGAGCTGTCTCCTGGCTCTCCGTCTACTTCTCCATCCACACTCTTTCAATCACAGACAAGTGTTAGTGAGGATGTGGTGCGAATACAAAATGGTTCAGCCACTTTGGAAAAAGGCAGTTTCTTAAAAAGTTAAATATAAATATACCATATCGCCTAGCAATTCTGCTCCTACTACTTAGCCAAGAGAAATGGAAACATATGTCCACACAAAGAATGGCACACAAATATTAAGGCAGAACCCTTCATAATAACATTTGGGTTATGTCCATCAGCTGGTGAACAGGTATACAAAATGTGGTATATTCTGCAATGGAATACTGTTCGGGAATAAAAAGGGAATGCAAATATGATACGATGCTCCAACATGAATGAACCTCAAGATCATCATACTAAATGAAAGAATTCACATACAAAAGAAATGTGTTATTTCAAAAGACTCTGCTGTAATATATGTTTGGATACAGAATTGGAGCTCCACTGCTCAAGCAAGCTGTAAACGTTCTAGACAGTTCTTGGAATTTACGTATCTCATATTACCTGAGCTCATCGAACCTAAACTTCACATTAATTTCCTTTGGAAAGTAAATCTTTGACTCTTTAATTATATAATAAAAAATAGTAACACAATTAGCAAAAGAGAAAAAAACATGTCTTCTACTAAACCCACTCACCAGGAAGGACACTCAGCTCTAAAGACAAGAGGGAGATGAGTTAGTGATGTGGGCAATTCCATCAAGACAGAGACTATGCCCTTCCCTGCTGGTCTCACCTGGAGCAGCTCCAGGGTGGAGCTCTGGCTCTTCTCCTTCACCTCCAGGATGAGCTTCTTCAAAGAAGTGATCATTTGGTTGAGCCTAGATATGTTCTCACTTTGCCTTTTCTTTGTCTCCTCTTCTTCCTGCCTCAGTCCCTGAAGAAACAATTGCTCTTCTTCAGTCAGGAGGACGTGCAGCTTTGCAAACTCTGCGATGACTCTCATCCGCTGATTCTTCATCTTCTCCTGCAGCCACAAGAGACTGGCTCAGTCCTTTCTCTGCCTGGTCCTTCCTCCTAAATTCCCTGCATGTGACTCCCCAGTAGTCCAGGATCCTTTCAACCAAATCACCTCCTCCAGAAAAGCTCCTGCTCACGGGCTACAAATTTCCTCCACTCCTTTCTCTACGCCTGCTTGCTATCTTTGTATTAGTCTTTACAGTACTAACTCATTCTTTGTAGTATCTGAGTTTCTACTACTGATCGTCAGGCCTTGTTCATATAGTTTTTAAACTAAAATGCACCTTCACACCTATTATTTAATTTAGCCCTCAGAACACCTAGGGTTTAGTGGTGGTAAATCGTAGACATACAGGTGCGTACCCACATCATACCTCCCAACTGGGGACAACAGCTCTGGGGGGAAAGTTCTTTTGCTTTCCACAATGCCATAGACCCAAATCAACACCCACCTCAGAAGCCAACCCAGAAGGACTGCAGGAAGGAAGGGGGCACCACCCTTGAGGTCCGAGGATGAAGGGTGTGGAACACGTGTGGTCCAAAGCCACGGCAGAGATCAATGCTTCCTGTTCTGTCAGCCTGACACCTGGTAAGACCCTGTGAGCTCTTCCCAGCCAAAGCCCTTGAGCAGCCTCAGGCTGAAAGGACTAAGGGCAAGAAATACCCAGCTCCTTCTGCTATTACCTTCCACTCTGCAGCATTCTTCACTTCCATGTCCTGAAAATGTATGACTTTCTTCATCTTGGCTGTCAGACTAGACTGAGTCTTCAGAAGTTTCTCCTGCCAGCAGAAGAAGCATGCCTAAGTAAGAAATCATCTCTTCCAGCACCTTGCTTGTTCAAGAGCTAAAAGTCACCTCGGCCAAACATGGGATGAGACAGAGAAGATGCTGAAGAGCCACAGGCTAATGCAGAGAACTAGGCTGCTCTCAAGTCATCAAAACACTACATCAAGTTTGGTCGTTAAGTAGACAAAAATTAATGAGTACCCAGCGCCAGCAAGGGAGAAGGCCTCTGGCACCATACTAGTAGGAAAACAGAAAGATCCCATCTAGTAAAGAAATTACCCTCCAATTAAAATAAAGAAATAAATTTTTTTTAAAGTTCCCACCTTTTTGAAGGGCAACTGGCAAGATTTAACAGTATTTAAAATATGCAATAATCCTATTTCTAATAATAATATCCAATAAAACACTAGTAAAAATAATATATATAGGAATGTTTATTGCAGCATTCTTCATTATCCATCAGTGGGGAATTATGATACACTGATACTCTACATCAATTTCAGCTCTTGCTATAATTCTGTTTTGAAAAGAACAAATATACACGTGTCTGTGTAACTGTGTATGTTTATAATTGAATAGAAAATAATCTGGAAAGATATATAACCAGGTATTATTAACATTGCTTATTTCTAGGGAATAGGAATGGTGGAGGGAGTCTGAGGGAGAACTAGAAATTTAATAAACTTGTTTTGTTTGGATTTCTACAAGAAGCATATATCCTTTTGTAATTTAAAAAACCCAAATAAGCTATAAAAAAAAAAATCGAGCCAATTAGAATCAACAGAGTAAGCTGCAGGGCAGCTAGTAGCAGAATGCCAGGCAGGACCTTAGAGGCAGAGGCAGACAGGTTAGAGACGGCACATATCAGAGTCAAACCTCATGTGCGTGTGAAGCCTCTAATGAGATAAACAGCTCCTTTGAATGTGACTAAGAACATTTTTTAAGTTTTCACTTTTGTTTGCTAATGAAAATATATTTGAAACAGAATTTTTCCATTTTTAAAAGCCCTTAGCAACTCCAGTGTGCGTGAATTATGCTGTCCCCTTACCCAAGACTCTGCCTATGCATGTGTGTGTCCTGCCACAGATGGGCTCTAAAGAGGCCCCCTGAGAAAACCCTTTGGGGAGATTAGAAAACTTCTTCCCTGCAGTAACAGAAATTGCCACAAGGTGGCGGGAGGGCAACACCGAGCATTTCAAAGCTGGGTAGACCCACAAGTTCAAAAAAATCACTTTTTCTTCATTTAACTTCAGACTTTTGTTGTTTATACAGAACTACAACAAAAGAACACACATTTATAGAATGAAGACATTTTCTGACTTGTGATCATGTAGTTTAAATGACACAAAACTTCAAATCAAATCTGAGTTTCAGTCTAGACCTTCACCAACTAGCTATGGATCTGTGGTTAAGTCAGTCTCACACATTTCCTGGGCTGCAGCTTCCTTACCTAGAAGACCACAATAGATGGTCTTCTCTTAAACACCATGCCACCTCTGAGGTTCTGTGAATTTCAATCATTGTAACCTCTGCATCCAATCCAAGAAAGTAGGTCTTACCTCCAAAATACATGTCAAATCTGCCCATCTGCCTATTTGCCACCCCCAGCCACCTCCTTGTTCAAACCACCTCTTGTCCAGACAGCTATCAATACAACAGCCTCATGACCGGTCTCCCTATTTCCAGTCTTGTTCATCTCTCAGCCAATGTCCTCAGAGTAGCCAGAATCATCTTCTAAGACCAGCCACGTCATGTCCGTCCCCTGCTGAGCTTCTCCACTGGCTTCCCTCATCACCGAGGAAATTCAGCCGCCCCGCGGTCCAACAGAACGCCACCCTTGCCTGCATCTCCCAACTCATCTCGCGCTACTTTTCCCCTTGCTGATCATGCTTCGGGGGCATCGCTCTTGCTTCCGTGTCATGGGGATGTCCCGCTCTTCCCAGCCTCAGGGTCTGAATTTGCTGTCCACTGCCTGGGATGCGCTTCCCGCAGTTCCTCTGATAGCTGATCCATCAAGCCTCAGCTGAAAGGCCATCTCTTCAGAGAAGACTGCCTGCGCCCTTATTGAGCCCTCGTCTCGTCTCTGGCGTGGCACGCTATTTCTTTCATGGCACATATCATCATCTGTGATTGTTTGTCTACTGTTTACCTCCTGCCCCAACCCCAGCCAGACTGTAAGCCCCATGGTCTTTTCAGCACTGTTCCTTTCCTGGGTCTGGTACTATAGTACCACATCTGACACAAAACGGGCGGTTCAAGAAATATTTCTTAAATGAGTTAATAGCAACGAAGGGATTAGTTCCCAGGGTCAACAGACCAAATGTGGGCTTGAAGTAAAGAGGTGCTGGGCTTGGAAGCCTTTTCCAAAAAAACACTTTGCTCCCTGAAGTTTATGAAGCTATTTCTATGTGTTCTCTCGTTCTCTCCCACCATCAACGACTCCATTAAAGGCAACTTCCGCTCTGGAATACTTCCCTCTGTGAAGGTACTAAGACGTAGGTCCATGGTCTCTATCCTATCTGTATATCAGAATGTCTTAAAAGTGCTTCCAGGTGGCTCTAATGTGTATCCTGAGCCACTGGCGTGGCCCCAAGAGAGCAAGCAGAGTGGGCTAGGAATTCATCAAAGCAGGTTTCCTGGAGGCGGTGCTTAGGGGCTCAGACCCTAAGAGAAAGCACTGTTTGCAGGGCTCAGGTGTGGGCACAGATGGGGGTATTTTCCACAGACTTAGGGAGCTCCAAACATTTATGACACAGTGCACGTGCTGAGAATGGGATGGTGGAAACAGGGCAGCTTTACCCAAGAGCAACCCAATGGTTTTCAAGTTAACTCGGGGTGAGGATGTGTATGTGCTGAGTCACTTCAGTCGTGTCTGACTCTCTGAGACCCTACTGACTGTAGCCCACCAGGCTCCTCTGTCCATGGGGTACTCCAAGCAAGAATACTGGAGTGTGTTGTCATGCTCTCCTCCAGGCGCTCTTCTCCACCCAGGGATCCAACCCGTATCTCTTCCATCTCCTGCACTGGCAGGCGGCTTCTTTACCACGAGCACCAGCTGGGGTGGGGATGAAGGTGGGTAAACAGCAGTGATTACGCAGAAGAAGGTGCAGAAAAGGATCAATCCTGGGAATTTCCCTGATGGTCCAGTGGCTAAGACTCTGTGTTCACAATGCAGGGGGCCCAGGTTCAATCCCTGGTCAGGGAACTAGATCGAACACGCCACAAATAAAAGATCCAGCGTGCCACAACCAAGATCAAGGATCCCATGTGCCAGAGCTGAGACCTGGCACAGCCAATTAAACAACAATAAATAAAAATTTTTTAAAAGCGAAAGCTTAAAAATATATAATCTAATATATATATATAATCTAAAATAAAATAATCTAAGAAAAAAAAAAGGATAGACATAATCCTAAAATGCTGTGTTTCTAGTCTCCTATGTCCCCTGTCTCCTGTCCCTCCTCCCTGGATTTCACATCACAGTTACTTCACTCTCACCGTGTCCCCAATGAGCACCAGACATCCGGACTGACGTCCTAGACTCCTCTCTCTGCCTGACCCATCACTACAATCAGTCACAATGTTACTCAGTCCGGCTCATAATTAATTCACACCCTCCTCTTCTCCAGGACCCCTGTCCTGCACTGGTTCAGGCCGAACGGCCTCCTGCTTCAAATGGTGCAACAACAACCTACCTGGGTCTTTCGCATTCATCCCCCGTGGATGCCACAATGAACTTGGTAAAACAAAAGAACTGAGAGCCGATCGTGGCTTCCCTTGCCTTAAAATCCTTCAATGATCCCGATTTGGTGGAAGAGACACTCAGGCTTTTCAGCGTGGTGAACAAGATCCTCCACAATGCAGACCCTGTCTCTTTCTTCAGCTTCAAGTCCCACCAGCCTCCCTCCCATGTGCCACCCTCCTAGGGCAAAGAGCAACCTCATCCATCAAGAGCGGGCTCATGTTTCACTCCTCCGTAAAGGTGATCCTCACTCTTGTCTGATGCCTCTAATCTCAGACCTCTGTGTGTTGATAACTCACACTGAAATTACTGGTCTACATGCTTATATCCCCTACAAGACAAGACCCATGTCTTTCTCATCCATTTATGTCCAGAGTCTAGAACAACGCCCAGCATACAGGAAGCACCAATAAAGGCTACTGAATAAAGAATGAATATACACTTTCTAGTCTAATTTTGCATGTTTCCTGTTTATAGTCAGCTGATAAAAACGAACAGCATTTGACAGTTTACAATACACTTTAACTTGTATCATTACATTCATGTTTTCAACGAGTACTTACTAGATACCAATTCAGATGGAGACCACTGGAGTGACACCTTCAGTAATGGAAGGGGGTGGGGCTAGTCTGGAAAGGATGATCAAGGAAGGTCTTCAAGCTAAAATCTAAAAGGATCTAAAGCACAGAAGGTATGGGTAGAGAGAGAGAACAGGCTTGAAACAAAAGCAGGAAGGCCAGGGTGGCTGGAACAGACTATGATAAACTGATTTATTTAACTGAAGCTTCTTAACCCATAAGATAGGTAGAACAGGGAATCTCCAAATTCAAACATTAAGTGATCTTCCCAACTGATAAAGCTAGTAACAAAATCTAGACTTATCCCTCCAAGCCAGGCTTTTCCCAAATCATCAGCTGTTGATGACATCTGTAGGCATAAACCTGTACCGTCCAATACAGCATCCACTAGCCATGTGAGTTCCTGATATATGGAGAGCCCAAACTGATGTGTGTAAATGTAAAGCACACATAGATTCAAAGGCCCATCATGAAAAAATTAAAATATCTCATTGATAATTTTCATATCGATGTTGGATATTTCCGATAAATGAGTTTAAAATTAGCATCACCTGTTTCTTTTCACCACTAGAAAAACTTTGAATAACAGATGTGCCTGGTTCCTTTTGTTTCTACTGGACAGCACTGGTGTATAACCTCTCAGGATGACCGAGCTGCCGGGGAGGCCAGTCCCTGGAAAGTTTTTCGGTGATGACTGAGCCCCCACCACCCTCCCGATTCCAGTTTTAAACTCCAACTCTGATCTGCGAGTCTCTTAACTTTTCTGAGCCTGTCAGGGTTGGGGGTGAGGGTAGGTTTATGCCTCCAGTGCAGACAGTAAATGTTCCCAGGGCATATACCAGCAGCCCAGCCCCGTAAACGGCCGGCTCACCCGGTAGCTCTTGCAGGCCTCGTCGGCTGGGGCCATGGTGTGGGCCTGGTGCTCCTGCGACTCCCTGCACACCAAGCACACGAGCCGCTGATCATCCTCGCAGAAAAGCCGCAGCGGCTCCCAGTGGCGGCCGCACAGGCCCGCGGGCACGGGGCCCAGGCGCCGGCGCCGCATCCTCTCGGTCAGCCGGGCCAGGGCCCAGTTGGGCCTCATCGAGGCGGGCGCCGACGGCCGCCGACACTCGGGGCAGCGGACGGGGCTGCCGCCCGGCGCCCAAGTGCGGCACAGGCAGCCGCGGCAGAAGTTGTGGCCGCACTCGATGGACACCGGGTCCGCGAAATAGTCCAGGCAGATGGCGCAGGTCAGCTCCTCCTGGAAGTCCTCGGCCTCCATGCCGCCCCTCTGTCCCGGATGAGACGCCTGCGGGCGGCGGGCGGCGGCCTTCGGACCCGCGGCCGCCGAATCTCCTCCGGGGTTCGCGATCCAGCGGGGGCGCGGGGCTGCGGGGCTGCGCGGGGACGGCGGCCCTTTCCGCGCGCTCCCGAGCGCGCGAACGGCCGGGTTTCCGCACGAAGACGGCCGGCGGGAAGTGACAGGACGGCGGGCTGCGACGGGACCAACAAGAGCGATGCGGAAGTCCCCCGGGAAGCCTAGAGACGCTTCGAGGCGCGTCGGTTTGCGGGGCGCGCGGGAGGATGGTGGTGCTACCGCCCCTGCAGCTGCTGCTGGTGGAACCAAACTGGGAGGCGCTAATGAACTTGTCCTTCCGGTTCGCCGGCTGCTCCCAGAAGATTTAGGGTCTAGAATCCTAGGCTAGCTGCTGCCCAGAAGGGCATTCAGGGCGAGGTACACCCTAGCGGCGTGGCGGGCCAGGCGGAGGACCTGGGGCTGGGGGCGTCTGTGCAGCCCCGCTGGAAATGGGGCTAAGGAGGCGCCCTGCCCCACAGGCTGGCTTTTTCTGAAGTTGTCCTTTTTTGTTCAGCTTCATTCTGTCAATACAAAGACAGACGTACAGAAACACAGACACAGGGAAGGAACCCGCTCTTGACCTCCAACCCCGAGGTCTAGTTGAGATGCTCAAAAGGCAGGATTTCTCGCTACTCCCACAAAACCCACCCACTCAAAGCTCAACTCTCCTGGAGTCTCCTGGGCCGACTGGAGAGCCAGCTTTCTGGGAGGCGAGCAGGAAAGGGAATATTTAGCCCCCACGACCTAGTGGGGAGCCATCTGATCACCCTACCACCCTGATTTTTCTTTCTTCCCCAGCATAGGGGACACACCAGGAAGAGGAAGCCCACCCTCAGGGCATGGGGCACTCTCAGCAATGCAGATAGTGGTTCTAATAATTAAGTTAGGGGGAAGAACCTAGGGTTAGATGGTTTCCTCCAGGTTTGAGACTTCCCAGCAGTATTTTAGGTGGTTCGATGCAGAGGAAGTCTGTAGGCTGAGGATGCTCTGTGTCAGCTCGTGGGTGATCTGTGAGCCGCTGTTGTCTAAGATGCTAGGAAGGAGTAGCTGCTGGTGCTAGAGCTGTTCCTGACCCTCCCACCTGAGAAGGTCAAGACCAGGGTGTGAGAGCAGTACCTGGAGAGTGGAGCTGAAGCTGTAGCTGTGGTGAGGATGTTGTGAAAGACCTAATGGGACCGGGAGAGTGGAAAGAAATCAGGTGTTTAAATGGGAGCGCTTACGATTCAGAAGCATGGGGGGCTTCCCTGGTGGCTCACTGGTAAAGAATCCGCCTGCCAATGCAGGAGACATGGGTTTGATCCCTGGTCTGGGAAGATCCCACGTACTTCAGAGCCACTAAGCCGGTGCGCCACAACTATGCTCTGGAGCCTGGGGCCCACCACCGCTGAGCCCATGCACCGCCGCCACTGAAGCTGGCACTCTAGAGCCGCTGGCACTCTAGAGCCGCTGGCACTCTAGAGCCCGTGCTCTGTCATAAGAGAAGCCGCCACATTGAGAAGCCTGGGCACCACAACTAGAGAGTAATCCCCGCTCTTCACAACTAGAGGAAAGCCCACGCAGCAGCCAAGACCTAGCACAGCCGAAAATGAAATAAATAATTTTTTAAAAAAAGATTCAGAAGCACAAATGAATTGACTTTTGGTACCCAACGTGAAGACAGCAACCATTTTGCTCTCCAAAGGAGCATCCATTGAGGCTTTCAACAAGCAAGATGCTTGCCTGTCTCGGGGAACTATTTGTTTGTCCTCGATGGAGTTTTGATCTTGTGTTTCTGAGGTGCTCAGTTGTTTATTCTTCCCACTCTATTCCTTTTCTTACGGAAGAAATGTCTCATTCTTCTTGTGTCCCAAAATCAGACACTGCCTTTCCTGTAATATGCTCCATAAGCGGTTACTGACGGTATGATCAGATGATTTGGAAAGGGGGTTCCTGTGATCACTGTTTTGGGGCTTTGATGGAAGTTCTATAGAATGTCTTAAATGTTTAAATTATAAAATGCATAGCTGCGTTTTCTTTGTGAATTGGAATACCATATTGAGAAGGAATCTGCGGGAATTCCCTGGTTGCCCAGTGGTTAGGACTCTGCACCTGCATTATGGAGCCCAAGTTCCATTCCTGGTCCCTGGTGGGGGGAACTGAGATCCTGAGTCCCACACGCTACACAGTGCAGCCAAAAAACAGGAGGAAAAAAAGAGAGAAGGAATCTGAGTCTTAAATATGAGCCAACCAAGAAGAGGTGCTCTTATCTGTTACTGATGCAAACATGAGTATCTGTGGTGTGAGTGTCTGTGTATCTGTATGTCTGCCTTTGTATTGAACTATATCTCCTTAATGTTTCTGTGTCTTCAATCCTGCCATACTTCTGAAATGAACATCCTTCTTTACTGAAAATATTGAGGCTCCCTAATTTACAGTTTTATTCATACGGAATTTCAGGGGATCTCAATTGGCTAAACAATCTTAACAAAGAAGAACAAAGCAGGAAGATTGACACTTCCCAATTTCAAACATTATTACAAAGCTACAGTAATCAAAACGTGGTGCTGCCATAAGAATAGATATATAGATCAATGGAATCGAATTGAGAGTACAGAAACAATGCCATACATCCCCAAGCAATTGATCTTCAACAATGGTGCCAAAAACTATTATACGTAGGGAAAATAAACTTTTCAACGAATAGTGCTGGGACCGCTGGATATCTACATGGACAAGAATGAAACTGGACCCTGTCTCATAACATATACAAAAATAATTCAAAATCAAAGACCTAAATGTAAAGCTAAAACTATAAAACTTTTAGAAGGGAAGGTAGATGTAATCTTCATAGTCATGAATTAGGCAATAGCAACCCACTCCAGTATTCTTGCCTGGAGAATCCCATGGACTGAGGAGCCTGGTGGGCTGCAGTCCACAGGGTCACAAAGAGTCGGACACGACTGAGTGACTTTACTTACTTACTTACTTACTTGTTAGCTATAACACCAAAATCATAAGCAACAAAAGAAAAAAATTGATAAACTGGGTTTCATCAAAATTAAAAACCTGCGCATCAAAGGATGCTGTCAGTTAAGTGAAAGACCACCCACTGAATGGAGAGAATATTTGGAATCATACTTGTGATGAGGATCACACAAGAAGAACTCAACAACAAAATTACAAACAACCCAATTTTTTTAAATGGGCAAAGGATTTAAATAAACATTCCTCCAAAGCAGCTGTACAACATTAGTCATTAGGAAAATGCAAATCAAAACCACAATGAAATATCATTTCACCCACTAGGATGGCTAGAATTTAAAAATCAAACAGGGAAAAAAGATAATATGAAATGTTAGCAAGGATGTGGATAAATTGGAACTCATTTATACATTGCTACTGGGAATATAAAAGAGTAACTGGTACAGCTGCTGTGGAAAAAAATTAGACAGTTCCTTAACAGGTTAAACAAGTGTTACCATAGGCCCCAGCAACTTCACTCCCAGGTATTTACCAAAGAGACCTGAAAGTATGTGTTCACACAGGAGCTAGTACATGAATGTTCATGGCACCATTTTTCATAATAGCCCCAAAGTGGAAACAATCCAAATGTCCACTGCCTGAAAAATGAATAAATAAAATGTCATATAGCCATACAATGAAATAATACTCAGTCATAAAAGGAATGAAGTACATGATGTTAAGTGAAAGATGCCGGGCACAAAAGACCACATACTGTATGATTCCATTTGTATGTAAAGCCCACCCTAAGAAAATCTGTAGAGACAGAATGTAGATTAGTGATTGCTTATGTCTGATGGGTATGGGGATTTGGGGGTAAAAGCTAAGTATTTTAGAGTTTCTTTTTGAGTTGATGAAATGTTCTTAAACTGTTGGCATTATGGATACACAGCTCTGTAGCTATACTAAAAGTCATTGAATTGTATACTTCAAATGGGTGAATTATATGATATGTAACCTACATCTCAATAAAGCTATTTAAAAAGGGACACCATCAAGGAGAGATTCAGAATGATGCCAGTTGCTATTTTCTGTCCTTGGTCACTTGGCTGGGCTCTGGCTCTACTAGATACTGGATTCTTTATGAAACACTGTGTAGCAGAAAGAAAACATTATTATTTTGCTAGCTGTTGCCAGAGTGTCTTTGGGGAACCAGATGTCTTTCCTTTGGAATAAACCTTCCTAATTTACTGGAGGATCCTTTGAGATTCCATTTCCAAACCTGGAAACCGCTCTTTGTTGAGAATTTGAGGACAAGGAAGAACTGAGAAAGGAGGTGTTTCTGCAAAAAGGTGGAAGACTGGGAAGCTTTTAGACCAAAATGACTGAGAGACTCGAGAAAAAAGCAGCCTGATACTCAGCATTAGATTACCTACTGAATCATACTGTGATATAAATGTCCCTTACGATTAGCCCTGAATCAGCAGTAATGATTTCTGTGTTATATTGAGGATTATGAATCTTTAAAAGTGTCATATAATCTTCCAAAAGAGTATAGCCAAGTGTTTGAATACATCAAATCTACATATCAAAGGACCCTGGGTTATGTATGTGTGAAAAGCCAGGGTTTCTGAATAAGACCTATGCTGCGGGACTGGGGGCATTTTTGGTTACAGGACTTCGAAGGTGGGGGGAGCAGAGGACGTGGACGGAAACAGGAGGAGACCCATTGAGACAGGAAAGAGGACTGTCCTCAGCAACAGGAGTGCCAGCTCAGTGGTCAGTATTTATTGTGCAGGACAGGGAAAGGCGCTGTCTTATGAAGGCTTCTGCTGGCCAACTCTGGAAACAAGCCTGTGAAAGCTGTGATGCTGACACCGGGGAATTCTCGTGAGAAGGCACGACAGGACTCTCCACGGAAAAGCTTCGGACACCAGGTCTCACCGCCCACCCCACCACGGCTCCTGGATTCGCAGCCACAGCCTTTAATTTGCCATGGAGATAAACCCCCACTCACTGGATGTCTGGACCAAGAGCTGATCACAGGGTTTCCTTCACAGGGGAGCCAGGTGTCTTCACAACTCTGCAGAAGCTGAGACTTTTTCTAAGTGGGAAGAGACCTAAACGGAAGGGCAGGAGGTAGAATGGGCTGAGCACTCTGGCCCTGATTCATTGGAAGGAACCATCCAGCTGTTGGGTGGTCAGGACACATTTGCTGAGAACCTGCTTTTCTATTTTATAGCTTATGGGGGCGTTGTGCTCCCCAGAGGGTGAGGGACCTTCAGGATCCATACATCAGGGGCGGGCAGAAAGAGGGACCTCAGAGCCCCTCTCGCCTGCTTCTCCAGGCCGTTCTCTTATTTCTACCACTGGGAAATTATCAGTGGGTGCCTTGCGTCTTTTGGCACTCTCTGAAGTCGGGGAGTAATTAGAAGAGGGGGATTTGTGCCTCCAGATCCCCCACCATCTCCCCAGGCCCAGGAGGACAAGCTCCAAAAGCGTGAACAAGAGACAGAGCCCCGTGACCCCAAACATGGTCTGCAAGAAGATGGTCTTCTCAGAGGGGCGAGAGAGGTAACAGTTGGTACTACCAAGGCAGGGCTCTAGACGACACACCAAGGAGCTGGGCATCCTGAACCCGTACAGGTGGTACTGGCCCCCCAAGGCTGCCCCCTCAAGGGCCAGTCGCACCCCGAGCTGTGCCACGTAGGCCCAGAGCAGCCTGGAGCGGCCAGCCCCTGAGGCCTCTCCGCCCTTCTCCCCTGGGCGGCTCAGCGTCTCCTCTTCCGTCTTCACCTTTTCCGATGCCTCCCAGTGCCAGATGACGTGATACAGAATGAAACCCATGTAGAGGGCGCTGGGCACAGCCACCAGCGTGACCTGGAAGGCCCAGAAGCGCAGGGGGGAGAGGGGGTGGAAGGCATCGTAGCACACGGCCTTGCAGCCCGCCTGCTGGGTGTGACACACGAACTCGCTCTGCTCCTCACCGCCGCCGAAGACCCCCGTCCCGCCGGCGGCCAGCAGCACCAGGCGGAGCCCCAGGAGCGCGGGAAGCAGGAGGCGGCCCACGGGGGTGGGGTGCTGGCTCTCCTCCGCGGCCACCCGCCTCAGGAAGCTGCCGCACATCCTGTTAGGAAGCAGAGGCAGCGGTGAGCGTCGGTGCGCTGCGCGCCGGGCCCCAGGAGAAGCGCCGGGCCCCCTCTCTACTCCCGATCCAAGGATGGGTAGGGCAGGCTTGCTTGCTCCTCCCCGAGAACCTGGTTGATCAGAAACCACGACCTGACTGCACCTCTTTATAGTTACGGAGTCATCTCTCTAAAATACTAATAGGGAGTGAGTGTGGCTGTGGCTTTCTCTTCTCGCCCCTTCGAGTGCTGCTGGGAATTCCGGTGAGAAGCCACGACAGGACTCTCCAAGGAAAAGCTTCGGACGCCAGTCCCGCCCCCCACCCCCCACCATGGCTCTTGGATTCGCAGCCACAGCCCTTAATTTGCCATGGAGATAAACCCCCACTCACTGGATGTCTGGACCAAGAGCTGATCATAGGGTTTCCTTCACAGGGGAGCCAGGTGTCCATAACTCTGCAGAAGCTGAGACTTTCTAAGTGGGAAGAGACCTAAACCGAAGGGCTGGAGGGGAAAAGAACTCTGGATCTGCAGGGAAAGCAGAGCCTGTCTTTGTCTCTCTCTTTCCCTCCCTTCCTCTCTAGCTTCTCAAAGGCTGAACAGTCAGAGTCCTCTGAAAACCGCTGCCTCCCCAGGCCCCGGTGCTCACAGGCTGCCCGTCTAGCCTCTGCTCCACTGACAGTGGGGAGACTGAGATGAGGTTAGGTCCGGGAGGGGGGCGGGGGTCAGTGGGGGTCCAGTGAACAGAGTGAGCGTTGAGGTTTGTCTGGTCTGATGTTCCAAGCAGCTTAGGAAAGGAGAACAGGTGGCGGAAGACCCGGCAGAACCTACCAGTTAAATGTCACGGGGTTTGGGCCAAAGCCAGAGCTGACTGGACAAAATTCGAAACTCGACCCTGCTTTGTCATTGCTCCTTGGGCTTGTATCTCCCTCGTGGTGAGACGTGACTGGAGTCGAGGACGGGCTGCAGAACTCCTTCAGTTCTCGGGACAGAATGCCATCACACCGTGAGGCCAGCTTGCCACCTTTCGTCTCTGTCCTCTGAGCAGCCCTCAACATCCAACTGCCCTTCCTAACTCTCCTCCATCAGCCCAAACTCTCACACACCTGGTTCCCCTGACTCACAGAAGACCATGCGAAGCTCTTATTCCAGAGAAAATAGAGACTGTAACATGAAACCCTGCAGCTACTTATCTTCACAGTCACGTCCTGCTGTAGCATCTTCGAGAAACAAGTGTCTTTCCACTTGTCCAAGGCAACCCTCCCTTTCAAATCTGTGTCCCTAGGGCGCTCCTTCCAGCTTCTTTGAGGATTTGACCCCCAAATTACCTTTCCTGTAATTCCGACCCTCCTTGTTTCCTCTCTGACTTTGAACTAGCTTCAGTTTCTTCCAGTTAAGTCCAATGTTAGTAACCTGAATTTCTAAGTTAATATGGCAGCAAGTGCAACATGGCTAATTGCTCTCATATCAGCTATTATAATACCCAGGGAGATGCGCAAAACAATCTTAAATTATTATTCGTGTTATAAACTATAGATAAGAATGGGCCATATGCCAGAACCTAGGGAGAATGGTCACTTCTGTGCAATCCAAAGAGACATTGAGATGCCTCCAAGACACAGTTCTGAGGGCTTCAATTGACCAAAGAATTATGTCACCATCCACCAACTGTGCAAAGCCATAGTTTGAGCCACTCAGAATCCAAGTTTGAACCTCTGCCTGCCCCCTCAGTCCCTGTCTTCCTTCTTCGTCACACACTGTGAAAACTCCAAGCATATCAGGCTGCTGAAAATTCTTTTCAGTAAAAGTGGGTTAAAATTTTAAAAGAAATTTATTCCAGTCTCTAGAAAGATGCGAAACTGGTCCCGTGATTAAAGATGGCAGATTGAAGATAAAAGGTTATCTCCTCTCACCCCTAACACTCCTCGAAAATGAGAGTAAATGGATCTTTATGAGTGCACCCGCTACAAAGAGAGTAGAAGAGCATCAGATTGCTCCTTGAAGACAATAGGAAAGATTCTGGAGAAAACTAAGTCAGCATGCTAGAAAGCACACTGGATAATCCTTTCAGAATTCAGAGGAAGAAGATGAATAAATAAAAATAATAAAAGGTACATAGATATGGATCAAAAGCAACAGAACTGGACATGGAACGACAGACTGGTTCCAAATAGGAAAAGGAGTACGTCAACGCTGTATATTGTCACCCTGCTTATTTAACTTCTATGCAGAGTACATCATGAAAAACACTGGACTGGAAGAAGCACAAGCTGGAATCAAGATTGCTGGGAGAAATATCAATAACCTCAGATATGCAGATGACACCACCCTTATGGCAGAAAGTGAAGAGGAACTAAAGAGCCTCTTGGTGAAAGTGAAAGAGGAGAGTGAAAATGTTGGCTTAAAGCTCAACGTTCAGAAAACGAAGATCATGGCATCCGGTCCCATCACTTCATGGCAGATAGATGGGGAAACAGTGGAAATAGTGGCTGACTTTATTTTTCTGGACTCCAAAATCACTGCAGATGGTGATTGCAGCCATGAAATTAAAAGACGCTTATTCCTTGGAAGAAAAGTTATGACCAACCTAGACAGCATATTCAAAAGCAGAGAGATTACTTTGCCAACAAAGGTCCGTCTAGTCAAGGCTATGGTTTTTCCAGTGGTCGTGTATGGATGTGAGAGTTGGACTGCGAAGAAAGCTGAACGCCAAAGAATTGATGCTTTTGAACTGTGGTGTTGGAGAAGACTCTTGAGAATCCCTTGGACTACAAGGAGATCCAACCAGTCCATCCTAAAGGAGATCAGCCCTGGGTGTTCAGGAAGGACTGATGTTGAAGCTGAAACTCCAATACTGCCACTTGATTCGAAAAGCTGACTCATTGGAAAAGACCCTAATGCTGGGAAAGATTGAGGCAGGAAGAGAAGGGGACGACAGAGGATGAGATGGTTGGATGGCATCATCGACTCGATGGACATGGGTTTGGGTGGACTCTGGGAGTTGGTGATGCTGTGGTTCATGGGGTTGCAAAGAGTCAGACACAACTGAGCAACTGAACTGAAAATCTGTTTATAATTTGGAAATCAAGATAACAATAAAGTCGCTAGATGTATTAGATGGGAAAGCTTAGTGGAAGCTTTCCTTAGAAAGGAGTGATTTCTCCATAAATGTTTCAGTTTTGTTTGGTGACTGAGCTCCACAGCGGACCAAAAGAGAGGTCAAGTTTCAAGGCTGGTCCTGGGTTTCTCAGCCTCAGCACTGTTGACATTTGGGGCCTGTGTCTTTAATGTGCGGCCTGTCAAAGGAGAGCTGGCCCATGAGCTGTAAGACCTTTAGCAGCACCCCTGAACTTCTGTCCACTAGATGCCAGCAGTGCACACACACCCCCCACAATGGTCTCCAGTCATTGCTAAGTGTCCCCTGGGGCGCAAATCGCTCCCGGCTGAACCACTGCCTTCAGGTAGCACTGATCCATCACCTGTCCACTCTTGGCTTCAGTTACCAGCTTGTAAAGCAAGACATCTGTACCAGAGCATCTCCAAGGGCTTTTGCAGGGCAGATCATCGGCCCATTTCTAGGTCGGTCGTACACCCTCCTGTGACAATGCCTCCAGCCCCTCCCACTACTGAGTTCAAAGGGTCCCAGCACTTGCAGGGGTGGGCAGCACTGAGCTCTAAGGGTTTCTGCCTCATCTCTCCCGGCAAGTGACCAGACTAAAGGCTAATTTAGTAAACTCTCAGCCTCGTCTTATTTCAAAGTGCAGCTCCAAACACACATCTCCCCAGAAGACCTGGGATTTAACAGAGAGCAGCCCTGACATGTTCCAAGCGTCAGGAGTTTGAGTGGTTTCCAGAAGCCCTGTCTCTGTTCTTCTCTCTCGCCCATGCCCACCCCAGAGCCGTAGCCAGAGACCCAGATGTTCTCTGGGAGGCTCTCAGAACTGAGCTGAGGTCTCCAGGTTTCCGCACAGAGGAAGAGAACAGGAAAAAGCAGGACAAGAGAGCTTGCTTGAGAACCCCTGGTTTGGAGCACCCTTCCGTGTCCTTTATGCCACGGCTGTTACCACCAGCACAGGGCTTATTCCACATGCATTCCAGGGCCTAGAGGGTGTAGGCAGTAAATATCCTGCCCCATCTTCCTAAGTCTGCAGACCAGGGGAAGTTTCTGATAAACTGGAGCCCAAATAAAGCCATCCCTCCTCCCCTGCTTTCCTGGGACCCCCTCCTTTCCCCATCTATTCCAGCCATCCCCTGCCCACCCCTCTCATTCTCTGAGACCCTCTCCCTCCTCCCAGAAACATATCTTTGCCCACAGCGGGTCACAGACCCCAGGCCAAACTATGGGACCCAGGGAGCTGAGGGCTCAGCACTGTTGAGAAAGCTCAAGAGACCACTCTGTTTCTGGAAGGGGAGAAATAGTTAGCAAATCAATTTATTCAAGAGGGGGTTGGCAGGATCTAAACCCTGTCAAGATATTAGAAGTAGTTCCTATGAGCTCAAGAGTTGGGAGAAAGAGGAAAGCCCAGAGTTTGAGGAGATTTTCAAATATATAAACATATTTTTTTTAATTCCATCATGATTTTGTTAAGAATTTTTCTGAGCATCTCTTTTTTTGTGGGGGGAGAAAAATTCCAGGATTCCACAGGTGGCAGAAGCCACCTCTGGAGAGAGTTAAGACTCAACATGGCCGTGAGGGAAGGGTGTCCACTGAGGCCAGTGCTGGGCCCAGCCCCCTGCCACCAGCTCACCCCACCTGGCCTTGAAAACATTCTAGATCTTTTGTTAAAGGGTGGTTAAGGGTGCAGCGGCCCTGGCATCACCAGGTATGCAGAACCTCAGGCCACGTCCCAGGCTTAGCGAGTCAAGTCTGAATGTTAATGATATCCCAGAGTGGGTGTGTGCATTAGAATCGCAACTGTGCAGCTCAGAGCCTAGGGTGGCCCTCTCCGCCACCCCAGGCCCTGGGCGAGCCCAGCCTTGTGCTGCCCCAGCACTCACCTGGCAGCTTGGAGCCAAAGCACCCGCAGCAGAGGAAAGAGGCAGACAGAAGAGTCCTCAGGGCCGAGCCTGCAGGGTCCTCGCTCTCCCCCAGGCCCTGCCTCCCTCCACCACCCACTCCTTCCCCCACCCCTTGTCATTCCTGGCAGCCTTCTGCAGGGTCAAAGAAATGCAGCCAGAGGCCCAGGCAGCCCAGCTGCTAAAGAATGGACTCCGGAGAACAACCCTCTGTTGTTGAGGGTCGGGGTACATCATCTATGTGAACTGAAATGGGGAGATCATCCGAAAGGAGGCAGAGGCTTTGGCATCTTTTCAGTGCAGGGGCTGGCAGGCAACAACAGAGAGCATTCGCTAGGGTTGTCTTGGCTGGGAGAAATAGCACGGGCCTCCCCCATAGCCCGATGGGCATCTGCCTGCTCCTCGTCCTCTCAGCAGCTCAGGGAGCCCAACCCCTGGGAGAATTCCAACACCCGAGTTCCAGATACCGCGCCTGTGGAGATGCGGGCATCGTGCCACTATTTTCTAGCATTTAATATTATTACAGAGAACTTCAAGTCCAGCTTGATAATCTTCACCTTTTAAGTCATTTGATCTTTTTACAGTTTGCCAGATGAATGGTTTTTTTTGTGTGGGGGGGTGTGCCCACACTGCATGGTTTTCGGGATCTCAGTTCCCGGACCAGGGATTGAACCCTCAGCAGTGAGAGCATGGCAGCCTAACCACTAGACCGCCAGAGAATTCTCAAATGAATGTTTTACTTTGGAAGCCTGTTCACTCCTCCAGGGGATACTATTCAGCAGGACTTCAGAAACCTCTCACTGGCTCTCTTCTGTTCACATCTGGTCCACAGGAAATACTGATGCATCTCTAGGGCCCAAAGACTCTGGGCACATAGGCCATATCCAGCGCAACCACACTGCCTTCCGTTCATCTGCTGGACATCCTGTCTCTTGCCTCTCTGATTTATCAGTCTGGGGCCCACACATTGGACTCTCACTGGGCATGAGATGCAGGCGGGAGGGAGCATCCTCTCCCAGCCCTTTCCATTGGGAAGAACTAAAAGCACATCTCTTTCCCAAGTAGCTTCCCTCCAGGGTCTTCCCTCGCGGCCCAGTGGTTAAGACTCCGTGCTTCTACTGCAGGGGCTGCAGGTTCAGTCCCTGGCTGGGGAACTGCTAAGATCCCACATGCCTCGCAGTGTGGCCAAAATAAAAATTTAAACTGAAGATAACAACAACAAAAACAAAGTAGCTTCTCTCCAGAGTTAGCCCTCTTTGCCTTTAATTTCCAACAGTTCAGCCAAACTTAGATGTGGGCATAGAGTTTGAGTGACATAACTGCTGTTCATTTGGTTTTCCTTTGAAATACTGCATCACAGACTAGCAATCTCTTTAGAATGTCCTACATATTATATTTTCCAAAACATTGCATCTTGAAATCCCAGTCCGAATTTCCAGTATCTTCTTACACCAACATTTATTCAGTGCATAATAAGTGATGGATATTATAAGTGCTAAATGGTTATTAACTCATACTTCATGACAACTTTATGAAGTACATACTATTACTACCCTCTTATAGAGGAGACTAATAAAGAACTGAGAAGTTAAGTAACTTATAAAAGGTCAACCAACTAGTGAATGGAGAAGTTGGGATTTGGATAAGCAATCTGGCTATAGATAGCAAACCCCTAAACTCTACTATGCTGCTAGCCTGCTCATATTTCAAATTACCAGCCTTTAAAGACCTGTAGATGAGAGTGAAAGAGGAGAGTGAAAAAGTTGGCTTAAAGCTCAATGTTCAGAAAATGAAGATCATGGCATCTGGTCCCATCACTTCATGGAAATAGATGGGGAAACAGTGGAAACAGTGTCAGACTTTATTTTGGGGGGCTCCAAAATCACTGCAGATGGTGACTGCAGCCATGAAATTAAAAGATGCTTACTCCTTGGAAGAAAAGTTATGACCAACCTAGATAGCATATTCAAAAGCAGAGACATTACTTTGCCAACAAAGGTCCGTCTAGTCAAGGATATGGTTTTTCCAGTGGTCATATATGGATGCGAGAGTTGGACTGTGAAGAAAGCTGAGCGCCAAAGAATTGATGCTTTTGAACTGTGGTGGTGGAGAAGGCTCTTAAGAGTCCCTTGGACTGCAAGGAGATCCAACCAGTCCATTCTGAAGGAGATCAGCCCTGGGATTTCTTTGGAAGGAATGATGCTGAAGCTGAAACTCCAATACTTTGGCCACCTCATGAGAAGAGTTGACTCATTGGAAAAGACTCTGATGCTGGGAGGGACTGGGGGCAGGAGGAGAAGGGGACGACCGAGGATGAGATGGCTGGATGGCATCACTGACTCGATGGACGCGAGTCTGAGTGAACTCTGGGAGATGGTGATGGACAGGGAGGCCTGGCGTGCTGCAATTCATGGGGTCGCAAAGAGTCGGACACGACTAAGCAATTGAACTGAACTGAACTGAACTGAAAGACCTATTAATGGTAAATCCACTATAATTTCGTATCCTCATGAAAATAAAAATCCTCTGCTTACATTTTCCACATCTGAATGACTAATTCTGCCATCCACCCTGGGTCCCAACCAAAACCTTTGCTGTCATCACCGACAGCTTCTCCTTCATTGAGCACATCGTATTAGTCTACTGGTTGTGGAGATTCTGTCCCTTGAATTAAGAAGACGTCTTAGTTCAAGACTGAATTACTGAAATGGCTTCTGTTTTTAGACTTGTCTACCCCTAATCCATTCTCAGCATTGTAGACAGAATATTTAACTCAATTCTTATTTAAATTTAACAACATCTTTACCAGTTTCTTTGCTCCAGTTGCTTCTTGAATATCATAACTTCCTTCTGGATTAAATCTTATTCTCCTTTTACGTGTGTGTGTGTGTGTGTGTGTGTGTGTGTGTGTGTGTGTTCATCTTAACTATTTTGTGTTCAGCTCAATCATGTGAAATATATAGTCACATTATGGTTCAGTGGATTTCCAAGACTCTTTCATCACGCAAAACTGGAATTTTGTCCCCATTTCGCCCTCCCGACGCCATTCTGTTTTCTATTCCTATGAATTTGACTGCTTTAGACTCTTCACATCAGTAGAATCCTATAGCATTTGTGACTGGCTTATTTTCAGTTCAGTTCAGTTCAGTTCAGTCACTCAGTCATGTTGGACTCTTTGAGACTCCATGAACCACAGCATGCCAGGCCTCCCTGTCCATCACCAACTCCCAGAGTCCACCCAAACCCATGTCCATTGAGTCAGTGATACCATCCAACCATCTCATCCTCTGTCATCCCCTTCTCCCCCTGCCCTCAATCTCTCCCAGCATCAGGGTCTTTTCAAATGAGTCAGCTCTTTGTATCAGGTGGCCAAAGTATTGGAGTTTCAGCTTCAACATCAGTCCTTCCAATGAATATTCAGGACTGATCTCCTTTAGAATGGACTGGGTGGATCTCCTTGCAGTCCAAGGGACTCTCAAGAGTCTTCTCCAACACCAGAGTTCAAAAGCATCAATTCTTCGGTGCTCAGCTTTCTTTATAGTCCAACCCTCTGTCTTCCAGGTCCATTCATGTTGTAACATCTATCAGAACTTCAGTCCTTTCTAGGGTTGAATGGTATTCCACTGTATGTATGTATGTGCGACATTTTGTTTATCCATTCATCCATTGATGGATTGTTGGGTTGTTTCCACCTCTTGGTTATTGTGAGTAATGCTGCTATGAACATCAGCTCAGTTCAGTTCAGTTCAGTCGCTCAGTCGTGTCCGACTCTTTGCGACCCCATGAATCGCAGCACGCCAGGCCTCCCTGTCCATCACCATCTCCCGGAGTTCACTCAGACTCGTGTCCATCGAGTCAGTGATGTCATCCAGCCATCTCATCCTCGGTCGTCCCCTTCTTCTCCTGCCCCCAATCCTTCCCAGCATCAAAGTCTTTTCCAGTGAGTCAACTCTTCGCATGAGGTGGCCAAAGTACTGGAGTTTCAGCTTCAGCATCATTCCTTCCAAAGAAATCCCAGGGCTGATCTCCTTCAGAATGGACTGGTTGGATCTCCTTGCAGTCCAAGGGACTCTCAAGAGTCTTCTCCAACACCACTGTTCAAAAGCATCAATTCTTTGGCGCTCAGCTTTCTTCACAGTCCAACTCTCACATCCATACATGACTACTAGAAAAATCATAGTCTTGACTAGACGGACCTTAGTCAGCAAAGTAATGTCTCTGCTTTTGAATATACTGTCTAGGTTGGTCATAACTTTTCTTCCAAGGAGTAAGCATCTTTTAATTTCATGGCTGCAATCACCATCTGCAGTGATTTTGGAGCCCAAAAAAATAAAGTCTGACACTGTTTTCACTGTTTCTCCATCTATTTCCCGTGAAATGATGGGACCAGATGCCATGATCTTCGTTTTCTGAATGTTGAGCTTTAAGCCAACTTTTTCACTCTCCTCTTTCACTTTCACCAAGAGGCATTTTAGATCCTCTTCACTTTCTGCCATAAGGGTGGGGTCATCTGCATATCTGAGGTTATTGATATTTCTCCCGGCAATCTTGATTCCAGCTTGTGCTTCTTCCAGCCTAGTGTTTCTCATGATGTACTCTGCATAGAAGGTTAATAAGCAGGGTGACAATATACAGCCTTGACATACTCCTTTTCCTATTTGGAACCAGTCTGTTGTTCCATATCCAGTTCTAACTGTTGCTTCCTGGCCTGCATAAAGATTTCTCAAGAGGTAGGTTAGGTGGTCTGGCATTCCCATCTCTTTCAGAATTTTCCGCACTTTATTGTGATCCACACAGTCAGCGGCTTTGGCATAGTCAATAAAGCAGAAATAGATGTTTTTCTGGAACTCTCTTGCTTTTTCGAAGATCCAGCGGATGTTGACAATTTGATCTCTGGTTCCTCTGCCTTTTCTAAAACCAGTTTGAACATCTGGAAGTTCACAGTTCACGTATTGCTGAAGCCTGGCTTGGAGAAGTTTGAGCATTACTTTACTAGCTTGTGAGATGAATGCAATTGTGCGGTAGTTTGAGCATTCTTTTGCATTGCCTTTCTTTGGGATTGGAATGAAAACTGACCTTTTCCAGTCCTGTGGCCACTGCTGAGTTTTCCAAATTTGCTGGCATATTGAGTGCAGCACTTTCACAGCATCATCTTTCAGGATTTGAAATAGCTCTACTGGAATTCCATCACCTCCACTAGCTTTGTTTGTAGTGATGCTTTCTAAGGCCCACTTGACTTCACATTCCAAGATGTCTGGTTCTAGATGATTGATCACACCATCGTGATTATCCGGGTCATGAAGATCCTATTTGTACAGTTCTTCTGTGTATTCTTGCCACCTCTTCTTAATATCTTCTGCTTCTGTTAGATCCATACCATTTCTGTCCTTTATTGAGCCCATCTTTGCATGAAATGTTCCCTTGATATCTCTAATTTTCTTGAAGAGATCTCTAGTCTTTCCCATTCTGTTGGTTTCCTCTGTTTCTTTGCATTGATCACTGAAGAAGGCTTTCTTATCTCTTCTTGCTATTCTTTGGAACTCTGCATTCAGATGCTTATATCTTTCCTTTTCTCCTTGGCTTTTCGCTTCTCTTCTTTTCACAGCTATTTGTAAGGCCTCCCCAGACAGCCATTTTGCTTTTTTTGCATTTCTTTTCCACGGGGATGGTCTTGATCCCTGTCTCCTGTACAATGTCATGAACATAGGTGTGCTAAATTTTTTTCTTCTTGAAGTACAACCTTTGGTAGCTCTACCAGGGAAGTGTTTAGGGTTAAACTCTTTCCTTTCTTCCTTTTTTTATTGAAGTATAGTTGCTGTACATTATTATATGTTTCAGGTGTATAACATAGGGGCCATGAAGCCAGGAATTCAAGAGTTCCCTCCTTTTCCAGACTTTATAGACTGACTTTAGTAAGTCTATAGATTTCCTTTATAGACTTCACCTGTGGAGAGAGCATGGCAGAGTATGCCATGACCCCGTGTTGCATACAGGCCAGGAGGAGAAAAATCAGAGTATGTTTTGTAAGATTCTTATACTGTGTGTGATGGGCTGACATCCCTTGCAGGTAAACTGCAATAAGGTGAAAATGTGAAATGTACAGTATTATACAGCCAAGAAAGGATTGTAGCTAATGGGCAACCAAGGAGACAAAGTAAAATAATAAACATGATCAGTTCATCCAAAAGAAGGTGGAAGAGGAGAGAAAGGGAACAAATAAAGCAGGTGAGACAAACAGCAAACAGATGGCAACATGGGAGGTTTGAATTTAACCATGTGAATAACCACATGAGGTGTAAATGGTCAAGCCACTTCAATTTACAGGCAGAGAGACAGACTGAGTAAAGCAAGGCCTACTCATATGCTAAGTGCAAATAACCCGCTCTTTCACTTTCTTTCTTATTTGTGGCCGCGCTCGGCCTCCGCCCTGTGCAGGCTTTTCTCTAGTGGCAGCGAGTGGGGGCTGCTCTCGAGTTGCGGTGCTCGGGTTTCTCGCCGCAGTGGCTGCCCTTGTGGCGGTGCACAGCCTCAGCTGCTCTGCGCCAGGTGAGAACGTCCTGGATCAGGGATCGAACCCAGGTCTCCTGCACTAGCAGGCAGATTCTTTACCTCTGAGCCACGAGGGAAGTCCTTAACCCGCTTTTTAATTTCACACGTGAATTAGAAGTAAAAGGATGGAAACATATACTATGCTAACACAAAGCAAGAGAAATCCGGGGGGGCGTTATTAATATCAATTAATATTAATGGTAATAGCAAAAATATTACCAGGGATAAAGAGGCCATTCCATTATTATAAAGGGACCAATTCATCAAACCCTAAACATTTACACTCCTAATAACCGTTAGGTGACTAGCAAGGAAACCAAGGTCCAGACAGTTTGAATCACTTGTGAAGGTCACTCAGGCAGCGAGTGGAAGAGGCAGGGTGGGAACCAAGGGTGGCTCTAGAGTCTGACGTCCCCCTCCGCTAAGCCGCGTCTCAAGAAGGAGCCTCTGCGTCAGGGGCCTTCAGCTCATCTTTGCTGATGGCATGCGGTCACCTCCTGGGAAAATCAGAACTGGAAGCCCACCTTTCGGGGCCTCGCAGATGGTCCAGACCCAGTGACCAAAGTCCTTGTCTAACTGAAGAGGGGGTGGAAGGTGGGGAGAAACACAGGACTCGGGGAACAGGCACACTTTTCAAAGTTGCCTGGATTTCTCCCGATTCCTCAATGGCTCCATTTATAAATGTCCACAGTGCCCCGGGCAGTGTGGGTATCAGGGGAGGAGGTTAAGGTTGGTGCTGGAGGTTGGGGGAGGGGGCTTCTGCCCAATTCTTTCTAAGCTTCTGACAGGACCCTAAAGCACCAAGACAAACTGCTCTTTCACAGTAAGTTCTGAGGATTGGTGCCAGGAAGGGAGCCCCCAGCGGTGCCGAGAAGTCATCCCCCTTCTTTATTCCACCAGACAAGGCCTTCTTTGTCTCCCTCCTCCCACCAGATGAGACCGGCCTCCTCCCACAGCTGTATGTTGACGAAACGTGCCAAGCCCTGGGGCAGCAGGGTGCCCGGGGTGCAGGGGTCACCCAAGGGTGGGGGGCAGAGGGAGGCCTGGCCTCTCTGCCCCCTCCCAGTGGTGGGAGGAGAAAGCTTTCTTCTCTCTCTCTCTCCCTCCCTCTCCCCACAGCTGGATGGACCTGTCTGCTTGGGGGGAGAGTGACAGAGACCACCAGGAACGAGGGTGGAGGGGGAGTCAGGAGAAGAAAAGAATCGTATTCCACGGCGCCAGGCCTGGGAGACTACGTGACCTAGAGAGAAGACAGATGGGCTGGTCCTGGGAAGGTGTATATGATTTCTGGGACATAGAAGGTACCACGCAGGTACGAGGTGGAGTCCCCAGGGTGACGAGGATGAAGGGAGATCCCAGGTGTGGAGAGCAACCTGTCTAAACCCAAGATTCCTGAATGTCTTGTGATGAGATTCATATGATTGGTGAGGCAATTGAATAAGAACATAGAAAAGTAATAACCATCAGCTCCATTAAAAATAAAAAGTTGTGTGAGAAAGTAAAATGATTATAGCTCACTACACAGCAGAGCTGTGAATGTATTAACAGTCATAATAATGAAAATAATGAAGATCTAGCCTAAGTCCTCATATAAGGTTTTTGTTTTCATATAAGGTATTTTATTGGGGAGATGGATGATGGGAAATGGAGGTGTGTGGTGAAGGCTAGGAAAGGATGAAGAAGAATCATCATTTTCCAGGATGTTGGCTTAATAATGAAACGTCAAGAAAGTGTTGAGAGACAAGGAGGTAAATGTATTCAAAGCAACCAGCTAGAAGATACGAAAAATCACTGTGTGAAAAATAAGGGGAAAATATTTTTAAAAACCATATGACTTTGCACAAACCAAACACTGAAAAAAATACTTATGGTCTTAAGCAAAGAATTTTGACTGAAAAATAATTAACGGGAAAAGGGAAGAATTGCAAAAAGATCATGTATTTGGAAGTAACAGTGTGGACGTTTACTTATAACAAAAAATGTGCGGGAATTCCCCGGCGGTTCAGTGATTAGAACCCCGTACTCTCACTGCTGTGGGCACAGGTTCAATCCCTGGTCAGAGAACTAAGATCCCACATGCCGAGGAATGACAAAGCCCCCACACAGCTACCGAGCCCCCTGCCACAACTAGAGAGTCCGTGCACCACAACGAAAGATCTCGGGTGCCACGAGTAAGACCCAACTCAGCCAAATAAATAAATGTTTTTTAAAAAGAAGAAGAAGGCCTACATCTGGATTTGGTCCCTGTCCTGAGCTCCCCAGGGAGACACTGGCCTGGATAAACACCGTGGTCCTCTAAGTCTGTCTCATAGCAGTGTTTATTCTCAACCCGTACTCAGTAGACAATACATGGAAATGCCATCCTTAATAATTAGTCATGGGGGTTCCCTGGTGGTCCGGGGTAAGACTCCGTGCTCCCAAGGCAGGGGGCCTGAGTTCAATCCCCAGTTAGGGATCTAGATCCCACATGCCGCAACTAAGAGTTTGCATACAGAGACTAAAGATCCCACGTGCTGCATGCAGACCCAATGCAGCCAAATAAAGAAAGAAATTTTTTATTTATTTATTTTAATTGGAGGCTACTTACTTTACAATATTGTAGTGGTTTTGCCATGCATTGAAACATGTATATTATCATATGTGAAACGGACCGCCAGTCCAGGTTCATTGCATGAGACAGAGTGCTCAGAGCTGATGCACTGAGAAATGTTTAGAATAACAATAATTAGTCATGGAAGAGGAACCAAGTAACTCAGAAGGAAATAACACAGCGAGTGATAGTTCAAAGCAATATTTGTTCTGACCTTTGAACAAACAAAGTATAACATGACAGGAGGAAATTTTTAGATCAGTGAGAAGATCCAGGGCCCCCGTGAACAGGCCAGGGCTGAGGCCAATTGGAATGTGAGACCCACGCCACCTATACAACAGGAGACGCAGGCCGGGGTGCAAGGGGAGGAAACCTCAGAAGACCTGAGTCCTGGCCAGGGGTGGGGACAAGGAAAGGGCACACAGCCACTCAGACAGCCAGAGAAACTTCCTGGAGGGGTTCGGATTTCAGGGAAGCCTAAGACAGCTTGCCAAGATGAGGCAAAAGATTGTTCCTGACCAGCCAACTGTGAGACAGCCGAGATATGAGGGCAGCAAGATGCTGACAAAGGGAAGCAACCCGAGGGCGGGGCAGGACCATCAGCAGTGACTGGGCACTGCAGGGAAGAGCGAGGGGTCCAGAGAGCCAAGTGTGGTCCTGCCGCGGCCACCTCCTGCCCACCCAGCAAAGACCCACCAACAGATCCTCCAGCAGGTGGGACCATCGTCAAGTGCAGCTGAGGATGCCTCACCCCAGGAGGGGCTCGTTGCCACAGATTACCTCCTTCTCAATAGTTTCTCAGCCCTTTTAGAAGAGCGTGTTGCTCTGTATTTGAGGGACCCCACTGCAGACAGCCCATCAACCCCGAGGAGTGCATGGGAAAACCTGCCTTTGCATGTGACGGGCTTTCTCTGTATCCTATGTTTTATTTTATGCATTAAACATTATCTTGCGAATTCTCTGGCAGTCCAGTGGTTAGGGCTCTGTGCTCTCGCTGCTGAGAGCTCAGGTTCAGTCCCTTGTTGGGGAATTAATATCTGCATGGAGCAGCCGAAAAAAAAAAAAATTTACCTTGAAGGAAATTTTTTAATTTATTTTATCAGTCAGCAGAGTCACTCAGTCGTGTCCGACTCTTTGTGATCCCATGGACTGCAGCACACCAAGCTTCCCTGTCCATCACCAACTCCCAGAGTTTACTCAAACTCATGTCCATCAAGTGGTGATGCCATCCAACCATCTCATCCTCTCTCGTCCCCTTCTCCTCCTGCCTTCAATCTTTCCCAGCCTCAGGGTCTTTTCGCATCAGGTGGCCAAAGCATTGGAGTTTCAGCTTTAGCATCATAAAATTTCTTTTATAAATAAATAAAATTTTAACATTAAAAAATAATAATTATCTTGAGAATAACTAGCAAGGGAGTAGGTGGCTGTGTGGTACTGTGCTTCATCACTCAGTCGTGTCTGACCCTTTGCGACCCCAAGAACTGTAGCCCACCAGCCTCCTCTGTCCATGGGGACAGGACTAGGCAAGAATACTGGAGTGGGTTGCCATGCCCTCAACCAGGGGAAGCTTCCCAACCCAGGGATCAAACCCAGGTCTCCTGCGTTGTGTGTGGATTCTTTACCACCTGAGCCACCAGGGAAGCCTGAGTAGACGGCATAAAAGGCTAAGAACTGCTGACCTAGAGGGATGGGTGTGCAGAGAACACAGACGGGGACTGAAAAGACACGATCAAGGAATGCGCCTCGTTCCTTGGACACTGGGCGCCCACAGGACTGTGCCCCAAAACTCTGACTCAAGCCTCCCTTTTGCACTTACCATCCCACTGCCCAACCGCTCGATCCGTTTCCACCAAGCCAGCCTCAGTGCCCCGCAAGTAGGTCTGGTGCCTTCTCTTTTTGTCTTCAGTCGCGGATCCATTGATCTGTTTTCCTAAATGTTCATTGATCGTCCTCTTGCCGCCAGGCACTGCACTATGCAACTGGTCCTGGGTACACCTGTCCTGCCACCAGACACCACAAGGAAACCTGGACGCCCCCGGGAGCCACCAAGACCCCCAGGACGGGTCGTCTGCTGCGGCCGCTTCTCTGATTCACTGACCCGAGTCGGTGTCCAGGGAGAGAGCAGCTGCTCCCCTGAGCCTGGGCCACACGCGCCTGTTCTGCTGCTGGGGGTGCTGCATAAGGGGCCTCTGGCTGTGCCTGCTTCCCCGATGGAAATGCTGGGGTTCCCCCAGGCATAGAAGGCCAGGAGGCAGAGCTCTGGCAGAGCAGCGGGGGTGGGTGGGGTGGGGAGGGGGTTACACCCGGGCTGGGGTCTACCCAGGCCCAGGCTTTGCCAACGGGGAAGGGTGAAGCAGGGAAGGGTGAAGCGTGGCTTGACAATATCCAGCTCCCCCTACGAACCCCGGGGTGGGGAGGTCAGAGAGGCTGGAAGGATGACCCACGCTCCAGTCATCTGCCGCTTGCCACACACACACCCAGCCCACTGGCATTCTTCCACACTGGGGTGCCCAAAGCCCTGGTCCCCAGATCAGCCGTCTCAGCTCTCGTGTTCAGATGGTCTGCACACTCGCTGAGCACAGACCCTCCCAGCCAGGCCTGTGCACCCTCTTCTCTCACTCGCAGCCCTGACACCTCTCATTGGCCTGTGGATTCCCGCCCCTCCCTGGCCCCACCCCTGACCAGGCTCAAAGCCCAGCCATTCCCATAGCTACACCTGGCTCTATTCTCCATGTTGTCTGCTGCCTGCTCCAGGACCGGGAGAAGTCCAGAACCTTCCAGCTGGACGGTGAGCACGATGGTGCCTGTCCTGCTGTCCCTGCTGCTACTTCTGGGCCCTGCAGCCCCCGAGGAGACCCAGGCTGGTGAGTGGGGAAGCAAGGGGTGGGTTTGGAGAAGAATGGAGGGGAGGCAATGAACTGGACAGATGGGCTCAAGAAGGGCCCCCAGGTGGCCAGGATTCTCAAGGGTACATAGGAACGGGTGTCCCAGGCTGCTCACTAGTTCAACTCACTTCCAAAAGCACTCAGGGAGCCTCTGAACTCAGGCAAAGTAAGACCTTAAGGAATCAGAATCTAAAACTCTTAATTTACAGGATAAACAAAACTAAGACCCAGAGATGTGGAGTGACCTGCCCAGGGTCACATAGCCCGAACCGAGCAGGAGCCACACCAGCAGAACTTCTCATCCCTTCCCTTGCTCTGACCACTGGATGGACCTGTCTGAGACTCAAGGGAGAGAGCGCGACCCCAAGGGGCAGATGTGAAGGCAGATTAACTGGAGAGATGGTTCCAGAAGAAAATTCATCCCTCACTCCACGGTTCAGATATTACTCCTCTGGGCCAGGCAGGCGGGTGACTAGGAAAGAAGCTGGCTGGAACTTGAGAGGAATAAGGGCCTATTCCAGGACAGCGAAATGAGTCTGGCCCTGGCATACAGAATTTCAGGATTAATAAACGTCACATAAACCGTGCAAATTTAAAATCCATTACTTTGTATGAGCTGCCAGAAATATGTTTTATATTAACTTTATAACAATCAATCACCTTTAGAATGTTAATCACCCTCTACACCAAACTCTGTATCAGTCAGGGTTCTCCAGAGAAACAAAACTAATAGGACTCTGGAGAAAAAGACTTATTTTAAGGAACTGGCTCACACAGCTGTGGGGCTGGGCTGGCAAGTCAGACACCTGCAGGACAAGTCGGTAGGCTGGAGACCCAGAGAAGAGCTGATGCTGCTGTCTTGAGTCTGAAGGCAACCTGAGGCAGAATTTCTACTTTAGGGGATTTCAGTCTTTCCCCTTGGGTCCTTCAACTGATTAGATGAGACCCACCCACGTTATGGAGGGTAATCTGTTTTACTTGAGGTCTATTGAGCTAAACAGTCATCACATTTAGAAACTAATTAGCAAAAATAATAGTTGAACTAGGATTCTGCCGTATGACCTCCAACATGATTAACACCCGTGTAAGTTATAAAGGATGAATCAATTATGGAATCGATTGTGGGAATGCTCCCCCATCTCCCAGTCTCCACCTCACACCAAAAGGCGAGTTACAGCCCTGGGAATTCTGAGATCCATCCTGGTCTTACCCTGTACCAAGCTACTCTAGGTCATTCCCTGAGTTTTCTAGCAAATTCTCCTTCTGACACTTTCTAACTACATGTATTTGTCAGGTTAGACTAGGCTATGCTCCAGTAACAAAGTTCGGGGAGGCTTAATCCATGAGATATTTATTTCTTGCTCATGTGAAGTTGAATACAGATCAGACACGTCCTCATGTAAAACTGAAGACAGATCAGGCAGTCTCCTCCATAGGATGACTCTGGGATCCAGCCCGTTTACATCTTGGGATTCTTCTGTCTCATCCTGTGGCCTCCACAGCCATCGCCTAAAGGGGGAGAGACAGATGGAGCAAACCAGCCCCTGGGGCCTTGGACCAAAAGATATCACGCCCACTCACACTTCCTTTTGACAGAACTCAACCACCTGGTCCCAATACACCTACAAGGAGGCTGAGAGATACAATCTGCTTATTTGTCAAGAAGACAAGATGCAGTGAAGGCCCACAATGGGCTCTGAACTGTCATCCCCGGGACATAAGGCTGCCCCTTCTCTTTGGGGAGGCTCCGGCGGTCTGCGGCGGACAGCGGGTGGACAGAGCTGAGGAGGGGAGGCCCGGTGCCCTCCCTTCCTGGCGCCCTGCTGCCCCGCACCAGACTCACCTGCAGGGACACTCGTCCTCAAAGTCCTCCTCGTCTTTCACAGGGAATTACTCTCTGAGCTTCCTCTACACCGGGCTGTCCAAACCCCGTGAGGGCTTCCCCAGCTTCCAGGCCATTGCCTACCTCAATGACCAGCCCTTCTTCCACTACGATAGCGAAGGCAGGAGGGCCGAGCCCCTGGCGCCGTGGAGCCAGGTGGAAGGAATGGAGGACTGGGAGAAGGAGAGTGCCCTTCAGAGGGCCAGGGAGGACATCTTCATGGAGACCCTGAGCGACATCATGGACTACTACAAGGACAGAGAAGGTGAGTGGACCACGGGCTGCGGGGGTGCAGGGGCTCCGCTCAAGAGGCAGCCCCGCAACTGTGAGCGGGATGGAAGCAGGCCCTCCCAAAGGAGGGTCAGGGAGCACGAGCGGAAACACACAGTTTCTGCTGCCTCTCCCGCATCCCACACTCACCTGCCTGCCTGCGCTCCCCACCCTCACTCCCAGGGCCGAGTCAGGACAAATCCGGGCACCTCTGAGCTCTCCCTTCCACACCCCATCCATCCAAGGCGGGTCCCTCTTTGTGTGCCAGACTCACCCTTGCCCAGGGACGTGGGGTGGAGAGTGAGGCAGCCTGCGGTGCGTCCTGGGTTCAGGTGGTGGCTCCCCCAGTCACGAGCTACTCGACCATGGACACATTGCTCGGTTGCCTAGTCTTATTGTTGTTGTTTAGACCCTAAGTCCAGCCTGACCCTTTGCGACCCCCATGGACCATAGCCCACCAGGCTCCTCTGTCCATGGGATTTCCCAGGCAAGAATATTGGAGTGGGGTTGCCCTTTCCTTCTCCAGGGAATCTTCCCAACCCAGGGATCAAACCTGTGTCTCCTGCATTGACAGGCGAGTTCTTTACTGCTGTGCTACCAGGGAAGCCCCTGCTATCTAGGCTGTTGGTGGCAGATCGTGCAAGACGAAGAGCTCTTTAGGCATAACTGATGCCTGGTTGGCTGGCTGACTTTCACGGGGCGGGGGGGAGGGCGCAGGGTCTCACACCTTTCAGGGAGCATTCGGCTGTGAGCTCCGGAATAACAAAAGCAGTGGAGCATTCTGGGGGTACGCCTACGATGGCCGGGACTTCATCAAGTTCGACAAAGAAATCCCAGCCTGGGTCCCTCTGGACCCAGCAGCTCAGAACACCAAGCGGAAGTGGGAAGCAGAGGCAGTCTACGTGCAGCGGGCCAAGGCCTACCTGGAAGAGGAGTGCCCAGGCATGCTGCAGAGGTACCTGCCCTACAGCAGGACCCACCTGGACCGACGAGGTACCCGCTGCTGCCTACGCCCCGCCCTCCCTCGCCCCAGCCTTCCCTTGCTCTGCTGGGAAAGACCAGGGCGACCGCAGGTGGGTGCCCAGGAGACTGTCCCAGGCAGACCCTGCAGTCCCTTCTCCCGGTGACACCACCGCCCAGCTTGGCCGTGGAGAGAAGGCAGGTGTGTGCAATGCCTGCCCCGCAAGGATGGAAACAGGGTACCAGGATCGGCTGGCATGAGCTGAGGCTGACTGGAGAAGCAATGAGGAAGAGGGTCGCGGCCCTGAGCAGGGAAGGGTCAGAAGGATGATGGGGTGGATGGATGGAGCCTGAGACAGAACTAAGAGGCAGGGCTGAGACCAGGGGTGGGGGGCACAGAGCCCGTTTTGCATGTCTGGGGGGAGAGAACAGAAAAACGTTTGGCCCGTTCACAACTTCTTGACCTTGGAAGTCATACATGCTGCAAGCTGGGCGGGGAAGAGCGTGGCCACAGAGGGCCCTTGGCGCAGTGGGGAAGGGTCTCGGGAAGGGTGGCGGGGGGCCCTGGCCTTCGAGGAGAAGCCCTGCTCACCCCTGATGCCGGGGTGGGGAGCCGTGGGCAGGGAGACGCCGGGCCCTCGGCACCCACACCCTGTCTCTCCACAGAGTCTCCCTCTGTGTCGGTCACCGGGCACGCGGCCCCGGGGCACAAGAGGACACTCAAGTGCCTGGCCTACAACTTCTACCCACGAAGCATCGGGCTGCACTGGACACGGGCAGGCGATGCCAAGGAGGCTGAGTCAGGGGGCGACGTGCTCCCCAGCGGCAATGGCACTTACCAGTCCTGGGTGGTGGTGGGGGTCCCCTCTGAGGACCAAGCCCCCTACTCCTGCCACGTGGAGCACAGAAGCCTGGCCCAGCCCCTCACTGTCCCGTGGGACCCACGGCAGCAAGCCAAATAGTCACCCTTTCTGTGCCATGAGAGAGGTGGGCGCTACGAGCCGCTGTCAACGTCGTGGGCCAGGCCCAGGGGACGGACGGCAGTGGATTCCGGGTGGTGGATTTGAGAGGGAAGACTTGAATGCGGAGCGCTGAGCCGTCTCACGGCCAACCATCCTTGCAAATAACCCATTATGTAATCTGCAAAATCAAATCAGTATCATTGCCTTATGGAATGATTATTTTTAAACTGCAAAGTGCTCTAGAAATGTGGGAGTTTGTCATTAGTCCTGCCTCTCCGAGCACTGGATTCATCTGAAATTCTTAGTGTTTACTGGGTGTCTCACCACCATAGTGTGGCCTGGACCACTGGTCCCAGGGGCACTGTTCACGCATGCCCACTGCGGATGTCACCAGTGGTCACAAGGCTGTGGAACTCTGCAGTCTCTTTAATACAAATCCATGCCTCTTCTGTACCTGTTTCCCCAGCAGTCCAACTCCCGGTAGACACCACCCTTCACTCCAGCTCCCGGACCTTCCCCACACCTTGTTGGCCTGGGACCACATACTCCATCCAGGACACAGAATCGGCCCTCTTGTTCTTGGACTCCCTCCCTCCTTTTATTTTTTTTAACTGTGTCACCCACCTCCACCCACAGGTTTAAGACCCAAAGACAGAGCAGAACTCACCTGTTCTTATTACCAGGCCTCCCCTGCCCAGGCAGGACCTTCCCTCACAGCCCCGCCTCAGCCTCCCACTTCCTACTGAGTCAGTCCTCCAAGCTGAGCTCCTTAGACAGATCCTTCCCTGCCTGCAGAATTCTGAGCCCACTTGCTTACCTCTCCTTCTTGACCTAACCTAAAATTAAGGACCATTCTCCTTTTTTTTTTTTTCTTAATTATTTGATCCAATTTGAAAATCAATGCCAAGAAGTAGCTTTTTTAGTCTATGTGATACCACACACCCCCACACACACCCCCTACCCCACACACCCCACCCCCACCCCCACCCCCACCCCCGTGCAAAAAAAAAAAAAGGCCAGTCTGACCAATAGGAGGGCTACAAAGAAAATCCAACTAGTCAAAAGGGTAAAAATGTAGCAATTGATATTGCAACACATTATGAGACTGGAACAAAGCATAACATGTGATAGGAAGAAATATTTAGATCAAGGAGGAGACCCAGGGTCCACGTGAACAGCCCAGGGCTGAGGCCAACTGGAATGTGAGACCCACCCCACCTATGGCAGGACCAATGGGCCAGGCTGGACAAGGGGGAGGAAACCTCAGAAGACTTGAGTCCTGGCCAAGTGTGGGGACAAGAAGAGGGCACAGAGCTGCTGATAAACCCAGAGAAACCTGCTGGAGGGGTTCAGATTTCAAGGGAAATCTAAGACAGCTTACCAAGAAGAGGCAAAAGATTGTCTCATACCAGTTGGGTATGAGACAGCCAAGATATAAGGGTGGCAAGATCCTGACAAAGGGAAGCAACCCAAGGGCAGGGCGTGGCCATTGGCAGCGACTGGGCACTACAGGGAGGAAGGAGGGGTCCAGAGAGCCAAGCGTGGTCCTGCCACAGCCACCTCCTGCCCACCCAGCAAAGCCCTACCAACGGATTCTCCAGCACGTGGGACCGTCTTCAAGTGCAGTTTGAGGATGTCCCACCCCAGGAGGGGCTCGTTGCCACAAGCTATCTCCTTCTCAGCAGTTCCTCAGTCCCTAAGTACCACTTTACCCCTCTCTGGAGGACTCTTCTGGGGCTAGCTCCTCCGCTGGAGTGAAGGGATGGCATGCTCCAAGTTAGGCAGGAGACACCAACTGGATATAGGGCTGAAATACCTTCTCTGCTAATGCCCTTTTCCATCTGGCTGAACAAGGCTAGAACTTGCAGTTCCAGCCAATCAGACCTTATGGCTTATCATCAGACATATCGAAGCTATTTCCTTTTAGTATCCTCTCCTTACCAGCCCTGACCCAGCCTGCAAACCCTCTGACAAGATCAGGAGGTTGAGTTCTGAGTGCAAGTTGGTACCCGCGTGGCTGGAGCAATGGGGCAGAGGATGCTGTGTCCCAGGAGAACGGAGGGAGGAGAGGAAGGAGGAAAGGCTGCTTGGGCTCCATCTGTGCAGAGGACTCAGCCGGAGACCCGGAGCTCTGAGAACCAGGCCACCGTTTACTCAAAGCCATGGGAGGCCCCTCCCCATCAGGAAAAGATGGTGGTTTGTTGTGCCTCACAGGACAGGGGAGAGTGCTGAGGATTCATGAGCAAAGCTCAGTGGAGCCCACCTCCCTGCGTTCTGTTGTGCCGCCTTCTTCCCCTTCTTTCCTCTGCTCCGCATCCCCAGGCCGTGCAGCTAGCTCTGGGCACCTCAAAACTCACATACCAGAGATCAGGATGGACACAGCACTTTTCCTAATTGGTGGAGGAGGGCGGGGGTGGGGAGGGAATCAGAGCTCCTGGGAGTGCTGCTCAGATTTCCCACACTCATAAGAGGCCAGGCCTGCTCAGTGTTAAATCCCAGGCCTCGAAAATGGGTGTGATTGGGAGGCAGGGGTCTCAGAAAGAGCCGGGGCTATGGAAGGGGCCTGGCGGAGAAAGATAATAGAATCACGATGTTGGCCTTGCCACCCTCAAGGGACCACAGGGATAAAGGAACCCTCGCTGCCTTGTGTTTAGGAGGCTCCCTCTATGTGAATGCTTTCCAATAAACAATAATATTTATACCAAAAGCATAGGACTCCTCTAAGTTAGATGTGAACCTCCCATTATTGGTCTCCTCTGCTGTCCCACACTGCCTCCTAGGCTCACGGCACATGTTGAGGGGGCAGTTAGCTTCTCTGGACCTTTGAGTACCCAGTCCTTATGTGCAGGATCTTAAAATCCATCATGAGGGTCAGAGTTCCTTCTTAGGCTAATGGGCCACAACTGCAGCTTTCAGGATGTGCAGGCTCAGTTGCAGCTGCATGTAATGGCCACGAGAGGGCACTATATGTCCAGCTAAGAGGCTGGGAGAGGTTCTCCCAGCAGCTTTAAGAACGTGCAGGGCTTGGCAGAGAGTTCTGGGTGAGAGGAGAAAGGAGGACATTTCTCTTCCACCATATCTGTTGGTCCCTTTTATAATTATGGGGTCACCTTACTCCATTTTCACTCCTATCCTCAAACATTGCACCCTGGATGTCTCAATTTCAGCATTATTTTCCCTGCTCCCAATTCCAGCATTATCTTCCCTGCTCCACCCTATCCCCAAAGAAAAGCAAAACCGCTTCCCTTCACCATCCTTCTCTCCTCCTCCTTCTGCTCTTTCTCTGAGTGTCTCCTCCCAACTTCCCAAACTAAGACCCTGGGCTCCCACCCCTCCCTTTCATTCCAATGGATGAAAGGATGTCATCAAACTGTGCGGAGTCCAGCCCTTTCCTCCCCGCAGACTGTACCTGTCTTGCTGCACCTCCGTCGGGAACTCAGAGTCCTCCCAAGTCTGCCTCCTTTCTGACCATCCTCAGTGCTCTGACCACACAGTAAGATCATGTCCTTTCCCTCTTAAAGATGAGGTGGAAAGAACCCAAAGGTCCATCACAGGATGAACAGATCAACAAAATGTGATCTACCCAGTGGAATATTACTCAACTTTAAAAAGGAAGGAAATCCTTACTCAAGATGAACGAACCTGAGGACAGCAGCAGAGCTTCGCTTAATCCAGGACTGGCTGTTGACTCCGGAAACTTCTGCCTGACTTACTTCACTTAGCATAATATCCTCAAGGCCCATCTGTATGGTCAAAAATAGCAGGATGTCCCTTCTCATGGCTGAATAATCCCACGTCTTAGAAGAAGATGCATTTTTATCTTTTTTATCCATTCATCCCTAAGTGGACACTTAGGCTGCTTCCATATCTTGGCTGTTGCAAATAATCCGGCAACGAACAGGAACTCAGGTGTCTCTTCAAGACCCTGATTTCATTTCGACTGGATATCTACCCAGAAGTGGGATTACTGGATCATATTGTAGTTTTAATTTTTTAAAAACACCTCCATACTGCTCTACATGGTCACCATGCCAATTTACAGCTTCCCTGGTGGCCCCAACAGTAAAGCGTCTGCCTGCAACTCAGGAAACACAGGTTCAATCCCTGGATCGGGAAGATCCCTGGAGAAGTAAACGGCTACCTACCGCAGGATTCCTGCCTGGGAAATCCCATGGACAGAGAAGCCTGGACTGCTACAGTCCATGGGGCCCCAAGAGTAGGACACGACTAACACACCAACAGTGCGCCAGGGTTACCTTTCCTCTGCATCCTCACCAGCATTTGCTATCTCTTGTCTTTCATATATAATATATTTCTAATATATATAATATATAATTAATATATATTACATATATTTATAATATATTCAATATATGTATATATAATAGCCATTATAACAAATGTGAGGCGATATCTCATTGTGGTTTTGATCTGCATTTTCCTGACGATTCATGATGCTGAGCATCTCTTCACGTACCTGTTGGCGATTTGTGTGTCTTCCTTAGGAAAATATCTATTCAGGTCCTCTGTCCAATATACAGTAAACAGGTTACTAGGTTTTTTGCTCTTAAGTTGTATGAGTTTCTTACAAATGCTTTTCTCCCATTCCCTAAGTTGCCTTTTCATTTTGTAGACTCTGTTTGCCCCTGAGCAGAAGTTCTCTCATTTAATTCAGTCCTACTTGTTTATTTTTGCTTTTGTTGCTTCTGCTTTTGGTATCATCCTCAAAAAATCATTGCCAAGACCAGTGTTGTCTTGTGTATTCTTTATTAGGTTTATGGTTTTGGGTCCTATATTTAAGTCTTTAAACCATTTCGAGTTATTGATAGTTTTGTGAGTGTAAAGACAGGGGTCCAGTTTCATTCTTCTGCTGGTGGAAACTCAGTTTCCCAGCACCATTTACTGGGGAGACTCCTGTTCCCATTGACCCTTCCTGGCAACCGTGTTGAAGATCAATTTACTGTCTCAGCATGGATTTATCTGTGGGCTCTTGATTCTGTTCCATTGGATTATGTGTCTCTGTAGGATTTTTTCTATTTCTGTGAAAAATGCCTCTTGGAATCTTGGTAGGGAATGCATTGATTCAAAGATGCTTTTTGTGTAATAGGGACATTTTAATGTTAATTCTCCCAGTTCATGAGCACAGGATATCTTTCCATTTATTTGTGACTTCTTCAGTTTCTTTCATCAGTCTTATAGTTTTCAGCGTACAGATCTTTCATCTCAATAAATCTATCGCTAATATTGTATTGTTTTTGATGCTATTGTGAATGTGATCGTTTTATCTCTTTCTTTTTCAGATATTTTGTTGTTAGTGTATACAGTCTTCCGCAGGGGCTGCACCATCGCACAAAGGCACACCAGCCATGCACAAGGGTTCCAATTTCTCCACATGCTCGCTAACATTTGTTGTTTTGTGTTGCGGGGGGGCGGGGGGTGGTTTATAGGAGCCATCGTATTGGGTATGTCTTCTCTGAGTTCTCACACAAGCCATCGACAGCTTTGAAACTGTTCTGTGTTTCCTACCATGTTGAAAGCAGTAAGCTTTGTTTTAATAGGATTCATTTCTGTTAAGAGGCAGATCCTGGCAGCGGAAAGTGCACCAACCGTGTGGCACACACAGGTCCGCGTTCTGACCCATTCAGTCACTGAAAGACCCTGAGCCCTGATCCGCTTTCTGCAGGCCTGTTTATCCTCGTCCTTTGGGGGAGCTAGGATATTAATCCTCTGTGCTCAAAGCCCTTAGCTGAAACAAGCCGGGATACATTTAAGTGGAGTTTCTCTTCCACAGGTAAATTGTGGATTCGATTTTCGAATGTGTTCCTGCGAGCCACTTTGCCGTCCCTGGGGGCACACACCCTGGGTATCCCCGGGTCAGATCCCTCCGCCCACCAGCTTCGGGTCTGGAGAACCACTGAGCTGTGGGGCCTCCAGGGTCCTAGAGAGGGCGCCAGGCCAGGCTGACGCTGACGTACTTCCGGCCTTTGTGTTTCGCAGTCGACGGCAGCCCCAGGGGGTCAGTTCTCCTTGCACGCCTCTGCGGCCCAGCGCGGTGAGGTGCGGTATCCCTGCGCCCGGGAGGATGAAGGTGTGGGTTTCCCGGTCCCACAGGGCGGGTCTCGGCCTGTGGGGCTCAAGAAACCCCGGCGGCCAGTCGCAGTCGCCACATCTCCCCTCCCACTCCGGCATTTTGGGTCCTGCGCTCCTTTTGTGCCCTTCGCTGGCAGTAACTTACAAAGACTGCGTCTGGGAGAGGGAGGTCCGCGCTGTGACGCCCTCATTCAAGCCTCCTTGGAACCTACCTAGTTGCGGGGTTCAGGCCGACGCCGCCAGCTCTTAAGTCCTTGGCACTGTCCATGGAAGCTCGTTTTGAAAAGACCTTGTGGAAAGTTGGGTTGTTGAACCAAAGAACGCACGCTGGATCCCTCGACTTTCCGTGTTCTTTTTTTCCACATACACTTAATCAGCCGGGCATTGACCTGAGTGTGCTACTGCTAAGTCACTTTAGTCGTGTCCGACTCTGTGTGACCCCATAGACGGCAGTCCACCAGGCTCCCCCGTCCCTGGGATTTTCCAGGCGAGAACACTGGAGTGGGTTGCCATTTCCTTCTCCAATGCGTGAAAGTGAAAAGTGAAAGGGAAGTCGCTCAGTCGTGTCCGACTCTTCGCGACCCCATGGACTGCAGCCTACCAGGCTCCTCCGTCCATGGGATTTTCCAGGCATGAGTACTGGAGTGGGGTGCCATCGCCTTCTCCTGTGTAGGGGAAATAAAAATCAGGCTAGAGTCTTGCGTTTCTCGACCTGGGATGCTCCTGGCAAGGGAACTGACGTGTTGTTGATACAAGGTGAGATCATAACCCAGAGATGGAGAGAGACAGAGCTTGGGGGCAGAGATCAAATCCGAAGGACTTTGCAGAGGCGGTGGTATTCGAAGGAGGAGCTGTGGAAATGCCCCACCAGCCCAGAGCATTCCAGATAGAGCTGGTGCAAAAGCACAAAGGTGGGAGGGTGGGGAGAATGGCAGAGAGACTGGTAAATATTTCAACACCCGTTCTTGTAAGTGTTTGTTCTGCGCTAGGTAGTGGAGATTAAAGAATGTGTGGCCACAAATCCTGTTCTAGAGATTTCTAAAAATAGTGAAAGTGGTCCAAAGGTACAAACTTTGGGTTATAAGGTAACAAATTCTGGGCATATAATGTATAGCATGGTGACTATAGTTAATACTGTACTGTATATTTGAAAATTGCTAGGAGAGTGGGTCTTAAAAGTTTGCATCACAAGAAAAAAAATTTAACTGACAGGTGTTAATTAAACTAATTGTGGTAATTTCACAATATGTACCTGAATCATTATGTTGTACACCTGAAACTAATATAACACTATATGATAATTATATCTCAGTCAGACTAGGGGAATTTTTTTAAATAAAAGGGAAAGGTAGCCTGATGGAAGGGCTATGAGGAAAGATGAGGCTTTAGCGTTAGGCTGACACGGGCAGATACACAAAAACAGGGACAAGTGTGCATAAGCCTTAAACTAAAGCGTGGGGCCTCAGGAGCCGACGGGAGGGAAGAAGGGGCGGGCCCTGTTCCTGGCTGGCCCTTAGCTGCCGAGTTCAGCTTCCTCAGAGTGCTTTGTTTGCAGGTGCTGGTGCTTTAGCAACACAAAGCAGCAACATGCTGAGAAAACTTGGATATGAAACAATAGGGCTTCACCTTATACTAACATATTAATAGTTCCACTGTTTACCAAGCACACATAAGCAAATTCGCAGTCCAGAAACACATAGTCTAGCTAAAGCTGTCTGTTATGGTCTAGCTAAGACTATCGGGTCACTGTTCCCCTCTGGTCCTTTTGTAATGTCTCAAGCTACGTTTTGCTGAATTTCTCAGGAGAGGATATGATGGATGATAGTTGTGGTTCTGTTGCAGAGATGAACAAGTATCAGAAACCAGCTGCCGTATGGATGAGATCAAAGTATGCGCAAGTCGGGTCGTTCTCAGGTTACCAGGGTTCAGTTTCCAGATGTTGTGTATGGACAATGGCTGGATGCATCCTGCCGCCTCCTCTCTTCACCCTCCACCACCCAGCCCCACCCCCGGAATCCACCCTCCCTGTGGATTGTGTAGCAACTAAGAGTTAAGGCTGCAGGGCACGTCTGATGAGGCTGCTCTTTCACACTATCTCAGGGAACTGTGCGCTCACTGTCTTTGCCTGCCATCACTGTTTCCCGTTAAATTATGCCACATTAGACCCTTTCACAAGGGTGCACAAGCTCCCACTTTATGTCCTTGCCACAGGTCCCTATCTTTCATCACTTTCCTTTTACCTTAAAATGGCATTCTTGACACGATCCTTCCCATTCACCACTTTAAAGACATGGTTTGGTACAAATATTTATTTACTTAGTTATGTTTGAAGAGGAACTTGAAGCTTGCTTAAAAAGAAAAACTACATCAGTCAGTTCATTTCAGTCACTGAGTCATCTCGACTCTTTGTGACCCCATGGTCTACAGCACATCAGGCCTCTCTGTCCATCACCAACTCCCAGAGCTTGCTCAAACTCATGTCCATCGAGTCGGTGATGTCATCCAACCATCTCATCCTCTGTCACCCCCTTCTCCTCCTGCCTTCAGTCTTTCCCAACATCAGGGTCTTTTCCAATGAGTCAGTTCTTTGCATCAAGTGGTGCTGGCGACGTAATGAAACACCAACACTGCAGAGTGGTTTGAATCTTTTTACTTTAACTCTTTGCTTCTTACAGTTGCTTTACTTTATATCTTTTGCACAACAATCTACAGGGCAAGTTGCCAAACACCATAATTCAGCGACTATACAGTGCGCAGGCGCAGGGCGAGATAACCTTTACCTTAACTTATTTACTGCAGCTAAGACTTTGTTTTGGGGAACTTCCTTATCAACTTAGAATCCGTTTTGTCCCTGGGTCTGTTCCTTTTGAGGAATCAGAGAAACATCCTTGTGTGCAAGAATTGTTCTTTTCCCACGGGAACAAACAGGATTCTTAGCTGAACATCTCGTTTGCAAGAAGGTTCAGCCCTGGTTGAGAGTCTTGTTTGCAAGCACTTCTCAACCTTCCTTATACCTTGTTCCCTACATCTCCCCCTT
This sequence comes from Capra hircus, assembly GCF_001704415.2. Taxonomy (NCBI): domain Eukaryota; kingdom Metazoa; phylum Chordata; class Mammalia; order Artiodactyla; family Bovidae; genus Capra; species Capra hircus. Next base: position 37,317,063 of record NC_030832.1, on the reverse strand, counting down.
TCTTTTCTTGCAGGTGCTGAATAAGCGCTTGAAAAGGCAAAGCTGCTTCTTTCAATTGTTTCCCTTTTTGCTAGCGCCAGTAGACTATAAAAGCAATAAAACATAAAGCAACAATTAACAAAGTATTTACAAAGGATGTTGTTAACAATGTAGATATATGCCCTAAAGGATTAAGGTTATCTAATCCTTCTTGAAGACTCTTCAGTATATCAGAACCAAGAATATCAGGCAGCGTCTTACTAAAAGTTGACAATATAGTTTGTTCCAGTTCTATAATTTCAGCAGTTAAATTTTGGTGCCCCACCAAAGACCTTTTCATTTTTTCCCAACCCTCACTCATATTAAAAGGAACAGGGGTTACACATAGGTGAGATGAGTTCCAATCACATTTTAACACACTCTTTGTAGCTAACACAGTCACTTGATCTCCTAACCAGGAAACAGTATGTTGTAAATTCAATACATCAGTAGCCAATTGAGAGTCCAAATCATGCTGCTGTTGCCACAATAAATGAGCATCCTTATGCCACTCCCTGACAAAATCAGCAGTCTGTATGCCCTGATGCAAAGCAAGACCTGCTACCGTTGCTGTTGCTGTTACTGAAGCCACGGCGAGAATTGATGCGATGACAATGCCAAGCATTCTTCGAGATCGATGGAGAAGAGTTTGCACAGCGTTCACAAGAGGAGCGACAGCGAAAGAGCCCGACCAAGGCCGAGTAAGATTAACGGCCGAGTAAGATTAACAGGCAACCAGAGTCCAGCCCGTGCTTTCACAGTGACCAAAGAGTAATTACTTGTTTTCAACATTTTCCCACCAGGAACGGTTTATACATTGAGTCAAGTTACAATCAGAACATGATATAACTCCCAAAATTTCATTCCAAATCCATTGCCCATACAGTAAAGAATAAGGAAATTTTACACATGCTATAGCAGAGTAAGATTTATTAATATGCAAATGTACCTGAAATGGCCCTTTAGGATCATTAATATTCAAAGTAAAATTTCCCATCCATATAGTAAGGTTACCTGTACACTGCCCATGATTATACACTGGAATAGTAAAAGCAAATTTATTTCTAACTTTTATTTGCAAAGGAATAGTAAAAAAGCAATCCTTTAAATCTGAAACCATCAAAGACCAATACTGTGGAATCAAAGCAGGAGAAGGGAAACATAATTGCAAAGCCCCCATAGGTTTTATACATTTGTCAACTTCCCTTAAATCAGTCAACATTCTCCATTTACCAGATTTTTTCTTAATGACAAAAACAGGAGAATTCCAAGGAGACGTGGAAGGTTCGAGATGGCCAGATTGAAGCCGTTCTTCTACTAATTGTTCTAAAGCCTCGAGCTTCACTTTTGGAAGCGGCCACTGCTCAACGCATTTAGGGACATCAGTTAACCATTTCAATGGGAGAGCTCGAGGAATCTGAGCAGTGGCTACAAGTTTTCCGACGAGATGGTGAGCATTGCTCCTAAAGAAAATAAAAGATCCCTTCCCCAGATATTAATAGGTATATTAACAATGTAAAAAGAAATAAATACTTTCTTTCCATTAGACAATTGGCATGACAAAGGTTGAGCGCTTCTCCACACATCTGCTATAGATCCTAAGCCTGTTAAAACAAGAGGACTTTTTTCTTTTTTTTAGTCATTAGGCCACTGCTGGGGAGAAAAAACCGAAACATCTGCTCCTGTATCCACTAATCCTTCAAACTGTCTATCTTCAATAATCAGTGACATTAAAGGACGAAAGTCATTAATAAGCATTTCCCAAAATATACTTTGTCCCGTACTTCCAAAACCACTGACTATCTCATTTGAATATGAAGAAAATGGGTGATAAGGTAGCAAGAGAAGTTGTGCAATCCGTTCCCCTGCCAGTAAAGAAAGAGTTTGTGATGTAGAGACCATAATTAAAATTTCCCCGACATAGTCAGAATCAATTACTCCTGGGAATACAATCAATCCTCTTAATGTTGCACTACTTCATCCCAAAATTAACCCAAAATTTCCTCTTGGCAATGGGCCAAAGACATTAGTCCGTAATTTATAAACACCTCCTCCTGGGGATAAAAGAACATTTTCAGCTAATGGAAGATCTGCAGCTGCACTACCTAATGTAGCAGCCTTCAAATCTGAAATCATCATTTGAGCACCATTCGAGGCAACTGGCTGTCGAGGTTGGCATTGACCTGTTGCAGGAAACTGGCACGGAGCTCCTGGTACTGTTCCTGGGCCCCAGGAGCTCAGGCCCACTGGGAAGTTTCCCGACAAAGGGGCTCTTAAGGGATTCCCTCCCCAATCAGTTTTGGATCTACACTCCTGAGTCCAATGCTTTCCCTTGCCACATCTCCTACAAAGACCTGGGGGCTGTCGCTTTTCTGGCAATTGCTCATTTTTGGGCTCATCTTTTCGTTTCTTGCAATCTTTTCGAAAATGTCCTGGCTTCCCGCAATTAAAACAGTTTCCTCCCCTCTGAGGTTTCACAACCTTTGCCAAAGCTGCTGCAAAAACAGAGGCTTGATGTTCAGCTCCTCCAACCCCAGAGCATGCTCTTATGAACTCAGCCACAGAAGCCCCTTGTCCTTTTAAAGGTCCCAAAATCCTTTTACATTCTGGATTAGCATTTTCATATGCCAATGTATCAAGTAAAATTTTTGAGATCTCATCTCGACCGACTGTCCATTCAACAGCCACCTGAAGGCGGGCCAAAAAATCTGTATAAGGCTCATTAGAACCTTGTATAATTTTCACAAAAGACGGTTGAGCCTGTCCAGTAGGTACCACTCTACGCCACGCCCTTAAGAAAACCTGACGCACCTGTTGTAATTCCTGATCGGTGTACTGAGCTTGTTTCCTCAAGGCTCGATACTGCCCTTCTCCCATCAACTTGTCTTCTAAGGGACCTTGTGGATTTTGTCCCTCATTAATCCTAGCTTGTTTTCGGGCTTCTTCCTGCCACCAACTACGAAGCTGTAACCATTGAGATCCTTCTAAAACAGCTTGAGCTATAGATTCCCAATCAAGAGGAAGAATTAATTTAGAAGTTCCCACATTCTCTAACATTGATAACACGAAGGGAGATTGGGGACCATATTGAGAAACAGCGGCCTTAAGATCCTTGAAAAATTTATACTCCAAAGCCCTGTATTGAACATTAATCATTCCTGCCCGGGCATCATGCTGAGGTACAATGGGAAAGAGATGAGGCGGATCCACAAAACCTCCAGGGGGCGCTGGAAGATCATCATCATAGAACACAGTAGCAGGAACTGTAAATCGCTGCTTCTCTCTCCCTACCTCAGCCTTGTCGGCAGCCACCGGAAACAGGGATGCGTAAGGTGGTGCAGAAGCTTTAACAGCCTTGGAAGTTCGTTTTTTATTTGATAAAACCTTCCGAAAGGCAGTAGTCATTGCCTCTACAGAATCTGAATCCTCCCCAGAACTCACATCTCTATCTGTCTCGATGGATGAATCTTTACTATCATCCGGAGGTTTGGGCAGAGGCCGAGATGAAGCCCCCCCTTCACCTTCGTCCTCCTTCTCCTCTCTCACAGGCACATCTTCATACAGGGGATCTTCCTTCTTAAGAGAACATGAGACGGCCTCACCATCAGCAGCCATTAATTTTAGAGCCTGCGTTAGAGCGCTACATAGAGTCCACAGCCTTAAAGGAATCACGTTTCCTTTTTGATGCTGCCTTCTTAACTCCGTCTGCACCACTTTCCATTCCTTCAAATTCAGCTGTACTTCTGTTTGATGTTGAAACCAATAGCAATGCTGCTCTATAAGACACAACAACTCACTCAAGCGGCGAGGAGACGTTTTAATTCCTATAGAATGCAGGAGCCCCTTAACCAGCTCCATATATTGTGACTTTAAAGACGGGGAATTCCCCATAGTTTTTTCTTTTTCTTTTCTCTTTTTTCTGTTCTTTTTCTCTTATTTTTCTTTTTCTCGAAAGTCCCCCTTTCAGCGTTTCGCCCCGGGGTGCTCACCCTTTCGGGTTTTTTTTCTTTTCTCTTTTTTTCTCTTTTTCCCGAAAGTCCCCCTTTCAGCGTTTCGCCCCGGGGTGCTTACCCTTTCGGTTCCGTCGTGCCCCGCGCTGGGCGCCAGATGCTAGCGACAGAATGAAACACCAACACTGAAGAATGGTTTGAATCTTTTTACTTTAACTCTTTGCTTCTTACAGCTGCTTTACTTTATATCTTTTGCACAACAATCTACAGGGTAAGTTGCCAAACACCATAATTCAGTGACTATACAGTGCGCAGGCGCAGGGCGAGATAACCTTTACCTTAACTTATTTACTGCAGCTAAGACTTTGTTTTGGGGAACTTCCTTATCAACTTAGAATCCGTTTTGTCCCTGGGTCTGTTCCTTTTGAGGAATCAGAGAAACATCCTTGTGTGCAAGAATTGTTCTTTTCCCATGGGAACAAATAGAGGATTCTTAGCTGAACATCTCGTTTGCAAGAATGTTCAGCCCTGGTTGACAGTCTTGTTTGCAAGCACTTCTCAACCTTCCTTATACATTGTTCCCTACAAGTGGCCAGAGTATTGGAGTTTCAGATTCAGCATCAGTCCTTCCAATGAACACTTGGGACTGATTTCCTTTAGGATAGACTGGTTGTATCTCCTTGCAGTCCAAGGGACTCTCAAGAGTCTTCAACACCACAGTTCAAAAGCATCAATTCTTCTGCACTCAGCTTTCTTCAGAGTCCAACTCTCATATCCACATATGACTACTGGAAAAACCATGGCTTTGACTAGATGGACTTTTGTCAGCAAAGTAATGTCTCTGCTTTTCAATATGCTGTCTAGGTTGGTCATAACTTTTCTTCCAAGGAGTAAACATCTTTTAATTTCATGGCTGCAGTCACCATCTGCAGTGATTTTGGAGCCCAAGAAAATAAAGTCTGTCACTGTTTCCCCATCTATTTGCCATGAAGTGATGGGACCGGATGCCATGATCTTCGTTTTCTGAAGGTTGAGTTTTGAGCCAGATTTTTCCCTCTCCTCTTTGACTTTCATCAAGAGGTTCTTCAGTTCCTCTTCACTTTCTGCCATAAGGGTGGTGTCATCTGTGTATCCGAGGTTATTGATATATCTCCTGGCAATCTTGCACATAGATGGGATAAAAAATATCACAGCAGTCTGCAGTAATAATAAGGACAAAGCCCCAAGCAAAGGATGATGTTTTTATTTCTATGCAGGCTTCAAGTTCCTCTTCGAACGTAACTAAGTAAACACTTTCATCAAACTTTGTCTTTAAAGGGGCTTCCCTGGTGGCTCAGTGGTAAAGAATCTGCCTGCCAAGCAGGAGATGGTTCAATCCCTGGGTCAGGAAGATTCCCTGGAGGAGGAAATGGCAACCATCTCCAGCATTCTTGCTTGGGAAATCCCATGGACAGAGGAACCTGGTGGGCTACAGTCCATGGGGTCGCAAAAGAGTCAAACACCACTTAGCAACTAAACAACCGCATGTCTTTAAAATGACGAATGGGAAGGATTGTGCCAAGAATGCCATTTTCAAAACTCTATCCTTTGCTTGGGATTTTGTCCTTACTGTAGACTGCCCTGATATTTCTTACCCCATCTATGGAATAAACGTATTTACAAGAGTGAAGTGATTCATAACAATGCTTGTTTTCCAATTTCCTTTGAGGCAATGGATAGAGAAACATTATTTCCTGCATCTGCTCTGTCCTGCTATCACTTATCTCTCCTGGTCCGACTGGAACATGAAAACACCCTCTTTCTGGAAGCAGCTCTGTAATCACGGTCTGTTCTTGACCACGTGGTCCTTCTGTTGGACAGGTAAGACCGGAAGTAAAACTAAGGCAGGAATGGTTGCTCTTTCAAGTAAGTTCCCTTCCCAACGGCTCTATCTGTGGCACAGCATTGTCCAGGGCCCAGAAATGCCCCGCCCCCAAGGGCGTCCCTCCTGGAGGACTAAGCTGTGCTCAGTGTCAGTTTTATCTGTTTTTAAATAGAGGCATCAAACTTGCCCTCCCACCTCATTGAAGATTCAATGAGAAAAGACAGATGAAAGCACCGTGGAAACTGCCAAACATTAACACCTGTCACAGCCCCTAGGCGTTAAGCATCTCCAAGGAAACATGCATGGTACCAGATGCTTTGCAGCCACGATAGGATCATTTTTAAAACTCAGAACTTTTGCCAAAATTCATCAGCTATAGAGTGGGAGAGGCAAGTAATTTCAGGTTCAAAGCTCAGGCTGTCTTCACTAAAATCCTCCAGATATAGGCTCGTATTTTCGGCCATACCCACGATGAAGAGCTGTTTAAAGTTCTTAACAACGGCAGATGGGACTACAGTGATTAACCACAACTTCAGAACAGCTGGCTGAGAAGCACAAGGCTCTGTGCTCCATTTTAGAACAGGCCCCAAGCTGCCTGGAAAATCCACGGGCCCGTCCATTAGGGGAATGTTGCTGCATAATATAAAAGAGGAAGACGGAAGTGTTTAAGACGACAGAGCAGTATCTCACATTCCGGACATAGCCAGAGATGCTGCAATATTCTTTACCTAAAACTCTGTCTTCATATTATTGCATAAATGCACAAATGATAAACAACGTGGAAAAATAGGACTTGATTGTTTGTTGAAAACTGCTAAACAGCAACAGAAGAAAAAAAATGTAAGAAATGCAAAGAAGTCTTTTTTCCATTGGGGCTAAAAAGTTTTCTTTAGATTTTGAAAACAGTTCTATTTATCACCTGAGTACAGTCATGTGTCTGACTCTTTAGAAAAATTCTGAAACTCTTGCTTCCTGCCCAAGAAAGGTCCGGCTGCTTCTCAGCTCTCGCACTGCAGTCATCCTGGGATCTCCTTTCTGCAGCCCCCTGGGGAGCCCTTAATCCCGTCCCCTCCCATCTGTTGGGTTTCCTGCTTCTGGGTCCTAGTTCTATCCTGATTACTCCTCCTTTGCGTACGTACTAAGTTGCTTCAGTCCTGTCTGACTCTTTGTGACCCCATGGACTGCAGCACACCAGGCTTCCCTGTCTATCCCCAACTCCCCCGAAGCTTGCTCAAACTTATGTCCATTGAGTCGGTGATGCCATCCAGCCATCTCATCCTCCATCGTCCCCTCTTCCTCCTGCCTTCAATCTTTCCCAGCATCAGGGCCTTTTCCAAAGAGTCAGTTCTTCACGTCAGGTGGCCAGAGTATTGGAGTTTCAGCTTCAGCATCAGTCCTTCCAATGAATATTTAGGACTGATTTCCTTTAATTTCCTTTCCTTGACAAAGCTCCTCCTTTGGGTGAAGCATATTCTTCTGTAAGCATCCTGAGATAACATGCATGTTAGAGTAAATATTTTGAGACCTTGCTTATCTAAAAATGTCTTGCACCCCACTCTTGCCTGGCAAATCCCATGGATGGAGGAGCCTGGTGGGCTGCAGTCCATGGGGTCGCTAAAAGTCGGGCACGACTGAGCGACTTCACTTTCACTTTTCACTTTCATGCATTGGAAAAGGAAATGGCAACACACTCCAGTGTTCTTGCCTGGAGAATCCCAGGGATGGGGGAGCCTGGTGGGCTGCCATCTATGGGGTCACACAGAGTTGGACACGACTGAAGCGACTTAGCAGCAGCTCCCCTTTAAAAATAACTTTTTATAGTTTGGGTGTAAAATTCTAGTTTGGAAACTATATTCCTTTGGAATATTGTTTCCTAACTTCCAATATTGCTATTAAGCCACCACCCAGGAGCATTCTGATTCTTCATCCTTTACATGAGACCGCTTTTTGATTTCTGGTTTCTGGAAATCTTTAGGCTCAAAATTTTCTCATCCATGTGTCGATTTTGTTTCTTTCACGTTCGTTTTGCTAAGCATTCAGTGGGCTGTGAATGTCCTCCGTTTCTCAGAAACTACCTTAAATTGTCTTACTCATAATTTCCCCCCCTTCATTTTCTCTGTTCTTGCCTCCCCAAACTCTTAAAATTCAGATGTGGGACCTCCTGGGGTGATATTCTAATTTTCGTGTTCTTTACTCGTTTTTGAAAATGTGTTTGTCTTTTCTGCTCTGTTTGCTATCATATTTCCTTAACCTTCCCTGCTACTGAATGTCTCGTTTTTGCTCCAGTACTTCCCATTCCAAAGATACTCCTCGTGTCTCCTGAGTGTTCCATTTGTAGGGCGCCCTGCAATTCCTTCTGTCGCTGAGGCTGTTACCAGCAGAGGCTTCTGGTCACTGTTTTCTTCCGCTCCCTGCATTGTCATGACTTCTCTTGCTGTAGCCGCAGTCATTTCATGAGCTAGAGATGACCTCGGTGTGATTCACTTCTTCACAGGCGGCTCCAAGCCCACCAGCCCTTAACACAAATCCTCACAAATCCCATTGCTTTAAATATAGCCCCAAAGGATATATTTAGCCACCTGAGCCTGCCTGCTTTGCAAAAGAGCACTCAACATCAGCTCCCAGTAGATAAGACAAAGCCCAGGACAATAAAAACCCCAAGCCTGCCGCTGCCCTTCAGGGTTCTCTGACCCCGAAACTCCCCACTGGACTCCTGAGTGACATCACTGAGACACACCAGTCCCTCTCTCCTGGAAGCTCCCCCGCCCTGTTCCCTCTCTGCGTGCTGCAGCTGCTCCTGCAAGGTCTCCTGCTAGGCCTTCAGCTGTCTGTAAGGTCCTTTTCAAGCAGTCGTGACCAAGCGCTTCCCAGTAAAGCCTGTTCTGTGATCCTATCTCATCTTGATCCTGTCTCTTCCTTGATCAACCCTGAAGTTCTCAACCTCACCAGACCTAAAGATGGGGCTTTCCTCACACATCCCAGTGGTCCACTCATAGGCCTCATGGGCTCTGGGTGTGAGCAGGCCTCGTCCACCTTGAGCATCCCTTAGAAGATCTGAGGGGAGCTAGACTCCCACGGCCAGCATCGAGATCACACCTCTTGGTCAGTTTCTCCAGGGAAAAATCCTCCAGCCTCCCCCCTGAGGAGTCCAAGCCTGGCTGCCAGTACTCCGCATGCCAGGGGAGGAAAGGACTTGACCCTTGAAGGGTGGAGGGTGAAGGGCAAGGCCACTCTCATCCACCGGTGGGTCTGAGAGCCCGCACCCCACAGCTACCAACTAGACCGAGCCGAACTGAGGCCACCAGGCACAGCTGAGGCGTGGGTACTGTACAGAAACCAAGGGGTTAAACAAATGTCTACTTCCCCAATGATGAGACCCTCCCCACAAGCCTGTGTCGCAGACACACGGGTTTTTCACAGGACAGGAGATCACAAACTTCTCTAAAGGGCCAGACAGCAAATATTTGAGGCTTTGCAGGCCGCGTGGTTGATGTCACAACTATTCAGCTCTGTCATCATAGAGCAAAAGCAACTCTGTAAACCGAGAAGCGTGGTTTCTTTCCAAAATCACTTGATTTATGGACACCGAAGTTTGAATTTAATATAATTTCACATCATGAACAATAATCTTTCTTTTGATTTTTTTCCCCAGCCATTTAGAAACATAAAATTCTTCAATACATAAAATAGACAACTAACAAGAACCTACTATATAGCACAAGGAACTCTACTCAAAATTCTGTGATAACCTATATGGGAAAAGAATCTGAAAAAGAATGAATATATGTATAACTGAATCACTTTCCTGTACACTTGAAACTAACACAACATTGCAGAGCAACTATACAACAACAAAATTTTTAAAAATAAAACCCCCCAAATAAAATAAAAGCCATAAAATTCTTAGATTGCTAACTCTACCAATAAGCGGCAAGCCGCACTTGGCCCAGTGGCAGAAGCTTTCCATCCCTGTCCTAGAACATCTTGGTCAAGAGTTTACTGTCAAAGGCCTCGGAACCTTTCTTCCTCCTCCCCCTAGAATGCTCCCAGAGCTGACTTTCGTCTGGAGAAGAGTTACTGTTCTCTCTCCCTCTCCTCCCCCTCTTGCAGCATCTAAGACATGCCATGGAAATGCAGACACTTATGAATTGCCCTGGAGTGGAAAAGGTGGTGACAGCAATTCCAGGAGTTCCTGCCAAGTTCTACCCTGAGTGGAACAAGTTGTTGATTGTTCTCTGTCCCTGGATTTTACCCAAGGTGATACAGGAGTGCAGCGAGAGGAGAGGAGATGGCTGGGGAAGTGGGGGCCCTGAGGCAGAGCTTATGAGTCAGAACCTCTGTCTCCAGCAAGAAAGGTGGTTTTCAGTAAGCCAGAGCTTTCTAATCTCAGTTTTCAAATCAGCAAGGAATCCTCCATTGAAGGGGCAGAATGGGGGTTTGGCAGAGAAAAGAGCTGCTTCTGCCACTCCTTTTTTTAAAATTAATTTTTATTGGAATATGTTGATTTACAACATCATGTTAATTTCTGCTGTACAGCAAAATGAATCAGTTATACATGCATCCACTCTTACATCACAGAGTATTACAGAGTTCCTTGTGCTATACAGTGGGTTCTTATTAGTTATCTATTATATTTATAGGCTTGTGTATACGTCAGTCCCAATCTCCTGATTCTTAATGTGCATGTCGGGGGTAAATCAGGTCTATTTGCTGAGCCTCAATTCCTCTGTCTCTAAAATGAAGATAAGCATTCCCTACCTCATTGGGTAGTCCTGTGGTTTACTTCCTAAAATTCCCATCACATCAAGGGAGCTCAGTGGTAGAGAGTATAGTTCCAATTTATCTAGACAAGGAAACTCAGAGAGGTTAAGGCACCATCCCAAAGGCACACAGCTCACTAAAGGGTGGAGGCGGGAATACAATTTATTTTCTCAACTCTCCACTGATATTCTTTCTTCAACCCTGCACTGCGGGAAGAGGAGGCCTTAGTCCTTTTTCTTACCACACCTGAAATTCTACAGTAGGGAAGGCGTCAGGGCTGAGGACATCAGGTCCACTCCACCCCCCTTTCTCCCAGCCCCCCTACCCACCCACCTTGGTTTCTGCTGCAGGGGACAGACCCTCTCTGCCCTCGGTCAGACAGTGGGCAAAGCGCCTCTCTGCACCACACAGCTCAGTATGGATGGGCCTCACCTCTCTGCCACCTCCGCTCTCCCGGCATCTCATCCCCACTGCCTTCCTGAGGCAGGCTCCCTTCCCCTGGACAGCTACAACGATTCTTTGTAACCTATTTACACACGGAGGAGTGAGAGCCAGGGCCTGGCTGCACTCAAACCACTGGGGCCCCCAGCCCTGTTTACATAAAGACAGAAGCCAAGACAGGTGACCCCGTTGCCCTGGGGGGGCGGGAGAGAGGGCAGGCGACTGAAAACTGAACCTAAGTCCAGACCCCAAGGCTCGGGCTCCTGGTTTCTGGGCTACGTCCCACAGGAGCAGCGCCTCCGCGCCCTTACCCAGGGAGGCCTGTTTACTCGGCTGGGTGAGAGCTGTTTGCACAAGGAGGGAGTCATAGTGCCATCTGGTTGTTCTCTGGCTGAGTGGGGGCTGGGGTCCTTTGCAGGTCAGGCCCCATCTGCATTCCAGGGCCTCTGAGCAGGCAGCCCCCTGACCAGTCTTTTGGAGACACTTGTTGCTGTGGCCAGCACAACGGGTAGGGATCGAAAGTGGTCGACACACAGTTTGGGAAAAAGAAACTAGAGACAGAATTAAAGTTTTAAAGATGGGACCAGGGGACTCAAGACCTCTTGGGGTCAAGAGCCCTGTTCCTCAGAGCCACATCACTTCTGTTCAGTGTCTTGGCAAGTAGAAAGATCTGTTGTGCTACCATGAAGTCAGCCTCCTGCGTCCCTGGACACCTCTCCCGTTTCATTGATTACTTTAAACTATCTGTTATTTTCTTGTACAAGGGCTATCGCATAGCTGGAGGTCATAGACCCACATATGCCTTGGGAAAACATCTTGGCGTGTGCACAAGCAGCGTTCTGAACTTGCGCAGACCCGGCGTTCCAAGGTCCGCACTGTTTTTCCTTAGCTTAGCAGGGCATGACAACCCCAACTGATCAACCCGATGTACTTTTATTTGGGTTATGCTGTATTGCTGTATTTTGTTTTTATTCTTTTCCCATGGTGATTTTCTCATGGCTTAGCCAGAGCAACAGGTGGCTGACTGTTAACCCCTGCATATCCCCCTTTTTGTTTTTGTAGCAGAAGATATGTTCTTGCAACTTCTTTCTTCGTTAGTTTTTGGAGCGTTTTTTGCATGCATCTGAGGACTATTGTTAGTCTCCTCATCTGTATGAGTTTGGGCTCCCCAGTATACTCTGAGATTTTTGTGTATGTCTGCAGACAGTCTTTTTTGGACCTTGGTGAGGCTGTTCAGAACCCAAATGTCTCCAATTCCTGGAGGGACGAGACAGGAAAAAAAAAATGTTTTAATTTTACCCACAGGTATAAATCACAAAATTGTTTTAAACCATCAGTGACTTGAGGAGAAGAGTTTTTTAATATCTGAAAACAAAGATTAGAAGCCAGTAACATGTCAGACAAAAAGTCATGAAAATTGTAGTCATATTTAGCAGTCTGTTCAATCTCATATAACCAAGAGGTCCTTGCCTGATGACAGAGGACATCCACGAAGGTGATAGTCTCCAAGAAGCTCATGAAATTTTTGCCAGTATCTGTGCAACCTGTCCAGCAAAGTGGGTGCCCTGATCACTGGAGACTGCAGAAAATGTATTTTAGCCATTTTTTTTTTTCCATTGTGAGATATTAACCCTACAGCCAGGAAAGGCTTTATCCTACCAAATAAAAGTGAGGTTTGTCAGGGGGCCAGGAAAAGCCAAGTGGCCGTCTTGGGCTTCCCATAGCCCTGACTGGTTTATAGCCATTGTTTATCCATTTCAAATTTTCTGATGAGGGGTTAATTTTATAGAAGCAGAATGAGCTTTGTCTATGTGTGCCATAGTTTCCCTAGATCATTGGGAAATAACACTCATTGATTTTATCAAAGTAACAAAAGATTTTAAAAGCAAGTATGAATCACTTAAAGATAAATTTACATAGTCTGTTATCAAAAGCCATATTTCAAGAAAACTTGGTTTTTTAACAGGAAGAGAAAATCAAATTCCAGATTGGTACCAGCTTATATTCGCTGTGAAACAATAGTTATTCACTTAGTCAAAGTAACAATAAAAGATTTCAAAGGCAGTTTAATGTCTTAAGAAATTTGTATCATGCACAAAACTCTCTTGCACTTGCCGCAAACCTTTTTATACTTCTGTATTCACCACTCTATTTGCCGCCTGTAAGTTCAGATGTACTTCCCTTTTCTTTAATAGAATGTAATTCCATTCCTTATAGCTTTTTATTAAAAACACACATCCTACTTTCTTTCAGCAACCATGAACTGTACTTCATATCATCATTTTGTAGATTGGTAAATATAACTCACCCAAAGCTATGTCATTTGCAAAAGTATCTTCACAAAGTCAATAAATAAACATTCATACCAGGTATCAATTCAATAGTGAATATTTCCCAGTTCACAAACGCCTGAAACTCATTTTAGTTTAATTTTTTGAATTTAGAATTGTTTGATTTGGAAGCACTTACTTCTCTTTAGGCCAATTAAATAGAGCTCATTGACCAATCAGCCTTTAGCAATTTTGTCCAAAGATGAAGACACACACTGAGACACACATAAATTTAGACAGAGATCTCATACTTTTCTGTTTGATATTTAAAACGTCTCTCTTTTTTTTTTTTTTTGCTTAATATTTCAAATGTCTCTTTGCCCCTTCTTTTTTTCTTGGTTTGAGTTCTGCCAATTTGTTTATGGCTGGAATCCCAGATAGAGTGGGTTGTGTATCCCAAGGATATGATAAGAGTTAACTTTAGGTTTTTTCCCAGGTCTGTTTTTGTTTCTCAGGCAGAATTGGAGCTCCAAAAAAGTATTTTAACAAGCCAACTTTGTTTGTTTTTTTTTTACTTGCTCATGCAAGAAGAACTGCTTTTTCAACTTCAAAAAAAGAGTTTATTTTAACCATTTTTTTCCCAAAGTCTAAAGAATATCATGGCCATTCGGTGTCAAAAATGTCATCTCTCTTTTTTGTAGTCATAGTTCATAGCTAAACTTTAAGCCAGAAAGTGTTCTAGTTGGCTCTGATGACAGGGGTAGACTGATAAGGTGCTGTCCCAGCAAGGATTGTCTCTCTGGGGAGGTGAGGTCTTCTCTTAAAGTAAAGAAAGCCTGTCCTTTAACCTCTATTTTCTCCCAGGCTCTTATGCAATATTGCCTCACCTGTTCTATAGCCTGATCTTCCATAAGCTCTTGATTTTGACTTCTCCCCCAGTTTCCACTGCCTATCAATTGATCTAAAGAGATGGGGATCTGTCTGGCTTGGTCATGAGCCACCATAATCAAATGGGAACCCTCAGCTAGTCCCTGCACTATTTCCCAGGTAAAAGGAGAATTGACTTCATAATTTTCAACAGCTTGCTTAAGTCCCATTAGTATTTTGGAGGGAATCTGTTTGGACACAGCCTCAGACACCCCGTTAGGATTATTAGGATCTTTCCAGGAGCTACTAGTTCCTGCGCTGTCATTGGAAATGTCATGGTCATAGCTTCCAAGTCACCCTCCTGTTGAGCCCACCAAATACTTTTCTGGAGGGGTGGCAGAACTGTGGCCTGTGGCAAGGAAGGAGAAGCTTAAGTCACTTGACAAAGAGGAAGAGGAAGTAAAGGAAATTTGTCCTCCCCAAACAAAGGTGCAGTTTCGCTCTCGGCGATTTTTTTCAGCTCCAAAATCACTGCAGATGGTGACTGCGGCCATGAAATTAAAAGACGCTTGCTCCTTGGAAGAAAAGTTATGACAAACCTAGACAGCATATTGAAAAGCAGAGACATTGCTTTGCCAACAAAGGTCCGTCTAGTCAAAGCTATGGTTTTTCCAGTGGTCATGTACGGATGTGAGAGTTGGACTATAAAGAAAGCTGAGCGCCAAAGAATTGATGCTTTTGAACTGTGGTGTTGGAGAAGATTCTTGAGAGTCCCTTGGACTGCAAGAAGATCCAACCAGTCCATCCTAAAGGAAATCAGTCCTGAATATTCATTTGGAAGGGCTGATGCTGAAGCTGAAACTCCAATACTTTGGCCACCTGATGCGAATCACTGACTCATTGGAAAAGACCCTGATGCTGGGAAAGATTGAAGGCGGGAGGAGAAGGGGACGACAGAGGATGAGATGGTTGGGTGGCATCACTGACTTAATGGACATGAGTTTGAATAAACTCTGGGAATTGGCGATGGACAGGGAGGCCTGGCGTGCTGCAGTCCATGAGGTCACAAAGAGTCAGACATGACTGAGTGACTGAACTGAACTGAAACAAAGATGCAGTTTCGCTCTCGGTGATCCTTCACTTTTGAGCCCCACATTGGGCGCCACTTGCTGCAGCCAGCACAGCAGGTAGGGATCAAAAGTGGTCGACACAGTTTGGGAAAAAGAAAAAGGGACAGAATTAAAGTTTTAAAGATGGGACCAGGGGACTCAAGACCTCTTGGGTCAACAGCCCTGTTCGTTGGGGCCACATCTCTTCTATTTAGTGTCTTGGCAAGCAGAAAGGATCTGTTGTGCTACCATGAAGTCAGCCTCCTGTGTTCCTGGACACCTCTCCCATTCTGTTGATTACTTTAAACTACCTTTGTTATTTGCTTGTACAAAGGCTATCGCCTAGCTGGAGGTCGTAGACCCACATATGCCTTGGAAAACATCTTGGCGTGTGTACAAGCAGCGTTCTGAACTTGCGCTGACCTGGCGTTCCAAGGTCTGCACTGATTTTCCTTAGCTTAGCAGGGCATGACAACCCCAACTGATCAACCCGATGTACTTTTATTTGGGTTATGCTGTACTGCTATATTTTGCTTATATTCTTTTCCCATGGTGATTTTCTCATGGCTTAGCCAGAGCAACATGTGGCTGACTATTAACCCCTGAAGCTTGTCATTCCTTTGAGAGCAAATATGGAAAATGTGGGGGAAATTCTCAAAATAGGGCTAACTTTTTCCCCTGTAGTTCATACCCACACCAAATAAATCATCTTGAACTTTTCAAGGTGGGAAGAAATGCAGTTTTCAGCACTCAAGGAATGGTGATGTTTAGCACCATAAAGTACTTTGCAGTCAGCAAGGTATTATCATTTCCCCATTTGACATGACCTTCAAGACAGCACGGAGGTGGGAAGCAGTGATCAACGTCATCCTGTTTCACAGATGAGGAGCTGACAAGAAGAGTCAAGTTACTGCCACGAAGCCACTCACGCAACAGCATGTGCAGGTGATACTCCTTTTCTACTCTGTCTCTGCCTCCCACTTGGCTGTTAAGCAAGGTGTGCAGAGAGCTTGTTCCTATATGTAACAGCCTTGCAGGTGGCTCCCAGGAAAGCTGCAGGGCACTGTGCCCAGACCATGGGCTCTGTCCATGGGAACCTCCAGGGGGTGTTCCCTGGGCACCAGATGAAGCTTTATGTGGACCAGTCACATGAAGCCACATGTAACATACACACTCTTGTTCAGTTCAGTTCAGTTGCTCAGTTATGTCCGACTCTTTGACCCCATGAAGTGCAGCACACCAGGCCTCCCTGTCTATTAGCACCTACCGGAGCTTACTCAAACTCATGTCCATTGAGTTGGTGATGTCATCCAACCATCTCATCCTCTGCTGTCCCCTTCTCCTCTCGCCTTCAATCATTCCTAGCATCAGGGTCTTTTCTAATGAGTCATCTCTTCGTATCAGGTGGCCAAAGTATTGGAGTTTCAGCTTCAACATCAGTCCTTCAATTAATATTTAGGACTAATTTCCTTTAGGATGGACTGGTTGGATCTTCTTGCAGTCCAAGGGACTCTCAAGAATCTTCTCCAACACACAGTTCAAAAGGATCAATTCTTTGGCGCTCAGCTTTCTTTATAGTCCAACTCTCACATCCATACATGACTACTGGAAAAATCATAGCCTTGACTAGACGGACCTTTGTTGGCAAAGTAATGTCTCTGCTTTTGAATATGCTGTCTAGGTTGGTCATAGCTTTTCTTCCAAGGAGCAAGCGTCTTTTAATTTCATGGCTGCAGTCACCATCTGCAGTGATTCTGGAGCCCCCCAGAATAAAATCAGCCACTGTTTCCACTGTTTCCCCATCTATTTGCCATGAAGTGATGGGACCGGATGCCATGATCTTAGTTTTCTGAATGTTGAATTTTAAGCCAAACTTTGCACTCTCCTCTTTCACTTTCATCAAGAGACTCTTCAGTTCTTCTTCGCTTTCTGCCATAAGGGTGGTGTCATCTGCATATCTGAGGTTATTGATGTTTCTCCCGACAATCTTGATTCCAGTTTGTGCTTCATCCAGCCCGGCATTTCACATGACATACTTGGCATATAAATTAAATAAGCAGGGTGACACTATACAGCCTTGACATACTCCTTTCCTGATTTGGAACTAGTCTGTTGTTCCATGTCCAGTTCTAACTGTTGCTTCTTGACCTGCACACAGATTTCTCAGGAGGCGAGTCAGATGATCTGGTATTCCCATCTCTTGAAGAGGTTTCCACAGTTTGTTGTAATCCACACAAAGGCTTTGGCATAGTCAATAAATGCAAAGTCAAGTGGGCCTTAGGAATCATCACTATGAACAAAGCTAGTGGAGGTAATGGAATTCCAGTCAAGCTATTTCGAATCCTAAAAGATGATGCTGTGAAAGTGCTGCAGTCAATATGCCAGCAAATTTGGAAAACTCAGCAGTTACCACAGGACTGGAAAAGGTCAGTTTTCATTCCAATTTCAAAGAAAGGCAATGCCAAAGGATGTTCAGACTACCACACAATTGCACTCATCTCACATGCTAGCAAAGTAATGCTCAAAATTCTCCAAGGCAGGCTTCAGTAGTTCGTGAACCGTGAATTTCCAGATGTTCAAGCTGAATTTAGAGAAGGCCGAGGAACCAGAGATCAAATTGCCGACATCTGTTGGATCGTTGAAAAAGCAAGAGAGTTCCAGAAAAACATCTGTTTCTTTTTTATTGACTATGCCAAAACCTTTGACTGTGTGGATCACACAGTCTTGTACCACCAGCGAAATGGTGGTGAGGGAACATGTTATGGGACCGCTAAAGTTTCCTCCAAGTTCATTTGCCCCTGCTTCCTCTCTGCCTTATCTGCCTTCATTAAAACTGTGGGTTTCTACCTGAAGCCATGACCTAAGTTCCAAGAACAGTCCCAGTTCCTTCTTCCCAGTTCTTTATCTTCCCTTTTTAACCCCAAACACCAAACCCACCCAATAGGCATCACTCCCAGCTGCCTCCCCTTTCTTTCTCCACCTCTGTCCCTTAAGCCCAGCTGCCCTGCTCCATCCAAATTGCTTTGACCTGTGAAGTCGATCGGAACTTCTCAGCTCTCCTTCCGCCCCCGTTAGCCCAGCCCCAGCACCTGACTCTGCACCTGACCAGCCTCACCTCCTGGTCTTTTCCCTCCCTGTCAAATCCTGTCTCCCCCTCTTCTCACCAATCCATCCTTCAGTGACTACTTTTCTGCCAACTAATGTGCAACTCTGTTTTTACAGCTTGCAAAGTACAGTTGCCTTTGTGCATATACAAACATTCTTACCAAGTCTCATTTAGAAGTTAGTTTTTCCTCCCTGCTAGATATCTCTTCATCTCCTGCCTAAACTACTACTGGTTTGGGATGGTGTTGGGGGGAGTGGATGTGGGAGTTTTGCTTCTATGTTTTGAGTTTTTTTTCCTTGTTTGTCTTTGCCTTCAGTACGCCTGAGTTCTGCCTGCCTTAAAAAAAAAAAAAAATTGGCCACACTGTGTGGCATGCAGTATCTTAATTCCCCAATCAGGGATCAGACCCTGGCCCTCTGCAGTGGAAGCATGGAGTCTTAACCACTGGATTGCCAAGGAAGTCCCCTGCCATTGTTCCTTTAACCAACCTACATTAAGATCTTTCCCTGCCTTCCTGACAAATTGCTCTTTATAAGCTTTCAAGTATTCTTCCTAACATGAAGACCTCACTTCCTTTCCTCCAAAAATCCTAATTAACCCTCTCCAGTCTCTTCTTTCTCAACATTCAGAGCCTGTCAACAATCATTAGAATGTGACTCCTGGATGGACTTCCCTGGTGGTCCAGTGGTTAAGAATCCACCTGCCAATGCAGGGAACATGGGTTCAGTCTGTGGCTGGGGAAGATCCCACATGCTTCAGAGCAACTAAGCCCATGCACCCCAACTGCTGAGGCTGTGAGGCACAACTAGTGAGCCCCACGCCATGACTAATGAAGCCCGTGCCTGGAGCTGGTGCACCGCAGCAAAGAGCAGCCCCTGCTCGCCGCAGCTGGAGAAGGCCCATACTGTAGCCATGATGACCCAGCGCAGCCCCAAACAAGTAAGTAAAGGAAGGAAGAAAGATAAATATTAAAGGAAGTGACTCCTGGAACCAGCAGCTCTAAGGATCGGCTGGCCACGAAGGACAGTTCTCCCCATGACCAGTCACCCCGTGCCGCCTGGGTGTGTCTACACATCCACACTTTGTCTCCTTACCCTGCAAGCTCCTTGCGGCAGCGAAGAGATCCTTTTCCTTTGTTTAGAGGAAGCTCTGGATTCGTTTGGGTGCTTTCCAGTTTCTAGCCCAACTCAGACGTGTCCTGTATCCTGTGCCCTATTACCTGTAGGTTTGGAGTTACATCAAAGGCAGTTTGCAGGGTGTGGGGGAGGAGGCACTGTGTAAAAATTGAGAAACTTCAACTGAATATCCCATTTCTCATTTCTCCTTGGAAGAATTAGCCTCTCTGGAAATTCTGAATCCACACCCGGCTTGGCAGCAACAGCCTGAAGGGTGAATGCTTCCCTTGGCCAGAGTGTGTGCTCAACAGATGGGCAACTCCCCACAGCCTCACTTCGAGCTCAGGTAACAGTTACATTTACCCCAGCCATTGGCTAGCCTGGCCCCTGTGGGCATTTGTGGGTGGGATGGCTGGACACGCATAAAGAGAAATCGGTGTTCAATAGAATAAAAGTGTGGGACTTAGGGGCAACAAGAAGAAAAGCTGCATGCATCACAGCTGACTGTGGGGCAGGCTTACACAGCCCCTGTTTCCTTTTTTTCTAAGTAATTTTTTATTTGAGTATAGTTGTTAGTTTCTGCTGTATAGCAAAATGAATCAGTTATACATGTACATACATCTTTTTTTAGGTTCTATTCCGTTATAGGTCATAACAGAATATTGGGTAGAGTTCCCTGTGTCTGACAGAGACAATCCTTTTTCTACTACCAGAGAGTTACCTTGGAAAGAGGCACCCCACAGAACCCTTAGTTCTGTCCTGGGTATTTTGGGGACTCATACATTGGTTTCGGAGAAGGCAATGGCACCCCACTCCAGTACTCTTGCCTGGAAAATCCCAGGGACGGGGGAGCCTGGTGGACACGACCGAGCAACTTGACTTTCACTTTTCACTTTCATGCATTGGAGAAGGAAATGGCAACCCACTCCAGTGTTCTTGCCTGGAGAATCCCAGGGATGGGGGAGCCTGGTGGGCTGCCATCTATGGGGTCGCACAGAGTCGGACACAACTGAAGTGACTTGGCAGCATACATTGGTTTAATGTCCCCACCAGATTGTAAACTTCTAGAATACCAGTGCAATGTCACTATCATATCCTCCAAAACAAGCATAATCCCTGATACATAATATATCATGATCAATGGCTATGAATAAATAAGTTCTGCCATAATACTGATGTGACTCAATAAATTAAGCAAGGTCAATGGAAGGACATTTGTCACCCTTCTGGTGTAAATAACTTTGCTACAGCACAAAGATAAGAATTAAGCCTCTTTGGAGAAGAAATATGGTTATACATTTATTTTTTATTGAAATATATAGTTGATATACAATTTAAGTTACAGATCTATAGTGATTCACAATTTTTAAAGGTTCTACTCCATTTATAGTTATGAAATATTGGCTATATTCCCTGGGTTCTGCAATATAACTTTGTAGCTTATTTCATACATAATCATTTGTACCTTTTACTCCCCACCACTGTATTCCCTCTCTCCTTCCCTCTCCCCACTGTAACAGTTTGTTCTTTGTATCCGTGAGTTTGTTTGTTTCATGTTACATTCACCAGTTTGTTGTAGTTTTTAGATTCCACATATAAATGTTGCATTTTTTAAATTCCATATACAAATATCATACAGTATTTGTATTTCTCTGTCCAATTTATTTTACTTAGCATAATGCTCTCCAAGTCCATTCATGTGGTTGCAGATGGCAAAATTCTATTCTTTTTTATGGCTGAGTAGTTTCCCATTCTGTATATCTACAAACACACACACACCACATCTTCTTAACCCATTCACCTGTTAACGTACACTTAGATTGCTTCCATATCTTGGCAATTATAAGTGATTTTTTTATATATATGTATGTATGTATATCGGAGAAGGCAATGGCAATCCACTCCAGTACTCTTGCCTGGAAAATTCCATGGACAAAGGAGCCTGGTGGGCTGCAGTCCATGGGGTTGCTAGGAGTCAGGCACATATATATATATACGTATTAATTCACTTGTCAGAATCTGTCCTAATTAAACAATCCAAAAGACATTTGCACAAAAATCTTCATTTAACTATTTCCTAACCTAGCAAAACTTTCAAAGTATTCAGCATGTCTAGAAATATAGGAATTACTAAATAATTAATGGTACACTGCTTGATGGAATACTATATAGCTATTAAAATGATGCTTATCCATTCTGTGTAGCAAAATTTTAAATGCCAGTGATATGATAATCAAGCTTTTTATAGTAGTACATATAATTTCACATCAACCACATCTGGCTTTTCTAGGTGACAAGGAACCAAGTAAGACTCTTTGATTGGCAAGGAATTTATTGTAAGGACACACAGGGAAATAGGGAGACAGGAAACAATAACATCTGCAGCAAAGCCAAGCAGTGCACAGAACAGGGGCCTGAAGGTTACTCAGACGGCCGCCTCCCCACGCTGTGGGTTCTCAGTAGTGGGTGGCTGGGCTCCCCTCGTGTACCCTGCCATGCGGTGCCTCGGCCCTGAAGCCACTGCTAGCCTTGACACCCACAGCTTCCCCGCTTCTGTCACCTAATGCCTTCTGCTGATCAATTTCTGCTTGGCCCTGGTTTTCTGTTTGTCTCACATTTGAACTTCCCAAGAAAGGAGATCTAGATGCTTTAGTTCCCTACTGTTCCATTCTTCAGAGCTCTCACACCAGACCACCTCTGTAATTCCAGTGGTCAGCATATAAGCTGTGCTTCCAAAAAGTGCCTAAATCTGATCCCATCAATTCGGTCCAAAATGTGGTCACACAGTATGAATGTGGCAGGTACTTCAAACATATCAGCCACCTATCCAATTCAATCTATATTTTTGAACCATGTTTAAAATAATAAATAAAAGCATATACATATGAAAGGGCTTCCCAAGTGGTGTTAGGGGTAAGGAACTCATCTGCTAATGCAGGAGATGTAAGAGACACTGGTTCGATCCCTGGGTTGGGAAGATCCCCTGAAGGAGGGCATGGCAACCCACTCCAGTATTCTTGCCTGGAGAATCTCATGGACAGAAGAGCCTGGTGGGCTACAGTCCATAGGGTCAAAAAGAGTTGGATATGACTGGAGCGACTTATGAAAACAGATAGGAAAGAGATAAATCCATCATAGTTGGGTTAGGGTGGAAGGATTATAGGTGATTACTTTTCTCCATTTTGCACTTTTCATTTAATGATACTGTAATTGACTTTGAGTTTTCAAATATTTTTTCAAAGTACTCTTCAAACTATAGGAGTCATGCAGCCAAGCTACTAAGTTCAGTCTCTCCCCAAAACTTGCCTTGGAATATAGAGCAAAGTCACAATCATTAAAGTCTGTGGGTGCTCTTGCTCAGCAGGTAGAGTATTACTTCTGTCTTATCTTGCCAGGTGAAGGCCATAATTGTTGTAGGTTGTGAAAGCACCTTGAAGGCAAAAGTACCTGTTATTATTCTGAAAACTTCTTTTAAATTGCTATAATAGCATATGTCACATGAGCAGAACATAAAACCTTATGACTAGCTTGGGCATAGAAAGACGTTCTTTATCCACAAGCCAAGTATTTGAAAATACCACCCACTCAATTGGCAGACACCTTCAGGGCTGGAGAGGAACTACCACCATAGTTTTGTGAAACTGAGCCACCCATGGCTTAACTTTGATCTCCTCTGTGTACATCGTTCTTTCAGCTCCTCTGCCACAAACATACAGTTACTAAGTATTATTGCTTGATAATAACTCTAATTACTATAAGGACTGCCCGAGGTGAAAAAGGAGAAATCGAATTATCAGATGGACTGGTGTCAGAGTTAGACAGTCTGTTTATCCTTTCGTCCCCAGCCTTAACTTGGGGGCGCACAGGCTGCGGGAGGGGACCCCCAAAGCGGGAGGCTGCACCCGTGCAGGGCTCTGGACACGTCCAGCATTGGGGAAACCGAGATGTCGAATCCTCCCGTCCTCCTAGAGAGGACCCGGAAGCGCGGCGCAGTCCCGGAAGGCGAGGTGCTGACACACTTCCGGCCTTTGTGACTCATTGTGTCTGTGTCGAGGCGTCAGGAGGGCCCGGAGCTGAGCGCGGCGCCCTTCGGCCGGCCTGAGGCCCAGAGTCAACTCCCTTTGCTCGCCCAGCGCCCCCAGCCGCTCCCGGGGCTCACGGTGAGATTTGGGGCCGGCCTCTGAGGGAGCGGGCGGGGCCGCAGGGGTGTGTGCGTGGGGGTGGGCTCTGCAGCTGCGAACCCGGGGTCCTCTCCTGGCGGCCGGGGCGCCGCGAGCAGCGAGTCCCTGCCCCTGTCCCCTCCTCAGGCCGGGCAGTAGGCAGCGCCGTCCCCCGGGGCAGCCGACCCCGCCCCATCGGGGGCCCAGGCAGGGAGGGGACCTCTGTCCTTGGCAGGGGGACCTGGGAGACCCGGGGGAACGGCTGTCTGCGGGCCCCTTCCGGGCCCTCAACTGTAATGTCGTCGTCTTCGCTTGACGTTTTTGAAAACCGGGTCGCGAGCGAACCGATCCCTGTTGGGTTTTTTTTCTTCTCTGCCTTAGTCGCCATTTGCTTTGATTCCAGTGAGAGGTTTTTTAAATTTTCGGGGTCCTTGAACTACCTCCAGGTGAAAAATGCGGAAGGCTGAGAAACGGACACGTTTCAAGATGCCGAGTACGTGTTTCCAGATCACCTGCTTCTCCCCACCCTGTTCCTCGAGCGGTGATTAAAGAGCGTCTGAAGCCTAGTCTGAGTGGATGAAGTGATTCTGGTCTAATAGAGATGATACGTACGTCCCACTCTCAGCTTTAGGGCATATTTCGAAGGCTTTTGAAAACGAGCTGTCCGGAAGATTAGGTGCGTTTTTTATTTTTGGGTAGTACTTTGGCCACCTCATGCGAAGAGTTGACTCATTGGAAAAGACTTTGATGCTGGGAGGGATTGGGGGCAGGAGAAGAAGGGGACGACCGAGGATGAGATGGCTGGATGGCATCACGGACTCGATGGACGCGAGTCTGAGTGAACTCCGGGAGTTGGTGATGGACAGGGAGGCCTGGCGTGCTGCGATTCATGGGGTCGCAAAGAGTCGGACACGACTGAGCGACTGAACTGAAGTGAACTGAGTAGTTACTCTGCCTGACTTGGAAGGGTGAAGAGTGAAAGGAATTTGTGGAAATTGCACGGGACCATTAGGAGACTGATTAACTGAGTGACCTTGGATAAGACAGGACACTTCTGCCAACTCTCAGTGCTGTCATCCATCAGATTAGGTTTTCTCCAAAGGCCCCTCCAACTTTGAGATTATTTGCTTTAGTCAGTGTAATTGAAAAATTCAGCTACAGTTAAGCCTGACACTGCCCCCTGCCCTCCCCTTCCTACAGTGCCTCCAGTATACAATAAGATACTTTCACTATAGAGAGTGGCTGTTACATGGCCTGGGACCAAAGAAAGCATTTATTGTACAGGCCATTGCTAGGCGGATTGGAGGTGGTCAATAAATACTTGTTGAATTGAATTGTGGAGGATTCATTGTAACCAGTCAACAAAGCCCTGTTACTGTATTTGCCAGCCACATGTGGAGAAATAGCTTTATTACTTAGGGAACCATGATAATTTGCCCCAGAATGTTTCTCCAAGTTTGTATTGTCTCTGAATTAATATGCACAATTCTTGTTCATTATTTCAGGCTGTTTTCACCAATCTTAAAATACAAACAGGGAGGCTCACTAATTAATACCTTAGGCTTTTGCTGATTCTCTGCTTGATTTAAGCATTTAAATTTTTGCTAACTTTATACTGTATCTAAATACAGATGAGTGTTATGTTAAATCTTTCCTTTTTATTGTGAGTATCAGTATTCTTTTGGAATTCTCAGGATACCTAGTTATCTTTTAAAGGTATCTTTTTCATGTTTTTAAACATTTCATAGCTCTTCTCAAAAATGAGGGGGGGGGGGCCAGTTTGTTTAAAATGTCAAAACTATACCCTGGAAGAGATACTGGCCTGTTTAGAAAATAGCCTCTGAAATAAACTGAGCTTGTAACTCCAGGCCTTTTTTGTAAGAAAATCTTTTGTATTTACCTTCGGTGAGACCCAGTTACTGGGGGTAATCTTATCTATATCAGATAGTGTGCCAGAATGGTTTGCAACTCAAAGGGACCCCAGAGGTAGTTTTCTGCTCCTCTGATCCTACCCTACCCCCCGTTTGACAGATAAAGATACTGGGTGTCAGAGAGGTTAAATAACTCACCCAGGGACACGTAACTTACTCATCGCAGGAGACTAGGGTTCAGGTGTTCCAGCTTGTGCTGCTTTCACTATAACAGGGTTAATCCCATTGCTTAAGTGTTTGGTGTGATTGGTGGAACCTGAACTGAGTCTCACAGAACTCATTTCAAATCCTGACTTAACCATTTAATTGCTCTGTGACCTTGGGTGTTACTTAACATCTGTCAACCTTAGTTTCATTGTTATACATTGTGACCACAATTGTACCTACCTCCTAAAAGTGTTGTGTGAAATGCCTGGTCCATAGACCAGTTAACATTGGTTCTTACTATTATGTCTGCTAGAGGTTTCTTGAACAGATGAGGGGCAAGTGGCATTTCAGCTTAGCTCTAAAGGATAAGGAGGATTTGAAAAGGCAGAGAAGACTGGGAGGGAAATCCCAGACATTATGATGTGAGAAAAGGACGACAGTCAAAATATAAGACAGTTAAGAAATACTGAGTAGAGTCATTTTGCTGGATGGAAAAGGTTCATGCAGGGAAGGGGAAGAACCTGATGGGAAATGAAGCTTGATGGGGAAGCTGGGACCAGGTGCTGGGGGCTATTGGATTGCACGGCTCTATGGAGTTTTAGGAAGAAGAATCTGAGAGCAAGGTGGGAGATGAATTGTGAAGGGGAGGCAGAAAATGAAGGCAGGGCACCAAAGAGAAGCAGCCATTCTTCACAGAACTAGATAGAAAAATAAGTATGAGCAAAGAATTGCATGTCCCTGGGCTTGGAGATGAGTGTACTTACATAAGGGGAGAGGAATCAGAGACGAAAGCTGATGCCTAGTTGCCACTGAAGGCAGTAAGATGACAAGGGGAGCTGGAATAGTTTAAGTTGTTCTTATTTCTTCTCTTCAATTAAACAGAATTAAGGTCTGCCCAATTCTTTAGAAGAAAAGGGAACAAAAGTCCTTGTCCTCGAGGGGCCTTATGTTTAGTTGGGAAGCGGTGATAGAAACTCAGGTAATGGTAAGACAAGGAGAGTAGACATGCCTGACGAAGTCCCAGGAGTATTCAGAGGAGGAAGATATCTTTAATCTGGAATGTCAGGAAACGGTGTACATCTTGAAGGTGAGTGAAAATTTGACCAGTTGAGGTGGATAAAGGTGGGAGATTTGTCCTAGCAAAGGAGTAAAGATGCAAAGTCACACCCCAAGTTAATGGGTATTATGTTAATGGGAACGTTAATGGGCCGAATAGGCTGAAATAGAGGGGATCACTACTACTACGAGAAAAGTAATGGAAGTGGAGAGTCCAGTGGAGTGTGTTGTTTGAATGCTAAGTCAGTAGATTCAAGGATTCCCTGAGAGTAACTGGGGAAGGAGGGAGTGACCAGCAGCAGACTTTGGCAATACTAAGTTGACCTTGGTATGTTGTTCATGTTGGAACAGGGAGAAATGGAAGCAAGACAGACTGGGTGGGGCTGAGGCCCTAGTGTCTGCACGAGATGTGGAGCCTGGATATTGGGATGGTGGGAGGCATGGCTGGAAAAGATACTCTTTTTTTTCCACTTTCCCGAATGAAATGAAGGAGACCCAGCCTTACAGGAGTTATTTAGCCTCCCAGCTGAGAGAAAGCCAGCCAAAAGAGTGGTCTCTTGGAGTCCCTGCCTGCTGCCTCTTCCTGTTCAGGTCCTGGCTCTTCCGATACTCCAGCTCCACGGGGCCGTTTTCCTGGAAGCTGCCTTGTCAGCTGTCAGGTACCCCTCGGGGCTGCCCCAGCACGTGGAACCTGCTTAGAACTGTTGGAACATCTGTTCTGTACTGTAATGATTTGTGTAAAAACTGGCACCCCACTTCTCATCTTTTTATTCCCCTCAGTCTAGGGTGACACCATGTGTATTTGTGTTGTTTTAGCCACTAAGTCGTGTCTGACTCTTTTGCGACCTTGTGGACTGTAGCCCTCCAGGCTCCTCTGTCCATAGGATTTCCCAGGCAAGAATTTTGGAGTGGGTTGCCATTTCTTTTCCGAGGGATCTTCCTGACCCAGGGATCAAACCTGAATCTCCTGCATTGGCAGGCGGATTCTCTACCACAATGCCACCTGGGAAGCCCTTGCGTATGATTAATCTTCAGAAATGCTTAAGAAATTGAATACTTGTAATGAAGGATTTTTCTAGGTAAAGTTGCTCTGAAGTTGAAAAACAAAATATATTTCCCCAGCAAGGGGGTGGAGTGCAAAACAAGTCTGAAGGAATGGATCAGTTCAGTTCAGTCGCTCAGTTGTGTCCGACTTTTGTGACCCCATGGACTGCAGCATGCCAGGCTTCCCTGTCCATCACCAACTCCCGGAGCTTGCCCAGACTCGTGTCCATTGAGTCGGTGATGCCATCCAACCATCTCATCCTCTGTTGTCCCCTTCTCCTCCTGCCTTCAATCTTTCCCAGCATCAGGGTCTTTTCAAATGAGTCAGTTCTTCGCATCAGGTGGCCAGAGTATTGGAGTTTCAGCTTCAGCATCAGTCCTTCCAGTGAATTTTCAGAACTGATTTCCTTTAGATGGACTGGTTGGATCTCCTTGCTGTCCAAGGGACTCTCAAGAATCTTCTCCAACGCCACAGTTCAAAAGCATCAATTCTTCGGCACTCAGCTTTCTTCACAGTCCAACTCTCACATCCATACATGACTACTGGAAAAACTGTATCTTTAACTAGATGGATCTTTGTCAGTAAAGTAATGTCTCTGCTTTTTAATATACTGTCTAAGTTGGTGCTGGCTTTCCTTCCAAGGACTTCCCTTGTCGCTCAGCTGGTAAAGAATCCGCCTGCAATGCAGGAGACCTGGGTTGGATCCCTGGGTTGGGAAGATCCCCTGGAGAAGGGAAAGGCTACCCACACCAGTATTCTAGCCTAGAGAATCCCATGGACTGTACAGTCCATGGGGTCGCAAAGAGTCAGACATGACTGAGCGACTTACACTTCACTTCCTTCCAGGGAGCAAGTGTCTTTTAATTTCATGGCTGCAGTCACCATCTGCAGTGATTTTGGAGCCCAAGAAAATAAAGTTTCTCACGGCTTCCATTGTTTCCAAGTGATGAGACTGGATGCCATGATCTTAGTTTTCTGAATGTTGAGTTTTAAACCAGCTTTTTCACTCTCTTTCACTTTCATCGAGAGGCTCTTTAGTTCCTCTTCACTTTCTGCCATAAGGGTGATGTCATCTGCATATCTGAGGTTGTTGATATTTCTCCCGGCAATCTTGATTCCAGCTTGTGCTTCATCCAGCCCAATGTTTCTCATGATGTACTCTGCATAGAAGTTAAATAAGCAGGGTGACAGTATAAAGCCTTGATGTACTCCTTTCCCAGTTTGGAACCAGTTTGTTGTTCATGTCCAGTTCTAACCGTTGCTTCTTGGCCTGCGTTCAGATTTCTCAGAAGGCAGGTAAGATGGTCTGGTATTCCCATCTCTTTAAAAATTTTCCACAGTTTGTTGTGATCCACACAGTCAAAGGCTTTAGCACAGTCAGTGAAGCAGAAGTAGCTGTTCTTTTGGAATTCTCGTGCTTTTTAGAAGATGGTTTACAACAGGACTTTTACCAGTTTAAAGTATTGGAGAAATGACTTAATTCCCACATTCTTTTAATATTTATGCAGCAGGGCTTTTTGAATGTAATGTTCTTTATTGTAATTATAAGCTGCTATTTTAATAACGATTTCTGTATTTTATTAGGGACCAAAGAAAGAAAAATGAATCCTGTTATAAACCTCAGATTAAAATCATAATCTTTGTTTAGTACAGTCTTCTCCAAACTTTTCCAGTCACACGATCCTGTCAGTAAAAACTGTTTACAAAAGCTACATACATAAATTATTATACCAGCGTTTTATATAATTTAAAAAAATACAGTAAGTTGTGCTTTTCTCAAATAATCTTCTGCTTTAAATGTATGTGATCCGTTTTCCACCAAAATTACTAATAATTTTTTAGTGAAAGTCATGTAATTAAAAATGTTTTGTTAGTTTAAAACTATTGGCTTATCTCATTTTGATACAGTCGGATGCTGTCTCTAAAACTTGAAGTTGGTGCTTTATTTTGATGGCTGTAAGAGGTGAAAACGATGCCTCACAAAGGTTTGTCAATTCAGATGAAAGAAATACATTTTTGCGTCTGCTTAGTAACTCGTGATTGCTCCTGTCCACCAACCCTCTTCAGTTTTTGTTCTTGAAATTCAGCTTCTACATCTCCATTTTTCCATGCTCTTATATCGCTTGTTCTTACAAACTAATCAAAAGATGTTTTATAATTTTAACAAACAGGCTCAAGACCCACTAAAAATCCTCATTTGGAAGTTCTTAAACAAATTAGGGAGTATTTCCAAGTTTTTAAAATGTGTAGACAATAAGGAGTTTCAAGGATGCTGAGTATCAGTTTTAGTGGTTAAAATTATGTAACAACCCACTAATAATTCCTTCCTCATACTTTCTTTTTTTTTACTTTTTCATTTGTCGGTTGGCTTCTTGTTAGATTTAGATCCACATTGGTTCTCACCTTCTGGCCTGGCTGAGTTAGAAATTGCTCTGGATAGAAGCTTCAGCCGCTCCATTTTCTTGTTTGTATGTGTTTGCCTTCGTAGGGTCTCCCCTTCTCGTAGTTTCTCTGCAAGAATCTCTAAAGCTGCTTGTTCTTTTCTAAGATGTAGTTGATATATAGCATAAGGTTAGTTTCAAGATACATAATGATTCAGTGTTTCTGTATATTGCCAAGTGATCCCAATAAGTCCGGATAACATCTGTCACCATAGTTACATTTTTTTCATTTGAAGAACATTTTTAAGAACTTCTTTCAACAGCTTTCAAATATGCAGCACAGTGTTAACTAGAGTCACCACGCTGTGACTCCATCCCCAGGACTGACTTATTTTATAACAGGAAGTTTGGGTCATTTGACCCGTTTTGCCCCTGCACCGCCCCCCATACTGTCCCTTGTGAGCATGTTCAGCATTTAGACTGAGTGAGCTTGTTAGTATCCATTTGTACATTAAATGTAGTCTATTTTCTCTCTCTTTTAAAATATAAATAGACGTTCTGATATTTTCCTTATTCAAAGTGGATCATTTTGTACTGACCTAGGCACCCATAAAAGACATAGAAATATCTGAATGGTGGGTTACAAGTCCAGGCCTTCAGATCTGGCTTGAGTGTTGGCTCCACTAGGTAGGTTGCTCCTGAGCACACGGCGGAAGTCACCCACGCCACAGTCACGTCATCTGTAAGAGGGTGCTCCGCATTGTCCTGGGAGCTTGTACGTGTGCCGCTGCAAGCCACTGCCTGGCACCCCTCTCTCAGCTCTCACCAGGCTGAGTGTGTAAACACATGACGTCATAACCTGCCTTCCCCCTGGAAGGAAAGTGCTTGGACTCCAGCAGACACCCTGAGGGTAGAATTCGCCATTTGGGGGTTTGCTTGCAAAACCTTAATATCTACAAAGTGACAGTGAAAACAGTTGGTACTGGGGGCTTTTTTTTCCTTTACTATTCAGAGGCGTTTTTAATGCTTGGTTGTGTAGCCTTGTATGAAGTATTAACGGCAAAGTATCACTTTCCATAAAGGTACCAGTAATTTTTTTTTAACTCTTCAGAAATAGTACAGAAACAGATACCAGACATCTCACAGGACAGAAAGGAGAGCACAAGAGCACAAACCCTGTTCGGATTAAGTCAGGTCCCTGAGCCTGAATGATGACTGCTGAGTCGAGGGAAGCCACAGGTCTGTCCCCGCAGGCTGCCCAGGAGAAGGACGGTATCGTGATAGTGAAGGTGGAAGAGGAGGATGAGGAGGAGCACATGTGGGGGCAGGACGCCAGCCTGCAGGAGTCTCCCCCGCCCGACCCGGAGGTCTTCCGCCAGCGCTTCAGGCACTTCTGTTACCAGAACACTTTCGGGCCTCGAGAGGCCCTGAGTCGACTGAAGGAACTTTGCCACCAGTGGCTGCGGCCGGAGATCCACACCAAGGAGCAGATCCTGGAGCTGCTGGTGCTCGAGCAGTTCCTCTCCATCCTGCCCCGGGAGCTCCAGGCCTGGCTGCAGGAGTACCGTCCCGACAGCGGGGAGGAGGCCGTGACCCTGCTGGAGGATCTGGAGCTGGATTTGTCAGGACAGCAGGTGAGGCGAGGTGACGCCTGTGATGTGTGAGCAGCACGTGGACTTTGAGACTGGAGCAAAGAGAGAGTTACTGATTTAAAGCTTGTATTTATAGTCTTTGTGGTACTTTGATCCCACTCCCCTTGGCTGTTAAAAAAGTATTCTGGCCCTGGCCCTCTCCCAGCCACTGGCATACTTACTGTCTTTTTGTTTGTCTAAATTCCTGTTTAAAAAGTAATTTACCCACAAGCCCAACCTGTTTGTCCTCAGGTCCCAGGTCAAGTTCATGGGCCTGAGATGCTCGCAAGGGGGATGGTACCTCTGGATCCAGTGCAGGAGTCCTCGAGCTTTGACCTTCCTCATGAGCCCACCCAGTCCCATTTCAAACATTCATCTCGGAAACCCCGTCTGTTACAACCTCGAGGTAAGAAGCCAGGTTTCACGGGGGTGTGAAGCGGGGACACACCAGTCAGATGTGTCTGTGTTGTTGATGCCTGTAGTAGAGAAGCGTGTTTGTTTCTGTTGCCATTACTACTACAATTCAGAGGAAACATAACCTACAGACCAATTTCATGAGTTAAATAATGTTACTGAGGAGTTAAGTGGAATGTGCATAATAAACTTGAGTGGACATTAGATTATTTATTGAATTGTTAGCATTCTGGATATCTAGCAGACTTTTTTTTGACAGGAAAGTCCTCAGAAGAGATGATATATATCCAGCACTCTGGTATGTCATAAATTATCTGTAAAAGTATCATTTTAAAATTGATTTTATTTGGGACTCCCTGGTGGTCCAGGGGTTGAGACTCCGTGTTTCGACCGCAGTGCTTCCACTGTACTGCTCAGTGCGTGCTGAGGGGAGCTGGACCCTCTATGCCGCACAGCACAGCCCAAGAATAAATACACTCATTTTCTTTAAAATGTATGAATACTGTATAACATCACTCTTTTTCTAGGTTATTTTCAGAAATTCCAAAGAATGGGAAAAGGATGGAAAAAATGTTTTGGTTGAGGAACATGAGGCAAAAAAAATCATTTCAGAGTCATATAAATAAAAATTAGTTTTTTTCCCTTGAGGGAAATATTAATGTATTTTATCCACTTTTAAAACCAAAGTAGGTACATAGACTATCAGTAAATAATAATATCATGCTAAAAGAATGATTGTTCAAGAGCTGATAAACGCATAATCCTTACCCAGCGTGTCTGTTTGTGGTGACGTGCAGGGTGGGCGTATAATGCTGAGGGAGCATTCTCATCGGCCTGCTCTGGAGGACAGCCAGCTCATAAGCTGGAGAACCCCCGCGAACCAGCCAGTACGCTGTGATGTTTAGTCCATCACTGTCCACCCCAGCCTATTATTTCCTCCTAGGGGTTGAAATCAGGAAATGGAAAAGGATATTCATGGTTTTAAATGCCAGATTAGGGCTTCAGATCACCAGAGTAACAGCTTTAGAAATCCTGGAATGTGTAGTTGTTACATAGTAAATATGCGTTTATTCTTAGTTTCCTCTCTGTGCTGATCATCTTCGATGGGTGTTTCCTCACTCTTGTAAGGTTGGAGTGCTAGGTACTTGATCTTTTTGCACACTTTGCTGTAGCTTTTAGTAATTTTGTTTCAGAATGGTTTTTCTAATATCTTTGCCATACAGTAACATCATCTGTTTAACAGTAACATTTCCAAATCTAACATTACTTGGCAAGGGAAGGTTTTGATTTTGCAGTCTCCTAAGAATTTTCCAGTTTTTCTTATACATTACAGTTAGTGTGATCCTATATTGAATATGTCTTTTATTAGAAGAGTATCATCAACCCATGCCTTTATACACTTGGAAATATCTCATCAGCATTCAGACCCTGTGTACGTTTTATCCAAACACTGGTCAGGTGAGGGAGAAAAGTAGAGGGACAAAAGTCGGCAGGAACTTGAAACTAAGAAGAGCCCATTCCTTCTCTGTTTCGAGACGTTACTGCTAAAGATTTTTCAGACTTAATTTTTCACAACTGGATGGGAATCTGAAGTCCTAGTACACGTTCCTTAGACTGGAGAAGGTTCAATTATGAGCCAGACCTGACTCAAGAGCTGAGTGTCGCCCGCTTCTGTGGCTGGGAACAAGAGCCTGGCTCTGGTTCTGGTTCTGGCTCTGCCCTCTCAGCAGGGGACGTTAGGCAAGTCACTTACCCTCTTGGGGCCTCTATTTCACTTTCTGTGACTCCTTGTTCCTCCTGCTCAAGAATAGAGGTCTTGGGAAGACACAGCTTATGCTGGCCTTCTTACAGTCCCTGTAATTATCCGTTCTGTAGTTCCTCGTTGAACATCAGGCACAGTAGTGCAGGAAAGAGGGTGCCCTGGGCCCTTCTTCGAGGGGGACCCAGAGCAGAGCTGGCTTCACTCACAGCTCCTTTCTCCTCCTTCAGCTCTCCCTGCCACCCACGTTCCTGCCCCTCATCCCGAGGGGGCTCCCAGAGACCAGGCGATGGCATCTGCATTGTTCTCGGCAGATTCCCAGGTGAGCTGTGGGCCCCTCTGCCCTCCTGAGTCCCTGCCATCTGCCTCTTGCTGGGGCTCTTCTGGCAGTCTTCTCCCAAGACATTGGCTGTTGAAGCCTGGGCCCACAGAATAGCCCCACTCCCCAAGGGTCCACTGGAGCCTGGCGCGGCTGCCTTTTCTTCCCAGCATCCTGTAGGTTTACAGTCACCTCCGTCCCTGACTGCAGGTTCGGGCAGTGGGACTGTCCCTTTGGGGGGACTGAGTGTGGGGATCTCGTGTTATTTCAGGCAATGGTGAAGATCGAGGACATGGCCGTGTCCCTCATCCTGGAGGAATGGGGATGTCAGAACCTGGCTCGGAGGAATCTCAATAGGGACGCCAGGCAGGAGAATTATGGGAACGTGATTTCCCAGGGTAAGACGGGTGCAGGATTACTTGTGATAAGAGTGTACTGCTTCTTTTTCCAGTAGCTGTGGGATCTCTGATGTGTTAGACTACCGAGCTCCTTTGTTCAGACCAGATGGAGAAGGAGAACACTGTTTAGTTCATCGCAAAGCCTGGCGCTGGGACTTCCTGACGCCACGTGGATTCCTTAGGTCTAGGTAGTTTTACCTCTAGGGAGTCTTTTGAAAACAGAAGTAACTCTTGTGTTCTGATTCCCTACCTCTTCAACTACTCAGTCACCAGTGAGGATTCTGCTTCATTTCCTGTGGTTAAAATTGAGGTGCTTTTGTTGGGGTTGGGGAGTGTCTATATTTTTTAGTGTAGAGGGCCAGGTGAACACTGACCGTCAGTTTCATCCTAACCTGGGACCTGTTCCTGAACCCACCAGGCATCCTTCCACGGGTTTTTGGTCTTGCATCCTATGAGCGCTGCTCCACCAAAACTCTGTATGTGTAATTCCATGACCTTATGCCTGTCCCTCCCTCAGGGTCAGGTTTCCTAGGTTCCAAACCTAATGGTGATCTTCTGTGAAGAGCTCTGGCTCCTGAGTGTGTAGTAAGAACAATGAAGTTCTCAGAGGCATCAACCAGATAAGACAAGGTGACGCAGCTGACAATCTCATTTGTCTCTGTTAGGTCTCAACCCCTGGGAGACTTCACTGTAGGAAACTGTCAAATCAGTCCTGTCACAGGGAAAGCCCACTTCCTGAGACTTCTGCCTGGGGAGAGCAAGGGGAGTGTGAATGAAGGGAAACTAGGAAGAGAGGATGTTACTAGAGAAACTTCAAGTTTTGTTTTGAACCATAGGGTTAGCTGGGGTTTATTTCTTAATACTTGCTCTTTGGACAAGGTGAAAATTAAGCCAAAATACTGATCTGTGTTTGTGAGCTGGGTAGTACCCACCTGTTGCTAACTTAAAACATAAGGAACCATCCAGATCATCAAGGACCCAGGCTTGGAATTCAAAAGAATAGACCAGTTTCATTTTCCTTATGATCGGGTCAGTATTTATGGCAGTTTCGTCACTAAAGTCAGGGGCTAGATATTCAGCTCCTTCGGTGGTTGTGTTGAGGTAGTGCACACCCACTTGGAAAGGTTTCTTAATGCCAAATAAATGAAGAAGATTTAGATTAGTTTGGTTTTTTTCCCCACTCAAATATAAACATATAAAATAGTGTTTCTGTGCTGAACAGTTTTTAGTCTCTGCTTAAAAACAGAGTGCCACACAGAATATAGCAGTCCGCAATAAAAATATATTCCAGTTTTTGTAGGTTGCCAAAATCAGAGATCAGCTCTGTATTTGTAAAATCTTGTTTTCTTATATTACATCCTTTGTGAGCCATCTCCAGACATGTTTTCACTTTCTTTGTTCTTAGGGATTCTCAATCATCTGTCAGTGAAAGTTTCAGTTACATTTACTGATGCCCCAACCAGCTTCTCTCCCTCAGCCCTGTTACCTGAGCACATCACCTTTCTTCTCCCTGGTAGAGAAAAACTGTTTCATGTGTCCGAAGTCCACATCACCTGCCAGATTCTTTTTAGTTTCATAAATACCAAGTTAAAACTGAAACTTTTTTTTTAATGGTATTGATTCTTTCAAATTAATTACTGGGTGACCAATTACAGAACGATGCTTTGTGGCCTCTTATGTTCCTTAATGCCTCACCCTTTCCCTTCCTTTCTCGCCTGGCCTGTTCCTTCTGCTTGTTCCCAGCTTCTGCACACTCCCTGCATTGTCCTTCCCACTCTTTGCCTGCCCTCACATTTCCCGCTTCTCCTTGTTGTCCCTATGTTTTTTTCCATTTTTCTACTATTCTGTCTACAATTGGTACTGTGAGGTCATTTTACAGGTATGTAGAGGCTTCCTGGAAAAATGTCACTTGAGTAACCTATATATTCAAGAGAAGAAGGTGCTATTTGTATTTTCTGTCTATTGTGTCAGGTTGTGAAAACAGGAGTGAGAATGAGGAGTCCACCTCAAAGGCTGAAAGTGCAGAAGACTCAGCATCACATGGGGAGACTGCAGGAAAATTCCAGAAAGATGTCGGAGAAAAGCGTGAACAGCAGAGCAGAGTGGTAGAAAGGCAGCAGAGAAACCCTGAGGAGAAAGCTGGAAAAGAAAAGAGAGACTCAGGGCCAGCTACAGTCAAGGAGAAAAAACCCAGCACAGGAGAGCGAGGCCCGAGGGAAAAGGGGAAGGGTCTGGGGAGAAGCTTCAGCCTGAGCTCCAACTTCACCACCACCGAGGAGGTTCCCACAGGAACCAAGTCCCACAGATGTGACGAATGTGGAAAATGCTTCACACGGAGTTCAAGCCTTATTCGCCATAAAATAATCCACACTGGAGAGAAGCCCTATGAATGTAGTGAGTGTGGGAAAGCCTTCAGTCTTAACTCAAACCTCGTCCTGCATCAGCGCATCCACACAGGAGAGAAGCCTCATGAATGTAACGAGTGTGGCAAAGCCTTCAGTCACAGTTCAAATCTCATTCTGCATCAGCGAATCCACTCTGGGGAGAAACCCTATGAATGTAACGAGTGTGGGAAGGCCTTCAGCCAGAGCTCAGACCTCACTAAGCATCAGAGAATCCACACAGGGGAAAAACCCTACGAATGTAGTGAGTGTGGAAAAGCTTTCAACCGAAACTCATACCTTATTTTGCACCGGAGAATTCACACCCGAGAAAAGCCCTATAAGTGCACAAAGTGTGGCAAGGCCTTCACCCGGAGCTCAACCCTCACCCTGCATCACAGAATTCACACCAGGGAGCGAGCCTCTGAGTACAGCCCGGCCTCCCTTGACGCGTTCGGAGCATTCCTGAAAAGCTGTGTGTAAAGCGTTTGTCAAGCCATTTCCCCCTTTCATTTCTAGAATGATTTCAGATATTTGTGCCCATGGAGGGGAAAAAAAAAGCCTAAACAGGTTATAAAGAAAATCACACTCAAGGATCCTTACAGCTACATCAGCAATGTTCTGTCTTTGTCTAGTCTGTGGGCCGGTAGTTCTTCCAAAGCCCCTGTAGGGAAATACTCAACTCGGGATGTAATTCACATGCTACTTCCACACAGGACAGAAGCACACACACAGGAAAACATAGAGGCTTTCAGTAATGAGGGTACCTCTAAGGCACTCTTGGACTCTCCACAACCACACCATATAATTGAAAGACTGAGATCGTGTCTGTGAAAATAACACTGATGTCCAAAACCTGCTTGGCACACGCAAACCCTACTTGGCCAGCATCTTGCTGAACCTTACTTCTCAAAAAAGAGGGACAGTTCGAACAAACTACATGGAGACCTGCTGCTCAAACTAATTACATAGATATGGTAAGTTCTGACCAGGTACTGGTAGCCTACCAAAGCTGTAGAAATCTAGGACTGCGCTCATCCGTATCAAACCAAAGATTCCCGTCTCTTCCTGAAAGGGAGAGTCCACGTGCACCAGGCAGCGGTTCCAAAGGTAGCTGGTTCTGTCCTCCTCACTGAGAGAGAGGCTGCTGAAACGGCAACTGTGATTCAAAACTCTTCTCTCCCTTTGTGAGATCCCTGAATCCCTAAAGCGCTGTCGCGCTCCTCAGTGCATCTCTCCATGAGTTAGCACTTGATTGCATACTGTCTGTAATCCTTCATTGTTCCACGGGTGAAAGTTTTCATCACTCCCCAGAAGAGACGCTTCTCCTGTCGGGTATATTTATATTTGTATCCTGGACAGCCCCGGACCTCGTGCTGAGCATATAAGAAGTACTCCTGAGGCCTGACTTCCAGCAGGACTTTCACATTCACCACAGGGCCCATGAGTCAGGAGTACGTGAAATACGGTAGCCCGGGCCAGCTTGTGAGACCTTCAGGGCCAAGGGCGTTGCTAGAGCTCCAGAGTCTCATGCCTGTTTTTGTCTTGAAGATAAACATGTCAGTCCACCACCGGCATAGACTATCTGGACCCAGATCGGAGAGAGAGTACCAGGGAATGTCAGAAGTGACTTTGTTGTCATCATCTTAAAAAAAAAAGATACTTAGGCTGTTGCTGGACGTCCGTTTATGGCAGAGATGTTCACCAGAATCTGCTGGACGCCGTGATGATTGGAGCACTTTCTGAATCATGTGGAACGTTAAAGAATAAAGTTCAGAAGATGTGATTTCTGTTGCTTTTCAGAAAAAGGAACATTTTTTTCCCCACCCCTTCCAGAAACTTTGAAAAAACATATGACACCATTATTTGGTAGTTCCAAGAAGCTCACCAGTCCACTGAAATGTAGGGGGTTGTGTCGCAGTCATTCTGCACAGGGTCTTTCTTTCCTGCTTCTCGTCGCTAAAGGCTGCGATGAGGCTGTGAAACTTGGATCTTTCCCACCGTCTGTGCAGGAGGTTGCACTCCCTTCTTTTAGAAGCTCGTAATAGACCGTTTTTGGATACACGCGCACACGCAAGCCCCAAGCAGCGTGGGCTGCATAGGAAGACATCAGGGCTTCAGGTAGGGGTGACTGCTCATGCAGGAACTTAGAAACAGACTAAGAACACACCTGAAGACTAGCCTCATGATAGGAGACTCCCCACCCCCCTGCCACGTAGAGTTTGAGATTTTCCGTCAAGAACTAAAACTGTCCTTTGTCACTTGTTCGTCAGCCAACAACCCAGGCTTGTGAAACAATGTCAGCTTCATGGGGAGCCGTAGAGGTGGGGGCAGCTGTACCCTCAACTCCAGGCCAAACAGCACTAATCCTCTGGCCTCTGTAACTTGGACCCGCCCCAGCTTCCCTGCAGCTCCTGAGCAGTTGGGTCCATGTGTTGCCTGGGGGAGTTTTACCGAGGTCAGCTGGTGACCTGAGTAGTCTATCCAACCAGGTGAAGAAAAGGAGCGATACTCCAGAAGGGCAAACCTGACTAACTTTTGATAGAAAAGGGAAGGTAGAAGAAACTGCTTTGAGGAATTTTCTTCAGAGTAATACAAGGATGGTCAAGTAGAAAACTTGGTGCGTTTGATCAAAGACTTCTGCTGCCAGGGAACTACTGAAAGCAGTGAGGTGCTTAACTCCAGACACTGATCAAAGTACCACCTGTTCTGAAGAGGGAAAGAACGTTGGTTGGGTCCACGTTGGCCTTTTTGAGCCACAACTCCATGCCAACATAATGCTGCCATCATTTCTTCTTATGGAAATTATAACTTATTCCCCCATATGTAATTCCCATCTTCCTGGGATATTGTACTGACTGGGACGGCTATGGGGATTGCTCCAGGTCTTCAGCAAATGGACTCCTTAAAATAGCTATTTGAAGACATCTTTTCTGAAGAAAACAGGGGCTACCGCTGTTTATTAAAACTATTCATTGCATTCATTTATCAGCTGCTCAGCACAAAGTATAATTGGGTCATAGTCCAAAAGGCTCACAACATCTAAATTAGTGCTTGGAATCGTCATTTGAAAGTCCTCGACTGGCTGAAATCTGTTAACAGTTCAAGAACTCTAGTTAACTGTTGGCATGCTAGCTGACCCAGTGGAAATTTTTGAGAGGTTTTTAAAAAATATACCTTAACCTTGCCAGGAAGAGAAGTAAAATTCTTCAGGTTGCTGGGCATTTGTTTCTGCTTCATCCTGGCAGGCAAGGCTAAAGCCTAGGGCTGCAGATGTATGAGGCATCTTGATATGTAGGGCACTTAGTATTTTATTAAAGGCATAAAAGTGAAACTGCTAAAGATATACAGACAGGTTGACCCTTTCGATAGGTAAGAATTTGCATCTTACCTGGCATCAGAAAATTCATTCCAGGAAGGAACCTCTTAAATGTGATAAATATGGCAAAGCCTTTAATCACATTTCAGCTTAGCATCAGAAAGCTCACTGTAAATAAACATTGTTATGTGAGGGAAAACTTTCCATGTATAGCACTCATTGCTTTGGACAGAAAAGGAATTCCTTCAGTATGTTCCAGTCATGTAACAAATTTCAGAAACACTGTGGAGAAAGCTCGATCTTCACTGCAGTGGATCCACAGAAGAAGAAGAAAATGTGGGGAAATGCTAAAGAAATAGCAAAATGTACAATTTCTGACAAAAATTGTTGATGTTGGGTACTTCTGTATATTTTGTATGATCATAATGTCAGTGTCTGTTTTGTACCTTCAGCCCCTGTTGTTCTGTATACTCCCTGTACCAGATAATGTATTTTTATTTTAATCTATTTGACAGAACACATCACTCCAAAAGAGCAATGTTTTGGAGTGAGTAGTGAAATTGACATAGACAGGTCAATTCACAGAACTGAGGAGAGGGAAAAATGAGGGAAAAAAAAAAAAAAGACTTCATAGTTTGGTGCTTATCAAGTCAAGAACTTAGGAATGAGTAGATCCGTTAGGAGGGACAGGTGAATAGGGAACTAAAACGGAACAGTTTGCTATAGACGCCTGCAGTTTCCACAGCCAGAAACTCGACGCTTAGCTGCCAGATCACCATTTCAAGCAAGGAGAATGGGTTCTCTGAGCTTGTCGGGAGTGGAAGAAGGTCTGCTCCATGAATTGAGAGAAGGGAGTGGACTGGGAAGGCCAGGGGGACCACTTGACTATCTTGACCTGGACCAATGGTGTAAAGTATCATCCTGCTTCCCCCACTAACTCTTACCTCTGTGTTGAGAAAACGTGGGGTAGGAAAACAACAAGATGGACTTTTCCCTAGAAAATAGACACAGATGCATCTAGGCCCCGGCATTGCAGTGTTCCCTCTGTACCTCCTGTGTGCAGGGGTCTCCTGTATACCTCCCCTGATCCCACTCACCTCCCCTGGCCTGTGATTATTAAAAGAGGGCTTGAGAAGATTCACAGCTGAGAAAGAACTTTTTTCTGTTCTTTATCCTAGAGTTGATCACCTTTTATTGCAGGGTCCAGTTATCCTGACGTACTCATCTAAAGCTAGCTAACCAGGTTCATCCTACCACCCTCACGGAAGAATTGTGTAAATTGGTGTAACAGAATTAACCTGTAGTCAGACAGTGACAGCAATACCTGCCAGAGAAGCCATGTGTTTGTGGTCCCACTCTGTGCAACTGCTCAGAAATAGCGATGAGGGGACCATGGTGCCTGAACTGGGAAACCAGATGCAGGTCTGCAGATTGCAAAGCGAAATGCAGAATCAGAGAAAAGGAAAGTAAGTGGTATAAATAGATGTTTTTGTAGAAGTTAGAGTAGATTTTTATTTCAGCTACTGCTGGAGAATATAATAGCATTGTTTAAAAAATTTCTCTAACATTTGGGTTTCATTCCTGGGATGGACACTACTGTACATTGAAAAGTAGTCACTTATTTTGCTATTCAAATTAATTTTTTATTATATCTAAAACTGAAATTATCTCTTTTACTTTTCAGAGCTTTGTAAAAACAAACTTGAAGTTATAGGGAGGTAAGCCATCTCCGGTTCTGCAGGTCAAACAGAAGTTTGGGAAATATTTTAGACATCACATAATAAGAATGTCTTAACATGAGAACTTAATTTCATATTGTCTGGTTCTGTTTAATAGTGAATACCACAAACCTCGTGTTTTTCTCTTATCCTGAAACCGTGGAAGGTAAAGAGTGAACATTAGATTGACTTCTAAACAATGGTCTGTTATTTAACAGGTTTTTCTTCTAATTGTTGAGTTTTTCACCTCCATTTACTAAAGAATCATGACTCACTTCAAATTGCACAGCAGTCAGCAAAGTTAATTGGTCCTAAATTAAATTTTCTCCCTTCAGCAAGCACTCATTAAACAGTCAGGCTGAGTGTGTTAAGATGCAAAGAGGAAGTTTGTGAGGTATTGAAAGGTGATGCTGAAACTGGGGTTTCATTCCAGCATCAGATGTGGGTTTCAAGTTCCTTTGGTCCAGGGAGGGAACTGGGCAGCCGCAGGTGCCCCCAAGTTGCTTTCGGTTAGTCTCCAACAAGGTCAGATGCACCATGCAGGAGAGTGGGGAGGAGGGTGGTAGAAGACAGACTAGCTGCTTAAGAGTGACAGGGGAGCCTGAGGGAGGGAGAGGAGAGACTGGCCATGAGTTGTGGACCAGTACTCGCCCGCCTTTCCACCTGGCCCCTGCCCCGCCCGAGCAAGGACAGAGCATATTAGAGACGCTTCTGCTGGTTGTAGGGGTTCTTATGTGAAAACAGATATGTGAGGGGGGGTGGGTGGGAGGAAACAGGTGGTGATGATACAGGAAAATCTGTTGAGTTTAGGGGCAAGGGGTGGGATATGCAGGCAAAATCAGCAATTATTTTAAAATGAACATACGTATTTTTATTAGCTTTTAGTTAAATAGAGATTATTACACCCAGGTCAACACGATAAGCCTAAATCTATATAGAGAACTAACTCAGGCATTGTCTTGTTTATCTGTAGACTGGATAAAATAAACCTTTCCTGTTTTGTCAGTTCCTGGTTTCTTCGTTTAGAATAAATTAGACCAAAAGAAGAAACTCACTTGTCTTTGTACACCCCCCAGAGTTAAGTTATTGCAGTTCAAGCCTGGCCTTTTCATTTCACTGGTCTTTGAAGAGTCCAGGTGTTTGATAGATGTTCAGGAAATGATTTTTTAAGTGGACTTGTTTATTTTAAATCCTCATTAACATTTCTGGAAAGACTTCTTCCGGTAAGTAATGCGATCTTAGAGGGAAAATGGTTTTTCTGTTGCTGTTAAAGCTAAGAAACTCCTCCACTGAAAAGGCTTTTGAAACTTGCTTGAGAGCTAAAAGTTTCAATCATGAAACATGGCAGCAAACTGAAACTGATATGCACTTACAGTCAATGGTCCATTTCAGGAGGCCGGTGCTGTCTGACAGAGAAATGTTAGAGTGGTGAGGTCGGAGAAGGAGATGGTGGGGATTTGTAATAAATATTCTCTTTATGTTTTCTTCCAAATCTTGGTAAAACAATAAATTATCATCTCTAGGTGGCAATAGTTGTGATGTTTGTGTTTTGTTGTCCTTGGTTGCATAAAGAAATAGAAGTATAATTTCAAAGTCAAAAACATACTGTGACCCACAAACAACCCTCATCCAAATGACATGTCCTAAGTAATTTCTCAGGAGCTTAGGTAGCTTCTAAGAGGGCAACAGAATCGAAAGCCATGGAATAAAGATGCTTTTTAACGATCTCCTAAAACATAATTTTCTCATAAAATGAAACCATTAAAATAATCTTTGACCACTTTATGAATCTTAGAAAACAGAACATCCTAATGGTAAGAACAGCATGTCAAACTGATAGTTTAGATCTTTATGACTTCTAATAACCTTGTTTATTAGAAACTTTTTTTTGCTTTGTCTCATTTAAATAATTTTTTTCACTCTATTTAGAAACGAGAGTGAAGTGCAGAGTGTTCTGTTTTCCCCTGAGCTTCAGTTTCCATATCCTAAAGG
This sequence comes from Capra hircus, assembly GCF_001704415.2. Taxonomy (NCBI): domain Eukaryota; kingdom Metazoa; phylum Chordata; class Mammalia; order Artiodactyla; family Bovidae; genus Capra; species Capra hircus. The sequence continues at coordinate 37,272,911 of NC_030832.1, read as the reverse complement.
GGTCCTAAAGGAACAGTATTTGCCCGGAATAATGGACATTGCTGATACAGGTTTAAGAGGTCTTTCCAAACTGTTGTGTCCATCAGTAGTTGCCACCACCACCTCCCAAGTCCCAGGTGTCTTCAGCACAGCCTCCACTCCAGATGCCTGAACACGGGAGGTGCTGGTCTGAGTCTTCCTCTACCTGAGTTATCGGTCACTGCACCCTGCATTTGGTTCTGGACTTGCATTTTTAAAGACATCAACCATAGGAGGGAAAAACAAAACCATCTCTGATGTGCAACGAAGGGTTTTGTTTGGTAAGGAAAAAAGGCATAAGAACTTGGTCTCTACCCTCAAGTATCTAAAGGCTTGTCATGTCAGAAGAGAGATTCTGTCTGTTCTGCACAACTCCAGGAAATAGATTTAAATCCCTTTCAGTAAACAGTGTCAGACCATGTCCTGGGTGTCAGGAATAATAGGTTCTGCAATGAGTAAGGCAGATACATAAAACCAGCTCTGCCCAACCTCAGCCTCTAATTGTCCTGGCAGAGGCAAATTAGAAAAAGGCACCTCTTCCTCAAGACACTTGGCTGCCTTGTGCTGGTGAGTTGTGATAACCGCACAACTCCAGGGACTTCCCTGGGGGTCCAGTGGCTGAGACTCCACCCTCCCAATGCAGGGGGCAAGGCTTCCATCCCTGGTCAGGGAACTAGATCCCACATGCTGCAACTGAGAGCCAGCACAGCGAGATAAATATTAAACTGTACAACTCCCTGATGAGATGAATGGTGGCCCCCCAGGGTTTTGTAGGGCCCAAGTTGCACAACCAGGAGGAGTGACCCCAGTGGAAGTCGCTGGGAGAAGGAACCTTGTTGCCAAGTCAGCCAGAGCAGGTTGCTGCATCGAATCAGGTCAGCTGTGACACCTGGGGTCCTGGGCAGGAAGGGATTTTGCAAGTGGGAGGGTTGGGCCACATGCCCCTTGTGATCTCCATCTACTCAGAGAGAATGCAGTTTTTTTCTGGGTTCTTCCACGACAACGGGCAATGAGCTGGCAACCTGCTCTCTTGTAAAAGTCTTGGCAGGAAACTTTATCTTCTGTTGTTAAGAAGACAGGTGGCCTTCTCCAGAGAAGGTAGGATAACAAAGGATCTGCGATGGGCAGAGCCACATCCATGGCGGTGGGGCGTGGGAGGCCGACATTAAAACACAGGAGATGAGAAAAATATTGTAGCCCAGAGTTTTGAAAATTAAAATGTCTTTAGTATTGGTATAGCTAATTACAAAGCTAGCTCACTCTCCTGTGATCCAGGCGCTTTAAAGTTGTCAGAGGAGGTTGTTATTACGCCCCTTTTCCAGGTAATTAAATTGCATCTTCAAGTCTCCCAAGGCTGATTAGTACAGAGTTCCAGGTCTAAGCTATGGGGTTGTCTAACTACATCACCTTGATTCTCTTTTCATTTTCTTTAGCTGAATGATGTCTTTGCAACTTCCCAACAGGCTGTACAGGTGGACTCCTGGGGGTGGGGGGCAGTTTTAGAGCTGTGATAGGCAAAGAGCTTGCCTTGTTTTAAGAGAAATCAAGGTTTGATCACCCTCTACTGGCAAAGCATAGTGATAGCAGCAAAAATAAGTGAGTGAAACTTAGGGGACAAAGATCCTGAAAGCAGCTCTTTTGGAGAGAACCAGAACCACCCTGTCCAAAACAGAGGAGGGAGCCGGGACTAACAGTAACCAGCTTAGCATTTCGCTTTCCAGATTTCTGCTACAAAGGTAAGGGGACCCCCCCCCTTTTATTTTTCAAACCAAATAATCTTCCAAAACAAAAGAAAACGGTAATGTAGAGAGTGAAGGGGGAGAATATGGCAGAGTATGGAGATTTGTTTAAATAAGAAACCGAGGGCCCTCATAGGGTCATGTTACACTTCACATTGCAATATTCAGAAAGAACTTGCAGACAAGATTGTGAAACTGTTGGAGCTGATCTTTGGGACAGTCATGTGGCAATTTCCAAATATTTTGAAGGGGCTGACAAGAAGAATTACTACATGCATTTTGTGAGAGGAAAAGCTCAGGCAAGACTAGGATCAACATGGGAATTCCCTGATGGCTCGGTGGTCAAGATTTGGTGGTTTCACTGCTGAGGGCCTGGGTTCCATCCGTGATTGGGGAACTAAGAGTCCATAAGACTTGTGGCACAGTTTAAAAGAAACAAAAAAGGCAAGGATCAATGAGTTGAAATTACAGGAAAGCAAATGTTTAATTGAACTTTTTGCAAGTAGAACTCTCCATAAGTTTCTTCGTATGAGATTGTTGAATGAATTCATTGGGAAGAGTATGAGGTTCTTGGAAGCCAAAACAATTCTGAAATGCAGATGCCACATCCCAGCAAGCCACCAACCACACTGGTTAACTTTATTTGCTGTGTGGTCTTTTCTCTAGTTGCTGAGAGCAGGGGCTCCTCCCTAGTTGTGCACCGTTTTCTTTGCAGTTGTTTCTCTTATTATGGAGCACAGCCTCAATAGTTGTGCATCGGCTGAGTTGCTCCGCAGTATGCGGGATTGTCCTAATTAGGGACAAAACCTGTGTCTCCTACATTAGCAGGCGGATTCTTTACCACTAAGCCACCAAGGAAGTCCCAACATGTGTGCCTTTTGAGGGATCAATCCCTTATTTACAATTAGTCCCTAACTGCAATTGAGCAAGAGCCGGGGTGGGGGAGGGGGTTGACAAGGTAGGCAAGGACCTCTGTACCAAGTGCTGCAACATCAGGTGCGCCTAGAAGGTGACATCAGAGATCTCTGTCCAGGAAGCTTAGAATCCACAAAGGCCCAAGGGCACAGCTACTGTAGCTGGATGCCGCCGGGAGAGAGATAACTGAATCTCCGGCTTAGAGGGCTAAGTGTGGAACTCCATGTTCATAAACGGGGACCGAGTTCCCACGCGGTGACCAGCCTGAGGATCACAGGAGAACCGGCCTCAAGTCCAGGAGGAGGGACCGAAGTCACCGCGCGGAGCCCACGCCTCTCCCTGGCCCGGCGGGAAGCGGCGGGGTGCGAACACTGCCAAGACTTCGTCTAGTCGGCCCTTTCTTAGTTTTAAAAAAAAAGAGTGCGGAAAAAAAAAAGAAGGTGCGGACTAGGTCCCCGCCTGTTCACGTTGCGGGGGCTTCTCTCCACTAGTCCCTGCCGGGCAGGAACCTCCGGCGCACCCGAGACACCGAGATGCAGAGAGGACCTCCCGAGTTCCTAGAGGGGCCGCTGCGGCCTCTCGCAGCTCTCCGCGGGCGGAGCTATGACGTACTTCCGGCTGCGCCGGCCGCGGTGCGCGTTGAGGTGTCCCAGCGGCCCGAGCGGCTCTGACTCACGGTGAGCCTCCTGGTCCACGGTTCGCGTGGCGGGCGGAAGAGGGAGTTTCCGCCGAAAGGGTGCGGGGAGGGACGAGTGGATTAGGCAGCTGTGGCCTCTGGGGACTCCCCAGACCGGTCCGGGGAGGGACGTGGGAGGAGGCCTCTGTCCCTACCCAGGCCCAGATGGCGGAGGCCTTTGCTCTCCTGAAAGCATTTCCGCCCCTGTCCCCACCCCCGGGTTTAACAATTGAAAGTTGGTCTCTTTCGCGTTACAAAGCAGTTTTTTTCTGCCTTCGGTGAGCCCAGTCGCTGGTCAGCTAGAACAGGGATGTTTTCCGGGCTCTAAGTAGGCGGTCCAAATTCAAGGCTAATTGATTTAAGAACTCGCCCGAGGGTTGGGAGCCTCGTGTGAGAAACTGAGCCTCGGAAGTCTTGTGTATTGTCCGAAATATGGGAGGGACTAGTCCGTTGGGCATTGTTCAGGTTTGAAAGTAGGTAACAGGAATCTGCTCAAGTCTAGAAACCCATTTTAGAGGGCCGTTTACTTACAGTTTGTCTAGAGAAAGGTGATCTTGTGAGTGAGATACTTAGAAACTCCTGTTATTAAAGGAACAGTTGGAAGAGTTTTGAAGAAAAGAGTTAAGCAAGACAACTGTTTTCAGGTGTTGGAAGGCTACTACGGAGAAAGTAAATTTTGGACTAGGAGCGAACTAGGATCAGTGAAGAAAAAAGAGAAAAAGTGATGCAGAATTTGGTGCGGTCTAAAGAAGGAGGAAACGCAGAAAACTATCCAACAGTAGAAATCTGTGCCTCAAAATTACCAGATTTGCCTGGATAGGAGTTTTCAGTTACAAAAGGGTAACATTTTTAAAGTTCTAGGGGAAAAAAAAAAGCATTCTAGCAGCAATAGGTAAATCCCCTTTAATTTTAGAATTTATAATAGTAACTTGGTTCATTTATGCCTGATCTTCTAGAATGGGATTTGGGGCACTTTTGGGGGGCTCTGGGAAATTGGCCTAAAGGAGGAGGAAAAACTCGGAACAGAACAAACACCTCTGCTTGTAGACTATGAACTTTTGCTCTTTGGCCCTTTTGTGCTAAACAGTCTAGATAGCTTAAAGAAGATAGTTCATTGTGGTTGAAGATAATGTGAGTAATGAAACCTCTGTTTTCTATTCACGTGCTTTTTTATTGTATTAACTATTTATTGAGAAAAATTGAGAAGCCAAGATCTGGAGGGTATCTCTAAATGAACCTTTAGACAAACTCAGCATGACCAGATGTTTGGTCAAGACCAAATACTGGCTTTGACAGGGTAGGGGTGGGAATAAACCATTATCAGATTAAAAAAAAAATTATTTACCAGTCTGACAGGTGGAAGAAAGAGGAGAGACAAAGGACAAGGAAATCCAAGAAGCAACAGAGACTGAAACCCTTGAGGCCTTGTTTTTGGTCTTGGGATGATTTTGGCTTTTACTCCGTATGAGACACGAAGCCTTGAAAGGTGTGAACAGAGGAGTCATGTGATCTGACGTATAATATTTTATAGACAACCGAGACTTCCTTGGTGGTCCAGCAGTTAAGACTCCGTGCTTCCACTGCAGGGGGCTTGAGTTTGGTCCCTGGTGAGGGAATTAAGAGCCTGCATGCTGTGTGATGGGGCAGAAAAAAGAAAAAAAGGCAGAGATGATGGACTGGGACAGCAGTGTTGGAGGAAGTGAGATGTGGTTGAATTCTGAATCCCTTGGGTGTAGAGAGAACAAGATTTAGTCCTGAATTGTGTGTAGAATGTGAAGGAGGAGTCAGGAGTGACCAGGGTATTTTGCTCCGGAAAACAGAACAGTAGAATTGCCGTTCACTGAGATGAGTAGCTTTAGAGGAATGATGGGAAGTGCAGTTTTGGACACGTTAAGTTTGGGAAGCCGCTGGACATGCTGGTGGCAAGGTCAAGTGGGTAGTTGGTTGTAAGAGTTTGGCGCTCAGAAGAGAGGTCCAGGCTGGAGAGTGTGAAATCGCGAGTGTGAATAAATAGACGGTAACTAAAGCCATGCCACCGGATGATATCAAGGAGAGTGAGTGCAATTAGGAAGAAGGCTCCAGGCGCCCAGCCTGCCACATGTTGGTGGCCTTACTGAGGCATGAATTTGAATTGCGGGCACTGCAAAACTGGTGTGCTAGAATAAATCACAGCTACTGGGCTCAGTTACTACTGACGGTACTCAGCAGTAACATTTAGGGAAACTTTCTTCCTAAAGTGTTTTGCAAAGGCAATGGTTTGATGTAGTGGCATCTGTGTTTGGATTTGCTAAGTTCTGGGTAACAGATCCCAGGTGAACGTGACGCAGGACACGCCCTGTTTAATGCCTCCTGTGCCGCGTTATAAACCCTAGTGTCTGAATTTCCCAGGCTGAATCCCAGAGGCTGAGCCGCCCAATGGAGAGTCCCCCTGTTCTTGGGGTGCCCTCCTCTGGCCAGAGTAGGGAATCCTGTAATAGTTACAGAGTTGTTCCTGTGTTGGAGACGAGACGGCAGTGGTTCCCTGCTCAGTCTTCAAGCAGCCCTCACCCTGGGGCTTCAGCGGCATGCCCAGAGCAGAGGGCGGCGTAAAGGAGTCCTGTGCTGACTCTGCTCCTGTGCGGGAGCAGTGGTGCCTCGTAGGACGCTTCAGAGTTGGGGTTCCATAGAGGGGAGTTCAGCTATCGTCCCTAGAATTCCGCACGAATTAGCAGCTGATAATTACCAACTTTCTCATAAAAATGAGGTTGCGTATTGAGGTTTCATTCTTAGAACCCCATTTCCTGTATTTTTAATTACCCAAATTGATCACAAAAATAAAGGGGAAGAGTCATATAAAATACATTTTTTAAATACATATTTACCAAATATGTGAAACTAAATACGTGATATAAAAGCTGTAACAGACGAGTACCTTTGTTGGAAGGTTCTGCATGGGCTGGAATTGGTGCTTTTTTGTTTTCCTGTTTTTTTTTTTTTTTGAAGGCCATAGAATTTGGGCATTAGAAGTAAAATCTGTCTTGGTTTGTTAAAAACTGCTTATGAGCCTTTAAAGATTTTATGATTTTTCTAGTTACAAAAGTAATATCCACTAAAGAAAATTTAGAAAATGAAAAAGACTTTAAAAAATTGAAATCATACATCATTCTCTAATGCAGAAGTATCACTGTTAGTGTTTTTCCCTTTTTCCTTCATGGTGATTATGTGTATATTTTGTGTGTGTGCAAGATATTTCAGGTGCAGTCAGACCAGATCCATGGAGGCTGACATGCATGTTAGAAATGAGCATACTTTGCTGTATGGCTCAGGAAACTCAAACAGGGGCTCTGTATCAACCTAGAGGGGTGGGGCGGGGAGGGAGGTTCCAAAGGGAGGGGATATGTGTATACCTATGGCTGATTCATGTTGAGGTTAAAAAAAAAAAGAAATGCCCATACTCGGTTTATTAAATGCCTTAGATCTAGGTTATCGGCAGCTCCTGTTCCCTCATCTTCAGCTTTTGTAAGCCGTCCGTACATTCTTTCTATGGTCTCTGCTGGTGTCAGTGTAATGTCATGTGATGAACACCCACATAGATTTGTATGTCTTTGGCTCCTTATTGAGACTGCTGGAATTTTCCTTACTCAGATCCAGTATAGGAACACCTATGTGACAGGAAAGATGCTGCTTAGAGTTTGAAAACATGCTCATCAGGAAGGCCAGTCATAAGCATGTAAGATTAACTAACTTACGGAGTTTCCTTTGAGAGAATATTTAATAATAGGGTGATTCTGTTGTCGGTTCACTTTCTACTTTTCCATCTCCCTCTTTCTCTGTCCCCTACTGGTAATCACTAGCTTGTTCTATGTATCTCTGAGTCTGTTTCTTTTTTGTTACATTCACTGGTTTTATTGTTTAGAGTTTACATGTAAGTGACAATGTACAGTATTTGTTTTTCTCTCTCTGACTTGTTGCACTAAGCATAATACCCGCCAAGTCCATCCATCCATGTTGTTGCAGATAGTTCCCTTCTTTATGGCTGAATAGTATTTGCACACGTGTGGGTGTGTGTGCATGTGCATGCATGCACACCCCTTTCTAGCTGTTCATCTGTTGATGGTCACTTAGGATGCTTCCATATCTTGGCAGTTGTAAATAATGCTGGTATGAATATTGAGTGGTTTAGTCGCTAAGTCGTGTCCAACTCTTTGTGACTTCATGGACTGTAGCCCACCCACAGGCTTCTCTATCCGTGGGATTTTCCAGACAAGAAGACTGGAGTGGGTTGCCACTTCTCCAGGGGGTCTTCCCCACCCAGGGATTGAACCTGGGTCCCCTGCATTGCAGAGAGATTCTTTACCAACTGAGCCACCAGGGAAGGCCCGTGTATATTTTTGAATGAGTGTTTTCATTTTCTTCAGCCAGCTATGCAAAAGTAGAATTGAGCCACAGAGCACTCTTTCAGAGAATGAAGACAAAATCAGATCAAAACAGGATATCCTGAGCTGATGCTAGCAAGATTTTTGATAGTCATTGTTATATGGTATTTTTATTAGTGGCTGTAAGTTCCACAATTTCTTAAAGACCAAAAGCATACTTTTTCTTTAGATAATTTTATGGTAATCATATTTTCATAGGTTTAACGTGTAGTCCTAAAGAACCAGAAACCCACAGGAACCAATATTCCTGCTCCACGGAATCCTGTCTGTAGTGACAGCTGTTTCTGGAGTACCTCCGAGATGAAAGTGCTGGGCATGACCACAGTTCTGGGCCCTAGGCCTCCACAGGAGCAGGGGCCTGTGATTGTGAAGATTGAGGAGGAGGAAGAGAAAGGGAAGCGCCTTCCCATGGAGATATTCCGCCAGCGCTTCAGGCAGTTTGGGTACCACGACACCCCTGGCCCCCGGGAGGCCCTCAGCCAGCTCCGGGTGCTCTGCTGCGAGTGGCTGCGGCCCGAGATCCACACCAAGGAGCAGATCCTGGAGCTGCTGGTGCTCGAGCAGTTCTTGACCATCCTGCCCCAGGAGCTCCAGGCCTGGGTGCAGGAGCACTGCCCGGAGAGTGCCGAAGAGGCTGTCACTCTCCTGGAGGATCTGGAACGGGAGCTGGATGAGCCAGCGCCACAGGTAGGCCGGGATGCCCTCCTCCTCCGCGAGATTGAGAGCCCAGTGGACCAGGCAGGGGCGGGTGTGTCCACACGCTGAGAGCACCTCACAGGACCTTCCGCCGAGCTAGACTGTCTTTCCTCCTGGTTTTCTTCTGTTATCCTGTGTGGAGTTGAGGGATTACCCTTGGGAGTTGAATGGAATAGAGGGTCTCTTTCCTAGAGGTTCTACATAGCTGTTCTGAGATTTTCTTTCATTCTGGTTCTTAAAGTGAGCTGTGCACAGACCCAGTCTTTCATAATTGTCTCTAGGCATCCCCACCTCCCCGTGAGCAGAAACGGTCGTGGGAGAAGATGTCACCCTCAGGAATGGCGGAGGAGTCCCTGAGCAGCCCGCAGCTAGAGTCTATGGAGACCAGTCACAGATACGAGTCCTGGGGGCCCCTCTACATCCAAGAGACTGGTGAAGAGGAGAAGTTCACCCCCGTGCTGAGGAAGGTTCGAGGTAGGACCATCTCTCCGGCCCCTGCTTGGTGCCCCAGGCCTTTGTGGTGGAAGAAGCGGTCATCCGCATTCCTGATTGTCAGGAGGTCCCCTGGGCGGACGAGACAGAATGAGTTCCTTTCTTCCTTCACGTGTGTCTCAGTCAGTCTTGGCATGGGAACAAATGACACACTCTTGAGGGGAGAGCTGAAGTTCGGTAAGGGGACTGTTCACGGAGGTGAGGGCAGGTTGAATGAACTGATAAGAGATGGTGCTGGTTCATTTGTTCATGACTTAGTGGCCCTGCTATCATCAGTTTTCAGTGTGGATTTCTCTTTTCTCCTTTTTTGTGTGTGGATGGTTAGGTGGACTTTTAAGAAGTATGACTGCCTAGTGAAATGGTCTAAAAAAACTCAACATCTTCAGTCAGATTTCAACAGTTGCTTTATAACTGAGAGGATGACAGGAAACATGTATTGATAGTTTAAATGATGAGAGTTAGACCCTCATAGGAGTTACGTACTGTCATTCAAATTACCAAGGATCTAGGATTAGAATAATTATCAATGGACCAAACATTCTCTTTTATTGCTATTGAATACATTCAACTTCTGTGAGACTCTGGATTTTGTGAGTTTGCCACCAGCCTCTTCGCCCTTAATTATCCTGTTTATATTCTGTTACCAACTTTGACCCTTCCACAATCTTTCTTGTTTCTTCCTGCCTGAACATGACCCAGCTTCTTTGCTGCTGTCTCAGTATGCTTAGTTTTGCCTGAAGTTTGGCCTAATTTCCCTCTATACCTGAAGTTCTCCTGGCAGACAGTGCTGTGTATTCCTCATACCATGATAGCTTCTGGTAGGGGCTTGCGTGAAAGTCTGGCATTGTAAACTAGATCTGATAATGACCTGTTTGTCTTAAACGTGATACTCTGACTTTATAGAGTTGTATTTGGTTACCCCTTACAATCCATCAGTGTCACCTGATGGTTCTGTTTCTCATTTACCAGTTTTTTTCTCATGACAGGAAGCAACTGACATGTCCTTATCCTGCTTACTGTTTCAGATCGTAAGTCGAAGACCCAGAATGAGGAATCAACAGATAAGGAGGGAAGTTCTGAAGAATCTCATGCAGAAGGATTCAGAAGGGATACACTTCCCATGATTATCGCTGATAAATGTGAGGCCAGGTTAGAAAGGCAGTGGGTAAATCCAGAAAAGGAGAGAGGAACAAAAACCCCTCTCCAAGACAAAGGTTCTGCTAAAGGTAGAGAAGTAGTGACTAAACCTGCCCCAGGAGAGAGACGTTACATATGTGCTGAGTGTGGGAAGGCCTTTAGTAATAGCTCCAACCTCACTAAACACCGGAGAACACACACTGGGGAGAAACCATATGTGTGCACCAAATGTGGGAAGGCTTTCAGCCACAGCTCCAACCTGACCCTTCACTACCGAACACACCTGGTCGACCGGCCCTATGACTGTAAGTGCGGGAAAGCCTTCGGTCAGAGCTCAGACCTCCTTAAGCACCAGCGAATGCACACTGAAGAGGCCCCTTACCAGTGTAAAGATTGCGGCAAAGCCTTCAGTGGCAAAGGCAGCCTCATTCGCCACTACCGAATACACACCGGGGAGAAGCCGTATCAGTGTAACGAGTGTGGGAAGAGCTTTAGTCAGCACGCGGGTCTTAGTTCTCACCAGAGACTCCATACTGGAGAGAAGCCGTATAAATGTAAGGAGTGTGGGAAAGCCTTCAACCACAGCTCCAATTTTAATAAGCACCATAGAACCCATACTGGGGAAAAGCCCTATTGGTGTAGCGATTGTGGGAAAACCTTTTGTAGTAAGTCCAATCTTTCCAAACATCAGAAAGTCCACACTGCAGAGGGAGAAGGATCTTAACTGTCAGGAACCATCTTTTGGTGGTTTTTGTTTTTCTTTCTTTAGAACGTGAATGCTAGAGACAGCCCAGTAATTGCAAAGTTAACTATGGAGTAGATTTTGTTTGTTTGACTAAATGTCAAGGGGATGGAGTGAGAGCTCAGGCAGGGACAGGGTGGGTTACTCACCTGCCCACCAACTCACTGGGGCAGGGTCCCCTCACCATACTTCACGTCCCATACACCATGCCGGCATTGCCTTTTGTATAGTTACACTGCTGTGTATCCAGTATAATTAAAGAAGAAGCATTAAAACTGTTTAGCTGTTTTAACATATACTCAAGATTATGACTTGTAAAGAAATGAGCCATGTTGAACGCAGTTTAATCTGATTCAGAATAAACTTAAAAGTTCTTGTAATGCCTCAGGACTGTTACTGTAAAAAAATTGTTAACCCTATTCTAGAAAGAGGAAGCTTCCTATTGGTTTTGCTTTTGGAAAATTTGGATTTGAGGTAACTAGAGCTTTGAGGACTTGGAATGTGTGTTAGGAAGTTGCGGCCAGGTATGTAGAGCAGCTGCAGCTTGGTCTTCGTTGTGCCTTTCCTACATACTGAACACTTTTTTTTTTTTTTTTGTCTTCAGGAACATTCTGTCAGCCTCACATGCTTTTTGGTCTTGTGTACTCTGTCTCTGCCAAAGTCTGAAAATCTTGACTCCTTGAGACACATCCTTCTAAGTTCCAGAAGCCAGTATACAGAGTATGATTTTACCTTAAATCAGTCGACCTTATCTTTTCCCTCTGACCGCAGACTCTGGTTTCAGGTGTGGCTTTTTGCCAGTTGGTCCTCCTGTTACTTGGAAACCCGACTTCACTCTTTGTTCCTGTTGGTTGCTTATCTTTGTGAGTTTTTTTTCCAATCTCTTGCTGGTAGTCACTGAAATATCTCTCTGCTGCTGCAGCTCTAGTGGTCATGCAAACCTGACATGCCAGGATTGAGGACAGCAAGAAAGTGTCATGTCTAGTACCAGTTCTGATCACAGGAAACTGCCTCATGTGCCATCCTGGAGTCAGATTAAACTACAGGTAATGAGTCCCTGCACCAGCCAAATACGTTAGGGTGGGAGGTGAAGGTGAAGGAGTCATCATTGAGAAAGATTGAGCAGTGCTTGGATATGAACAGATCCTCATGGAGGCCCACAGAATTAAGTGATTAGGCGGCAGCTGGGTGTCTTTCTAGCCCCCACTGGAGCTGCTGGCCCAGATCAGGAACTGTAGGAACCTGCTAAGCCCAGAGGCCTGCGTCTCGTCCTCTGGTGAGGAGGGCCTGGACCCCAGGTCTGTCCTGTCCCTTACCGTCCTGACTCTGCAGTGGTACTTTCTGTTGGACGTTGAAGTGAGACAAAGGTCCAAACACTTCTTCAGCTCCCATGAGTCCATCAGCTGAAATCTTCTTTTGATCTCTTTGTCCCAGACTTTCAGCCTTATTCTTCGCAGACCCGTTGTTTAGCCAAGCCACAGCCCAGGAGACCCTTTCTCCTTCCACGAAAAGCTGATGCTCAGTACACGGCTCACAGCTCTGCCCACCAGTTCTCCCTCTCTGGCCTTCAGAGCCACTCCTGAGCAGGGCCTTGTGAATCATCACATTTTTGGTTCACACATCAAAGTACTGAGCTGAACCCTCTGTGAGACAGAAACCCTGCTTGTTTCTTCCACCACATCAAAGGGAAATGAAGCCATAGGTGTGAGCAGAGAGACATCAGTTCAACAAAGGTAAAGGACGGGGGTGTGTGGGTCTCCTGCTTACATGCCTTATGACTTACGGGCCTGCTCAGATTGTCTAGTGACTACACTCATATTTTGTCATAAGTCACAGTATTGCAGTCTGTGTATGGGGAAAGGTGGGGACAGATTTTAAGGAGAACAGGCTTTAATCTTGAGAGGCACCTGAGTCAGGTGGGATCTTTGCATGGTCTTCAGGCAAAATGAGGCTCTTCTGCTCTCTTCTCAAGGGGGAAGAGAGGTGCTTTTGTTAGGCCAGAGGGCTCGGGAATTTAGGATTCCAGGTGATAAAGCATTGCTACTGAAATGTCTCAGATACCAGGACCCCAATCAGGGCCTGGAATCTTGGCCTCAGTAACTAGGTGAGGCTTTTCATTTAGCCACCTTTGCAGCTCTGCCACCCTTACAACTAAATCCTGCACCTGATTTTCAGAGCAGCCTGCCTTCACTGCAGAAGGTGCACCCTTAAACTCTACCTGGAGGACTTTGTGCCCTCAATAAATAGTTGACTGACCCGAGTCTGCTGTTTTCTTTCTTCAAAGCTTGAGAGAAGGAAACTCTGCAGCCCTTATAACTGCTCCTGTCCCAGTAACGTGCAGGTCACAGAACCAACCACCATTGAGTTTATCACCAGTCTCCTTTTTAAAAAAACAAAAAAAAACAAAAACACCTGTTCCAGAATCCCATTCTGAGGACTCACTTTCTAGGGCCACTTCCAGTACCAACTGTCAGAGTTTGGATTTCCCCTAAAACAGAGCCTAGGACAAGAACCTGGGGGCAGAGAGTTTATTTAGGGGATTAGAGGAAGCAGGAGTAAGGAAGCAAGGAGAGAGAGGAAGGAAAGTCAGTACCGGATGCAGTATTGAGCTGATGCTAATGTTGGCAACCAGTGCTCAGGTCTGCTGGGGACCTTCAGAGATGGGGGAAGACCACTGGTTTACCGGAGCTCTGCTCAGCCCCAGAGCAGTGCGGCTGAGGACCCCTGCTGGGCTGGGAAGGTCACTATCCCGGGGACTGTGAAGCCGGCTTGGTTTGAAGATGCTTGTGAGCGTCACCTCGTATGTCACGCAGGCACACATACATATGCACACAGACACAGGACCCCTGGCTGGGCTGCCAGGTTTAGCAAATAAAAGCACATTTGGATTCCAGGTAAACAGTATACTTTGAACATACTTCTTATACTGGAAAAACTGTTCAAAGTCTGAAATTAGGGTTACAGTATCTGGGCATTTTATCTGGCAGTCCTACCCCCATTATGTGTGAGCAGCAAAGCCTCCATTTCTCTGTCCAACCTACTCCAAGAGCATAAGGGAGCAAAGGAGAAAGAGAAACAGGACATCATCAAAGTGCTTTAAAGGACTCTGTCAAGAAAGTGAAAGGACCACCCACAGAATGATAGAACATTTTTGCAAATCATGTATATGTGATAAGGCACCTTTATATTGAATATATTAACATCTGAGTAATAAAAAGACAACCAGTTGAAGACAGGCAAAGGAAAAAGATAAACCTGTGGACAGTAAGTTTATGGAAAGGAAAGGTGCTCAAGATAGCCATGAGAAAAAGGCAAATCAAAACCACAGTGAAACCACATCATACCCACTAGGATGGCTGTAATAAAAAAGATAACCTCAAGTGTTGAGGATGTAGAGAAGTCAGAAGCTCATATCCTGGCAGTGAGAGTGTAAAATGTGACAACCACTTTGGAAGCCAGTCTGGCATTTCCTCATTAAATACAGCATTTGACTGAAATTCCTACCCTATACACGTACCCAAGAGAATTGAAAACACATCCACACAAAAACTTGTACCCAAATGTTCAAAGCAACATTATTCATAATAGCCAAAAAGAAGAAAAATCCCAAATGTTTCCATCAGTGGGTGAAAGAATAAACAAAATGGGATTATCCATAGAATAGAATATTATTTAGCCATAAAAAGATGATGTATAGATTCCACACTGCAACATCCATAGGTGAAATGACGTCATTATACTAAGAAGCTTAGAAAAGAAAAGCCACATATTGTATGACTATGATACCAGTTAACATGAAACGTCTAGAAGAGGCAAATCCATGGAGACAGAAAGTAGACTGGTAGTTGTCTAGGGCTGGGGGAGTTGGGGGAAAGTGAGGAGTGACTGTTAAAGGGTGCGGGGTTTCTTTTTAGGATGATATGTCAAATTGTGATGACTGGTTACACACTCTGGATACTAAAGACTGCTGGATATGGCGATGAATTACATCTCAATAAAGTTGTTTTTAAAACAACACAAGCTCAAGCAAAGGCTTTTGCCAAGTGGCCAGCCTTGGTGGAGCAATGAAGGATTCACGCTGTGGAGACCAGTGGATGCCCTGTAGGCTGCTGCTTGGAAGATGCACTGGGCCAGGGACTCAGATGTGAAAAGGCAAGATTCACACGAGCAGTTAATCCTTGCATGTAGTATCTAGGAAAATTTTCTGTCCATTTCAACTGGAATCGAGGATCAAGAATTCTGTGTGAGAAAACCCCCTCCCATCTGAGGGTCGACTTTCAGAGCACAACCCTTCATAGATGGCAGCGCCCCTCACTAGTCTGAGAATGTAGCAAACACAGCCCTCTGCAAGAGCCCTTTGCATCTGCTGTCCTTGGGCTTGGAGTGCTTTCCCCCAGTTGTGAACATACTGGGAATTCAGCAACCTGGAAAGAAGGGCAGGATTCTGCAAACAGAACGGTACCAGCAAAGACACAGTGGTGGAAGTAAGTGGCAAGCACATGAGGGAGGGGCTGGGGGTCCTGGGGAGACTGGTGAGCGGAGAGTCCTCTGATGGTGGGTTGTGGAGTCAGTGGTGAAATCTGACAGGACAGAGTGACAGTTCCCGAACAGGTGTGAGACGTAAAGAAAAGGGGGTGCGGTTACCCCAGAGGATCATTCAGCTGGTGAAGTTCGGTGTATCTATGGTGTAATTAGAGCAGATATGAATTACTGAGAACTTCTATGTTTAATTCAGGATACAAGACAGGTAACATAAGTAGCTTTATGAGCAATTTTTTTTTTTTTTTTTGGTCACTTGCTACTCCATGAGTCTGCATCAGCCTCTTCCTGCAAAAGAGACCCTCTGAACTTCCTTTTCATTGGAACTTTTCGTCTGGAGTCCACACTGTGATAAGGCAGACCAGGAGGGAAGAGGGTGGCGGTGGTATTTCACAGTTGTGGACGGTTTTGTCTTGATGTCCTCCTGCCCCCAGCCTAAGTGTTGTACCACACAGAACGACACACAGCACAGAAGGTCCTGCACGTGGGCATGATGGTGACGGTGACTGTGATGTCGAGATGGTCTGGGGTGGTATCCAGGAGGACATGATGGAGTCTTGAGGGAAGGAGAAATCACACCCTTGTTTCTAGAAAAGGAACAGTTGCCTGTATTACTGGTCCCTGTTCTCAATTCAGCTTTAATGCCATTTGCTCACTGAAGCTTTTTTGTGTCGACCACATGCCCTGTCTTCGGGCAACACCAGCTGGCCTCCTGTGACTCCCCATTTCATTTGCAGAGTCAACACCGCGGTGTAATTAAGAGCCCAAGCTCCAGAGCCAGACTGCCTGGGTTTGAACCCTTGTTCCACTGCTTACTGTCTCTATTGTGTATCGGGTTCTCATCCATAAAAAGAGGGGTGTTAATATGACTAACAGCACATATGATCGTGTGAAGATAATGCTGACTTTCCTGTTCATGCTGGTGCATAGATGGTCAGTAAAGATACCCTGTCATGATGGTTACCGACCTCTCCTGGGGTCTCTGGCTCCCATTAGGCTGGCGTCCCCTTCGTGCAGTGGGTAGTTCATCACCATATCCCCCACGGCACTCACTGAGCTGCTGAAGAGCTTCAAGGATCAGTGGCAAGAGATCTGGGGAGACTGTGATGAGTGCCTCTGAGTCTCCTTGCTCCGTCCAGTCTATTGTGCCTGGAGAACTCCCCTCCCTCCTCTCCTTCCTTTCTTCTTTCCTGAAGAAAAGGGAATAAAAACAGGGCAATAATAGTACCCACCTCGCAGGCTGGCTACAAAGATTAAATGAGTTATCAGGTAAAGCGCTTAGAACAATTCCTGATACACAGCATGTGCACCACGGCTGGTACTCCCTACTACCTTTATTTTCCCTTTTTCTTGATGTATGTTTTTCTTCTGATTATGAATGCCATACTTATTTGTGGTAGAAATGTGTGAAAATGTAGGGAAACCCCCCCCCCACTCGAGTGAAGGAGACAGAGGTATGAACAAATGAAGAGGAGGAAGAGCAAAATCGAGCGTGGGTACAAGGTGCAGAGGCAGCTGGAGGAAAAGGTGGACCTGGTGGGGCCGGAAGGTGGCGTCCCCCAGGCCCTGGGAAGGCTCCACAGACTAGGGGAAGGCTACGGAGGAGGAGGTTTGCAGAGACGAATTAGGTGGATGGAACGTCCATCTACGCTTGTTAGGTGGATGAAGGGAAGGGCAATTAGCATGTCCAAAGGCACAAGGCATTAAGTGACATCCAGGCGCTGTCACTGCCGTTCTGCATTGCCCCCGTGTGCTGGAGGGGAGGAGGGTCGGGAGAGTGGGTAGGGCCGGGAAGTGAGAAGTCCTGTGTCGACAAGAAGAATTTAGACTCTGACCTGGGGGATGAGAAGGGGGCCCTGGACGGCTTGGAAGTGCCATCATCCAATCAGCGTTTAGGAGAGATGACTCCGGCACAGGCAGGACCAATGGGCTGGAGGAGACTTTGGGAGCAAAGAGACCTGCTGCTAAGGCTGGTGCCAAAGTCCGGAACAAGTGAAAGCCAGCCGCTGCGGAAGCCTCCGGAATGGGCCATATAGGATGGGCTGGAGACGTGGAGGGAGAGGATGTGGGGAGGAAAAGTAGCGCAGCCAGAACGACGCCCAGGTCTGGGGCTTGACAGGGAGGTTGTCGTCAGCAGCCAAAGCAAGGGATCCACGAGGGAAGCCATGTTTGTGGAGGAAGGTGCTGAGAACCCTCTGTCATTCCCAAGAAACCACACTGGTGACCATATTTATCTGTGTGTGTAGATGGTAGTCCATGGGAATTTTTATTCACTAAAAAAACCCTTCAGTTTTTCATTATTGATATATTTTAAATAATGCACCTGACTGCTTTTATTTAAGTGGAAAAACCCTTTAAACTCTATGAACAATTTGTTGTTCAGTCGCTAAATCATGTCTGACTCTTTGTGACCCCGTGGACTGCAGCACACCAGGCTTCCCTGTCCTTCACTGTCACCCAGAGTGTGCTCAAATTCATGTCCATCCAGTCAGTGATACTATCTAACTATCTCATCCTTTGCTGCCCTCTTCTTTTGCTTTCAGTCTTCCCCAGCATCAGAGTCTTTTCCAATGAGTCAGTTCTTCACACTGGGTGGCCAAAGTATTGGAGCTTCAGCTTTAGCATCAGTCCTTGCAGTGAATGTTCAGGGTTGATTTCCTTTAGGATGGACTGGTTTGATTTCCTTGAAGAAGAAAAAAGAAATCTTTGGGGAGATTTTAAAGACAATCTTTAAAAAAATAAATAAAATAAAGACAATCTTTTAATCAAAGAGGAACAGTTTGCTAAGCTGTTCTTTTCCATCACCACCCTGTTGTTCACACTGCTGGCAACTGCCATGTTCGGGTAAAACCAGGCTTTTCCCCTACTTGGAACTGAAGACAGAATATTCTCTCTCAGAGTTATTTCAGTTGGAGCTCAAAGGACAGGTGTAACTTAGAGTGGGCAGGAGGCATCAGGGATAAATTTGCTGTGCTATTTTTATGACTGATAATATCCCTGCGAATCACTCACAGGTGAGAAGGCAGAGCTAAGGGTGGGAGGCAGGAGCGCACGAGGGGGTGGCACTCAGCACAACTTAACGTCCAGCGATTTTGCCTGGGGCAACAACCAGCCTCCCATCCCTGCACACAGCACCGTGGAGAGAGCCATCTGCCGAGGGATACTGCCCCAAGTGTCTGCACTGAGCGGAGGTTGAAGATGCTTTCCAAGGCCCTCCTGGATTCTAATTGTCATTGGCTGGAGGTAGGGACCTGGAGCAGAATGCAGGGGGATCGAACATGGGGTGTGTTTGGGACTCATTCATCCTGCTACTCGATGCGACAGACTTTTTGCTTGAGCAAACCTTTGGCTTCCAAACCTTTTCTTAGGCCCCTCTGTGCTCTTCCTTGTAAAATCTAGTTTTAGTGAGTCCCCTGCCCTTCACGTCTGAACCCCCTTAATATCTAGTCATCCTGCACCAACCCCCTAGGGAGATGTCCAACCACCCTGCCCTTTCTCCAGAAGAATCCTGAGTCAGTTTAGCCAAACCCCTCTGACCCCTAAAGCTTCCCCTTAGAAAGTTCCCATCCACTGACCCCCTCCCTGCTCCTTCACTATAAATCCCCACGTGGCCATACAAAAACCACTTGGGAAAGGGTCGGGAAGAGTATGTGCCATGGGTCTGCTTCTATTATGACCTTCACTTGGAAATCCCCCCGCCTCCATGACCTCAATTCTGAAACCTTCCCCTGTGACAGCAATCCATCTTTCCCCCTCAGGACTTGATGCTGGTCAGATGTAGGAGGATGAGAATAATTAATCTTTTAAATTATTTATTTTTTGGCTGCACTGGGTCTCTGTTGCTGCTCCGAGGCTTTCATTGAGGTGAGCATGGGCTGCTCTCTAGCTTCCTGGCGCACAGGCTTCTCAGGGAGGTGGTTTCTTTTGTTGCAGAGCACGGGCTGTAGGGAGAGGGCTCAGTAATTGGAGAGCAGAGGCCGTTTCCCTGTGGCATGTGGTATCTTAGTTCCCAGGGATTGAACCTGTGTCCCCTGCATTGGCAGACGGATTCTTAACCACTGGACCACCACCTCAGATGTTTTGACCTTGAGCGGTTTATAGAAATTCTGAGAGGGGCCAGTTTATGGGGGGGGTGGGGGGGGGCGGGGAATGTATCTGGTTTGAAAGAAACAATTGGAAACTTTTAAAAGGCCCAAATGTAAATGCCCCCGTTTGATGAGACCAGAGACTGGAGGTTGGGAGAGATCAGGACCACGTGTGCAGATGTAAAAATTAATTGAAGGTAATAATTGAGCTCATCGGAGTAAATGGGTTCCCAGGGTAACAGCATAGGCACAGAAAGAGACCACTGATACCGTGACTGAACAGTGAGGAATGCAGTTAGGGACGGAAAAGAGCAATCAGGAGAGAAAGGGATGCATCATCACAACACTCAGGCGAATCAGATGTTATAGCTATTTCAAAGGGGTTTTTTTTAATGTATTTTTCAGGCAGTGGCCCTGCTGAGTCTCAGGTCCCCCTGAGAAGTTCTGAGGAGTGACGGTCATGGTCTTTTTGGAGTGGAGGCGGTCAGCGCTGGGGCAGAGAAGGGACTGAGCCACCCCCCAACCCCCCCCGCCATGCAGTGATGGGCCATCACCCAGCAGCTCCACGTGCTCAGTCTCTCCCAGAGCTTCACAACTGCAGCTGCACGTGAGGAGCCAGGCACCTCCTGCCTGCCACTTCCTCTCCTTTACCACACAGAGCCTAGTAAGGCCCCGCTCAACGTTTAGCTCCTAGAAATGTTCTCCATTTCACGACCAGTTCTTCTCAATGTAAATGTTTAGGAGCTCTACCCTCAGGAATTATACTTCATGGGTCTGACTCGAACTCCGACACCTGTGTGACTAGCAAGTAGCCTAGTGACCCTGCTGTGATGGTTCACGGTCTGCACTTGGAGAAACAGTTAGCCTCGTCTGTGGCGGGTGTCAAAGAGCCAAAAATGGTGAGTTTAAACAATTTAAAACATATTAGATGGCCAATCACAGTATATGATCCAGAATTTTTCAGAGGCTAGAGTTCCAGACATTTCCTCATCTTCTCCATCTCAGCCTTCTTCATGACTATAACCCCCCACCCCCTGCCAAGAGCCAAACCAAGAAATCTCAATGTGCCTATTGTTTTGTTTTGGGCTGTGTGGTATGGCTTGCAGGATCTTAGTTCCCCAACCAGGGATTGAACCTTGCACCCAGACAGTAAGAGAACCGAGTCCCAACACTGGACCTCCAGGGAACTTCCTCGCTATGTCCATTGTGACCCAGCATCTAATGAGGCTCCTGTCAAGGGCCCCACATTCAGAAGCGCCTTTCCAGTCCTGGTTGCTGGTGCTGAGTACTGCACCACAGAAAAGGACATGCAGCACGTAAAACCCTAAAGGCAGGCGTTGAGCGTGTAAGCGGCCATGTGAATGAGACTGCCCGTGTGTGGCGTGAAGTATGCCGTGTGCAGAGGACAGGCTGGGGTCAAGGGAGGGAGGTTCCAGGTTTGAGATTAGAGGAGAAATAAATGGTCATTTGTAAAAAGTTTTAAAGATTAATTTTTAAAGATTCCATTCATAGTCACTAATGTTTGCTTAAACTGAAATAAATTTGGCCCCTGCACAAAGACACACTCAAGCCATCCTTC
Source organism: Capra hircus (assembly GCF_001704415.2). NCBI lineage: Eukaryota > Metazoa > Chordata > Mammalia > Artiodactyla > Bovidae > Capra > Capra hircus. The sequence goes on along the minus strand of NC_030832.1, from coordinate 37,251,878 downwards.
TGAAAAACTATTCTGTTTAATAGTGCATTTCATTTATGCTACAGATGAGCAGGACTGGGAAAACAGAAGGAAAGTCATCCCTTCTGCTGGGAAAACTTGGGGAGCTCATCCTAACCCAGCAAGGAGCCCTCCGCTATGCTCAGGCCCGAGCTTCCTCCTTGGGGCTTTGCTCTCTGCATTCACACTTGGCTGCTGATGTCAGAGGTGAGGTCGGGAGAGGTCTAGCGGCTGGGGCCAGAGGTCATAGGTCTCAGAAAGCAGGGCAAGCTGGCTGAGCGAGCTCCTTAAAAGCATCCTTGGTAGCTAGGGGTTTAGCTTAAATCACTTTCCATCACAGGAGTGGCCGGAGGAAGAGGAGGAGAGGAGGGAAGGAAAATGGAGGCCAGTGCTAAGGGCTTTGGATCCTTCCCCTCAGGTTATGCTCAAGGAGGAGCTGGGCTTTGCAACTGGTCCTGTCATAAAAGGGATGAGCGAGTTCTTCACCAAACGCGTGGAGGTTTGGTCTTGCTGCTCCAAGAGCCTTGGAGGATACACGGTCACTACAGAAAACCTCTCTCAGTGTTCCCCCACACCTGCCCAACGAAATAACAAATCCCTCAGCACCAGATTTCCATAACTAATGAAGTCAGGAAACAAAATAGCACATTCCTTATCAAAAGGAAGAAATTCCTCATCAAAATTTAAAGCTGGATTAGAAGCAGTGGCTTTGAAATGCAGCCTCCATTTCCCCTTTCTAGCACGAAACGCAACCCAGAACGTTCTTTCCACTTTCTTCTGTGCTGACTATGCCAACTCCAACTAGAGGAACCCCTGGAATTTTATTCCTACTGTGCTTCCATCCCCACTGTGGAAAGGCTCTTCTGGTGTGAGAAAAATGATCTAGTGCAAACTTCCCCCCCAAATGGAAGGAGACTGGTCCCAGAGATTCCTCTGCTCCCAGCGCTCTGTCCATTGCTGGCAGCCTAATTCTTCAAGGCTGGAATCATTCCTGGGAAAAATGACTAGGTTGCTAATCACTGGGCCAGGATGATTTGCCCAACAGGCCCCGTTCTCTAAGGTGAAAGGCTGGAGTTGGAAGGGACACATCCTAAGTTCATACTCAGGTAGTAAGGCAGGAGCTCTGGAGACTCAGAAAGTGAGGAAAACCGGCGTGTGGCTCTCTTTCACGTAGATTCTCTGATATTTACTTCAGCAGTAACTTGGAGGGAACTTTTACTCACTCCCATTACATTCAAAGGCTTCTCTCCAGTGTGAATTCTCTGGTGGCGAACCAGAGCGGAGCTGTACCTAAAGGCTTTCCCACACTCACTACATTCATAGGGATTCTCCCCAGTGTGGATTCTTTGATGCTGAATAAGGCCTGAGCTATAGGTAAACTTCCCTCCACATTCCATACATTCATAGGGCTTCTCTCCAGTGTGGATCCTCTGGTGCTGATAGAGGTGTGAGCTCTGGCTGAAGGCCTTCCCACACTCGTTACATTCATAGGGCTTCTCTCCAGTGTGGATCCTCTGGTGGTGAATGAGGGTGGAGCTCCTGCTGAAGGCTTTCCCACATTCGTTACAAGCGTATGGTTTCTCTCCAGTGTGGATCCTCTGGTGGTGAGTGAGGGTGGAGCTCCAGCTGAAGGTTTTCCCGCACTCGTTACATTCATAGGGCTTCTCTCCCGTGTGGATCCTCCGGTGGAGAATGAGAGCTGAGCTGCAGCTGAAGGTCTTCCCGCAGTCATTGCACTCGTAAGGTTTCTCCCCAGTGTGGATCCTCTGATGCTGAATAAGGTGTGAGCTCTGGCTGAAGGCCTTCCCACACTCGCTACATTCATAGGGTTTCTCCCCGGTGTGGATTCTCTGATGCTGAATAAGGTCTGAAGTTCGATTAAAGCTCTTGCTACATTCATCACATTTATGGGGCCTGTCCCCCACAGGGAGTCTCTGATGGGAAATGAGGTTGGCGCCCACCGTGAAGCTGTCCCTCAGATCGCCGCACTTCTCACTTCTCCCTCCTGTGGGGGCTCGCTGCTCCTCAGCTGCCACCTGACCAAACTCCTGCATCTTCCTATTCAGTCTCTCTCCAGAGGAGCTCCCCAGCTGCCTCTTCAGACTGACTTCTTGTTCATAGGCTTCTTCAAACTTAAGACCCTGAGAAATATCCTTCTGGAATCTTCCCAACAGCACCCCGTGTGATCCTCCATCTTCAGAAATTTCAGAATCAGGCTCAGTTCTGGTCTCACCATCTGGCACAATATAGAACACAAATATCACTTGTTCCTTGTGGAAAAAAAGGCAAAACCAGAGACAGGCTCATCACATCATGTTCACAGGCTAAAAGCACATGCCACTTATCAATGTGCAAAAAGGCCTGCCCAGGCTATGTGCAGCTGATGCAGAATAAGAGAACTGGGCCAAAGAAACGGAAGGAGAAAAGAAGGAAAATCAAGAAATAAGCTGGAAGTGAAGAGAAAACTGGATCAGGCAGAGGTAGGGAACCAAAAAATAGGAGAGGCAGGACAAACTGTTTAATGAAGAGACAAAGTCCTAGAGGTCAGAGGCTCAAGATAAACTGGGAGATGGTGACAGCCGGGCCAGTGAGAGGATGAAGGGGAGTGGGTACAAGAAACACAACACGGACCAGTCTGTCTCCCACAGGAAGACACAGCCAGGTGTGGAGAAGCAGCAGCAGATCAGGAAGCCACAACAAGGGTGCAGCCCTGCAGCCCCAGGGAAACAGGACACTCTGGTCCGCAGTCGTGTCACCTTCACCAAGTCCATGGGAACAGGCAAGAGACAAAGGTCAGTCCACCTCCAGCCCTGGGCCTAGAACACTGTGCTAACTGAGCGGATTTGTAAACAGTTTCTATGTTTGACTTTGCCATTCTCAGCGCTCTAGGGTTTCTAAGGGAACTTCAGGCATAGAGGACAAGTGGAAGGGGTCCAGATGGTTAGCATGTTTAGTCTGTCAGTAACTGAAGGAGTCAAGGCAGGGCAGTGAGCATTAGGGACAGAAAGAGCTGTTCCTCCCTCACCCGAACAGGTGCCTCTCAGGACCTCTCTGCTCTCAGTTCCCTTCCAATCCAGGCCCCTCAGCAATTCCTCTCACTCCAGCCCAGAGATCACGTCAAAATTCAGAAAAGGGAATCCTGCTCATGGGGAAAGACAGGACAAGGTTTATCCTGTTCATACCAAACGGCCCAGAGCTCAATCCCAGACCCAGGACCTGCAGGGGACAGAGAAGACACACAGGGGGAGGCCTCACGTGGGAGCAGGGAAGACCCTGGCCTTGCCCAGGAAAACGTCCTGACAGTGGGTGAGGGGGAAGGAAGGAACAGTCCACAGGTTTAAAGGTTAAGAAGCTAACTGCTCCCTGACACAAGGTGAAATTTCTACAAGGGCAGCAGTTACCCGAGGTCCATCCACAAAGCAACAGGTCCCTAGAGGAAGTCCAACAGAGAAGGGGAAGAGCCTGACAGAGTTCCAGAATCTTCACTTGGGCACAGAGCAGTGCCTCACATGTTCAGGGATCCCAATGTGTGAATCTTTTGAGAAAATCTCTAGGTTATATATTAATGTTAAGTCCTAAGAATAACATGAGAAAAAGTAACAGATTGAGAGTTTAAAGGCCAGGGCTCGGGTCCAGCCAGTCACTAGCAATATGAATGTATGCAAAGCATTTAAGACTTCTGAGCTCTCTTTCCTCACCTATAAAATGAGGATAATTCTGGCTGCCTCAACAGCTGCAACATTGTGAGGGCTGAAGGAAAGACCATCTGTAAACACTCTTAAGGAGCTACAAACTGCAAATGGGAGTCACTATCATTGTTGTCAGAACTTTCTGAGACGAAGTCAGTCCTTAGATAATGATTTTCAGTGACTCAACTGTTACTAGCAAAGGAGGAAGCCAAGGAAGGCCAAAAGGGAGTCTCACTGAGGAAGCATCATTCCTACCCAGCGAGAACACGTTGCCGTAATTCTCCAGCATCACGTCCCTGTAGAGGTCCCTCTGGGCAGGCTCCAAACGCTTCCACTCCTTCCGGATGAAGTACACAGCCACATCCTCAAAGGTCACCAGCTCCTGAAACGACACATTCTCGTGTGCAATTTCTGGTTCAGGGATGAGGCTGGTAGAGCCAAAAGCTAATTCGGGATGGGGTTGAATAACACTTCCTAATATTTGGGAAGTGGGAATGGCGGTCAGGGTGGAGGAAGACAGAGGAGAGGCTGAGACTAAGTGGAGTCCATGATTCCACAGGGCAGTCCCGCGGTCCTGACAGGGGAAGCACAGAACGGGACGTTGTTGCACAAGAGATTTCCGCACAGCGGGAAGGGAAAGAAGGGTAAAGCACGGCTCACCTGGGCCTTGGCCTTCAGGAGCGCAGCTGCCAGCATCTCATCCCCCAGACCGCCCTTGTCAGAAAACGCGGGGCCTTTTGAGGAAGGAAGAGCTGAGGACGAGAGGGTCCGTGAGAGCCGCTCTGCACTTGAGCCGCTCCACCTGTTATGGAAACTGCTGGGTCCAGGCCCACGTAGTGCCCCCACTCCTACACCTCTAGGTTCACTCCCTCTGCCCCTGGAAGAGGTGCTCACGGCCAGCGTGAGCCTCGCGGCCTGAGCAGAGACGCCCACAGCCCTGCTGACCCTGGCTCTCTGGTCTGTCCCAGGAGGCACCAGCTATCCGGTTAGTGTCTCTTCCATCGTTCTCCACATTTCAACTCAATCTCCTGGACTTCTTACCCAGAGGAAAGCTAGCTTCACTCGAACTCTGAAGCAAATCATAATGCCCACGATTCTTATTTTCTCGATCCCCAGATCAAATCTACACACCGTAAGCGTTTCCCATTTCTGTGCTTGATTATGTATCTTTTCCTGTAATTCTTAAGTTAACATATTGGTCCCTGAAAGACTAACTCTCTGGAGATACTAGATTCTGCAGAATCATGCAGATAAAAATGTTTTTAAATGCGTTTTCCTGATAAGCATGGGAATAATACTTCCTTGGACGCAAACTGGCTCCAAAGTTAGTGGCAGTCTATGAGAACAAAATACAAATACTTTTCACGCCCTTCCTCTTCCTTCTACCCTTTTTGCCTGTGATCTGCAAAATAACTCCCCAGAGCTCCCCTAAGCACATGCTCCAGAAGAGCACAAACCAGGGCTGTTACAAAGCGCCTGGAAAATGGCAGTTTGGTGATTGTCACAGTTTTCTAAATGCTGCATGAGGAACCCACAGCCCTTAAAAATATCTCAGCTATAAAACCTATCAAGCTGTACTTAATGAATGGCTTCAGTCAGCATCCCCCACTAGGATGGGAGTTAGTGAAAGGCTAGGACTATGTTCTCTCCAGTCAGGATTCCAGCAGTTAGCCCAGCCCCTGGTGAATGAGCGATTTCAATGGGCGCCTGCTGAATAAGTGAATCAAAGAATAAATTCCTTACTGCTCTCAAGCAAAGCCTGAGGTTCCTGAGATACTCGATCAGCCTGAGTTTCCATGGGTCGTGCTAGAAGCTCAGATCTCTGGTCTCCTATTTTCAGAGTCAGCAGGAAGCAGGTTTTCTATGAGAAGGTGGAAGCACTGCAGAAGCAAAAGTTCAAGGTTCAAAGATAATTTTTTAAAAACCCTCCTGCATACAGAAAGAGGGGACCTAGCATTTCAGTTAGTACCAAAACAGCAAGAGGAAATGTAGTAACTGGGACCAGTCTTTTGGGTCAAAGGCCCAAGTTCCTGGACAACATCCCACTTTAGGCTCCCCAACTCACACTGGGTGGAATTTCTAACAACAAAAATGGAGAACACAGGTGCCAAATGATGCCATTAACGAAGTTAAATACTAAGCAATTACTCAAATGAAGGACAGTGAAAAAAGAGTGTTACAGCCTGCAAAATGTATAAGTATCAAGTTTTAAGTATACTTGGAATAATGGATAAACTAACATATACAGATTTTTTTTTTAATCCTCATAAACATTTTTCTTCTACCAAAAAGAAAAAAAAATTTTTTTTACTGTGGTACATTTCTAGCTGTTATAGTAAATGTAGATGCTCTCTTTAGAAGAAAAGGGGCCAAGAAATAGCCCCCAAATAACAGATATTACAGTATACTTCCAGAACTTCCAGAAGTTCTCTGTCTCATTTTACAAACCCTGTCTCACAGAACTAGGACAGAGAGCTCAGATCTATTAAGATAAATTCGGGAGTTCCCCAGTGGTCCAGTGGTTAGGATTCAGTGCTTTCACTGCAGTGGCCCAGGTTCAATTCCTAGTCAGGGAACAGAGATCCTGTAAACCATGCAGCATGGCCAGAAAAAAAAAAAAGATAAATTCTTCCTCCATTTCTCCCTGAGACAGTTTTCCGTTTTTAGTCTCAGTCAATGGTGGGATGTTATTGACGGATCTGGGCCTTTCTGTGGTCCTTGTATAGTCTCATCACAGGGTGTGGGTGGGCATATTCGCCAGGTTCTGGGAGACTCGTCCTAGGTGCTGCATCTCCTTGTCCGGAGAAGCAGCAGCCAGCCTGCCTTTTTAATCTCCCTTCTCTCATAACAGATTTCCTTGGATCAGAATGTAAGTCCCTGAAGCAAGAACCAATGCTTTTTAAAAAGCCGAATATCATTTATTGCTGCGTTTTTATCCCTACTAAGTTCCCTGCGCCCTGGTTGCCATGGCAATCAAAAGAGGTCTGTTCTCTGTTGCTCCAGTGAATAACAGTGAATGTCAAATTAGTACCTAGACTAAGATTTGAATCTCAAGTACAAGTCTGTCCTCAAGAATCAACGGGTTGAGAAGAGTGCAGCAGTCCCCAGAGCAGCCTGACACTTAGGCAAGAACCTAAGGGAAAACCCCTGGATTTTGGCCGCCTCCCTCTCTTTATTCATCTACTCATATAACAAACATCTGTTGAGTGCCAAGTACATTGCAGGGTACTCCTGAAAGGAGTGAAAAATCAAGAGTGACTGTCGCATTCACGTAAGATATACAAGGAGCAGGGCCCCCTAGAGTCACTCAGAGTTTAGAGAACTCTAGTCTTTGGGCAGCAAGGGGCTATAGAAGGCCCATCACAGTGCCAGGATATGGTGGAAAGCAATCCATCAGGCATGAGCCAGGCCCACTGACAATCAAGGTGACACACCCTCTTGCTATCATCACCCTCCCAGCTGGGGCCCTCAGCTTTTTCTCAGAGCCAGCCATCTTATTCTTCCTACTGCCCAACTTAACAATCTCCAGGACTGGTTATAAGCAGACACTCCCAATAAATCCACTCTCAGTCTAAACTCTCCTTAGAAAGTCAGAGACTCAGACTCCAGAGAAAGAAGTAGCACTCCCTCCTCGCAGCTGGGTTAACCAAAGCTGGAGCTCAAAGGCATACTGTTGAGAACAAGTCCCCAGTGTCTGGATCACTGAACAATGTTTCTCACAGAAAGAAAAACCTCCATTGTGCCTTAGAGCTTCAGGTCCAGGCAGGGCCCTTCCCCTGCTCCACTGCCCATGTGACCCCCTGCAGTGCTCCTGGGGACTAGGAAAGATGACCGGGCAGTGAGAAGTCTTTACCTGCTGGACTCTTTCCTTCCTTCTCTGGAGTCAGTCTCTAGAAGGCCAGAGTAGCAATTATTGGGAAACTGGCAGCCTCTGTTCAAATCCCTGGGAGTTCAGACTTTAGTTGTTATCAGTGCTGTAGGACTAAGGAAAAGAAAAAGAAAAAGGAATTTCAAATGTTTATGTAAACTTCACTTCTAATCTAGATATTTGGAGTTAAGAGAAAAAGACAAAGGACCTATGCTAATAAATACTGATTAAGACCACAGCTGGTATTTGTGTTGCACCTTTAGAACTGGAAGGAAATCACGGTTCTCCAGGTCAACCTCCCACCCAAGACAAGAAACACCTTCTCAAGTTCCTAAGGTTCTGGCCGCTAACTTGCTACTAGACACTCTCAGCTACTTCAGGGAGTCTCTCCCACTGCCATACAGGTAAGCCATTAGAAAGGGCTTTGGATGCTTAACTGAAAAAAAAATCTACCCCTTGGACTTTCACCTCTCAGAGTCCTAGTGTCCGGTGTGATAGAACCTTCTCCTTCCGCAGGGCTTTCCACAAACAGGTGAGACCAGATGATGCCCACTCTCCACAACTTCTCTTCTTGGGGATAATAAATAGGTTTAGTTCCTCTAAGTGCCCCACAGATTTCAAGTTCAGGGTCCTGCTTCTCCTCTCCATGAGTTTCAGAAAGGAAACACCCGGTCTGTGTTCAATCCCAGCTGAAAAGCGAATCAAATCAGGGACCTAATACAGCTGAAATGGGACCCAGTTGTACACCTCTCCGAAAAAGACTCGATTTACTGGGCGCCAGGGGGATTCTTCTGTCATCTGAATGGTTCTAACTGCGCTTCCTGCTGCTGCTGCTAAGTCGCTTCAGTCGTGTCCGACTCTGTGCGACCCCAGAGACGGCAGCCCACCAGGCTCTCCCGTCCCTGGGCTTCTCCACGCAAGAACTGCGCTTCCTAGAACCCCTCATTCTCTGGTCCGGTCCCAGCTGATTAAACCCTCCCTCCCGCCGGGAGCGCGGATAACTGTTAACATCATATGAAAACGTCTCCGGGAAGGACCAAGTTAGGGTCGCTGTCATCGGCCGTTTAAAGAGAGGGATGCCTCTCCAGCCATACTGGAACTTTGAAAGGCTGGAGCCGGGCGCTGTCGCAGAACCAGAACCACAGCCCCTTTCCTCCCCCGACGCAGGGCCGGCAGTGAGGGGCGGGGTGCCGGGGTGCCGGGGTGCGCAGAGTTGGCACCGGCGCCCCCCCGGCACCCTGCTCCAGGTGGTCCTGGGGACCCCGCGGGCCGCGGCGGCAGGGACACCACCCCTTCTCCGGCGATCACTGCCTCCGTCCCACCTCGAGCCCTGGGGGCGGCCGGACTCACCCTGGGGGCAGGGACGGTAGATTTAGGGGACCGGACACCAAACAGGCCCTGTTGGACACTGTCACGGACCCACACACCGGGGACAGAACAAAGAACGGAAGTTCCCTCCGTTTCGCTTCCGGGTCGGCCTTAGTCACCCCCTCCACCATCCTGGATGTCCCCCCTCCATGTCCACGTGTTCCCTCTAGGAAAATGGGAGGTCTTCGCCTCTCGGTGGTTTGCTGACTGGGCGCGGGGCCCCAGCGCTGAAGCGACACGGCGGGCCTGCCGTCTCCGCCCTTCGCGCCCCCTGCTGGCCAGGCAGGGAGGGCGCCACCGCGCACCTGGTCTGCGGCGCGCCTGCCCGGCTGGGGAGCGGAAGGCCGGGCGCAGGGAGCCCAGTGGGTGCCGGCTGTGTGCCCGTGTGGTCTCCCCTGGGGCTGCCGAGGGCCAAGCCAAACGCCCTGGGTCCAAGCGACCCGAGTCCCCAGCTGACCCGCGGCCAACAGGAGGACGCCTGAAGGATTCGATATAGAAAACACCCATATTTGAAGTTTATGCTTATGCTTCCAAACAGACCACGCTTATGCTTCCAAACAGACCAAGTTCGTGTAAAAGTGCCTCCTTTAAATGACTAAAATCTGAAGAAAACCTTCTGGCCCATCAGAGTTCATGTGAGGACAAAAACCTGTACAAGTGATGCGAGCAGAAAAGACTTGAGAAAGTTACCGATCCAGGTCCACCCAGATCCGAAGAAAACTGGTGAAGCGAGAAGAAAGTGTGAAATACGTGAAACGCTTGAGGGAAGGAGGGGCAACGCTTCGTGGTTCACTCATGTTTATTCCCTTCCAGGAGGAATCCTGGAAGTGTCGGAATCAGATCCTTCAGATTATAAACAAAATGAAATCTTGTGATCTTCTTGATTCCCCTATGGCCCTGCCTCGCATTTGATCTCAATTTTCACTGCCTTCAATATTTGTAGCGCACCCATTCAGCTCTGCAGCACAACCGAACTTACTCTCTGGCAACTTCAGTCTAAGGACAGTAATCTAACCAATTCCAGTAAAATACGGTGGTGGTGCTCAGTTGCTAAGTGACATCTGACTCTTTGCAATTGTAGCCTGCCAGGCTCCTCTATCCATGTGATTCTCCACGCAAGAATACTGAAGTAGGTTGATCTTCCCAACCCAGGGATTGAACCAGCGTCTCTGATGTCTCCTGCATCGACAGGCAGGTTCTTTACCACTAGGGCCACCTGGGAAGCCCTCACCTACTGACAGTCCTCAGGAAACAGCTCTTAGATTCCCAGTACCCTCGACACAATCAAACCTATTACTGTGGAGCCTAGAAGTCAATTTGCAGTTCACTTTTTTGGTGTTTGCCCCAGAATCCAGCCATCTGGTTAATTCCCAGCAAATTCTCAAAAGCCCTACTATTAATTTTTCTTGAGTCTGTGGACTCTGAAATGCCTTGAATCACAGAGAGGATTCCCAAGGTAGTCCATCAAGGTGGAGAAGAAAACATTTAAACTTCTATATAACTTTTATCTAAAAGAAAAGAAAAAAAAATAGAGTAAAAAAATGTAGGCCTTGGTAAGCACAGTTGCCAGAGGCTCTTTTGCCTGCCTCGGCTCTGGCTCTGAGTAGGGGGCTCCTGATCTGGCTGGAGCTCAGGCCCCTCTCCCCTCTCCAGCCCTCCCCTGTCCCCTCCTGTCACCCGGGGCCAAGAGAATGACCGTTAAGAGTGGATGCCAGATGCAAACGTGATGAAACAGTCAATTTGTCCTAAAGATGCAGCTGTGGCTTTTCAAACAGATTAGAGCAGAATTGTAACTGTTTTGTTCTCTATCTCAGAAGAGACTTTCATAAGAATTCATCTTTGAAGTCATCTGGGCCTAAAATTTCTTTATGGAAAGACTTTTCAAATTCTTGATTGAATTTTTTAAGATTGTAAGACTATTTTCCCCCCCCTTTTCTTTCTTTCTTTTTTGGCCACAGCAGGTGGCATGTAAGATCTTAGTTCCTCAACCAGGGATTGAACCGGTGCCCCTTGCCGTGGAAGCTCAGAGTCCTAACCATTGGGCTGCCAGGGAAGTCCCTGTAAGACTATTCATATTTTTATTTCTTCTTGAATCATATTGGGTTTGTTAAGTTCTTTCTATGAATTTATCTGTTTCACCTAAAATCTCTAATCTTCTTGTGTGATGTTGGTACTATTATCTTATTATTGAAATAGCTGATTTTGAGCAGTTTTCAAACAATGTTCTGTGAACCTGTGTGGATCCCTGAGACCAGGTGGTCTGGGAGGTCAAAACTGTTTTCATAAGACAGGTTGTTGTTGTTGTTGTTGTTTTCACGGTATTGACATTTGAAATGATATGAAAGTGTGAAACTGCTAACGCCTTAGCATAAATTCAGGTAGTGGCCCCAAAACTGAACTGTTGTATTCTTCATTGCTATATGCTCATAGCTTTTTTAAAAATCCAGTTTCAAAAAAAATCTGGTTTCACTTAAGAATGTCCTTGATGAAGCAGTAAAAATATTAATTTCATTTTTAAAATAGTAAGCCTTATCAGAGGTCAATAGAAGGAAGGGTACTGGTGGCCTTATGTGGGTCTCACGTCAGACAATAGCCGTCTTCAGAGAAGGATGTCAGGACTTGGTTTAGCGTGGAAGGGTGGGGGTGGGGGGTAAAAACAGAAATCTTCTCAAAAAGTGTGTAAAGAGAGCCAGTTCTCTCTTTTTTTTATATATTTTATTTTTATTTATTTACTTACTTGGCTGTGCCAGGTCTTAGATGGGGCATATGGGATCTTTAGTTGTGGCATGTGGAATCTAGTTTCTTGACCAGGGGTTGAACCTGGGCCCCCTGTGTTGACAGTGTTCAGTCTTAACCACTGGACCACTAGGGAAGTCCCTGCTAAGGAACAATTAACAAGGAAGCTGCCCCATCTTTACTGCTCCAGGGCATCTTGTCTCCCAGAATGCAGAAAAAATTCTTAGCTTATTTGTCTGGGAGCTGCCTTTATGAAGTGACACACTGTGGAAAGAGCTGGCCTGCAAAAGCTGCTGCTTTGAGGGCAAGACCTTTCGCCAGCCCCAACGCCAGCCCAGGAGTAAGGACCACCACTCCACCCTGGTTCTGGATGACCATCGCCACCAGGCCAGTTTCTTCCCATCACTTGGCCCCTCTTATCCAACATCTCAATATAGGACCCCAGAGGACTGAGACAGGCCTCTAAGTACTTGGGAATTCTGGACAGCGGGAGGAAGCAGGCTTGGAGCTATGGAGAGGGACAGACAGGACATCTGGATGTCCTCTATTCCAGCTCTCTGGGTGTGAGCATTCTTAGGGGATCCACTTGAACCTCAGGCTGAATGCGAAGGGCATCCCAGTTAGTTTTTAGCAGTTATTGGAAATTGATGTGTAATTCTGTGGTTCTTTATTCACCTTTCTACCCAATGCCCTAAGATTTTTGCAGGGTGATCGCATTCTCTGCACCCCTGAAATCAGAGAGGCCCCTTACTCCTTGTCTTTTGGTCGATACCTCAGTGCTGATCCCTCTGGGTCACCCCTTTAGACCACATAGCCCGCAACAGCAGCGGCTCTGGGGCATCCCAGCTGTGAGCGCCTCCTGCTCAGTGATTGGAAGTTCCTGGCCTTAGGGAGGTGTCAGTGCTAAGATCCAGTGCTTCATCACACAAGTGACTTAGCCTCTTCAGACTCACTCGCAGGTGGCTCAGTGGTGAAAGAATCCTCCTGCAATGCAGGAGACACAGGAGATGAGGGTTCAATTCCTGGGTTGGGTTGACCCCCTGGAGGAGGGGATGGCAACCCACTCCAGTGTTCTTGCCTTGGGAAATCCCATGGACAGAGGAGCCTGGTGAGTTAACCATCCTATGGGGTCACAAAGAGTCAGACACGACTGAGCACTCTTGCTCACTCAGACTAACTCGTGTGAAGTAGGGGAAGGAGAGTGATGAAGGGCCCCAGACCGTGCGCAGACTCGGAAGGCGGGATCCAGCTCAGAGCCAGGACCGTGAGGGAAGCAGCCACTCCCTGCAACAGCGCCACCTGCTGAAACCCCCATGCTGGGGTAATGCAACTCGAACCTGAGTTAACTAGACAGGAAGAGCCTAAACGGCCTCACTAGTCAAATAGAAATGATATATTTAAAAGTGTAGTCAGCCTGGCTCAAGAACGGTTTTACATGAAAAAGTGGCAGCTACCGCCTTGGGGGAAACCACCTGAAGCAAAGTCATGGATCGATGAGACCCTCAGGGTCAGAGTGCACCCTAAATGCCTGGCTTCGGTTCATCTCCTGCTGGTCCACACAGCTTAGCTTAGTAAGCAGCCTGGCCACTGACTGTGGCCATCGCCCCTTGGTCAGCCTTCTCTTGGGTAATGATCAGGATGGAAGGGATGGAGAGCTCTCTAGACTTATTTTGAAAAATTAAAGTTTCTGCCCTGAGCATCTGTTGGCCTGACACTTCTTTTCTTTCCCTTAATCACTACCCCAGGCTAGCCTGGCCAGTAGACTCTCTGAGTGCAGCCCAGTCAAAAGGAAGCCTAGGGAATTCCAGCTTCATTCTGGCCCAGCCGTCAAGATCTCTTGTTGGGTTGATGTGGTTCCTGGTCACTTGATTGAGGATGCCGCTCTCTCCAGCTCCCCTCCAGTGGCTCATACATGCTGTGGCAGGCTGAACAGTGGCCCCCAAGATTTCTGGGTCCTAATGCTTAGCACCTGTGAATATGGCAAAAGGGGTTTCGCAGATATGATTAAGAATCTTCAGATGGGGAGATTATCCCAGTGGGCCCTGAAGGTCATCCCAAGTGTCCTTATAAGAGGGAGGCAGAGAGAGTACTGTAGAGGGCAAAGCGGTAACGAGACAAAGAGAGACGTTTGAAGACACCGCTAAAATACTGGATTTGAAGCTGAGGAAGAGGCTGTGAAACAAGAAATGCAAGGAATGCAGTTCTAGAACCTGGAAAAGACATCAAAAGGGATTCTCCCCTAAAGGAATGTGGCCCTACAGACACTTTGGTATCAGATCAGTGGAAACTATTTCAGACCTCTGACCGCCAGAATCAGTGTGTGATGTTTTAAGTCATGAAGTCTGTTGTCATTTATTATAGCAAGAATAGGGAACAAAGACATGTGCCAAGGTGGAGGGCGTTATGGGTCTTTGTAAGTTTTTAAAAATGCCTCATTGCTCACACCTGACTCTTCTGAACAGAAGGTCTGGAAATAAGGGATAATTGGAGAAAAGGAGTAGTCACAGTTACTGAAGTGTGACATCCATCAGCATCTGTACTTTTTCTTGTGATGAGAACTTTTAAGATGTACTCTTAGTAGCTTTCATATATGCAATACAATATTAACTGTGGTCCCCAAGCTGTCCTTCAGAATCTCTTCTTTGCAGGCTCTCTGAGCAGACCCTCTGCTGTCTTTCCAGCCAGCCCAGTCACCTCCACTCTGTGGAAGGAAAAGTTAACAAAACAACTAAATAATACATTATGTTTAGTTTTGTTGGGAGAAAAAAGAACCATGGGATGTTTGCTTTACCCTCAGGTTTTGAGGTGTTTTATTTTTTTTCTCTAATACAATGCACTTAAAAAAAATTTTTTTTAACAAAGATTTATTTATGTAATTTTTTGGTCATGGTGGATATTTGTTGCTGCACTTGGGCTTTCTCTAGTGATTGCAGCCATGAAATTAAAAGACACTTACTCCTTGGAAGGAAAGTTATGACCAACCTAGATAGCATATTAAAAAGCAGAGACATTACTTTGCCAACAAAGGTCTGTCTAGTCAAGGCTATGGTTGTTCCAGTAGTCATGTATAGATGTGAGAGTTGGACTGTGAAGAAAGCTGAGCACCAAAGAACTGATGCTTTTGAACTGTGGTGTTGGAGAAGACTCTTGAGAGTCCCTTGGACTGCAAGGAGATCCAACCAGTCCATTCTAAAGGAGATCAGCCCTGGGTGTTCTTTGGAAGGAATGATGCTAAAGCTGAAGCTCCAGTACTTTGGCCACCTCACGCGAAGAGCTGACTCATTGGAAAAGACTCTGATGCTGGGAGGGATTGGGGGCAGGAGGAGAAGGGGATGATCGAGGATGAGATGGCTGGATGGCATCACTGACTTGAGGGACGTGAGTCTGAGTGAATTCCGGGAGTTGGTGATGGACAGGGAGGCCTGGTGTGCTGCGATTCATGGGGTCGCAAAGAGTCGGACACGACTGAGCGACTGAACTGAACTGAACCAAGTTGCTGCCAGTAGGGGCTACTCTCCACTGCAGTGTGCAGCTTCTCACTGCAGTGGGCTCTCTTACACAGGCTCTAGGTGCGCGAGTGTCAGTGGTTGCAGCACACTGACTCAGTAGCCATGGCTTAGTTGCTCCGCAGCATGTGAGATCTTCCTGGATCAGGGACCGAACCAATGTCCCTTGCATTGCAAGGCAGATTCTTAACCACTGGACCATCAGGGAGGCTCTTTAAAAAAAAAAAAAAAGGCAAGCTGGTGATAAGCTGCTCTCTTGGGGAGGCTGCTTGCCTCTTTTTGTTTATTTCGCTGCTGTGGGTCTTAGTTGTGGCATGCGGGATCTAGTTCCCTGACCAGGGATCAAACCCAGGCGCCCTGCATTGGGAGTGCAGAGACACAACCAATGGATCACAAGGGGAGTCCCTACTCCTCACCCTACTTTGTTAGCATACACTTTCCCAAAGCATGTATAAGCAACTGATTCAATTTCAAAGTCATCTTTAGTTTCACAATAACCACTGTTTTTAGTTTTATAGTTATCTGAAAAATGTTTCTAAAGCATTTGAAACAACAAAAAGACAGGAATTCTGTAAAGATTGAAATAGCAATGCAAACTAGCAACTTTAACATCAGTATGATCTTTTTTTTTTTCCGGCCTTCAGTCCATCTGAGAAGCCTTATACTCCTGAGTAGCTTCCTACTATTTAAAAGAGATACATATTTCTGACCTCATTTTTCCTAAATGAGGCATGTGTAGAGAAGTGAAGTTCTTCCATAACCCTCTCACTTGACTGGGAGATTTGTCACTCACTGGGGATCAGAATGAGAGAGACTCTTTCTTATCTTCCCTTTGGCCAGAAGACCTCTCTCCCTGCAGGATTTCTCAGGTCCCTTCCTCTGAGGGCTGCTGGCCTTTTAACTTCTCTTCATCCAGGCTCCATTTAGGAGCGATTGCTTAATTCACAGAAGTCACCCTTATCACAAAAAATCTCCTGGGATCTGCTGGTTCTGGGCACCAGTAGGCTCCGCGAGGTCAAGACACAGGTCTCTACCTGTTCTCTGGGCTTTCCTTGTGGCTCAGATGGTAAAGACTCTGCCTGCAATGCGGGAGACCCAGGTTTGATCCCTGGGTTGGGAATATCCCTTGGAGAAAGAAATGGCAATCCACTCCAGTATTCTTGCCCAAAGAATTACATGAACAGAGGAGCCTGGCAGGCTACAGTCCATGGTGTCTCAAAGAGTTGGACACGATTGATTGACTCTTAGGAAAAATGAGGTCAGAAATATATACCTCTTTTAAATAGTAGGCAGTTGCTCTGGAGTATAAGGCTTCTTAGCTGGACTGAAGGCTGGGGGGGGAAAAAAAAGGTTATTCTGCTGTTAAATTTGCTAGTTTGCATTGCTATTTCAATCTTTACAGAATTCCTGTCTTTTTGTTGTTTCAAATGCTTTCAAAACATTGCTCAGATAACTATAAAACTAAAAACAGTGGTTAGGAGCGCTTTAAGAGGGATTGCTTAATTAACAGAAGTCACCCTTATCATCAAAAAACATCTCCGGGGATCTGCTGGTTCTGGGCACCAGTACGCTTCATATGGTCAAGATTGAGGTCTCTACCTGTTCTCTGGATTTCACTTGTGCTTCAGATGGTAAAGAATCTGCCTGCAATGCAGAAGACCCAGGTTCAATCCCTGGGTCGGGAAGATGACTTGGAGAAGGAAATGACAACCCACTCCAGTATTCTTGCCTGGGAAATCCCATGGACAGAGAAGCCTGGTTGGCTATAATCCATGGGGTCACAAAGAGTAGGACACGACTGAAGCAAATTCACACCTGCCCTGTGTGAGGTAACACTTTGGGTACGGTGCAGACACACAGTGAAAGAGCCAGCTAGGTTGTAGGGGCAATGAGATGGGAGATGGGGTAAAGGCAGTGTACCCAACTTGCTTGGGTGCAGGGGTGGGGAGAGGGCTGGAGTTGGCCAGGTTTGCCAAAGTTAAGTTTGGTAAGATTGATGGAGATGGAAGGTAGAGGGAAGTTGGGAGGGGTTAGAAAACGCTGGGGGTGTTAACAGAAAGAGGAAAGATAACCCGTGTAGACAGAGTCACTCAAGACCAGGCTCCACTGCAAAGCATTCACTCAAACGTCACTTAGGTGTCCCTGTGTCAGGCACGGATTTGGTCATCGGTGTTACAGTGATGAAGGTGACAGAGGGCCCTCAGGTGGGCGTGAGTGAGGCGTGTGAAAGGAGTAGACGTGAGGGCCAGTGTGGCTGAAGCAGGGGAACCAAGGAGCAGCAAAGTAGAGCCCATGGCCAGCTGGTCAGGCAGGGCCCGAATCTTCCAGGGCCCTGCAGGCTGTGATTAGGGATTTCGGTTTTATTCCGAGCGCGGCAAAATGACGTTTCATTCATTCTGCAACAGTCTTAGGAACCAGGCGGCCTTATCCCGGTTTTACTGACGAGGACGATCAGGGTGGGGTTAGGTAATTTGTTCACGGTCAGTTGCAGGCGAAAAGGGGCTACAAACACCTGCCGGATCTCCCTGCCCCGGGACTTCCCCGCAAGGCCCGAGCCTTCCCTGCAAGGCCAAGTAGGAACGGCCCGGCGTGGCCCAGGGTCCGGGCAGGCGTGCGCCTCGGCGACAACGCGCATGCGCCGCCGCCTACGGAAGCCGGGAGGGAGGGGGCGGGGCCGACGCTGGCGGGCGCGGGGGAAATGGCGGCGACGGCGGCAGCGGCGAACGGGACTGGAGGGAGCAGCGGGATGGAGGTGGATGCTGCAGGTAACGGGCCGTGCGGGGGCGGCTTCTGGAGACTTCCTGGCGGGCCTGTCGAGGCCTTCCTAGAGTCCCGGGAGCAGTCGGGATGGCGAGCCGGCAGCGAGCTCCCTGGGTTAACTTGCGGGAGGGATGGATGGCCCGACTTTGCCGTCTCCCGTTCCCGACTCCCGGGAGGAACGTGGGGCCTGGACTCTCACCCCCTCTTTCCCCTCCTTAGTCGTCCCCAGCGTGATGGCCTCCGGAGTGACTGGCAGCGTTTCAGTCGCTCTTCATCCCCTCGTCATTCTCAACATCTCAGACCATTGGATTCGCATGCGCTCGCAGGAGGGGCGGCCTATGCAGGGTGAGTGTTCGGCGTCATTCTCCAGCCTCCTCCCCTCAAATAGTGGTCCTTTCTCCTTCCTTTGCTGAAGCCAGTTCCTCCTCCGCAAATCATCATTTCTCTAGTACTTGGTTCATGTGACCTCAGACCCTCAGGCTATTATTAGAGAAGTTTGAGGATTCCTTTAGTGTTAGTCGCTCAGTCTTGCCCTACTCTTTGTGACTCCATGGACTGTAGCCCACCAGGCTCCTCTGTCCTTGGAATTCTCCAGGCAAGAATGCTGGAGTGGGTTGCCATTCCCTTCTCCAGGGGAATCTTCCTTACCCAGGGATTGAACCCAGGTCTCCTGCATTGCAGGCGGATTCTGTACCATCTGAGCCACCAGGGAAGTCCTGGAGGAGTCCTCACCCTCACCTCTTCTGTGTCCTTTTCTCCTCCAGTGATTGGGGCTCTGATCGGGAAGCAGGAGGGCCGAAATATTGAGGTGATGAACTCCTTTGAACTGCTGTCCCACACCGTGGAAGAGAAGATTATCATTGACAAGGAATATTATTACACCAAGGAGGAGCAGTGTGAGAGGGGAATAGACTTGGGGGAGAAGAGTGGGAGTGGGGGAGAAAGAATGGGGAAGATGGAGAGGGCTGGGGAAAAAATAAACAGAGAAATGGGACCAGAGTAGAGGAATAATGAAGAGAGAGTAGCTGAAGAGACCTTAGAAAAAGAACACATATGGGTTATTCCCCGCAAAGAAAGCAAGGAGTGAGAAAAGACAGAATAGATTAGTTGTTCTACGTGGAGCCAGAATGGGAAGGGGAGAAGCTGGTAAAAACACACCAGGAGTTTCAAATTAAAGGATGATTTAAAGATATACTGTGTGTCCTGGCCCCTTTCTCTCCAGTTAAACAGGTATTCAAGGAGCTGGAGTTTCTGGGTTGGTACACCACAGGTGGACCACCTGACCCCTCCGACATCCACGTCCATAAGCAGGTATACACGTTCACACAGGTACATATTGGGGTGGAGACAAGAGAATGAAGGGAAGGAAGATGGACCCTGACACACATGTGCATCCTCCCTTCTTCCAGGTGTGCGAGATAATTGAGAGCCCTCTGTTTCTTAAGTTGAACCCTATGACCAAGCACACAGATGTGAGTACAGTGACCCCGTGCCCACTTTGTCCTGCCTGCCTGTCGCTCTGCCCCTGCTTTTATTGTATGGCATCTCTTGAATCTTTTTGCAGTTTACCATCTGTGAGACTTTAGTCATTTAACCTTTAAACTGCATTTTCCCCGCATGTGAAAATGGGAATGAGTTCCACTTCAGTAGGTCCTTGGGAAGATTAGCTGAGGAAATGTAATGTGAAAGGGCCCAGTCCAGTTTTGGTGCTTAGTATAGGTTCAGGTGTCTGATGTTTAGTTAAGAGCTGTGCTCTCTCTTCTTCACAGCTTCCGGTCAGCGTTTTTGAGTCAGTCATAGATATAATCAATGGAGAGGTAGGTAATGCCCTACCCTTCAACCCACGCAGCCTGCCCCTGGGGTTTGCTGCTTTTGACTCTGTGCACCCCATAGGCCACCATGCTGTTTGCTGAGCTGACCTACACTCTGGCCACAGAGGAAGCAGAACGCATTGGGGTGGACCACGTGGCCCGAATGACAGCAACAGGCAGTGGAGAGAACTCCACTGGTAAGGGTGGCTGCAGGGGCTCCCTTAGAAGTGGGGGGAAGGTGTGGCCACACACCTTCTCAACCTCAGCCTGACCACCCCCCCAGTGGCTGAACACCTCATCGCACAGCACAGCGCCATCAAGATGCTGCACAGCCGCGTCAAGCTCATCTTGGAGTACGTCAAGGCCTCTGAGGCAGGTAGGATAGTTATCTCCCTGGTCCCTGAAGCACGTTTCCTCTCCCTCCTGGGGAAGTGACAGCATCCGCATTGATGCAGCTTCTTGTGCCTTCAGGCGAGGTCCCCTTTAACCATGAGATCCTGCGGGAGGCCTACGCTCTGTGTCACTGCCTCCCGGTACTCAGCACAGACAAGTTCAAGACAGACTTCTACGATGTGAGTGCAAGGCCCAGGATGGGGAGGTGGGGTTCCCGCTGTCTTCTGCATGCAGGATATGACCGGCTCCTGTTCCCTGGTCACGTGGTGGGGGACCCAGAGCTCCTGGGAAACTTTTTTTTCTGTCCCCTCACAGCAATGCAATGATGTGGGGCTCATGGCCTACCTTGGCACTATCACCAAGACGTGCAACACCATGAACCAGTTCGTGAACAAGTTCAACGTCCTCTATGACCGACAAGGCATTGGCAGGCGGATGCGGGGGCTCTTTTTCTGACGAAAGGGTACTTGAAGGGCTGACGTACAGGGGTCAGACAGCTGTCAAGGGGAGGGGTGCTACACTCCCTTGGGAGAAACCTGTCACTAATAAAAGGGGAGCAGCCCCCAGCACCCCTTCTAGTGGCTCTGTTCTCTCCTGTGGGCACCGTGGATGGCTGAGGGGGAGGGGTTTGTTACTGCAGCATTCAGCACTCACAAAGATGAAATACCTGCCCGAAGCTCAGGAGGCAGTAGTACTGGTGTCCATATTTTTGAGACCAACTGGAGGGGGGTGGGAGAGGAGACCAGTGCGGTCGGGTATGGGTGTCTAGGCAGGCAGAGCAGGAAGTCCCCTCAGATTTACTGAATGCCTGGAATAAGGTAAGCATAAAGGGAAAAGACAAGAATCCAGAAAACTCAAAATCCTGTTTTAACGGAAGCAGCAAATGGACACACACTTTATTAGGAAAAAAGAATAAGTAAAACAAGTGCAGCTTGGGCAAAAAAGGGGACCTTCCTCTCCCCTCAATAGCACTGCCAAACCATCACAGGAAGCGGGGTAGGACAGTATGCAGAGCAGAGCCAGTGTCCAAGCGACTGGACTCACACAAAAGTGATCCGTGTCCGGGCAGTGTTGACCTGCCAGACGTTGAGCTCCTCATACTCGTCCAGGGCCTCCTGGAACTGAGCAGGCGTGAAGCCACGAGAGATGCAGCGCTGCTCCGCCTCGGAAAACCGGACGCTTTGGCCCTCAGAGACCAACTCACGGATGGTGGCAAATATCACATCTGCTGGTCTCTGGGTCCTGGACAGACGAGCATGGTGTGTGGTCAGGGTTAGAACTTTGAGGTCAGCACCACAGACCCAGGGGTGCAGAAGCCACAGGATGAGTTTCCTGCTCAAGACGGTCAAGGTGCCTCCTGCCACCCTCTGCTAAGCCACTCACCTAGCTGTCTGCCCCTTGTCACCCAGCAGCGAGTCCTTGGACATCTCCATCAGCCGTATGGCTTCATTCACATCTTCCTTCTCCACGGTGTCCACCATTCGCAGACGTGCCTAAGGGGAAGGTAGGGAGAGATGGGCACAGAAGGAGGGGGTGGAACAAAGTCAGAGAGGCCCCCCCCACCCTGCTCCAGCTTTAAGGCTGGGCACCTGAGTGTTCCTACTCACAAAGGAGTAGCGGCCCCCTCCCCACCCACCAGGCATCCGCAGTGTGGGGCCGGCACTGTCAGACCGAGACAAGTGCAATGCCCGGGGCAGCGTCCAGCAATTGCCCAAGTCTCCGCCTCTCAACACTGGCCAGTCCCGGTGTGCAGCTGTCCTGTGAGGGAGACCAGGCCCTTCTGAATCCCACTGAGCTCCCCACCACCAGAGATGGAGCCTGGGGCACTCGGCCGAGAAGGCGACTGGCGGGGGGTAGTGTCCCTAGGGCTCGGGAAGTGCTGGCTCAGCAGTAGGTCAGGTGATCACACTACCTGCACGAACAGCACTTTGGAGCCCCCAGGACGATGGTCCAAGGCGTAGGACAGAAATGAATGTTCCCGACACCGGAGCGAGGTTAACCCACCCACCCCTCAGCAAGATCTGAGAAACGGAGAAGCCTCTCTCCTGGGACGCTGGTATGCCCTGCTGGAGCAGCAAGTACCCACAGTGCGGTAGCACACAGGACCACTATCTGCACTGTCAGCACTTTAGCCCCGGCAGGGCCGGAGCAGCAGGCAGGCGGCAGCGCGCGGGCAGGCGGGCAGGCCGCCCAGCAGAGCCCCAACGGACCGGCCTCCAGCACACAGAGTGGCACTCACCAGGGCGGTGGACAGTCGCAGGATAGCCAGCAGAGTCCGGGCCGAAGTGTAGGTGGCGTCCTTACTGGCCCAAGCCTCTCGCCTCATCTCCACATACGCCGCTGTGATGTAGTCGGCCAGAGACTCTGGCACCGTGGGCTGCTTCTCCCGGCACATAGCTATGTACCGCCTGTGGGAAAGCAGAAGAGGTTGGAGAGCGTGTGCTCTGCATTAAAAGTTGGAAAACTGGGAGTAAAGAAACTGGAGGGGAGGGCGCTTTAAAGTAGGAAACAGCAATTGGTGGATGATTAGGCTTAAATATGCTGCATTTAGAAAGTCCATCAACATTTCAAGTTATCCCCAACTTTTTTTGTAAACGAAAATGGCCTTTGCATGATTGAGACAAATCCACCTGCCTTAAGAGATGATTTTGTTAATTCACGAGAACAGCTAAAAGGGAAAAACTACATTAGGAGTCCCTGGACAGACTCCTCAGAGAGCAGTGCTGTCAGGCACCCAGGCAGCAAAAGCCAGCTTTGCCAAAATCTGCACCTGGGTTAGTAACCCTGAGACTGCAGGTAGAGGTGTGTGAAGGTAGGTTCTCCGCCGTGGTCGTCTACGGCCAGCCCGGGGGAACCAAGACTCCCTGTTCTCAGACCCAGGACACCAGGAGGAGGGGAAGGGGGGAAAGCTTTTCAAGAGAGAGACACAGAGGCCAAGACGCCAGGGAGTGGACCAGCCCTGTCCGGCTCTCCTACCTCATCAGTTTCATGTCCAAAGGCTCAAACTGGGCAGGGGGCTGCCGGCTGTGCTGGTGCACGTAGGTGATGTGCTGGGCCAACCTGGGAGGAGGGGAGGCAACAGTAGCGCTCTGTCTTGGTGCCCCCTCAGCGCTCCACCCCACAGCCTGGTCAGCCAAGGATTGTCAGCGCTTCAACCCTGACCCCCTCTGAGAACTGTGGAGCAACCCCTGCTGTTTAAGGGGAAGGTTCCTGCTGTTTCCCTAAGACAGTAACAGGTTTTCCAGTTTCTCCTCCCTGCAGAGATGGCTACAGGGTGTGTCTCCCAAGTGCAGAACTGCAGTCACCTCAGGTCATTGTCTCGGTCGGGCCGGTCCTGGATCAGCCAGAGAAGGTCAAATCGGGAAAGCAATGCTGCAGGAAGCTGTATATTTTGTTCCAGGCTGCGGCGAGGGTTGTAGCGTCCGTAGGCAGGGTTGGCGGCAGCCAGGATGGAGCAGCGGGCGTTGAGCGTCGTGAGAATGCCCGCCTTGGCAATGGAGATGGTCTGCTGCTCCATGACCTCGTGGATGGCTGTGCGGTCGGCCTCCGCCATTTTGTCGAACTCGTCAATGCAGCACACTCCCTGGTCGGCCAGCACCAGGGCCCCGCCCTCCAAGGTCAGCTCGCCACTCACCGAGTCTCTCAGCACAGCCGCCGTGAGGCCCACCCCGGAGGAGCCACGGCCTGTCGTGTACTGGCCTGCACAGAAGGGTCAGGAAGGCAGACACGCACAGGCCTGTTTAGGAAAATGGAGGAGAGTAAGGGAGCAACGGCAGGGCAGAGAGAACGGGGCCGTGAGGCGAGGCGAGGCCTGGGCTGAACTGCTCTACTGACCCAGCCGGGCCGTCCCGAGGCAGTGGCAGGTCTGGGGGTGATGACACCAACACCCATCTCCATCCCCTGGCCCGCCCACGACGGAAGCCTGGTGGTCCTCCTCCTAAGCTTGCCTCTCCCAGGGTCTGATACTCACTGCGGGGGGCGAGGCGGTCAATGTAAGACAGGAGCTGTGACTTTGCCACACCAGGGTCCCCCATCAGGCAGATGTTGATGTTGCCTGGAGGAAGGGAAGGAAGCCCCTGAGTGACTGTTCCCTCGATGCAGGTTGTCTGCACACAGAGGAAAGGATATTGAGGTCTGCCTGCCCTGTTTCTAATCCCACCTTGAGCCCATGAAATCAAGATGCTGGCTTTTGTTCTGTGACCGATGTGACCCTGGTCTGGCACCCTTCCCTGATGTCTCCACTCACCCCTGATTTTCATGCCTCGAGGAGACTGGTCCACGCCTCCCACCAGCAGGAGCAGCAGCGCCTTCTTCACGTCTTCGTGCCCATATATCTCTGGGGCAATGGAGGCCGCCAGCTTCTCATAGAAATCCTCCTCTATGGGAAAGCCAAGACTCAAGAGTTTTTCCAGGGGAAAGAAGCGCTTGGGATAAACTCACATTTATCTTCCTGCCGACCCCTCACCTGCGATTTGCCTCAGCTCCTCCCTGCTCAGCTCTCCGGCCCCAGACTCATCCTCCTCACTCTTACTCATCTTCACAATCCGATGAGCTTCCAGATAAGTTTCCGAGAGTAAACCCTTGGGCAGGAAAACGCCAGGGCATGAATGAAGTTCTCTGCTTGCCCACCACACGATGCCCTCTGGAGTTCCTGACAAACCCTTTTGTTCCATTCTGCCTGGTGTTCTGCTATTGAAACTTTCTTCTGTGGGGCTGGTAAAAGGGAGGGGATAAGGAGGAAGGGGACCACCACTTCCTCCCCTTAAACTCCCTTCCTCACCTGGAACATCTGTCGGAACCCAGTGCGCAGGATTGGCAGGAAGATGCCGGTAACGCTGACGTGGTCCCCGGGCTGGGCAATCCTTGTGTTCTCCCCTTCTACCAGCACCGTGATACTGCGAGGGATATTTCCCACGGGCACTTGGTCGCTCTGGGGAAGAAGGGTGCTTGAGGCCGGAGGACTAACCTCCCCTCCTGCGCACACCCATCTGCCACTCCCTGGCCTATCTGGCCCCACACAAACCAACAGAGGGAAGCTGAGCTCTCCTTTACCACATCCCAGCTCAGTCAGAAAGTCCCAGAGAAGCCTGCCTCCTACTCTCTGCAACTTCTCTGCCTCAGCTCCTCTCTCTGTTCTACTTTCTTCCCTCTACTTCACGAGTTTCTACTGGAGTTGAGTGAACTCCCAACCTCAAACTTCCCTGGGCCCTGGACCTCATACTCTAAACTCACGTGTTCCTGCATCTTCATCTCCTGGAATTTGATGAATTTGGAGCCACGAGTCTGGAGGTACAGTCGGCCTCCTGAGCGGTTGGTCTGGCACTCCTGGCTCGGGCACATGATCAGAGGCATGAAGGTAGGAGATTGGATCTAGAGTGGAAAGGGAAGCACCAGAGAAAGTCACGAGGAAGGAGCCCTCAGTCACAGGAGCCACACCCCTCCTTCGGCAGAGACGATGAAACCTTTGGGACTGTCTTAAGCCGTGCAAGGTACACATCGACAGACACAAAGAAAACAGACTGGGTGGAAAGACCACTCCACCGTAGCAAGAAAGCGAAAAGTGGCCACACAGGAAACAGAAAAAGCACCAGACAAACACCAGGAGGCAAAACTCATCCTCACAGAATTAAGCGTGTTCCCATTCTCTGCTCCATACATACCGGCTGGTAGGTTTCCGCCCCGCACTGGTCGCAAGTGTAAGTGGCCACCACCATTCTTGGTTTGACCTCAGAGACACGAGTGACAATTCCACGCACTGTTACTAGCTTCCCCACAGAGTCAGCCCGTACTTCCCGGATCACACGAGGCTTGTTACTGCTGGGGCCTTGAAAATACAGCTCACTAATGGAGAAAGTGGTCATTAGCAAGGGTCTGGGGACCTGAACCCCACGCCCGTCCCTACCGTGGTCACTCACAATCTGCGCATGAGCTCAGGAGGGTACTGGTTTTGAGGGCTTCGGGCTGCCCCCGGGTCGCGGCTCCGCTGCTCCATCATTAGCCGGTGCTCAATGTAAACATCCAGGACGTCTTTATTTACTACCTAAACGAAAAGAAAAGGAAACAGGAAAAGTGAGCGGTAGGATGGTGAAAGGAAAGAACGTAAGAGTGCCAGGCAGAAACCACTGACTCCTTTGGGTCAGCTCGGACAGCATCAGTACCCAGGAAGTTTCTCAACACAAACCCAAGTTGTGTGCCCTGCATTTTTCTCACCTCCCTCTCCTTGTATTGAGGCAGCAGCTCTTGAACAGCATCAGCAAAGAGCCTGGCATAGCGCTTGGTGTTCTCACAAATTGAGTCCACCAACTCAGGGTCATCCTCAGCAATGTCATCTAGATCTACGTACATGGCCACTTGCTCCCGATGAGCCAGTTGAACCTGGGGTGGGGAAGAGAAAGCAGCGGAGCCAAGTTTATCTTACCAGTGTTCACAAGCAAAAATTGGTCATTACGAGCTCAGCACACAGGATCCAGGCTCCACAAGGGAGAAAAGTGTGTATCACTACGTTTGCAATAATTAAGGTGTTTTCAGGGATTGAGGGAGCTGAAACTGAGTCCCGTTGAGTCTCACTTCACTTTCTCCCAGGTGGCACAGTGGCCAACAATTTGCCCACCAGCGCAGGAGACACAAGAGACATGGGTTTAATCCCTGGGTCGGGAAGATTCCCTGGGGAAGCATATGGCAACCCACTCCAGTATTCTTGCCTGGAAAATTCCATGGACAGAGGAGCCTGGTAGGCTAGTCATAAGGTCGCCAAGAATTAGACTGAGCACAGACGCAGCACAGTGATACACAAGTATCACGTATGGTGCTAAACTCACCACTTCCAGAAAGACATACCTGCTAAAATAAGCCAGGCCTTATAGCTCAAGTCACCACCCCTTCCCTCTACCTAACCTTAGACTCACCAACTGGTTCCCATACTTGAACTGCTTCTTGCCAGATTCGTCATCCTGGTAAAACTCTTGTAGGAACTTCTTCACTTTTTCTGTAAAGAAAAATAAAGTCAGGACGGGCTTTTTTTCATATACCTTACTGCAAACCCTTGATAGAGATCTAAAAAACTTACTTTTGTTTAAAGTGGAATCTTTAAACAAATTAAATGAACATTCAAATAGACCTACGTAATTCTCCCCAACAGAGCGAAACTCCTTTTCGCAAGTCTGTGTTGGCTTAAGGAAGAATAAGTGGCCCCTAGCAGTTTAGAGTATTACCCAATACGCTCCCCCCAGGGGAATTCCACTCTCTGCCTTAATTAGAAATCTCAGTACCCTTTTCTAAGGGCCTTCCACACCCGGCAACACACTCAAGTCTCACGGTTCTCAGCTTTCCTTCTACGTGCTTTATTCCCCCTTTCTTTCGGTCCCTTAAATTGTTGCTCTCCCGGGAATCTCCGCCACCAGGCCCGTCCTCCGCCCCACCCCCTCTCCCGCCACTGCTTCCGCTCTTAGTAAACAAAGAAGCACATGGGCCCAGATGCCGCCGCCTCACAGCCCGGGATTCCTCCGCCCGAGGCGGGAGCCCGTCCGGCGATTGGCCGGCTCGTCGAGGGCCACCCTGCCCCATCCCACCACTTCATCCCTCGGCCTCCGCAGAAACCCCTCCAATTCCAGGCACGCCCCTACCCTCGGTCGCTCTCTCCGAGGCCACCGCGCGGAAGGACACTGTTTACACACGACACTCCCTCCAGTAGCGTCGCGCAACTTCCGCCCGCCTCCACTTCCGCTAGGAGGTGGACCTAATGCGGCCCAATCCCCGCGCGCAGCGGCCCGGGACCGCCCGCCCCACCCTACCCCGGGCTTCGGCGCGTCGTGGGCGCTGGGAGCGCCTAAGCGCGCGGAGAAAAGCGGGACCGAGGGGTGCTGGTTAGATAGGCCCCTGAGGGCCTGCTCTTTCCTAAACGCGACCCTTCCCTCTGGAGCTTCCAGCTCGGGTGTCCGCATCCCCTCCCCACGACTCTCACTCTTTTCCTCGACACGATCACCAGCTCTCCCCCGGCCTTGGCGGCCCGTGCGCACCCCAGGCACCATGCGCCTCTACTCTGCCACCTCCCTACCCTGCCTCCGGCCTCGCGCGCCGAGAGCCCGGCCCCCCGGGACTCCAGCCCACACCAACAGGTGTCGCCCAGGAAGCTTCCCGCGCAGAACGCCCCTCCTACACTCGCAGACTCTCACCTTTCTCGAGCACGTAGTCCTTAAGTGCCATTGCTGCCGAGGACCGTAAGGCAGCAATTGGCGGGCTCTGAGCTCTCACTCCCCGGCCAGCAAAAAAACGCCCGCGCGGCGGGCTGCGGCCGACCAACCGAAATTGGCGCGAAACGTCGCCCCCCACGTGACCAGCGCCGCCGCTTGCGGGCCAATCGGAGAGGATGCCCTTCGTCCCTCCCGCTTGCCGCGGGCCCCAGCCTGGGCCAATCAACGGGCGAACCTGGGCTGAGTGACGGGGAAGAGGCGCGGGTGTTTGGAGGGAAGGCCTGGGCGAGGCGGGGCGCGCGCCGGGTTTCCCGCGGTCGGAGGAGAATCGCTCTTAAAGGGCCAGGCTACTCGCGTCCTTTTGTTCCGGGGCCGCAGGGCGGGGCAGGCCCAACGTTTGCTGTCTCCTAGTCTATTCTCCAGAACGGCCATGATTTCCCAGTTCTTCATTCTGTCCTCCAAGGGGGACCCGCTCATCTACAAGGACTGTATCCTTGGCCAGCGGGGCGGGGGGAGAAGGGCTGCGTGGGACTAGGGCCCCAGTGCTAGCGAGTGTCGCCAGCTCCTTAGCTTTCCTTCCACTCGGTCAGTCCGCGGAGACAGCGGCGGCCGGGATGTGGCCGAGCTCTTCTACCGGAAGCTGACGGGACTGCCTGGAGACGAGTCTCCGGTTGTCATGGTAACCACTGGCGGGAGTGGGGGTGGGGTGGTGGGTATGCGGTTGGTGGTCTGGGGTTGGGAGGCGCCTCCTCCAGGAACGTTCTCTAAGAGCTCATACGCGGGGTGGAAGGGGGTACATTCTTCTAAATAACATTACTGGCGGTTTACTGATCGCTAACCGCACCAGGCACAGCTCTTCACACGTTTCAATCCTCAGCCACTTTGGAGTAGGTACTATTACTAACTTCATTTACACATTAGGAAACTGGGCCTTGGGGAGGTTTCGTATGTGGCCTAAAGTCACGCTGCTAGTAAGTAGGGAAATCAGGATACCAGCCTCAGTCTCATGGCCAGGAATCACTGCAGCTTTCTTCCTAACGTTTTTCTCCGTGCCTATGCCTCAGCACCACGATGATCGTCACTTTATTCACATCAGACACAGCGGTCTCTATTTGGTGGCCACTACTTCAGAAAACATTTCTCCCTTCAGCCTCCTGGAGCTGCTCTCCCGGTGAGGAGGGCAGGGCTGGGCACCCGGGTGCAGGGGTCAGGGAGTCAGAGAGGAGGAGTTATGCACCCTCTGTCTGGGTTTTCGCAGGCTGGCCACTCTTCTGGGTGATTACTGTGGCTCCCTAGGGGAGGCGACCATCTCTCGCAACGTGGCTCTGGTCTACGAACTCCTGGATGAAGTGCTGGTGAGGTTCCTCCCTGTCCCCGGTTCCCTGAAGATAAGTATTCGTTTTCACCCCTTCCCCCACCGACTACCCAAAAAGTGTCTTTCCGCTGCCCCCTAGGACTATGGCTACGTACAGACCACATCCACGGAGGTGCTGAGGAACTTCATCCAGACAGAGGCTGTGGTCAGCAAACCCTTCAGCCTCTTTGATCTCAGCAGCGTTGGCTTGGTCAGTCCGGGGACAGAGGAGGCCAGGATTGAGGAGGGTTAGTGGGAAGCATCAGCCATGAGGACTGATTGATTTGGGTGCTTTCAGTTTGGGGCCGAGACACAACAGAGCAAAGTGGCCCCCAGCAGTGCAGCCAGCCGGCCAGTCCTGTCCAGCCGCTCTGACCAGGTGAGGGAGGGACCGTTGGGTTCACATCCTCTGGTTTTTGAGTCCCCAGAGTGCAAGATCCTGGCATATCTTTCCCCCTTCTCTAGACATGGAGGATCCCTTTCCTTAGCCCTGTGCCCCCATCCTGGGGCCCCAGCCTCCACTGTTCTCTCCTTTCTGCCTGTCCACATTAGAAGACAGACCGACCAACCTCCAACCACCAGACCCCCTTTCTTTCCTTAGAGCCAAAAGAACGAAGTGTTTTTGGACGTTGTCGAGAGATTATCTGTACTGATAGCCTCTAACGTAAGTTTGGGCCCCCAGCCCTGCGGCTGAGGATGGTGGCACCTGGGAATCGCTGGGCACTGACCTCCCGCTGCTCTCAGGGCTCGCTGCTCAAGGTGGATGTGCAGGGAGAGATCCGGCTCAAGAGCTTTCTGCCCAGCGGCTCAGGTGAGCAGCACGCGAGCTGGACCAGGTTGAGGTGTGGGATTGGCTCCTTGGTGGTGGGCATGGTGGTACCATGGCTTCTTCTGATACTCTTTTGTCTGACAGAGATGCGCATCGGCTTGACCGAGGAGTTTTGTGTGGGGAAGTCCGAACTGAGAGGTGAGGAGAAAGCGGGTCTTTTTCTTCTAAGTAGAGGTCACTGTCCTAGGTTTCACCTGGGGAAGTTAGATGGATCCCCACCCCCTCCCAAAACACAGGTCGGCAGAGGGGGTCTTTCTGTCTTTCCAGGCTATGGGCCGGGAATTCGGGTGGATGAGGTCTCCTTTCACAGTTCGGTATTCCTGGATGAGTTTGAATCTCATCGGATCCTCCGTCTGCAGCCCCCTCAGGGTGAGGTCAGGACCGGGCTGGCCTAGCACATTCCATCTACTGAGGGGGAGGGAGGCCGTTCAGGTGTAAGGAGACCAAGCTCACCTCTGTTCCTCTCTGGTCTCAGCTGACTGTGATGAGGTACCAACTCTCAGATGACCTCCCTTCCCCGCTCCCCTTCCGGCTCTTTCCCTCTGTGCAGTGGGACCGAGGCTCAGGCAGGTGAGACCATTTCCCCGTTCTAGAACTTCTCTGGAGCCCAAGCCAATGTATGTATGTACGTGTGTGTGTACATGTATATTTGTATGTATCTATATAACTCCCAGGTTGA
This sequence comes from Capra hircus, assembly GCF_001704415.2. Taxonomy (NCBI): domain Eukaryota; kingdom Metazoa; phylum Chordata; class Mammalia; order Artiodactyla; family Bovidae; genus Capra; species Capra hircus. Next base: position 37,220,699 of record NC_030832.1, on the reverse strand, counting down.
TTTTGGAGGAGTGTGGTGGTGGTGGTGACATTGGCTCCAAGTTAGAATGTGCACCCTCCCCGACAAGCGGACCCAGCTCCGTGCATGTAATGGCTCGTGGAGCTGGGTGGATCTCAGCTCTTCTCTTTCCTTCTTGGGGCAAAAGCCACAGCCACACATGGGGGCCCTGCCAGTGGGATAGGGCCTGAGTAACAGTTTGTACCCCCTCACACAGGCTCCAGGTTTATCTGAAGTTACGCTGTGACCTGCCCCCAAAGAGGTGAGTGGGGGTAGTCCAGCCCAGTCCAGCTATGGAGGGCAGGAGGCAAGGCCCATATAGCTGCTCCTTCCACCCCTAGGTGTGGCCGGCAGCTTCAGAATCCAGGGGAGAGCCTGGAGTTTGGGAAGGGGGTGGGGGGCGCTTGTGCGCAAGTCCAGTGGTGACATTAATGAAGATGGGATGTGGCTTTCCTGGGACTGACTGCTCCCTTCTCCCTTGCAGCCAGGCTCTGAACGTCAGGCTGCATCTTCCCCTGCCTCGAGGGGTGGTCAGGTAAGCGCATGTGCACTGCGGGGCCCATGGGCAGTCGAACTAGCTTCTCGGGAAAACAGATAGCGCTGGGGTGGGAGCTGTGGGGCAGGGGTTGAGCCCAGCCCTTTCCTCTCCCGATTCCAGCCTGTCTCAGGAGCTGAGCAGCCCAGAGCAGAAGGCAGAACTGGGGGAGGGAGCCCTTCGCTGGGACCTGCCTCGAGTGCAAGGAGGCTCTCAGCTTTCAGGCCTTTTCCAGGTACCAGCTGCTGATTCTCGAAGGCCCTGCTCCCACCTCCACCTCCAGCCCTGACCCATGCCTTCTCACGAAGGTGGTCAGCTTCCTGGCCCCTTGGCTCTCTTGCCCTCCCTCCTCTCGGGGCCTTCAGCACCCCTCCCTGCCTCTCCCCATCACAGATGGACGTCCCGGGCCTCCCTGGGCCTCCTGGCCAAGGCCCCTCTGCCTCGGCTCCTCTGGGGCTGGGCCCTGCCAGCCTCTCCTTTGAACTGCCCCGGCACACGTGCTCCGGCCTCCAGGTCCGCTTCCTCAGGCTGACATTCAGACCCTGCGGCAACGCCAACCCCCACAAATGGGTGCGACACCTAAGCCACAGCGACGCCTACGTCATTCGGATCTGAGGCTCCCAAACAAGGACCCGGGAGGCAGAGGTGGCGGTCAGGGCATCGGAGAAGGACGATGTTTTCTCTCCTAGTGTCCTGGCCTGGGGCTGGGGCTGGAAGAGTCCTGAGTCCTCGAGACCAGGGAGCTCGACAAGTTAGACTCTCCTGTGGGACCTGACCCAGGGGCGACTGAAGTAGATCACAATTTAAAAATCAAACTTTTATTCTGAGCAACTGGCTGTACAATATCTAAAGAGAAAGTCACATGGAGGGAAGCTGGCTACTACCTCCTTCCACCCAGCATGTGTGTGTCTGTGTGTGGGAGAGAGAATCCAGGGAGAAGGTCAGCATCAGGGTGCGGGAGGAGGGGAGCCGGTCCCTGGGGGCTGCGAGCCATTAGCCTTTGGAGTCCCTGGAGCAGGAGGGGGGCTCTCCCCAGCTTCCAGTTTCCCCCCACAGAGGGCGCTGCCCCCAAGTGGGGAGGGGGCTGAGGATGGGGTAGGGACGGGAGAAGGATGGGAGGCGGGGCCTCCTTTGCCCTCCCCCGTGGGCGGCAGAGACACCACGATGTACTTCTGGACACTGCCAGGACCAGCGGGGGCAGTGCTGGGGGGCGCGGTGGTGGCGGTGGAGACCAGCTTGACGATGGGCTGCACGCTGGGGACGGTGGTGGTGACGGGAGAGGTCGTGGTGGAACCAGAGCCCGGGGCTGAGGTGCTGAGGGACAGGACCTGGGCCAGAAGGAAGGCAGTGCCGCTGGCCTGCACCCACCCCACACCCCAGGCCAGGGGACGCCTCCCGTGCTCCAACCCGGGCCCCAGCATCCCTGGTCCCACACGGGGTACCTGCTGGGTGGATGAGGCGCTGGAGGATGAGGACATGACGATGAACTTGGTTGGCGGCGGGGACGGCTGTGGGGGGGCAGCAGCTCGCGCAGACACCAGCGTTTGGACAGGCAATGCGATGGAGCCAGGGACCTTCAGCAAGCCGGGGGTCCGAGGGCCAGGCTGGGGGGCCTGTGAGAGGGTCAGCGTGGGCCGGGGCTGTAGAAAGAAGCAGGAAGAAAACATCACCATCTGTGTTCACCAGCTCCCCCAAGATGGCTGACTTAGGGGGCCCCATGTTTCACAGAAGTCAGGGTGCACACCCCAGCGTGTAGTGTCTGAGCCTCACTGGGATGGGAACCACCCCCCGAGCTTTCCTTCCTTTCACCCTCCCCTCCTTCTTCACTTGCTCCCCCTTCCTCCAAGCCTGCACTGACCTGAGTGATGGTCAGGGTGGTCCTGTTGACCTGCTGAGCCTGCAGTGCAGCCTGAGCCCGGGCCTTGACCACGTGCGAGCAGAGGAGGGGCCCAAGGGACCCAAATTCTGCCCGATAGGCGTCCTGATTGTCGGGCGGCGGGCGCAGCTTTGCCAGGACAGGGGCACAGTGTTTCTGTAGAGAGAAGGCAAAGATGAGATCCGGACCGGGAAGGGGTGACAAAGGTGGTCATCAATTATTTCAGTGCGTGCCTGCCGAAGGCCAGGCTGCACTTGCTGGCTTATCGGTGTGTAAGGAATGCGGAGGTTTTTCCTCGTAGAGAACACAGGCAGCAGTTGGCTGAGTGGACAGCTTGCTGAGTGATTACATGGTCACATCTAAGGGCCAGCCAGTCCACAGGGCGTGTGCCTTGCAGAAGCATCGGGGCGGGTCAGGCTTGAAAGTCACAGGCTGAGTTCAGACTCCTTACTCAGTGTCTTACACAGTGCCAGCTGTTAACAGTATTGGACTCAGGTGTGCTCTGCATATGAGATGAAGAGGGGATAAGTGAATGGAAAACGCTCTGCTTGCTAAACACTGTCCTCTGTGTGTGTGTGTGTGTGTGTGTGCGCGCGCGCGCGCGTGCGTGTGTATGTGTGTGTGTGTGGCGGGGGCAGAGGGGGCATCAGTGGGAAGAAGGGGGAGGGTGGGGCTCTGTCACCAGGAGGAGGCTCTGCACATGGTCAGCCCCGATGCGGTCAATGTTGCTCAGCACCGGGCCATCTAGAACCCCGCGGATCCGCTCCCCCTCCTGCTGCAGCCGTGGCAGAATCAGTGTCTTAATCACCTGTTAGAAAAGGAAGGGAAAAGCTGGGGTCTGGGGGTCACCACAGGGTCTCCCAGGTCGGGAGGCTGTTGCCCACTCTGACCTCCCAATCCCTCCCCTCCCCAGGGCTCCCCCGCCAGGGCCTAACATCGTGTCCCAGCTCCGCCAGGCCTGCGATGGAGCCGTAGCGCGTTGTCCATGGGGTCTTCTCATCCACCCAACTCTGTAAGGGGACGGAAAATAAACCCAAATGAAGGGGTGTGAAAAGCTAACTGGTAAGGACTCAAGTCTCATATACTCGCTTCCTTATAAGTCATTTAAGACAACAGCTCCTTCTCGACCACTCCCTCCTCCCCAAAGTAGCTGCTATTCTGACCTCTACTGTCAGAGATTAGTTTGTTTTAATTTTTGGCAGCACTGTGGAGCATGTGGGATCTTAGTTCCCTGACCAGGGATTGAACCCTCGCCCTCTGCATTGGAAGCACAGAGTCTTAACCACTGGGCCACCAGGGAAGTCCCGCAGAAATTAGTTTTTGTTTCTGAACTTTAAAGTGGAATCCTACAATTAGAAAAAAAAGACACTGCGGATCTGGCCCAAGTCCAGCCCACACCTCTCTGCTGCTGGTTTTCAGCGTCACTTCCTGAAGCCACACTGGCGTGGGCGTGGCACTCACTGTTTGGGTGACAAGCCAGCCAGTGACGGAAAGGGCTCACCTTGGTGAAGGTCTTGGTGATGCGGGACTGGATGTTGTTCGTGGTCGTGCTGAAGTGCTTGCAGATCTGGGCCACCAGGCGGGCGGCGAAGTCCCGCAGCGCCCAGTGGTTGTCCACATCTGGCCGCAGGCACAGCTGCCGGCTCACGATGCAGGTCATCACAGCCGGGATCAACTCGTGCACCTGGGGAGAAGCCCCGCATCAGCCTGCTGTGACAGCCGGTCCCCGAGCCCGGATGCGAAGCGGGCCGGCGGTCCACTCACATATTTCTCGAGGTACAGGGTAGGGTTGTCCATCAGCGCCTTGACCATGCGCATCAGGTAGATGAGCAGGGCCAGGTTGTTCTGCACCACATTCACACGCACCTGGGGTGGGGAGGGAGCAGGGATGGGGCAGTGGGGGCCCCTCCGTGAGCCTCCTCTCCTGCCCGCCCACCCCTGGAACCCCATTCCAGCCTCCCGTGGCCTCTCACCCCCTCCGAGATGAAGGTGCTGAAGCGTGGCAGCATTTGGTAGAGACCTGGGTCCGTGGCGATGCTCTGCAGAGCCTCCTGTGGGGGGAGGGGGGCGAGTGAAGCGGGGCGCCCCCCCGGGGGCCGAGGAGGGGCGAAGGCAGGACACGGGGCGGGGCCTCACCGCTCTCTTGGCCTCACAGGAGCCCACACAGGCCTCGGTGATCTCCTTGTAGTACAGCTGCTGCTCCACTGACAACTCGTGGATGCTTCGGGGCTTCAGTCGCAGAGGTGCCCCCTCCAGCAGGGGTGGCGCCTTCTTCTCTTTCCCTGTGTGAGTCAGGAAGCCAGGTTTAGGCAGGAAAGCTCCTGAGGAGGCCTGGATACCAGGCAAACCTCTAGCCTCACCTCCCACACCCAGGGAAACCGGCTGCTTGGCCGTTTCTAGGGCTCACTGGCCAGAGCTCACAGCCTCTGCCCTGACCTCACCCATCTCACACACATGACCATCTGGCTTTGGGGCAAGAGGCCTGGCCCAGCAGTACTGACCTTTGCCGTCAGCCGGAGCGGCCCCCTGACCTTTGCCTTTCAAGGGGCCATCTTCCTCCTGGCCTGGCTTGGCTGACTTCAGGGGTTCTGTGGCCTCGGCCTTCTGCTGCTCCTTGGGAGCTGGCGGGAAGGGAAAGCAGTCGGGAGGAGACGTAGAGGGAGGAGGGAAAGGGGTGGATGCTGGGCGTGGAGGTTACCTGGGGGTGGGTTCTCTGGAATCGCGGGCTGGCAGCCTTCGATGCTCAACCAGTGAGCTGCGAGGAAGAAAGGTGTCCAGGTGAACCATCGGGCAGGGACATCAGGAAGTCAGTCCACACGAAGGGATGTGTTTTCCTTCGTGTTCCCCACTAGGGGTCTCACGGGGAGGACTCCTTCACCAGTGCCCTTCCTCACACCCACACACGGCCCTTCCCCGCCTCCCTGGCCCCCGTTCTCCCCTCCCCCGACCTTTGAGGCAGACGTCCAGGGGCACCCGGGGCAGAGGGGTGTTGATGATGTCGCTCAGGTCAACCTCCTTCTCCTCGTAGAAGTAAAGCTCCCGGCCACCACCAGAGGCGAAACGGAAAGGAATGAATTCCTGAGCATGGAAGCCATACAGTGGCTACAACAGGAGGGAGAGAGACCCTGGATGAGAAGGGAGCCTGAGTTGGCTGGGCTGAGGTCAATGCAATGACTGGGAGGTCTCGGCACCCTGCCCCTTCGTCCTGTGCGTCCCCATCACCTCAACGTTCTTTAGCTTCAGTGCGTAGTCAATGTCACTGGTGGTGAGTTTCTGCCGCTTCCCCATGTGCATGAACTTCAAGGCATCCTGGGTGGGGGGTAGGAGGACAGACGTCAGCCGCAGACCCTGGGGAAGAAGGCGGCCTGGGCAGCAGTCTCTGTGCAGTGCAGGAAGACCAAGGTACCTGTGCGATCTCTTTGATGCGGTAGCTGACCTCATCCGTCAGCAGCTGGCAGGTCTCCTCCTGAATCTGAGCGATGCCCATGGACTCGGCCACCACCTTCATGGACTCCGAGGGCAGCACAGTGTTGCTCAACTTCAGCTTCTTCTCCTCGGCCATTCTGGAGCCCCTCCTCCCCTCCCCGGAAGGATGATGCCCCAGGGCAGAGAGATGGAGACCCTGGGAGGGGTTGAGAGGAAACTTGAGAGTGAGACCTAAAGAGGGGCTGTCCAGTCAGGAGAGGCCGCCACAAGGGGAGAGCAGTGGAGCATGAGGGGGGGATGGAGTTGGGGGATGTCTTCTGTCCATCCTCATATGAGCAGCACTCACTGAACAGGAGATAGGACTTGGACCCAACTGGACGCAATTTATTGAGCTCTGGTTCTGTGCCAGGCACAGTACAAGTCAGGTATAGCAGAACGATCTCAGTTCTTAGTTTCAATCCCAGCCCCAGCACTACCTAGCAGTGTTGTCTAGGCAAGCTACTTAAATGCTCCCGGCTTTGGGTTTCTTCTCTGTAAAATGTGCAAAGTATCCTTTTTTCTCAGGTGGTTGACATGCCTACCTTCATGTCTCTTGCCCCTTCTTGCATCATTATTCATGCTTGACAAATATAAAATGTTGGTTAAATACAACTTGCCCTGTCTGAGCCTATGTGCCCCTACCATTGAATGTGATGAGAAAATACACAGCCATGTTGACCAATCTGCACTTTAAATTCATGGCCACAAACTTCAGATGGGCTGTTGATGCTGCGCTGATGGTCACAGAGCTCAGTGCACTCAGGTTCTGTCCCACCTGTCATCTCCTCCTCCCTGATTTTTGGCCATCAGAAGAGACTTCCCCAGGCTCCCATCGCTATGTCCACCCGCTGAGCATCTCTGGCACCCACGTGCTCTGTCTTACCTGTTACTATAGAGGTTCTTGCCACGCCCCTCCCCAACTCCTCTCCTTCTCTTGAACCTACCCCAGTTAGGATTTTGATTCCTGCTCTTGGTTTTCCTCCTCCTTCACTAGCCCCTTTACATTGCCTTTGCTGGTTCTTCCTCTTCTCCTCATCTGCCTGATGCTGGAATGCCCTGCGTTTGGTCCTCGTATAGCTATGAGGTATACATATTCTCTTGATGACCTCAACCATTCTCACAGCTTTCAGTATTGCTTATAGGCTAAGGATGGTAAATTTATATCCCCCACCCAGAACTTTCTTCCCAACTCCAGACTTGTATATTTAACTGGCTACTTAAAATTTCTTCTGAATTCAACTCCTGACATCCCCCTCCCCACCTGCTCCAGCCTCAGCTTTCCTCATCTTCATAGCAATGCCATTAACCCAGATGCTTATTCATCATGTAAGCCCTCACCGCAGACCCATCAGGTGATCCGACTTGATCCCTCTGCTCCCACTGCGTGGCCAGCTCACCATTACCCACCTGCTGGGGAACCTTAAGAGCCTCCTGACAAGGTCTTCCTGCTTCCATCCTTGCTCCCTACATCTATTCCCAACCTAGCAGCCAGAATGATTCTGTCAAAATATATGTCAGATTGGGTCATTTCTCTGCTCGAAACCCTGTACTGGCTCCCAGTGTGCCACAGCGTGAATACAAAATCCTTATTTCAGTCTTCGGGGTCCTGTATGATTTGCTATCTCCCCATCAAGTCTCTGACCTTTCCTTTCCTTCTTCCACTATGATCCAGCCCCATGGTCCTCCTTGCTGTTCCAAGATGCCAGGCATGTTCTTGCTTTGTGGTCTTGCTCTGTTCCCTCTGCCTGGAATGCCCTTCCCTAGATGTCCCCAGGCTGCCTATTCCCATTACTCTGTTTAATACTGCACCCCACCCCTGCTCTGCTTTTTTTTTTTTTAATTCCCATGGAATTTAACGTCTGCTGATACATACTGTATTACTTCTTATGCTTCTCACTACATCGCCCCTTCCCTTCTATGTGTGGACAGAGAGCTTTGTTATGTTCACTGATGTATGCAGAGTCCCCAGACAGATACTCAACAAATACCTGCTGAATATATGAGTTGTAAGTCTTAGAGATTAGGAACTCACTAAGGACTCGGTACCATTATTATCGAACAAGACATAGGCCCAAGCTTGGCCATAATGCTCACTAGAACCTGGCATTAGGAAGTCTAATGTCAAAAGTGTTTAGGAGCGACTGCAAGGTGGTGAGGGGCAGGTGTGGGCCTGATGGAGGGGCGAGAAGAGGGGAGGGAAAAACAATTTCGTTCTTCTCAACCCATCCCAGGTCTCCTCCCCCACTTTTATAAATCTTATCTGCAGAGGACACATTTATTCAACACATACTCTAGACCTCGAGCCGAGTAAAGAGGAGGCGGTCGTGTCCCAGTACCCTGATGAGCTCCTACTAATCCTTCGATAGCCCGCGGTACCCTCTGCCAGTGTAAAGGCTCACAAAACACGCCACGGCCTCAGGAAACCTCAGGTCAGTGGAGCGGCAAGGAGACGTCACAGAAGATTAACTTCATCTAGATCCGTGGAGCATTCCCCAGCAGGGAAGCGGGTCGAAGGTTCTCCAGGCAATGGGTACAGCGCGAAAGAAAGCGTAGAGAGCCCACCTCATCCCCCAACATCCCTCCAGTGCAAACACACAGAGCCCCCACGCACACGGACACTCAACCAACCGTCCCCCTCTGGGTCCCCACACGGGCCCTTCAAAGAGTCTAGACCCGGGTACCACTCAGACCCGCCCCCGCCAGCCGAACGCCCAGCGCAGGAAAAGCCTCTCACCGCCGCCACAGCGCCGCTCACCCGGCGCTCGGCGCCATATTGGCCCCGCCCCCTCCGGGAGCAGGTCCTGGCAGAGACCGAGAGCGGGTCCCTCGCCCCTTCCCCGAGCCGGAATGAGCTCCCTAGTCTCAGAGCCTGAAATGATATAAAAATGGTGTCTCTATGCTTGCGTGTAAGGAGCACACTCTCTTGCTGTAATTACTTCAGTTTATTCTTTCACTACGCGGCGGCCAGGACCTGCGGGAGGCGCCACAAAACCAGGTGGGGAAGCCCAGAGCGCAGCCAGGCCCCGCCCTCTTTCGAGGCGGCACTGCGCGTGCGCCTCCCGTGCCAGGCTGGATTAAAGTTGCCGCCGACCGCCTGGCGATTTAAAGGGCCCGCTGCCTGCTCGAAGTTGGTTTGAAAGCAAGGGGTGGTTAGCTGTGGACGGCACTTGGTCATGGGACCTGTGCGGTTGGGAACGTTGCTTTTCATTTTGACTGTGTACGGTGCTTGGGCTGGGACGCCGAAGGAGGAGGACGATGACACAGAACGCTTGCCCAGCAAATGCGAAGGTATCTAAAGGGAGTAGCCCCTATTCGCATCCTTCTGCCCTACCTCCTTCGTCTGGGCCAGACCAAATGGAACGTGATGGGTGGGTCACTCGACCTCCTTGAGGACCTGAGGGAGGTTCTGATGGAGCCTGGTGGAATTCGAATGGGGCCAACAGAGGGAACGCATAGCGCTACCCCCAAACTATGGCACTCCAATTCCCATGAGACATCCAGAAGTGGGGTGGGGGGGTGCCTGCTTTTTCTTGCTGGTTTGGGCCCCAGTGGCTTGTGGGAATTGTAGTTCAGAGACTATCGGCCCGATCGCCCACTCCAGTCAGCATCTTCTCGTGTGTGTGCGTGTGTTTCCCCCAAAGGACCAGAGCTAAATCTGAAGATCCTGCAGGAGTGAGCTGTCAGGCTCATTACCTTGTAGATATCCTCTGCTCCACCCCAGCAGAGACGCTCCCAAATTATAGGCCCTACGCCCTCCTGCGGGGGTTTGAGAGTGAATAAATCAGGCTTTGAAGCTCATAAAAGACAGAGGTGGCCAAACAACTGGGAGAGGTTCCCCATAACTGTGAGGCTTTGCAGAGCGTGTGCACCGTGTGGATTTTTCATCGAGCAGCATCTTCTGTAGCTGCATCTGTGGGACCAGCTGGGAGGGGGCACTTCAGAGCTGAGCCGTCGAGTGCCCTGGTTCCCTAGTTGGTTGCCTTCTTGACTTTAATTTCTTCCTGAATTCTATTCCCCTTTGCCTTACTCCACCCTGCATTTCAGTATCAGTGTTCTTCATGACATGGTCCTAACCGCTCCTTTCCTTTCATTTGTGTTCTCACTCTTAACCTGCTACACCTGTCAAGTCTTTCTAAGCACAGGCTCAGTTGAGTCCCTCCTTGCTTTAACACCTCTTCAGGCCTCCTGCTGTGATTAGACTCCACGTTTTTGGCACATCATTCAAGTCTCTTTCTTTCTTACAAGCCTCCATCTTTCTTACATTTCCATACCCTATTTCCCATCCCCAAAGTGCCCATGCTTCAGCCACACTGAACTTCTCAGTGGTCACTGAACCTGCCTGGTCCTCTTGCTCCTCTGTGCCATTGCACTTTGTTTTTGTCCTTTGCCTGGAATGATCCACACTCTTCTGTACTTGGTTCTTCAACATCCAATTTAAGTCACCACCTTTGGAAGCCTCCTTTCTTATCTGTCACCTCTCACTGTATTGGAGCGAAGGAGAGTACCTATATCTCCCTGGTCCTAGCATAGTGCCATAGGCATATGTGAGATACTTTTGTTACTTGCTCCTGTGGTGAGTTTGCTTGGCACTTCTGTGTAGGCCACTCCTTTTCTTGGGACCCACTGGTACTGGAAAGACAGTGGTAGAAGAGACACAGTGCTCATCCTTGAGGAAATCACAGGCTAGTAGGAAGTCAGTGAATGACCATTGAGGGAATTTTGCATTTCCTAGTGAGATTAAGTCTCTTGGTTTTATCTCCATCCCCTCCCCACCCCAGTGTAGGGTCCATTACAAAATATTGTCATCGTCTTTTTATCTGTCCCCAGTGACACTGGCACTGTCCTGTAGATAGGGATCACGGGTCTGTTGCTCTCTGTATTGCTATTGTGTATCCAGAAGGAGCTCAATAAATAACTGCAGGAAACAGCAAACAGTTATGCAGTGCTCACCATCTTTCAGGCACTATTCTAGGGGCTTTACATAGATTGATTTAATCCTCACCACAGCCCTGTGATGGAGGCACTTCATTTTAGAAGTGAAGAAACAAGACCCAGCAGGATTGTCACCCAGCTACTAAGTGGCTGAGTCAGGATTCCAGCCTTACCAGTCTGGCCCCAGGGCCTGCACCCATAACCACTGTGGCTCTGCTGCCATCTACAGAATGAGGTGCTGGTATGTTTGTTTATTTTTCACATCCCCTTGGACATCTAGTATGTAAACTCCTGAGCCTGGAGCTACAGGAAGAGCTGAGTCGTACTGGCCGATCTCGAGAGGTGCTGGAGCTGGGGCAGGTGCTGGACACAGGCAAGAGGAAGAGACACATCCCTTACAGCGTTTCGTGAGTCCTTCTCGATGTTCCTCCACCTTCCAGTCCTCTGAGGAGCCGTGGGAGCACCCACAGCATCCAGGGAGTCTTTGTTTCCCCTCTTCCCACAGAGAGACAAGGCTGGAAGAGGCCTTGGAGAATTTATGTGAGCGGATCCTGGATTACAGTGTTCACGCTGAGCGCAAGGGTTCATTGAGATACGCCAAGGTCAGACTCTTCTCTAGGGCAGAATCCCACCTTTCAGAAGCTACAACCTGTCTCCCCTGAGGTCCTCATGAAGTCTGCCCATCTTCTCCCAGCTCTGGAGTGTCCCCTCCCCATGGTAGACTCTCTTCATCCCTGTGGCTCTCACTAGAGTCTCCAGTAGATGACAAAGTGGATCTGGCAAAAAGGGGAGGAGGTGGAGCAGGGGACCAGACTGAGCTCAAATTCCCATCTTTCAGGGGCAGAGTCAGACCATGGCGACACTGAAAGGCCTGGTGCAGAAGGGGGTGAAGGTGGATCTGGGGATCCCTCTAGAGCTGTGGGACGAGCCCAGCGTGGAGGTCACATTCCTCAAGAAGCAGGTAGGACTGGATACTGCATTGCCCAGGGAGGTGAGAAGGGAACCTGAGAGGGGAGCTCAATCCTAGGGAGGTCCACATTTGAGCAAAGCAGGGATTCTGCCAGTGACTGACGTGGGCCCAGGAGCACATCAAGAAGTAATAATGGAGGCTAAGAATATATACTGCCATTTATTGAGTACCTACTGTGTGCCTGGTTTTGGGCCACATACTTTCCAGCTGCTGCCTCATTTTACTCTCACAGCAACCTGATGTGGTAGATATTATTACCACTTCCCATTTTACAGGCAAGGAACTGAGACTCGGAGTTTAATAACTTACTTGGCAGGGTAGGTGCCAATAAATGTCTGTTGAATGAAAGAGGACCACAAATCTAATAACCCAAGTTTAACTGCCTGGCTCCCTGCCTCTCCAAAGTGGGGTGGGGAGACCGGGAATGAAGAGCAGGGAGGAGGGTCTGCACAGAACAGCAGAGCAGATACCCTTCTGACCCTTCCACTTGACCAGTGTGAGACCATGCTGGAGGAGTTTGAAGACGTCGTGGGAGATTGGTACTTCCACCATCAGGAGCAGCCCCTACAGCATTTTCTCTGTGAAGGTCATGTGCTTCCAGCTTCTGAAACTGGTAAGTGTGGGAGCTGGCCGGTTTCTTGCCAGGCTACAACCTCTCTGTCCCCCAGGACTAATATCTAAATTATTTTTTATTACCCAACCTAGCATGTCTACAGGAAACTTGGACTGGAAAGGAGAAGATCACAGATGGGCAAGAGAAGACTGAAGAGGAGGATCAGGAGGAGGAGGAGGAGGAGGTGACTAACACACTGGTCCACTCCCAGCGTGACCCAGAGGATCTTTGACCCTTGCCTTTGAGCCCCCAGGAGGGACAGGGGTCATGGAGAGTCTGAGCTCTCCTTGCCCCACAGCTTTAAGAGTGTGTGTATGTGTGAGTGACCCCTACAGCTTGTAGCTCTTCTCTCCCATCTGGTCTCAGGCAGGATCCTGGTGGTGTAGCATGGCCTGGCTATGGAGAGAAAGGTGGAAGCAGTAGATAGACGCCTGGCCCCAGCAGATGAGTCCTCTAAATGCCATTCAGCCCCTTCTCAGGTGTGTGTAGTGACAGTATTGAGTTATCTGAATATCTCCACTATTCCCCACTGGACCCAGAGGTTAGCTGGGCATAGGAGCAGTGGACCTTGGCAGAGTCACTTTGCCCCTCGAAGGTCTGTTTTAGATTCTTAAAAGAGAAGCCAGAATGGACATTGTGAACAACCTATACACACTGCTGGCATCTAGGAGGCTACATGCCAACAATCTGTGAACGGGAAGGGGGCACTGGATGGGGACAGGGCAATACTCACAAGTTAGATGAAGTTAGATGGGGTAGACACTTTGCTCTACTTCGTAGTAATTTCACCGAGAGACGACCATGTAACATCAAAGGTGCCAAATTTTCTATAACGCTAGTAAACTTTTTTTTTTTAATATTAGTTGGATCCCAAATTCCAAACAACTGCCGTGCACGCATCATAGCTGCCCGATAAACAGCAGCGTCCCGTGAAGAGGGCCGTCTGCCTCCGGCCTGTTAGAAGTTAATGGTGCTTTGTAATTTTGCAGCCTAGGAGGTTGGCAGGGATCGGCGGGCTGAGACCGGTTTCGGGCTGGCAGCTGTGTAGAGCTGGTCTGCGCATGCCTGAAAACGCGCAGGAATAAAATTCCGCGCGCGGCGCCGCCCGCGCCGCCATATTTGGGTTACGGGAGCTCGCAAAAGACAAACTCCCTCTCGCTTTTCCACTGTCACTTCTTCCCTCGAAGTGAGGCAAGTCCTAAGAGAGGCGCTAAAGCTTGGTCCAAGATGGAGAGCGGCTCAGGTTAGAGAGAAGGAAATAACTACGACACCCCCGGGGTTGCGGTTGAGAACCTCACACGCGAGCGGGGCGGTGGCCGAAGTCGCTGAGGGACTGGCGGGTTCGCGCCGAAGTTCAATTGGGCGATGCCAATTTAAGCGTGTGAGGGGGGTAGGAACTGACACGTGGAAGGTACCACTCGGCGGAGGCCGGGCGAGTGTGGGAACCTCAAGGGAGTCGCCCACAGCCCCACTTCTCAGCTGATCCGTCTCGGGCCATGAGCGGTCTAGTGCGCAGCGAGCCGCTGCCCGGGGAGACCCCTCTGCTGGTGCCCGGCGACCCCTACTCTGTGGTGGTGCTGCTGCAAGGCTACGCGGAGCCCGAGGGGGTCGGTGACGCCGTGCGAGCCGACGGCTCCGTGACCCTTGTCCTTCCCCGGGCCTGGGGCCCGGCCTCCAGCCACCGAGAGCCCCAGCCTTACGAGGCGAAGACCGCCCTAGAGGAGGCGGCCCGGGGCCCCATCCTCGTGGACACCGCGGGCCCCTGGGCTCGCGAGGCGCTCCTGGGGGCCCTGGCGGGGCAGGGCGTGGCTCCCGGAGACGTGACTCTGGTGGTGGGGACCCACGGACACTCCGACCACATCGGGAACCTGGGGCTGTTTCCCGGGGCGGCCCTGCTGGTCTCGCACGACTTCTGCCTCCCCGGGGGCCGTTACCTCCCCCACGGACTGTGTGAGGAGCGGCCTTTGCGGTTGGGGCCGGGACTCGAGGTGTGGGCCACACCCGGCCACGGTGGCCAGCGGGACGTGAGCGTGCTGGTTGCTGGCACGGCCCTGGGAACCGTCATGGTAGTGGGCGATGTGTTTGAACGTGATGGGGACGAGGGCTCGTGGCAGGCGCTGAGCGAAGACCCAGTGGCTCAGAAGCACAGCCGAAAGCGGGTCCTGGGCACCGCCGATGTGATCGTGCCTGGTCACGGAGCCCCCTTTAGGCTGATAAAGGAAGCCTCGGCGCCAGAGGCAGAGCCAGCCAGATCTCGTGACGGAGAGGAGCCCACGGTGCACGGATAAAATCCAGTCTTGACTGGATCCTTTTCAGTGATCCCATCTTCCACCCCTCAACCAAGGAACTGAACGTCCAAGAGACAAGATGACATGTCAGAGTAGTCATGGGTAGCCTCTTCTAGGAGGCCAGTTCTCCAGTGAGGACAGAGTGCTTTTGCCTCAGCTGGCACCAGTATCGTTGTTTCTCTGACCAAACTAGGACCAAGGACGCCTCAGCTCTGTGTCATCTCTAAGCCGTCATTAGTAAAATAGGAGAATGTTCTTGGGAGTCTTCCAAAATAAAGGTAGAAACTGCATTGAAAACCATACTGCCCTTCAAATATATTCCAATTAAAAGATTTTTTTAAGGGAAAGAAAATCATACTGCTCTAATGTAAATGTGAGTGCCTCAGGCGGCACAATGGTAAAGAATCCACCTGCCAGTGCAGGGGATGCAGGAGACTTGGATTGGATCCCTGGGTCAGGAAGATCCCCTGGAGTAGGAAATGGCGGCCCACTCCAGTATTGCCTGGAAAATTCTGTGGACAGCAGACTGGCAGGCTAGAGTCCATGGGTCTCAACAAGTTGGGCACAACTGAACACACACACATAACATAAAAGTGAAGCATCCATAGTGATTATTATGCAGATACAATCAAACAACTGCAACAAGGGGACACTTTGGCAATACATTGCCTGTTTCTCAGAGGAGGCAGTTTGCTGTGAGAAGGTGCAGGGCAGAGAGAGATCACTGGAGTCATGTGACTTTAAGTTGTCATTCATTTGATCAACAAATGCTTATTAACACACCTGCAATATCTCAAGCATGGCTCCAGCTCTCGGGGATATAGCAGTGAGCAAGCAGACAAACTCAAGGAGACAGGTAAACAATAAGAGTAGTAAGCCAAATAATTCCAGGTTCTGGTTAGTGATATGAACAAATGGCGGGGTGAGAAGGGGATAGAGTGCTGGGGTGGGAGAATGGTCAGGAAAAGCCTCTGGGAGGTGGTGCCTAATGAGAGAACTGAATGAGAAAAAGCTGGCCATGTGGGAGAGGGGCATTCCAGGCACAGATGACATTGCCAGGCACAGGCAAGCTTGACTTACTTGAGCAGTAAGAAGACCCTGGGGTTGGGTTACAGAGCATGGAGGAAGAGCAGTAAAAAATTAGGCTGCAGAGTTGGCCAGCACCATCTTGCAGGGCCTTGGTGACCATGGTGAGAGGTTTTGATTTTGTACCGAGATTGAAAGCTTTGGCTTTATACTGACACACAAGACCAGGTTGTTGACCTAGTGTCATTTATGTTTTAAAATAATCACTCTTGTTCTGAGTGGAGAAGGGGTTGGAATGGGGCAACAACTAGGTTGAAAGCCATTGTGGTTGAACCTGATGGTACCTGCCCTTATTCTAGAAGCCCTGTTGTGGCTGTGGTCCTCCTCATAACTGTGTCCCAGTCAGTACCAGGGCCCTCTGTCCACACAGCCCCAACATGGACAGAAGTGTTTAGACTGGGGAGAGGAAGGAAAGGACAAAGTCCACCTCATTGTGGATGATGACCCTCCCTGGGTGGATGCTGTTGGGGAGGGCTAGGCTGGAGGTCATTTCTTAGGTGTCCACAAAGGCCACATGGTCCACAAAGGCAGCTCAGAAGGACCAGTTCACCTGGAGGGCTTTCCAGTCGCTGCCGTACACCGACTCATGTTCTGTGTTGGCCAGTCTGATGACCACCAGAGTGCGGGGCTCCTGGGCCAGCAGTGCAGCCACAGCAGCCCGAATCCCCAGTCTCACGGGCCACCAGTTGTGCTGGTATGTGGAGGGAACTCAGGGGCCAGCTGTGTGCACACCAGTGCAGCACTATACCCTGAGTGGTGTCCATGGCTATTGGAGGACCCATCTGATGCACGGTATGTAATTCCACTAGCTTCAGGGCTGCATGGGAGAATGAGAAAGGAGGGGATGGGTTTTTTTTAGAGCTGTGTGCTCAAGTTTTACAGGTAAAAGTTCCAGTCTTGAATTATTTTCTAGAGCATAGGTATCCTGCCCTTGATTCAGGGCTGGTCACCCAGAGCAACACATCCCTTTGGCCACGTCGATTGTCTCCAGGATGGACGGGTCACCTACTAAATCTTAGTAATCTTAGTGGTTTTGCTGGATCTAGGAGGGAAAAGTCCCGTTCTTTCCTGCAAGACTAACATGGGAGGATGAGTCGTCTTGCCTCCTTGTTGGAGGAGCCCACTGCTGCTGGGGCCACCAAAGAGGGATTGAAAATGAAGCTGAACGGTAGGGGGCAGAAGTGGGCAGTGAAGAGAAACAGACTAGGTGAACAGAGAGCAGTGGAAGCCAGATCTGCTTAACTCATCAGTCACCTGGGCTAATCAACTCCTTTCCTGCCTAAGCTGTCCTGTGTTTTCAGTTGTTTACAAGATGAGTCTTGATACAAACACTGATGGAAACGAACCCTTAGAGACAGGCAGTGAGGACGGTGTGGGGAGGGGGCTGAGGGTAGAGGGAAAAAGTGCTAAAGATATTAGGGGGTTGGGCCCAGAGTGACTGTTCTTTTCAAACTTTTTTTGTGAAAACTTAGGAAAACTTGACCTATATGCTTAACTGCCTCTGCTCACAAATCAGTGGCAGACATTGGCTGCAGAATAATCCAAACTTTCTTGCCTGGTTCTCTCCAAGAACAACTCTCCGCTCCAGTTTGGCTGACTGCCTGCTGCCTTCCAGACACCCACATCCACCTCTCCTAGGCCTTTGATTCTCTTCCCACCCACCGCCCCCCACCCCAGTCCTCTTGCTCTTTTGCGCCAATCTCAAACACCCACCAATCGCAGACACCCAGGCTCAGCTTTTTCATCTCCTGCAGAAAACCTCCCCTGAATTTGCCAACCTTATCTTAAACTCTAGCAATGCTTTCTCTGTATTGTTCACTTCAGTTCAGTTCAGTTTAGTCGCACAGTCATGTCTGACTCTTTGCGACCCCATGAATTGCAGCATGCTAGGCCTCCCTTTCCATCACCAACTCCCGAAGTTCACTCAAACTCATGTCCATCGAGTCAGTGATGCCATCCAGCCATCTCATTCTCTGTCATCTCCTTCTCATTAGGTAATACCTGGTGTTGGTCATTATTTCTGGAAATGTCCTCTTCTTGTTGTGTCCCTTGGGAGCAGAAGCTGCAAGGCCACATGAGGTCTAGGCTGAGAAACTGTACATCACTTACATCACATTCTGTTGACCAAAGCATGTCATAAGGCCAGTCCAGATTCAGGCATGAGGAAATAGTCTCTCCATCTTGATAGAAGCAGCTGTAAGGAATTTGTGGCCCTTTTTTCTGTTACAACGTATCACAATAAGTTAGTTGGTGATAGCAAGTTCCCCTTTTGAGGGTGTGTGTGTGTGTGGTTATTCTAGTTCTATTTTTATTTTTTAAGTTTTAAAATTGAATAGTTAATTTATAATATATTAGTTTCAGGTATACAACATAATGATTCAATATTTTTATAAGTTGTACTCCATTTAAGGTTATTAGAATGGCTATATTCATCTGTGCTGTGCAGTATATCCTTGTTGCTTATTTATTTTATATTTAGTAGTTTGGTTCTCTTAACCCCATACCCCTATTTTTCCCTTCCCCCTTCACCTCCCTCACTGATAACCACTACTTTGGTCTCTATATCTGTGAGTCTGTTTCTATTTGTTTGTTTCCCACCCACCCCCCTTTGGCTGTGTCATGTGGCTTGTGAGATCTTAATTCCCCAACCAGGGATCAAACCTGAGCTCCAACAATGAAATTGCCATCTTAATCACTGGACCGCCAGAGAATCCCTGTGTTTTGTTATACACATTCTTCTTATTAATAAAGGCAATCCTTTATGCCTTCTCCCAGGACTGATGCTGAAGCTGAAACTCCAATACTCTGGGCACCTGATAGGAGGAACTGACTCATTTGAAAAGATCCTGATGCTGGGAAAGATTGAAGGTGGGAGGAGAAGGGGACAACAGAGGATGAGATGGTTGGATGGCATCACGGACTCAATGGACATGAGCTTGAGTAAACTCCGGGAGTTGGTGATGGACAGGGAGGCCTGGCGTGCTGCGGTTCATGGGGTCGCAAAGAGTTGGACACGACTGCGCCACAGTTGAACTGAACTGATTGTGCAAAGCAGCTGTCAGTCACACTACATCATTCTGTCCTCACTTCCAGAAGGGGGCAGCACTTGCTTCACAGACAAGGCAAAGACCATTGTCCCTGCTGTCTCTGCTTCAAGCCACCTTATCAGAAAACTGCATCTGCACCCAGGCTCACCTCCAGAAGAGGAGTGATCCCTCCCTACCCCACCAGATACTTCATATCCTTGCTGATTCCTCTTCATCAGTTTTTGCTTATTGCCCTGCTCAGACTGGCTCCTACCCTGAGCGCACCACTGAAAGGGCTCTGGATAGTGCTACTTATGAACATCATAATTACCAAATCCAGAGTTCACTTAGTGCTTGTTTTACTTGACCACTGGCAGCACTTGACATTCCTTCTTGAAACTTGCGTGCACCCTTGGCTTCCTGGACCCCACGGTGTTCTCCACTTCCCTCTCTGCCCACTCTTTGTCAGCCTCCTTTGTGGGCTCCTCTTTCTCCTCATGTACCTAAATAGTCTAGAAAAGGTTTTTCTTGGTTAAAAAGTAATTACAAGAATATCTCAAAAGTTAACAGAGAACAATAATGCAACAAACCTGTCTTCACCACCCAGTTTAAGAAAAATACATTATAATTAAAGTCTTCTTTATGTTTTTCTCTAATTCCATCCTTTTCCGGGCCCCTCAGAGGAAATCACTACCTTGAAATGAGTGTTTATCATTTAGACGATATTTTTTTGTAATATTACCATATATATTTGCATTTACACGGGTGGTTTTTGCATGTTTTTAAACTTTATATAAAATGAAATCATATTCACTCATTATTATCCTGAGAATTATTATTTATTGTGGATAGCTATTATTCACTCATTTTCACATGTGTAGTATTCAATTTTGTGAATTACCATATAGTGTTAGGAAAATTGGATATCCACGTGTGAAAAAATTAGACCCCTATACCAGCGGTCCCCAACCTTTTTTGGTACCAGGGACTAGTTTTGTGGAAGACAATTTTTCTGTGGCTGGTGGTGGTGTGGAGTAGGGGATGGTCTGGGGATGATTCAAGTGCATTACATTTATTGTGCATTTTACTTCTATTATTATTAGATCGGTTCTACCTCAGGTCATCAGGCATTAGATACCAGAGGCTGAGGACGCCTGCCTTATAGCATACAGAAAAGTTAACTTGGAACAGATTGCAGACTTAAATGTAAGATCTGAAACAATAGACTCATAGAAGAAAACAGGGAAAACTCCTTTGACATTGGTCTTGGTTGTGATTTTCTGGGTATTTCACCATAAGCCAAGGCAAGAAAAGCAAAAACAAATGGGACTACCTCAAGCTAAAAGCGTCTTCACAGCAAAGGAAACAAAATGAAAAGGTAACCTACAGAATGGGAGAAAATATTTATAAACTATATACTGATAATCGGTTAATACCCAAAATATATAAGGAATTCATATGACTCAATGACAAAGAAACACCTCAATTTAAATATTGGCAAAGGACATGAATAGATGTTTTCCCAGAGAAGACATGCAAATGGCCAACAGGAATATGAAAATGTGTTTAATATTCCTAATCATCAGGGAAATGCAAATCAGGACCACAATGATACATCACTTTATACCTGTTAGGATGGCCGTAATCAAAATGATAAGAGATAACAGGTGATGGTGAGATTGTGGAGAAAAGAGAGTCGGTGTGTACTGATATTGGGAAAGGGTGACTATGAGAGGTGATGAATGTGTTAATTAGCTTAACTGTGGTAATCATTTCACAATGGCACCCCACTCCAGTACTCTTGCCTGGAAAATCCCATGGATGGAGGAGCCTGGTAGGCTGCAGTCCATGGGATCGCTGAGTTGGACTTGACTGAGCGACTTCACTTTCACCTTTCACTTTTCATGCATTGGAGAAGGAAATGGCAACCCACTCCAGTGTTCTTGCCTGGAGAATCCCAGGAACAGGGGAGCCTGATGGGCTGCTGTCTCTTGGGTTGCACAGAGTCGGACACG
Source organism: Capra hircus (assembly GCF_001704415.2). Lineage (NCBI taxonomy): Eukaryota > Metazoa > Chordata > Mammalia > Artiodactyla > Bovidae > Capra > Capra hircus. The sequence goes on along the minus strand of NC_030832.1, from coordinate 37,199,896 downwards.
ACTGAAGTGACTTAGCAGCAGCAACCTATATTAAACCATTGTGTTGTGCACCTTAAAAAAATCACACTGTACAACCTAAATATTTACAATTTTTGTCAGTTATACCTCAGTAAACCTGGGGAAAAAAATTTTTTAAAGCAGTTAATGTTAGAGTGGCAAATTCAAATCAAAGCTGCTAACAAGAGCGAAAAATGAAAAGACAAAACTGGAAAGCAGCCAAAAGTAACAAAAGGGAAAGCGGGCTGGAAGGCCGCAAAGAATAGGAAGAACAGATAATAGATCTAAGTCATAAGCATGTGTGGCTCTGGGTTTTACCCCTATTACTAGCAGCATCTTATGGTTGACTTAAATATGACTCAGATAAGATCCCTTGCTCATTAATCTGGTATTGGAATTTCTATTAGTTTAGTGTTGAATTCAGAGGTTACCAAATTAGTGTAGACGAATCTCACCCAATCATGGGTTTCTCCAAAGAAAATTCTTGCTTTTGCCAAAAATTTAGGCTAATATCCTAGAGCATGTTAAATTAACACAGCTTGAGATTTTTCAGCCCACTCTGGTTTTGTGAGTTTTGGCTGCACATCTCCCTGAGGGCTATCTTGAGGGTGTAAGTTATCCAGAATTTTCTCTATTCGCTCTGGATCATGGTCCAAGACAGTCAAATTCTTTAAATCCTCTGTTTGACTGTGGGGTGGTGGTCTCCAGTTCACACAGTATGAGGATGTGGAACTTTGAGACTCTGGCTTTATGCCAAGTGGACAATTGCCTGTTAGATTCACCCCATTGTCAAAGACCTTGGGGGTTTGTTGCCTGCTTTTAGTTTTCTGAACACCGACTCTCAGACTCCTTGAGCTTGGCAAATACTCTCAAAGGGAAAGCGGTCTCCAGTGTATCACTCTCCGAGTTTCTAGTTTCATTTAGTTTTGCTCTCTGAGAATTCCTTTAATAATAATCAGTGCATTTAAAGATATTAATTTTTTTGTCTTAATATGTGGACTTATTGAGGCATAATTTACATACAATCAAATTTACTCTTTAGTATCATAACTGTACATTTTGATAGACATGTAGTTGCATAACCACAAATGCACTCAAGATATAAAACATTTACATGATCCCCAGAACTTGCCTCATGATCCTTTGTACTCCCCTCCCCCTGATAATCATTGATGTATTTCTGTTTAAAATAGCTTTTTAAAAAAATATTTATTTGGCTGTGCCAAGTCTTAGTTGTGGCACTCGGGATCTTTGATCTCTAGTTTTGACATGCGGAATCTTAGTTGCAGCATGTGGAATCTAGTTCCCTCACCAGGGATTGAGCCTGGGCCTCCTGCATTGGGTGCATGGAGTCTTAGCCACTGGACCCCCAGGGAAGTCACTTAAATGCATTCTCATTTAGAATTTTAATATATCTTCAGTAAGTTAATCTTTACTGTTACACAGTAAACTCACGATTCCTAGAAATTTCCTTTTCCTTAAAGTCTGTTGTGTTTTTTTTTTCCTTATACTTTTTTTCTATAGTTAAGCCAGATTTCTTTGGTTACAATTTGCCTGACGTATTTTTTCTTTCTTTCACTCCAGGCATTCTGTATTCTTATGCTTCATGTGGGTCTCTTGTAAACCAAACATTATTGTGTTACTTTCAGGTGTGCAGCAAAGTGATCAGTTATGCATATATCTATGTCTGTTCTTTTTTGCTGGAGTCCAGCTCCAGCCACCAGGGATTCAACCTGAAGAGATGAATGGTGTCAGCGAGAAAAATGAGGCAGCCTCTCAGTTTTCTTGGAGTGCCTACTTATTTCAAGTTTAAGATTCTCTTTTATACGTTTACAAAAACATTAGATCAGAGGTTTGACATTTTCAGTCCCAACTCACCCAGATTTATTATCCCCATAAATCACTGTTGCTCTTCAGAGTTCCTGCTTCAGCGATTCTCTTGGAATCAGCTTTACCATCTATTATCTACTTCCTCTTAGTATCCTATAGTTAACTTGTGATTACATTGTAACTCATGCTACATTCCTCAGTTTATTTCTTATCTTTCTAAATCCTGTTTGCCCCTAACATCCTGCGCTCACTATCTCTTAAAAAGGCTTCTAGCTCTATCTCTAAAATTCCTAACATCTATAAGCTATAGTAAAATGTGCTAACATTACAACATTCTTTAAATCTTCAACTTCTAACTATTTTAATTATTTCTAAGCCCTAAATTCAGTAAACTCCTTTGCCATAAACATTTTCCTCACAAATAGGCTTCAGATAGCAATCCCTCCTGTGGCCTCAAGCTACGGCCTATGTGCTCATCCTGGAACATTCTTTGGTAAAAGTCTTTGAACAAATGTCAATGATCAACTTTATGAATTATTCTCTGAGCACAGCTGCAGAAGGCTTTGTGCCTTCTCATGCTCCTCTCAAGAACAATAAGCACCTTAATATTCCTTTGACTGTGTGGATCACAATAAACTGTGGAAAATTCTGAAAGAGATGGGAATACCAGACCACCTGACCTGCCTCTTGAGAAATCTGTATGCAGGTCAGGAAGCAACAGTTAGAACTGAACATGGAACAACAGACTGGTTCCAAATAGGGAAAGGAGTACGTCAAGGCTGTATATTGTCACCCTGCTTAGTTAACTTATATGCAGAGCACATCATGAGAAACTCTGGACTGGAAGAAACACAAGCTGGAATCAAGATTGCCAGGAGAAATATCAATAATCTCAGATATGTAGATGACACCATCCTTATGGCAGAAAGTGAAGAGGAACTAAAAAGCCTCTTGATGAAAGTGAAAGAGGAGAGTGAAAAAGTTGGCTGAAAGCTCAACATTCAGAAAACTAAGATCATGGCATCTAGTCCCATCACTTCATGGGAAATAGATGGGGAAACAGTGGAAACAGTGTCAGACTTTATTTTTTGGGGCTCCAAAATCACTGCAGATGGTGACTGCAGCCATGAAATTAAAAGACACTTACTCCTTGGAAGGAAAGTTATGACCAACCTAGATAGCATATTCAAAAGCAGAGACATTACTTTGCTGACTAAGGTCCATCCAGTCAAGGCTATGGTTTTTCCAGCGGTCATGTGAGAGTTGGACTGTGAAGAAGGCTGAGCGCCAAAGAATTGATGCTTTTGAACTGTGGTGTTGGAGAAGACTCTTGTGAGTCCCTTGGACTGCAAGGAGATCCAACCAGTCCATTCTGAAGATCAGCCCTGGGATTTCTTTGGAAGGAATGATGCTGAAGCTGAAACTCCAGTACTTTGGCCACCTCATGGGAAGAGTTGACTCATTGGAAAAGACTCTGATGCTGGGAGGGATTGGGGGCAGGAGGAGAAGGGGACAACAGAGGATGAGATGGCTGGATGGCATCACAGACTCGATGGACATAAGTCTGAGTGAACTCTGGGAGTTGGTGATGGACAGGGAGGCCTGGTGTGCTGTGATTCATGGGGTCGCAAAGAGTTGAACACGACTGAGTGACTGAACTGAACTGAATTGAATATTCTTTTTCAGTCAACTCAGCGGAGGAGAGGAAAAAACAAGTAGAATTATAAGGCCTAACTCCTTCATCCCAGCTCCGTGCCATGGAATGAGGAGAAGGGGCTGGGGCCATGCCTCCATTTTGTCAGTAATGCCTAACACACCTCCCAACACTTTTTCAGATTCTTTTTCCGTATAAGTTATTATAAAATATTGAGTATAGTTTCCTGTGCTATACAGGAAGTCCTTGATGGTCATCTGTTTTATACATAGTAGTATGTATATGTTAATCCCAAATTCCTGATTTATACCTCCCCCTCATAATATTTTAAAGCAAATTCCAGACATCAGATTTTATTGAGAAGCATAGATTTTGTCTGGAAGCATTTGTTATTTTGAAGAAAATTCCAAACATTTTATTAATCTGGACATGTTTCAGTACATATATACTGCATGTACTTACATATATACCACAACGTTGTGTGTTTAGAGTACTATGCCTTTGTAGTGTATACTTCAATACACAGTAAGAATATCTTTTAAAAAAACAGTGCTATTTATCAGACTTAAAAATTTTACCAATCTTATCTTTTTTTTTGGCCACACTCTGTGGCTTCAGGGCTCTGAGTTCCTCAATCCATGTCCCCTGGGGTGAAAGCTCAGAATTCTAACCACTGGACCACAAAGAAATTCCCTTACTGATCTTTTATTTTTAATATATGTTTATTTATTTGGCTGTGCTGGGTCTTAGTTGCAGCATGCAGGACCTTTAATCTTCATTGCTGGTTGTGGGATCTTTAGTTGTTGCTGGAGTCCAGCTCCAGCAGCCAGGGAATCAGCCTGAAGGGGTGAGCGGTGTCGGCGGGGGTGATGTAACCTCTGACTCAAAGTATGGGACTACATGTTTATTTCAAGCTTCAGGTTTTCCTTTATACTGTGACAAAAGCATTAGGTCAGATGTTTGACATTTTTAGTTTCCCCTACCCAGATTTATTGTCTCCAGAAATCATTGTTGCCCTACAAACAGAGTTCCTGCTTCAGCAGTTCTCTCAGAATCGGCTTTACTATCTTATGTGTCCTATACTTAACTTGTGATTACATTGTAACTCATGCTACATTCCTCAGTTTATTTCTTATCTTTCTAAAATCCTGTTTGCCCCTAACATCTTAAGATCACTATCTCCTAAAAAGGCTTCTAGCTATTCTTAATTATTCCTAAACCCTAAGCTCAGCAAACTTGTTTTGCCATAAACATTCCCCTCACAAACAGATCTTAGATAACAATCCTTCCCATGGCCTCAAGCTGCAGCCTACATGCTCATCCTGGAACATTCTTTGTAAAGATCCTTGAACAAATGTCAGTGGTTAACTTTTATGGATTATTTTCTGGGCACAACTACAGAAGGCTTTGTGCTTTCTCATGCTCCTCTCAAAAACAATAAGCACCTTAACATTCTTTCCAGCCAACTCAACCGAACAAAGGAAGAAACAAGTCAGAATCACAAGAGCTAACTCCTTCATCCCAGGTCTGTGCCTGCGGGACAAGGAGAGGGAGTTGGGGGCCGTGCCTCCATTTTGTCAGTAATGCCTAACGTGGCTCCTGACAAGTTGTGGCATGTGAAGTCTCAGTTGCTTCATGGGGGATCTAGTTCCTTAATCAGGGATCAAACCCAGGCCCTCAGCATTGGGAGAATCTTAGCCACTGTACCACCAGGGAAGTCCTCCCTTACTGATCTTTTTAAAGAAAACTTTATATCATCAAATATTACTCTTTAATAACATTTCTATGATAGTTTTTTAAAAGAACAGTTTTCGGTTGACAATAATGTTGAGAGAGAGGTACAGTGATTTCCCATATACCCCCTGCACCCACACAGGCATAGCAGTGCCCTTTAACAATGTTGCTCACCAGGATGGTACATTTTTCATCAAACCAGTATTGACCATCATAATCATCCAGACTGTTATTTACCCTAAGGTTCAACCTTGGTGGTGTGCATTCTATGAATTTGGACAAATGTATAAAGATACACATCCATCATTATAACACCATATGGAGTTGATGATGGACAGGGATGCCTGTCCATCACCTGGCGTGCTGCAATTCATGGGGTCGCAAAGAGCTGGATATGACTGAGCGACTGAATTGAACTGAACTGAGAGTATTTGAACTGCCCTAAAAATCCTCTTTGGAAGGAATGATGCTAAAGCTGAAACTCCAGTACTTTGGCCACCTCATGCGAAGAGTTGACTCATTGGAAAAGACTCTGATGCTGCAAGGGATTGGAGGCAGGAGGAGAAGGGGATGACAGAGGATGACATGGCTGGATGGCATCACTGACTCGATGGACGTGAATCTGAGTGAACTCCAGGAGTTGGTGATGGACAGGGAGGCCTGGTGTGCTGCAATTCGTGGGGTCACAAAGAGTCGGACACGACTGAGTGAACTGAACTGAACTGAAAAATCCTCTGTGCTCTGTCTATTCGTCTCTGCCCACCACCACCCCTGTCCCAAGCAGCCTGTGATCTTTTTATTATTCCATAGTTTTTGCCCCTTCCAGAATGTCATAAAGTTGAAATCAATAGTATACAGCTGCCTCGGATTGGCTTCTTTCACTTTGCAATATACCTTTAAGCTTCTCTCATCGTTTTTCATGGCTTGATAACTTTTTTAAGCAGTGGAATAATATTCCATGGTCTGGATGTACCACAGCTAATTTACCCATTTACTTTCTGAAAGACTTCTTGTTTACTTCCCAAGTTTGAGCAGTTATGAATAAAGCTACTATAAATATCAGTGTGCAGGTTTTTGTGTCATCCTAAGTTTTCAACTCCTTTGAATAAATACCAAGGAGTGCAATAATTGGATCTTATGATAAGAGTATATTTAGATTTGTAAGACCCACCAAACTGTCTTCCCAAGTGGCTGTATATTTTTATTCCCACCAGCAATGTGAGAAAAAGTTTCTGTTGCTTCACATCCTTGCCAGCATTTGGTACTGTCAGTGTTTGGAATTTTGGCCATTCTAATAGATGTGTGAAGTTGCTCAGTCGTGTCCAACTCTTTGCGACCCCATGGACTGTAGCCTACCAGGCTTTTCTGTCCATGAGATTTCCCAGGCAATAGTACTGGAGTGGATTGCCATTTCCTTATCCAGGGGATCTTCCCAACCCAGGGATCGAACCCAGGTCTCCTGCATTGTAGACAGACGCTTTACCATCTAAGCCACCAGGGAAGTCCCTAATAGATGTGTAGCGGTGTCAAATGTTGTTTGAATTTTCATTTCCCTGGTAACATAGGATGTGGAACATCATTTCATATACTTATTTGCCATCTATATATCTTCTTTGGTGAGGTGTCTATTTAGGTATTTGGCCCATTTTAAAAACGATTGCTTTTGTGTGGCATGTGGGGTGTTAGTTCCCTGACCAGGGATTGAATCTATACCCTCTGCAGTGGAAGCATGGAGTCTTAACCACTGGACCACCAGGAAAATCTGGATTGTTTTCTTATTGTTGAATTATGAGTTCTTCATATACTTTGGATAAAAGTTGCTTTGTCGGGATATGTCTTTTGCAAATATTTACCCCAGTCTGTGACTTATTTTCTGTTAATAATTTCCTTATCATTATGTTGTGCAGAACAGAAGTTTTTAATTTTTTTAAAATAATTTTTATTTCTTTTTTATTGTGCTGAGTTTTCATTCCTGTGCAGGCATTTTCTCTAGTTACAGCAAGCAGGGGCTATGCTCTACTTGCAGGGCATGGGCTTCTCATTGAGGTGGCTTCTCTTGTGCAGAGCGTGAGCTCTAGAGTGTGTGGGTTGCAGTAATTGTGGCAGTATTAGTAGTAGTTGAGCTCAGTAGTTTCAACTCTAGAACACAGGCTCAGTAGTTGTGCACAGGCTTAGTTGCTCTGAAACCTGTAGGATCTTCCCAGACCAGGGATCGAACCTGTGTCTCCTGCATTGGCAGGCAGATTCTTTACCACTGAACTACTCAGAAGTTTTTAATTTTAATGAACTCCAGCTTATGAATTATTTCTTTCACAGATCATGTCTTTGATAGTGTTTAAAAACAATTCACCGTACTTGAAGTGGGCTTCCCTGGTAGCTCAGACAGTAAAGAGAGACCTGGGTTTGATCCCTGGGTCAGGAAGATCCCCTGGAGAAGGGAACGGCTACCCACCCCCAAATTTCTGCCTGGAAAATTCCAAGGACAGAGGAGCCTGATGGGCTACAGTCCATGGGGCTGCAAAGAGTCAGACATGACTGAGTGACTAACTCTTTCACTTTTCATACCCAAAATAGTCAGATTTTTTCCTAGTTATCTTCTAGGAATTTTACATTTATGTGTAATCCATTCTGAGTTAATTTTTGTGGAAAGTGTAAGATCTGTGTCTAGAGGCTTTTTTTTGTTTTTTTTTTTTTTCCTGAGACTGTCCAGTTGTTCCAGTGCTATTTGTTGACGAAACTATCTTTGATCCATTGTATTTCCTTTGCTTCTTTGTTAAAGATCAGACTGTATTTATGGGGATCTATTTCTGGGTTCTCCTTTCTGTTCTATTGACCTATTTGTCAGTTCTCTCACCAATGCTACACCATCTTCATTATACATCTTGAAGATGGGTAGGGTCAGTCCTCCAGCTTTGTTCTTCTCCTTCAGTATTGTTGGTTATTCTGGGTCTTTTGCCTCTCCATATAAGCTTTGTTTATTTTTTAAATTTTTAACTGGAGGATAATTGCTTTACAATGTATGTTGGTTTCTACCATACAACATGAATCAGCCATAAGTGTACATATGTCTCTTCCCTCTGGAACCTCCCTCCTACCCCCACCCCATCCTATCACTCTAGGTTGTCACAGAGCATTGGATTGAAATCCCTGCGTTACATAGCAACTTCCTACTAGTTACCTGATTTACAGATGGTAATGTGTATGTTTCAATGCTACTCTCTCAATTTGTCCCACCCTCTTTTTCCCTCACTGTGTCCACAAGTCTGTTCTCTGTGTCACATAAACTTTAGAGTAAGTTTGTCAATGTCTATAAAGTAACTTTCTTGGATTTTGATTGGTTGCATTGAATATGTAGAACAAGTTGGGAAGAACTGACATATTGGCAACATTGATTCTTCCTGTCCATGAACACGAAATATTTCTCCATTTATTTATTTATTTGACTTCATCAGAGTTTTGTAGTTTTTCTCATAAAGCTCTTGTATATATGCTGTTAGATTTATACCTAAGTATTTCATTTGGGGGATTGCTAGTGTCAGTGATAATGTTTTTTTTTTTTTTCTAAATTCTATTTTTTCATTGTTAGTATATAAGAAAGCAATTGACTTTATGTTAAATGTATAACTTGTAACCTTGCTACAGTCATTTATTAGTTTTAGGATTTTTATGTTTGTTTTGTCTAGTCTTCAGATTTTCTACATAGATAATCATCTCATGTGCAAGCAAAGACAGTTTTGTCATCCTTCCCAGTCTGAAAACCTTTGTTTCCTTCTCTTACCGTATTGCCTTATCAAGGACTTCTATTTCACAGTGTGGAAACAGAGGGGGCATCCTTGCCTTGTACCTGATCTTGGTGAGAAAGATTCAAGTTTCTCTCCATTAAGTATGATGCTGTTGTTGTTGTTTGGTTGCTGAGTCATGTCCAACTCTTTTGTGATGGCGTGGACTGTAGCCCACCAGGTTTCTCTGTCCATGGGATGTCCCAGGCAAGAATACTGGAGTAGGTTGTCATTTCCTTCTCCAGGATATTTTCTTGACCCAGGGATCAAACTCACATCTCCTGTGAATTCTTTACTGCTGAGCCATCAGGGAAGTCCAAGTATAATGTTAGGTTTCTCTAATGCTTGAGAACCCCATGAACAGTATGAAAAGGCAAAATGATAGGATACTGAAAGAGGAACTCCCCAGGTTGGTAGGTGCCCAATATGCTACTGGAGATCAGTGGAGAAATAACTCCAGAAAGAATGAAGGGATACAGCCAAAGCAAAAACAATACCCAGCTGTGGATGTGACTGGTGATAGAAGCAAGGTCCGATGCTATAAAGAGCAATATTGCATAGGAACCTGGAATGTCAGGTCCATGAATCCAGGCAAATAGGAAGTGGTCAAACAAGAGATGGCAAGAGTGAACGTCGACATTCTAGGAATCAGCAAACTAAAATGGACCGGAATGGGTGAATTTAACTCAGATGACCATTATATCTACTACTGCGGGCAGGAATCCCTCAGAAGAAATGGAGTAGCCATCATGGTCAACAAAAGAGTCCGAAATGCAGTACTTGGATGCAATCTCAAAAACGACAGAATGATCTCTGTTCGTTTCCAAGCCAAACCATTCAATATCACGGTAATCCAAGCCTATGCCCCAACCAGTAATGCTGAAGAAGCTGAAGTTGAACAGTTCTATGAAGACCTACAAGACCTTTTAGAACTAACACCCAAAAAAGATGTCCTTTTCATTATAGGGGACTGGAATGCAAAAGTAGGAAGTCAAGAAACACCTGGAGTAACAGGCAAATTTGGCCTTGGAATACGGAATGAAGCAAAGGCTAATAGAGTTTTGCCAAGAGAATGCACTGTTCATAGCAAACACTCTCTTCCAACAACACATCACCAGATGGTCAACACTGAAATCAGATTGATTATATTCTTTGCAGCCAAAGATGGAGACGCTCTATACAGTCAGCAAAAATAAGACCGGGAGCTGACTGTGGCTTGGATCATGAACTCCTTATTGCCAAATTCAGACTTAAATTGAAGAAAGTAGGCAAACCACTAGACCATTCAGGTAGGACCTAAATCAAATCCCTTATGATTATACAGTAGAAGTGAGAAATAGATTTAAGGGTCTAGATCTGATAGAGTGCCTGATGAACTATGGACGGAGGTTCGTGATATTGTACAGGAGACAGGGATCAAGACCATCCCTGTGGAAAAGAAATGAAAAAAAGCAAAATGGCTGTTTGAGGAGGCCTTACAAATAGCTGTGAAAAGAAGAGAAGCAAAAAAAAAAGGAGAAAAGGAAAGATACAAGCATCTGAATGCAGAGTTCCAAAGAATAGCAAGGAGAGATAAAAAAGCCTTCCTCAGCGATCAATGCAAAGAAATAGAGGGAAACAACAGAATGGGAAAGACTAGAGATCTCTTCAAGAAAATTAGAGATACCAAGGGAACATTTCATGCAAAGATGGGCTCAATAAAGGACAGAAATGATATGGACCTAACAGAAGCAGAAGATACTAAGAAGACGTGGCAAGAATACACAGAAGAACTGTACAAAAAAGATCTTCACGACCGAGATAATCACGATGGTGTGATCACTCACCTAGTGCCAGACATCTTGGAATGTGAAGTCAAGTGGACCTTAGAAAGCATCACTACGAACAAAGCTAGTGGAGGTGATGGAATTCCAGTTGAGCTATCTATCATGGTTCATTTTATCAACTTCTGGAAGGACAGAAGTTGAAGGTGACATCAGCTTTCTCCTTAGGTGTGTTCAGGCAAATTGTACAGGTCCTTTTATTTTTGTGGTGAAAGGCTGGGGGGTTGAAGAGGGAATTGGGGCAGGGCCTGTGTGACTCTCAGGTCGTGGATGACTTTCAGCACCTGCAGGCCTCTGAGTTGTCTGTGTCTGGCCGGGGTGATTATGAGGAACTGAGATCCCTGTGCGCAGCTGACTCAAAGGAGGTCCTCACTCAGCCCCACTCCTTAAGGTCTTTAAGACAGAGTAAGGGTCTCTTCCTGGGGTTCCCAGTGTGGAGGGGGGAGAGGAGGCACTGCTCAGTTGGTGAGGTCAAGCTGGAGAGGGTGAGGGAGGCATGGAGAACTTCACCATCATCCTGGGGGAGAAAGAAATGGGAGGGGTGAGACAGCAGAGGGAAAGGGGTCCCATCTCAGAGCCACGATCCCACAACTGATGCCCCACTGACACCACAGTCCCTCTGTCCATCCATCCCACCTCCTCCAAACTTCCCTCTCATCCTTTCAGGCCCTAACTGGAGCTGCTTATGTTATTGTTGTGTTCTGGTTTTATAATGTTGTCTTAGAAAAAAACTCAAGATGTACTGGAACCAGGTGATCAGGCAGCCAGGGTAGAGAAATGGTCAGGGGCTCCAGCAGTGAGGTCATCTCTAGGTCAGGACCAGGGTCTCAGGGGAGGGTGGGTGAGGCAGGGGACAGGGGAGGATGCTGAGGGCACCTGTGTGGGGAGGGGGTGTGGGGAGGAGAAGGAAGGCCCAGGTGAGAGTGGGGACGGTGGCGGCAGGACTTACCTTCATTCCCGGTGTTCTCGTAATTCTCTTCCGTGTTTCTGAAGGACTCCCTGAGCGGGAACAGGAGGGCAGTGATGTGTCAGAGTCTAGGCAGAAAAGAGCTACCACCTGCCTCGGGCTGCTCCTCTCACTGGAGGCTCTGTGACCTGCCCGGTCACACTCGGAGACGAAGGCAGAGGTTTGAGGCTCTCAGACGGAGGCTGTCTGGACGGGGATGAGGGGCTGTTTGCAGTGTAGCCCCGTCCCTGAGAGCTGACTGGGGTGGACTCTTGCAGAGAAGCGGCTTTACTGAGGGGAGCAGGGAGGAGAAGCAGGAGGGGGTGCCCGCCCTCTGTGGCAGCGCCTGGGTCCAAACCGGAGCGTGAGAACCAGGGAGCTTCTCTCTGGTCCCCTGGGTGGTGCTCAGGCCTTGGTCCCTGAGGAAACGCCATCTGGGGAGGGTCCAGGGAGGACACTGTCAAGAGTCAGGAAGGCAAGAAAGGAGGGAGGGGCTGTGAGAAGGAAAAGCCTGGATGTGGCAGAGAGGATGAGAAAGGAAAGCGGTGGGCGGTGAGGAGAGGGAGCCAGGCTGGGGGCCGCGAGGGAAGCCGCTCTGAGGAGAGACAGGGCGGAGCAGCCAGAGGCCCCGTGTCACAGGGCAAAGGACAGACTGGATGAGGAGCAAGAAAGGGGACAGAACGTGGAGCAGGCGGGTGTGTTCTGGAGGGACGGTGTTCAAGGGGGAGACAAACCTGGATGAACAGAGGGAGAGGCTGAGACCTGGGGATGGAAAGAGGAAAGGCGGGTGCCAGAGACAAAGGGAGACGTTCTGGGAGAGAGAGAAAGTGCTGGGCCATGGCTCTGACTGTTTAAGGATCGGGAGCCTCAGGAAGTGAAGAGCCTGGCCTGTGGGGACTTGGGAGGATGTGGATGGAGGCCCAGGAGGGGAGGCCCGTGAAAGGCTCCCTGGTGCTGCGCTCCGGAGGAAACTCCTTGCTCATAAAATAGCACCGCCCCCCACCCCCCCATACTGGAGGACAAGCGCTCACCTGGCTGGGGTCCTGCCTTCAGTCTGCACACCTGCAGGAGGACCAACAGCGAGTCACTGTGCCATCCACGGAGGCCTGCCTCCTCCCTGCTTCTCTGCCGGTCCCCTCCCTGGGAAGGGCCTGGGACTCAGAGCTGACCGCCCCTGCCCCCGTGGCACCCCGAGGCTGCCCGCACCTGTCCTGCCTTGTCTTCCACACCAGTCAGGAGAGCAGCTCTTCCCACACCCAGAGCACTGTCACTCTCTGACACGGTGGTTTTGACCTCCCCCGACTCATGCGACCTCAGGTCCACTCAGCCAAACCCTGGACTCATTTTCTTTCCTCTTCCTTTTCAATCACTGGGACTGAGAACTCTGACAGAGCAAACACTAGCATTTTTATGCTCAGCTATCTCTCCTTCCGGCTCTCTTCGGTCATCATCCCTCGGTACCTGTTCGTGACCTCGCTGCACTCCTGCCCTGATGATCCACTCTCTCTCAGGTTACCCAAGGCCCCCGCTGAGCCGTCTCCTCTCCACCTGCGCCTTCTCATGGGCTCCCTGACCCCCTGGGTCCCCCTGTGCTTCTGCCACACTTGCTGACACGTCTCCAATCGTGGATGCTCCCTGAGGCAGGGGATACCGTTTATTGCCCCATATCCACTCCTCCTTGTTCGGTTACAGAAACTTTTTATCTGGAGTGGCTGGGTGCGCCCCAACAGACAGATGTAGGATCTATAACTAAATCTAACCTATAAGGGACTTCCCGAATAGTCCAGTGGTTAAGAATCTGTCTTCCAATGCAAGGGACACAGGTTCAATCCCTGGGTGGCGGGGGTGGGGTGGGGTGGGGTGGGGTGGGGTGGGGTGGGGTGCAGGTAACCAAATTCCACAAGCTGCACAGGGCAACTAAGCCCGAGTGCCATGAGGAGAAAGCCTGTGGGCCACCACGAAGAACCTCCTCCCCCCACCCCCCAAAAAATGATAGCAACCATCATTTAAGTAAAAAAAGTTTTTAAATCTCACCAATAAGACATAAGGGGACGTTGTGGGTAGGACTTGACAAAGCCTCTTAAAAGGAGGACAGACAGCTGGGGAATAGTCTTTTTGTTCTTTCATCCTGATTGGATTCAGAAATAATGGCTGGAATTCTAGCAGCCATAATGAACAATGAGGCGGCCTTCGGGAGAGAAGCCAAAATGCAGAAAAGTGAACAGAAAGGTCGGAACCTCAGTGCTTATGGATGGCAGCTTCTGCCCCTGGCTCCACATTCTTTTATACAAGGGGAAAAAAGTAAACTCTGTGTTATTTAACTTAACCATTCCTTCTGGATTTTGGTGCTAACAGCTGTACGCAAATTCTAACCAGTAATTCCCAAACGTTTCTAAACCTGTATGCTGTAATGCTGCTGGGGGAAGACATAACTATGTGCAATGATGTTTTTACCCATTTGTGGATTCTCATCTGAGCTGATCCTCAAATATCATCTTGCATTTCCACAGTGACTATGTCACATTTTCTCTTCATCTCTGACCCTCATCCTCACTCTCAGGAGACAACCACTGTGGTTTTCACTCTGCAGAATTAAAAAACCAATTGGTATGTAGTTGAATTTATAAATATTTTTATTTATACCTTTGGATATTTTGTCATACTTAGGCCAGTCATCTTCAACTCATGGTTGTAAAAGTTTCACCTGCTTTCTACTAGCACTAGGGTTATTTTTTCCTCATTTATATCTTCAATTTTTGTGCAAATTATAAGGCGGGGAGCTAATATTATTCTTTCTCAGCTGTGACTCCATTATTCCAGAAATACTCATTCTTCCCCCTGGATTAGAAATGCTTCCTTTTAACCTGCTAAATTCCTGCATGTATTTCGATCTCTTTTTACCCTGCTTGTATCTGATTTTTCACTTTTATTCCGTTTGTTTACCTATATAATCCAGAATTACATAATTTTAATTGTTGTAGCTTAATTATTAAGTGCTCATGCTCATATAGTGCTTACTCTATAAGCAGAATCTCTTCTAAATGCCTTTTGTTTGTCATGACAACACCAGGGAAGTACTGTTGTCATTCCCATTTTACCGATCAGTATAGTTCAGGCTCACAGCAGTAGTATTAGTGTGCCAGAGCTTACCAGGCCAGAGTGTGAAGCAGGATTTGGCTGCAGGAATGCCCAATTCTGTGCTTTTCAAGCTCTGAGCTTTACAATCTGACAGGGCTCATCACTCTCTACAAATTTTAAAAATTATTCATGTATTTATTTTGCTGTGCCATGTCTTGTTGCAACAAATGGGATCTTTGTTTGTCATGCATGATCTTCCTTGTGATGCACTCACTGTCTAGCGGTGCGTGGGCCTCAGTAATTTTGGCCTGCAGGCTTAGTTGCTCTGTGGCATATGGGATCTTAGTTCTGCCACCAGGGATCAAACCTGCATCCCCGGCATTGCAAGGCAGATTCTTAACCACTGGACCACTAGGGAAGTTCCCATATTGCAAATTTAAAAATAATATTTCCAATCAGTTTTGGAGTTTGTTGTGGCATAAATAGTTAATGCCTCTCACCCTGTGGTCTCTTTCAGCTGTAAATGCACACATCCAAATTTCTGATGGGCATCTCTACTCAGATGCCACACAAACATAAACCATCCCAAACTCAAGAGTCATCTTCTCTCCCAATTATGGTCCTTGACCTCCTCTGCCCCCTAATTTACTTCGTGGCCTCACCATGGCCTCATTTGCCCAAGTTGGAAACATGGGACTTATTCCCACTCCTTCACCCTCACACCAATGCAATCACCAAGTCATGCTGGTTTTCTCTCTTAAACTTTTCCAGGATCTGGCCTCTCCCTCCACGCACACAGACACAGTAGGTCCACGAATGCCACCTGAGGAGGTCACTAAAAATGCAGATTCCCAAGCCCAGACCTCAGGTATGTCAGGAACTTGTATTTTAACTGAGCACCGCTGGTCATCTGGTGCAGTAGGTTCTGAGAAACACTGAGCTGGGAATCTTGGCGAGAGGTTAGGGGTCCCGGACCACTTACCTTTGCTTCTCTTCCACCAGAGGTACACAGTCAGTCCTACGATTGGAATCTTGAGCAACACAATATTGGCCAGTGCCAACCCAACTATAGCTTCCATGGTTGGGGCCCACAGCTTGGAACTCTTTTTGCCCTCTGAGCCCCCGAGACCAGCTGTGGAGGTGGTGGTAGGATCCCAGGTGGTTGTCTTGCTGCCTGAAAAATAGGCAAATTCTTCACTAAATGGCTGGAGGTATCTGGGTGAAGCTGTCACATCTTGTTCCCTAGTTTGGGGAAAGTGGGGGTGGGGAGCAGGTCTCTGAAGCTCTCCCACAGGGAGTGGAGTAACAAGAGGTGACGCTGGAAGCTCTGAATCCTCTTCACTTCTTTTAAATCCTGACTCTACCACTGATCAGTGCTATGACCTCAGAACCTCATTTTACCACCTACCCATAGGTGAACTAAATCACAGGATAAAAAATTATTTTAACACATAACATGAAAATTACTATTTTAACCATATTTAACTGTATAGTTCAGTGGCATTAAGTACATTCACACTATTGCATAAGTCTCACCTCCATCCATCTCCTGAATTTTTCAAATTCAGGAAACTGAAGCTCTGTCCCCCTATTCCCCTTCCCCCCAGCCCCTGCCTCAGCAGTCTGCTTTCTGACTCTGTGAATATAACTGTTCTAGGGACCTCCTGTAAGTGGAATCAAACAGTATTTGTCTGTACCTAATGTATACTGGAATCCATTTCTAAGGTTAACTTAATTTCTAAGTCCTACCAATAGATTGTACCTCTTTTAATAGACAATTAAAAAATTACTCAATACCCCACTAAAGGGAAGAAAATCCCAAATTCCAATGAAGTCTTCTGGTTAGTGTGGACCAAATTCATGTCCACTCTTATTAGAAATTAATAATAAAAGTGTAAATACCATCCCTCAACTAAGACTTTCAAATTTAAAAATTATTTAGTTTTACTAACATATCAGATAAAAATGATAGGAATGCACGTTAAAAACCCTACAAAACTGAAGCTTCTATAAACTTTCATTATTTTAAATGTGAAGATGTTTTAAATGAATGAAAGATTAGCATCCAAGAAACAAGTAACAAAAACAGTGAGAAGGCAGCTCGAAGGACACTTGTAGTTTGAATGAAAACCTAGACTGGACACATATTTAAGGAAATAGGACAGCAGAAGGAATAAAAAATGCAGAGAAAAACAAACCAGAAAGCAGACAAGACTCATAAATCTAACAGTGTCAAAAGGGTATTGAACTCATACATGCATTGAGAAAATCATTGAGAAACCTACAAAGCTCTGTGAAATGGCAGATTTTCTGAGACAAACACAAATTGAAAAAAATTAAAAAGTAGTAAACTTTAATGGGCAGACAAAGAAGAAATTGAGGACAGTTTTAAAGAACAACCTTTTGTAGGGATTTCAAGCTCAGAAGGTGTAATGGCTAAATTCTTGTGAAAATTCAAGGAGTGGATAATTCCCAGACAGAAGGTTCCAGAATATAGAAATACAGAAAATGATGCAATTCTAATTCCAAAACTTCCAGATGTACAGGCTGGGTTTTGAGGAGGCAGATCATGGAAAAAGCAAGGGAGTCCCAGAAAGACAGCTTCTTCAGGTTCATTGACTACACTAAAGCCTTTGACTGTGTGGATCACAACTAACTGTGGAAAATTCTTAAAGAGATGGGAGTTCCAGACCACCTTGCTTGTCTCTCAGAAACCTGTGTGCGGGTCAAGAAGCAACAGTTAGAACCTGACATGGAACAAATGGACTGGTTTGGAAAAACTGGAAAGGAGCACGACAAGGTTATGTAGTGTTATCCTCCTTATTTAACTTCTATGCAGAGTACATCATACGAAATGCTGGGCTGGATGAAGCACAAGCTGGAATCAAGATTTCTGGGAGAAATATCAACAACCTCAGATGTGCAGATACTATCACTCTAATGGCATTAAGTGCAGAGGAATTAAAGAGACTCTTAATGAGGACGAACGAAAGACAAGAAGGAAAAAGCTGGCTTGAAACTCAATATTAAAAAATCTAAGATCATGGCATCTGGTCCCATCACTTCATGGCAAACAAAAGGAGAAAAAATGCAGGATACAGCATGCTTGGGGCTGGTGCAGGGGGATGACCGAGAGAGATGTTATGGGGAGGGAGGAGGGACGGGGGTTCATGTTTGGGAATGCATGTACACCCGTGGTGGATTCATGTCAATGTATGGCAAAACCAATACAGTATTGTAAAGTAAAATAGAGTAAAAATAAAAATTAAAAAAAAAATGAAAAACTGAAAGCAGTGATAGATTTTATTTTCCTGGGCTCCAAAATCACTGTGGATGGTGACTGCAGCCATGAAATGAAGTTTCCTTCCTTGCTCCTTGGAAGGATAGTTATGACAAACCTAGACAGCATATTAAAAAGCAGAGATGTCACTTTGCTGACAAAGGTCCATATGGTCAAAGCTATGATTTTTCCAGTAGTCATGTACAGATATGAGAGCTGGATAATAAAGTAGGCTGAACAATGAACAATTGACACTTTTGAACTGTGGTGTTGGAGAAGACTCTTGAGAGTCCCTTGGACTGCAAGGAGATCAAACCAGTCAGTCCTAAAGGAAATGAAGCCTGAATATTTGTTGTAAGGACTGATGCTTAAGTTGAAGCTCCAATACTTTGGGCACCTCACCTGATGTGAAGACCCAACTCACTGGAAAAGACCCTGGCGCTGGGAAAGATTGAAGGCAGAAGGAGATAGGGGTGGCAGAGGATAAAATGGCTAGATAGCATGAGTGACTCAATGGACAGGAATCTGAGCAAACTCTGGGAGATAGTGGAGGATGGGGGAATCTGGCTTGCTACAGTCCATGAGGTTGAAAAGAGTCAGACCTGACTTAGTTACTGGACAGCAACAAAAACATAAACCTTATGCTAATCTGCAATCATAATCTGGACTGCTTCATACCCTCCTTCAGGGATATTCCGTTCAGCTCAGTTGCTCAGTCTTGTCTGACTCGGCGACCCCATGGACTGCAGCACACCAGGCTTCCCTGTCCATCAGCAACTCCCGGAGCTTACTCAAACTCATGTCCATCGAGTCGGTGATGCCATCAAACCATCTCATCCTCTGTCATCCCCTTCTCCTCCTGCTTTCAATCTTTCCCAGCAGGGATATTAGGAGTTCACATTTATGACCCTTTAAGGGGGTTTGTAGCGTGAACTGCTTTCCTCCTGGTTGTCCCCATTGCTGGCTTAGGGTTTAAATCCTGTGATCTCCTGAGTGAGTTACATACATCTATTTCCAGCTTCCCCAATTTTGTTTTTGTCCTCCTAGATCACAAATTTTTTTGTTGTTGCTGGTTTTTGTCTTAAAAACTCCCTTCACTGTCATTCACTAAATTTTGAGAGGGAGTGGAGATAAACATGTGCATATAACTCTCCATCTTTGTCAAAACTCATGCTTTACTTTTACAACTTAAATTATAAAAAGTAAACATTCAAAAGATAATGTTACACACTAATAATAAAAGCAAAGAATGGAGAGGAAGTTAGGGAATTAGAAAAGGAAGAAGAGAGATCTAAGGAGGCCAAAAACCTCTCAGAAAAGGTCATTTAAGGAAATATGGAGGAGACACAGGAAATATTAATCCAAAGCTGTCTCGGTGAATTCAGATTCTGAGTCACTATCTGTCTGCTTCCAAATCAGCATAGTGGTCAAGAAGGGGCAGTCGTGTTCCAAGGGAGGAATCAGAGAGAGTGCCCTTCCCAGCCCAGAGCCATCATCCCTTGTGGACACTGTTTAGAATTTCCAGCACAAGTGATTATATAAAGCAAACTATCTTTGTCAATCACTAGTTTTCTAAAAAGTTATAGACAACAACCCCCTTACTGCCTGTGACTGTCAGAGAGAACCCACCCCCGTTGCTCTGGAGACAAATAAATTGAGGTTCAAGTTCCGATGGCCCATTGAGTGACAGAGGGAGATCTGTTAATGCAACTCGTCCACTGTTAGGTTAAAAATACTCAAGACAACGAGATGACAGGTCAGTAGGTGAGGTTGAGAGGCTCACGGTTTAGAGAATAGGTTCTGGGATTAAACTGGGGTCAAACCCCACCCGCACCAGGAGTGACTTGGGGCAGGTGTTTGCTGTGCGAGCCTCGGTTCCCCTTCCTGTGATGGGAGGACAGCAGCAGGACCGCTGTACTGGGGGTCGTGGGGAAGGTCAGCTGGGGCGATGCTGCCAAGGTGCCCCCCCCGGGATGCAGGGCACAGTCAGGGGAGCTGCTGGGCCTGCTGCCTCATCATGACCAGGACAGAGGGGCACGGTCAGGGTGGACACAGGGACAGGGTGACTGGAACCACATGGGGGGATGCTGGTGGGGAGAGAGGGAAGGAGGTAAAGGGGATGGAAGGAGGGAAAAGGAGATGGAAAGCGAGGCGAGATGAACTGAGGGAAGGATGGTTGAACTGATGTCCTGGGGTTCAGAGCAGAGAAGGAAGGGGAGATGGGAAAACAGGTGATGGGGACACAGGGCCTCTCAGCACCTGCTGTGTGTGGGCTGAGCTCATGGCTGTGGGGGGACAGACATGGGGTAGCTGTGGCTCCACACAGGACTCAGGACAAAGGGGAAGAGCCACACCCCGAGGATGTCAAGTCACCTGGAGGACGTGGGATGAGGGCAGGGGGCCAGGTGCAGCCCAGCTTGGAGCAGGAAGGGAGGACAGCTGGGAGCACAGAGGGTGTGGGGGCCTGGGGTGGGGGAGGGGCTGGATCTGGAGAGATGGGGTTTTGGGGAAGATTAAGGTGAAAAGGGTAAAGTTGGCAGAGCCCTAGGGAGGAGTAGGGGGTGGGCAGGGAGAAGAGTTTGAGAGAGGAGAGTCAGGAAGAGAGTGCCTGAGTCAGGCCTGGGGCCCAAGGCATCAGTGGCCTCCAAGAGCCTCAGGCAGGACAGCTGGACTCACGGGGGGTGATGGTGAGTTTGGTCCCCTCGATGGACTGCCACATCTGCTTGCCGTATTTCAGTGTGACCAACTGCACCCGGCAGAAGTACACAGACTGGTCCTCCCTCCGCAGGTTTGAGATCCGGAGGGAGCCGTTCTTCTCAGGTTCTGTCCAGTTCAGGGAGAGCCGGTTCTTAAAATTATTATGGATGAACTTAGGGGTCGTGTTGTAGATGAACTCCCCAAGGAAGTGTTCCCATCTCCAGGATATTTTCATGTTGGGAACCTTGGCTAATTCCCAGGAGTGAGAGAAGGAGAAGGGGATGAGGATGGAGCCACCCTCGGGGGCTGAGAGATCCGCTGGTTGCTTCATCTCAGGGTGAGGCTCTGAATTTCTTTGTGCCCAGTGACCTAGAGGAGGGAGGGAGAGACTCTGAAGCCACGAGGAGAGACACAGAAGGTGACCCCAGACCACTGGGCACCCTCACCTGCAGGGGCACATGTGACGGGGTAGGACTGGCCCTCTGGCCTGCGTGATCCCCTCTCCAGGCTTGGGGCAGGCAGGAGGGTGAAGGGTTGGGGACCCAGCACTGTGGGAGCCGCCCTTTGTTTGTTGGGGGTGGGAGGCCAGGCCGGCTACCCCAGGGGACCCTTCTACACACACCCAGCCACAGCCCCTCCCTGGGGTCCCTGGCAGAGCAGGACAGTTCCGGCCACTCACCAGCCCACAGAGACGCCAGCAGCAGCAGCAGGGGCAGCAGCAGGGGCAGCAGCAGGGGCAGCCCCATGGCCTTGCCCTCCTCCCGGGTGAAAAGACAGGCAGCGCCCTCAAGGCCAGACGGGAGGCCTTGGGGGGCCCCTGGGGGAGTCTCAGCACCGGGAGTGAGGACCAGGCTCCTTCAGAGGACGGAGGAGGGTGGGGGCCTTCCCCAAACCTGCCCACCCCGACAGTGACGGGCACTTCCTTTATCAGCCTGGCTTCTTCTTTTCCTTTATTGCAAAAGGGCCTCCCTGTGGTCAGTGCACAGGGAGCCATGATCTGGGGCTCCCCGCCCCCGTCTTCACGCTGAGGGGCTGGTCCTGACCTGCGCCCGCTGGGCCTCCTCCCCCTCAGCTCCTGCCTCCCCGCCCTCACAGCTCCCTGGCAGTCGGTCTCTGTGTCTCTCCTTGTCTCTGCTTCTCTGAGTGTCTCTCCTCCCAGGGGAAGGGGCGGCAGCAGGACCAGCTGAGGCTCCTTCAGGGAGAGGTGGGGGCCGAGTCCCTGCCCAGCTTCAGCCCCTCGGGTAGGAGCAGGGGGGAGGCGCTGGTGGTCAAGCTCAGCCCGCCTCAGACACGGGGCGCCAGCCCGCTCTGGGCCCCTCTCCCTCCAGGCAGGGGCTCCCCTGCAGTGTCTCCCCGCTCAGTCTTCAGGCAGAACCAAGGCCCACCAGGCCCCTCCCACCCTGGTGTTCCCTGTGTGCCGTCTCACACTGCCCCTGAGGGGAGAAGTCATGGGTCATCCTGGTAACAGTCCCTGGGATCATCTCTGAGGGAGACACTGCCAGCTGTGACTGGTGGTGGGTGGGGTGAGAGACTGGGGGCTGGTGATCTTGGTGACCCCAGGGCTGCCTGTGAAGGAGGCTCCGCTCATCACCTCCATGATGAGCTTGGCATTGCGTACTGAACGGACCATGGTGGTGGGAAGACACAGTTTTGACTTCCTTTCTCCTTTTCTCAGTTCCCCCCATGCCGTCCTAGTAGATTTTTCCACGCTTCTCTCGTGGCCAGCCAGGTAGCAGTGCTATCTCTATGTACCTGTGTTTCCAGGCGCAAGAGGACAGATTCTGCGCTTCCATGGAACCCTCTTATCTGACTCAGCCCTAAACATGCTTTTTCTCACTTCCAGCTTTAGGACATTCTTTGGTGGATGCATCCTTATGTCCCTTTTATCCCTGGGGGAAACTGAGACACAGACCTTAATGTCATAGAGAGTCCCCAACTCTCCCATTCCTATCGGGGGAAGGGAAGATGAATTCCTGTTATCAATTCAACCCAAACATCTTCAAGATCCACAGAGAGGTCACCTTGACGGCTCTTGCTTCCTCCAGGACTGGACTTGAACCACACTCATGTCTATCTGCCTTGTGAACTTGGCTCTTACCCAAGACTGCCCCTCCCTCATCAATCACCCCCAGTTAACCTCCCTCATGTCCCCTTCCTCCCACAGCCCAGGCTAGAGGGGGTCATTCATCGTGCTCTATTCAGCTGGCCACTTCTCAGGGTCTGGGGAAACAAAGGCAGAAGGGATGTGAGCAAGGTCCGGGCCCGGGCAAGGCAGGACACACGAGGCACAGAAAGATGACAAGAGGTTCTCGGAAGGACAGGGATGGAGGAGAGAGGAGGGTCAGGTCTTGGTCCCTACTCTTTCCCATGGACGGTCTGTGGGCCTCTGCTGACATCAGCACCCTTTATTTCCTCTTTTTTTTCCCTGGGGAAGGGGCCCAGAGAAGGCTTGTCCTGCCTTGGTTGGGTGCAGTGAGCCCTCCAGGACCTAGAGTCCAGCTGGGAAGGGAAGACCCACAGCATGAAACAAGCAGAGGGAGACCCAGGCCCCACAAAGTTAATGTCGAAACAGGCAGGAATGGCATCTCCCACTTACTGTGTGCTGGGTGCCTTGTACTCACATTGACTGTGTTTTCTTATTCACTGTGTTCCTGATGCTCTGACATCTGGGGCCTCAGTGACCAGGGAGAGACTGTCCCTGCCAGGGCTGCCAGTTCTTAGAAGAGCAATGGACGTGCCCAGGAGCTCACCTGTCAAATACAAACCAACAAGTCCAGAGCCCATGCTTCCCACCACTTCCTCCATTTGGCTCTTATGCTCCGTGAGGCCCATATTCTTCTGCCTTATTCACTCCAGGGCCAGGTACCAGGTTACCAGTGAGAGCCCCTAATCCCCAGAGCCTGCAGACGTTGTTCAAACCAGCCAATCCTAAATCTCCCTGCCCACCCTTGCCTGTCTTTCTCAAAGAGCCTACAGCAAAGGCTCCTGCCCATGATTCCCCCTTCCTCTCTCTGCTTCCTGACTGATCCTGCTGCTTCCATGCATTGAGTGATGGGCATCTCATTTTTAAGGAGTTGCGAATATAAACTGCTTCCTTCATAACAGTTATTTGTGTGCTTGTCTTAGCATACCTTTTTAAAACAGATCCAGGTTTTATTTTAAAATATAAAAATATTTTATATTAGTATTTTAATAATATCAATGTAAGTCCTAAAATTATACAACTGAAGAAAAAGAAAACAGGAGAAAGTCATTGAGATCTTGGGTTAGGCAAAGATTTCTTATATTCAAGGCCCAAAGTATGACCCATAAAAGAAAATATTTAAGAACTAGAGTTTATCAAAATGAACAACTTCTCTTAACTCTCCCACCAACCCCAGGAGGTAGGCAGGGTCTATTTTGATCCTCATTTTGTGCAGGAAGAAACTTGGGCCCCAGGTGAGACTATGAGATTCAACCGAAGTCACACTGCAAGTGAATGTCGGTGGTGGCGTTGGGTCTGAACCCAGAGCCCATGCTCCCGACCACTTCCCCATGCAGTGACAAAGATCAGCAGTCCTCTGGCCACATTAACAACCAACGCTTCCCTTTTCTGTATTGTCTTCCTGCTACACACGGAGATGCTTGAGGATATAATGGGACAGTGGCTCAGGGGGCTTTGGGTCCTTGTCACCCAGCACAGGGTGTGGGGTAGTTGGTGCTGACCTAAAGTTTATGGAAAGAAGGAGAGATCTTTAAAGGACGGGTATCAGTGTGATGATCCATGTAGCTATCCAGGCCGTGTGCAGAGCCCTCTGTGTTATCCTGTCCTCACTGGGCCCCGCCCAGGGAGGTCCTGTTACTACCCCCACTTTGCAGATGAGAAAACAGAAGCTCGGAGGAGGGAAGTCCTCTGCCCCGCAGTTGGCTCCAGAGCCTGCATCTGCGGTTCCTGCCTCTGCCACATTCACGAGGTTCATCTTTGTGTGACTAGGTTTCCTCACGTCACTAGGATGCGTTTCAGCTCCTGATCCACCTGACAAATGCTGCTTGGGCTTCCAGGAGATGAGAACAGAGGGCAAAGAACTGGGGAGTACAGGCTGACCCCTGACCTTGCTGAGCTTCCGGGCTGGGAGAAGTGAAGGACAATCACAAGAGTGGGACCAGGGGATTGTTGTCTGCACTTCCCCTCAGAGCAGTGTGCTGGTGAGTGTTCGCCAGTTTTCAGAAAAGGTGTCCTGATTTGTAGGCTCTTACAGTTTCCATGTGTAAATACTCCCACAGAGTCAACTTAACTATTGTGTGGACTGTGTCCCCCCTACCCCAAATTCATATGTTGAACCCCTAACCCGTCTGTGTGTATTTGGAAAGGAGGGCCCTAAAGAAATACTGGAGGTTGAATAAGGTCATAAGGAGGGGGCCCCGGCCCAATAGGGTCAGTGTCCTCATCAGAAGTGAGCCCAGAGCAGCCCCTACACTCAGGCCATGTGAACACATGGCAAGAAGGTGGCCGCCTACACACCAAGGGGAAGAGGCCTCAGAGTGAGACCTGCCTTGTGAGCACCAGAGTCTTGGGCTTCCCACCCTCCAGAACTGTGGAAATCAATGTCTCGTTCTTAGCCACCCTGTCTGTGGCATTTTGCCCTGGCAGCCTAAGCAGGCAATACAGCCACCAACAGGAAGTCACTGAACGTGAGTCGGGAAGCAACGTGCAGTACGTGCCACGTGCAGCCTCCCACCACGCAGGTACAGTAAGTAGCGCAGCAACCTCGAAAGCATAGAAAGTAGAGGAATATGATGGAGTAAGTAGGCAGGGATGAGCGTCCCTCATTTTTAATACGATTTGTTTAATTGTAGGGCTTCCCAGGTGGCACTAGTGGTAAAGAACCCATCCGCCAGTGCGGGAGACTTAAGAGACGTGGGTTTGATCCCTGGGTCGGGAAGATCTCCTGGAGGAGGGCATGGCAACCCACTCCAGTATTCTTGCCTGGAGAATCTCATGGACAGAGGAGCCCGGTGGGCTACAGTCCATGGAGTCACAAAGAGTCGGACAGGACTGAACTGACTTAGCACATGAACACATTTAACTGTAAGTTCATATTTTTTCTTGATTAAGATTTTTAGTTATGTAAAATATACCTAGCATAAAATTTACCATTTTCACCATTTAAGTGGCATTAAGCCACGTTGTACAGGTACTAGTTAATTTTTAATAAGGCTGTGTTTAACAACTGGCTTTCAACATTCCCACAAATTTAATAATCAGCTCCAGCACATCCGTGTCAACGTGGTCTCCCCACCAATCCTCAGGTTGGTTGACAAATTTAGGATAAAAAGCCATGAAATTATCTTGTTTATGTGCATTTCAAAGAATTCAAATTTATGATGAATTATGATTGACATAAAAATCCTCTTTTTTCTTCCTCTTCCCGTTTTCTTCCTCCCTCTCTCCCAAACTCTCCTTCTTTCTTTATAATATCTTTTTAGTAAACTCTCATTCTGAACAGCTGAGTGAGAGTTGCTTACAAGGCCTGATTGGCAAATGGATCTCAGCCAAGGTCCTGGACCCCAGATATATTTCATCTCAGCCCACAAAATGTCGTGTTATTGCATGTCGCTGGCCCCTCATATTTTTCTGTTTTTGGTTTAAGACATCAGAAATTTGTTCTGTCACAATTCTGGAGGCCAGAATCCACAATCACAAGGCTAGCAGTGCCATATGCCTCCCAACAGCACATGGGAGGAAGATGCCTCCCAGCCTCTTTCAGCTGCTGGTTCTTCCAGCATCCTCAGCATTGCTCGGCTTGTAGACGCGTCGCTTCAATCTCTGTCTCCCACGCCTCTTTCTGGAAGTAGTAGTATTATTATTTGGCTGCTCTGTGTCTTTGGTGGGGTGCACAGGCGCTCCCTTGCTGCACGGGGGCTTTCTCTAGGCAGCGAGCAGGGGCTGCCCTCTAACTGCGGTGCACAGGCTTCTCAGGGCACTGGCTTCTCTGGACTGGAAGGTGCCCGGGTTTCAGGAGTTGCTGCCCTTGGGCTCTAGACGCGGGCTAAGTATTCGTGGCACTCAGGCTTGGTTCCCTCACGCCTGGTGGGCTCCTCCCGGACCAGGGACAGAGCCCGTGTCCCCTGCACTGGCAGGAGGACGCTTAACCAGTGGACCCCAGGGAAGTCCCCAGGTCTACTTGAGTGTTGCGACTGGGCTTCGCTGCGTTCCTGGTTCACAAAACTGGATCAATGGCTCCAGCGTGATCCTCTGAAGGGCAAATCGACATTGTGAGGAAAATAGTTAACACTGAACTGCAGACAACACAGGCGTGTGGAAGCTGAGGAGACCCGGGGGAGCGGGGAGGGAGTTTGCTTCTGCAGAGACGAGTGAGTGAGGGCAGCAACACCAAGGACCAAGGGGAGAAAGGCTTCTCCGAAGCCCAGGGATGGTGTCTGAACGTTGGGAGAGACCCGTGAAGTAGCGCCCGCGACACAGCTCTCGCTCCTCCCCCTCAGGATGCAGGTCCCGAGCAGACTTGCTGGACTGGCGTGGCCCACCGCCCTGTCTCTCAGCGTCCGCTGGTGGCTCAGTGGTAAGGAAGCCGCCTGCCCATGCAGGAGACGCAAGCTCGATCCCTGAGTCAGGAAGATCCCCCGGAAAAAGCAAGAGCAGCGCACTGCAGTATTCCTGCCTGGGAAATCCCACGGACAGAGGAGCCTGGCAGACTACCGTCCATGGGATCTCAGAAGAGTCAGACACAACTTCACAACTAAACAACAGCACCCTGCCCACCCCTTCTTCTCTAAGCACCCCTTTCTTCAGCTCTCTTCAGCTGCCTTCATCTGAGAGAGCCACCTGGTTCCAGCCAGGACGGCCCCCAACTTCATGACAGAGTCTGAATTCACCGTTGGCCAGCGTGTGGTAGGTAGAGAGAGAGGTGCTCCGATTTTTGTTTTATTTGTTGCTGAAAACCCCCGCTGCACGAGAGCACAATGTAGGCTGGGAGTGCAGGCAGGAAGGAAGGGGCTCTGGAGCCTCCTGAAGAAATGGCGGCTGTGTTTCTTCAGTCTCGGACCTGGAGCGCACGGTACGGCAAACGCAAACGCGCCCGACTGTGTGAGGGACAGCCCAGGATGCCGGCGGCGGAGCGCAGCGGGCGCTCTGCCCTGGGTCCTGCAACGCTCCAGTGCGGATGCTCCTGGTCACAGGCTTGCAGGGCTCTCTGCTCCCATCGGTGACTCAGGGAGCCAGGCTCCTTCCGCCTCACCTTCTCTGGTTCCTTCGCGTCCTCTCTGTTCACCTGGCAAATGGGGGACAGAGCTTGGAGGGCTGCTCGGGGGAGCCTGCACCGCTTCCTGTGGAGGTTACATACTTCCCTTCCTTCCACACTGCGTCAGCCAGGGATCAGACGCCTGACCCCACTCTGTGTGTAGAGAGGCTGGGAAATGTGTTTAGATGTGGGAACGGGATTAGGGTGAGGCAGGCGGAGCACTCACCCCAGACTGAGGGTTTCAGGGGATGCCAAAGAACTCAGTAGGCTTTGGGTGTCTTACTGATGCTTTCTTCCATTAAAGCCAGGGCTTCAAATTATAATAAATTCTGGTTTTGGTATAAATAGAAACTTGAAACTTAAAATAATGTGAGTTTTAATAGACCTTTTCAATTTTTCAATATTTTTTCAACTCTTTGGTATTCTGTTAAAAGTTATCCATTAAATATAGGTGATGGACTTCCCTGACTGCGCTGTGGTTAAGACTCCCTGCTTGCGATCCCTGGTTGGGGAACCAAGATCCCACCTGCCACGTGGTGTGTCCAAGACAATATTTTTTTAAAGCACATGAAAGCGTGTACCTCAAGGCCCACACTCCTGTGTGTCTGATAGGAAAGGGAGCTAGATCTTAAGGAACACATAAGAGTCTCTGCCAAACCCCCACACTTTATGACTATTCAAAGCAAAATTATAAAATTTGTTGGTGGGATTTTCCATGATTATAGGTTTAATACATATGATAATTACCACAAAAAGTGAATGGTAAAGAAAACTCTATGGTTGTGAGATGTCTTCGTGTCACTTAAAATTGTAAAATATTAATTTTAAGTAAACTAAAAAATTAAGTACATATTATCATCTTAGAGCCCAAAGTATTCTCATCCTTTACTTATTTCATCTTTCTCCTTTTTTATTTTTTGGCCTCGACACACCAAATGTGGGATCTTAGTTCCCTGTCCAGGGATCGAGCCTGCGCCCCATGCACTGGAAGCAGCCTTAACCGCTGGACTCTGCCACGGAAATCCCTCATGTTTCTTCTTTGATCACAAATGCCTTTAACTCAGGACACTTTCCTCTGCATACACGCTCATTGTGGGTAAGGTCTTGATGACATGTTGTCCTTCTTACTGCTTCCTGAGAGGTTTGTTATTTCCCTTTTAATTTCTTTTTAATCCCAGAGTTATTTAAGAGTGTGTCTCTTCATTTCCTGGCTTCCCTGGTGGCTCAGCAGTAGAGAATCCATCTTCCAAGGCAGGAGATTCAAGAGACATGGGTTTGATCCCTGGATCAGGAAGATCCTCTGGAAGAGGAAATGGCAACCCACTCCAGTATTCTTGCTTGGAAAATCCCATGGACAAAGGAGCCTGGCAGGCTACAGTCCATGGGGTTGCAAAAGAGTTGGACATGACTTGGTGAATAAACAATGAGAACAAAACAACTCTTCGTTTCCCAGTATATGTAGTTAAGATTTTTTGGTCCCATTAAAACAAAAAATCAGCCTCACGAATGGCGTATAGTTCTATGATTTTGGTATACTACATTATTAGGTTTTAATACTTGTGGTAAAATATACACAACATAAAATTTCACATTTTAACCCTTTTTTAGACTACAACTCAGTGGCATTCTTACACTCACAATGTTGTACAACCATCACCACTACCTCTTTACAAGTTTTCCATTACGCCATACAGAGACTTCCTTCTTTTGCATGTAGATATTCAGTTCTCCCAGCACCATTTATTAAAGAAAACGTGTGTAGTTTTTAGTAGTTGCTCTAGGATGATAATATGTGTGCTTAATTTTTCAGTTTAGTTAAAATTAAAAATATTTTAACATTTCAAGTGACATGAATACACCTCACAACCATGGAGTTTTCTTTACCATTCACTTTATGTGGTAATTATTATATGTATTATATCTATAATCACGGAAAATCCCACCAACAATGTTGTAGTTTTGCTTTCAATAGTCATATATATTTTAAAGAACTTAAGAGGAGAAAACCACCTCTTCTATTCACCTGGATAATTACCACTTTTGTCACCCAGGGATCTAGAATTGCACCAAGTTTCCCTGGAATTTCGTTTCCCTTCCCTGTGAAGAACTTCCTTTAGCATCTCTTTTAGGGCAGGTTTGCTGGCCATGAGTCCATTCAGTTTTTCTCTATTTGAGAGCACCTATTTCATCTTCATTACTGAAGGATGTTTTTCCTGGAGGTGGAATCTGGGTTGACAGCGCTTTTCATTTGCACTTTGAACATGCAGTTCTGCTGTCTTCTGTCCTCCACGGCTTCTGATGAGGAATCTGCGGTCATTTGAATCTGTCATACTGTGTGTAGTGCTTTGTGATTTTCTGGCAACTTGTAAGATTTCTCTGTCTTTAGTTTTCTCTGGTTTGATTATGATGTGTCTGAACATGGTTTTCTTTGAGTTTGTCCTCTCTGGAGTTCACCAAGCTTCTTACATCTTTAAATGGATCTCTTTCAAGCATTTGAGAAGTTTGCAGCCATTGTTTGTTCAAGTGTTTTCTTCTGCATTGATCGCTTTCTCCTCTGCTTCCAGAATTCCAGTGACACATGTGTCAGACCTTTGTATATTGTCCCTTAGGTCTATAGGCTCTGTTCATTTTTATAAATCTTATTTTTCCTGGCTGTTCAGGTTGGATAATTTCTTTTGATTTATTTTTAAGTTTACTGACTCTTTCCTCTATTATCCCCATTCTGCTACTGAACTCTTCCAGTTAGCTTTTTGTTCCAGCAAGATCCTGTTTGTCAACTTGAATGTTTTCATTTGGCTCTTACGGATTTTATTTTCTGCTGAGAATGTCTGTCTTTCTATTCATTTCAAGACTGTTCACCTTTATTTCGTAGAGCAAGGTTGTCATCGCTGTGTTAAAGTCTTTGTCTAGCAATTCCAACATCTGTGTCATCGAGGTGGGTGTGCCTTGTGGGTTGTTGAGATTTTTCTCTTTATTTCTACCTCCAGTAATTTTGCTTTATATCCTGGACATTGTAACTATTGTTCTATGAGATGCTGGGTCCTGTTACAATCTTTTGGAGAGTATTGATTTCTGTTTAAGCAATGAGTTGCCCTGAGTCTTCAGCCCAGAGTCCCAACATGCCTGCTGTGGGCTGTGGTTCCAAAGCCATTTCCATTTTCAAACACTTGGCTGTGGAGTTTGTCCTGTGTGTGCACCCACCCCCTTCCTCTCCTTCACCCACTTCCTCTCCTTCACCCCCTGCCCCTCCACTGCCCACGAGCCACCCTGGGACTGGGGTGGGGCTCTACATCACAGTTTAGTTCTCAAAGCCTTTAGTATGTTCTTTAGGATCAGTTCCATTGATGTTTATCTTGGGTGAGAACTTGGGACTCCATATGCAGCTGATGGAATCCCTCTTTCAAGCTTCTTCCTCTTAGAGATAGAAAGCCCAGATTTTAGCTTCCTCATCACTTCTTACATGCACTTTCTGTGACTGCATCTGCCTATCAGGGCAACAGTGAGAGGGAGGGGAGGGAGAAAAGCAAGGGAGTTCCTCTCAGGCTCCTTCAACCACAGGGTCTCCCTTTCTTAGTTTCTGTGGTCAGAGAGAAGAGTTGGGTTTTTTTTCTCTCTCTCTCTCCTAGTGTTTCTTTCTTTTATATATATATAAATTTATTTATTTTAAGTAGAGGCTAATTACTATACAATATTGTATTGGTTTTGCTGTACATTGACATGAATCCACCATGGGTGTACATGTGTTCCCCATCCTGAACCCCCCTCCCACCTCCCTCCCCATCCCATCCCTCTGGGTCATCCCAGTGCACCAGCCCTGAGCACCCTGTCTCATGCATCAAACCTGGACTGGCAATTCGTTTCACATATGATAATATACATATTTCAATGCCTTTCTCCCAAATCATCCCACCCTCGCCCTCCCCCACAGAGTCCAAAAGACTGTTCTATACATCTGTGTCTCTTTTGCTGTCTCGCATATAGGGTTATCATTACCATCTTTCTAAATTCCATATATATGCATTAGTATATTATATTGGTGTTTTTCTTTCTGGCTTACTTTTGTGTATAATACTCTGTATAATAGGCTCCAGTTTCATCCATCTCATTAGAACTGATTCAAATGTATTCTTTTTAATATCTGAGTAATAGTCCATCGTGTATATGTACCACAGCTTTCTTATCCATTCGTCTGCTGATGGACATCTAGGTTGCTTCCATGTCCTGGCTATTATAAACAGTGCTGTGATGAACACTGGGGTACATGTGTCTCTTTCAATTCTAGTTTCCTCAGTGTGTATGCCCAGCAGTGGTGAGATTGCTGGATCATAAGGCAGTTCTATTTCCAGTTTTTTAAGGAATCTCCACACTGTTCTCCATAGTGGCTGTACTAGTTTGCATTCCCACCAACAGTGTAAGAGGGTTCCCTTTTCTCCATACCCTTTCCAGCATTTATTGCTTATAGACTGTTGGATAGCAGCCATTCTGACTGGCATGAAATGGTACCTCACTGTGGTTTTGATTTGCATTTCTCTGATAATGAGTGATGTTGAGCATCTTTTCATGTGTTTGTTAGCCATCTGTATGTCTTCTTTGGAGAAATGTCTGTTTAGTTCTTTGGTTCATTTTTCGATTGGGTCGTTTATTTTTCTGGAATTGAGCTGCAGGAGTTGCTTGTATATTTTTGAGATTAATTATTTGTCAGTTGTTTCATTTGCTATTATTTTCTCCCATTCTGAAGGCTATCTTTTCACCTTGCTTATAGTTTCCTTTGTTGTGCAAAAGCTTTTAAGTTTAATTAGGTCCCATTTGTTTATGTTTGCTTTTATTTCCAATACTTTGGGAGGTGGGTCAGAGAAGATCCTGCTGTGGTTTATGTTGGAGAGTGTTTTGCCTATGTTTTCCTCTAGGAGTTTTATAGTTTCTGGTCTTACATTTAGATCTTTAATCCATTTTGAGTTTATTTTTGTGTATGGTGTTAGAAAGTGTTCTAGTTTCATTCTTTTAGAACTGGTTGACCAGTTTTCCCAGCACCACTTGTTAAAGAGATTGTCTTTTCTCCATTGTATATTCTTGCCTCCTTTGTCAAAGATAAGGTGTCCATAGGTGCATGGATTTATCTCTGGGCTTTTGATTTTGTTCCATTGATCTATATTTCTGTCTTTGTGCCAGTACCATACTGTCTTGATGACTGTGGCTTTGTACTAGAGCCTGAGGTCAGGCAGGTTGATTCCTCCAGCTCCATTCTTCTTTCTCAAGATTGCTTTGGCTATTTGAGGTTTTTTGTATTTTCATACAAATTATGAAATTATTTGTTCTATGAAAATTACCATTGGTAGCTTGATAGGGATTGCATTGAATCTACAGATTGCTTTGGATAGTATATTCATTTTCACTATATTGATTCTTCCAATCCATGAACATGGTATATTTCTCCATCTATTTGTGTCCTCTTTGATTTCTTTCACCAGTGTTTTATAGTTTTCTATATATAGGTCTTTTGTTTCTTTAGGTAGATATATTCCTAAGTGTTTTATTCTTTTCATTGCAATGGTGAATGGAATTGTTTCCTTAATTTCTCTTTCTGTTTTCTCATTGTTAGTGTATAGGAATGTAAGAGATTTCTGTATGTTAATTTTATATCCTGCAACTTTACTATATTCATTGATTAGCTCTAGTAATTTTCTGGTGGAGTCTTTAGGGTTTTCTATGTAGAGGATTATGTCATCTGCAAACAGTGAGAGTTTTACTTCTTCTTTTCCAGTCTGGATTCCTTTTATTTCTTTTTCTGCTCTGATTGCTGTGGCCAAAACTTCCAAAACTATATTGAATAGTAGTGGTAAGTGTGGGCACCCTTGTCTTGTTCCTGACTTTAGGGAAAATGCTTTCAATTTTTCACCATTAAGGATAGTGTTTGCTGTGGGTTTGTCATATATAGCTTATATTATGTTGAGGTATATTCCTTCTATTCCTGCTTTCTGGAGGGGTTTTTATCATAAATGGATGCTGAATTTTGACAAAGGCTTTCTCTGCATCTATTGAGATAATCATATGGTTTTTATCTTTCAATTTGTTAATGTGGTGTATTACATTGATTGATTTACGGATATTGAAAAATCCTGCATCCCTGGGATAAAGCCCACTTGGTCATGATGTATGATCTTTTTAATATGTTGTTGCATTCTGTTTGCTAGAATTTGTTAAGGATCTTTGCATCTATGTTCGTCAGTGATATTGGCCTGTAGTTTTCCTTTTTTGTGGCATCTTTGTCTGGTTTTTGTATTAGGGTGATGGTGGCCTCATAGAATGAGTTTGGAAGTTTACCTTCCTCTGCAATTTTCTGGAAGAGTTTGAGTAGGAACATGGCCCTGAGCTTCAATATACAGGCTGCCCAAAGTCACACCAAACCTACTGACATCTCAAACTCACTAGTGGACACTTCATTGCACTCCAGAGAGAAGAAATCAAGCTCCACTCACCAGAACACCGACACAAGCTTCCCTAACCAGGAAATCTTGACAAGCCACCCATCCAACCCCACCCACAGCAAGGAACCTCAACAATAAAGAGGAACCACAAACTGCAATAATAAGGAAAGGCCACCCCAAACACAGCAATGTAAACAAGAGGAAAAGGCAGAGAAATACTCAGCAGGTAAAGGAACAAGATAAATGCCCACCAAACCAAACAAAAGAGGAAGAGATAGGGAATCTACCTGATAAAGAATTCTGAATAATGACAGTGAAAATGATCCAAAATCTTGAAAACAAAATGGAGTTACAGATAAATAGCCTGGAGACAAGGATTGAGAAGATGCAAGAAATGTTTAACAAGAACCTAGAAGAAATTAAAAAGTCAATATATAATGAATAATGCATTAAATGAGATCAAAAACACTCTGGAGGGAACCAACAGTAGAATAACAGAGGCAGAAGATAGGATAAGTGAGGTGGAAGATATAATACTAGAAACAAATGAAGCAGAGAGGAAAAAAGAATTAAAAGAAATGAGGACAAACTCAGAGACCTCTGGGACGATGTTAAATGCCCCGACATTCAAATCATAGGAGCCCCAGAAGAAGACGACAAAAAGAAAGATCATGAGAAAATACTTGAGGAGATAATAGTTGAAAACTTCCTAAAATGGGAAAGGAAATAGTCACCCAAGTCCAAGAAACCCAGAGAGTCCCAAACAGAATAAACCCAAGGCAAAACACCCCAAGACACATATTAATCAAATTAACAAAGATCAAGCACAAAGAAGAAATAT
This sequence comes from Capra hircus, assembly GCF_001704415.2. Classification (NCBI taxonomy): domain Eukaryota; kingdom Metazoa; phylum Chordata; class Mammalia; order Artiodactyla; family Bovidae; genus Capra; species Capra hircus. The sequence continues at coordinate 37,164,574 of NC_030832.1, read as the reverse complement.
TAAAAGCAGCAAGGGAAAAACAGCAAATAACACACAAGGGGATTCCCATAAGGATAACAGCTGATCTTTCAATAGAAACTCTTCAGGCCAGAAGGGAATGGCAGGACATACTTAAAGTGATGAAAGTGAAAAACCTACAGCCCAGATTACTGTACCCAGCAAGGATCTCATTCAAATGCGAAGGAGAAACCAAAAGCTTTACAGACAAGCAAAAGCTGAGAGAATTTAGCACCACCAAACCAGCTCTCCAACAAATGCTAAAGGATCTTCTCTAGACAGGAAACACAGAAAGGGTGTATAAACTCAAACCCAAAACAACAAAGTAAATGGCAACGGGATCATACTTATCAATAATTACCTTAAATGTAAATGGGTTGAATGCCCCAACCAAAAGACAAAGACTGGCTGAGTGGATACAAAAACAAGACCCCTATATATGTTGTCTACAAGAGATCCACTTCAAAACAAGGGACACATACAGACTGAAAGTGAAGGGCTGGAAAAAGATATTCCACGCAAATAGAGACCAAAAGAAAGGAGGAGTAGTAATACTCATATCAGATAAAATAGACTTTAAAATAAAGGCTGTGAAAAGAGACAAAGAAGGACACTACATAATGATCAAAGGATTAATCCAAGAAGATATAACAATTATAAATATATATGCACCCAAAATAGGAACATTGCAATATGTAAGGCAAATGCTAACAAGTATGAAAGGGGAAATTAACAATAACACAATAATAGTGGGAGACTTTAATACCCCTCTCACACCTATGGATAGATCAACTAAACAGAAAATTAACAAAGAAACACAAACTTTCAATGATACAATAGACCAGTTAGACCTAATTGATATCTATAGGACATTTCACCCCAAAACAATGAATTTCACCTTTTTCTCAAGTGCACATGGAACCTTCTCCAGGATAGATCACATCCTGGGCCATAAATCTAGCCTTAGTAAATTCAAAAAAACTGAAATCATTCCAAGCATCTTTTCTGACCACCATGCAGTAAGATTAGATGTCAATTACAGGAGGAAAACTATTAAAAATTCCAACATATGGAGGCTGAACAACACACTGCTGAATAACCAAGAAATCACAGAAGAAATCCAAAAAGAAATCAAAATATGCATAGAAATGAATGACAATGAAAACACAGGAACCCAACACCTATGGGACACTGTAAAAGCAGTGCTAAGGGGAAGGCTCATAGCAATACAGGCTTACCTCAAGAAACAAGAAAAAATTCAAATAAATAACCTAATTCTACACCTAAAGCAACTAGAAAAGGAAGAAATGAAGAACTCCAGGGTTAGTAGAAGGAAAGAAATCTTAAAAATTAGGGCAAAAATAAGTGCAAAAGAAACAAGAGACCTTAGCAAAAATCAACAAAGCCAAAAGCTGGTTCTTTGAGAAGATAAATAAAATTGACAAACCATTAGCCAGACTCATCAAGAAACAAACGGAGAAGAATCAAATCAACACAATTAGAAATGAATATGGAGAGATCACAGACAACACAGAAATACAAAGGATCATAAGAGACTACTATCATCAACTATATGCCAATAAAATGGGCAACTTGGAAGAAATGGACAAATTCTTAGAAAAGTACAACTTTCCAAAACTGAACCAGGAAGTAATAGAAAATTTTAACAGACCCATCACAAGCATGAAAATTGAAACTGTAATCAGAAATCTACCAGCAAACAAAAGCCCAGGACCAGGTGGCTTCACAGCTGAATTCTACCAAAAATTTAGAGAAGAGTTAGCACCTATCCTTCTCCTAGTTTTTCTCACAGTGGTCACGGCTGCTCTGTGACTGGGTCGCCCTACTGCATGAGTATGCTTCTTTGGGTCTTACCCCAGGGCAGGGCAGTGTGCGATTACAAAAAAACCACGGTTCTCCTTCTAGTCTGTCTGTTGTAGTCCTCTGATCAGTAAAGGACGGTTTCTGTTGGAGTTTTTCTTCCTGTGTCTGCTGTGCAGTTCTGGGATTCAGGATGCTCTGAGTCTGGGATGAGAGACACGGGAAGATAAAACAAAACCAAACCAGAAACTCACCACCATACCTTTCCATGAGTTCTGATTTCTCTCTCCCAGTCTCCTGTAACTGATTTCCAGAGTCCTCCAATAATTTCATGTATTCTGTCCAAGGCTTTAGTGGTAACCTGGGGGAGAGACAGGGTCGAGTGTGTTTACTCACTTAACTAGACCTGGGACTCCTACCTTCGTATTTTCAATCACACAAATTAGATATCATGTTACCGTTTTATAAGCTCAGTATTACTTTTTATTTACCTGCATGCTAAGTAATATGCAGAGTACATCATGAGAAACGCTGGGTTGGAAGAAGCACAAGCTGGAATCAAGATTGCTGGAAGAAATATCAATAATCTCAGATATGCAGATGACACCACCATTATGGCAGAAAGTGAAGAGGAACTAAAAAGCCTCTTGATGAAAGTGAAAGAGGAGAGTGAAAAAGTTGGTTTAAAGCTCAACATTCAGAAAACTAAGATCATGGCATCTGGTCCCATCACTTCATGGCAAATAGACGGGGAAACAGTGGAAACAGCATCAGACTTTATTTTGGGGGGCTCCAAAATCACTGCAGATGGTGACTGCAGCCATGAAATCAAAAGATGCTTACTCCTTGGAAGGAAAGTTATGACCAACCTAGACAGCATATTCAAAAGCAGAGACATTCCTTTGCCAACAAAGGTCTGTCTAGTCAAGGCTATGGTTTTTCCAGTGGTCATGTATGGATGTGAGAGTTGGACTGTGAAGAAAGCTGAGAGCCAAAGAATTGATGCTTTTGAACTGTGGTGTTGGAGAAGACTCTTAAGAGTCCCTTGGACCGCAAGGAGATCCAACCAGTCCACTCTAAAGATCAGTCCTGGGTGTTCTTTGGAAGGACTGATGCTAAAGCTGAAACTCCAATACTTTGGCCACCTCATGTGAAGAGTTGACTCATTGGAAAAGACTCTGATGCTGGGAGGGATTGGGGGCAGGAGGAGAAGGGGACAACAGAGGATGAGATGGCTGGTTGGCATCACCAACTCGATGGACATGAGTTTGCGTGAACTTCGGGAGTTGGTGATGGACAGGAAGGCCTGGCGTGCTGTGATTCATGGGGTCACAAAGAGTTGGACACGACTGAGTGACTGAACTGAACTGAACTTGCTTCTTTTTTCTCACCATTCTCTTTTGTACCTCAGAGCTTACTTCTTTCTGTTGTTTCTTATTTTGTTTAGAAATATCTTTATTTTGCTAATGCTCTTAAAAATAGCTTATTTGGGTACATAATTCAAGGTTGGCATAGTTTTTTCTTTCCTCAACACTTCAAAGATAATTTTGCACTTTCTTTTGGGTTCCAGTGAGAAGTTAGTTGTCTGTGGTGCTTCTGTAGATACTGGGTTTATTTTGCCTATTATTAACATCTCCTCTTGGTCTTTGGTATTTTACCATTAAACTAGAATGTTTCTGGTTGTGACTTTTTAAATTTATTATGCTTGCAATTTATTGGGCTTCCTGAGTCAATACTAGAAAATCTATTGTCTCATCAAATACTGTTTATTTCCCAGTTTCTAGAGTCCATATTTCTGAGGTCGTGTTATTTGACACATCAGACCTTTTTCACTCTGTCTTTTGTTGTTGTTGTTCAGTTGCTAAGTTGTGTCTGACTCTTGCAATCCCATGGACTGCAGCACACCAGGCTTCCCTGTCTTTCACTATCTCCTGGAATTTGCTCAAACTCATGACCATTGAGTCAGTGATGTTATCCAACCATCTCATCCTCTGTTGCCCCTGGCTCATCCTGCCCTCACTCTTTCCCGCCATGAAGGTCTTTTCCAGTGAGTTGGCTCTTCCCATCAGGAAGTTCCAAGATTTTGGAGCTTTAGTATCAGTCCTTCCAGTGAATATTCGGGGTTGATTGCCTTTAGAATTGACTGGTTTGATCCCCTTGCTGTCCAAGGGACTCTCAAGAGTCTTCTCCAGCACCACAATTCAAAAGCATCAATTCTTTGACACTCAACCTTCTTTACGGTCCAATTATAACATCTCTACATGACTACTAGAAAAACCATAGCTTTTTATTTTATATTTGTCCTTTCTATTTGACTTTTTTTTTCCTTTGTATTTTCCTTCTCTGTGCATCCAGGCTGCCCTCTGACAATTTTGTCTCCCATTGTATTTAATTCGCCTATTATTATTTCAATTTTTATATTTTACATTTGAAGAGTTTCTATTTGTGCTTCCCCCCACCCCCAAACCTGCCTGGTCAGTTTTATATTCTCTCGTTTCATCATACTTCCAATATCTTATTTCTTCACACCTATTGATTTATGAACAGTGTCAGATAATACTAATATTAGCAGCCTTTAAAGGTCTAACTCTGCAGTTAATTGTTTCTGTAGTTCTTTTGCTCATGATCACTCATTTTGTTGTGTTTGATGATTTTTTAAATTTATATTTCATCTTACATTGAACTATTCCCTGTGAATTCTTTGAGACTTTGGTGTAAGTGCCCTCCTCCAGAGGTGATCTTTATTGACATCTGCTGGGTGCAAATGTACACCCATCTAGGGTCACTTTAAATGACATTTTGGCTTATATTTTTCAACAGCCATTGTAAATTTTGGCCTAACCCCCAACCCCACGACCCCCACAGTGGCTCCCAGGATGCTCTTCTCACCCACGGCGGAGCTGGCGTCCTCTGCAGAGGGACCTCCAGGGAACTCTTGGGTGCCTGCCCCAAGTGACCACTTCCCGGCGGGTGTCAGTAGCGCCACCTAGTGGTGCCCCACAGCTGGCTCTGGGCACCCGGTTCAAGATTCTTCTTAATTAGGTTGGTTGCAAAATAATTGTGATTTCAGACCTTAAATTCTAAATTACTATAACTAGGCTCAAACACATATTTATTAATCAAAATAGGAACCATTAAAATCAACACATTTTTGCCAACGAAAAATAAAGTGATTTATTCCTGTAGTGTAAAAATCAGTGCTTTGGGATTCAATGAACTCGAAATGTAAAGCATTTTCTGCCTCCTGCTGGTTGTGGAAGTGTTTTACCTGCAAAAAGTTGTCAAGATGCTTGAAGAAGTGGTAAATTGTTGGCAAGGGGTCAGGTGAGTATGACCGATGAGTCTAAACTTTGTAGCCCAGTTCATTCAAATTTTGAAGCATTGGTTGTGTGACTTGCGTGCGACATGTGGTCAGGCATTGTCATGGAGAATTGGGGCCATTCTGTTGACCAATGCTGGCTGCATTTATTGCAGTTTTCCATGCATCTCATCAATTTGTTGAGCATACTTCTCAGAGGTAATGGTTTCGCTCTGAATCAGAAAGCTATAGTGGATCAGACAGGCAGCAGCCCACCGTCAGTGACCATGACCTTTTCTTTTGGTGCAAGTTTAGCTTTGGGCAGTGATTCGTAGCTTCTTCTCAGTCCAGCTACTGAGCTGGTCATCACCAGCTGTGTAAGATCCACTTTTCAATGAAAAGGTCATGGTCACTGATGGTGGGCTGCTGCCTTTCTGATCCACTATAGCTTTCTGAATCAGAGCGAAACCATTACATCTGAGAGGTATGCTCAACTTCTGTTCAGCTCATGAGGCACGCACTTATTGAGCTTTTCCACTCTTCCAATTTGCTTCAAATGCAGAATGACCATAGAATGGTCCATGTCGAGTTCTTTGCCAACTTGTCATGTAGTTGTAAGAGGTAACTTTCAATGATTGCTCTAATTGGTCACTGTCAGCTTCCGATGGCTGGCCGCGACATGCTCCTCTTCCAGGTTCTGGTCTCCTTTGCAATACTTCTTGAACTACCACTGTGTTGTTCCTGAGCCAACTGCGTTGTTGATGTCGCGAGATGTCTCCACTGTTTTATGACCCATTTTGAACTCGAATAAGAAAATCGCTCAAATATGCTTTTTGTCTAACATCATATCCATAGTCTAAAATACATGTAAAATAAATAGCAATTAATTAGTCATTAGCAAAAAAATAAAGTGAGAAATGTGCATTAAAATAATGTACAACATAACCACGTTTACTTAAGAGTGTATTCCAATGGCAAATGGCAAATTTCACAATGCAAAAACCCCAATTACTTTTGTACCAACCTAAATACAATACTTTATGTCATTGTGTGATAACAATTTTAATCTTATTTCTATGTAAATGACTTGCTCTCACTTGGAAAATTCTTAAGAGTTTTCTTTGATGTGCTTATCTTTTGTTATAATGCATCTACATGTTTCTCTTACTTCTCCTAGTTGGTACTCAACAGGGCCTTGAAATCAAGTCATTTCTCTTTTTAATTAAGTAAAGTGACTTAAGTAAATTCTGGGAAATTAGGTTCTATATTTGTAATCACTCAGGGGAGCAGAGAGATGACATTCTCAAATGGAGGGATTGGAGGAGAGTTTAATAAGGGGATCATTTCCAAAGGAGTGGGAAGGATTATGGGATTCCGGCAGGGGAGGTGGAGCACATTGGATGGGCAAGGGTGGAGGCCCTGTTGCCCATATGCTTGAAGGAGCAAAGAGAGGGAACAGTTACCAGAACGGGCAATAAGTAGCCCCAGGTATAGTGAGAGGGACATTGGTGGAGGAGAACAGCAACCCAGGGTGATTCAGTGAGGAGGGTGGTCTTCTCCCCTTGATCAGCAGGCGCCTTCCACTGGCAGGTCCCAGTAGGAAGCCAGAGGGTGAGGGCACCTGGGTGACGTGGTCCACAGGAACGAGCCTCCTGGGGAGTGTAAGGTGGAAAAGTTGGGAGAGTGGATGGGTGGGAGAAGACGCAAATGGGAATCTTAGCATTTTTTTTTCCTCCTTAATTAAAGCAGTTTAATAGACTTTTTTTTTTTTTTTTTGGCTCTGCTGGGTCTTCATTGCTGCCTGGGCCTTTCTCTAGTTGCAGCAAGTGGGGGCTACTCTCTGGTTGCGGTGCTTGGGTTTCTTGAGGCTTCTTTTGTTGCAGAGCACAGGCTCTAGGGCGTGAAGGCTTCGGTAATTGTGGTTCCCGGGCTCTGGAGCACAGGTTCAATAGTTGTGGTGCACAGACTTAGTCACTTGGAGGCATGTGAGGATCTTCCTGGGTCAGGGATTGAACCCATGTCTCCTGCATTGGTTTGCGGATTCTTTGCCACTGAACCACCAGGGAAGCCCTTAATAGACTTCTTTAAAGAGCAGTTTTAGGTTTACCAAATATAGAGAGTTCTGAGCATGAGCCTCAACTTCCCCTGCTAAAAACTCTTTAAGGGTTTCCTATGACGCGAAAGACCAAACCTTTAAAGCCATGGCCTTCAGTGTCCGTGCTTGTCTCACCTTCCTCACCCCTCCCTTCATCTCCCCATCCTTCCCCTTGTTCTCTGGGTCCAGGCAGCCTGCTTTTCCACTTCTTCGCACTTTCATGCAGCTTCCTGCCACAAGGTTCTTGTCTGATGTTTGCATTACCTGAAATGCCTCTCCTCTCTAATCCACTTTCTCCTGTTACTAACTCCTGTGGTTTCTTTAGACCTTAACACAAATATCACCACCTCAGGGAAGTCTTCCTGATCCCCCAAATCCAATCAGTGTGCCTTGTTATGCACTTGGTGATGTACTTAACATTGACCGCAATTTACCTTTTTTTCCTTGAAGTATAGTTGGTTTACGTTATGTTAGTTTTTGGTGTACAGCAAAGTGATTCAGTTATACATATATTCTTTTTCAGATTCTTTTCCGTTATACTTTATTACAAGATTTTTTAAAAAAGTATCTGTGTATTTATTTCTGGCTGTGCTGGGTCTTTGTTGCTGCACGGACTTTCCTCTAGCTGCAGCAAATGGGGGGTACTCTCTAGCTGTGGTGCGTGGGCTTCTCATCATGGTGACTTCTCTTGTTGCTGAGCACAGGCTCTCCAACGCTCGGGCTTCAGTAGTTGCGGCATGTGAGCTCAGAAGCTACAGCCCCCTGGGCTCTAGAGCACAACAGGCTCAACAGTTGTGGCCCTTGGGCTTAGTTGCTCTGCAGCATGTGGGATCTTCCTGGCTCAAGGATCAAACCCGCGTCTCCTGCATCGGCAGGCAGGTTCTTTACCACTGAGCCAAGAGCGAAGCCCTAAAAGATGCTGGATTTAGTTCCCTGTGCTATGCTGTAAGCCCTTGTTGTTTATCTATTTTATACATAGTAGTTTGTATCTGCTAATTCGAAACTCCTAATTTATCCCTCCCTCCTCTTTTCCCTTTGGTAACCATAAGTTTGTTTTCTATGTCTGAGAATCTGTTTTTGTTCTGCAGACAAGTTCGTTTGCATCATCTTTTTAGAAACCACGTATAAGTAATATTATACACTGTCTGTCCGGGCCAGCTGCAGCGGGTGGGGGTGGGGCTGAAGGACCCACCATGAAGTGGTTGGGGGTTAGCGTTGCTTTGTTTCCTGTGGCCCCAAGACGTCTGCTCCCTCCCAGCACCATAACTGCATCTTAGGAGGTCAAGAAGAGAAAGAGAAAAGGGCAAAAGACTCTTCAGCCAAGACTCTCTGCCTGTTAAAGAGCTTTCCTGAAGCCCAACTCAGAAATGTCACTGGCTTGAAGTATGTCACATGGTTGTAACCCCTAGTTGTGAGGAAGTCTAGCAAATGCGGCTTTTACACCAAGTACTTTTCAGAGGGGATTCACGTGCAGACTTTATTTACTTTCAGGCCTCCATAACACACTAGGTTCATCTTACAGAAAATAAAAATATGTGAATTTATAAAATGATCTGAAAGAAGGAACATAATAATTGGATCAGAAATCAGTCACTAAGGAAACAACCGTAACAATGCTTAACTTTGGAAATGTAATTTTCCCTAATGTAATTAATTCTTGTTTATGATTCATGAACTGTTCCTTAATTTTCTGCTGCAATGCGATTCTGTACCATTCGTGTAACAAGCAGAAAACCTCCTAGCTACCCTGTGTGCATAGAGACTTTCAATAGATATTTCTGCAGTCAGTTTCATTTGCTTTGCCCAGGATTCGTTGGTTGACTGGCGATGCCTTGATTCATCACAGGGCAGATTCTCAGGAAGCTTTGATCATCCTTAATCAGATTCACACTGGGGCTATATGGACGCAGTGGCTCCACAGCAGAAATTTTAGTGAATGTAGGGGACTTCCCTGACGGTGCAGTGGTTAAGGCTCTGCGCTTCCGCTGCTGGGGATGTGGGTTTGAGCCCTGGTCATGGAACTAAGATCTGGAGAAGGAAATGGTAACCCACTCCAGTATTCTTGCCTAGAGGAGCCTATAGGCTACAGTCCATGGGGTCACAAAGAGTCAGACAGGACTGAGCGACTTCACTTTCACTTTCATGGAATTATGATCGCACATGCTGTGTGACGTAGCCAAAAAGACTTTTTTTAGTGAATTTACATTTGGGCTTAGTTGGGATCCATTTCTGTTTCTTTCTCTAATATTATAAAATGGGATCCATTTCTGTTTCTTTCTCTAATATTATAAAATGCCTAGACTTTAATGCTTAGGCAGGGGATGGGAGCCAGCACACCCTAGGGATTCTTCTGTAACCTGATTCTTCAACATTTCGTCCATATCTATTAGAAAACAGCGGCTGTATGGTTCACTGGAGCAACAAGAGTTATCAACACATCATCTACGGATTCCCTGTAAGGAAAACAGCATTCATCTTTCACCTGAGCATATCAGTTCACTCTCTGGATGGCAATCAAAGATTTCCTTGTTCATTTTTTGGTACTTTTTCAGTTTTTCTACAAAGAGCATATGTTACTATTTACAATTAGGCGACATATTTTATTTTACAAATCAATATATAAACGTCTCTATATAGAGAGTCAGGCTTTCCACTTGGGTGGCCTCTGATAACTGAAATGGAACCCATCTCCTATCTTTGCAAGGCTCCTTGACGCTCTAAACAGAAAGCCCCAAACGGACTGTCACAGTGCTCATGCTCACTGATGGAGCAGGCGCGGCTTCTGCCCCTGGACTCTCATCCCCTGCACGCGGCTTTTCACGTGGGGACAGAAGCTCTTAAGATGCATTGGAGGACTGCCAGGCTTCCTGCACTGAAAGGTGGTGAGAGAAGACATACCGACAGCTGAGGGGAAGGGCTTCCAGGCTTGATCATCATACCAGTTTCTTCATCCACAGCCCCAGGACTGGCAGGCGCGCTCAGGTGGGGCAGACATGGGAGAGCAGGAAGTCCACCTCGTTTCGGACGATGCACCTCCCCGGGTGGATGCTGTCAGGCAGGGCCAGGCTGGAGGTCATTTCCCAAGCATCCACAAAGGCCACACGGAGGTCGACAAAGGCAGCTCGGAGGAGCCGGTTCACCTGGAGGGTGAACCAGTCGCTGCCATACACGGACTTGTAGCCGGTGTTGGCCAGTTTGATGACCACCAGGGTGCCGGGCTCCCGGGCCAGCAGCGCAGCCACAGCAGCCCGGACCCCTGCCAGTCGTTGCACGAAGATGGACGGAGGGAAGGTGGTGAAGTGGGCACCCAGGCTCAGCACCACCACAGTGTGGGGGCCCCCAGCCAGGCCCCCCAGTTCCCGGACCACGGAGTGCAGGGCAGCCACAGGGGTGCGAAGAGAACGCAGGGGCCAGCTGTGCGTGCGCCAGTGCAGCACTATGGCCCGGGTGGTGTCCACGGCCATCAGCGGCCCCGTGTGATATGTGGCATGTAGATCCACCGGCTTCAGGGCTGCACGGAGGACAAGAGAGGAGGCTTAGGGGTGAATACAAGACCCTGCACCATCCTCCTGGATGGAATGCTAACGATAGCCCCCACTTCCCAGGACATAAACCTTCTCCCGCCAAGCTCTAGGGCTGCCCCCGGCTCAAGTTTTCAGGGTTGCCAAGGATCTCCCTATTATCCATCCAAACTCCTATTCAGTTTGCTTTTAATTCTCTGGCGTTTAATTCCCTATGCTGGTTGCCTTTCTTCTGAAACCTTCCTTTCTTGCCTCCTGTCACACTACATCATCCCACTTTTTCCCTCCCTTTCGGGTCAGAACACGCAGCTGAGTGAACACACTGGGTCTCCGGACCTTCTGGCCTGGCCTGAGCCTAGTCACCACTGGGAAAGTGCATAAACTGGGCAACCAGAATCTCTAGCCTGAGGCCAGTCTTTAGGATGAATCCAAGTGGGAGTGCTCAGTCAGAAAGCAGAGAGGGACAAGACACCGCAAAGAAGGAGACGGTTCCCAAAGAAAAGTCAATGGCACAAAATGCTCCAGGGGGCCGGGGAGCCCAAGAGCTAGGACTGGGTCCTCAGACTTGGTAGCCAGGAAGTCCCTGGCAGCATTCTAGCTCAGGGACAGCAGACCAGTGCTGCCCTGCCCCCTCGCGGGTGCTCACCGGGCACGGTGTCTCGCAGGTACTCCCACCACTGCCGGACCGTGGAGTCCCCCATCATGTGGACGACGTGGCCAGCCAGGCAGCGCAGGATGCTGTCGGCGGTGGAGAAGGAGCGACTGGAGCAGGAGAGTGAGTGCCACACATTTTGGTGGTAGAATCCAGAGGGCCTCGGGGCTGGGATCCCAGGGCGGCAGGGTTGCTCAGGCGACAGGACTGTAAGCCATTGTTCAGGAGTGAAACAATCAGCGAGAACACAGGAGGTTAAGGCCACGACCCTGAATCAGGGCTGCCCTTCCCGCCAGCCCCGGGGCCACTCACCCAGACTTCTGTTGTTCTCCTGAGCCACCCAGACTGGAGGAATGCCCTGAGGGAGGGTCTTGTTTGTCACATTCCTGGAGAGAAACCGGTGGGCAGAGGGGAGTGTGTGACGAGAAGGAATCCTGGACTAAGGTGAAGGAGGGGTCCTTGGAGGAAAGGAAGTTTTCAAGGGTGAAGGTCATCTGTCCAGTGTCAGGGCTCCTGGGACACAGCGCGTTAGGGCCCTGGGGAGGGACTGGAAACTGGAGGTCAGACATTTCAGGACCTCAGGGATTGCATCCGTGCAGAAAGCAGAATTATTTTAAAATGTACCCTGGGGACTTCCCTGGTGGTCCACGCTGCTCTCAGTGCAGGGGCTCAGGTCCGATCCCCGGACATACTGCACCTGACGATCCCATATGCTGCAACTAAGACCCAGCGCAGCCAAATACGTAAATACTTTCTAAAACGTTGTTGTAAAGAAAACACCTGACCTTGGGGTTGCAAATCCATGTCCACTACACACTCATGCGTGTGTGGTTGCCCGTTGAATGGCTGTCTTCGATGGGCACAGTGTTGGCTCCTGAGGGACAGGGCCCCGCTGCCCTGCTCTCCTGCCCAGGACCCCCAGGACCCTGGACAGTGTCTGGTACAGAGGTGGTTTCAGGGGTGCCGCTCAAAAGCAGCAAATGCCTGAGAGCAGGTTCTCAGAGCCAACAGGGCCTGCTGTGCTGTCCCTGATCTAAGCACACAGCATACAGCAACTTATTTGAACCTCACCACAACTCGACAGGGGAGGAACTAAAGTTATCCTCCTCTACCAGTGAGAGACTGGAGGTACAGACAGGTTAAGTAGCTTGCCAGAGATCCCATGAACAGAAGCTGGAGTATAGTAACAGGTGGAGCAGGAATTTGAACCCAGGCAGTCTCACTCCAGAGATGGCTGGTCTTTACCTCAAAAGACATCCTGAGATGGCTCCTGTATTGAATCTTAGACTTATTTCCCACTGATCAATGCAAAAAAGGATGTGTGGTTATTTTCTTCTGACCAAAGGGAATACAAAATTTGGTTTGGAACGAACCAGGTTTCCTGGTGCGGAATCCTAAATGCTGTGGTTGGTGGTGGTTTAGTCGCTAAGACGTGTCCGACTCTTGTGACCCCATGGACTGTAGCCCACCAGGCTCCTCTGTCCATGGGATTTTCCAGGCAAGAATACTGGAGTGGATTGCCATTTCCTTCTCCAGGGGATCTTCCCAACCCAGGAGTTGAACCCAAGTCTCCTGCATTGCAGGCAGATTCTTTACCAACTGAGCTATGAGGGAAGTCCCTAAATGCTGTGGGAAGTGACTAATCAATGCAGAGAGCCTCTGGCGATGGGTGTCTGGTGGAGCTGGCGCCTCGGGGGTCTCCAGCTCAGCTGCCTCAGGGCTTCAAGCCCACCTGCCTCTCCCGTCCTCATAGAGCCAGTGGGAACCTCCATGCTCCCTGGGCCTCAGAGCTGCACCTCCTCCCACCTGCCCACCTCCACCTCTCCCACAGCTCCTTCTCCCCCCTCCGCCTCCGGAGTGGGTGTCCCTCCCCACCTGCCCCACCGCCAACCATCCTCTGGGACCCTGTTTTTGTCTCCTTCCCCTACTCTCTCCCAGAGACCAGATGCCCAGCTGCTCCTATCTTAAATGCTTCTTTCCTCTCTGGGGTCTTTCTAGCCCAGTCCCAGCCTCGGATCCTGGGGGCAGAAGCCAGTCCAGTTTCACCGTCTCCTCCCCATCACTCCCAGTCTTGCCTGTCTCAGTTGTCCCCGGGACTGAGGACGATTTGCAGCTTTGATTTCACTTGGTTTCTAGGCTGCAACCTCTGCTCCACTCTCACTCAGTGGGCTCACATCCATCCCCTCTGCTCCCTGACCACACCTGCTGGTAACGGACACCTCTCCCTGCAGGCCATCAGCACGGCAGAGGGGCCAGGACACTGCTCTGTGGCAGGAGATCTGCAGGTCTCCTTCAAGCTTCAGCTCACCTGTCACTTGCTCTGACCATCCTACACCAGGTGGGGTACTCTGTTCTGTATCCTTAGACCCCTTACCCCTCAGTGCATGCTGAAGTTAAGAGCTCAGTCCAGTGCATGTTTTAAAAGGCCCTGTGTTCCCTCACTGAAAACTAGAGGGCAGGGATGCCAACCATTACATAAAAGTTTTCAGCACTTAGCATCAGACCTGGTATATAGTAGGTTCTCGCAAATATGTTTAATAGAAGTGAGTAGATGAATGATAAGGGTACGGACTCAGGCAGAATGACCACAGGGACTGGATTCAGGGGTCAGACATCCGGATGACACTGGGTCTCCTACCGTGCCAGCAGGGCCTCCTCATGTGGTGTGGTCACGTTCCAGTAGCGTCCACTTGAATGTCCTACCAGTGAGTCACAGGGCAGGGTCGGAGGTCGAGCACAGAACCAGAGCTCACCTGAATCTTCATCCCTGTAGTGACAGGTGCCCTCTTCCTCCCCAATTAACAGGGGGTTAACATTGCAAGTCACAGTTTCTTCGTATCCCGTGGGCCCCCGGAAATAGCCCGTGAAATCAACCGTGGCCCATTGGTCTCTCCAGATCCCCCGCAGAACCCCGACTGCCTCGCTGGAGTGGATCAGCCGCACTTGCACCTGGGCCTGCCCAGCCCAGAGCAGGGGGAGCGTCAGCAGGTACGTGCCGTTCTCCAGGTCCGTGACATCTCCAGGGACACCTGCCTTCAGGTCAGGACCCAGCAGCTGTGCCCGAAACAGATCCCCACCGTGGGCCTTGGGCCTGCCCTGGTGGTCTCTGGCGATGAGGATGGCCTCCAGGTAGCCTCCCAGGGTGTAGCTGGTCTGAGCAGGACTCCTCAGGTGGTAGGTGGAAGTCTGGGGGCTGGTGGAAGCCAGAAGGTCCCCCCCATCTCCTGGGGTCAGAGGCCAGTGCAGAAGATGGGTCAGGCCTGAGAACCCCTGGTGGAGAGAGCCAGAAGACTTGTGGGCAGGGCGGGGCCCTGGCGGCAGAGGGACAGCACGGTCAGGCCAGGAAACCCCGATGTAGAAGATCTGTGGGCAGAGAAAGAGGAGCCCATCAGTGGCCTGTGTCTCTTCTCCTTCTGGGAAGAAGTTCTCAGTTCACCAGACTTAGTGCCTGGTGGTCTCAGGCAGAAGTCCCACCTGCCCTGCTTCATGCTGCTCTGACCCGAAGCTGGTGTCTGAGCCACTATCACACACATCTGCAGACACCACCTCATGTTTATTTTGTATTTTTAAATAATTTTTATTGAAGTCTAGTTGATTTACAATGTTATATTAGTTTCAGATGTACAGCATGGTGATTCTATATATTTATAGATTATACTCCATTTAAAGTTATTATAGGGACTTCCCTCGT
This sequence comes from Capra hircus, assembly GCF_001704415.2. Lineage (NCBI taxonomy): Eukaryota > Metazoa > Chordata > Mammalia > Artiodactyla > Bovidae > Capra > Capra hircus. The sequence continues at coordinate 37,149,499 of NC_030832.1, read as the reverse complement.
GGTCCAGCGACTAAAGACTGCACTCCCGATGCAGGGGGCCTGGGTTCAATCCCTGGTCAAGGAACTAGATCCCACATGCTGCAACTAGGAGTTCACATACCTGTGATTAAAAGATCCTGCATGCTGCAACAAAGATTCAAGATCCTGCTTTTAGGGGGAAATTAGGATTTGTTAAAAAAAGAATGCAAAAGAAAAGATGACATGTAAAGGCTGTGATGAAGGAGAGGAAAATGGACTAATCTGAAAAGCATGGAAGAATATTAGAAACTTATTTGAAGCTTTTTGAAATGATTAGGGAACAGTAGAGAGGAAGATAACACCAGAAATAAACCCTCCTCTACAAAGAAAGATGTAACATAGAGAAATAACAAGTTACTCCAACCCTGGAAAATTCAAAAGCAGAAAAGCTTACGTGTTAGTTAGGAATTGCTTTTGGCTGGTAGTAACAGAGACTATAGGACTTCAGTGGTGTGAGCAAAGAAGGGCTTACTTTTCTCACAGTGAGTGTCCAGTTCAGTTTCTTAAGGAAGTCAGGGCAAGGTCTCTGTGATTCTCTTGGCATTTCTCTCATGGTCCCAAGAAGACTGCTGGAGCACCAGCCATCATATTTACTTTTGGAGCAGCAGGAAGAGGAAAAGCAGAGCACCAAAATAGCTTTCAAAATCCCACCCAACAACTTTTGTTTGTAAATCATTGGCCCCCTTGTACCTGCGATGGAGTCTGGATGTAGGGCCCTCCCCCTTTTCCCTGCTGGTAAGGAAGCATATCTCTAAATGCTAAAATGAGGCAAGAGCCGTGAAGCTACAAGATGTACTTTAGAGATCTGCTGAAAGTGAAATCAGTGGGGGCTGAGAGAGAAACTACAGCCAGGAGGCATGTTTCACGTGACAAAGCAATGCTCTGTCACGTGAAACATCGAAGAGAAGAAGAGGCCACAGCCTTTGAACCGGGCACAAAGGATGCCTACACACAAGGTACGGTAATATATTTGTCTCTGTTGCGCTATTTGCAGAACCCACACCTTATGCAGCAATTGAATGTCTGAACCATGGAAGTTGATGGGGAACAGGAAATCAAAATATTTTAAGCAGACATGACAGTAGGGGACGATGGGCCCCTCAAGTGATCTGATGATGAGGGTTTTGTTAATGCTCATTTCCACATTTTTCAAAAAGAAAGGAATGTCCCATACCCCATTCTCTTGTGAAGGAGGCAGCACACAGATGTGGGTTTCCTCTACGACTCTACACTCAGGAAACCATCACTCTCATTTCCAATGACATTTATTCATTTATTTGATTGCGCTGGGTCTTTGTTGCTGCACTCAGGCTTTCTCTAGTCGTGGCGAACAGGGGCTACTCTTCACTGCGGTGCACAGGCTTCTCGTCGCGGTGGTCTCTCTTGTTGCGGTGCACAGGCTTCTCGTCGCGGCGGTTTCCCTTGTTGCGGTGCACAGGCTTCTCGTCGCGGCGGTTTCTCTTGCTGCGGAGCACAGGCTCTGGGTGCACAGGCTTCATCAGTTGCAGCACGCGGGCTTCAGTAGTTGCGACTTGGGGACTCTACAACGTGGGCTCAGTAGGTGTGGCGCACTGGCTTTAGCGGCCGGCAGCATGTAGGATCTCTCTGGCCAGGGATCGAACCCGTGTCCCCTGTACTGACAGGCGGATTCTTAGCCACTGCACCCCCAGGGAAGTCCTCCCAGGGAAATTTAGGTTCATAGGTTGTAGGCGTTGGACAACCAGTGCAGGCCAGCTGGTGATCTGATGAGGCTGAACCTGAGAAGCTTTTCTCTTCTTTGCTCTTCACCTGGCTTCAGCTCCCTCTGAAGTTCAGCTCCCCTCTTTGGCAAAACCAGAGGCTGGGTTGTGATAAGTACTGGGCTCTGGGAACACTGTTTTCTGGGCTAACTGCTCAGAGGGATGGGGATTTGCTATCATTCTCTGACTTCGCGCAGTGTGGGCCTGGGGCAATGATGACTGCAGAGTCCTGCCGACTGCAGCTCATTCTTGTCCTTCTCTCTCTTGCTCCATCTCTGAACCCTCAGGGCTGGTGTATGTGAGACCATGATTCTCTCTAAGTGTGTCTCTTGTGCGGATCCAGGCTCTCCTGCAGGCAGATTTCCTGGGGTCTAGACTTGGGGGAGCTGTTTATGTCAGACACTGTTGTTGCCTAGCCAAGACCTCATTTCAGTTTGGAGCAGAATGTAGCCACAGGTGACACATTATTATCATGTAATATATTATTGGTCTCAGTCAGTCATGGCATCCACATCCCACACTTTCCCAATCTTCGCAGGAGTTTCTGAGTTCCAATAAGGCATAAGGAGGGGTCTGATGAGAAATACCAGGGCCAGCTTTCACTCACCTAATAAAAAGGACCAATGAAGCTGGAACTATATTATTTCCACCTGGGATGTGGATTCAGTGTGTAGCAATGCATCAACCTTCTCAAGATAAGAAGGGAAAGGCCATTTCAAACCTGGTTTCTCCTCCACTGCCCATATGCTTCTGGTGCTGGGTGTCAGGAAACATACATGTTGTGATGGGACCTCTGGCTGTCTCTTCAGCTCATGATGCTGAGTTGGCACTGTGTGGCATAGGAGAGTTCCTGGAAGCTGTTCCTATACTGAGACGTTTAGCTGTAACTGAACTATACACAGGAAAACCATGTTAAGTCAAAACTAAATATTCCTCAACTCAAATTCCCCTTATCAGGCTCTAAAAAAAAATGCCTGGGACCACTCCAACATCATCTGGCATGGAGGAAGTTGTAATGGAAAGATACATGACCTTAACAGCACAAGGTTAAAATATTTTACTGTTATAAATTTTACAAAAACCCACTGACACATAGTGCCTTTCCCAGGGCCTCAGAAGGGGTCTTTGCAAGGGAAGGACTCTGAACCATGAGCCTCTTGGCAAATATGCCTCAGGTTGTAATCACAGCAATGCCAACTCTGCCCCCAGCTGACTGCGATGTGATAGACTATAATTTACAAGACGACGTCTCAATTTCAGAGATGTTCAAATGTGAACTGATTTTAGAATTGATCAATGAAATGTGATGTTCATCTTAGAATTGATTAAATATGGTATTACATATATTATAACCAAAGGACTCCAAAAATAGAAAGGATGGTCACAAGTCAACATGGAAAAATAGGTCAATAGAAAAATATGCACAGTGTATGAATAGACAACTTACAGAAACCAAACTATAAAGATAAAATAAACATCAGGAAAAAAATGCTCAACTATGTTATATGATCTAGGAATAGTTTAGCTGCAAATTAAAGAAAACCCACACACAGTGACTTAAGAATGATGGTCTTATTTTTCTCACATGACAAGATGTCCGAAATAGAACATCAAGGGTTAAGCATATTTATTAATTCTAGGAGTCTTTTGGTAGGTTTCTTGGGATTTTCTATGTAGAAAATATCTTCCATGAATAGAAAGTTTTATTACTTCCTTCCCAAATTCTATATTTTTTTTCCCCTTTCCTTATTGCACTGGCTAAGACTTCTAGTTTCAGCAGTACGTGAACCGTGAACTTCCAGATGTTCAAGCTGGTTTTAGAAAAGGCAGAAGAACCAGAGATCAAATTGCCAACATCCGCTGGATCATCGAAAAAGCAAGAGAGTTCCAGAAAAACATCTACTTCTGCTTTATTGACTATGCCAAAGCCGCTGACTGTGTGGATCACAATAAACTGTGGAAAATTCTGAAAGAGATGGGAATACCAGACCACCTGACCTGCCTCTTGAGAAATCTATACGCAGGTCAGGAAGCGACATTTAGAACTGGACATGGAACAACAGACTGGTTTCAAATAGGAAAAAGAGTACGTCAAGGCTGTATATTGTCACCCTGCTTATTTAACTTACATGCAGAGTACATCATGAGAAACGCTGGGCTGGAAGAAGCACAAGCTGGAATCAAGATTGGTGGGAGAAATATCAATAATCTCAGATATGCAGATGACACCACCCTTATGGCAGAAAGTGAAGAGGAACTAAAAAGCCTCTTGATGAAAGTGAAAGAGGAGAGTGAAAAAGTTGGCTTAAAGCTCAAATTCAGAAAACTAAGATCATGGCATCTGGTCCCATCACTTCATGGGAAATAGATGGGGAAACAGTGGAAACAGCGTCAGACTTTATTTTTGGGGGCTCCAAAATCACTGCAGATGGTGACTGCAGCCATGAAATTAAAAGACACTTACTCCTTGGAAGGAAAGTTATGACCAACCTAGACAGCATATTCAAAAGCAGAGACATTACTTTGCCAACAAAGGTCTGTCTAGTCAAGGCTATGGTTTTTCCTGTGGTCATGTATGGATGTGAGAGTTGGACTGTGAAGAAGGCTGAGTGCTGAAGAATTGATGCTTTTGAACTGTGGTGTTGGAGAAGACTCTTGAGAGTCCCTTGGACTGCAAGGAAATCCAACCAGTCCACTCTAAAGGTCAGCCCTGGGATTTCTTTGAAAGGAATGATGCTAAAGCTGAAACTCCAGTACTTTGGCCACCTCATGCAAAGAGTTGACTCATTGGAAAAGACTCTGATGCTTGGAGGGATTGGGGGCAGGAGGAGAAGGGATGACAGAGGATGAGATGGCTGGATGGCATCTCAACTCGATGGACGTGAATCTGAGTGAACTCCAGGAGTTGGTGATGGACAGGGAGGCCTGGCGTGCTGAGATTCGTGGGGTCGCAAAGAGTCGGACACGACTGAGCGACTGAACTGAATTGAAGTGAAGACTTCTAGTACAACATTGAAGGGAAGTTTTGAGAGCAGACATCCTTGCTGTGTTCCTGATCTTTGGGGAAAGCTTTCAGTCTTTCACTATTAAGAATGATTAAGTAGATTCTTTCCATTATCTTAAGTATAGTCCCTTCTATTTATAGTTTGCTAAGATTTTTAATCATGAATAGATGTTGAGATTCATCAAATGCTTTTTCTGTGTCTATTGAGATGATTATTTGTTTTTAATATGGTGGAATATACTTAAAATCCCTGTTGATGTTTGAATGTTGCATCAGCCCTGTACACCTAGGGTAAACCACTTGATAATGATGTATTCTCTCTGGAAGATTTTTAAACTACAAATTCAATTCCCACAATAGATACAGGACTATTCATGAATTATATTTCTTTTGAGTCATTTTTGGTTTTTGTCTTTCAAGAAATTTGTTAACTGCATCAAAGATTTATAATTTGTTGGCTTATATTTGTTCATAGCATCTCATTATTATCTTAACATCTGTAAGATATGTATTGATGACACCTCTTGCATTCCTTATATGGATAATCTGTGTTTTTATTCTGTTTTTCTGATTAGTTTGTCTAGAGGACAGCCTTCTCCTTCTAGATCAAAGTAACTAGTTCAGGTTCTGTGGATGATAGGACAGGCGGAAAGACGTATACTTACACAAATTGCAATGACTGATGCCACAGCCACAATCCTGGGCCACTTGAACTGTCTGATGAATAGGTCTGTGGAAGCGTGGAGTTGTTTATTAGACATCTGGTATGTGACCAAGACCCTAGGTAGATAAAAGTGTAAAAGTAAAAGGAGTGAGGTCATAATGATGCAGTGTGACTTTCCTACCATTTCCCCACTGAAGAACAATAGTTTGGCAGCCCACTCCAGTATTGCCTGGAAAATCCCATGGATGGAGGAGCCTGGGGGGCTGCAGTCCATGGGGTCGCTAAGTCGGACATGACTGAGCAACTTCACTTTCACTTTTCACTTTCATGCATTGCAGAAGGAAATGGCAACCCACTCCAGTGTTCTTGCCTGGAGAATCCCAGGGACGGGGGAGCCTGGTGGGCTGCCGTCTCTCGGGTCGCACAGAGTCGGACACGACTGAAGCGACTTAGCAGCAGCAGCAGCAACATCACCCATATGGCTGAGAGGGCTTTTGCAGAAGTTTGGGTGTTCAGTGAAGAAGTTCCAGCACATACTTGGGGCAATTACGATCCAGCAATTCTCGTGTATGTACAAAATCATACACGAGAATGTCCATAGTGAAACAGCCAGTTAGCGTTTCTGGGGGCCTCTGAAGAGCTCTTATCCTTTATGTCTCAATGCAGAAAAAACTCAGTGAGAGGCAAAGTGGTAGATAAGAAGTGAGTTATTAGAACAGGACTCTTGTGAGGCTTACAGGTGGGCGAGTGAGAGGGTACCACCCAGAGAACGTAGTGGGGTACAGTTTTAAAATCAGAGGAAAAGTGTACAAGAGGCAAAAACCACTTTCTTCTTCATTCTTGGGTAGACACCATGCTTCCATCATCAACTCCTCTTCCCGGTGGGGAGGGGAGTATTTCTGTCCCTACATGGTCAAGCCAGGACTTCCATGGTGCTGCGCAAAAATCATTTCAGGTCTCAGTACAATGAGTGCCTCTCATTTTGAAATGTCACCTTTCATAAATTATTGGTTTTTTTTAAGTATTTATTTATTTGGCTGTGCCAGGTCTTCGTTGAGGCATGCAAGGTCTTTAGTTGTGGCATGTGGGATCTATTCATACTTCCCTGATCCAGGATCAAATCTAGAGCCCCTGCATTGGGAGCATGGAGTCTTAGCCACTGAACCCCCAGGGGAATCCCCATAAATTACTGTTGTCAGGCCCTTAGAGAACACGCCCTAAGGATCATTAACTTACTGAGCCCACTGGGCATGCGGGGCTCATGCCGCCATTGTTTTATTATTTGGGGCCCTGCCTTGTGCTTCTGTTGCATGGTTTCGTCTACGAAAATTTGCTTTTTTTTTTTTTTTGCTGCACTGGGCCTTGGTTGCTGCACACGGACTTTCTCCAGTTGCAGCAAGTGGGGGCTACTCTCTGGTTGCACTGCTCAGGTTCCTCGTTGCGCTCGCTTCTCTTGCTGTGGAGCACAGGCTCTAGCGTGTGCAGGCTTCACTGGTTGCAGTACAGAGAGTTAGTTGCCACTAACTAACCCAGGCTTCAGCAATACGTGAACCGTGAACTTCCTGATGTTCAAGCTGGTTTTAGAAAAGGCAGAAGAACCAGAGATCAAATTGCCAACATCCGCTGGATCATCGAAAAAGCAAGAGAGTTCCAGAAAAACATCTACTTCTGCTTTATTGACTATGCCAAAGCCGCTGACTGTGTGGATCACAATAAACTGTGGAAAATTCTGAAAGAGATGGAATACCAGACCACCTGCCCTGCCTCTTGAGAAATCTATATGCAGGTCAGGAACCAACAGTTAGAACTGGACATGGAACAACAGACTGGTTCCAAATAGGAAAAGGAGTACGTCAAGGCTGTGTATTGTCACCCTGCTTATTTAACTTATATGCAGAGTACATCATGAGAAACACTGGGCTGGAAGAAACACAAACTGGGATCAAGATTGGTGGGAGAAATATCCATAACCTCAGATATGCAGATGACACCACCCTTATGGCAGAAAGTGAAGAGGAATTAAAAAGCCTCTTGATGAAAGTGAAAGTGGAGAGTGAAAAGTTGGCTTAAAGCTCAACATTCAGAAAACAAAGATCATGGCATCTGGTCCCATCACTTCATGGGAAATAGATGGGGAAACAGTGGAAACAGTGTCAGACTTTATTTTTTGGGCTCCAAAATCACTGCAGATGGTGACTGCAGCCATGAAATTAAAAGACACTTACTCCTTGGAAGAAAAGTTATGACCAACCTAGATAGTATATTCAAACGCAGAGACATTACTTTGCTGACTAAGGTTTGTCTAGTCAAGGCTATGGTTTTTCCAGTGGTCATGTATGGGTGTGTGAGTTGGACTGTGAAGAAGGCTCAGTGCCAAAGAATTGATGCTTTTGATCTGAGGTGTTGGAGAAGACTCTTGAGAGTCCCTTGGACTGCAAGGAGATCCAACCAGTCCATTCTGAAGGAGATTAGCCCTGGGATTTCTTTAGAAGGAATGATGCTAAAGCTGAAACTCCAGTACTTTGGCCACCTCATGTGAAGAGTTGACTCATTGGAAAACTCTGATGCTTAGAGGGATTGAGGGCAGGAGGAGAAGGGGACGACAGAGGATGAGATGGCTGGATGGCATCACTGACTCGCTGGACGTGAGTCTGAGTGAACTCCGGGAGTTGGTGATGGACAGGGAGGCCTGGTGTGCTGCGATTCATGGGTTGCAAAGAGTCGGAATCGACTGAGCAACTGAACTGAACTGAACCCTGGTAAAGAGAGACTCTTCACTGCTGCGCCACTAGGGAATTCCAAGCCTGCTTGGTTTTGTGGTTAAGCAAACCTACTTTCTTGAATAATCATTAATCATCATCATTATTATTAATCATTAATAATCGTTAACTTACAGGGGTCTCCCATAATTTTTCCTACTTACAATCCCGTAGTGGGATTAACTATTTAATCACCTACTCGTCCCATCAATAGCAGCCTTATTCATAATATTTCCAAATTTAAAAAAAGAAAAATATCCACCAGTGGAAGAATAGATAAGCAAGTCTGGGATATTCGTGCAATTGAATACCACTTAGCAATAAAAAGAAAACAATTACTGATAAATCCAACAATATGAATGATTCACAGAAAAAAATCAGGCTGAGTGAAAAAAAACAAACACAGAAGAATCATGTTATATGATTCCTTTAATAAGAAATTCTAGAAGAGATAAGTCAATCTATGGTGATAGAAATCAGAAGACCAGTTGGCACTGGGGGAGGGGGTTGACTGGAAGGTGGCATGAGAGAAACTTATGGGATTCTGGAAACCCCTCTATCTTTAATTGGGTGATGGTTATATGGGTATATACATTTGTCCAAATTAATTATACTCTTAAGATCTGTCCATTTGACTTTATATAAATAAAGGATTTTTAAAAACAGGATAATAGAAAAGACAAATAACTACATTCATAAAACTACTGCCTAAATTCCAGGCAATATCAACATCTAGAGGCGGTGCATTGGGTAAGATTAAGAGATGTGAGAGTATGCTACAGTACTCTTATGGGTTCAGGGAGAAATAGAGAGATATAGATAAGATAAATCAACAGGTGTAAGTAAACATAAGACACCAATATAAGACTAAAAATAGAATGTAAAATGTTTAAATCTGGAAAATATTTGACTCACCTATTAAAAAGTAGGGAAAGAGGAAAAAAAGAAAGCACAATAAATGGGGAACTTGAAACAAGTTGGAAGAAACAAGAAACTATCATTGCAATAAATATAAAGAGGTTTAGGGGGGAAGAACTCCAGTACTCTTGCCTGGAAAATCCCATGGAAGGAGGAGCCTGGTAGGCTGCAGTCCATGGGGTCGCGAAGAGTCGGACACGACTGAAGTGACTTAGCAGCAGCAGCAGCAGCGAGAAGAAAAGGGTGTGACATTAGGAGAGTAGCATTGATATATACACACTACCGTGTGTGAAATAGACAGCAGGTGGGAAGCTGCTGTATAGCGCAGGGAGCCCAGCTAGGTGCTCTAACTGGAGAGGCGGGAGGGAGGTCGAGAGGGAGAGGATATGTACACAGCTGATTTACTTCCTTGTAGTGCAGAAACTAACATAACATTGTAAAGCAACTGTATTCCAGTAAAATTTTGTTAATGTAAATGAGTTAAACTAACCAATTAGTCAGAATGCAATCAAGAACATATACTCTTGGGACTTGCCTAGCGGTCCAGTGGTTAAGACTCTGTGCTTCCACTGCAGGGACGTGACCCTGGCCAGGGAACTAAGTTCCCACGTGCCTCAAGGCACAGCCAAAAATAAAATTTGAAAAAAAAAAAAAAAAAAAAGGGACATATGCCCTCAGTGAACATCTCACTTCCCCAGAAAACACAGAGAAAGAGCCAGGTTTACCACACCCAACCTCTCAAACTAAAAAGTATACTTTCATGGAGGAATTCTTTTCTTCCTTCTTTGAGGCTGGATCCCAGAGAAGGGCAGAATTAAGTGGGGACAAAGACAAGCATAACCCTATGTACTGCCTTCATGGCTGGTGACATGTTTAAGTAGGGGAGGACCAAGTACTTGAGGAAGGAGCTGGAGAAGGACCTGAGGGCCTAGGAGCAAAGTTGAGGGAGAGTTCAGAGGGCTACTTACATGCGGCATATGGGGATGAGGGCTCTTTAAGACTGTCTAGAACTAGATATATAGATATATATATATATCTATATATCCATTGGAATCCTGGCCTGGAGCTTGAGAAGCAGGCCTTCTGCTGCTCATCCTGAGTGGCAAAGAGCTAATGCTGCCAGATTCGATGACAACCTGGCTATTTAAGAGGATGGGGGACCAGTAAGCTGGAGAATAGACCAAGACTCCTTGACCTTCTGCATTGATTTCTGCCTGTCCTCTAATCCAAAGCATCAAAGAACTCTGGGCCCGAGGCTCACACGGCAATTGAGTAGTGTCACCAACGTCACTGTAACTATCCATATAATTGATTCCAGCAGTGTCCCTGTGGGCGCTGAGTAAGCATATGATGCGTGCGTGCTTGCAGTCTCTTCACTCGTGTCCGATTCTTTGCAACCCCATGGACGATAGCCCGCCAGGCTCAGTCCATGGGGTTCTCTAGGCAAGAATACTGGAGTGGGTTGCCATGCCCTCCTGCAGGGGATCTTCCCCATATGCCAGCACAAATAAAATTACGAGGTCCCATAAAAATGGAAAGCAAGAGTAACAGCGGTAATACAGTAGTAGCAGCAATACAAGGCACCTGGGCAGATTTTAGCGTCCACCCAAATGAGGATGGAAGGCAGGGAGAAGTGTAGGAAAGAGATCCAGTCCCCCAGCTGCTACTACAAACTCCACACAGGCTCCTGTTTTCCTTCTTGTTTTGAAACACAGGAATCTTAGCTCATAAGTTCTACCCACCTACTCACCTCCCTCACCTCCATTTAAGCACCTAGAAATTCTACCGCTGCTTCCTTGTACCTGTAATGTTGGACAGACTTCCTTAAAGAAAGAAAGCCACCCACAGTGCTCTAACAAATCCGGTCTTCCTACACTGTCTGCTTCCAGAATTACAGCATCATGTTTATTCAACATCCTAACAAACCTAAGGCAAATACTAGTGAGAAAATTTAACCTGCGACAGAGCCAGTGGTCTCTTCACCAGATTCATAAAGCAACTGCTACCTATTATTTTTCCCCTTTCAGCCCATCTTCAAGTAGGAAGATTAGGTTCTCTATGCATGCACTGGGAAGTAAGAACCCAGGAATCCAGACCATCATCCCTTAGAAATTCCAGCCATCCTACCACTCAGTTGACCCTTTCCACCCCTAGGACTAGGTCGCAGGCCTCATTTTCACCCCAGCACAGCCCCAGGACGGAGGTAGGTACATTGAGCTAGAGAAGACTGCATGGTTATAAGTGATGGTCAGGGCAGAAGCAGTTTGATACCATAACGCAAACCACAAAGGGATAGCAGCAAAGAAAGCCATCTCCGGGAAGCCTGTTCTGCTGATGGATGAAGTCACTGCCTTACGTAGACCTGAGCTCACTGTTGGAATTTTGGTGGCAATCAGTGTGCATGGTTCCCCAGCCAGGGCTGTGTTCAGGATCATCCAGACACTGCTGTACATCAGGCATTGGTCAATAGCAGCCAAAAGGGAAAAGGGAACCGTAGTGTCTGGGTGCCCTACCACCACCCAATGTCACCTTCCTCTTCCTTGTGGCCTAGTTCATGTATAAGAATGAGCACACAGGGATATCATGGCATGGCCTACAGAACCAAGGGTCAGCTATGGGCCTGATGGTACAGCCCCAAGTCAGGGAGGATGCCTTGCCATCATTCCAGACTCTACCCAGTTGAACACTGGCTAGTGGCTTTGGCAGGCAGACACCCAGTATCCCATCCTATGTGCATGCGTGTTATGTCGCTTCAGTCATGTCTGACTCTTTGCAACCGCATGGACTGTAGCCCACCAGACTCCTCTGTCCATGGGATTCTCCAGGCAAGAATACTGGAGATGGTTGCCATTTCCTCCTCCAGGGGATCTTCCCAACCCAGGGATCAAACCTTCGTCTCTTAAGTCTCCTCCATTGGCAGGTAGGCTCTTTACCACTAGCACCACCTGGGAATCCCTAAATCCCAGATATTCCAAATCTTCTGGAAACAAAAGATCCATCCTACCCCTCTCCCAACCACAAATCTACTTCCAGTTCTCCTCAGGTTTACCAGTGTTAACTGTCATCTCTGAGGTCTCTTTCTCCAGTATCTTTCTCAAATTCTCAGCACTATTTTAAACTGTTGACCACTTTCTCCAACCAGAAGCCCTGCCCAGTTCTGGTTTTCATGAGCACCTAAGTCTCCTGTCTTCCTGACCACTCATCTGTGGATATGACCCCATGTCCTCTTTGTTAAGCCCTGTACATATCACTTTGTCAAAATCAGGCACCACATCTTGTGAACTTCGCTGTATCCCACACAACACCAAGGACAGAAATTTGACTGGATTGTGATCTCAATCCATACTGGTTGCACGACAGCTGGACTAAGTGCCCTGTTCCCTAAACCTGATTCTGTCAGGAGTCTACTCCCCCAACTCACATTTCCTTTCTGAAACCTAAGCCCTCTTACCTCATCGCAGGATACCCCTCGACTCTTCTTGTTCTTTCTCTCCGTCCTCTGCAAAACCCCCAAAGTCTTGTTTCCTCTCTTCACAGTACCTCACAGGATAACATCTTGTTGATGCTGCGGCCACTGGCAAAGTACGGCATAGCCACACAGGGGGATGATATGGCCAGTCAGGCCCCCAGAATGAGGTCAAATGTAGAGCAAGGGCAGCTGCAGTAGGAAAGAGAGAGCCAGGCTCCTTAGCAGAATAAACTCAGAGGCTGAGAACACAGTCAAAAAGGAACGTGGGAATAAGGCTGCAGCAGGAGGAAATTAATCACCATAGAACGCTGTGGTCCAAACCCCAGACAAAGCGGAATGACTTCCTCTTCCCACTCACCGGGGAGCCTTTTCTACTGATGTCTGAGGAACACAGCAATGCCCTGGGAGAGGGCCATACATCTCTCCTTTCTACAAAGAAACTACACTTGAAGTCCATACCTAAGCGGATGAGGGAAGTGCAGGGGATGAGATATGGTGCTCTTGCTTTCCCCACCAATTTTCATTGTCTTCTATGTAGCACTCAGTACTAACAGGAGAGAGGTGGCTCAAGCTGGAAGCCGGCAGAAGGATTCCAAACGCTGTGGCTGCAGGAAATGGGGGAGAGGTTGGGAGAAAAGAGACATTTTAAATTCCAAGGTTCACAGAGGAAAACATTTCGATTCTGTTTCCAAAAGATATTATGCAAATGATTTGATTAGACCAGATAAGAACGATTTACGAAGAAAAAGCTCAGAGAGCAGAGAGGGAGGTACACAGGCATACCTCATTTGATTGCACTTTGCAGATCCTGTATTTATTACAAATTAAAGACTGGTGGAACCCTGTGTCAAGCAAGTCTGTTGGTGCCATTTTTCCAACAGCATTATATTTTGGTTTTATTTTTTAATACAATTTTTAAAGCTTATACTTCAGTTAACAGCCATTACAAAATACTGGCTATGTTTCCCGTGTTATATAATACATCCTTGTAGCCTATCTTACATCCAATAATTTATACCTCCCACTCCCCTATCTGCCTCTACAATGCTCCCCCTACCCCTACCCCACCACCTCTGGTAACCACTGGTTTGTTCTCTACACCTGTGAGTCCAGTTCTTTTTTGTTATATTTACCAGTTTGTTGTATTTTTTTAGATTTCACATATAAATGATAGCATACAGTACTTATCTTTCTCTATCTGACTTATTTCACTTACTGTGAAGTGAAGTGAAATGAAAGTCACTCGGTCACGTCTGACTCTTTGTGACCCATGGACTCCATGCAATTCTCTAGGCCGGAATACTGGAGTGGGTAGCCTCTCCCTTCTTCAGGGGATCTTCCCAACCCAGGGAGGGAACCCAGGTCTCCCAAGTTGCAGGCAGATTCTTTACCAGCTGAGTACTTCGTGGAATGCCCTGCAAGTCCATCCATGCCACTGCAAATGGCAACATTTTCATTATTTCTTGTGGCTGAGTAGTATTCTATTGTGTATATATACACCGTATCTTCTTTATCCATTCATCTATTGATGGACACTTAGGCTGGTTCCATATCTTGGTGACTGTAAATAATGCTGCTATGAACACAGGGGTTGCGTACATCTTTTCAAATTAGTGCCTATTTTTTCCAGACATATACCCAGGAGTAGAACTGCTGGGTCATGGAGTAGTTCTATTTGTAGTTTTTGAGAGGCCTCCATGCTGTTTTCCACAGTGGCTGCACCAGTTTACATCCCAACAGTGTATGAGGCTTCCTTTTTCTCAACATCCTTGCCAACGTTTGTTATTCGTGTTATTTATGATGGTGGTCATTCTGACAGGTGTGAGATGATATCTCGTTGTGGGTTTTATTTTCATTTCCCTGATAATGAGCAATGTTGAGGATCTTTTCACACTCCTGTTAGCCATCTGCAGTTCCTCTTTCGAAAAGTGTCTATTCAGTTCTGCCCATTTTTTAATCGGGTTGTTTGTTTGGTGTTGAGTTGTATGATCAGTTTAGATATGTTGAATATTAATTTATTATTGGTCATATGATTTGCAAATATTTTCCCCCATTCAGTAGGTTGTCTCTTCATTCATAAACACTTAGACAAACACTCTTTGACATAAATCACAAGGGTTTTTTGGATCCATCTCCTAAAGTAAAGAAAATAAAAGCAAAAATAAACAAATAGAATCTAATTGAGCTTGGAGAAAACAGTGAGAAAAAAAAGTTTGAAGAGATAATGGCTGAGAATTTCCCAGAAATAAAGGCAATGAGGGGCATGGATCTACTGTCTCAAATATCTCAACAAAGCCAAAACAGAAATTTTTGAAAAACCCATACCTAATAACATTTGATTGAAAATATAGGAAAATCAAATGAAAAAACAGAGAAGACAAAAATAACCAATGCCAGGAAGGAAACAGAGGCTATGGCTACAGGCTCTGCAGACATCAAAATAAGGGAATATTGCAAACAGCTCCATGCACATAAATTTGACATCTGAGATCTATTTCTGCTTTATTGACTATGCCAAAGCCTTTGACTGTGTGGATCACAATAAACTGTGGAAAATTCTGAAAGAGACAGGAATAGCAGACCACCTGACCTGCCTCTTGAGAAATCTGTATGCAGGTCAGGAAGCAACAGTTAGAACTGGACATGGAACAACAGAATGGTTCCAAAAGGAAAAGGAGTACGTTAAGGCTGTATATTGTCACCCTGCTTAGTTAACTTCTATGCAGAGTACATCATGAGAAATGCTGGGCTGGATGAAGCACAAGCTGGAATCAAGATTGCCGGGAGAAACATCAATAACCTCAGATATGCAGATGATACCACCCTTATGGCAGACAATGAAGAAGAACTAAAGAGCCTCTTGACGAAAGTGAAAGAGGAGAGTGAAAAGGTTGGCTTAAAGCTCAACATTCAGAAAACGAAGATCATGGCATCTGGTCCCATCACTTCATGGCAAATAGATGGGGAAACAGTGGAAACAGTGGCTGACTTTATTTTTCTGGACTCCAAAATCACTGCAGATGGTGACTGCAGCCATGAAATTAAAAGACACTTACTCTTTGGAAGGAAAGTTATGACCAATCTAGACAGCATATTAAAAAGCAGAGACATTACTTTGCCAACAAAGGCCCATCTAGTCAAGGCTATGGTTTTTCCAGTAGTCACGTATGGATGTGAGAGTTGGATTATAAAGAAAGCTGAGCACTGAAGAATTGATGCTTTTGAACTGTGGTGTTGGAGAAGACTCTTGAGAGTCCCTTGGACTGCAAGGAGATCCAACCAGTCCATCCTAAAGAAAATCAGTCCTGAGTGTTCATTGGAACGACTGATGTTGAAGCTGAAGCTCCAATACTTTGGCCACCTGATGTGAAAAGCTGACTCATTTGGAAAGACCCTGATGCTGGGAAAGATTAAGGGCAGGAGAGGGGGACGACTGAGGATTAGATGGTTGGATGACATCACCGACTCAATGGACATGAGCTTGAGTAAATTTCAGGAGTTGATGATGGACAGGGAGGCCTGGTGTGCTGCAGTCCATGGGGTCACAAAGAGTCGGATATGACTGAGTGACTGAACTGAACTGAACTGATGAATAAACCAATTCATTAAAAAGCACAAACTAGGGACCTCCCTGGTGGTCCAGTGGTTAAGAATCCACCTTCCAGTGCAGAGGACATGAGTTGAATCCCTGGTCAGGGAATTAAGCTCCCACGTGCTGGGAGCTTATAGCACAGTCACATAATAAGTAAATAAAAATAAATTTTAAAAATCAAGGGACAAAACAGCCAGATTCCAGAATGGATTTGGCTTTGAAAAAACAATTGCATAAACTCTTAAAGGACAATTGAAGAAACTCAGTTATGAACTGGATACTAGATGAAAAGAATCTAGTTTTGGGTATGTAGAATCTACTTTTGGTTATCCTTATTTTTAAAGGTTTATACTGAAATATTTCAGAGAAGGCTATGGCATCCCACTCCACTACTCTTGCCTGGAAAATCCCATGGACAGAGGAGCCTGGTAGGCTGCAGTCCATGGGGTCGCGAAGAGTCAGACACGACTGAGCGACTTCCCTTTCACTTTTCACTTTCATGCAGGAAATGGCAACCCACTCCAGTGTTCTTGCCTGGAGAATCCCAGGGACGGGGGAGCCTGGTGGGCTGCCGTCTATAGGGTCACACAGAGTCAGACAAAGTGACTTAGCAGCAGCAGCAGCACTGAAATATTTGGGGGTGGAACATCGTGATGTCTGAAATTCACTCAAAAATACTTAAGCACATGCAAATAAAGTAAAGAATAATATGTTTATATGCTGATGGGAATGTGATGAAAAGAAGGCTGTTGAAAGGAAAGATGATTTAGGAGGAAGAGGGAGAAACTGGCTGAGTGATGTTCTTGAGTAGGCACAAGGGGATAAGGTGTAGAGATGAAGTCGCAGATGGGAGTGTGGAAAGTTATTGCTTCATTTTGTTCAAGAAAGTAGGTTAGGTCATCAGCTGAGTGTGGGGATGAAGAAGGTTTCAGGAGAGAGGAGAAATACAGGGGCACCGGGGCGGTGGCTCAAACTTCAGTGCACGTCAGAATCACCTGGAGGACTTTTTGAAACAGACTGAGCTCCTCCCCGTGTATGCATGCTCAGTCGATCAGTCATGTCCAACTCTTTGCGACCCCCTGGACTGTAGCTCACCAGATACTAGAGTGGGTTCCCATCTCCTCCTCCAGGGGATCTTCCAGACCCAGGAATGGAACCTGCATCTCCTGCATTGATTGGCAGGATTCTTTTACCACGAATCACCTGGGAAGCCTGAGCTCCTACTGATTCTGGCGGTCCTGATTCCAGGATTCCTGGTTCTGTAGGTTTGGGATGGGGCCTGAGAAGCTGTATATCTAACAAGCCGCAGGTGATGCTGACGCTGCCAGCCTGGGATCACATTATGAGAACCACTGTGATTACTGTGCAGCAGTAGGGCCCCCTTGAGGTTTGTGGTCAGACTCTAAAGTGAGAACAGTCAGTGAGAAAGTTCAGACAACTTTTTCTCCAAGCGTGTTCCGATGCACAGGTGCAGTTGCAAAAGAGGCAGAGGGCTGAATGAACCAGAGATGATCACCAAAATCATCACAGAGCTGGCTGCTTCTTATCCGAATGCATGTGTGTGCTTAGTCACTCAGTCGAGTCTGACTCTTTGTGACCCCACGGACTGTAGCTCTCCAGGCTCCTCTGTCCATGGGGATTCTCCAGGCGAGAACACTGAATTGGGTTGCCATGCCCTTCTCCAGGGGATCTTCTCAACCCAGGGATCGAACCCAGGTCTCCTGCACTGCAGATGGATTCTTTACCGTCTGAGCCACCAGGAAAGCCCTCTTATCTCTGGGCCCAGCCCAGATGAAACTGCTTCAGAAGCATCTTTCCTGACCATCTAATCTGACTATCTTCCTCCTCCTCACCATCTTGCACTTTCACATTATTTTTTTTCTTGCAGAAAAATTTCCATTCTTCAGAATCTTATGTATATTTATTTTGTTACCTGTTTCTAAGTCTTTTCACTGGAGTGTGTGCACCATAACACAGGAATCTTTTGTTGTTGTTGTTGGTCACTGCTATGTTCTTAGAACCTAGAAGAATGCCTGGACACCACAGGTGCTATTTACTCATGAAAAGTAGAAAGGAAGGAAGGGAGAGAGGAAAA
This sequence comes from Capra hircus, assembly GCF_001704415.2. Classification (NCBI taxonomy): domain Eukaryota; kingdom Metazoa; phylum Chordata; class Mammalia; order Artiodactyla; family Bovidae; genus Capra; species Capra hircus. The sequence continues at coordinate 37,131,241 of NC_030832.1, read as the reverse complement.
ACGAGAGAGAGCCGAGGAAACACAAGAAACTAAATGACAGTATTTGTTTTGACTACGAAGAGGAAAATACTTATATAATCATAAAATAGAAACACAGATTACTATGTCTAAGAGGCTGGGATGGTTAGATAGCATCACTGACTCAATGGACATGAATTTGAATTTGCTAACTCTGGGAGATAATAGAGGTCAGAGGAGCCTGGCATGCTGCAGTCCATGCAGGTTGCAAAGAGTCAGATACAACTTAGCAACTGAACAATAACAACACAAAATTAATGTAAATACATTAGAAAGATGGGAAGGAGGAGCTAGCTAGTTGCATCTTCTCTTCCTGAAGACAATGCTTCCCAAATTCCCTGTCTGGACCACGAGTCGGCTGTGGTCATTGGAACTTGGGCAGTGAAGATGCACACCATTTTCATGCCTGGCATCAAAACATCTCATGCAACCCTTTGTTCTCTGTCTCTGTCTCTCTCAGCTCACCAGTGTGCTGAGTGCAGAGGACCCAGTAGTGACCTCTGGGGAGGCCCAAGGGGACAGTGGAGTTGCAGGATGAAAGGGACCTGGGTTCCCATGTGGCAGCTTGCAAGACAGCAGTGTAAAAGCCTGTTCCCAGACACTAGCGGGACTTCAGGTGAGTTGGAAATAAACTTTACTTGTGTCAAACAGCCACTGAAATTCCAGGGCTATTTTTATTACTGAGAAAAATAGAAATGTCAAAAGGTGATTTATTAGGAATTACTAGTGTTTTCATTTATGTTCAATCAGGAGAAAAAGAAATCACATGTTAATCTGAACAGGGAAAGTTAATGTAAAGAATTATTAACTGTAACAGAGTTCTAAAGAACACTAGTGAGTTCTGGAGTAATTCTTAATCTTACTAATTCACTCTAAAGTGATATCCCTTCTGCTATGTATTCCATCCACTGAGTATTCTTAAAGAATATTTCCATTTGCAAGCTAGCTAATGGGTTCTCTGTAGGGTGTAAAGAATGCAAAGTAACATACATGTTAATCAAAATAAAATTGACTCCAGGAGGGATCTAAGTGTCTGTTCCCACATGGCAACAACACAGCAGGAAAAACTGGAGTGAAGAAACACTGGTTGGCACTGCACTCCCCCACCTGACATCAGTAGGGCAAAGTGTGGACCGGAACTTGCACCTTCATCTGAAGGCAACAAGGCCATGAGAACTGGTGCTCCACTTACACCAGGGTGGCACTGGCAGAGCCCAAAGGGATGACACATAGCATTTCTAATATCCGCAGTTTAATTTTTCAAAAATGTAAATACATATAAAAAAAGAATATCCTGTGACTGCTCACTGAGCTTCTTGACAGTGAGTTCCTAGAAGATGAGGACCTAGTCCACCTTTGAAATGCCGGGGTCTACCTCAATACCTAGCACATTGCTACCTACAAAACTTTTTTCCTATATGCCAAGTTGTAATTTATTAATTGCCAAGGATAAATATGTTTCCAAGACTTACAAAGGGATAATTTTGGGGCACCATTTTCTTGGTTTTAAATAAGGCCATTCCTTTAGTTAAAGGCTTGGAGAATTGAACAGTTTCCATTTAAGCATTCATCTCTACATCCCCAGAATCTATGCTAAGTTGCATATTAAATGATTTTTTTCCTACATTGTCCCAGCTTTTCTCCCAGCACTTCCTTCTAGTTTTTAGTTTTTATTTTGGCCTCTGGATCTCTAACTCTGCTCTCGCCCTTCTTTTGAAAAGGAGGGAACAAATCCTGACGTGTAAAATAACATATTTTCATCCATCCCAGAGGCAGAGCTGGCCTGCTCCTTCCTGTCTGAGTCCGTTGCCAAAAGATCACAATACCCCCCCACCCCCACCCCTCAGCCTAGCAGAGCCTCCTGACTGGAAACCACGCATTCTTTTATTCACCCTTAACTCAACCCCTCCCAGTGCACACGGCTTGTCCCAGGGGACTGAAGGGGCTCATCTCTCAAGTGTTACTCTTACTACACTTCACGTGACTCCGTGCCTGCCTTGTTCACTTACAAGCTGAGCGCTCACGGCTCAGGGCTGTGTGTTTTCACCATTTTATTCCCAAAGCACATGATGCTTACCCTGTAGTCCTTGAAAAGTGCTGGTTGAACTGGTGTCATCAGGGTGAAGAGAACCGAGAAAGGCAGAGTTGATGGCTGTTTGATACGGTAATAATTGGTTCTAGGAAAATAAGAGAAAAGGAGGTTGTGTGTGACAGGCAAGGAGGTCTAGTTTCAAAGCAAACGACGACTCCCCAAAATCAGAATCAAAAAGAAAAAGAATGCAAAGGGAGGCAGCAAAGATGCCAAACCCACAGGAACCAGCCATAAGTTAACCACTGTGTTAGTCAGCGTTCTCAAGAGAATAAGGGGATGGGTTTGGTGGGAGAGAGCATATTTAATTTGAGGAATTAGCTCACAATATGTGGCGACTGGTAAGTCGTGAATCTGTAGGCTAGGCCAGCAGACTGGAAATTCACGGAAGGGCTGATGTTGCAGTTTTGAGTCTGAAATCTGCTGGGCAACAGGCTGGAACTCAGCAGTGTTTCTGTACTCATGCAAATAGTTACTATGGTGCCTGGGCAGGGTGGGCAGTTTCAGTCAGTGTGCTTCCCCTAACATTTCTATGTAATTAAATTCTTGATGAGAATTTCTTCTTCTCCAGAAACCTCAGTCTTTTCTCTTAAGACCTTCTGTGGATTGGATGAAGGCCATCCACATCATGGAAGCTAATGTGCTTTATTCAAAATTGAATATTTTTCCTACCTTAAAAGCACCTTCACAGTGTAGGGGAACCCTCTTAGGGTTTTCAGCTGGGCCTAAGAATTAACTTGACAGAAGACAGATTAGCATGAGAAAAGCATACAAATTTACTTAATACAAGTTTTATATGACATGGGAGCCCTCACAAGGAAATGAAGACCCAATGAAATGAACGAATTTACGTGCTTTTTATAGCAGGTAGAAGAAAAAGAGGCAACTGAGGAAAAGTGACTAAGCTGTGGGGAGCCTAAGGAAAGATAGAAATTATTTCAATAAGGTCTGTTTTAGAGAATTCTCTAGCTCTAAGTCCTGTAAATGGAACTCTGCATAGCATTTCTCACTGCTCAATATACTTATTTTCTTATTTATTAATTTATTATCTGGCTCACCCTCTGCCCCACGGCTCCTTGAAAACAATTAAAAAAATATGTCTTATTTGTATTCACTGCTATATCTCTAGTTTCAAGAATAGTGTGTGGTGCATAGAAGGCACTCAATAAACACTGGTTGAATGAAAGACTTTGCTCCCTTCATAAGTAGCATGTTTCAAGCTGTTTGTGAAAATGAAACAATTCTAGCCATGGCTGCTGAGCATTGTCCTGTGCAAGGTTCCTCTGTGTCAAGAACAATGAGAACCGGCAATTTCTGAGGTAAAATCAAGTATAACTTCAAAAAAAAAAAAAGTTGGCCAGGGGAGCAATGGAAAAAGCATCAGCCTCAGCAACAGCAGACTTAGGCTGGAATCTGGCTGTCATTTGCCAGCTGAGTGCTGTGAGCAAGGCTCAATCTCTCTCGAGTTTCCACTTCCTCATCTATATAGTATCTTGGGATATTATTACAAAGATGGTTAATGAGGGTTTGGCCAGTGTATAGATGAAAATGCTTGGAACCAGTGTGTGCTGAGAAAAAAAAAAAAAAAAAAGATTCCACAAGGCCACGGAAGGTTTTGCAGACCAAGCATCTCCACAGAACTTTCTCTCTCTAAATCCCCTTCCAATTTAAATTTTATATTATAATCATACCTGATTTGTAAAAAGGCATCCATCTTCTCTAACTGGTTTTCTCCTCAAGCAACAGCGCTTAATTTTATTGATATGATTCACATACTGTAAAATTCACCCTTTTAAACTGTACAATTCAGTGGTTTTCATTACATCCACAAGGTTGTGAAACCATCATAACTGTAATTCCAAGACATTTTCATCATCCAACACATCTGTTGGCAGTCACTCCCCATTTCCCCCCTCTGCTCACCCCCCAGCAACCACTAATTTGCTTTCTGTCTCTATGAATTTGCCCAGTGTAGACATCTCACAGATACACCCAGATGATATGTGGCCTGGATTGTCTGAGTTCCTTCACTTCAGGTCAGTTCAGTTCAGTCGCTCAGTTGTGTCCAACTCTTTGCGACCCCATGAGTCGCAGCACGCCAGGCCTCCCTGTCCATCACCAACTCCCGGAGTTCACTCAGACTCAAGTCTATCGAGTCAGTGATGCCATCCAGCCATCTCATCCTCTGTCATCCCCTTCTCCTCCTGCCCCCAGTCCCTCCAAGCATCAGAGTCTTTTCCAATGAGTCAACTCTTCGCATGAGGTGGCCAAAGTACTGGAGTTTCAGCTTCAGCATCAGTCCTTCCAAAGAAATCCCAGGGCTGATCTTGTTCAGATTGGACTGGTTGGATCTCCTTGCAGTCCAAGGGACTCTCAAGAGTCTTCTCCAACACCACAGTTCAAACGCATCAATTCTTCAGCGCTCAGCCTTCTTCACAGGCCAACTTCACAGCCTTCTTCACAGTCCAACTCTCACACCCATACATGACCACTGGCAAAACCATAGCCTTGACTAGACAGACCTTTGTTGGCAAAGTAATGTCTCTGCTTTTGAATATGCTATCTAGGTTGGTCATAGCTTTTCTTCCAAGGAGTAAGCATCTTTTAATTTCATGGCTGCAGTCACCATCTGCAGTGATTTTTGAGCCCCCAAAAATAAAGTCTGACACTGTTTTCACTGTTTCCCCATCTATTTCCCATGACGTGATGCGACCAGATGCCATGATCTTTGTTTTCTGAATGTTGAGGTTTAAGCCAACTTTTTCACTCTCCTCTTTCACTTTGATCAAGAGGCTTTTTAGTTCCTCTTCACTTTCTGCCATAAGGGTGGTGTCATCTGCATATCTGAGGTTATGGATATTTCTCCTGGCAATCTTGATTCCAGCTTGTGCTTCTTCCAGCCCAGCGTGTCTCATGACGTACTCTGCATAGAAGTTAAATAAGCAGGGTGACAATATACAGCCTTGACATACTCCTTTTCCCATTTGGAACCAGTCTATTGTTCCATGTCCAGTTCTAACTGTTGCTTCCTGACCTGCATATAGGTTTCTTAAGAGGCAGGTCGGGTGGTCTGGTATTCCCATCTCTTTCAGAATTTTCCACAGTTTATTGTGATCCACACAGTCAGTGGCTTTGGCATAGTCAATAAAGCAGAAACAGATGTTTTTCTGGAACTCTCTTGCTTTTTCGATGATCCAGTGGATGTTGGTAATTTGATCTCTGGTTCACTTAGCATGTTTTCAAGGTTTATCCGTGTGATAGCATAGATCAGTACTTCACTCCTTTTTACAACTGGACAATATTCCATTGTATGGATATGCCGCATTGCTTTATCTGGTCTTCAGTTTATGAATATTTGGGTTGCTTTCCATTTGGGGGTGATTATGAGTGATGCTGCCATAACATCTGTGTACAAGTTTTTGTGTAAACATAGTTTTCAGTTCTCTTAGGTATGTATGAAGGAGTGGAATTTTTAGGTCCTATTTAACTTTCATTTATAAATATAGTAACTCTATTTAACTTTCAGGGGAACCACCAATCTGTTTCCCACTGCAACTGCACTATTTTACATCCCTACCAGCAATGTATGAGAGCCCCAATGTCTCCAAATCCTCATCAAGCTTTTTTATTAGTTTATCATCATTTTGCCTCACATTAATATTGCAGCAGGTCTAAAAACTACTTAAATTAAAACAAAAAATTTCTAAATGACACTCATATATTTAAAAAATTACCCCAAGGTCATTTTCTAATTATTCCTGGCAGAGAATATTCAGTATTGCAGCTGCCTTGGCTGCTGCTGCTGCTGCTGCTAAGTCGCTTCAGTCCTATCCGACTCTGCGACCCATAGACGGCAGCCCACCAGGCTTCCCCGTCCCTGGGATTCTCCAGGCAAGAAGACTGGAGTAGGTTGCCATTTCCTTCTCCAATGCATGAAAGTGAAAAGTGAGAGTGAAGTCGCTCAGTCGTGTCCGACCCTTAGCGCCCCATGGACTAGGGAGGTATAATGCTCTATCACACAGTTTCTTACAGAATCCCGGGACGAAAAATCGCTTTGGAACAAATTCCTGTCAGAGAGCTGCCTGAAGTAGGCACAAGAGTAGCATCTGAATAGCTCTTTATCTACGTCTCTTGGCTCGGTCAGGATTCCACTTGCGAGCCGCCTAGCCTTGTTGGAGTCTGCCCCCCGCCGCCCCCGTGTGCGCAGGCGCAAACTCTCAGCCCGGCCTCCCTCCGGCCCCGCCTCCAGGCCCGCCCCCCGCCGACACGCCTCCCTCCTTCGCGCTCTGGGGCTAAGGGGAAGGGAGATGAATGTTCAAGAGGATGTGCGGCCAATGCGCGAGCGTCTCGGAAGCGGCGCTCCGCACTGGCAGAGTAAGTCTGATGACGTAGCCACTCTCCAATCGGCATCCTGGGGGCGGGACTAAAGTCGGGCAGGGCAGGGCCGGAGGAGGAGACCGCTGGGTGGAAGCACGTGACCGCGGTCTGGAGCCGGAACTAGGTCTAGCTACAAGCTCCCCCAGCACCTAGAGCTGCGATGGTAAGTGAGGACGCATGCGCGGAGTTACGCGCCGCGCAGGGGCTTCATTACCCCTGTCCCCCAATCTCTTTGGTTGCGGGGTCCTGAGCGTGCCCTCCGGCCTCACCTCCTATTCCCCCCGGGACTGGAAGGAAATGGAGAAGGGAGGGGTGGTGACGTAGAAGGCCAAGGAGAAGTCGCTGGGAGGGTGTGTAGAAGCTGGGGACTAGTCTGAGGGGGAGGCGCAGGCCACAGGTGGGTTTGGGGAGGGGGCCCTTGGGGTAGCAAAGGTGACGTGTGGAAAGCTGGTGGCGCCCGGGCGGAGGAGAGGACTGACGGAGGCTCAGGAGCATCAGTGTTGAAGGCCGTGTAGAGGGAAGAGGGTCTGGAAGGGCCCTGGCTGGGTAAAGAGGCCTGGAGCGGGGGCAGGGGGCACTGTCAAGAGAGGCACTCTGGTTGCCCGAGGGCCATCCTGTCGGCCTGCTGCTCACTAATTGCATCTTTACCCACCAGACTTCGGCACTGACTCAGGGGCTGGAGCGAATCCCCGACCAGCTTGGCTACCTGGTGCTGAGTGAAGGCGCGGTGCTGGCGGTGCGTTCTGGAAACGGGAGGGGGGTGCTCCAAGTACACATGACTCTAGGATGCCTTCTAATGTTGCCCTGTTTGGCCCGATTGGTCTCTGTTCTTGGTCTTTCCCTGGTATCACGCCTGGCATGTAGGAATTAAATCAATTAATCAATCTCTGGACTCTCAGTCTTGTAACTATCGTGAGGTAAAAGAGGTTTACTGACTTTACCAAAGTCAAGCAACTTACAGGTTTGTTGATAACTGACAATCCCCAAGTTACTCTTGAGTATGTCTTTATTTGGTGTTTATTGAAGAGGCTTGGTATTTTGTTCTGTAGTACAATACAGTGTCAGCTCTAGAAGTTTTCAATCTAGCTAGAGAGACAAGGCTTAAGGCTAAAAGTTCAAAGTAGTGCATGTGGTTAACGCAGCTGAAGGAGTCCAGAAAGTGAAGGATTCAGCCCTTCTTATTATAACTTGTGTTTTGGCAAGGAACCTTCCTTGAATGAGGTAAGAATTCATCTGGGCTTAAAAGATGGATGGATGACAGGAAAGAAAGAATATTCAGGGTTGGGAGGTGGACATTTTGCAGGAGTGTAACACCAGCCTATCTGAATTGGTGATGGGGTTATGTTGAAAAGATTTGGAAACATTTGGGGGAAGAAGAGGATATGGTGAGGAAAGGTCCGATTGTGAAGGACTTTCAAGGCTAGGTTAACACATTTGGATTAATCTTGAAGGGTTTTTGAACAGAAACAAGCTGATGAAGTGATTGAGTAGCATTGTTCTGTTAGGCGTAAAGGTAAGCCAGAAGGGGCGGGATTCAAAAGCGGGGATGCTGTTGCCAAAATGTAGGTATGAAACCTCTGGCTGCAATGAGGAGAAGCAAGGAGAGAAGGGGTTTTTAAAGGAAGAATTGGTTTGTCTTTGTAATGACTAGAATTCAGTAATAAAGGGGATGCTTTTCTATCCTGTAAGACTTTGACCTCAAGCCTAGAATGATAGTGCCTTAACCAGCAGGGACTTAAGAAAGGAAGTTGACTGGAGAGGGGGAGAGATAGGGGGGATTTTGATAGTGCAGCTTTAAACACTAAGTTTGATATAGAAAAATAGGGTAAACTCCAGGAGTTAGTGATGGACAGGGAGGCCTGGCATGCTGCGGTCCATGGGGTTGCAAAGAGTCAGACACAACTGAGCAACTGAACTGAATAGCCGTTAAATAGATAATGCCAGGAGCTAGTCTGAGCACCTTGCCCCCGTACTCTTGTGAAACTCACAAGCACGTAAGATAGGTACTGATGTCCCCAGTTTACAGATGAGGAAACAGGTATAGAATCCAGCAGGAGGGCCACCTTGAGGAGGTAAGAAGTTGAGATCATTACCAGAAAAGAGGAAGCCCAGGCCACTGTGACATCATTATTCAAGGGCCAGGTAGTCCGAAGGGGTTCAGAGAGAAAAGGGATGTTTATGTTTCAGGTTCTTCAGACAGGGTGACAAATGAGAAATGGGAAAAGATGGAGCCTGGGACTCTAGCTGTGGTGGGTGGGCACTGATCTGTGAGAATGTGATTTTTTTCAAATAAGTGGAGACAGGGAGAGAAATGAAGATTCAGGGATTGGGGAAACAGGGTCAGTAATGGACAGAAATGGATGAGAGTTCCTACTTCCTCAGGGAAGCCCAGTATTTTGGAACAAGATGGCATCAAGAGGGGCAACAATGTCATAGGGAAGTTTTAAGTTTTTCCAAAACTAGGGGTAATGTTGCAGTATTGGAAAGTGGAGACAGACAGGTTACACAGAAGTGTTCTTGGAATTGCCTCCCAGTCTGTCCCTGATTCCTGCCCCCCTCCTTCTGTGTGCAGTCATCCGGGGATCTGGAGAATGACGAGCAGGCTGCCAGCGCCATCTCTGAGCTCGTCAGCACGGCCTGCGGTTTCCGGCTGCACCAAGGCACGAGTGTACCCTTCAAGCGTCTGTCGGGTGAGCCCCAGCCTCTGGTAGTGGGGAAGGGGGGTGGGGTGCTGCTCCCCAAGGCCACTCTTCTCAGGGAAAGACACCTGTCCCCTACCAACTGCCCACCATCTCCTCTGGAATCCCTGTCTTCCCCGTGGTATTTACCCCTGTATCAGAACTATGAGAAAAGCAAGAGAAGGGAGGGGATTTAATGGAGACCTCCCATCTTCTAATCTCTGAGCTTTAAACTGTTGAATTCCTTTGGCTTTGGATCCTAGCCAGTTTGTGTGCGACCCCCACTGAGACCCCCACAACCCACTAACTCTCTTGCTCCCTTCCCTCTCCTGGGCCGGGGGAAGGTGCGTCTCCCCTCCAGTGGTCTTTGGAGAACACACGCTGCTTGTGACCGTGTCGGGACAGAGGGTGTTTGTGGTGAAGAGGCAGAACCGAGGCCGGGAGCCCATTGACGTGTGAGCCTGCCTGAGGGCGAGGGGCAGAGGAGGAACCTCTGTGCTGAGAAAGATGGGAACCTCCACGGCCTCTCTCTTGGTGCCACTAGAACTAAAGCTGTCTGCTCACCTGCTTCCTTACCCTGACCTGGAAGGGCAGAGGCTCAGGGACTTTGTACTCTGTTAAGGACAGTGAAGGTGAGGGGACCTCCCTTCTTCTCACCCTGCCTAATAAACATAAGTATGATGTTCCTGGACCTGGGGATGTGTTGTGTGTATTGGGGGAGGAGAGTCATACCCCATGTGTCTTTCAGCTTCCAGGCCCTCAGCCCAGAGGTGTGGGGTGGACAGATAAAACTGGAAATCAGAAGAAAAAAAACAGGTAGGAAGGGAGCTATTTGGTGTACAGGCTGGAGGGAATCTTTCTGAGCCCTTAGGTCTCTGCCGCTGCCACCAACACACAAGTAACAGTCTTTTTCTCCCTCCTGAACAGGCATTTAATAGTCTTATTTCAGTTGGAAGCAATAGTTGGAGAATAAGTTACAGGGACAGACAGACCAAAAAAAAATACAAAACCCAAATCAAAAATCCCACACAACTTAAAGTGCTTCAGGCTGCAGACGTAAACATGAGGACGAGGGGAGGCCACCTAGCTCTCTCCCCTGACCTGAGACAGGAGGGTCATGTCATTGTTGGGTCCCTTTACCATCACCACCCTCTGATCTCAGCCCTGCGGGTGGGAGGGAGGGAGGGAATGTCAGAGGCAGGGAAGACAACATTAAGAGGAACAAGGAAAACACTTTGTAAACTTAGAACCAGGGTGCAAGGCGGGGGGCAGGGGAGCTCCTGGAGCCCCTGCCCTGGCCAAGGGGTGGGGCCAGCCCCCCCAGGAAGTCCGGGAAATACTGTCGGCTTCACGCTGCAGCCATCCCCGGCCATTTCACAGCTTCTTCCCTCGTCCCTCATCAGTAGACACAGACAGGCGGCCCTGTGAGGGGCCCCCTCACCCTTGGTGGGAGGCTCCCCGGGGAGGCACAGCCTGCAGGGAGCACCCGCGCTGGGGGCTGTCCATTTCCGGGAGTGTGAGAGGGAGGCGGCCGGATGGTTTACTTGACCGGCTCCACCACCAGGACCTTGCACTCGCGTTTGGCAATCTTGTCCAGAGAGAGCACAGCCTTGTCCGGGGGCAGGTAGAGGGGGCGGCCGACAGGGGAGGCCACAGGGGGAGTGATGGCCCGGCGCTCCATCACACTGCCCGACCTGGAGGAAAGTGGAGGCTGTGGGCTCTGGCCGGACCCCAGGGTCCCGTCCTCTCCCTTCCCGATCCTGGCCTCTACCAAGCCCACGGGGTCCTCCCCATGCAGTTCCATACCTCATGAGGTGGCTGCGGGAGGGCTGTTGGTGGGAGAAGGACTGAGAGCGGCCCAGGCTGGCCTGGTGCCTTTCCACCAAGTCTCGGACAGCAGGGCTGCTGGGGCTGCTCTTGCGAGAGAGGGGTCGGGCCTCGGGTGGCGGGTGGGACACACTGGCAGTGAACTGCAGCTTCAGTTTCATGTGCTGGCTCAGCTGGGGTGGGGAGACAGATCAGCCGGCCAGCTCGGCTGCCAGGCCGACCCCCTTTCAGGTCATCTTCCCTACTTGACAGGCCGAAGTCGGATCTAAAGCCCACCTTCCCTCCACCCGGCTTTGTAGCACCCACCCACTTATGCTTCAGCATAGAAGCCAGCGGCCCTGACCCCTCCCACCCCAACACTAGGCCTCACCCAGCCCACCTCGAAGAGCCCAGTCCGCAGAGCCTGGAAGGCCACACTGAAGGTGAGCGCGCTGCCCTTCCGGGAGAAGCCGAGGTTGTTGAGGGGTGTGTGGCAGACGATGGAGTCCAGGGCTGCCTGCATGGCCCGGCGCTCCTCCTCACACAGCTGCTTTCCTGAGGGGCAGAAACAGGGCCAGGAAACAGCTCTGTGCAGCCTTTCTCAGTCTGCAGAGGGCTTTCATGAGCACAGTCTTGCTTGATGCTCAGAGCCACTCTGTGGAGTAAACTGAGTATATGCTATTGTTTGCTAAACTTTATCAACAACAGTAATAGTTACTGTGTACTGAGATCTATTCTAACCACTTCACACATACTAACTTACTAAATTGCTGTAACAGCGCCATGAAGTAGTATTTCCTCCATTTTAGAAATGAGAAATCTGAGGTCAGAGAGGTTAAGTAACCTACTAAAGGTCACACAGCTAAGAAATGGGAGATATTCAAGTCAAACAGGGAACCCAGCATCAGTGTCAGTGCCCTTAAAATCTCTGCCCATGGCCTCTCTAAACTCTCCATTATGACACCGTGGAGACCATCCAGGTACACAGCTGAAGCAGCCTGGCACAAGTCACCTGCCTCCATGACATCTTCCTTTGCCCTCCCCTCCTTGGGCAAGCCTGGCAGCTACCTACCAGCCTGGGCGTGCTCTGGGGTCCACACGAGCCTTACAGCAAGGAAGTCTTGGAGATTGTTGAGCAGCGTATAGGTAACAGTGAAACGCTCATAGGTCCGAACAGGGGACTCACAAGAAGCAGTCATCACAAAGCACGGGCGGTCCAGGCGGATGCTGGGCAGGCTAGAAGCCGTGAGAGAGAGGGAAGCAGGATGTGTGTGTTTCGAAACAGAGATGAACAGGATGGTGTCCAGCAGGGAGCTTGGGGGGTGTCCCACAAACTCACCGGTAGTGGGTATAGATGCTCTGGGTGAAGGGCAACTTCGGTGTGGACCACTGAACCACAGCAATCAGAGGAACCTCTAGGCCCTGTTGGAGGGACAAGCAGAAACATCACCTGTATGTGATGACCTGAAGGAGAGGTTCCCTCTCCCGTTAGTCAACTCCCTGGCCTCTCTCTTCCCATTGCATTTTCTCAGCCTTTCTCCTTAAACACACCAGTCCCTTGTACTCACCTCCTTGGCCCCTGGAGGGGGCTGCTCGCCCGCTCTGAGCTGAAACAGGAAGTTATGTTCCTCCAGGGCACTAAGTGGGCAGGGGAAGCAGCCAGAGGTACCAGGGAGCCGGCAGAAGGAGCCCATGGAGACTTCCCCAGATTGGTGACTAGTTGAGAAGAAAGGGACCAGAGCTGGAACTTTCCCTGCCAGAGCCCTGGGCCCTGCGACCATGCCCAGCACTCTGCGGCCCCGCCCCTCCCAGGACCTCACCAGACATTGTCCACCAGCAGCACAGAGCCGTCGGGCATGACAGGTAGATAACTGGCATTGAAGTTTGGGAGAATGCGGATATCCCAGACAGAAATTTCCTCCTGGGAGGAGCTGTTCAGCACTGTGGGAGGTAACGAGCTCAGCTAAGAGAATCTGAACTCCTCAGACCACACCAATTCCCCCCCTAAAATGGATCTATCCCCACCATATTGTCCAGGGCCACCCAGCCGGTGCCCTTGCTGCCACCCAAGACGGGAGCCTCTAGTCTGCTCACCCTTGAGCACCGTCAAGTGTTTTCCAGCCACAGTGAACTGGCGGCACTTCAGAACCGGAGGGGGCAGCAGAGTCAGCAGGGTGCTCACTGCAGGAGAGGGCGGAGGCTCCAGATGACGGACTGGGCACACCTCACCTCCAACCCACGGGTCCAGTCTTCCTCTCCTCGGATCGGGCACTTGCTGGTGTCACCCCCTCCACCGTCCCCACAAAATCCAGACACTAGCAGGTCCTGTCTGCATTCTCCTCCCCACCTTGGGCCTTGAAAGCGCTCTGCTCGCCCCTGAAGGTCTCCCCAGGAGATCGGGTCTGCAGCAAGCGCAGGTAGCCTTGATCTCTGACCTCTGGTGCCTCAACCTCCCGCTTCCACACGGTCACTACAATCTAAGCACAGGGAACACGGGACCACAGTCAAGAGAAACAGCCTTAGAAAGGGCGTCTCAATTAAGACAGAGCTCCACCCCGTGCCAGCCTTACCTTGGCTTTAGGTGTCCCTGGGGGCAGTCTATCCAGTGAAACGGTGAGTGGGAAGATGACCTCATCTGTGGACACAATTGGTTCCTCCACAGGCAGCTGGGTTGCCAGAGGGGTTGAAGGTCAGGAGAGTCAAGGCCGCCCGCCGCGCCCGCGTCCCCTTTAAGATCTACGGTACGTCGTTCTCGCCCTCCCCTCTCCTCATCCGTCATAGGCCTCCAGCTTCCCGCTAGCGTCCCTCTCCCCTCCGGTCTTGGGAGCCCAGCAAACCGCCCCTCCGCCCTGTGTCGTGGCGCTCTGGGCTCCTCACCGTGGTCGCTCCCCCTGAGGTAGCAGGGCCCGGGCCGTGGGTGAGGAGGGGGCTGCAGCCTCGAAACAACCCCCCACCGCCAGGGTCCCCGCCCCCCGGGGGCTCGGGATCCTGGTCGCCCGAGCCACCGCCCCCGGGCGCCCCGCCTCCGGCGCTGACCGAAGCCAGGGCGGCCAGGGCGGTCGCCAGTTCCACCCAGGCCCCTCGGGAGCCCAAGCCTGGGCCGCCCCCGACGCCGGACCCCGCACCGCCCCGGCAGCGCAGCACCAGCAGGAAGCGAACCGTCTCCCCTAGGTAGAGGTGGTTGCGCCGGGGCAGCGCCCGGTACCGGCCCGGGTCCCCCGCCAGCTCCGCGCGCGGCGGCAGCGGCACGGCCGGGAAGTACATCGAGTAGTCGCACTGGGACTCCATGGGCGGCGCGGGCCGGGGGGCGAGGTGGGCCGGGGATGGCGCAGGGCGGAGGGGCCGCTAGGGTGGTTCCGGGAGCCCCAAGTCCCGACTGGTGCTGCGCGCGGCCGGCCCGGCCCGGCAGACCAGCTGGGGCCAGGAACCGGGGCAACGAACCCGGAACCGAGACCCCACGGGGCCGGAACCGGGGTGCGGGACCGAATGACTGGTGAGAAACCGGAAGCGGAAGGGAAGGGGCGTGGCTTCGGAGGCGCCGGAATTTGTAGGTGACTGGACTTTGGAGAAGAGAGGAGGGTGCGGCAGGGGTTAGGCTGCTGCAGAAGGCTAGGGTTCTTGGACTACGGAAAGAACCCCCGACAACCCCGTTTCTCCCAGGAAGATGCTCCATCCCCTTCCCTTGCCGCTCTAGAGCAGGTCGAAGTTTCAAATTATTTATTCATTGAACATTTCATTCATAGTGAAATGAGCATAGCCCAGTAAAAAGTGTTTCATAGAGAGGTGGACGTATTATTCCAATCCCTTGTGTCCCAGGCTTTCTCGGTCGTACTCCATGGTTAGCTCCTCCAGAAGGCCTTGGAGTGCGGCTCCAAGTGCGACTTGGACCTTCAGGGATGGGGGTGGGAAAGGGGAAGGGGCAAAAATGGGAGGGAGCCTGCATCTCGGTCTGGGATTCCTTGGCACGGGCTGGAGGATGTAGGACCCATATTCTTGCAAAGTTCCACTGGTCCTCTGGGGAGCAGACATGCTTTCTGAGGGAAGCCGAAAGGGCATCTGGCTTCCTCACACTCATCACTGGCGCCCTATGGCTTAGCTGCTCTTCAGCCTAAGACAGTGGTTTGATGCCTAGGGGGAGGGTCGCCTTGAAGTCTTGAGGGGCAGAGAGACTGTTGGGGGGAACTGCTTGGCATCTAGCTTATCCTTGTACTGCAGCTCGGGGGTAGCCAGGCGCTCACACTCCTCCTGGTCTTGGAGGCTCAGCCCACTTCGGAGCACATAACCCAAAACCTTACCCGACCCAAACTGGAAAGGGCGGAATCGCCGGTCAGTGATGTACTTGGGGTCTAAAGCCTCACCCCCCAACAGACAGTGTTTAGCCAGGGCCTCTCGGCGAGCCCGGAGCTCCGCCACAGCACTGTCCAGCCGGCTCTTGCCATACTGCTTTATCCGGGCCCACAGGCTTCGGTTGAAGTGAACATAGAGAGCCCAGTCCAGGTTGTTCCAGGCTCGTGCCCGGGCAGTCAGCTGCCTGTCCTCAGTGGTCAGTCCACCATCGTCAGTGGTGCTTCTGCCCTGCCCACCTCCAGCCTGGGCGTTGTGCATAAAGCCCACCACATCATCTAGACCCCAGCACAGCGCATCTGCCAGCAGGACCAGTGACTCATCAAAGTACTCGGCCACCAAGACCAGGTCAAAGACAGAGTCCAGCCAGGCCAGATTCCACTGGATGAAGGATGAAGACCCCAAATCTAAAGAGGCAGGGCTGGACATCTGGCTGTGACCATCAGCAACAGTGGGAACAGGATGGAAGAGAGCATTGGGATCCAGGGTGTGGGCCGGAGGGCCAGCACCAGAAGGCAACTGGGGAGGGTTGGGGTCTCTGGAGACACGCGGATTCCCTCTCTTGGTCCTCATCTCTGGGGGGAAGGGGAGGCCAAAGTCAAACCATAGCAAGTTGCGTGCATAGTGGTCCCCCCGGGCCCCGGGTCTGTAGAAGGCTCGAGGATTGGCCAAGAAGGCAGCCAAGGATGGTGCTTTGCGGAAGGCTGATGATGTGGATTTATAGTAGGAGAAGGCAGAACGGGCCAGAGCCGCTGGGTCTCGGACAATGGAAAAGAAGAAGCTGTCAGAAGGCATGACCTGAAGTACCTGGGGAGGAGAGGAAATGGGCATAGAGAGAGTGAACTAGGGAGGAGGAAGCTAAGAGCAAACCCAGTGTCCACTGACCCCCCGGCCTCTTCCAGCCTCCTCCTGACAGCTCTGCTGGGAACCCCCAGCTTCCTTCATTAGCTGCACAGATCTTGGTAAGGTACTTGACATCTCCGAGACTCCATTTACGTATCTGCAAAATGGGGACAATCATACCTTCCTTCCCAGGTGATTATGGAGGTTACATGAGATAAGGATAGGAAGGAACCCAGAATATGGGGAGCTCCTGGAGAACATTAATTTCCTCAGGCCTTTCTGTCTGCTTTGGTTGGTAACACTTCTAGGAATCACGCCTTGTGTTCACTTCTCCAACAAAAACCTATAACATGTCCACCCTGGGATTCTTGGTCACACCTCCAAGAAAGGAACTGGCTTCAGGCCTCCTCAGGAGGATCACTGGCAGCAAGTAGATAGCAACCATAATTCTATCTCAGGTACAAGCGTCAGGTGGGCAGGCCCAGCCCAGAATGGCTGAAGGTCAGGGCACTTGTGAGGCTCCTTGGCATCTTGGAAAGCAAGAGACACCCCTGAAATGGGCACTGGGGAGCCATGGCTAATCAATAAGGAGCTGTTCTGAGTCTTGGGACGTAAGATCCCACTTCTTGGCAAGAAGGAAGGTGGGCATTGGGCTGAGCCACTCCCTAGTGTGGTCCAGCAGGCAGATCCACACCAGAATCCAGGTCTGGGACTCCCTGAAGGATTTCCGCCTCTGAATGTGACTGTGGTCATTGATCGTGACTCCCTGACAAGTCCTCCAGTCTGTTCTATGGATGTGGGCATGCCTGAAGGACAAGCCTGTGAACTGTGTGTCTTTGAAGGCGTAGGGGAAGAGTGCAGAGAACAGTCTGTGGCATCAGAGGGACCTGGAATAAAATTCCAATTCAGCCATTTACCAACTGGTGTAACTTTGGGCAGGTTATTGTACTTCTCAGAGCCTTTATTCCTCCATCAATAAATCTGGGTTAATACTCACTCTGAAGAATGTGGAAGTGCAGGGAACATGGGAGGCAGGCAGTAAATGGTGGTGATAGTCATCCTAAACTCCAGAGACGCCTGCCTCAGTGATTGCTGTCCTCGCTTTACCCTCAGCAGTGCCCCTCGCTGCCCGTTAGATCAGTTCACGCTCCTGCTGCTTTCTTCAGCTCCAGCTCCAACAGGACTATCTTTGCAGCCACCGCTGAAGTACTATCACACACATACACACACACCCCACTGCTACTGGGTCTTTGAGATGTTTTGCTCTGAGAACACCCGATAGTTCCCTTACTACAAAGTCACGTCCATCCTTCCCTGTAAAACCCACCTCTTGAGAAAACCCCACCTCTTTTGATGAATATTCTCGCCACAGTTCCAAAAAACAAATACACGTTCGTGCACACACATACAACAGAAGGCACTTTGGAGCAGCTGGACCTGGGTTCAAATGCTAGTCTGCAGCTTTCTGTTAACAGAGGCCAGGCCCTTAGCCTTTCTGAGAGTGAATCTCCTCATCTGTGTTGTGGGGACGCTTATGCCTTCCTGGCAGGGTGACGGTAAGATGACTACCCAGCACTCAAGACGTGTTCAGTGAAAGTTCGCTCTTTCCCTGTGTGTTTTCATTTGCCCACTGATTTTCCTCCTCCGAGAGCTCTCAGGTTCCTGTGTGTGTGTGCAGATGACACATGAGTGTGTGCACTCATCTCCCCGTTTAGAACTGAGGCTGGGGGCAGGGAAGGGAGACCGGGACTGGGCTAGAGTTTGGCATATAGCTGATCCTCAGAATCTGGCAGACATGGTGAAGGGAGTGAGAGGAAGATGGCTCTGAAGGCAGTGACTGTGCAGGGACCCTGGTGGGGACAGTGGGAGAGGCCAGGAAGGGCCAGGGGCACCTGGAGGGAGGGTTGGAGTGGGGTGAGAGTTGGCAGGGCACTGATGCCAGCAGGCTAAATGGATCAAGGAAAGGGACTCTAGTAAATTCTAGATGAGAGAAGGCAGAACTTCAGGTGCCAGAAAATTCTGAGGAAGGGACAGCTGAAGAGAACAGGACTGCCACCTTTGCGGCCCCCCCAGCCCAACTTTTGGGTAAGGAGATACCCGGGGAGCAGGCGTGGGGTCCCCTCCCCTGGTGGTCTTGGCTACAGGGCCGAGCTCATTTCTCCCCGGTCCCTCCCACCTCCTCAACACTCCTCACCTCTTTCAGGTTGAACCTCATGTGATGACAGAGGATGTGGAAAGGGGGCTGGGTGCCTCCACTCTGAGGCCGGTAGCCTTTGACCCGAGAGGCCTGGAAAAGTCTTGGGTAGCCGAACTGGTAGCGGGCGGGGAGGGCGAAGCGCAGCCCATGTCGGTCCCCATAGCGGTGAAGCAGACTCAGCACAGAGCTGCTCCCGGATTTATGTGTCTTCAGGAACACAAGGCGCTGCCGCGGTGGGCAGGACGGAACAGCCGGTCCCGGGGATGAGGCCCAGAAATGTCGGAGCTGCAGCCCGGGTAGCCTGGGGAGAGATGGGAGGGGAAGCGTCCTGTCCCTCACCAGCAGGTGGATGGGTGTCTCGTGGAGCCAGGAAGGCATGGCGTGTTCTCTGAGTCCCCAAGAGTCACAGCCTCAGGTGGGACAGACAAGAGCACGTGGGGCATCTGGGGGCCGTTGGGACAAGATGGGAACTCACCTCCTCTGGAAGGGACCCCCCCAGAGCTGGAGGGCAAATCCGATGGTCATGAAGACTCCCAGAGCCACCCCTAGGCTCCGGGGCCCCCAGAGGCGCATGGTCCTGGTGGGAGACAGAACGCCCATGTGGCACAGGGAAAGGTGACACTAGAGAGGGACAGGGCAAGGGCCAGGCACAGAGGCAGAGACAGCTGGAGACCGCCGTGCAGCCGCGGAAGGCGCTCGTTCGAGTTCGGGGGTTCATTCCCCAGGCCTGCTCGCAGCCCCGGTTGAGTCTGCCCCCTGAGTTAGCAGATTTTTGCCTCCGTCAGCGTCTAGAAGGGAAATGAGGGGGAAGGAGGGGAATCTAAGGAGCGGGTAAGAGCCTTCGCTCATGCTGCTGGGCAGCCGCGACCTCATTGCAGGCAGGGGGGCAGGAGGGGAGCCGTCTCTACACCCAGAGCTTCCAGGTGCCCCATGACTGCGGCTCTGCTGTCAGCTGCAGCTCCCTCCAACCTCCAAGGACAGTTTCGCCCCAAGCCCCAGGGATTTGGAAGTGAAAGGGAGGCAGATCAGACCAGTCCACTCGTACCAGGGAGATGGACATCTCCAGGCCCCGGGCCGCCTCCTCTGCCTCTCCGACTGTGACAGGTCTGGACGTGGCGGCCCCCTCTGAGGCTGAGAGGGGAAGCCTTAAGGAGGGCCTGAAGGGGCACACGGCTTAGAAACCCGGGGAAGTGAGACCGCAGGAAGAACTTTGTAAGGAGTAAGAGTCGACTGGCTCATTTAAGCTCAGGCATCCTTTCCCTCCCTCGGCGGCGCCGCGGGCAGACCCCAGTGTGTGAGAGCGACCTGGGGGGTGTAGGGTTGCTTAGGAAGCCCAGATCGCAGCCATAACCACCCCCCCAAAAAACACACCCCCGTTCCCACTTTCCAATACCAGCAGGGCACCCAGAGGGGATTGAGAGGGTGGGGCTGGGGAGAGAAACTTTGACACAAAGATAACAAGACAAAAAAAGCGGACGCTGAGCTTTGAATTCCTTCTCAGGCCCCAGCTTCCCAATCACTTGGGAGTCCGGACCTGCCCCTTCATTCCAATCCACAGCCACGGGCCACAGCCCGCTTTCCAACAAGCCCTGACAGCCCCCCTTCCAGGATGAGCCCAAAGCGACCCCAGGCAGAGAACCCACACTTGCTACCTAGAGACCCGCCCCCTCTGGCATCACCCTCCCCCCGGCTTCCTCCCCCAGCCCAGCCCCAGGGTCCAGCCCCGTACTGCACCCCCTCCCAAGTTTAGATTTCTTGTCTTCCTTCCATCCATCTCTGTCTCCTCCCACTGCCTCCAATTCCAGCCCTTGGACCCCTCCAGCTTTGGGGATTTGCTCAGTCTGTTGCCAGCCCTGGGTTGGCTCCCTCTGGGGTTCTCTGTGAAACCCCTCACGACCCCTCCCATCAATTCTAGAGTCCTTTCACTGATCTAGGCCTCAGCTTCGCTTGCCCGACTCACCAGGCCACCTGAGGAGCAGCTGGGAAATCCGGGTCTGGCCCTCCTGCCCGCCCCAGCCACCGCCCGGTTCCTCGCTCAGCTCTACTTTCTCCATAAACTTTCTCGGCGCCCAGGCTCCTCCCCCTCCCTCCCTTTGTCCCGCCAGTCCGTGCAGCTGATTCGGTTTTGACCGAATTCGGCGTCTCTGGGTCTCTGCTTCCCCAGGTCTTTCCTTCTTTTTCAGGGCACCCAGCCTGCTCTTAGGAGACACTCTACCCTCCTTTTGCAATTGTACTTTTTCTTTCAGCTTTCTGCAGAACAGAAGACTCATTCAGGCGACTGAAAGAAAAAAAGACGGTAACAGAGTCGAAAGCAGACTTTATCAAAGATATGACAAGGTAGCCAGAGAAAACTTCACAGAGAAGAAGGAGGTGGGGGCCGAGGGGGCCCACCCACCCTGAAGGCAGAGAGCGGTAGTATGGTGATATTAACGATGCCTTGGGTCCAAAAGAGTTTTGCTAGTCTCCAGAATTCTCCCCATTTTGCAGATAGGTATTCAGACCCAGAGGGTGGACAGCTTGCCCAAATTCAATCCCAGGGGACAGGTTCCAAGATAAGGAGGCAGAAAATGAACTGCTGGTCACAGAGACTCTGGGGCTAAAGGTACAGAAAGTCACACACCGGGTCCAACAAACTAGCCATTTATTGACAGAATAAACACTGAGTTCGACACTGACACATGAAATGGGGATGCTTGTGAAGGATGTGGGTGGCAGAGACCATGAGATGTGGGTCTTTGTTTTTTGATATTTTAGTTTAAGAAAGTGATACTGAAAAACTCAAAAGAATCCAGGCCCATAGATCCTGACATCCTATTCCCCTGCCCTGCACCCCATAAGCGCCCAGCTTTGTCTATTTCTGAGTTTCTGAGACCGGGTGCCCCACCCATTCCACTTTCAACTTCTTTCAAACCCCACCCCTCCCAACTGCAACTCAAAAACTCCTCCCTTTTTCCCTGTTGGGGCTCACCACCAACCTAACCACGGAGGCTGGGTTGGAGAGACCATACCTCCTTCCTAAATAAATACCCCCAGTCCTTCCTCCCCAGATAGCAAATGAAAAAATAAATATTGTGAACACCCACCCCCAACCCACCAATGGAAATCTCCTGGATTTGGGGCCCCAGCCATTCACCCAAAACGTCCCTCTCTATCCTCTCTGCAGCCGCCTTCGACTCCTCTCCCAACCCAGCTGATGGGGGAGAGGGGAAGGGCCATGAACCCTCCCGATGCCAGGGCACCCTTCCCCTGTTATCGAGGTCCAAGCAGGGCTAGGGCTAAGAGGAAGAGAATGAGGAGGGGTTGTGTGTGAAAACCAACAGACGTCCCTCCAGTCCTGGTTCGGTCCTGGCTGTGGCGGATAATGACACCTCCTCCTTTGCCCCCAGCACCTTCCCTTCGAGGAGGGCGCGGAGCTCGCGCTGGGGGGGCCACAGCTGCTGCGCCAGCCATCCAGTCATCTGCATAGTGCTGTCCCTCTCCAGAGCCGCTAGCGTCCTCTGGAGGGAGAGCGAGGATTGGAAACAGACAGGGATGGTGAAGAGAAGTAGCGTGAGAAGGTGCAAGAAACAGCCACAGGCAAGGCGGAAAAGACAAAAACAGTGAAAGGTTGGGGCAGGGGCAGGCAGGGTGAGAGGAGGGAGAAAGTGAGTGACAGGAAGGCGAAGAGAGAGATCAGACAGACATGGAAATAAGGCAACGAGACACAGGAAGAGACGAGACAGAGACAAACAAGAGCAACAGATGGGGAGAGAGGATAAACAGGCAAAGACAGAGAAAACAGACACAGAAGCAGCGAGCAGACGGGAAGAGGAGTGGGGGAGGAGAGACAAAGAGAGACGGTGGGAGTGAAGGGAAAAAAATGTATGTCAGTGCCTTGCATCTCTGGCAAATTCTACTTTGGGGAGCCAGCCCTGTGGCACCCGCATCCCACTTCCCCGCCTCCCTGGATTGCCGTCTCTTCCCACAGCCCACCCTCGGGAGCTGCCCACCCTCGGGAGCTTCCCACCCCTCCCTCTGTAAGAATGCTTTGGTGTCTCCCCCAAGGGACCGTGAACTCAAGCGTAGAGATCTTCTCCTTGGTCTTCCACTCCCTACCTTTGAGGTAAGCGCTCAATACCAGCGTGTGAACTGCGTGAGTGAGTGAATGAATGGTAACTGAGACGCGAGGGGAGGGACTACAGACGCAGGGGGCGGGGCTGCGGGTTGGCCTGGGTCCAATGAAAGCGCGGCGGAGCGAGGTCCTCCGGGCGTCCGCGGGTCTCACCCCAGTCTTCCAGCTCCAGGTCGCGTCCCAGGGCGGCCGCTTTCATCCTGGTCGTGGTAGCTCGAAGCTGCAGCCGCCGCCTCCGCGTCTGGAGGTCGGGGCTTGAGGCTTCTGCATCCAGCTCTGGGTTGTCGAGCTTCCCGGCCTGGAAGCCGACCACGGGCGACAAGTACCTGCGAGCAGAGCAGCCCCGGAGGTTCCCGCTCCACCCCGGGCCCGGAGTCAGCCTCGCCCGCCCGCGCGCCCGCAGCCCACCGCCCGGCTCTCACCGGCCCGGTCCAGCTCCGGTCCAGCAAGGCGCCGCCTCCTGCGAGAGGTCCGCCGCCACGCGGGGGTCCCCGCACACAGTCTGGGGCAGCCCGGCCCAGATGCCTCTCACCCGGCCCAGACGCTCGCGGAGCTCCCACACCTGGACGTAAAGAGAGCCGGCCAGGCGGAGATGGAGCGCGCGCCCCTGTCCCCCGCGCTTGCGCCCCTGTCCCCCGCACTTGCGCCCCTGTCCCCCGCGCTTGCGCCCCTGCCGTGGCCGCCCGCCACTCACCAGCCGGGGCAGGCTGGCGCCTGCAGCCGTCGTCGGCCGCTCCTCCTCTGCCGCCGCCGCGGACCAGAAGCGACCCACCTCCTCCCTTGGGGCTGGGGCACGGCGGGCGCGAGCCCGCGCTGGCTGGGGGCTCCCGCATTCCTGGAATACCTTCGGCACCCGGAAGAGACCCCACACACAGTCATCCCGCGGTAAAACCCACACCCCAACACGCCAGGCGTCCTTGACACCCCAGTGTATCCAGAGACCCTACAGTGTCTCCCTAACACCCCACATGTCCTCCCACCCCAGGGCCTCCCCGCCATGCTTCTCCCTCCTGTCCTCCCACCAGCTCCCAGTCTGACACTCCCACTCTTCCTGTGGCCCCTGTACCTGGGCTGACACCCCTACACTGTTCTCCTGCAAATGCATCAAGCCTTCTGAGATCTTCACCCCGATGGACTGGGCTGCCAGCTCAAAAGAAAAGGGGCCTTGGATCTTGTCGGCTAGGAACAGGAGACCATCTTGAAAGAGGGTAAGCCAGAGAAAGGGTTAAATGACGGGCTATCCAGGGAGATACTCACTGAAGTGGGATGTTGCCACAAATCCTGACCCAGGCCTTGGAGGGGAGCAGTGGATCTTAGATTGGGGGGAGGACTGACATGAGAAGAGCCCCCCTCATCCTCTCCACTCAACACTGCTGAACACTCCCTCCCCAGTCCACCCTGCCCACCCCACACAGACAGCCATCTCAGGCTTTCCTGAATCCCCTCACCCAGATAGGGCCCCCAGTCAGGATCCAGTCCTTGGCTGCCGATACAGCCATAGGCCACGTTGAGGCAGAAGCCCCGGCAGGGTGGCAGCGAGGGGACCCCCCGGCAAAGGGGGCAGCCTGTCAGACGCATCACAGCCCGCTTGCAGCCTTCGGACAGCGGCATCTGGGAGCAGAGAGCAGGGCTGTGTCATCCACAAACACTTGGCTGCCCTCAGCCAAGCCTGGTGCTGGGCACAGAGAGAAATCAAATACCCCATCCTGCCTTTCCCAGGCTATAAGTGTGGAGCTGGATGTGAATCTTTAGGGTTGATGACCCCACGCAGCAGCAGGAGTGACCCCAGGACTGAGCCAGACCTGAGGAGGGAGGCTCCTAGGGGCCGGGCTGCACATCCTGCTTCTTGGGAGAGATGGACCAGAGGGGCAGTGAGGGGCCTGAGAAAAGGTTCAAGGACAAGAGTGAGCCCATCATGGTTGAGAGGAGAATGAGGATGCAGGAAGTAAGGCTGGGAGGCCAAGGAGAGAATGGGCAGTCGAGAGAGGGCCTTGAAGGCCAAGCCAGGAATCTGGCCTCTAGGAAGGAGCCACTGAGGGGCCCTGGAGAAAACCAGGGGGGCCAGTGGGCCAATCTCAGAGAGGCTATGGAGATAAGCAGGTCCCAAAAGGCTAGCAGAGGGTAAGAGTCATCAGAGGGCAGAAGAGGGTCAGAGGTGGGAAGAGTCATGGGTCATCATGCAAGAAAGACTCCAGTCTTCCTGATTTACCCAGGATGCCAAGGCTTCATGGCTGATAAGGGAAGGCCAGGCCTCTCCTGTCAGCTGGCACCTGACTCTTCTTCATGGGGCCTCTCCCACTTCTCTCCCTCCCTGGGCCCCACCCATACTCAAGGCCCTTCTAACCTTAAGTGTTTCGCTGACCACATTTCTTCCAGTCTCCAGGCCTTGGACAAAGGCCCGGGCCGCCACCAGGGCCCGGGTTATCTGGAGGAAGGGAAAGGTGAGAAAAACCACCGGACTGTTGAGGGTCAGTCAACACTGAGGCCAAGAGACTGCACCAAAGGGATGAGCAGTGGGGGCAAGGTTTGTAGGTTATCTTTGGGTGGTTAGGAATGTCAGGTGGTTCCAGGAGGCATGTTCAAGAATATCAAAGAATTCAGAGTCTGGCAGGACCAAGGGGAACTGGGCTTGGGAAGAGGTGGAAGGGATTACATTTTACAGGACTTGGAGATAGAGGGACTTATATTGGAACAATGCTGAATCTGAAGCCAGGAGACCTGGGTGTGAAACCTAGCTCCACCCCTTACTGGCTGTGAGACCTTAACCTCTTCAAGGTTCAGTTTTCTCATCGGTAAAATAGGAATGTGAACATCTACTTCATAGAGTTATGACAATTAAATGAGACACTATAAATGAAAATCCTTAAATAGTGTTGAACCAGCGTTCAATACACTCACAACTCACATTCACACTACACAGCTGAACCAGAGGAAGTCAAGATATTGGGAATACGGATGAGTTATCAGAAAGGGGTGGGGCAGGGAGTAAAAGCAGATGAGTGGGTGAACCACTAGTATGAAACTAAGACACAGAATTGGAGGGTGGGGCTCCAGTCAAAGGAAACCAAGGAGAACTGGGTCAGGCAGAGGTGACTGGGGCTCAAGATAGGGATCATCAGGTCAGGGGTGACTGGGGCATAAAAAGGGGGTCACTGAGTTGGAGGTGAGTGGTACACAGTTCAGAGGTCACTAGGTCAAAGGTGGCTGAAGCTCAGGCCTTGGGGCCCCTCACCTGCAGGCGGAGGCGGCGGGGTGAGTCCCCAAAAGGCTTCAGAGAGTCATCAGCAGAAGAGGCCAGGCGTGTGAGGCAGAACAGGTAGTCGGGGGAGAAGATGTACTGTGGGTGCAGCAGGGGGAACATTTTCTCCAGGAGCTGAGCCCAGAAATCCACCAACGCATCATCTAACCCCTCACCGGACCTCTCATAGTAGTCCCGTAGCCGAGAGAACAGACCACTGAACAAGGGGGTGTGCTGGGCATACAGGCGGCCGAAGGAGCGGTGGGAGAGCGTGGACAGGGAGTGCTCGGCTGAGGAGAGCATCTCCCGGAAAACCTCTGTGGCAAGTGCAGAGAAAGAGATGCGAGGTGGGGTGAAGCCAGGATTGGATGGAAAAGTGAAAAGGCAGAGGCAAGAAGAAATGGGCATGGGGAGAAAAAGGAAAGACAAGTGAGTTAGAAATTAAACAACCCTTAGAGGTCTGGGCAGACGGGGGGTGGGACAGTACCCTGTGAGAGCGTAGGGTGGGGATGTAGGGGCTAAACCGGGGCTGGAGTGCCTTTGGGTTGAGTCAGGAGTAGGTACAGGAAGCTTGTGGGGGTCATGAGCTCAGAGAGAAGGTATGAAGCCAGGTTTGGGGGCGCCAGTTCCTCACCATCAAATTTTCTGTGTCGGGCAGCCAGTGTGTGAACCAAGAAGGAACCATTCTCCTCCACCAGGCCTCGGAAGGTGGCCTCAGTTTCCCAGGTCAGCCTCTGCTCTATTTCACTGGAACAGCAAGTGTACTCCTGGGGACAAATCCGGAGGTGTTCACCTGGACACAAGACATGAAGGAATGGTGGGAAGTGATGTGAAATTCCTTCCTTCTCCTGCCCATCTCCGGGGGCCATCCTTTCTCTTCCAGCTGTCTGGTTTCTTTTCTATTGTCTGCCACCTCATTCCTACCTGGTCCTACCCCCTCCTTATTGTCCCCTCACCCATCCCAAGTTCACTGCCTTTAGGCATGGGATCAAATAGGAGTGGGCCAATTTAGTGATCAGAGGGTCCTCAGGTAGCCTGCCTAACATCACACACCCCAGGCCTCAAAGGACATACAGATGGTTTCAATGGGAAGAATGGGGTTTGGAGGGGTGGGGTTACCTGGTAAGAAAGCAAGCATTATCATACAAGGGACTCATGGAAATAGCGAGGGAAACAAATTAGGCGGTGAAGAAAAAAACACAGAGGGGTTGCTAATTATTAGAAAGGGATTCCTGGGGTGAGGGTGGAGTAAGAGAGCTGTTATGTGAAGGGGAGTGTTATTGTGATCCTGGTAAGTTCCGGAGGAGAAGAGACATTATTACCGTGAGAGGAAAAGATTACTATAACGGCCACTCTGAAAGGGAAGAGAGTTATTGTGAGATGGGGAGAACCGGCCCCCGCCCCCTCCCTCGCCCCCAATTCTCTAGTCTCCCTCTTTCTCCTCACCTGAGATCAGGGCGGGAGGGAGTACGCTTAAGCTATATCCCCGGGCCCCCAGAATCTGCCGGGTCTCAGTGCAACTCCGGGTGACCTTTGCCTCGATACCGGGTCCAGGACCAGGACCGGGACAGAGGGGCAACAGCAGAAGCAGAAGAGAGCGCAGCGCGTACATAGCTGCTGCTGCCACCTTGGGACCGCAAAGCGGGTCGTAAGGAGGAAAGAAGAGCCGCCCGAATTCAGAAAGCCGGTTCTCTGCTACAGGACCGTCCCGCCGGCCAGAGAAAGAGCGCGACCTCTGAAAAGTGGACCGGGAGCACGATCGCTGGACCAAGGCGGCATCTGCCGAGACAATGGGAGCCGGGAGCCGGACAGGAGGCGGGGCCCGGGGCGGGGCCCCGCCAATAATGGTAAGGAGCCGAGTTTAGGGGCGGGGTCAAGGAGAAATTAAGCCAATGTACTGGGGAAGCTCGGCCGCGGGGCGGGACTCGGCAGGACTAGGAGGTTAGGGGAGGGGTGTGGTCTTCCTCTGAGGCGTGGCTATCTACATCGAAAGGCGGGGCCTGGGTGGAACCCAGCCTATGGTAGTTGAGAAGCCAGACTAAAAGAGTTACTACTAGGGCAGTGTGAAGCCCAGCCAATGGAGGGGGAATTTGGGGGCTGGGCTGGGGTGGAGCCAGGAGGAGCCGAGTTAAAGCAGGTGGCCAGCGCGCGGGAGCCCACGTGATACGGCTGCAAGCTTGAGAGCTCGTGGCTGCACGAGGCTGCTGGAGTGGCGCGGCTAGAACGTGGTGAGCACGAGCTCGCACACGCTCAAGTCTCGCGACAACTTGCAACCCTAGGACGAGCCGTTGGGCTAGCGCCTGCGCACGACACGCCTCGCGCCTTCCCGCGTTTTTCTGGATTCGTCTGCCACCCAGAGGGACGGGGGCGTGACCACAGAGACCTGAGAGACCGGAGACGGTGACTTTTCCTCAAAGCTGCTCGGCCAGAAGTCGCTGTCCCGGGCTGTCACAGTGAGGCTCCCCTTTCACCCAGGCGTTCTCCGTCCCCCGCACTGAAGCCCTGAAAGAAGACCCTCCCTCCCCCATGGCTTCTTCCACAGAGGCCAGAAATCCCAGCTCCGGAAGACAGATAATCACTCTTTTGAGCGGTTAGACGGCTCTGTAACCCAAATAAACTAAACCAGGGTGGGGTACAGAGCCTCTTCTGGAGAAGTGAAGAACGCGAGCTTTCCGTGACTCCTTCAGCATTTCCGGCCAGGTTTTGATGGCGCCTCCAGCCCCAAATCGTTAAGCGCGTCCCAGTCTGGTCCTTGTCTGGGGGAGGTTCTTACCTTGCAGAAATGGAAGTTTATGTGCCTTTGTACGGGGGTGGGGGGTTATTTTCTTATTTTTCTTGTCTTTTGTTTGCCCCGTGGGAGCTGGTTCCGTTTTACAGGCTCCTCTGAATCGTGGGGAGAGAAGGGTGTGTTTTAAACTACCCTGGTGTGTGCCTTGCTCGAGGCTTGGGGAGCATCTTCAAACCCAAGGATGGCGGTGGCGTCTTGAACTCCCTGATGCCTTGGGTCAGGAAGCTCTCGGTCGTTTTTTAGGCTTTTTTTTTTTTTTAACGTGTTGTGCCAATCTCTGCTGTACAGCAAAGTGACTCAGTTATACACAGACATGCATTTTATTTTTGCCGTGGATTATTTTTGAAGTCTTTAAAAAATAATTCGTTATTTATTTTTGGCTGGGCCTTCGTTTCTGCCAAGGCTTTTCTCTCGTTGTCGCGAGCAGGCGCTACTTTATAGTTGCCGTACCAGGGCTTCTCATTGCGGTGGCTTTTGTTGGGGAGCACAGGCCCTAGGCCAAGTGGGCTTTAGTAGTTGCGGCTCCTGGGATCTAGAGCACAGGTTCCGTAGTTGTGGCGCATGGGCTTCGCTGCCCGACAGCATGTGGGGTCTTCTGGACCAGGGATGGAACCCATGCCACCTGCACTGGCTGGCGGATTCTTTACCACGGAGCCACCAGGGAAGCCCCATTTTTAAAGTGTTTTTTGGTAACAGTATTGCTTCTGTTTTATGTTTTGGTTTTTTTGGCTGGGAGGCATGTGGTATCTTAGGTCCCTGACCAGGGATAGAACCGCTGCCCGGGCCCCCACCCCGACCCTCATTGGCAGGTGAAGTTTTAACCACTGGACCCAACGGGAAAGTCCAAAACATACACATTAAAAAAATTTTAGTCTTTTCCTTTATGGTTTATCCATAAAGCTGTGCTTTTCTGTTTTTTTTTTTAATTGACGTATAGTTGATCTACAGTGTATTATCCCTCTTATTTTGCGCCCCCACCCCCACTCCCTGAGTTCCAGAGCCATTCCCATGTAAAGAAGGGGGATCATTGGAGCTGGGAATGGAGACGTGATGGGTCAGGACGCCTTCCTCCCTCTTCCCTCTTACCCGAAGCTGGACCACCATGCCCACCCTTCGGTCGTCCTCCTCCCGGTACCAGAGCTCCTCCTCCCCGAGCAGCACGTCCTCGCCGCTGCGCAGAGCGGTAGCAGCTGGACGGAGGAGCGGGTCTGCTGCTTCTAGTTCTTCTGTGTCTGTCGCTGTGCCCTGCGATGACGGGGACTCGAAGCGGACTTCAGAGGGGTGAGTGGAGTTGGTGAGAAATGGTTGCGTCGTCCTCGGGTTTTTTGCATTTTCATTTTCCAAACGAGCAAACTGGCAGCACGTGTGTGACTGTGAAAAGGTAGGAGATGCCGTGCGGGTTCAGAACAGTGCCCCACGCCTGCCCCCAGCTCTGCTGGGTGCCTTTCAGCTGCCCTAGGTGTTGGAAGCGCCAAGAATAATCCATCCTGTTACAAATCCATCATCCATCATGTCTAAACTTTTCTTGAACACGTCTATGTATGTTCAGCAGGGACAGCCTCTGGTAAGGGCCCAGACATGGGGAAAAGGGAAAAGAGTTCTTTATTTGGTGCCGGAAAACTAATATATCCTTTTTAGTTGGTGTCCTGTAATTCCTTCATTTAGGGTTATAGAAACAAGTCATCACCTGTTAGCATTTATGAGCTTATTCTGTGGCAGTTATAAGAGTACATCTTGGGTTTAAAAAAAAATTTTTTTTAATCTTTGCAGGAAAAAAAAGTCTCATACAAGGTCTAATTTATCCCCTGGTAATTTTTTTTATTGAGGTATAGTTGATGCATGATATTATATAAGTTTCAGATATATAACATAATGATTCATCATTTTTTAAGTTTATATTTCAGTTGTAGTTATAAAAATATCCCCTGGTAATTTTAGTTTCTTGTAAAATCATTGTACTGTTTAGGACCAGGTTATATATATTCTGTACATTTTAATCAGTAAGAGGTAATTTGTTTTAAGGGCTGAAATTTAACACCAGACACATATTAATCTCCTGTTTGTGTATTAGTATTAATCAAACACGACTTCCTGACCCATGCTAATTTTTCTCTACACAGCAGTGATCTCCCTGACTGCCTATGTGAATATCTTTATCTTTTCTTTTTAATGTGGATATTAGGAAAGAGTTTGGAGAAGGAAATGGCAACCCACTCCAGTGTCTTGCCTGGAGAATCCTGTGGACAGAGGAGCCTGGTGGGCTGCTGTCCATAGGGTCACACAGAGTCGGACATGACTGAAGCGACTACGCAGCAGCAGCAGGAAAGAGTTTTGCTTCATCTCCCTCAGTGCCTCATTCTTCATTTCCAATGCTTTCTTTAAGTGAAAGTTTTCTTTTAAGACATTGTCTCTACTTCCTGGCAACAGTCAGCTCATCTCTCCTTAAAATCTGAATATATTTTTCTCGTGGAGAGGAGTGTACAATTAGAGAAATTATAATTCATTTACCCTTTTTATATATAGAGACTAGGGTGTTGTATCTAAGCAGAACCACACTCCTTCATAGGGATAGTGAATCTTTGTCAGCTGGTGAAGGCAGTGATTTCGAAGACAGCTTGAGACGAAATGGGAAGAAGAGAGCAGCAAAACGTCCACTCAAACCAACCCCAGTGAGTCAGTTTTGTTTTTGAACCTGGTCTGGGAAGCAGCGAAAGAAAACCTAGAAGAGGCTCAGGTGTTATGCCTGATGAAAGGACAGGGCTTAAAGAGTATTAAGGGACAAAAGTAGAAAGCAGGCAGATTTTGAAGAGCGGAGAATACAGTATTAGGGTATAGAGGAACAGGAATTGGGTTACAGAACTTTTAAAAGGAGATAAGGCTAGAAATAATAAAGTTGACAATGTAAAAATCCTTGATTTCTAAGCTGAGTCGGTAACTCAAACTCTGCTGTGGAATTGGCAGCTTAAGCCTAACTGATTTTGATGAGAGTAAGTGTTAATGTCACTTTTACTTTTTAAAAAGATTCATGATTTCTTTATACTAACTAGGCAAAACTTCCAAAGAAGAGGTCCCGAACAGTACGTGCTCATGGTCAGAAAGAGTCGGAGCCGCCAGCCAGTGATCTCTTTGATGCTGTGAAAGGTGCCAAAAGTGACATGCAGGTAAAACAGTATCTTACCTCCGTTTCTTGATACCATCACATTCCTTGCTGGGTGGGATGATAAGAACAAATGTCTACAAAGTTGATTTAGTGAACATAACTGGTATCAAGAAAGGCAGATTAGGCCACAGGGTGAATCCGTAGAGTGATGTAAGGGAGATCTTGCATGAGGGGCAATGTTCCTTTCCTAATAGTATCACAGATGAGGGTAGGTCTTGCCTTTATTGATTGATGGAAGGGACATGGTAAGGCATTGGATAATTTAGAGAAGCAGCTTGGATTCGGGTGGCAATGTGTTCACCCCTGTCACTTTTAGCTCCACTTTGACAATTATACCTATCCATTCTGCCTGTGTCTCCTTGAACAAGAGAGATTGATTTATATTTATTGTCAGTACTGAGATATTTCCATTTATTTCTACCATCTTATGTGGTTTCGCTTTATCTTGCCTTTTCTGTTTCTCTTTCCTCTTCTCTTTTTTTTCCTTTTGAATGTTTTATCTCATACAAGAACCTAAGCACATTTTAATTCCAGTTAGACCTTACAGTTTACATACTGTTTGGGTTTTTGTTTTTGTTTTTTTTTGGCAGTGCCAAATGACTTTCGGGATCTTAGTTCCCTGATCAGGGACTGAACCCAGGCTGCATACAGTGGAAATGCAGAATCCTGATGACTGAACTGCCAGGGAAGCCCCCGTGCATGCTGTTTGTTGTGCAGGGTTCTGTCCTTTCCTTCTCTTCCAAGTAGACATCATTGTTTTAAATAATGTTTGTTTATACTTATCTACATTTTAATCACTTTTTGTTCATCATTTCTTCTTTTAAAAAATACTTATTTGACTGTGCTGGGTCTTAGTTGCGGCTCTCAGGATCTTCAGTCTTCGTTGCAGTATGCAAACTCTTAGTTGCATCATTTCCTTTCAAATCTGAAATCTTCCACACAGAATCATTCTCTTGCTGTTCAAAGTTTATGTTTTAAAATCTCTTTTAGATAGAGTTTATTAACAAACTCATTGTTTGCTTGTATAAAATATCTTTTACCCTTGTTCTCAAAAGGTTGCTGGGTATCAAATTCTAAGATGATGATTTTTCTCTCGGCACATTAAAAAGATTATTCCACTGCCTTCTAACTTCCTGTATTGCTATTGAACGTCAGCAATCAGTCTAAGCGCTAATACAACAATCCCTAATGATGGAGATGTCTGTATCATTGTTGTCTGGTACAGTAATCCACCAGCCACACATGGATTTTTGATATGTGGCTGGTGTGACTGAGGAACTACATTTTTAATGTTTGATTTAATTTAATAACCATATACGGCTGGGACTGTTTTTGTGCATGTCTAACTTGTAAATGCTTTTGTTTGTAAATGTTAAATGCATGTCCTTTGTAAGTAATTTATTTAGTTTAACAGTTTTCAAGACTGCTTTGCTTTTGTGTTCTTATGTATTATCAGATGTTCAGAGGTATAAACTTTTCTTTTCATGCTTGAGATCAGTTAGGTTCCAGGCTCTGAGGACTGGTGTCTTTTGACAACTATGCAGAATTCTTTTTCAATGTTGCCTCTTTCTCATTCTGTGAATCCCCTTCTGGAATTCAATTAGACATCATTAGAAATTCTCTCTCTTCTCCATGTCTTAATAACTTTTTTCCTTACTTTTATTTGTCTCTCTGGGCTACATTTTGGATACTTTCTTTGACTTAATCTTCTACTTCACTCATGTTGTGCTGTATCTAATCTGTTTTTAATCCATTCATTGACATTTCAAATTTTATTTATTATATTTTGCACCTCTACACATTTTGTTTGACCCCTTTCCAAAGTTAATTGTTCTTTGCTTGTATTTTCAAGCTTCTCTTTTATTTAATCATGGAAATAATAATTTTATAATCTGTGATAACTCCAGTGTTTGAAGCCTGTGAATGTAATTCTGTCTGTTTTTCGGCTAGTTGTTAGTTTTAGTGCCTTGTTTCTTTGTTGGGGTCTTTGTCGGGGTCTTCAGTGCTGGGTCTTTGTTGCTGTGTGCAGGCTTTCTCTAGAGGTGGCAAGCAGAGGCGGGTCTCTAGTTGTGGTGCGCAGGCTCTTCATTGTGGTACCTTCTCTTGTTGCAGAGCACGGGCTGTAGAGTGCAGGTTTCTGTGGTTGTGGCATGCATAGGGTTATTTGCCCCATGGCATGTGGAATATTCCCAGACTAGGGATTGAACCCACGTCCCCTGCATTGCCAGGTGGATTCTTAACCACTGGACCACCAGGGAAGTCTGAAGAATCACTTTTCATTAAATTCTGATTGAAATTATTTTTATTTTATTGGTAAGGGGGATCTGGACTGCAAATCCAGATACGGGAACTGGCTTATGGTTATGAATCCTGAAGGAACAATTCTTTTTTTCTTCTACCCCACACTAAGGTCATAACAAGCTAGTTGTCTTGCTTCCCTTCTGACCTGTAAATCTATTTCTCATTCTTGCTCTCATGAAGGTATGCCTCTCTGCAGGAGCCTCCTTTTGGGCTACTCGCTTTGGAAGCCCTTTAGCCTTTGTCTCCTGTGCTCTACATTCTGTGCATCCATCTGGACAGAAAGTTAGGGTTCCCGGGGTTTAGTAGACCCTCAGCGAAAGTCAGCTTGCTTATCTCCCAGAATTGCTACCTTCACTTCCATTTTTGGTTTTATGGAATTCTACCTTTCATTCTCGTTTAGTAGTACATCATTTTAAAATATGTTTTTAATATTTTAATCAGAAGTTTAGATGCGTCAGTTAGGAAGCTTATACAGAATTTCTAGTCTATCATATTGCCAGAAATAGAAATCATCCACACTGTTTTCCTAGTCTTTGGTAGATGAGTGGCTGGATAGCTACAAGCAAGACCAGGATGCCGCATTCCTGGAGCTCGTTAACTTTTTCATCCGGTCTTGTGGATGTAAAGGTGAGGAAACTTTACCCTTTTCTAACCCCCAGCCTTTTTCTTTTATAAAACTTTTTCTTTGTGAATATGAGTAGAATTAGGCATTCCTATAAAGAGAGGGTAAAGTGTAAGAAAAGTTTCCCTTATTTAACTAGTATCAACTACACTGTTGATTGGTAAATAGGGAAGTGATCCAGTAATGAAATGTATTGGTTTGGAGACAGAATCCTTTGGAGAAAAATAGACATAGTAATGTGATGATGTTTACAGATTTGGACCATCAGACTTTTCTTTTCTCTAAATAATCTTTTATTTTCTTATCCCTTATTTCTCAGCCATTTCAGCTCATATTTCTCTCCTAAAACTGTGGCCCCAGGTCCCCAAAGGCCATGACCTAATTTACTGGGGCAGATTGTCTTATAAGACTGCAGGTTGTATTATAAGAACCTGGTATAGTTTTCTTGCTTTCTTTTTGTTTGGAATATTTTTTTTTAACTGTAGTTTTCTGCTGTTTGATTCCCTGGGGTTTTTTAGACAGGTTGCCTTATATCAGATATTGCAGTTAGATGGTAGCACATTTATGACTAGGATTCAGGTCTTCTGATCCCCCACCTGAGCTCTTTTCAATATATTTTTAAGATCATCTTCAAATGTTTATGTAAATGGTCATGGTATCTGTTATTTTCCTTCTAAGTATCTCATCTCCTCCATTCCTCAGGCACTGTGACCCCTGAGATGTTCAAGACGATGTCTAACTCAGAGATCATCCGGCACCTAACTGAACAGTTTAATGAGGTGGAGGAAGACTGTCCAGGATCCTCCAGCCACTGTTATTGCAAAATACAAGGCCCATTACCCTCTTCTTTTTGATTCTGGGAAATAGGATAGCTTTCGGAAGGAGGGGTTTAATCTCTTGGGAGCAAAAGGGACCTATATACATTATCTAAATATGCCTGCAGAGTTGAGAATAAGATGTACATTTTACTATATGGTTGGGTTTTGACATCCAGTCCCTATGACTCCATGGATCTGGTAGTAACTCTCCCATCTTTCTCATGAACTCTTCTTTAGGATTCAGGAGACTATCCTCTGACAGCTTCAGGCCCATCCTGGAAGAAGTTCCAGGGCAGCTTCTGTGAATTTGTGAGAACATTGGTCTACCAGTGCCAGTACAGCCTCCTCTACGATGGCTTCCCCATGGACAACCTCATCTCCCTGCTCACTGGCCTCTCAGACTCCCAGGTCCGTGCCTTCCGTCACACTAGCACCCTGGCTGGTAAGTGGTCACTGTTAACTCTGTAAATGTTCTCATGGGGGTTGGTAGAACGTCCTTCTGTTCTCTAGTCCTGGATCTTTTTTCCTGCCTGCATTCTAGCTGTTTATTTCAAGGTCATGCTTATTTTGTCCTGAACCTTCATCCAGTTTCTCACTAGTGGGATTGTTAAAAGGGGGAGATCATATTGACAGTTTCCAGCTTTAACATGTTTCTCAGAGCTCACTGAGAACAGGCTAAGGGTTAAAAGAAGCCCAAAAGAGGGAGAGAAAAAGCCCACTCCAGAACAGTGAGTCTTAGGATTTTAGGGTCACCCTGCTCTAGCTTTTCTTTTTCACTGGCCCTTTTTCCTTTTTTGAACATACTATCCCTCCTCTCACTTAATGATTTTCTTACCTTGTTTTTACCGACTCAAAGCCATGAAGCTGATGACCTCCCTGGTAAGAGTTGCCCTCCAGCTGAGTCTGCACAAGGACAACAATCAGCGTCAGTACGAGGCTGAACGGAATAAGGGTCCGGGACAGAGAGCGCCTGAGCGGCTCGAGAGCCTGCTGGAGAAACGCAGAGAGGTGAGACGTTTCCCTGCCTCCCGCTCCGCTCTCGCTTCCATCACAGCTGCTTATCATACCGCCTTATCAGCCCCCAAGCTTCTCTCTCCCCGGCACAGTGCCCAGGCAAGCTTTCAGACGGTGAATGATGGAGTCTGGCAGTAGTTTAATAGACCCATCCTGTTAGAGGTCATTGTATGTTCAGCTTGTTTCTGGGATGTGGGTTCGAGAGAGCATCTCTAGTTTAGAGTAAATTTTAAAAGTTCTCTGTAATTCCACTTTTGCTCAGTTTCTATTGTCTGCATTCATTATCACAAGTGTTTAAGTGTTGTGCCTGCATCTTGTGCAAGGAATTGAGCATTGACTTTTATCTCAAGTGTATGGTGTGCAGGAGTGCTGGGAGGCCAGCTGCTGGTGGAGGAAGCCAAGTTTTCAAGGAATGGAAAGGACACAGGCCTGTCGTTCACTCCTGGATTTAAATTCTGTTCCAGTTAGCTACTAGCTCCATGGCCTTATGTAACCTCTAAGCTTCAGTGTCCTTTCCTTTTAAAAGGAGGTAATTGTTTTTGTGACGACTAAATGAGACAAGTAAATTGCCTACCTAAGCACATAGTAGGTACTTGCCTTGATTCCTTTTAAACCTGAAGAAGACCACCAGAGGACATAACCCCCCCAAAAATCTCTTACACTGTGCAAACCTTCAAACAGCTGTGTATGTCATGAAACTTAACACTGATTTTCCCCTTACTTCTCCAGAGTATCTGAGACCTCCCCATCCATGAGGTTGGCAGGACTCACCATGTCTAACTGTGCCAACTGACTGTTTTCCAGCTCTCATCAAAGAACTCTTCCATGCTAAATCATTAGAGGAGGGAACGTTCTACTTCCCGGATTCTCTTTTACTGTTTTCACTGTCAGTGTGATCTTAAACAGTATATGTATTAAGTCTGTCTCGAATCTTATATACACGTGTGTGATTATTTTATTTGGACTTCTCTGGCTCTTGTTTCATCAGTTGTAGTTTTACTTTCTGTCTTCAATTTCTCCTTCCCCACTGGTTTCCTCTCTCCAGTTATAAATGTATATAAGCGTTTGAATCTATCCTTAATCCTTCTCTATAAGTTACTCCATTTCTATCCTTTTAGTATTTCCTTCTTTCCTTAATATCCAGCTGAATCCTTTTTGCCACCCACCTTCTATCCCCATTTTTTTCTTTGCAGTTGTTCTCTCCAAACCAGTGACTTCTTAATCCCTATAGCCAATGGCCTTTTTTCAGTCTCCCTTTTTGACTTACATAAAATTTGGTATTGATAGACCACCTTTCTTCCTTCCCTCTCTTTCCTTTTCCTTTAATTATGAAAATATGCAAATGTTCAAAAAGATATATTGGTAGAATGAACACAACATATGAACTATCTAGATTTAACAACTATTATTTCATTCAATCACTCAGTCATATATTTCACTATACTTCATCTATTTTTTTTTCCCTTGATATTTTTTTACTAAATTGTGGATGTGTATGTGTGTTCTCAGTCATGTCCAATTCTCTGTGACCCATGGACTGTAGCCCTTTAGGCTCCTCTGTCCATGGGATTTTCCAGGCAAGAATACTGGAGCCAGTTTCCATTTCTTACATCAGGGCATCTTCCCAACCCAGAGATCGAACCGCATCTCTTGCACCTCCTGAATTGGCAGGCAGATTCTTTACCACTAGCGCCACCTGGAGATATTTTAACCTAAAGATTTGAATATGTCCTCTAAAAAAACATGTTCCTGTATTATCCCAATACTGTTTTCCTAACCAAAAACATTAACAGTGATTCCCTAATATTTTCTAATCCCAACTCATATTTGAAAATTTCCATTTGCTCCCAAAATGCCTTTTCAGTTCAGTCGCGTCCAACTCTTTGCAACCCTATGGACTGCAGCACTCCAGACTTCTCTGTCCATCACCAACTCTCGGAGTTTGCTCAAACTCATGACCATCGAGTCAGTGATGCCATCTAACCATCTCATCCTCTGTCGTCCCCTTCTCCTCCTTTCTTCAATCTTTCCCAGCATCAGGGTCTTTTCCAATGAGTCAGTTCTTTGCATCAGGTGGCCAAAGTATTGGAGTTTCAGCTTCACCATCAGTCCTTCCAGTGAACACTCAGGACTAATCTCCTTGAGGATGGACTGGTTGGATCTTGCAGTTCAAGGTACTCTGAGTAGTCTTCTCCAACACCACAGTTAAAAAGCATCAATTCTTTGGCGCTCAGCTTTCTTTATAATCCAACTCTCACATCCATACGTGACCACTGGAAAAACCATGGCTTTGACTAGATGGACCTTTGTTGGGAAAGTAATGTATCTGCTTTTTAATATGCTGTCTAGGTTGGTCATAGCTAGTCTTCCAAGCAGGAAGCATCTTTTAATTTCATGGCTGCAGTCACCATCTGCAGTGATTTTGGAGCCCAAGAAAATAAAATCTCTCACTGTTTCCATGCCTTTTATATCTGGTTAGTTCCAGCCAGACTGTGGCTTTGTTAAGGACTGTGCATTTCACTTGGTCTTTTGTGCTTCTTAAGTCTCCTTTAATCTTGTACAGAACCTCTGCCCCGGCCTCCACTTTCCCCTCAGGATATTGAATTATTCAGTTGGGTCGGTTGTCTTCAAGAATGTCGCCTTGCAATTCTGCTTCCCTGTTACCTGTTAGGGTAACAGATAACGTCTAATCTCAACAGTGCCATTTAGGAGGCTGTCCTGGCATTGTTTCAGCATATGGGCTCGGTTGTGTCCAAATCCTTGCCATACCATGGATTGTAGCCTGCCGGACTCCTCTGTCCATGGGATTTTTCAGGCAACAATACTGGAGTGGGTTGCGATTTCCTCCCCCAGGGGATCTCCCATCCCAGGGATCAAACCCACAGCATACCTGGCCTGTATCCACTAGGTGGCGGTAGTACCCAGGTCGTAATAAACAAAACTGTCTTCAGACTTTGCTGAAGTCCTGTGGGAACCCCAAGTTGAGAATCACTAATCTAATTGCTTTGGCCTAGTCGATAAAGCAGAAATAGATGTTTTTCTGGAACTCTCTTGTTTTTTCCATGATCCAGCTGATGTTGGCAATTTGATCTCTGGTTCCTCTGCCTTTTCTAAAACCAGCTTGAACATCGGGAAGTTCACGTATTGCTGAAGCCTGGCTTGGAGAATTTTGAGCACTACTTTACTACTGTGTGAGATGAGTGCAATTGTGCAGTAGTTTGAGCATTCTTTGGCATTGCCTTTCTTTGGGATTGGAATGAAAACCGACCTTTTCCAGTCCTGTGGCCACTGCTGAGTTTTCCAAATTTGCTGGCATATTAAGTGCAGCACTTTCACAGCATCATCTTTCAGGATTTGAAATAGCTCAACTGGAATTCCATTACCTGCACTAG
Source organism: Capra hircus (assembly GCF_001704415.2). Taxonomy (NCBI): domain Eukaryota; kingdom Metazoa; phylum Chordata; class Mammalia; order Artiodactyla; family Bovidae; genus Capra; species Capra hircus. The sequence goes on along the minus strand of NC_030832.1, from coordinate 37,091,445 downwards.
CTTTGTTCGTAGTGATGCTTTCTAAGGCCCACTTGACTTCACATCCAGGAAGTCTGGCTCTAGGTGAGTGATTACACCATCGTGATTATCTTGGTCATGAAGATCTTTTCTGTACAGTTCTTCTGTGTATTCTTGCCACCTCTTAATATCTTCTGCTTCTGTTAGGTCCATACCATTTCTGTCCTTTATCGAGTGCATCTTTGCGTGAAATGTTCCCTTGCTATCTCTGATTTTCTTGAAGAGATCTCCAGTCCTTCCCGTTCTGTTGGTTTCCTCTGTTTCTTTGCATTGATCGCTGAGGAAGGCTTTCTTATCTCTTGCTATTCTTTGGAACTCTGCATTCAGATGCTTATATCTTTCCTTTTCTCCTTTGCTTTTCGCTTCTCTTCTTTTCAGAGCTATTTGTAAGGCCTCCCCAGACAGCCATTTTGCTTTTTTGCATTTCTTTTCCATGGAGAGGGTCTTGATCCCTGTCTCCTGTACAATATCACGAACCTCCGTCCATAGTTCATCAGGCACTCTATCTATCAGATCTAGTCCCTTAAATCTATTTCTCACTTCCACTGTATAATCATAAGGGATTTGATTTAGGTCCTGCCTGAATGGTCTAGTGGTTTTCCCCTACTTTCTTCAACTTAAGTCTGAATTTGGCAATAAGGAGTTCATGATCCGAGCCACAGTCAGCTCCCGGTCTTGTTTCTGCTGACTGTATAGAGCTTCTCCATCTTTGGCTGCAAAGAATATAATCAATTTGATTTTACTGTTGACCATCTGGTGATGTCCATGTGTAGAGTCTTCTCTTGTGTTGTTGGAAGAGGGTGTTTGCTATGACCAGTGCATTCTCTTGGCAAAACTCTATTAGCCTTTGCCCTGCTTCATTCCGTATTCCAAGGCCAAATTTGCCTGTTACTCCCGGTGTTTCTTGACTTCCTACTTTTGCATTCCATCCCCTATAATGTAAAGGACATCTTTTTTGGATGTTAGTTCTAAAAGGTCTTGTAGGTCTTCATAGAACCGTTCAACTTCAGCTTCTTCAGTATTACTGGTTGGGGCGTAGACTTGGATTACTGTGATATTGAATGGTTTGGCTTGGAAACGAACAGAGATCATTCTGTCATTTTTGAGATTGCATCCAAGTACTGCATTTCGGACTCTCTTGTTGACCATGATGGCTACTCCATTTCTAAGGGATTCCTGCCCGCAGTAGTAGATATAATGGTCATCTGAGTTAAATTCACCCATTCCAGTCCATTTTAGTTCGCTGATTCCTAGAATGTTGACATTCACTCTTCCCATCTCCTGTTTGACCACTTCCCATTTGCCTGGATTCATGGACCTGACATTCCAGGTTCCTATGCAATATTGCTCTTTACAGCATCAGACCTTGCTTCTATCACCAGTCACATCCACAGCTGGGTATTGTTTTTGCTTTGGCTGTATCCCTTCATTCTTTCTGGAGTTATTTCTCCACTGATCTCCAGTAGCATATTGGGCACCTACCAACCTGGGGAGTTCCTCTTTCAGTATCCTATCATTTTGCCTTTTCATACTGTTCATGGGGTTCTCAAGGCAAGAATACTGAAGTGGTTTGCCATTCCCTTCTCCAGTGGACCACATTCTGTCAGAGGATGAGATGACTGGATGGCATCACCGACTCGATGGACGTGAGTTTGAGTGAACTCCGGGAGTTGGTGATGGACAGGGAGGCCTGGCATGCTGCGATTCATGGGGTTGTAAAGAGTCAGACACAGCTGAGCAGCTGAACTGAACTGAATTTAATTGCGTCCTTCTCTTTTTTTTTTTTGTTCCATTTCTTTTATCAAGCAAATTGCATTTATTAAAAAAAATTTCCCCAATTGATGTTTGTAAAAAACTTGTATAACTACCAGCTAGGACCTCTAAATAGCCAAAGATGGTAAAACAACAAGACACAGAAGGGATATTATTTTTTCAAAACACAAATCTCTCAGGCATTAGTTGACTATACAGCTTCTTCCAGAATTAGAAGGTTTAACCTTTTTCTATTCTGATAACTTATTGGCTACATTTTCTTTTTCTCTATTGGCTACATTTTCTTTTTCTCTGCTTTAGACTGATTAGCTTAATTACTTTCATTTGCCAGCTTTCTCATCAGCTTTGTATTTTAGAGGTATCTTACTGACTGCCTAACTTCACTGCGGTATCCACTATCACGTGTGGATGAGTGGGTGATATTCTTTTCCAAGGTATCTAATCCATACCCTCAAAGGAAAGAGAGAGAGTAGCTTGTAACTTTCATACCTTATTTATAGATGTGTATTTTTCATGTGGAGAAAAAAGTGATTTGGGGAGACAGAAGTATTGTGAACATATGGGAAGTAAAGCCACATGGCCTGAAAATTAAAAAAAAAAGCTTTTAAAGGGAACATAGGATACAAGAGGTTCAGACTGTGCCCTGTAATTAATAGGAAACAGGTGAATGTCATATTTTTCTAATATTTTTGTGGCCTTATACTGCTGGGGGACATGAGAGATTGACCTGTTCCTCCCCATCCTCCAGCTTCAAGAGCATCAAGAGGAGATTGAGGGGATGATGAATGCCCTTTTCAGGGGTGTCTTTGTACATCGGTACAGGTGAGTTACTGCGCTCCTCTCATTGAAGCAGCTGGGTCCTCAGTTACGGAGTCTGTAGAAATAACAAGGTCCCCTGCTAACCCTGTTATCTGGTTAGTCCCACAGCTCGGAAAAAACTCTAACAAATGTTCCAAATTAGGTTTAATTTATTCCTGCCTACAAAGGATTGTATGAACTCTTCTGGCAGGGAAGATGAAAGCATCAGGCATTGATGAGTATTATTCTGCTCAAACTTTGCCTAAGACCTCCCCTCCCCCATCTTCCTGGGGCTTGAGCCTTGAGAGGACAAGAGGAGAGAGCCAAAAGCAGGGCCTTTCTGAGGGTTTACAGCTCTACAGGCCTTTTCCCAGCCCACTTCACCCTGCCTTTCACTGTGCTACAGGCAGGGGAGTTGTATACTGGGTAAACAACTGGTAGAATTAAGGAGTGTCCGTGAAGTGGAATCCACACACACGTGGATATGTTGTACAACATAGAGAATATAACTCATTGTCTTAGGATAAATGAAACATAATCTTTAGAATTATGAATCACTGTTGTACACCTGAAAATTATGTTGTACATCAGCTGTATCTCGGTTCACCACACACGCAGTTTGGCCGATAGTTAAGATTCCAAAATCAGTTTAAAAGGGGCATGGAGGATAAGTTTTAATGATTTGTTATAGAAGGGAACTGTTCACTTTTTAATGTATTTTATTTACATTGGGAGGAGGAAGTAAAAGAGCTAGTAATTGATGTTTAATCAAGAAAATAGACTCTTCTGTGACAAAGAGATATCTGCTAGGATAGAAAGTCAGTTTGGAGAGAAGGTGAAAAGGGTCAGTTTTCTCTCTGTGCCTAGGGATGTCCTTCCTGAGATCCGTGCTATCTGCATTGAGGAGATTGGATCTTGGATGCAGAGCTACAGCACCTCTTTCCTCACTGACAGCTACTTAAAATATATTGGCTGGACCCTGCATGATAAGGTGAGAGTTGAGTCAGTCCTCTTCCCTGCCCCAGGATGCTTCAGCTTTTCCTGATCTTGCCACTTGGGTGTTTCACTAGTGATCAGTGATGAACTCATCAAGACACTGAACCTCAAAACTCCCCTAGTACTGGGGAGGGTAAGAGAAGTTAGGGGAAGGAAGGGTATATTTAGGGGAGTAAATACCTTAAAACAGAGTTGAGGGGAGAAAGACTTTCCCTATGAAAGGGCAAGAAAGGTATTGATAGGGTGGTAATACAAGTGCTGGGGTGGTAGCCAAAAGATCCTCTTAATCAGGATTGCTTAATTCTGCTGAAAAGGAGAGTTTGGGGTTTTAAGTGAGAAGACAGTTGTTCATTCTCTTTGAGACATCTCAGAGTCTTCAATATCGAGGACCCCAGGCCCAGGATGAGCAAGCTGAGGGGGAACGATGGAGATCCAGCAGGGGTAAGGAGAGGAGGAGTCATTCATGTTTCCATTCTCCTCGGTAGCATCGAGATGTGCGTCTGAAGTGCTTGAAGGCTCTCAAGGGGCTGTATGGCAACCAAGACTTGACTGCGCGCCTGGAGCTCTTTACCAGCCGCTTTAAGGTAAAATCAGGACTGTGCTCCTGTGCTTGGCTCTGTCTGTGGTTCCCATTTCCTCACCTCATTTTCCCACTTCTATTGCTTCTACGGATCTGTGGCTGTCCCACTGTCTGCTTCTACACCCTCTCTTTAGGAATCTCTCAAATTCTAAGAGGGTGGTGTTTGGGGATGGATACAAGGAGGTACTAAGTGATGTTCTCCTTACAGGACCGGATGGTTTCCATGGTCATGGACCGGGAGTATGACGTGGCAGTGGAGGCCGTTAGGTTGCTGATACTTATCCTCAAGTGAGTCCTGGGAAGTGGAGAGACAGGCATCTCAGGGTTTTTTTCAGTATCAGACAGGCCCTTCCGGAGTCTCTTTCCCTTCACCCATTGTAGGTTGACTCCTGTCTGTGTACAGGTTGAAAGACCGAGATCATCCCCAAGTTGCAAGAGCTCAGGGGGAAATTTCCTATCTTCTCTAACTCCATATTCCTCTGTCTCCTATTCTTCTATTTGCAAGTTCTTTGTGAGTTAATCCTTGTTGGCTTTGCCTCGTTTCTAACCTCAGTTGTGTCAGAGGACAACATCGATATCCACCTGCTCGTTCTGCTTTTCTCCCGGCAGGAGCATGGACGGGGTGCTGACAGATGCAGACTGCGAGAGCATCTACCCTGTCGTGTACGCCTCTAACAGAGCCCTGGCCTCTGCTGCAGGGGAGTTTCTGTACTGGAAGTGAGTGGGGCTCCTTTTCTTTGTTTCTTTAACACCATCTTGGTTGCTCTCCATCATCTGCTGCTGCTCTAAGCTCCCCTCCCCAACCCCTTAGTCTCCCTTGGTGCCTCCTTCCCTCCTCAATCCCTGGAGATTTCCCTTAGCTCTGTGTCGCTTTCTCCGTTAAGCCCCTCCCTCCGTGGTAACTTGGACTCTTCCCTTCTCCTTTGCTGTGCCTTTTCCCTGTGTCCCTTCCACCAGGCTCTTCTACCCTGAGTGTGAGACAAGAGCGCTGGGCGGGAGGGAGCGACGCCGAAGTCCACGCCCCCGGAGGACTTTCTTCTACCTTCTGCTGTCCTTTTTTGTGGAGAGTGAGGTGACGTATGGAAAGGAACTGTTGTACTAAGATGTGCAGGTAGAGAAGGATGGGAGCTGGCTCTACACAAAGGGGAGAAATGATTCATCAGGAGCCACTTCTAGCGTGTTAACATATGACTTAACATCTACCTTCTCCCACAGCTTCATGACCACGCCGCATACTTAGTTGACAGCCTGTGGGACTGTGCGGGGCCTCTGCTGAAGGACTGGGAGAGTCTAACAAGCCTGCTGCTGGAGAAGGACCAGAGTGCGTGCCAGCTGGTAGCCAGGGAAGGGGCCCTCTCCCCTCCTTATAGGAAACCAGGAGAGATTTCTCTCTTGACTTGTAAAAGGCATAGGTCATGGGTGATGGGTGTGCTTGAGGGGGTTCTTAGGGATCGGGTGTGGCTAATCTATGAATCTGTGTTTTCCATCTGCCTGCCAACCCAGACCTGGGCGATGTACAGGAGAGCACGCTGATAGAAATCCTTGTGTCCAGTGTCCGGCAAGCTTCAGAGGGCCACCCACCTGTGGGACGGGTCACAGGGAGGAAGGTACAGCGTGAGGGGTGCGGGGGTGAGGGGTGTTGGCAGTGTTAAATCCAGGCAGGTACTGTCTGTCCTCATCTTCTGAGAGGCAGAGAAAGGAGCATCCTTAGGGTGCTCTTCCTCTGCCTCTCAAAAGATTTCCATTTCTAGCAAAAGAAATCTGAAGGGAGCTGCTTATCTTCCTAGGAAGATAAGATTATCAGGCAGAGGAATACACATACATACGCCTTTCCCCCATCCCCAAATGATTAATTTCAGGGCTTAACCCCAAAAGAACGTAAGATCCAAGCTGACGACAAGGTGAAGCTAACTGAGCATCTCATCCCCCTGCTCCCCCAGCTCCTGGCCAAGGTAGAGGTGCCTCATCGCTCAGCCACTGGGAAAGAGCGGGTGGAAGGAAGTGGCCTCCAAATTAGCAGTGTGGCAGGTTGTAAGCAGGCTTCCCTCTGAATCACCACAGTTCTCAGCTGACGCAGAGAAGGTGGCTCCCCTGCTGCAGCTTCTCAACTACTTCGACCTCAACATCTACTGTACCAGGCGCTTGGAGAAAGTGAGGGGAGAGGACAACACATTCCCTCTGGCTTGCTGCTTTTGTCCCAGAGCCAGAGATTCCACTGCCAGTACCTGGTTTTTCTTAAGGACATGGATTCTAGAAAAACCAATAAGCCTTCCTTCTCTTAGGCATCTTATCCTTGAAGTTTAATGTTGTCAATGCTATTTCCTTTCTCCTGTCTCTAGTCCCCTCAGGAGTTCTCTTCCCCAGCTACCCCATGACACTGTTCTCCCACCTTTTCTCTCTCAGCACCTGGAGCTGTTCCTGCAGCAGCTCCAGGAGGTGGTGGTGAAGCACGCGGAGCCTGCGGTGCTTGAGGCTGGCGCTCACGCCCTCTATCTGCTGTGTAATCCTGAATTCACGTTCTTCACCCGGGTGGACTTTGCCCGCAGCCAGCTGGTGGATCTCCTGACAGACCGCTTCCAGCAGGAGCTTGAAGAACTGCTTCAGGTTGGAAGTAGGGCTACGTGACAGGACTCCCCAGACCTTTGTGGGAGAGGCCACGAGATATGGGGGTGTGGATCCGCAAGTTCTCGGGGAAATGCCACGTGGACCTCCTTTCTTCCTCAGTCGTCCTTCCTAGATGAAGATGAGGTATACAGTCTGGCAGCCACTCTGAAGCGCCTCTCTGCCTTCTACAAGTGAGCAGCTCCCCTCCTGCTCCCTCTTCTATTGCTGCCGGTGTCTGTTGGAGTGTAACATTTCCCTCTTCCTGCCTCCACCCCCCACAAAGTGCCCACGACCTAACCCGCTGGGAGCTTTATGAGCCCTGCTACCAACTCCTCCGAAAGGCTGTGGACACAGGAGAGGTTCCTCACCAGGCAAGTAGACAAGCTGGAAATGTGGAAGCAAGTGGAGTTGTAAGGGCCCCGTGTCCTAGGTGGCCGCCTTGCAGGTGGTTCCAGCCCCAGGGACGTGGAGTGGACGAGAGCTCCGTCGTGCATGTTGTTGCTTCTGTCCCACTCTTGGAACGTGAATGTGCTTTTCAGCACCTGAAAACAGTCATTCTCTTTGGCTCCTGGGGAGTCAAGGATAATACTGAGGGATTATAGGAGACTTTAAATCAGGAAGAGATGGCATTCCTGCTCAGGGTAGAATCCTCTGAAGACTGTCCAGAATCACTTTTTTCCTCACCAGAAAAGGAAGTAGGTCTCTCCTCATCTCATTCTCTCTCTCCTGGTCTGCTTTTTTCTTCCTTGTTTCCTTCATGTGTATCTGCCTATCTGTGTCTCTCCCCGCCTGCCCGTTACTCGACTGATCTTTGCTCTTTAACATGTGGTTCTTACAGGTGACCCTGCCAGCCTTGACTCTTGTCTATTTTTCCATTCTTTGGACACTAACCCACATTTCTGGATCAGATGCTTCCCAGGTGAATATGGGTCTGAGGAGGGGGAACAGGAATGGAGTACCAGTGTCTTCCTTCATTCCTTCCCCTGAAGTCATTGTCTCCACAGAAGCAGCTGTTGGATTTGAAGGGCAGGATGGTGGCCTTCTGTGAACTCTGCCAGAGCTGCCTCTCAGACGTGGATTCTGAGATCCAGGAGCAGGTGAGCATTTGTCAGGGATGCATGTCGTCTGTAGCCCCACTCCCATGGTCTGAGGAAACCCATTCTGAGGGGAAATTAGCAATATAATTTCTGTTGTGGTCAATTTTCTGTCCTTTTTAAGCATTCTTTTTTCCCCCCCCCCCCCCGACAGGCTTTTGTCTTGTTAAGTGATCTGCTTCTCATCTTCAGTCCTCAGATGACTGTAGGGGGACGAGAGTTCCTTAGGCCTCTTGTCTTTATTCCTGAAGCCACTCTGCAGTCTGAGCTGGCCAGCTTCCTCATGGACCACGTCTTCATCCAGCCTGGGGAGCTGAGCAGTGGTACCGGGGCTTGGGAAGGGTTTGGGGCTTAGGCCTGCGGCCTTGGAGGGCAAGAGGCCTGAATTGTGATTCTGACGCTTCCACTCTGCACTTGGGGGGAGCCAGGTCATTCCCAGGAGGATCGCTTACAGATTGAGCAGCTGCACCAGCGGCGCCGCCTCCTGGCTGGGTTCTGCAAGCTGTTGCTTTATGGGGTGCTGGAGATGGACGCAGCCTCGGATGTTTTCAAACACTACAACAAGGTACAGCAGGGCGCCAGGCTGAGAATGGCTCTGACCCATGACCTCAGACACTAGCGCTACAGAAAGGGTGGGAGAGATGATAGTACCAAGCTTAAAGGAAAAGTCGGGGGAAGGCCCGTAGTTTAGAATAGAGGGACAAAGAAAAGAGACTTAGTAGTAAATAATTGTGGAGAAAAAGCTGTTAGGAAGAAGTTCATTGGAAGGAAAATACCTTAATCTTCCTGTCCAGAAATTTTTCTTTCTGTGAGCCTAGTCTGTGGAATGGGGTAATGTAAGAAGGGGAATAAAAAGAAGAAGAGGGTTCAGTCCTTCCAAGGTACTTAGATACCTACCTTGGTCTCCTCAACCCACCATCGTGCTGATTTCTGTTTATTGAGTACCTAGTATCCCAGGCACTAAGGGCTCCTCAGTGAACAAAAGTCAACTGTTCCTGCCCCCTGGAGCCTCTGTTCCAGGGGAGACAAACAGCGAAGGTTTCAGTGCGGTAGCAGTGTGTTCTGGCAGGTTCCTACTCTTCTCTGAGAAATGGACTCCAGGCAGGGTTTCTTCCCTTCATTATTTGCCTAAACCGTGATTTCTCTGGGGCTTTGTCCCTACTGGCTGGAGATGTGGTCTAGTATGAGTTGTTTCATGCTTAGATTCATATTCCCTACCTCAGGTCCTTTTGGAAGGAGGTAATAGGGCTGTGAAGAAAAAATCAAAACACAAACAGTCCTTTCCTGTGGTCAGCATCATTTTCTCTACTTCTTTCCCATCAGTTCTACAATGACTATGGTGATATTATCAAGGAAACATTAACTAGAGCAAGGCAGATTGACCGAAGCCACTGTTCCCGAATCCTGCTGCTCAGCCTCAAGCAGGTACCCCTTCTGCCTGGGGGGCCTCAGACCTCCTGTCCCCTCTCTGTGGCCCACCCCTAGCTGTTCAGAACGTGAGCTCTTTCAGAGCAGGACGTTTCTAACTTATTTTGACTTTTATTTCACACGACAGTCTCCTTCATAACTAGTAGATCCATAAAAAGTAATTTATTTTAACTGTCGGGGCAGTTTCTACCCCACTCCCATAGAACTATGTGAGTTAGTACCTGGGAGCACCAGCAATAAAGTGATAGCCAGTTCCTGATTTTCTTCTAGTCTGTTGTCTCTCAGCTCCTTCAGTTACTACAGACATTTCAATTTTTTGTTACAGAGCATAGTGAAGCCTTCTCTGGTGCAAGGCAGTCAGGAATAGGGTCAGTGTCCTCGGAGGAAAGAAAGTAAAAACAGCAGATGGCGTCCCAAGCCCTTTAGAATTTCTGGACAGAGAAAGGAATGCTGTACTTGCTTGTTCTATCTTGTTCCTCCCTTTCCCGTGTGCCATGTCTCAGTTATACACAGAACTGCTGCAGGAACAAGGGCCCCAGGGCCTGAATGAGCTTCCAGCTTTCATCGAGATGAGGGACCTGGCCAGGAGATTTGCCTTGAGCTTTGGACCCCAGCAGTTACAGAACCGTGACCTTGTGGTCATGCTACACAAGTAAGGAAGTATTGGTAGAAGGCAAGGTACTTGAATCTTCCGGAGTCTGTGTACAGGACTGGCTGGGAGTGAGGTCTCAGAGGGAGGGTCATCCGGTCCCAGGAGTAGCAGTCACATGGGTGAGCGGGTATCCCTGGGGGACAGGCTGGGTCCAGGGGGAGGAAGAAGCACTTGGACAGGATGCCTCAGCCCTGGGAGAGAGTTGGGAGGGGCCTGTCTTCCTAAAATGATTCTTCTCAACCAAGGGAAGGCATCAAGTTCTCCTTGTCTGAGCTTCCTCCAGCTGGCTCCTCCAGTCAGCCCCCAAATCTGGCATTCCTGGAGCTCCTTTCGGAGTTCTCCCCCCGACTCTTCCATCAGGACAAGCAGCTGCTGTAAGTTAGGGGTGGGTGGATAAAGATGTGGGTGAGAGAGGAAGGGTGTGGTGAGGGCTGTGACCATTTCAGCCAGGCTCCATCCCGCCTCTCTCTTAGACTGTCCTACCTGGAAAAGTGTCTGCAGCGTGCCTCCCAGGCACCTGGTCGTCCCTGGGGTCCAGTCACCACTTACTGCCACTCCCTCAGCCCCGGAGAGAACACGGCAGAGGTCAGCCCTCAGCGCTACCCCCGCTCCAAGAAGAGGCGAGTTGAAGGTGAAGTGCTGTGAGCGTGGGTGTCAGGGTGCTCAGCTACTGCCTTGATTGCCGCTGCTGAGCGAAGCAGCACGCAGTCCTCTGCCTCTTTCACAGTCTTGCGTTTGGTCAAATATTCATGGAGCCCCTACTATCCTTAAGACTACTCATTTTCTTCAGGGTTTATCTAGCCAAGTAAAAATAGCCAACTTCTATGAAAAATTAAATAGAAACTAATGATAAAACCAAAGATTGAACTAAAAAATCTGTACATTTATGATGCCTCTTGTTGACATATTGTTATTTTGCAATTCTTAAAAATTTTATACAGTCTTCATGATTTTTATAGTCTTCAGATCATTACCTGTCATATTTACATAAGTTTTTTCTTTAAAGTGATTTTTTTCAAATACAGTTTCATCTTGTGATAATACCCTAGAAATCACAAATTTTAGGTGTAAGTTAGTTTTCTAGTGTACATTTTAAAATACTAGTAGTCATACCCCATTCCCCCAGGTCTAGGTAGTATACTTACCTATTTCTTGTCTCTGGGTTTGCTTGCTTTGACATTTTATGTAATCATAGTCTGTGGCCTGTGTCTTCTTTTAATGAGCATGTTTTTAGGGTTCATCCATTCTTAGCATTTATCAGTACCTCATAACTTTTCATGGCTGAATAATATCGCATTTGTATGGAAATGTCCTTTTATCCATTCATCAGTTAATTGACATTTATATTGTTTCAACTTTTTGACTAACACATGATGCTGCTGTGAACATTCATGTGTAAGTTTTCTCATGGATGTAGGATTTCACTTCTCTTTAGATATATGTAGGAATGAAATTGCTGGATTATATGGTAACTCTATGTGTAACTTTATGAGGAATTACCAAACTGTTTTCCAAAGTGCCTACATTGTTTTGCAATTCCTACAGCAGTTGACAAGGGCCCCAGTTTCTCTACATGCCAAACTTGTTGTTGTCTGTCTTTTATTTTATCCATCTCTTAGTGACTGAATTGGTATCTCATCCATTTTAGCTTAAGTTTGTATTTCCTTAAGTACTAATACTGTTGAGCATCTTTTCACATGCTTATTTGCCATTTGTATATCTTCTTTAGAGAAATACCTATTCAAATTCTTTGCTCATTTAAAAATAGGGTTGTCTTTTTATTGTTGAGTTGTCTCTTACCAGATAAACAAAAAATTTCTCCCATTTTTTGTCTTTTCATTTTCTTGATGGTGTCCTTGAAATACAAAAGTTCTTAATTTTGATGAAATTCAACTTAGCTGTTTTTTTGTTGTTTGTGCTTTTGATGTCATATCTTAAACTTGCCTCATCTAAAGTCACGAAAATATATTCCTGTGTTTTCTTCTGAGGGTTTTCTAATTTTAGCTAATACATTTAGGTCTATGATCCATTTTGAGTTAATTTTTGTGTGTGGTGTCAAATACGGTGTGAATTCTTTTTAAGGTCTTCTATATACCACCTAAAGTTATCTTTCATACCACTAGGAAACTCTGCTTTTTAATCAGTAAAGTAATACTTGTTAAGGACCTACCATACGCAAGATACTGCATTACGTGTTTTAGAGGCCATGACAGATTCTCAAGCAGCTTACCATCTAATAGAAAAGAAAGAAAATACATTTATAGAAAATCTGAGCTGTGAAGTCACCAGTAAGTGATAACTTTCCTGGGGTTGGACAGATGACTGCTATAGAATTCAGAGAAGAAAGGTATCATTTTATGTTCAGTTGATCTATGAAGGCTTTATCAAGAAGATGGTATTTAAGCTAGATATTGAAAAATGGGTAAGATTTATATAAGCTGAACAGAGGAAGAATAAGTGCCATGGACTAGCAGAACAGCACAAGCAAAACAGGTCAGTGTTTGCCAAAGCACGTGAATAGATAGATTGGTTTGCCTAAAACAGAGGGTCTGTAAAGTTAGGATAAAACTGAAAAAATTGGTTCCATTGCTCGTTCGTCATACTTACTGCGCGCCTTGCATTCAGTCGTGCTTGGAATCCAGGAGTGAGCTTTCTTTGGAATAGTGCCAGATAGCGATGTGCTGTGGAAGAGGGTGGGGAGAGTCTTACAAACAGTGACCGGGGAAAGCCACAGAGAGTATGAATGCAGGGCAGAAACTGGACAAAGTGAGGGGGGTGCCTGGTGTCTGTCAGAATAGCAGATGAGGACTTAACCTGGCGGTCCAGTGGTTAAGACTCTGTGCTTTCAATGCAGCGGCTGTGGGTTCAATCCCTGGTCAAAGAACTAAGATCCCACATACAACACAGCCAAAAAGTTAATAAAAGGGGCAGCTAAGGGAATAGCATACAGGCGCGTGCAAGTGGTCCGGAGACCATGGTGGGGTGTCTCTGGCTTGTTCAAGGAATAGCTAGGAATGCCAGTATTGCTGAGTGGAGATTGTGTAGGATACAGGACCAAAGAGGTTGTCAGGGTCCCAAGCGTAAGTCAGAATAAAAACTCTGGCTTTTACTCAGAGTGAAGTGGGTAAACATTGAGGGATTTGAGCAGAGGAGTGACAGGATCCGCCTTATATTTTAAGGGGTTCCTGGGTGCTGTGTGGAGAACTGACTGAAGGAGAGGCAGGGCTTGAAGGCAAAGAACTGCTGAGGAGGCCTGCTGCAGGGGCCCAGACAGGAGGGAGCGGGTGAACTGGGGAGAGACAGATGTGAGAAGTGACTAGACTCTGGACACATTTCCAAGCTCTCACTAACAGGGCCTCGTAATAAGAGAATGCAAAATATGAGAGAAAGGAGTTGTGAGAAAGGAGTTGCGGATGACTCCAAGGGTTTTGGCCTAACAGTTGGAAGACTGGAGTTGATAGCAGCTGAGATGGGGAAGTCTGTAAGAAGTGAGACCAGGACTTTGGTATGTTACAGGTGGAGACGCTGGAGACAGGAGTCTGGAGTGCAGGGGTGGGGTGGGGGCAGCAGCTTGAGATAGACGCAGGAGTTGGTGCTTAAAGTCATGAACCTGAAGGGCGAAGAAAGCCACTGAGGATGGAGATGGGGAGAGGTCCTAGGGCTGAGTCCTTGGACATTACACCAGTTAAATAGGCTGGGAGATTAGGAGTCATACGGCGGCTCAGGTTTATTCTCAGAAGACAAGCTCACAGGCGTGGCTCTTCCCTGTTTAGGGAATGTTCTGCTTTACACCAGAAGCAGCTCACTCTCTGGTTATTGGTTTCAGAGTGCAAACAAGGCTGTGGGGAGGGAGACAATAGGTGTATGAGTATTTCCAGTTGATAAATACTAATCTCAATTTGACTTACGTTTTAAAATAGCCTTACCTGGGTTTTCTAAACGTTTTGGCTTCTTTCTCCTTTGCCTTCCTCAGTCTCTATAAGAGACAGTCCTTAATATTTTGAGCCCCAGGTTTTCCTTTTATCCTTCATATTAGAACTATGCTGACATTACGGTCATTTCATTTTTTTTTTCTGGCTTTTAGAAAATCCAGTCTTTCATTTTTCTGTTTCTCCTTAACTCTCATGCTTCCTGCCTAGTTTCAGGCCATTCTAAACTTTTTCTCACTACAGAAACCTTGAATGGAATCTCAGATTTCTTCATTGATTACCTGAGACCTCTCAGTCTCAGCGACTCCAGCCTTCTGTCACATTTGTGTTTGTACATTACTGTTTATCTGTGGAATGTATGTCTCTTTCCATCTTGTTTTCTAAGGTGTGTATGAATTTCTCCTGGACAAGCCCTTGATACAATTCTATAACCCCTACTTTTTAATATGTAGGGCTGTGCTCAGTTTTAGTCATGTCATAATGAGACCGTCTAGATTTTCCGTTGCCTTCTTATTTAACTTTTTTTTACCAAATCCTGAGCAGATCTTGAAAATCTGAAGTGTCTAGTAGTACCTGGTCTCCAGTAAGCATGTGCCTCCGCTGCTTTTCAGGGCCCTCCAGGCAGCACAGAGAAGACGTCTCTGCGTCCCAGGAGGAAAGCCTACAGCCGAACAGCATCCCGGCCACACCTGCCCTCACCTCCACAGCTGTGAAGAGTGGGCAGCCCCTTGGGGCGTCGGAGGAGATGGAAGAAGGCGGCAGCTCAGAACTGGCATTTCCCCAAGGGTGTGTCCCCCGGGGAAACCTGGCTGTGATTCCCCAGTCTGGTGTCTCCCTGTCTGTGTTGTGTTGTTGCCTGCCACAGGACGCCCTCATTCTTGGTTCTTCTCAGGTCCTGTCCCCGTTTTTCAGCTTTTCATTTTCTCTTTTTCCCTCCACTCTGAACTTTGTGCTGGCTTTAATGCTGGCCACTTTACCTCCTCTTTTTACCCTATATTTTTATCCCTTGTCACTGATCCAACTTCATTCCCAACAGCCTGTACATTTTAGGCAACCCAAGGTCAAGGTCCTTGAGTCCACAGCATTTCCAGACTCCGCTCAACCCTTCAGGTCCTGGTCTGGGCAAGCAGCTGACCCGGTGAGCTTTTCTCGTCATCTTCTGTCTTCAAGTCTGTCCCCCGTCACGAGGGGATTCTCCCTCATCAGTGCTGCTGTGCTGGTGCTTTCTGGACTGGCTCTAACCACACAGCACTTCCTTCCAGTGTAATGTGGAGCCCTAGTGTATAAAATGGACAGAAGTAGAGCTGCTCTGATGGGAGCAGGGGTGCGAATCTGGACCCCTGGTCTGCTTACTGCCCTGCCCCCGCTTCCCATTCCCCTGGGGTGCCCCATTCCTCTTGGGTCCTTGAAAACCTCTACTCTTGGCCACTGCTTCCAGGCTCAGCTTGATGGAAGAGGATGAGGAAGAATTAGAAGTTCAGAACGACTCGAATGAAGATTGGCAAGGTTCAGGCAAGGTGAGTGGACCCAGTAGTCCCTTCTCCCTTTAGAACTGGAAGCAGATGCGAGGGACAGAACCTAGAGTGATTCTCCTTTGTCCTGTGATGCCTTGTCCCTGGAAGCTGCCCCAGACGCTTTGAAAGAGTCATAAAAGAGTAAGGGTTTGTAAGTTTCTGTTCACTTTGCTTGGACTTTAAGTACCAAAAAGGACTGGAACCACGCTCCCATTCTCAATCCCCATGTAAGTATTTTGTTTCTTAATTGCCCCAGAATTAAAGGAAGCCCTCAAGCTAGAGAGAAATGGGAGGTTACCCAGTGCTTGGAGCCTGGCAGCAAGTCTCTCGTGTCCCAGCGCAGGCTCAACCAACCTCTGCTCCTGAGAGGGCTGCCCGAGCCCCTCCCCCACTCACTCCACTGCTCTTGCCTGCCTGTTTCCGCAGGAGGAAATGCTGCCAGTTCAGTAGGAAACACATGGAATTCAAATGAGATGTCTCGTAGGAGTCCTAGGTTCCCCTGCTTTATCAGGTTAACTCCATAACCCCTCTAAGCCTCATCTTTAAAATGGACCTTTACATAAGATACAGAGAAAAGGCACCTTATAAACAGAAGAGGATTGTGTTTCTGCTGCTGTTCCCTTCTCTGCTCTTTGAGGAGGAACGGGCATAGCGGAGCGGGGTGGAGGTTGAAGGGGGTCTTGTGCACGAAGGCAAAACCAGACAAAATGCTCCACCCAGAGCCTAGACAGCAGGACCTCTGTTAGGTGTTTAGTGCTAAAGTTCCCCCAGGAAAACCCGATCTCTGGTTCCAGAGCTGAGCAAATGTAAGGTCTCCGGCAGGCCAGGAGAGGGGGCACTGCCCTGATGACTCTCACTTTGCTCCTCTGCCCTCCCTGGCTTCAGGGACCCACTCGGCCTGAAATTTGCCACATGAGAGGGAAAGGACCCTCTGTTGTCTGCAGGTGATGGGAGTGGGGAGGGACTGTTCTGACATTTGACCCCGTTCTCTCTAGTCCTCCTCCTCCAGTGAGCACAGGCTGGACCTTTTAGATTCTACAGAGCTGAACATGGAGGTGAGTGTCCCCAGAACAGACTGCAGAAGGCAAGTTAAGAGGCCACAGCCTTGGGCTGCCGTTTCAGTCGCCTGGGGCTTTAGCGTGTCCTGGGGGAGGGGCAGTACTGGAAGAGGAGAGTTTGTCACCTGGAGGACGTTGCAATCATCTCTTTGACCTCTGGTCCATTGTTAGGTCTCTGTAAATTACTTTCCTCTTTCTCATTACAGGATTTCTGATGTAACCCTAGGTCCTTCCCCATCTCCAGGACATGACCACTTAGAAAAGGCCAGCAGAAAAGATGGAATGAAAGGAATCGTTGCTTCCCCACCCCTGGTCTCTGAGGGGAAAGAGGTGGGCTGTGCCTTGCTACCCTGGCCGCCTCTGGCGATGCTAGACTAGAGCAGTCACAAGCTCCTGTCCTTCCTGGGGCTCCGTCCCTTTCTTTGAGCAGAGTGCCTATTTTCTGCTGTTTGGAATTGGTGGGGGACATCACCTCAGTCGTGGAGAGGGGCACCGCACACCTGTGTTGAAAATAAGGAGCCCATATATTTTTCTGTATTGTGGGAAAGTTTCTGAGCTTCGTTTGTGCCCTATTGATTTAGCGCAATAAACATGTATGAGTCAGTTGCAGGATGTGGCTTGAGACTGTTAAACTGATGGGAGGTCAGGTTCTTTGCTGGAGCCTTAAGCAGCTCTGCCCAGCCCTGTGGTCCCATGTACAGGTGCTGGCGTGGCCCCTGCCCCGGCAGGTGCTTTGTGCACTGGCTCTCAGGGATGTGTTGCTTAGTCAATGGGGCGGCTTAGTCAACTGGCGGCCTCTGAGCAGTTTGCCTGGTGGAACGAGTTTAGGTCGAAGAGGGAAGGCAGGGGAAGCAGGCCGAAGGGCGGACCATGTGCCTCCACTGAGAGCAGGCCAGCTCCATGTCTTGGTGGCCCTCACCCGTGTGCTGCTTTCCAGGGATAATTTCATGCCCTCATCCCAGACAGCTGTTGTAACTTGAACTTTGTTACAGAACCTCAGTATCCGAGAGTTGGGAAGAAACTCAGAAGATATTCTGAATGTCCAACCCCAAACCCTCACCACCACCCTCTCCTCATCCTTTCATCCCCCAGCTAGTTCCTCACCAAGCCCTGGCAAGTCATTCTCCAGAATTTCTCTGATCTCTCTCCTGTCAGTGCTGCCGTCATCTCTCACCCAGACTCCATAGAATAGCCTCTGGCTACTGGACTTCTAGGAACTGACTTGTTCTCATTTTGCTTCTTGAAACACTGTTCTCCGTTCCCTCTAACAAGTAATCGAATACCTGAAAACTGTTGTCACTTTTCTGCTGTGACTGCTTCCTTGTGTGGTTTAAGGAACTCTTCAGCCTCTCCTTTTAGATACAACTTCAGTTCTTCCCCGTCCTGCCCATCTGCTGTAATCAATCTCACGTTCTCGCTGTGTGGCGTCCCAGGGTGGACACAGTCATCCAGCCAGTCTAGTGGTTTCTGCAGAAGGATGCATGGTTTCCTGTGATGAGGTCACTCAACCAAACTAATGTCTTCCTCCTTCTCCGTCCCTCCAGATAAAAGCTAGAAGTTGGGTTTGTGAGTCCCATTTTAGAAAGGCAGAGTGCCAGTGCCCCAGGCACCTTTACCTGTATTCAGTGGAGCAGGTCCAGAGAGGAGCCTTTTCTGAGGGGTCTGGGAGCAGAGTGGGAAGACCAAGGTGAAGATACAGAGGTCACTAGGGGTCTAGGAGGAGAAAGAATCCCAAGTTACTTAAATACCAGTCAAGCTGGTATTTCATGAGATGAAAAGAAAGTTGGAAGCTCTGTAAATGTGGAGATCTTTATGCAGCCAACAGACCAGTGTAGGAGGCTGAGTCCCAGCCTTAGAACCTGTGCATGCTTTACATCATGTTCCCCAAATTCTTTGCCACTCTCCATATATTGAGAGTTTGCGTCTAAGTCCTTTTCCTTTGAACATGGGCTCTGTGAGTGCTAGGTAAACAGAATATGGTGGAGTGATGCTGGGCCAATTTCTAAGCCCAGACCTTGAATACACTGGCAGCTTCCACATCCTGTTTCTTGAGATACTCACTCTTGGTGCTCCAGCAGCCACGTGGAGAGGTCACATGGCGTTGTCCCTCCAGCAGCCCTGAAGTCCTAGCCTGTACTGAGCACCAGCCGCCAGACGGGGTTCAGATGTGAATCAGGTGATTCTAATGCTCAGCTTTTGAGTCTTCTAGTTAAGGTCCCAGACATCGGGGAACAGAGACAAGCCATCTTCCCAGTACCTTTTCCAGATTCCTGACCCACAGAATCCAAGAGCATAACTGAACAGTGGTGTTTACACCATTTTGGGGGGTTCATTATGCAGCATTAGTAACTGAAACAGAACCTTAGAGTCACAAGATGCTTTGGACATATTTGTCAGTTTAAAAATTATTTATAAAATAAAAATTTACCACCTCTTTTATTATGCATTCACATGTAATGGATGAATTTATGGAATGTTTTAAAGTATTTTATTGGTTAACAGTACAAAAACCCCTTTTTTGCTCTAAAAGAAACATTATACTGAGCACAGTGAGAAACACGAGGAAGCATTTTGATTGCAGTTGCTCCCCTCCTACCGTCTCCTTGTGGTTACTTGGTCTTTGGATGCAGGATATCTTTGGTAGGTCCCAGCGTTTGCCACTGGCTGTTTAGCAGTTCACTGCGATTTTGGTGTTTTTATAAGAGGAGGTAAGCTCATGTCCTTCTCCACCATCTTATCTCCGCCCCTGTTATGAGAAACATTTTTTAAATCATGGCTTATTTTCTGACGTTCTAGTTAAAAGTGTGTTTAAAACTATCAAACTGAACTTTTTTAATTTTTATTTTTACTTTATTTTACTATACAATACTGTATTGGTTTTGCCATACCTTGACATGAATCCACCACGGGTGTACATGCATTCCCAAACTTGAGCCCCCCTCCCACCTCCCTCCCCATAACATCTCTCTGGGTCATCGAAAAGAGTATCTTTCAAACCTATTTAAATCCAAATGGAACGAGTGCTGCTTTGGCTGCATTTGTTAATTTTTAAACAGATGAATCAAAACCCACTGAGATTCTTCATTTGGAAGACTTGTCAACAGGTGACAAAGTGATCTCCAAGTTGAAATAACAGCATTCTTGGAGAAACACATTGTTTGGGACAAAAACTCCCTGCATCCTGTAGCACGTTAAGTTGCAGTTGGTCACGCGAGCTGAGTTTACTTCTCTGACCTCATGATACTGACCTTGTTAGCGGTGAACCATGGCAGGTGTACCCAAGTGAGGGCACCAGTGTCACTTGAAAATACAATGAAGTTAACTTTTTATTATCTTTAGAAATGTTCATTTTTCCTATGTGACAGTGGATATTTTGTACCACCTGAGTTTGCAGGCACCCCACCTTGACAGCTGCAGCTCTGGAGGGTTCTGTGCCAGTAAGCCCCATGCTGGCTCAGGTAGGGCTGGGGCTTCCTAAGCAGCAGCTCCAGACAGTCAGGCCCAGGTCAGGATGGAACCATAGCTGAGGCCAGTTCGGGCAGGAGAGGTGGAGGCCTCTGCACGGCTGAACCTTCCCGTGTTGACAGTGACACGAATGTTTGCAGGGGACTGGCGTTGCTGTGCCTGGCCTGTCTGCTGAATCACTGCTTAAATCATTTAAAATATTTTTCAGTAAGACTTTTTCTTCCTTTGCAACCATGAACTCTGCCAGAAGGTGAGTTGTTGAAAAAGTGTCAGTCGCGTCTAGCTCTTTGTGACCCCATGGACTGTACAGGCTCCTCTGTCCATGGGATTCTCCAGGCAAGAATACTGGAGTGGGTTGCTATGCCCTCCGCCAGGGGATCTTCCCAACCCAGGGATCGAGCCCAGGTCTCCTACACTGTGGGCAGATTCTTCACTATCTGAGCCGCCAGGGAAGCCCTGGAAGAGTTGGTGTTCTCTCCTAAAGTGAAGAGGGTTTTTCCAGTTTGTTGAGAAAAGCCTTCCACTAAGAAACATTTAAAGTTTTCACTTTGTCCTTTGAACTCCAGGCAACACTGACCCTGGGGGTTACAGGATGTAAGAATTTGTGCTTGGATGACGTGAGAGAATGGGATGGTATTTTCATAAACACATTTTAAGGCCTTCTCTGTAGTTCCTTCCCAGGGAAAAGGGGGGAACATCAGGATCCTGAGAAGAAGCCACAAAGCAATTCACTCTCTAGCTCAGATTCCCTGAAAACCCTGTGTGTGGAGTGGGATTGCTGAGAAATAGGCCCTGAAGAGTGTTCAGGCAGGAGGGGAGAAATGGAAAGCCAGCAAACTCGCCAAAGATGAACCCAGGGACCTCAGGAAACTAGAGGGCAGGGGCTCAGGATGCTGGGGAGACCTAAAGGACAGTCCATTTACTTCAGATTAGACCGGTCATGGGCTGAGTGGTGTGGCAGAAGCAGAAAAACAGGGTCGTGCGTTGGCCTCCCCCATCAGGATGGCAAGGGCACCTGAGGTGGGGACTCAGCACAGGTTTTCTGCTGAGGTAGCAGATGCTGCGGCTTTCGGGACAAAAACCTTATTATTCCACTTAAATTTTTCACTGGGACAAGCTGCTGAGCGTAGTGGTTAGAGTCAGTTTGGGAACTACAACTTTTGTTCACTGTGTACTGCTAGCTTTGTGATGCTGGATAAAGTATTTGCTCTTAAGGCAGTTGTTAGGAGCAATTCACATATGTTAGTTTCATAGTTCACAAATTTAGCACATAGTAGCAGAGACATTACTTTGCTGGCTAAGGTCTAGTCAAGGCTATGGTTTTTCCAGTAGTCGTGTATGGATGTTAGAGTTGGACTGTGAAGAAGGCTGAGCACCGAAGAATTGATGCTTTTGAACTGTGGAGTTGGAGAAGACTCTTGAGAGTCCCTTGGACTGCAAGGAGATCCAACCAGTCCATTCTGAAGGAGATCAACCCTGGGATTTCTTTGGAAGGACTGATGCTAAAGCTGAAACTACAATACTTGGGCCACCTCATGCGAAGAGTTGACTCATTGGAAAAGACTGATGCTGGGAGGGATTGGGGGCAGGAGGAGAAGGGGACGACAGGATGAGATGGCTGGATGGCATCACGGACTCGATGGACTTGAGTCTGAGTGAACTCTAGGAGTTGGTGATGGACAGGGAGGCCTGGCGTGCTGCGATTCATGGGGTCGCAAAGGGTCGGACACGACTGAGTGACTGAACTGATACACTCAGATATAATATTTTACATTATTTTGATGCAAGAACTTAAGTGGCCTATTATACACATTTTAAATAGATGTAAAAATGAGTCTGTCTCTACAAACTCAAAATGAGGATGGTCGTCATTGTGGATGGTCACCAGGATCCACTGAGGGCTGGAGCCTGTCGTGGGCAGAGTGCTGCCCCCGCGCCATTCACCTGGTCCTCCAGTCACACTCGAGCAGCTTTCCCGCTGCTTTGCCTGATCGTGAAGACCTGGGAAATCCTAGCCCCAGTTCAAACCCTCGAGGTTTCCAGAGACTGATCACAGGCGCTGCTTGCTCTGCAGGAGGACTAGGGCTGTGACCACAGGGGTTTCACCAGGAGATGTCAGAGCAGGAGGTGGCCAGTACCAGACCTGTGTTATCTAACCTGTACCTCCAGGCCAGAGGGCAAAGGCCAACAGTGGTGTGAATACAGGGCTCACTGTACTTAAGATTTTAATGACCTCTGTGTCTCCAGAGCGCAAAATTCTGGCGACTGTTCAGGAATAGCCAAGGAAGTTCTGAGAAAGGATGAGCACCTTCACATACATCAGAACAGAAAAGCATTCTACTTAGGACCATGTGATATTGACACTGGAATAATCAAATCAATGGGTAGATGAGGAAAGAACCCAGAAGTAGGCCCCTTTGTAAGAATTAATGATTAGGACACCAAGAGACCGAGGGGACTTGGCAAGATGGAGTAGAAAGACCCTTAGTTTACCTCTTCTCATGGGCACACCAAAATTAACCACTATTCACAGAAGAATTAATGAGAAAGACCAGAAAAGATCTACAACTAAAGATATAAAGAAGGAACCACAAAATGGGTAAGAGGGGCAGAGTTAGGACAGAGTCGACCCAGAGCAAGCAACCCTCAGACACAAAAGTAACTATGGTTGCAGAGGCTCTCCCCATGGACCATGGGGTTGGCGGCCCACATCAGGCGCCAAAGCCATTGGGAAGATGGGCCTGCAGAATGGCCTTGAAGGCTGGTGGGGCTTGCTTGTAGGGGCCAGAGGGCTGTGGGAAATGGACTCCACTCTTAAAGGGCACATAGAAACACACGGTGGGGGACTCCGGGCAGAAGAGTCTGAGGCAGGCCACCTCGGAGAGTCTCCCAGAGAGGCAGGTGGCAACCGGCATCCACCCTGGGGATATAAGTGCTGGCAGAAGAGCCTGTTCTACCACAAGGACACTGGCGCTGGCAAGTCCCATGTGGACTCCTCCCTCTGGGATGCAACTCCACCCATCAGTCAGCAAGTACCAGCCCCAAGACCCCTGGGCCCTGGGTCCAGCTAGTAGCGAGCTGGCAAGCCCTAGCCCCACCTGCCAATAGGTAGATATTAGCCCCAGACCACTGCTGCCCCATAGTCTGCCATAGTGGGACCCAGCCCACCCATCAGCAGGCAGGTAGGCACCAGCCCTGGCATCCCCCTGGACCCTGCTCACCAATTCTAGGACACCTTGGGCCCCTTGGCCAGAGAACTTGGGATTTAGCACCACCCAGCAAGCAGGTTGACACCGTCAGGATCCACAGGGCCCAGTAACCAGAGACCCTGGGACCCATCTCTGCCTACCAGTAAACCAGCACTGGTCCCAGGACCCCTGGGGTTCTGCAGTCAGCTAGCTGCCTTGTGATCAGGCCCCAACTAGGAGCTGGTAGACTGCACAAGACAGGGCCTAGAAGCCAGCGCAACTAGGGGCCAGCTATGCCTACCAGACTGCCCACAGTAATTAGCCTGCCACCATAACCCACACAGGGCCACCCCTAGAGCATGTATCCCTGGTGACCAGAGGGGAGTGCGCTGCCGGGATACATAGGACGTCTCCTCCAAAGGCCACTTCTCCAAGACCAGAAAACGTCAGCCATCTACCAGATAGTGTGTTGGTCCCTCAAGTCATGTCCAACTCTGCAACTCCATGGGCTGTAGCCCACCGGGCTCCTCTGTCCATGGACTTCTCCAGGCAAAAATACTGGAGCGGGTTGCTATTCCCTTCTCCAGGGGATCTTCCCAACTTAGGGATCCAACTCAGGTCTCCTGCACTGCAGGCATATTCTTTACTGTCTGAGCCACCAGGGAAGCCCAGGAATTCCAATACATTCATGAAAGAGAGTCTGGCCCTACATAGAAATAAAAACAGCAAATTAAGCGGAGGAAGGTGACAGACACAGCAACATGTTACAAAAGAAGGAAAAAGACAAAGTTGCAGAAGTACGTGAAGTGGAGACAATCTACTCAGTAAAAAGTTGAAGGTAATGGCCATAAAGACGATCAAAGAACTTCAGAGAAAAATAGAAAAGCAGAGTAAGAAGTTAGAAGTTTTTAAGGAAGAGTTAGAAAATATGAAGAGGAACTGAGTAATAAATAAAGAGAAAAATACACTAGAAAAAAACAGATTAAATGATACAGAGGAATGGACCAGAGAGCTGGAAGACAGCAGTGGAAATTGCTAGAGCTGAACAGAAGAAAATAAAACATGAGGACGGTTTTAAGAGACCTCCAGGACAACATGGAGCACACTAACATGTACATACAGATGTCCCAGAAGGCAGGGGGCGGGGGGAAGGGGCAGGAAACATATTCGAAGACATAAGAGCTGAAAACATCCATAATCTGGGGACAGCAACAGACATTCAGGTCCAAGAAACACAGAGTCCCAAACAGGGTCAACCCAAAGAGGACGACACCAGGACACACTGTAATTAAACTGGCAGAACGAGAACATTAAAAGCAGTAAGGGAAAGCAACCAGATTCATACAAGGGAACTCTCGTAAGGCTATCAGCTGAGTTTTCAGGAATTTTGCAGGCCAGAAGGGAGATGCGTGATATGGCGGTCAAAGAGAAAAACCTTCAACTAAGAATACTTTACCCGGCGAGGCTTTTGTTCAGATTTGATGGAGAGATCAAAAGTTTTATAGACAAGCAAAAGCTGGACGAGTTCAGCACTACCAAACCGAGAAACCTGAAAGGGGCTTGCCCAAGCGAGAAAAAGCTAACTACTGGAAACATGAACATTACAAAAGGAAAAACCTCATTAGTAAAGGCAAGTATACCGGAAAAGTAGTAAGTTAACCACACACAAAGCTATTAGTAAGATTAAAAGACAAAAGTAGTAAAAATCATCTATACTCACAATAAGTAGTTAAGAGATGCACAACAAAAAGATATTAAAATGTGTCTGAAATCAAGAGATCAGCAACTTAATCACATATATATATATATATAGACTGCTATGCGTAAACCTCATGGTAACAACAAACCAAAAATCTATAACACACACACACAGAAATTCAAATACTAAAGATAGTCATCAGTTCACAAGGGAATAAGGCAAAAAAAGAACAAAAGAACTACGAAAACAAGCAGAAAACACCACTTGGACTGGAGACACATTAATGCCACAGGTGTTAGTTTCTGCAAAAATCCCCCAGTCAACATTAACACCACAGGTGTTAGTTTCTGCAGAAATTCCCCAGTCAGTAATGTG
The DNA here is from genome assembly GCF_001704415.2 of Capra hircus. Lineage (NCBI taxonomy): Eukaryota > Metazoa > Chordata > Mammalia > Artiodactyla > Bovidae > Capra > Capra hircus. The sequence goes on along the minus strand of NC_030832.1, from coordinate 37,066,274 downwards.
TTAATAAAACAGCAATAAGTGCATACCTATCAGTAATTACTTTAATGTCAACAGACTAAATGTTTGAATCAAAAGACATAGAGTGGCTAAATGGATACAAGACCCGTATATGTGCTGCCTGCAAGACTCACTTCTAATCTAAGGAGAGAGAGACCAAGAGAGGGGATGGAAAAAGGTATCCACGCAAATGGATCAAAAGAAAGTTGAGGCACCAATACTTAATGGCAGACAAAGCCAGCTTCACAACGAAGACCGAATAGGAGGCAAAGGAGGGCATTACGTCATGATCGAGGGGTCACTCCAAGAGCAATAACTGAAGATACACATGCACCCGGCACAGGAGCGCCTAGACGCATAAACTAATAGCGACCGGCATAAGGGGGGAGGTGGCAGCATCACAACAGATGGGCCTGGAGGGCACGAACGCTCAGCGAAATGAGCCAGAGAGAGTCAAGTACTGGGCAGTACCGCTTATAAATGGGATTTAAAAAACGCAACAGACCAGTGACTATAACAAAAAAGCACGCATGGAGGAAAAAACTAGTGGTTACCAGTGGGGAGAGGGATGGCAGAGGGGTAAGACAGGGGTGGGCGATTAAGGGGTACAAACTACTATGAATTAAATAAGCTAGAATGATATTAGCATGTAATACAGGGAATATAGCCAATATTTTATAATTATAAATGGAATATAACCTTTAAAATTGTGAATCATTGTAGTACACCTGAAACATATAATATTGGACATAAACTATACCTCAATTTAAAAACATAAGGCTACAAGGTTTGTATAGCACAGGGAATATAGCCAACGTTTTGTAACTTTAAATGGAGCATAATCTATAAAAAATTTAAATCACTATGCTGTATGCCTGAAACTAATGTTATAAATCAACCACCAATAATAATTTTAAAAAAGATGGCAAGTGACTATTCAACAGGGGCTTGGGGACATTGGCTGGCATCCTAAATTGTAAAATAACACCAGCTCCAAATTAAAATTCTTCACGGATCAAACATAAACTCTCATAAGAGTTAAGCATAGAAACAAAACTATGACATTATAATTTGGCCCTCCTAAGCAATACACAAAATCTAGAAACAATAAAAGATGGACATTCTTAACCTTACTGAAAATTAACATGCAGAGGGAAAAGGGAGTGGGCGGCTGGCGAAGAACAGTAATGTTCTCTACTCTTCAAACACAACAACCACCACATGTGGAGTCCGAATCCCACACGATGAGAACCTACTGGGGACGACGTGACTTACAAGACTGAAAAAACAGCAAAAAGCTGGTGAATGGCTAACTTTGTGCCGGGGCTTTTCATTCATCCATCACCCAGTATTGAGCTCCCCTATGTACTTGGACCGTGTGGAGGCTAATAAAACAGCCACCACCCAGGGCCCGCCATCTGGGCGGGTGGCTATCCGTGAAGGAAAAGCACTCTCGAGACAGCTTCCTAGAGTGGGGGGGCTTCCTAGAGTTGGGGGGGCCTGACCTGGGCCTCGCAAAGTGGGGAGAAGAAAAGGATCCTCCCGGCTAGAGAGGCTGAAGTCCGCCCCGTGCACCCTGGTGCTCGGCACTCGCGCTGGGCTGGGCCTCCGTGAAGTGGGCGAGCTCTGCACAGGTCTCCCTCACCTCAGGGGAGCAGGAGGGGAGAAAGCGGGTCAGAGAGCAGGTCTGAGTCAGGTCTGGAGACCGGCACCCAGCCTGAGAGAGGGTCGAAGGGTAAGAGAATGCACGCCAGCTGGGCTGGGTACCATGAAGTGACGGGCCCGGAGGCCCTGCTTATTCTGGCTCTCCAGTGTGGATGGTTCACTTGAGACTGGGGGGCTGATGGCTGGCACCACGGAATCTGAAGAGATGCTGAATCAGGGGCATGTGGGCAGGGCAGGCCTCGGCACCACTGCCCTCTGAGTTGTCACCACACCCTGGACAGGAGTCCTCCACACAGACCCGTGGCTCTATCCCTTAAGCTCAACAAGCCACTCTCAGCCCAGGTGCAAGTTCAGCGGAAGACAAGACAGGACACAAAGCATTCTGAGCACCTGTCACTGGGACAGCAGCCCTCTTGTCAGTGTGTGTTCCGTAAAGGAAGATGGACAGGAGAGCAACGCAGAGCGATTCCGAGGGGGAGAGCCGGCTTGAGCCCGAGGCGGGGAGGGGGTGAGGGTGGTTAAGGAGAGGCCAGGTGGTCAGGATGGGAAGCCTTCAGAATTTCCTGATGGGCTGGAGATGAGTGAAGAGTTGCAGACGACTGCGCCTTTGGCCTTAGCAGCTGGAAGCCAGTTGCCCTCAGCTGTGGGGAGGAAGGCACAGATGGAGCAGGGCTCTGCAGGCAGGTCACAGCCCAGCTGTGCCTAGTGGGCTCCGCTTCCTCTCCCCAAGTTCTGCCACATTCCATTCAGGGAGGTTGGGGGTGGTGGTGTGTGTCTCAGCCTTCTTCCTAAAGACAAACCAGGGGGTCCATCCCTCTCCAGGGAAGGACATCTTCTCAGGTCCCCCTGAAGCATATCTCCCCCCAGGGCTGGTACGCACGGGCAGGGCAGGGCTGGGAACCTGAGCCCCCGTCCCGCTCACACAGCTCAGCGTGGGAACAGGGAAAACCTTGTCACTGTCACTTTAAATTTCTTGGGGGGGGGGCATTCCTCGACCCCAGATTCAGAGAAGGAAGTGGGGCAGGTTTGCAGAGAGTACCCAGCAGCTGCTCCCAGGGCCGGCTCATCCTCATACGTAAAACTTCCTGCGATGACACCGGAAATACAAGTGCTGTCCCCACGACCACAGCCCCCTGGAGCCCGGGCCAGAGGGGAGCCATGGACAGGCCCCGGGCCCTGGGCCTGCTCTGGGCACTGCTGACTCTCTGCCTCACTGCTGGTGAGTGGGGGCCGCAGAGGAGCAGAGGCCCTGGGTGCGGGTGGAGACCCAGGCCCAGACCTCCTCCCTGCACCTTCTCCCGCAGGGACTCCGGAGGTGTGGCTGCAGGTTCAGAGGGAGGCCACCGAGGCCTCCTTCACCGTCCGCTGTGGATTCCTGGGCTCGGGCTCCATCTCCCTGGTGACTGTGAGCTACGGGGGCCCCGACGGTGCTGGGGGGACAACGCTGGCTGTGCTGCACCCCACATTCGGCACCAAGAAATGGATAGCTGCCTGCCAGGCCCGCTGGGAAACCAGTACCAGCGTCTCCCTCACCTTGGAAAGGGCTCCCACCGCAGGGAGGGGCTCCAGTCCCAACACCACCTTCTGCTGCAAGTTCACTTCCTTCCCTGAGGGCTCCCAGGAGGCCTGTGGGAATCTGTCCCTCAGCACAGACCAAGGTGGGGCGGATGAGGAGGGGGGCCGGCGGGACAGGGAGGGACTTGGGGCGCCAGCCACCTGACTGGTATGTCTCTCTGGGCACAGAGCTCCCTGCTCCCAGTCCAGCCCCCGTGCTGCGGGCTGACCTGGCTGGGATCCTGGGGGTCTCGGGGGTCCTCCTCTCTGGCTGCATCTACCTTCTCTACCTCCTGCGTCGGCAGAGGCACTGGTGAGAGGCAGCCCCCGCTGAGCCCAGTCCACCGCCCCCATCTCCCCCCATCCCAGGCCGGCCACACGCTTTGCCTCTGACCCCCCCTCACTCTCCCCAGGTCGGTCATGAAGCTTCAGCCGCCGAGACACGGCAGCCCCCAGACAGACCGGAGAGCCAGTGTGAGGATGGGGGCTGGTTTCGGAGGGGAACGGAGGGAACTGCAGCTGGGGGGCCAGGAGACGGAGCCTCACTCGGGCCTCCGTCCCCATCACCCCCGCAGGCAGCCGGCCAAGCCTCCCTGACCTCCTTCCACGTCCCCTCCGCCGCCGCCGCCACGACCACCAACTACTTCAGCCCCGCAACCCTGCACCCGGTCCCCCCACCCCAGCCACTGCCCGGGTGGGTGCCGCTCCCCCCCTACGCCACGCGCCGACCCCAGAGCCCCGGCGCCTGGGCGCCCCCGCCGGCCTCCGCGCGCAGCAGCTTCGTCTCGGTCGAGAACCTACTCTACGCTCAGACGGAAAAGCGGCCCCTCCACGCCCGCGCCGACCGCATCCCGCTCCCGGACCGTCTGGGGCGCAGAGCCGCTTTGGGGCCTTCAGGAGTGCGATGAGAGGGACCCCGGGTCATCTGCCTTTCTCCTCTCCGGGCCTCTGGGACGCCCTCCTCTGCTGGATGTCTGCGTTCCGGGGGCCACCGTCTTTGCACAGCTTGTTTTATCCTTAGGCTTCCAGCGAGCGTCTCCACACAGACCCCGCGGATGTGGGCAGCACGTGTGCAAGCGTGGGCACGCGGGTGTATGTGTGAGGTGACAAAACCCCATCCCAGGTGGTTTCCTGTTTTCAAGTCCTCAGCTCCCCAGGTGAGGGCGATAACTGTCAACAAAAATGGTTTCTCTGACCTGGGCCTTTTCTTCTTTGGGGGTGCAGGCGGTGGGGGGGGGCAGGTTTGTAAGAGCTTAGCGGCGTTTCAACCCCTGTGAGGGGCCAGGTTAGGACCGGAGGGGAGGGGGTGTCAGCATGGGGACCTCTCCTCTGCCCCACCCCTGGCGGGGGTAGCAGGTGGGGGTGTCCTGGCCCTGCAGGTCTGGCTGAGGAATGCCAGGTGGAAAGACAGGTTGGGGGTCTGGTGGCCCAACCTCAAATCCCACTATGTTCTGGGACCGCAGCAAAGGCTTCTGGGGCTTCAACCTCAGAAAAGTGCCCGGGTCAGGGGCTCCCCGAGATGGCCTGGAGGTGGGGCCCTGATGCCCTCCCTCCAGAGCTGACATTCAGAGGCAGGGGACCCACCTCAGCTCTGCCCACACCAGCTTCCTCTGGCTCCTCTCTGTTACCTGGGCACCAGGATTGCTCCCCACTGGCCTCCTTGAAGGGTGGTGGGGGCAGGCAGAGGCCGCTCAGACACGGCCTGAACCCACGCTTCCCGCCCCCCCCCCCCAGCCACCCGGAAGCAGTTTTCCTCCTGTAAACAGGCCCAACGACCCTCAGCTGGGCCTGGGCCTCCTCACACCTTTCCCACGGGAGACATGGTGAGAGCCCTGTAACCGTAAGGACTCACCTGCCGTGATGGATTCTGGGTGGCGGGGTGGGGGGCCGCCGAATGGGCCTGGAGCCGGGCTCGGACAGCACCCAGCCAGGCGGGGGCACCTCCTGCTTGGTCCCTTCCTGGGTCCTGCCTGTGGGAAACCCCAGGAGTGCCACCTCCATCCCAGGAACCGCCTCCTCTGCCTGGCTCAGAAGGTACGACCACAGAATCTTCCAGAAACCTCACTTACTCCTGCAGGCATTGTTCAAGGAACCCATGGGAGCCCCACCAGCCAGCAGCTCTACACCACACAGGGGAGAGGGTGAACCAGACAGGGCGAGGGGGTGGTTGAGGGTCATCAGCATCCTCTGAGGAGCCCGCAGCACTGGCCTGGTCAGCTCAGTGGTCCATGTAGGATTGGGGGCTCATGGGAAAGAGGTGGGGGTGCTGGGGAGGTCCCTGATGGTAAACCAAGGTAGAGAGATGTAAGCAAGGGAGTAGCTTGGGGCCCGGCAGCCTTGGGACCACATCAAGACCAAGGACAGAGGGGTGGGCAGTGGGGCTGAGGGGAGGCCTTGAAGGAAGGCTCACTTGCCTAGAAGAGACTGTTCATGGGAGGAGAGGGCCACTCTGAGGGCTCCTGGGCCCCCAGCCAGGCCACCGGCCCATCAGAGTCGGGAGAGTCCGCCAGCTCAGGAGGCGATGAAACCCTCATCCTCGGGACCCAGGAGGTCTGGGCCGCGGGCCTGTTCCTAGCCGGCCGGAAGTCAGAGCCAGGGGTGGGGAGGGGCCCAGCTGAGAGCCGAGATGTGGCTGCGCACAGCCCCCTCAAAACCCAGCCTTCGTTCAACATGTGGGGTCCCTGAGGCCCAAAGGGGCAAGGACTGGCGCCAGGGGACAGGACTTAGCCAGCCCCAGCACTTCCCCTGGGCATCAGGGACATGCCCTCAGCCGATCCGGAGTAAGGCTTGGGTTCTGACCTCAGACGCCGCGCCCCGCCTGGGAGGCCCGGGGGGCTCACTTCACCTCTAAGAGGCTCACTTTGCGCCTCTCGGGGAGGTAAGGCCCGAGGGGCATGAGGAGATGGTGAACCAGGCCCAGGTACTAAGCAACTCCGCCCGGAGCATCCTATTTACTACTTTGAAAACACCTGCCCCTCGGGGTGTTTAACAGCCCACTTAACAGATGTGGAGCCAGAGCCCCAGGTCCCACAGCTGGGAGGCAGAAGCGTTCTTAGTGGGAAGAGGGGAGACGCCCGCCGCTGGGCTCGGGGAGCGGCAGAAAGCCGGCGGCGGAGACGCGGGCCGGGCGTGCGGGGGCCACCAGGTGGCGCCACTGACGCGACTGTGCGGCCACGCGAGGCGGCCCGGAGGCCCCTCCGCAGAAGCCGCCGCCCAGCCCGCGGGAGCGAAGGGCGGACTCAAGGCGCGACAGAGCTGTGGGCCCAGCGCCGACCCGGGACCCCATCCTCTCTAGCCAGCCCCGCATACCTGGCCCAGGAGCCCGCCCCAGAGCCTGCGACCCCAGCCCAACCCTCAGCCCTCGGGACCCTTCCTCCCCGTGACTGCCTGCCACCCCCGGCCACCGGCTCCTCCTCCCGCCGCCATCCCACCACAGCGGGGCAGGGGCCCCTGGGGGCGCACCCCAACCTTCTCCCCCTCGGCGACCCACAAGCTCCCCTTCTGCAGTTCAGCCCCACCCACCCCGGGCTCGCCCCGCGGCCCCGCCCTGAGGCCGCCCCCCGTCCCCAGCGCTCAGGAGCACCACCCCCCCCAGCCGGCCTGCCGCCCGGTGGGCCGCAGCTCCCACCCTCCCTCCGGGGAGCCCACGGCGACGGCTTTTCTAGGCTTCCGACTCTCGGCTGCCAGGGCCCAGTGCTGCTGCCCGCCCAGACGGAGCGCTGGACCCTGGGCATCACCACCACCTGCCGGGTGTGACCTCGGGCTTCCTGTGGGTCCGGGGAGCCTCACACCCTTGCTGGTTCGCTGCAGGGGCTGGGCAACGTCGTGGCCTCGCCCCCAGTCCAGTCCAGGCGCCCACCAGCTGGGGTTGACCTTAGCAAAGGAAGGGAGGGGTCTGGGACCTAGGGAGCAGAAATCGGACGTGGTGTCTGAGGGCTTAACCAGCCCCAGCACCTCGAGAGAGAAGGGCTGGCCCGGATGAGCCGGGGGCTGGAAGGGGCAGAGTTGAAGAGTCAGGGGAGCCTCTGGCCTCCCTGCTGGTCTCTGGGCCTCTCCTAGGCCCCGGGGGAGTGACTCTCCAGAGAGAAAGCACAGGCTGTGCCCCATCCCCAACACGGGGATGCCCCAAAGCACAGGATACTATGTCTGCTGGCGCAGCCAGGGGTGGGAAGGCTCTCCAACCTCAGGTTCCACTCAAACCCTGCTGAGGGTGGGCATGACATCTGGAATTTCCATTAGTGACCCCTCAACAGCTTCATTTCAGCATCCATGAAATGGGTCAAAAAGCAATTTGGATAAAATAAACAGACATTACAAAAGATTGGGATGCTCTGAGGAGGAGGAGTAGGGCTCCTCTGGGATGACCTTTTTTCCCCAATTTTTTTTTTCTTATGGCAAAATATACAAAATTTACCACATGAGTCATTTTTAAGGGAAAAGTTGAAATGCAGTTGAGGAACAATATTATGGTAATTCCAGGTGTACTAATTGATGCTTTTGAACTGTGGTGTTGGAGAAGACTTTTGAGAGTCCCCTGGACTGCAAGGAAATCCAACCAGACATCCTAAAGATCAGTCCTGGGTGTTCATTGGAAGAACTGGTGTTGAAGCTGAAACTCCAATACTTTGGCCACCTGATGCGAAGAGCTGACTCATTGGAAAAGACCCTGATGCTGGGAAAGATTGAGGGCATATGGCAACTATATCTTTAATTTTTTGAGGCTCCTCCATACTGGTTTGCACAGTGGTTGCACCAATTTACATTCCTACCAACAGTGCCTAAGTGTTCCCTTCTCTCCATATCCTTGCCAACATTTGCTATTTGTTGTCCTTTTGGTGACAGTCATTCTGACAGGCATTAAGGTGGTATCTCATAGTCATTTTGATTTGCAAGATGACATTTAAAATAAAACCTGAGGGACTTCCCTGGTCGGGACTCCACGATTCCCAGGAAGAGGGCACAGGTTCGATCCCTGGTTAAGTGTAAGTAAGTGTCATGTCTGACTCTTTGTGACCCCATAGACTGTAGCCCGCCAGGCTCCTCTGTCCATGGGATTCTCCAGGCAAGAATACTGGAGTGGGTTGCCATTTCCTTCTCCAGGGGATCTTCCTGACCCAGGGATCGAACCTGGGTCTTCCACATCACAGGCAGATGCTTTACCCTCTGAGCCACCAGGGAAGCCCAATCCCTGGTTAGGGAACTAGAATCCCACATGCCACACGGTGCAGCACCCACCCCCCAAATTAAAATTAACCCTGAATACAAGTGGTAGTTCTCTATCCAAAGATTGTGGCAAGATCATTCCAGGCAGGAAAAAGTATGTACAAAGGCGCCATGGTTAAAAAGAGCTTGGCACTAGCATGGCCCAAGGCAGGTCACGAAATGAGGTGAGAAAGAGAGCAGTAAGCAAAGCCCAGAAAAGCGATTTGGATTTTACTGTTAGGGCAGGAGTCACTCCTGCTGGGCTTTAAGCAGAACAGTAAGATGATCAGAGTTACATTATACAAATATCATTCTGGTGCTGAGTAGAGAACACTTGCATGAGAGGGAGAATAAAGAACAATTAGGAAGCTACCACATAATCCAGGTAGGAGATGGAGTGTCTGAGTCAAGGATGGTGAAAACTAGATGGAAAGATTAAAAGTAGTGGATGGATTAAAAATGTGTTTTGGAGGCAGAGGGTTGTTCCCGGCTGTGGAAAGAAGGGATCGGGATGGTCTTATGGGTAAAGCCCAGTTTTCCAGCTTGAACAACTAGGTAGGGGGAGATGCCATTCACTGAGATGGAAGATCGACAGCAGCACGTCCCAGGGAAAGGGTGATAAGGGGCCAATAAACACTTAAGTTGAGATAGCTGAGATGCCTGGGCTCAAACTGGGTGCAGGTATGTCAGCGCCTCCTAACAGCCCAGGCAGCATCTTTGGAAGGGACAAGAATTACATGCAAAATGTTGGAAAGAAATAAAAGTTCTAAGTAAATGGTAAGATATACCATGTTTATAGATCACAAGACTCATTGTTTAAAGACTATTTCTATCTAATGTATCTACCGGAGCAGGAAATGGCAACCCACTCCAGTGTTCTTGCCTGGAGAGTCCTGTGGACAGAGGAGCCTGGTGGGCTGCTGTCCATGGAGTCACATAGAGTCGGACACGACTGAAGCGACTTAGCATAGCATGCAACGAATCTACAGAATCAAAGCATTCGTAATTGATATTCCAGCAGGCTGCACTGTAGAAACGGCCCAGCTGATTTTAAAACTTAGACTGTATTTGGAAAATACAGAAGTAAAATTCCTATATCATGTGGCAATTATATCTTTAATTTATTTGGAAAAAGTAAAACAATTCTGAAAAAAATGAAGTTGGAGACTCATATTATCGAATTCAAAACTTACGTAAAGCTAAAGTAATCAAGCCAGTGAGGAATATTGGGGGAAGAACAGATGTAGATTAATGGAACAGAATAGTCTTAAATAGACCCCCTCACGTGTATATTTACAGTCAGCCCTCCACAACTGCAGATTCAACTAACTGTGGATCAAAGGTATTTGGAAAAGAATTGTAAGAAATTTCAACAAAGCAACAGTTGAATTAGCCACGTGTTTGCAACTCTACATAACATTTATATTGTATGAGGTATTATAAGTAACCCAGAGATGATTTACAGTGTACAGGAGGGAGGTGGCCAAGACGGTTGAGAAGAAAGTATAGAACAGGAAAGAGTCTACAAATAATAAATGCTGCAAAGGACGTGGAGAAAAAGAACCCTCCTGCACTGTTGGTGGGAGTGTAAATTGGAGAATATCATGAAGCTTCCTTAAAAAACTAAAAACAGAGCTACCATACGATCCTTCAGTCCTGCTCCTGGGCATATATCTGGAGGAAACCATACTTTTAAAAGATACATCCACCCCTATGTTCACTGCAGCACTACTCACAGTATCCAAGACATGGAAGCAACCTAAATGTCCATCAACAATGAATGGATAAAGATGCAGGACATGTACACAATGGAATATTACTCAGCCATAACAAGAATGCAATAATGCCATTTGCAGCAACCGTGATAGACCTAGAGATTATCACACTATGTGAAGTAAGTCAAACAGACAAAGACAAATATCATATGATAGTGCTTGTATGTGGAATCAAAAAAAAATAATATAAATGAACTCATTTATAAAACAGACTCAGAAAATAAGCTTATGGTTACCAAAGGGGAAGGGTAGAGAGAGATAAATTAGGAGTTTGGGGTTAACAGATACACTTTATATATACAACAAATAATCAACAAGGACCTGCTGTATAACACAGGGAACTATATGAAATATCTTAGAATAACCTATAATGGAAGAGAATGTAAAAGAAGAATACATGTATTTATTTACACATATAATTGAATCACCCACTTTGCTATACATCTGAAACTATCACAATAAAAATTTTTAAAAATAAACTATACAGGAGAGAGGTGACTGAGATGGTGGAGAAGGAAGACCCTGAACTCACCTCCACCCATGAATACACCAGAATCCAAACTACCTACAGAGCCACTATCTATGAGAATGCGCAGAAAAGATTCCCCACAACTGAAGACAAAGAAGGAACCACACTGAGCTGGATAGGAGGGGCAGAAACGCAGTACAGTCAGGACCCACACCCCCGGCTGACAACCCACCTATGGAAGGAATATCACAATCCTGGAGGTCCTCCCCAAGGAGTAAGAGGTCCAAGGCCCACATCAGGCTCCCCAATCCCAGAGGTCCTACACGGGGAAGACGAGTCCCCCAGAACAGCTGGCTTTGAAAACCAGTGGGACTTATGCTCAGGAGAGCATGAAGGCCATAGGAAACAGACTCCATTCTTAAAGGGCAAGTGCAAAACCTCACACTGAGTCCCAGTAGGGAGGCAGATACACAAAAATCTACAACAGACCCACAAAAACTAGAAAGGAATACAACCACACCACTAAAGAAAACCAGCCAAAGGGGAAGAAACTAAAAGAAGAACAGAACTACAAAAACAACCAGAAAACAAGGAACAACCAGAAAACAACTGACCCAGCTCGAAAGGAGCCTGCGTCAGTCCCACGCACTGATCTTGGTGAGCCGCCTAGAGAGGCCGAAGGCAACCAGGTCTCCCCCACTAAGGACAGAGATGCTGGCAGCCGCCTTTTCCGGAGTTCACTCCACCAGGGTAACACGTGCGCTGGCGGGCACCTTTTCGGAATCCTCCCTCTAGCCTACAAGCACTGGGCCGAGGCCCTGTCTGCCAACAGGCCAGCAGCGGCCTTAGGCCCTACCCCAGGCCAACCGCAGGATACGTCCCCCCCCCCCGCCAGTGGGCCTGGTAGCCGCTGGGCGGGGATGCTGTGCCGACCAGCACACTGCAGTATTTTTGCTGCAGTGGAAGGGCCCAGGCGTGCACGTAGGGGCCACCCCAGAACACACAGGTCTGGTGACCAGAGGGGAGCATGCTGCTGGGCCCCACTGAACATCTCCTACATATGGGAATTTTTAAAATGTAGATCTTTTAGGATTCATGTGAACTTGAATGACTACCAGTCTAAAACAAGTGAGTCTAGTTATAGGTCAACATATATGAACTCCGTGGGAACCACAAGTCAAAAATCTACAACACATACACAAACACTAGAGAGAAAGGAATACAACCACACCACTAAAGAAAACCAGCCAAAGGGGAAGAAACCGAAAGAACAGAAGTACAAAAACAACCGGAAAACAAGGGACAAATGGCAGTAAGTAATACAGAGCAGCAACCACTTTATGCAGAAGGAAATGGCAACCCACTCCAGTATTCTCGCCTGGAAAAGTCCATGGCCAGAGGAGCCTGGCGGGCTGCAGTCCACGGGGTTACATGACTGAGCATGCATGAGGGTGGAGGGAGACGGGTTGGTAGCAATAAACTGGTAGAACGAAAAAAAAAAAAATCACTTTAAATGTCAGTGAATGCTCCAATCAAAGAGTGGCTGGTTGGATTTAAAAAGACTCATCTATATGCTCTTTATAAGAGATTTGCTTCAGAGCTGAAAACATTCAAATTGAGTGAAGGAACGGAAAAAGATATTTCAAGCAAATGGAAATGACAAAAAAGTAGCGATACTCACATCAGACAAAATAAATTTTAAAACAAAGTCTATAACAAAGGACAAAGAAGGGCATTATATAATGATAAGGGGATTAATACGAGAAACTATAACATTCATTAACATATATTCATCTAATATAAGAGCACCATTTATACACAGCAAATATTAAACTTAGGAGTAGAAACTGACAATATAATAAGGAAACAGTAGGAAACTTTTAACACATCACATCAATGGACATTCTGTTCGAACAGAAAAATAATAAGGAAAGAATGGTCTTCAATAACCTCAGATATGCAGATGACACCACCCTCATGGCAGAAAGTGAAGAGGAACTAAAAAGCTTCTTGATGAAAGTGAAAGAGGAGAGTGAAAACGTTGGCTTAAAGTTCAACATTCAGAAAACAAAGATCATGGCATCTGGTCCCATCACTTCATGGCAAATAGATGGGGAAACAGTGGAGACAGTGTCAGACTTTATTTTTTTGGGCTCCAAAATCACTGCAGCTGGTGATTGCAGCCATGAAATTAAAAGACGCTTACTCCTCGGAAGGAAAGTTATGACCAACCTAGATAGCATATTCAAAAGCAGAGACATTGCTTTGCCAACAAAGATCCATCCAGTCAAGGCTATAGTTTTTCCAGTGGTCATGTATGGATGTGAGAGATGGACTGTGAAGAAAGCTGAGCGCCAAAGAATTGATGCTTTTGAACTGTGGTGTTGGAGAAGACTCTTGAGAGTCCCTTGGACTGCAAGGAGATCCAACCAGTCCATTCTAAAAGAGATCGGTCCTAGGTGTTCTTTGGAAGGAATGATGCTGAAGCTGAAACTCCAGTACTCTGGCCACCTCATGCAAAGAGTTGACTCATTGGAAAAGACTCTGATGCTGGGAGGGATTGGGGGCAGGAGGAAAAGGGGACGACACAGGATGAGATGGCTGGATGGCATCACCGACTCAATGGACGTGAGTCTGCATGAACTCCGGGAGTTGGTGATGGACAGGGAGGCGTGGCGTGCTGCAATTCATGGGGTTGCAAAGAGTTGGACATGACTGAGTGACTGAACTGAACTGAATGGTCTTAAATGACACCTTACACCAGTTAGACTTCATAGATATCTATAGGACATTACATCCAAAAAGAATAGACTACCCAACACTTCAGTGCACATGAAACATTCTCCAAGACAGATCATACACTAGGCCAGAAAAGAAGTGTCAACAAATTTAAGAGTAAAGACATTATATCAAGCATTTTTTCTAACCACAATGGTATGAAACCAGAAAACAATAACAGGAAGAAAAAAGGGAATATCACAAACACACGGAGACTAAACAACATGCTACTAAAAAAAAAAAAAATGGGTTGAAGAAACCAAAAGGAAAATCAGAAAATACCTCCAGACAAATGAAGAGGGAAACAACTTTCCATAATCTAGGGGATACAGAAAAGCAATTCTAAGAGGGAAGTTTATAGCTACATAGGCCTTCCTCAAGAAACAACAAGCTCTCAAACAACCTTACTTACCATCTAAAGGAATTATAATAATAACCATAGCCCAAATTTGGCAGAAAGAAAGACCAGAGAGGAAATAAAATAGAGACCCAAAAGAAAAAAAAAAATCAATGAAACAAAAGACTGTTTTTTTGAAAGACAAAATTGATAAGCATTTACACAGGCTCATCAAGAAAAAGGACCCAATAAACAAAATAAGAAATGGAAGGAGAAATAACAACTAGTGTTACAGAGACACACACAAAAAATCATAAGTGAGTACTATGAACAGTTGCTGTTTAGTCTCTAAGTCGTGTTTCTTTTGTGACCCCATGAAACTCTGTGCCCACCAGGTTCCTCTGTCCATGGGGTTTCCCAGGCAAGAATACTGAAGTGGGTTGTCAATTCCTTCTCCAGAGGAATCTTCCTGACGGAGGGATCAAACCTGCATCTCCCACATTAGCAGGCAGATTCTTTACCACGGAGCCACCGGGAAGCCCCTACGCACGTACACGTCACAGTGTATTTATTACTCAGCAATAAAAAGAAGGGAATTCTGCTAATTGCAACAACGTGGACAGAAATAGAGGGCATTCTCTTCAATGAAATAAGCCAGACAGAGAAAGACAAATACTGTGTGTTAACATTTGTATGAGGAATCTAAAAAAATAAAATAAATGAATATAACAAAACAGACTCACAGATGTTATTAGTGGTTACCAGTAGGAAGTGGCGGGGGGGGGGGAGTGCAAGACAGGGGTAAGAGATTAAAAGATACAAAGTACTGTGCATGAAATAAATGAGCAAAAAGGATATAATATACAAGATAAAAGATCACAATAGAGATTACTATGAACAACTTACGTCAATAAAATGGGCTATCTAGAGGAAACGGACCAATTCCTAGAAAGTATAATCTCCCAAGACTGAATCAGGAAGAAATAGAAAACATGAACAGATTACCAGTAATGAAATTGAGTTAAGTAATAAAAGCAAAGAAACCCTCCCAACAAACACAAGTTCAGAGTCAGACGGCTTCATAGGTGGAGTCTACCAAACATTTAGGAACCTATCTTCCTCAAACTATCCCAAAATATTGAAAAAATGCTTCTGAAGTCATTCTAGAAGCCCAGAATCACGCTGATACACAAACCAGATAAATGAACCACAAAAAAGAAAATTCCAGGGCAATATCCCTGATGAACATAGTTGCAAAGTCTTCAAAATATTAGCAAACCAAACAACACATTAAAAGCATCAAACCCCAAAATCAAATGGGATTGATTCCAGGGATGTAAGGATGATTCAATGTCATTAAATCAATGTGTTACATTACATTAACAAACTGAGTGATAAAAATCACATGATAACCTCAACAAATGCAGGAAAATCTTTTGACAAAATTCAACATTCATTTACAATAAAAAGTCTCCACAGAGTTGGTACAGAGGGAACTTACTTCAGTATAATAAAGGCCATATATGACAAACCCACAGCCAACTTTATACTCAATAGTGAAAGACTAAAAGCCCTTCCTCTAAGATCAGAA
Organism: Capra hircus; assembly: GCF_001704415.2. Classification (NCBI taxonomy): domain Eukaryota; kingdom Metazoa; phylum Chordata; class Mammalia; order Artiodactyla; family Bovidae; genus Capra; species Capra hircus. Next base: position 37,050,906 of record NC_030832.1, on the reverse strand, counting down.
ACAAGACAAGCATGCCCACTCGTACCACTTTTTTTCAACATAGTATATTATAAATCCTAGCTGCAGAAGTCAGTAAAGAAAACAAAAATCCAGATTGGAAAGGAAATAGTAACTCTGTCACTGTTTTCATATGATATGATACTATATACAGAAAATCCTAAAGATGATAGCAAAAATCAACTTTACTAGAATAAGTGAATTCGGTGAAGTGCAATATACAAAATAGAACAAAATATGCAGCATTTCTATAGACTAAAAATGAACTATGAGAAAAATACATTAAAACAATCCTATTTACAACTGCATTAAAGAGAATAAAGCACTTAGGAATAAATCTAACCAGACTTATTCTGGTACTCTGAAAACTGTAAGACACTGATAGAAGACACATAAGCTGACACAAATGTAAAGGTACACTATGCTCATGGAATGAAAGAATTAATATTGTTAAAATGACCAGACGAAATCTACAGATTCAGTGCAATCTCTATCAAAATACCGATGAATTTTTTCACAGAATTAGAACAAATAATTCTAAAATCTGCAGTGGAACACAAAAGACCCCAATAGCCAAAGCAATCCTGAGTAAGAACAAAGTTGAAGGTATCACATGCCCTGATTTCAAACCATACTGCAAAGCTGCAGTAACCGAAACAGTATGGCACGGCATAAAAACAGAAACCTAGATCAGTGGGACAGAATAGAGACCAGAAAATGAGCTCACATTTATACGGGCAATAAATATATCAAAAAGGAGGCAAGACTATACAACGGGGAAAAAGTCAGAATCTTCAATAAATGGCACTGGGGAAACTCAGCAGCAAGGTAACATGCTAAGGAAACACTGGATTAGTTTCTCACACCACGTATGAAAATAAACACAAGGTGGATTAGAGACTTAAATGCAAGACCTGAAACCATGAAACTTCTAGTAGAAAATATAGTCAGTAGACTCTCTGACATCAGTCTTGGCAATTTTTTTTTTTTTTTTTTGGATCTGTCTCCTCAGGCGAAGGAAACAAAAGCAAAAGTAAACAAATGGGGCTACCCTGAATTGAAAAGCTATTTTACAGAGAAGGAAACTATCAACAAAACATAAAGATCTCCTACTGAATCAGGAAATGATCACTGCAAATGGTACATCTGATAAGGGGTTAATATCCAAATATACCAAGAACTCACACAACTCAATATCAAAAATCAAACAATCCAATTGAAAAAATTTTAGTGGGCAGGAGATCTGAATAGACATTTTTCCAAAGAAGACCTACAGATGGCCTCCAGACACATGGGAAAAAGCTCAATATGACTAATAAGAGAAAGGCAAATCAAAACCACAACAAAATGACGAAAAACACATCTGCCACAATGGCCATCATCAAGAATATAAAAATGAAGTGTTGGTGAAAATGTGGAGAAAAGGAAATTTTTGTGAACTGCTGCTGAGAATGTAAGAGTGTAATCACTATAAATAGGGTGGAGGTTCCTCAAAATACTAAAAAACAGAACTGGATATGATACAGCAATTTCACTTCTGGGTATTTATCTGAATGGAAACACTGATTGGAAACAGAATTTGCATGCCTATGTTCACTGCAGGGCTACAGTAGCTGAGATATGGAAGCAGCCGAAGTGTCCATCAACAGATGAATCAAGATGTGGTATATTTAAAGAATGGAGTATTACCCAGCCGTAACAAAATGACAGCTTGCCATTTGCAGCAACATGGATGCATGGAGAGGGCATGACGCTAAGTGAAATAAATCCTAGAAAGACTGATAGTACATGACCTCACTTATATATGGAATCTAAAAAACAAGACAAAATGAAAGACAAATTGAATCAAACAACACACTGATGGTTACCAGAGACGAGAAGGTTGAGGGTGGGGACAAAATGGGGGAAGGAGATGAAGAGGTACATACTTTCAGCTATAAATCATGGGCATGCTTCTCTGATGACTCAGACAGTAAAGAATCTGCCTGCAATGTAGGAGGCCTAGGTTCCATGCCTGGGTCAGGAAGATCCCCTGGAGAAGGGAACGGCTACCCACACTCCAGTATTCTTGCCTGGAGAATTCCATGGAAAGGGGAGTCTGGCAGGCTACAGTCCATAGCGTTGCAAAGAACTGGATGTGACTAAATGGCTAACTTCACTTTCAATAATATTGTAAAACTTTTGTATGGAGACAGATGGTTACTAGACTTACGGTTATTATTTCATAATGTATGCAAATGTCAAATCATTATGTACACCTGAAACAAATTGTATGTCAGTTGTATTTAAGTATAAAATAATTAAGATGTATGAGAAGACTGTGTAGGTTATATGCAAATACTATGTCATTTTATATAAGGGACTTGAACATCCTGAGATTTCTGTATTCACAGGGTGGGTCCCGGAACCAATCACCTCCACAGATATGCAAAGAGTCGTGTCTGACTCCTTGCAACCCCATGGTCTATGCAGTCCATGGAATTCTCCAGGCCAGAATACTGGAGTGGGTTAGCCTTTCCCTTCTCCAGGGGATCTTCCAACCCAGGGATTGAACTCAGGTCTCTTGCATTGCAGGCAGATTCATTACCAGCTGAGCCACAAGGGAAGCCCAAGAATACTGGAGTGGGTAGCCTATCCCTTCTCCGGCGGATCTTCCCAACCCAGGAATCCAACCAGGGTCTCCTGCATTGCAGGCAGATTCTTTACCAACTGAACTATCAGAAAAGCCCACAGATACCAAAGGACTGTATATTCAATTGATTTTCAGCAAAAGTGCCAAGGTAATTAAATAAGTTAAGAATAGTGTTTTTAACAAGTGGTGCTGAACCAACTGGATGTCCAGGTGCAAAGAAATAAAACTGAACCTTGACCCATGCTTTCCATTTTATATTTTAAAAAATTTAAGACAGATTACAGACAATATAAGAACAGACTATAGACAATGTAAAAACTTAAGACTTTTAGAGGGAAAAATGGAAAATCTTTGTGACCTTGAATTAGGCAAAGATTTCTTAGATTCAATACCAAAACCACCATCCATAAAAGAAAAACATGGATCAACTGAACTTTTTCAAAATTAATTAACTTCCGCTTTTCAAAAGATGCTATTAAGAAAATAAAAAAACCACCTACAAACTGGAGAAAATACTTATAAAACACACATCTGATAAAGAACTTGTAACACAACATGTAGACTTCAATACTCAATAACAAAAATCCCAAGTTTTAAAAACTGGAAAAATACTTGAACAGCTATTCTATCAAAGAAGAGATACAGATGACAATCACATAAAAGGAAGTGCAAAATTATAAGTCATTAGAAAAATGCAGAATAAAACCACAAAGAGACAAGACTATAGTACCAAGAATTGGTGAGAATGGAAAGCAACTAGAATTCTCATACTTTACTGGTAGGGATGAAAAATGGCACAACCAGTTTGAAAAACATTTTGACAGTTTCTTATAGATGTAAATACACGTTATCATATGACCCAACAACCACACTGCCAGGTATTTACCCCAGGAAATGAAAACACGTTCTCGTGCAAATCTGTTCACCAATGTTCATTCCAACTTTACTCATAATTATTCACAATGAAGGGAAGATTGTCCCTCAGCTGAGCAACTGGTGAGTGGGTCAGTAAGTCACGGCACGTCCAAACAGTGAATACAAGTCAGCAGTAAAAAGACATCAACTACCAATATGCAAAGATGTGGGCAAATTTCAGAAGTATTTTGCTAAGTGAAAAAAAGCCAAACTCAAGAGGCTACATACTGCATGATTCCATTTATGTGACATTCTGGAAAAGGCAAAAGTACAGACACAGAATTCAGGGCAGTGACTGCCAACAGCTAGACATGGGAGGAGAGTACTGACTACACGGGGGCATGAAGGACCTCGGGGCAGTGGGGCTCTCCATGTCTTGACTGTGATGGAGGCTACAGAACCTTATACCTTTTAAAAGTTCAATGAATTGTAACACCTAAAAAAGATACAGTTTACTCTATGTAAAGTACAGGACAGACCTGAATTAATAAAGATACAATTATCTTAAGAAAATGCTAATAGGAATAAAATGAATAAGTCAAAAGATATGTAAGACCTTTTTGAAAAATGTATGAAACTATTGAAATTTAATTTTACACCATGGTCATGGATAGAGACAGTATCATAAATACGTCAATTCTTCTCAAATTAGTCCATGAATGCACACTGTTCCAATAAAAATCCCAACAGGTCTTGTCATGGAAATCAACAAGCAGATTCTGAAATGCAAATAGAAGAACAAAACACCTAGACTAAATGAGATTTTGAAGAACCAGAATTAGATGAGGGTCTCAAATACCAGGTCTCACATACTGATATTACTTAAAGTTATTGAAATTAAGACAATGTGGCTTTGGCACAAACAGAGCAATGAGAAGAGAGCCCAGAAATGGAAACTTCATGTATTAGAGAGATGGCATTATAATTCAATGGGGAAAATAGCCAGGACAATTGGCTATCCATTTGGAAAAAGTTAAATTCCGACTTCACACCATACACAAGAACCAAGTTAACTGGATGAAAAACTTAAATGTGAAAAGCAAACCTTTCATCTTTAACACAAAATACAGGAGGTTGTGTTTATGACCTTAAGAGCAGTCAAAATTTCTTACAAAGACACACAAAGAGAGACGGATGAATCTGAGATCTGATTTAAATTTCTATAGTTCAAAAGTAAAGTGAAGGGCTTTACTCGTCGTCCAGTGGTTAAGAGTCTGTCCTCCAATGCAGGAGACACGGGTTCAATCCCTGGTCTGGGAAGATCCCATATGCCTCGGGGTAACGAGGCCCATGGGCCACAATCGCTGCCCTAGAGCCTGTGCTCTGCAACGAAGAAGCCACCACAACGAGAATCTAGCCCACCCCAACTCAAGAGTAGCCTCGGCTCCCCGCAACTAGAGAAAACCCGTGCACAGCAATGACGCAGCCCAGCCAAATAAAAACGTCAAGTGAAATAACAAGCCACCGACCGAAGGGGACATTTGTAACATATAAGATTAACAAATAATTAAAATCCCAAATATCTAGTGAACGGCAAACCCAGTTTATAAATAGGGAAATACGTTACTGAACCTGGTTTGTTTGCTGGACAGGTAACTGGCAGAAGAATGAGGTTTGTGTATTCATGAGGCAGCCACGCCAGCAGAGGGGAGAACATCCCAAATCTGCCTCCGGAAAGGGAAGCGGAGCGGCTCAGGATTCTGATGCTGATGCGACCAAGCTGAGGCTGGGGGAGCACGCGGAAGGTGACTGGAGAGAAATGGGTAAGGCAATCGTCCTTCTGCGCAGGTGCAGTCAAGCCAAAGCGGCTTCACTGGAGGCAACTGCAGAGAATGATGGTGTTAGCATGCGGGGGCAGGGGGCGTGGTTGGGTCCTCTCCTGGCTGAAGGTCCCTGAGTGAACACTCGCTGGACATGCCCAGCTAGAAGGTCAGTGGTCTTAATAACCTGCTCAAGCTTGAAATGGACACAGCTGACTCGAGGTTACTAAAAGACCAACTTAGGCAAACACCTTTATTCTTTAGGCTACAGGGAAGCTTGGAGAACATGCAAACCTTCTGCAGCGACAGTTAAAGGAGCTTGAGCGGTGAGGGCAGGTTACAGGTGTAGTGAACCTAACTAACGATCACCCTCAGTTTCCAGTATAAACAAGATAAATACAAAGAGTTGACAGAAAACTAAAACGGGGGAAACGTGAGACACGTTCTCTCTAGCCATCAAGGACATACCAGTAAAAACAAAGTAAGTCAGAGACAGACGAATACTGTATGATATCATTAATATGTGGCATCTCAAAAAATGATACAAATGAAAATTTACAAAGCAGAAACAGGCTTGCAGACAGAGAGAACAGACTTGTGGTTGCCAAGGGGGTTGAAGGGGTGGGGGACGGAAGCATTGGGAGTTTGGGATGGTGCATGCATCCTAAGCCTCTGCAGTCCCGTCCGACTCTCTGCAACCCTGTGGGCCATAGCCTGCCAGGCTTCTTTATCCATGGGATTCTCCAGGCAAGAAGACTGGAGTGGGTTGCCATGCTCTCCTCCAGAGGCTCTTCCCAACCCAGGGATTTAACCCACATCGCTATGTCTCCTGCACTGGTAGGCGGATTCTTTACCACTAGGGCCGCCTGGGAAGCCCTCTTGGATTAACACGTGCAAACTGTTATATGAAGACTGGATAAACAACAGGGCCTGTTGTATAGCAGAGGCTTATATTCAATATCCTGTGATAAACCACAATAGAAAAGAATATGAAAAAGATATACATACTGAATATTCATTGGAAGGATTGAAGCTGACAATGCTTTGGCCACCTGCTGGGAAAAACTGACTCACTGAAAAGACCCTGATTTTGGGAAAGATTGAGGGCAGGAGGAGAAGGGGGCGACAGAGGATGAGATGGTTGGATGGCATTACCAACTCGATGGACATAAATTTAAACAAACTCCAGGAGATGGTGAAGGACAGGGAAGCCTGGGGTGCCGCAGTCCACGAGGTGGCAAGGAGTTAGACATGACTTAGTGACTGAACAACAGCTGAATCACTGTGCTGTACAGAAGAAATTAACACAACATTGTAAATCTATTATATTTCAATCAGTTTTTAAAATAATTTTTAAAAAAGACAAGATGTGGCTTTGCATAGAGACAGACACAGAGCAATGGGCAATGAAAACCTGGAAACAGATCCCTGTGCTTTTGGAAACTTTGAGATGGCATTACAATTCTATGGGCAGGGATGACCAGGACAACTGGCTATTCATCTGGGGAAAAAAATAAAAAAGTTACAACTTCATACCTTACACAAAAACCAGTTCTAACTGGATGAAAAAGTTAAATATGAAAAGCAAACTTTCAGTCTTTAATGCAAAATACAGGAGACTGTCTTTATGACCTTAAGAGTTGGACAGGATTTCTTACAAAGACACATAAAGGGAGATGGATGAACCTGAGATCAGGTTTAAATTTCTATAGCTCAAAAGTCAGATAAGTGAAACAGACAGAAAGAGGACATTTGTAACACATATGACTGACAATTAAAATTCCAAATATCTAATGATTGGCAAACCAATTTTAAAATAGAAAAACGGGCTTCCTTCGTGGCTCAGTGGTAAATCCCACTGCCAATGCAAGAGAAATGGGTTCAATCCCTGATCCGCGAAGATCCCAAAGGCCATGGGAGCAACTGAGCCTGTGCGCCACAGCTGCTGAGCCTGTGCGTTGCAACTGCTGAGCCTGTGGATCGCAGCTGCTGAGCCTGTGCGTCGCAACTGCTGAAGACCCTCGTGCCTAGAGTCTGTGCTCTGCAACAAGAGAAGACCCCACCGTGAGAAGCCCCGAGCAACGCCGCGAAGAACAGACCCTGCTTGCTACAGCTAACGAAAAGCCCTACCAGCAATGAAGACCCAGCACAGCCAAAAATAAATTAACTAACTTTAAAAAAAAAAGAAAGACACAGTACTGAACCTGGTTTGTTCACCCAACAGGCAGCAAACCAAACACTGAGACTCCGAGGTTTAGAGCTGAGAAAAAGCATCTTCACGAGGTAGCCACGCCAGCAGAGCGGCGAACACCCCAAATCTGCCTCCGGGAACGGGAGGGGCTCAGGAGACTGATGGGATAAAGCTGGGCACTGGGGAACATGGGGAACGTGATTGGAGAGAAAGGGGTGAGGCAGTCGTCCTTCTGCGCAGGCATAGCTAAGCCAAGGCTGCTTCGCGGGGCACACGTGCAGAAAATGATTGTGCTACCATGCTGGGGTAGGGGGAGGCGGTGCGGTTTGGGCCCTCTGTCATCTAAAGCTCCCTGAGTGGTCACTCGCTGAACATGCCCAGTTAGAGGGTCAGTGGTCTTAACAGTCGTAGCCAGTTCAAGCTCAAACTGGACACAGCTGACTCCAAGCTACTAAAAAACCAACTTGGGCAAATATCTTTATTCTATAGGCTACGTGAAGCTTGGAGGCCATGCAAACCTTCTGTAGCAACAAAATGAGCTTGCTCAGTGAGGGCAGGTGTGACGGATCTAACTAATGATCACCCTGAGATTTCCAACATACACAATACAAAGAGGCAGTTCACAGAAGAGAAGGCTAAAATGGTGAAAACATGAGGGATGCTCTTCTTTCTGGCAATCAAAGACATGTCAATAGCCATTTTCACACACATCAGATTGGTTAAACATTTAAGTGTGACTAATGGACTGTTGGAGGCAATGTGAACAGTGGTGGAAGACTGTCTTGCTACATGTGGAGAGAAATTAAATATAATCTCAAAAGGTTCAAGTGCACAAACTCTGCAAACCAGAAATTCCAGTTTTAGGTATATACACTGGAGAAACGCTTGCACATACCGAAAGAAACACGTAAACAAGGTTTACTGCAGCGTTATTTACCAAAGCCAAAGCCTGAAAATAACCCAAGTGTCCATCAACGGGAGAATGAAGAATGAATAAGCAGATCACCATAACTATTCACACTGAAATATGCGTGTTTTTTATGGCTGCGCTGGCTTCAGCCCGCGTGCAGGCGTCCTCTAATTGGGGCGAGCAGCGGCTCCTCTGCCGGGCAGTGTGTGGGCTCCTTGCAGTGGCTTCTGCTGGGGAGCATGGTCTCTAGGTTTGTGTTCTTCCATAGTTGCGACTCACTGGCTTAGTTGCTCTGAAGCATGTGGGATCTTCCCAGATGAGGGATTGAACCTGAGTCCCATATGTTGGCAGGCGGAGTCTTTACCGCTGAACCAACAGGGAGGTCCTCATTACATTTGTATGATTGAGTAAGTTATTGGTTATTGGTGATTAATTCAGACATCAGCCTCTATGCCCACCACAGAAATCAAGGGATGTGGTCATGGTTGTTTCCCTTGGCAACCAGCCCTCATCCTCACATGCTTTCTAAAAGGCACCTCGTCAACACAAACCCAGTTATGGTGAAAAGGGGCTTGTTGTGAATAACAAGATGCCCATTTCACCTTTATGGCTCTGAAACAATCAGAACTGAGGATAAGAGACCAAATTTTATAACAAAAAAATCTTCCTATTGCTCTTATGGCTCAGGAAATTCCAAGGGTTTGGGGAGCTCTGTAAACAAAGGGTTTACTATTGCTACTGCTAAGTGTGGTGTTGGAGAAGACTCTTGAGAGTCCCTTGGACTGCAAGGAGATCCAACCAGGGATTTCTTTGGAAGGAATGATGCTAAAGCTGAAGCTCCAGTACTTTGGCCACCTCATGCGAAGAGTTGACTCATTGGAAAAGACTCTGATGCTGGGAGGGATTGGGGGCAGGAGGAGAAGGGGACAACCGAGGATGAGATGGCTGGACGGCATTACCGACTCAATGGACGTGAGTCTGAGTGAACTCCGGGAGATGGTGATGGACAAGGAGGCCTGGCGTGCTGTGATTCATGGGGTTGCAAAGAGTCAGACACCGACTGAGCGACTGAACTGAACTGAAATGCTAAGTCGCTTCAGTCGTGTCCGACTCCGTGTGACCCCATAGATGGTAGCCCACCAGGTTCCCCAGTCCCTGGGGTTCTCCAGGCAAGAACACTGGAGTGGGTTGCCATTTCCTTCTCCAATACATGAAAGTGAAAAGTGAAAGGGAAGTCTCTCAGTCATGTCCAACTCTTCGCAACCTCATGGACTGCAGCCTACCAGGCTCCTCCGTCCATGGGATTTGTCAGGCAAGAGTACTGGAGTGGGCTACCATCACCTTCTCCAAACAAAGGGTTTGGGGAACTGTAAATGAAAACCAAATAAATACGAGAAATATGTTCTGGTCATCTGAATGACTAAATATATATTTATCAATCACAATATTGCAAGAGCAAAAGGCAAGTTGCAAATGAATATATTCTGGAAGATACCATCAATCATCCAATCCCCAGGGGCCTAAAGATCTTTAAAGCCTGGGCTTTAACCAATTTCCCAATCACTGTTGACAAGAGACAAAGCCTGGGCCAGAGCAGGGTGGGAATCAGACGAGACCTCTGCATAAAGCTGGGGCCCCTAAATCACTGACCCTCAGACAGTGAGGCAGCAGAAAAAGAACTGCCTGAAAGGGGAGGAAGTGGAGATGGATTTTTCAGCAACAGCTTTCGAGAAAAGAATGAAAAAATCTTCCAGAGTATCCCTAATCCTCACCCACACTCCAGAAGGTTTAGGCCAGAATCCACAATACCTATGAGACTTGAAAAGTACAAAGCCAAATTTTTCACTTAAAGTGACTCTGGAGGACTTCCCTGGTGGTCCAGTGGTTAAGAATCTACCTGCCAATAGAGGGGACACATGTTTGATCCCGGGTGTGGGGAGATTCCATATGCTGTGGAGCAACTAAGCCCATGCGCCTGCATGCCCCAGAGCCTGTGCTCCATCGCAAGTGAAGCCACTGCAACGAGAGGCTCTCGCACTGCAGCTAAAGAAAGCCCACATGCAGCAGCGGAGCCCCAGCACAACCAAAGATAATAAGCACATTAAATAAATTAATAAAAATAAATAAAGTGACCCTAAATGGGTGTACACCTATACCCAACAGATGTAAACACAGATCGCCTCTGGACGAAGGCACTTACCTCAAGGCCTCAAAGAATTCCCATGAACTAAGTTCCAAGTAAGATGTAATATCAAGGTAAAAACCATCAAAAACAACAAAACAAGGGATCATGAGCAGAAAAAAAGACAAACAAACTGCAGAAACAGCTGTAAAGTTAGGCCTTCAAAGACTGCTGATATTAGTGTTATCTGACACTGTTCATAAATCAAATAGGTGTAAAGAAATAAAAAAGTATTAGAAATATGATGAAAGAAGAGAATGTAAAACTGACCAGGCAGATTTAGGGGAGGGATGGGGGCAAACACAAATAGAAACTCTACAAATGTGAAATATGAAAATTGAAATAAAAGAGTAAATGGATAAGCTAAACAGCAAATTAAATACAGCTGGAGATAAAAATCAGTGGGTTGGTTTAAGAGAAGTCCAAAGACATTGTCAGAATGCAGCCTAGATGCACAGAGAGGGAGAAGACGGATAAAAAAAGTCAAACATAAAAGAGTAAACAAGTCTGACGTGTCTGCCTACTGTACAGGGCAGGGAACTCTGTGCAGTAGTCTGCAATGGCCTACATATGGGCAAAAAATCTAAAAAAGAGTGGATATATGTTTATGTATACCTGATTCACTTTGCTGTATGTGAGAAACAAACACAATATTGTAAATCAACTATACTCCAATAAAAAAATTTTTAAATCTGATGTGTCTAATAATATGCCTTCAGAAACAGAGTATAGAGAAAGTAGGAAATAAATAGTATTTGATGAGACAATGAATTTTCAGGAAGGCCAATAACTTCCAAGCATAATAAATAAATAAAAGGAATTCCACAACCAGAAACATTCTAGTCTACCTGTAAAATACTAAAGACAAAGCAGATGTCAATAGCAGGCAAGATGAAAAATCAGTATGTACAGAATGAACCAGCTGCCTATGAAACCCAAAAGACAGTGCAATGTCATCTCTGAGGTGTTAGGAAAAAAACAACATCCATCTAGAATCATGTACCCGGATAAGTTGTTTTCAAGAACACCAGCAAAATAAAGCCATTTCCAGACAAAATAAAAATAGCAGGAGGAAGTAAGGTCTGAGGGAATGTGGAATTCTGGAAGCAGAGGAGAAAGGGATCGATGCAGAAGAAAACGCTTGAACAAACAATGGCTGCAAACTTCTCAAATGCTTGAAAGAGATCCATTTAAAGATGTAAGAAGCTCAGTGAACTCCAGAGAGGACAAACTCAAAGAAAACCATGTCCAGACACATCATAGTCAAACCAGAGAAAACTAAAGACAGAGAGGGAAATCTTGCCAGAGAATCACAAAGCACTACACACAGGGGACAGATTCAAATGACCGCAGATTTCTCATCAGAAGCCGTGGAGGACAGAAGACAGCAGAACTGCATGTTCAAAGTACTGAATGAAAAGCGCTGTCAACCCGGATTCCACCTCCAGCAAAAACATCCTTCAGTAATAAAGATGAAATAGGTGCTTTCAAATAGAGAAAAACCGAATGGACTCCTGGCCAGCAAACCTGCCCTAAAAGAGATGCTAAAGGAAATTCTTTACAGGGAAGGGAAACGAAACCCCAGGGAAACCTGGTGCTTCAGGGTTGCAGGTTGGGCAACAGAAATGGTAATTATCCAGGTGAATAGAAGAGGTGGTTTTCTCTTAAGTACACATATTATCACACACAAAAATTAAGTACACATATTATCATCCTAGAACAACCACTAAAAATACTACACAAGTTTTCTTTAATAAATGGTGCTGGGAAAACTGGATATCTACATGCAAAAGAAGGAAGTTTCTGTCGAGGGTAATGGAAAATTTGTAAGGAGGAAATGGGGATGGTTGTACAATATTGTGAGTGTAAGAATGCCACTGAGTTGTACTCTAAAAAAGGGTTAAAATGTAAAATCTTTACATAGTGTATATTTTACCACAAGAATTAAAACTTAATAATGTAGTGTACCAACACCACAGAACCATACCCTGTACATGAGGCTGATTTTTTTTTAATGGGACCAAAAACTCTTCACTACATATACTGGAAATGAAGAGCTGTTGTTGTTTAGTCACCAAGTCATGTCTGACTCCATGGGCTGTAGCCCGCCAGGCTCCTCTGTCCATGGGATTTTCCAGGCAAGAATACTGGAGTGGGTTGCCATGCCCTCTTCCAGGAGATCTTCCCGACTCAGGGATCAAACCCGCTTCTCTTGAATCTCCCGCCTTGGCAGGTGGATTCTCTACTGCTGAGCCACCAGGGAAGCTGGGAAATGAAGTGATGCACTCTTAAATAACTCTTGGATTAAAAAGAAAAAAGGGAAATAACAAACCTCTTAGGAAGCAATAAGAAGGACAACATGTCACCAAAACCTTGCCCACAATGAGTGTGTATGCAGAGGAAAGTGGCCTGAGTTAAAGGCATTTGTGATCAAACAAGAAAGATGAGGAATTTCCCTGACAGTCCAGTGGTTAAGACTTTGTGCTTCAATGCATAGGGTTTGATACCTGGACAGGGAACTAAGATCCCACATGCTGCTTGTCATGGCTAAAAAATAAAAAAGGAGAAAGATGAAATGGGTAAAGGATGAGAACACAGCATGGGGTTTGGTGGAGACTCTCATGTGTTCCTTAAGGTCTAGCTCCCTTTCCTACCAGACACACAGGAGTGTGGGCCTTGAGGTACACGCTTTCATGTGCTTTAAAAAAATATTGCCTTGGACACACCCCATGGCAGGTGGGATCTTGGTTCCCCAACCAGGGATCACACTTGATGCCGCTGCAGTGCAAGCAGGGAGTCTTAACCACAGAGCAGGCAGGGAAATCCATCTATATTTAATGGATAACTTTTAACAGAATACCGAAGAGTTGAAAAAATATTGAAAAATTGAAAAGGTCTATTAAAACTCACAACACTATTTTAATTTTAAAAATTCTATTTATACCAAAACCAGAATTTATTATAATTCGACCTCCTGGCTTTAATGGAAGAAAGCATCAGTAAGACACCCAAAGCCTACTGAGTTCTTTGGCATCCCCTGAAACCCTCAGTCTGGGGTGAGTGCTCCGCCTGCCTCACCCTAATCCCGTTCCCACATCTAAACACATTTTCCAGCCTCTCTACACACAGAGTGGGGTCAGGCGTCTGATCCCTGGCTGACGCAGTGTGGAAGGAAGGGAAGTATGTAACCTCCACAGGAAGCGGTGCAGGCTCCCCCGAGCAGCCCTCCAAGCTCTGTCCCCCATTTGCCAGGTGAACAGAGAGGACGCGAAGGAACCAGAGAAGGTGAGGCGGAAGGAGCCTGGCTCCCCGAGTCACCGATGGGAGCAGAGAGCCCTGCAAGCCTGTGACCAGGAGCATCCGCACTGGAGCGTTGCAGGACCCAGGGCAGAGCGCCCGCTGCGCTCCGCCGCCGGCATCCTGGGCTGTCCCTCACACAGTCGGGCGCGTTTGCGTTTGCCGTACCGTGCGCTCCAGGTCCGAGGCTGAAGAAACACAGCCGCCATTTCTTCAGGAGGCTCCAGAGCCCCTTCCTTCCTGCCTACACTCCCAGCCTACATTGTGCTCTCGTGCAGCGGGGGTTTTCAGCAACAAATAAGACAAAAATCGGAGCACCTCTCTCTCTACCTACCACACACTGGCCAACGGTGAATTCAGACTCTGTCATGAAGTTGGGGGCCGTCCTGGCTGGAACCAGGTGGCTCTCTCAGATGAAGGCAGCTGAAGAGAGCTGAAGAAAGGGGTGCTTAGAGAAGAAGGGGTGGGCAGGGTGCTGTTGTTTAGTTGTGAAGTTGTGTCTGACTCTTCTGAGACCCCATGGACGGTAGTCTGCCAGGCTCCTCTGTCCGTGGGATTTCCCAGGCAGGAATACTGCAGTGCGCTGCTCTTGCTTTTTCCGGGGGATCTTCCTGACTCAGGGATCGAGCTTGCGTCTCCTGCATGGGCAGGCGGCTTCCTTACCACTGAGCCACCAGCGGACGCTGAGAGACAGGGCGGTGGGCCACGCCAGTCCAGCAAGTCTGCTCGGGACCTGCATCCTGAGGGGGAGGAGCGAGAGCTGTGTCGCGGGCGCTACTTCACGGGTCTCTCCCAACGTTCAGACACCATCCCTGGGCTTCGGAGAAGCCTTTCTCCCCTTGGTCCTTGGTGTTGCTGCCCTCACTCACTCGTCTCTGCAGAAGCAAACTCCCTCCCCGCTCCCCCGGGTCTCCTCAGCTTTCACACGCCTGTGTTGTCTGCAGTTCAGTGTTAACTATTTTCCTCACAATGTCGATTTGCCCTTCAGAGGATCACGCTGGAGCCATTGATCCAGTTTTGTGAACCAGGAACGCAGCGAAGCCCAGTCGCAACACTCAAGTAGACCTGGGGACTTCCCTGGGGTCCACTGGTTAAGCGTCCTCCTGCCAGTGCAGGGGACACGGGCTCTGTCCCTGGTCCGGGAGGAGCCCACCAGGCGTGAGGGAACCAAGCCTGAGTGCCACGAATACTTAGCCCGCGTCTAGAGCCCAAGGGCAGCAACTCCTGAAACCCGGGCACCTTCGAGTCCAGAGAAGCCAGTGCCCTGAGAAGCCTGTGCACCGCAGTTAGAGGGCAGCCCCTGCTCGCTGCCTAGAGAAAGCCCCCGTGCAGCAAGGGAGCGCCTGTGCACCCCACCAAAGACACAGAGCAGCCAAATAATAATACTACTACTTCCAGAAAGAGGCGTGGGAGATGGAGACTGAGGCGACGCGTCTACAAGCCGAGGAATGCTGAGGACACTGGAAGAACCAGCAGCTGGAAGAGGCTGGGAGGCATCTTCCTCCCATGTGCTGTTGGGAGGCATATGGCACTGCTAGCCTTGTGACTGTGGATTCTGGCCTCCAGAATTGTGACAGAACAAATTTCTGTTGTCTTAAACCAAAGCCAGATAAATATGAGGGGCCAGTGACATGCAATCAGTTCAGTTCAGTTCAGTTGCTCAGTCGTGTCGCTCTTTGCGACCCCATGAATCGCAGCACACCAGGCCTCCCTGTCCATCACCAACTCCCAGAGTTCACTCAGACTCACGTCCATCGAGTCAGTGATGCCATCCAGCCATCTCAACCTCTGTCGTCCCCTTCTCCTCCTGCCCCCAATCCCTCCCAGCATCAGAATCTTTTCCAATGAGTCAGCTCTTCGCATCAGGTGGCCAAAGTACTGGAGTTTCAGCTTTAGCATCAGTCCTTCCAAAGAACACCTAGGACCGATCTCCTTTAGAATGGACTGATTGGATCTCCTTGCAGTCCAAGGACTCTCAAGAGGCTTCTCCAACACCACAGTTCAAAAGCATCAATTCTTTGGTGCTCAGCTTTCTTCACAGTCCAACTCTCACATCCATACATGACCACTGGAAAAACCATAGCCTTGACTAGACGGACCTTAGTCCGCAAAGTAATGTCTCTGTTTTTGAATATGCTGTCTAGATTGGTCATAACTTTCCTTCCGAGGAGTAAGTGTCTTTTAATTTCATGGCTGCAGTCACCATCTGCAGTGATTTTGGAGCCCAGAAAAATGAAGTCTGACACTGTTTCCACTGTTTCCCCATCTATTTGCCATGAAGTGATGGGACCAGATGCCATGATCTTTGTTTTCTGAATGTTGAACTTTAAGCCAACTTTTTCACTCTCCTCTTTCACTTTCATCAAGAAGCTTTTTAGTTCCTCTTCACTTTCTGCCATAATGGTGGTGTCATCTGCATATCTGAGGTTATTGATATTTCTCCCGGCAACCTTGATTCCAGCTTGTGCTTCTTCCTGCCCAGCGTTTCTCGTGATGTACTCTGCATATAATTTAAATAAGCAGGGTGACAATATAAAGCCTTGATGTACTCCTTATAACATGACATTTTGTGGGCTGAGATGAACTGTATCTGGGGTTCAGGACCTTGACTGAGATCCATTTGCCAATTCAGTCCTTATAAGCAACTCTTACTCAGCTGTTCAGAATGAGTGTTTACTAAAAAGATATTACAAGGAAAGAAGGAGAGGGTGGGAGAGATGGAGGAAGAAAGGGGGAAGAGAAAAGAAAAGGAGGATTTTTATGTCAATCATAATTCATCATAAATTTGAATTCTTTGAAATGCACATAAATAAGGTCATTTCATGGCTTTTTATGCTAAATTTGCCGACCATCCTGAAGATTGGTGGGGAGACTATGTGGACAGGGATGTGCTGGAGCTGATTGTTAAATTTGTGGAATGTTGCAAGCCAGTTGTTAAATACAGCCTTATTAAAAATTAAATAGTACCTGTACAACAGTAGCTTAATGCCACTTGGTGAAAACGGTACATTTTATGTTAGGTATATTTTGCATATTAAAAATCTTAATTAAGAAAAAATGTGAACTTAAATGTGTGCACATGCTGAGTCACTTCAGTCATGTCTTACTCGGTGTGACCCCATGGATTGTAGCCCACTGGGCTCTCTGTCCATGAGATTCTCCAGGCAAGAATACTGGAGTGGGCTGCCATGCCCTCCTCCAGGAGATCTTCCCGACCCAGGGATCAAACCCGCGTCTCTTAAGTCTCCCGCACTGGCGGGTGGGTTCTTTACCACTAGTGCCACCTGGGAAGCCCTACAATTAAACAAATCGTATTAAAAATGAGGGACGCTCATCCCTGCCTACTTACTCCATCATATTCCTCTACTTTCTATGCTTTCGAGGTTGCTGCGCTACTTACTGTACCTGCGTGGTGGGAGGCTGCACGTGGCATGTACTGCACGTTGCTTCCCGACTCACGTTCAGTGACTTCCCGTTGGTGGCTGTATTACCTGCTTTGGCTGCCAGGGCAAAATGCCACAGACAGGGTGGCTAAGAATGAGACATTGATTTCCACAGTTCTGGCGGGTGGGAAGCCCAAGACTCTGGTGCTCACAAGGCAGGTCTCACTCTGAGGCCTCTTTCCCTTGCTGTGTAGGCGGCCGCCTTCTTGCCATGTGTTCACATGGCTTCTGAGTAGGGGCTGCTCTGGGCTCACTTCTGATGAGGACACTGACCCTATTGGGCTGGGGCCCCCTCCTCGTGACCTCATTCAACCTCCAGTATTTCTTTAGGGCCCTCCTTTCCAAATACACACGGAAGGGTTAGGGGTTCAACATATGAATTTGGGGTGGGGGGGGACACAGTCAGTCCACACAATAGTTAACTTGACTCTGTGGGAGTATTTACACATGGAAACTGTAAAAACCTACAAATCAGGACACCTTTTCTGAAAACTGGCGAACACTCACCAGCACACTGCTCTGAGGGGAAGTGCAGAAAACAACCCCCTGGTCCCACTCTTGTGATTGTCCTTCACTTCTCCCAGCCCGGAAGCTCAGCAAGGTCAGGGGTCAGCCTTTACTCCCCAGTTCTTCGCCCTCTGTTCTCATCTCCTGGAAGCCCAAGCAGCATTTGTCAGGTGGATCAGGAGCAAGTGACGTGAGGAAACCTAGTCACACAAAGATGAACCTCGTGAATGTGGCAGAGGCAGGAACTGCAGATGCAGGCTCTGGAGCCAACTGTGGGGCAGAGGACTTCCCTCCTCTGAGCTTCTGTTTTCTCATCTGCAAAGTGGGGGTAGTAACAGGACCTCCCTTGGCGGGGCCCAGTGAGGACAGGATAACACAGAGGGCTCTGCACACGGCCTGGATAGCTACATGGATCATCACACTGATACCCGTCCTTTAAAGATCTCTCCTTCTTTCCATAAACTTTAGGTCAGCACCAACTACCCCACACCCTGTGCTGGGTGGCAAGGACCCAAAGCCCCCTGAGCCACTGTCCCATTATATCCTCAAGCATCTCTGTGTGTAGCAGGAAGACAATACAGAAAAGGGAAGCGTTGGTTGTTAATGTGGCCAGAGGGCTACTGATCTTTGTCACTGCATGGGGAAGTGGTCGGGAGCATGGGCTCTGGGTTCAGACCGAACACCACCAACAGCATTCACATACAGTGTGACTTCGGTTGAATCTCATAGTCTCACCTGGGCCCAAGTTTCTCCCCGCACAAAATGAGAATCAAAATAGACCCTGCCTACCTCCTGGGGTTGGTGGAGAGAGTTAAGAGAAGTTGTTCATTTTGATGAACTCTAACTTTTAAATATTTTGTTTTATGGATCATACTTTTGGCACTGAATATAAGAAATCTTTGCCTAACCCAAGGTCACAAAGATTTTCTCCTAGTTTTTTTTTCTTCAGTTGTATAATTTGGGGATTTACATTGATATTATTAAAATCCTAATATAAAATATTTTTGTATTTTAAAATAAAATCTGGATCTGTTTTAATCAGGTATGGTAAGACAAGCACACAAATAATTGTTATGAAGAATGCAGTTTATATTCGCAACTCCTTAAAAATGAGATGCCCATCACTCGATGCATGGAAGCACCAGAGTCAGTCAGGAAGCAGAGAGAGCAAGGGGGAATCATGGGCAGGAGCCTTTGCTGTAGGTTCTTTGAGAAAGACAGGCAAGGGAGAGCAGGGGGATTTAGGATTGGCTGGTTTGAACAATGTCTGCAGGCTCTGGGGATTAGGGGCTCTCACTGGTAACCTGGTACCTGGCCCTGGAGTGAATAAGGCAGAAGAATATGGGCCTCACGGAGCATAAGAGCCAAATGGAGGAAGTGGTGGGAAGCATGGGCTCTGGACTTGTTGGTTTGTATTTGACAGGTGAGCTCCTGGGCACGTCCATTGCTCTTCTAAGAACTGGCAGCCCTGGCAGGGACAGTCTCTCCCTGGTCACTGAGGCCCCAGATGTCAGAGCATCAGGAACACAGTGAATAAGAAAACACAGTCAATGTGAGTACAAGGCACCCAGCACCCAGTAAGTGGGAGATGCCATTCCTGCCTGTTTCAACATTAACTTTGTGGGGCCTGGGTCTCCCTCTGCTTGTTTCATGCTGTGGGTCTTCCCTTCCCAGCTGGACTCCAGGTCGTGGAGGGCTCACTGCACCCAACCAAGGCAGGACAAGCCTTCTCTGGGCCCCTTCCCCAGGGAAAAAAAAGAGGAAATAAAGGGTGCTGATGTCAGCAGAGGCCCGCAGAGAGAGTACAGGAACCCCTCATCATCTTTCTGTGCCTCCTGTGTCCTGCCTCGCCTCAGGGGTCACGCTCACATCCCTCCTGCCTTTGTTTCCCCACACCCTGAGAAGTGGCCAGCTGAATGGAATACAATGAATGACCCCCTCTAGTCTGGGCTGTGGGAGGAAGGGGAAGTAAGGGAGGTTAACTGGGGTGGTTGGTGGAGGAGGCGCAATCTGGGTAAGAGCCAAGTTCACAAAGCAGACAGACCTGAGTGTGGTCCAAGTCCAGTCCTGGAGGGAATGAGAGCCTGTGAGGTGACCCCTCTGAGCCTCAGTCTGTTCCTCTGTCAGATGGGAATCAAATTCCTTTATCTCACAGTATTGCTGTGAGAAGTGAAGGGAACACACAAGGCAAGTTCCCAGTGTCCTTGCCCCAGAGCCGTGGTTCTCAAGCTTCAGCAGGTCAGGCTGCGGCCTGAAAATTGGCATTTCCCACCGGGTTGATGCTGCTGGTCAACACTGTGATACCTGTGAGGGGTATGTCTAAGTCATACGGTAGATGTTTCTTCAACTTTTCAAGGCGTGGTCAAAGTAGTCATACCATTTCACATTCCCACCAGCTGTGTATGAATGTGCTGGTTGCTCCATGTCCTTGCCAACAGTTACTATGGTCGGTCTATTACTGTTAGCCATTTAATAGACGTATGTTGATATCTCACTGTGGTTTTCACTTGCACTTCCCTAGTGACAAATGATGTTATACATCCTCTCATTTGCCTATTTGTTACCTACATATATTCTTTAATGAAGTATCTATTCACATCCTTAGCTTATGTTTTTAATTGGAATTTTGTTTTCCTGTTAAATTTTGAGAGTCCATTGTACATTCGGTATACAAGTCCATTGTCATTTAGATGACCTGCAAATATTTCTTGTCTGTATCTTGTCCTTCATTTCCTTGATAGTATCTTTCGAAGAACAGAAGTTGTTAATTTTTATGAACTCCAATTTTTTAAGATCTTCTTTTATGTTTCATGCTTTTGGTGTTGAATCTAAGAAATCTTTGCCTAAACCAAGATCACAAAGCTTTTCTGTTTTTCCTTGAGTTATATAATTTTAGAACTCATTTAGGCCTATGATTCACTGAGTTCATTTTTTTATATAGTGCAAGGTATGGATTAAAGGGGTTTTTAAATATATTAATAAAAGTCAAATTGTTCCAGTACCATTTGTTTAAAAGACTGCCTTCACTGAATTGTCATTTCATCTTTGTTGAAAATTAATTGACTATAAATTGCTAGTCTCTTTCTTTCCTCTCTGTTCTGTTCCATGGATTTATTTGTCTTCCTTGATGTGAAAATGACTCGATTATAATAACTTTATAAGAAGTCTGAAAGTCAGGGTAAATCCGCCAACATTTTTCAACTGCAGAGTTTTTTGTAGCTTTTTTAGGTACTTTGAATTTCGATAGGAATTTAAGAAATGACTTGTCAATTTCTACAAAAAAAAAAAAAACCTACTGGGATTTTGATTGAAATTGTGTTAAATCTACTTATTATTGGGAGGAGAACTGACATCTTAATAGTACTGAGTCTTCACATGTAAGAAGTATCCACCTATTCATCTTTTTCAGCAATATTTTATAGTTTTCAGTGTTCAGATCTTGTACATTTTCTGTCATATTTATTCCTACATATTTTATACCACTGATATTATAGATGGCATTGTTCTTATTTCAGTTTCTAATTCTTTGTTGTTAATATACACAAATACATTTGATTCCTCTGTATTGATCTTGTATCTGCAACCTTGCTTAATTCACTAATGGCTCTGGTAGCTTTTCTGTGGATCCCACTGAAACTTCTACATAAACAACTAAGTCATCTGTGAATAAAGACAATTTTTACTTCTTCCCTTCCAATCTGTGTTGTCTCCAATTATTGAACCTGCAGGACTTTAATTTACAGAGAGGACTGAATGATGATTCACAGAGGTTAATGCTACTGAAAGAAGATTTTCATTATTTACATTTCCCAAAGAGGGTATTACCTATAAGGTTCACCACCCATTATAGGTGGGGAAGCACCATAGTCATTCAAGAGACAGAAGCAAGAACGAAGATAAAGAAAACACAGTCTTTATTATGCTTTCTGTGGGAAAAGCAATGCAGGAGAGGTAAACAGTTTGGGATCAGGTAGTTGGAATGATTCTGGTCGGCTTTGGGTTATAGGTGCCTGCTACCTGGCCATGAATTGATTTAACGCAGGGGAAATACTAGATTGGTGTATGAGAGAGAAAGGAGGTGGTTTAGAGTATGAGCTCTGGAGTGGTTAGTTTGTATAATGAAAAGCATGCTCCCAGGAATCTCTATGGTATCTCTTAAGAATTAGCAGTAATTCCCTGGTCCATGAGGCCCCAGCTGTAAGAGCATCAAAAACACAAAAAATAAAATACAGTTAGCAAAACTGACCTTGTAATAAATGTATGCCAAACAGAAAAATAGAGAATCTAAAAAAATACGGTTAGAACAACTTTGTTCTGTACTTTATTGCATGAACTAGAAAATTCCAGCACAATGAATGGAGGTAGTGAGAACAGATGCCTTTGCCTACTCCCTAACCTTGCGGGGAAACAGGAGGTGCCATGGAGGGGGAAGGGGTGGGGCAGTGATGCACGTGGTCAATGGGGAAAGGAGGACGGAAGCTTGGGAGAAAGTGAGCAAGACCTGAGGCAGTGGGTCTCACGCTGTGGTCCACAGCTCATAGCCTTCACCTGTCCCTGCTGCGGATCCCACAGCTTCTGGCCTCTCCCTCAGGGCCACCTGCTGGGCTAAAGGGTTGCATTTAGGTCCTGCTCATGTTTAAATCACACAGCTCCACACCCATCTCCTCCCACAAGGCCCTCCTCCTCCTCCTCCTCCTCTGGGAGTAGAGCCACAGTGCCAGGCAGAATCCCAGGCCCTGGATTTCCTGTGAGGGGAAAGGAGGATGACCACACGCCATCACCTAGCAGAAACCACACATCCCAAATCTTCAACTCATGGGGGCCCAACTGGGGTCTAAGAGCCCGAACATGATGTAAGAAGTTCAACTTGCATCTAGGGAGACTTTATGCGGAAGCAACAGGGCCTGAGGGCACCTGACAGTCAGTGCTCTGCCAAGTTACCCAGAGCCTCCTTTGTAAAAGTTCTGTGCTGTCCAACAGAGTAGGCAGTGGAGCCCCCTGGTAGGATGCAGCTGCCTCCTCTGAAAGCCAGGCAAGCAAGAGACATTCCAAGTCCCAAGCTAGCGGGGTGAGGCCAAAATGGGACCCCGGGATCACCCCCACACAGGTACTCTCTGAAGACACTGCCAAGAAGCCAGCAGGCCCCTGTCCTCCTCTGCACACACTTCCAACTGTTACAATTCAGCCCAAGCACCTTTCACAGCCCAAAGGACTCTGTGATATGATTTTGTGCCTCAGTTTCCCCTGGGTGAGATGGAGACAAGGACACATCCACCACAGAATGTTGTAAAGCTGAAAAAGAAAAAACAGATGTAGGGCCTGACTCGGATAAGAGGATTCCATGAAAATGCAGAACCTTTCTTCTCAGGCCTGGGAGGAGGGGCAAGAAAAGCAGACACAGAGGGAGGGCGGGGCCTGCTTGGCTGGTCATGGGAGAGCATGGGAGAAAACTATTAGGACTGGACGAAAAACTAAACCGGAGAAAAGAAGTCATCCTGCTCACTCCCACCTCTAGAACTGAGGCCCCTTCCTGTGATGAAAGGTCCTTCCACCCCCATGGTCCATTCAGTAAGCCAATGCTGACTCAGCCTGGGGAGGCTCAGACAGCCTCATTCTCAGCCAGGCCTGGGAGTCACCAAGGGTCCCAGCCCCCAGTCTCTCACTCCACCCACCACCAGACACAGGCTGGCAGTGTCTCCCTCAGAGATGATCCCAGGGACTGTCACCAGGATGACCCATGACTGCTCTGACTTTCCTCCCCTTTGTCCAGGAAGGCCCTGGATGAACCAGGGACTCACAGCTGCAGACAGATTCCCTAGGAGTGTTAGTAATGACAGCCTCCTGGGAGTCACCTCCCAGACCTCTGCAGAGGGTGAGGCCCAGAGATTTTGAGGTGCAACCAGGAGGAAGCTTCCAGAGGGAGGAGACGGTTCTGTGTGCTCAGCAGAACTGGAGCTCAAGTGCTGGTCCCACTCTCAGAGTTCTGGACGTGGGGTCGGACGGGTCGGGCAGGTCTACTCCCTGTAGAGTGAGCGCAGAGGGCCCTGGAGATCCAGCCCTCCATCTGCGGGTGGAGGCGTGGCCTCCAGAAGGCCCACCCCCTGGGCAGGTGGGAACCTGAGCCCCCTCACTCCTCCCCTCAGGGGCGGTGTGAGACGGCACACGGGGAGCACCAGGGTGGGAGGGGCCTGGTGGGCCTTGGTTCTGCCTGAAGACTGAGCGGGGAGACACTGCAGGGGAGCCCCTGCCTGGAGGGAGAGGGGCCCAGAGTGGGCTGGCGCCCCGTGTCTGAGGCGGGCTGAGCTTGACCACCAGCGCCTCCCCCCTGCTCCTACCCGAGGGGCTGAAGCTGGGCAGGGACTCGGTCCCCACTTGTCCCTGAAGGAGCCTCAGCTGGTCCTGCTGCCGCCCCTTCCCCTGGGAGGAGAGAGGCACTCAGAAGCAGAGACAAGGAGAGACACAGAGACCGACTGCCAGGGAGCTGTGAGGAGGGCAGGCAGGAGCTGAGGGGGAGGAGGCCCAGCGGGCGCAGGTCAGGACCAGCCCCTCAGCGTGAAGACGGGGGCGGGGAGCCCCAGATCATGGCTCCCTGTGCACTGACCACAGGGAGGCCCTTTTGCAATAAAGGAAAAGAAGAAGCCAGGTTGATAAAGGAAGTGCCCGTCACTGTCGGGGTGGGCGGGTTTGGGGAAGGCCCCCACCCTCCTCCGTCCTCTGAAGGAGCCTGGTCCTCACTCCTGGTGCTGAGACTCCCCCAGGGGCCCCCCAAGGCCTCCCGTCTGGCCTTGAGGGCTCTGCCTGTCTTTTCACCCGGGAGGAGGGCAAGGCCATGGGGCTACGCCTGCTGCTGCCCCTGCTGCTGCTGCTGGCGTCTCTGTGGGCTGGTGAGTGGCCGGAACTGTCCTGCTCTGCCAGGGACCCCAGGGAGGGGCTGTGGCTGGGTATGTGTAGAAGGGTCCCCTGGGGTAGCCGGCCTGGCTTCCCACCCCCAACAAACAAAGGGCGGCTCCCACAGTGCTGGGTCCCCAACCCTTCACCCTCCTGCCTGCCCCAAGCCTGGAGAGGGGATCACACAGGCCAGAGGGCCAGTCCTACCCCGTCACATGTGCCCCTGCAGGTGAGGGTGCCCAGTGGTCTGGGGTCACCTTCTGTGTCTCTCCTCGTGGCTTCAGAGTCTCTCCCTCCCTCCTCTAGGTCACTGGGCACAAAGAAATCTACAGCCTTCCCATGAGATGAAGCAACCAACGGATCTCTCAGCCCCCGAGGGTGGCTCCATCCTCATCCCCTTCTCCTTCTCTCACCTCTGGGAATTAGCCAAGATTCCCAACATGAAAATATCCTGGAGATGGAAACACTTCCATGGGGAATTCATCTACAACACGACCCCTAAGTTCATCCATAATAATTTTAAGAACCGGCTCTCCCTGACCTGGACAGAGCCTGAGAAGAACGGCTCCCTCCGGATCTCAAACCTGCGGAGGGAGGACCAGTCTGTGTACTTCTGCCGGGTGCAGTTGGTCACACTGAGACACGGCAAGCAGATGTGGCAGTCCATCGAGGGGACCAAACTCACCATCACCCCCCGTGAGTCCAGCTGTCCTGCCTGAGGCTCTTGGAAGCCACTGATGCCTTGGGCCCCAGGCCTGACTCAGGCACTCTCTTCCTGACTCTGCTTTCTCAAACTCTTCTCCCTGCCCACCTCCCCAGGGCTCTGCCAACTTTACCCTTTTCACCTTAATCTTCCCCAACCCAGGACCACCTCCCTTGCCCATCCCCCTCTCTGCCCTCCAGATTCAGCCCCTCCCCCACCCCAGGCCCCCACACCCTTTGTGCCCCTAGCTGTCCTCCCTTCTGCTCCAAGCTGGCCTCCACCTGGCCCCCTGCCCTCGCCCCACGTCCTCCAGGTGACTTGACATCCTCGGGGTGTGGCTCCTCCCCTTTGTCCTCAGTCCTCTGTGGAGCCCCAGCTGCCCCATGTCTGTCCCCCAACAGCCATGAGCTCAGCCCACACACACAGCAGGTGCCGAGGGGCCCCGTGTCCCCATCACCTGTTTTCCCATCTCCCCTTCCTTCTCTGCTCTGAACCCCAGGACATCAGTTCAATCATCCTTTCCTCGGTCCATCTCTCCTCGCTTTCCATCTCCTTTTCCCTCCTTGCATCCCCTTTACCTCCTTCCCTCTCTCCCCACCAGCATCCCCCCATGTGGTTCCAGTCACCCTGTCCCCGAGTCCACCCTGACCGTGCCCCTCTGTCCTGGTCATGATGAGGCAGCAGGCCCAGCAGCTCCCCTGACTGTGCCCTGCATCCTAGGGGGGCACCTTGGCAGCATCACCCCAGCTGACCTTCCCCACGACCCCCAGTACAGCGGTCCTGTCGCTGTCCTCCGGTCACAGGAAGGGGAACCGAGGCTCGCACAGCAAACACCTGCCCCAAGTCACTCCTGCTGGGGTGGGGTTTGACCCCAGTTTAGCCCCAGAGCCTCCCTTCTTAACCATGAGCTGCTTGGACTCACCTACTGACTTGTCATCTTGTCTTGACTATTTTTAACCTAATAATGGATGTGTAGCATCTGTCACTCAGTGGGGCTTCGGAACTTGAACAGTGTATCTGACTCCACGGTAGGGAGGAGGGGTTCTCTTCTAGGCACAGGCAATAACGAAGTGTGTCACCAGTAGATAATTTTTTGAAAACTGAAAATTGATTAAGTTTGTTTGCTTTTTGCAATCACTTGTGCTGGTGATTCTAAGCAGTATGTGACTCAATCTGAATTAAGCAAGATAGCTTTGGATTAATATTTCCTGCACCTCCTCCAAATTCCCTTAAATGGCCTTTTTTGAGGGACTTTGGTCTCCTTAAATCCCTCTTCTTCCTTTCTTAATTCTTCCTTCTTTTTCTCCTTTCTCTGTTTCAGCCACATTTCCTATGAGTTTTTTCATCAGTAAATTAATTTTGTCAGTTAATTCAATCAACTGGATGGTCATGCTCATTTTTACAGGGAATAGAGATGTTTTTAATCCAAGTGAAGTACCACCTTGCAAAAACATCACACCAGAGGAATATCTGTAGCAAACATAACTCATAAGTTTGAGATTGGCTTATTTTTTTTTACAAATAGTAATTTTATTTACGTAGCCAAATCTAATTATATTCTCACTTTTAGTTTTTCTTTTATTTCTAAATCCAAAACCCCACATCTCACTAGAGGTAAAAAATAGTTTTCCTAATTTTGGTAAGATTTGATTACTTTTCATAAAAAGTGAAAGAGAAAGTCGCTCAGTCGTCTCCAACTCTTTGCGACCCCATAGACTATGGAGTCCATGGAATTCTCCAGGCCAGAACTGGAGTGGGTTGACTTTCCCTTCTCCAGGGGGTCTACCCAAACCAGGGATCAAACCCAGGTGTCCCACATTGCAGGCAGACTCTTTACCAGCTGAACCACAAGGGAAGCCCAAGAAAACTGGAGTCGGTAGCCTATCCCTTCTCCAGGGGATCTTCCCAACCCAGGAATCGAACCGGTGTCTCCTATATTGCAGGCGGATTCTTTACCAACTGAGCTATCAGGGAATCCCTTTTCATAATAAAGCGCTTCAATATAGTGAGAATTTATCTTGGTAAATGGTGTGAGATAAAGAACTAAGTTGATCCTTATACCAAGAAACAAATCAATTGTCCTCACTTTGTTATTGAACCAGTTCAATTCAATCAGTTGCTCAGTTGTGTCCGACTTTTTGCGACCCCATGGACTGCAGCACACCAGGCCTCCCTGTCCATCACCAACTCCCAAAGTTTGTTCAAACTCATGTCCGTTGAGGTGGTGATGCCATCCAACTATCTCATCCTCTGTCGTCCCCTTCTCCTCCTGCCCCCAATCCCTCCCAGCATCAGGGTCTTTTCTAAGGAGTCAGTTCTTCACATCAGGTGGCCAGAGTATTGGAGTTTCAGCTTCAGCATCAGCCCTTCCAATGAATATTCAGGACTGATTTCCTTTAGGAGTGACTGGTTTGGTCTCCTTGCAGTCCAAGGGACTTTCAAGAGTCTTCTCCAACACCACAGTTCAAAAGCGTCAGTTCTTCGGTGCTCAGTTTTATTTCTTATTCTTGAATATTTCCCCCTTTTTCCATTGATTAATAGGCTTTAGCTTTTAAGTTCTTTTGTAAAGTAGCATCCATTTCTGGTCTGTCTATTCTGTTTCACTAGTCTGTGTTTTCTTGTTTTTAGATATTCATTTACTTGGCTGTGCTGGGTCTTGTTGCGGCATGCAGGATCTTCGTTGTGTGTGGGAGGCAGATGTGGCATGCAGAGTCTAGTTCCCAGGCCAGGGGTGGAACCTGGGCCCCCTGCACTGGGAGCGCAGAGTCCTAGCCATTGGACCACCAAGGAAGTCCCTATATTTTGTTATATTAGCCCCACACTGTTTAGTTATTATAACTTTATCATGTTTCAATGGCTGTTAAGACTTTTCCCATCACAATCACATTCCTTCTTCCTCAAGAACTTCATTAGTGTTGCCTGCCTATTCTTCCACACAAATGTTAGAATAAGTTTGCCAAGTTTCTAGAAAAACATTCCTGCTGGTTTTTAAAATCAGAATTGCATTAAATCTATAAAGTAACTGACAGAAATTGAAATCAGTATAATGCACAATCTTTTTGCTGAGGAACAGGTCCTATTTTATATCCCTAAGTTAACCTTTGTAGTGTTCTTCCAAAGATCATGTGTCTCATAAGACTTTTTATATTCTTTATTTTTATTAAGTAATGCATAAATTCTGGCCAAGATGCTAGGTTATATGCATATGTTTACTTCCACTCCCTCCAAAAATCTACTAAAATGACAGCAAATGGAATTTTTTTAAGACAAAAACCCAGAGGGACAAAAACATTTGCAAGTTAGGTGGACAAAAACAAAATTTTGGAAGTGGGAAATAGACCGGAGGAATTAAACCCTAAGTCAACAGTGGAGACATCCAGAAGGAAGGCAATTTATACTGCAAAACCCCTTAAAGGGTCAGGAATAGCAACTCCTAGTACCCATGAAACTGGGCGTGGAAGGGGACCTGGAAACTAGAGGACTAACTGAAGTGTATTTAGGAAGCAGAGACACCTCCGCACCCTCACACCTCACCCCAGCAAAAGACTAGATATATGCGTTCTAGAAACAATAATCCACAGGGAGTCTTGGGGGTACCCTGGAGCACACCTGAGGACAAGGGTTCAGTTCTTAAATTTGGAGATTTGGTGAACTGATGAGACCTGAAATACCTTGACCCTTGCAGAGGCCTCCCAGGACGCAGGCAGCCAGGCTGGTACTCCCACACCACGCAGCCACTAAGGGCAGACAATCAGGAGACCCTTCTCCGGAATAGCTGTCTGATGGGCCTGAAAAGATCTAGAGATCTAACACATCACTCTACTCACGTAGAGTGAGTCATACTGTCCTACTCACTGTAAAGTGATCTGACATGCACTTTCTGCTATAACACACTCACATCTTCGTGCATGTTGGGAGCCAAGGGGACAGGGTGGCTGGGGTCTTGGCCTTGTACCAAATCCCCTGCAGTGAGGACTGTACCCGCACCTCAGCTGTGCCCAGGATGCCTGAGGTAGAGAGTCTGTTTTTAAAAGCTTTGAACTAAACATTTAAGAAATGCTTGTCCCATGAGATGTAGAGAGCAGAACAATCAAGGGAGAAGGGAACCTGGAAGAATCCAAAACAATGAAAGGAGACTGAAATTTTCAAAGAACTATCATCCTCGTAAAGCTAAAGAATTTCATGTATATGACACAATAGAATGCTTTGTAAAGGAGCTTTCAAAACAAAAAAAGAGATCTTAGAAATTAGAAATATACTAGCAAAGATGGAAAACTCAATATATGATTGAAAGATGAAGTTCATGGACATATCTTAAAAGGTGGGAGAAAACTGAAAGATTTGGATATTGTAGTTCAAGAAAACTCAAAGATTTGGATATTGTTGTAGTGGTTTGAACAGTGGCCCCCAAACAAGTGAATAATATCTTATATGGCTGCAGATGTGATTCAGTTGAGGAATTTGAGATGAGGAGGTTATCTGGGATTATCTGGGTGGACTCTAGATGCTAATAAGAGGGGGGCAGTGGGAGACTGGACACAGATGGAAGGGCAGGCAATGTGACCACAGACACAGAGACTGGGGTGAAGCAGCCATTAGAAGCCAAAGAAGCAAGGAACAGACTCCCCCCCACCACAGAGCCTCCTGAGTGATGCAGCCTGGCTGACACCTTGATTTCTGCCATCTGGCCTCCAGAACTGTGAGCAAGTAAACTTCTATTGTTTAGAGTCACCCAGTTTGCAGCAATTTGTCACAGCAGCCTTAGAAATATAATATAGGAATTATAAGGAAGGATAAGACAAATTGAGAATTGGTCCAAGAGTTCCAATCTCTGAACAACAGTTTTATTTATTTATTTATTTATTTTTTATTTTTACTTTATTTTACTTTACAATACTGTATTGGTTTTGCCATACATTGACATGAATCTCCCACGGGTGTACATGATTGAACAACAGTTTTAAAAACAGAGAAAAAAGAAGGCCATGGGGAAGAAAATATCAACAAAACTACTATAGAAATTTTCCAGAATGAAAGAACCCAGCAACATGAGTCAAAATAAGAAGACCAACCCTGGGGTACTGCAACATACAAATTTCAAAACACCAAGGGTAAGTTCAGTTCAGTCGCTCAGTCGTGTCCGATTCTTTGCGACCCCATGGACTGCAGCGTGCCAGGCCTCCCTGTCCATCGCCAACTCCCAGAGTTTACTCAAACTCATGTCCACTGAGTCAGTGATGCCATCCATTTCATCCTCTGTCCTCCCCTTCTCCTCCCACCTTCAATCTTTCCCAGCATCAGGGTCTTTTCAAATGAATCAATTCTTCACATCAGGTGGCCAAAGTATTGGAGTTTCAGCTTCAGCATCAGTCCTTCCAATGAATATTCAGGACTGATTTCCTTTAGGATGGATTGGTTGGATCTCCTTGCAGTCCAAGGAACTCTTAAGAGTCTTCACCATAGTTTAAAAGTGCTCAGCTTTCTTTATAGTCCAACTCTCACATCCATACATGACCACTGGAAAAACCATAGCCTTGACTAGACGGACCTTTGTTGGCAATGGTTTTTGTGGTAATGTCTCTGCTTTTGAATATGCTATCTAGGTTGATCATAACTTTTCTTCCAAGGAGTAAGCGTCTTTTAATTTCATGGCTGCAATCACCATCTGCAGTCATTTTGGAGCCCCCAAAAATAAAGTCTGACACTGTTTCCACTGTTTCCCCATCTATTTCCTATGAAGTGATAGGACCGGATGCCATGATCTTCGTTTTCTGAATATTGAGCTTTAAGCCAACTTCTTCACTCTCCTTTTTCACTTTCATCAAGAGGCTCTTTAGTTCTTCTTCGCTCTCTGCCATAAGGGTGGTGTCATCTACATAGCTGATAAAGGGAGATCCAATACATTTCCAAGGAGGGAAGAAACTGGACACATAAAGAGAGTCAGGAATTAGAGTGGCTTGGCTGTCTCAATAGCAATAGAGGATACTGAAAGGCAATGGTTGAGTGTTGTGAATTTCCAAGGGAAATTTATTTTGTTTAATCCTTTAACAAATCAAATAGCAAATACTGAGTGCCTGCTACGTGTCAGGTCCTAAGCTGGGCACTGAGGAAAGAGCAGTTAATACAGAACAAAACATAAATGTCCTTAACAATGGAACTTACCCTTGAGTGTAGAACTTACACTGGAGTGTAACAACTTACACTTGAGTGTAGAAAGAATATCACACACAAAAACAAACAAATTCATTCTGTGTGTCAGGTGGTGGTGAAAGAGAAAAGCAGGAAAATGAAGCAGAATCAGTGGCTAGAGGTGCTAGGGCGCTGCTTTATTCAGATGGAACAGGAAGGCTGCTGGGACATAAGTCAGAGTCCTGGTAGGAGGCAGCTGCTCCAACAGGGTAACTGAGAGTTTTGATGGGGGGCTCAGGGTGTGGAAACCAGTCAGGGACAGTGAGACCCCTGGGACCAGCCACAGGCCTAAGAAGCAGGGGAGGAAGTAGGTTCTGGGACCTAGAAAGGAGCTGTAACCTCTGGGGAGAGAGAGAGTTTGGTGTCCATTTGACTGGCTGAGGGACGGCCAGACAGTTGCTGAGACATTATTTCTGAGTGTCTCTGTGAAAGTGTAGAGAGATTATCCCAGTGTGGAGAAAGGAAGTCCCAGGGTTCAGTCCCAGGACCTCCTCTCTGTATACTCACTTCCCAGATAAGCCTGTGATTTAGAAATGTGAGGTTAATGCCAGAAACAGCAAGAGGTGCTAAAAACAGTTCCATCTGGGGAGTGGGAAAGGAGTGAGGAGAGGGTGCTGTTATTATAACCTGTGGGGAGTTTGATTCTTTAAATTTTGTGCCTATACAACTTATATAAATATAGATGTTACATTTGAAAAATAAAAGTACTGGAAATACATACTTGCACATAGTTTTTAAAACAGTCAAACAGCACAGAAGGGAATCACATGAAAAACACATTCCTCTCCTCTTTATCTCTCAGCTACTTCCCCTTTCTGCAGAAATGCTCTCTCCACAGATAAGAGACACAGATACAGATATACAGAGATGGAACATAAGAGGCTCAAGCTGCACACTCTCCCGATCTTCAGCTTGCTGTGTTTACTTCATGGACCTCAAGTATCTTTCCACTTCAGCACGTATTCTACGCCTTTCTTTTTAAATGACTGCATGGTCTCCCGCTGTAGCAATGGATTGTAGTTCACTTAATCAGCCTCATATTTAAAGACATTTAGGTTGCTACCAAATCACAAATAAAGCTGCAGAGAACACCTTCAAACACAGGCCTTTGAATACTTGTACCAGCACGTCCATAGGATAATTTCCTAGCATAGAAATCACTGAGTCTAAGGGCACACTCGGATATTTTACATTTTGATAGATATACCCAAACCTTTCCCAGAGGTTGTGTCAATACTAGGTATTTTCCCCTGACTCAGGTCAGTTTAAAACAAAGATAGCCTTTTATTCTTTTAGTCTACATTTCTAAAAGTTATGAATGAATATTAGCATCAGGATTATGTTATCACTTTATGAAATGAATTAGAATTGCACCGTTTTCCATATTTTTCTGTTCTAGAATCTTCTGAGAGTTATCTGTTCCTTTAATTTTCACAAGAATTTTTCCACTAAACCTTCTGAACTTGAAATCTTTATGAAAAATAGTTCTTTAATTAGTGTTCTAAATTTCTTCTTTGTCTAATCCATTAATGGTTACTATTTCTTAAATGCATTTTAAAAAATTATTATTTGTCTCAGAAAATAATCCATTTCAGAGGTTTTTAGAATTATCAACCTATAAATTGAGCACATACTCACTCATGATTTCAGTACTCTTTGTTGTTGTTCGATTTACAAGTCTTGTCTGTTTTCTTGTTTGTGGCTTTTTTTTTTTTCTCTAACCACTTTCTACATTTATGATTCTTTCTGCTGTCCTGTTTCCTAAAAACATTTATTCCTACATAGGTTTTCATTACTTTTAGTTTCCTTAGAGCTAGCTCCTCTCTGTTTGGTAACTTTTTTCTTTGGAAATTGACTATTTCATTCCTTTTAAAACTTTCATCCCATTTTAAATAATTATAGCATCTAATACTATGAATTTAACTTAGAATTTGGCTTTAGTCATATTCCAGGAGTTTTGAAAATATGCGTATATATTGCTGTTGTTTTTATTTTCTAAATAGCATGTCATTATATATATTTATTTGACTAAGAATTTAAATTTTTTGTCTCAGTTGAGAAATAGGATTCACACTTTATTAATTTCTACTAAGTGGACAGAGAATTCAGTCCACACAAGATTTTACTGAAGTTGGGTTTTTTGTATGTGGCTTACCATCATGCCCGTTTTTTTAATGGTGCCTTAAACGTCTACAAAGGTAGCATGTCTATAGTAAGTAAAGTTCAATATATATTCATTTAACAATAATATATTTCCAATAATACTAGGTGCTTTACAGATGTTTTCTCACTTGTTAAGACAATCATATAAAATGACAAACACTGTTTGAATCCACTTCTCTGAGGCACCAAGAGCAATCAAACACTTAGGGTCAGAAAGTAGAACAGTGAATGCCAGGGCCTGGGGGGAGGAGGGGTCAGTATTTAGCGGGGACAGAGTTTTAGTTTGGACAGATGAAGAAGTTCGGAAGATGGATGGTGATGATGGTTGCATGATAATGTGAATCGACTTGATGTCACTTAGATATGGTTAAAATGGTAAATTTGTGTTGCATATATTTTACCGCAATAAAAAAATTTGGTTTTGATCCTGTGATTTACTTCTCCCTATATGTAAGTAATGAAATGAGGTTCTGAGATCACAGCACTGATCAGTGGCAGAGTCAGGATTCAAACAGAGTGAAGATTTGGAGCTTCCAGAATCTCCCTTTGTCACTCCCCTCTCTGTGCGAGAGCTTCAGAGAGTTGCTCCCCACTCCCCACATTCCCCAAACTAGGGAACAAGATGTGACAGTCTTCACCCAGATACTTCCAGCCCTCCAGTGAATAATTTGCCTGTTTCTCCTGTCTTCCCAGGCAGCAAGACACCCACCCAGAACCCCACCACCAGGGCTGCCACCACTGCTGCTCGCCTTGGGGACTCACAGGGCGGAGAGAGCCCACTGTCTCGGCTCCGAAGTGCGGAAGCTATCGTTGGGTTGGCACTGGCCAGCGCTGCGCTCGTAACCACGATTGTGGGGCTGATTGTGTACCTTAGATGCAAGAGAAGCAAAAGTAAGTGATCCAGGACCCTCAACCTCTCCCCAAGATTCCCAGCTAAGTGTTTCTCAGAACCCTCCTGCATCAGAATACCCAGAGCTGCTCAGCAAAAATGCAAATTCCTTCTGGGCCTGAGGTCTGGGCTTGGGAATCTGCATTTTACCTCCTCAGGTGGTATTTGTGTGTCATCAAGTTTGGGACCCACTGCTCAAGACCAGTCCCTCTCTCCAAACCTGATAATTTTCTAATTCTTGTCTCCTGACTTAATCATTTCTCATCAGTCTCCCTTTCGGTTCCTGGGGAGGGAGGGCCTGCCCTGGGAAACAGAAGAGAGAGAAAGAAGGGACAGGAAGGTGGCTCCACTCAGCAAGTACTGGTTGGACACCGATTTTCCAGAGCCTGGCTTGTAACTGGAAATGCAAAACTAAATAAAGCGCAGGCCCTGCTCTCAAGGATCTGGAGGCCGAGAGGATGAGGGGAGCAGTTGCCTCAAGGGCTAACGGCCTCATGTGGAAAGAACTGTGGTAGGTTGGGAGGAAGGGAGGGTAATCAAGGAAGACGTTGAAGAGGAAGTGCAAAACTATCAAAGAATGAAGAAGAATAGCCAGGTGGTGAGGGTGGTATAGAGGTCACTGTCTTTCCAGGGGAAGGAAGGCATTCTAGGGACTGTAGGTAGCTCAGGGCTGTGGAAGAGCCAGATGAAAAAAGACGACCTTGGAAATCACATCCCAGAGCCTCTGACCCCAGAAACAATGTGAAGCAGAAGTGGCCACCTCAGCTTGGCCTTGCAGATACACAGTCTATGGTGGAGGGCCCAGGCTGGGGTCACTCTGAAATCGTTATTTTATTCTGCAGAGCAAAAACCATAGTGGTTGTGTCCTGAGACTAAGGACGAGGGTTTGAGATGAAGAAAAAACCGTGATGTAGTCACTGAGAAAATGCAATGGTATTTGATGATCAATTCAGATGAGAGGCCGTGAATCTGTATGAGCATCATTGTATTTGATTGTGGTCCTTTTCAGCAGTATTCAACTAAAACCTTTAGAAATTACTGATTAAAATCCATGTTCCCTGGTGGTCCAGTGGTTAGGACTCTGCGCTTTCACTGCCTAGGGCCTGGGTTCAATCCCTGATCGGGGGAGTAAGATCCTGTAAGTTGTGCCATGGCCAAAAAAAAAAGATAGTTGTGTTCAGCTGCTAGCATCAGAGAACAGAAATAACAGTGGGCAAATAACACAGAGGGGATTTTTTTCCCTCTCATCTAAAAGGATCTGGAGGCAGAAAGCAGAGGATACTAAGACACTGAGTCTACTCACTGTCCTGGATACTGACTTCTATCCTGAAGGTTGCTTTATGTGCAAGACAGCTGCTAGGATGCCAGATTTGTGAATCTAAACAGGAAGCAGGGCATAGGAGGAAAAGACAAAAAGACTATTCTCCAGCTGTCTGTCCTCCTTTTAAAGAGTCTTCCTAAAATTCCTGCAGCCATGAAATTAAGACGCTTACTCCTTGAGAGACTAGCTATGACCAACCTAGACAGCATATTAAAAAGCAGAGACATTGCTTTACCAA
This sequence comes from Capra hircus, assembly GCF_001704415.2. NCBI lineage: Eukaryota > Metazoa > Chordata > Mammalia > Artiodactyla > Bovidae > Capra > Capra hircus. The sequence continues at coordinate 37,014,681 of NC_030832.1, read as the reverse complement.
CAAAGGTCCATCTAGTCAAAGCTATGGTTCTTCCAGTAGTCGTGTATGGATGTGAGAGTTGGACTATAAAGCTGAGCACCGAAGAACTGATGCTCTTGAACCTTGGTGTTGGAGAAGACTCTTGAGAGTCCCTTGGACTGCAAGGAGATCCATCCTAAAGGAAATCAGTCCTGAATATTCATTGGAAGGACTGATGCTGAAGCTGAAACTCCAATACTTTGGCCACCTGATGCAAAGAACTGACTCACTGGAAAAGGCCCTGATGCTGGGAAAAATTGAAGGTGGGAGGAGAAAGGGAGGACAGAGGATGAGATGGTTGGATGGCATCACCGACGTGATGGACATGAGTTTAAGTAGGGTCCAAGAGTTGGTGATGGACAGGGAAGCCTGGTGTGCTTCAGTCCATGGGGTTGCAAAGAGTCGGACATGACTGAGCAACTGAACTGAGCTGAAAAATCCTATCCACAACTTCCCCTTATATTAACATATCATCAGCTAGGTTTCACCATAGGTCCACATCTGCCTGTAGTGGGGGGCGTACCCTGACACTCCAAATAAAATCAACATTCTGTAACTGAATAAGAAGGGAATGGATATGGGGCAAACAAACAGCATCCTCTGCCCCAGGGCAGAGCCAGGATTGGAAACGTGTCAGCAAGTGTGGCAGAAGCACACGGGGCCCCAGGGGGTCCGGGAGCCCGTTAGAGGGCACAGGTGGAGAGGAGAGGGCTCAGCAGGCGGCTTGGGTAACCTGAGAGAGTGGATCATCAGCACAGGAGTGCAGCGAGGTCACGCACAGGTACCGAGGGATGATGACCGAAGAGAGCCGGAAGGAATTTTGAAATATAAAAATGATACCAGTGTTTACTATGTCAGAGTTCTTAGTCCCAGTGGGGGGGAAAAAAAAGTCCAGGATGTGACTGAGTGGGCCTGAGGTCACTAGAGTTGGGGGAGGTGGATAAGTCCAACCTGTTCAGAAGGTGACGGGGCTCTGGGTGCAGGAAGAGCTGCTCTCCTGACTGATGGTGAAGACAAGGCAGGACAGGTGCGGGCAGCCTCAGGGTGCCTGCAGGGTGGCGGCTCTGAGTCCCAGGCCCTTCCCAGGGAGGGGACCGGGCAGAGAGGCAGGGAGGAAACAGGCCTCCGTGGATGGCACAGTGACTCGCTGTTGGTCCTCCTGCAGGTGTGCAGACTGAAGCCAGGACCCCAGCCAGGTGAGCGCTTGTCCTCCAGTATGGGGGGGTGGGGGGCGGTGCTATTTTATGAGCAAGGAGTTTCCTCCGGAGCGCAGCACCAGGGAGCCTTTCACGGGCCTCCCCTCCTGGGCCTCCATCCACATCCTCCCAAGTCCCCACAGGCCAGGCTCTTCACTTCCTGAGGCTCCCGATCCTTAAACAGTCAGAGCCGTGGCCCAGCACTGTCTCTGACTCTCTCCCAGAACGTCTCCCTTTGTCTCTGGCACCCGCCTTTCCTCTTTCCATCCCCAGGTCTCAGCCTCTCCCTCTGTTCATCCAGGTTTGTCTCCCCCTTGAACACCGTCCTTCCAGAACACACCTGCCTGCTCCACGTTCTGTCCCCTTTCTTGCTCCTCATCCAGTCTGTCCTTTGCCCTGTGACACGGGGCCTCTGGCTGCTCCGCCCTGTCTCTCCTCAGAGCGGCTTCCCTCGCGGCCCCCAGCCTGGCTCCCTCTCCTCACCGCCCACCGCTTTCCTTTCTCATCCTCTCTGCCACATCCAGGCTTTTCCTTCTCACAGCCCCTCCCTCCTTTCTTGCCTTCCTGACTCTTGACAGTGTCCTCCCGGGACCCCTCCCCAGATGGCATTTCCTCAGGGACCAAGGCCTGAGCACCACCCAGGGGACCAGAGAGAAGCTCCCTGGTTCTCACGCTCCGGTTTGGACCCAGGCGCTGCCACAGAGGGCGGGCACCCCCTCCTGCTTCTCCTCCCTGCTCCCCTCAGTAAAGCCGCTTCTCTGCAAGAGTCCACCCCAGTCAGCTCTCAGGGACGGGGCTACACTGCAAACAGCCCCTCATCCCCGTCCAGACAGCCTCCGTCTGAGAGCCTCAAACCTCTGCCTTCATCTCCGAGTGTGACCGGGCAGGTCACAGAGCCTCCAGTGAGAGGAGCAGCCCGAGGCAGGTGGTAGCTCTTTTCTGCCCAGACTCTGACACATCACTGCCCTCCTGTTCCCGCTCAGGGAGTCCTTCAGAAACACGGAAGAGAATTACGAGAACACCGGGAATGAAGGTAAGTCCTGCTGCCACCGTCCCCACTCTCACCTGGGCCTTCCTTCTCCTCCCCACACCCCCACCCTACACAGGTGCCCTCAGCATCCTCCCCTCTCCCCTGCCTCACCCACCCTCCCCTGAGACCCTGGTCCTGACCTAGAGATGACCTCACTGCTGGAGCCCCTGCCCATTTCTCTACCCTGGCTGCCTGGTCACCTGATCCTGGCACATGTTGATTTTTTCTAGGACAACATGTAGACCCCAAGCCGGATACCAAGGTAAGCAGTGCAGATTAGGGCCTGAAAGGATGAGGAGGAAGTCTGGAGAAGCAGGGGGTGGAAGAATAGAGGGACTGTGGTGTAGTCAGGGCATCAGCTGTGGGACTGTGGCTCTGAGATGGGACTCTCCCTCTTCAACTGTCTCACCCCCTCCTCTTTCCCTTCTCCCCCAGGATGATGGTGGTGGCGGCGGAGGAGTCCTCTATGCCTCCCTCGCCCTCTCTAGGTTAAACTCACCAGCAGTGGCAGCGCCTCCCTTGGCCCCTCCCCATGGGCGCCCCCAGGAAGAGACCCTATACTCTGTCTTAAAGACCTAAGCAGTGGGACTGAGTGAGGACCTCCTTCAAGTCAGCTGTGCACAGGGATCTCAGTTCCCCACAATCACCCCGGCCACACACAGATCACTCAGAAACCGGCAGGTGCTGACGGCCACCAAGGACCCGAGAACCACAGAACCACCGCTCCAATTCCCTCTTCAACTTCCCAGCCTTTCACCACAGAAATAAAACTACCTGTACAATTTCCCTCAACACATCTAAGGAGAAAGCTGATGTCACCTTCAACTTCTGTCTTTCCAGAAGTTAAAAAAAATGAACCATGATAGCTAGCTCACACCCAGATCCGTCCCCTAGTACTTCTGTTCAGTGACTGCCTCAGGCCAGAGACAAATAAATCCCCAAACGCTGGTAATCAATCTGGAACCCAAGGTCTGTCCCCCTAATCTAGCCCTTCTACTTTCCTCAGGATAATAACTAGCATGTGTCGTGTTCATGCTTTACATGCATGGCCGCATTTCAGCATCATCAATCACCCTATATGGCACTGGATGCACCATCTGAGAGGGTAAGAACCAGAATGGCCACAGCGCTTTTCCCAAGGCCATGCTGCTAGTAAGTGGCTGAGGCAGGTTGTGAACCCAGACCTGCCCTCTCGATGTCCTTCTCCAGGACTCAGGCGTCATCGCCTTCCCAGATCCCTATACTGACAGGTCTCCCACCAGAAGGCACCATGTGCCCAGTGACATGGAGGAGAAGAGGAAGAAGCCAAAAGTGAGCAAGCAGTTAGAGACAAACCAAACCAAGGAAACCAGCAGCCTGGTTTATTAACATGAACTGCACAACTCTGACTTTAGCCAGGTCACCTCACAGCCAATGAACAACCCCAACACTTATCAGCTTCTTAAGGATCCTCCGAGAGGCTCTTCACCCGGGAAGGCGTGAGAGAGCAGGCAGGAGGCACAAGTCCACAGCTATTCCTCACAGAAGGCCACAGCGAGCTCCCCCGTGTCCACTCTGTGCTGCGGCTCCTCCCTCTGCTCCAGCTCTTCTCCAACATCTTCCATGAGCTGGTCCAGATCCAGGTCACTGGAGGCTCCATCGTCAGAAGGGACACTTCCAGCATCCTGGGGTTCAGGCCCTTCTTCCCCAGCAACACGACAGGCCCCACAAGGAGCTGGTGGGGTCAGGACTTCTGGCACTAGTCTAGCTTCTTTTTCTTCAGACAGGCTGCTTCCTGGGGCCTTGCTTTGGGGAGCTTTGAATTTTTTCTTAGGGTCTAAATGAAAAAGTGACAAAACTGAGAGTCTTATCGGGTCATCTGTCCTTAACCTTGTGTAAGTCCAACTCCTAAACCTTCTATTTCCAAAACAATCTCTGGGAAAAGATGACTTTTCTTTATAGAAAGAAAATGGGGTTTGGAATCAGAAAGACTTGGATCCATGGACCTCAAGAAAACTTTAAACCCTTTGAACCTCAGTCTCTTTATCTTTAAAACGGCAGATATCCAGTGATAGAGACACTGAAAGAACTTAAGGGAACGAGTATAGAAGTATCTATCCAGCCAGCCCACAAAAATATCAATAAATGTTACTTCTCACCTCCTTACCATTCTTGTATCCCTGTATGTCCCTGAATAAAATCAGATAATAACCATAAAATGTTTCTACAGTGTGTGTTGTGTTCTGCAATTTAGATGACACCCTTTTGGCTAAACTTTTGTGTGTTTTTTTGTTTTGTTTTGTTTTTTCCAAAGTAATGAAAAGCTGTGGAAGTTTTAAGGAACGATCAAAGGAGGAAAGCTGCAGATGTGAGCCTCACTCCCCACAGCCCCCAAGTCTGGGTCTTACCCGGCTGCTCAGGTCCTGAATTTCCATGCCCTTTTTTCCTTCCCATTATGGGCACAGGTGGAGGTGCAGGTTCATTTAACAGAGTTCTCTTTGTTGTTCTCCTTTTCAGGGTCCCATCTCGTTCATCTGCTCCGGCATCACTCCCAACCCCCAATCCTGAAGGACATTGGTTTATTTCTGAGTGACAGTGTGGTTAGGGTCCACAAACTCCAAGCATTTAGTCTCTGCCCTGGGTCTTCTGCTCATTTTCAATCTAGTGAGTCCTTCTGGTTCCTTTCTTTTCCCCTAAAGATTTCTTTTTTTTCTCCCTGGGTCGTCTTCTCTTTATAGTTCACCTCAAAACCTGCCTTCTCCATGAAGTCATCCTTCTTGGCTAAAAATTTAAAATATTCATTCCACCTTTAACCTAAGATTTTGTAATTCAACTCACAGAAGTGAGAAGCTACAGATTCCCTGACCATATTAGCATGAGTCTTGCCCATTTTCTAGCTTCTGGAGCCAAGAGGTCAGTAAGGCCCAGCCACCTGCAGACCCCTTGCACTTTCTGCTTCTGCCCTGCCTTAACAGGAACACATGTCTCGTTTCCAATTATCCTGCTTACCTCTTGCCTTGGGTTTTTTTGTTTGAATTTTGGCTGGCTTGGGATTAAGCAAAGTTGGATCCTGAGAAAAATAAAATATAAATGAAGTCATATAATTGTGATTTAATAGAGTAGGATGCTACAGAAATGATGGGTGTCCTTAAGTTCCAGATGCTAATTCTTCCCAGTTTCATCTACAGAACTGATCTAACTTCAGTCAAAATCCCAGCAAGTTATTGTGTACCAGTATATGATACCATAATGATGGATACATGTCACTACACATTTGTCCAAGTCCATAGAATATACCCCACCAGGAGGAAGTCCTAATGTAAACGATGGACTTTGCGTGATTATGTGTCAGTGTACTGAATAGGTTCATCAACTGCAAACAAATGTACCACTCTGGTGGACGCTGTTGCTAACAGGGGAGGCTATACATGCGTGGGGGCAGGAGGCACATGGAAACTCTCTGTACATTCTTCTCAATTCTCCTGTAAACCGAAGACTGCTTTTAAAAAGTCTTTAAAGATGAAAAATATCTACATTTCATATGCCTGAAAAGAGACTAAGGAAATAAAATAATGAATATCCTAAGTGTCCACACAGGGAAGAAAGTAAAGAGAGGCAACCTGCTAGTCTGTAAAATTGCTCCAGTAAGAACCAAAGAACTATAGTAGGAAATGAGATTATCATCAAAAAATAAGTTCCTAGAGATATGACGTATTAGAGAGAATAACTGAGGACAGAGGAGGCTCTTCTTCCCTGAAGAGTCCTAAGAGAGAAAACCAGCCCATCAGGGCTACCCTGATGTAGGGACAGGACAGTTCCTTAGAAAATACAAATCCATGCTAACCAGATGCCCTACAGCTATCTCCTCAAAGGAATCCCCAAGATCAATCTTACTGCTTTATCTTGTTCCTCCTCTTCATCCTCCTCCAACTCTGGCTCTTTCTCTTCTTTCTCCAAGCAGGAATCTAAGCTGCTAGTCCCAGAGAGCGATAAGTCTAAAACAGGAATAGGAAGGAAAGGCTAAATAATTTATCCAACAAAACAGGTGATGAGTTAGTGGAACTGATCCCAGAAAATCAATCTTCAAACTCTGTCTTTCATATCCAAGTCATATTTTCTCCATAAAATCTGATGTCAGATTATCATGGTTCTACCCTCTTCCAAGTCCTATCACTAGTCAACATGCACCCTCCCTCCCTACTCCCTTTTTTCTCCATTCCTCTCTCTACCCATGTGTCCATCCATCCATCCCAGACATTTGCTCAATGGCATTTATGTAAAGCCTCCTATTATAGAATCCGAACTAGGTTGATGGCACTGGATATAAAATAAAAGCTTCAGTAGCTGCCCTCATGAAGGAATCCCTTCCCTCCCTCTCTGGTCCTTAGCCTCCTATTTATCCTACCTTTTTCTTCCCCATTATTGTCAGGTCCACTGTATCGGCTCCAGAAACCAAACAAGTTAACCCGCTCCTGAGGGAACCAAGAAACAAAAGCATCATCCACTAGTCTCCCAGGGGCTAGTTTTGTCCCCTGTCTTCAAGGTTTCTAGTTATAGAGTTTGTATTCATATTCCACACCATTTTCACTTGAAACTTCACATTTAGGTTTATCTAAATTTTTGGAGAGCTTAACTACCATAGTATGTTATAACATTATACAATATTATTATAACTTCTTTTTACAGTTTGTTTATAATTCAGTTAATAACTGGGAAGAGGAAATTAACTGTCTATTATTCTCCACCCCCTACCCAAAGGCAGGATTTGAAGGTAAAAACTAACTCCACAGAATAAGGTACATACACCTGAGACTTGAAGTTAAACAGGGTGGTGGGATTCCCTCTACCACAAACTGTCTCTGTTTGGACAGAGAAAAAATTCCATTTGTCCAAGGGTAGGGAAAAGAATGGATGGTTTAAAGAGTCAAAGGAACTTGGCCTGGGAAGAAAAGACTAGTTCTAGAACTAAGACTGTGTAAGAGGGAAGGAGAGCCAATTTTCTACAGGAGGGACTGTATGACTTGTTTTGCATCCCAAGTCCCAAAGAGAAGGAGGGGTGTGATCTAAACTTTCCCACCTGAATACTGATCTGCTCTGCCTTTTGAGCCATCATCAGGGCTACCCCCAGTTTCTGGCTGCAGTCCTTATTCTTGCACTTTCTCTGAAATGAAAGATTAGAGTCAGTGATAAACATTAGGGAAGTGACTCCAACATACTGTTACTCACCAGACATTATCTTTACATTTATTTCTACTGGTATTGATATGATACTCCTATTCCTAATCTTTTGAGCTCAGAAACACAATCCTCCCTTGTACCCAAACAAACCTTTCATCAATTTCTAGCAGTATTTTCAACCAACATTTTGGCATCCTCTCAAAGTAAAGCCCATGGAAATTTGTAAAGGCAAAATTAAAGGAGTTCAGATGACTGTACTTTTAAGCTTCTCACAAGTTTCTTCACATCCAGCTGCTTGATTTAATACTCACGGCCTGATTATCTAAGGTCCCTGAGCTCCTGGGCCTCGCTGGTAAGGCCCAAAATGATTACGGGCTTCCCTGGTAGCTCAGCGGGTAAAGATCTGCCTCAATGCAGGAGACACTGGTTCAATTCCTAAGTCGGAAAGACCCCTTGGAGAAGGGATAGGCAACACACTCCAGTATTCTTGGGCTTCCCTGGTGGCTCAGATTGTAAAGAATCTGCCTGCAATGCGGGAGGCCTGGATTCAATTCCTGGGTTGGGAAGATCCCCTGGAGAAGAGAATGGCCACCCACTCCAGTATTCTTGCCTGGAGAATTCCAGGAGGAAATATCATTTAGTTACTTCAGTGGTTCTCAACCAGGGGAGACTTCATTTTTCTCCTAGAAGACATTTGACAATGTCTAGAGACAATTTTTAGGTTGTCACAACTAGGGTGAGGGCTACTACTGGCTAGGTGCCATTAGAGCCCATGGATGCTGCTAAATATCCTATAATGCCTAGGACAGCCCCTCATAATAGAAAACTATCTGACCCAAAATGTCAACAGTGTTGAGACTGAGAAACCCTGAGTTAATCTGTGCCTTCATTTCTATCACACTTGCTTTGGCTAACCTGCAGAAAACCATGGTCTTCATGAAGCCCCTCCATCTGCAGACAGGGAATGAAACTAAGAAAACTCATTTTCCTGCTGCAATCATGGTAGAAAGAATTGTTCCTCATGAATAACCTTATCCTGGCATACTTGGTCAGACATGCGACTTCCTCCTGGCACAGCTTCCTCCAGGAAAAGTCACATTTAATAAAGGGAAGATTTTGTTTCTCAAGTTCCCTATATCACAAATGACCCCTGAAGGTTGCTCACCACTCCACTTAGCTCCAGGGTCAGCTCCTGGAAGTTCTTTAGCATGTTGACTGGGATCCAAGCACGAGAGACTGTTTCTCCAAAAAATGTCACATGGTACTTGGACTGTAATAAAAGATAGCTTTGTTATAGCCTCTTGTCCTTCTTCTTACTCTGACCCACTAGCCAGGAAAAGGCAGGAGAAGAGCTGAGAATTCACAAGGAAGGAAGTGCTGGGCCTTGTCTGTTCCTTTAAGCCTGACCCATCTATCCCACCTCACTCCACTGTTTTTCCATCCTGACCTCAGATATCCTAACCAAAGCCTATTTGTCAAAATCACAAATGTCCTAGTAATTAACAAATATTTAATTAGATATTTGTTTGTTTCTATATCCATTTGTCACTCTAGCTAAGAATCTGTTTCTGCTTGTGTCTGCTGGCTATGTCTGTATTTCTATCTCTGTGTATCTATTAGGATGGATTTGTTCATCACTTTGCCCTGAGCACCTACCCACCCTGAACCAGGAAAACTCACCGGCAGGGAATCAAGATGAGAAGCAAAAAGAAAATATTCCCCCAGGTCAGGATCAGGTTCTACCATGCCTGGCCACCTGGAGAAGACAGACAGACGTAGGGGATGGAAGAGAAGGGGTTAGATGAACAGAACACAAACTCGTCAATATACATGTATATAAAAGGGCACTGGGCTTCCCTTGTGTCTCAGATGGTAAAGAATCCATCTGCAATGCGGGAGACCTGGGTTTGATCCCTGGGTTGGGAAGATCCCCTGGAGGAGGGCATGGCAACCTACTCCAGTATTATTCTTGCCTGGAGAATCCCATGTACAGAGGGCTATAGTCCATAGGGTTGCAAAGAGTCAGGACACAACTGAAATGAGTTAGCACACAAAAAGGACAGTATGTTTTGCAAATAAAGGATCCCCCAAATAGACCCCTCTGTCATCCCTCCACAGTGGTCACTACCAAATGACTGAGGTAACTTCCATCAATGTACAAAGAAGCTCAGAATCTTCCTACTAAAAAATATCTTATCTTCTAGGCCTCCTGGCAACCCTGAGAACAAAAATCTTCTGACTTGGGACATCTCCAGAGAAACTCTTCCACCCTTCCCTTTTCTCTTTACTTTGTATATCTCTCCTTTCCTAATGTCTAAAAAAATATCTTAGAGCCACTCATCTCTTTCTACCCATTCAGGGTAGAACTGGCTGGCCCTTTTCCCCAAGGAGACACCATGTCCACCGTGAAATCTCTAGAAATCACTCTTTCAAAGCCTCTAAGATTAGTACTTTATATTCTCCCTCACCCATGCTCTTTCTAAGGCAGGTAACATTTCCATTATAAATCCCTTTCATTTTCTTCCCTCTCTGCCTGAAGCTACCACTCTCAAGTTTATGAAGGATGCTCTGACTCTACAATGGCACCCTACCAGGGGTAGCCGTATTGCTTGGCCCAGATGATGGATCCTGGGATGTAGGAGGCATAGGCCACATCACTTTCATGACCAGTCCAGGTCTCCTCAGGGATATCACAGCGATTATACTGCAAGTCTGCCAAAAGAGAGGAGGAGTGCAGGGAAAGAAAGAGCCTCATGAGGTGAAAATCTGGATGAGGGCAGAGGAGAGGTCAAGAAGAAATTGTTATATGTAGCAGGTAGGACCAAAAGGACACCTGAGAGATGGGCCTGGAGAATGAATAAAGGCTCATGAAGGAAATGCAGCTAGAGCTAGAAGCAGGAGTGTTGGCTCTTTGTGTTCCATAGAAAGAGATCCCAAACTTCCACCTACATCCCACATGTCTGACCCTGCTTCCATCTGTGTAACATCATGAAGGTAATTTCTCCAATATTTTTCTGTTTTCTCATCTGTAAAATAGTTGGGCTAGACTAGATCTTCATAATTTTTTTAAGTAGTTTCAAACATTCTAGAATTCTAAGCTACTGAATCTCTCTCACTGGCTTTTCCTCCTATATCCCATACCAACCCAATACCGAAAGTCTAGTCAGACTAATAGGGTCAAACCAATGCAGAAGAAGATGGAATTTACTCAGAAACTTAGATTCCAGGACCCTCCCTACTCTTCAGAGTGTCTTCCTCTATCCCTTTATGCCGAATTCATTTTGAAAAGACAGCAAGATCCCCGCCTCTCCCCAAATGCTAACTACAAGGGCCCCTGGAGTTATAACTATACTTTTGTCATATTTAATCTAAAGGTTGAAAGCAGGGAAAGAAAGAAAGAAAGGAACATAAAAACTGAAAAGAAATTTCCATTTTACCTGTGTTCTGGTCGCAGGACCAATTATCTGGGAGGACTGAGGGGTCAATGTTCCCACGCAGCCGCCTCCATTTCTCACAGTGTGGGGAGGAACACTGGACCCAGACTAGACATTGACCTGTCACAGCAAAGAAACCTGAAATAAGAGACTCAAAAATATGTTCTTCCTTCTTCAATTTAAAATCAATATACTCCCTGCCACCACCACCTCTGCAAGAATTACACAGCCCTAGAGATCAACTTGTTCAAGCCCTGACTTACAAACAGTAAAACCAAAAGCTCGGAGGAGATAACTGACTGCTAAAGATCAGTCTAAATTGGTGGCAAAGCTGAACGTGGAACCCAGGTCTCGCATCTCAGTCGTTTTCCTGAACCATGCTATCATCTCTTCTCCCCCAGGGCAGAAAGGAGTGTTTCGTGTATTGACATTTCTTTAAAAGGCTGCCTGGCATCTTTTGGGCTACTGCCTCATTTCCCGGCTGGCATGTCACCACTAAAAAGTTCTCCTGAAGGACTGTGCTTGCTTCGGCAGCACACAGACTAAAATTGGAGCGATACAGAGAAGATTAGCATGGCCCCTGCGCGAGGATGACACGCAAATTTGTGAAGCGTTCCATATTTTTTAGAAAAATGGTACTGAAGAATTTATTTACAGGACCACAATGGAGAAACAGACATAGAGAATAGATTTATGGACATGGGGAGAGGGGAGGAGAGGGCGAGATGTATGGAAAGAGTAACATGGAAACTTACATTACCATATATATGGGAATTTGCTGTATGGCTCAGGAAACTCAAACAGGGGCTCTGTATCAACCTAGATGGGTGGGATGGGGAGGGAGATTGGAAGAAGTTTTAAAAGGGTGGGGATATACGTATACCTATGGATGATTCATGTTGAGGTCTGACAGGAAACAGCAAAATTCTGTAAAGCAATTATCCTTCAATAACAAAATAATTAAAAAACAAAAAAGGTTCTTCTGAAGGACTAACCAGCATCTCTTTTGTGCACAGCATCCAGAGTTCCTATTTGAACTAACCTATCCTATTTGAATAAACCTGTCACCAAATCACCAAGTTGCAGCCTTCTGGACCAAGAGCTCTGAGTTCACCCCTCACCAAAAGACAGGTTTAAGCCTATCGTTTCTCAGTCAACTATTTACTTCAGGCCCTGCTCAAAGGCCAAACACTCTTTTTATCCATTACATTCCAAACTCTCATCCCCACTTTTCTCTACCCCACATCTTCTAGGTTAACCCAAAGCTCCACACAGCCCTTTCTCCCTCCCAAACTCTTCTACTATATTCTTTGGAAATGAAAATGAAATTAATATTCTTTGGAATTCCAGGCAAGAGCAACTAAAATCCACATATCTTCAACCTGTTCTCTGAAGCTCTGCCTCCTTTTTGAAATCTGGTGATACAGAAATCTAGTGATGCTGACGCTGTCCTTCTCACATCCCCCAGGCCAGGAAGTGGGGTCAGTATCACCCTTTCCGCCCACTGACACTTGCAGACCATTACTATCCTCCATTCTATAAAAACACTCCCTCCCTTAAGGTCCAGGCCATGAGATTACACTGCCCTCTCATCTCCCTTGCAATGACAATGCTGCTACCTGGTTCAGTCTTTTCCTTCTCTCTGCCTCCTGCCCTCATAGATTACCATATATCCACAAGGGTAATGTACAAGCACCCCATACCTTCTCCTCCATGCCACCTCAGTAGCCCTTCACCTCAGGAACCCACTCCCATCTTGCATGCCCGCCCTCCCCTAGTCATCTGCAGGGACTGCACACTCCCCTGAATCACTTATCTAAACTCTTCTCTGATAAAAATGCCCCATCCTTCCACCCTGCTCCAAGAACTCATGGCAACTTTCACTTTATCTAGATCTCTAATCCACTGGCCCCACCTTCCTCTCAACTAGTAGCAACCTCTTTTCTTTATTCTGTAGTTACGCACATTTGATTTCCTTAGATTCTCTTGCAGACGTCATCAACTCCCTTTCCCTGTCCTTCCCCCGACTCAGCTGGCAAACACAATTCTGAATGAACCCACTCTTTTTCTATGCCTACACTTGTTCAACTGAGCTTTGCTAGAGAAAATCACTGACCAGGTACACCATATATTCAGTTAACGATACCAACCAATATGTTTCTCTAGTAAGTTCACTCTCCCACTGACAGTTTACCTTAAATGCTGAAACGTAAGGGATGCCCTCCATCCCACCAAAATCATCCCTCAGCAAAGTAGATGACTTACATTTGGGTCCTTTCAAAATATCTCATATTATGGATCACTTTCTCAGTTATTTTGAATAATTAAGTACTGGTTGGGAATGATGTATTAGTTTGAAATGAGTTGCCACTGACAGTTGTAGATGTTTACAGAGGCGACCTGGCAAAGCTAGAAAAGAGAGTGGGAGAAAGGGCCAGGGAGCATAAAAGAGAACAGGGATCCAGAAAATAAATGGTGGTTATAAAAATATAAATATTCATGAGGAAATGAGTGGGGAAAAAAATCATCCTAATGCTATAAAACTAGGTATTTATGGTTTAGGATGAAATTTCTATGACAGTTTTAAAGACATACAGTTCCTTAAAGTTTCCTTTCCAACAACTTAGAAGAGAAGATGTGTTAGAAAACTGTTTGAAGTTCACGTGTGGCTCTGTGTTAATGAAGGCTGATGTCACAGACACACAGGTCAAGAGCATTTCAGTTGACTGTTAATTTTTGAAACACTAGCTTCCTTGGGTTCTATTATCTCTCATTCTCCCTTTTCCCCCCTCCCCTCTCATTTTTCTGGTAACTCCCTCCTCAGTCTCCAAATTGGGTTCACCTCATTCTCTGTCCAATCTCTAAACTGGAGTCCCAAAGCCTAATCATGGGTCTTCACTCCCATGCCGCACTTCTCTGGAGGTCAGCTCACCCATATCCTCCGTTTGAAACCCATTTTCATACCTGACAACACAGAAATGTATGCCAGTGGCCTCTGTTCTGAGCTCCCAGTTCCTATAGCCACCTTGCTCTTTGACATCTCTATTTGGAGGTCTCACAACAATCTCAAACCCAGTGAGTCCAAACCCAGATTCTTGATCTCATCCTACAGAACTGCTGTTCACCCGCTCCTTTCACACAACTGCTCAAACCCTCTTCTCTCTCACTTTCCAATATTCAATTCATCATCAAGTTCTGACAACCTTATCTCCAAAACATATCTTAAAACCATTTGCTTTTCATCTCCTTCATCATCCTAATCCAAGCTACCAAAATATTTAATCCTATCACTAACTTAACTGGTCTACTCTTGGCTTCTCATACTCCATTCTCCAATTAATCACCAAAAGGATCTGTTTAAAACATCAATTTGAGGATGTTCACTTCCCTGGTTAAAACCCACCAGGGACTTCCCACTATACTTAAGATGAAATTCTCACTTTGTAACATGGTCTTTGAGCTAGCCACTGCTACCTCCTTATGAAGGAGGAAACAGACAGAACAGGCTCCATCTTGAAACAGGACTCCATCTTGGGCTGGACTGTGAACTTTTGAGCTATATGCCCAGTATCTATGGAAATGACATACCAACTGGAAAACCAAGCCCCTGGAAGGAAGAGCCCCAGGGCGCATACCTAGACTCTCCTTCCCCTAATTAACTGTGGAACCGAACAGAATCATACATTCTATTGTTTACTGGGGTATGACCACAGGCCTATTGATAATTGTCCACTGTTAACTACTTAGGCCTAAGGCATATGAATCAGAGTTAACTTTGATTGTATCTTTCTTTTCCTTTGTTCAGACTAGTTTCAGGGAATTTAGGGAGGTGGGTTTGTGCATGTACACTTAGGGTACATAATGTTTTCACAAAAACTGGTCAGGGTCCTTGGCTAAGGGGAGACTCTGCCTTGGACCTGCTGGTGTAATAAACTGCACTCCATTATCTGCACTGTCCTTCTGAGTTTGTTTCCCAGAACGCGTGGCTATAACAGTTACATTTATCTAGAGCCACTTTGCAGCCTTGCTTCCCTTGCTCTCTGAATCCCAGTTATACCAGGTTTCTGTTGGTATCCAGAGTAAGCCAAACTTCACCTTATCTAAAACTTTCTCCTACACACTTTAGTTAGCTAACTCTTGCTACAGGTTTCAGCTTAAACATTATTTCCTTCCAAATGCATTCTCTGACTGACCCTATCTTAATTAGATCTCTACCATTTCCTCTCAGGACATTGTTTTCCTTCCCTTGACAGAACTTAAAGCAAATTTTATTTACTGGATATTCCCTTTCTACTACCTACTCCAGGAGTACCCATCTCTCCTTGACAACTGTAAAAAAACTGTAAGAGTGGTTCACTGATAGTAAGAGGCCTACACATTCACTACAATCACAATTCAACCCATAAGCACTGCCAAAAAATAAACTTCCTCCAACAACTATGGATTATATGACTGAATAACTGAATGAATGAAATAGCTCTCTCTCTTCCTCAGCACTATATCCTCTTAACAAGTAGCTGTGTGAAATAAACTATAGTCTGCAGAATTTGCTCTAACATCCTAACTGGTCGTTACCCATCTCCTCCACCTCCAATTTTCAAGTTCAAGTAGGTTTGTCAAACCATGGCTGAACTTACCAAAACCATTTCCTTCTCCTTTTTGTTGGTCCCCGTCCTGGGAATGATCCTGGATAGTTTTCTTATGTTGGTCATCCTGTCTGTACTCATGTTCACTTTGGTCTTTCTCCATTTTCTCATCTTCTGGGAAGATAAAAGAAAAACATCATAGGGTTAGGAGATGAAGAGAATATTTGTAGATAGTAAAAGAAGGAAGAAGAATCACAGTTCATTAGTTTTAAGTCTTGGGCTAAAAATTTTCAGTATGCCCATTGTCCTATTCCCTAATTTCATGGAATAAGTACTTGAGATGTCAAAGTATATCGGATTATACTTACGAGGTTCCTTCTTTCTTTTGCTTAAGGAGAGTTTATTGAATTTCTTCTCAGAGGATGCAGAATCTGGCTGGCCTGGCTTAGATATCTTTATCTCAGGGATTATTCCATCTTCCTGAGAGGCTGAAATCTCTAGAATAGGAGGTACCACTACTCTGTCTCTGCAAATAAGATTTTTAATTAAAAGATAGAAAAGGGAAATTTTTAGTACCCCTCTTTTGAAAAAACCCAAGGGTAAAATTTAGGAGGACAGAAGACTTGCAAGTTCTCCATGGCCTCCTGGGGTCATTTTATTCATTTACTGGCCTATTTTCCCAGTTCAAGTATCTTTCCTAAGATGAGAGAAATCTACCAAGATGTGAAAAACATCTAGATAGAAAGACAGATAGATGGATAATCATTTATCAGTAAAGTCTACCCTGTGATCAATTCGCCACACTGGGATAAACTTACCCATCAGCATTATTATTATCAGAAGTATTAGAAGAAGCAATTCCTGGTTCCTTGTCTAATTGGGTACATCTTGTAGGCTGGGTACAGGAAGTCTCTGAAAAATCAAGGCTAGATTCCATCCTCCCAAAACAAAATACTATAAGCAGAGAAGCAACCAAAGAAAATAACTACTCCATTATTTCCAAACTGTAACCTTTCATTAACATATCTCCCATCAGTTGCCTGGAAGAACTTACCTTTAGACTTTTGCCATACCATAGAACTTTCAAGTTTTTTAATTCTCAGGAAAAACCACAAATCTGTATCTTTCTGAAAGCTTTTCCAGATGGATTTGCCTATTCTAGGATAGTCAGGTAACGTTAATTTTGGGTACATAACAGAAACTTTAGGTATCGTCTTTTATATCATTTGTCCCTCAAGCTTTCTCTAGAAGTGGAAGTATACCTAAGAAAAGCTGAAAATGTCAAACCACTGTCCTTAGCCTCAAGACCTTATGGAGAAAGGCTTCAGGGCCTATACTACAGAGTTTCTTATTCTAAAAATCAAATTCCTGAGCAGATGTTAAAACAGTATTGGAAATAGAAATAAACAAGAAATGGAACCTAAGGTCTTCAAATCTGGGAAAAATAATTTATCTTTTCTATGAAAATTGTAAACATATAAAAATAAATTTAAATTACTTTTAAAAATCTAGATGAGGGTATATTTATATTCTGAAGTCAATGTAATCTAATTTTATAAAAGTCTATACCTTCTGTCTTAAGATGGTTTAGCTATAGTCCTGTTGATAAAAGATGAGTATTTAGAACTATTTTGAAGTCTCATCTAATATTTCCTTATGTAGAAAGATGGAGAGAACGAGAGAATCTATTAACTTACTCCACCCTTCAGATAATTTCTTTACCTAACTGAAACTCTTTCACTAAAGCCATACCCAAGCACTCCTGGAAGGACTTCCGTAGCACAATCTGGACAATCTCCTCAAATTCTGCGTCGGTAAGAGTTGATTTTTCCTGCAGAGAGACAGGTAGGGGAGGAAAACTGCTCGTCTTTCCCCACTCCTCCTCTCTAGGAAGGAGGAAGCCTCCTTTGGATGAGGCAGCAAGTTCACAAAACTGAGAGCATGAAGTCAACCTAAAGATGCCATAAATTCTACCACAGATCGCCTGGGAGTAAGAAGTCAAAGAAAAGGAAAACACTGATAAATTCTCTACTTCTACTCTCACCTACATCCCACCTCAGCCCCTACTTGCCCAGTATTCCCTGCTAAATGCTTTCATTAAAACATTTTTTACCTCTTTGAGAAAATAGACACCCCCACACAAGAAAAAAAACACTGAAACTATAGGATGAATCTCCCCTGTGATATTTTCTATATTCAAATTTATGTTATAAATATTTAAATGTCTTCTGAAATGGAAAGATCTTGTTTGCCCAGGCTGGATGACAAGAGAAATTATCCCACTACAGCCATCCTTTTGATTTTTACCTTTTCTTTCTTTGTGTTCTTGCTGTCTTGAGCCTTTCCTTGTACCTCCTGGCCACTGCCTGGGCCATTCTCTGTGGTTGTTTTCTCCTTCTTCTTCTCTAACCCAGCCTTTAGCAGGCTTGGCCTGACCTCTGCCTGTGGGGAACTGATCTCCGGGATCTCCTCCTTCGATGAGTTAAGGTTATAGGGCATCAGGCTATGCAATTTTTGTGCAGGCGGGGCAAAGGTATTTTTTGGTCCTTTCCCACATTCTGAAAGAAATTTTGTCATCAAATGTAATTTGTGAAACATGGAATCTAACACAGAAATTGCCAAACACTGCACACTGACGGACAATATCAGAATTATCTGGAGAGACCTTTTAACAAATTCAGATTCCCAGGCCTCTCCTTACCAAACTTCCCCAGGCCCCCACCTTCTTACCCCTGCCCTAAGATTGTAATGAAGTAGTCTGAAGTGAGACCCAAGAATCTGTAATTTTATAAGGCTACTCAGATGCACTTCCAGGTTTAGGAACCACTGAGTAATTCAAAAGTGATAAAAGTATGCGGAAAATGGAAATATTCAAATACGAAATTTTTAAAATTTGCTTTTAAAAACTTTGCACAAAGTGTTATGGGAAATTAGAGGAAATTTTTTAAAAATTAGTTAAAATCTACAAAGGATGCAATGAAAATTGTACTGATCCTCCCGGGCATAAGAAATCCGGGACATAAGAAATGTATCTTTCTTCGGAGATTCCATAATATTTTGAATCTATCACCACATTCAAAGTTATTTATAAATATTTAAATGGCTCTTCTCTTCCTACAAGTTCATACATTTCTTGAGTAAGACTGTTCTAAGTCAAATATATTTCACTCAAAGTGACTAGAAAAGCAGTAACTTTAACAAAGTGAATATGAAATACGAATGAACTGAGCTTCCCTTTGGTGGGAAAGGCGTCCAGACGACCTGACTGAGAAAGAACAGGAAAATGACTCTTGACTCACTTTCTTTACTCTCCAAGGTTGGCATCATTCAGCTCAGAAGCTACACTTTCTTTATGCCTCTGCTGAAAAAGAAACGAACTGTTATGCTCTGATGAACAAAATTTATTTATTGAAGCATAGTTGATTTATAATGTTAATTTCTGCTACACAGCAAAGTGATTCAGTTAAATACACACACACACACACACACACACACACACACACACAGTACTGATCAAACATGGTTTTAAACTTTCTCCTCTTCTTGCCTTCTTGGGTTCAGGGTCTCTTTGCCTAGGATGCCTAACCTACATTTTCTGCCTTATTGACTACAATCATACTCCTGGGCAGTGCCAATTAAATGCTGGAGGATAATGAAAGTTGTTTTAAAGATTAGCAACAATCCTTAGTGTTTTAAGTGTTCAGAACTATGTCCAACATGAGGTAGGCACTTATAGGTAGGTGGAAAAGACAGTGGTAGTGATTTGTTAAAAAAAAAAAAAACACACACACACACACAAAATTCAACTGAGTAAATTTTGAGGATCTTATTGGCTTTATTCAACAACTCATGAATTGGGCAGCATCGAATCTACCAGATGGATAGGAGCTCCAAGGAGCTATACAAAATTAAACACCTTTACAGGCAGAAGAGATAAGGAACACAGATGTAATACTAGGCAAAAAAAAGAAAGAAAGTAAAAGAAAAAAGCAAATTGGTTATACAAGGTTACTTTCCTTTAAGGGTCTATCAGGCAGATTACCCAACTAGTGCTGATCAGGCAATTCCTGACTGACTGGTTTAAGATTCCATTTCTGAGAGTCAAAACTGTAATTAAATTGTCTTGGTTTAGTGATAGGGGGCTTAGCATAAGCAACCCCATTAGGTGCCTCTTATTAAAACAAGATGTGTTTTTAACAGCCAAAAGTGAAAGTAGTAGTAGAGTAGTGGCATTAGAGTGTAGACAGTCCTGGAGTTAAACAGTGAGATTTTTTTTCAGAGCAATAACCTTTCACAAGGTTCTTCTAAATACTCAAAACAAATACACTATAGACTCACTTACCTATTTCAGACATCCCTACGCATAGAGAACCCCCTTTTTAACATCACTATAATGTATTATCTTCCTTTTACTTAGATCTTCTAGTCCAATAAATTTCCCAATGTGCTAGATTCTTATATTAATAATTTTTATTCAGAAAATTATTAATTTTCTGGCTCAGAAATATTTAGTAACCAGCAGGTGTTTTTGAACTGTGGTGTTGGAGAAGACTCTTGAGAGTCCCTTGGACAGCAAGAGATCTAACCAGTCAATCCTAAAGGAAACCCACCCTGAATATTCATTGGAAGGACTGATGCTGAACCACCAATACTTTGGCCACTTGATGTGAAGAGCCAACTCACTGGAAAAGACTGATGCTGGGAAAGTTGAAGGCAAAAGGAGAAGAGGTGGCAGAGGATGAGATATTTGGATAGCATCACTGACTCAATGGACATGAATTTGACCAAACTCCGGGAGATAGTGAAAGACAGGGAGGCCTCGCATGCTGCAGTCCATGGGGGTCACAAAAAGTCAAACACAACTTAGTGACTGAACACAGAGGTCTCCAGAGAAGCTAGTAATAAGAATCTAGCATATTCATTCTATATCCATAGTTTATCTGTAGCTATCTACTCAGATATGTTCTACACAACATCAGTATGTTTCATTACTGCTACCAAAATTGTGACTAATAATAAATACACTTATTGGGCACCGACTATAATCTTTGAATATGTCATCTCATTTAATTCTCCCAATAAATCTGAGATTGATGCCATTTTACACTTGGGGAAATTGGCACTGAGAAGGAGTCAGAGATATTAAGTAGCTGATAAATGGTAAAATCAGGATTAGAATCTGTCTGATCTATGTTTGCATCATGAACTGCGCTACAGTACATCCCAGGAGTCTAGTTCAGCAGTTCAGTGCTTCACACCCATTTTAACATCACAGCACACAGCTAAAGCATACACTAAAAGTAAACACTGAAACAGTGTTCTAGGTACTCTGCTCACAGCTACAGACAACCGAGGAATGAGAGAGGGAGGCCTCCAGCCACACCAAAGGCTGAAAAGATTAATATCTCTAGCTGTATGTCATTTGTGACCCAGCACGGTGCCAAGACTCATCTTATGATGTTCCAAGAATTTATACATTTTCCAGTCTTCACTTTCCACTACTGATATTATTTCTACCCAGCTGTGGTCTGCCAAAACCTCAGTGTTGATACATGGTAGAGTAAGATGAATCCAGGTCTTTGGCTTCTAAATTCTAATAACATGTCTATTCTTCTCAGTGATCTGATTTCTGGCTGTTGATTTTGAGTACTTTGAAGGCCTTGGACCTGGAACTCAATCCTTTAACTCTGCTATCTCCCACTATAAAGAGATCCAAGAGGTTTCCCAGGTGGCACAGTGGTAAAGAATCTGCCTGCCAATGCAGGAGAAATCAGTTTAATCCCTTACCTGGGAAGATCCCACATGCCATGGAGCGATTAAGCCCAGGTGCCAGGACTATTGCGCCTGCGCTCCAGAGCATGGGCGCTACGGCTGCTGAGCCCACGCGCTGCAACTACTGCAGCCCCTGCACCTTGAGCCTGTGCTCTGCAACAAGAAAAGCCACTACAATGAGAAGCCTGTGCACCACAACTAGAGAGTAGCCCCCGCTCATTACACTAGAGACAACAAAGACAAAGAAACAAAGAAAATGAGTAAGCAGTAATAAAAAAGAGAGAGATCCAAAAGTTGCATAAAATGGATCTTTGGGTTCATATATTTTTCTCTCTAAAGGGGCTGAAAATTTTATGACCCTCAAATGGCCAACTTAAACACTCAGTTGTTCAGGGTGTAGGATTCCACCCTCCAGATTCCAAGATGAATTCAAAAGTTACTGGGGACTTGACTTGGTGTGGCCACAGCATGGCTGAATATAATGTCTTTTAAAAAATTTTTGGTATTTTAAGAAAAATCCTTAATTCCATAAATGCAAATAATTGATATGTGCTGGTTTGCAGTAATTCCTTTCCGTTTATACTCGTCTAGTGTGTATTAGTCGCTCAGTTGTGTCCCACTATTTGTGACGCCACGGACCATAGCCCGTCAGGCTCCTCTGTCCATGAAATTCTCTAGGCAAGAATCCTGGGGTGGGTTGCCATGCCCTCCTTCAGGGGATCTTCCCAACCCAGGGATCGAACCCGGGTCTCCCGCATTGCAGGCAGATTCTTTACCATTTGAGCCACCAGGAAAGCCCAATTTAAGGAGCACATTTTATCACGGTTTCCATCTTAATGTTTCACCGCCAACTCCCAAACTTATTTGACAATGAAAGAAAAAGCAAGTAGGAAATTGGGGGAGAATCACTACAGCAAACTGGTCTCTTTCTTTATGATAACCCTAAATAGAAGGTACAAACTGTATAAAATTAGGCCACAAAGGGAATAATAATAATAATAATAATAAATGACAAACATATCTTCTCCCAGACTCTAAAATTCCAAAAATGACCATGAGAAGTCCCTATGAAGATAATCAGAATTACAAAACTATACTGAACAAGGAAAGCAAAATGAAATTAGTGTACTTGAGATGACAAAATTTGATTTTTTAACAATTTTCATCTATACAATATGTTTGAGTATCCTTTAACTATCTCTGGAAGAATACACAAGAAATTGACAAAAATGTCTCAGTGGAGTGGAAACAGGTAGCTGAGAGTGGAAACGAGCTCTCTACTGTAGCCTCTTGTGTAACTCTAGTATTTTATACATAGACTGCCATTTCAAAGCGACTTTTAAATTCTATTTTTAAAATAAAATTTTAAAAAGAGTATTTTGATCAACCTAAAGAGGCAAAAGTTTTCCAAGAGTTAAGTTTAAATCATTATCTAAACCTATACTGACCTCTCTAGGCCAAAGTGTGTTACTGAAGCCCCAACCAACTAGATAAAATTGTGGATCACTGTTAAGTTAATAAGATGCAGTAAATGTATAGCAATGGCACCCCACTCCAGTACTCTTGGCTGGAAAATCCCATGGATGGAGGAGCCTGGTAGGCTGCAGTCCATGGGGTCGCTAAGAGTCGGACAGGACTGGGCGACTTCACTTTTACTCAATGGAGAAGGAAATGGCAACCCACTCTGGTGTTCTTGCCTGGAGAATCCCAGGGTCAGGGGAGCCTGGTGGGCTGCTGTCTATGGGGTCGCACAGAGTCGGATACCACTGAAGTGACTTAGCAGCAGCAGCAGCAGTAAATGTATAAGCTTCCCCTATGGCTCAAACAGTAAAGAATCTGCCTGCAATGCAGGAGAAAAAGGAGATGTGGGTTCGATCCCTGGATCAGGAAGATCCCTTGAAGAAAATGGCAATCCACTCTAGTGTTCTTGGCCAGATAAATCCATAGACTGAGAAGCCTGCCAGGCTACAGTCCATAGGGTCCCAAAGAGTCAGACACGATTGAGCATGCATGCAGAGTTGAGGGTGTGATGAAGAACATTACTTTTAAAGAAAATCTCTATCCTGATCAATAGAGAAGAGAAAGTTTGGAAGTCACTGTCTGACAAATTTCTGCTCCTCTGTTTCAGATGAAGTATTTTCTTCCACAGTAACGAATACTGAAATTCACTTCAGAGAGAGAAAGACAAATTTAAAGATAGTTAATAAATATACAAAATACCACCAACTTTTACCTGGTTAGCTACGAAATGACTGGGGGCTCTAAACCCAGGAATAACATTTGAGATTTTAGTTTCTCTTTTCTTACCTTAGATGAAAAATATTGGGAAAAAAATCCAATAAAGCTTCAAATTTAAATGTCAAAGTAAAAGAACTTCCATAACCAGATCCTAACTCCTCAACTGACATAAGAAAGGCGAATAATGAGGGGGAAATAACTTAGAAGTAATAAAGTGACCCAAGGGAAGGTGAATGAGGTGTTCCAAAAGATACTTTTCTTTCATTTAGAACACCAAAAATCATCACACTGATTAGAAGATGAAATCACCTAGCTCAGCAGATCTCCAACTACTTATCTGTGTTAGATTTTCTCATATTCTTCAACCAAAACAAGATATCACAACACATTGAATTCAGAAACAGATGAAAATCCAGCTGTTTTCTATTAAGCCAGACATGAGAGAGATTTGCAGAAATGTAAAATAACACCATTCTTCATATTAAATTTTCACTTAGGATATTATATTTTCATTTAAGTGTTATCTACACTAACATTATGTAAATGGTTTACTATCATCATTTTTAAATTAATAAATAGATTAATTTTTCTCAGTTTAATTTCTAATACTTAAGTATCAATGCACAGGTAAAGAGATATAAACCAATCTTTGGAGTCCTTCAAAAATTTTAAGAGTATGAAAGGATTCTCAGAGGATTTCCCTAGAGGTCCAGTGGGTAAGAATCTGCCTGCCAATGCAGTGGACACAGGATTGATCCCTTGGTCAGGGAAGATCCCTGACCTGCATGCATGCTGTGGGACAACTAAGCCCATACACCACAGCTACTGAGCACATGCTCTAGAGGCCAAGAGCCACAACTACTGAAGCCCACGTGCCCTAGAGCCCACGTTCTACAACACAAGAAGCCACCGCAAAGAGAAGCACATGCACGGCAACCGGAGAGCAGCTCCTGCTGCCCCAACTAGAGAAAGCCCATGTGCAGAAACCAAGACCCCATGCAGGCAAACAACAACAACCAAAAAAACCTTTTAAAACATAACTTAAATAAAAAGGATTCCAGTGCTTTCCTGGTGGCTCAATGGTAAAGAATCTGCCCACCAATGCAGGAGACTAAGGTTCAATCCTTGATCCTGGAAGATCCCAAATGCTGAAAACCAGCTAAGCATTTGCACCACAACTATGGAGCCTCTGCTCCACAAGAGAAGCCATCGCGGTGAGAAGCCCAGACACAACTAGAGAGTAGCCCCTGCTCACCACTACTAGAGAAAAGCCTGTGCAGCAATGAAGATCCAGAACAGACACAAATAAATAAGTAAATTTAATTTAAAAATAAAGGGATTCCCAGACCAAAATGTTTGAGAGCTGACTTAGCTAAGTAACTTACTTCAGTCTTGTCAGTATTTTTCAAAAAGCCTTAATCCTCCTCCTTCCACTCGGAATGTGTTCACAAATTTCTCCCAAGCATCCAGTTACTCCCTCTTTATATTGTCCCTGGAATCCTTGGTCTAAGAGAACAAAAATAAGCCCTTTAGAATTGCCCTCTAACACAGACTCTGTGAGCCTCAAAAAATTGTATTTAAAAACTATATTTTGAGAAGAAAAAAAGAAAGATCAAATTTCTATTCTCACTGAGCTGACATTCTAGTGGGAGTAGTTAGGCAATGATCAAAACAAGTAAATATATATATTGTAAAATAAATAAAGATTATATTTTCAGAGGAAGCACTTTTCTCAGGGTTACCTAAGATGCTGCCTCCCAGGCTTGAGTTCCTCAGAATGTCCACCAAATAAAATATAACTCTCCAAAAAAAAAAAAAAAATAAGATAAAGACTATATTTTAACTCTCCTTTAAGCTGGAGTTTGATTTCTTTTTGTCTTAATGTCTAATGGTACGTAGATTTCTTCTTTTTCATGCCTCCATCAATAAGTTTGTTCTTTCCACCTTCCTTCTCTGATGTGCGCTCAGCAAGCATGATTCTAAACGTTTAACAAGACAGAAGGAAAAAAACTGATCCCAGCTACCCTTATTACCCATACTAGGCTGCCTAACAAGACATTTGGGGCTTCCCTGGTGGCTCAGTGGTAAAGAACCCACCTGCCAATGCAGGTGAGGTGAGTTGATCCCAGGGTCGGGAAGATCCCCTGGAAATGGAAATGGCAACCCACTCCAGTATCCTGGCCGGGGAAATCCCATGGGCAGAGGAGCCTGGCAGATTACAGTTCATGGTGTTGCAAAAGAGTCTGACACGACTTATCAATGAAACAAGACATTTACTGTCGTAACTACTTTAAGTAAAACCTTTTACGAATCTTCAAATTAATGGTGACTAAAGCTTTAAGTTCAGAGAGTGCAAGGAAGCAGAGAGACATGGTCAATTATCACCAAGACAGACTCTTTAGTACCCTGATCTTGGTTCAGACCCTTTCTATCTAACCGCTGAAAAGCTTCCACAGGTGCCCGGAATAATGCCAACCTCAAACTAGCCATTCTGTGTTGCTTTCCAAGGGGCCATGCCCATGAACTCCCAGACCACTGCACCATTTCCCCTCACAGAGTGCCCAGATTTGGAACAATAAAAGACCTAATCTCACTTTTCTCACTTTTAAAACCAGAGGGAAGAACTTGGAGACACCCACATTTTTCCTCTTTCCTCACCAATTCTCTCTTAAAAGCACAGCAATTCAGACCGGAGGTACCACAGAGCCAGAAGTCCATGACTCCTCTACGGGTAAAACAGTGGCTCTCTAACCTCTCCTCACCATCAAGAAACACCCTCCATGAGACAATTTCCCCTCAGCTCCCCCTCCCCATTCCCACCCTCAACCCACGGAGACACCAGGATTCTCATTCTCGCTCAGCTCGACATCGCGCACCGTAATACTGACCTAGTTTTGGTTTTCTCTTTGGAGCAAGTCTGCGGCTAGAGATTCTGAGGCGAGGGATAAGAGCTAGCCATCACCCTGAGGAGAAAACTTTTCCTCAGGCGACAGGTGCCAAGACTGGCCAAGCCTAGAACCTTCAGGTGCAAGCGGAAAAACACCAACTACCTTCTGGTGCGTAGAGGCTCTAAGGGTGAGGAGCAGACAGAGTTACTGCAGCGACTCCACCAGCCGCGCGAACCTCCAACCAGTTTTCCCGCCAACAAGGCTAGGCGCGAGGCCACTCGCAAGCTCCACCTCCTCCGGCGGCGTGCTCGCAGGGCTAATGCGCATGCGCAGTTGGAGGCTGTTTCTGCTTTTGCGCAGCAGTCATTGCCGCCATCTTCCAACCGAATACCCTATAAAACTACAAATCCCATAATCCCCGTTGGCCTCGCTTTTTTTTTTTAGGTGGCAGCCGTAGCGCCTGATGTTTCAAGACGCACATCTTCCTTTTACTGACTTCTCTCTCTGCCCCAGACTGCCTTTTCCGTCCTCTTTTCGTGCCCTCATTCGCATTCTTCTTAGTATCCTTCATCCCCTTATTTTGATATTTTATTTGAGATCTATCCTTAACCTCATTCTCGCCTCTTCCACCCTTTTCTCAGCCACAGGACCCGCACCCCAAGCGCTGTTGGCAAGGAAATCAAGCCACCAAACACCCAGTGGAAAGGCTGTCCAGTAGCTTCCTCCCCATAGGCTAAGGCAGGGAGCCCCCAAAGCGGACCGAAATCTCTTCCTCGCCCACATTCGTTTTTATATAAGGCGGCTCGGAGCCGCAGCGTGTGCTGGGGAAAGCCTGTGTACGGAGTGGGGGGCGGGGGGGGGCGGCGGTGCTGCGTGTACTGCTATTGGCAGCTGTAGTGGGCGTCGGATAGCTTGTCTCCGGGCTGGGGGGGGGCTCGTGCGCAGGCGTCGGGTGGTGGGCGGAGGCGTTGGTGTTCGGGAGGTGGGTGTGGAGGCGGAGAGGAGGGCGTGGTGTCCCCAGGTGATCGCGATCGGGGAGCGAGAGAACGACTCGGCTGTTTAGGGGGAAGAGGAAGTTAAGACAACATCGCCTGTTTTAGTGCTTTTTTTTTTCTTTTTCCAGTTCAGCAGAGACTGTTTTCCAGGGGGGGGATGAGTTAAAATGATCTATCGTGTTATACTGAGAACAGTTCGTAGGAAGACGGTCAGTATGCTCCGCTCCTTCCCCTCCTCTCCTTTTTAGGTGCACCCCTCCGCTCCCTCGGAAGCCTTTCTAAATAGGTGGGCACAGGGGGGGCAACTGGGTCATGAATAATTCATAAGGACCGCCCTGCCCATTAGCCACGGCCCTCCGAATCGTGCTGACGCATGTTGCGTGCTCCAAACCCTAGGAAGTAACGTAACAGTCCCCGCCCCTAGCACGGAGGGCGGGGCGTCATCTCCAGCACGTGCTGCATCTACCCGCGCAAGCCCAAAAGGGTGTGCGCAGGCGCTGCTCGCTAGGGGGAGGAAGGAGGCGGGGTGGGGAGGTTGCTGGGTTTAGAGCCGGGCGGAGACCGCTGAGACTCATTCCTCAGGAACAAGGGTCGGGTGTCAAGGAGACCTTTTCACACCAGCTCCCCGTCCCCCGCCTACGGTGGGTGGGATCGCGCGGCAGAGACAAAAGGATATCAGTAGGGACGGACATAGCTGCGAAGGGAAGTAGGGTGTCAGTTTGGGGTGGTGGGCTTCTGCGGGTGGGGGGCGGGCTGAGAAGGGCTATATTTAAACTCCCGGAGCCGTTAAGTTGGTTCGTACTCCGATGCGCGCGCAATCAGGGTGGTGGCAGAGTGCGCATGCGTGATTCCAGGGAGAGAGGAACGCGCCCCAGCCGTGCGCGCTCGCGCCGGAGCGGTAGTGGTAGAGGAGAAAGGGGTCGGCGCACGCGCGGTTGAGTCCTCGAGTTGTTCGGGTCTCGCGGGCATCTTGTTTTGGTCTCGCGGGCGAGTGGGGCGAGCTTTCCGGGGAGGCGCTTGGGCGCGAGACCAGGGGAGACGAGCAGCACTGCGCGCGCATTCGGGGAAGGAGGCGGGGGGAAGGGAGCGTGGTCTAGGAAGGGGGGTTAAGCCCCCGGTGCCCCCCTGGTTGCCCTCGACTGGAACGGAATAAGGGGAGGAAATGATCGAGATGGCGGCGGAGAAGGAGCCGTTTCTGGTGCCGGCCCCACCGCCGCCGCTCAAAGATGAGTCGGGCGGAGGGGGCGGCCCCACGGTGCAACCGCACCGAGAGGCCGCCTCCGGGGAGCTCCGCGGCGGGACGCAGCGTGCGCCGGGCCCGCGCGCTCACTCGGCGGGATCCCCGGCCTCTATGGCCGGCAAGGAGAGCCCCGGGGCTGCATCCACCCCTCGAGGCGGTCAGTCGCAGCAGCAGCAACGAGGGGGCGGCCCCCAGGCGCAGTCACACGGGGAGGCCTGCTTGTCGGATCCGCACGGGCGAGCCGCTCCCCCGGACGTGGGGGAGGAGCGACGGGGAGGAGGCGGAACAGAACTGGGCCCCCCTCCTCCTCCTCGACCCCGGAATGGCTATCAGCCCCACCGGCCCCCAGGGGGAGGTGGGGGCAAGAGGAGAAATAGCTGTCATGTAGGGGGAGGTGGTGGAGGCTTCAAACATCCGGCCTTCAAGAGACGCAGGCGGGTTAATTCGGACTGTGACTCTGTCTTACCCTCCAACTTCCTCCTGGGGGGCAATATCTTTGATCCCCTGAACCTGAATAGTCTCCTGGATGAGGAAGTGAGCCGTGCACTCAATGCGGAGACCCCTAAGTCATCCCCGCTTCCGGCCAAGGGGCGAGATCCAGTGGAGATCCTCATCCCCAAAGATATTACAGACCCTCTCAGTCTCAATACTTGCACTGATGAGGCCCAAGTTGTCCTTGCTTCGCCACTCAAGACTGGTCGGAAGCGGCATAGACACCGGGGACAGCACCACCACCAGCAGCAGCAGGCAACGGGAGGGAATGATAGCCACTCCGCGCTGCCCACAGCCCCCCTCACTTCCTCACTCCACGGGGAGGGCACCACGCAGCAGCATGGGGGCCAGAACCGGGACGCCCCCCAACCCTATGAACTCAACACAGCCATCAACTGCAGGGATGAGGTCGTGTCTCCCCTTCCATCTGCCCTCCAGGGTCCCTCAGGCTCCCTTTCAGCCCCTCCAGCTGCCTCAGTTACCTCTGCACCCCCGTCTTCCTCCTCACGACATCGCAAACGACGCAGGACTTCCAGCAAGTCAGAGGCAGGAGCTCGGGGTGGAGGCCAGGGATCCAAGGAAAAGGGCAGAGGGACTGGGGGAGGGCGCCACCACCTCCAGCCACTACCTGCTGCAACCTTCAAAAAGCAACAGTGCAAGTTCCAATATGGGAATTATTGCAAGTACTATGGGTACCGCAATCCTTCCTGTGAGGATGGGCGCCTTCGGGTATTGAAGCCTGAGTGGTTTCGGGGTCGGGACGTCCTCGATCTGGGCTGCAATGTGGGCCACCTGACCCTGAGCATTGCCTGTAAGTGGGGCCCATCCCGCATGGTGGGCCTGGATATCGATGCCCAGCTCATCCACTCAGCCCGCCAGAACATCCGACACTACCTGTCTGAAGAACTGCGTCTGCCACCCCAGACTTCTGAGGGGAGCCCAGGAGCAGAGAGTGAGGAAGGGACCACAGCCATCCGAAAAAGGAGCTACTTCCCAGCCTCGCTGACAGCCAGCCGCGGTCCCATCGCTGCACCCCAAGTGCCCTTGGATGGAGCCGACACAGCGGTCTTCCCCAACAACGTTGTCTTCGTCACGGTAAGAGGGTCCCCAGGCTCCTGGGAATAGGGGTCAGGCATGAAGATGAGAGTGAATGAGAACATGGCAGGGAGGGTTATGACCCAGAGGGTTCCTGTGCATGCACCCCTCCCTGGAGAAGCCAGGTGCTCAAGAGAATGGTCTGAATCTGCAATTGATTCCATTTTGGTGTATCTGCCCTCCTATAACCTGGAAAGGCAGGGGCTGTACCTGGAGTCCTTACTCATGACGAGCCCCAGGATAGGGGCAGGTTCCTTTTGCTCTGCTCCTGGGCAGTATTGTAATCTAGACCCATCCACTTTCCTTTGGGGGCTGCTGCTCATACTCACTGGGGGATGTGGTCCAGATGAAAACTTGTTCTCCGGCCTTCTGTAGGTGCCTGAAGGGATGGGTGTCCGACATTCAGTGTCTTGGGATGGGGCGGAGGATTAGGGTAGTGGCTGGCTAATTATGTTCTGTCCTTTGATAGGGACCTCATTTGTGTTACACACAGAGTTGATTGTCAGTGGCCAGGAACCCAAGCGATTTGGCCTTAGATCATCACCACACTGACCCTAGATGGTGGGATGGGAAACCGTGCAGGAGAGTACCAAGTCTTAAGTATCTGTCCCCTGACTGCACATCAGTCCCCATAAAATGCTTCAGTTAGTCCACCTACAGGAATAGTTGGCAGTGTATTCAGTTACATCCAGAAGAATGGACTTTGCAGAGGGGTGGTAATGAGCTAATTATCTAGAAGGTTTCCTGAGAGATGGAGGTCTTCATTTCTCTGGAAAAAATGAATAGGCCTGAAACTTTGACAGTTCCACCTAGGGAAGGAACCCACAGGTCTCCCTTTCAACCTAAGTTGGGCCCCTTTGCAGAACATTGAATCTCTCAGCTTAAATGCCTGTGGGGAATAAGTACTGGACAGGATCCTCGGAGAACCCCAGCATTCTTTCTCTGCAATTTGAACTTAGCTTTGACTGCCTTGTGGATAATTTGCTCAATTTAAGATTACTCAAGCTCCCTCTATGTTTGATTGGCTTACCACCAATGCAGAGCAAGAAAATGAGACTCAAAGAGGGCACCATTTGGGAGTTGTTTTGAGGAGTGTCAGAAGCCTGGCCAAGAACTCAAGTGGGGCTGCACAGTGGGTTGAGAAGGGGCGGTGGTTCTTTTTCACCTCTCATCCTCACCCCCAATTCTCGCCCTCAGGGTAACTATGTGCTGGATCGAGACGAGCTGGTGGAGGCCCAGAAACCTGAGTATGATGTGGTGCTCTGCCTCAGCCTCACCAAGTGGGTGCATCTCAACTGGGGAGACGAGGGACTGAAGCGCATGTTTCGCCGGATTTATCGGCACCTACGTCCTGGGGGCATCCTAGTCCTGGAGCCCCAGCCTTGGTCTTCCTACGGCCGGAGAAAGACTCTCACAGTGAGTGCGGGTTTCTGTGGAAACTGGGGCAGTCCTTTAGTTGAGGCAAGGAAGCAGAGAGACTTTCTGATGAAGGTGAAAAGGGCCCCCCAAGTGGGCCTACCTTCACTAGCCAAGAAGGCAGTAAGCTGAAGTGGTCCCTTACCTTTCTCCCTAGGAAAGAATCTACAAGAACTACTTTCGAATTCAGCTGAAGCCAGAGCAGTTCAGTTCCTACCTGACATCCCCAGAGGTGGGCTTCTCCAGCTATGAGCTCGTGGCCACACCCAACAACACCTCCAGAGGTAAGGCTGGCTTCTTTTGTCTGGGGAGGAAGGGAGGCCAGTGCTGAAGCAGGGTGCAGACCGGTGTTGGGGTCTGTAGGCCCCGTCAGCCCCTACTGAGTGCACACTCTTCCCTCAGGTTTCCAGCGTCCTGTGTACCTGTTCCACAAGGCCCAATCCCCCAGCCACTAAGTGGCCCCCTGAACAGAAAGTGTGAAGAAGCTGCCTGCTGCTCCAAAGGATCTAGGGGGAGAGGAAAGTATCTCAAGGTCTTTCCTTTCTGGCTCCAAAAATAGTTTCCTCTCCTGGATCTGCAGAGAAAGCTTTTCCTGTGTTGCTGCCCCAGCCTCTTCCCTACACCTCTGGCACCTAAGCAGCAAGCCCAGCTGTGCTGGAACCATCATCTTCCTCTCCCCCAGCCCACTGGGCTGGATGGCATGGACTGTTTGCCGCCCTCTAATTTCCTAGGGCATGGGAGTTGGGGGGTATCAAGTTCTCTGGCCTCTTCCTCCTGTTCTCCCAAGGAGAGAGACTCTTTTCTCCTCGGCCCTTGTCCTGAGCTGCGTTTCAACAGACCATGGATAGATGGGCTGAAGATTAAGAGGGGGATGTCGGTGGGGAGGCATGCAGGTACTGTGAAAATCCTTCCCTCTGCTGTCCCCCACTGGGAGAGGTGGTTGGGTTCCGAATGTGAGAACAGCACAATAAACTTGATGTTTAGGGCAGCGGCCCCCACACCTGTGTTTGGCACACTGTAGTTTGAGGGGGCATAGATGGTGGCTCCTGGTAGAACCTGGGCTTCCTCTCTGCCCAAACTGGAGTCTTACGGAAGAGAACACTTTTCAGCGGTTGGGAAGATTGTTGGATGCCAGTGAGCCCTCTACACGTGTGCTCGGTTGTGTCCCACTCTTTGCTGCCCTCCAGACTGTAGCCCACCAGGCTCCTCTGTGCTTGAGATTTTTCAGGCAAGGCGACTGGAGTGGGTTGCCATTTACACTTAATTGTAGAGAGAACCCTAAGCCAGGAAAAGGGGGTATAATGTGAATTTTGAAGAACCCATCTACCTTCCCCCCAAAAAACCCACTGACAAAATTTGTTTTGTGGAAGCTTTGGGAACAGGCTGACTTTGGAAGAGTTAACCAGGGAGGAA
This sequence comes from Capra hircus, assembly GCF_001704415.2. NCBI lineage: Eukaryota > Metazoa > Chordata > Mammalia > Artiodactyla > Bovidae > Capra > Capra hircus. The sequence continues at coordinate 36,981,711 of NC_030832.1, read as the reverse complement.
GTGGAACCAGAGGAAGGCAGTTCTAGGACCAGAGTCGGACACGACTTAGCAAGAACCTGCCTGCTCTGCTTCTCATCACTACCAAGTTTCTTTAAAAGGAGGCCAAAACGACTTTCTGACCGCTTCCAACCTGAGTCTTGACCGCATGTTAAGGCTCCCAAAAAAGAGTCCCATTTATTAGCAAAACCACTTTATTCTGATAAATAGTTTCAACACCAAAAAATACAAACTAGCAATCCAGGGAGCCCCCAGGTCTACGCTTCCCATCGCCTCAGCGTCCGATGCATAAGGAAGGTATCTTCTGAAGGGCGGGGCCGGAGTTGAAGCCGGAGTGGGGGCAGACCTTCCAGGGTCAGGTGTGGAGATTCATAAAATAATGTTTCCGGATCACACAATATGGTCATGTCTGGCCCTGGGCCAGGTGGCTCCTGTTGGAGCACAAACAAAGGGAGCTGAATCCCTGGCATTTGGGGGCGGGGGGGGGGGGAGCGGTAGGGGTGACAGCCCAGATGCCTCACCTTTGGAGGTGGGGCTCGGGCCTGCGGCGGCAGGAGCGCCAGTTTCTCCCTCAGCGCGGCGTTCAGAACCTGTTCCTCCGGCACCTGCAGACTCACCAGATCTCGGAAGAGCCGCCTGGAGCGCGGCACGTTCAGCCCTGAGACCGCAGGAGGGGCGGAGGTGAGCGGCGCCGCGCACCCCCGCTCCCGCGCCCGGCCGGCCGCCTGTCCCCCTCACCCTCGGTCACGCTCTCCTCCAGGCCGCAGCGGGTCTGGAACGACTTTCTCAGCTGTTCTTCCACGGCCTTCGCGGCATCGAACTGGCCCCCGGCTGCGGCCCTTGCGGCCTGCAGCTCAAGGCTCAGGGCCAGGCTACTCTGCTGCACCGGCGCCCCCAAGTCCTGCGGCGCCTCGGGCTTCTCGCTCGATGAGGCGGCGGCCGCCGGCGGCTCAGACCGGACCGGGGAAGGCGGCGCCAGGAGGAAGCGGACCTGGGAGCAGAGAACGGGGCGGTGAAGGGGTGAGCCGGGGGCTCGTCAGCGAGCTGGCGGCCAAGTTTTCCCCGCGCTCACCTGCCGCCCCTTGCGGGCCCCGCCCCGCCGGTCCGCCCGCCCCTTCCGCCGTCCAGGGCTGCAGTTGGGCCTTCCGCGTCCGGGACTATCGGACCGCGGGCTCAGGCTCAGGCTCAGGTCCAGGCCAGGCTCCGGCACCGGGGCTCCGGGCTCGGGAGCGCGGGGTTCTGGGGGTGGCCCTGGGACCGCCACGGCCTCTCCCCCTCCCACCGACTCCAGCTGTGACTCATCGTAGACCATCATCTTCCGGCGTCTGCAGGGGTGCGGGGTAAGGGTCACGGAACCGCCACCTCTTCTCCCCCGCCCTCTCAGACGCCGCTACCGGAAACCGTCAGCCCCTACCCAAGGGGGCGGGGAGACCAACTCCTGACCCGCCCTATTGGTGCGCCTAAGCGTCATTTCCGTTGCCTCCTCCCTCGCCTCCCAACGGGCTTCCGCCTGCACCACCTCGCCCCGCCCCCCAGGCCAGGGATTTAGAGCGCAAACCCGCGGAAGCCCTAAGGGTCCTCATTAGGGCCCTTTCCATTTCGAAACGAGTTACAGACTCCTCGCCCTGTCCAGTCGTCACCACCTGGCTTCTGCTGGAATCCGGACTGTGTCAGTCCTCCCTGCCAGGGCGCTAAGTGGAACACCTATAATTAACGGCCCAGCGCCCTTGCACTGGACCTCCCTACTCCGTGCCTCCACGGCATCTCCGGGTGTTCCATCGCCTCCCTACTCTGACCAGACCCAGTGTGAGTGAGGGCGTGGCTCGCTGACTCCAGCCAGGGTCCTTCCTAGGTGGTGGCCTGGGTGAATGGCCCTTTGTGACTTTTTCCTCTTCGAAGGTCCGCTAAAATATTCATCTATAAGTTGAAAGAGACACTATACCCCAATGTTCATCGCACCACTGTTTACAATAGCCAGGACATGGAAGCAACCTAGATGTCCATCGGTAGACAAATAGATAAGCAAGCTGTGGTACATACACACAATGGAATATTACTCAGGTATTTAAAAGAATGCATTTGAATCAGTTCTAATGAGGTGGATGAAACTGGAGCCTATTATACAGACCGAAGTAAGTCAGAAAGAAAAACACCAGTACAGTATATTAATGCATATATATGGAATTTAGAAAGATGATAACGATGATCCTATATGCAAGACAGCGAAAGAGACACAGATATAAAGAATAAACTTATGGACTCTGTGGGAGAAGGCGAGGGTGGGACGATTTGAGAGAATAGCATTGAAATATGTATATTACCATGTGTGAAACAGATTGTCAGTCCAGGTTCAATGCATGAGATAGGGTGCTTAGGGCTGGTGCACTGAGATGACCCTGAGGGATGGGGAGGGAGGTGAGAGGGGGGGTTCAGGATGGGGAACACATGTACACCCAGGATTCATGTCAATGTATGGTGAAAACCACTACAATATTGTAATTAGCCGCCAATTAAATACTTTAAAAAATATTCATCTACATAAAAAATAAAGATCTATGTTGAGTACCATTTAAAAAAAAAAGGCTCAGGGATTTACCCTGGACTCCTGGACTGCAGGGCAGATGGGAGTTCTCACCTCCTTCCCTCATGTTCCTTGAGGTAGACTCTCTCTGTTCTCTGAGCCTGTTTCTTCTTGGGTAAGAGTAGTCTGCGTTCAAGACTTTTGAGGCTCTCCCAAAATGGGTTAACAGTCAACAGAAATGTTTGTGTACCATTTTTTAATTTGTTTTCCTATTCATTATCTTCCCAAGAAATGCTGTGGAAGATCAGATAGAATGGATAGTTACCCATATTTTACAAACGTTTTCAAGGATCTCAATGGGGAAACTAGAGGATTTCCAGCTAAAGTCAGGAATAAGAAAGTATGCCCATTCCTACTGCAGATCTTCCTCCACTTATGAGGGGGTTATTTTGAGATATAAATATGTCAAAAATGCATATATTACACCTAACCTACTGACCATCATAGCTTAGCCTAGCCTACCTTAAATGTGCTCAGAACACTGGCAGAATGAATTTCTGTTGTTGCAGGTCACCAAGTTGGTGGCAATTTGTTACTGCAGCCCCGGAAAACTAATACAGCTGAAGAAAAGTTCTGGGCTGCACCTCAGGCTCAGACCACAATCTCCCAGGATCTCATCCATACCTTACAGCATCTCCACTCCTAGGGGGGTAGGATTGGAGGCTCTATGGTGGGAAAGATTTGGCCATGAAGGACCATCCTTCCTTTGAGGGCTTCTCCAGGCCCCAGAGCATTGCCAAGGGAAACCAGGGCCAAGGCAGGAGGAGAAAGCCTGGGTGGTGGGAGACAGGAGGAGCGCTGGAGGCACTGGGGAGGGAGGCCTGGTGCTGGGATCACAGAGGGATAATCACTGTGGGTCCCTCTGTGGGGAGAAGGAAGCAGGAGCCAAGACAGTACAGATGGAGAGGCGGCCCTGTGGAGGCGTGCTGTGTGCAGAGGGCGACAGGGAAGGCTGTGTCTAGCCATGCCCACCCAGAGGCCCCCAAGATCTTAAGGTTCTGAGTATGACCACCTAGCTGGTCACCAATCATGCTCAACAAGTGTCATGACATGCAACCCAGAAGGGTACTCAAGAAACAGGGGCCTTAGCACGTAGGTTTCCTAAAACCTAAGCTGCTAGAGAGCCCTGGGAATCAGGACCCAGCCCCCTCCCAACAGGTTATTCCATGCCCCCACCCACCCACACACACAATGCCAGTCCTTCAACCTGAGAAAACCCCTCAATGCCCAGTACATTTCCTGCTGGCACCCCAGACTGAAGAAACACTGTTTACTTTGGCAACAGAAGGTTGAGGCTGGGTTGGTTCTTGGCTGAAGGCATAGAGGGGGCTGCAGGCAGGGACTGGGTAGTCCAGCAGGAAGTGAACTTGGTGAAGAAAAAGGCCTTTTACGCCAGTGACCAGTGTGCTGTGACCACAGCACTCAGACCACCTCTGCAGTCCCAGGTCCAAAATCTGCTCCTGGGGGACAGGGAGAGGAGTAGGAAGGACTCACATCCCATAAAGGACTGGGCTTGGGGCCAGAGGTCAGAGAATCCCACCACCCCCCAGCCCAGCAACACCCCCTTTCTCCTCTTTGGGCTTCAGTCTCATCTGTAAAATGGGGGGCAGGGGGGGGATGGTGAAGGCTATTCTAGTTTATCTCTGAGCAGCTTCTGTTTCAGACAATATCCCCCAATATCATACACACACCCCTTATTTCAGTCCTTTGCCACCACCCTGGGGCTAGTCCCCTCTCCTTGGCATCTCTTGCAGCCAGCCCCTTCCTCTCTCTTACCCAGGATTCCCACTCTCCCCAGGACTCCAGAATCTGCCCTCTTCCCCCAAGATGGCCTCCCCATCCAGCCCTCTCCAGCCTCACTCCCAGCAGCACCAGCTCAGGATAAAGGGTAGAGAGCGCATGCCCACAACAGCCAGGTCTACCAGACACAGCAGGAAGCAGCAGGTGTCCTGATACAGCTCAGAAGTGGCAGGTCTGGGGGATGCTGGATGTTGAAGATCAGCTGCTCCTTGGCAGGAAAGAAAGCCCTAGCAGCATAAATTGGATGCAGTGAGAGCTTAAGGAGTGGAAGAGGTCAGATCCTCTGCCAGCAACAAGTTCTGTGCCAGAGAGAGGAAGAAGAAACGTGGGGAGATGGCTGCAGGGACAGCAGGCCAGCTCCAAAGCCTGTTTTGTGCAAATGAGAAAATTATGCCCCTTCCTCGAAGCTCTTTACTGCTCTGGAGGTTCTATATATTGGTGGACTGTGGAGTTGTGCAGCATACAACCTGCACAGTGCCAAGGGGTGACCGTGAGGGATGGAGGAGGAAGCTCAGAGAGGTGGTGAAAGCAGTGGCCTGTGATAAGGGCACCCGCCTGGCAGACCTGCTTCCCCTCCAGTGTCACTAACTGGAAACTTGCAGGAGCTACTGAACCCCTCTAAGCCATCACTTACTGATCTGGAAAATGGGGAGGATGCTCTTAGGGCGAGTTGACGTTCCCTTAGGATTAAATAAAGCGACACAAAGCTCGCTCGACAAGTGCCTCAATGGTGGTGAACCGGCCATAGTAACCGGACACGGAGAGCTGACAGAGGGAGAGAGAGGCCGACTGTTCCCGGATCCACGGACATGGTTTCACTAGCTTGTTGAGGAGCTGTTTTAACTAGAAATTAACTGTCCTGTGAAACCTGTGTCGCCAGTGGCCCGTGTCACCATGGGTGAGCCGCAGTATTTAAGGGTACAGGGTGGGGGCTCCTCTATAATCCTCCATCGGCTAATGCCGTCGGGACTGGCGGTTGGGCTTGGGGGCAGACAGGCCCTCGGTCCAGGCTCAGGGGTTCGCGAAGGTAGGCCTTCCTGTTCACGGACACCGCCACGCAACCCCACCCCCGCCGCCATCCCTGCCAGGAGGCAGGGAACTCTTAATCCACAGGCCCAGGAAGGCGCGACCAGAGGGCGATGGCGGCGCCGCGGGGATAACGGCGTCAGCGCGCCGCAGCGCCTCCTGGAGCTCAGGACCGCGGGGTGGCCGGCCGTGCAGTGTGCCGCGGATACCCCGCCGCCCCTCTGTCGCCCCCCGCTGGGTGGGGGCACCCCCGCAAGGCCCCCACCCAGCACTGGGTTCCCTCTGGCCAGGCCTCTTCCCACCCACACCCACAGAACGAGGAGGCATGTCCCACCAGACCCCGGGCGGAGGCGGGAGAGACCCCGCCTCCCAGAGCCACGCCCCTTTCGGACGGAGCGTCGCCCTCTCAGGGTGACGTCAGAGTTGGGCAGGTGTCCACGTAGGGCACGACCTTCCCTCATTGGACACTCCTCCTCCCCATTCCACAGTGACTTCAGGGTAAAGTCCAGATTCCTCCCTTCTCCAGCTAGAAATCCCCCTTCTCTACCCGTGGGGAGCCCTCAGCTCCGCAGGCTGGAGCCGGCTATGACCCGAAACGCTTTCCGTGATCTTCCCCCAGGGCAGCCTCTGGTGCAAGGTCCCTCATCAAACTCATCTCAAGTTAAAATATAGATTCCCAGGCCCCACCTTAACCCTTGGCTTTGAGGCCAGGAATCTGAACTTTTAACAAGCTTTCTGGTGGTTCTGAAGTCTCCTAGGCTTCAGAATCTGAATGTTGACATTCGTATTCAAATAGCAGGAGTTCTCAAACTTCAGCAGGCTTGTTAAAACAGGTTGCTGAGCCGCACCCTCAGGGTTTTTGATTTCCAGAGGTCTGAAGTGTGGGGTCTGAGAGTTTGCATTTCTACCTTTCCCTGGGGATGCTGAGGTTGCTGGTCTAGGACCACACTCGAGTACCACTTCTTTAATGATACATTCTGGAGAAGAGTTTCCACCTGTTGTTGATTCACTGGGTACCAAGCTCCTGTGGAAGGCACTTCACATTCATGCAGCTGTGTGAAATAAATGTTTACCATATTCTCAGGATAAGGAAAGTGAGATTCAGACAAGTTAACTCAGTTGCTCAAGGTCACATAGACAGGAAGGGTAGGTTCAGAACCAGGTCTTTCTGAATCCAAAGGCTCAACTGGCCAAGCCTCCTGTGCACTGCTAGTTATCCCTTCCCAAGGGCTTGTTCTGTCTCTAAACCTCAACCAGGCATTTTGAAGCCTGAGTTCAGGGTACTGGCTTTTCTGGGGACCAGTACTCTGCTGGGTACCAGCTTTTCTGCCCAGAGAGTTCATAAAGAGAGACTAGAGAAGCCTGTTCCTCATGTGGTCCTGACCTCAGACGGTAAAGAATCCGCCTGCAATGCAGGAGACATGGGTTTGATCCCTCAGTTGGGAAAATTTCCTGGAGAAGGGAATGGCAACCCACTCCAGTATTCTTGCCTGAGAAATTCATGGACAGAGGAGCCTGGCGGGCTATAGTCCATGGGGTCGAAAAGAGTCAGACATGACTGAGCGCCTTTTACTTTCACCTGACCCCTCCTTCCTTCACTGTCCCTCACTTTGGAGTGGAAGTTCCCCTGACTTCTCTCTGATTGGCTCCAGGGTCTCCTGGATGACCCTCAGGAACTAGGAGAAGAAAGGGCATTTGGGTGCTGCAGGAAGGGCCGGAGAGAGGCAGGGCCACTGGGTCCGCAGAGGAGAAAGGAGAGGTGGTGCCACACAGGCGCCAGGGCACCTGGTCAGTGCTGCCTGAAGATTTTGCCCGGGCAAGCCCCTGAGGAAGCCTGTCCTTGGCAAGGACACACAGGTCAAGTCACAGCTGCGGATGGGGTAGAGAGGTGAGCACCACATCTCAGTGGGGCCTCAGGTGAAGGGCCGGGTGGTGAAGAAAATAACAAATCTAGGTGGGCTGTTTGCGATGAGGAGTCCCTTCCAGACCTCCTACTCCCGTCTACATCAGACCTGGGTTTCTCCCTTGTCACCCCCTAACCTCCACTTCTATGGAGTGGGCCAGAGATTGGGGGTCAGCAGCTCGCTCAGGACACTGCACATTCTCCTCTGTCTCTTCCTCGCAGCCCCCAGCTTTCTGCTTCTCCTCACTGGCTCCTGGGTCGTAACCATTCCCTTGGGGAGGGGAGCACAGCCTGGAAAGGGAGTACAGCTGGGGAGCCAGAGACAGGACCTGGGAGGGAGGGAGTCTGAACTCACTGGGTGGGCAGGCTAGGACGCAGTGGGGATGTCCTTCCCGCCTGAGTCATCCTTCCCTCCCCCAAACACTACTGCCCCGGCACCCAGATGAGCCCTGGGACACGGCCCTGAACAAAGCCCAGGGGACGGGGGTGGGGATTCAGGAAAGGCACCGCTCTCTGAAGCAGACAGTAAATCTGAAGGAGAAATGAGAGCAAGCCAGTGAAGAATGTGGTGGAACCACTTTCAAAGCAGAACAGTCAGCATTTGCAAGAGGAAATGAACTGAGGCTAGCCAAGCACAGTGGAAGTGACCAAGTGACCGCAAGGGACACCTGGAGAGTTAAGGCCAGGCAGGAGGGCAGGCTCCTTGGCCAGACACTGAAGTTTGGATTTCATCCTAAATGCTACAGGATCCCTTGAGAAGATCTTAAATGGAGTGATGATATGCTCCGAGTTACACTAAAATCTCTATCTAACCCCATAAACTTAAAAATATATATATATCTGCATCGTTAAAAAAAAAAAATAACCTCACCCCTGTTGGAATGGCTATAATCAAAAAGCAAGAAATAACAAGTGTTGACCATGAAATGACAGCTACAGACTGGGAGATTATATTTGCAAATGACATCTCCAACAAAGTACACATATATATATATATTACATACAAAGTATTACAGATATATATGTATGTATATATATTGCAGGAGATGGCATAGATCACAGAGATCCTAAAGAAAGCAAGGAAATTCCAGAAAAACATATACTTCTGATTTCGTTGACTACACTAAAGCCTTTGACTGTGTGGATCACAACAAACTGTGAAAAATTCTTAAAAAGATGGGACCTGAAAAAAAAGTCAGCGGATTGCATTAATGTCAGTTTCCTGGTGGTGATATTGTACTATAGTCGCGCAAGATGCTACCACTGGGGGGAACTGGATGAAGGGTATACGAGAGTTCCATTATTTTTGACGATTGCATATCAGTCCAGATTATTTCAAAATAAATAGTAAAAACAAAAATGGAGGACTGTGTTAAAATATTTGCAACTCATATCATAAAGGGCTGATGTCCCTCACATAGTTTCCAGATAAATAATAATAAAACCAAACATGTATACAACATATAATATGTAGTAAGTACTGTTCTGTTTTATTTTTGATGCATTAATTCATTAAATTCTCACATTAGGGATTTCCCTGGTGGTCCAGTGGCTAAGACTGCACTCCCAAGGCAGGGGGCCCAGGTTTGATTCCTAGTCAGGGTGCTAGATCCTGCTTTCCACAACTAAGAGTTGGCATGCTGCAACTAAAAAAAAAAAGATCCCAAGCCTGTGCTCTGGAGCCTGCAAGCCACAACTAATAAGCCCATGTGGCCTAACTATGGCTTTCCTGGTGGCTAAGCGGTATAGAACCCGCCTACCCATGCAGAAGACATAAGAGACACAGATTAAATCCCTGGGTCAGGAAGATCTCCTGGAGAAGGGAATGGCAACCCAGTCCAGGATTCTTGCCTGGAGAATGCCATGGACAGAAGAGTCTGGCAGGTTGCAGTCCATAGGCTCACACAGAGTCAGACACAACTGAAACGACTTAGCACGCATGCACACCCCAATTACTGAAGCCCGCATACCCTAGAGCCCCTGCTCTGTAACAAGAAAAGCCACCACAATGAGAAGCCAGCCCTCCGCAGCTAGAGAGTAGCCCCTGCTGTGCGCAACTAGAGAACAGTTCCCTCAGCAACAAAGACCCATCACAGCCAAAAATAAACAAATAAAATTATTTAAAAAGAATTAGGACCAGACCACTACTTATTAAAAAATCCTCAACAAAATATTAGCAAGTCAAATCCAGCAATAATCACAGTGCCCCTCAATCAAGTGGGGTTTATTCCGTGAAAGCACGAGTGGTTCAAAAATCAATTAATTTGCCACACTAAAAGACTGAAGAAAGAAAATCACTTAATGATATAAATAGATGCAGAAAAACCTTGACAAAACATCTACCATGACAAAACTTCCAGCCACCTAGGAGTAAAAATCAACTCCTTCAAGCTGATCAAAGGCATCTGCAAAAAAGCTATAGCTAACTGCAGATGGTGATTGCAGCCATGAAATTAAAAGACACTTACTCCTTGGAAGGAAAGTTATAAACAACCTAGACAGCATATTAAAAAGCAGAGACATTGTTTTGCCAACAAAGGTCTGTCTAGTCAAGGCTATGGTTTTTCCAGTAGTCATGTATGGATGTTGAGAGTTGGACTGTGAAGAAAGCTGAGCGCTGAAGAATTGATGCTTTTGAACTGTGGTATTGGAGAAGACTCTTGAGAGTCCCTTGGACTGCAAGGAGATCCAACCAGTCCCTTCTAAAGGAGATCAGTACTGGGTGTTCTTTGGAAGGAATGATGCTAAAGCTAAAACTCCAGTACTTTGGCCACCTGATGCGAAGAGTTGACTCATTGGGAAAGACTCTTATGCTGGGAGGGATTGGGGGCAGGAGGAGAAGGGGATGACAGAGGATGAGATGGCTGGAAGGCATCATGGACTCGATGGACGTGAGTCTGGGTGAACTCCGGGAGTTGGTGATGGACAGGGAGGCCTGGCATGCTGCAATTCAGGGGGTTGCAAAGGGTCAGACACGACAGCGACTGAACTGAACTGAACATTTAATGATGAAAAATTGAGCACCTGGCCCCTATGAAAGGAAAAGGCAAGATGTCTGTTCTCACCACACTGATTCAATGTTATACTGAAAGTCTTAGCGTAAAATGGCAAGATAAGGAAATAAAAGGCATACAGATCAGAAGAAAACTAAAAGATCCCACAGGCTGCAACTAAGACCCAGCACAGCCAAATAAAGAAATAAACATTTTTAAAATTCTCGTTCTAAAAAAACAATTCTTCCCACATCATCTTAGTTTTATAGGTGAGGCAACCAAGGCACAGACAGGTTAAGCAGCTTGCCCAAGGCCATAGAGCTAGTAAGCGCAGAGCCAGAATTCAAAACCCAGCACTCTGGTTCCAGAATACAAACTCAAACTCTGTAGGTCTCTAGCAAAGATCCACAACCCAGTGGAAGAATTGTCAGTGCGTATGAACAGTCAAGGAGTCAGTCAGATGGGCATGGAGACGCTTCTGGAAGTAACATCGCGATGGCTGCCCAAGGAGAACCCCAAGTTCAGTTCAAACTTGGTTTGGTTGGTGATGGTGGTACTGGAAAAACTACATTCGTGAAGCGTCATCTGACTGGTGAATTTGAGAAGAAGTATGTAGCTACCTTGGGTGTTGAGGTCCATCCTCTTGTGTTCCCTACCAACAGAGGACCTATTAAGTTCAATGTGTGGGATACAGCTGGTCAGGAGAAATTTGGTGGACTGAGAGATGGTTATTATATACAAGCTCAGTGTGCCATTATGATGTTTGACGTAACATCAAGAGTTACTTACAAACAAGACTGTGCCTAACTGGGATAGAGATCTGGTACGAGCGTGTGAGAACATCCCAGTTGTGTTGTGTGGCAACAAAGTGGATATCAAGGACAGAAAGTTTAAGGCAAAGTCAAATGTCTTCCACCGAAAGAAGAATTTTCAGTACTATGACATTTCTGCCAAAAGTAGCTACAACTTTGAAAAGCCCTTCCTCTGGCTTGCTAGAAAACTGATTGGAGACCCTAACTTGGAGTCTGCCGCCATGCCTGCTTTTGCCCCGCCAGAGGTGGGCATGGACCCAGCCTTGGCAGCACAGTACAAGCACTATTTAGAGGTTGCTCAGACAACTACTCTCCCGGATGAAGATGATGACCTGTGAGAAAGTGAAGCTGGGGCCCAGCGTCAGAAGTCTAGTTTTATAGGCAACTGCCCTGTGATGTCAGTGGTGCAGCCTGTTCGCCACTTTATTATATAGCTAAGCAGAACATGTGCTTAATCTTTGGATGCTGAAGGAGATGGATGGGCTTTGGAGTGAATGTGGCAGTTTAAAAAAAAAATACCTTCATTTTTTGGACCTGCATATTGAGGTGTTTTGGAACACAGTTGTTTCCTCCTTGAGTTTCAAATATAAGACTGCTATAGTCACATGACAATATTGAGAGGTGGAATCTTGTTTGTTACTGTCATTCCCTTCCTGTTCGTTTAGAATCAGAATAAAGTTGTATTTCAAATATCTAAAAAAAAAAAAAAAAAAAACAGTAAAGGAAAAGTGAATGGGTCTTCAACTTAGAGGAGAAAAATCAGAGAAGAGAGGTGCAGACCTCCCTGCACCCAGGGAACCAACCTTGCCCAGCTCAGGCCACATCTCATTACAGAAGGCACAGACTCCTCCCTCAAGACCAAGCCCCGCCTTCCAAAACCTTCCCCTTTACAGCCACCTGTTCCAGGAGGCACTGAGGGAAAGGGAGACGGGCAGAAGGCCAAGCCTGAGCTTTAACGGGGAGACAGACACAGCATCCCAGGTGAGACAGGTGTGGGGTGGGGGGGCTCAGCTTCCGAAACAAAGAAGATGGAGACAGGAAGGGAGAGCCCCCAACTTGGAGATCTTCCCAGCCGCCTACCCAGCCCCCGGACTGACCCAGTAAGCAGAAAGGCAGCTCCAGGAAGGAGTGGACAGCAGTGGCAAATTGGCTCAGCATGAAGCCATCGCCAGAAACACCTGCTCCCAGGCCTGCCACCCTCCTGGCCCCATGCAAAAGCTCCAGCCCTCTGGGTCCCAGAGGTGACCCCTCCCATCCCCCTCCCCCCCAAGTCCTGGTGGATCACGGGCATAGTTGGGGAGCAGGGGGCAGGCAGACCAAGGAAGCTAGCCCCACAGCAGTCCTAGAGACTAACACCTCATTTGGCAGGTGACTTCTTCCCTCGGGGAGAGAATGCCAGCCCCGCCATCCTAGTACCTTCTCCTCTAGTGAATCGAAGTCCTGTCGCTCATGAGAAGAAAACAAGAACAAGTTAAAATGTAACTACAGAGACTCGCAGCATGCAGGGGCACCTGCTCGTGTGCACTTAAACAGCTGCACACACACCCTGCCTGCCCGTCTCAGGCCAAGGCCTTCATGCCTGCTCCCAGCCCATGGTGTGGCTCAGGCAGGGCTGGCTCTCCTCCCTGCCTTGGGGCTCAAATAAATAGATGAACGAGGCTGAAGGGGAGGGAAGGACAGGGGTAGAAAGAAGATCTGAGGTCCAGGGCTGAGGCTCTGTCTCTGGGTTCAAAGGCTTAAACCGAGAATCTTTTACCCAAGTCAACTCTCCCCGTTGAACTTTGAACTGTTAGGAAGCAGAGCTGGGGGAGTTGAAGGCACCACATGTCGCCAACTCTGAAGAGTCTGCAGTGGATAAAGGGAGCACAGGACTTGACTGGACCCCCTGGAAGCTGGCAGGGAGCTGAGCAATGAGTCAATTCAACCCATCATTCTATTTCAAGAGCCTGAGGCCCAAGGAAGCAGATGGACTCAATAGTCTTGTAGCAAAGTGGCAGCAATATTGAGACCAGGACCAAGGTCTCTCTCTTTTTTTCTAAATTAATTTATTTGGCTGCACCAGGTCTTAGGGCAGGAGGAGAATGGGGCAACAGGGGATGAGATGGTTGGATGGCATCATCAACTCAATGGACATGAGTCTGAGCAAACTCTGGGAGACAGTGAAGGGCAGGGTAGCCTGGCATGCTGCAGTCCATGGGGTCCCAAAGAGTCAGACGCAACTGAGCAACTGAACAACAAAGGTCTTAGCTGCGGAAGGCAGGTTCTTCACTGGGGCATGGGGGCTCTTAGCTGGGGCATGCAGGATCTAGTTCCCTGACCAGGAATAGAACTGGGCCCACTGCGTTGAGTATGATGTCTTAACTGCTGGACCCTCAGGGAGGTCCAAGGACCAATGTCTCTTGACTCTCGCTCAAGTGCTCTTCCTGCTACTCACTGCCCAGGGCATTCTTTGTCACTTCCGAAAGTGGTGTTCCCTCCACCAGAGGGCTGTTTGGAAAGTGCTTCCCTCACTCTAGGTGAAGGTTTACTTTCCGGTTCACCCAGCCCTGTTTTAGGCCACGGAGATAGTAATCATAAGCTGTAGATCGTAGCCAATAGCATCATAATAGCAGGTAACATTTATTGAGCCCTTATGGTGTGCCAGTCATCTCCCTGACCCTCGTGACAGACCTGTGACACCAGCACCACTGCCATGCCCACTTCACAAATGAGGAAAGCGAGGCTCAGAGAAGTTAATCAAGGTTGCACGTCCAGGAAGTGTTCGTGTAAACCACTTCCACTGCTGCCACCCTAGTACACGGGGAAACAAAGCAAGACAATAATTTCAGATACTGATAAGTACTGTGAAAAACTAAATCATGGTGAGACAGGATGACCTTGACAGTGGCTCTCTCCTGATTTCTAGATTGGGTGTGGTCAGAGAGAGTCCACGAAGTTGTAGCCACATTTGTATTGAGTGTTTACAATGCCCTTCTCTCAGATCCTGGCTTGGTGTAAGGAGCCCACCAAGCCAGGATCTGAGAGAAGGGCAATGTAAACAAAGGGGACAGTTTGGGCTTCTTCCCAAGGGTGATGGGAAGCCATTGGAGAATTTATGTAGGGGAGTGACATGTTTTGCTGTGTAATGAGTAGATTATAGGGGATCCCAGGGAAGAAAAGATCAACATTTTCAGGAAGTCTGAGGATGAAGGGAGGAGGGGAGATGGGGCAGAAGTGGGAACAGAGCTGGAGCATCTGGGACCAGCACTCTCCTTTGCTCCCCACACTTCCAGGGCGCCCCCTCTCTAATAGGATGAGTTGTAGTTCAGTCACTCAGTCATGGCTGACTCTTTGTGACCCCATGGACTGCAGCACGCCAGGCTACCCTGCCCTTCACTGTCTCCCAGAATTTGCTCAAACTCATGTCCATTGAGTCAATGATGCCATCGAATCAATCTCATAGGGTTTTCAAAATAAAGACCCTTGGTCCCCACTGGGGCCATCCATAGCCCTACCACTTCTGCCTCATGGAGTCTAGCAGCCTGGGGGAAGGTGAAATGCCTGGGGTCTGATGGGGACAGGAAGGCAAGGTGTCCAAGGTGGGATTTTTCTTTTTTTGGCCATGCCACACAGCATGCAGGATCTTCGCTCCCCAACCAGGGACTGAACCCACACCCCTTGCAATAGAACCTCTGAGTCTTAACCACTGGACTACAGGGAAGTCTCTTTTTCTTCTTTCTTTCTTTTCTTTGACCAAGGTGAGATTTTTGCTCAAGACTCTCACCAAGAGATAGATTTCTCCAGGGGTCACACTGCTACCCACTGTTCTCTACAGGAAAGGGCTGAGTGGGTAAGAATCCCACCCCCCCGCCCCCCAACACAAATCTCTACCCCAGGAGATCCTGTATGCCTTCCCTGGAGTTGAGGACTTCTTTCTCACATCCCAACATAGGCCTTCTCCATGGTTCTGGACTGGATTACTTGGGGTGGGGAGGAAGGAGGTCGCCTGGGTGCACTGAGACATCGAGGAAAAGTCAGTTCCATGGACTTTCCCCCTCCATCCCACCCCCTTCTCTCCCATAAGTCTCCTTTCTCCGCTTGGCCAAGCCCAGACAGGACTCCATCAAGTCTGGAGAGGGAGAGACCGTGGGAGGTGCCAGCCCCTCCCTTGGCTGCTGGCTGAACTCATCTTCTTCCTTCCCTCCCCTCACATTCTAAAGACAGAAGAATGGGAGCAGCATTCCTTCCGAGAGCCACAAGCCCGTTGGCTCCCGGGCCTGTAGGTACTTGCAAGGTTATTTACCAGTGATCCTCAGGGGCAACTGTCCTTCATCCTCCCCGCCCATCCCTGAAACCTTAGATCCCCAACAGGAGGAGGAGCTCATTTCTAGGATTTGGTGGTGGGGGGATGGGGTGGCTCCAGGCTTCCTGGGACCCAGACCCACCATGGCTTGCTCCACCCCAGAACAGTTCCTGGCACGTGATGGAGATGTGATGAGAGCCCCAGAACTGAGCCACTCTGTATTAGTGTTTTGAGTCCCTGCCTGGCTTCAGGCTAAACTCAGGACTCATTCCTGGAGAAGTCACGGCATTCACACATGGAACACCTGCTATGTAACATGTACCTGTGTGTAACTTGCATGTAACATGTCCTCTGTGCGCTAGACTCATTCGTTCAATGAATGACAGCGAGCGACACGACCTTAAACACGACCTGTCCCTCAGTTTCCCTCTCTAAAAAATGGAAGTGATAATATGTCATCATAACAGCCATTTGTGAGAATTACTTAGAACAAGACATAAAAATAGTCACAGTGGGTGTTTAATAAGGGGTGGGTGGCATCACCAGGGCTGTAAACGTTAGGGTGTGGTGCACAGCTAACAGGCTCAGGGTAGCAGCACTGCAGGACACAGGGCAGAGCAGCCCGGGGTTGCTCCCGACTTTTGGGAAAGGCCACCGAGTCCCCCGCCAAGGGGCCCAACTTTGCCAGAGCTGCCGGGGATGGGGAGCGGGCAGGAGGAGTTTGCTGCCGTTTTTAGTGAATTCGGTTCTTCCCGAAGACCGTTCCTGGGACAGCTCTCCGGCTCCCAGCTTTGCTCACGCCCATCGCCTCCTACTCGCAGCTAACCTCTGGCTGAGCGAGACCCGCCTCACAGCCGTCCCTCCCCCGCTCCTCGGGCCTCTGCGGCCCCCTAGGCTCGGTCGCGGTCGCCAACCTTTGCTCCTTCCCCGATCTCCAAGGCCTGGGGACTCTGTGCTTAATGGCTCGGTCGCGTCCGAATCTCTGCGACCCCATGGAGTGCAGCCCACCAGGCTCCTCTGTCCATGGGATTCTCCAGGCAAGAGTACTGGAGTGGGTTGCCATGCCCTCCTCCAGGGGAATCTTACCAACCCAAGGATCGAACCTGGGTCTCCCGCATTGCAGGCGAATTCTTTACCGTCTGGGCCACCAAGAAAGCATCCCTGAATTTTGTCGCCTTGCAAAATACGCTGCTTTAACTTGGGGAGCCACCTCTGCGCCCTCGCGTGGCCGGGCAAGAGGGCAAGCTAAGGAGGGAGAAGGGACTTGCGGCTCCACGGCCTCCCCTAGCTCGCGTGGCCTCCCGCGCCTCAACCTCGTGTCACATCGCCGCGGACTCCTCCCGCCGCTGGTCCCGAGGCGCAGGTGGACATCCAGCTTAGCCCTCCGCCCGCGACCCCGCGGGCCCGGGCCCGGGCCCTCTCCCCGCGGCGGCCCCACCTCGCCCCCGGGAACCCTGGGAGATGTAGTTTTCGGCAGCTCTTGGCAGGAGCGGGTGGCGGGGTGGCCGCCGGCCCTGACGCGTGTCCGCGGCTGTCAAGTGCGGGACCCTGACCCTCGCTGTGGCCCGGCCCAGGAGGGCCGGAGAGGCCGAGAAGTGGGCTGGCTGCAGAGGCGGAGATTCGGCGGTCTCGTTCGGCGAGGGGCCTTGGACGAGCCCCGAGGCATCTGCAACAGTCAGTCTTGCAGGATTTCCAGGGAGAGTGTCCTCAATGAACCGGTGCCGATACCTGGTACCGTGACGGGTGGGGCAGAGTCCCCAAAGGCCTCCAGCCTTGAGAAGCCTGTGGACCCGGGGCCAGACGCCCCTCCACCGCCACACACCACCCGGCGCAGCAGGTCCAGAGATTACTCCCACAGGTGTCCAGGCTGGAGCCTCAGGCCGCCCTCCCCTATCCCACCCAGGTTCCCCTCGTGGCCTCTGGCCACCCACAAAGACTCTACATCTACTCGGAAATATCTGATATTATTTCCCAACATTTTGATAATTCTTTTTACAAATTGAATAAAAGGAATGAAGGGGAGTGTATGTGGGACCGCCCCCCCCCACCCCGCCCCGGGCCAGGCCTCCAGGTCTCGATGAGAGGTGACGGTGTGACAACTTCTCCTCACCCACAACTCCTGGCCTGCTGCTCTAACCTCTCCCATCAACCTTACCTAAGAGTGAGGCGGGGGCTTTCTGAGGATGTGGGCTTCCCCCCTAGAGGGGACTCCGGGCATCCTGTTTCAGACCCTGAACTGGGTCAGGCTGGGGGCCCATGTGGGCCCGGAGGTGCCGCTGGCGCCGTCTCTCCTGCCGGCGGGCCAGGTGCCGCAGCTGTTTCCGGACAGCCCAAAGCACCAGGTACACTTCCCTCAACATCGCAGCCTCTTGTGACTCCATGGGGGACCCGGTCTTCATCTGGGAGGCAACTGAGGTAGAACTCACAGATGACTGTGAAGAGAGAAGATGAGCACAGGTGAACAGTGTGATCTAGGGAGAACCTGCTGGTGAAAACACCTGCAGATAAACAGCAAGGCTTGTTTAATACCGCCTCTTCTGTTGGGTGATAGCTTGGGTACTGCCTCCTCCAGGAAGCCTTCTGGGGCTATCTCTACTCTCGGGTTTGCCCCGTTACACCACATTTTATACACGATTTGTTCTGTGGACTCACCTGTTTTCAATACCAGCATGCAAATTCTTGGAAGCCAGGGACCATGTCTGACCTACCTTTGAGTCCCCACTAGAGTTTGATGGAGAAATGAAGGACAGTCTCCAACCCAAAGTTCTCGCCTGACCTCAGGCCTGTATTTCCCACTGCCTCCTAGACATCTCCCTGAAGATGTACTTTGACATCTCAACTTATCCTGTCCCAACGCCCTAAACTCACCACTTTCTTCCCTAAGTCAGCTCTGCTCCCAGTGAACGGCTCCAGCCTGCTTTGACCTCTGTCCCTCTCGCCTCACCACCACCCAATCAAGCACTTGGCACAACAATTCTACCTCTTAAATATCCCTCCAACCCATTAATTTGTTCTACCTGATGCCTCCCTCCGCATCCAGAACATTCTTCCCTGCTGACCTGAATTGCAGGCACCTCCAGTGGGTTTTCCTGCCTCTCTGCTCCTGGCCCCTTCTGACCTCCCTCCACAGGGTGCCAGGTGAACTTTTATTTTATTTTTTGACTGTGGATCTTAGTTCCCCAATCAGGGACTGAACCCAGTTTTTAGCAGTGAGAGCTCCAAGTCCTAACCGCTGGGCTGCCAGTGAATTCCCAAGGTGAACTTTTAAAAATTATTATTAATGTAGTAATACATTATTCAAAACCAAAATAAATTGACTTGATAGTGAGCTCGACATTTCCCTTTTTAAACTAAAATTTTGACTTTGAGGTAACTGTAGACTCCCATGCAACTTGTGAGAAATGAATTCCTTATTCTGTTTACAATAGTAAAATCTTTTGTAAAGATTTTATTTGTAAATATTTTATTCCCTTTATTTTCCCTCAATAGTAAAATCTTTCAGATCTCTAGTTCATAGGATATTGACATCAATACACCCCACTGATCTGCATTTTTCCCTTATTTCCCCAGTTCTACTGGCCCTCATTTGTGTGTTGTTGTGTGTTGGATTCTACCCAATTTTATATCCTATGTGCAGGTTCATGTATCCAACGACCATAGTGAAGATACAGGAGATTTCCATCCACACAAGGATTCCTCATGTTGCCCTTTTATAACCAATCCACCTCCCCCAACTCCTTCTCTGTAGCACAGCCCCTGGAAACCACTAAACCACTAATCGGATCACCATTTGTCTAATTCTGTTATTTCGGGAATGGTATATAATGTAAGTGGAGTCATATGATATATATACAAGCTTTTGGGATTTGTTGTTTTCACCTTGAGAGCCATCCAGGTTGTTGTATGTATCAATATTGTTCCTTTCCATGGCTGAGCAGCATTCCAGAGTATGGATATAGCGAAGTTTAACCACTCATTCTTTGAAGGACATGTGGGTTGTTTGGGGCTATTATGAATCAAGCTGCTATGAACATCATGTACAGATTTTTGTGTGAACATGAATTTTTGTTTATCTGGGATAAATGCCCAAGAGTACAATCACCAGGCCATACAATAACTGCATGTTTAGTCTGATAAGAAGTGACCAAAGTGTTTTTCCGGAGTGGCCACACCATTTTACATTCCCACCGGCATGAATGAGCAAGGGGGATCCAGGAGGGGAGGGAGGGGCTGCTGGGGACAAAGGGGACATAGTGCTGACCTTCCAGCTGCACATCTGCCAGCCAGACTGCAGGGCGGAGGCCATGAGCATGGAGACGGACTTGACGGCCACCTGGGGCAGCTGCAACAGTGATCTCCGACGGCGACCCGCCTCCACCGCAGCCCCATCCGTGGTGGTCTTGGCTAACAGGCAGGGGTCGACCACCTTTGGGGACACATCCATCTTGGAGACCTTAGCCTCCTTGGGGGGCTCAACCAACTTGAAAGTCTCAGACACCTTGAAAGCCTTCTCCGCCTTCAACTCATTTTTCTTGGAGTCAGTATGATCCGTGATGACTGACTTAGTTTTGTGTTTCCAGAAGAAAACCTACGAACCGAGACAGGGAGAGGAGGGACAGAAGTGAGGCGGCAGAGCAAGAGAAAACTGTCAGGAGAAGGGAAGGCCCAGAGAAGGGGCAGCGAGTGTCCCGGCCTCCTCCCCAGCTGTCCCACCCCTCACCTCCTCCCTCCCCGGCTTGTGTGGCCACCAGAGGCCAGGAGGGGCATGAGGCCAGGTGAGGGAGTGGGGTGTTTCTGTGACCTGGAGGTCACTGACCAGCATCCCCCACCCCAGCACGTTGGGAGAAAGGGGCTCTGAAACTTACCCAGCGGCTAATCTTTTGCCAAATCCATCGGAAGAACTTAATAACCACGGCCATTTCTCCCGATTACACGAGTCCCAAGAAGGGGACAGAATGAGCATTTAGTTCAGTGGGGACGGGGAGGGGGAGAGGCTGCGGGCCAGCGGCCGCCACCTAAGGGGTCTCTGGGGAACTTCAGGCACAGCAGAGAAGAAAGAAATAGGGAATCCAGGAGGAAAGATCGCCGCAGTGAGTCATCCTAGGCCCTTCCTCCCCTCCCTGAGACAGGGAGAGGAGTCAAAAGTGGATGAGAACCCAGAGGGAGAGAGAGTTCTAGACCATTGTGAGAGTCTTCCTGGCCCTGACCCCAACCCCCGAGGCCCTTCCAGGACCCCCAGAGCCAATCCCTGTACCCTAGACCCTCTTTCCCCCAAATCCAAGGAAGGGAAACTCAGTGAACACAACGCTGGTGCTCCTTGGGCATTTCCCATGTATGGGGCCATGTAACCCCTCCCAGCTGCCCTTCAGGTAGGCATTTTTGTCAGGGTCATTTCACCCAGGAGGAAGCTGAGATTCGGGGAAACCAGGAGAGCCTGCTGAAGTCATAAATCTAGGGAGCCACAGGGCAGGGAGTCCAAACCCCAAGATCCCTCCCGAGTGGTGGCTGCTGCTTCCCCGCCTCCCCACTAGATGGGGTCTTTCTCCCCACCTGCCTCTTCTGTCTGGGACGGGAGCTGAGGCCGTCAGGGAGGGGCCTGCTTACCCACAGGGCCCCAGCGTCAGCCAGCTGCGGGGGGAGGCCATGGAGGCTGGCCAGGCCTGGCAAGGGCACAGTGTGCCCGGGGAGCCTGGCCCACACCCAGCGTTGAGACAAGGGGCCCATTCAGGGCCCCCTGCCCCGCCCCCAAGCAGCCACCCGGATCCAGCCCACAGAGGGGACACGCTGGGAAGCTGGGGGTGGGGGGGGAAGGATCCGGCACAATCACCAAAGGCCCCATTGTTCCCCTGTCCCCCACCAGCACGTGGGCCATCGCCCCCCCTTCCCCACTCCCTCTGCCTTGCCTGGCCTGCCCCTTCCCAGGACCCAGGCCGTGGGCTCCCTTTTCCTCCCACATTTCCACGCTGAGCCACCTTTCCCTTCCCCGGCCTGGGCAAGAGCTTCAGAGGAGCCCACAGCCTGGTTTTCTCCCACAAGTGGAAACTGGTGGTGCTGGTCCCCCATCTGGACGCAAGCAACAAGATGCCAACCTCCAGATTCAAGTCTCTTCGGATTTTTTAATTATAATTATTATTTCAATAATAACCTGAATCCCAGAACTTTCAGATACACTGTCCGTCCTCCCTCTCCTGGCAGAGGAGCGGGGGGGGGGGGTGGGGGGGGCGCACTCCAGGGAACAAGGTGGGGACGGCTGCCAGGGAGCCTCCAACTCCCCCGAGCCATCTATCACTGGGGGTCCCGGAACGCTGACGGCTGGGAAGGGAGGAGGGGGGCTCTGTTCAACGTCCCATCCCAATGTCCTCCCTCCTCCGTCAATGTGCAGGGATGCCCTAGCCCAGTCCCCGGGCATTGCAGGGACATCAAGGAAGGGTGGGGCCAGGCTCCTTCT
Source organism: Capra hircus (assembly GCF_001704415.2). Lineage (NCBI taxonomy): Eukaryota > Metazoa > Chordata > Mammalia > Artiodactyla > Bovidae > Capra > Capra hircus. Next base: position 36,959,869 of record NC_030832.1, on the reverse strand, counting down.
CAGCCTTCGACTCCCATCCCCGGGGATCAGGGGGCATTAAAGCTGCATAGGAAGAGGGGGCAGGCAGCTGGCACAAGGCCTAGCAGCTGTGGTGGCCCCCCAAAGGCACATTGTGAGGGAAGGGAGGCTCAGACTGAGGGCCCGTTGGGCGCTGGGGGTCCAAGCCGGGGGACCCCCGAGGAAGGCAGCTGCGCCAGCTGCTCGGGGCTGGCCAGGGCACGCAGCAGTCCGTTCTCCTGCTCCAGTGCCGCGTTCCGCTCCGCCAGGTCCCGGATCTGCTCCTTCAGCACCTCCACCTCTTCCCGGACCGCAAACATGAGGTGAGACTTCACCAAGTCCTGGGGGGTCCAGGGACAGGCAAAAAAGTGTCAGGAGTCCCAGGCCACCACCCCACCCTCAGCCCCTGCCCAGTGCCTTGAGGAGATGGGTGTTAAGAGATGCCCCTGCTCCCAGATGACGGGGGAGTGCTGGGGAAGGAGTCAGCCAGGGAAGGGGCAGGGTGTGGGGGACAGGGGTGGGTAAGGACGCTGGACAGAGGCAAGGTCAGGGCTCAAAGACAGAGATGGAGGCCTGAAGCAGGCTAGGAACCAATGTACGTTGAGGGTTCAGGTGGAGACAAGAGGGGGTGGAGGATCCAAGGGAACCCAGCTGGGAGCAGGTCGAGCAGCTGGGAGTCAGTATATCCCTAATGATGGAGGGGATGGAGCTTCGGGGCCAGGGCCTGGGCATCAGCACTCGGACTGGGACCTGCTGGGATCTAGATGGCTTCTCTTACCATGGCTTGTTCGATCTTGTTGTCAATGCCAACCAGGCTTCCGGAGCCACTGGAGAGACACAGGGAGACGAGAGGTGAGAAGGAAGAGGTGCCAGGCCAGATGTCTGGACAGCCCAGCCCACTGCCTTCCAGGTGCTTCCTCAGCATGGGCTCTGGCGTCCTCCACGAGCCCCATTTGCTGCAGCCTCCCACCCAGACCCCTGCCTGTACCTGTGACAGTAGAGAATCAGGGACAGGAGGGTTTTGTCCATCCCCCGGCGGGATGAGGGCCGCTGCCCAGGCCCCCCGAGGCCCCGGTGGGGTGGGGGTCCAGATGCCCCTCGGATGGGGGACACTCCCCGAGGCGAGCAAGGAGAAGAGACACAGCCCCTTTTCCGGGGAGGTGCCGGAGCCATCCCCACCACTCGGGTCTCATAGGAGGACACCAGGGACTTGACAGACACCCCTGGCTGGGCCATGCCCGAGGGGAAAGGGTCCTCCGGCCTCCCCAGAGAGAGAGGGCTGCAGCAGAAGGACCGCCTGGGGGGCTCAAAGCCCCCCGGGGCAGAGCAGAGTCTGGCTGGTGCCAGGCAGGCAGAAGGGAGACAGTGCCTAGGGGGTGCTGGCGTGAAAGATATACACCACCCCCCAGGGCAAAGCCTGGCTGCTATTGGCTCCTCAAAGACACGGGGACCCCCTCCCGCCGGCTCCATGGTGGGCGGGAATTCCCAGACACGGTCAGCGCCAGTGTCCCCTTCTCACCCTGGCACCAATCCCAGCGCGGAGGGGAGGGGGCCAGCTGAGGACAGTCAGCTGGTGGGCCGAGTCGGGGGAGGGGCTGTGGGGCCAGAAGCCTGGGTCAGGGAGGGCTGTGAAGGGGGAGCCTGGCCCTGGGAGGCCTCTTTCCACCTCTGACCCCATCCTGCCCCCTCTGATGAACACTGGCCTCCCTCAAGGCCCCAGCTGCTCTCGGCTGGGAGGTGAGAAAGGGAGTGGAGGTGATGGGGTAGGGGGGCGTCTCTGATGTGCATGTGGTCTCCCTTGGACTAGAAGCTCCTCCCTGAAGCACGAAGGCCACATCAGGGGTGGCCCCTGGGGCCCAGCCAGAGGGTGCCCCACACCTCCTACGGTGAGGGCGAGGAGGAATGGGAAAGGTTACCACGGCAACAGAAAGAGCCTGAAAGACAAGTACCAGCCTATGGACCCGGAACCTGGGTCTGCTATCTGGGATCTCGGATGGAGCAAGAGCTTAAGAGGAGGTGGGAAGGGGAGGCTGGAGGTGGGATCCTGGGGAAGAGGTGCAGGTGCTTTGAAGATTCCTGGGAGCGGAGGGCAGGGAGGGGAGAGCAGGTCTGGCTGCAGTTTACTAAGTGGCCACCAGAGGTCGACTCAAGCCTGGCTCAATGGTCCCCAGGGCCAGGCTCTGGGTCCCAGAATCTGGCTCTCCCCCAAGCTGGTCTCTCCATGGCCCAGGGCCTGCACTGTCCTTTGCACCCTGTCCTCTCCTCGAAGGCTCCCTCTCCTCACCCCGTGGCTCGCCACCCGCCCTGTCAGGCTTCTGCCTCGGCCACCTCAGCCCTCTACCCATACCCACCCCCCACTCCAGTACCGCAGGAGCCCCAATCCTGACCTCTGGCCCCCAGCTTTGCCCCTCTCAGGGAAAGGTGGCCCCAATACCCCCACATGCTGAATGCTTCGCCCTTGTGCTCCCTTGACAAGCCCTCTCTCCTGGTTGTCAGTTCTAACTTGCTTCCCCGTGGGGGGAATTAGCACTCAACCCAAGGTGACCCTTGCATGGGGCCCTGCAGCCAGGAAGAGAGCACGAGGGCACTGGGAATTTTCCATTTCCCATCTAAGCTCTGGGTGCGGAAGCCGCTGACAGGTGGAGTAACCAACAGGGTGACCAGGCCTGCGAGAGCAGGATAGGGTGAGGTAGGGGAAGGACATCTGGGACACTCAGGGTTTGCGGGCAGAGGACAAGATTAAGAGCAGAGGAAGGGCCAGCCGGCTGGAGCATCTAAGCAGTTTTCAAGGTGTTTCAAACCAAGACACCTGGGTGGAGACTGCGCCACCCAAGAACCCCCACCCCCAGCAGTACACACAGACACACAGAGAGCAAAGAGGGCAGGTCCGCAGGGACAGGCGGACACTGGCCTTGCCTGGCGGACGCTCGGTAAAGATGCCAAGTAAGTTGTTCCTTCTTGCCAGAAATAAAGGAAAAATACAATAAACATTTGTTGGCTGATAGATGATTATCTCCTGTTTGTCTAGCGCTGGAGAGGTTTTGACAGCACTTTCCACTGGCACTTTCTAACATTAGCATTTCAAGGGACCAGGACTCTGGCAACCCAAGCCCTCCCTTTGAGAACCCCCGAGTGAGGGACCGCTGGCACTGTGCTGGAATTCCTGATCAGGGTCTGGAGTGGGAAGCTTGAAGTTGACTGGATGGGATCAGCCTTCACCACAAGCCACCAAAGCAACTTTGTGTGAGTCAGAATAAAATTTTTCAAGACACTTATCGCCATCTTCTAGAAAACTGTCGTGACTTCAAGCGTTGAGTGGTGCCCCCTGGAGTTGTGCAGTACCTAACAGGGGACTCTGGCCCTGCAGGACTCTTAGGTCCTGGGGCAAGGATAGCAGTGAGGCTAGTCCTCCTTTTTGAAGGTCAAACGAAACAGCCTCAAAATGAGGATCGGAGGAAGAAACTGGACACCTAGGAGAGGGGGGGGGGGGGGGGGCGTTCCGATGCTGAGGACAAGGGCCAGCCCTGCCTCCTCACTGTGTCTTGAGGAGCCCCAGGGGCTGGGCCAGAGGCCAAAGAAGTGGCATCCGGCTGCCCTGTCTATACTCCCTCCCAGATCTGTGGTGCCTCTGGGGTGGGGCCAGGCCAGAGAGCGGAGGATGGCTCCTCGCCCGGATTGGGAGAGCCGTCTCTGCCTCTGTCCTGGAGAGAAAGGGCATCCCAGAGATGGCTGTCTCCACCTCTCCTCTTGGGACCCAGGCATTTCAGTAGGAGAGTGGAGAGAAAGTGGCTTTGGGGGCCGACCCAGGCTTCAACAGCAGGCCTGCCACTTACTAGCAGGATGACTTTGGACAAGTATCTAAAACTTCCCTCCTCAGAGTCTCAGTTTTCTTCATCTACAAAGAGGGATCATGGAGTTGCTCTTAGAATTATGTGAGATAAGAAGTAGAATCTGACCCCTAGGAAGCACTAAATAAACAAATGCACCATTTCTTTCCTGAGTTCCTAGAATTTATTCCTTGTAATACTCAGATCCCCCATGCTGGCCATCTATCCAACCATCCACCTATCCCCTCATCCATTCATCCATTCATTTATTCGAGTACTTTTCAACCTCCAGGCCCTGTTGGGGTAGGAAGGTTCTTGCAACCCAGGAGCACGTGAACAATTTGATTTCACCATGCACCCTCATTTCTCCCATCCCCAGATTTCTAGAATGGTCAGGCACCCCCAACTCCCCACCTGGGATTCAGGCATGTAATATCCCAGCCCACTGTCCCTAATCAAAAGGGAGGCCCCATGCCACTCATATACCCTGTTCTGCCAGCTCCAGGCACACCAGAGAAATGAGATGGGGGCTACACACCCCATTCCAGGGGGCCAAGGAGGTAGCCCAACCCAAACCCGCTGGCCCAGCAGGGTGGAGCAGGAGGGGCTGGGCTGGGCCTGAGCCCCAGAGGCTTGGAGCTCAGCAGGGTAAAGTGGAGGCTGGGAGGCAGACCGGTCAGACTGGGGTGTTTGAGGGGGTGGGACAGTGGGAGGAAGGGAGGGAGAAACAGCCCAAAAGAATGGAGCTCAGGAGGCTTCTGGAAGCACAACTCGCTAAGAGAAAGAAGGAGGCTGGCCTCTGAAATCAACAGAGGTGGAGGAGGGAAGGGAGCCCTCCGTGCCAGCAAACCTCCCAAGTGGGAGTGGGAGGGGGAGCGGGTGGGAAACGCTGAGAATAGCAGCCATGAGAGCAGGTGACTCTCCCAGCCGACCTCGCACCTCACTCATTCCCTAGAGGAGGGAACCCAGAGGCGGCCGACCCACCCCTGCTCTGTCCCTCATTCTCCAGGTGCCCCCAGCAGGCCCCTCACCCCTCCGTTCCATTGGCTATCACCCCTTCTCTTTCCTCTCTGCCCCCACCTCAAACACTCGGTCCCTGATTCAAGGGGAGGGGGACACCACTTGAGTGCAAGTCAGGAAGGAGAGATTCCCCTCTGGAACAAATCCCCAGGCACCCACAATGCCCTGCCCCTTGGTGGCCTCCAAACAGGAAGTCCCTCCCCCCCAAGGGCTTCAAACAGGAAGTCCCACTCCTCCCTCCAAAATGAAGTGGTGACTCCCTGGCCCCTTTCCTGGGCTCCTGTCAGTCCACAGCCAGAAGGCAGTCGCTTGACCATCTGACTCTCCATTTTGTCCCTCCCCTTTTGGTTTGCTGACATTCCTATGTTGAAACCTGGCCCTCTGCCCACCGTGCCATGAACAGGATCCTCTCTCCTGAAGGGCAAACCCCAGCAGATCCTGCTCTGCTGTGCCTTCCCTGTGACCGACAGTCAGCCTCTCCACGGCTCGGGCTTGGCCTTGGCCTCTGGGAAGGGCTCAGAGCCCAGGGTGACCCTAGCGCAGAGAAGAGAAACTTAGGGACCTGCTTTCTTGGCACCGGAGGTCCCGGGACCCTAAAGTAGTCTGCATGGAGTCCGAGGATGTCACCTCCACCGTCAGGAGTCCCACGGCCCTTGGAAGGGAGGGGGGGAGTGGGGAGGAGACCAGCTCCCCATTCTGGTCTCCTGCACAGTTGCCAGTAAATTCTTAGGGTTGGCCAGATGATCGCTAAATCTGCAAGAGCTCTGGAATTTGACAACAATGACTCCCTTCAAACTAAAAAAAAAAAAAAAAAAAAGTCTACAATTTGAGTCTTAAGCCAGGGAGTCCCACCCAGCTCTCTCCACAGAGAGGGGAGTAGGTCTCAAATCAGCTTTGCCTAGTTTCATACCCAGGCCAGACTTCTCTGTTTAAGAAGTCCTCTCCAAGTTCAAGCTGGGGGGCAGGACACCTACCAGGCAGTTTCCCCGCAGTTATCCCAGGTGCTGTGTGTCGGGGGAGCCGGAGCCCACCTACCTATCATCATCACTGTCCAGGTGGCCGCTGATGGCCAGCATGGAGCGGGCGAAGTTGAGGCTCTGGGCAGCCACTGTTCCCAAGGGGTCTGGAGACTTGTGAACCAGACTGGCATCGGGGAAGAAGTAGAGGGCTGGGGAGCTGGGGCGAGAGTCGACCGGGGGTACCTAGAGACAGACAGGTAGGAACGGTCACATTGAGCAAGAGAAAGGATCCAGCCACCTTACAACTTGCCTAGTGGTCTTCCTCCCTCCCCAGCTCTCCCCACTCATCCCCTCTGTCTTCTGAGGACACAGGCGTCCTTCTCCCACAGACCTCCTTCCCCTGGCTCTGAGGAAGGCACTGGGCAGGTACTGGAGGCAAGGGAAACAGGGGCCATCCTGAGGACTGGGTTGACTGGCTTCCAAAAAGTGGCTCATGGGGTGTCACAGAGGGGCTCTGGTCTGCCCTCCAGTACCCTTCCCCCACCTAAGCCAGGACCCCTAATCAGAGGCTAGTCAGAGAGTATGCCTTCTGTCACCTGACTTCTTAAGGCAACTCAAACGTCACTTCCTCAGAGGGGCATTTCTGCATCCTTTGACTTGTGAGTTCCACTAAGCTGTTCTATTTTTTTTTTAATAGTCCCTACTATTATCTGAAATAAAATTATTTTTGCCTCTCTGCTGCTGGAAGGTAAGCTCCAGAGGGCAGAGCTTATAGTTTGTTCAATAGCTATTTGTAGAATGAATGAATCCTCAGAAACTGGTCCTCCGCCTCCTCCCCGCTCACCCCGCCTCTGCCCATTTTAGTCTCTCCTCTCAAACTTCTAGGGACTCAGGTGAAGTTCTGCTCCTGAGCTTGGCTCTCGGGGGCTGGTCAGGGGAGAACTTGCGGAGACGGAGACGGATGGAGGTGGAGCCTGGGCGTGGACCCACACAGCCCAACAGGCGCTAGAGGTGGCTGCAAAAGGGCGGGGGCCACAGGAACAAGACGCCTCTGTGAGGCCCCAGGAGGCCCCAGCTTCTCGGAAAAGTCAAGAACAGAGAGTCCAAGGTGGTTGGCCGCACTAAACAGAGGAAGGGGGCCCAGGTGGTGCCCCAGGCCCTCCTTCAGGCCCCTGTTCGAAGCAACCCAGGGAGAAGAGGCATGGGGGGGGGGTGGAGATGGAGACAGACTTGGGGGCTGGGAAGCAGCAGCATGGATACCTGCACACAGGAAGAGATCAGGGCGTGCGGGCAGGAAAGGGGGCTGGGGGCGCAGAGAGGGAGGGCAGGCCCAGGGGATCTGCGGGCAGGAAAGGGAGCTGGGCGCACAGAAGGGGAAGGCAGGCCCAGGGGACGCTCAGGCAGGGCTTAAGGATAGAGAGAGCAGAGGCTAGGGGCAGAGGGGGCTTGTTTTGGAAGCGCTTGGGGAGAGGGACCAGTAAAGGACACACATCTCCTGTGGGGTAGGAACTGAATGGAAGAACTCAAGCAAAGTTGGGGCGGGGGGTGGTATGAGAGATGTGAGTTTGAGGCCAGGAGGGGGTGGGGGGAGCCGGTCCTGACTGGTCCTGACAAGGCCCAGACACACAGTCTCAGGTTATTTTTATACTGTGGTTTGTGCCCAAGGCCAGGAAGGGGAAAAGTTCTCATCCTCACACTCCCTGCCTTGCGTCCAAGGTGTTATTTTCTCCTTCAGGACAGATGCATCCAACACCCCCCTCCCCCGCCACTGGCTGCCCACCCCCTCCCACCCCCCAAGGACCCAGGCATCCTGCCTCCCAGCCCAGACTTGTTCCTCTTTAGGAGGCAGCAAGCAGAATGAGCAAAGGATTGAGCTCTTTCTTGGCCGCCTCCCACCTCTCTCCCGCTCCATGGTGGCCACCCCCAGTGATTGATCTTGGAGAGGCTCAGACAACTGGGGGTAGAAAGGATAAACCAGCCCAAGTCCCATCCTTGTAACAGGTTCCCTCACCCCCACCCAATTCTTCAATGTCTTGGGATGAAGCTAGAGATGGGGCTGGGAGGGTGGCTAGTAAAAAGAAAGAAGATCCCCTTCCCCACCTGGAGAGGGGACCGTAGAGGAGAGATTTACAGCGGAGTGCCTACTGTTTTTCTTGTTCCCCAGCCTCAGCAGCTTTCAGAGGCCCAACTACCCTAGCACTGCCTGGAGTCTCCACCCTCAAAGCCTGAAGAAGTGAGACCAAGACAGAAGGTGAAGGCCAAAGTGAGGAGGCCACATCTCCACAACAGATGGAACTGGGCTACGTGGAGATGGACACTCAGGTCAAAGGCAACACACGGAAGGCCAAAGGGAAAGAAAGGACAGAAAGTGGGGAAGAGGAAGCCTAAGAGAGAAAACAGGGCCACCTAAGGACCAGAAATGGGCTTCCAGGTGAGATGGCAGGAAGAAAAAAGGCAGGCAGTCTGATCTGACAGACAGCTGACCGGGGAGCAGGCAGAGGTCAGTATAGAAGGTCAGTATAGAGGTGGGGGCCAAGCACCGCCCCTTGGGTGTCTGCCCAAACCCTGGAACCCAGCTCTTACCTGTCCCATCTCCTCTGGAGCAACCAACTCCATTCTCAGCCGCAGGGCTCCATCCTTCACACGGGACAGTGGAGGGGTTCCCGCCGCTGCTGCCGCCGCAGTGGAACCTCCTGCCTCTGCTTCTACCCTCAAGGTGGGCAGGGGCGTGGCAGCCAGGGAAGGGCCCGCGCTATCCCCGGTCCCGGGCTCTGGGGGGCGCTGCTGGGGTGGGGAGGCCGACAGTGGGGGTGTCTCCACCTTGGCCTTGCCGGGCACTGCCAGCTGGCCCAGTCCCCCGGTGAAGGAGCGGGCCTGAGGTCCAGGGGAGGTGGGGGGCGGGCGGAGCCAGGAGGTGGGGACCTGAGACAGGCCTGGCTGTGGGGTAGGGGCGCCCAGGCCCAAGCTGGCCAGCTCCAACCTGGAATCCAAAGATCTGCCCCCGTTGCCCCCTGAGGCCCCTCGAATACTCTCCAGGAGCCGGCCAAAGCTAGGGGGCTCCAGGTCTCTCTCATAAACATCCACACACGTCCAACGGCCTCGGCGATAAGGCTCTCCCAGGCCTTGGGGCAGCTTCACCACCCGGAAACGGGAGGCGGGGGCCCCAGGCGGCGGGGACCCGTTCCGGGGGGTGCTCTTGCCCCCTGGCTCGGGGTTGGGCTCCCCATTGGGCAGGCGGGGTGGCGGCCCGGTGGGGGCTGGGGCTGATGGCCCTGTAGGGGCCGGTGGCCCAGGGGGTGCCGGCATGGCAGGGGCATCTGAACCCCCTGGGCTCCCTGGGCCCTCGTAGTCCAAGGTGACGCTGGTGATTTGGAAACTACTCTTCTTCTTGCCCCCACTCATGGTCCCTGGGGCTCAGGACTGGGCCAAAGTAGGCAGGGGGTTGGTGGTGGCTCTTCAAGGGGCTCAGGCACCCCTGGAGCAGGGGGGCCACATGGCGGGGACATCAGGGCCCCTGCGGATGTCTGGGTCCGACATGGCAGGAGGGCCTTGCGGGAACTGGGGGGTGCCTGGTTGGTGAAGGGAGAACAAGGCAGGGGAGGCTGCAGGAGTGGGGGGGCAGGGGCAGGTTTTTCCTGCTGCTGTCGTTGCTGAACTCCAGAGCTGAGTTTGCAAACTAGAAAGAGAGAGAGAGAGTGTGTGTGTGTGAGAAAGCGGTGGGCAGGCTACCTCTGGGGCTTCCTCTCTGGGGAGCAGAATGGGGGAGGAAGGGGAAATCGCCAGACACCCCAAGACAAAGACAGAAATGACAGAGAACCCGAGCAGATCCGGGCGGGAGCAGAGAACAGGAAGAGGCAGCTCAGACCCAAAGTTGGGCATTTCTCCCTGGGATTCAAACTCGTGCGAACCCAAGTCGTTGCAAGAGCAAGGGCTCCAAGGTCTGGGTGAACAGGGGTGAAGCTGCTCCTCAGCCCGGCCAGGCCGCGGGGAGGCCTGCGCTGGGCCTCCGAGCGCTCCCCCAGCACCACTCCCCCAACCCCCCACACCCCAGCTCCCCCATCCCCCGGGCAGGCTCTGCCCCGGTGCCCCTCCCAGCCTAGAGTCCTACCTCTCGACGGCGGCTACCAAGCTGGGCCGGGGGTCCCGGCCGCCTAAGGTGTGGGACTGTCCCTTCCCCAGGGCCTCCTTGGCCCCAGCAGCTTGGGGTGGGGGTGGGGGGCGCGCAGGCGGCGATCAGAGGCTGTCGGGATCTCTACGGGGGCTGCACCTCGCCCCGCAAGGCATCTCCGCAGAAAGTTTGCTGTCCAGAAAAGAAGGAACTCCCGCCTCCTTGGCGGAGCTCAGGCGCGGCCTCTGAGGTCCCCAGGCTCGGCCGACTGAAGCGAGAGAGGAGCGGCTCAGCCTCCTCCCCCCGATCCCACAGGTGCTGCCGCCTCGGTGGTCGTCGCGGCGACGGGCCCTCCCAAGTCTCCTCCCGCGTGGCACTGATGGGTCTCTCTCCGCTCCTCTCGGTCTTTCTCTTTCTGGGCTGTTGACAACCCCCACACCAGGAAGTCCTGCCTCCTCGGGCCTGCTGACTGCTCCTCTCCTCCTTCCCCTCTTCCTCCCCTTCCTCCGCCCTCTCTCGCTCCTGGGGCTCCCGGCCAGCTGGCGCGGGGCCAGGTCTGCCACCGCCACTGCTGGTGCAGTCGCCGCGGCCGCTGCTGCTGTTGCGGGGGCCGCGGGACAGGCTGCCTTAACCCCACACCTGCTGGGCCTCAGCCCAGCGCTTCCTCGGAGGGAGGGGCCGCGGAGGGCGGAGAGAAAGGGGGAGGAGTTTGCGGGGAGGCCAGGGATTCCCTTACTTGTAGGCACTTGCTGCCATTGGCCTACGGGACGCGCGGAGGAGTGGGAAGGAACTTAACCAGGGTTCTGCCGGGTGCCTGCCACCCCATCAGCGCCCAGTAAGTTGGTTATGGTGCTGCTGCAGCTGCTATTGTCATATCTTCGCTGGCTTTCACAGTAACCGAAAGAGGGAGATACCGTTTTTCTCCCCTGCTCTTATTTTTTCAAGTGGATCTTTGTGGCAATTTTCAAACATGCCCCTACGTAGAGGAAACGATAAAAGGAACTCCTAAAGGACCCGAGATGCAGTTTCGACAATTCTCAGCTCACAGCCGAACTTGTTTCATCTATACCCTCAAAATCTCTCGTGGTATTGTGCTGGAGTATTTGCATCAAACCCCAAACATCGCACTGTTCCTCTTGTTAGATGTGGAAATGGAGACCCAGGAGGTTCAAAAAGGCTGTCAATGGTGGCGCAGGGACACTTCTCACTCAGGTGTGTCCTTGTCTGGCTCCCTAGATAGGGAGAAACCAGGAAGACGCGCTAAGGAAGGTGCTGACTTGCATTTTCTCTACCAACCGCTGTTCACACATGAGCACCCATACAGATATGCCCGCCTGGAGGAGGAACCTGGCTGGCCACAAACCCTGACCCTTTCTCTCACCCCCACCTCTCACCCTTCCCATCCCCTGCTCACTATGGAGAAGCCACACACACTCATTAAGTGCCTACTGTGTGCTTGACAAGACTGTGCCACTAACACACTTTCATATGCTTGGCAACATTCTGAAGCGAACTGTTTCAGCAAAAGCAGGATTTAATGACCACATCTGCTGTCACTCCCAGGTTCGTCAGATGGAACTCTTTCCAAGCATATTAAAATTCTTCAAAGTTGTCCATTTCACATAATTAGCTCATGGATTCTCAAAACAGCCCAGGGCAGACATGGGGTGGGTTTTGAGCTCCAGTGTCTAAGCTGAGGAAACTGAGGCTTGGGTTACTTGCCCAAGGCCTCAGAGTTAGCATTTGATGCCATTGAGACTAGCTGACCCATCCTTCCTTCCTCAGGTTAGCTCATGGAAAATTTTAACCACCCTTTAAGCAAAAACAAACCTAAACCCCTTCCCCCCAGTTTATATATTTCTTTTTTATCTCTTTGTTAACATGCATCTGCACTCCTCTCTCTCTCTTCATGGCAACAACGGCTACCACAGCCAGATCCCGAGGCCTCCCAAGTGGTGAGGTCCAGGAAGCAGCCTCCCACACAACCCCTCACCCCACTCTCTCCCCTCTGGCAAAATTCACAACACAGCCCCGCGGCTCCGCCCCCAGAGCCTCCTTCCTTCCGCGATGACTAGCTACAAACTATTCAAACTTATCTTTGAATCCTCCCCTTCCCACCACCTCAGACACTCGGCATCAACTTGGGCTCCTCCGTGTCTACAGTCCCAGGGACATTGATGGTCTTTGTGGAAATGTTCGTTGAGTGAATAGATAAAAGTTCATTCACACCAAGATGTGTAAATATGAAACCATAGTTACGTATTTTGATGAGTTAACTCTCCCAGGGGCATTTATAATGCCTTCTATTAAATGTGGGGCAATTTACGACCTACAAGGCTGTATTCATGATTTGGTGGAGTCAAAGGTTACTGGGAGGATGACTTGGGCCATGGGGGCGGATGGGCAGAAGACGTTAGCCCAGGCGGTGAAACAAGGTCTGGACTCCTGGGAAGCTGCAGGGATAAGGCGATGAGCACCCAGCGAAACAGCCTCGCTGCCCTCCTGTACCTGGGGGGCGGCTGGAAGACGCCGCGCGGACAAGGGAGCACGCCCCCTGCTGGACAAAGACGCGGATGGTCCGGCTGCCGACTCTCAGAGCCCCTCCGCCCGGAAACCGGCCCCACCTGCCGGCCTCGCCGCCTCACTGCACTCCGGGCCCCGCAGCCGCAGCCTCGCCCCGGCCGGACGCGGGGTGCGCACCCGGCGAGCGCCGGGCGCACGGGGTACGCGCGTGTGTGCAGGCCCCGGGCCGCCGCTGGGGGGCGCCGCTGCGCGCGGCACCCCGCACCCCCGATTGCTCCGCCGGGGCCTTGGACATCGAACTCAGCGCGGCCCGGCCGGGCAGGGGCGAGGGGCGGCGAGGAGCGGACGCCCCAAAGCGGGGCGGGCTGGCTCCAGGTCCCCCAAATCTCCGACTGCCCCCCGCGGGCTCCGCTGGCTCCATGCCCCCCACCCCAGCCTAGCAGCACAGCGCGGCCGCGCCGCTCCCACTCCGTCCTTGGAGGGTGTGGAAGGGTGGGTTTGGGGCCGGGGGCGGGTCTGGGGGCGGACCCGGAGGCGGGGCTGTCTCTGCGGCAGGGCCCTGTTCGGCTCCCCCTGGTCTCTGTCTCTCCTCCTCCCTCCTCCAGCTCCGGGCGGAGCCCGGCATGGGGGGGCCGGCGCCCGGCAAGCCAGGTACGGTGATGTAAAAATTGGGGAGGCTTGGTGCCGGGAGGTGGGATGGGGGGACAAGAGGTAGGGAGGAGTGGCGGGGCAAGAGACGGAGAAACCCAGGGTAGCAGGACAAGGGGAAGGGGAGGGGTGCCCGGGAACCTGGGGCCTTCGGATGGAGAGGGGGTGAAGCCGACCAGGTTTAGAACAGACAGGGGAGGGAGAGGACGGCAGTGAGGAGGGGCGCCCAGGAGGAGAGGCGAGGCTGAAGGCGCAGAGGAGAGTGTGTTTGGGGGAAGGGAAACCGGAGCAGGTATGGAGGCCGCCGCTCCGAAGGCAGCTATGGGGCCAGACTGGAGACCCCCGGGTGAGAGGGAGGGGCGGAGACTGGGAGAAGGAAGCCGGGAGCCTCCCAGATCCTGGAGGAGGAAGGTGATTTGGGCCATCAGCGAGGGAGGCGGGGACGGCCGCTGAGGGGCCAGGGTACAGGAATAGGGGTGGATAGAAGCCCGGCCCCAGGCACAGGTCTGGCGAGGGGGTCGGCAGGGAATGGAGAGACATGGATGGGTGGTCTTGTAGGTGCCCAACTCAGAGTGCCTCCACCCTTTCTCCAGCGTCCCCGCCCTGCCCCCATGACAACCCCCCCCCCCAACCCCAGCTTCAGGTCCCAAGAAGGGGTAGGGAGTCTGACTGTCTCCCCCTTCCCCAGCCGGGTGCAGTGTAGACAAGTAGGCCCCGGCATAACTCCTTGTCTATAGGTACGTCCAGTTCGGTGCAGCCGATCTGTGTGTATCTGGAGGTCTGTGTGTGCTGTGGGTGTGTCGGGGTGTTTATGTTTCTGTGTCTGGCTGATCTAGGTTGTGTTTACCTATGTCAGTTTGTGTGTCTGGTCCTCTGTTTGTAGAGATGGGGCCGTGACCCGGTGGTTTGGGCGTCTGTGTGTGTGTTTGTGTGCCTGCAGGGCTGCTGTAGGTCTGTGGGGCCTGTCTGAGTGGTGGATCAGGCTGGATTTACAGGATGGGGAGCTGTATCAGTCTGATCACTCCAGAGTGTGTGTGTGGCTCTGACACCTTTGTCAGGGTGTGTGACTCTATACATGTCTGTCTGTCTGTGGGTCCTGGAGGCGGAGTTGGGTTTTCTGTGCCTGCATCTGTTTTCCTCTCTCTGAGGACCCGAGTCACATCTCTGCTCCTTTCTCTCTCTCTCATTCATTCCTGGCCCCGACCCACCCCACATATTTCTTTTTTTCCTTTCCCCTCTCCACCAAGTGGATCCGGGACCCAGGGAGGGTCGCCCCCCGGGCCTGGTGGCACTGAGCAGGGCCCCCCAGCCCCCACCTCCTGCCCCACGACATGAACCTCCTCTACCGAAAAACCAAGCTGGAGTGGAGGCAGCACAAGGAAGAGGAGGCCAAGAGGAGGTAAGGCTGCAGCCCCAGAGCGCCCCCTCTCCTGTCCCACGTCCTCTCTCCCCCACCCCAACCCGGCTGGGCCACATCCCTCTCTGTCCTTCCTGAGCCCAGCAGCCTGGTCATCAGTCTGATCTCAGAGTCTGTGCTCAGTACAGAATTGCTGGAATTGCACACGCCCTGTCTCTGTCTTGCTCATGGCTCCTGGCTCCAGCCCCTGCCCTGGCCTCTGAGGGGGCTTCTGGCTCAGGGGCCCCCTGTTGGCTTTTCCCCATCCCCAGAGGCCCAGGTCACTCCCTCCTGATCACCTCTGGCCTGTGATCTCCTCTCTGACAGTATGGGGCTGGCTCTTGGTTCCCCTGTCACCTGACCTTGGAAGGGGCAGGCCCTGCTGCCCTCATGGTCCAGGATGGAGTCATTTGAGGGGCACCAGAGACAATCCACTTGGCCCCTTCCCAGTGACAGGATTGTGTGTGTGTGTGTGTGTGTGTGTGTGTGTGTGTGTGTGTAGTGGGGGACATGCAGGCTGGGCCCTGCAGAAGAGGCAGGGCTTGGAACTGACACCCCCCACACACTGCTTGCCCCCTTCCCTTGTCCCCCCAGGGACCTGGCGCCTGGCCTCTTCCGTCTTGCTCCCTTCTCTTCTTCACTCCCATTGATGGCACATCCTCTTGGAGCCTGAGTCAGAGCCACCTCCTTGCTCCCTTCTCCCCCCTCGAAACTGTGGAGTTTAATTCTTGTTGTTAATTAGATTAATCAGAGCTATCACTGCAGTGATCTCTCCCTAATGAAGGGTTAGTAGACAGGGCCCTAATGAGAGCCCACCCCACAAGGGCTCGCCCCTCTTCCCTGCCAGCCGCCCCCCTTTCACTCACACTCAGGGACAGTGAAAGGGAACTGGGGTGAGCCTGGGAGGGTAACAGAGAGAGGATGACAATGGAGGAAGAGGGAAAGAAAGAGAGAGAGAGGCAGGGAGGAAAAAGAGATCAGCCGGGGGAGGCTCTCTGATGATGCGGCGGGCGGTACAGCCTGGGCCTGGGAAAGGAGGCGCCCACTCGGTGTGGGAGCGGAGGCTGCAGCAGCAGCCGGACAAGAGGGGAGGCCAGAGGCCGGGCGTGGGCCCGTGTCAGAGGGAGAAGGAACAGAGTTCGGGCGGCAGGTGCATGTGCCATGCAGAGCTGTGCTGCCCTGGCCAGCGTTTCTCTCCGTCTGTGAGCCGTCCACATGTGCGGTGCCCATGCTGGGGCCCACCAGCTCCAGGGACGTCCCCCTGCACACGGGCTCACCTCTTCTCTCATCCCTGTCCCCAGTCTCCTTCCCTTTCTCAGGGCCTTGGGATTCGACCTCTCCCCGACCTCTCCCCGACCTCTCCCCATCCCCACCCCGGCCCCCGCCCTCCTCCCTGGGAGGCCCCAGGGTTGCCCACCGCTCCTCCTCGCTCTTGAGGTGGAAGAGAAGCGGAAGGCCCAGGCCTGAGGTCCGACCCCTGCTCCCCCTGGGTCTTCTCTCCCCAGCTCCAGTAAGGAGGTGGCTCCCACAGGCCCGGCGGCGGGGCCCGGGGCTGGCCCAGGGCCGGGTGTCCGCGTGCGGGACATCGCCTCGCTGCGCCGCTCTCTCAGGATGGGCTTCATGACGATGCCCGCCTCCCAGGAGCACACCCCCCACCCCTGCCGCAGCGCCATGGCCCCTCGATCCCTGTCCTGCCACTCGGTGGGCAGCATGGACAGTGTGGGGAGCGGGCCTGGCGGGGGCGGCGGGGGCCTCACTGAGGATGGCGGCACCCGAAGACCCCCGGCCAAGCCCCGGAGGCACCCCAGCACCAAGCTTAGCATGGCCGGGTCGGGGGCAGAGACGCCCCCCAGCAAGAAAGCAGGTGAGACACCCGCCCCCACCATCCCAGCCAGGGGGAACCGGGAAGATCCACTGCGGGCCGGGGGAGGCCTGCCTGTAGGGTTCATTCAGGGAAGAACCCAGGAAGTGGAAGGTTCCATTCTCACAGGGAATGTGGGGGGGGGGTTCTTTTTAGCAAGGGCCTCAGATGAACCATTCAAGGGCAGGAAAAGCTCCTTGAAAAGTTCATTCTTGGGAAAAGAGGGGCCTTGAAGGGCGTTGGCGGGGGGCAGAATTGAGGGTGCGAGCTACAGACTCTGGAAAGTTCTTTAGAAGGCGCCAAGGCCAACTGGTAGGAAAGGAACCCACTGGCGCTGTGAGTTGAGGAAAGCTGGGGACTCATCCTTGCAGATGAGTCAAGAGGCCACAGTGGGTCTCCCCGTTTCCTTCCCCGACTGAGAGCCTGGTGTCTCGTTCTCTCCCATCCTGCCCAGGCTCTCAGAAGCCAACCCCCGAGGGCCGCGAGTCCGGCCGGAAGGTCCCTCCGCAGAAGCCCAGGCGAAGCCCCAACACCCAGCTGTCGGTCTCCTTCGATGAGTCCTGTCCCCCAGCCCCCTCCCCTCGAGGGGGGAACCTGCCCCTTCAGCGCCTGAGCAGGGGCTCCTGTGTGGCCGGGGACCCTGAGGCGGGCGCCCAGGAAGAAGAGCCCGTGTACATCGAGATGGTGGGCGATGTCTTCAAGGGCGGAGGGCGGAGTGGAGGAGGCCTGACGGGGCCCCCTCTGGGGGGTGGGGGCCCGACCCCTCCGGCTGGCGCTGACTCGGACTCGGATGAGAGTGAGGCCATCTATGAGGAGATGAAGTACCCGCTGCCCGAGGAGCCCGGGGAAGGCCGGGCCAATGGGGTCCCTGCACTGACTGCAGCCTCCACGCCACACCAGCCTCACGCCCTTCAGCCCCACACCCACCGCCGGCCAGCTTCAGCCCTCCCGAGCCGAAGGGATGGCACGCCCACCAAGACCACTTCTTGTGAAATTCCCCCGCCCTTCCCCAACCTCCTCCAGCACCGGCCTCCGCTCCTGGCCTTCCCCCAAGCCAAGTCTGCTTCCCGAACCCCCGGGGACGGGGTCTCGAGGCTACCGGTCCTCTGCCACTCCAAGGAGCCAGCTGGCTCCACCCCAGCTCCCCAAGTGCCTGCCCGGGAGCGGGAGACGCCTCCCCTACCGCCTCCGCCTCCCGCTGCCAACCTGCTGCTGCTGGGACCCTCGGGCCGAGCCCGGAGCCACTCAACACCATTGCCGCCCCAGGGCTCTGGCCAGCCCCGGGGGGAGCGGGAGCTCCCCAATTCCCACAGCATGATCTGCCCCAAGGCGGTAGGGGCGCCAGCAGCCCCTCCTGCCCCGGCTGCCTTGCTCCCCGGCGCCCCCAAGGACAAGGCCGTGTCTTACACCATGGTGTACTCAGCAGTCAAGGTGACCACGCACTCCGTCCTGCCAGCTGGCCCGCCCCTGGGTGCTGGGGAGCCAAAGACGGAGAAGGAAATCGCAGTCCTCCATGGGATGCTGTGCACCAGCTCGAGGCCCCCTGTGCCCGGGAAGTCCAGCCCCCACAGCGGGGCTCTGGGTGCAGCAGCTGGGGTTCTCCACCACCGCGCCTGCCTGGCCTCCCCACACAGCCTTCCGGATCCAACCACAGGCCCCCTGACCCCCCTCTGGACCTACCCAGCTGCAGTAGCTGGGCTCAAGAGACCCCCTGCCTATGAGAGCCTCAAGGCTGGGGGGGTGCTGAATAAGGGCTGTGGGATGGGAGCTCCGTCCCCCATGGTCAAGATCCAGCTGCAAGAGCAAGGGACCGATGGGGGGGCCTTTGCCAGCATCTCCTGTGCCCACGTCATCGCCAGTGCAGGGACGCCAGAGGAGGAGGAAGAGGAGATGGGCGCCTCGATGTTTGGGGCAGGCTGGGCTCTGCAGCGGAAGGTCCTGTATGGAGGGAGGAAGGCAAAGGAGCTGGACAGTGAGTGAGGAGGGGGAATGGGGAGGCCCGGGGGATGTCTGTGATGATCTGGTGGAGGTGTTGAAGGGGTTACTTGGAAGCCACAGCCTATTGTCCTGAACTGGGAACTTTTCTGGGAGATCAGAGGGATGGGGGCATGCAGCAGACTGAAGGGCTGAGGTCCCCGTGTGTGCACTGGCAGGGCCGGAAGACCTGGAGTGGGGAGGGGGCAGGATCTGGTCTCCTCCTCCGGTCCTGTCCCGCTCTACTCCCTGCCCCTCCCTCCACTGGGCTGCAGGGGTGTGTGTGTTTGTGAGTGTGCGCACACGAGGAGCTAAACACAGCTGCCTCCCAGCTGTTACCATGGCAACCCATCCAGACAGGAGGGAGAGGAGAGGGAGGCCCCTACCGTTGCCTGGCAACGCAATGCTCTGCCAGGCCTACTCAGAGATGAGCTTAGTTCACATGCAGCCCTTCCCCCAAGGCCCCCCTTCACATTACCCCAGCTCAGAATTTGGGATTCTCCCCTCTGCTAGGGAAGAGCCTCCGCTGCTCTCCGCTTCAGAGATCATTCCGGCCCTGTAGGGGGCTGGAGGGGTTCTGAAGTTAAAGCTGGGGTAGGGGAGACCCCTTGAACAGCAAAAAGGGTTTGGCAGCAGTAAATAGCTACAATTCTCAGCTCAGGGGTGGTGCCAGGGCTGGCGTCCCTCCTGTGTGTGTGTGTGAAGTGTGATGTCGGGGCCCTGCCTTCCCAGCTGTGACCTGCAACGGGGCAATTCTTTGTCCTGGTCCAGCCAGGTCGTGGTGCGTGTAGCTGGGGGGATAGCAAGACCCTTCCCATTGTACAGCTTCTGAGCTCTCCTTGTTACCCAGCAGAGATCGAGGATGGTGCCCGGGCCTGGAATGGCAGTGCTGAGGGTATAGGCAAGGTGGAGCGTGAGGACAGAGGCCCTGTGGCATCAGGGATCCCGGTGAGGAGCCAGGGGGCAGAGGGCCTGCTGGCCAGGATCCACCACGGAGGGGACCGAGGAGGAGGCCGCACGGCGCTGCCCATACCCTGCCAGACCTTCCCCGCCTGCCACCGCAACGGAGGTGACACCATCTGCCCCCGCACACAGATGGGTGGGCTGGGGGAATCTCCCAGGACCCAGGTTCTGGGCCATAACCCTAATACCAGGTCTCATCCCCTCCTTGGATGAGGCTAGGGTCAGTCTGACGGGGCCTCTCCTATCCTCAGGGCGTTGGGAGAGGGGAACCTGGTGCCCCCTTCCTTTCTCATCCCTCAATCTTCTGCCTCAGACTTCACTGGAGGCTACCGCCTGGGGCGTTCTGCCTCCACCTCCGGAGTCCGGCAGGCTGCGCTCCACACCCCCCGGCCCTGCAGCCAGCCCAGGGATGCCCCGAGCCAGGTGAGGATGGAGACGGGCTTGGGCTTTTTCTTTGTGAAGCAGGTAGGGAAGAAGACCCTGGTGTGGGAAGAAAGGAGAGAGGTCAGGCTGGGGCCTTGGCACAGACTCACTGGCGACAGGGACGGATGGATGGAGAACGAGGGGGTGGGGTGAACGTGGGTAGCCAGGCTGGCACCACTGGCCGCCGTGGGCCTTGGTGCCTTTAGAAAAAGACGTTCCCGCGGTGGAAGGATTCGTTCTACTGGGAAGACAGTTTTTAAGAGGCAAGCCCTTCCTGGGGGAGACAGGCCTTCCCTGGCACCAGGGGGCAGGGGGAGAGGACAAGAGGCCTTGGGGGCAAGAGAAGACTCGTTTCTGGGCGACGCGTTGATCTTGGTGGGGTCTCGGCGGTGGGGTCGGGGCCTGGTGACTCTGAGGTCCTTGACCCCCCTCATTCCATCCTCCCCCACCCCACCCCGTCGGGGGCCGGCGGCGGGAGGAGAGGGTGCAGACCCAGCCTGCGCTGCCGCTGCCGCTGCCCCTGCCGCCCCAGCCCGCCCGCGAGCGCGACGGCAAGCTGCTGGAGGTGATAGAGCGCAAGCGCTGCGTGTGCAAGGAGATCAAGGCGCGCCACCGGCCCGACCGCGGCCTCTGCAAGCAGGAGAGCATGCCCATCCTCCCCAGCTGGCGGCGCGGGCCGGAGCCCCGCAAGTCCGGCACGCCGCCCTGCCGCCGGCAGCACACGGTCCTCTGGGACACGGCCATCTGAGGGGGGCGGGCGGCCGGGGCCCAGGGGCGGGCGGGGCTCCCGGCTCTCCCGGAGACTGGCCTCGAAAGAGGGGCGCTTTAAGGACCAGGTGAGAGAGAGCCGCCGGGGAGAAGCCCCCGCTGCCCTCCACCCTAACCCCCGTCCCCCAGAGACGGGGAGTCGGCCTGGGGTGCCAAGCCGCAAACCCCAGGAAAGTGAGGGAGGGGTTGCTTGAAGTTGGGAGTGAGGGCCTCTTGCTGCTCTCCCCTCTGAGCAAAGTAGACCTCCCCACCCCAGGCCAGCATGGGGGAGGAGGGAAGGGTCAGGGAGGAAAGGGGGTCGGGTCAGCGAGGGACAGAGAGTGAGAGGTAGAAGGGGCTCTCTTAGAGAGTGGGGGAGGTGGTAATTATTTTGTTGTTTATTTCGGTCTGGTGGACAATTCTGGGCCCGTCTGATCCACTCCTGAACAAGGAGTGGGGAATCGCGGGCAAGTAAAGGGAACCAAGTTGGCATTCTCCCCAGTGCCCAGAGGCCCCGCCATCCACGCTGTGCCCTCCCCGCCCCCTCCACTCCCCGCCAAGCCAGGGACAGACAGGTCTGGAGAGCAGTGGGGCCGCAGAAGGGAGGGGCTGTAAGAGTGGAGAGTCGAGTCAGGAGGGCCAGAGGGCTCATTCACAGTATTTACCGGTCGCCAGTATTGGGTAGTGAGCTTGGCCTGCTCCGAACCGGGCATCTTATTTAGCTCCAGGGTGAGGGTCTAGCACCAGGGATGGGCGGGATGATGGGGAAAGAGGGGAATTTTCGCGGGTGGGGGGGCGGGCAGGGTATTTATTTAAATTAAAACAAACAAACAAAAAAAACCCAGAAGAGATGTCAGGAACTTTTTTTTAATTCCTTTCTTTTCAGAAATAATATATTAAAAGACTAACGATCCTAGAAGTGGCTTCTTATATTTCAGTGCGCTCCGCCTTTTTTTTTACACCTATTTTCTTTTCCCTCTTGCCCCTGGTTGGTGGGAGCTGGAGGTTGTGCAGGGAGGGTTATTATGGCAAGTGAGCGGGAGAGGTGCAGCTGCAGGTAAGTCTTTGGGAATGCCACCGTGCACTGACTCCACAGATATTAACTGCGCATCTGATGTGTGCTGGCCCTGTGCCAAGGCAGCAGGAACATTCTGACTGAAGCCTGCCCTCCAGCAGCTTGTAGTCTGTTCAGGGGCATGAGATTGCTGACAATGCTCCAGGACTAAGAGAGGGAGAGGGCTGGACTCTTCTGACAAGGCTTCCTGCACAGTGCACCTAAAAGTACAGGTAAGGTTTGGATGAGCAGGGAGAAAGTCCCAAGCTCACAACATGACTGTCTGCGGGGCTGGGGTGGGGGCAGCAATTGTGTTTAAATATGCAGATGGCAGTGGGTCAACCTTGATGAAGCTGGTGCAGAAAGAGGGGCCTCAAAGCCCAAGAGGCTGGTCCTCAAGAAGGAATCCAGGGAGGATGATTACAAAGAGAGTCTCAGAGAATGGCGGGCAAGGGACAGATGGCAAGACGCAGCTGAAAGAAAACATCTTCCAGTTAGAGACCAAGGAGCTACAGGGGGAATCCATGAAGCCCTAGGCTGGCACTCAGATGACTGAGGAATTGGTCAGCTTGACAACCCATGGAAAGTGGGGTTGAGAGGGACTTTGAGGAAGAATGTTGATTCTGAACAACGGCAAATATTCAGGTTTGTTACCAGCTAGATCAGAGATTCAAAAATATAATGGATGATACCAGAGACGTCTTTTAAGTGATATGAAGAACATTTTGAAAAACTTTTAATAGTTTTGTATTTCTTTTCATGCATATTGACAGAAATGACAATCAGCACATCAGACTATTTGTTATTTCATGTCGATTACTGCATGCACAAGATGAGGCTAAATATATTTTTAATGAGTTGGTTTAAAGAAAATAGTAAGCAAAGAAATAATAGTACAGGTGATACTCAGATTATGAAAAATTATAACACTGGTGTGAGAATATTTGAAATTTAGGAAACACCAAGTTAGGGATAAAATGATGGTTTGAGAGGGCTGACAAACATGTGGATGTTAGGAGTCATCAACATAAAGATGGTACTCAGGGCTAAGACTGAGCTCTATAGAGATATTGTGGACAAGAGATAAGAGTTAAGAACCAGGAATAGCTTTTAAATTATTTACATTTTTAAAAATTGTATAATGGACATATAACAATGTAGGTGTACAAAATAATGATTTGATACATGTGTATTTTGTGAAATGCTCATCGCCGATAAGTTTAGTTGACATCCATCACCACAGTTAGAATTATTTTTCTTGTGATGAGAACTCAAGATCTACTCTCTTAACAACTTTCAAACATAGAATATAGTGTTGTTAGCTATAGTCATCATGCTGTGCATGCCCTCCCCAGGACTCAATTATCTTATAACTGGAAGTTTGTATCTTTTGACTACCTCTACCCATTTTTCCCCACCGCCCCCTCCCACCTCTGGCAACCCTCAACCTATTCTCTGTATCTATGAGTTTGGTTTTCTTTTTTTTTCCAGATTCTACATATAAGTGAGAGTGTACAGTATTTGCCTTTCTCTGTATTTCTTATTTAACTTAGCATCAGGCCTTCGAGATCCATCCATGTTATCAAAAATGGCAGGATTTTCAATAGCTTTTTAATAGTTAGGAATTTAATGGAAGGAATTATCTCATTTATAAGAGCAACTAGAATCATAAAATATTAAGAGTAATTTTAATAAGAGTACAGGACCTCTATTTGATTAATCAATAAAAAACTATAAAGTCTTTTGAGTTACTCAACCAAGGAAGACTTGAATAAACAGAGTAATAACTAGTTCTACAGTGTAATAACTAGTTCTTATTACTAGTTATTACCAAACCATAAGGTAAAAGATGTAAGTTTTCCCTCAGTTCAGTTCAGTCGCAGAGTCATGTCTGACTCTTTGCGACCCCATGAATTGCAGCACACCAGGCCTCCCTGTCTATCACCAACTCCCACAGTTCACTCAGATTCATATCCATCGAGTCAGTGATGCCATCCAGCCACCTCATCCTCTGTCATCCCCTTCTCCTCCTGCCCCCAATCCCTCCTACCATCAGAGTCTTTTCCAATGAGTCAACTCTTCGCATGAGGTGGCCAAAGTACTAGAGTTTCAGCTTTAGCATCTTTCCTTCCAAAGAGCACCCAGGACTGATCTCCTTCAGAATGGACTGGTTGGATCTCCTTGCAGTCCAAGGGACTCTCAAGAGTCTTCTCCAACACCACAGTTCAAAAGCATCAATTCTTCAGCGCTCAGCTTTCTTCACAGTCCAACTCTCACATCCATACATGACCGCAGGAAAAACCATAGCCTTGACTAGACGGATTTTGATGCAGTCTCTAAGTCCCCAAAGGATAATTTGGGAGATCTGACGAAATAGTTCAGAAGTTCATCCAGAATGATAAGGAGAAAAATGAAAATGGTCAGTGACCTTTCTGAATAGACGAGTACTGGGGGGACCTGGCCTACCATATACTGAGAGCGTGTGAGCTGGGATTGGCACAGGACTGGCACGGCCTATCAGAAGGCTTCAGAAAGAGCAGGAGATGCATGCCGGAACTTAGCACGCTTCTGATAAAGGCAGCACTTGAATGGTGGGGAAAAGATTATTTGAGAATTGTTAACTGAATAGTCCAGGGAGAGTGTGGGAAGCTGGATTTCTATTCCATTCATTGCATCAAAAGACTTAAATGTAAAAGCAAATTATTAAAAGGGAAAAGTGGGTGAACGTTCTTACAACCTTGGGAGGGAGGAGGCCCTTCTAAAATGATATGAAGACCGGTAACATGTAAATTAACTATACTCCAATAAAAATTTTTTTTAAAGTAACAAATAAACCAAAAGGCTTGTAAGTTTGATTTCATTCACAGCTAAAACTTCTATATGGCAAAGTCAAACTACAAACATAAACCAGGAAACTATTTCTAACACATATGAAAAAGATTGATATGATATGTATGAAACATTTGTGAGCTGATAAGAGAAAAAACAACCCCAACAAAGGTGAACAAAGGATGTGAATAGATAATCCACCCAAGAAAGAGAAATTACCAACAAACGTGTTCAACCTTAACAATAAGTAATGCAAGATAAAACAATAATAAAATACTGGTCACCTATCAGACAAAACTGAAAAAGATTCACAGCATCAGTCTGGCAAGTATGCAGAAAACAGACGTTCATTGTGTAAATGTAAACTAATATAGACTCTGGAGGTCAGTTTAAAAATATTTGTGAAAATTTTAAATGTGCATGGTTTTGACTCAGAAATTCCATTTCCAGGAATTTATCCTACGGAAATACTTAGACAAGTGTGCAAAGCTAAATGCACAAAGGTGCTAATTGCAGCATTGTTTGAAATAATGAAAAATGGGAAACAACCCCAAAGTTCACCGGTATGGCACTAACTAAATGATTTTTGTTAACAATGGAAAGCTGATGCTGTTAAATAGATTGCAGGAAATATAGATGTTCTAAACACAAGAAGCTGTTCCCAATACATTAATAAGTGAATAAAGCAATGTGCAGAAAAGTACAAAGAAAGCACATTTTTAAAAAGTCATTTATTTGTAAATATTTATGTAAGTCTGGAAGGAAATATACCAAATGGTTGATGGTGATAATTTTGAGGTCTGAGAAGAGAAGGGACTTAATTTTACTTTCAAAAAAATAATAAAATTTATACTGCTTGTATTTTATGTGTATGTCTTCACTCCAAAATCAGAGATATTATTTTTAAAAAAGAAAAGTAAGTAGTGCTCAGCACCAAGAGGCAGAGCAGGCACGAGGTGTCAGTGGCTGTGGACCTGGCACATATGGCTTAAATCCCAGGTCAGCACGAACATCTAAGTTTCCCACTTTCCTCATCTATAGAATGGGAACAATTAGAGAGGGTTGTTGAGATTGAATAAGAAAGCGCAGGGTCTCCTTTGAGGATGAAGACAGATGCATAGAGATAGAGACGGAGCTGAGGGAGATGAGAAAGAAGCTAGAACCTGAAGTGAGAGGCAGGACTGGACAGAGTCGGGGTATGAGGGGCTCAGTCAAAGGTGGGCTGCTGAGGCTGACTTGAGCCAGGGCTACACAGCCTTTCTGGGCTTCCCAGGTGGCTCAGCGGTAAAGAACCCGCCTGCCAGTGCAGAAGATGCAGGAAACGCGGTTCCATCCCTGGGTTGGGAAGATCCCCTAGAGGATGAAATGGCAACCCACTCCAGCATTCTTGCCCAGAGGATCCCATGGACAGAGGGGCCTGGCGGGCTATAGTCCATGGGGTCACAAACAGTGAAGTCCACTATGACTGAGCATGCACGCAACCCTTCTGCAAGATCAGAGGCCTGCAAAGAGTTAGAAGTGGAAAGAACAGGGTGTACTGGAATTATAAACCTCGCAAAGCGGCTGGAAGAATGATTATCCCCTGCGAGGTCAGCCTGGACCCAGCCCTGCCTGCATGTGTGTGTTAGTCATTCAGTTGTGTCCGACTCTTTGAGACCCCATGGACTGCCAGGCTCCTCTATTCATGGAATTCTCCAGGCAAGAATATTGGAGTGGGTTGCCATTTTCTTCTCCACCTGCCTACATGACGCCTGTTAAACTCACCTGGGACTCCACATCCCTTTCTGGGGTCACTAAGGCACTTCCAATGCTGACTTCCCACTTTTGAAATGCCAGCAAAGCAGGGAACTCTTGGGCAGCACAGTCAAAGGTGAGAGGGCTCTGGAACATTGGAGTCAAGGAGACAGGAGCTGAGTGGGGGAGACCTTCAATGCTTTCGAACCAAAGGGGAGGGGAAAAATAAGGCCTCAGAAATAATACCCTGCCTTATTTTTCATGGCCCATTTTGCCCACTGAGATCATATTTCACCTCTGAAGGGAGATTTCTATCAAAGATTACTAGGATCATGTCAAAAAGACTCAGGAGCAAACCTGAATAGATTCCCAGTGGCCAAAGGATGGAATAATTTGAGCAGCAAGAAGGGTAAGAACTGCGAAAGACTGAAAGATGAATATGGTTAAATTCATGAGTTCATTCATGAGTAATGACCAAGAAATTGCTCACCTGTGGACGACGCTAGAGCATCACTTGGTTATTTTGAAAACTTGTTAGTAAAGGGAAAAGTCAAGCATCTGTCTGCCTCCATGATGCCACTGAAGAGGAGTTTTTTTTTGGGGGGACTATTCCAGCTAATAAATGAAGACAGAATTGTAGAATTGGAGTATCACCATGAAGGAATGGATCCAGGCATTGAGTTTTAACAACTAACACCATACATCACACACATTACAAGAGACAATCAGACATTCTCTATGTCCTGTTAGAAGAAGGCACCACCACCTATGATGTGTTCTGCCCCTCCAAAATCGAACCAAGGACTATGATCAAGCCTCAAGATGCCACTACCAGTTACAGGAAATACAGAGGAGAGAGGAACGCATTGAATATCAGGGGCTACCATCAACAAAAGCTGGACTGTGGGAAACACCTCAGGGCAAACCACCTGGATTCTTCCACAAATCTTCCTCCAGGGAAAACACAGAGATGGAGAAAGAACCCATAGATTCAAAGACAAAGATATTGTCCATTACAATTTACAGACCTTATTTGGATCCTGGTTCAATCAAATAAACTTTTAAAAATTGATTTCTTGGATTTATGAGACAATCCGGATTATGACCACTGGCTGGCTATTTGATCATATTAAGGAATTATTTTATTTTAGACGTGATAATGTATTGTGGTTGTATATTTTTGAGTCCTTAAAGAGACAGTACAGCAACATTAATGAGATAAATTATGTGAGGTCTGGAATTGGCTTCAAAATAAAAAGGGAAAGGAGAAAGTATGGGGGAGGGGCGGTAGATGAAACAAGCATGGCCATGAGTTGATCATTGTTGAGGCTGGTAGAATGTTTTGTCTATGCTTGAGTCTCTTTGAAATTTTCCACAATAAAAAGTGTTGTGTTTTTAAAAGTCAGTGTGATGAGTCAAAAATTTTCCTCCTTTGAAAAAAAAATGAGGGTTGTGAGTACACAGTCTAGGAAGTCCCTCCCAGGTCACACTCCCTGTCTAATTTAAAATAACCTTTTATTTTTACAAAGCAATATATATGCATTGTAGAAAGTTACCAAATACTGAAAAGAAAAAATAAACACCGTATTTCCATCACCCAGAGGTTACCATTTCACAGCTTCCTGTGTAACATTGCAGAACTTTTCCTATGCATATATGTTTTTTAACAAAACGAGATTATCTTGCACCTGATGTTTTGAAAGCTGCCATTCTCTGTTAATGGTCTCTACTTCCTCATGTCAATAGGTTTTATCTTATCTAATATCCAGGCTATATGTATATTTCCCTAATTGTACCCCAAAGTGTTCTGGTGTCTTAGCATGGGCTGCCATAACAAAACACCATAGACTGGATAGCTTAGGCAACAGATGTGTATGGAGGCTGGGAAGTCCAAGATGAAGGTGCTGGCCGAGTCCATTCCTGGTGAGAGGCCTCTTACTGGCCTGCAGCCAGCTAGTCATCTTCTTACTGTCTCTTCACATGATGGAGAGCGAGCGGTTCTGGTCTTTTTTTCAGTTCAGCTCAGTTCAGTTGCTCAGTCGTGTGCGACTCTTTGCAACCCCATGGACTGCAGCACACACCAGGCCTCCCTGCCCATCACCAGCTTCCGGAGTTTACTCAAACTCATGTCCATTGAGTCAGTGGTACTATCCAACCATCTCATCCTCTGTCGTCCCCTTCTCCTCCTGCCTTCAGTCTTTTCCAGCATCAGGGTCATTTCTAAGGAGTCAGTTAGTTCTTTGCATCAGGTGGCCAAAGTATTGGAGTTTCAGCTTCAGCATCAGTCCTTCCAACGAATATTCAGGACTGATTTCCTTTAGGACCAGCTGGTTGGATCTCCTTGCTGTCCAAAGGACTCTCACAATAACTCACACTCCCTAATGCCTGGTTTTTCCCTCAAGGGGCCTCTACCGTTTTAGGCACAAAGAGTTAAGAGCCTCTTGCTAGTCATACTCAGGTGCCCCAATAGATGCACCTTCAGAGGGGCAGCCCATCCAGAGGGTCTAGCTTCCACTGTTCCTCTGCCATCTCTGAATTGCCCTCAGGATGAAGTGAGGAGCCTGTTGCCTGGGGACTCATCCAGGCCACCCACTGGCCTCTGCCACCACCCCAGGGCAGTCTTTTGCCACCAAAAATGGCTGGCAGCCAGAAATAGCAGGCTGGAGGCACCAGAGATGGTGTCACCACCATTTCAAAAATTTCCACTGACCAAGTGGTGACCTTATGCTGATTGTGTTTGACATTCCTGCCTTAAAGCCCAGGGATGGGTGGAATGGCGAGATGTACACATTCCAGAGATTTCAGAGTCATGAGGGAGACTTTCCGGGAAAATTAGAAACAGAGGGAAAATTTTAAATATACATATATTACTTATTTCACTGCCCACTCAGATCTGAAATCACTTGGCTCATTTAATAACCAAAAAATGCATCCTTGCATTTGGGTCATAAAATTGTCATGGTTGGTCTTCTTAGAGATAAGGAAATCTGAAAACTGGAGGATGCCGCCCTGCTTTATTTTGAGGTGGGGGCTGGGTGAGTGGTAAGGTTTGTGGGGGAAAGTTCTCCTCTCCTTCGTTTTTCTTCTTTTTCCACCTAGCTCAGTTGGTAAAGAATCTACCTGCAATGTGGAAGACTTGGGTTTGATCCCTGGGTTGGGAAGATCCCCTGGAGAAGGGAAAGGCTATTCACTCCAGTATTCTGGCCTAAAGAATTCCATAGACTGTATAGTCCATGGGGTTGCAAAGAGTCAGACACGTCTGAGCGACTTTCACTTTTCCCACCTAGCAGGTCCCAAGACAAGAGAAACAAGACAGCTCCTAGTAGGAACTTTGTACCGAGGCAAAGCCATACACCCGGAGTGGGAAGGAAAGTCAACTTCTAGAATTCCCTTCTGGGGTCAGTGTGGGGATTATCTACCTCCTTCCCAAGAAAACAGTAGAAGGCTGCCCACCCAACCTTGCCGCCCTCAATCACTGCTTCGAAAGAGGCCTGCCCCAAGCCCACCCTTCCAGTGATGGATGGAAGATTTGCCTTCCGTTGCCATTCTGAAGTGGGGGACAGGGGGCTCTTTGGGAGAAGGGGCATTGCCCCGTCCACCAGCAGACCATGGCTCTTTACACTGTGGAAGGGGCGACCACTTGGGCTCTGCAGTGTGTGCAGTGGAGGAGGGTTCAAGGGGACAGCAGAGGGGACAGCCGTCGCTCCTGGAGGTGCAGATGAAGAAACGGCATCGAACCACCAGATCAGTGCAGGGAGAAGATGGATAGGGCGCAGCAGTAGATGCATCCTGCCAAGGAGGAAACTCTATCCCTCCCAGGAGAGCAAGTGTGAAGAGCTCAGGGGGCCAGAAAGTGACCTAGGGATGCCCGCACCTGCGATGGGCCCAGTGGACGCCATGTTGTAGCCCACGGGGAGACTCCACCACCAAGTGATGTGCTAACCGCATGGCTCTCATCTGGGCGATTTAGCCCCCCAAGGGGTATCTGTGACTGTTTGTCACAACTGAGAATGGAATTGCTCCCGGCATCTGGCAGGTAGAGGCCAGAGTGGCTGCCTAAGGATTCTACAAGGCACAGGACAGCTCCCCCACCAGCACCTGGTCTGCAAGAAGTCTCTGGTCTAAAATGTCAACAGCACTCCAAAGTCTTGAGTCTTGCAGTTGAGCAGCCCTGAGTTAGGGTATCTTAACCTTTAGAATATGGTACCTTGAGACTCCTATAGTATAACCTAACAGCTTTATTTCATCCACGAGTTTTTGTATTTTTTTGAGTGTGACAGTAAGACTTCTTATTTCTAACTCAGACTGGGTGGGGGTGGGGAATTACAAAAATCTTCCTTCAGTTCTAACCTTTATCACTTGCTAACATTTTAAGTTTATATTCTGTCCTGTTAACAACTAGTTATTGACCCCTGAGGCATGCACAATGAAAGCTCTGAAATCACATTTCTATTTTTTTAGATCTTGTTGTTGTTGTTCAGTCATTAAGTTGTGTCCAACTTTTTGCAACCCCATGGACTATAGCCCACCAGGCTCCTGTGTCCATGGGGTTTTCCAGGCAAGAATACTGGAGTGGGTTGCCATTTCCTTCTGCAGGGGACCTTCCCGGACCAGGGACTGAACCTGTGTCTCCTGCGTTGGCAGGTGGATTCCTTACCACTGGGCCACCAGGGAAGCCCTTAGACCAGTTTCATGGACATGTAATTTACATATAACAAAACATACCCATTTCAAGTCTACAGTTTGACGAGTTTGGATAACTCTATATGCCTGCATCCAAAAGTTAAGGGAAAAAAAATACAACACTAGGGGACGGGGGTGGGAGGGAGACACGAAAGGGAGGAGATATATGTATTCTCATAGCTGATTCATGTTGTTGTACAGCAGAAAACAGCACAACATTGTAAAGAAACTATCCTCCAATTAAAAATAAGTTTAGAAAACCCCAAAAAGCTATGCTTAGATTTATGGAGTAAAGATTAGAAACGTAGACTTTGAAGTCGATCAGACCTCGGTTCGGAGAAGGCAATGGCACCCCACTCTAGTACTCTTGCCTGGAAAATCCCATGGACAGAAGCCTGGTAGGCTACAGTCCATGGGGTCGCTAAGAGTCGGACACGACTGAGCGACTTCACTTTCAATTTTCACTTTTCACTTTCATGCATTGGAGAAGGAAATGGCAACCCACTCCAGTGTTCTTGCCTGGAGAATCCCAGGGACAGGGGAGCCTGGCGGGCTGCCGTCTAGGGGGCCGCAAAGAGTTGGACACGACTGAAGCGACTTAGCAGCAGCAGCAGACCTCGGTTCAAATCCCAGCTCTGTCATCCACTAAGCCTGTTTTCTCTTCAGTAAAATTGGATTAATGGTATCCACCAAAGGGGTTATCCTGAGGATTAAACTGACACACTTGAAGCATTTAGCTCAGAGCCTGCCTGGCTCATAGTGAAGTGCTTCAGCAGTGGTCATAATTATCATGATCATTTGCATTCTCAGCGTTTCATGATATACTTGGCTAATTAGACTCCTTTTTTTTCTGCACTTATGTGTCCTTCCAGAATGATCATACCTTTTTGAAGGTTATAATAATCATATACGCACATGTGGTTCCCAGACTAGTATTTCCAACCTCTCTCCTGGCTCCAGAAGAACAGGTCAGTTTCCTGCACTTGTTATCCTCCCCGCAAACCACCTGCCATGTTTAAGGCTGCCCGGCTTCACGGCATCACGTCCAGTCTGAGGAGGCAGAAATACCTGCATCCTTTCTCTCTCACACGTGCCCTTTATTCATAAGGATGTCTTTTTAACTACTTCAAAACAAACCCAAACAGCGGTTTTACTGAAATGGGAGGCTATTTCTTGCTCATACAAGCATCTAGACATAAGCAATTCAGAGCATATCTGGAGGCTCCAGGGTATCAGGGGCCAGGTTCCTGCTCTTTCTACTTGGTTGCTCTGCATTCCAAGGCTGTTGCTTTTGCTCCCCGAGGTCTGAGTGGCTGACTACCAGGGCCACTTTTCTTGCAGCAGGACGGTGCTTGCTTGCAATTCAACAGGCACCGTGTTTAATCTGCATGCCACCTAAGCAGCTGTGGTTTTATTGGGCTGAACCATGTACAACTGCCATTTTTGTTGGTCAAATATGGTGCAATCTTGGGAATTTCATATAATTCAACCGTATACCAGCTCTACTTTACAGACTAGGACCCTGACACAGAGATAAGCAACCTGCCCAAAGTCACACAGCAAGTAAATGGCAGAGAAGGAATTCAGATCCAAAGCCTCCCTGGAAGCTGGGCTGGTGGCAGTTTCTTCAGTGAGGAAGGTTTGGTTCCTCCGTCCACCACATGCTTATAACCAAGTTGAAGAGCAACACATGAACACTGGAAAGCCAAACGGCCTCAAAAGTGAAACGGCAACCGCTCAACACAGCTATGTTAGAATGTCACCAGGCCATTTGTAATTTTCCCCCCAAATAAGTGGTAAAACAAGACTTTCTTTCTCTGGAAATTGAGGAGACAGAACAATGGCTCCAGAATGGTGTGGCCAAGAAGGCTCCTAAGAGGAAGAGTCTACAGCTGAGTCTTGAAAGCAGAGGGGTCAGTTTCATGGTGGTGGTGGAAGTGATGTTTAGTGGTAATAATCCAATTGCTGCTGCTAAGTTGCTTCATTAGTGTCCGACTCTGTGCGACTCCATAGACGGCAGCCCACCAGGCTCCTCTGTCCATGGGATTTTTCCAGGCAAGAATACTGGAGTGGGTTGCCATTGCCTCCTCCGAATAATCCAATTCTATGCCATTTAATCTAAATTTGAGATATTACTACAAAGACTTGGGTTTCTGTCCTTACTTGGGTGTGTGCGCATTGGGGTGTACACTCCAGCTG
The DNA here is from genome assembly GCF_001704415.2 of Capra hircus. Lineage (NCBI taxonomy): Eukaryota > Metazoa > Chordata > Mammalia > Artiodactyla > Bovidae > Capra > Capra hircus. The sequence continues at coordinate 36,926,924 of NC_030832.1, read as the reverse complement.
TGCTCTTGTGGGTTTCTTCCTGTTGGATCGCTTCACATGTCTGGCTTGCGTATGTGCATCCGGGTGTATTTTTCTGTGTCCCTGTCTTCCCGCGTCTTAGCATCCATTTCTCTCTCTCCCTCCCGTTCTTTCTTTCTCTATCACTCCCTCTCTCTCTCATCATCTATCTCTCCTCGTCTTTGCTCTATAATTGGTCCCATATAAATCCTAACTGTATCTTTTATTATGAGTTGCACACATTATATAGTTTGACATGCCCTGTCCCTAATTTAAAATGCAAAAGGACAAAATGTTCTATCGCCTCATCTAAATCTCTTTCATTGCTCCTGCTCCTGGCCTTCGATTTAATTAATGTTTTATTTTTATCAAGTTAGGCATAGACATCATTTTAAAAATCAAATACTTGAAGACTAATCCTGAAAGAAAAGCAATCCCACCTCATTACACTCTCGACCCGCATCTCAGATTCAGTCATTTTCAAGTCTTTTGGTTGACCCTTCTGGTATGTACCTCCTGTTCCTAAACAGAATGCTTGTGCCTCTTTTTCTTGATTTTGTTCAGTTTTAGGTACTAAAAACAGAAAATGAGAATTTAACTCTTAAGCCTCAATCCACACACACACAGACACCTCTTCCCTTTCCCCTATTCTCCCTAAAACAATTATATCCTAATGTTTGGTCAGAGCAGAATTCAGTGTTTATAACATTGTGATAATGGCTCAGTTATGTCTGACTCTTTGTGACCCATGGACTATAGCCGCTCAGGCTCCAGGCAAGAATACTGGAGGGGGTTACCATTCCCTTCTCCAGGGGATCTTCCTGATCCAGGGATCAAGCCTGGGTTTCCTGCATTGTAGGCTGATTCTTTACTGTCTGAGCCACTTGGGAAGCCCCGTTTATAACATTATTATTATACCAATATTATTTACAGCTGAGCCCATTGATAAGACTATGATTATATTTTCTTTCTTGGAGTTAATTGTCAAATTAACAAGGTTTTGTTTGTCTAGTTTTCCAGCTACCAATCACAAAATCAATCCCCAAAGATAATGGATCAGCCTAATCGAATTGGGGCCATCTGTCCTGTAGCCTGTCAGGCACACTCTAGGTGGCTTGCTGTAGGCGGGACACAGCTTCTTCTGGGACACCTTTCACCTCTCCCCTCCTCCTGTCCCTGAGTCCTGTGTTTCCTCTCCCTTGGATTATTTCCTCCTTTTATTGGAGCCTCTCCTCCAACAGCTTCCTGGGAAAGTGTGCCAGGAAGATAATTTTTCTGCAGCTTCACATACCTGAGGGCTTCCCAGGTGGCACAGTGGTAAAGAATCTGCCTGCCAATGTAGGAGGTACAAGAGACTCGGGTTCGATCCCTGAGTTGGGAAGATCCCCTGGAGAAGGAAATGACAACCCACTCCAGTATTCTTGCCTGGAGAATTCCATGGACAGAAGAGCCTGGTGGTTTATAGTCCATGGGGTCACAGAATCAGACATGACTGAGCACACACACTTCAGCAACTCTGCATACCTGAAAATGTCTTTTACCCTAACAGGACTGATGGTTTGGCAAAGTACAGAATTCTAGATTTGCAACCATCTTTTCTCAGACTTTAAAAAAATTTCACAATGAGTCTTTTTAAATAATAGCTTTTCAATAAGATGTATTAATATCATGCTTTTCCATGGAAAGACTGCTTTTTTAAAAATTGTGTTGTAACTGACACACAACATTGCATTAGTTTTAGGTGTACAACATAATGATTTGATGCAAGCATATCTCCTCCAAATTTTGAAATTATTGCTTTATTATTGTCTTCTAGTTTTCAGTAATGTTGTTGAAAAGTCTGAAGTCATTCTGATTTCCTTTTCTTTCTATAAACTTGCAGGATCTTAGCTTTGGCTTCTGCATTCTAAAATTTCAAGACTGTTTTCATATGAGTTCATTTTAATTCAGTGTATCAAATCACACTTGGGGTGTTCCTACTTAGAAATTTAGTTTCTTCAATCCTGTCAATTTTTCTAGAGGTTTATTTTCACACTTTCTTCCTGTCTAATTTTTTGATGTTGGATCAGTCTCCTAAATGGATCCTTGAATTTACTTATCGTGTGTGTGTCTTTCTTATTCATAGGGCTTCCCTGTGGCTCAGCTGGTAAAGAATCCTCCTGCAATGTGGGAGACCTGGGTTCGATCCCTGGGTTGGGACAATCCCCTGGAGAAGGGAAAGGCTACCCACTCCAGTATTCTTGGGCTTCCATTGTGGCTCAGCTGGTAAAGAATCCACCTGCAATGTGGGAGACCTGGGTTCGATCCCTGGGTTGGGACAATCCCCTGGAGAAGGGAAAGGCTACCCACTCCAGTATTCTTGGGCTTCCATTGTGGCTCAGCTGGTAAAGAATCCACCTGCAATGTGGGAGACCTGGGTTCGATCCCTGGGTTGGGACAATCCCCTGGAGAAGGGAAAGGCTACCCACTCCAGTATTCTTGGGCTTCCCTTGTGGCTCAGCTGGTAAAGAATCCACCTGCAATGTGGGAGACCTGGGTTCGATCCCTGGGTTGGGAAGATCCCCTGGAGCAGGGAAAGGCTACCCACTCGTTTTCTGGCCTGGAGAATTCCATGGACTGTATAGTCCATGGAGTTGCAAAGGGTGGGACAAGACTGAGCAACTTTCACTTTGCTTGTCATTTGTTCTACAGATTTTTTTCCACCTACTTTCCAACATTTCTGCTGAATTTTTCATTTTCAATACCATAGTTTTAATTTTTAAGAGCCCCAAAAAGGGGGTTCTCTGAATGTTCTTTTTACATGGTCTTTTGTATTTATTTCAAGGACGAAATATCAATCTTGTTTATCCAACAACTAACAATATTAATTTTTTTCTCTAAGATTTTCTTCTGCTTCTACCCCTCCCAAAGTCTTTTTTTTTTTTTTCTCTTTGTTGCTTTGGATCCTGTCTCTTATGGTCAAAGGTTGGTATGACCTTTTAGGTCTCTGTTTATATGTCAGTATCCAAAGATCTTTCTCTTAAGCCAGTCAGTTAATCCAGAAAAAAAAGAAAGTGAAAATGTTAGTCACTCAAGTCCTGTTGGAGGCTCCTCTGTCCATGAAATTCTCCAACTAAGAATATTAGAGTGGGTAGCCATTCCCTTCCCCAGGGGATCTTCCTGACCCAGGAAGCGAACTCAGGTCTCCTGCATTGCAGGCAAATTTTTGTTTAGCCATCTGAGCCACCAGGAAAGCCCTGGAATCCAGAGAGGACTCCATGAATCATCAGAGAGGGTGTGGGTGTCACAGTCTTAGCTTCCAACACTAAAAAAGGCAAATGAAGGGAGAGGGCCGCCTGGAGGTCTTCCCTGCCCTGTTAAACCCCCTACCCTCAGCTGTGTTACACCCTCTGGCTCAGACTTCCTCTTGCTATACCTCTCCAGACAGTCAGCATCACATCTTCAGCCTGGATTGCTGGAAGGACAGTCATCTTGCTCAGGATGAGGAAGGGGAACTAAGAATCTGTTTCTTTATCAACTTTAACTGTGGTAAAATACCCTTAACATAAAATGCATCATCTTAACCAGCATACAGTTCACTAGTGTCAGATCCATTCACACTATTGTGCAGCCCATCTCCAGAACCCTTCATCTTGCAAAACTCACACTCTGCCCCTGTTAAACTCCCGATTCCTCCTCCCCCCAGCCCCTGCCAACCACCATCCTACTTCCCATCTCCATTTGAGACTTTGAAGTACCTCAGTGAAGTGGAATCACACAGTATCTGCCCTTTTGTGGCTGGTATATTTCCCTTAACATAATGCCCTCAAGATATGTCCATGTTGTAGCAGGTGTCATAATTTCCTTCCTTTTTAAGGCTGAAAATATTCCATTGCATATAAGTACCATATTTTGTTTATGCATTATCTGCCAATGGATATTTGGGTTGCTTCCACCTTTTGGTGGAATAATACTGCTAATACTTGTGAATAACACTGCTATGAACATGGGTGTACAAAATTTTTCATAAACTGTTGCCTGATCTCTTTGTTCAACCCCATTTCACTGCCTACCATTTTCGGGGATACCTGGTCTCTCTAACATCTGAGCCTTTCTGGGATCTGTGGCACCAGCCAGCTTTCTACTGAGATCCCCCACTGCTAGCTTAAGTCTTAGCTGTCTTTGGTCTGCTATGAGGCACTTGCCATGGTCCATCAGCTTTTCAACTTCAAAACATTTTGTTATCATTTTTCTCCTTTTCCTCCTCTCTATCCACGAGGGTTTATATCTTAAAAGAAAAACTTAAACTATCATTTCAGTGGTGTTTCAGGAAGGAGAAGAGGTAAATGTCAATGTACCTTCATACTTAGTCTCTAAATTGTGGTCCTTCTGACTGATATTATTTCTGATTATTTTCCCCCTTGTGGGTAAGTGACTTTCAATTTTTTAAAAAAGAAGTGTTATTTCCTCAGTGTAAAAATATACGTGATTATGAAAAACAGTAACAGTTCCTCAAAAAGTTCAACTAAGTTACCAAATGACCTAGCAATTCCATTCCCAGGCATATGCTGAAGAGAATTATAGATGTATGTCCAGGGAATCCCCTGGTGGTTCAGTGGTTAAGGCTCTGTGCTTTCACTTCGGAGGGCCAGGGTTCGATCCCTGGTTGGGGAACAAGGTTCCCACAATCCAATAAAAAATAAAAATAAATAAACATATGTCCACGCCAAAACAAATATAATATGAATGTTCATCGCAGCATTATTCATAATAGCTAAAAAGTATCAACTATTCAGATGTTCATTAGCAGACGAGTGGATATACAGAATGTGATTTAGTGAAATGGTATTCAGCCGTAAAAATGAACTACTGACACTTATAACAAGGATGAACCCTGAAAGCATGGTGCCAAGTGAAAGAAGCCAGACACCCAAAGGTTACATGTTGTACGAATCCATTTATGCAATCATGCTAGGAACCAACGACCTGTACACTTCAAGATGGTGAATTTTGTGGTATAGGAATTACACCTCAATTTCTTTTTTGGCCACGATGCAAGGCTGGTGGGATCTTAGTGCCCAGATCAGGGATTGAACCTGGGTCCGCCACAGTGAGAGCTCAGAGTCTTAACCACTGGACCACCGGGAAACTCCCTCATTTTTTAAAATGTATGTGGGTGAGAGGAAGCGCAAAAATGCCACACAGCATGTGGGATCTTGGTTCCCCCGCCAGTGGTCAAACCCATGGGGTGGAAGCACAGAGTCCTAACCGCTTACCAGGGAAAAAACAATTTTAACGTAAGAGACATAAAAATGCGATAGTATATTAATTTCTTTTTTTTTTTTTTTTGTCATGGACCATGGAGAGGTGGAATGTGAAGATCAAGATCTACCTCATGGGCTAAACCTCTGACGCTCACATAATATTTAACCATCAAACAGCTGGGATTGGCCATGATGCTGAGAAAGAAAAAAAACTCTGGTGGTAGCAGAGGACCACAGCAGCAAGGTCACAACCAGGCTTCTCCGCTGGCTCAGCGGTAAAGGAGCTGCCGGCCAACGCAGGAGATACAGGTTCCATCCCTGGGTCAGGAATATCCCCTGGAGGAGGAAATGGAAACCTGCTCCAGTGATCTTGCCTGAAAAAAGTCCCCGGGAAGATCCCACATGCTGTGGAGCAAGTGAGCCCGTGCGCGACAACTACTGAGCCAGTGCTCCAGAGCCAGGGAGCCAAAACTGCTGAGCCCGCGTTCCCCAACTATTGCAGACCACACGCCCTAGGGCCTGTGCCCTGCAACAAGCGGAGCCACTGCAACGAGAAGCCGGCACACCGCAACCAGAAGAGCAGCCCCCACTCGCCACAACTAGAGAAAAGCCCACACTGCAACAAAGACCCAGTATGGTCATAAATAAATAGATTTTTTTAAAAATCACAACCAGCATTCGAGTCTCAACTCTGTCCCTTGTGTCTTTTGTTCTTATCTGTAAAGTGAGAAGTTTGGATTAAATTCTGAACCCTTCTCAGATAAGATTTAGCAGTTCTGGGTTGAGGCCCAGAAATCTGATTTTTTTTTAAGTTCCCACATGTTTCTCTTGCCTATCTATGTTCAGAAACCACTTTTGAGAAAAAGGAGTATTCCAATGGTTAAAAAAAAAAATTATGTCAGAACTTCCCTGGCAGTTCAATGGTTAAGACTCCAAGTTGCCAATGCAGGGGCACAGGTTCAACCCTTAGTCAGGGAACTAACATCCCATATTCCCCATGGTGCAACCAAAAGGTAAAATAAATTTTTAAAAAGAAGATAAAAAAATCATATCAAACTGTGTGTATTCTGAGACTCTTGAACTTCAAAAATTCTTTTTATGAAGGTCAATGGATTAAAAAGTCAGACCCCCCCCCCCACTGAATGCTAAGTATATTTGCCAATAAGAAACATGTAACAAATATAGTTATTCTAGAGCAGAGCTGGTATCAAGTCCATCTGTCTAGGACCCTATTTGGAAGGGTAAGTTATATATGCAGCTCATTCCCACACTCCATGCTCTTTAAAGCCTCAGTGGCCTTTACCTGTCCTGTCCCCATGCCTGGAATACTCTTCCAATCATCTTAGACAATTCTTATGCACCCTCCAAGACCCAGTAAATTTCCTTTCCTTCAGAAAGCCTCTTTGACCTCTCTCGCTGAGCTAATGCCCCATTCTCTGTGTTCTCTTAATGCTCTAGGTTCATCGGCCATCACGGCACAAGCTCTAACAAATTACCTCAAAACATAGTGGCTTGAAACAATGATAATATTATCTCCCAGGTCTGCGGGTCAGGAACTGAGGACATGAATTGTCTCTGCTCCACGATGTTTGGGGCCTCAGCTGGAAGACTGGAAGCTTGGAGGGCTGAAGCCACTTGCTGGCTGGACTGAGGCTGGAGGATTCCTTTTCCAGGTGGGTCATGCCCATGGCCGGAGAAGGCAATGGCACCCCACTCCAGTGCTCTTGCCTGGAAAATCCCATGGACGGAAGAGCCTGGTAGGCTGTAGTCCATGAGGTCGCTAAGAGTCGGACACGACTGAGCTACTTCACTTTCACTTTTCACTTTCATGCACTGAAGAAGGAAATGGCAACCCACTCCAGTGTTCTTGCCTGGAGAATCCCAGGGATGGGGGAGCCTGGTAGGCTGCTGTCTATGGGGTCGCACAGAGTCAGACACAACTGAAGCGACTTAGCAGCAGCAGCAGCAGCATGCCCATGGCAGACGAGTTGGTGCTGGCTCTTGGCAGAGGTCTCATATCCTCCCCGTGTGGGCCTCTTGGCAGGCTGTTTGGGTGGCCCCAGGATAGGGCAGCTGGCATCCCCCAGCATGGGCGGTCCAAAAGACAGCAAGGTGAAAACGGAGAGTTCTTTATGACCCAGCCTCAGAGGTCACACACTAGCGCTCCATCACATTCTATTTGTCAGAAGTAAGTCCTTAAGTCTAGCAAACATTAAAGGCGAGGGGAATTAGATTTTGTTTTTTGGAGGAAGGAGAATCATAGAATATGTGGACATATTTTAGGACCACCACAACCACTGTGCATTACATAATAATTACATGTTTTGCTGTAGACACCCCCATAACAGGCTCTGACACAGGGCCTGGCACCAACGCAGCACTCAAAAGATATTTAGCAATTGCTTGGATATCAGAGAATTTAATCCCCCGGACGACGGAGCAGTTGGACCTTATCTGGCTTCTGAGAATGGGCTCAACAAACTTGGATGCAATGGTCCAGGCTGTCTGATCTCCTGCAAAGGCCCTCAACACTCTCCTAGCAAATCCCTCAGGCTTGGTTAGGACATTTCAAGGTTTAGGGTGGGACAGTATTACAATAGGGCTTCCCAGCTGGCGCAGTGGTAAAGAATCCACTTACCAATGCAGGAGACACAGGAGACGCAGGTCCAATCTCTTGGTCTGGAAGATCTTCTGGAGAAGGGAATAGCTATCCACTCCAGTATTCCTGCCTGGAGAATTCCATGGACAGAGAAGCCTGGCGCCCTACAGTCCATGGGGTCACAAAGAGCTGAACACAAGTGAGCAGCTGAGCGCATGTGTGCGCACACATACACACACAGCTGCTGCTGCTGCTAAGTCGCTTCAGTCGTGTCCAACTCTGTGCGACCCCATAGACGGCAGCCCACCAGGCTCCCCTGTCCCTGGGATTCTCCAGGCAAGAACACTGGAGTGGGTTGCCATTTCCTTCTCCAACGCATGAAAGTGAAAAGTGAAAGTGAAGTTGCTCAGTCGTATCAGACTCTTAGCGACCCCATGGACTGCAGCCTACCAGGCCCCTCCGTCCATGGGATTTTCTATGCAAGAGTACTTGAGTGGGGTGCCATTGCCTTCACACGCACACCAGTACAATGCTATAGAGCTTAAAATACAGCACACATGTTCCAGAGACACAGTAAACTCAACACGCCCAAACCATATGCCTGTCTCTTTCCTAAACCTGCAGCTCCCCTGGTATCATCATTCCAGTGAAGGACATCAGAAACCCAGGCACCATCCCGCATTCCCACCTCTGCTTCCCGCCCTCCTCAGACCACTCAGACACTAAGTCTTATAATGAGGGGCAGGGACCCAGGGGGAAACACCCAATTAGTATAGGGTGGGTATTTGGATCCATATGAACACTGAGTACTGTCTATGGACTGGATAAATGATATGTCTCATTTACACAGTTTCAATAACATGTTAATAACATGCTAAAGTACAAATTCACCTTAGAGTATTCCTGAATTCAGGATATTTTTGGTAATATCAACAGTCTTCTTCATGGGGACCTGTGAAAACTCTTGGTGTTAAGGAGAGATCCCTAAAATCAGCTCCCCCAATACATTTGCACCTGTGAAAAATGTAAACAAATTATGAAATAGTCATACAATGGAATACTAGATAGCCATGAATAGCAATTAAGAGGTACCTTAAGAACTGATATGGAATGATTTCCAAGATATACTGTTAACTGCAAAAGGCAAGTTGCGAAAGCAGTGGGCCACAAGTCAGACCTAGGCCCGCAACGGCCCTGGGAACACTGGAGCACTTGGTTCCCCCAGAGAAGAAAGCTGGAGACCAAGCTGGAGACCAGAGTCTGAAAATGAGGGTTGGGAAGAGATGCTTTTTGCAATATAGCCTCAGCACCTTTTGTATTTTAAATGGTGTGATTGCACTGCCTATTTTTCGAAACCGAACTGAATTGAAATTTTAAGAAGGGAGAGTCATCCAAATAGTTGGCATCGATGATTTTAGATTCTATTTCTTTAACGTCACAGGCATCCAAACTTCTCTCATAAAACTCTTGAGCGGCTCCTCACTATTTTTTGCATCAAATTCATCAACAAGACAGGGCATTCACAGCCCTTGTGATCTGGCCCTTTACAGCTCTCAGCTCTCTCTCTCTGACTCCTCTCCCAAAATCTCCGGTCTAGAACTGTGAGAAATAAATGTCTGTTGTTCATAAGCCTCCCAAGTCCCAGATATGCTGTTATATTAATAACAGCATGAACAGACCAGGCCACCTCCCATTCAATCCATCTTCTAAACAGCCACCATAGTTTCCGTCTCAAAACTCAGATCTAATTGTGTCATTTTCTTTCTCAAAATCTTGCAGAAAATCTGAAGCCAGTTTACCTGTGGTTCAAGGCTGCTGGCCTCCTTCCAACTCTCCGACAGGATGGGTTTCTCATACCTCCAGCCGTTGTCACGCTTCTGGGGAGCCCCCTTCCTCCCCTAACCTCAGTGGCTCATCTCCACCCACATTCCAGGGTCCAACTCATGTGTTACCTCTCCTAGGAAGTACTTCCTGCCCCCTCTCTGAGGTGAGTTAGACAACTCTTCTCCTTCTTTCAGCCTTCTGTAAAGACTTACTGTCACCAGTAAACTAGGACCCCTACCAGATGCTGTGGGTGCAGAAGTTAAAAACACAGCCCTTACAGAGATTATCCCACCAAGTTACGTAAGTCAGAAAGAGAAAGACCAGTATCATATGATATATCACTTACATGCGGAATCTAAAATGTGGTACCAATGAACCTATCTACAAAACAGAAACAGACTCACACAGAGATCAGACTTGTGGCTGTCAAGAGGGAGGGAGAGGGATGGATGGGGTAGATACAAACAACTACGTTTAGAATGGATAAACAAGGTGCTACTGTATAGCACAGGGAACTATACCCAATCTCTTGGGATAAACCATCGTGGAAAAAAAAGAATACATAAAGGAAGAATGCATATAGGTGTAAAACTGAGTCACTTTCTGCACAGCACTGTAAATCAACTATTCTTCAATAGAACAAAACATAGCCCTTACTCTTAAGAAAACAGCAAGTCAGTGACAAGGTATCCGTTAGCATTACATCAGCGCCTCCTCAGTGAGTTCTCAGTCCTTGGACTGGGAAGTCAACTCGAGGGTGGAATTTTCAATCTTTCAACCAACTGAACAGTTTCTGCCCTCCTTCCCTGTCCTCCCAGGACACGGTGTACACAGCCAGAGTCTTATCGCCTGGTAATAGAGAGCTCAATTGTCTCATTTATCTCCTCTACCAGATGGTGTGCTCCAAGAGTGGGGAGTAAAATGAAAAAAATTTTAAAAGAAAGGTGACAAGAAGGTGGTGGAATTACAATCAGGCCTTGAGGAATGGGAAAAAAATTCAACCCTTGTTGTAGATGTGGAGGCAGAAGAACATTCCTACTTGAGGGAACAGGGTGAGCGAAGGAGGGAAGTGGAGCAACATCAGAGAAGTCACATGGTTCCCTGCGGTTCTAATGAAAGATGTGCGTGTGTATGTGTGCGCGTGTGCATGAGCACTTGTGCACAGTGGGGGAGGGGAGGTTGTGGGAGAGCTGTGTGAGATCAACTGGGTATAGATTACTTGAAATATTTTGAGAAAGTGATACAATTAGAGCTGAGTTTTAGGAAAGAAACCTGGTTTAGAAGATGTACTGGGGGGGGAGGATGTTTTAGTCTGTCTCTTTTAACAGAATCCCATAGACGAGGGGAGCTTATAGACTACAGACGTTTACCCACCACACTTCAGGAGACTGGGAACCCAAGGTCAAGGGCTGGCAGATTCAGTGTCAGGTGAGGGTCTGCTTCCCGACTGGCAGACTGCTGTCTTCTCACTGCGTCCTCACCGAAGGGGCAGGGAGCTCTCCGGGGTCACGTGCGCTCTCTCTCTTTTCTTAAAAGATTTATTTATTTATCTCATTTTTTGGCTGTGGTGGGGTCTTCGTTGCTGCACTCGGGCTTTCTCGAGTTGTAAGCGGGAGCTACTCCTTGTGGTGTGCAGGCTTCTCGTTGTGGTGGCTTCACTGGTTACGGAGCACAGGCTCTAGGCACATGGGCTTGGTAGTTACGGTGCATGGACTTGGTTGCACCAAGGCACGTGGGATCTTCCTAGGCCAGGGATTGAACCAGTGTCTGTTGCATTGCAAGGCGGATTCTTCACCCCTGAACCACTAGGGAAGCCTTCTCCTTATGTATATATATATATATACATATATATATAATTCTCAACTTTTAAGTTGTGCCTTTTAAAAATATTTTTATTTATTTATTTGGCCGTGCTGGGTCTTAACTGCAGCATGCAAACTCTTAGTTGTGGCATGTGGGATCTAGTTCCCTGACCAGGGATCAAACTTGGGCCCCCTGCATTGGGAGTGCAGTCTTAGCCACTGGACCCCCGGGAAGTCCCTGGGGTCTCTCTTATAAAGGAAACTACCACATTCATGAGGGCTCTGCCAAAAGGGCCCACTTCCCAAAGGCCCCATCTCCAAGTCCCATCACACTGGGGTTTAGGATTTCAATGTATGAACATTGTGGGGACACAACATTCAGTCTGTTGCAGGGGAGAGAGAGGAGATAGCTCTGTTAGGAGCCAACAGGATATGGTAACTAATCGAATGTTGAAGGTGAGGAGATTCATATTGGACCTTTCCTTTTTCTTAGTCTCCAAATTCATCAAATCACCACGTGACTGTAGCATGTCCCTTGCCACTGCCTCAACTGTATAGTGAAAGCTATGGTTTTTTTCAGTAGTCATGTACATGTGTGAGAGCTGGATCAGAAAGAAGGCTGAGTGCCAAAGAACTGATGCTTTCAAATTCTGGTGTTGGAGAAGATTCTTGAGAGTCCCTTGGACTGCAAGAAGATCAAACCAGTCAACCCTAAAGGAAATCAACCCTGACTATTCACTGGCAGGACTGATGCTGAAGCTGAAGCTCCAGTACTTTGGCCACCTGATGTGAAGACCCAACTCACTGGAAAAGACTGTGATGCTGGGAAAGATTGAAGGCCAAAGGAGTAGGCAGCAGCAGAGGATGAGATGGTTAGATAGCATCACTGACTCAATTTGACATGAATTTGAGCAAACTCTGAGATAGTGAAGGACAAAGGAGCCCAGCGTGCTGCAGTCCATGGGGTCACAAAGAGTCTTACACAACTTAGCAACTGAACAACAAAGAGATCAGCCTTCCCCATCTCAGCCTCTTGTCTAGGGCAGGCTGTAAATCTTCATGATGCCTTCCAGTTACATTGTTACCAACTGCTAAAGGAAAGCAGCCTTGCTCTGTTTATTTTTGTAGGTATACATTTCAGTGGTTTTAAGTGTATTCAGGAACCATCACCACCGCCTGTTTTATAACATTTTTATAATCCCCCAAAGAGACCCATACCCTTTATCTGTCATTCCTCAGTGCCCTCATCCCCTCCCAGTCCTGCACAGCCACTAATTTACTTTCTCTCTCTGTTGACTTGTCTATTCTGACACATCGTATAAATGAGATCAGTCTTTTATGTGTCTGGATTTTTTCATTTAGAATCATGTTTCCAAGGGTTTCCATATATCAGTACTTCATTCCTTTTTACTGTCAAATAATATTTCACTGTATGGCTGTCCCCATTTTGTTATCCGTTCATCAGTTAACGGACATCTGGATTGTTTCCACTTTTTGATTATTAATGCATAAATCTGCTGCAAACATTCACGTACAAGGTTTTGTGTGAACATATGTTTTCAGTTCTCACTCGCATACACCTAAAAGTGGAATTGTTGAGTCCTAACTCTTTGACTAACCTCCAGACTCTTTCACAAAGCATTTTACACTACCATCAGCAGTGCACGAGAGTTCCAGTTTCTCTACATCCTCACCAATGCTGCTGCTGCTGCTTCTTCTTTTTTTTTTTTTTTTTTACTCTAGCCATCCTATTGGGTATAAAATGGTATCTCATTGATTTGCAGTTTTAAATTGCATTTCCCTAATGACTAATGATGTTGAGCATCTTTTCATGTGCTTATTGGCCATTTTTATATCTTCTCTGGAGAACTATCTTCAGATCCTTTGCCCATTTAAAAAATATTTACTTATTTGACTGTGGCACATGGGATCTTCGATCTTTGTTTTGGCATGCAGGATCATTGGTTTCGAAATGCAAACTCTCAGCTGGGGAATGTGGGATCTAGCTCCCTGACCAGGGGTTTAACCTCTGCATTGGGACTGCAGAGTCTTAGCCACCGGACCACCAGGGAAGTTCCCCTTCGCCCATTTTTAATGAGGTTATTTGTCTCATTAACATTGCATTGTAATAGTTCTTTATATGATCTAGATACAACTCTTTTATCCTTTGTAAAATACATGATTTGTAAAAATGTTCCCTCCTTCTAATCTGTGTGTTGTCTTTTTGCTTGTTGATGATGTCCTTTGAAACACAGACGTTTTTAATTCCGGTGAAGTCTAATTCATTTATTTTTTCTTTGGTTATTTATGCTTATGGTGTCATATCTAAGAAACCTTTGCCAAATACAAGGTCACAAAGATTTATGCCTATATTTTCTTCTAAGAGTTTTATAGCTTTGGCTTTTAAGTTTTGGTCTTTGGATCATTTTAAATTAATTTTTGGGTTCGGTATGAATTAGGAGTCCAACTTCATTCTTTTGCATGTAGTTATTCAGTTGTCCCATTAGCGTTTGTTGAAAACGCTATTCTTTCCCCATACAGTTTTCTTGGCCCCGTATGATTTACTTGTCAAAACCAATTTACCATAAATATAGCATTTGTGTCTGGACTTTTGATTCTATTTCATTGAACTATATGTCTAATTCTTATGTTAGTACTATATTGCATTGTTTTGGGTCTCTCAGTTCCTTGAATTTCCATATGAATTTTATTTCACTTATTTATTTATTTATGCCCGTGTCACATGGCACTCAAGATCTTAGTTTCCCGACCAGGGATAGAACTTGAAACCCCTGCACTGGAAGCTTGGAATTTTAATCACTGGACCACCAGGAAAGTCCCTCCATATGAATTTTTAGAATCAGATTGTCAAATTCTGCAACGAAGTCACCTGGAATTTTGATAGGGGTTGCATTGAATCTGAAGATCAATTTGGGTAGTATTGCCATCCTAATATTAAGTCTTCCATGGCTTTCTACTTAGTTCATTCTTTTAAAAATTTCTTTCAGCAATGTTTTGTAAGTTTCAGAGTATATGTTTTACATTTCTTTTTTAAAAACTTATCCTGAAATATTTTGTTATTTTTGATGCTGTTGCAAATGGAGTTATTTTCTTAATTTCACCTTCAGATTGTTCATTGCTAATGTATAGAAATACAATTGATTTCTGTTTGTTGGTCTTGTGTCTTGCAACATTGTCAAACTCATTTATTAGTTCTAATAGGTTTTTAATAGATTCTTAAGGACTGTTGATATGCAAGATCATGCCATCTGTGAAGAGAGATAGTTTTACTTCTTCCTTTCTGATCTAGATGACTTTTATTTCACTTTCTTGCCCAATAGCTCTGGATAGACCTCCAGTATAATGTTTAACAAAAGGGGATAAGACAGGCCATCTTTGTCTTGTTCCCAACATTAACAGGAAAGCATTCAGTCTGTTACTATTAGGCATGATCCTAGCTGTAAGGTTTTTGCAGATTTCCTTTATCAGATTGGAGAAGGTCCCTTCATTCCTAGTTTGTTTAGAGTTTTTATCATGAAAGAGTGTTGGATTTTATCAAATGCTTTCTCTTAATCTATTGAGATGATCATACAGTTTGGGGGTTTTATCCTACTGATACAGTGTATTATACTAATTGGTTTTTGGATGTTAAACTGATCCAGCATTCCACAGATAAATCCCACTTTGCCATGCTGTATAATCCTTTTTATATGTTTCTGGATTCAGTTTGCTCCTATTTTGTTGACGATTTTTGTGTCCATGTTCACATTGGTCTGTAGTTTTCTTTGATGTCTTCGCCTGGTCTTATTTATTTTAAATATCTATGTACTGACGACTGCACCAGGCCTCAAGTGCGGCATACAGGCTCGTTGCGGCACATCGGCTGCGTTCTAGCTGTGGCGTTCGAGCTCAGTAGTTGTTGCACGCAGGCTTAGTTGCCTCCTGGCATTTGGGATCTTAGTTCCCCAGCCAGGGATTGAACCCAAGTCCCCTGCATTGAAAGGTGGATTCCTAACCATTGGACTACCAGGGAAGTCCCTTTGCTGGCTTTAGTATCAGGGTAATACTGGTCTCATGGAATGAAAGTATCCCTCCTATTCTATTTTTTTGAAGAGCTTGTGAATAACTGGTATTGATCTTCTTTTCTGTATTGGTAGAATTCACCAGTGAGGACATACTGACCTGGGTTTCCTCTCTGTGTAGTTTGCTTTGTCTACTGAATGACAGAAAAGACAGTAACCTGTCCCCAGCCCAATCTCAGATTCTGAGTAGACTTCCAGTTCAAGACCATCTATATCCTGAGTATACCCATACACTCTTTTTTCCCTAAAAATCTCAAAGTTAGCCCTATTTCTTGCAAACAAAATATCAAACTACCCTAACAAACACAGAAGTTTATTTCTAGGAGTAGAGTCGCAAGCAACATAATCTCAGAAGAGGTATGGGCTCTTCTGTAGCAATACAGTGGAAAGAGAGACGGAGATGATTTCTACATCCTTATTTGGGAAGTTTGAAGTCCATGGATTAATAAAACGGTTCATGAAGTCTTGGTATGCTGATATTCTATCCATTAAAAGTAAAGAAAGCATTGATGACTTCTCTTGTGGTCCAGTAGTGAAGACTCCGAGCTCCTAATGCAGGGGGCCCAGGTTCCATCTCTGGTCAGGGAACTAGATCTCACACCCCACAACCAAAAGCTTCTACGTGCCACAGCAAAGACTGAAGATCCTGAGTGCTGCCAAGACTCAGTGCAAATAAAATTTTTTTTTAAAGATAGTAAAGCTTTGGTGGACTTTATTGCCATACCTTTAGAGCACTTTAAATCACCTAAAGTATTTTAAAAATTGTGGATGGGACATCCCTGGTGGTCCAATGGATAAGAATCCGCCTGCCAGTGCTAGGGACATGCATTTGATCCCTGGTCTTGGGAGACTGCAAATGCCACGGAGCAACTGAGCCCATGTACCACAACTACTAAGCCCGCGTTCTAGGGCCCGTGAGCCACAACTGCTGAACCCGGTGTGCCTAGAACCTGTGCTCCAAAATAAGAGAGGCCGCAGCAATGAGAAGCCCCCACACTGCAAGAAGAGTAATCCCCACTCCACACAACTAGAGAAAGACCCAGTGTGACCAAAAACTAAGAAAGAAAAAGCATGGGTTGCATCCATAGATTTTCTGATTTCATTGTTCTGGGGGCAGGACCAGGGCATCAGGTTTTTTCAAATCTCCCCAGCTGATCCTAAAGTACACTGAAGTTTGAGAACCACTGCTTGAGAGACATTCTCAGGGAATAAGGAGTACAAAGACTGTAGGGACATTTTTCATAGCATTAGGTGATTCGAATCAGGAAGGAACAGATTTTAGTCCCAGGGTACCTGGATAGAATCCGTAACAATACCTAGGGCTACTCAGTGGCCCTGTTAACAAGAAACCATTTTACTACTAGCCAGTGATTGGAAACCACTGAAAAGTAAATTTTGGTAAATTTTTTATCATATTCTCCCTAAAGCAAATATTAGTCATATTTTATTTTTCCATTTGAGTAGCAGGCTTCCCAGTGCTCATTTATTTTTATTCATCACGCATATGTGTAATACGTATTCTTTGTATATTTTCAAATATGTTATCAACAAAATTTTCCTGTGAAATATTTTACATTGAAAAAAAGACACTGTAAATTGCCAAATTACAGTGTTTGCTAAGTTCACAACTGTGCTGGGTTTCTATGGTTAAAATTGAGGTCTTGATTCTCAAAGGCTGAAATCCTGGCGGCTGGAATAGCCATATCTTGAGGGAATGGAACTCCCCAGCCTCCTGGGCCCCTCCAAATAATTTCTGCTGCATTCACCACGATTGCCAAGCCAGTGCGATGAGTCACCTCGTAACGAGGAACATCTGGTCACAGGAGTTCGGAAATACTGTGAAACCAAGGATGGT
This sequence comes from Capra hircus, assembly GCF_001704415.2. NCBI lineage: Eukaryota > Metazoa > Chordata > Mammalia > Artiodactyla > Bovidae > Capra > Capra hircus. The sequence continues at coordinate 36,909,522 of NC_030832.1, read as the reverse complement.
GTGCAAAATCCAAGCAGAGAAAAAGAGGAATCACAGGCAAAATGGATTGCAGATATTTTCTAGGGAGTTGCTGTAGGAGTGTCTATGTGGACTCGGATTCCATGGGTTCACAATCAAGGAAGATGGAACAAATAAAGAAGGCTAGACTATGACTTCACTCCCTTCCTCCCTCCTGCCTCCCTTTTTTCCTCTCTGTCTCTGTCTCTGTTCCCTCCTCCCCACCCCTACTCCTGTTTTCTTTCTCTTCCTGCTCACAGATTGGCTGATTATACTTTGTTGAGCTAACACTGAAGAGCCTGAGGACTCTTGGCACATCATCCTAGGTGAAAAAATACCAAGGCCGAAGGAGAAGGAATGCCAGTATGTCACCAACGACCTGCTGACGGCTACGTCCACCGCCCCACCAACACACACACTTCATCAGAAGACATCTTCATCATCAGAAAAATTCACCACTGATGAGACACTACTTAGTACAGCCTCTGTGCTGGGGGATGGGCAGGGCGGGGCACCGGAAGAGCTGTCCCAGCCAGGAACATGGAAGGAGGGTGGTTAACCAAAATGAAATCACTAATAACACTGGGAAAGGTGGAGCCTAGATGGTCAAACTCAAAGAGAGGCAGGTATTAAAAGCAAAGTGAATGGACTGTCCAGTCTATTCTTTGCTGAGGCCAGGCTGACCTTCTGCTTGTGGCCACACTGGTTATTGAAGGACTGAAATGCTTTCCATCAGTTTGTAAATTGCTGCCTCGAGCTCCCTAGTGCCCCGCCCCCATTTACCTGTCTTCAGGCTCTGGACCTCCTTCTGATCCCGCAACTAAATGGTTAACCCCTAGCACAGCTGTTGGCCTCCTGGAATCTGTCTCCTTGCTACAGTCAGTGTCTATTCTAACTGGCTGGTGGCCATGTGGTAACCAGCTGCTAAATATTTTGCATATCACCCCTAGCTGTGGCCACAAAAAAGCAAAAGCCAAGTAGGTGTGGTCCTTTTGGTGCAAGAAATGGCCTAAGACACTGAGCTGAGGTTTTGGCTCCTGCGTGAGGCGTTGGCAGGAACAGGACAGATGGGCAGGTCTCAGTTCTGCTTGATTTGTACAGCAAAATAAATCCTTAGTTTAATGAACAAAGACGTAAGTCAAGCCAGCACAGTACACAGTCACATGCCCTCTGGCAGTAACCAGCCCTGAGTCAGTTATTGACCTAGAGCTTGGGAACTTTGGAAGAAGGCTGCTTCCTTGGGAACCTTGGAGGAAAGCATCATTCCATTCTCCAGGCTGGCTGGTACCAAAGGTTGACAGGACTTGAAAAATAATGGAGGGTTATCTCAAGCTTAATTATGTAGGTACTTGGTATATGATTTTTAAAATATTTTATCTCTTTATTCATACCAGCAGAAGGTATTTATCTTCTAGTGGCAGGTACAGCAGGGTATCTTCACAGACACCTCATCCGCTTTACCAAAATATGTCCAGGACTGTCTGAAAGTTCCGCATCCCAGGAAACCCCTGGGTCCCTGGCCAACAGGGATGCTTGGTTACTCTAATTTATTCTTTCATGAATGTCACCTTAATCTGCTGCATTGATGATACAGTATCATCCTGCTTTGCACTGGACATTAGGAAGTAGCAAGTATCTTCTTTTTTTTAGTGGGGCTGCGGTTCACAGCTTGTAGGGATTTTAGTTCCTTCACCAGGGATTGAACCTGCATTCTCATGCAGTGAAAGTGCAGAGTCCTAACCACTGGACCACCAAGGAATTCCCAAATAGGAAGTATCTTCATCCTCTTGCTGAGACATGACTGTAATGGGGTGTGAGGGGAATTTTGCAGAAATAAAAGGACTTGCCACATGAGTGAAGTTCTTAGGAGGTCATAAAGTATAATGGAATCTCTCCTTCAAAATAAAGTGGAGGGAGAGGGCAGGAGTTTTGGAAGCAACATGTATCTCTCTATATTTTTTTAAAATGTTTCCACGTGCCTCACAGCATGTGGGATCATAGTTTCTCCAACAGGGATCAAACCCATGCGGCCCACACTGGAAGCACTGAGTCTTAACCACTGGACTGCCAGGGAAACCCCTCATAGCTTTATTTTAGCAGGACTTTTCCACTGCAAGAAACAGAAGTTCACTCAACAAAGCTCAAATAAGGGAAACAGATTGACGAGAGAGACGAACTCTCCTGGATCTGAGGCTCTAATAGGATCAGGCTTCATGTAAACGGGAGCCTAAGGAAGTCGGGAGTCCAGGAGCACTCTGGGAATAGGAATCTGTGGATTTTCTACCCCAGGTTCTTAGTGTGGCTCAGCCACTGTCTACCATTCCTGCATTTGTCTCCTACTGTCCGATGCCACATTTCTCACCTGAAGAGCCCAGGAAAGAGAATCTCATTACCTATTCTTTAAAAAATTTACGTTTTAATGTTTAATGAAGTTTGGCATGTAAATAGATACTTCCAAAGGCTTGTTAGTAAAAAATGGAAGATCTGTTTCAACCCTTCTTCATCTCCAGCTCTTTCAGAAGTAAGCACCTTTTTCGGTTCTTATAGCTGATTATTTTGGCATTTGATGTTTATCTCCATATTTTCAAATAATGTGGATACATTTTAAATTCTTGATTTGTCTAGTTTTAACCATTATTTGTCGACTTACCACTGTTGGACAATGCGATCTAGCTCTCTTCCATTATCCAGGCTCTCTCTCTCTCTCACACACACACTCATACACACACACTATGTCACCATCCTGCAAATATACATTTGTGATTTTAGTCAGGAAGATATTTGAGATTATAGTTTTATTTATTTTTAATTTTACTCTCTCTGGCTGTGTTGGATCTTCATTGCTTCGAGGGCTTTCTTCAGTTGTGGCAGGTGGGGGCTACTCTCGAGCTGAGGCTTCTCACTGCGGCGGCTTCTCCTGCTTCTCTTATTGTGGAGCGCAAGCCTTTAGTAGCTGCAGCATGTGGCTCAGCACTTGCAGCTCCTGGGCTCTGGAGCACTGGCTCAGTACTTGTGGCACACAGGCTTCATTGCTCTGAAGCATGTGGCACCTTCCCAGACTAGGGATCACACCTGTGTCTCCTGCATTGACAGGCAGATTCATTACCACTGAGGCACCAGGGAAGCCTAGGATTACAATTTTATAACTATGTAAATGCTATTCACGATTGAACTCTATGTTAAGACATTATTACTTTTCCACATGTTTTCCTTGGAGTTAATAATTGCCTTTGAGTTAATAATTCCTTTGTCTTTTCATTTGCCTAGTTTTCTAGGCATTTATTCCTAACTGAACCTCTGATATATAAATGTCTCCTCATTATATTCAAACATATGGAGTAGATTGTCATAGAAGTAAAGGTATATTGCTGTGCCTGTCAGGTGAAAGTAAATTATGAAGTCTTCTGTCAGTGTCATGTTCTTAAAGAAATCCCTCCTGGAACCTTCTGACCTCTCTACTCTGGGCTGGCTGCCATCTAGGCCTGTAACTCAGCTGTCATCCTTTAAGCAACACCAGGGAGTCCCTGGTGTCAGATATCCTTGCTCATGGATCTCAAGTCTTCCTCTTTCTTGCCTTATCCCTTCACTTTAGGTAGTACAGACCTGCAACAGAACACGTGGATACATATGGCCAACTATATTGTGCCATTTTATATAAGGAACTTGAGCATCATTGATTTTTAGTAGGAAGGGTTCTGGAATGGATCCCCTGCAGACACTGAGGGACAGCTGTACCCTCTGCCAGGAGCTTCAGGCAAAGAATGCTTAAAAAATGTTCAAGACTGTGTAACAGGGACTGCTACTTATTCCACACACCTGTCTTCTGGTTTTCCATAGTAAGAAAGTGTTCAGCTGGGCACAAGATCATCCAAAATCAAGTCTTTATTTCTACATTTTCCAGGTGAACAAATTCTGATGATGCGATGTAAGCAAAAGTGTTACTTGGCAGCTTCTGAGAAATTCCTAAAGATGTAGCTGCCAAGTGCCCTTTGCTCCTTCTTCATCATCCCTTCCCCCATCTGTCAGGTGGCTGGGACTCAGATGCTACCATCCTGAACCATGAGGATGAAGCCCACATCTGGCCACGGCAGAGGGAGGACTGGAATGAACCTGAGATGCTGAGCGTTTCGTGGAACAGAGCCACTCGAGTGACCTGGATTTTTGTGAGAGAGAAAATTGTAACTACTGTTTTGGGTTTCTGTCACTTGCATTTGAACCTGGAATTAATGAATATGCCTTTATTCTAGAGTAATTCATAATTGCAGGTTAGCTGTGTATGGAATTGCAGGTTGGAAATTATATTCCAGCAGAATTTTTAATGCTTTTCTCCTTCACCTTCTAGCTCCCAGAGTTGTTATTATAAATTCTAATTTGGACCATTTGCTTGCATCCTTAGAAATATATATGTACTAAATACATATGTTTAATCTCCAGTATTTTAAATTTTACAAGGATGTGCCTTGGTGAGGTTCTTGGTTTTTCTCAATTGTGTTGGGATACTTGATAGGTCCTTTATATCTAGAAATTCATGCCCTTCTATTCTGGGAAATTTCTTAAAATTTTTCAGTTATACTTTCCCTCATTTTTTTAATTCTCATATTTTTTCACGTTTTTAATTTCTAATATCTCTTTCTTGTTCTCTGACTATACTTTTTTTAAAAGGCACCTTATTTTTGCTTGATCAGGGTAGTACCTTCTCAAGGAATATTAATTATGGCAGGTTTTTTTGTAAAATTTTCTTCTCTCTACATTGTATCAGTTTCTTTCAAGTTGCTTGTTTCTGTTTTTGGCTTGGTTTTTCCATTGTCGGATTTTGGTTTTGTATCTATGCCTTTCCTATAAAGATCCCCCTGGGAAGCACTGGTAGTCCCTAGCAGAATGACTGGCAGCCGTGTGAGACTGGGCGGAGCTTTATGCCGGTAAGGGTCACTGTAGGGTGATCGAGCAGAGTCATTTCCGTGGAGGAACTCCAAAGTCAGTGTCTTTAAGTCAGTTCTCTGGGGCTAGTCATATTTCAGAAAACACTTCTAAGGTATTAGAAGGCTAGGTGTCGGGGGAGGTTTGGTGTCTCAACGTCTTACACCAGCTTCTTTGCTGCTGTTGCACATTCGCTAAGTCCTGCCTGCATCTTTGCGACCTCATGGACTGCAGCATGCCAGGCTCCCCTGTCCTTCACTCTCTCCTAGAGTTGGCTCAAATTCATCTCACTTTCTTTAAATCCCTGTATTTTCAATAAGGTACCCTTATCCTCAACTAGGCTTGTATCCCATAGTCCAGAAAACTTCTGTTTTATGTTTTCTAAGAATAAACCTCCAATGTCCTTTCCAAGTGGAGAAGGGGCAGTCATCCACCTGTGGGCCCTAAATAGGAATTTAGGGAATTTAGAGAATTTAGATCAAATAGCTTTTTTTAAAATTGAGGTGAGAGACTTCCCTGGTGGTCCAGTGGCTGACTCTCTGCTCCCAATACAGGGGGCCTGGGTTCAATCCCTGGTCAGGGAACTAGATTCCCACATGCCACAACTGAGACCTGGCATTATAAAATTAATTAAATAAATAAAATCAAGGTGATATTCAAATAACATATAACTAGCCATGAAATTAAAAGACACTTACTCCTTGGAAGAAAAGTTATGACCAACCTAGATAGTATATTCAAAAGCAGAGACATTACTTTGCCGACTAAGGTCCGTCTAGTCAAGGCTATGGTTTTTCCTGTGGTCATGTATGGATGTGAGAGTTGGACTGTGAAGAAGGCTGAGCACCGAAGAATTGATGCATTTGAACTGTGGTGTTGGAGAAGACTCTTGAGAGTCCCTTGGACTGCAAGGAGATCGAACCAGTCCATTCTGAAGATCAACCCTGGGATTTCTTTGGAAGGAATGATGCTAAAGCTGAAGCTCCAGTACTTTGGCTACCTCATGCGAAGAGTTGACTCATCGGAAAAGACTCTGATGCTGGGAGAGATTGGGGGCAAGAGGAGAAGGGGACGAACCAGGATGAGATGGCTGGATGGCATCACTGACTCGATGGACGTGAGTCTGAGTGAACTCCGGGAGATGGTGATGGACAGGGAGGCCTGGCATGCTGCGATTCATGGGGTTGCAAAGAGTCGGACACGACTGAGCGACTGAACTGAACTGAACTGAACTGAATCATTATAACGGAGAAGGCAATGGCAACCCACTCTAGCACTCTTGCCTGGCAAATCCCTTGGATGCAGGAGCCTGGTGGGCTGCAGTCCATGGGGTCGCTAGGAGTTGGACACGACTGAGCGACTTCACTTTCAATTTTCACTTTCATGCATTGGAGAAGGAAATGGCAACCCACTCCAGTGTTCTTGCCTGGAGAATCCCAGGGACGGGGGAGCCTGGCGGGCTGCCGTCTCTGGGGTCGCACAGAGTCAGACACGACTGAAGCGACTCAGCAGCAGCAGTCATTAGAAAGCATGCAATTCAGGGCATTTAGCACGTTCACGGTGTCCATCTCGTTCTAAAACATTTTAATTTCCCCTAAAGAAAGCCTCATAGACAGTCACTCTTCAGTCCCCTCTCCCTCAAATCCAGGCAACTACCAACATACTTTCTGTCTCTATGGATTTATAAGGATTTATCTATTCTGATATATTTCATGTAAATGTAATCATACAACATGGACCTTTCTGTATCTGAATTCTTTTACTTCAGCATAATGTTGTTGAGATTCCTCTACGTTGTTGCAGCGTGTTTCAGCACTTCACTCCTTTTTATGGCTGAACAATATTCCACTGTGTGTATGTTCCACAATTCCTTTATCCACTCACCCCCTGATGGGCATTTGGGTCATTCCCACCTTTTGGCTACTGTGAACAGTGCTGCTATGAACATTTGTGTGAAAGTATTTGAGTGTGGACTTCCCTGGTAGCTCAGTGGTAAAGAACCCACTTGCCAATACAGGAGACACGGGTTTGATCCCTGGGTCCGGAAGATCCGCTGGAGAAGGAAATGGCAACCCGCTCCAGCATTTTTGCCTGGGAAATCCCATGGGCAGCAGAACCGAGAGATACAGTCCACGGGGGCGCAAAAGAGTCAGACATGATTTAGCAACTAAACAACAATAACAATTTGAGTACCTGTTTTCAATCATTTTAGGTATATACAGGCATACCTCATTTTACTGCACAGATACTACTTCTTTTTAGAAGCTGAAAGCTTGTGGTAACCCTGCATTGAGCAAGTCTGCCTGCACCATTTTTTTTTCAACAGCATTTGCTCACTCCACATCTCCACATCACAGCTTAGTAATTCTCAAAATATGTTAAGGTTTATTATTATTATATTTGTTATATTGATCTATGATCAGTGATCTTTGATGCTACTATTGTAATTGTTTTAGGGCACTACAAACTGCACTCATAGAAGACAACAAACTTAAGCAATAGATCTATGTGTTCTGACTTCTCCATCAACTGGCTACTCCCCCTTTCTTCCTCTTTTTGGGCCCCTCTATTCCCTAAAACAACAATACTGAAATTAGGCCAATTAATAACCCTACAATGGCCTCTCAGTGTTCAAGTGAAAGAAAGTCACGTGTCTCTCACTTTAAATCAAAAGCTAAAAAAGATTAAGCTTAATGAGGAAGGCATGCTGAAAGCCAAGAGAGACTAAATGCTAAGTCTCTTGCATCAAACAGCCAAGTTGTAAATGCAAAGGAAAAGTTCTTGAAGGAAATTAAAAGTGCTAGTTCAGTGAACACACAAATGATAAGAAAGCAAAACAACCTTATTTCTGATACGGAGAAAAATTTATGATCTGCATAGAAGGTCAAACCAGCCACAACATTCCTTTAACCCAGAGCTTAATTCAGGTGACCCCATGCACTGTAGCCCACCAGGCTCTTCTGTCCATGGAATTTTCCAGGCAAGAATAGTGGAGTGGTTGCCATTCCCTTCTGCAGGAGGCCTTCCTGATCCAGGGATCAAACCCAGGTCTCCCGGACTGGTAAATTCTTTACCATCTGAGACACCAGGGAAGCCCCAGAGCAAGACTCATTTCATTTCATTCAGTCGCTCAGTCGTGTCTGACTCTTTGCAACCCCATGAATCGCAGCACGCCAGGCCTCCCTGTCCATCACCAACTCTCGGAGTTCACTCAGACTCATGTCCATCGAGTCAGTGATGCCATCCAGCCATCTCATCCAGGTTCGTCCCCTTCTCCTCCTGCCCCCAATCCCTCCCAGCATCAGAGTCTTTTCCAATGAGTCAACTCTTCGCATGAGGTAGCCAAAGTACTGGAGCTTCAGCTTTAGCATCATTCCTTCCAAAGAAATCCCAGGGTTGATCTCCTTCAGAATGGACTGGCTGGATCTCCTTGCAGTCCAAGGGACTCTCAAGAGTCTTCTCCAACACCACAGTTCAAAAGCATCAATTCTTCAGCGCTCAGCTTTCTTCACAGTCCAACTCTCATATCCATACATGACCACTGGAAAAACCATAGCTTTGACTAGATGAACCTTTGTTGGCAAAGTAATGTCTCTGCTTTTCAACATGCTATCTAGGTTGGCCATAACTTTTCTTCCAAGGAGTAAGTGTCTTTTACTTTCATGGCTGCAGTCACCATCTGCAGTGATTTTGGAGCCCCAAAAAATAAAGTCTGACACTGTTTCCAGCAAGACTCAATTCTCTTCAACTCTGTGAAGGCTGAGAGAGGTGAGGAAACTGCCAAAGAAAAATTTGAAGCTAGCAGAGTTTGGTTAACGAGGTTAATGTGCAAGGTGAAGCAGCAGGTGCTGATGTAGAAGCTGCAGCAAGTTATCCAGAAGATCTAGCTGAGATAATGAATGAGGATGGTTACACTAAATAGATTTTCAATGCAGAATAAACAGCCTTCTATTGAAAGAAGTTGCCATCTAGGACTTTCTAGCTAGAGAGACGTCAGTGCCTGGCTTCAAAGTTTCAAAGGACAGGCTAACTCTCTTATCAGGGCCTAAAGCATCTGGAGACTTTAAGTTGAAGCCAGTGTTCATTTACCATTCCAAAAATCCTAGAGCCCTTAAGAATTAGACTAAATCTACTCTGCCTGTGCTCTATAAACGGAACCACAAAGGCTGCATGATAGCACATCTGTTTACAACATGGTTTACTGAATATTTAAGCCCACTGTTGAGAACTAGTGCTCAAGAAAACAAAAGACTATTTTCAAAATATAAGAACTCTGATGGAGAAGGATAACAAGATAAAATTTTCCGGGGTGGGGGGGGCAGGGGACTTCCCTGGTGGTCCAGTGGTTAAGACTCCCCTTTCAATGCAGGGGGCATGGGTTGGATCCCTGGTTGGCGTATGGCCACATGCCATAGGGTGTGGCTGAAAATAAATGAATAGATTAATTTTTTTAAAAAGGTTAATGTTTTCATGCCTGTCAACATAATATCCACTTTGCAGCAGATTAATCAAGGAGCCATTTTGATTTTCAAGTCTTATCCCCCCCCCCTTTTTTTTTTTAAATTTCACTGGAGCAGAGTCGGTTTACAATGTTGTGTTAACTCCAGCGGACAGCACGGTGATGTATATAGATAGATATAGAACATATAGGTACAAAGAATCTTTTTCGGATTCTTTTCCCTTGTGTGTGTGTGTGTGCACTCAGTCATGTTCAGCTCTTTGCGGCCCCATGGACTGCAGCCCGCCAGGCTCCTCTGCCCATGGGATTCCCCGTTACATATTATCACAAAATACTCAGTACAGCTCCCTGCGCTACACAGTAGGGCCTTGTTGATGATCTATTGTATGTTGTTGTTTAGTTGCTAAGTCATGTCTGACACTTTGCAACCCCAGGGACTATAGCCCGCCAGGCTCCTCTGCCCATGGGATTTCCCTACAAAGAATACTGGAGTGGGTTGCCATTTCCTTCTCCAGGGGATCTCCCAAACCCAGGGATCGAATCTGAGTCTTTTGTATTGGCAGGTGGATTCTTTACCTCTGAGCCACCAGAGAGTCCCTATCTATTTTACATATAGTAATAAAATCTTATTATTTAAGAAATATGCTTTGTAAGGCTATAGCTGCCAGAGGTAGTGATTCCTCTGATGTATCCGGGCAGCCAATTGAAAACCCTCTGGAAATGCTCACCATTTTAGATGCCATGAAGAACATTCATGATTCATTAGAAGAGGTCAAAACATCAACATTAAGAGGAGCCTGGGAGTAGTTGACCCCGACTCTCTTAGATGACTTTGAGGGGGTTCAAGACTTCAGCGGAGGAAGGCCTCCGCCCCCAGGGGCCAGGCTGCGGCTCAGCACCGGGCTGCGGCGGGGAAGCAGGCGTGTACCGGCTGCGCTGGGCCTGGAGCGCCAGATAGAAGAGGAGTCATGTCAGAAGAAAGAGTGAGCGAATCACAGTTTCCCTTGAAGACAGCAGCGCTGAGAGTGTTTGATCTTCCTCTGTCTTGGTACTCTTCTCTCTGCCAGGCCACACAGCCTGCAGGATCCTAGTTCCCTGACCAAGGATTGAGCCCAGGCCCTGACAGTGAAAGTGCTGAGTCCTAACTACTGGACTGCCAATAAATTCTCAATCCTTTTATTTTTAATACCTGCTTCCAATGCAGTTTGCACTCCACTGTAGTAAATAAGTAAAGGCTTCCCCAGTGACTCAGAGGTAAAGCCTCTGCCTGCAGTGCAGGAGCTACAGGAGAGACAGGTTCAATCCCTGAGTCAGGAAGATTTCCCTGGAGAAGGGCATGGCAACCCACTCCAGTATTCTTGCCTTGAGAATCCCATGGGCAGAGGAGCCTGATGGGCTACAGTCCATGGGGTCGCAAAGAGTTGGACACAACTGAAGCAACTTAGCACGCACACGTAGTAAATAAAAAGATACACATGGAATGCTCGCTTTGGCAGCACATATACTAAAATTGGGGCAATACAGAGAAGATTAGCTATGGCCCCTGCACAAGGATGAAACGCAAATTCGTGAAGTGTTCCATATTTTTAGTCAGAAAGAAAAACACCAATAGAGTATATTAACGCATATATATGGAATTTAGAAAGATGATAACGATGACCCTATATGCGAGACAGCAAAAGAGACACAGATGTAAAGAACAGTCTTTTGGACTCTGTGGGAGAAGGTGAGGGTGGGATGATTTGAAAGAACAGCACTGAAACATGTATATTATCATATGTGAACCAGATCGCCAGTCCAGGTTTGATGCATGAGACAGGGTGCTCAGGGCCGGTGCACTGGGATGACTCTGAGGGATGGGATGGGGAGGGGGGTGGGAGAGGGGTTCAGGATGGGGAACACATGTACACCCATGACTGATTCATGCCAATATACGGCAAAAACCACTACAATATTGTAAAGTAATTGGCTTCCGATTAAAATACATAAATTTTTAAAAAAGACTTCAGTGGAGGAAGCAACTGCAGATGTGGTGGAAACAGGAAGAGAACTAGAATTAGGAGTGGAGCCTGAAGATGATACAATTTTCATGGATGAGCAGAGAAAGTGGTTTCTTGAGATGGAAACTACTCCTCGTGCAGATGCTTTGGAGACTGTTGAAATGACAACAAATGATTTAGAATATTACATAAACCCAATTGATAAAGCAGCGGCAGGGTTTGAGCAGATTGACTCCACTTTGGAAGAAGTTCTCTAAGTAAAATGCTATTAGAGTTGCATGCTGTAGGGAAATCATGTGTAGAAGGAAGAGTCAATCAATGTGGCAAAATTCATCACTGTCTTGTTTTAAGAATTTGCAATAGCCACCCCAGTCTTCCGCAATCACCCTGATCAGTCAGCAGCCATCAACAATGAGGCAAGATCCTCCATCAGCAAAAAGGTGGTGACTCGCTGAGATGATGGTTAGCATTTTTAGCAGTGAAGTATTTTTAAAGTATATACATTGATTTTTAGAAAGATGCTATTGCACACTAATAGACTACAGTATAGTGTAAACGTAACTTATATATGCGGCTCAGCTGGTAAAGAATCCGCCTGTAATGTGGGAGACCTGGGTTTGATCCCTGGGTTGGGAAGATGCCCTGGAGAAAGGAAAGGTTACCCACTCCAGTATTCTGCCCTGGAGAATTCCATGGACTATAGTCCATGGGGTCGCAAAGAGTTGGACACGACTGAGGAACTTTCACTTTCACTTTTAACTTATACATGCACTGGGAAACCAAAAACTTCGTCTGACTCACTTTACTGTAATATCCGCTTTGTTTTGGTGGTCCAAAACCAAACCCACAGTATCTGCGAGGTACGCCTGTACCTGTGAGTGAAACTGCTGAGTCATATGGTAATTCTATATTTACCTTTTTGAGGAACTGTCAAACTGTTTTCCACAGTGGCTGCTGCATTTTACATACCTGTCAGCAATGTACTAAGGTTCCAAATTCTCCATATCCTCACTGGCATTTAGTTTTCCTTTTTTGGAAAAATTATAACCATCCTAGTAGGTGCGAAGTGATTTTGATTTGCATTTCCTAATGGCTAAGGATACTCAGTATCTTTTCATTTGCTTAGTGTCTGTTTGTATATCTTCTTTGGAGAAATGTCTCACTAAGTCCTTTGCCCATCTTTTTAATGGCTGTTGCTGTTGTTCAGTCACTGAGTCCTGTCCAACCCTTTGTTACCCCATGGACTGCAGCACACCAGGCTTCCCTCTCCTTCACTATCTCCCAGAGACTGTTCAAATTCATGTCCATTGAGTCAGTGATGCTATCTAGCCATCTCATCTTCTGCTGCCCTTTTTTCCTTTTGCCTTCAATCATTCCCAGTATCAGGGTCTTTTCCAATGAGTCGGCTCTTCACATCAGATGGTGAAAGTATTGGAGCTTCAGCTTCAGTATCAGTTCTTCCAATGAATATTCAGGGATGACTTCCTTTAGGATTGACTGGTTTGATCTCCTTGCAGTCCAAGGGACTCTCAAGAGTCTTATCCACCACCACAATTCAAACGTATCAGTGTTTTGGCACTTAGCCTTCTTTATGGTCCAACTCTCACATCTGTACGTAACCACCAGAAAAACCATAGCTTTGATTATACGGACCTTTGTTGCAAAGTGATGTCTCTGCTTTTCAATATGCTGTCTAGGTTTGTCATAGCTGTCCTTCCAAGGAAATTTTAATTTCAGTTTCATGGCTGCAGCCACTGACTGCAGTAATTTTGCAGCCCAAGAAAATAAAATCTATTTGCCATGAAGTAATGGGACTGGATGCCATGATCTTCGTTGTTTGAATGTTGAGTTTTATGCCAGCTTTTTCACTCTCCTCTTTCACCTTTATCAAGAGGCTCTTTAGCTCCTCTTCACTTTCTGCCATTAGAGTGGTATCATCTGCATATCTGAAGTTGATATTTCTCCCAGCAATCCTGATTCCAGCTTGTGATTCAATCAGCCAAGCATTTCACATCATGCGCTCTGCATATAAGTTAAATAAGCAAGGTGACAATATACAGCCTTGTCGTATTCCTTTCCCAGTTTTGAACCTGTGTTGTTCCACATCCAGTTCTGTTGCTTCTTGACCCACATAAAGGTTTTTCAGGAGACAAGTAAGGTGTCTGGTATTCCTATCTCTAAGAATTTTCCACAGTTTGTTGTGATCCACACAGTCAAAGACTTTAGCATAGTCAGTGAAGCTGATGTTTTTCTTGAATTCCCTTGCTTTCTCTATGATCCAGTGAATGTTGGCAATCTCTGGTTCCTCTGTCTTTTCTAAATCCAGCTTGTACATCTGAAAGTTCTCAGTTCACATACCGCTGAAGCCTAGATTGAAGGATTTTGAGCATTACCTTGCTAGTATGTGAAATGAGCACAATAGTATGGTAGTTTGAACATTCTTTGGCACTGCTCTTCTTTGGGATTGGAATGAAAACTGACATTTTCCAGTCCTGTGGCCACTGCTGAGTTTTCCAAATTTGCTGACATATTTGAGTGCAGCACTTTAACAGCATCATCTTTTAGGATTTGAAATAGCTCAGCTGAAATTCCATCACCTCTAGCAGCTGTTTACAGTGCATGCATGCGTGCTAAGTCACTTCAGTCGTGTCTGACTCTTTGCGACCCTATGGACCTCTATCCTAGGGATTCTCCAGGCAAGAATACTGGAGTGGGTTGCTGTGCCCTCCTCCAGGGGATCTTCCCAACCTGAGGATCGAACCCAACCAGGATGTAAGCGTCTCTTACATCTCCTGCGTTAGTATGCAGATTCTTTACCACTAGTGCCACCCAGAGTAATGCTTCCTAATTCCCCTTGACTTCACACTCCAGGATATCTGGCTGTAGGTGAGGGACCACAACATGGTGGTTATCTGGGTCATCAAGATCTTTTTTGTATAGTTGTCCTGTGCATTCTTGCCACCTCTTCTTAATCTCTTCTGCTTCTGTTAGGTCCTTAGCATTTCTGATCTTTAGCATTCTCATTCTTGCATGAAATGTTTCCTTAGTATCTCCAATTTTCTTCAAGAGATCTCTAATCTTTCCCATTCTATTGTTTTCCTTTATTTCTTTGCGTTGTTCACTTAAAGAAGGCCTTCTTATGTCTCCTTGCTATCCTCTGGAACTCTGCATTCAGTTGGGTGTATCCTTCCTTTTCTCCCTTGTTTTCCATTTCTCTTCTTTTCTCAGCTATTTTTAAAGCCTTCTCAGACAACCACTTTGTCTTCCTACATTTCTTTTTTTGGTGGGATGGTTTTAGTCACTGCCTCCTGTACGATGTTATGAACCTTTGTCAATAGTAAAGCACTGTGTCCACCAGATCTAATCCCGTGAATCTATTTATCACCTTCACTGTATAATCATAAGTAAATTTGATTTAGGCCATACCTGAATGGCCTAGCTGTTTTTCCTACTTTCTTTCATTTAAGCCTGAATTTTGCAATAAGGAGCTCATGATCTGAACCACGGTCAGGTCTTGTTTTTGCTGGCTGTATAGAATTTCTCCATCTTCAGCTGCAAAGAATATAATCAATCTGATTTCAGGATCGCCCATCTGGCGATACCCATGTGTAGAGTCAGATCTTTTTGCCTTTTCGTACCGCTCATGGGGTTCTCGCGCCAAGAATACCAGAGTGGCTTGCCATTCTCTCCTCCAGTGGACATGTTTTGTCAGAACGCTCCACGGTGACCCGCCCATCTTGGGTGGCCCTGCAGGGCATGGCTTATAGTTTCATTCAGTTATACAAGCCCCTGCACCACGACAAGGCTGTGATCCATGAAGGGGTTTTAATTGGGTGGTTTTTCTTTTTGGTGTTGAGCCTAATGCCTTTGCAAACTGACCTTCAATTAAATCTAAAATCTGATTTTTAGTCTTTATGTTAACCCCACTTCCAGAGGTACCTGCCGCCACCAGTTCCTGAACTTGTGCCATAGCTTGCTGGGCTTCTGTTTGTGGGGTTTTTTCCCCATCTTTTTTCCCACTATATTTCATTTTCAGTAGTTGGTATTGGTATGGCTTCAAGTTCATAGCCTTTTCTTCTGTAGCGTCTAGTCCACTGTTTATCCCATTCACTATACTTGTCACCTCAGATATTTTATTTATCATTTCTGGAACTTAGATTTGGGCCTTTTTATATCCTCTTTATCTTCTCTTATGCTTGTGCTTAAGCTTCTTCAACAGCTTAAGCTTCTTCAACTAGATATATATATATTTTTAATAGCTATTTCGATGTCCTTGTTTGCTAATTCTACCATCTGGGTCATTTCTGAGTCTGTTTCTATTGCTTGGTTTTCTTGCCTCACTATGAGTTGTTTTCCTGCTTCTTTGAATCTCTGTTTGCTTTTGGCTGTACCACGTGGCTTACAGGATCCTAGTTCCCCAACCAAGGGTCGAAACTGTGCCCTTGGCGGTGAAAACGTGGAGTCTTAACCTCTAGACCACCAGGGAATTCCTATCTGATTCTTGTCTCATTAGATGCCAGACATTGTGAATTTTACATCTGGCTGCTGAATTTCTTTGTATTCCTTTAAATATATTCGGCTTCTCTGTTGGGATGCAGCTAAGCTATTTGGAAATAGTTTTGTAATTTTTTTTCAAGGTTTGCTTTTAAGTTTTGTCAGTGGGGACCAAAGCAGCCTTTAGTCTATAGTATCATTTAGCAAATAGTCTTCGGAGTATTCTCCAGTGCCTTGTGTATGATGAGGTTTTCCATTCTGGCTATTAGGAATGTGAACTATTCCTAGACTTGGGAGATCGTCGGAGAATGTTTCACCTGCTCCTTTCTGATGGTTCATTATACAGTCTTGAGGAGATTCTTCATTCACATGTGATGATAAGTACTTAGCCAAAGACTCAAGAGAAACCCTCTGAAGATTTCAAGAGCTCTTTCTCTGTCTCCGTGGTACAGCATCCCTTCCAATATTTTGCCCTGTAAACTCAAGCTCTCTTCATCTAAACTCTGTCTCCTCAACTCAGGGAACCCAGTGGCCTGTGCGTCAGGTCTCCCTCATTGAACTACAGCCTGGGAACTCCATCCAGACAGCAAATTGGGGCAGCAATAGGGCTGAACACATTCTTTTCCCTTTCGTCAGGTATTATCGTTCTGTGCTACCTATTGTTCAATATCTGAAAACAATTGTTTTATATACTTTGCCTTTTTTCCAAAAAATCTGGCTATGCTGTGCAGCTTTCAGGATCTTAGTTCCCTGACCAGGGATTGAACCTGGGCCCTCAGCAGTGAAAGTGTGGAGCCCTAACCACTTGGCCACCAGGGAATTCCCCTTTGCCCATTTTTAAAGTCATTTAAAGTGGGAGGGTGAAAGCAGACCCTGTTATTCCATCATGGGCAGAGCTGATGTCTGCCTTGCTTGTCTCATCACACCAAACAACTTTATTTCTTGTTTTTAAAAATAGTTTATTTACCTTTGGCAGCACTGGGTCTTCACTGCTGTGTGCAGGCTTCCTCCAGTTGCGGGAGTGCCGGCTCCTCTTCATTGTGGTTTGCAGGCTTCTCAGTGTGGTGGGTCCTCTTGCTGCTGTGCGTGGGCTCTAGAGAGCAGGGGCTTCAGTAGTTGGGATGCACGGGTTTAGTTGCTTGTGGCATGTGGAATCGGCTCAGACTGGGGATTGAAACCACGTTGCCTGCATTGCAAGGCGGATTCTTAACCACTGGACCACCAGGGAAGTCCACACCAGACAACTTTAAAGGCCACAGGTCGTGATATGATTTGATTATCTTAGGATCATGGGTCTTTCCACCCACCAATCAGTTGTGGCCAGCGACTCTGAGCACAAAATTCTACTGCTAGAGTGGGCTGCCTACTCAGTGGGGGCCATGGGAAGACAGGCTGATTTCCTTAGAAGAATCTGTGAGCCCGGATGGGCTCGAGGCCAGCTTGCATAAAGCAAATCTGCTTAGGAGTCCTTCTTTAACTCGTTTACTGGTTGGCCTGAAAACAACTCTGTTCGAGTGAGGAGAAGACAAGAAAGGAGTTTTGAAACTAGTGCAGACTGCAGAGCAAACTGCCCTCATGGCCTCGCCAGCCGTGGTGCTGGAGGCGTCTAGTCCACTGAATTTCGGCATGGCCGACAGAGCGTCACAGTGGGGACCCCAGGGGGGTTGAAGCAAAACCACATTTCAGCAGACAACTACTTATTTATTTATTTTTGGCAGCTCTGGGTCTTCATTGCTTCATGCAGGCTTCCTCTAGTTTTGGGAGCAGGGGCTACTCTTGCTATAACTATTCTCCTTTCAGGAAACATGTTCTGTCTTGCTCCTGAAGTCCCATGGAAATAACTGGAATAGAAAGTTACCATGAAACTCAAGCTGAGCATTGTTTAATCCATCTTGCTTCAAAATGGGGCAGCCCAGAGCTTCCCATTACTAAGTAGACTCCAGATTCTGAAGGCCTGTGTAAGTTACCCAAGCTTTGTTTACGTCTTTATACCCTCCTCCCCTCCCCTGTCATATGCTTTCATTTGCCCCATTTGGGAAGGAGTACCCTATGATCGGCTAAACAAGGGTAAAAAGATTCTAGCCACATTTACAGATGGTTCCCTGTGGCATGCTGGTACTATCCAGAAGTGAATTGGTTCACCATTATTATATTAAAAACCATAGAAACTTCCATTTTGAAGACAGTAGCATAAAAAGAGTATTTCCTCACTATCTTTTTGCAGTCATCCAAAAGCAATGGGGATGGGGAGGGAGGTGGGAGGGGGGTTCAGGATGGGGAACACATGTACACCTGTGGTGGATTCATGTCAATGTATGGCAAAACTACTACAATATTGTAAAGTAATTAGCCTCCAATTAAAATAAATAAATTTATATTAAAAATACATAAAATTCTAAAACAAAAGCAATGGGGAAAATAAACAAAAATACAAATTCCAGTTTCAGCAAAACAATGAACTAGCTCAAGCTTCAAATCACAATTCAAATGGAATTGGCTGCCAAAAGTAGTGAGGTTCTAGTGGAGGTGTGCATGGAAGAAAGGGCAGCCAGGTCATGGCTTTTGCAGATCTTAAAAAGAGCAAAGACATTACGTTTCTCAAGGGTGAGGGGAATACATAACACCCAAAAGCCCTGCAGGATCTGTCTCAGGTGTTTGAGATGGGGGAACTGAGTAGACAGAGGCTCAGAGAGGTGCTACCTGGACCCAGTTTAACTCAGAGAAACAGAAGAGTTGGAGTGGATGACAATCAGACTGGCAAGTCCTGGCAGGGGGCTGTCTTTCTCTCTCTGAGACAGAAAAGTAAAGGAGGGACTTTACAGGACTTCCCCGGCAGCCCAGTGGTTAAGATTCCATGCTTCTACTGCAGGGGGCCTGGGCTCCATCCCTGGTCAGGGAACTAAGATCCCACATGCCAAGTGGGTGGTGCAGCCAAAAAACAGAGAGAGACTTCACATTATGAAAAACTCTACAAGTACGTAAACAAGGAGTTGGATGAACTCAACAGCATAATTAATAAGGTAGGTCTGATATTATCAGACACACCTGAGTTTCAGGTACCCAGAGAAAATTCACAAAATACTAGGCTACAAAGAAAGCCTCATTAGGTTAAAAAGAAATAGAACTGATACACATACATCATTCTCTGATCATTGTGTAATATCACTAAACATTAATATTAAAACTAAGAAGAAAAAAATGTCCCTGTCACCTGAATACTTTTGTATTGTTCTCTTTAAAAAAAAAACTTTTTTTTTTTGCAGGCCAAAGGCAAAGGGAACATGAACTGGATAGTGAAGAAGGGAGGTGATTTGTACCAGCTACAGATTTGTAGTAGAAAATGTCTGAGCTGCTACATATATGTCTTTAAAAGAAACTCTTCAGTCAATAAGAAGTACAAATCAAAACCAGAGTATTTAGAAAATAATAACAAAAACTACAACATTTCAGAATCTATGAGATACAGCTAAAAAAAAAGTGCTTTAAAAAAAAATATTTGGCCTCAGCTGTGGGATCTTAGTTCCTGGACCAAGGATAGAACTCTGGCCTCCAAAGTGAAAGCACCAACGCCTAACCATTGGACCATCAGAGAATTACCTAAAACAGTGCTTTTGTGAAAATATTTTGGTCTTAGTTAACAAAAAATTAAAATAAAGTAAGTGTCCAGGCTTCCCCTTACTTAGCTGGTAAAGAATCCACCTGCAATGCAGGAGACCCCAGTTCAATTCCTGGGTCAGGAAGATCCCCTGGAGATGGGATAGGCTACCCACTCCAGTATTCATGGGCTTCCCTGGTGGCTCAGACAGTAAAGAATCCCCTGCAATGCAGGAGACCTAGGTTCAATCCCTGGGTTCAGAAGATCCCCTGATGGAGGGCATGGCAACCCACTCCAGTATTCTTGCCTGAAAAATCACCACGGACAGAAGAGCCTGGCGGGCTATAGTCTGTGGGCTTGCAAAGAGTCGAACACAACTGAGCACAAAGCAGTAAGCATCCAAGTCAAGAAATTAAGATCTTTAAGACATTAACTGGTATATGGGTCACCGTGGAACCATCCCCTCTTCATCGCCTGCTGAAATGTGCGCCCCTTCCTCACTCTGCAGCCAGCAGTAAGCAAGCCCCACCTCACATTTTACCTGTGGGCCGCCTGCCAGCTCCCAGCCCTTCCTAAGGGACATCAAAGGACAAACAGGTAATATTTTGTGAAGATCCCTTTTAAAGCTTTCCATGCCTTGCCTTACCCTAAGTTAATCACAACTCCAATTGGCAAAGGAGAAGCACCACCAGAACCCAGGCCGCTGGTCACAGCCAAGGCAACTACAGCTTTGTTAAAGAGTTTCTTCTGACATTTTTCTTCTTACAGGAGAAAAGATATCCACTATTATGTAACTAGTTCTAGAAGTTCAAACAACTAAATTACACAAGAGAAAGTAATTAGAGATATTTTAAAATCAAAAGAAGTGAAAACCATCATTTTTGGAATATAATGTGATCCTTATTTGGAGAAACGAAGAAAATAACTGAGAAAAAAAAGTATTATAAACAGTAAGTGAAATCATTAGGAGGCTGGATACAGTCCTGAGGCCTGAAGAGAGCCCCAGGCTTCTTGGGAAACTTTCAGGAATCTAGTTGGCAGGTCAATTTTCATCAGGCCTTCTGTCACTGAAGGTGTGGTCATTTAAATATTCTGAAGAAACACTTATTCTGTATTTAAGTTTTCTTTCCCTGCAGGTCATGCCTCTATTTCACCAACCCTAGAGTTACTGACTTTGTGTAAACACAGGGTGGTCCAGACAAAACTGTCTCCAACCAAGCAACTCATTCCTCAGTGAGAGAAATGACAGCTGGCCAGCCAGGGCCATGATCACATTTCCCATCCATTTCCCATCCACGAGAAGCAGCTGGTCGTATCGAACAATGAAACTGTGTTCTGAAAACAGATCTAGCAGTACCCAGGAGACTGCACCTGTGAGGCTGGGACACTTTCTTGTAGAAAATGATATGTGATCTCACACAGTGACTGAAATCCAGTGTCAATTATCGCTCAGCCAATATCAGAGCTTCAGAAACCACAGGTTGGGGTGGGAGGTGGAGGGTGGCAGCTCTCACTATTACTTTGCTATCTGAAAACATTCACTTTCCATCCCCCAAATCATTCATGTTCTGTGAACGTCATTGTCCAAGGGTGTGAGGTATTTTCGCCAGGGAACCCAATGAGGGTTCCACCTGGCCATTTGGGACTCCTCCCCCGACTGGGGCAATGGCAAAAGCCGGTGTTCCTGTGCTAGCTGTGCTCTGATTATAAAGGGGAAATAGGGGTTGTTACTCCCCGATAGGGTTTGGGAGGGGCAGAGGTGGTTGCCTCCTTGCACCACCACACACCGTGGCACAAATTAACAGTAAAAGATCACAATCCATATTAACGTTCTAATTTTCCTCCCCCATGTACCCCCGTGTACATCGGGGTTTGTGGTAGCTAAGTCTACCAATTTGTTCAAAGTTTCAGGACAGTAAGAAACAACCCTTGGCTAATAAGAAATCCAGGAGGAACAGGTGGCATTTGGAAACTGTGAACTCAAGAAGGAATGTTTAAAGTGGTCTGAGATGTTATAACTGCATATCTGGATGTGACTTGGTGTTGCGTTTTATTTTTTAGGGCTGTTAATGCGCATTTGCAAAGAGCCAGACACGACAGTGACTAAGCACACATCCGGTATGCATTTGCAGCTGTGAGAACTGGAGAGGTGAAATCAAGTATCCACGGGGTCCCCAGAGCTTAGTTCTGTGCCCTCTTCTTTATCTACATGCTGTGCCTAAGTGACCTCCTCCAGTCTCATGGCTTGAAATAGCTCCTGTATGCTGAGGACTCCTAAACCTACATTTCCAGTTCCGGCCTCACTTGCAAATCTAAACTCCTGTCTACCTGTATCCACCTGTCTACTTGATTAACTACTTGGAGGTCTCACAAGTATCTCAAATAAACACATCCAAAGCAAAACTACTGATTTCTGGCTATCAACATCTCCTAACCTTTACTTGCTACAGTCTCCTTTTTTTTCCACCAATAAATGGCACCATAAGCCACCCAGTTGCTCAAAACAAAAATCTAGAGCTGCCCTGTCCAATATGGTAGCCACTAACCACACGTGACTATTTCAATTTAAGTCAACTTAAATAAAAACTTCAGGTGACTTCTCTGGTAGTCCAGTGGCTAAGATTCTGCATTCCCAATGCATGGGGCCCACGTTTGATTCCTGGTCAGGGAACTAGATCCCACATGACACAGTTGAGAGTTTGCATGCCGAAGAAAAGAAAAAAAAGATCCTGTATGCTGCAGCTAAGACCCAGCGCAGCCAAATAAAGAAATAAATATTAAAAACATAAAAATTTCAGATTTTCAGCTTTCCTAGTCACATTTCAAATGGTGAATGGCCACATGTAGCCAGCAGCTACCATATTGGACAGTCAGATACAGAGCACTTTCATCATCACAGAGAGTAATACAGGACAGTGCCTCTCTAGAGATGCTGCCATTGATGCCTCTTTCCTTTCCTCCCGCATATAATCCACTAACAAATTCTACGGATTTGACCTCCCAAAGCATTCCCTCTATCAGTTCATTACTCTCCAACCCACTCCTACAACCTGGTCTGTGGCCCCCTTCACTTGGACTGCTGAACTCACCTCTTAATTGCCCTGGTTCCAATCATTCCCACTGTAACCATTTCCCCTAGAGCAGACAGAATGATTGTTTTTTTTAAAGCGAACAGCAGATCATGTCTTGCCCCTCCTACAATCCTTCCAATGGCTTCCGTGGCAGAAACCATGGTTTTATCCTAATGTCCTTTCTCCCCTACCACTTCAGTAATAGAATCTGTGAAGTTTACAAGCGGATACAGAAGCCCAAAATAAAGAATATATTTTCCAGAGCCCCTCTGTGCACTTAGATGTGGACACAGGACTGAGTTCTGACCAGGGAGAGACAAATAGGTTGTGTGTATGTCCTTTAAAAAGCAGCCTCTTCTTGCTGCTGTAACAGGAATGATGGCTGAAGCTGGAATAAACCAAGAGGTGAACTTGGGAGGGGAGGCAATGGCACTGTGAAGAAACAAGATACAAGGTGTATGGGTCTCTGACACAGTGGAGCAACCCACCAGCTCTGGAACGCCTATCTACACTTTTACATGAGAGAGAAACAAACTTCATCTTGTTTAAGCTCTGATTATTTGAGGTATTGGAGAAGGAAATGGCAACCCCCTCCAGCATTCTTGCCTGGAGAATTCCATGGACGCAAGAGCCTGGTGGGCTATGGTCTGTAGGGTCGCAGAGAGTTGGACACAACTAACACACACACACACAATTTGAGGTATTCTGTCATAGTGGGACCTAATTCTAACTAATACAGCTTCCCATCATACTTAGAATAAAATCCCAAATTCCTTACTGAAAGAAGTATGAAACATTTAACACCATCATGTCCCACTCCAGCATTATCTGCCCCCTATTCCTCACCACACTCCAGGCACCCTGCATTTTCCTTTCTTTATAAAACTAGTATAGAGAGGTCACATAAACCCTTTTCCTCCTTACTTGACTTTTAAAAGTGTCTTT
Organism: Capra hircus; assembly: GCF_001704415.2. Classification (NCBI taxonomy): domain Eukaryota; kingdom Metazoa; phylum Chordata; class Mammalia; order Artiodactyla; family Bovidae; genus Capra; species Capra hircus. The sequence continues at coordinate 36,886,044 of NC_030832.1, read as the reverse complement.
GTTTTTGGCTGCTCTGGCTCTTCCTCGCCACATGCAGGCTTTCTCTGGCTGTGGCAGGCGCGACTGCTCTCTAGCTGCAGCTCGCTGGCTTCTCCTTGCCCTGGCCTCTCCTGTTGCAGAGCACTGGCTCCAGGTGCACGACTCTAAAGCCTGGTCTCAGTAGTTCTGGCACAAGACCTTAGTTGTTCCTCATCTTGTGGGATCTTCCCAGACCAGGGATTGAACCTGCATCCCCTGCTGTAGCAGATACATTCCTTGGACTACCAGGGAAGTCCCTCTACTTTCTTTTTTGCTGCTCTCACACACCAAGCCTCCTCATGCTTTAGGGCCTTCACACTTGCTTTTCCTTCTGCCTGGGTTGCTCCATTTCTTAACTGACTTCTTTTTTGTTACTCAGGTCTTAGCTTAAATATCACTTGCATCAGAGATGGTTCCCTAACCAATTTAAAATACCCAACAAGTCATTCTCTTTTACAATACCTTGATTCTCTCCAACCATCAGAGGTGATGATTCTTTGTTGTCTGCCTCCCCTACTAGAATGTAAGCTTCATGAGGATAGGAATTTCGATTGGTTGGTTTACTGCTGTACTCCCAGTATCTACAACAGTGCTTCAACCTCGTAAACGACTCAGTGAGTGTTTGCCAAATGAACACTCAAATATTGTTTCACGGATAGGGTTGCGGTAAAATGTAGGGTTTCCAAAGTCAGACGTCCCAGATCAGAAATCAGTCGTGTGACTTATACCAAGTGGTACACTAAGACTGTCCGTAAAATGAAATTTCCTACATCAGAGTAGGATTTAAAAAAGAAAAAAAAGCGTTGATAAAGCAATTGCTCTCCTCCCTTGCTTTGAGCGTTCCCTTCTTTTCTACCACCGCTTGGCCTCTGCATTTGGCCACTTCCTTTCGGCTTTGCGTTCCTGCAGGCAGTCTAGCTGAAACTAGTCCTTTGAAATTTAGCGGGAATTAACATCATGCGTCAGGAGGACCACAGCTGCGCAAGCGCGGGACACCACTCTTTCTCGCGCGCTATCTTTGCAGCTTCTACAGCCAGTCAGAGTTAGCGTTGGGGCCAGAGTTCCTAGGACTCACCAATCGTGTGTGGGAGGCGGGCCGCCCTGGAGGCAGTGGCGAGAGGGGGCGGGAACAAGGAGAGAGCACGCACCGTTCCCGGGGCCAGGGTCTCTGCAGGCCAATCCGAGAGGCCTGAGGTCTGAAGGCAGTGGGGCGTGGCGTTGGTGGCTCCCGCATCCCGAGGCCGTCCAAAGCCGAGCCAATCAGAGTGAGGAGGTGGAGGCGACTAGCCAATCAGCGTGCAGAACAGGCGAAGCAGGGTGGGGGGGCGGTGCGGGTTGAGGAGTCTCGCACGGATGCCGCCGGCTTCCTAGGTTCTGTCAAGGGAGCCTGGCGTGCGTAGGCGGCTGAGGAGGCGGGAAGGCGGCAGTGGTTGAAGGGGCGATTGCTGACTTGCTGGGAGGAGGTCTGAGGGGTTGAGAAGCCATGGTGATGGCGGCGAAGAAGGGCCCAGGGCCGGGTGGCGGGGTCAAGGCGGAGGCGGAGGCGGCCTCGGAGGTGTGGTGTCGCCGGGTGCGGGAGCTGGGCGGCTGCAGCCAGGCCGGGAACCGCCACTGCTTCGAGTGCGCCCAGCGCGGGGTCACCTACGTGGATATCACCGTGGGCAGCTTCGTGTGCACCACCTGCTCCGGCCTCTTGTGAGTGGACCGGCGTGCGGGGAACAGTAGGGGGAGGACCGGGAAAGGAGAGGTGGAGAGTCGGCGTTGGGGACATCGGGACCCAGGGCGAAGGGCCAGAGCCGAGGTCAGGGGCGGCGGGGTGGCCTGAGACGCGACGGATGTGCCGAGAGGGTCGTCTGCTGCAGAGGCGTCACGGGGAAGGGAAAGGATCAGGGGCGACAAGACATGATTAGAGTCGCGATGCAAAGGAAAGGAAAACCTGAGAACTGCAGAAACTCCCTAAAGGAGAGCGAGCGATCCGAAAGTGGGGAGAATTGAAGGAAACTGGGGTGGGGTGGGAGGGCCACAGATTTAAAGGGCCAGAGAATGACAAACACCCCAAGGGAACTTCGTGTAGGTAGAGGGCCAACAGGAAAGACACAGGTTAACAGCAGAGTGATAATGTTAGGTAAAGGGCCATGTTCTAGTGTTCAGGAACAGATCCTAATGTTTCAGGACTTTGGAATGCTCCCCAGAGGGAAATTTCTTACAAATCTGAGATTAATGCTGATGGGTTGCCCTTTTTAGAGAAATTAACTTTTCCAGAGGTTTTGGGTTCTGGTTGAGCCATCCTTAACTGTAATAATTTACACTTTCAAGCTCCCTGTTTCCACGGCTTACTCCTGGTAGTAGCAGGTAGCAACTCTTCTAGATTGGGGCCGGGTGGGGGGGCGGCGGGGGGGTCCCCTTGTATAATCTGCAATGCTACCCTTGGCACTGTATTTGGTCACACTTGAGCTACTTTAGAGCCACAGTTCTAGCCCAGGTTGCTGGTTATATGGTAAAGTTCTTTTCCCCCTTAGGGAATTATTATTATTAGATGCATGTCTAAAATTTGATACCAAGCCTATATGTCTATCTTTATAAGTTTAACAAGGGATTTATTTTGACTTTTTAAGTATTAATACATTGGTTTGGTTGGTTTTTATTTTAACTAGGAGTGCCTTCCTTGTTTCTTCTTTCACCTTTAGGAGCCAAGAAGGGAGTAGTATTGTTCTTGGGTGACAGATGGGAGAACAGAAGCAAAGAGAGGTTTAGTAACTTATCCAATGCCAGATAGGGGTTGCTGTTTTCAGCATTTGTTGCTATTAGTTATGATCATGGCAGACCAGAAATGAGGATCCAGGTCCCCACATGCAGTTTAGGATTATTTCTATTTGGTTTTTACCTCCTTTGCCAAACTTTTATGTTTTGATCAACTTTACTTGTATGTTGTGAGGATAGACTTGACTTTGGTGTAAGTAAAAGTTTTGTGGCTGTTCAGACAGTGGTTTAGAACACAAACTTGAGTTTGTCAAAAGTTGATATGGAGGCTCAAATGGAGTAGAAGAATGGAGACCAAAGACTGGGACAAGTATTTTGAGGAGAATAGGAGCAAAGTTTAGGACTATTTATAGGGTAAAGTAGAAAGAGCATATTCCTGAAGATCCTGTTATGAAAAGGCAAATCCAATTACAGACTCAGTAGAGAAGTAAAAGGAAGCAGGGGGATAAAACTGATGGCATCAGAGTCTAGGTCCCAGGAAGAAAATGTCAGGAACAGCATCAGTTCATTGCCATGCTTAGCTACCATGGCATGAAACCTCAAACACTGAATAAAGGGCAAGTACTGACATCATTATTTTCTAGACCTTGGTTTAAAGTATCCCATAGACAACATTTCCCTTCTATAATGAATATCCCTCAACCAGGACAGATGGAGGGCCAAGGGATCTGGCTCACATTTACAACCTGGTTTCTTTTGCTGGAAAAGTTAACTCTTTAAATGTCATCGCACAATTTACAGAACTTTACCACTTCCCCCTGTGGTCACTGTTGATCTCACTGGTGAAAAGTCAAACACCTGTGATCTGGACAGACACTGGGTGACAGTGACCTAAGGATTGTTTAATGTAACAGAGAGGCCTGTCTCTTGTCTGCAGTGTGTGTATGTCCAGCTAGGGGCTTAGCTCCGCAGGAACTGAAGTTCCTATAGGACCAATGGTGGGGTCTCCCAGCACACCCCGCCATTTTTTTTAGTTTCAGAACAATTTAGAAAGGACATTTTTGCTTAGTATTTTGGTAAAGCATTATGAGAATCACAAGGTGGTAGACTTTAGGGAACACATTTTGGTGACTGGGAAATGAGAAGTTGGGCCAATCCTTTGTTATCAGGAAGTGAGGGGAGAGTGAAAGGTCAAGAAGCTGGACCAATAAATGAAGCTCAACTCTGAAGGCATGTTGAGATTATAAAGAGAGAAATATCAAAAGAAACTCCACAGGAAAGCTGCAGTTGCCCTGGCCGCGACTGTCAGACTGGGTTCTGATGCTACTTCTCCTTTCCAATTGGAGTTGTAATTAGCATAGAGTAGGGTAAAGCATCCGAGAAGGCAGTGGCATCCCACTCCAGTACTCTTGCCTGGAAAATCCCATGGGCGGAGGAGCCTGGTGGGCTGCAGTCCATGGGGTCGCTAAGAGTCTGATATGACTGAGTGACTTCACTTTCACTTTTCACTTTCATGCACTGGAGAAGGAAATGGCAACCCACTCTAGTGTTCGTGCCTGGAGAATCCCACGGACAGGGGAGCCTGGTGGGCTGCCGTCTATGGGGTCGCACAGAGTCGGACACAACTGAAGTGACTTAGCAGCAGCAGCAGCAGCAGGGCAAAGCGTGGAAAGCTTTAAAAGAGATCTTCACCAAGTATTACCCATGCCCCTTGATGTCCCTTGGGAAGGGCTGGGCGCTGGCAGGCGGGCCACAGGTAGAATGTGAGGTGGGGCTTGCTGGCTGCGGTGTGAGGAGGGGGCACACAGCCCAGCAGATGCTGAAGAGGCGTCTCCATGGTGATCCACACACCAGTTAACATCTTAAATCCACATGGTTGATTGCCTACAGATTAGGATTTTGTGGTGGTAGGAAGTGAACTCGTGGTAGTAGGCCAGCAGCTTGCACATTCAGTCAGTAAGTCAGTCAGTCAACAAATATTTGTTGAATGTCTCTGAAGCCTCAGACACCAGTTTAGGCACTGGAGATATGGTAATGAACAAAACTGACCAAGCCCCATCTTGAGGTAGCCTGAATCCTAGTGGAGGCCGTGGCCCTAAATAAATCATCAAATATATAAATGCAGGTATTGATAAGCACTATGAAGTAAACTAACACTCAGCATGGGCTAGAGACTGATAGGAGCTGCTATTCAGGTATCATAATGAAAAGAGAGGAAAAATTCTTTCTTAAAGAGGATATTGACATATACTTTAGTATAGGCAGAGAAAGGAGACAGCAGGATTGGCTTTCTTCTGAAAGCTAGTTTTCTGTTGAGTGTGTTACAAATATATCAACCACTTAGGGGGATGGAGTGTTCCGGGGGCAGTAAGCAGAACTGCCAGGGTTCCCATCTGGCCTGATTGACTGATATAACAAAGTTGACAGTTGCAGCCAAAGGTGACTCTCCCAAGATCTAAAGAAAAACTGAGGCTCTAATGGTGGTGGGTGGCTATGACTGCGCCTTCCTCTGTGCACGTGCGGGCTCACTCTTGCCGCCTTTTTGAATGAGACATTTTTTTTCGTCTCTAGCAGAAACCCACAGTGTTGGGTGTGGGGGCCTGAGAGAGAAGCTGCTAGCTTCTCCCGTTGCTAAATTTACATACATGCTGCCACAATTGTAGGTCCCAAATTTGACCTAGTTTTATTCATTTGGTTTTCTTCCAATACCTAATTTCCTTAACCTGGATATAGATCTTTTAATCTCCCCAATCTGTTCATGCGCTTGCCTGTTTAGTTATATTTCTAACTCTTATACTAGAAGATGAGTCTGCCATTTGAAGCTCAAGAGGGGTAAAAATTGCCCCTGAAAAGGATTTCTTTCCAGAGCAGGGCCTCAGTGTTCTCTCTTGTTCCGGCTTGCTTGGATGCCTCGGTGGATAAAAATGGATAAGCCACTTTTCTTGAAAAAGGAAATAGATGGAGAGGCCTGAGATCTCATTGGCATCTAGGCTAGGCACTGTCTTTGACACCCAGTTTTTTAGCCAAGTACGTGACATGTTTCCTTGACCTGTCTGTTTGGGTCTATCCTTTAATCCATCATCCTTCAGATCTCAGTAATGGACATTTGTGTCTTCTGCTTCTTTATATCTTTACTCTGACAATGAGATTAAGTCAGGATTTAGATGGACAGAGCTCTGGACTGGGTGTCAAGAGATGAGCTTGACAGCTCTTTCTTTGTGATAAGTTGCTACCCTCCTGGTGCCTTAGTTTCGCTGTCTGCCTCACTAGTAGCTGTTTCTAACTGAAACACTTTTATCTCCATGGAAGGAAAGGTATATTATGCTGTTCAGTAATTCAGTACTTTTCCATCTGTCGGGGTTGGAGAGGTGGATGTATGCCTGGATGCCCTGCCCTTACTTTAGTCCTGTCCTTCCATCCCTTTGCACCTCACCTGTCAAATTCACTTCCGCCAAGCAAGAGGGACAGAGTCTCTAAAATTACAGATTTAGGCACTTTATCTTACCTTGGCAAACTTGAAAAGCTCCTAAGAAAATAATAAATTACCAAAGGGATGAGAAGAAAGCAAGCGGATGTGAAAGGTCTGAGATTGAGCCTAAAGAGGAAAGTAGCTGCTAATATCAGATTCAATGTGTCTCTATATGAAGGCAGCTGCTTATTATTGTCCCTGAGGAAGAGCTTCAGGAAATGGGTCAAAGCAGGGAAATTTCGATTAGGAAGAAATTCCCTAAAATTAGTGAAATTGACCCCAGAGCAGGGTAGTAAGGGAGCCTTCCTAAATAGGGACTCTTCTTGGTAATGTTTGAGTCCAAAGTAAGAGCAAACCTGATTTAGCTGAACCTGGCTCAGAGGCAGAGAAATGGAATCCCAGGGGCAAAGAAACACAGTCTAGGGTAGATTCATTTGAACACAAATATTCAGAGGTAAGGAATGCCCAAGTTCAAATCTGGCACAAATGAAGGAACTTGGGTGCTGGGTGGAACTGTTTTTTTCCACTGTCGACCTGGCAGAACTTTCTTATTTGAGTAGCTGAGCAGGTTTTAGGCATTTATGAAGCAAGATAGAAGCAAAATATGGGCCAGTTTGAGGGTGATGACCACAGAGAAACAAAAAGTTGTGGTATTTGCAGAAATAGTAGTATGCTTAACAGAAGCCAGAGGGGGAGAGAGGCAAAGAGAGAGAGAGGCTTGGACAGACTAGGATCTCTGCAAGTCACTTCACTTGCCAAGTAATTCTGAGTACTTCAGAGAGTGATTCAGAGTACTCCAAATGCCGTTTAGGGGCCCTGTGAAAAAGAAACTGAAGTAGAAAAAGGCTGAAGGCTTGAGCCCTAGTCATGTACTTGCTTTCAATTAGAAAAAGTTGCCCTATTCTGGGCAAATACCTTTATCTATTTCCCCAGCTCCTCCTGGTTAGAAATAACAGAATATATTTGTTGTGATAACCAAAGAAAGGGCAGTGCCTCCTGCGAGCTCTCACTTCTTCTTTGGGGGAGAACCTGAGAGTTATGTTGGGGAGACCAGCTGCAAGTTGGAGAGTCAAGTGTGTGTAATTCCAGGCCAGTGCTTCCCATCTGGCCCCAGGACATGGCCCTGGTATGTACCAAGTTAACACATAACACTCCTAGATCATTTGCTTTTAGCTCCTGAGGGGAGAGGGGCTCTTGTTTCTAACTTGCTTCTCTCAGCCAGCAGTGACCTCTCTGTGATTCAGAGACAAATGCTCTGACTCTGGCTGTGTAACTAGGCCCTCTTCCTGGGCTGCGGAGTGTTACCTTGTAGACTCTCCCTGCCCCCAAACCGTTGCTCTGGTTATACATAATCCAGTCTACAGACATCAAGGTCAGAGCAGTGCTTTTTGTACTGTGCTATGGAAACATCCTGTTCCATCAGATTCGTTAGGCCCAAAGCACCTAAATCACTTCTTTTCTCTGCTTTGCCTTTATCCTGTCTCCACCCCCTAAAGCCTCTAGTCCAAGCTCAGCCATAGGAAGTTCTGTTCTAAGCATCTCCTCTAGATTGATGAGTGGGTCAAGTTCCTCACCCCCCCACCCAAGGAAGCACACCTCCCTGTTTACAGTTTGCTAACAGTTCCTGGTTGTCCTTTCAGGAAATGTCAATGACCTTTTTTGTGATAGGCTTAGAATCTGTCTTTCTAGTGTAAACATAATCCATTTTACTTTTCCCACGACCATTTGTCTTCCTTCGCTGCTGCACCCTGGTGCCACATGCTCCCTGATCTGACTGCGTGTGCCTGCTGCCCTGGGAAGCACCCTCATCCAGGCTCCCCTGGCCCCTTCTTGGAAACAAGTGCCTAGTGATCAAGGACCAAGTCCTGTAATTTTTGTGTCCCCCACAGTGCCTTCCACAATGCCTCGTCTTTTATTTAGCAGAGTAAATATTTGTTAGTGGGAGGTGGCAGGGCAGCCCAGGCTCAGGAACAGAGGGCTCTGTATACTCTGCTGAGACCTCAGAAAGGCCTGGCACTCCCGGGGCAAGGGCACAGTGGCTAAGGTGAGAAGGGGCAAAGGAAAGAGTATCAAAGCAGGATGTCTGGACTTCGGAACAAACAGAACCCAGGCACTGGTGAGAGAGGCTTAGGAGGAAAAACTGGAATCTCTTTGAACTGCAATCAGAAGACAGTCTTCAGGTCAAATCAAGTTTAAGAGCTATTGTTTGACACTGAGTTACAAAGCCTGGCTCTTGGTTTTCCCTGCTCTCATCTTTCCTCGGGGCATCTATCCTCTTTGATATTGCTTATCTTTTAAAGGGTCATTTTGAGAACCAACCAAGTCTAGTGGCAGAACTGCTGAAAATGCCCCCAGTTGTAGCCTCCAGCGTCTTTCCTGTCCTTGGTTAGAATCCCATAAACGGTAACCTATCGTACTGAAGAGCAGCTTCCCTTCACCATTTACCTCGTACTCTGTCATCTGTCTGCTCTCCCGCCGGGCTGATTCACTTACACTAATCCACACGCTGCCATTCTGCCCAGCTTCCCAGATCACCTTTGTTCAGTGTGTGCACCTGGAAGCTTGGACATGTGCTTTCTCCACCTTTCCCTAAGATTTCTATCTGGTAAATTCTGTTTACTTTCCTGAGGGCGTCAATCAAGACCCTATGCTAGAGTTACTTTTATTTTCACATCTTGCTTTGCCCATTTTTTCCAGGGAGTAAAAACCCAGAGGCCTCTCAGTTGGGACTGTCTTTCCCGCATGCACCCGTGGTCTTTCACTCCTGGCCCCAAGGTCCAGTTTATTTGTTTTGGTTCAGCTACTGGTGTTTTAATCTGTCGAGGGTGGTGGATTTAGAGCAAAACTGAAGGTAAGGAGAGGGGAACCTCTGAAACCATGCCTGGCTTAGCCCCACGCTCCCGTTAGAACACTCTGGAGGGGAGCTGAGTGGGAGGAAGGAAGCCGGCTTGGCTGTAGTCTCCACGGGGCATCTGTGGGCAGAGCTGGACTCCCAGGGAGTTAACAGAATGAAAACACAGGGCTGGCACAAAAGCATCCCTACAGGGTTCATGTTCCTGACTCCTGCCCGTCTCAGCTCACAGTTGAACCTGACTCTTGCTTCGTTTCAAGATCTAGAATTGACAGGAAAGTCTGAAGTATTTCTCTTCCCAGAAATCACTTCCTAAAAGAGGGACCCCCTCCATCCCTCCACCACACAGCCTCCTGCATAGAGGAGAGGAGCAGCAGCCAGCCTAGAGACTCCTTGTCTCCAAATTTTATCTGTGTTGGTATTATCAGGAATATCAGGGGCCTTCATTTTTGCCTTCCCTCCTGCTTGAAAGATTTGTGTCTCCGTGGATTCTGGGACCCTGAGCATGTGCTGTAGGCCTCAAACAATGATGAAGCAGGAAATGGGAAATGGTCACACACCTGAGTTCCCTGAAGAACCCCTCAGCTTGAACATTCAGCTGCCAGGGTCTGAGCCAAGCAGAGGCGGCTCTGGATGGACATGCTCTACCTTCTTCTTGGGAATGACTGGGGTTTCCTGTCTCAGGAGAAGCCTCCAAAACATTCTGGCCTCCCTTCTTTCCTTGAATTAAGAAGTAGCTTCAGTCAGAGAGTTTCATTTACGCGTGGTTTTATCCTGTCTCCCTCCCTTTCCTCCTATAAGAAGACCTGGGGTGCTAACGGCATTCTGCTTCTCTTTTGTTCTGCTTCTCCCTCACAGGAGAGGCCTGAACCCCCCTCACCGAGTCAAGTCCATCTCCATGACGACTTTCACTGAGCCTGAAGTACTGTTCCTGCAAGCCCGTGGAAACGAGGTGAGCCGCCGCTGCCGGAATGATTCCCGGACGTACTTGCCCTGTCTGTCAGTGGAGTTCTGTCTCAGGTCACAGGAAAGCCCCTACAGTTTTCTGTTCAAGTTTCTCTTATTTTTTAGTGTGTAAGGTATCTTACCTTATGTACACGTGTACGTTTACGGAATCTTAGTTATACAAACTGAGGTTTGTCTGGGCCCCTTGTTGGAAGAATCAGGGGAAGGAGCAGTCTCTGTTGGGGTGACCCTTGAGGAAGAGATGCTCCACAGTGATGAGCGTTCAGAGTTGACTGGGCGGCCCCTCTGAGCAGGAGCTCCTGGAGCCAGCTCTGCTGACCTAAGCCTCGGCAACTGGGTGTAAGCCCATGTCTTTACTTGAGAGTACGTTAAACCCCTTCTCCAGCTAAATCTGCTGGTGGGAAGATTCCAACCTTGGTGCCAGAAGTACTCCTTTGATGGGCTTACTTGGAGAGTGCAAACAAGAGCCTCTAGAGGTGTTCTGGAAGCCACAGCTCTGAAGATTGCTCCTGACCCCACCCCCATCCAAATTTAGTTTCCCTTAATTCTCATGACCCTGTACTTTCTTTCACAAGATGTGTCACAATGTGTCATTATAAATGTATCTGTATTTATCTAAGACACTATTTCGCCATTAGATTATCAACTCTGCGAGGACAGAGATCATGTTTGTTTTGTAGTTGTACCCAGATCTTCATGTTGTGTCCATGCTCAATAAATGTTTATTGATGGATGAGTTGGAAATGGTGTGATTCCCATTTCACACTTTCTGCCCCAACTCCTCTGTCCCTCGACTTCATCCCTTTAGGTTTGCAGGAAGATCTGGCTGGGTCTTTTTGATGCCCGGACATCTTTAATACCAGATTCCAGGGATCCTCAGAAGGTGAAGGAATTTCTCCAGGAAAAATATGAAAAGAAGAGATGGTAAGGAGGAGGAAAGAGATTACTCTGGAGACACGTGTCCAAGACACTTCATCTTATGGTCCATTTTCCAGAGCTGAATTGGGGCTTCTTTCAAAGGCTAGACAAGGGTTGAGTCTGTTCCACTCAGATTCAGTTAGGACTGAATTCTAACTTCTAAATAATAAAGGTACAAGGAAGGACAATTTCCTCTTGGTCACTGACCCTGCAGCTTTGATATCCCCCTCCTTTGGGGAGACAGAAGACTGTGTGGAGGGGAGAGCCAGGCTCCCCAGCTATGGAGTGTGTGGACTAGTTTTTATAGCTCCAGTGATGTCACAGAGAGAGGTGGCTAAGAGCACATGGCCTCTAGATTTACTCATCTAACCCATGTTTTATAGGTGCCCTTTTTTCCTGTGGGGAAACAGCATCTCTGTTCTCTCTTGCCTTTTCTTCCCCCACATGCCCCTTCTTGTTCCATCTCTGGGGTGTGTGCATGGTTGGGGATAACTATAGGGTGAAGAAGAGAATGCAGAGAGCGCGGAGACTGGTGTGGGTACAACAGCATTTTGTAGTCCCTCCAAGGAGTGTCCTTGGGACTAAAAAAGTTACATCCCAAGTAGAGACCACATCCACTGGAGTGGAAGGGGATTTTATCAGAAGTCCCAGGAGCCAGCAGGGTAAATCCTGAGTGCTTAGAAGATGAAGTGGCAGAGAAAGAAGAACCTGAAGACACGCCCAGGAAGTAAAAGGGGGCCCTTGAGTAGGAAGCTGGAAAATAGGATCACCTGTTGGTCAGCCTGATTGGAGGTTGTTATTATTTGAAACCAGATGGTTTGACGTGTCAGAAAGAGGAGGGAGAGGTGTGGGGAAGGCCGGCACAACCCAAAGCAAAGTGAACAACATCCCTGCGGGAAAAAAATGATCTTGAGAGTAAAGGAGCAGCTCAAGTTAGGCAGAACTCTCCTGTGTTGGTCAGCTTCCTTTAGTTCAAAAAAGAGAATCAGTAGGGAAAATAAGAAGGGACTTTGCTGTAACCTGTTTTCTCAAGCACTTAAGCTGAGCAAGGTCCTAGGTTTCAAGGTTTCACCCCTCCTCTCTGCCTAACTATTCTTTCTCCAAGGTATGTCCCCCCAGACCAAGTCAAGGGGCCCACTTACACCAAAGGCAGCACCTCCACCCCCGTCCAGGGCTCCATCCCAGAAGGCAAGCCCCCCCGGACACTTCTGGGGGATCCTGTGCCGTCTCTCTCAGCTGCTGCCTCCAGCTCCAGCCAGGTAACACTCAGATCTGCCCTCGACATTATTATGGGATTTCAGAGACAGGGGTGTCAGTTTCCTAAATCAAATCCCCTAGACTTAGTAGATGATCATTGAGGAGGTGTGAATGGGTTCTCAGCCCTGCTGAGACCTAGGTCTTGCATTTCTCACCTTGGGCTTGTGTATTTTGGAAGAAGGAACCCAACAGGAAGTGGTATTTAGGGAAGTCAGAGTATCAACGTCAAACCTGACCACTCCTCCAAAGAAAAACGGGCCAGGACACTGCTTCAAGCAGCTCCAGGGGCTGCTGCTGGGCGCCGTCCCTATGTGTCTCAGGGTTGCCTTGACTCACATGCTCTAGAGTGTGTGGTTCTGGGATCGGCTGTCCCGAGAGGACAAAGGAATCAGGTATGAGAAGGGCTGAGGCAACGCTTCTGCCCAGGAACCCTCTTGGTTGAGGGCAGTTTCTCCCTCTCCTCTCTCCACTTGCCTACCTGGGGCAGCCAGGGGAGCCGTGCAGGGGCCTGGGTCATGACTGGGATTCCAAGTGCTCTATGTACTGCCTTCTCCTCCAAGCCTGTCAGTCAGCCTCGGACGGCCCAGCCCCGGAGCTCTCAACCTCCTCCCGCCTCCTCGGTGAAGAAAGCCAGTACTGATCTGCTGGCTGACATCGGCGGAGACCCCTTTGCTGCTCCCCAGGTGGCACCAGCTTTTGCTGCATTCCCAGCCTTTGGGGGTAAGTGGGACTTGGGACGAGAACTTTTGTCCCCATCAGACACGGAATTTCACTTAGCTCCAGCTCTGCACAGAAGTGAACACGATGGTGATTCTGAAGAATCACAGCCTGGAGGGTGCGGGTCAGATGAGTACAGCCAGGATTACGGTAGGGAGTTTGACCAAAAGCATGACAGCGGCGGGCTCCTAGCCCTTCTTTTTAGATAGCTGGAAAGAGCCTTCTCCTTACTTTCTGTCTACTAAAATGGGGCAAGGGGATTGTGACAGGTTCCACTTCCCCTGCCCTCTTACCGAAGATCGGCAGTAGCCAATAGAGGGTGGAACAAAGTGGTTATCTAGTTTCCCTTTTTCTTTTTTAAAGCCCTTCCCCACAACATTTTTTTCACACGATTCCACCCAAACTAGACCCTGACAAAAATGTTAATGCCTCATGGAGTAAGGATAAAAAGCGGGGAGTAAACTTGGAGTCTCTGAGAGCCCCTTTCCCTCTGCATGGGTCTGGCTGTCTGCCCCAGGCTCCTGCCAACTCCCTCTGAAGAGGGCCCTGTGGGGAGGCAGATGTCTCATTGAATGGCTCTTGGCCGCTGTATGATACAGATTACATACATTTTCTACAAACATAACCTTCATATTCTCTCCACCTACAGGCCAAACGCCTTCCCATGGGGGCTTTGCCAACTTCGATGCCTTCGGTAGTGGCCCCGGCCCTTCTGCATTTGGAAGCATTCCTCCAGCTGGCCAAGCCCCGTTCCAGGCCCAGCCGGTGCCCCCAGGTAAGTTCTGCCCCTCTGGCTTCCTTTCTTTCTGGCAACTGCGTTCCATTGTCCACACCCATACATCATCCTTCATTCATATCCACACCAGCCCAGAGAACCCACACAAAGAGATGAAGCTCTGGGAAAGGATGAGAGGAGTCTGATGAGGTTCTTGTCAGGAAGGGGCTCTGTTCTTTTTTTCTTTTTCATGTAAGGAAAATGGCTAAAAGCACAGCAGGAGTTGTGCGCGCTGTGTGGTAGGAGGTTGCTCACTGGGAAGTAAGGGAGCCTGAGATTAGAAAACTTGAGAATGCGGACCTGAGAATGGACATGACCTTTCCCCTAGAGGGCCCCCAGAGCAAGGGCTGGAGCAGTGTCCAGGGCAGTCTCCAGAAGGCCTCACCCATCCGTCTTAGAGCAGAGGCCTGCCCACTCCGTGTTGTGGTGTTCTTGCTGTGCGAATGAAGGAGAGTCTAAAGGCTCTTCAAGCACCCGGTCCCTCCCAAAGCTCCCAGATGACCATCTCCGGAGCTTTCGGGCTGCCCCCTCCCTTTGGACACCCTGCACACGGAGGGCAGTCGGGAGCACTGTGAGGACAGACGTCTGGGAACTGCCAGTGACTGACTCTCTCTCTCCTCCCCACCGACCTGCCCTTTCCCTTCCCCTCCCTCACCGCCAGCCAGTCGGGTGCTAACTGGAAGTCACAGCTTTGGTAAGTTACTCCTCCCCATCCCACAGTGACCCAAGGCACGAGACTGTCTCAGACCCTTGAGCTTTGAGGGAGGAACCCCTCAAATGTACCCTTTTTACAGGGGAGGCAGCTAGCGGTTTCCCTAGTCATTCAGTCCACAGAGAGGCAGAGTCCAGCCCACAGCACAGATTTCTGACTCCGCTCTGCCCACAGCCCCCGCCACCTCCCACCAACTGATTGATTTTTTGTTTTGAATTTAATTTTTTGCATAGAACAGAGGAGACATTTTGACAGAAGTTAAAATTCACAACAAAATTCTCACATCGTGAACTTAATTAAAGTAACTGATGAGGTAGCCTGAAAATCTGTAAAGCAAAAACGATTAGAATGAAAATCTGATAAACCAACAGACAGAGATTATAATAGGTTCTCTCACAAAATTAACTGACGGAGTAGATGGACAAGGAAAGAAAGAAGGAAGGTAACCATCTGAATAACACTTTAACAAGTCTGACCTAAGAAATACAAGTAGAACTTTATAACAAAAATAAAGAATATATATTATTTTCAAACATATAACCCTTTTATAATTTGACCATATATATTAAAAAAGTAAAAGAATATATATATATATAATTTGACCATACACTGGGAAACAAAATCTCCAGAAATTCTAACAAGGAGAAACTGCATAGGTCAGAGTATTATATATGGTAAAAGATGACCTAAACAAAGATGTCCTAAAAAATGTCCCAAAACAATGTTTCCTGTCCTTAAAGGCATGAAGCAGATAGGGAGAAGATACATATTTACAACTGGAAACAAACAAAAAGCCAATAACCATAATGTGCCTTTTAAAATTTTCTGTTAATAAGGAAGAACAGAATGGCCAAGGGATAGAAGCAGGTAATACCCAGAAAAAAACATGAATATGTCCTCAACCTAACTAATGAGAGAAAATACAACTATAAGAATTATATTCACACAGTTTTTAAAGGTTAATAATTGCCAGTACTGTGTGGGAAAATAGGTATGCTACTTTTAAGAATATAAATTGGTACCAGAATATACAGTTTAGCAAGAGGAAAGTATTCCCAGGCAGGGTACCTCACAGGAAACAGCCTATTACAAGGTGGTTATAAACGGGTCATTCAGAAATGCATTCCTAGCACAACTGGTTACTCCCCTAGCAGGCCAGAGGTTAAGCATCCACACTTCCCACTGCAGGAGCACAGGTTCGATCCCTGGTTAGGGAACTAAGATCCTGCATACCGCGAGGTGTGGCCAGAAAAAGAGGGCTTATTAAAGGGGCTCTTTTGAAAGAGAGAGGGAGAGAATAAAGGTGTCAGCCCTGGAGCCATCGCAGGCTGAACCTGGGATGGACTTTTGGTCCAGTGTCTGCTCATCTCAAGAAGCAGACAGTCCCCGCCCGACCCCGAGCCTGCCAGCCCCAATGGTGCCCGGAGAGCACCCGGCTGTCATCTCCTCGAGGAGAGAAAGCTCTCCGTTTGCAGTCGAGGAAGCTGGCTCACCAGGCCGGTGCCTTGGCCCAAATCAAATGGCTGCTCGGGCGGATCCAAGTCACTTCTCGGCCCACCACGGTCACGAAGGGGTTTCTGTGAGGGTGACACGAAGAACCACTAAGGTTCGGGGAGACGTGGGCGTCTCTCCTGACGTGCCGGATTATATTTTTATGTTTCTGAGGAGGAGGAGAAGGGGAGGCTTCTAAAAGTGCGGTTTCCCCTGAAACTGCGAGGAGGCAAGTCTACACACCCAGCCGCGCGGTAAGGTGCCCACAGGCAAGCGCGCAGGTATCACCCGAGCCCCGGCCGCTCTGCCCTCTAGCGGCCGCCGGGAGGCACGCAGCTCCCGCTCCCGCCGCGAGGACGGACGGCCAGGTCCTCATTGCGAGGAGCACCCCAGCCCCAGGGCCCAGAGTGGCGCTGAAGGGTCGGGCCCCAGGGAGGACAGGGAGCCGCGTCCGCTCGGGAGATCCACGTACCTCGGGTCCGTCGGGCAAAGGAAGGGCCTGGAGTCTGAGAAGCCGAAGGGCCACCACCGCCCCGCTGGTTTTGCAGTCGTCCTCACTTAAGACCAGTGAGCGTTACAGCCCAGCGCGTGTCCCTCGGGAAAGCCCGCGGTGGGCAGGGAGAGGACTGAGGAGAGCCCCCCTCAGGAAGCAGCCCGTCCCGGATCCTCGCGGCAGGCAGGCAGGTCGGCCGGCCGGCCTGGGCGCCTGACATCCCCGCTGGATTCTCCGCTCGTCCACGTTAGGCCGTCCCATCAGGTGTGCCCAGCACCAGGAAGGTGGCCTTAACAGGGGGATCTGGACAAACGCAGCAGCCTCACGCTTTGGAAAAGGAAGCGCAGGGAGGTCCACAGAACAGGTCTAAGGTGCTCAGAGCCCCAAACTTCACTGACAAGAAACCAGGGCTAAGGTTTGAGGGGGCCAGAGCGCAACCACATGGATTTGAGAACCTCCCTGGCCCTGCTGTTTCCTTCCTAGCCCTGAATGTTAACTTTTCCTTTCCCTCTTTTTTTTGGGGGGGGTGGTGCTGCTGCTATGCCGGGTCTTCCGTCGGGGTGGGGTGGGAAGGCGCAAGGCTTTTTGTAGTTGTACGGCGTGTGGGCCTCACGTGTTGACGTCTCGACGTTGTTGACGTCTTCACGTCGTTGCGGCCTGGGGGGCATAGGTAATAGACGTCTTCACGCTCTTGTGGCACGTGCTGGCTTACGTGGTTGACGTTTTCACGTTGTGGTGCCTTCGGGGCGTTGTAGTCTGGGGATCCTATCTGCATTACCTGCACTGGGAGACGAGAGTCTTAACCTCCGGTCACCAGGAAACTCACTCCTGTCCCTCTTTTTCCTCTTGTGTCTAAGGGAGTGTCTTCCCTTGTGATCTCGCCCCCTCCCCGCCTTCTGCAAGGTTTTGTCCCATGAACTTTCCTATCTGAATTCCACCTCCACTTTCCACCTCTGCGGGCACGTTCCTTTTTTTCCCCACAAATACATTTCAGGTTTCCCATCCTACAGAATGTTTCTGCAGCCTGACCCATGCTGGTCTCTTGTCTCATCTCTCCACAGCCCTGCCTCTGGGTAAAGGAGGGAGCCGCCTTCACTTACTCATTTTTATTGTCCTGTTTTCTTTCTTTTTTTACTACACATTTTATGACATAGTACACATACTGTTCTACACTTTGATTTTTCTTTAGCTAAACAATACTGTTAATTTTTTTTCATCAGTACGTTAAGAGCTTCCTCATTCTTTTTTATAGCTGCACTGCTGTCCAATTTATGTCTATACCATAATTTATCTATTCAGTCTTCTGTTAGTGAATATTTAGGATAATTCAGTCTTTTGCTTTTAAACAGCACTGCAGTTAATAACTTTAGGGGGGGGGCATTGGTAAGTTATATCTGTAAGGAAATTTCCTGGCGATGGAATTGGTCTAGTGGGGACCCAGTTGATACAGAAGTAAAATATATCACTACAAACATGTCAGGTGCTGGGAAGCAAAAAGACAAGGTTCTAGGAGAGAAAAACCAGAGTCAAATATTGGGGTCAGGAAGGCCCAAAAAAGACAGAGTTCACTGGCCCATGGGCAGTGCACCCCAGCTGTGGTCTGAGCTCCTGACGTCAGGGAGGTCTCCCCAGAGGGGAGGATGCTGGCAAGGCTGGGAACCAGTGCTCAGCTCCTCCAGTGGCATCTGCATGTTCTCTGAGTCTCCCAAGTGACCCTGAACCTTCCTGCCCCTCACAGTGCCTCCCCCACCCCCACCTGCCACTACATATGATTTATCCAAAAATGGAAATGCTGCTTTAGGGAAAAGACAAACTTCTCCATCTCTTAAGGAAAAAATGGGAAGGGTAAGCCAAACTAGAGCAGGAGGGACAGTGACCTGGACAAGGAAGAACTGCTTGTCTTTCGGAGGTGGCAGTTTCCAGCATCAGGGAGACTAGGAAGGGCTGGGTATCATGTTGCCTAGAATCCTCAGTGGGAGACAGGCCCTCCAGAGCTGGGCGATCTGGGGAAGAACGGGCTGGCTCAGAGGACCCTGTTGGTGCCATTCATGCCATCCCTCCCCTGCCCCTCCACTGCACCCCACCTCCATCCCTCCTCTTGCCCCTTCCCTCCTGCCTCACGCCAGCACCCCCTGTTTTACTCCTGTTCCTGCCCAGGGAGCAGCCAGGGAACTCCATTTGGTGCCTCTCCTCTCGCACCTGCTAGTCAGCCCAACAGCCTCGCAGATGTGGGCAGCCTCCTGGGGCCGGGGGCATCAGCTGGAGGCATCCCCAGCAGGTAGGTCCAGACGTCGGGGAGCTCACCCTCGGGCAGGAAAGCCAGCCAAGAAAGCCTGGCCTTGGTTATCCCACCCTGCTCAGCTCCTCCTGTCCGGCAGGATGGGGTCTGCACCTCCTGGTCCCTTGCCCAGCCCCCCTCCTCGGTGCTGGGTGATGTGCATGCTGACTTCTCTCCCCGTGTCACAGCATCTTCGGGATGGCTGGCCAGGTCCCCACGATCCAGTCGGCCACCACTGGCGGAGGCGGCAGCCCAGGGCTTGCTTTTGGAGGTGAGTCTTTCGTGTAGAGACCCCGGGAGGGGATCTAAGGCCAAGAGGAAATTGAGGACTCTAGAGGGAGGGGGTGGGGAGAGATGCGCACTGGGATTTAGAGGAATACTCAGTTAGGATATTAACCAAACTAGAAAAAAATAACCAGCTCTTCCTCCCACCTCTACCCTATTCCACCCTGAGCAGCCTTCAACCCTTTCACTACACCTGCTGCTCATGCCCAGCTGCCTTCCACCAACCCTTTCCAGCCCAATGGCTTGGCCACAGGTAAGCCTCCCAGACTATCCCCTGACGCTAGCTCTCTCCAGAGTCACCAGCCCAGGTCAGACCGGTTTAACTTCCAAGCCACCTAGTGGGCAAAGACTGGAGACACCCAGGTCCTGGAATTCCAGAGTTAGAAAAAACAGCCTGCCTCTCCCCTGAGCTGGTTCCGAAGGGTTGACGTTGACTGGGAGTGATGGCGATGCTTTTTCCTCCAGCCCTGTTTCCCCTGGCGGTCCAGCCTCCTCCCTTCTGTGTCCCACCTGAAACCATGGCTCTGTTCCCTGCCCTCCTCAGCTGGAGTTTTCTCTCTCCAAAGTTAGGCTCGTGTGCCACCGCCGCCTCCTTTTTTTTTTTTTTTTTTCCTGGTTGTTCTCAGAAAACCTTGAAACCAGGGAGAGAATAATACTCCCTACCAAGTTGATCCACGTGGCGGGCCCGACACTTAGGGCTCACCACCGTTATTTCATGTTTACAGCAGTCATGCCTAGGAGATAGGATTGGTCCCCATTTCAGAGATGAAAGTGCCTTGCTGTGGTTTATGCAGTAAAAAGGTGGCCGAAAGCGGACCCCAGTTCCGTGTTGTACTTGTGCTCATAACTAGCCTGTCCTCTGACCCACAGGCCCCGAGAGGGCAGGTTTGGCAGGGTGCACGGAGGCTGAAGGGTTTTGTGCTCCTTCCAGGTCCTTCCACTAGGTACCTCTGGGTAGGAAAAAACTAGCTTCCGTTTCCCTATCTTGGAGGGACTTAGGAAGGACTGTTCTCTGGCCGACCTTCCAGAACCCTCGCCTGTCTCACGTCCTTCCCTCCACAGGGCCAGGCTTTGGGATGGGCGGTGCTGGGCCAGGCTTCCCCCAGACAGTGCCACCCACCGGGGCGTTCGCTAGCCCCTTCCCACCACCGCTCTTCCCCACACAGACCTCGATGACTCAGCAGCAGAATGGTAAGGGGTTCAGACCAAGCCCTCCTTTCTTACCCATTCCCACCCTCAGGGTCTGTGAGCATGTGAATGTCAGGAATACATATTAGGGAGCCAGACCTCTCAGCTAGTTCCCTTTTGGACCAGCAGGGGGAGCCCAGGGAAGCAGCAGACCTGCTTGTGTCCTCTGATCATTCCACATGTTTATTCCCCACTTTGGAGAAGAGCCCGCTGGGCCCCTGCCTTGGGTTGTAGCTGGGCCTGCCCAGCAGGGAGACAGGCGAGCTGGGCAGCACCCGCCTGAGGGGCAGGGCTCCCGTCAGCTGAATTTTTGCTCTTGCCTCCCAGGCTCTTCCTTTGGAGACTTGGGATCCGCCAAGCTGGGGCAGAGGCCACTGAGTCAGCCAGCCGGCATCTCCACCAACCCCTTCATGGTGAGCGCGCCAGGGCAGGGTCCGGGCCTTGTAAGGACGCGTGGCCTTTAACCCTGGGGGCTGGGGACAGAATCCTTCCGGGAGAAGAGGGTGATGTGGGGCAGGACGCATGCCCGTCCCTCCTGAGACTCTGCTTGGCCCAGCCAGGGATCCTTGGCCCTGACTTCATCCACCCTCCCCATGCCCTCTATGGGCCTCCTAGCTCCCTCATTTTCTCTCTTCCCTCCACACAGTCATTTTGAAGGAGAAAGGAGTCCTGAGCCACACGTCCTCTGTGGCCTCCAGCTCATCCTCCGTAATTTAACAATTTGCGGTTGTTCTTTCTTTCCAGACTGGATCCTCATCAAGCCCATTTGCCGCCAAACCTTCGACCACCAACCCATTCTTGTAGCACTGTGTCCTAGAGGGGCCTGCTCTCTGGGGCCCCTCTACTCCCTGGAGTTCTGACGACCACTTGCCTGTGGCATTTCTGCAGATCTGAGACCAGATGGGTCTTGTTTTGCAGGGTAGGGGGCTGAGGGTGGCGGAGCCGCTAATGCTTTGCTTGGGGCTTGCAGATAAAAGGACAGCTTCCCAGGTCAGCCGCCCCCCAGGTCTCCTTCCCTTCCTCCTCCAGCCCCCACCCAGGCAGCGGGGGGCGGGCCCCAGAGGCGAGATGACAGAGCCAGGCCTAGAGGAGCCGTGGTGTTTTATTTTTCAAATTATTAACAATGATGACAGTAGTCTTCCTCTCTTGCCCTTAGCGCTCCCTTCACTCTGAACCCTGTCAGGGGAGGAAGCCATGGGCATAGGCTGACCAGTGCTCCCCTGTGGGAACAGCTCCCCAGTGCCCAGCTTGCTGATGCTGTTCTCCTCGTGCTCAGAGGCACTGTGGGGAAAGCAGGGCAAAGGTGGGGGGTGAGGCGCAGAATGGTGATCAGACAGGCCGAGGAGGCCCTGGGGGACCGGTGTGCCCTGGCTCGGGCCAGCACCCCTTTCTCCATGTTCTCGCTTCCCCAGCTTCCTGCCACGTCCTGGGCACTTAGGATGAATCATTTCACCTACAGACTTACACATGCCCAACTGCCGTCAAGCACTTTAGTTAGCTGTGGTGTCATGTTTGGATACCAGTGGTTTATATTTATACATAGAGAATTTTCTAATATAGCTAATTATATATCTGTCTATATATATGCACACACACATATCCACACACAGCCATCCTCCCCTCCCAGACAGCTCTTCCACATGGGAATGGGATGAACCCCCATCCGGGCCTCGACTGCAACTCGGGAGCTCCAGGGGCTGGGGGAGGGAGCCACATGTCCCGACCACCCCAGGGCCTGAGCTTTTTCAGGAAAAGGCTTTGTGCAATTAGCTGGGTGTTTTTTTTTTTTTCCTTTTTTTTCCCCACGTGCCTCTCCCCTTCCCTACCCCCCAAATCTCTGCACCAAAGCTGTTGCGGGCAATGTTGGGAAAGAACTGCATTTAAAAAATATATATATATATGGCTCTCGTGGTCTTGCTTTGGGCCAGCCTCAGGGTCCACGTGTCAGTCAACGTGACTGCCTGGGTTGCTGACGATGCTGCTGTTGGCCAAGGACACAGCCAGCCCCTGCCTGAACTGCAGTCCAGTTTTGGCAATGAAGGGAGCTGGAGGGGGTGGGGGGGTCATCAAAATCCAGCACTCCTGGGTCGGGGCATCCTCAGACCCTACCCAGACCCTCACCACCTGAGGATGTTTTGTCAATACTCACGTGTCTGGGCTGTTTGTGTGGTAACAAAACATGGCTTGGGTTAAACACCGCACCTGGTGAAGGAGAGGCCCAGGGCTGGGTGCAGCTCCCCACCCACAGCCCAGGAACCCTGACCCTTCAGCTGCCCTTTCTTGGGATTTCTCTGGGTCTTTCCACTCAGTGACCTTTAACAACCTGGCAGCAAGGAGAGGCGGGGACAGTGTTATCACGGATTTACTTTGAAGATATTTTTGTAAATACCTTTAGCTGCTGCTCTTCGCCCAGCCAGGTTTGGCCTTCCCGCTTCCCCAGGGCCCAGTCTCCATCGTGTCTTGTGTCTTCCCCTTCTCTAGCCTCTACCCTCCTTCCATCTGCTGGTGGTGCTCCAAGAGTGGACCACCATCTTTTTTACCCCTGGGTACTCCATGGCAACCCACTGCAGTGTTCCTGCCTGGGAAATTCCATGGAAAGAAGCCTGGCAGGCTACAGTGCACGGGGTTGCAACGAGGTGGACATGACTAAGCAACTAAACAACAGCTCTCCCCTGTTACTCTTCTCTCTCTCTTTCCCATTCCCTGCTCAGAGCCTGCAAGCGGTGGGAAGCTGAAATCTGGGTGGGGGCAGTGGGGGAGCCTTTTCTTCCTGTTCCCCAGCTCCCCTCACTCCTTTCCCAACCAAGAACACTGAGGTTGGAGGTGAGATTTAAAGGAGCACGAGCCACAGTGCCTCTTACTGTTTCAGCCACACTTCTGCTGTTTCCCAGAGGGATCTCAACTGCTTGGTGCCTGGGCCCAGGACCTCCCTGCAGTCCCCGTCCATGCCTCCCAGCCACTCTGTCCGACATGGACCCCAGCCAGCTCACTTGCCAGGGCAGGATGACCAATCAGAGAAGTAACCCTGGGTCAGCATCCAACTCCAGGGGAGAAAAGTCAAGAGTTCCCCGGGGCACAGGCCGGGCCCAGGACTGCAGAACAGCCCTAGCACTGCCTCCACTGGCGCCCTCTCTCCAAGGAGGCAGCCAGGATGGAAGAATGCCTGACGTGATAATGACTGGGCTGTGTTCTCCCCGCCCCATCCTCCAGGGTCTCCCTGCAGGCCCAGCCTGGTGGTTGCCGGGATGAACCCACAGTGTGGGGCTGCAAGGACTCCCCCAGGCTGCCGCTGGGCTTCTGACCAAGTTCTCATGGTCCCCTGGCCAATTCTGTGACCACGCTCTGCAGGCAACAGCCCTCTGGCTTGACCCCAGCCTTCAGCAGGTCACTGGCAGCTGCCTCTCTGGGTGAGGAAGCAGGAGCCGGTCCCCATGACTTCTGCCAAGCTCTCCGTTCTCGCTGTATTGGGGCCTGGGAGCCCTGGCAGCGGGGAGAGGATGGAGGAAGCGGGTGGTGGTGTCCCTGCATGCCGCTCCACAGAGGAGCAAGAACCTGAGGGACCAGAGGGAGCCAGGAGCCTCAGAGCCCCAGCCTCCTCCCTGTAGGCTCCTCTGTGGTGAGTCTTCCTGAGGCACGTGGAATGTGGGAGTCCATCCCTCAGATGCCCTGCAGCTGGCAGTGGGATGCACAGGGGGACCCCCTCAGGCTGGGGGAGGCATTCTCACCCAGCAGAGCTGAGGTTTTGTTACTTCTGTCACTGGGGGGAGCCAGACGAGTTACCAGGGTAACCAGCTGAAATATATCTTGCCTGGGTAGAATCAAGGGCAGTGTTGTTGCCGGGGCAACTGATTAGGTCATGTGTTTGGCTCGGGGCTTTTCCTGGTACCCAGCAGGGTAAATCACCTGGCATTGATGACCAACCCACTGGACTGTGGTTGCTCACCCAGGGCCTATGCTCCTATCCCTGCTACTTCCTGCTTTGTCTTTACCCAGCATTTAGGAGTTCAGTGACACAAGATGGTCTGGAGCTGGTCTCTGTGACAATGGCTGTGATTGCACAAGGCCTGGGGTGCTGCAAGGTGGACTGGATGGTAGGGAATTAGAAGGACTGGATATGAAGAGACCCTCCCATGCTGCTGCTGCTAAGTCGCCTTAGTCGTGTCCGACTCTGTGCAACCCCATAGACGGCAGCCCACCAGGCTCCCCCGTCCCTGGGATTCTCCAGGCAAGAACACTGGAGTGGTTTGCCACTTTCTTCTCCAATGCGTGAAAGTGAAGTCGCTCAGTCATGTCCAACTCTTCGCGACCCCACGGACTGCAACCTACCAGGCTCCTTGGTTCATGGGATTCTCCAGGCAAGAGTACTGGAGTGGAGTGCCATTGCCTTCTCCGACCCTCCCATGGGGTAGCTTCAAATCAAGGCTTGGGACTAAAGGCTCCAGGCAAGCGCACAGCAGGTACCTGGGCCTGTGAGTGCCCTGCTTCTTGAGGCAGCACCAGGACTAGGAAGCGGAGAGGCCTGCAGGTGTCTTTTGTGTCCCTGCCACTTCACACGTGGCATGTATGTCAAGGCCACACTGGAGGCCTTGACCTTGAACATACTTCAGTTGTGATGTCCACTTCAGGATCTACCAGACCTGTCTCTCCCTAGACAACATCCATCAGAGGTGGAGGCTGCAGCTGGCCCCCATGTACCACCTGAGCTGCAGGTACCACCTCTCTGGCACCTGCAGAGAGGCTGTGCTCACCGGGAGGCACCTGGAGCAGGCTTGAGCATCGCCTGCCCACTGGGCAGACGCCCATCCTCACAATGCCAGGTGGTAACTCTGTATCACACTTTCAACACAACCCTTAAAGATATTCAAGGATCCTAGCCTCCCTGCACATCACACCATTGTCTTCTGCAGTTCATAGACCAGCCTCCTCCTTCCATGCCTGGGAAGTGGAGGAGTGTGGGTGGGAACCCAGCCCTCCCTGCTCAGGCTTGCTTGGCCCATGGTCTAGCCTGGGGAAAAGAGCCAGGGGGCCTTGCTTCAGTCCTGCTGGCATAACTCCCTCCCCACCCGACGGCACCACGTTTAATAGGGGCTACAGTCACCCTCTTCCTCTCCCAAACCCTCAGCTCCCCTACTTCAGGTAAAAAATCTGCCCCAACAGTGATATGGTAAGGTCCTCTAAGACCCCCACCCATGTGTCAGCTGCCAGTTTGTCTCACAGAGTGTGCACTGACCAGTGCCATCACCCGCCTAAGCGGGTGGTCCTTGGAAGGATCAGAAGTGGGGTGTCAAAACGTCTGAATTGCAGCCCCATTTCAAACGTCTGGGGATGCGAGGGGCAAAGGACACCTCCCTCTGCAGCAAGTCTACATAGAGCTTCCAGCTGGCCTGGCCAGCCTTCCTTTTGAACAGTGATGGTGGGGAGGGGCCAAGGGCACTAGTGCAGCGAGAGGGAAGGGCCCTGAGAGAGGGTCTCTTCCGCCTTCAGTGACACTTGATTGGGACCCTGATGGGTATAGTCCGCACCAGACCAACCCAGAAGTTAACTCCCCCCGAGACACCTGCTATCGGCCCTAACTCGGCAGAGAAACAACCTCTAGCTCCTCTGAAATGCGCAGGGCCCAAAGCTCGGCTGCCCTGGCTCCCAGAATTACTTGGGAAGGAAGAGAACAGAGCCATTCATGGGTGGGAAGCGGGGGACCCGGGTGCCTAGGGCCGGAGTGGGGAGTGGCGGGTGCCGCTGTAAGGGTGGCCCGGCTCAGCGGTCCGCCCACCCCCGAGGACCCACCAGCGCGTTCACCGCAGACGTGGCTCCCCGCACACGCGCCTCCCCTCGCTGCCTTCTTGGCAATCAGCTCAGATCACTCCCCGGCTCCTGCGAAAGCCCAGCCCCACGGTGTGGGGTGGGGTGAGGCAGAGGCCGCCTCTCCTGGACTTCCCGACTCAAACTCCACTCCCACCGCCGGGGCGCGCGAGGGTTAACCTCGCGGGGGTGGGGATTTAGGCGCAATCCCTGTTAGGAGGGAGGAGAGAGGAGGTGAGGCCGTCGGAGCCCTGGGTATCTCAGGCTACCGGGCGCCACTGGGGCACATGCTGCGCGCAGCGAGGGGCCAAACGAAGTCGGGAGCAGGAGAGAGACGCGGAGTATCCAGACGGGTCAGGACGCAGCCCCCGTCCCCGAGGACCGCACTTTCTACCCCGCCTCTGCCAGTCCCTTCCCAGCCGTCCCAGCCCCTTGCTTCGGCCCCTTGATTGCTTTGGGCAAGAATGAAGCCTGGAGACCCCACGAAGACCCCGGAGGCCCAGTCGGCCGCCATGGCCCTGGGTCCGCCGCGGCCCTGGGTCTGCCCGGCTGATGTGCGGCTCTGCGGCCACCTGCGGAAGCAGAAGTCCCAGCGCCGCCGCTTTTTTGTGCTCCGCGCCGACCCGCCGCGCCTCGAGTGTTACGAAAGCGAGAAGAAGTTCCGCGCCGGCCGAACGCCGCCCAAGTTCAGTGTGAGCCTTGGGGGCGCCTGCACCATCAGCAAGCGCGTGGACGCGCGCCAGCGCCACCTGATCGTCCTGTACACGCGCGACCGCAGCCTGGGCGTGGCGGCGGCCAGCGAGGCGGAGCAGCAGGCGTGGTACAGCGCCCTGCTCGAGGCGCGCGCCGCCGCCGGTGAGGCCCCAGCCCCGCGCCGCCGGAGATGCGGCAGGGGGAGTGTGTGTGTGTGTTGGGGTCGGGGGTGCTGGGGGGTGGGGGGAGGTTTGTGGACTTGGTTTATCCGAAGACTGTCCCTCCCAAGGGTCTCCGAAGTTAAGTCCAAACCTGAAGGGTTTACACCTTCGGATTTTCATTCCCCCGGGCACAGTGTCTCCAACCTGCCGGCCCGGAGCCCCGGTGACCAGCCCATTGTCTCCTCAGGTCCCAGTTCCCACGAGGACCCCGGGGCCTGGATCCTCGCTCCATTTCAGGACATCTGGCCTGTGACGCTGCGACCCAAGGGGCTGGGGCGGGCACGAGGCCTGGGCAGCGGTGGCTACTGCCTGTGCCTGGGTTCCGGGGTACTGAGCCTGCTGCGGAAGCCAGGGGGCAGAGGCTCCGGGGCCACCGGGGCATCTCCGCCGCCGGCCCTGCGCCTGTCCCTGCTCAGCGTGCGCCGCTGCGGCCACGCAGACGCTTTCTTCTTCCTGGAGCTCGGCCGCTCGGCATCCACGGGTCCCGGGGAGCTGTGGCTACAGGCGCCCGACGCCGTGGTGGCCCAAAGCATTCACGAGACCGTCCTGGCCGCCATGAAGCGAATCGGGGACAGTGGTGCTGTTGGCAGGGCTGAGCCACTGCCAAGAAAGCCCCCAACGGGAGCATTCAGACCCTCTGTCCCCCAATCTTATGAGACCCCAGACTCCGCGGCCCAAACAAGCGAGCTGAACCGTCGGAATGGCCGGAGTGAGACACTGGCGAGGCTGGGGGAGGCAGCCTCCAACCCCGCGAGGTTGGAGCGGGGCGGGAGCTACATAACAATGGGAGCCGGGAGTGACTACGAGCCCATGAAGGGCGGCCAAGCCGGCGGCTATGTGGTGATGGAGCCCCCGGGCCTTCCCGCCTCCACCAAAGCAGCTCCCCGCCAGCCGCTCCAGGATGGAGGAAGCACTGAATACGTGACCATGAGCTGCTGTGCACCACGGTCCTTTCCTTTCTTGCCTCTTTCCTCCGCGGCGGGGGAGCCTGGACCCGGGCTCCAAGGCGCTCATCTCGGCCTCCGAGGCGGCTGGGGACGGGCCGGGGCTCAGCCCAGCTTGCAGCCGCCATCAGAGTTAGCCGGAGAGTACGTATGCATTGAGTATGCGGCCGCGGACTACATAGGAATGGGCACTGCCATCCCCGAGCCCCCCGACCATGGCCTCAACTACGTGGACCTGGATCTGGTCCCTCCCCTGGAGGTGCGAGGCCACGCACCCGGGGCCAGGTCCCGCCCACACAGCTACGCTCGGCTGGAGTTCCAGAACCTCGCGGAGGCCGGGGTGAGGAGACACCCCTCCCCCATCTCCCTGCCAACTCCCACCCCCGCCTCCCTTGGACAGGACACCACTCAGTATAGGAGTGTAGGAAGGGAAAAAAGTGCAAGGTTAAGAATGCCCTCCCCCCTACCCCTTCTCAACGCCAAAGGCCCCTTCCCCATGGTGGAGTGGCTCTAAAGTCCAGATGTGCCCAGGCCCTGTGACCAGCAGAAGCACCCAGCTGCCCCCTAGGATCCGCTGCCCACTCCACGCCTTCCAGTCTTTGGGAGGAGGTTCCCCAAGAAGTTGGATTCTTTTAAGGGAGAAAATTCTACAACTCTTCTCCTAAGAAACACCATCACCACCAGAATCCTACACATATCTACACCTTCTGAGCCAAAGCCCTGATCCTGTGTCCCCACAGAGTTCCTGCAGCATCACTCCAGACTCTCAAGTCTGCTTCGGTCCCCCACCCCGCCCCTGATGATGACAACATTGATGATGCGGAAGACATACAGACCTGGCCCTGCCCCTACCCGTGTGCAGGTTTGCCGGGTGTCTGCCAAAGTCCTGGGACCCCAGCGCAAGAGGGATGAGAGCACCAGGTATCTTACACTAGTGCCCCCACCGCCCTCTCCTGCCCCAGCCGAAGTGATGACACCCCCTTACTCCCTACTCCCTAGTTTGCTTCTCCCAATGCCAGCTCTGTGCTCAGGCAGTCCTCCTTCTCCCAAGCCTGGCAAAGCTGAGGGAGTCTTTGCTTCTAATATATTCAGTCTAGCTAGAGTAACATACTGTACACTCCCCCTCTTCATTAAAGTTTCCCTGCTGGGTCAGCCTAGAAAGGTCTTAGGTCCATAGATTCCCCACCTTATGGGGGAATGAGTAACAAGAATCAGAGGGGCAGCCAAAGCTGTGGTAGAGGAAGAGACCCCATCCCTGCCTCCGCGCCCCACTCTGCCATTGACCATGAGGAGCCTGTTTGCAAACCAACAGTTTTATTATCAATAGAACCTGCCTGGGGAAGTAAAGGACCCATTCTGTCCCTGGAGGAGCTATAGACCTTGGGCGTCTGGGGTCCCAGGGAGAGATGGTTCCCCGCAGTGAGAACAGCCTGGGCCACCACTGGCAGCTGGGTGATCAGAGGCAGGGGCTGGGGGGCCAGAAGGGAGCCCGGGAGCCCCTGAGGAGCTGGGTCTTGGTTCCCCCTGGCTCATCTGCAGGAGGCCAGTGAGGGCGATCAGCTCTGGCCCACTGAGCCAGGTAGTGGAGCAGCCTGAAGATGGAATGGGGAGGAGCCAGGGGGACATGATCGGGCGTGGCAGCAGCAGCTTCAGAGAGCCCATCACCTGAGGAGAGAGGAGGGGCAGTGGCTCCCTGCCAGCTGTGCCTGAAGGCTGGGGTGAGGCCAAGGCAGGAGGAGCGCTCACCTGCTGAGGGACCTCAGACAAGTACAGGGGAACACGCTGCCCACGGGGCAGCAGAGGGTCCAAAAAGAAGATGTCTTCAGAGCACATCACCGGGAACCCTGGGGAGGAGAAGCTGCTGGGGTGGCAAGCTCCGCACTGGTTCTCTGCGGAGACTGAGAAGACCAAGGGCAGTACCTGCAGCCCTGGGCACTTGCTCTTCACTCTGATGTCCTGCTAGACTGGGCCTGAGGTCCCTGCATGAGGCTGCTTGGTACAGAGGCCAGAATGAGGGATGGGACAAGGTCCGGCCTGAGAAGGAGACGCCAGACGCACAGCTGGGTCCCTGTAGAGGGAGGGACAGGAAAGATTCCTAGAGCTTCAGCCCCTCCCAAGGCATCCCTGTCCCACTTGAGATCGGTGCCACAGGCACCCCCAACTCACCCACACCAGCCGACATCCTGCTGTAGCCTCATAGTTGGGGTCCCAGGGCGCTAGCAGGGTCATCTTTGATGGTGTCACCCCCCAAGTCCTCTGAGGGGAGAAAGGAACTGCGGGGGGAGGGGGAAGGCAGGGAGAGAGAGAGTAGGGGACTTGAAGAGATTAAAACAGGCTCAGGAATCAGTAAAAGGGTCTTGGGGGTAAAGACTGCAGGACCCTGTACCTACCTGGAGTTCCCAGGGAATGCTTGGCAACCAGGCCTGGGGGCAGCCGAGGCCGCAGCTTCTCTTTCCGAGTCCAGGAAAGCCTTCGAGGCCAGGGCTGAGGACTGGGGGCGCAGGGAGAGGGGCACTGAGATGCTCCGGTCACAGCCTCCCCAAGTCACCTGCTCCACGCTAAGTCTGAATATCTCCAAGGCAGAGACCAGGGTGCCCGGTGTGGGGAGACGGATAATACCCATTATTGAGTAGGGACAACTGAGATTTCCGCACACTGTGGGCCCCTTTCGGGTTCCCCCCAAGTGCCGTCGGCCGACCCCCTCACCTGCCCTGGGCGGCTCCTCCTTGTTCCCCCAGGGCGTTCTCTCTGGAGTCCCAGGCCTGGGAGAGGCCGCTGCCCGCTGAGGGGCGTCGTTCCCTGGGCGCCTGCTCTTCGCCCGCGCCCCACCGCCGGGGGGTCCAGGGCAGCATGTCGAGTCGGGAAGGCCACACCTCGGCGCTCGCGCAGCCCGCCTGGCCCCTCTCGGTCCCTCCACCGGCCCGGCCTCCCTCAGAGACCTGTGCTGCCACGCGCGCGTTCCCGCGAGCTTGGGTTGCGGCCCACCTCGCTGGACCTCGCGATGCCTCGTGACGCGGGCGCCCAGCACGTTTCCGGGACACGTGGCGCGCGGACCCGCCGGGATTCCCGCGAGCGCCCCCAGGCGGCGGGGTGGCAGGGCCGCGCGCGAGGGCGAAGCCTGGGAGAGAACCGCGGCACCGGAAGTGGACGTGGAGGCCACCCGGATGTGGACGTGAGGAGGGGGCACCCGCTCCCCACATGCACTGCTCTTGTGCGCGCGCGCGCGCACACACACACACACACACACCCCCACACACCCACACACACACACACACACCCACACACACACACCCCCACCCACACACACACACCCACCCCACCCCCCGAGGGATGACCTAGAGGGCTTCCGGCTTCTCTTTATTGCACTTGACACAACATCCAGCTCCCCGTCTTCCATCCCAAACCCTTGACCGCACCCAGAGGCGGCAGTTTGCCTTGCGGGGCCGGGCTGCTTCCAACCTCCTGGGCAGAGGTGCCCGAGGCATAGGGCCAGGCCCGAGGCCGCCCTCACCAGTCCTCGCTAGAGAGCAGAGCCCAGATGCCGCTGTCTTCGGTTCCTGGGGCCCCCGCCGGGTTGGGCCCCTGCACCCCGACCTCAACCCTAAGGCCGTTCCAGCAGTGCATGGATGACAGCAGCGACGTAGGGGAGGCCCCTTCCTGGGGCCCCCTCCTCTTCCAGGATGTGGTGGGGCTGGCACAGGGACTCCTGGGGGAATGGGCCCGGGTTAAGTTCCCCTTGTCACCTCCTCCTCTCGGCTGTGGGGTAGGAGACACCCTAAAGGAGCCTGGACCAAGAGGGCTGACGGGATGTAGCAGGCAAAGGTCAAGGGCACCATGGACATGGCCTGGGGACTACTGAGATGCAAGGAAGCTGCCAGAGGGCAACAGAAGGGAGATGACACAGCGGGCCGAGGCTTAGAGGGGAGGACAGACCTGCCACTTTCAGAGGAAAATGCTGGAGTAGACGGGCTGGCACACAGAGCCCAGGGGACACGGCTGGGGGTGGGCCCAGCACAGCAGGAGCAGATGCACGCATACGCGCGCGCGCACACGCGCACACACACACACAAACACACAGGTGGCCACGATCTGTACAATTTATACACGAGACAGGGGCCCAGCTTGGGCCCCTGCATCCCCTACAAATATAGAGTTCTCTCTACAAAATATAGATAATTTAGCCCCCTATAGCAGCGGGGGGTGAGGGGGTGCAAGGAGGAAGGTTAAGATCCACCCTCTGGGGAAGCAGGGAGAGGACTTGAAGGCACCATCAGCACGCAGGGGGAGGGGCAGGAGGAGGGCTACCGGAGGGGACCAGAGGCTGGGGGCCCAGGGTCTGGGGCTACCAGAGTGGGGCCTCTGAAGTCAGTGTGTATGAGGGGTGGGGTTCACTAGTGTCTTTGGTAGGGGCTGAAGGCACCACTGGTGGGGAGGGGGTTGCACAGGAGTCTTATAAATAGAAAGAGGGTAGGGTGGGGGGAGGGGTGGCTTCAGGTCCTAGGAACCCAGGAGCCGAGTGTAGACGACACAGAGCAGCAGCATGAGGACCACGTAGAAGAGGATGAAGCCGCCCAGACCAGAGGGGGGCCAGGGGGGCGGGGGGGCCCTGCCCCCCACCCGCTTCACAACCTCCAGGGTGGTCCACAGCCCCTGGGCGGTGCCCTGGAGGAGATCTGAGGGCGAGCACAGGCCAGCCTGGGAAGGGAGAGTAGGACAGATGGGCAGGACAAAGGACACACGTCAGCAGCAGCAAGGCCATCCTCCCCCCCGCCCTCTCGTGCAGGGCCAGAGCCACGCCAACATGCAGGGTGCGGGAAGGGAGGCATGCGGGGGACACGCAGGACGGGCTGCTGGCTGTGCTTCCTTCTGGGGAGCAGAGACCCCCGTGAGCATCCATGCAGAGGGCCCCGCTGAGCCCAGGACACTGCACCCTTTATAGGAGAGACCAGCCCTGCACCCGAGAGCACACCCCCATACCTCAGGTACCCCCATTTTTCGACAGGCTTCTAAGAAACTCTCCACGTTCTTCCGAGACTTGAGGGCACTGAGTTTTGGCTGAGGGTGGGTAAGAAAGGAAAGAGGGAGTAAGAGAAAAGCCCCAGGGGTTCCTGCCCCAACCCCTACTTCCTGCCCTGGGCGCCAACTGACCACAGCAGGCGAGGGCACATGAATGAAGGGCACACAGCGGGGCCGCAGCTGATTGGCCAGCTGACAGAGGATGACCCCGTTGGCCAGAGCCTCGGCCAGGTCATCGGGCAGGGGCCGCTGCAGCTGGCACTCAAGCACCTGGGTGATGGGAAGGAGGGGGAGAGGTCAGAGTCTTCACAAGAAGTACCAGGCTGGGCAAGGAGGAGGCTGAGGGAAGCCAGGAAACTCAGGGGCCCACGCGGAACCCACACTAGTCCCACCTCTCATACCTGGCGCAGCTGAGCCATCACCTCCTTTTCGTCCAAAAGCTGGGGGGATCGCCGAGGTCTCAAGACAGTGTCTGGTGAGGAAGGGCCTGGAGGAAAGGGGGGTGTGGGGCTGTCTCCACCGCCCATCATGGACTTTGCAGCCGGGTCGCAGTGTCTGGCACCCACATCTCCTGCCTCTGTGCTTGTGGGATTTTCCACACAAAGGGACAATTGACCAGAGAACTTCTAGGCCACAAGGGATGACCCCAGCCTGGAGCTTAGTGCTGGATTAGTACTGGGTTAGTACTGGGGAAGGGGCAAGACCCACCTGAGCTGCTCTGAGAGGAAGAACGGAAGAGGAAGCTGTTTGGTCTCTGAATGGAGCTGAGCGGCCGGGGAGCAGGTGCGGTCGCTGGGGGCCGGAGCCAGGGGACAGGGACGGGGCAGAGAAACACCACCTCAGTGTCCTAACCCTCCCTCAGGCCGCCAGCCCTCAACCTGCTTCCCCACCTACACAGGCCCCCATCCTCCACCCAAAGTCCCCCTGCCACCTGGTCCAGATGGAAGCGGGGGCTCCTGGGAGGTGGAGGCAGGGGCAGGGGTGGGGGCTCCCTGCCCGGCTGACGCTCCCAGCTGAGTGGTGTTGGACCTGGACGTGCCGCTGAGGAGACAGAAGGGGAATCAGAGGGGTGGTCGGGGCAAGGGTGTGTACGCAGGGTGGGGACTGAGAGACATGGAGTCCCGGACACATACTTGTAGGCGGCCTGAGTGGACAAGGCACCGGGACCCCCGCCAGCAGCCCTGACCCCCAGCTTCAGAAAACTGGAAAAGGAAGGAGACGTTGGGTCAGCAGTGCCCAGCAGGGCTCCGCCACCCAAGAGGCAGAGAAGCACGTGGGGGCTCCCGGCCAGCGCTCACCTGTCCTTCCGTGGGGCCCCCCACAAGGCGCTCTGCTGCTGCCGCCGCTCGCGCTCCTGCCACAGCTGCAAGGTGTCGGGGCGCCGCCGCTCCTCCCCTGCCGGCTCCTCCCGCCTGAGGGCAGAGGGACAGAGGCACTGCTGGCGAGGGGAGCGGAGGCGCGTGTGGCGGGAGGGGCGCCACCTCGGAGGCTCCGGGTACCTGCTGCGTGGCGCCCTCTCTGCGTCTCCCGCCGCAGGGCTCGACTCCGACTCCGGTGGCCGCGGCTCCTGAAGACAGGACAGCAGAGGGGCTGAGGGGGTCCCGAGCCTGCCCTGACTCGCTCCCGCCGGCTCTCTCACAGTAGGTGGACACGGGATGCGGCAGCCCCTCACCTCGCTGGTACCACGCTCCTCATCCTCCCCAGGCATGTGGCTGTCGATGAAGTCGATCTGCTCAGGGTCTCCGTCAGCTAGAGAGCAGGGCGTGTCAGTGAGCGGACGGAGGCGCAAAGGGCCTCATCCACACCCCCAGCCCGCAGCCCATGACCCCACTGCTCACCAGAGCCATCCTCCCTTTGCTCCCTGGGCCCCCGAGGCTCCCGGGCCAGCTCTGAGATCCGGAAGGACAACTCGGAGAACTCATCCGTTGACTGGAAATGCAGAAAGGCAGAGATGGGAGATCGACCCTCCAGAGTCCGGCCCGTGGTGAACCAGCCCTTCCCTGAGGTATATGGATGAGGGACTGAAGAAGACGGCTCCAGCCACCCTCATCACTCTGAGCTTTCGAGGCAGAAGACGAAGGTTCCTAGCTCAGAGGTTCTCCCTGAGGCCGAGATCCCCTGTGTCCCATGGGAAGGAGGCCCTTACCTCATTTCCAGACCACCTCTTGCTGCCACTGTCAACGCTGTGGAAGCCCGAGTCCAGCCCGCCATCGTACCGACGTCCTGGAAACAAGTCCTCGGCAGGGCTGGGGCCAGCCAGGGAGAGCCAGTCAGCCCCGTTCTGGGTGGCCACCCCCTCATCCACCCTCTGGAAACCATGGGGTCCCTGGCGCTGGGGCTGGGGCTTCCTTCCTTCCCATGTGGAACTTACCATGGGCTGAAACTCGGGGGGCGGGAAGGAGCAAGGTCTCCCAGTGCAGACCCGCCGCGCCGCCCAGCCTCTGTCGACAAATACTTGAAGATGTGAAGTTTCCCCTTCAGGCAGATCTGGGTGTGGAGACGCACAGTGAGGGGAAGGGGGACCCCCGGATCCTGCTTGAGTACCAAAGGGACCCACGCCCCCAACTCCTGCCCACTCTCGGCCAGCCCTGCGCCCCCTCCCACCCCTACCCCCACTCACCTGGGCAGGTGGGCTCTGCAGGGGGTTGCTGTCCAACAGAATGACCTGCAGGTGCCTGAGGCGGCAGAAGGAGACCGGGATGCGGGAGACACGGTTACAGGAGAAATCCAGGCGGACAAGAGGAAGGTCCCCCAGCTCTGGGGGTGGGTGAGGGAGAAGTCAGGAGCATGCTCAGGGGCAGGGCCTTGTGCTCACTTCCTCTGCCCCCAGCTGGCATGTCACCTCTCCGGCAGCCCCTCTGCCCTGGTGGGCGGAGGACGCTCCCCAGGAACCACTGCCCTGCTCCTCTGCCCACTCAGACTTCAGCTGCTGCCCATCCGCTTCTCCTCCCTGCCCACTCCACCCCACTGCCGCTTCCTCCTTCTCAAGTGTCCATCACAGGGCCCAAATCAAACTGACACCTTGTTGCTCAAAAGCCTTCCAGGACTTGCAGCCAGGGCTGCTGCAGGTGAGCGGGCGGTGTCCTGCACAAAGGCACGGCAAAAGGGAGCTGCAACCCCCAGGCGCTCTACTGGTCAAGCCCTGGCCCACCCGCAGGAGAATGGTACCCTTCTCCACTTCTCAGAGAGGGCCCCTGGATTAGTGATGAGCCGAGGCACGGATGAAAATCGCTGTTCTCTGGTTGAGCAGCATTCCCTGGTTAAGGAGTTCATGACCTGGCTCTGCCCACATTCTCCACCTCGCTTCCCACCCTCACACCACATCAGACCGCCCTCCAGCCCCTTGGCTCCGGCCTCCCCATATGCTGTCTGCTCAGCTAGGAGAGCCCCAGCTTTCTATCCATGCATCTTTCCAGGTTCAGCTTAGGTGTCACTTCTCTGCAATCTTTCCAGACATTAGGCTGGAATTTATTGCTCCTTCCTCTGTTTCCCCGGGGCATTTTGCTGGAGTCTCTTATGGCCCCCAGATCAAATGATCAAATGCTTATTTGTACCCCTACCCTCTTAGAAGAAGGGTGGGAGGAGCCCAAACAGGTAGCCACCTGACTCCCCTTGCCTGCTCTTCAAAAACAGGTAGCACAGCCGCAGTCCTGGCTTGCCTTCCTAACCATTCTGTGCTGGACCTCCCTGCTCTACACACAGGGGTGCATCTGCCTGGGCTGCAGAAGGATGGGGAACTCTCCTTCAAAGGTCAACTCCCACTGTGCCTCGGGGCCAAGGTCTTCCCCAGGGTCCCAGGCAGAGCCACATGGCTCCCACCAGCTTCTATGGCGTTAAGTTTCCTGTCCTAGCACCTCCCTCTGCTTGTCTCTCCCCATTAAGCCATTAAATCTTCAGAGCTGGCCCCAGAACTGAGTGACATCACTCACATCTACCTAGTCCCCACCTAAAACACAGGAAACACACACACACAAAGCTGACTGAATAAGGAAGGTGTGCCTGCTTTGGAGCAGAGGCTATCAAGTGTCGGGGTGCATCACAATTAGCTCATTAGATGGGCTTGCTTGGGCTCCAGCACGATGGTTCAGAATCTCTGGGGAGGCAGCACGGGGCCTCACCGGACTCAGGTTTTGAGAGCTTCATCTGCGCTAAGTGGTGTGACACTGGGTGACCTCGAAGGCCCTTTCTGACCGTGAAATTCTACAGGGTGCCTGCTGATGCGCTCACCTACTGCCCTTGCTGTACCTTCCCCCACATCTGTCAAGTACAGCTAATAACCCCTGCCTTGCCGGCTTCAGAGGGGTGCTGGTCAAGAGCAAGGAAAATAATTTACAGTGCATTTCATACATGGCAAAACCCTGGGCGACTAAGGTATCATTATTCAAGGTAGATACACACACACACACCCCTGGCAACCCTG
This sequence comes from Capra hircus, assembly GCF_001704415.2. Classification (NCBI taxonomy): domain Eukaryota; kingdom Metazoa; phylum Chordata; class Mammalia; order Artiodactyla; family Bovidae; genus Capra; species Capra hircus. Next base: position 36,848,833 of record NC_030832.1, on the reverse strand, counting down.
GGCGACTGAGGCATTATTCAAGGTAGACACACACACATACACCCTGACACCCTGGGTGACTAAGGCATTATTCAAGGTAGACACACACACACCCTGACTCCCTCTAGGTCAGGCATTATTCAAGGTAGACACACACACACACCCCTGACACCCTCTAAGTCTTCCTTTTCCTCACCATCAGGTAGGGTACTGAGCTGGTTCCTCCGAACGTTGAGATCCCGCAGGGTAGGGAGGCTGCACAGCTCCGTGGGGAGCGACTGCAGCTCATTGCTGCTCACGTCCTGGAATGAGGAAAGACAAGGAAAGACATGGGGAAAGAGCATCAGACCCGGAGCATCAGAAACTGCCTCCTGGACCAGGCTACTTCCTTTGGTCTCGTCCTTTCCCCTAGGGCGCATCCCGCCCTTCCCTGCCCTCCTGCCAGAAGTCCCTAGCGCCTGGTTCGGCCATCCCCCAGTCTCCCTGCTCCCCATCCTCACGAGCTGTCGCAGGCTCCCCAGGGCACTGATGTCGGGAGGCAGGGCTCCCAGTTTGTTGTTGCTGACAATGAGCACTCGCAGGGGCAGCTGACAGATGTAGGGCGGCAGCGATGACAGCTGGTTTCGGCTGCAGGAGGGAGAAAGGCAGTGGGTTCTCCCTCCAGGCAAGAACTCTCCCGTGTTGCCCTACTTTCTGGGTCACGGGGAGGGTCACTCAGGGTGCCATACACTGGTACTTGGGGCTGAGGAGGACACCCCCCTACCCTCCTGTGGCCCTGCCTCCCTACCTGAGGTTGAGGTAGGTGAGAGCGGTGAGATTCCCTAAGGCTGGGTTCAGGCATCTCAGACAATTGTGATACAGGCTCAGGCCCTCCAGGGACACCAGCTGGCAGGCCGCCTCTGGCACCTCGGGGAACCGGTTCCGGGACAGGTCTAGGGGAAACAAGTGTCAGGGGGGAGCTTGCAAAGGCCCAGTCCTGGACAGGAGGATCCTGAACTTCCCCGGAGCCAGTTGCCCAGCCCTCTATCTCCCTAGTTGACCTAAAGAATCAGACCTATAAACCTGGACTCCCTAGAGTTTAAGAAGAAAGACTTCGTAACCTGGAACACACTCCAGGTATGACCAGAAGGGCAAAGGCAAGACTGGGCTGGAGAAGCCTAGACTGGGGGGTGGGGGGAGGGCGAGCCACAAACACTGTCTTCAGACACACAAACGCAGGGCTACTCTACAAGAGTGGTTAGATTCTCTACCTCCTGTGGTCCCTGTTGTCCTGTGATGCCTGAGGAGGTAGAAGGCAAAGGTCATAGGAGAAGGTTGATGCCCCAAAGAACTAGCAAGGTGATGGGCTGGGAGGTCCAAGGTAAGACTATGAACCACCCCTGAGGGAGGTGACCAAGAAGGCTCCTCCCTCCAAAGGGCTCCATCTCCCGCCCTCAACCTGTCTTCAACCTAGGGGTAAAACCAGGGGTCATTAGAGCCTAGTCTAGAGACCAGCTCCTGGCATCAGCAAGCCAGGCCCATGGGACTATGAAGCTACAGATTCCAAGGACCTGAGGGAAAGACAAGTGGACCAAGCCGGAGGTGGGAACTGGAGTCCCAGGCAAGGACTGGGCTTCTTCCTACCCTCTTCCACTCCCAGCAGCCTGCCTCTACTTCCTCTCTCACTTTTACCCAGACCTGTGTCTTGCAGGGCGAGGTGTGGAGAGGGCGGAAAGGAGGGGAGAGTCTGTTGTCATCCTTTTATCTCAACCAGTGGCTTGCTAGACCAGGGCAGGGTTCCCGCCAGGCTGGAGGCATTCATTGCTCAGACCTCTGTAGCCGGGTTTCTGCTTTCTCTGCTCAGCCCATATTGGGAGAGGCCCAGAGCCTGCTGGGGGAAGTCCCAGGCCATGGAGCTTGGGTGAGCTTCTTAGAGGGCCCTCTCCAGGGAAGGACAAGCAAAAGCCGAGGGGAGGGGAAGCTGGGGTTATCCCCCAAGGAGGTGAGTCTTGTGACAGGAAATGAAGCAGAAACAATCTGTCGGCTTCTGTCTCTGGTGGGCCCTGTGTTTACCAGGGTGGATGACAGCCTGACGCCCCAGGAACCCCCTCTGCTCCCAGCCCTGCTGTGCAAGAAAGAAGACCTGTCACAGGAGAAGACAGTTCCAAGGAGGCTGGGAGGGTCAGATGCATCCGCCCGCCCCGCCCCCTCCACCTGCCCGCTTTCTCTCGTGTGCACTGCAGGGGCCTGTGGGAGAAGGGGTGGGGAGCAAGTTCTGATGAGGTGCACAGGGGGCAAAAGCTCGGAGCGGAAGGGAGCAGGGCTGGAGGAGGCAGGGCCCAGGCGGCACAGGATGTGGTCTGTGAGAGAACAAGCTGCACTTCTCTTTTGTGAGCTCATCCCTTCCCCCACCTCAGGACTCATCTTGCTATCAGGGCCCCAGGAACAAGTCCAAGGGACATCAGGGACCTGGGCCACGGGACAGTGTGTGCAAGGAACACGCTGGTTCAGAAAGAGCTGGGGAAACAGGAGGAGAGCTTCCACGTGATTGGGGTGGCAGTGCTGGAAGCCTTCAGTCTGTCAGGGTTGAAGGGCAAGGAGATGTGCAGAGCAGCGTAAGGGCAACGCTGACTGGCTTCCTGTCACTTCCCCTTTCCCACCCCAAGTTACAGGCACCCTGAGTGGGGAGAGGGGCCAGAGGAGAGAGCCCGGGATGAGAGAGGCCCACCTGGCCTAGAACCCAGGCCCTGAAAGGACTGAGGGCTCCTGTTGGAGAGCAGGGCAGAGAGGGATTCACAGGAAGCTGGGACTGTCCCAGGAGAACAGGCTGCACCCTGAGCTGGGCTGCACCCTGAGCCGGAATGCTGGGGGAGGAGGCGGGAGGGGGTGGGAGCTGGGAGGGGCCCCGGAGTTCTTGGGAGTTTTCCCCAGGAGTCCACTCTCACAGACAGAGCCCTAAGGAAGTAAAGAATAACATTTGGTCTTTGTCAAAAAACAAGCAAGGGGGAGGGGAAAGGGAACAGACGGCGAGTGTCACACAGCTGCTGAGGTCAATCTGGAGCTGGGGGGTTAGGCGGCTGGGTAAGACTGAGAGGGGAATGGCTCCCGGGTTCCCTGAACTCACTCACCGCGGAGCCGGCCAGTAAGTTTACCTAGCAACCCAAGACAAGCGGAGTGGTTTCAACTGGTTCTCTCCAGACAGTTGAGGAAAGACGAGGGTGTTTGCAAGTGAGCAGGCACCTGCTAGGCGGGGAATGCAGTCCCAGGGGAGTGTCATCAGAGGGTCACTCTCATCCAGCCTCAAGTCCCACCCTGGACTCCGCTGGGGTGGGGCTTTGGGAATGCGATCCTCCGCCCCTCTCCCAATCCCCACCCCCCCAGCTGCCAGCCCAAGGTCATCGTTGGCCTTCTGAGCAGCTGAGGCCTGACTCACCTGTCACAGTGGAGTCCCCTACACCCTACCATCAACAGACACCAGGGTGGAGGGCGCATGATTAGAGGGATCCTAGGGGTGGGGGAGTGGGAAGGGCAGTGGGGACCGTCTCTAGCTAAGATTTCCTTCCTTTCAGCAACTGCCTCAAGTCCCTCCCCCCTGGGGAAAAGCAGAAACTGAAATGGGAATTCTACGGTCTCTATGAGATCACAGGCTCCACAGTGACCTCACACACGCAAGAAGGAGGAGGAGTCTCAGATAAAGGGGTTAGGATAATGGGAGGAAGAACTCGCGCAGAAGAGAGTTGGGGGAGGTGGGAGATTTGCGTCTTTTCCACAGGCTGGCTGGGTGAAGAGTGGGGAGAGGCAGCAACCTCAGGGGGCGGGACTACCAAGCGAAGGACACAAACTTGGGGTTGTCAGGGGCAAATCTATGATAAGCGGGGGCCTGGGGCTGCTCGTATCTCGGTGGAAAAGAGGAAAGAGTTGGAAACGAAGTGAGGAAAGAGAAAAGAGTCATGGGGGGTGGGTGGGCTTTCGGGAGCTGCTTTATGGAATGATCAGAACTAAAGCTGAAGAGATCACGCAAATAAGCCAACTAGGTGAGGGGCGGGATCATTCTACAGGTGCGCAGATATGCAAATAAAGAGCAGCAGAGGGCGGGTGGGGGGGCTATCACGACGCTCGGCCAGGGACTCAGGGTGTTCACCAAGGGCTCATTGTCTAGTAGTTCTTAGAGTGGGGAGGGGGCTGGTAGCGGACTTATGCAAATCCACAGAATCCAGAACTCGGAAGGCCAGGTGATGGGGCGGGCCTGACGCCCCGACCCCGGGAGAAACAAGCGAGGGGCGGGACTATGCAAACGAGGGTCCCGGCCGGGCTCGGGGCCTGGTTGCACACTCACCAGCCTGGGTGATGTCTGACAGGTCGTAGCTGCGAGCCGCGCCCCGGGGGAAGTGCTTCAAACGCCGGTTAGACAGGTTCAGGGTCCCGGTAGCCACGGCCTCCTCTAGGGCCCGCTCTGCACTGCGGCTCCCGGGCAGACCTGGAGACCCTGGGACGGAGGTCGTGGCCGCCGCCTCCTCACCCCCGGCGGCGAGTGGGGCCGCCACCGCCGCCGCCATCCGCTCCCGGCGGCTCCCGCTGCCTGACTGACGGGGACCGGCCGTCCCTCCTTGCCCCTCCCCCTCCTCGGAGCCGCCGTAGTCGCTTCCCGGGGGGAGGGAGCGGGCTTAGGGACCCGGCGGGCCAATCGGGACCCCGAGACGCGTCGGAAGTGGCTAATCAGAACCCGCCGGGAGGGGTGAAGACTCCTGCACTGAGTGAGGCGAGAAGAAGGGAGGGGGACGAGATTAGAGCTCTCGCCAACGGCCGAGGTTCCAGGCCGGCCCGCCCCGCGCAGCCGCACCCAATCACAAATCTCAGGAGTGGGGATGGAGCCAATCAGATCCAATCAGGAGGCGGAGAAGCCCGGGGCTCCACTCTGCCGGGATGGAGGCCGAGAAAAGCACCCTGAGCCTCGTCCAACGAGAACCAATCGCAAGCCAGATACAGGCGAGTGATTATCAAGAAGGCCAATTAGATCCTCCCAAGGGAATCTGGCCCGGCCTCTTCTCTGAGGGACGACTCTACCTACCAATAGTATGGGCGAGAAGACAGCCCCCTTCGCTAAGTAGGAGGCGGGTGAACTAGAACTTTTTGAGACTGAGATAAAAGAATGCGAGCGCAGCGCGCTCGGCCGGCTGCAAGCGGTTGCAAGGGCTGAAGTTATTGTGTGCAAGTTGGACTTGTGAACAAGCGAGCTCAAAGCTTTGAGGACCGTGGGGACTAGGGGGAGCGGGAGGCACGGTGATGCCTGAGGCCAGTGTACGGAGGGGTCGTTGCCGCAGAAGGGATTGTGGATGCCATTCCAGCTGCGAAGGCTGAGGGCCCTCCGACAATCTGGAGTGCGAGCCGACCAATGGCTTCCTAGGAGCTGGAGATGCCCAGCTCAACTCCTGGAGGAAGGGTTAAGGAAGACCCGGAAAGCCTCAAAAATACGCCCGGGCTATCCCGCTGCCCAAAGGAGCGTGCCTGGCTGGGCAGAAATTGTGATGATCAAACCTGCGGGATTAGTCTAGAAGGGACCACCCTCACCTAGAAGAAGTCCTTCGTTTTACAAACGAGGAAATAAACAGAGGGAAGTTACTGACAGCTCGCACTGGAAGCCAGGCTTCTCCCTGCATCAGCTTTTGCGTTCGTCTTTTTTTCTGTTCGCACTCTTCTTTGGCTTCCAAGGTGAAACGGAGTGGATAAAGAGGACCCAGATGCAAGAGGAAGCTGCCTATACTTGTTCCGTCTGCTGAGAGATCTTAACATCCTGTTAGGTGGCATAAGGACCTAGTATAATCCACTTAATTGGTTAACAGTTGCCTAGCCACAAGTAGCTGAAGAATCTCTCCCATAAGTCACAACTCAGATGTTGACATTCCGAGACATTTATTGAATTATTAGAATTCCATCCTGTGTGTCTCAAACTAGGTGTTTACTGGTCCCCCCTAAGTAAGGAAGTTGGATTGGATGGTTGACAGTCTACTAACTAACACAGAAAACGAATGAGTCTATAATACTGTGCAGCTGAGGACTGGTTGTCCAGGCCTAAATTCTTCAGCATTGCTGGGACAGCCAGCCACTCCTTGAATGTATCAGTGCAGATCTTCTTCCCCCACATGGACAGATGCAGCCCCAGCTCCTGCTGCTTCTCATCCATGTCATCCCCCTCTCCCCATAAGACTAAGTTAATAGCTTAAACTCTGGGAGATATCCTAAGCTTTCAGAGTAAATCTATTCCTTTCTTCCACCTTAATAGGTTGCCCTTCATGCATGCAACCATGTTTCTGTCCCAGGAAAGAAGTCTACTTTTGGATGTGTTCTTCATGAGAAGAGAGTAGTGTTTGTGCTCAGCTGTGCCCGCTGTCATCTGATGCATGCTATCATGAGATAAATGGTCTAATTAACAGGGTCACCTTTCCCCCTCGCCTGTCAAACTGAGTTTATATATATATATATTCTTGAGCTACAAATCCCCTGGCGGCTCTGACCTGCAATATGAAGAATTCACCAGTGCTTCTCTTGCTAAAAGGGCATCAAGTGGAAAAAAGACCCTGAAAAGAAAAGGCCTCATCTACCAGTAGCTCACACTTTACTTCTCCTGTCCAATGCATATCCCATGAGCCCCTGGGTGGCCAGGACTGAGTTAGAACCAAGGAGCTGACAGAGAAAATCCCAGGCAAGCTTGGGGAAAAATAGGTCACAGTGGCTGGGTGGTGAGGTCACAGAGAGAGGTTTGTCTGCCCCAGACTCCATAGGGGAGGAGCCTAGCAGGCCAAGGGGCCTCAGAAAGTCCCCCAAGCCCAGGCAGGGGACATGGTGTGGGAAAGGCAGCAGGGACGGGGGCCAGGGAGCTGAGTACGGGGGGCCAAGGGGCCCGGAGAGATGAGGGCAGGAGCAGGGAGGGGGCAGTCAGGATGGTGAGGAGAAGCCGGAGCCGGAAGCTACAAAAATTGACCGGGCTGTGCAGACGGGAGGAGGGGCTCAGGGTGAGGGGGGTGGGCGGCGAGGCAAGGGGTGGGTGCAGCATGGTGGCAGCCAGAGGTCAGGGGAGGAGTTGGGCAAGGAGCGAGGCAGATAGGGAGGGGTAACCCACAGACCCAGAGGAAAAAGATGGCAGGCTCTGACAGCACAGAGCTGCAAGTCAGAGCAATGGGCCCCCCCCCAAATAGCAGTTAATAAGAGAAAGGAGAAAGAGAGGCATGACCGTCATGTGCGCCCCCTTCTCCTTGGGCAGGTAAAGCGGAGCTGCCCTTCATGTGGCCCTTCAGAACCTGGGGGTGAAGAGAAGAAGGGACGAGGAAACCCTGTTTCTGTTCAGTTGTTCCCCCCGGAGCTGGTGAGTTCTTGGGGGTGGGGGTGGGGGTGGGGGTGGTGCTAAGAATAAAGGAACCGGGGGCAGGACGGCTGGAGTAGGGGGTGCCCCCTGACCCCTGCTTTCCCTGTCCTGCCCCCCGCTAGGTGGAGCACATCATCTCATTCCTCCCAGTCAGAGATGTGGTCGCTCTCGGCCAGACCTGCCACTACTTCCACCAAGTGTGCGATGCCGAGGGCGTGTGGAGACGCATCTGTCACCAGCTCAGTCCTCGCCTTCGAGAGCAGGGTTCCGGGGTCCGACCCTGGAAGAGAGCCGCCATTCTGAACTGTACACCTTCCCCCCAGACCTCTAGTTCTCTCTGCCTCTGTCCTACCTTATCCTGGGGTCCCTCCTGCTCCATAAAGTTGTTTGACGACTTCAGTATTCCCAGCCAACCTTCCAGGACCCCTTTCTCTGGAAGAAACTTATTAGATTGAAACACACTCCATCAAGGTCTCTAGAGCTGCTCTCAGATAGACGTGTCACCCAGAGCCCCTACTCCTTCTAGCATCCCTGCAAGTTGCCCACCACATTCAAACACTTCCACATTTCACCTTGAGACATCCTCCTCTCCCAATACCTGGAGTCTCCTCTCCTCTAAATCAGGATTTCTCAATCTGATCCCTAATAAAACTTGGGGACAAATAATTATTTGAAACCGGGTGAGGGGGCTGTCCTCTGCATTTGTGGCATGTTTAGCAATTTCCCTCATCTCTACCCACTAGATACCAATAGCACCTCCCCCAGCTGTGACAGCCAATGTCTGTTGAGGGACAAAAATCACCCCCAGGTTGAGAAATATGCTCTAATCTCCAATCCAATACCAGAGTGAAGGGAGATCCAGATAGCACATTCAGAGCTAGGGACAAGGGAGGGCTACCAGCTTTTCCCAGTCATTCCTTTTCACTCCTCTTTCTACTTTTCTATGAATTCTTGTTAAGTCCTTTGATGTCTCCACTTCAATTCAAGTTTGGACCAAAGAAGTGCTCACTTAGCAGCATGTGTATGGCCCTGGGCTGAGGTCAGGCAGAGAATTTTAGTTCAGACATGGGGCATAATTACAGGTATCTTCTGAACATTGCACAGGCCTTTTGGAGGAGGTCGTTCCCCTGGCATGGGAATGGGGAGGAGCTAAACACCCATCCATTGAGAAACCTAGTTTGCCCAAACTCTGATTCATCTCCCTTGTGCCTTCCTGAGCCTTTAAATTTCCCTCTCTCTTCTCCAGACACAAAGGGCCTGTATTTCCAGGCATTTGGGGGCCGCCGCCGCTGTCTCAGCAAGAGTGTAGCTCCCCAGCTAGCCCATGGCTACCGCCGCTTCCTGCCCACCAAGGACCACGTCTTCATTCTTGACTACGCGGGGACCCTCTTCTTCCTCAAAAATGCCCTGGTCTCCTCCACCCTTGGCCAGATCCAGTGGAAGCGGGCCTGCCGCTATGTTGTGTTGTGTCGTGGAGCCAAGGACGTGAGTAACAGGACCTGGGCAGCCGAGACCCCATCTTTCCTCCGGGAACTCAGGACCACACCAGTCCTGAGCTGGCATCCTCAGGACAGTGCCCTCCTATACCAGGAACCTGAAACCAAGTCTGCATTTCCCAGCCCCACACCCAAGTATCTCATTGCCTTACCACCAGATGCAGCTGCCCCAGCCTCATCCCACTGCAAGGTTCTAGATCCTGGACACCTTCTTCTTGTCCCACTGTTGTCTTTTCCTACAGTTTGCCTCAGACCCGAGGTGTGACACAGTTTACCGCAAATACCTCTACGTGTTGGCCACTCGGGAGCAGCCGGGAGTGGTGGGCACAACCAGCAGCCGGGCCTGTGACTGCGTCGAGGTCTACCTGCAGTCCAGCGGGCAGCGGGTCTTCAAGATGACCTTCCACCACTCCATGAGCTTCAAGCAGATTGTGCTGGTTGGTCAGGAGACGCAGCGGGCCCTGCTGCTCCTCACAGGTCAGGCTTAAAGCAACTGGTTTACATATCGTTTTCCTACAGAGTCTTCAGGACCCATGGCAGGAGGTGGGGGGAGGGGGCACCTCGTCCTGGTGTCAAACCACGTATCTCTGCTTTTATCTCTCTGCTAGTCTAGGATTCTGGGTAACGTGTCATACGAATAAAGGGCCCTGCTGCAAAAAATAGTTTGGAAACCACTGTTCTAGTGAACGCCTGATTTTTTAAATTTTTTTGCTAGTCTGCATGGCATGCGGGGGGCTTCCCTTGTAGCTCAGTCGGTAAAGAATCTGCCTGCAGTGCAGGAGACCTGGGTTCGATCCCTGGGTTGGGAAGATTCTCTAGAGAAGGAAATGGCAACCCACTGCAGCATCCTTGCCTGGAAAATCTCATGGATAGAGGAGCCTGGTGGGCTGCAGTCCATGGGTTTGCAAAGAGTCAGGCACAACTGAACGACTAACACTTAGTTACTTATGGCATATGGGATCTTAGTTGCCCAACCAGGGAATGAACCTGGGCCCATGGCAGTGAAAACACTGGGTCCTAACCACTGGACCACCAGGGAACTCCACTACTTTATTTATTTATTTTTGGGGCCACACCCCATGCTTGTGGGATCTTAATACCCCAAACTCAGGACTGAACCCACACCCCTTGCATTGGAAGGTGCAACCTTAACCACTGAACCACCAGGGAAGTCCCTGCACTGATTTTTAAAATTCTAAGCGTCCCAACCTCCACCAGGCACTGTACTTTATACCCGAACTACCCCCGTCTTTTTCTCAGTGTTCCCTAGATTTGACCACACTCCCAAGCCCCCAGACCTGAGACCTTCTGGACATTTTTTTTTGGCCATGCCTCACAGTTTGTGAAGTTGAACCCAGGTACCCTGCAGTGGAATCACAGAGTCCTAACCACTGGACCACCAGGGAACACCACCCCCACCCCCCACCGCCCCTGCCCTTCTGGACTTCTTAATGCTAGGCAAAGCCCTGAATCCCCAGACATCATTCTTCCCAACCAGGAATCAAATTAGATTCCACCAAATCCACCTGCTAGGTTTTCTCTCCTCATCCCTCACACTGAAGAACTCCCCTGGTTGATTTTCGGTGGTGAGAGCTGGAGGCCAGGGAACTTGAAGTCACCCCCATATCATCACTCCTTGCTTCTTCTGTACACTTTTCCATCCAGCTCACTCTAGGGCAGTAAATGTTTTGTCTTGTTAGGGCTTATGGAGTCTCTTGAGAAGTTAATGTGGTTGGGAGTTCCCTGGTGGCCTAGTGGTTAGGATTCGGCACTTTGGGTGTGGCAGGCCCAGGTTCAATCCCTGGTCCAGGAAGCATCCGGCAGGTCCCCTCCCGCCACACAGTTGTCTGCCTCCCTGTCCCCTCCCCCAGAGGAAGGAAAGATCTACTCTTTGGTCGTGAATGAGACCCAGCTGGATCAACCACGCTCCTACACGGTTCAGCTGGCCCTGAGAAAGGTGTCCCGTTGCCTTCCTCACCTGCGTGTGGCCTGCATGGCTTCCAACCAGAGCAGTACTCTCTACATCACAGGTAAGAAAGACAACTATCTTCTGCTTCTCCAGACCCCAACCTTGGACAGACCTTCCAGATACAGAGCCTTCCCTTATCCTTATTCCAGCTTGGGGATCCATAGGGCATCCTAGTCAAAACAGGTGTTTAAGTTCCCAGACATAACTAGTGCATTTCTAATGGGTGTGAGACTCCCCAGACCTTGCACCTTTCATCACAGGTAGGGCCCGATCCCTAGGACATGGGTGCCCAAAGCTGCTGAGCTGAGGGCTCCCGACCCCCCAGACCAGGGGGGAGTGTATTTTGAGGTGCATACCCCAGGGGTGTATCGTGATCTCTTTGGGACCCTTCAAGCCTTTGACCCCCTGGACCAGCAGATGCCGCTTGCACTCTCACTGCCTGCCAAGGTAGGATCCTCGGGAGGGCAGGGGCGGGGCAGACCAGGGGAGGGGGGCGCTTAGGAGACTGCAAGGTACTGAAGATCTGAACTATGAGCAGGAAGCAAATGATTGATCAGGGACAGAAAGGGGACCTGGGAGAGGGGTGGCATGGAAGGCACAACTGGAAGCGATCAGCTGGGGAGGGTAGGTCGGCAGCGGGGAGACTCTGGAGCTGAGTTCCTCCAAAGACGACTGAACACTCACTTTGCCTTTCTGCCTTGCTTCGTAGATCCTATTCTGTGCTCTTGGCTACAATCACCTTGGCCTGGTGGATGAATTTGGCCGAATCTTTATGCAGGGAAATAACAGATATGGGCAGTTGGGAACAGGGGACAAAATGGACAGAGGGGAACCCACACAGGTGAGACTGCCTCCCAGCTACTCATCCTCCCCTCCCTTTTCCCTAATTCCCTGACCCCTGGATCTCTCCACGCCTCTAATTTCCATAGAATCCACTTCTTTAAAAATACTGTATTTTATTTATTTATTCAGCTGCGCTGGGTCTTAGTTGCAGTGTGTGGGATCTTTCAAGTGCAGTACATGGGATCTAGTTCCTTGACCAGGAAGCAAACCCAGGCCCCCTGCATTGGGAGCACAGAGTCTTGGACATGGGACCACCAGGGGAGTCCCAGAATCCACTTTCTAATCCCTAGGAAGTCAGCCAGTTTGTAGTGCTGGTGCTACTGTTGCGTGTCTCACCTGGGTTGGCGCCACGAGGTGAACCCTGTGTGGCTCGTGCTGTTAGGGTAGTAGTAGTTTAGTGACGTGAGCAGTCCTGGGTGGGCTAAAGTAACTCAAGGAGCTAAGATGTGAGCATCTCAGTGGGTTAGAGAGGATTCCGGTGGGTACCGGGAAAGGCATCCTGTGTAGCAGGGGTGGGGACACAGCTTGCGCATCCCTGGGAAGGTGGAAAGACTGGCCTGACTAGAGCAGTGTTTTGGAATTCAGTAGCTACAAGGTGGTATTAAGTTGGTATTGTGTTAGTTGCTGGGAGAAGTCGATGGCACCCCACTCCAGTACTCTTGCCTGGAAAATCCCATGGACGGAGGAGCCTGGTAGGCTGCAGTCCATGGGGTCACAAAGAGTCAGACACGACTGAGCGACTTCACTTTCACTTTTCACTTTCCTGCATTGGAGAAGGAAATGGCAACTCACTCCAGTGTTCTTGCCTGGAGAATCCCGGGGACGGGGGAGCCTGTTAGGCTGCCGTCTATGGGGTCGCACAGAGTCGGACACGACTGAAGCGACTTAGTAGCAGCAGCAGCAGCAGCAGCAGTGTTAGTTGCTCAATCGTGTCTGACTCTGTGACCCTGTAAACTGTAGCCTGCCAGGCTCTTCTGTCCATGGAATTCTCCAGGCAAGTATACTGCAGTGAGTAGCCATTCCCTTCTCCAGGGGATCTTCCTGACCCAGGGATCAAACCTGGGTCTCCTGCACTGCAGGCCGATTCTTTACCATCTGAGCCAGCAGGGAAGCCCCATAGGTGGACACAAGCCTACAGAAGTGCTGCCTTGGGAAAGAGCAGTGGTGGGTTCTTGAGCAGGAGAAGACAACCCCCCCTGGATGACTGAGACTGGGTCACCTGGCCAGAGAGCACAGAGAGAGGCCCCCCAGAGGCTGTTGAGGGACACTCGGGCTTGAGACAAGGGGTTAGGACTGGCACAGTGGGAGCAGGAACAGAGGAATGGAGATATGAGGTGTTTTAAAAGAAAATGAACAGCCTCTGGAAAGTAATTACATATGAGGGCAGCAGGGTAGGACATAGTTGGCCCTGGCAATAGACAGCATCACAAGGAAACCCGTCAGTTGGAGAGGAATGCTGGTTTCGGGGGAGAAAGTAAATTTAGCCTTTTTTTTTTTTTTTTTTTTGCAATGAGAGTAAAACACTGAAATAGAAATGTCTAGCTGATTCCAAGCTGGAACAAAGTTGAAATGACGAAAGTAGAGATAAGGGGAGCAAAGCTGCATGGTAGCCACCATTGTGGGCAGAGGGATTGAAACTTGTCTCAGACAGAGACAGACCCTCAAACGCCACATCTCATGGGTACAGAAAGTTTCACCCAGGAGGGGGTGATTAATAGTGACAGTGATAATGCAGGAATATAGTCCCCGACATGGAAAGATGGTTGTGTCTTTTTTGGGCAGGGGTGCTGCACACATTATGCGGACTTCTCAGGTGCCTCGGTGGTAAAGAATCCGCCTACAGTGCAGGACATGAGGGAAATGGCAGTTTCCATCCCTGGGTTGAAGACCCCCTGGAGGAGGAAATGGCAACCCACTCCAGTATTCTTGCCTGAAAAGTCCCATGGACAGAGGAACCTGGTGGGCTACAGTTCATGGGGTCGCAAAAGTGCTGGACAGAAACGAGCATGCGCACACAGCACAGGTTATGCAGGATCTGACCTGACCAGGGATTAGACCCATCCCCCCTGCAGTGGAAGCACAGAATCTTAACCACTGGACCGCCAGGGAAGTCCCAGTTGTGCCATGTGTGTGTATAAATACACATGGATATATATGGCATATCTATCTATCTATAGCTGCGTCAGGTCTTAGTTGCAAATCACAGGATCTTTGGTCTTCGTTGCAGCATGGAGGATCTTTAATTGCAGCATGTGGCATCTAGTTCCCTGACCAGGGATCCAACCTGGCCCCCTGCATTGGCAGCGCAGAGTCTTAGCCACTGGACCACCAGGGAAGTTCCCATACTTTTAAGAGAAAAAAAAAGAAATCAAGAAATGGTTTACACAGCACAATCCCATTTTTGTTTAAAAATATACAGCTTGTGTATGTATATTTATAAAGGCAACACTGAGGAAGAATGCCCAGCAAGAGTTTAATAGAAGGCGGTGGGGCTTCTTCCAGTGATTTTTAAATGAATTTTTTCTTGACAATATTTTGTAATTTTTCCTATAAACTTTCCTATAATGGCCATAAATTATGTATCTACGTCATCACAATTAAAGTGCTCACAGTCTCAGGAGCACGTGTGCAGGAGAGGCCTTGGGATTTGCCTGCTGGGAGGTCCAGTGCCTTAGGAGAGAAGTCAGATCACAGAAGGTTCAGGCGAGACCAGCTGTAGAAAGAACAAGAAGAGGTCCACCTCAGACTGATTATATAGCCAGTCTTGCTGCCTAAAACACAGAGGTCGGAAGCGGCAAGAGTCGGGTGGAAGTGTTTTTCCAGAGCAGTGTGGCTGTTTTGAAAGATAATGATATGAATTCGTGGAAGGCAGTCCCTCCCTGGAATGGCACAGGGACAGAGAGAGAGGCTCTTTCTTCCCCGAGGCTGGAAGGGGAGAACGAGAGAACGGACAGGCGCAGGCCTGGAGTGAGACCAGGATGCAGACAGCAGGCCCTGGCCTTGGGCAGGAAGCCTGTTTTCCAGGGAGCTGAGAGGAGGAAGCAACAGCTGTGCTAGCACTTCTGTGCTCAGACTGGGTCTGCGGGAGAACCGAGGAGCCATGCTGCCTGTCGGGGGACAGGGCGGCTGTTCTCTGGCCCATCTCCTCCCTCCCCTCGTTTCCCTAGACTGCCCTGAGCCCTTCTGTCACCCTTCTTCAAGCTGCACCCCTAGTCCCTCCGCGTTCCCCACTTAGGAACCCCGCCCTGTGCCCTCAGGTCCATTATCTCCAGCGCCCCATTGCCCTGTGGTGCGGCCTCAACCACTCCCTGGTGCTGAGCCAAGGCTCGGACTTCAGCAAGGAGCTGCTGGGTTGTGGCTGTGGGGCCGGAGGCCGCCTCCCCGGCTGGCCTAAGGGCAGCGCCTCTTTCGTCAAGCTCCACATCAAGGTCAGGCTCCGGCAAGCGGGCAACAGGGGAGGGCCGGAGCCATCGGGCCCAGGGTACTGGAGCTGGGGCTCCCACCGGGACCCAGGGACCCCACTTCCCAGCACCACCCACTTCCCTTTCCAGCAGTGTACCATGGCTCCTGGCTCTCCCCCTGAGCTGATCCTGCTGGCCCTCTCTGACCTCACACGACCCTGGGGCTCAGCCAGCCAGCTCACTTGCTGGCTCTGGGCTGGTCTGAGCGGGAGGAACACAACAGCTGGGGCTTCTGGGGAACCCCATCCTGGGCCCCCCGCCCCGCCTCCCCCACCCCAGCCACACCCTGTCTCCTCTCCCCCAGGTCCCTTTGTGTGCCTGCTCTCTCTGCTCCACCAGAGAGTGCCTCTACATGCTGTCCAGCCACGACATTGAGCACCATCCAGCCTACCGGGACCTACCAGCCAGCAAGGCAGTGGGGACCCCTGAGCCCAGCCTGGGGGCTGGAGCAACCCAGGACCCTGGCGGGGTGGCCTGGGCCTGTGAGGAGTACCTCAGCCAGATCCACAGCTGCCCCACACTGCAGGACCGCATGGAGAAGATGAAGGAGATCGTGGGCTGGATGCCCTTGATGGCCGCACAGAAGGATTTCTTTTGGGAGGCGCTGGATATGCTGCAGAGGGCTGCTGGAGGGGCTGGCCAAGGCCCCCCACCCGCTGAAAGCTGACCCCCTCCTCTCCTAGTCTCACCCCCTGGAGGGAGAGTGTGGCCCTGGGCCAGGGGCTAAGGAGAGGTGGACTGGTAGCAAGGAACACGGTGTGCGCACGCGCGTGGGGAGGGGACGCAGGGGGGTGGGGCCTGCTAGACATGCCAGGGTGGGCAGGGAACGGTTTTGTAAGATGTTCAGGGGGCTGCCCAGGAGGGGCCCCCAACCTG
The DNA here is from genome assembly GCF_001704415.2 of Capra hircus. Taxonomy (NCBI): domain Eukaryota; kingdom Metazoa; phylum Chordata; class Mammalia; order Artiodactyla; family Bovidae; genus Capra; species Capra hircus. Next base: position 36,832,870 of record NC_030832.1, on the reverse strand, counting down.
ACTATCATGGACGAAAGATTTGATTGACAAATAGAATAAAAGGCTGAATCGAGGCCTGGTTTGGAACCCTGGAGCCTGAGAGGAACCTGGGGGTGGGGGTGGGGGTGCGGTGCAGAGTAGAAGCAGCTCAGGCTGTCAGTTCCTGCATCCATCAGCTTCCTGTCCTCTCCAGCCCCTACTTGGTTCTGCCACTTGGATCCTCCGTCCACCAGACTGAGCAAGTCGCTTCCTTCTGACTCCATCCCTGTGTAGCTAGCCACCCTCCCCCGCCCCCCAACCACTCTCCTCCTGCTTTCCTTCCAGATCTGAGGTTACACGTTTTTCTTTCCCTTACTTTCTACTCCATCCTCCCCTTCCTCCATAAGGAAGACACTCCCTTTGCCCACAGACCATGCCTCCCACCCCCTACCCATACTTCCAAGTATTTGGGAAGGAAGATGGGTAAGCAACATTCTTTCTCTGTGGCCTGGTCTGGCCCCTGGAGGGAGAGGACAGTAAACATTTGAAGTGGAAAATAAGCTGGAGCCAGGGGGTGGTCAGGAAGTGAGTGATTAGAGGTTGGGAGTCCAGAGAAGGACTTCCTCTGGGTGCTGAGGAAGCGGGAATGGGGAGGTGCCCGGGTTGGCTGGAGGGTCCACAGGAAGGACTCCAGGCTGTGCTGGAAGGATGCTCGGGCTCTGGACAGAGCAGGGTTGCTGAAAACATTCCTGGACCGCCTGGATTATGCTGAAGCCTGATGCTCGCTCTGCCCTTCTTTGCTCCACCCCCGCCCCACTAGGTCAGTATTTGTATGTCCTGGGCCTAGAGAGGCCCCTGGACTCGCCACTGTCCCGGCTCTTCTCTCCCTGTCCCGCCTTCCCCGCCGCCCGCCCCACTGGCCAGTCCCCACGCCCACACGCCCTGAGGCAGCCTCATCTGGCACTGATTATCCGCGCTGCTGCCGCTGCTCCTGCCGCCGCACTCAGCCGCTGCCTGTCTTGAAGACCCCAGCACTTTTCTCCACCCCCGCCCCGGCCATGCTGCCTGCTGCCACAGCCTCCCTCTTGGGGCCCCTCCTCACTGCCTGGGCTCTGCTGCTGCCTTTCACCCATGGCCAGACCCCCAACTACACCAGGTAGGTCTCTTGGCACCTTCCAGATGGCTTGAGTGAGTCTCAAATCCCCAATTCCTGGAGGGGGAAGGGGTAATGCCTGTAGATCTGGTGGCTTCTTTCGCTAACACCCCCCACCACCACCACATCTCCCTACCCTTCTCTGGCCCCCAAGTCCTCCTTCCCTGCTGCCAGACCAGTGTTTCCTGTGGGTCACCACTGCTCCCCATTCTTCCGCCCTCTGTCCTCTCCCCATCGATCTAGACCCTTGGCCTCCCCCATGGAACCTGAGAGCACCAACACCTTGAACTTGCCTGGTGGCTGGACACCAGGATTCCAGGAGGGAACTGAAGATGGTGGGGGGGAAGAGGGGAGCGCGAGGGGGAGACTTGAGAGTCAGACACTCAAGCTGTTAGCTGGAAGCGGAGCAGGGCAAAGGTTGGGAGCGCAGGGCCCTGGCTGCCTCATCCCCCACCCCTTCCCAACCACCCCCAACCCATGGCCTCATGTCTGTGTCCACATCTGGAAGTAGTTAGGCGGCTCCTGTCCCTACTGCCAGGCAGGGTTGGGGGGGTAGAGAATGAGGGGAGGATTCCCGGAATTCCTGTTGAGGTGGGGGGTAGGGACTCTGAGGGGCTGGAGGGACAGCCAAGTGGCTGGCCCCGCTTTCCCTGATCCTCTGCTGGAGTGTTTCCCACCGCAGTCCTGTTCGGGCTGGCCGAGGCCGCCTTGGATCCCTTGGGCCTTCCTCCCCCATTCCCCTGGCTCCCTGCTCACCGCCATCCTCATTACCTCCTGGCCTCTCCAGCACTCCCCCACTCACGGCTGACCTCTCTGCTGTTCTCCAGACCCGTGTTCCTGTGCGGAGGGGATGTGACTGGGGAGTCGGGTTACGTGGCAAGTGAGGGTTTCCCCAACCTCTACCCTCCCAATAAGGAGTGCATCTGGACAATAACGGTGAGAAGGCCCTTCCGGCCCCTCTTCCCTCCTCCAAGTGTCTGAGGCCTGGGTCCAGGCAGCCAAAGGCCAGACTGCTAAGGGAATTCCCTCCCCGCCAAGTCCCACCATTTCTCCCTGGGGAAGTCCCAGCCCCCTCCCCTCTGGTCAGTGCCCACAATACCACGTGGCAAGTGACCTCACACCTTTATGCAGAGCCTCCTTGTCCATTCCCACCTTCATCCCCACCCCCTCTGGTCTCTCCACAGACCTCATTTGGGTCTTGGTGCAGTCATGCACCATCAGACTGGCCCTTTTAGGCCCAGTCTTTGTAGGAAACGCTTGAGGGAAAGAGAGGTGCCCTCTGCCTGGTGGTGTTTGGCCTGACTTTGCAGGACCCCGCCCCTGTCCCCACCGTCAGGTCCCTAAGAGCCAGACTGTGTCCCTCTCCTTCCGAGTCTTTGACCTGGAGCAGCACCCCAGCTGCCGGTACGATGCTCTGGAGATCTTTGCCGGGTCTGGAACCTCGGGCCAGCAGCTCGGACGCTTCTGCGGAACCTTCCGACCCGCACCCTTAGTCGCCTCCGGCAACCAGGTGACCCTGAGGATGAGATCCGACGAGGGCACGGGAGGACGAGGCTTCCTGCTCTGGTACAGCGGGCGGGCCACCTCCGGCACTGGTGAGACGCCCCTCACCTCCGCCGCCCCCTCTCCTGGCCCCGCCCCCGGCGCAGGCCCCACCCCAGCCTTAACCTCCACCCCAAGAGCCTGGGGCCCCCATGATCTCCCTTACCCTTCTTCCTCACTAACTGCCCCTTCAGTCCCTCCTCCCCGTCTTCTCTCCCCACTCCCGCTCCCACCCACCCCTCTTCCAGGGCCCCCCCCAGGCGCGAGGCGGAAATGGGTCACCGACCCGCGGGTGGAATGGGCGGCCTGGGGTTACTGGGACGGTGAGTAACGCCCGCCCCCGTCCGCAATCGGGCTCCCTCTGACGGGCGCGGGGGGCACCCCCGGGCTGGGGGACTAGGTTCCCCCCGACCCGGAGCCCCCTACACCCAGCCCGGGGGCTCCCGATTGCGGTCCCATCACCCCCTCCTGGCGGCAGAAGTCTCCTTAAAGTCTTTAAGACGGGGACGTCCCCAGAGGGGCCTCGGGGCTGTGCCCCAATTTGAGGGCACCCTCACAGCAAGGGGACTCTTCCAGCCGTGATGGGGACTTTTCTGCCGGGCCGGGGAGATGGGATCTCCCAGGGGAAGAGGAGCGATGTGGCCTCGGGTCAGGGGGAGGGGCAAGAAGGGAGCGGGTCCAGTTAGTTCCTCCCCCCTCTTCCACCGCCCGCCTGGGCGCCCAGCGGTCCAAAACCTCCCCGAGCCCCGCTCGGCCAAGCCCCATCTCTGCTAACCTTCCCCTCTTCTTTCCTCTCCCTCCTCTCGCCCCCTCCTCCTGAGACCCAGACATCTGAGCTTTCTGCACGGTCTCCTCCAGCTGACGAGGGTCTCCACCGCCCCCCACCCCCACTCCTCTCTCCCCTCCCCAGAGCACCAATTTTGCGGGGGGCGGCTGGAGAAGGCCCAGGGAACCCTGACCACGCCCAACTGGCCCGAGTCCGATTACCCCCCTGGCATCAGCTGTTCCTGGCACATCATCGCGCCCCCGGACCAGGTACTGACCCCCTGCCCCGGTTGCCCTCGGGGACCCGGGCGGCGCCCTCCAGCATGCAGACTGCAAAGATTTATTGAACATCGACAATGTCCCCAGCACTGAGCTTGCCATGGTGGGGAGCACAAACAGACCCAGACCTGCTCGCACCCAAACAAAAAATGTAAAATCACAACTGTGAGGAGCCTTATGAGACCGAGGTACCCGATACTGATGTATAAACTGATTTGTGCGTGTGTGTATGTGGTGGTGACGCTGGAGGTAGATTCTGGGTCTTTTCCTTGAGAATGAACCAGGGCTTGGCCTTGCGGACTGCGGCGATGGAGGGTTGGCGATGGAGGGTTGCGGTGAATATGTGTGTTCCTCCGAGCCGCGGTGTGAATGCATTAAGAGGTGGGTTCCAGGGCCCGCGGGCGATGAGACAGGAGGCCCGGGCGAGCTTCCCGGAGGCGGCGGCTGGGTGAAGGAGGTGAGAACTCCGCACCCTCCCGCCACCCGGGGTCCCCCTGCGCAGCCTCCGCCTCTTCCCCGCCGCCAGGTGATCTCACTGACCTTCGGCAAGTTTGACCTGGAGCCCGACTCCTACTGCCGCTACGACTCGGTCAGCGTCTTCAACGGACCCGTGAGCGACGACGCCAAGCGGCTGGGGAAGTTCTGTGGCGACACAGTCCCGGGGTGAGGGGGCGCCACCTGGGTGGGCGACGGCGTCGAGGCGTCTCTGCAGCCCCAGGTGCGGGAGCCCGGGGTTCCCCGCGGCCGGCGGGAGGGGCGGGGCTTAGCTGAAGCCGCGGGCGGCCTGCGTGTCCGCCCCAAACCGGGTGGGCGGAGCAGGTGGCGGCCCAGGCCGAGGCTTGGCGCCAGGCCTGGGGTCTGCGGATCACGAGGCCAGTGGAGCTTGCGAAATCGAGAAGCTGATGCAGCCAACCGTGGGGCAGAGGTCAAAAGGCCGCCGGCCTGGGCAGGGAGTAGGATGCGCTGCCCGCCTGACGCCTCCCCCATGCCCCGCCGCCCGCAGTTCCATCACCTCCGAAGGGAACGAGCTCCTCGTCCAGTTCGTCTCGGACCTCAGCGTCACGGCCGACGGCTTCTCGGCCTCCTACAGGACCCAGCCTCGGGGCGCCACCGAAGAAGGCCCAGGGGAGGTCGGCCCGGGCCCCAAGCCCGGAGCCGGGCCCAAAGTCAAGCCTGAAGTCCCACCTGAAGAGAAACCCAAAGCTGCACCTAAGGCAGAAGCAACTCCGGTGGGCCCGGGTGAGTCTGGAAAGGGAGAGGAAGCGACACAGGCCTCAGGGAGCTGTATCAGAGTTCCTTCCTGCACCCAGTCATTCATACAGCACCCACGAGTGCTGCCTCTGTGCTGGGATCCAAAGCTGGATAGAGCTCTGAACAAGTTCAAAGCAATGAGGCTTTTGTGGGGAAAGTGCTCCTTCCTCCCTGCTGGGTAGGTTGCCCTCCACTAAGGGTGCGCCCTCCTCCACCAGATGCACCCAGTGTCACCTGCCCAAAGCAGTGCCGGAGGACAGGCACCTTGCAGAGCCACTTCTGTAACAGCGACCTGGGTAAGAAGCCCGTCCCGCAGCTCTACCCTTCCAGCGCCTATAACCGCTCCTCCTGTTCCCAGAGCTCTCCACCAACTTCTGGTTCCAGCCCTGCCCTGGCCTCCAGTTTCACCTCTCCCCCCTCTCTCCCACAGTGGTGACAGGAATGATTAAGTCCATGGTGCGGGGCCCAGGGGAGGGTCTCACAGCAACTGTCAATGTCACTGGTGTTTACAAAACCGGAGGCCTGGACCTGCCCTCTCCACCCACTGACACCCTCCTGAAGTTTTATGTGCCCTGCAAGCAGTGCCCCCCCATGAAGAAAGGTAATGGAGGTGTGGAAATGCAGAGGGACACTGAGCCTCATGCAAACAATGGAGGTGGCAGAACCTGAGGGACTGGGGTGAGGCGATATTTCTGTAAACTTGAGAGTTACACAAATCCTCAATCCCTCCCTCCCCTTCCCTAGGAATCAGTTACCTGCTGATGGGCCAGATGGACAAGAACAGAGGTCCCATCCTTCCTCCAGAGAGCTTCGTGGTTCTCCACCGGCCCACCCAGCACCAGATCCTCACCAACCTCAGCAGGAAGTGCCCCTCCAAGCCTGTTTAGGCTGCAGGGGTCTCAGGCCTGAGCCCAGGCCAACCACCACACCCTGGCCCTAGGGGACCCCTTTCTTATTCAAATAAATGTTTCTAGATTGAGGAAGGGGTCACATTTCTCTTTCTACGGTTTTGGTGCTCTTGGGGGATTTGTTTTCATTCCTTCATTCAACTCAAGGGTTACTACACGAAGAACAGAAGTTGAATCTTGTCACCCCTTTGCCCAAAATTCTCCCATATTCTCCACACACACACAAAATGGCAACTATTAATATGCAGAGATGATGGATATGTAAATTAGCTTGACTGTGGCAATCTTTTCACAATGTATACATATATCAAAATGTCCAGTTGTACATTTTAAATATATACAATTTTTATATGTCAAAGATATCTCAATAAAGCGGTTTTTAAAAAACAAATTAAGGGAATTCCCTGGCGGTCCAGTGGTTAAGACTCTGCACTTTTACTGCCGAGGGCCCGAGTTCAATCCCTGGTCAAGGAATTAAGATCCTATAAGCCACGTGGCACAGTCAAAAAAATAAAATTAAAATAACTCTCCCATAGTTTCCCATTAGTCTCAGCATAGAATCTGAAGTCCTACTATAGGCTCTTAGGCTCTAGGTGTTCTGTGTCCTCTCTCTCACCTCATCTCATCTCTGAGCATTATCTCTCTTTCAGCCTCTTCCATCACACTGGCCCGTTGGCCATTTCTAGTACACATTTGCTTCCAGGTTTTGCTCTTACTGTTCCCTAGATCTGGAATTCTCCTCCACAGACATCTTGTGGTCCACTTCCTAACTTCAATCAGATCTCAGCTCAGAAGTTCATCTTAGTCACTCACTCATTTGTTCATTCCAAATGTCAGGCACTGTTTCAGGTGCCAAAAATACAATAAAACAAAGTCCCAGCTCTTGTGAAGAGAGCACATTCTACCTGAACAGAGATAAACTAAAATAAACAACGAGGTCAAGTAGCTATAGGAGTGCTATGAATGAAGAACACAGAAGCATGGTAAGAGGACAGGCAAAGGGAGATTCTGCATTTGACAGGGTGCACACAGAAGACTTTCAGGTAAGATTAACTTTGTTTTGGTCCACTGCTAACCAAGTGTGTGGCCTGGGGTGACATTCTTCACCTTGCTGTAGTTGTTTCCTCGTCTGAGAGTGGAGTTGACGATTCGGTGGGATGATGTGAGCAGCAGGACTGAGCCATAATTCCCTCTACAAATATGAGTGATTTCAAAGATGAGCTCCGTGCAGTAAGGAATCAAGAGAAGTGCTGTGGGCATAGATCCGAGTCCAACGGGGAGCAACATTCAACTAGTACTGTAGAAAACGGCTTTTGTTGCTGCAGAAGCTCTTAGGAGAGCCTGGGATTGAAGAGGAAAAAGAAAGAGGGCTCTCTTGTGGGATGTGATTGTAGTGATTCGGACAGCCTCAAAAGTGGGGAGGAAGGAACAAAGCCCGACTCCCATCGTCGCCCGGGTCCCTCTCCCTAGCCCGCCGCCCCACTTATTCCAGGGTTAGCGTTCTAGCCCGAGACGCTCGTCAAGTGTTACGTCACTGGGATCAAGCCAATCACCGCTTTAGGCGCACCAATCGGCGAACAGTTAAAGCCGAGTCGAGGCCGCCCGGGCCAATGATAGAAACCGTACGGCGGAAGTGCAGAAACGGTCTCCCGGAAAGATGGCAGCCCTGGTCCGGCCACAGGTTGATTGGCAGGTGCTGTGACCCGAGGTGAGCTTCAGAGCGCGAGCGGCCGTTCGGAGGCGGAAGCCCGACGAGCTCAGGAAGTGATCGGAGGCCCAGATACAGGAGAGCAAGAGGCGGAAAGAGCAGCTCAGGAAGAGGCCGCGGCGGCCGGCGGAATCGGCCCTCGGAGGCAGGGGGCGGGTGCCCCGGGCCGCCCGGAAGGGGCGGGGCTTATGGAGATCAGGAACTAAGACGGAAGACGAGGGCCCGGGCTGGGAGCCGCGAGGGGCCGGGTTTCCCGGGTGGGCGTGACCCTCGAGGGAGGGCTTGGGGGCGGGGCTTAAGGGGACCCGGGGCGCTGCCGGGGGAGAAGGGTTTGGGGGACCTGGGCCTGGTCTGCTGGGGGGCCCTTATCTAGAGGGGTTCTGAGGCGGCGGCGGCGGAATCAGTCCACGCCCTGCGTTACGGTCTCATCCTGTTCCCTTCGCCCCTCTCACCCCTCAGCTTTATACTCCAGGCCCCGTCCCCTGAGCTCTGCCCTCGGATGTTCCACCGCCCAGAGCTTGCATGCGCCGTGGGGCGCCCCAGGACCAGGAGCTGGTGGGTCCGGGGGCTCCTGGGCGGGGGTCCCGGGGCGCCCCTCCTCCCTCGGGACCTGTTGTCCCGGTCCTCGTCTTTCCCCCGGATCTAGTATTCAGGGCGGACCAACGGAGCGGACCCCGGCAGCTGCTGACCCTCTATAACCCCACTGGAGCAGTGCTTCGCTTCCGAGGTGAAGGGGATGGGCGCCTCGTACTCGGGATGTGGGGACTGGCGGCAATAGGCTGGGGAGCTGGGTGGACTGGAGGAGTCAGATGAGTACGGTTGACTGTCCGGCCTTGGCAGAATGGAAGGGTCAAGTCCAGTCCTAGGGTAGAAGGCTGGGGGGACTCCATGGGCGGGGCTTGTGCAGGATTCTCTGAGGCAGTAGTCCATCGATCTCTCTGCCTTTTCCCCCAGTGCTGTGCACAGCACCTGCCAAATACACAGTGTTTGACGCGGAAGGATACGTGAAGCCCCAGTCCTGCATTGACATGTGAGTTGAGAGGGTGGGGAGGCTGACGAAAGCCAGTGGTCGCTGCCAGCTTTGTCTGATTTACCCTGCTGTGACTTAGGTCTCAGAGCTGGTGCTCTTCAGCCTGTTTTTCCCCACCCTCTGTCTGCATCCCTAAGGGGGAGTTTACTGGGAGGGTGGGGCCTGGATTCACTTGGATCACTGCCCCTCAATGGGCCTCTCTCTTTTCTCCCGACCAGTGTGATTCGCCACGTGGCCCCCCATCCCAGGCACTATGATGTCCAGGATCGCTTCCGCATTGAGCTCTCTGAGGAGGGAACAGAGGGCCGAGTGGTGGGGCGCAAGGACATCACCTCGGTTCTGAGGGCCCCAGCGTACCCCCTTGAGCTTCAGGGACAGTCTGACCCAACACCCCACCCAGAGCCTCATTCCTGGACAGCACCATCCACGGCCCAGCCCTTCCCAGAGAGTGAGTTTGGGGATGGGAATTCTTGAGTTCTGTAGGGGGAGGGGACCTAGCATGACCTTAGAGGTGAGTTCGTTTGGAATAGAAGAGGTTTTTTGTTGTGTTGTTGTTCTGGGTTTTTGTGGGGTTTTTGGTGCCCCTTCTGGGCTTGCAGAATCTTAATTCCCGGACCAGGGATGGAACAAGGGGTCCTGGAAGTGAGAGCGCAGAATCCTGACCAGTGGACCGCCAGGGAATTCCCTTCCAGTTCAGCCTTTTGCTTTTTGATAGCAACATTTCTAGAATTTAAGATTTTATATCAGGTTAGGGGAGAAGCAGACTTCGCAGTTTCCTTGGTTTCTGGCCTCCACCTAGAGAGAAAAACTCTGTTTAGCTCTGACTCCAGTACTTCCCATCCTGTGTCAGCTCAGTTCAGTTCAATAAGAAACGCAGGTTGAGCAATTACATACTATGTTGTGTTTTATGGGAGACAGAGGTCCCTGCCTGACACACAGTACACGGGAGCCAGTAATCAAGGCAGAGCTGAAGAGCGGAAAATGATGAGGGACCAGAGGGGAGAGGGTCTCTTGCGCTGTGGGGACAGGGGCTCCAGGGAGAAGAGGACGCTTCCAGTGTCCAATGAAAAGTGGGTACACCTTCCACCTTCAGCCTCCTCCCTGGGCTGAACAGGAGTGGAGGCTGGAGCTCCTGACAGGCCTTGTTCCCCAGACCCTCACCCGCAACTGGCCACCAGCTCCTTCCTCCTCTTCTTGCTGATGGGCACAGTCTCTGTGGCCTTCCTGCTGCTCCCGCTCCAGGATGAACTTGGCAGCCAGCTGCCCCAAATCCTTCACGTCTCCCTGGGACAAAAGTTGGTGGCAGCCTACGTCTTAGGTGAGCCCAGTGGATACAGGCCCAGAGAGAGGAGAGTGGGGGCTGGAAAGAGGGTATGTAGAGCCAGCAGGCTCCACACACGACCTTGCCTTTTTTCTCCCCTCTCCAGGGCTCCTCACCATGGTGTTCCTCCGGACCTGAGCTCTGCTCCACTTCCACACCGCTTCCCCGGGCCAGGACATGGATGCGGATGTGGACGTGAGACAGCCACTGTGATGTTCATAACCTCGTCTCAACTCCTGCTTCCTTCTTCCTGCCCATCTCCCCCCAGACCTAGGGATTTGTTATCTTTTTCCAAGTTGAATCAAATAAATTTGTAAAATTAAACTGAGAAATATGTAAGAAACATGCCCCTTTCTTCCCACATCATTCCTCCAGTTCCTCCTACTCCCACCTGAGGCCCATTGAGGATTTAAAAGACCTAGGTTGAGGCCTGAAGAAGGAAATAGCAACCTGCTCCAGTACTCTTGCCTGGAAGATCCCATGGACAGAGAAGCCTGGTAGGCTGCAATCCATGGGGTCGCTACGAGTCAGACATGACTGAGCACTTTCACTTTTCACTTTCCTGCATGGGAGAAGGAAATGGCAACCCACTCCAGTGTTCTTGCCTGGAGAATCCCAGGGACGGGGGAGCCTGTTAGGCTGCCGTCTATGGGGTTGCACAGAGTGGGACACGACTGAAGCAACTTAGCAGCAGCAGCAGCAGCAGCAGCAGGTCAAGGCCTGGTGCTGTGCCAAAAAACCATGTGATCTTGAGTGAGTCATTTAATTTCTTGGAGCTTCAGTTTATGCCTGTAAAATGAGGGAATTGGGAAAGTTGATTCTTAAGATTCCTTTTAACTCTGTCTTAAGTAAAGGATCACGTTGCTAAGCCAGCATGTTGTTCATTCACTGTTGTGTCCGACTCTTTGCGACCCCATGGATGGCAGGACACCAGGCTTCCCTGTCCTTTACCACCTCCCGAAGTTTGCTCAAACTTATGTCTGTTGTATCGATGAGATGATGCCATCCAGCCATCTCATCCTCTGTCACCCCCTTCCCCTCCTGCCCTCAGTCTTTCCAGCATCAGGGTCTTTTCCAATGCCAAAGGTGAAGAGAAACAGACACAAATACCACCTATGCCCACCTGCTGTCGAACTCAGGTCCCACCGTCGTAAGCCATCAGAGCCTCTTGCCAGGGTTGCCGGGAGGCTTCCCTTCCCCAGAATCCTCTTCTGCCTTTTTATCTCAGATTTCTCTGCTTTTATTTTGTCTCTTCTTTGACCTCAGCCCCTGAGGCTAAGAAAGGTCCCTGGCAAGATGGGGGGAAGTGGCACTGCCTGACATAAACTTCAGCCTAACCAGGTGGGGGAAGTGGAGGCAATGGAAAAAAAACTGCTTGAAAGGCAGGTTTCCAGCCCTCCTGCAGATGCAAGGTGAAAGGGGAGGAGGGGAAGGACAGCCAGTGACACTGGCAGATAGATCCTTGATTGGGAACAAAAATCAGCAAGATAACATGCAGACAGACTGTCTGCTATGCTGCTGTAAGGTTATCAGCTGCTCCAGCTTTGCTTTGGGGGCCTTGGGAGTTGCCCCACTGCCCCGGGGGGCCTCGGCCTTCCCACACCCAGAGTAGGGTTCAGTGACATGTGAGTCTGATTCTGTGCAGAGGGTGGCAGCCTGTGTCTAGGGTGTGAGCAGGGCTCTCCCCACGGCCCAGCAAACCCCTCACCAAACCATTCACGCTGGCCTGGCTGTGCCCAGGACCCCCAAAAGGCATTTGAGGTATCACACTTGAATGAGCTGCTGAGGAAAGGCCTTGCTGCAAGTGAGATCCGGTGGGAGGGGCTTGGAACACTTTTTTTTTTAAGCAGATTTCTTAGAAAACGCTGAGTTGGCGGCAATTGGAGTGGGTGGGTATTAGCTTCCAGTGGCTGTTGTAACAGTTTATCACAAACTGGTGGCTTGAGTGAGTGAGTGAAGTCGCTCAGCCATGTCCAACTCTTTGCGACCCCATAGGTTTGTCCGTATGTGGGATTTTCCAGGCAAGAATACTGGAGTGGGTTGCCATTTCCTTCTCCAGGAGATCTTCCCGAACCAGGGATTGAACCCAGGTCTCCCGCATTGTAGTCAGACGTTTTACTGTCTGAGCCACCAGGGAAGATCCAAGGGCACTCATATGGTTCTGGGGGTCTGAACTCCAAGATGAATCTTCTGGGGATAAAATCAAGATGTCCCCAGAGCTGGTTCCCTCTGGAGGCCCCTGGGAGGATGTTTCCTTGGCTTTTCTAGCTTCTAGAGGCCATCTGCATTCCTTGAATGGTGACCCCTTCCTCCATCTTTAAAGCCAAGAGAAAAAATTCTAACAAATGATCATTTTTTTAAGTCACTTAAAAAAAAAGCCAGGAGTATAGCATCTTCAAGTCTCTGATTCTGACCCTCTGCTTCTGTTGTCACATTTCCTTTATCTCTGATCCTCCTGCCTCCTTTAATAAGAACCCTAGTGATGGGCTTCCTCGGTGGCTCAGTGGTAAAGAGTCTGCCTGCCAACACAGGAGACACGGGTTCAATGCCTGGTCCAGGAAGTTCCCACATGCTGCGGAGCAACTGAGCCAGTGCACCACAGCTACGGAGCCCCCATGCTGCAACTTCTGAAGCCCTCGCACCTAGGGCCTGCGCTCTACAACAAGAGACGCCACTGCAATGAGAAGTCCGGGCCCCGCAACTAGAGAGCAGTCCCCACTCACCATAACTGGGGGAAAGCACTCATAGCAATGAAGACCCAACACAGCCGAAAAAATTAAAAAAAAAAAAAGAGAGAGAGAGAACCTTTGTGATTAAGTCCCCAGTCCCACCTCTAGCATATCACTCTAGAGTGGGTGGCTTAAACACCAGAAATTCATTTTTTTCACAGTTCTGGGAGCTGGTGTCTGAGATCAAGGTGTCAGCAGGTTTGGTTTTTCCTGACGCTCTCTCCTTGGCGTGCAGATGTCTCCCTCCTCCCTGGGTCCTCACATGGCCTTTCCCCTCTGCACACCATCCAGGTCTCTCCTTGCATCCGGTTTCCTCTTCTTTCAATGACATCAGTCAGATTGGATTAGGCCCATTCTGATGGCCTCGTTTTAACTTAATCACTTCTTTCAAGGCCCTCAAAAACATTCTGAGGCACTAGATTAGGGTTTCAACATATGAATTTGCACTCTCTATCTCAAAATCCTCACTTCATCACACCTGCAAAGTCCTTTTTGTCATGTAAGGCGATGTTCATTTACAGATTCCAGGCATTAGGATGTGGACCTTTTCAACCAGGCCTACCTACCTGTCTACCAACAGGAGCCAATGGACAAGGTGGAGAGGGCCGAGAGACAACTTTGGGAAATTTGTTCCGGATGGTATGTCAGGGAAGCAAGGAGTCAAGGAGGCTTCTGACCCCTGGTCTAGGCTCCTGAGAGTCCACAAAGTCAGACTCAGGGGCTAAGGAGGGCGCAGCTTCATCCTGGAACCTAGGGGCATCCTGAGTTGTAACTGAAGAAGCCTTTACCTCCCAGCCTGTGAGAAGCAGGCTAGGACCTCTCACACCATCCTGGGAACAAGAGAGGACGAGGAGCCTGAGAGACAGGCCCTAGGATCTACGGAGCTGCCAGAAAATGAGAGAACCAGGGCCACAGGTGCCTGAGCCCACGATTAAAGCCAAAATGGTGCCAGCAGCACCTGGAATTTCCCGACCTCCTGCAGCTTCTACCTCTGTTCAACGAGGGGCCATAGGAGACCCTGGAGGGGAAAAAGGTCCCAGGCTGGGCCACTCTAGGCTGTGTGGCCATGGCAGGCTCACAAGGCTATGCTCCAAAGGGGCCACCGTGCTTGGGAGTTAGTGCTCTGCAGTCTCTATCTTGACATTTTTAATGATTTTATCTCTGAACTTAAGTTTTGGAAGTGCAGTCTGATGAGGCAATGGAGCCTATGCTGGGGGTCCCAACACCTCCGATGGGTTCTCACCTGTCCCCACCCAATCACAGTTGTCACCCTCCATTCCCAGCAGGGACTGGGTGCCAGCACAGGTCTGGGTTTGGCTCTGGTTAGGGCACGTGTGCTGTCTGTAGCAAATTGTGGGGCAGAACTCTGCGTGCCTGTGGGGATCTGCCCAGAGTATTTCCTTGTCTGAGTGATCTGGACATTAAATAACAAATGAAGAACCACCATGACAGACTGAGAGGCTGTGGAGAAGAAGAAAAAAGCTTTGCTTTTGCTTTTTGAACAAGAATCTCCGCTCTTTCATTTTGTACCAGCCATTGCAAATTATAGTCCCCTAACCTGTGGTTATCTTGGGAGACCCCTCCTATGTCCTCTCTTATTAGTTCCTTAGGAGCTCTTTTCCCCGTGGAGACAGCATTCCAACGTGCATCCTCTCCGGGTCCTTCTGCCCAGCCCTTCCCCAGGGTGAGGTGCGGGTGAGGAAGCCACATAAAAGTGCTATAAACAACAGATGCCACACGTGGTTTATTGAGGTTCAAACCCCAGCCCCTCCCACTATAGGCCTCCTGTTGGCCATAACACTAGGGTCCCAGCAGTGTTTCCTACCGAGGATGGCCAGGTCCCAGGGCTTACGAAACCTTCCATAGTGGACTCTAGCTGTTGGGGGAAACCCCCTCTTCTGAAGAGGAAGGGTCTGTGATTGAAGGAGCAGATGCTGCTCTCTGATTAGCTGACAGTATGACCATCCCATTATGGAAGGCACTGCTCACCTACTACTGCCCTGGGTCTGGTATGTGGGGTGTCTGCCCTGGCACCATCGCTGGGCCCCTGAGAGTTATGGTAAGGACTAATAAATTAGTCAGCAATGGGAGGTGGTGCACAGGCATCTCTGTCACCCAGGAAGCGCTCAAGAGGCCAAGGCTCTCGCCAGGGGGCAGGGGCCTGTTCCCAACCCCCGCCCCATACTCTGCCATGGGCCTCAGAAGTTGTTATCGATGTTCCAGACGTCCCCGCTCAGCGCGTTGGCTGCCCCCTGCAGCGTCCAGGTAAGCAGGGCCAGCTGGCGCCGGAAGCGGCTCTCCTGGAAGCCCAGGCCCCTTGCCACCTGGGAGGAGGTGGCCCCGGCGCCGCCGGCGCGCAGCAGCCGCACGTGGTCCAGAAGCGCGTGGAGCGTGTGGTCTCCGCGACCCAGGAAGATGTGACGGAACGGGGAGTCGGCCGGCGACACGTACTGGGACAGGAAGTAGAACTCCACCTGCGCCGAGAAGGGGACCAGGTCGAAGTCCGAACCGTAGTTTCAGACCCACCTTGGGACCTCTTGCGCGCTGAGTCAATACTGTTGAGCAGCCTCTTAGCAGCAGCCTCTTTAAGGCCCACCTCCTTTTAGCTAACCAATCAGGAAAGGCATGCATATGACGTCACCAGTAGTCAGGTAGGATGCGCCCTCTCACCGTGTTTCGGATTGTATCCCTTTCTCCCTTGAGCCACCAGCCCTGCATCCAGGACTCCCAGTCTTCCTTCCTCTCCCATTCACTTCCCTGCTCAAAGCCTCAAAGAACCGTCTATCGTCCTGACCTCTCCACACCCCGGTCATTCCTGCACCCCTCTGTGAATGTCCACAGCCCAGAATCAAAAGGCCAAGGGGACAGGCCGGGCCTTAGGAACTGCTTGACCCTGCGTCCTCACCCTCTTGACTCATATGTTGTTCAATCTTCCTGAGACGGCCTCGTTCCTAGCCCAGTTCTCCCACCTTTCTGCCAGCGGCTCCGATTCCTTCTCCTCCCACCTTTGGCCAGGTCCAAGTTTTGACCTCCACCTTCCTGCTCTTCTCATGACCTATAATACAGTGGTTTTCACCCCTGGCTGCACATTAGAATCACTTGAGGAAGGTTTTAGGGTTTTGTTATTGTTGTTTTTTGAGGGGTGGCATCCAGGGATCTTAGGTCCCTGAGCAGGGATCAAACCTGTGCCCCTTGCATTGGGAGCACAGAGTCCTAACCACTGTGCTGCCAAGGAAGCCTCCAGCCTGTCCATTTTTCCTTCCAAATGTCTCACTTCAGGTGGTATTTGCCACCCCCACCCAAAGCTCAGCTGCTACTAACTTCGTTCCTTGTTCAAGCCATGACAATCTGGTCAAAACCTTCCTAAAATTCCACTTTGTTCACATCACCTGCCTGCTTAAAAATCTCCTAGATTTCCTTGATGCCCCAGACCCCTCAAACCCAAACCCCAAAGTTGATCTCTAACCCACTCCCCTCCTCTCCTTCACAGGGCTTCTGTTCTGGCTCTGCTGGTCCACGCCCCGCCCCCAAGGGAAGCCAGACCTGTTTTACTGCCATGCCCTCATTCTTGGTCTCTCCACCCTGGAACATCCTCTTTTGGCACCAACCCAAGTTCTGTCTGTTCTTCAAGACCTATATTATAGTCTAAAGCAGGGGTCAGCAAACTTTTTTTCCTTCTTGCAAAAAGCCAGACAGTAACTATTTTAGGCTTTGCAGGCCATACTGTTTCTGTTGCAGCTACTCAACTTTGCTGCTGTAGCACACAAGCAACCACACACAATAGGAAAACCAGTGAGCATGGCTGTGTTGCAATAAAACTTCATTTACAAAAACAGGTGGCAGACCAAATTTGGCCTGCTGGCTGTAGTTTACCAACCCCTGTTTAGAGCCACGAAGTTCTCTGGGTCTGGCTCAGCCCTGTTTTGGGTTCTGAAGCCCTACCTCTTTCCCCCAGCCTTTTTTAGCCCTACATCTTTTACTCTCCAGCTCTGAGTGTGAATTGTTTCTTATGGCCTAATCGTGTCCAGATGGCCTTTATCTCTTGAGGGGCACATGGCAACTTCAGGGGGAGGAGGTGTCTTTTTGTGTCTCTAGAGCCTGGCACAGTAGGGGTTAGAGCAAGATCTGTGAATGAGAATAAACCAAGTCCAATCCAAGAGAAAGGAGCCAGGACAAAAGAGCAAGAGGGGTGGGTTTGTGAACAGAAAGACAGTATGACAGAAAAAGGAAGGGGCGGGGGGGAGAAAAAGAACAAGACCTTGCAAAGGCCAGACACAGCATCCCCATATCGCGCATGCATGCATGTTCCCTGTTCACCCCACACTCACTGAGGATGGGCCTGCTTAGCATTTTGCTCTAGAGCCTTTTCCCCACAGCCCCTATGCACTCAATTCTAGAGGTCAAAGGGTTGCAGAGTTGAGTTCTTGGGGTAAGGAAATGGAAGAGGAGGGGTTGCAACTGGAGATGGGGTGCAGGTTGCAAAGTATTCAAAGCAAGAGGGATTGGCAAGGGAATAATAATAATCTTGTATAACTTTCACATGACATCTTCTCCAGGCAGCCTTTCTGGGGCTCATCCATCTCACCAGAAGGAAGAGGAGTCTCTATGCTCTGAATTTCTCAAGCTTTTTGCACCTCCCGAGCCATAATCCTGCACCTCTTAGACTGTGGACCACCGTGGACATGCTTGTGGGGAGGAGGTGGGTCGGCAGTGGGGAACCGGAGGAGGCGCGGTTTGTCTTAGTTCTGCAATTGCGGTAGCCAGGCAACTGTAGCCAAGGGGCTGGCGCGCCGTGTCTCATCACTTTGCCGGCCCGTCTCAGCGGTGGCTCCAGCCTGGCGGGCCTGTGAGCAAAGGCCTGAGCGTCTAGGATTAGCAGCGCCTGGACAACAGAGACCCGTGAAAGCGAAGCGAGGGGAGGAGGGCAGCCGCAGGCGCCAGGTCCGGAGGTGGGACCCCGGGCCGCCGGAAGAGGGCGGGGCGGCGCGGATGGCGGCGAACGGGCTGGGCGGGGCCTCACCCGCATGATGCGCACGTTGTACATGCGCATCAGCCTCTCGTCGCTTTCCTCCGAGCTGTAGATCTCCTTCCGCAGCTTTTCGGCCGCCCGGATGTAGTCCCCCCGCGCCGAGTACACCCACTGGAGGGTCAGCCCGCGGGCCTGAGGGCAGAGGCACGGGCTGGGATCGGCAGCGGGGACCAGGACCCCGGCCTAGGGTGGGGGGGTGGGGGTCCAGGTGCTGGGGGGAGGGGCTGGGGCCCTGGGCTGGCAGGGGTTGGAGGTATAAGGGGACAGAATGCTGGGAGCAGAAGGAAGGGAGAGAAGCCTTGTGCGGCCGGGCGGGTGCCAGCGGGGTCCTAGGGGCTTAGTGACTGGGGCGGGTGTAAAGGGGCCAGGTTGGCAGAGGGGCCCTAGACCAAGGGGAAGATGAGGCAGATCTCCCTGGCACATGTGGCACTTTCACGGGATGTGGCGCGTCGCTCCCCACACCCCACCGGAAACCTGGAGCCGGGTTGGCATCTCGAACCTTGAGGTCCCCAGAGAACTCGTTGAGGCTGCCGATGTGCCTGAGGACCACGTCCCCGTAGCGGCCGAAGTCGAGGGGCAGCAGGTGATCGTGGCTGAGCCGGATGAGGAGCTGCCCGGCGAGCTGGGCCACGGCCTGGGCCACGGCGGGCAGGCGGCCCCGCAGTACCCTGTGCAGGTTCTCATAGGTGTCATCCTTTGTGTGCAGGAACGGGTATGCCGGGCCGTCCTGCCGGGACAGGGCGGGGAGGGGGTGCTGGCCGCGGGCACTGTGCGCGCAGGCCCAGGGGCTACCGCTCTGGGACAGGGCCCGGAAGTCTCACCTCCAGGAAGGAGAACTCGACGGCAGGAACCCCCGCAAAGGCCGTGAAGGAATAGGCGCTGCTGTCCATGGGCAGTGGCCGGATCCTGGGGAGGGGCAGGAGGGAGTGTGGTGTGGCTTCAGGGTGGCCCACGTGTTCCCCACCGCCCCCCCGCCACACACAGCTCTCTTCCCTGCTCGCCCCCACTTACACCTCGGCTTCCCAGCTGTGGTTGGTGACCACCACCTGCTCGTAGAGGGTCTGCCCACTGCGGTTGGGAGAGTCCACCTGAGGGCAAGGTTGGAGGGGCACTGGTCAGGCTCTAGCGGCCAGCAGCTTCCCTTCATCCCCTGCTCCTGGCCCGGCTCTTGCCTGCTTCAGAATGTTCTCAATGAGGCTGATGAGAAGGGGGCTGGTCTTGGCGTGAAACTTGTCATCCCCTGTGGAGAGGGAGGGATGCCAGGCCTCAGGCTTGGCACCCAGAGGCAGGGTGCACCTGATGGGAGCCAGGTCGTGGCACTGCTCCCCGCTCACCCAGCACTGCGTTGTCCAGGCTCACATAGACCACGGCTTTAAGGTGCAGCACGCTGAGGTAGCCCTGTGGGTGAGGGGTGTGGAATGTGAATTCCCTCCTCTTGTCCCCTCCCCACCTCTCCCCATCACCGACTCCCTGCCCAGGACCCCAGGTTACCTCCAGCCACTCCATGGAGCCTACACTCCCGAAGTCACCACCATCCCAGCTGATGAAGAGAAGACTTCGGCGGGGCTGGAAACCTTGGGGCAGTGAGGGGGGTGGGCAGTGGGAGGGGAGGGGGAGGATGGGCTTGGCTGAGGGGGCCAAGCAAAGACCCCCACCTCTTTGTCTTCCTCTGTCCTGGTCCCCTGGGATCTCTCCTTCTCTCCCACCAAGCCCCCATCCCAGCCCATCTAACCTGGGTCTGCCCTGACGCAGCTGTATCAGTGATGGAGATTGCTTGCATAAGTCATCTCCAGGTTAGTCTTCACTAAGGACTATTAGTACTTTCATGTTTAAGTGAAGAGATGAAGGTGAAGTGACTTGGCTGTGGCCAAGCAGCCAGGACATGGAGGAAGCCAGGTTTGGAGCCCAGGTCTCAGTGGCCACCCTCCAGCCTGTGCCCCTAACTGCCTCTCTGCCCCACAGCCCCAGCTGCCCGGCCCAAGCCCAGAGGTCCTGACCTTACCATTGCTCACCATGGAGGAAAAGGTCCGCACCAGCTCCAGCAGTATGGCGGTCCCCACAGCGGACTTGGCCGCTCCTGGGCCCCACGCATCTCTCTGGGCCCCGATGACCACATACTGATCTGGGGGAGGGGTGTTGGGGCCCACCTGTTATGTGGGCAGAACCCAGAGACTTCTCCTTCAACCTTGGAAGGGTCCCTTTCTTGAGGACCCTCACATCTCCACAGCCCCAGCCTGCAATCCTGGCTGTCCCTAAAGAGTGCCTCTCCTCCCCTTGGCCCTTCCCGGATGGTCTGCTCCTTCATTGAGGTGCCTGGGGTCATTCTGGACTCCATTATCTCCCTGATCAGCATGTCCATCTGTCCCTCACCGAGTCCTGCTGCTGCTAAGTCGCTTCAGTCGTGTCCAACTCTGTGTGACCCCATAGATGGCAGCCCACCATGCTCCCCCGTCCCTGGGATTCTCCAGGCAAGAACACTGGAGTGGGTTGCCATTTCCTTCTCCAGTGCATGAAAGTGAAAAGTGAAAGTGAAGTCGCTCAGCCGTGTCTGACCCTCAGCGACCCCATGGACTGCAGTCGAACAGGCTCCTCCGTCCATGGAATTTGCCTGGCAAGAGTACTGGAGTGTGGTGCCATTGCCTTCTCCTGATGAGTCTTCCCCTTTTAAATCTCTCTCTGACCCTTCCCACTCACACTCCCACCACCAGCATCCTCACTGGAGCCTCATCACAGGCCTCCATGTGCCGCTCCTCCAGCGCTTC
The DNA here is from genome assembly GCF_001704415.2 of Capra hircus. Classification (NCBI taxonomy): domain Eukaryota; kingdom Metazoa; phylum Chordata; class Mammalia; order Artiodactyla; family Bovidae; genus Capra; species Capra hircus. Next base: position 36,812,435 of record NC_030832.1, on the reverse strand, counting down.
TAGGTACCACACTCCTCAGCTCAAGAACTCTGGTTCCTCACTGTTATCCACATCAGGTTATGTTTGAAAGGCTCATCTGTTGTAGTCTGACCTCCCTTTCATGCTCTAACATCATCCAACTTAGGCTTGTTCACCTCTGGCGCTAGGGAACTCACTACTGTGCAGAACTGCCTGTTCTATCTCTAGACAGCTTTGACCATGAGGTCTCACTGCCACCCACCCCCACTCAGTCCCAGCCCGGGCCCAACTTGCCAGCCTCTCCCCCCCCTCCCCGGCAGGGTGTGTGTGATGCTGGGCAAGCAAGCACACCTGGCTCAGAGCGGCCCTCGATGCAGCCAAAGATGTTACTGATGGGCGTGGAGGCCCTGTGGTTGTTGACCCCCAAGTGCAGGCCTGGCCCAGGGCCCAGGCGATAAGGGGAGACTGGTAGGTGCCCCTGCCATTCCTGGGGGGCCACAGGGCCTTCAAGCTTCCTGGAAAGGGGTGGGACAGAAGGAATTAATGGCAGAGAGGCCCAGGCTATAGACGAGTGCAAAGCCCCCCTCTTGACTCCTTCTCTCCCTCCCACCCTCTGGCTCCAGCTCTCTGCATCTGCGCCCTGGCTGAGGGGCCAGGGCTGCCTTGGACAGTTGTGCAGCTTGTATCCTGCTCAAGGGTGCCCAGCAGAGGGTGTTATATGACCTGGAGTTCCACTCACAAAAGGGTGGCCCCTGGCAGCAGGCTGTGCCCACCCAGAAGAGCTGTCTTGTTCTAGCTCACCCAAGACACCTTATGAGTTAGCTGCAGCCTACCTTCCCTGCCTCCTCCCCTCCTGGTTCCCACATGGTCCTCACCTCAGAAGGAGGGAGGCAATGTCCGCACTGATGGGCTGGGCTGGGATGCTTGGGAGACCCGAGGATTGGACTGGAGGGAACTGGGTCTGATTGAAGGAAGGGAAGCCAGGCGTATAGGGGTCCCCCGTCCCCAGGTGCACCTGTTGGGAGAGGGGTGCCCAAACTGAAACTGGGAGCCAAGCTCCCAGAACAGCATGCCAGCCTCATCGTAGGCAGGGCGCTACAGCCCAGGGACCCCAGGAAGGCACTACAGCTCCCCCAAGACTCACTTGTCCATACACAGCCCGGTGACTGGACAGGCTGAGCTTGTGCGGGCCCTGGGAGAAGTCTGCCGGGTCCGGATATATGAGCACTCCTTGGGCCCCAAAGTCCTGGGCACTGGCCACCTGGGGAAGGCACGTGACTAAAGGACCCCTTCTCCCAGAAAAAGCAGATTTAGAAGGGAAGAAAATGCAAATAAAAGTGGAATGGCAGGGCCTCTGATCTGTAGCTGTGGGCACCCACAAGCCCCATATTTCCTCCTGTTTCTGTTCTCCACCCCAACCTCCTGATTCTGTTCCCACCGAGTTTCTCACAGCCCATTTGGTTCTCCCTTTTCTCCCTCTGACAGCCTCCTGGACGCTTCCCACTTGCCACCATTCGATGCTCGGGCTCCCCAGCGGGCACCCTCCCTGTTCCACTGCCCCAGGTTCCGTCCTCCGGGAACCCTCACCTTCTGGGCAAAGTTGATCACTCCCAAGCGCACCAGCAGGAGGCGCCCCGCCGGCTCCACACCCCGAGCCCGCAGGTCCTGCAGGTCCTCCGGCCGCCCGTAGTGGGCGTACACCAGCTTCCCCTGGGGAGAGGAGGATGGGGAGGCCGTGAGGCGCGTCCAGGGAGAGGACAGGCCGCCCCATCCTGGGGACCGGGCAGGCTCACCGTGGCGTTACCCGTGGCGCTGTAGGGGCAGTAGACGTCGGGGTCCTCCAGTGGCAGCTGCTCCTCGTGCTTCCCGGAGGCATCAACCCAGTGCAGGGTGTTAGGGCGAGCCCTGAGGAGTCGCGGTGGTGAGCGCCCCACCGTCAGCGCCCCCCAACCCCGCCACGCCGCCCCCCGCCAGCACTCACGGATCTGGGAACTGCAGCCCCACGTAGTGCGTGTCCATCCACACGTGGTCTAGCCTCTGGCGCAAGAGCTCAGCGCGAATGTCCTGAGCCAGGGCTGCCATTCCGGCCGACCCGGCTACCCTTTCCCGAAGACTGGTCTGCCTGTGCAGGGAGAATGGGGATTGAGGTGCGGGAGGAGGCAGGGGCTGGGACATCTGAGTGCCTGGAGGAGAGGCTGGAGCAGGGGAAGATGCCAGAGGTGTAGGGTGGCCCCAGCCCTGGTAGTGAAGGGCTCTTAAATCTCTCCTGCCTTGACTCCCAGGGTCTCCAGGACTTCCTGCTGCTTACGCCTCAGCTTCTGATGGTCAGGGGTCCTCTCCACCATCCCTGAGGCTCTCCCTGGGGCAGGCCAAATGACCCACACCACCAACCTATCTACTGTCCCCTCGACATGTACATGCGCTGGTCTGCGCTTTGCCCCTGGCTTGAAAACACTTTTCTTCCAAAGACCTCTCCAGGCAGAGGTGAGGGGCCTGCACCCCTCTCCTCCTCCAGCTGGGCCTCGCGGGGACACCTTCTACCACGGTTGCCGGTGGAAGCTGGGGTCACTTGTCTTGGAGACCTCCCCCTGTCTTCTTCCACAGTCACCACTTAGCTAGCCAGCCTGCCATCACCTGAATGCTCCCTGATCGTCCATCTCACCTGTGCCAGGGCCACCTCCACCCCCCACATCCTACCTGAGCTCTCTAAACCAGCGCCACTTGTGCTTTTTCCCTGGCAAACAAAGTCCTCCCTCCTCAGCATCAGACTGAGTGCCCCTTCTGCCTTTTGCCTTGGCAGAAACCTGGCTGTCCCCTGGGGAGCTACATCTCCCGTGGGACACTTGAAGAAGGCAGCTCAGGCTTTCACACCACCAGAGCCCAGAGAGGACGCATGCTCCTGGCTCCACTGCGCACATTTCTGGCCATTTCTCCACAGGTGAATCTCTCTTCCTTCGAAGCCCGTGCCATCCAGTAACCCCATCCCTTGTCCCTCCTCACCACGGCTCTTATCTTCTAGCCAGTTGGTCACTTATCCACTGTCAGTGAGGACTCTGGCATGTGGCCAGCCACTTCCCCGGCCACATCCTGAGTCTTGTCCCCAGAAGCCCATCTTTGGAATATTGATCTGATTTACTGAACACCTACTAAGTGCCGGGCAAAGCGGTCAGTGCTGGAGACTCCAGGATAAATAGGACACAGAATCTCGCTCTTTGACCGGAGCTTTTCAGTTTGAAACTCACTCCCTTAGCGTCATCATACCTGTTCTTCAGCCCCATCGGGTACTCCACGCTGTCTGATTTCTCCATATCTATCAGTTCTTCCCCGGCTTCCCTCCTTCCCCATCCAGCCTAGAGGCATACATCACCTATTGCCTGCTCCCTCTCACTGCCTTCCTCTTGCCTCCCTGCCCTTTGATGGCATCCACAGTGCCACACCCCACCCTCGACCTGTCAAACCATCCACTTACTCAGGCTGTACCCAGACTACCAAGTGTTGCTCAAGAAAAAAAAAGTCCATACATGTTGCTGATGCCATAGATTTAAGATCTTCAAGCAAAATGGATTCAGCAATGTATCAACAAATAATGATACACCTCGATCAAGTTTATGTTGATCTCATGAAGACAAAGAAAATCTATTAATACAAATGACTACACAAACATTAGAGAAGAAAACTCATGTGATCACTGCAATACATTCTGGAAAAATGTTTGAAAAAATGTTTGATTCTTGTTCCTCTTTTCTGATCATTAAAAAAAAAAGTCTCAGTAAGCTAGGAATAGGATACTTCCTTAATTCACTTTTAAAAAGCTGACTGAGGGGATTCCCTGGTGGTCCAGTGGTTGAGACTCTGCTTTCACTGCTGAGGGCCCGGGTTCAACCCCTCAGTTCCTCTTAGTCAGGGAACTAAGAGCCCTTAAGCCAGTGCGCCATGGACACAGTGACAAAGTATTAGAAAAACATTCTCATGAAAGTTAGGAAATAGGCAAGGGTGTGTATTATCATCGTTACCTAAATTCATATCTTCTCCAATGCAGTAAGAAATGAAAAAGACCTAAAAGATATAATCCTTTTGAAAAGAAGCTACCCATCTCTCACTAAATATAGATTACATGATCTTCAACTTGGAAAACCCAGGAGAATCCACTAAAAAAATGATTCCTGACGTCTTCCCTGGACCTACCAGGCGGCAGCTCCTTCCCAGTACGAAAAGTTGACCTCAGCAGGACAAGAGGAACACCAGCCTGCTCGTGCTGGGATGGCATCCCCCCTAGACTGAGAGACAGTCTCTACCCACAAATGCATTTGGTTCTTTTTCTGGTTCCCTACACCCCTATTTCTCTGAGCCCCCCAGAGCTCCCCACTGCCACAGGTCAAAACCTAAGCTCCTCAGTGTGGTGTTCAAGATTTTCCTGGGTCTGTCCCACATCATAGGTGGAGGCTGGACCCACCTGTACTTATTCAGTCAGCTCCCTTGGCTCCTAAATATGCCCTCTCCAGTCTCATTTCTGGAAGTCCCCCCAACCCCCCAATGCCTGCCATCCTTCCCAGGACCACTGAACAGGGAGGTCGGCGGCAGGTGGAATGACTCAAGGTCCTGGGTGAGGAGGACTCGAGATGAGCAGATGATGGTTTTTGAGGGCCAGAACGGGACAAGCTGATCCTTACCTGATAGTGTCTTCCAGACGCCCCTCCCCCAGGAACCGCAGGAACATGGCCTGGAGGTCACTCCAGTACAACGTGCCCTGGTGAGAGTCTGGGCTCAGCTCATCATTTACGTCCTCGCTGACCACCATGACGTCATCCCCGCATGCCTGGCATGACCCCCGGAAGGCCACATAGCCCAGGAGGAAGGCTGGTGGGTGGCAAGATGGAGATTCTCCTTGTGCCTTTCCCTGGACCCCAGACATCCCCCCAAGCCCAGACCCTCCAGTGGGAGTGGGGGTGACTCTCACCCCCAGTGAAGATCAGGAGGGCTGTCAGGACCAGGTAGGGGGCTGCTCTTCGTCCTGCTGCTGCCCAGAGTCCAGGGTTTTGCCGAGCTGGTCGAGAGCCCAGGGGCTCAGGGCCTCTCAGCTCCATGGGAAAGAAGTGGGCCGGCGGTTCAGCCCCCTCCTCCCCGTCTTCCTCTTCTTCCTCCAGGCGTCCCTGCTGGCTGCCCTCCACACGCTTGTAGATAGTCTGAGAGGGTCCTGGGGACAACCTTTGCTGTGGGGGGCGTGGTGTGCATGAGATTGAGATTGGGGAAGGGGAGGAATCTGGCAATCATAGTGACTTTGGGCTGCCATGAGCACAAGGCAGGGGAGAGGGTCCTGAGAGGCAGGCTGGAGGGGAGAGTCAGAGATGGGAACGGGAGGAGTTGGGGAAGGGGCTGGAGGACCTGGAGAGAAGGCCTAAGGGTCCCCCAACCGCGCCCGATCTTACCGCTCTTCGGAGTAGACCCCCAAGCCGCTCCATGCTCGTGCCCCCTCCTGAGCCCTGCAGGCTGTCCCCCACCCCAGTGATAAACCGTTTGTGGGAGCCCCAAGAGGCCCCTTATCGGTCCTAGCAGGCAGCTGGCCCAGGCCCTTCTTCACCTCCCCCCCTCGCAGAGTGGGGGCACAGTTCTGGCTTCAGTCCAGCCTTCCAGACATGGCCCCCCAGCCCAGGCTAAATGATGGACGTGGGGCTCTGCCCTCCCCTGCCAATCCTTCCACAGTTCCACTCCTGCCCCTTTCTTGCAAAACAATCAATTTTTTGACCTTGGGGCAGACTTTGGCCTTTAGTTCCCATCAGGGCTGGGGGAGGGAGGCTGATGGCCAGGGAGGGTGGAGATATGGATGACCCCTCCCCCTCCTGCTCCTTCCCCTCCCAGTGTCCTAGGGGACTCTCCTAAGCTCCTTACCAGGAACACCTCTGCCCCTTCCTCACTGGCCTCACAGGCTCCCCAATACCCACGCCCTGAACACATTAGCTGCTCTCTCTGTTTGGACTCAGGGGATCCCCAGCTGAAGGGGCTACAGAAGTGTGACCTGGGGTTTGGTCTGTCCCATTGTCTGTCTGAAAGGGGGGCCTAGGCTCCTGTCAGCTGCTGGGGAGGGGGGTGCATGGGGAGGAGCACATGGTCAGGCAGGACCAGAGAGTGTTCCAGGATGGGGGTCCTGCCTGGAGTCGGGGATCGATGCCCCATCGGGCATCGGTGGAGAGAGTCCTGACCGAGACGTGGGCAGGGCTGGGTGACGTTGGACAACTCATGGTCCTCCGTGGGCACCCGCGCCTCTTTGGTGTCCAAAGGACTTGGACCACACGTGTTTACATCATTTTAGGGCCTGGGGGCCTCAGAACACACATCAGACACAAACTGCTAAATTTTACCTACAATTCCAGGCCGAGAGCGCAGGTCCCCAAGCCCCGCGGAGGAAGCCAGCACAGCGAGTTCTGGAATACCAGCGGCGTCCGGGTCTCCCGGGGAACCTCGGTTCCTATCCAAGCTGGGAGGGAAGTTCTGAGCTGCTGCTGGGGTGAACCAGTGCCCCAGTCCCTGCCCCACACTTGTCACCACCTAGCGCCCCGGGAAAAGACAGCGCTGACCAGCTCACCTGAGCTGTCGGTCCAGGGGAGCTTAAGCGCGGCCTTGCCGCGGGCCAGAGGCCCCGCCCGCGGGGCCCACCTCCGGCCCCGCCCCGCCCCGCCCCCGGGGCTGTCTCCCGGCTCCGTCACGCCCTGGCTGCCACCTCCCCCAACTCGGCTTCCCTCTGCGGCCTTATTGAGCGTCTCTAACCGGTAGTCGCTTGGTGATCTTCCCTGGATTGCGGCCCCTCTGCAACCCGAAGCATCCGGGATCCCGCGGCTCTGCACTCGCCCGCAGACTTTGCCCCGGTGTCCACCGTGTAATTCCGAATGGATGTAGGTGTGGCCCTCCCCTCTCCTCCCTCCAGACTCCTGCTCCAACTGCCCACCCCCAAAGAGGCCAAACTTTTTTTTTTCTTAAAACATGTTTACTCCCTTTAACCCAGAAACTTCACAATCAAGAGGACAAGTGGGGAGGGGAACAAAAGGGGGCCGATGGGAGCGTTAGGGGGGTGGCTGTCGATCCTGCGCTTGCAGAGCCGAGGTGGGGGAAACCGTCTTCTTCCGTTCGCTTTCCCTCCCCCACCGCTGCGGGCCGGCCTGTGGGTGGGGAGGGGGCGCCCTCAGGGGCACTTCCGCTCCACGCACTGCTTCCCGCCCTCCTCATATTCCTGCTTGGAGATCCACATTTGCTGGAAAGTGCCCTGGATGGGTGGGGCGGGAGGGCGGTCAGGGAGGCCAGGAGGGAGGGAGAGCAGGTTCCCCACACTCCACCCATGGAGGTTCGGAATCTTCCCCCTCCCAAGCCCACATCCCCCCACCCCCCCCGCAACCACCAACTTGCCCCATCTCCCTGTCCCCTCCTTCGTATTCAGAAGGCGGATACCCGCTTCATACCGTTCAGTCAACGATGCATTCACTGAGCATTTACTGAGCACCTGTCAGTTCGGAGCCCAGGGCGGTTCGAGCTGGGAGGTGGACCTTCCAGCCGCAGGCCAGCGAACCTGCGCTGCAACACTCCATATCCCCTCTCCACCAGATACCCTGTCACTCCATCAGGCCTTACATGCCAAGTCTCCCTCCTTCCCAAGAAAAATCTTTCCTCCACCCTCCTCACCATTCCGACACCACCTAACATCAAGGTGGGGATGATGTCTTTATTTTGGCACCCCACCCCACCCCCCACCCCCCGTTGAAATAGGGTCCGCCAGCCCTGGCACTTTAGACTGTACCATCTCTATGATCACTTGCGTCTGCCTGAAAGTCAGTGTGTGTGTCCCTGTTTCTGGACACACCTTCCTGGACCATGTCACCTCTCCCTTGACTTCTGCTTACTGTGCCAAAGCCCCACCCTTCCCACCATCTCCAGTTTCCAATGCAGAGCTCCCTGCCGAGTTCCCGACCCAAATTCTCAACTGTCTTTCGGACAGCCTCCTGGTCCTCAGTGTCTCCTGGAACCTCACTCAGTCAACATATCCATGACTGCTGTCACCATCTTCGCCCAGCCCTGCCTCAAACCTGCTTCTTTGGTCTTTCTCGCCTTCTACAGTTGCCCTGTCCAAATCCAGTGGCCCCTTGCCACGTGGAACACTTGAAATGGAGCTATCGAGCACTTGAAATGCAGCTAATCCAAGATGAAATGTGCTCTCGGTGTCAAATCTGCACTGGATATTGAAAATAAATCCAGAGGATGTGAAACATCTCACATTTTATACTGATTGACATACTGATAGTACTTTGAATAAGTAAGTGTGTTAGTCGCTCAATCATGTCCGACTCTTTGCAAACCCATGGACTGCAGCCCACCAGGCTCCTCTGTCCATGAGATTGTCCAGGCAAGGATACTGGAGTGGGTCGCCATTTCCTTCTCCAGGGGATCTTCCCAACCCAGGGACTGAATCCGGGTCTCCTGCACTGCAGGCAGATTCTTTACCTGGGTCTCATCCTTGACCCCTTTCCTTCTTACCTCTCGTATCCAAACGGTGCTCACATTCTCAGTCAGACCTCTGATAAGCTCCCAACCCTCTCTCCCCTACATCCACTCTGCTGGCAACCCCGGGGCACAGTGGAGACCGCGGTAGCCCTCTCCAGCCCACTCTCTGCTCTGTAGCCCAGCTTGTGTGCTTAGTCGCTGAGTCATGTCCGACTCTGTGTGACTCCATGGACTGTAGCCTTCCAGGCTCCCCTGTCCACGGGGATTCTCCAGACAAGAATACTTGAATGGGTTGCCATGCTCTCCACCAGGGGATCTTACCAACACAGGGATCAAACCTAGGTCTCCCGCATTGCAGGCAGATTCTTTGCCATCTGTGCCACCAGGGAAGCCCAGGTGAGCTTCCTCAACTCTGGCCCCACAGCACCTACACCCTGCCTGTGGCCTTGCCTGGCTCTCCCCTGGGGCCACACACGCTCTCCTGCTTTGCCTCCTGAGTTCTCACTCTTCCATCTCAGCTTGAAGGTTCCTTAGAGGCCCCTCCTGATGCCTGAATGAGATCAGGTCTTCCTTTGAAGGAACACCCCACACTTTGTGGTGACCTTCTGTTTGATTGTCTTGGCTTCCAGACTGTCCCCAAGCACGAAGGCAGGGATGAGGTCGGGCTGTCTGTCCAGGCACGCAGGAGGCTTGCCACGACTGTGCAACTGACACTTTCGCAACCCTGAGCTATCTTCGGGGGGTCAGTCTTCTGTCACTCTGACCCTTGCTTCTGTCCCTTTGGGGGCACCGCCTCTAGCTGATATCATCCTTGTCCTGTCATGACCCTGCTGTCCCCCTCTGTGTGGCTGACACTCATCAGATGCAGTTTGCATCTTTACCTCTCTGCTCAACGTCTTGCCCCCGCCCCAGCAGCTGCTCCAGACTGAATTCCCCACCTACTGCCGCAGAACCACCCTGACTGCTGCCTTCGGTTTGTCGCTTGCTCACCACCCTATGCCCACTGCTACCCATCCCGTGACTCTAGGACAATAGAAAGAGCCTCCCGCCAAGGTCCCCTTGAATTCAGCTCATACCCCCATCCCCAAAGTCTCATGTCGGACATAACCTTCCCAGTCATGCCTGTGGCCATCAGATCCCCTTGCCCCAAACCTCTAGGGGCTCACCCTGGCACACAGACCACCACAATCTCATCCCAGCCAACCTGTCCAGCTTCCTGTCCTCCACTCCCTGCTTTGTGTCCTGAGATCACATTCACCTTTCTGGGAGCACTGACTGCCCTTTCATAAACAATGAGCGAATGAGGTGGTAGGCAAGGCGGTGGGGCGGTCTGGATCTACCCCACATTCAGCACTAGGCCAGGGCCCTCCCCTCTCACCAGTGAGGCCAGGATGGAGCCCCCAATCCAGGGGCTGAACTTGCGCTCCATGGTGCTGTTGCTGGCGATGAGCTTCAGCCTCATGCTCTGGGAAGAAAGAAGGGCTAGGGGAAGCAGACACCTGGTTCTGGGAAGTGGGAAGGGACAGGGCTTGGAGTGGCGAGGCCATAGCGGGAAGGAGCCGCTTTGGTGGCCAGAATACTGGCTCTATGGAAGGAGGAAGGACTTGGTGCTGAAGGGCTGGCCCAGCGCCCTGGCCGAGGGTGGGCTCCTACCGGTGGAGTCTTCTGGGAAAGCTCTCGATTGAGCCTGTCAGTGAAGCCCTGCAGGAGCGTGTTCCCACCGGTGACAATGACACTGCCGTAGAGGCCCTGAGAGCAGGGAGAAAGAGTGAGCGATCAGGGCACAGCCCTGCCCTGGCCCCCACGCCCCCGCTTCTCCTGGACCCCTCCACCCAGAGGCAGGCTTGGGCCTCACCGGACGAATGTCAATGTCGCACATGCCGATGCTGGTGGTCACCACGTGGCCCACCCCTAACATGGTGTTCCCCGACAGGCCCTGTGGAGAAAGGTGACTGGGCTTTGGGCCCTCTGTCCCCTCTCCCCAGACCCCTGTCATCCTTAGCTTCCCCCCAGCCCCGGGACCCAGGGACTCCAGCCAGCCCCACCTTGACATTGGAGGGATCAAACAGGCCCTCAGGGATGCGGAGCCGCTCTGCACCGTAGTCTGTGTTGTAGCCGTTGGGCATCTCGTAGTGCACTGTGGGCATCTGCGCAGCCACCCTGCCCAGGAAGGAGTGAGATTCTGCTTGGGGTGCTCCCGAAGGACCAGAGGACCCCCTGAGCCCCAGGCCTGCCCCTTTCCCACCCGCCACCCCAGCTGTGGGCCCCACTCACTGCTCATCGTAGGGCGAGTCTGAGACCTGCAGCACGGAGGCCTGGAAGTCCTGGATCACCTCCTAAGAGCCCAGGGATGTGGTGAGGGCTGGGCCCCCCACACCTGCAGGGCCCCCCCCCACCTGCAGGGCCTCTGTCCCTCCCCTCTGCTCATGGAGGGGAAGGGCGGTGAGGGAGGGATTAGGAGCTGGAGGGGTGGTTTCCGGGAACCCTCTCCAGTGCCTCACATTGCACATGTAGTTATGCCAGGACTTGGAAACCTGGGGTAACTTTTCCTTCTTCTTCCAGTTTGGGGGTGCGCCCTCCCGTACAGGCTCCTGTAGGGGCACAGCCTGCGATCACCCTTTGCATCCCACACTGGCCCAACCTGCCCTGTCCACACCTGCCTCCCCAGCACTTGCCAGCTCTGCAGCTAATGGGCACCGGGTTCTCTGTTCTGTTGCCCAGAAAAGGTGTTTCTCCCCCTTCCCTATTAGAGGAGAAAGAATGGGGAGAGCCCACCCCATGGATACTGTGCACGCAGTGGGTACAGAGATCTAAAAGGCCTTGGTCAGATTGAGGGCTTGGAGAATCCAGTAGGAAGCCAGACCTTAAGGAAACAGCCTTTTACTGAGCCATGTTCCATGTGCGGATCCCTTGCATGCAGGGTCTCATTTAATACTTGCGGCAGTCCTACATGTAGTTTTTCCACTTTGCAGGGGAGGAAACTGAGATTTAGGAGCTTTAGTCTCATGTTCTAGGTCACACAGTCCTTCTGTGGCAGAAGCAGACCTTGAACCTGGGTCTATTGGAGCCCAGAACCCACCACACTGGCCCTCATACACACATCCTTCTAGCAGTTGGCTGGGGGACCTTGGCCATGTCCCTCAGCCTGTCTGGATCTCTGATGCCTCAATTGCAAATCGAGGGCCCAGGATCCTCTTGGGGCCTGGGTGCTCCCCGCCCTGATATCTGATGGGTCGGGGGGTTGACAGTCATAGGGTTAGTGCCCAGGACATCCCAGAGGCTCCACCTTGGCTGCGATCATGTAAGGTGGGATGATGTCAATGGCCATTTCCTGGAAGAGCTCTCGGCACTGCATGGAGATGAAGTCCCCTGCCAGGGGTGACTTGACAATGCCTGGAAAGGAGGGGGTGTCACTGCCTGGTCCCTCAAGGTGCCCCCGACCCCTATTGAGGCCCCACCTTGCTGCAGGACGTAGCCATCATGCACTGGAATGGCCGTTGTGTGGGTGGCCCCACTATCCAGCACCAGACCTGTGGAGCGTCCGTTTGCAAAGCTGGTATGGGAGGGGTAGGTCAAAGAGCCAGCAGCAGTGAACAAGGAGGCTGGAAGCTGATCTGGCCTACTCTCCACTTTCCCAGGTCCAGCCCAATCCCAGTCTGCAAATCTCCTCTTCTGGCTTGTGACCCATTTGCTAGAGAAAGGCAGCTGAGACGGTTTGCCACTTGTTTCTTCTCTGAATCACACTTTCTTCCTCTATTCCTTTCTTCTGAATATCCAGCCTCTCTTTTTAGTCTTAGTTCTATGTCCCATGGGATCCCTGAAATGAGGGTCTATGTAGCCCCAGTGCCTGGCACAGGGTACAATGCAAAGCTGATCCTTTTAGAAAAATAAATGGGAAGGGAACATCTCAGTGTCATGTACCCTTCCCTTCTCTCTCCAGCCCCAGCCCCCGTTGTCTACTTGTCCCAACTCTCCACGCTCAGCCTGATCCAAGGAATGGGAAAGGACCACTGGTCTGGCCACCCCAAGATACAAAGCACTCAGCTCCCAAGGGCTCTTTGCACTAATGGGGCTTGGGGGTGGGGGGTTCTGCCCATCCAGGATATTTATCTCCATAGAATCAAGCCCAGCCTCCATCTCAGTGCACCACAAACTCCACCCTGATTCTCCATTCTCACAGAGCAGCTTAACCCAGAGGATACGCAGTAAGCACAGCTGTCTTGCATAAGAAGAAAGCAGGAATGTTGTACTGCTCAAACATCAGCTCTGTCAGCTTCTCCCGTTTGGCTCGTGTGTTCCACTGGGGAGAAAGTGCAAGAGGGGAAGTTTCAGGAAATGAAAGGCACTAATCTATGTATACACCTTCCACATACACAGACCTGTTTTGCACTGAGGACAGAGGTCAGGTCCCTTGACCCTCATAGGTCTTTAGAATGTTGAAACTATAAAGAATTTGAAATATCACAATTAAAACCCAACTGAAGAAAATAAAACGCAGAGAAGGAAGTTGGCCAAGATCACACAGAAAGCTCTTGGTAGAGCTGGGTCTAGAGTCACAGTCTCTGGACTCCTAGCACAGTGCTTTCCATTGTGCAATACACACTTCAGGCAAACCCTGCACCCCCCCCAAGACCCCAGTACATCCCTCTTTCCCACTCTAATCCTCTGAGATAAGAAAGCCGAAAAGAACATCTTTCTGGGTAAAAATGTTGGATTGAATACAAACGTTTACATTTATTCTCTCCCAGGCTATGCAGACAGTCGTGTTTGACTCTTTGTGACCCCATGGATTGTCTCTTCTGTCCATGGGATTTTCCAGGCAAGAATACTGGAGTGGGTTGCCATTTCCTTCTTTAGGGGGATCTTCCTGACCCAGGGATTGAACCTGCAACTGTTAAGTCTCCTGCCTTGGTAATATAGTCTCCTGCATTGCCGCTGCTGCCACCTGGGAAGCCACCTCCCAAGATCCCAGCAAAATTATAATAAACGGAGAATTAAAAAAGAAGAAAACCATAACCCCACAAAAGTCAACAGGCACATAAAAAGATGCTCAACATTTTTGGTCATTAGGGAAATGCAAATCAAAAGCACAATGAGGGAGTTCCCTCATGGTCCAGTGGCTAAGACTCTGCACTCCCAATGCAGGGGACCTGGGTTCAATCCTTGGTCAGGGAACTAGATTCTACATGCCACAACTAAAGATCCCACAAGTTGTAACATGTGCTACAACTAAGACCTGACACAGCCAAACAGATAAATATTTTTTAAAGATGAGTAAAAAGTAACATTCATGGGACAGGAAAGAGCTCCTGGAAAATAAAAATAGAGGAGCAGAAATTAAAAGCTTTATAGAAGAGTTGAAAAATAAATTGAGGGAATATCTTGGAAATTAGAGGAAAGAGATACATAAAATATAAAAGATGAAAACATTAGAAGAAGACCAGTTTAGGACGTATAAAATCCAAATAATAGGATTTCCTAAGAGAGAACAGAGAAAATTGAAAGAAATAAATCAGCAAATAAGTAATTAAATTTTTAATTGAATTGAAAGACATAAGTGTCCAAATTAAAGAGACACATTGAGTGTCCAGAGCCATGAAAAAAAATAAACCAATATAATACTGTGAAACTGTAAAACACTGAGGACAAAGTGAAAATTTTATAAACTGTCAGAAACAAAAATAATTTACATCAAAGGATCAGGAAGTAAATGACCTTGCCTTTCTTAATGGCAACAGTAGATGTTGGAAGAATTGAAGAAGTACCTTCAAGATTCCATAAAAAGGGATTTCCCTGGTGGTCCAGTGGCTAAGACTCTGCACTCCCAATGCAGGGGGCCTGGTTTCAATCTCTGGTAAATGCATGTCACAACAAAGACTGAAGATTCCATGTGGCACAACTAAGACCTAGCACAGCCAAGTAAATAATTTTTTAATAAAAAAGTTCCAAAGAAAAATTATTTCCAACCTGGAGTGTTATACCTAGCTAAACTATACATCCAAGGTTAGACATGCAAAGTCTCAAAAATGTTACTTCTTATGTCCTTTCTAAAGCAATTACTGGAAGATGTGCTCCATGAAAACAAGGGGAAAAAATCAAGAAAAGAGTCATGATCCACTGGAAACAGGACTTGTAATACAGGAGAGAGGTGCAGTGTTTTCTTAAGATGAAGGTGAAGGGAGAGGTCAGGATTATAGCTACATCTTCTTCAGAGAAGCTAACTAGTCTACAGCAGAGCAGGTCGGTAGGCTCCCGGAGAGATTTCTTGGAGATGAAACTGATGGAACACCTAAAGCAATTAATGTCTTGAGGAAAGATAAAGATAACTGATGAATAATTTCAGGTCACATTACTAAGTAGATAGAAAATGAAGAAAAACAGAAACAAAGAAAATTTTCAGTGCTACAGAAAACAAATAATTGCACAAGAGAGGAAAATAAATAGTTTATTGCCTGTCTCAGGCCTGATTAGCATATATGATAATAAGAGTATAAATACTGAATCTTAAAAAAAAAAAACTCTAAACTGCAACAGTACTTCAAATAAGAAAAAAAAATGTGTATGGTGTGGGTTGGGGAGGAAAGAGAGCTAAGTGCTCATTTTCTATAGTGGGAAACCCATAGATAATACCTAGAGCTAGAAAAATTCACAGTGATTTATGATATTTAGAGATATAAAAGGTAATGGCAAAATAAAAGCTAAAAGAAAAGCAATTGTCTCTGGAAAAGGGATAATAGAAGGAAGAGGCTATGCATGGCAGTTTATAAATAAAATTGATTCTATATAGGTGTATATAACATCGACCAAAAATTTCAGTTAAAAGGTCACACGGGGACTTGGGGGGTGGGGCATCGTGTAAGGATGACTGGCAGAAAGGCAAGTGGAGAGAGTGGAAGAGGAGGCATGGAGACTAACCCAGGGAGGAAGGAAAGTGGTTGAACCTGACAGAGTTGGAAGGAAAGTTTGAAAAGCAAAGAAAGAGAAGTAATCACTCCTCTTGAGGAGAGGAGTGGCTTGAGGAGAGGTGAATGGCCCACTCCAGGGCTGGACTAGGGGCTGGACTATGCACTTACCGGGGCCTCTGACATGAGCACTGGGTGCAGGTTTGGCTCAGACTTGACATGCTTGCTGTAGGTGTGATCCAGGATTGCACGGAAGCACTCCCAGTCCTCAACTGGGGCCAGGACATCAGTGGAGAGATGAGGGTGGGCAGGCAGGGGTCCAGAAACAGAAAGGAAGGAGGGAAGCCAAGTCCAGGGGAGGGGAAGTGAGACAACGTCCAGCAGAAATCCCCCCTTTCCCAGGAATCTGGTGGACCCTTGTGAGAAACCAGGCAGCTTTGGGAAGTAGTGAGGGCATCCCTGGGACTTGGGCAGCTGCAAGGAATACTCCGTGAATGTGGGGTCCTGTGCCCCGGGTTGTGGGGTGTGGGTTCTGGGTCTGTGTCAGGAGCCGGTAGTGGGGGCCCCATACTCATGCCATTCTTGAGGGGAGACATGACTTCTGCTCCATCTCGAGGCACGTGGAGGGCGTTGGTGTCGATGTGAAAGATTTTCCCTTTCTTCTCTTTCTCCCCCTCCAACTCCAGCCCGCCCCCCTCCTCCGCGGCCAGCAGCCCCACCGTGGTGGGGAAGTCAGCCTGGAGTGGGGCATGGACAGGAGAGAAAGCCATATCTTACAGGGCCCTCAGCCCACCCCCTGGGTTTACTCCCACATTCCCGCTCATCAGAGCTTTTCTCTGGGCACTGAGAGCCCTGGATGACTGGGAAGCCTGGAGGGGAGCCCTAGGATTTGGGCAGAGGGCTGGAAGGCTCACCTTGGGGCAGTCCTCCCCAGCGTACCCAGCGCGGACTGAGAAGGAGCCAATGTCAAAGACCAGCGCCCCCACCTCATCTGTGCGGGAGACAAACTTGTGAGGGGTTATCTCCCAAACTCTCTCTCCATGGATTGCTCCGAGAGGAGATCCCGGCAGAGCCACCTTCAACCCGGAAGGGTCAGATGGGAGCTCGGCCAGGAGTTCAGGGTCCTGGGAGTGGGAGATCAAGACTCCGAAGTCCCTTTCTGCCCAGTGGCCCTGTTCCTTGCCTGGCTAGAGGCCGGGCGGAGACGGGTTGAATGGTGGAGAGGTTGGGCCGGGTACGCGCAAGCATTCCGAGGAGGGTCGAAGGTTGGAATGATGCAGGACCCAAACCCGGGGCTGGAACCGCTCGAGCGCAGACGTGACAGGCCCCAGGGTGCCCAGAGCTTGGGTTGCATGGGTTCGGGGCGCTGGGATTCGAGCGAGGCCGCGCCAGGCTGGAGATCCCGAAGCCCGAGGCTCGCTCACCTCCGCCGTAGACGCCCCCGCTCATAGTGCCCTCTCAGCGCTGCTCGCGGCCCGTGGGCGGCGGCAGGATCAGCACCGAGGCGGCCGGACAGCTCCCGGGATCCCGGGCGGGGCGTGGCGCGGGACGGCCAATCTGGAGGCCAGGTCCCCCGCCCCCAACGGCGCCGCCGATTGGCTGAGAGGCGAGACAATAACCCGGCCGGGGGCCGCTGCTTTAAAGGGCCAGCCACCTCAACCTTAGGTGGCGGGGAGGGGATTGAGGGGAGCGAAGAGCTGGAGGCTGGTTCTAAGGGACAGGCTGGAAGAGAGCAGGACTACACAAGAGATTCCTTGTCCATTCGAAGACCTGCGGGGTGATTGAAGGCGCCCTTGCTCCCTTACTTTTAAAAATGAGATCTAGGAGAGGGCGCCATACTCTTGGAGACGTGGCCATTCTCAGGCTCCTGAGCAAGGTTCTGCCTTACCCAGGACTGAATGAAACCTCGGGGAGACAAGGGAAGGGAAGAAGAGAGGGAGAGGTATGGGAAGGGGTGTGTCTCCATTTTCTCCCTGTTTCTTTCCATCCTTGTCTTTCTGATGGCCCCTTTTCTCCTAGCTGGTCCCTGTTGGCCTCATACATACACACATGTACACACGTGGCTCTCAGCTAACATTCACCTCTCTTTCATCTGTTTTTCTCAGGAGTTATTTATCAAGCAAGTACGTTTTCCCCTAGTAGGCTATTAAGTCCTTCTGGGCTTCCAGTATGAGGCCACCTCCACAGCAGTTTTGATAGAGAAGGGGAAGGAGCAGTTCTGACAGCCTGGCTCAGCTGAGAAACTCTTATGTGAGCATGTGTGTAGGTGTGTGTCTGTATGTTTGTGTTTGAGTGTGTCAGCATATGTGAGCACATGTATGTGTTGTTAGTCATTCTCAGTCACGTCCAACTCTTTGCGGCTCCGTGGACTGTAGCCCTCTAGGTTCCTCTGTCCATGGGATTCTCCAGGCAAGAATACTGGAGTGGGTTGCCATTCCCTTCTCCAGGGGATCTTCCGGACCCAGGGATTAAACCTGGGTCTCCTGCATTGCAGGCAGATTCTTTACCACCAGAGCTACCAAGGAAGCTCTTGTGCACATGCATATGTGTGTACATATGTGCATATGAATACATGCTTGTGTTGGGCGCACTCCCACCTACTTGTTTAGGGGTGAGTGGAGCATTAAGGCCAGCGACAGCAGAGGAAGAGGATTCTGTGTGGTGACTGAATGCCCCTGAAGTTCTCTGGTTACCAGGTACTCACTCTGTAAGGGCTCCACCCTTCCTCAGCCAGAGGACAGATGGTTTGAACTGGCTCATCCATTATCCACTGGTGACAGTGGCATTTCACATTCCCAGGGTTTGTTCTGAGTCCGGACCTGGCTCCCACTACTGTAGGCTTCGGTGGGAGGGGTGAGCTGTAGGAGAGAGCTGACTCAGGAGCTGGGAAAATGAAATAGTCCAAAGTGAGCCTAGGGTCAGTCATCCGCCTCTATAAACTGTGGTCTGGATGAACTGGAACAACCCCTTACTTAACCTCTCTCTCAGTGCCTCATTTCTTCATCTTTCAAAATGCTGAAGTGAGAATTAAAGGAAGACACTGGATGAGAAGTGATCCTATTCATGGCCTGCACCTCTCCTTTTGGTTGTCATTGAATGATGCTGCTTCACTTCCCCTTTAAATTCATCTTGTCAATTGCCACTATTCCCTTCCTTATCCCAGTCTGGACCACAGATTCAGAAACTGTCCCAATCAGGGGAAACTTTACTGATCATGAAAATAAGGCCTAGATTTTATTGGGATTTTCCCAGATACAAGAAGGGCTCTATCTTGGGTCACACAGTTCACTGGGGCAGAGCCAGGACTAGAACTCACATCTCTCATCAGCCGGTTGACAGATGATTCTGTATCCCTCTGCAAGTTTCACTGTCCCCATCTGTGGGACAGCTGGAGGTGAGGACTCAGTCTGATGCTAGGATCAAGTTCCTAGCTTGATTCACTCCTGGCTAAGTGCTAGGGATACAGGGCTATTCAGCAAACATTGGGTCTTAAGAAAATCCCTGGGTGTTTTTGAGGCTTTATCATCCACATATTCATAGAAATCTGTACTCTATCTCATAAGGTGACTTTTCCTCTCATGGTTGGTACAAAAGCTACAGTGAACTACAGGACTAGACTTATCTCCCAGTCAACTGTGCCAATTTTCATTTGTCATAGGATCTGACATGATATTCTATTGGATGATGCAAGTGGTTAAGGTAAAGTTTATTAATGTATTTCATCCATCCATTCATTCAACAAACATCCTTTATGCCTATAGTGTGTCAGGTATTGTGCAAGCTATGGGAATACCAAGTTGCATAAAATATATCCCTGCTCTCAAGTTTTAGTGCAATGGGGATCTCAGATGTGCATGAAAATGCGATGAAATGGAGGCTCAAAGGAGGGAAGGGGCTACCTGTCTCCGAGAGTCCAGGGAGACTTCCAAAAGTGAAGTTTGAGCTGAACTGTGAAGGATAAACAGGGGTCACTGGTGAACAAGATGGAAAAGGTCTTCTACCCAGAGAACACTGTGAGCCAAGTTCTAGGGAGGTGGACATTTCTGGCATATGTAGAAATAGGAGAGCCGGATGTGAGCTGGTGGCAGAGACCAGTGTCAGAGGAAGATGAAACTACAAAAATAGCCAAAGACCGACACATTCATCCCTGAACTCTATTTTTACTTAGCAAATACAAAGCATCTGCTATGTGCCAGGCCCTGTTATAAATGCTTTACAAATATTGAGTAATTTAATCCTCATAATGATCTGATCATCATCCTCATTTTGCAGGGGAAACAGAGGCATGGAGAGGTAAGTGACTGGCCCAAAGTCATTCAGCTGGTAAAGGGACAGAGCTGAGATTTTATATATATATATTTGGCTATGCCAGGTCATAGTTGCGGCACTCAGGATCTTTTTTTCCTTTCTAGCTGCAGCACGCGAACTTTTAGTTGTGGCATGTGGGATCTAGTTCCCCGACCAGGGATCGAACCCCAGTCTCCTGCATTGGGAGCTCAGGGTCTTAGCTTCTGGACCAGAGTCAAGATTTGAACTGTGGTATGTGAAGAGTATTGATCCTGGGGGAAATGTTGCCACGCTTCTATTCATTTCTTAGATGTTCGATGTTCTCCAGGTATCTGATAGGCACTGGGAATAAAATGACTCACATAACTTGATGTGACTCTCACCGAGTTTAATGTCTGTTTTGGAAGATGGATGATTAAATGATTAGCTCAATAAAGGCATCTAACGGTTCTCACATTGGCTAAACCTGAGCAGCTGCTAATGACAACAAAGGCAGTAGGGTCGTGACCCCTAGGCCCACACCTTGAATATGATTTGGCATCTTGTGAGTGTCCTTTCATTGCTCAGTGAGCTCTCACCCAGTCCTCTGCCAGACAAATCAAGTGTCCTGGCTTCCCAGGGAGCCCCTAGTGCAGGTGGCAAGTGCCCAGAAAGAAACAGTCCAGTGAAGGCTGCAACAGGCATGGAGCCAGCACTGCAGTGGGGCACAAACAACGGTGTAGTCAGGAAGGCAATATTGAAACGAAGAATGAGAAAATGAAAAATTTCCCAGTTGACAAGGAAGTGGAAGGGGAGTCGGGGTGGAAGGCAATCTTAGTAGACAGGACAAGCCCCAGCCTGTGTGTCTGGCAAAGAAGTCTGGCCCTTCTCAGGGAGTCAGCGGGAGCTACTGCATGGTTTCTGTGTGTGTGTGTGTGTAGATAACTTTTATTTATGTCTGTAGTTTTGGCTGCTCCGGGTCTCTGTTGCAGCACACTGACTTCTTCACTGCTGTGCATGGGCTTTCTCTAGCTGGAGTACACAGGCTTCTCCAGTTGCGGAGTGCAGGCTCTAGGGCATGTGGGCTCAGTAGTTGTGGCGCACAGGCTCAGTTGCCTGGTGGCACGTGGAATCTTTAGTTCCCGGACCAGGGATTGAACCTGTGTTTCTTGCATTGGCCGCAGATTCTTAACCACTGGACCCTGCCTGGTTCTGAACAGCAAAGTTATATGATCCAACTTGCATTGTAGAAAGATATCTTCTAGCAGCTATTTGGTAGGTTGATTAGAGAGGGACTATCCTAAAAGACTAGGAAACAGGCAAGAACCAAAGTAATAGCTGTTGGCATACGGTAGAAGGGATAGATTTAAGCAATACTGGAGAAGCAGCATTGATAAGTAGAGAAGGCAATGGCACCCCACTCCAGTACTCTTGCCTGGAAAATCCCATGGGCGGAGGAGCCCGGTAGGCTGCAGTCCATGGGGTCGCTACGAGTCGGACACAACTGAGTGACTTCACTTTCAGTTTTCACTTTCATGCATTGGAGAAGGAAATGGCAACCCACTCCAGTGTTCTTGCCTTGAGAATCCCAGGGACGGGGGAGCCTGGTGGGCTGCCGTCTATGGGGTCGCACAGAGTCGGACACGACTGAAGCGACTTAGCAGCAGCAGCATTGATAAGATGTATCTACAGATGACATTGACTGCCAGCTTACGTCAATCGCCATCTCCCTTCTTTCTTTACAAGCAATGTTTTAGCTGGGTATATGTCTACAGACTTCATTTCCCAGCCTTCCTTGCATCTGGCCAACTTCTGAGTAGAAGTTTGTGGTGTCCTTAAACAGAAAAGAACCTGTGCTTCCATGCCACAGCCCTCTTCCTGAGAGACGAGATTCAGATACAGTAGTGGGAAATGCCTGGGCCACACTGGACACAGAGGTGGAAGCCACAGGTTGAGGAGGGCCAAGATGTCCCAGAATCCTGAAGGATCTAATTTGGGGTTGTTGCTTAAGGCACTGGGTTTTGAGGACTCTTCATTCCAGCAGCTTGGACTGTAGTCTAGCTAATTGACTATCCTTTGGATATGGGGCATGAGGAAGTGAGAAGCTCCTGGGTGGATGGTGGTGCTGTTAAATGGGCTGGGAGACTCAGAGGAGGGGTAGAGCTGGGCAGGATGGGGTGGGGTGGAAGAGGATTACTTTAGTTTTGAATATGTTGAGTGTGAGACATCTATAAACAAGTGGAGTGTAGTCATGGTTTTAACAACCAACTCTGCAGGGAAGGGGAACCTCGATCTTAAGCTTTTGCTGACTTCCATGGTGTAAATATTCCCACCATGATGATGTTACTGCTATCAACGTGACCTTATTGAATAAGGAGATGGGAAGAGAGGGACACAGTAGGCTCTTGTGAGCTAGTCCAAGCTGGCATTAGCTGACTCCAACAGTGCACCACCACTGTCCAAAATCATCCAGGTGGAGATGTTCAATCTGCACCAGAAGATAGAGATTTGAGAGTGATGAGCAGTCAGTGGGTAATGAAAGTCCCAGTAGTGATTGGAGTGAATAACTTGGAGTGAGAAGAGGCTAAAGTTGGGATCCCAGAAAGTCAGTGTTTATAGAAGATCCTGAAAGGCGGGAAAGGCTGAGGAGAAGCCTGAGAAAGAACAGTCAGAGGGAGGACGAAGTGTCCCACATCGGGGCCAGATTTTCCACATGTGCTCCAGAGCTTCTGCCTTCTCACAGAAACTGGCCATCCACTGGTCATCCCCTATCTGTCTGTAGCTTCACCTCTCTCTCCTCATTGTCCTTCACATTATCTAAACAAGCTATAGTGGTTCCCATCAAAACACAAATATCTTGATTCCACATTCTCCCACTGCTGCTGCACCTTCCTACACCCCCTCCCAGCCAAGACTCTCAAAGTTTTGGCCACCTTGGTCATCTCCAGGATCTCATTTCTCACTTGCCCTCAGCCCGCTGCAAGCAGAGCATCCAGTGCAAAAGCTCCACACAAAGCCAGCATCAGCCTCCACAGTGGTCAACCCTATGCCCGCTTCCCAGTTCAGCCTTATCTCACCCCTCTGCAGCATTCAACAACATGTACCATTCCTTTTTGGAACACTGTTTTCTTTCGTGTTCCAGAATTCCATCTTCTCCTGATTTTCTTCTTAGCTGGCTTCTCCTTTGGCAGCTTGTTCTCCTCTGCCTGACCTTTAAATGTTGGAGTTCCTCAGGGCTTGGTCTGAGGCCATCTTGTCTTTTCCCTGAACCTCTTTATGACTTCATCTGCTCTAAAATGCCACTCATTCTCAAGGCTCTATTCCAACCCAGATTCCTGCTGAGCCCCAGACCTACTTAGACTGCCACTGCTGAGCATTCTGCCTTGCACCTCTCCTAGGCACCTCAAACCTAACACACCCCAACTTAAAACTCTTGATCTTGGGACTTCTCTGCTGATCCAGTGATTAAGAATATGCCTTCCAAAGCAGGGGATGCAGGTTCGATCTCTGGTTGGGGGACTAAGATCCCACAAGCCACCAGGCGACTAAGCCCATGTGCTATAACTAGAGAGAAGCCTGCGTGCCACAACCAAGACACAACGCAGCCAAATAACATAAATA
Source organism: Capra hircus (assembly GCF_001704415.2). Classification (NCBI taxonomy): domain Eukaryota; kingdom Metazoa; phylum Chordata; class Mammalia; order Artiodactyla; family Bovidae; genus Capra; species Capra hircus. The sequence goes on along the minus strand of NC_030832.1, from coordinate 36,789,204 downwards.
AATGTTAAAAACAAAACAAAAACTCTTGATCTTCCTCCCCAAATATATCCCCTCCCAGCTGCTCTGCTCTTAGTAAACGGCACTTCCAAGCTGCCAGTACTGACAGCTATGCATATGGCTGTCTGACGTTGTCTCTTCTGTATACACTAATCTCCCTGCAGGCAGAGGAGGGCACACAAACTCAAGGGTGTATCACCAGGGCCTAAGACATCACTGGGACTCAATAAATATTTGCTGACTGAGTTAAAGTAAGGAAGCATATTAGCACAGAAACCAAAGTGAGAGGAAGCAGTGTCAGATGCCTTATAGAGATAAACAAAATTGGGTTCTAGTCTGAGGCTGTTCGTTTTCTAAACGACTTTAGGGAAGTCTCTTTGCCCATATGTAGATTAAGAGGAAAAAGAAGTAAATTATAAGGTCCTTTCCAAATTGTAATTGACATCTATTATCTACTGTTAATATATCACTGAATTGGTGAGTGCACATAAACGGAATTTGTGCGAAGAATGACTTTTTAAAATTTTTTCTTTAAAAATTGGCGCTTTGATGGGAATTTCCTGGTGGTCTAGTGGGTTAGGACTCCGTGCTTTCACTGCTGGGGCCCAGGTTTAATCTCTGGTTGAGGAACTAACGTGCTTTCCCCATGGTTCCCTGGTGGCTCAGAGGTTAAAGCGTCTGCCTCCAATGCGGGAGACCCTGGGTCGGGAAGATTCCCCTGGAGAAGGAAATGGCAATCCACTCCAGTATTCTTGCGTGGAGAATCCCATGGACGGAGAAGCCTAGTAGGTTAGAGTCCACGGGGTCGCAAAGAGTCGGACACGACTGAGCGACTTCACCTTCACCCATGGTTCAGGTGGTAAAGAATCTGTGTGCAATGCAGGAGACCGAGTTCCATCCCTGGGTTGGGAAGATCCCCTGGAGAAGGGACTGGCTACCCACTCTAGTAGTCTTGCTTGGAGAATCCCTTGGACTGAGGAGTGCTTTGAAAACTATCTGTAATGCCTTTAACAGAGGCTACATGAAAAGTGTTTGTTTTGATACTTTTAAACTGCATGAGGACTCAATGAAAGTTCTTCATTGACTTGAACTTACCAGAACATTTTCCCAATCCGTCGGGATCTCATAACTAACCAAGGTGACTGCCGAGGAGGTGGCTATCAATAGTATCATTGTGTAAATTTGGAAGCTGAGGCACTTACATTCTCAGCCTTTTGCAGGGATGGTCCAGAGCAGGGTTCATCAAGAGGCTAGAATCGCACACAATAAAGTCGATTAAGCTGCCCTGGTTCATGTCTCAACTCTGCAGCCCTAGGAAACTGTTTCCACTATTTTAAATGGGAACAGTGCCAGTACTTCATAATATTTTCGTGAAGATTAAATAAGCATGGAAATCAATAAATACGAGTTGTTATTATAGTGTCATGCAGCCCACTGGACAACGCGGGTAAATTGCGTGGGCAGGACTTTTTTCACAGCACACCTGAACTCCCGTGAGCTAACCCGGCCCCTACTCCTTCCTGCTCGGTTACCTTTGGAATGGCCGCCCTTTCCTCCACCACCTCTGAGACCCACTGCCCGGCGTTGGTCGGAATCTCTCTAACCCCGCCCCCGCACAGGGGCGTGGCCTCACAAACAGGGGCGTTCCAAGGCGGAGAACTGGGGCGTCGAGCTCCTCTTCCCAGTCTGGAGCCGCCCAATCCGGGAGGGCGGGTCACGTGACCAACCAGCGGTTTTCCCCTCCCCTCTGCCGGTACCACCTCTGCCAGCCCCAGGGGGGATGTCTTGAGTCTTTGCGGGAAGCAAAGCATTTATTTTGGTCCGTTTTGCTTGGAAATAGCGGGGAGAGCTATCTTTGATGTGACAGGGTCAATCTTTGCCCCTTAAGTGATATTTTCCCTTCCTGCCTACCCCCACCGAGCAGTTGGTCTCGCCCAGCCGGGCCCTGGGCGCGGCGGCGACGGCCGCGTCACTGGCGGGCGGGATCCCTCCGCTCTGGGGAGAGCAGCGCTGGACGGTTGAGTTGGGGTGACTGAGGAAATCCATCCGCGTCGCCGCTGCCGCCTCCGCCGCGGAGGAAGACAGGACCTCCCGCGCTCCTCTAGCGACCCTTCGCAGAGTCCCACCGCCACAGGTACCTCCGCTGATAAAAGGAGTCCTCATCCCCCCCGCAAGCCCCAAATTCCCATGGGGGAGCCTCTCTTCCGTCTGTCTCCCCGGTCTGGCCTCTTGGGAGCGGACGTAACTCTCCAGACCTCCCCTCCCTTCTTTTGGCCCCGTCGCTTCCAAACCCGGAAGGGGAACAGGGGGACCCTCGCCCCAATTAACGCACGCGCTCCCTGCACCATCGGGGGGAAGTGTTTCGCCTGGCCCCAGACCCCATCCTAGCCCCACCTGCCTCTTGCTCCCTGAGAAGTTGAGGGTCTAAATTCGGGGCTTCCTCTAGGCCTCGTCCCGCCCCCTACCCCACCACTACCACCCTCCTGCCGGCCCCTAAGTAGCACCCCTCGTGTCCTCGCATTTCGCACCCCCTCCGGCGTTCGGCTTGCAAAACTCCAGAATCCTCAGAGAGGCAGACAAGGCCGCGAGGCTGTCCCTCCCTTCGTCTCTCCGCGATTTGGATTCTGCCCCGTCTTTTCTGGCCCCATTACCCTGGACCAGAGACCTCGGCACCCCATTCCCTTTAGTAGTCCTGACCCCACGCTTGGCTCCCAGGCGCCCCCCTACACACACACACACTTAGCTATCTTTTGGGCAAAATGGAGGTCGTGGGAGCCGGAGGGACAGGCCCACTGCGTTTCGCAGCGCGGCACCGGCCCGCGCCTTCCAGCTGCCAGATCCGGGGACCCTCCCTTGTCCCCTCCCCTTCGCCCCGCCAGACCTGCGGAGGCGGTGGCACCCACATTTCTTCTTGGGACCCCGTGCTGTATGCCCAGAGTCCGAGGCCGCTGAGGGGGCCCTGGAAGGTGATGGGGATTGAGGGCTGGGAGCGTCGCCCCCGCCCCCAGCGGCTTCCTCCTGGCTTGCTGCTTCCTTCTGCCCCGGGCGTCTGTCGTTGCCGCCCGGCCTGGGCTGCCGGCAGCTGGAAGGAAGGGGCTTTGTCCGGAGCTGGGGAAGTAGGGTGGGGAGATCTGCCCCCCTCCTTTCTTTGGAGGGGCGTCCTCTGGCGCTGGCGTAGAAATCTGAACCGACCAAGGGGAAATGTCAGTGGGGAAGAGGAACGCCCAGGGCCTGGGGGAAGTGGGACCGGGGAGGTGGGGCGGTTTGGGGGGACGCCTGGGTCGGCAGAGTGCGGTGTGCATGGGCAGATCACACAGGTGTCCAAAGTTGGGGGGCAGGACTCCGGGCCCTGGAGCGGAGCCAGCCAGGCCTCTGGGGCCCCGGCGCCGATCCCGCGGCAGGGCTCTGCGGGAGCGGAGGGCGCAGGGGCTAGGCCGCCTGGGGCTGCCCGCTAAGCCCGCCCGCCGGCGCCTGGGAGAGAGCAGCTCCGCGCTTCTGGGCCCGGGACCTCTCTTCGGAGACATAATTACTGGAGAGCGGCTCCCACGGGCTTTCTGCGGGCGCGCTGGGGCGGGCGGCCTCGGCGCTGGAGGGAGCAGCGGCTTGGGGCTGCCTTCCCCGCCACCCTCGCCTCCACCCGCGGCGGGCGGCTAATGGGGCGCAGCCGGCCCAGGGATAATCCGGGGTGAGCCGTCCCGAACCTATTAGTGCCCAATCGGCTTTTCCCAAATCCTGTAAACAGCTACCTTGGCCGGCTCTGGGGAGGGGCAGGAGGCTGGGTCGGGCGGGGGCGATGGGGCCGGGGGTGGGGTCACCCACCCTACAGGTCTCGGCCGTGGATGTGGTTGCCGTGGCAACCGGGCTAGGGTGGGGGCACTTCACCAATGAGGTGCTCTCAGTCCGGGTGACGGTTGCCTAGGCAACCCCACGAACAGACCAGCTTTCCCCTGTGGGCTCCCCCACCCCCAGTCGAAGCTGAGGGTGCGTGTGTGTGGAGGGTGTGCGGCGTATGGGGGTGAATTTAACGAGGCACCGCCCCTTTTAAAATTAGGTGCTAGGAGGGCGGTGCCTGTGCAGCCGGGGCGGACGCCGGGTCTGTTTTCGAAGGGACTCTCCCCGACACCCCCCCTTCCGCCAGCCCCCCAGTTCCTGCCACGGGTGTCCCGCCCGGGCTGCTGTCCGAGGGAGGGGTTTCCCCTGCGCTTCCTCTTGCACGTCTCGCTCCGTTTCCGGGGGGCGGGAGAAAGATTGGGGAAGTCAGCTGTTGCTCGGGTCGCGGCTACGTCTCTCCGGGCCAGAGACCCTGGCTGTGCCCGGGGGAACCGCGGCCACTGCTGGCGCCCCTCCCCCTCCCACCGGTGCTTACCTCTTCCGGGCCGCGCTTCGGCCCCGCCTTTACCCCCGCTTCCCCGGCGGCCTTGGGCCTGACGTCAGCCCTGCATCCCCCAGGCCTCGGGCCAGCGGCGAGGAGCTGCCTCCCCCAGCCCCCGTCCCGCGGCCCCCAGCCGCCCCCAACCCCGCCCCACGGGCCCGGCGCCATGAGTGAGCTGGAGCAACTGAGACAGGAGGCCGAGCAGCTCCGGAACCAGATCCGGGTGAGGGCCTGGCGGGCGGCAGAGCGGGCAGGACCCGGTGGCTTGTGTGTGTACCGGGCCAGGGGAGGCAGGGGAGGCGGGGTGTGCGTGGTGGGGGGCAGTACCCTAATCTCTTCCTGTCTCATCCTTTCCACTCCCATGTCTTCGGTTCTTTTTTCTCTCTCCTCCCCATCTTCTTCTCTGCCCCTTTGACTGGCTCTACCATCTCTTATAGGATGCCCGAAAAGCATGTGGGGATTCAACACTGACCCAGGTGAGAGGAATCAGGTCTGGACTTGGCTTTAGGGAAGGAGCTCGGGTGGGAGGCATATTTCTCCGCCAGCTCTGCCGCCGGAACCTTCCTGAGCCCATTCTGCCTCCACCTCCAGATCACAGCTGGGCTGGACCCAGTGGGGAGAATCCAGATGAGGACACGGAGGACCCTCCGTGGGCACCTGGCCAAAATTTATGCCATGCACTGGGGGACAGACTCAAGGTGGGTGAGGTTGAGGCTGTGTGCTGTGAGCCATTGTGTTCACCCTGGGCTGAGGCAGGGTGGGCAGGGGCCTCCTTGCACAGTGGGTGCCGCAAACAGGATGCTTGGTTGGCAAGTCAGTGTGGGAAGACCTGACTTCCAGATGCCCCCAGGGGCCTGGGAAACAGGACCAAACCGAGCGGGAACCTCTGGGCTGCTATCAGAAGTTGTCTCTCACCAGATAGGAGTGGGGAAGGTGTCTTGCCTCCAGAGGGGCCTTCCCACCTTGACCCTTCTGGTTTTCCTGCCTCACTCCCGCAGGCTGCTGGTCAGCGCCTCCCAGGACGGCAAGCTCATCATCTGGGACAGCTACACCACCAACAAGGTAGGGGCGGCGCCTGCGGCTGCCGGGGCAGCACTGCAGCGCCCAGCCGGCTCTCACCCCGGGCACTACCCCTTGCCCCCAGGTCCACGCCATCCCGCTGCGCTCCTCCTGGGTCATGACCTGTGCCTACGCGCCCTCAGGGAACTTCGTGGCCTGCGGGGGACTGGACAACATCTGCTCCATTTACAGCCTCAAGACCCGTGAGGGCAACGTCAGGGTCAGCCGGGAGCTGCCTGGCCACACCGGTGAGCCTGGGCCCTATGGCGGGGGCAGGGGCTGCACCGGCCACCCTGACAGCCCCCGCTGACCAGCCTCTACCCCTAGGGTACCTGTCGTGCTGCCGCTTCCTGGATGACAACCAAATCATCACCAGCTCTGGGGACACCACCTGGTGAGGGCCTGCCAGCGCCTGGCAGGCGGGGCTCACCCACACTTCCTGCCAGGGCTGGGGGTGGGGGGAAACACCGCCTCAGGGCTCACGCGGCAGGTAGTCACCCCCTGCTCCAGCAGCGGCAGCGCACACCTTGCGAACCCCTCAGCCTCTTGTTCTGGTGGCAGGAAGGAGGAACGAGGGTGGGGCAGGAGCAGGCACTGGCTGCCAGCACTCCCAGCGTGGAGGCGGGCTCGGGCCTGGGCTCCCGCGGTGGAGGGGTAGGGCAGAGGGCATCTATCCTCACTCCTCTGACCCTTTCCTTCCTTCCGTCACCTCTCCAGTGCCCTGTGGGATATTGAGACTGGCCAGCAGACGGTGGGCTTTGCTGGACACAGTGGGGATGTGATGTCCCTGTCCCTGGCCCCCGACGGCCGCACCTTTGTGTCAGGTGCCTGCGACGCCTCCATCAAGCTGTGGGACGTGCGGGACTCCATGTGCCGACAGACCTTCATTGGCCACGAATCCGACATCAACGCCGTGGCTGTAAGTTCTGGGCGAGCTGGGCCAGCCCCTCTCTGCCAGGCTCCTGGCCCTCCCTGCGGCCTCACCCCACTCTGGTCGCATGTCCTGCAGTTCTTCCCCAACGGTTACGCCTTCACCACGGGCTCTGATGACGCCACATGCCGCCTCTTTGACTTGCGGGCTGACCAGGAGCTCCTCATGTATTCGCACGACAACATCATCTGCGGCATCACCTCTGTTGCCTTCTCGCGCAGCGGCAGGCTGCTGCTTGCGGGCTACGACGACTTCAACTGCAACATCTGGGATGCCATGAAGGGCGACCGCGCAGGTGAGACCGGGAGCTGAGCAGGGTGGCAGGCAGGGAGAGGGGAATCGGGCCGGAGGGGTTCTGATGCCCCCTTCCGCCCCAGGTGTTCTTGCTGGCCACGACAACCGTGTGAGCTGTCTCGGGGTCACTGACGATGGCATGGCTGTGGCCACAGGCTCCTGGGACTCCTTCCTCAAGATCTGGAACTAACAGCCCCAACCCCAACTGGGCCCAGGCTAGGAGGGGCCCTGCCCGTGCCCACACTACAGGCCAGGAGCTCTGGGGCTGGGTGCACACCGAGCCTCCCTCCCCGGGCCACGGGGCCTTGGGTCCCTGCTCCCCTACCCAGGTTTGGTTCCTCCTAGGGCCCTCACGGTGGAGATTAAGATGGGGATAGAATGGGGAAAGTGGGGCAGAAGGCCCTCATCCTTTTGCTGCCCTGGGGTTGGGGCCTCATCCCGCTGGAGGGCCAGAGGCAGGAGGTGGAAACTCCAGGGGCTGGCTTTTTTAAAACTGGTTTTATTTTAATTTTTATTATATTTTCAGTTTTTCCATAAAGGAACCAATTCCAACTCTGTACCGGGTCTCTACCCTTGCTTGTTGTCTTCCTCACTGTAGACTCTGTTCCCAGTGGCAGAGTGCCTGGGGCGTGGGGGGACCCCCCCCAAGTAGTGGTCAGGATAACGCGCTCCCTCACTCCCTCAGTTGGATGCCGGATCACAGGCGGGACCACCTCCTCTGGGTCAAAGGTCACGGGCATCCCACAGGCACAGCCCTCCTGTTTCTGGTCTGCTGCCCCCCACCCATGGCTCAGTTCCCAGCTCTTTGAGTTGTGTCTGTCATTCCCAGCGTCCCCTTCCCCCGAAAAAAAAAAAAACTCAAGAGGCAGACGGGGAGAACACACACCAAGTTTTATTGGGGGGGGGGTATTTACAGAAGCAGGTAGAAGAGAAGGGGTCACATGGGGTGGGGGAGATTGTGGGTACAAGGCAGACGATGGGATACAGAATGACCCCTGCATCCACCCCAACCCCAGGAAGGGTGGGAGAGCAGCTGGGGCCCAGAAGACGGGCTGGGGAAGGATAGCAAGGAGCTGAGTCCCTGGGCTGGGGGGCTCAGGGGCTTGTAAACATTGACCACTCTCAGAAGGGGATGGGGGTGGGAGAGGGCTCCCCCTACACTTCCTCACAGGGTTAAGGCCTCTCCAGGCTCAAGGGCCCCCTAAATTCAAAGTCTCTTTAGCTCGGGGGGGAGGGAAAGGAAGAGACGGGGAAGAGTGTCACCCCCCCTCCCCTGCATTGGCTGCGGCAGGGGCGGGGGCAGTTACATTCAGTCACGACAGTACTCCCCCCCACCTCTAATGCCGCCAACACTGGCTTGAGGAGAGGGGGAGCTGGGGGGCCAGCAGCAGCAAGACGTTTCCCCCTGGCCCATCACCCCCTTATTGCTTTAGAGAGAATACAATATTGTCTTTTCACGGACGCTAACACTGTTGAAACCAGGGAGAAGCAGGTGGAGGGGGCCCCTCCACCCCCGAGGCCAGCTTTATCCCCCAACACTGACCCAGTTGCCACTTTGGTGCAAAAAAAAAAAAAAAAAAAAAAAAAGAAAGAAAAAGGTCGTCTCTCTGGGGATAGATGGAGAAAGAAAACAGGGGCCACTCCCCATTTCCCCAGGACAGGAAGGATAAATACATTCATGGAGGGGAGGCAGTGGCAGAGTCTTGCCCTAATACTGCGCTCTGAGCAATGAGGTCCATGGGAGAAGTTAGATGAGAAACTCAAAAGATAAAACAAACTTAAAGAAAATCCACGAATGGAGACAAACCTAGGTAGGTAATTGGGAATAAGAAGTTGGTGAAGGGCAGCCTACCCCAACCCAGGAGAGACAGACACTCCCATTCTTGACACCCCACCCTTACCCAACATTTAAAAACATCAGGGGAGCAGGGAGGGGAGAGGCCACTCGCTCCTCTCCCATTTGGTCAACAGAGGGGTCAGGGCAGAGCTGGGTGGTCCACATCCCACACAGGCAGCTGCAGGTAGGGGGCTCCCTCCTAACAGCCCCTTGCTGCAGCCCGAAGCCCCCAGCGGCCCACTCTTGTGGCCTCCTTGGCCCCTCCTCTGCCCCCTTCACAGGAGAAACAACAGTCGTTAAGTGGTGCCTCTCTCCAGCTCCTGGAGAAACTGCTCTGCCCCAGCCTTGCTCAGGGTTGAGGCAGGGGGCGCAGCAGGGGCTCATGGCCCAGAGAATACATTCATGTGGCAAGGCAGGGAGCTGGGCCTTTCAGCTTCATACCCAGGCCGGCCCCCCGAATGGCAGCGGCGGGGGAAGCCCCTCACCAGGGCCAGAGTGGAAGTTCTGCCAGCCTGATGACAGCCAGATGAGGTTGGCACCGCAGGCCCTCTCCCATTCACTCAGCCAGCCAGCCGGCGCAGGGTGGCTGCCTGGGGCGCTGAGGCGGCCTCGCGCATTTGTGCAACTTTCCCCGAAGCAGCAAAGCCAAGGGGCTACTCGGGTCAGGCCCCCCGGCCCCAGACACCTCTGCCACAGTCACAGCACAAGGGGGCCGTTCACAGCGGGTCCGGCTGGCGGGGCTTGAGGGGGCCTCGCTGTGCAAACTGCTGGCGCCCCAGCTTCCAGTTACCCCAGTGGCCCACCTTATGGGGCGGGGAGGGTAAGTGCAGCCTCGGGGGCCAAGCAGGACAGGTCCGTGGGGCCCATGTCCCCACTGCCCCAAATAACAGTGTGTTTTTACTTTCAGTCTCCTAACCATTTTTTTTTGTTTTTCTTTTTTCTTAAAAAAAAAAAAAAAAAAAATCTCTGTGGATCTTCCATTATCACTCCCACTATCCGACAAAGGGAAAGGGAGTGCTTAGAGTCTACTTTTTAACCATTTTTTTTTGTCTCTCCTATGTTTCCTTCAATGTCGTTTAAAACTAAAACCAAAAAAACAAAAACAAAACCCTTCCCCCCTCAATCTGTAAAGTGCCTCGTGGTGGGTGAGTTAAGGTGCATCGTGTGGTTTGTAACAAGTGCTGGGGACCCTGCCCCTGCTTCCTCCTATGCTCCCTGTGGGGAGCCTGCAGGCTGGGGACCCAGGGGTCCAAGCCGCTGCTGCTGCCCCTGGCCTACAGCCCCGGGCGCTGGTGGGACGGGCTGGTCAGTAGTCATCCACGCTCTCGATCTCACCAGAAGGTCCGTGCAGGGAGTACCCTGAAGCCAGGGGAAGCTGGGTTTGAACTCGCCCACCCAGGCTCCTGCCCGGTTCTGAGGAAGGAGCCACCTCCCCGCTCCACACTCACCCAAGATGCTGGGGTCTGAGTGCAGCATCAGCGCCCGTCTCTTGGCCTTGCTGCCCTCCCCGGGGCCGAGCTTGGTGCTGTGGTTGGTCTGAAAGGCTGTCTGCAGGGAGCCGCTGCTCAGCCAAGCCTCCTGCAAGGCAACAGAGAGGAAAGAGAGGGGTCAGGGGACTCTGGGCGCCCTCACCCCCTCCAGCCAGGGCTCTGTGAAACCGCACCTGCTGCTGCTGCTGCTGCCGCTGCTGGCTGGCCTTCTGCTTGGCCCTCCGCTCCAGGAATTGTTTGGCAAATTCTTTGGCTTCCAGCGTGTCCCCCAGGCAGGAACGGATATAGTCGTGGACGTCATAGGGGGATTCCACCTCCTTGAGGATCGCTACAGCCATGGGCACTGCGGGGCAGGATGGGGGTCAGGACCCACGGGATGACGTCTGGAACCCCTGGCCCAGCCTCCTGGGGTAGGTGTGACGCCTATACCGTCCAGGCTGCCCGTGGTGCTCAGCGTGTGCAGCATCTGCTCACACCACTGGGTGAAGCCATCCTGGGGCCGGGGGATGCCCTGCAGCAGCTTCAGCAGCTTCTCTTCCTCCTCTGTCTTTTTGCGCACAGGCCGACCAGACAAGTGGCTGTACGAGTCACTGCGCGGGTTGGGGTGAGTCAGGAGGTGTCCCCTCAGGAGGCCCGCTCCCCATCCTCCCGTGGCCCGGCACCCACCTGAGAGAGGGGCTGCTGCGGCTGTTCTTCAGGCCCAGGCTCCGGGCCAGGCTCCCGCTGCTCTTGAGGGTGTCTTCCCAGAGTCCCAGGCTGCTGCTGCCCCCACTCTTGTCGGGCCCGCCCCACAGTGGCCCGGCCTCAGATACCCACTGGTTCAGGGGGGCGGAGCCCAGGCCCCCGACCTGCTGCAGATGGCAGGAAGGCAAGGGTGACCCACACAGGAGAGCACATGCTCAGGGGTGCTGAGCGGGGAGGTGCGTTCAGGTGGCAAAGGCAGGGTGAGGTGAGGGCCTCACAGCAGAGAGCGCCTCCGGAGTCCGACAGGGACCAGTGCGCAGCCCGCCCGCCCCCCCGGTCACCCTGGGAGCTGAGCAGAAGGTGCCCGCAAGCCTGCTCACCACGCGGTGGTTGGGGGCCTGAGCCCGCGATGGCTCCCGAGGCGGGGGCTGCTTGTGCAGGTGCCGCTCGCCCTCCAGCTGCAGCTCCAGCAGCGTCTTCATGGACAGGCCCTGCTTGGCCAGGCCGGCCCACAGCGGGGGCGGGGAACTGGGCGCAGGAGGCACGGGGACAGTGGCTACCGCCTGTTGCTGCTGCAGCAGCTTCAGCAACAGCTCCTGCTGCCGCACCTAGAGAGAGAAGCCGCTGTGAGGGCCACCCCCTGACCCTCACCCCGAGCCTGCGTAGGCCGGGCCCCACCTGCTTGCGCCGGAACAGCTCCTCTTCCTCCTGCCGCCGCTTCTGCTCCTCCTGCTGCTGCTGCTGCTGGCGGCGCTTCTCCTCCCGGCGCTTGCGCTCCTCCTCCTCCCGCTTCGCCCTGAGCTCCACTTCTCTGCGCTCCTGGAACTGGAGGGTCGAGATCAGACGCCAGGCCGTCCCAGCTGTGGCCTGGCCCCTGACACCCAAGAACGCCAGCCCGAGGCCCACTCACTTTGTGTTGCAGCTGGAGTTGTTCTAGAATTGGACCCTGAGTCGAAGAGTTAATTGGTATGTCCCAAAGACTGGCCTCACCACCTGTGGGGGCAAAGGCAGCTGCAAAGGGGAGCTCCAGCCCCCGGCCCCCCAACCCACTGGAGGCCGTCGGGGGTGGAGGGGACTCCCAGACCTAGGACAAGCCAGGAGGGCAGCTGCGGGCCACACACCTGACTGTGGTGAGGCTGAGGTATGTATGTCCCAGAGGGGACCCGAGTCTGGCACCGACAAGGACCGGTTCATCGTCGGGAGCAAGTTCTGGTCCCCACCCCTGAGGAGAAAGCACCAAAGCTCAGCGCCCTGAAGCCACCTCCTGTCTGCCCCTCTACCCACACCACCCGAGGGCCATCACGTACAGACACGCCACACACGCTTGGCCACGGGCACACAGCGAGGACGGCGGCCCACACACCTGGGGGGTTTGAGAGCTTGGAGCTGCTGCAGGAACGCGGTGAGCTGCTGCTGCTGTGGTGGCGGCAGGTCTCCCAGAGCTGCCTTTTCCCGGAGCATGCACTGCGGGAGCTGGCGGCTGCTGAGGAGCGAGCAGGTGAGAGGTGGGCCTGCCCACGTCAGCATGGGCCCTGCTGACCAGCCCTGCTAGGCCCCCCGTACCTGCCGGCCAGCTGAAGAAACTGCTGGTGCTGCAGCTGCTGGTACAAGGCGGCTGCTGCCAGCTCCTGTTGCTTCTTCAGCCGCTCCTGGTCCATGTTCCCCTGAGTGAGGCCACAGCGTCCCCGTGGCTTTGCCCCCGTCTGGCTCTGCACCCACCGCTTCCCTCTGCCGGGCTCCTGCCTCCCTTCCCTGTTCCACGCCAAAGTGGGTACACTCACCAGCAGCGGGGGAGGTGAGGGCCCGGGGGCGAAGGGTACGCGACCCCACATCTTGATCACCTCACCCAGAGGCTGGAAGCCCTCATCACAGCCCCGCTTCACCAGCAGAGCCATGGAGAAGTAGCCCGCCTGGAACCACTCTGCCATCTCCTGGGTCGTGAAGGGGCCTAGGCCAAGGGAAGGGCACAGGGCGGTCACAGAGGTGGGCCAGAGAAGCCCTCGACGAGGATGGTGCAGTCTCCGAGCCCCACCTGCACCCTCAACCCTGTGCACCTTGGATCTCGCCCTGCGGGTCCTTGTAGAACCACTTCCGGGCTGCACCGTGGCTGAGGGGGAGGGCGGTGGCGGCTGCAGAGTGGCGCAGGCCCTGGGCCTGGATGGCGGCCGTGAACTGCTCCTCCTCCAGGGAGCTGTCCTGCAGGGAGGCCACGAGCTTCTCCGCCTCCTGGGAGCCCAGGGGAAGAGGGAAGTCTCAACTGGCCACTTCCATCAACATAGAGGGGGCTGGGGCTGAGGGGGGGGTGTCAGGAGATGAGGTCTGAACATGGAGAGCAAGATGGGGAGAAGGTAGGAACCTGATCGAGGACAGAACCAAGGCTCTCTCCCCTGCACGGGAGGGTTCCTGGAGTCTTTGCAGCCCACCCCCACCCCCCGCCCCACACCTGCTGCAGGTGCTTCAAGCCTTCATCATCTTCCAGGTCTGGTGGGCCGGGGGGTGAGCCCGCCCCAGGACTTAGCTGCATTCCCCTCATGTCATCTCCTAGAAAGAGCAAAGAAGGGAAGGTGGGACAGAGCAGTCAGAGAAGGGGGCAAGACAGTGCCCATCCACCACTCTCCCTCCAGGAAGGTGGGTGCTAACTCTGCATCTCTCCCACCTCCCGACCAACTCCCCTGCAGCCGCCTTCCCACAGGGATGGGGAGCCCTTTCCCCACAAGCTCCAGGCTCCAGGGAGAGGGTGGCTCTGCCCTCGGGCTACCTTCAGCTGCAGGCAGGTCTTTCTCCACCAGGTCATCGCCTTCCCCGTTAGCTCCCCAGAGTGGGCCCAAGGTGGGCAGTGGGGATGGGGAGCTGGACTTCTCCTCCTGAGGAGGCAGTGGGGTCAGTTCCTTCCCACCTGAAAACCAAGGGTAATCACCAGAACTCAAAACCAAGCCGGAAGGCCTGAAAAGTGGTTAAGCACAGATTGTATTATTGTGGCCAGAAGAGCCTCTGGGTAGCGAGTCCACCCACACGACTCTGGTCAACACGACTAAGGTTTGGTGAACTGACGCCACAGAGCCCAGCCTGCACACTCCCCTTTCTGCTCCTACAGTGAGGCCGCACATCCGCACCACCGTCCAGGGCTCTGGACGCACTACCACTGACTTGACACTGTGTTCGACAGATTCCTCGAGGGATTTTCAAAGGTAGTTTTGATTCTGCTTTGATTTTCATCTGACACTTGGCCTTTTGGACAGAAGCCTGCTGTTTCCAGGCTCCTCCACAGGCCCCATCCGCAGCAGCCTTTCTCCGCAGACTCAGCTTGAGGCCGCAGGCGTCCACCCCACAGGCTTACCCGCCTCCGGCCCCTCCTCGTCCAGCCCTTCGGAAGGTTCTTCCTCCTCTTCCTCCAGGCCCTGGAAGTCGAGCTCCTGCTCCTCAGGAATAGGCTCCTTCGGGCCCTTCTGCACGGGTGGGGGATACGATGGGGAGATGAGTGGCAGAGAATAGAGTGCCGTGAAAGGGCCCCCTTGGGGCAGGCAGGAGCCCACCAACCTCTAACACAATCTCCCCTCGCCTCCTTGCAGATACCTTGAGAGGGAGGAAGGCCCCGGAGGCATCGAAGGTGCCCATTTCTTCGTCCTCATCGTCCAGGCACCACTCCGGGAGCCCATCCTTGTCATCATCGAAGCCGTCAGGCCCCCGGCACCTCCGGAGGTGAGAACTGGCCCCCCCACCCCGCCCCTCCTCTTCACCACACCCTCCTCGATCCCCTCGCAAATCAAATTCAAACTTGCGACGCCGGTCCCCATGTTCCCGCCAGCCAGCAGAGCGGGGGCCACCATCTGGGCAGGAAAAGTAGGGGAAGAAGAGTCAGTACCCAGTCAAGCCGGAGTCTCCACCCTTCTGCTGCCCACCAGGACCCCCCGTCCCCTCAGTGCCCACCTGACCCCTATCTCACCAGGGCTGGCGGAGCGCCAGCGGTCACTGTCTCGCCGGGGTCCTGCCCCGAGTCTCCAGCTGCCTTCCTCTTCTTCCTCTTGCTCCTCTCGGAGAGAACGCCAGTTTTCGCTATCTGAGCGGGCATGCTCCTTCCTCGGGCCAGCCCCTCCCTCATCAAACCCGGAGCGTGCTTGGGGGCAGGAGAGGAGGGGAGACACAGTCAGTGGACCTCAGCCACAGTTCCTGGAAGATGCTTATCAGATGCCTTGCGGGGAAAGAAGAGCCCAGCTCTGGGCCCTCCCGCCCCCACCACCTCCCCCAGGAAGCAGCTCCCCGCCCCCTCTCAATAACCTGCAGGGCCCAGCCACCACCCTGACCCCTCTCCATACCTCCATCCCTCCTGGCCGATTTCTCAAACCGCCTCTCGCCTCTGTGAGAGGGAAAGGTGTGGGTCAGAGGACCAGTCCCTCCCTATCTGCAGGATCTCAGCTCACCTTGTCCATTCTGCCCCGAGAGAAGCAGGGGATGGGAGGGGGACAGGGCTTGGAAGGGAGCCCAAGGGCAAGCCCAGAGACTCGGAAGGACAGGGCAGGGCCACAGGGGTCAGAGGGTGTGGACAGAGCTCTCTGACCAGGGCTAATCTGGCAGGTCTCCCAGAGTCCTCTGATGACAAAGACCCAAGCCTCCCTCCGTGGGGCCCTCTCTGCCACCCCGTCCCAGCCTGCACCTGTCATCCCAACTCTGGCTACGCTGGATCTCCCGGGGGTTTCGGCCAAAGGCCCCATCACCTTCTTCAATGCTTCTTTGGTAAAAGCAACTGTCACCGCGGCCACGGCCTGGAGGAGTGAAGGGTGTGTGGGAAACCTGCCAGATCACCTCCCCAAGTCCTCCAGAACGCCTGCCCCAGAGCATGCCATCACCCCCTCTACCTCGGCTCCGTGTGCTGCCCCTGCCACGGGAGGCGCCACCTAGAGGGGGCCCAGCCCCTTTCCCCATCAGCCTCAGCACGGCCACGCTGTTCACTGACAGGGAGAAGTTTCTCTGAGGAGGGAGCCAGGGGTGGGAGTGAGGACCCAGGCACCCGAGCACCCTGCCCCGTCCAGAATTACCCAGCCTCCACCCCCACCTCTCCAGCCCCAGCCCCGCCGCCCGCACTGGCGGCTGCCCGGGCCGGGCCCACCTGCTCCTCCTCCGTCAGCGGCTCCAGCGCGAGGGGCTGCAGCGGCTCCTCCTGCAGCAAGGCAGCAAACTCCTTGTCCTGCAGCTCGTCAGGGACCTGCGGATCGGGCGGGAGGTACGCGTGCTCCTGGGCCCGCTCCACCAGCCAGGGCCCCGCACCCCTGCCTGCGCCTACCTTGCTCTCCTTGACATAGAGGGCCAGCATCTCCTCGCGCCCGTAGCGATAGTCGGCCAGCTTGTACTTGGGCATGGCAGGGGACGGGGGTGGGGAGGCCACACTGCCACCACTGGAAAGAGCCCTCAGCCTGGAGGAGGGACACGCAAAGGGGAGAGATGGGAATCTGAGCAGCCCTGTTCTTCTCCATGCCCCTCTAAGCACACCTGACTCACCACTCAGGCCCAAAGTTGAGGGTCTCCGCTGCCATTGTGGAGCTGGGCGTGTCCCAGAGGTCGGTGGGGAGAAGCAGGGAAGCGGGTACCTGGCGTTCACTCTCCAAACACCTGTGGAGGCGCGGGGGATGCTAGGCATTGGGGATGGCACACCCAGAGCCTGAAAGGGTGAGTACTAGGCTGCCACCTAGGTGGACACAGTAACGGGCTCACTAAAGACTCACCTAAGCCAGCCACGTGCCACTCACACCATGAGTTACCCAAAGAGTCACGCTGTGGGGAAGGCCTGGGGGAGGGGAAGAGACAGGCAGCTAGAGCCCCTGCCAGCTTCCGCAGGGGGATGCCCTCCCCCTGGCCCAGACTCACCTGGCAGCCTTGCCCGGGGAAGCGGGTAGGGCAGGGGCCGGGCCCTCTCCAGGCAAGAGCCTGTGCTGGAGTGAACCAGGATCCCCGGGCAACCAGATGTTGGTCTGAGCAGAGCAGAACCCAGGGAGGGACCTTCACATCTGGGAAAGATCCTTAACGAGGGGCAAAAAGAAGAAAGTGGATTAAATGAACGGTCAGACAGACCTCCCTGCCTCCAGCCCTCCTCTGTCTCACATAATAGGAAGGCCCACAGGTGCCTGGAAACTGCTGGTTAGGGAGCACAGGGGGCAACAGCCCTGGCTCCTCCTCATCTCTGCCCTCTGCTCAGCAGGCCTCCCAGGCAGTGAGTTGACTCAGCAGAGCCTGACGGAGGAGCTGGAGGTGCGGTAGAGGACGCCAAGGGCCGCAGCATTCAATAAAGGGGGCTGGGTACACATGATGTTCGTGTCAGCTGCTCAGTCGTGGCTGACTCTTTGCGACCCCATGGACTGTAGACCACCAGGCTCCTCTGTCCATGGGATTCTGTCCAGGATTCCAGGCAAGAATACCAGAGTGGGTTGCCATTCCCTTCTCCAGGGGATCTCCCTGACCTAGGGATACAAACTGGGTCTCCTGCATTGCAGGTGGACTTTTTTTTTTTAACCATCTGAGCCACCCGGAAAGCTCACACATGATGTTTAGGACAAAGATAAAACACACACAAACCAGCAAAAAACCCACTGGAGTCACAAATGTTCTAGAGAAAGAAAAGACTGGTTAAGAGAATTAGAAATTTATCTGGGGGTTACTTCCTTGGTGGTCCAGTGGCTAAGACAATGCACTCCCAATGCAAGGGGCCCAGAGTTCGATCCCTAGGCAAGGAACTAGATCCCACATGCTGCCAACTAAGACCTGGTGCAGCCAAATAAATAAATAAATAGATATTCAAAAAAAAAAAAAAGGAAAGAAATTTATGTGGGAGCAAAATTACCTCTCCCCTGAAAAGACTCAGGTCTGGGTGCTTGGCTCCGAATCCTGAGACTCAGTTGGGGGAGAAACCTGGTATAAGGGGAGCAGGGGGGTATTCCCAAGCCAGAGGTGGGGGGGCACACCAAAGGCTGCATGCAGGCAAGTCTGGCCAGCATGCCCAGGACTCACTCACCAAACAAGGATCAACACCAAGGTCCTTTCCCTGGGATCAGAAAGAGCCTGGTAAGTACAAAGAGCCAAGAAGGGAACGGCGCTACCGTGAGCTACGAAGAAGGCTCCCTCACCATAAAGCGGAAATAAGGTCAGAGTCACTGGGCTGACAGAAGCGTGGGGGCAGCGGCAGTGGCCCGTCCCTCTAAGGAACAGCAGAAGAGGCTGTCAGGAGGTGGCTCATCACTGGTGTTTCTGAGCACGGGGCAGGCAGGCGGGGTCTCAGGGAACCGTGTACAAGGCCTCCCTCACTGGCTGGGGCGGGGGCTGAACCGGAGCACCTCCACAGTTCCCATCAACTCCGAGACTCCACCGCTCTGGGAAGGGGGAAGAAGGGTTTCCACCAGAGGGGTCATGGGAAGCGGCTCTCGATCACAGCTGCAGGCCAGAAGACAAAGCAAAGTCCACCCCAGACACAGGACCCACCCCAGAATCCCAGCAGCCTAGGTTGAGATGCAGCGCTAGACACCGCCCAGAGCAGGGCTGACCTCCCCCAGCCCGGGCATCTCCTCTGCTAAGCCTCAGCTGGCCCTTTCCGGAGATGGAGCACGCCCTGGCGAACACGGCTGTCAGAAGACAAGCCTGTTGCAAAGTTCTTCCCGTCACTCAATTCGACTCAGCCTCCCAGAATGGTGGAGGCCGGTTAAGTCTGTGGATGCTACAAGGCTCATGGAATTCACCCAATGGATGAATCTTGAAAACATTAGCTAAGTAAAACATGGCAATCACAAATGAACAAATACTGGATAATTCCTCTCACCTGAGATTCCAAGGTGAGTCAAATTCAGAGGGACAGAGAAGAACAGTGGTGCCAGGGCTGGGAGGCAAGGAGTGGGAGTTGTTTTTTAGTAGGGACAGTTTCAGCTGAAATGGGGCAGAGGAAAAAGTTCCAGGGATGAGGTGGATGGCTGCACAGCAACATGAATATATTAATGCTGCAAAACTGTATCCTTAAAAATGACTAAAATGGTGTATGTTACATCTGACCACCATTTAAAAAAGGTCTGAGGGAAAAAGAAGACACCTGGGGATAGCTCTCCCATACCTATCTTCTCCACTCCAAGAAAACAGCCCACTTCCTAACAAACTCAGGAGAGGCTGTTCTGAGCCTCTTGCAGGCCACCCCAGAAGAGCCCCATCTCCCAGACAGACAGGCCGAAGAGCCCGCGGGGGAGCGGGGGACAGAAAGGGGACGACTCACCCGCCCACCCGTCCAGGGAGTGGCGAAGGCGGCTGGCCGCCAGGTGCCTTCCTCTTCGGGACGTCACCTTCTGTCGTGGTTTTAAGGAGCAAACTGAGGGAAAGCGGCTGGCTCCGGGCTGAGAAGCAGGGAAACTGCAGAGGTGAGAGGAAGCAGGGGAGCGGAGGGTGAGGAAAGTCGAGGGGCTGGGCGGGCCCAGCCAGGGGAGGTCTGGGTCTCAGGAGCCGGTGGCTCTCTGGCCCCCCTTCTGACCGCGAGCAGCACACAAGCGCCCCACGGCTTCTAGTGCCCAACAGGCGCGCACCCTTTCCACGGCTTCTCAACTGGGGGCAACGCTCCTCCCCAGGGCACATCTTGAGGGACGTTTCTGGTAGGCATGACTGGGAAATGCGGCCAGTATCTCACGAGCAGAGGTCAGTCAGCAACACTACTAAACATCCTACGATGCACAGGATTCCCCCCACAACAAGGAATCATCTGGACCCAGATTATCAATACCCAGGGGCTTCCCTGGTGGCTCAGACAGTAAAGAATCCGCCTGCAGTGCGGGAGACCCAGGTTCAATCCCTGGGTCAGGAAGATCCCCTGGGAAAAGGAATGGCAACCCATCCAGTATTCTTGCCTGGAGAATCTCATGGAGAGAGGAGCCTGGCGTTTGCAGAGAGTAGACACGACTGAGCGACACACACACGCACACACACACGCACGCACGCACGCACACACACACACACAGATTAACAACAGTGGCAGAATTAAGAAACCCATCTGTACACCTCGGGCAGAGGATAACCACACCCACTGTCTGTATAGGGGGAAGAATGGAAGACAAGGAAACCAAATTTACTCCAGTTCATTCCCCTCTCTGAAGAGTGAGGGAATCATCCCCTAATTACACTGTCCCACGAGAGAAGTCTGAAATCCTGCCAGGAGGGAAATCCTCCAGAAAAGAACAGATTAAACAAAATTGTCCTAACTCTATCACGAACTTTCAAAGCCCAGCATTTGGATCCCTTTCCAGTGAAGCAAAGAGCAGGAGGCAGCAGGCAGGGGACTGGAGACAGCCTCCCTCTCTGGTTATCTGATCTAAGGGTGTCCTGCTTAGCCCCGACCTCTCAGGATCTGTGCGCCTCATCAATCCACAACCCCCCCACCCCTTCTCCTCAACCCTCGCTATACCCTCCCTCCCTGGGATATCTGAATTATTGTCATTAAAAGGCTGCCCCCTACCGGAGTCCAGGGGCGAGGACACTGATCCTGGTGTTCACAACAGGCTTGAGGAACAGGAGGGGAGCCTGTTCTTCAGCGTTTGGAGATCACAGGAGAAGGAAAAGATCCAGAGACTAGGCGGTCCCAGTACACACCAAGTTAAGAACATTATTTCCTCATTCCATCACCCCTAAAATTAGCCCCAATCCAGAGCAATCCGCCTTGGCACAGGAGGGCACCACCATTAACAGAAGCAGAATCCCAAATTCCCCAACATCTGAGCAAGTGCCCAGCCCCAAGCTTGTTGGAGGTGACTCCGCCCTTTCTCAGGGTGGAAAGATTCTCCACGCATGGTAGGAAGGGAACTCCGAGGCTTAAGAGGTGCAAGCCTGTGCTCCTCCCAGCAGGTATGTTAACCCAGCTCTGCCCTCTGAGCCGTCAGGACAATGCCCTGAGGAGTCTAGTAGTTAACAGTTTTCAAAGCACTTTCACACTTTACCTCATTTGATCCCTTCTGCCCACTTGCTGAGGTTTGGGCTCCAGCCAGGGAAAACAAGGAAGGGATGCTGTAGCCGCCCTGACAGGAGACCCCGATGTCTTTGACACCCTACCCGAGCCTGGAGAAAGGGCACACTCTCGGCGGGAACCACCCCAAACTCACAAGCATACACTGAGTTTTCAACCATTTTTCTCATTAGCATTTAAAAAATCATTCCCAGAGCCACCTCTTCTCACCTCCTCTGCTTGGAAGTGGGGCTTTTTTTTTAATCCCAAACTCCAATCACAGATGTAGAAACCAGCACAAACCAGAGTCCTTTCATCCATCAAATCACACACAATACTGACACATCCACTGGCTGAGAAACCCAGGCCAGGAGTCAAAGAACAGAACTCACTTGAGTGTCACCACCATACGGGACCCTCGAGGTTCCAGGTCCCTGCCATGGCAGCAACTCAAAGCCCCGATCTCTTTCAGCCCTGCCTGGTGACACGCTGGACCTGCCATCTAGGAACTAAGACTGAGGCTGGCGTGAGGGTGGGTGACTTGGGACAGCACAGAAAACGGTACATATGAAGGACCAGAGAGCAAACTCCCACACTGTGAGAAGCTAAGGGGACCAGTCTGTTTGTTAGTACCCAAGGTGTTTCAGGGGCAAAGCCAGGAGGCTAAACTGCAACTGAGTGTCAGCTCCCAGGGGCAGCAGAGAGACTGTGAAGGCTGATTATTGGAAAAGCAGAGATGAGAAGCAAGAGGGGAGTGAGACTGGGGTGAATGGAGGAAAGAGCTGGGCTAACAATTACTGGCTGAGCGTCTATCTCCCCGGGCCAGGCCCGCCGCTGTGATGGACCAGACCTGGATTCTTACTGGGAATTCTAGTAGTGACTGCGTACGACCTGCGAGGGGAGGGTCTCTTTAAAGTTAACTTGAAAAAATAAAAAACAGTCAAAGTGTGTGGGGCCGTGACTGGGAAGCAGCTGCATCAGGAGAGATGGGCTGCGAAGGGCCCAGCCCGGCCACAGAACAGACTAAGGTGTTTCACTCGGCCGGCAAGCGGGAGGAAGGAGACCCCAGTGACCAAGCACTAATGTCGCTCGCTGAAATGTAGGCGCAGACCCAGCCGAGGTACTGTGGTTAAGAGAAGAAGCTTCCACGTTAGCCAAAATCACGGATCACTTGCACTTTAAGACCCGCCGGGCCCAGCTCATGCAGAGAAGAACCCGGAGGCACGTTGGGAGAAATCTCCCGGGAGCGCCGGGCATTAGGGTCCCGGGCCCCCGGGCGGAGGATGCAGGCGGAGGGACGTGGGGGGCCAGACCGGGGTTCCGAGGGGCCGGAGGGCGACCGTTAGGAGCGCGGGGGTGGGAAGGAGGCGGGCCGGCCCGGGAGGACGGCGTGCCCTTCAGGGAGGGGGCGCCAGGTGCGGGGGCGCCTGCGGCCGCCCCCGGGAGGGAGCCGGCCTCCCTTGGGGCGGCGCGGGGGCCCGGGCCGCGCGGGGAGGAGGGGCCGGCGGGGAGGCTCGGGAGGCGGGCGCACCGGACGGCGGGGGCGGCGGCCTCGGGAGGAGACGGGGGAGGGTCCGTGCCGGCGGCCCGCGCTCCCGCTCTGGCTCTCGCAGGCTCGGCGCGGCCGCCTCGGCGTCGGGGGCGGGCCTGGCCCAGGCCCGGCCGCGGGCGGGGGTCCGCGGGGCCGCCGGGCGCTTACCGCGGCGGGCGGGCGGCGCGAGGCTCCGGTCCCGGGGCGTTGGCGACGCGCGGCGGGCCGGGGGGTGGCGGCGGCGGGGGTGGGGGCGCTGGCGCTCCCGCGGCGGCCGCTCCTCTCTGTTTGTGTTTGTAGCAAGATGGCTGCCCGCCTCGCACCACGTGACGCGGACGCGGGGCCGCCCCCGCCGCCGCCGCCGCCGCCGCCGCCACAGCCCCCCTCCGCGGCTCCGGCCCGCTCAGACCCGCACGGCCTGGCGCGCTCCCCGCCTGCCCGGCGGGCACGGCCCGGACGCCCGCCGCCCCCCGGACCCCCCCCCACCCCGGCACGTGACCCGGGAGCCCGGTTCCTCACGTGACCCTGCCTGCCGCGGGCCGGGGGTGGGGGGCTGGTGAGAGTGTCCCGGGGGGTGCTCCCCGGCAGCCCCCGGCACGTGACGCGCGACCATCGCGACGAAGGCCGCCGCTGGCGGCATCGCCGATCTCCGGACGGTCGGCTTCCTCCGGGAAGCCCGCCTGGGTTGAAGAAGACCACATGCAACCCGGAGGTGTGTTCATCAGATATCCCGGGGTGTATGAAGTAAACGAGGAGCCGAATGATTTAGAAACTGTCCGCGGCAGCGCTGGCTGGTGAGATCTGGAGTTTCTGACTCCTCCACTGAGTGGCCCCCTAGACCTCGGGGGCAAAGGATTTAACGCTTTAACGCTATCGGGCCTCAGTTTCTATTATATAGTAGGATATTGAGGCTCTTCTCTGCCTCATCCCCAGCTCCCACTCCACTCTCTTTCCAGAGTGCTGAAAGAATTAAAATAGGTGCGTGTGAGAGGCTTTGGCAAGAGAGAAACTACTGTGCAAATACAAGAAGTAGATCGACACCGTCTTTGTTTAAAAAGGTTTTCAAGAATGACTTTTCCGATTCCTGAACTTTTTTTAGGATGAAAAAGTTTTATGTGTGTTTTCACCGTTTGCTTTGGAAGTTACTCCAGAATGTATACCCTTACTCCCCAGCTTTCTAAAGCAGCCTTTACCAAAACACAGTGTAATCCTCAGGACCGGGGAAGGTACATTCAAACTTGGAACTTGAGCCCTCTGTTTTGTGCCAAAACGGATCGCGGATGGGAGCTACCAGGAAGGCCCTTTGTTCTTGCACGGAGCACACCCCAGGCTTTTATGCACTTGCAGTTTTCATGTCTGCTTTTTTCAGTTCCCTTGACTTTCTTGCAATCAGGATTCCTGTCTCAGTGTAGTCAGTGAGGCTGCTTGCTCAGAGGCTGGAAAATCCAGCTGTTTAAAGTGAGGACTTGTTGGGACTTCACTGGTGGTCCAGTGGCTACAACTCCCTGCTCCGAATACAGGGGGCCTTGGTCACTGCCTGGCCAGGGAACTAGATTCCACGTGCAACAACTAAAGGTTCAGCAGGCTGCAACCCAAATCCGGTGCAGCCAAATAATAAACATATATATTTTTTTTATAAAAGGTGAGGGCTTGCATCCATTCCAGACTGTGGCCTTGGGCACTTTACTAATCTCTGAGTCTCTGGATCGTATGGTAGAGCGCTGGAACACAATGGTTGGCATAGGGCAAGCACTTCACAGATGTTAGCTGGCAGGGCCTTTTGAGTCCAGGGTTTTCACACTGTTCATACTGTATGAAAATGTATCAGCAGAATCCACTCTCAGGTCAAGTTCTCATAGGAAAAGGTTCTCAGTTCTGGCAGCTGTGACTTCTTACTCCAAAACATTTGTTGTTGCCGTTTCGTTTCTTCACTTTTCCAGATTGTGTCTTACCCCCTGAGTAAGGTTTTAGCATGTTTTAATTATTGATTAGCAAGCATGAGATTGTCAGTTATGGTAGAGAAATGTTACAGGGGAAAAGGGGGATCCCTGTGAAGTGGAGGCAGTCAGGGAAAGTGGTGACTTGTGTGGGGCAGAAAGGGCAGGATTTGGGTAGATTTGAGAAAAGTGGGCATTGACTTTAGAATAGTGACAGTCTAGGATGATGGGAGAAGAGGACGTGGATTGCCTGTTGGATGAGAAGCGAAGAGGAACTTAAAGCTTAGGGCTTTGAGTGCTGGCATGATTTCATTTTTTTAATCTTTTGGCTTCACCCCACAGCATGTGAGATCTTAGTTCCCTGCCCAGGGATTGAACCTGTGCCCCCTGCATTGGCAGTGCAGAGTCTTAACCACTAGACCACCAGGAAAGTCCCCATGAAAATGCTTTTGATTGAGGAGGAGTACTTTGCTAGGTAGAGCATGCCAGACTCCAGGGTGGAAAATTGGGAGTGAATGAATGATCGGTCATCCTGGGTTCCTTGTGTACCATCTTGTGATCCTGGCCAAGTAATTACGCCCCAGCTGTAGAGTGGGAATGCTTCTGCTACTGACACTGTGGAAGTTGAATTGTATACTCAGCCTCTTCGCGAAATGACATAAATCTGAACTGTGAATTTTCTGTACAAAATTAAAGAAAATTTTCTGAATGAAGAAATCACTTGGACCTAAGATTTTTGTTTATTCAGGTACTGTGCTGTGAAATATCTTGGTTTGTGTTTTTTAAATTTGGAAGCTTTGAACTAAACAGATGCAGTTAGATGATTAACTGAGATGAAAGGGAGGTCTCAAGTAAGACTGAACAGCCAACCTCTCTGCCTTTTTTCCTAATGGCAGATTCCCCTGCAGTGTTTGCCTTCCATGAAATGCAAAAAGGTAAGGACCATCTTAGTGTCAAATCAGTGTATTTTAATACCTGGCTTCACCCACCTAAGTTGCAAGCCTTTATATTTATCTGTATGTCAGAGTTTGGAAAACATTTTAGATATCATGAAAAGACAGGCAGCCTGAGTAATGGAATGATAGCTCATTAACAGTGCTTATTGTTAATTATCAGACAAAATGGGCCTCACAGTTGCTGCCCTAAGCAAAGTTCTTTGGTTGGTCAAGTGTAAATGCTTGCCAAGTCACCAGTGCAAAATGATCACATTGATGAATCCAGTGTGGCCTGTCATCAGCACTCGATTCAGCTGGTCACTGCCTCCTCCAGGAAAAGCTTTCTTCACCTGGTTTCCGTATCACCGTACTCCTTTGGTTTTCCTCCTGCTTCACCAGCTTCTCTTTCTGAGTCCTCTGCTGGTTCCTTCGACTTCCCCATCTCCTAGAGCTGAGACCTTCCAGGAACTACACAGGATCTGTGCCCCACTACTAGATATTCCTGCCTCGCCTTAGACCTTGCTTCCTTTGGAAAACCTTGCATCCCCCAAGGTTATATTGGCTGTGCCTCCTTGAGGGTCCACCGAACCCTCTACATGCTCCCTGCTGAGCAGTGGTCGGTCACACTGTCTCGCTCATCTTGTTGGCCTTTCACAGTAAACCATGAACTGCTCAGCCCAGTATTGTTCAAGGAGGTTTCTAGTCTTCCAGCACCCTAACAAGTTTCCTTAATTCCAACTTTATTGCTGAGTAGTATTCCGTCATATGGATGTACCACACTTTAACCAGTCACCCATTTAAAAACGCATGGATTGTTTCAGATCTGGGGCTATTACAAATAAAACTGCTGTGGACATTCATGTACAAGTTTGTAAATTTCCCTGAGTGCTCTTGCTGGGTCATGTGGTGAGTGTGAGTTTAGGGTTAGAAGAAATTGCCAAACTATTTTCCAGAGTGACTGGACCATTGAAGATTTCCACAGTGTATGAGAGATCCAATTTCTTTGCATTCTCATAAACACTCACTATTGTCAAAAAAATTTTTTGTATTATTTTTATTTGGGGTTGCACCGGGTCCTCTTTGCTGAGTACGGGCTTTCTCTAGTTGCAGAGAGTGGGGGCTCCTCTCTAGTTGTGGTGCTTTGGCTTCCCACTGTGGGGGCTTCTCGTTGCAGATCACAGGCTCTCAGACGTGCTAGAGTCTGTCACTGTTTCCATTGTTTCCGTATCTGTTTGCCATGAAGTGATGGGACCAGATGCCATGATCTTCGTTTTTTGAATGCTGAATTTTAAGCCAGCTTTTTCACTCCTCTTTCACTTTCATCAAGAGGCTCTTTAGTTCCTCTTCGCTTTCTGCCATAAGGGTGGTGTCATCTGCATTATCTGAGGTTATTGATATTATAAGGAAAGTCCGCAATTTTTTATTTTAGACATTTTAATAGGGGGGTAAGGGCTTCCCTGGTGGCTCAGTGGTAAAGAATCTGCCTGCCAATGCAGGAGACTTGGGTTTGATCCCAGGGGCAGGAAGATTCCCTGGAGAAGAAAATGGCAACCCACTCCGTTATCCTTGCCTGGGAAATCCCACAGACAGAGGAGCCTGGCAGGGTACAGTCTGTAGGGTCACAAAAGAGTCCAACAGGACTTATTGGCTAAACAACAGAACAAACAATAGGTGGGGAGTGGGCATCTCATCATGGTTTTAATTGCATTTCCATCATGGCTAATGATGTTGAACATCTTTTGTGCTTATCTGGCATCCTTATGCCCTGTTTGCTAAAGAACCCTCTGTTTAAGCCCATTTTCTGCTGCTAAGTCACTTCAGTCGTGTCCGACTCTGTGCGACCCCATAGACGGCAGCCCACCAGGTTCCCCCGTCCCTGGGACTCTCCAGGGAAGAACACTGGAGTGGGGTGCCATTTCCTTCTCCAATGCGTGAAAGTGAAAAGTGAAAGGGAAGTCGCTCGGTCGTGTGCGACTCTTAGCGACCCCATGGACTGCAGCCTACCAGGCTCCTCCATCCATGGGATTTTCCAGGCAAGAGTACTGGAGTGGGGTGCCATTGCCTTCTCCAAGCCCATTTTCTAATTGCTTTCAAACGCTTGAGTTTAGAGAGTTCTCTAATCTGGAGACGAGTCCATTGTTGGATATGTGATTTGCAGGTATTTTCCTCCCAGACTGTGGCTGGGTGGCCTTTCACAGAGGAAAAGATTTTTAATTCTGATGAAGTACAATGTATTAATTCTTTTCTTTAATGGATTGTGCCCTGGGGGTTGTATCTAAGAACTTTTTACCTGACTATATGTCATGAAGACTTTTTTTTCCTACATTTCTTCTAATAGTTTTATAATTTTACATTTTATGTTTAGATCTACCATCCATTTTATGTTAATTTCTTTGCACTGGGCTGAGGTTCAATTTCAATTCTTTGCCTAATTATTGAATTGTTTTAGCACTACTTGCTGATAAGACTCATTCTTTCCCCATTCAGCTGCTTTTGCACCTTTGTCAAAAATCAGCTGGCTGTACTAGTGTGAACCTGTTTCTGGGTTCTCTACTCCATTTTATTGACTTTTATGCCTGCCCCTTGGCAGATACCACACTGTGTGATACTGTGTTTAGACAATGTCTTAAAATCGGGTAGTGTGATTCCAACTTTTCGTTTTTCAAAGTTGCTTTAGCTTCCCTTTGCCTTTCCATATAAATTTTACAGTGAACTTATCTACATCTATAACACTTCTGGCTGGGGTTTCATAGGAATTCCATGAAACTTTGGTCTTCCAATAGATGGACACGGTCTAGCTCTCCATCAATTTAGATCTCCTTTGATTAGCATTTTGTATTTTTTAGCATACACATTTTGTACATGTTTTTGTTAAACTTATACGTAAATGATTTTCCCTCCCCCTCCCTTCCTCCATCCTCTTCCCCCCTCTCTGGAATGATTGTAAATGATTTTAAATTTTGACTTCCGATTGCTTATTGCCAGTATGTGCTTGGTCACTCAGTCGTGTCCGAGTCTGCGACCCCATGGACTGTACCCTGCCAGGCTCCTCTGTCCATGGGGATTCTCCAGGCAAGAATATTGGAGTGGGTTGTCATGCCCTCTCCAGGGGATCTTCCCAACCCAGGGATTGAACCCAGGCCTCCTGCATTGCAGGCAGGTTATTTACTGTCTGAGCCACCAGGGATGCCTCCACTTTATCTCTGTTGTGGAATTTATCTCTGTTGAGTTGTTAGTATTATTCTCTAAGTATATTATAATGTGAGGGGTTTTTAATGCTATTCCCTCTTTCATTTCTGGGAATCATAAGTTGAGTCTTCTTTCTCTTGTTCTTTCGTGTCAGTCTTGCTAGAGGCTTACGAATTTTATTGATCTTTGCA
Source organism: Capra hircus (assembly GCF_001704415.2). Lineage (NCBI taxonomy): Eukaryota > Metazoa > Chordata > Mammalia > Artiodactyla > Bovidae > Capra > Capra hircus. Next base: position 36,760,808 of record NC_030832.1, on the reverse strand, counting down.
AAGAACCAGCTTGTAGTTTGAGTTTACTTCTGTGTTCAGTTTCATTGACATTTGCTCTTTTTATTTCCTCCCATCTTCTCCCTTTGGCTTTACTTTTTCTAGTTCCTTGAGGTGAAAACTTGGATTATGAGTCCATTCTTTTAAAAATAGTATTCAGTGATTCCAGAAAACTCCTTGGTTCCCTGAAGAACTCCTGTTTGCCCATCAAAATTCAGTTCAGGGACTTCCCTGTTTGTCTAGTGGCTAAGACTCCACACTCCCAATGCAGGGAGCCTGGGTTCCATCCCCAGGCAGGTAACTAGATCCCATATACTGCAACTAAAGAGCCATGTGCCCCAACTAAGACCCAGGGGCACACGTATTATATATATATAATACGTTCAGTTCAGATGTCACTACTGAGGCAGAACAGTTGTAGTCAGCCTTTCCTCTTCACCCCCAAATAAACGCCACCAGTCCTAAGAATCTGAAGCTTAAAAGGAGAAGCGCAGGCTTTAAATGGTGCTGGGAGGTTAAGTTCGCAAGAGCCTGGCCTCTTTCCAACCTTTTAGTCATATGGGGTCAAACTCCACCCTAGGCAATAAGAGAGCGGTCTGGGGGCACATAAAAATGCCAATTCACACGTGCGGGTTTACAGTTTATAAGGTTATATTGGTTTTTTGTTTTTGTTTTGGTTATATTGGGTTTTGAAACTCAGTAGCAAGATGGCAATTGTCATCCCTATTTGAGTGATGAGGAAACTTCAGAGGAGAGTAGTTAAGGTCTCCAATGCAGGTCTAACTCATTTTCGAATGGAATTCTCCAAAAGCTAAACCAATCTGGGCCGAGAGCCCCTTCCCAGTGGTCTTGGGGAGCCAATTCCCCCAAGTGCTGCGCTGCCCTTCCCGCCAGGGGGCGTACGTCCCAGCTCCCGAGTGCTCGCAATGACTGACGAGCTGGAGGGCAGTTGAGGGGTCCGAGTGGGTGGGTCAGGGGGGTCCACAAGGAAGCCGTGAACGCTTGGGAGGGGGAGGCCTACGGCTCAGGAGAAGGGGCCAACAGCGGATGAGATGATTGGATGGCATCACCGACTCAATGGACATAAGTTTGAGCAGGCTCCCCGAGATAGTGAAGGACACGGAAGCCTAGCGAGCTGCAGTTCATAGCGATTCAACCACAACAGCTCATAGCCCTCGGTCCCCAAGGGATTGGCCTTTGAGTCAGCCCTGCCAGAGAAATGGGAGGACGGCTCCCCGTTAACTGCAGAGAGGTGTCAGAGCGCTGTCCTCCCACAAGGACCGGGCTTCGGTACTCGTTTACCCGCTCTCGGTCTTTGGGCGACGCGAACCTTGGGAGGGAAGTCGGTTCTGCCAACTCTGCCACGCCTCCTGACCCGAAAAACTGCGACGGACGCAGACACCTTCCCGATCACGTTCTATGGAACTCGGCGCTCTCCCTACCGTCTTTGGAAGGCCCTGACTCCCAAATTCTCCAAGCCCCCACAATAGCCTCCTCTCCTCTATTCTCCCCTTGGGGACCCCCCAACCCCTAGCGAACCGGGGACTTGGACTGGCCGCAAAAAGCCAGAGCTTTCCCTACCCAGATCCTCCCCGGACTCGGACTCGGTACCCACCTCCCGCCTCCGCGCCCCGCCTGGGAGGCGTACACGTGGTAGATCCCGTCAGCCCCGGAAGCCTCGCGTTATTCAAACACCTCGCGCGGTTTTGCCAGCTCTCAGGAAAGGGGCGGGGAGAACGGAGGCCGGGAAGGCGATTCGTGGATCCCTCAGGCCCAGCCGCGGCGCGGGGGCGGACGCGCGTGCGCACTCGGCACCCTTTTCCGACGCCTCGCGCCGGCAGGGCTTCAGCGTTCCGGGGGCCGTGCGGCGCGCCCCTCTTCCCTGCTGGGGTCCCGGTGGTCGCAGGCAGCGCCACTTCCTCTGGCCAGTCGGCGCAACGCTCGAGTGGCCTGGCAGGGGAGCGGGCCGCGTGCGCGTGGGGAACACGGGGACCGGAGAGAGTAGGCTCTGGAGAGCTGGGGAAAGGGGCGGTGGAGGGACCCGAGGTGGGGAGCGTTGTGATGAAGGTCCGGGAACTGAGGGTGGGGGAGCTGCGGGAGCTGGAGGTGAGCGGGAGGAGACTGAGAGTGGAAGGGAAGAGGGGCGTCGAGTGCGCCCCCTCCCGGGGGCACCCTTTGGGCTGGAAACCCAAAGGATTTGGAAGGAAGCGTAGGATGCTCCTCACCCTTGACTGATCTCGTCCCTTTCCCGTGCCAGGGCGCACAGCATGGCCGAAAACCGAGAGCCCCGCGGGACTGTCGAGGCTGAGCTGGACCCGGTAGAGTACACCCTGCGGAAGCGGCTTCCCCACCGCCTGCCCCGGAGGCCCAATGACATCTATGTCAACATGAAGACTGACTTTAAGGCGCAGCTGGCCCGCTGCCAGAAGCTGTTGGACGGAGGGGCGCGGGGTCAGAACGCATGCAGTGAGATCTACATCCACGGCTTGGGCCTGGCCATCAACCGGGCCATCAACATTGCCCTACAACTGCAGGCGGGCAGCTTCGGGTCCTTGCAAGTGGCTGCCAATACCTCCACCGTGGAGCTTGTCGATGAGCTGGAACCGGAGACTGATTCCCGAGAGCCGCTGACCCGGATCCGCAACAACTCTGCCATCCACATCCGTGTCTTCAGGGTCACGCCCAAGTAACTGAGATGAAGCTGTCCCACCTTATCCACCCATCCCCATACAGCTGGGGCTCAGATGTGGCCCTTCTTGTCCTGAGTACTGTCATGGATCTTCAACCAGACCCATGTAGGAAAAAGCCCATCCCCTGGCAGCCCAGAGGACTCTGAATTGAGAGGGCAAATACTGTCTTTTGTTGGGCCCAAGCAGTGGGTCTTCCTGGCTCTTTGTGGTCTGTAGCCATTGTCCTGTACAATAAAAAGTTTCAAGTTATGTTGGTGCCTGGCCACCCACCCTGCTGCACTGCCTCTCCCCTGTGTAAATTCTGGAGAGGAGAGTAGGAAGAAACTTGACAAAGATTTAGATACAGGAGGGGAACCCTAGTGTTTCCTGCTTTCATAGAAAGAGCATAAATTGTCCTACAGACACTGCAACATAAGACAAATGTTAGTGCAGTGCAGAAGCCTGACAATCCCAGTGTTTGTTTTAAAATATTTCATCCTTGCAGAAGGCGGCAGAGAGAATAAAGTAGATACTCCTGCCTGCTGGCGAGCAGTTGGGGTCTAGTGTGTGAGGAAAGTATCAGCTTCTCTGTTGATAGTTCCTGGGCACAGGAAGGATGAGGGCTTAAGGAGAGAGAAAGACAAAGATGGGGCCTCCTTTGTGTTAGGCTGTGGGAGGGATTGACACTGCTTCATTTGATTCCTGGTCCTGGGGGATCCAAAGTGTTCTAAACAGCCGTGGTTCAGAGCCCTTCACACCCTGTGGCTGGGCTGTTCTAAGTGGGATGACTTACTGGGCACACAGGTCATAAGCACTTATTTGCTTGGATATTTGTAGGAGGATCTGATTTTTCCTATTTATAAAATGAGTCCTCTAAAGCAGTGTTTATCAGAGCAGTTGATGACCCATATGTGGGTCTTGATTTACTAGGGCAAAACCTTTTTAAAAATAAAAAGTAACTTCCATGGTAGTATTTTGTTGGCACTTTTATAGATATGTATATAGACACGTGTGCTAGTTATGACGTCGATTTTACTGTTGGGGGAGGTCACAAGAGCCTGAAAGACTTTGATTTAAAGGTTAGTAACTGAACTTGGTTCTAGTTTGCTTGAAGGCAGTTTGGTTTGGGGTTCTGAAAATCAGCCTTGTCATTTAGCAAAACCTCTCCCTCTGGCTTGAGGGTTCCTGGTGAGGAAGGATTCATGCGGTGGAAGTGACTGCCAGTCGCGCAGGAAAGCAAACTCTTCACAGAAGGACTGGTGCTTCATTCTAATGACTAAACACAGGCCGAGTACCTACCGTAAGCCACAAGGCCTGGGCTGAGCCCTGGGGATCCAAAGGTGGGTATAAAATGGCCCCTACCTTCAAGGAGTTCACCATTTAGTTGGGAAGGTGGATATACCAGTTTTTGTGCAGTGAATAAGATGTGTGATGTAAGAGGTAAGAATAGCCACAATAGAGAAGCACAGAGAAGGAGATGGCTAACTTCCTGGTGAGGTCTGAGATGGTTTCACCTTTGACCTGGGTTTTGAAGTATGAAGAGGAGTTTGCGAGGCAGAAGAGGGGAGAGGCTGCATCAGGCAAAGGCATCAGTGTGTACAAAGGGCATTCACTAACAGGCAGGGTGTGTTGTAGGACTGGAGGGTCACTCGGCAGCTACAAAGGAAGCATTGGGGAGATTTGAGGGAGACGATTCTATTAGATCCCCCCAATTCCCCCCTCCCAATTTCCCTATCAGCCTTGACTGCAAGGCTCCCTTGCCCAGGAGGCCCCAGTAACAGGGGAGCCAGCAGGGAGCTGGAGGGAGCTGTGTGTGTCCTTGCACGTATGTGCTCTGGTCTCTGCTCCTGGCCCAGGCCCAGCAGAGGTGGTAGCAGCAGCCCTTTTGCGTTTGGTTTGTTTTGGCTGCGACATCTTCCAGCTTATTTGTTTGTTGTTTCTGCTCCCTAATCTCTCACTGCTTGCCAGTGGGGCTTCCCTCAGTGGCAGAAACAGCCCCTAGACATTACCACCGAAAGAAGAGGGGCTGTGGGGGCAGGTAGGGGGTGTGGGGGAAGTGCCTGCGGATGGGGCAGGGAGCTCTGCAAGGAGGCCACCAGCCGCCTCTGCTCCCCTGCCTCTCTGGGTTCTCTGCAGTGTCTTCCATTACAGCTTGGGAAGCGGGAAGGTGATGGGGGCAGAAAGGGTGTCCAGATGCAGTTCCCCTCCCTTCTTTTTGCTCAACAGCTATGGAGCCCACAATGAGTGCAAAATGACCTCTTACTTCAAAAACAGGTCCCCCGAGGTCAGATTTGAAATGCTTGTCTTGGAGGTGGGAGCAGACCTTCGCTCCTCATCTCTAGTATTATTGCGAATTCACTGCTTGTGAGGAATCTGTGTTAGGCACCAGGTCTGCCCAGAGAGGTACGAACCCCTGGGCCTCTAAACACTAATAGGAAAAAGGACCAACAGATTTAGAAAGACAGTTAATTTACATAGTGCTTGGAGCCTGGCATTAGCAAGGGCTCCAAAGAGAGTGGAAACTTGGTAGTGTGAGCCATTTTGTTAAGGAATGGTTTGGTCCTCTTCATGAGGATGGGGAAAGGGGAAGGAAGGTGGTTTGTGTGTGTTTGATCCACAAGGCTGGGTTCTTAGTCCTGCTGGCTTTTACTTTTGTGGCACTGGCAGCGGGAAAGAAGACGGGCCCTCAAGACCCAGGAACTGGTCTGGATGGGTGGATGATCCTTCTAGGAAGTTCCTTGCACTCTTCCAGGTGAGTTCCTGGTGCTTGGTCAGGAGCTGGGAGAACAAACCCTGGAGCCTATGGGGAAGATGGACTAGAGGCGTGTGTAAATGTAGTTCTGAAGGGAAGAGATGACCCACTGCAGATTTGGGAATGAGGCAAAGGTTATCCCACCAAGAGAGAAGTCTATGAAAATGACCACTTAAGACTCCATTTTCCTAAATGACATTTATGGGTGCTTTTGAATTGTTTTATTTTTGTTTGGACAGGAAAGCTGCTACAGCCAATTTAGCAGCTCTGTTTTCTGGTAAAGGATGGGAAGGACACGGGTAAAGGACGTCCTTCTGGTAAAGGGCGTGTGAAGGAGCTTGGGAATGTTCAGGCATACCTGAGAACAGGAGATCCTAGGATGCGGCTGACACCTCACAGAAACCTTAGCTGGGGAGGTGCATCTGGAGGTGGAGGTCTTGGTGCTTTGCATGCCCTCCTGCAAGGACTCAAGCACTGGGGGAGAGTCGAGACTAGTAACCAAGGAAGGTGGCCTGGTGATGCTTCGGGGCCTGTCCAGGGTGGGCCTGAAGGCCTCATTCAGTCCAAGGTCCTTGGGACTTCTCCTGGCCTCCCTTGGGAGGAGACCCATGTTAAGGGAACAAGAAATCCCTGGTCGGCTCCAGGCTTTGAATAAACTGAGTGTGAGCGTTGCCTTGATATCTACATCTTGACCCACCCCCAACTCCAATCAGTTGTGTTCCGGCGGCAACTTTCTCCAAAAAGCAGTGAATGTGTCCACCCAGAAGACTCCCATCCTCCATCCACACCCTCTGACCCCGTGACATTTGCCAGCGGGTGGCTTAGCGAGGCAGCTACAACACCAGGGATAAGGTGTCACGAACCCATGCCTGCCTCCCCAGAAGGAGCGGTGGCGGATGCTGGAGGAAGGCTGAAGAGTATGTTGGCGATCTGGTCTCTGGTCCTGCAAAGCGAGGACAAACAGCAGGGATAGTAAAGCCAAGGGTGCAGTGATAATAGGTAGCATGTATTGATTACCTCATGCCGGGCGTTACACAATCACACGACGGCCCTGGCAAGCGGTTACTATCGTTTCTTCTGCCATCCCCAGGCTCAGACATAAGGTCACCTGTTCAGGTTGGGTGCTGGTAAGTGGCAGAGCTCACCAGGTCACCAAATCTGGGCTCCCTTGTTTACCAGACAAGCCTCGTTAGGCTTCTGAAGCAGCAGAGCTGCTTGCTGAGAACAGAACCCAGACATCTGGTCCTAGGGGCTACCTTGTGGCCAAGGAAGCAGAGATTGCCTCCTTTCTCCAAGCTGACCTCCGCACAAGACTTCAGCAGGAATCCCTACTCTGAGTCCTCACTCCCTTCCCAGTTCCCCAAGCGCCAAGAAGCCCTCCCCATCACACCCTCCGAGGTCTGAGCCACCCCACTTCCCAGCACAGAAGGTCTGGGCCCCTGGCGGAGCTCCCAAGCCTGGCTGAGAAGATACTGATTGGAAAGGAGGAGGGCGGAGAGGTCCAGAGGCCCCCCTTCTCCGCCCCAACACGACTCCAGGCAGCTGGGACTTCGTGCTTCCTGGGGGTCTGTGCTAGCTCAGGGGGGCTGTAAATTTGCTTCTTGGAGTTTCAATCTGAACCGGCTGCTGGGACAACTCCAGCTTGTCTCCACCCCCGCCATCCTGTGGTCACGACTGTCCCTTTTCAGGCCTCGCCTCGGGGGCTCCCTGCTCAGGAAGTAGACGAAGGCCTCTCAAGCCCCAGCGAACCCAGAGCTAGGTTGTCCAGGCACGGTTCCAGCAAGCATGCAGAAGACGAGGGGCTCACTTCTTCCCTCTAGGCCTCCCATCCTCTGGTTGAGGTATCTGGAGTGGACGGACCACACTATGCAAGCCACACTTGAGCGAGGACCATAAACAGGCAGCAGGCCAGGTGCCCGCTGGCACCAAGATGAACAAGACCTGCCTATACTTTGTCCTTTGCTCTCTCCTCCGATTAACAGAACACCTGTGCTGCATGACTCCAGAGAATACCATTCTCATCAGAGTCCAAATGAATGGCGGCCCCTGGAGCTGTGCAGTGCTCAGCCTTGACAGCTGTACATGGTGGCCCCAAGAGGGGAGGCTTGAGGCATAAAGTAGAAGTGTTAGTCGCTCAGTCATGTCTGACTCTTTGCGACCCCATGGACTGTAGCCCACCAGGCTCTTCTCTCCACGGAATTCTTCAGGCAGGAATACGGGAGTGGGTTGCCATTCCCTTCTCCAGGCAATCTTCCTAACCCAGAGGTTGAACTCAGGTCTCCCTCACTGTAGGCAGATTCTTTACCATCTGAACCACCAGGGAAGCTCTGAGACATAAAAGACGTACATAAAGAACGGCAGCCCGGAGCAGGGAGACAGCTTTCTGCTGGGGCATCTGGGAAGGCTTCGTAGAGGAGGTAACGCTTGAAGAAAGGGAGCGATAGTGTGGGAGGACGAGGGTGATCAGGTGGAAGGCAGAGAGTGAGTGAAGGGCAGGAAGCAGCAAATCATATCACTGAGCTCCTGTAATGTGGGTATGGGGGTGAGCGAAGTGGGCGAACAGGCTGGAAAAGTTGGGTGGGTGGCGGAGCACAGAGGGCCCTAGTTCCGAGGAACCGGGAGCCACTGCAGGCTCGTGCTCAGGTAACACCCTGAATAAGGCTGTTTGCTCAGTGGGAAAGTTACTCTAGTGGCTGCCAGGATGCCTCCAGCCTGTCTCCACCGCCCCCATCCAGTTGGGGGGTATCTGAAGGGGACAGCGTGGTGACCTTCTGCAGTCACCCTGGCACTGGGCCAGCACCATGCCAGAGAAATACAAACAGGCAGATGGAGGGGGCCCTGGCAGGGGGCACTAGGCATCGGAGGGGGAGTCCCAGGTAGCTTCCTGCTCCTCAGGGTGCCCTGCTTGTCCAGGCTGGAATGATGGGCTCTGCTGGATGGTATCCATCAGCAGCTGGGTTGAAGTTGGCCCCCCAATCAGCCTCTGCCCTCTCAGTGGGAATACTACGGCTTAGGGATTGGATGGAGGTTCCATCTCTCCCCTTGTCTCCTCTGCCTTCTCTCCCGGGCTGCAATCCCAGCTCTTTCCAAACGCTCCAGCGGATGAGCCAATGTCACCCTTGTCCAGCAGGCCCCAGCACCTAGGGGCTATTGCCCAGGGCCCATCTACCTTTCTCGAAGGCAGGGGCCTGGGGAACCTCTGCCAAGCTGGCGTGAGGGGAGAGGCAGGTCCCACAGCCCGAAAGGCTCCTCCTCTCCTCCCTCTCCTCCGGCTGTGTCTACTCCCCGCCATCCCCCCCGGCCCCCTCTCCATGGTCGGGTCAGGTCAGTGACGCAGGAGTCTGGGGACCCGGAGAGCAGAGGCTGAGGCGTGTGGGAAGTCAGGACAGGACGCATGTGCGGACGTGTGTGGACGTGAGTGTGCGTGTGTTTGTCCCACAGCTGGGATCTTGTCCCAGGGCTGGGCTCTGAGGGCCGTGTGGGGCTGGGAGGCCGCCTGGGTGCTGACAGGGAAACCAGGATCAGGGGCACAGTGGGGTGTGCAGACTGGCAGCCAGCACACCAGGTTTTGGGGGAGGCCCCGAGAGCAGGCCGTGGGTGAGCAGAGGACAGGGGAGCACATCGGGGCCTCATTGTTACCTGAAAGCCTCTGCCTTCTTGCCCCTCCCATTCATCTGTCTGAACCCTCTTTGATCACCCCTTATCTCCCTCGCTTTGTCACCTTCTTCTCAGTAGGCATTCTGCCTGCTTCATCCAAAATTGCCACCTCCTCCAAGATTCCTGGGCCTTCAAAGCTTTTTGCCACTGGAGAGCCTCTGTCTTTTATTCATTTTTGTGTTTGTCATCCACCTCTCCACTAGAATGTCAGCTCCGCCAGGGCAGGCAGTCTTGGCCGTTTCATTCACTGCTCTATCCCCAGGTTCCTGGCCAACAGTAAGTTGTTGTTTTTTTTTTTCCTGGCTGCCCTGGGTCTTCATTGCTGCCCCGGCTTTTCCTAGTTGCAGCGAGCCAGGGCTACTCTTTGTTGTGGTGTGTGGGCTTCTCGCTGCAGTGGCTTCCCTTGTGGAGCACAGGCTCTAGGTCGTGAGGGCTTCAGTAGTAGTTGTAGCACGTGGGCTCGGTAGTTGCGGTGCACGGGCTTAGTGGCTCCATGCTTCCCGGACCAGGGATCGGACCTGTGTCTCCAGCACTGGCAGGTGGATTCCTATCTACTACGCCACCAGGGACGTCCAAGTAGGTACTCTTATATGTATATTTCTTGAACGAATGAATATTTCCCATTCGTTCCAAAGTCCCAGTTCTTCAGAGTGGCATTCAAGGCCCTTCACAACCTGACCTCTCCCTAAACAGCACCCTAGCCTGATATCCACCTCTCCCTCCCACACCCCACCCTTCACCCCAAAACACTTGACCCATCAACACAGGGCTAGATCAGCCTCCCCCATCCACCTCACATCTTTTCCCAATGAAATCCTGCCTGCCCTTCAAGGCTGAGCTTGTTTTCACCTCCTGCATCAAATCCTCCTTGATTCCCCAGCTAGAGGTGACCTCCCCCTCTTCCAAACTCTCATAGCTCAGCTCTGCACACCCCAGTCCTCACACATGGCTCCACGTACCCATCCTATATCTACTGTAAGCTGCAAACTCCAGGAGGCAGGAGTTAAGTCTCAACGCATGTTTCTGTTCTGAAAAGTTTGTAGTCAACTTGTCTTGCACAAAGCGAAGTGAAGTCACTCAGTCGTGTCCAACTCTTTGCGACCCCATGGACTGTAGCCCACCAGGCTCCTCCGTCCATGGGATTCTCCAGGCAAGAATACTTGAGTTGGTTGCCATTTCCTTCTCCAGGGGATCTTCCTGACCCAGGGATCAAACCCAGGTCTCCTGCACTGCAGGCAGACGCTTTGACCTCTGAGCCACCAGGGAAGCCAAGTCTTGCACAAAGAAGGGACTAAATGTATGAATAAAATAGATCTAATATTATGGGACTGGGGAGGGAGTGAATGAACATATAAGTAACCACCAGTATTCATCAGGGTTTCCCATTTGTGAAAGCAACATGAACAGGGATGGTGCTTTCAGGAGGCCCATTTGACAGGTTAGAGCACTGAGGCCTAGACACTCAGGCCACTTTCCAAGGTTTGAGAGGCAAGCTAGCCTTGGACTCCTGCTCCCTAGAGTTTGCCCCCTGCCCCAGGGCTTCCTAGAAACCACAGAGGCTTAGCTGCAGACCCCAGGTGCCACCCCTCTGGGGGTTTGTTGTATTTCAGATTCTTAAGAATTTTGCCAGGCACACTGACCTAAAAGTTCAATTTCTGGGTTTTCAGGGTCCTCAAAAGTGAGGAGTGGGAGGAGAAGACCCCACCAAATGTCTTGCTCTGTGCGCCACCCATATTAAATTCCTCAACTCGAACAACACCGGTTTCTAGAAGAATTGGGACCGTAAGAAGCCACTGACTTGCTCAGCCAGCACCTTCCTGACTGCCTTGCAAGAACACAGACAGGCCCATCTCTGGAAGGGGGCCGGGTGGGGGGGGATGTCGGGGTCTCCAGGCACTCCCAGCAGAATGGCACTGCTCTCCCAGGGCAGCCTTGTGCCGGTCTCGCGGCGCGCACCCAGCCGCACCTCCCGGAACCCGGGGGTCGGACTGCAGACAGCCCCGCGCCCCGCACCCGCGCCTGCATCTGCTCCGCCCCGGCGAGCCCCCGACCCAGGCGTCCTGCCCCGGCTGTGACCCCTCCGGTCCCCACCTCCCGCGACCCCTCACGCACACAGCCTCCCCCCAACCCCCCATCCGCACGCACACAGCTGATAACAGCCCCGACCCCCGGCCGCCGCCGCAGTCCCCGGGCCAACAGTCCCCGGGCCAACCCCGCCGGTCGCCTTGCCGCGCCGTCCTCCGGACCCTGGCCCCGGGCTCTGCGCGCTCTGCCCCGACCCCCTCGGCGCCCAGGGACCGCGGCCCCCTCGTTCGGCCGGCGGGGCGGCCCTGCCCCGTCGAGCTTCCCGGGATGCGGGGCCGCGGCGCAGGCACCCGCCGAGCCCCAGGTCGCTAAGGGGCCAGGCGAGGCACGGAGATGGGGGCGCGCGGTGAGTACTCTCGGCCGGGGCAGCGCTGTTTGAGGAGGAATTTACCGCTGGGGCTCTTGGCCCTGAGGTGGCCCGGTTCAAGGACTTGAGACTTGCCAAGGACCCCGGAAGGGCAAGTGGGGTGGGGCAGCCTTCACCTGCAGGTCTGTCGGGCTCGAGGAGTCCCCCGGGGAGAGTCGGAACCTGAGCCGGAGACGGGGCGGAGGGCTGGGGGTTCAGGGAGAAGAGGCGCGGCTCTGTGGGTGCCGAGGAAGACTCAGACACCTGGGTCTGGGAGCTACAGTCCGGATCTGCGAGAAGGGACGCCGCTGTCACACCGGGATTGAAGTTTGGCCGGGAGAAGTGGATGCCGGTAGCTGGGGGGTGGGGTGCGCACGCAGCCGCGGGATTGAATGAACGCGGAGGCAGAGCCTGAGCGCTCCCAAGGTCCGGCTGGGGAGGGCTCACTGGGGGCTGCGCAGCGGGATGGGTGAACCTGCCGGTCCAAAGCAGCCCTTCTCCTTCGAGAATGCACCTCATCCGCAGCCCGTCTCTCTTTCCTAGACTGTACTCCGCTGCTGCTGCTGCTGCTGTCTTTTCTGCTGTTTCCTCTGGGCCTTCCAGTCCTGGGCGCCCCCCAACGCCTCATCTGTGACAGCCGAGTCCTGGAGAGGTACATCCTGGAGGCCAGGGAGGCCGAAAATGCCACGGTGAGGTCCTCTCCCCAAGACCTTCCACAGAACTCACACGTGGGGCACCAGGGTCAACCCCCCTCTCAAGATCCAGGAACCTGGTGCTTGGTTCAGGGGTGGAAGCAAGGAGCCAAGGTCCCCAGTAAAAGTCTTAGGAGTGGTAGTCCCCAGTGCCTAAGTGGAAGCTAGGTGAGGGGCTAAGCCGGACGGAGGCCCTGGGGCCCCTGACTCCAGGCTTGTGCATTTCAGATGGGCTGTGCAGAAGGCTGCAGCTTCAATGAGAATATCACTGTCCCAGACACCAAGGTTAACTTCTATGCCTGGAAGAGGATGGAGGTGAGTTCATGGGTTCCTTCCTCTTGGGAAGTCTCATTTTGGGAACCTCATAGGATGGTCAGGAGAATGCTAGAGAGAGAAGAAATGGAACAGCAAAGATGAGGGTGAATGCTCAGAGGGAGGAGAGTGAGGCTGGCTTGGGCTAGCTAACTCCAGGTCTCTGATCCTTTTAGGTCCAGCAGCAGGCTCTGGAAGTCTGGCAGGGCCTGGCCCTGCTCTCAGAAGCTATCTTGCGGGGCCAGGCCCTATTGGCCAACGCATCCCAGCCATGCGAGGCCCTGAGGCTGCACGTGGACAAAGCTGTCAGCGGCCTCCGAAGTCTCACCTCCCTGCTTCGGGCGCTGGGAGCCCAGGTGTGTCTGGCCCCTTCCTTGCCCCTGGGGTTGCTGTTTCTGTAAAGTGAGAGAAGGGCCCTGCCAAGGAAACCCCCTAGCCATTCTACCTGGAAACCCATCTCCTGCCGGGGGCCCTGGTGCTGCACTAACCTTCAGTCCTCTCTTTGCAGAAAGAAGCCATCCCCCTTCCAGATGCAACCCCCTCCGCAGCCCCACTCCGAATATTCACTGTTGATGCTTTGTCCAAGCTCTTCCGAATCTACTCCAATTTCCTGAGGGGAAAGCTGACGCTGTACACAGGGGAGGCCTGCAGGAGAGGGGACAGGTGACCCGGTGCTATCACCCCGGGCACGTCCATCACCTCGCTCACCATCACTGCCTGCGCCATGCCTTCCACGCCGCCACTCCCAACCCCTGTCGACGGGCCACCAGCTCAGTGCCAGCCTGTCCCACGGACACTCCAGGGCCAGCAGTGACATCTCAGGGGCTAGAGGAACTGTCCAGAGCTCAACTCAGATCTAAGGATGTCACAGGGCCAGTCTGAGGCCCCAAAGCTGGAGGAATTCAGAATTCAACGTAAACTTGGGGGCAGCACCATGCTGCAGAGACACTGAGACTCATCTTGGCATGCTGCCGAGCCGCAGTGCTGGGACCAGCTGGAGGATGGATACCTCCTTCTACACGTACCAAGCAGGGACAGGATGGGCTCGAGAATTTAGGGGGAAGATATGAATTCTCTGGGTCTCGTGGGGACTCCGTGACAGCAGAGTCCACTGGACAAGGAGGGTGGTGGGAGCCGTGAAGATGGAACGGGGGCTGGCCCCTGGTTATCACTTGTGTCCACTTGGGTCCAAGTCTTGTATATTTTTCAACCTCACTGGCAAGAACTGAAACCACAACCTGGCTCTTGGTTTTTCCTATTTTCCCGGGAGCCCCATACTTCCCCGGGTCCGTCCCCATCCTGGCAGTAGGTGGCAGGTCCGGGAAGCCAGAGGTGGAGGGGGTGGGGCGCTACGTGCTGCCTCGCATGGCCTGTCTGACCTCTTGACCCCACTGGCCTGAGGCCACAAGCTCTGCCCACGCTGGTCAATAAGGTGGCTCCATTCAAGGCTAGTCCTTAGTAGGTAGCTGCCAACTGGCCCAGGATAAGTCTTTTTTTTTTTGGCTGCACAGCACAGCTTGTGGGCTCTTCGTTCCCTAACCAGGGATTGAACCTGGACCTTGGCAGTAACAGCGTGGAGTCCTAACCACTGCACCACCAGGGAATTCCCAAGGGCAAGCCTTTAGTGAGTTTCGGGGCCAGTAAGGACACAGGTGCCAAGAGGAGGGGCCCTTTTGAGGGTTGCTGGCAGCTGCCAACACTGTCCACTGGAACTTTATTCTTTTCTGCCTCTTCTCTGTGGCCCCTTCTTCTAATGCTATCATCCCAGCACCAGGCTTTCCCAGCGTACAAGCTCCCTCTAAGTCCAGCAGAACTTTTCTGGATGGTTACCATTAATGCTCCAACCTGAAGCTTGCAGAAGGGGCAGTAGATGGGGGTACAGCGGGAACCAGTTTCCCGGACGACAATCTCATTGGTCAGTCACTGCCCAGAGCTGCTGCAGGTAGTTCACTTATCCGACCTCATTGCATTCCTCACACGGCCCTGGGAGAATGTCACTGCAGTCATTCCCATGGTGCAGACCAAGAAGTAAGACAACTTGCACCTTATTCCTGTCACATAAGCCCTCTCAGCTCCTCTGGGATGGGGACACGGAACACACTCATTCAACCTCCACGCTTGATCCCCACTTCATTCTTCTTCTTTTTTTGTCCACATGGCATATGGGACTTTAGTTCCCTGAGCAAGGATAGAACCCATGCCCCCTGCACTGGAAGCAAGGAGTCCTAACCTAACCACCGGACCGCCAGGGAATTTCTACTTCTGATTTTACCCTTTCCCCCGACAGTCAACTTCAAATTCCTTCCCAGAAATAGTGTTTCAGCCGCAAACGGCAGAGAAAGACGTGTGCAGATGGCAAAAGTTGTCATGAAACTGGATGGGGAGTGATCGTGACCATTATCATACATGGGGTAGGGGGATTGCTCTTTCTGCTTATACGGCAAAACAAAGAAGTTAGCCTGCACCCCTGCAAATATGCTCAAGGGAGGGAATGTTTTGCAATCTGCAGCAGGAAAAAATATGAGCAGGTTGAGGGGTTGGAGGGTATTTGCCAAGTATCTGCGGGTGTGGGGTGGGGTGGGGGCCAAGCACCTGTGGGAGGAGTCAGCCCGAGTATTTTCACTCTGCCCAAAGCGGCTCCTGGGCTACAGTGCCCTCTTCAGGCCCTCTTGGGAAATGCTAGGGTAACCTACAAACTATAGGACCCTGAGGACTCCGACGACGCACATTGTGTGTGTGGAGGGGGGGGTTGGGGTGGGGCGACTCATGGTTTCCACACATGCCATCTGGTTCTTACTCCACCTCTGTGAATCAGGAAGAATGGAATCGCTCTTTCTTGCTGGCAAAAATGAAGAGACTTATCCTGAAGTCCAGGAAATCCAGTTAGTAAGTCACGGCGGGAAACTGAACCTGAGATTTAGGACTCATAACCCCAAAGTCTTGTCCCTCTCCTGGCCTGAGTGCTGCCTAAACATCTGGATCTTTCTTCCTCCTGATCTTATTCCTCCACTTAGCTTCAGACTACTTATTGCTTTCAATTAAAAAAAAAAGAAGAAGAAGGAACTTCCCTAATGGTCCAGTGGTTAAGACTCTGTGCTCCCAATTTAGGGGGCACGGGTTCCATCCCTGGTCAGGAAATTAAGATCCCACATGCTGCATGGCATGGCCAAAAAATAAAATTTAAAAATTAAAAAAAAAAAGACTAACTAACAGAACCTGAAGTATATGACCTGAGTCAGGTGTGATGGGCGAGTAGGTTAAGAACATAATTTAAAAACATAATTTGTTTCACATTTATGGAGTTCTTACTGTGCGCCAGCCTTTGGACTAAGTACATGGAAAGCAGAAGTTCGGTCTGTGCTACTCATAGCCTGGTGTCCTCCTAGAGTGGACAAAAAGTCCCCTTGGGGCAAAAAGACCCGCTTTCTTCTGCACTGTTATAATGATGATGATTTGATGATTAACAACACATTAATCTCTGACACCTACAAGATCCCCTGTGATTCTCACCATCATTCCATGGAAGAGAACAGCAGGCATCATCCCCATTCATCAGAAGGGGAAACTAAAACCAAGTTCCTCCGGATGAGTGGTTGGGCAACTCTTCCAACTTCTGGGGTGGGACAGGCGCCAGCTCAGCCTGGTTCTGAGTCAGCGGGTTACATAACTGTTTCATGGAGATGCGTCCTGTTTGTAGAGGGCTTTGCCACTTCCAAAGTGCTGTCCCTGGCAGTCTCGCTTTCGCTCTCCTAACCTGATGAGGAAGGCAGAGACTGGAGGACACGGAGATCGGAGAGATCATGGATGGGTCTGGCTTGGGTCATAAGATACTGAAAGGAAGTGTCAGGACCAGGAGCCAGGCTCTCGGACTCTGGGTCCCTCTTCTGCTAGAAGCAAACCTCATGGGGAGAAGAGAAGAGGGAATGGACAGAGGGAAGAAAATAGCTTCAGTCAGTGAGGCGTGAATCCCAGGCACTTCTTGTTACCACTCTTTCCCAATCCATCCCCTGCCCCTGGTGCCCACTTCCTCCCAGGAAAAGTCGAAGGTGCCTACCACCCTTCCCACCATCCAAGCCTCCCAGCTCTGGGGCCCATGCCTGCAGCCCCAGCTCCCACTCTTGACTGCAGCCTCTTGGCCTGCACATCAGGCTGACCGAATGCATCTGCCTGACCCCGGCCTCCAGGCCACCTGGGTTTCTCCTGGGACTACTCAGTCCACTGACGTCCCGCAGTAGGTGACTGCTGCTGGAGCTGAGTTAGCAAAACGGGGCCTCTTAGACACTAGAATCTAGGCTGAAGGTTAACTATGTTATTCCCAGCTGGTCAAGGCTCATTCCTCCAAAATTCCATCATAAAACCTCGACCCTGTGAAAGATTATTGGCAACAGAAAAACAGCCTAATGGTTTCCCTGCCTGTGTGAATCACGTCCAAATGTCTATAAATCAAAAATTATGCCAACCACACACAATTTCTGTTTTTTTCATAATGATGTTTTTGTTTTTTGGCTGTGCCTCATGGCATGTGGGATCTTAGTTTCCCAACCAGGGATCAAACCTGTGCCCCTCGAATTAGGAGCGTGGAGCCTTAACCACTGGACCGCCAGGAAAGTGCCATGATTTTTTTAAAATAATCATTTTCTTTTTCTGGTTTCTTGCACACCTCAGCTATGCTGGTCTTTCTATCTTACAGATGAGGAAACTGAGGACCAGAGTGGGTGAACAAAGGGTCCAAAGCCACACAGGGAAGCCAGGGGGGGCTGCATTCCCTGGAGTTATTCCCTGGTTTGTCCGCATCCCAAGGTCACCCACACCTATTCCTACCACAGCCAGGCTTGTCAGGTGATAACGGCCCTGGGGCCTTGCCCGTTCTGACTCCCCCAAAAGCAGAGCTCCTCGCACACCACCATCCCTTCCTGTCCTGCCTGAGCACCAACCCCCAACCCCAGACAGGTTGGACGCTGTGACCGTCCAGCCCTGTGGCGCCAAAGAGAGGTCAGCAGGAGCGGCCCTCAGAGGACTTATTGACTAACCTGGAGGGGCTGGGGGTCAATGGGCTTCTGCTGCTTGTCCCTGGGTTAACCCTTTCCTGGCTCTGTCCCTCTTATTGATCGTTTTCCTAACCTGCTCTGGTTTTTTGTTTTGTTTCGTCTTGGCTGCACCGCCAGACATGAGGAACTTCCCCAACCAAGGACTGGACCAGTGCCCCCTGCAGTGGAAGCTCAGAGTCTTAATCACTGGACCATCAGGGAAGTCCTCTCCTAAGCTGCTCTGGAGGAAGGGGAGATCGGTGTTTGGGCTGGGCATTCTGTGTACCCCCAGCTTTGGAGCAAAAGGACAGAGGATCTCTTTTCTGGGGTTGGGCCCTGAGTGTGCTCATTTAGGCAGAAGGAGTCCCTGGAATTCTGAAGGGAGTTGGGACTTCCCTCTCCAACACCTGGAGCAGGGCAGTACCAGCCCCTCCCTGACAGCTTAGGAGGATGGCCAGCCCAGACAACCCTGTCATGTGTTAGGGCCCAAGGCCAGGCACCCTGGACACAGATTTGATAGTACGGAGTGGCGGAAGGAATGAAACTGAAGTTTACTAGGAGCACCGCGGGTGCGATACAGGAACTTGGGCTCGTGAGAGTTGAGCTCTGGACAGCCCTCCAGCCAGGATACAGCCATGAGAGTCAATGGGGTTTTTAAAAAGTGGCAAAGCCACCCTCTTATCTGCATTCTCGTGTAGACTTCCTGTTGATGAAACTGATGAAGGTAGATCTGCTCTGACTGGGGTGTGACTCCACCCCCTGTTGGATACACTTCTAGGAACCATGGGACTTGGCAGGACACTGAGTAGGTACAATGCTGGACAACTGACATCATTTCTCTCGAGTATCAGTTTTCACATGAGGAAAATGAGGACAATAATTTTGCAATGAACAGAACATGAGATTCTACAGACAGCCAACAAGCGCATGAAAAGATGCTCAGCATCGTTAATCATTAGAGAAATGCAAATCAAAACAACAACACTTCACTCCGGTCAGAATGGCCATCATTAAAAAAAAAAATGCACAAATAGCAACTGCTGGAGAAGGCATGGAGAAAAGGGAATCCTCATACACTATTGGTGGGAATGTAAACTGGGGCAGCCACTATGGAAACCAGTGCGGAGTTTCCTCAAAAAACTGAAAGTAGAGTTGCCATATAATCCAGCAATCAGACTCCTGAGCATATATCTGGACAAAACCGTAACTCAAAAAGATACACCCACGCCTACGTTCATAGCAGCACTAGTCACAATAGCCAAGACACGGAAACCAGTTGAATGTCCACCAATAGATGAATGGATTAAAAAGATAAGGTACATGTATATAACGGAATACTACTCAGCCATAAAGAAAGTGAAATAATGCCATTTGCGGCAACATGGATGGACCTAGAGATTATAGTACTAAGTAAAGTCAGAGAGAGAAAGACAGATACCTTAAGCGATCATTTATACGTAGAATCTAAAGAAATGACACAGACAAACTCATCTATGAAACAGAAACAGATGAAAGAGACTCACATAGAGAACAAATCTGTGTTTGCCAACGGGGAGGAATGGAGTGGGAGTTTGGGGTTAGCAGATACAAGGTATTATCTATAGGATGGATAAACAACAAGATCCTACCATATAGCACAGGGAACTATATTCAATATCTTATGATAAACCATAATGGAAAAGATATAAAAAAGAATATATGTATAACTGAATCACTTTGCCGTGCAGCCACAAAATATTCCTTCATATAAATAATATTTCTTAATACAATCCAACCATCCATCTGGCAAACATTTGCGTGCATGCTAAGTCATTTCATTCACATCTGACTCTTCACAACCCTGTGGACTATAGCCTGCCAGGCTCCTCTGTCCAGGGGATTCTCCAGGCAAGAATACTGGACTGGGTTGCCACGTCCTCCTCCAGGGGATTTTCCTGATCTGGGGATTGAATCCACATCTCTTGCATTGTTAGGTCTCCTGCACAAGCCCAGCAAACATTTAGGTAACCTTGATTTTTCCTTCCTATTGTAAATGATGCTGCAATTGACATCTTTAAGGCATGTATATCTTTGTGAAAATACACACATATTTCTGCAGATAAACTCCTAGAAAGGTATATTGGATCCAAGATAAACACATTTGAAAGTTGAATAGTCATTGTCAAATTACCTTCTAAGACGCTTTCGCCAACATAGTCTTAGCATCAATGTGTCTACCTGCACCATGACCAACACTCAATGCTTCAATCCTTTGAACTGTTGCCAACATGAAAATTGTAGTCTTGATCAACATTTCCCTTATGACGATGGAAGCAGAACCTCTTTTCCAGTGTTTCCTGGCTCCTTGTAGGTCTTCCTGTGTGACTTGTCTTTTTCAATTCTTTGCCAAGAAGCATTTCCAGTCCTCGCTTCGCTCCATCTTTCTGTTGCCTTCGCCCCTGTTGCCAGCTGTGTAGAACTTTAGGTTTGAAATGGTTGGAATTCTGCAGACAATGTTCCACTGGATCTCAGAGTCCATGGTTACTATTGAAAATTCTGGTGCCATGCTGATTCCTGATCTTTAGTACGTGACCTGCTTTTTTCTGTCTGAAAGTGTTTGGGAATGTTCTCTTCAGCCCTGACGGTCTGAGATTTCATGAGACACCTTTCATGGGTCTCTTTGCATTTGTCGGAATGGACCCCTTTTAATCAAGAGACTCATCTGTCAGTTCTGGGGAATCTTCTTCTGTGTTTTTTCTTAAGTAATTTCTTTTCCTTTGTTATTTCCTTTCTGGACTCTCCCGGTTGAACGGCAGTCATCCTGGACCGAGTCTCTCTCTCGCTTTTCTCCCTCCCTTTCTTCCCCTCTCTCTTCTTCTCACTTTATTTCTCTGGATTTCAGCGTTGAACTCTTCTGTAAGGGTCTAGGTTTCGGTTCTCGTAGTTTTCATTTCCCAGAGCATTCTTGTCTCCTCTGTGCAGTTTCCATGGCTTCCTCAGTAGGACGCCAAGCGAGGAGGGGCAGGGGGCGATAAGGGGGCCTGGGCTCCTCACTCTGCCTTCCTCCTCTCCCCGAGAGCCGCCTCTGAGGTCCCGCATGGCTCCTCCAGTCTGGACTCTGGTGCTGCTGCTGGGGGCTGCCTGGGGCCAGGGCCACATGCCGGCCCCCGCCTGGTAAGCTGGGCTCAGGGGGGGATTGGGGGTGCCTCTAAGGAAGAAAGTGAGGGGCAAAGCTGGAAAGGACAAGCAGGCTGGTAATGAATGGTGTGGCCCCGGGGAGGAAGGAGGGCCCCCCTGATGGGTGTTCGGAGGCTCGGAACAGAAGCAGGCTGGGCCCTGCAGCCCACTGAGCCTGGACCTGGGGGGTGTGAGCCACTGAGCAGAAGCGGGACAGAGGTGAAGTGTGAGGGGACAGGGAGGAGGTGCAGAGCTCGGGAGACAGGTCTGGGGGTGGCGGGGGAGGACAGAGAGGGTGGGTTCTCAGAAAATGAACAAAACCCAGGGCAGAGCCAGTGGACAGAGACACAGCAAGTAGGAAGCAGCAACAGATGAGGGATGGCTTGGTGTCCTGGAGCTTGTTTGAGAGGATATTTTTAACATTGATCGGTTTGGCTGTGCCGGGTCCTAGCTGTGGCACTGGGGATTTTCATCGCGTCATGCGGGCTCAGGCACTGTGGCACGTGGGCTTCGTCGTTGCCGCACGCAGGCGTCGTTGCCACACCCAGGCATAGTTTCCCCACGGAGGCATGGTTGCCCCACGGCATGTGGGATCTAGTTCCCCAAGCAGGGATCGAACCCTAGGCCCCTGCATTGGAAGGCAGATTCTTAACCACTAAACCACCAGGGAAGTCCCATGTTTGAAGGGATATGAACAAGCAGGACTTGAACTACTAAAACAGCTGTTCTACGTGGCCCGCGCCACCTGGGGAAAGGCCACTGGCTTCTCTGTGGAATCTGTAAGATGTCACTGGTCTGTGTGTTCAGTCAGGGCAGGACCGTGCCCACCACCCAACTGGCAACACCAGACCCATATGGTCCCTACTCTGCGGAGGAAACTTGGGCAACAAACAGCACAGGAAAACCTCAACCTGAAAGAAAGAGATGCCTCAGATGTAAACTCTCAGGTGCTGTGTGAGAATCCCTGCACAGAGAAACTGGCTCTTCTCATGTTAGAGAACCATGCGCGACACCCGGGGCACAGGGGGCAGAGGGAGCCAGAGGGGACGTGAGGAACTTGGAGGGGAGGTGCTTTTTAGGAGACAGATGACAAGGTGAGAAGGCTGTGAGTGACCTTTTTGAAAACACTCAAGTAAGTGTATGTTCCCTGCATACACGTTGATACGATATGGATAAAAAGAAAGGAACAAAGTTCCAGAAAGCTCACAGTCGTGGAGGCTTAGCAGTTCTTGGCAATGAAAAGAACTACATTTTTCCCCCCTCTTTCTCTGTCTTTCCAAATCAACCCCAAGGAAAGAGAAGCCTCCAGACTGGAAGCCCCTTGCTCGAAGCTCACGGGAGAACTGTGAGTTGAAACCTGGGACTGCTCGGACCTCCTGTCCCTCCCAGGGGCGGCCACCCCAGGTGCCCTCAGCCCTGCGTTGACATGAACATGTAATAAATATGTGAAGGGCGGCCCTCAGAGGATGGAGAGTGGAGGGATCCAGGGAGGAGCAGAGAACAAACCTTGCCTGAAAGGCTCATATTCAAATGAACAACAGCAAGGGAGGAGGCTGCCTAGACAAGCCTGCCTGCCTGGGACCTCAGTTTGCCACCCCCGACCTAGACATCCTGCCCGCCCCTGCACACACCACCGGGGTTGGCTCTGCACGCAGGCTCCCCTCTCCTCTCCCCAGCCATTCTCACCCAGTGTGATTTTGAGGATGACTCCAGACCCCTCTGTGATTGGAGCCAAGTGACTAAAGACGATGGAGACTGGACTCGAGAAAGCAGGCCCTCCTTCGCCAGTGGCACTGCCCCTCCCGGGGGGTACCCCAGTGGAGGTGAGGAGGCTGAAGGTTTAGGGAGGCAGCTGGAAGGTGGACACGGGCAGGTCTGGGTGCAGGGAGCCGGCCGGAAGTAGGTGCTAGGGCTCTGGGAAGGGGCTGGGGGGGGCAGCCCTTGGTGGGGGTGGGGTGGGGGTGGGCAAGGCTTCACCGTTCAGGGCTCTGCCTCCCCCAGAGGGCTACTACCTGCACATGGACTCCAGCGCCTTCCACCCGGGCGGGGTGGCCCGCCTGCGAAGCCCCGCCATATGGGAGCAGGGCCCCCTCTGCGTGCGCTTCGCCTTCTACATGTTTGGGCTGTCGTGGGGCGCCCAGCTCAAGCTGTGGCTGGCCTCGGGCACCAAGGGCAAGCACCCCAACCTGCTGTGGAAACACGTGAACACGCAAAGCCCCTCCTGGATCCCCACCGCCGTCACGGTGCCTCTGGGGCTCGTCCTGCCCAGCCGGGTGAGGCTGCAGGCAGAGTCTGGGGTCCCCATGGGAATCTGGGTGTTGGGCAGGGGGTCCAGGAGGGGGCACGGGGGTGGGGGAGCTTCTGAATTCAGGCAGGAAACAGGGAGCCCAAGGTAAAGAGGCTCATGGGGCGGGTGGCCCCCTCCTCCCTCCCACAGCTGACATTCGAAGGCGTGTGGGGCAGCACGACTTATCTGGACATCGCTCTGGACGCTATCTCCATCCATCGGGGCTCTTGCAATCGAGGTAAGCCCACACCCCGCTCCTCTCTCTCCTCACCCTTTGTGCAGGTGCCCAGGTGGCAGGACTCGCTCAGGGACCGTGACCCTGGCTTCTCCCAGACTTAGGGCGACTTGCTTCCATCTACCTCCACACCCCACACCTGATTCCTGAAGCTGCCACGTCTGAAGACAGGTTCTCCTGAAACACATAACTGGGGCGACACCTGTCCTAAAGTGACCGGCCTTTCTGGTTTGCCTGGGGCTGTGCCTGTGTTAGCACCAAAAGTCCTGCATCCCAGGAAACCCTCAGTCTCTGACAAACATGGGTGTCTGGTCGACCTGGCTGTAATTAATACCCCAGATCCATTCAGAATTGGCTCTCTAAGCTCATGTTTGAGATTCGAGGGGACTAAATTCAAAGGAAAGAATATTCCAGAAGGTGCATGCGAGGAACTAACACTTACTGAACACAGACACTGTGCAAGATGCTCCTGCATGTGATGTAACTTACAACAGGCCGGTGCTCTTGCTACCAGCTTATTGATGGGGAAACTGAGGCCTGGACGACTTAAGTAACCTGTGGCGGGAACACAGCTGCTGGGGAGCGGGACTGAATCTGCCTGGCAAGCCGGCAGTGGTAACATCAGGACCCAGGTTGGGACTCAGGAATCTGACTCCAGACTGAGGCAATCTTTTCTCACTCTCTCTCTTTTTTTTTTTTTTGATTTTTATTTTATATGGTAGTATTGGACTTCCCAGGTGGCACTAGTGGTAAAGAACCTACCTGCCAATGCAGGAGATTCCAGAGATGGAGGTTCGATCCCTGGGTTGGGAAGATCCCCTGGAGGAGGGCATGGCAACCCACTCCAGTGTTCACGCCTGGAGAATCCCATGGACAGAGGAGCCTGGCGGGCTACAGTCCACAGGGTCGCAGAGTCAGACACGACTGAAGGGACTGAGCATGCGCGCACACACGGGGGTGTAGCTGATTCGTGATGTTGCGTCTGAGGCGCACTTTTCTGAACTGCCTCCCTCCTCCTTTCTTTCCCTCAGTCTGCTTGATGCAGACATGCAACTTTGACACTCTAAAAGATCTCTGCGGCTGGAGCTGGATCTCGACGGCCTCTGGGGCCAAGTGGGTCCAGAAGAAGGGGCCGACGGGGGTGCTGGACGTGGGGCCCGAGGGAGACTTCTCTAGCCCTGGGGGTGAGTAATGGCTACGCTTCTGTCCTCTGACTTTCTGAGCTTTTAGAGATCTCTGCAGGCATTTACAATGCTTGCCTGACCACACTACAGTAACTCCCTTGGGATGGAGTTACCTCCAACCTCCATCAGCTTAAGTTACAGGGCAGAAAGCAAACTCTAAGCGCCCAGCCAGCTCTCCCCCATTGCTACCCCCAAAGCTCTACCCGGCAGAGCTCCACCCTCTCCTCACCTCTTTTCCCTGTCACCCTTCCTTCTTCATTCATCCAACAAACATTTATTGAGCACCTACGTTGCGCCAGGTACTGTCCCACACCAGAGGGTGGTTGTGGGAGGAGATGGGGGGACAGTTCCTGAAACAATGAAGAAGTAAATTATACAGTTATAGGATGACCAGTGCTGTCAGGAGGAAAAAAATTGAACAAATAAGGGGATTGGGAGCAGGGTAGGCTGGGATATAAGTTTTAAATAGGGTGGTCAGAGGAAGTCTCACAGAGGTTGAGCACAAACTTTTAGGAGGTGAGGGAGAGGGGCATGAAATTATTGAGGGAAAGAACATTCTAAGCAAAGGGGCTAGGCTTGCAAAGACCCTGACGGGGCAGTGGATTAGGGGGTGGGTGTTGAAGCACAGCAAGGAGCCACATGCCTGGGATGGAGATGAGCCCAGATGGGTCCTCGGAGGTTCAGACCGCTTGGAGCCTTGAAGGCCATTGTCAGGACTGACTGTGGCCTTCGTTCTACACGGATGCGGGAGCCGTTGCAGGACCAGGGGAGTGGCCTGCTCTGACTTACATTTAAAAGGATCACCAGCTTGGTTTTGTACTGGAATCCACTGAAGGGACAGGGCAAGGGCAGAGTCCATTCTTCTCCATCCTTCCCTCTGATCCCCTCATCTGATCTTTTCTGCTGCCTGCGGTTTGCCTTCTAGAAAGACTTGGAGAAAACCCCACCTCACCTGCATACTAAGACCGTGGAGAGCAGGGCCAGCCCATCTCTACATCTCCCTCAGCATTTAGCACTATACCTTATGCCCAGCAGTTTCAGCAAATGTTATTGGGGGTTCCCTTCTGTGTTTTCTCTCCTCCTTTTTCCATCTTGCTTCCTTATGTTTTCCCGTCGTTCTTCCCTTCTTCTCCTGCATCTTCTTCTCCACTTCTCAGACGTCCCAGTATCAACGCTTGTTGCTTTCTTTCACCCTTCTACCCCTTCCCTCCTCCTTCCCTGTTGGCTCCTTTCTTTTCTCAGGCCCGCTTCCTGCCATTCTCTCCATTTCAGCCTTCTTCTCTCCTCTGCAAAGCTCACCTTTCTCGGGGGCTCCCTGGGCCAAGCGTGCTCTCCAGGTAGAAGTCCTTGGGTGTTGTGACACATACCTCCTTTATCCACACCCCTCCGTGGCACCCTCCTCCTGCAGCCCAGCTTCCAGGCTACCTACCAGTTATATCACGGAGCGAGGTCCAGGCTGATTGGCTGCCTGAGCTGGTGGGCTGGTGGGGGTGTGGCTGGGTGAGGACATCCCTGCCAGTCAGCATCATACCCGCACTCTCACCATGCTGTGTGAGTCACTTATATCCAGTGGCTCAAGACAAGGAAGGGGATGTGACTCTGAGGGGACCTCAAGCATCAGAATCCAAAGGACGAGTCTCTGACTGTTGCTTCTGACAAGATGCCGCGTTTCCTGTGTCCTCATCTCGACCTGCCAAGCATTTCTGGAAGAATCCAAGGCTTCAGCCATTCGTGTGATGGGTGTAGGCTCACCTCGGTGCTGGCTTATCCTTGGCAGCTGTTAAAGCTCCCCAGGGCTAGGCTCCCTGCCCCTGCAGCCCCTAGCCCTGGGTCACTCTCCACTTTACTGATCTTTTCCTCCCCAGATGGCTATTACATGCTCCTGGACCCCAAGAATGCAAAAGCGAGTCAGAAATCTGTCCTCCTGAGCCCCCTGATCCAGTCCTCTGGCTGCCTGAGTCTCTCCTTTCACTACGTCCTCCGTGGCCGGTCTCCCGGCGCAGGCTTCACGGCCTACGCATCTGTCTTGGGTGAGAAAGGCAGTGTCACGGGATTCACACTGTCCTGAGGCTCTTTTCCCAGGGTTGGGTTGACGAGGAAATGAGGGGCATTCTCCAGGGTCTGGGGAAATCTGGGATACCAGGAAGATGATTCCGAGGGGTGGAATTTGGGAGTGGGGAAGGCACGAGCTTCTGGAAAAACAGATTTTAAAAAACCACGAGAGTGAGAGAAAAGGATGTGCTGAGAACCTACTCCAGGTATTCCCTCGGCTACTCATCCTTCTTGGGTTCCCTCCATCGTAGGCAGCATCCGGAAACACACCATCTTCTCAGGACAACCTGGACCCAACTGGCAGCCTGTCTCTGTCAATTACACAGGCCAGGGACAGATTCAGGTATAGAGCAGTAAGGGGTCAGGTCTCCTTTCATGGGAGGCTTGCTCAATATTGACATGGATTGAGAGTCTGGGCCCTGGAAGCTGGGTGGCTGGGTCCCTGTATAGAGTAAAACCAGATGGAGGGGGCTGAGCTTTTAGGCAGGGCTTCCCTGGAAGCTCAGCTGGTAAAGAATCCGCCTGCCGTGCAGGAGAGCCCAGTTCGATTCCTGGGTTTAGAAGATCCCCTGGAGAAGGGATAGGCTACCCACTCCAGTATTCTTGGGCTTCCCTGTTGGTTCAGATAGTAAAGAATCCACCTGCAATGCAGGAGACCTGGGTTCAATCCCTGGGTTGGGAAGATCCCCTGGAGGAGAGCATGGCAACTCACTCTAGTATTCTTGCCTGAGGAATCCCTATAGACAGATGAGCCTGGCAAGCTACAGCCTATGGGGTTGCAGAGCTGGACAGGACTGAGCGACTAGGCACACAGAGCGTTTACGCTGTTTTCTCACTCCCGGCCCCTTCTCCCTCTCTCTTCAGTTCACCTTGGTGGGCGTGTTTGCCAAGATCCCAGAGCCAGCAGTGGCTGTGGATGCAATCAGCATTGCTCCCTGTGGGGGTGAGAGGGGCTCGGAGAACAGGGGTAGGGGTTGAGGGGGAACAGAAAGCATGGCGCAGATTTCTCGGACCTCCCATTCTGATCCCCCAGAGAGCTTTCCTCAGTGTGACTTTGAAGACAAGGACCACCCCTTCTGTGACTGGGTCCAGGTATTACAGGATGGCGGACGCTGGACCCAGGGAAGTGCAAATACGCTCATCCATGGCACAGGTCCCTTCGGAATTTCCCTCAGTGGAGGTGAGGAGATGGAGGCGCCCTCAAGGCAATGAGTTCCTGAATCTGCTCACAGCTAGTGGGCGGCTGGTGTGACTGACACCAAATGTAGGTGGTGAGAATCAACCATGGGGTGTTTACTGGAAAGCGGTCATGGGGCCAGAGCTCTGGAGGCGACGGAGGTAGAATGAGTTGAGGATTATTATGTTCTGGGTTCACTTGAAAACCTCCTAAAAAATCCTGGCATCCCATTTCTCATTGAGCCCAAGGCCTCAAAATCCACTGTTATTTTCGGTCAAGGCATTTACTGATGCAGCCAGTACAGGAATCTGGGCTGCTGGTTTGGTTTTCCCTTTCTTTGTGATCCTGCCTTCTTCCAGTGAGAAATCTACAAACAGCAGGAATCCAAAGAAAACAACAAACCAACAAAAACGCCCACTGCGACGTGGGGAGTGTGGGTGTTTGCGTCTCACCCCTATTTGGAAAGCAAGGTGCCGCTCAGGAAAGCACAGGCCTTGTCTGGTGGCAGCTTCTCACCTTGTCCGTTCCCTTCTTATCCCCAGAAAGTCACTTCGTCTACCTTGAGGCTGACAAGTTCTCCCAGGAAGGCCAGTCTTACAAACTGGTGAGCCGGCCCTTCTGCGCCCCAGGTGCCATCTGTGTGGCGTTCTCCTACCACATGGATGGCCGCGGAAAGGGCACGAAGCTCAGGCTTCTGCTGGGGAGCCCTGCAGGCAGCCCCCCAAGTTCTCTCTGGGAACGAGTTGGGTCTCAGGGCCCTGACTGGCTGAACGATTCCATGGCCATCCCTTCGGGACATCAACAACCTATGCAGGTGAGAGACAGGGAGAGTCACCGGATGAGCG
Organism: Capra hircus; assembly: GCF_001704415.2. Classification (NCBI taxonomy): domain Eukaryota; kingdom Metazoa; phylum Chordata; class Mammalia; order Artiodactyla; family Bovidae; genus Capra; species Capra hircus. Next base: position 36,732,335 of record NC_030832.1, on the reverse strand, counting down.
TCGCTATGGGGCTGGAGAGGGGGTGAACGGCTGGGGTCCGGGAGCGCCCCAGGACTGTGAGGATGGATCTCTGGAGGAAGGGCGGAGCAGAGGGTACTCTGTGTTCCCCACCAGGCTCTCCAGCCCCTGGGAAGGCCAGGGCCCACGTTGCGCTGTTGAGGCTAGAATAAGGCGACATCTTGGTGGAAGACAGACCCTCTGCCAGAGAGTCGCCGCCTTGCCAGGCCTTCACTTCTAACTTTCTCTTGCTTTTTTCTCCCTTGGACCTTCAGCTGATGTTTGAGGTCGAGAGGGGCTCCCACGCTGCCTTCGTCGTTGCTTTGGGTTTCATCTTCATCAGTCAGGGGACCTGTCGAGGTAGGACAGGACCCCAGGCCCCGGAAAAGGGGCCACGCTCTGGCATGAGCAGCACTCGGGCCTCTCTGCACACGCTGTTCACAGCTTATTGATCAGACGCTTAGGAATGCGGCCTCTGTCACCCGAGCGTTACTGACTGGAGATGTTTCAATACTCACTTACATAACAAATTGCTGGCCACAGGCATTCAGTTCTGCAAACACCAACACTGCCCCCCCCAACCCCCCCACTGCCGCTACCCTTTCAATAATGTGTTAAAATGCAAGTCCTCTTTTGTGTCCTGGTGGCTCAGCTGGTAAAGAATTCGCCTGCAATGCAGGAGACCCAGGTTCAATCCCTGAGTCAGGAAGATCCCTTGGAGAAGGGATAGGCTACCCACTGCACTATTCTTGCCTGAAGAATTCCATGGATGGAGGAGCCTTGTGAGCTACAGTCCACGGGGTCGAAAAGAGTCAGACACAACTGAGCGACTAACACTTTTGTGTCCAAGGCCTCACAAAGCTTTGTCTTCTGTGTCCTGCCCACCTGTACCTTCCTGGCCTCATTGGAATGCTTGCTTGAATGAATGTGACTTTGGTGCCATGGATTTTGGTGGTTGGACCCCTTACCTAGTGAGTGGTGAGCCTGAAGGGAAGGCTGACATCCCATTTGTTTTGTTTCCCAAACCCAGGGCAAGAGCAGACATATATTAGGGGCAGTTTTTGTTGAGTGTTGAGTGAGTGGAGATTGGGTTGGGACTAGAAGAGGTGTGACAAAGTTACCCACTCCAATTAGATGGGGGTCAAGATGGGGGTGGTGTGGCATTGACTAAACTCCAGGAATTTTTTTCTTTACAGGACCTGCATCTACAGTGCTCCCTCCCAAACCTCTAGGTCCCCCTACTGGCCCTTCTGAAACCCCTGCCCACACAGAAAAACCTGTGACCTCTGAAGAAACATCTACCACCTCCAGTGAAATATCCCCTGTCCCCACAGAAAAACCTGTGGTTCCCTCAGAAAAGCTGACTGTTCCCACAGAAAGACCTACAGTTCCCCCAGAAAAGCCCACCATCCTCCCTGAAGGACCCACCTTCCTTCCTGAAGGGCCCACCATCCCCACAGAAAAGCCCACTGTCCCCACCGAAAAGACCACCATTCCCACTGAAAAAACAACCATCCCCACAGAAAAAGTCACTGTCCCCACAGAAAAGACCACCATTCCCACTAATAAGACCACTATCCCCACAGAAAAACCTACCATCCTCACTGAAGAACCCACCTTCCTACCTGAATGGCCCCTTTTCCCTAGTGAATGGCCCCCTGTCCCTACAGAAAAACCCATGGTCCCCACTGAAAGGACCACCATTCCCACAGAAAAAACAACCATCCCCACAGAAAAATCCACTGTCCCCACTGAAAAGACCACCATTCCCACAGAAAAAACCACTGTCCACACCAAAAAGTCCACCATTTCCACTGAAAAAACAACCATCTGCACAGAAAAAACCACTGTCCCCACTGAAAAAACAACTGTCTCCACAGAAAAAACCACCATTCCCACTGAAAAGACCACCATTCCCACAGAAAAATCCACTGTCCCCACTGAAAAAACAACCATCTCCACAGAAAAAACCACCATTCCCACTGAAAAGACGACCATTCCCACAGAAAAAACCACCATTCCCACTGAAAAGACGACCATTCCCACAGAAAAAACCACCATTCCCACTGAAAAGACCACCATTCCCACAGAAAAATCCACTGTCCCCACTGAAAAAACAACCATCTCCACAGAAAAAACCACCATTCCCACTGAAAAGACCACCATTCCCACAGAAAAAACCACTGTCCCCACTGAAAAAACAACCGTATCCACAGAAAAAACCACCATTCCCACTGAAAAGACCACCATTCCCACAGAAAAAACCACTGTCCCCACTGAAAAAACAACCGTCTCCACAGAAAAAACCACCATTCCCACTGAAAAGACCACCATTCCCACAGAAAAATCCACTGTCCCCACTGAAAAAACAACCATCTCCACAGAAAAAAACACCATTCCCACTGAAAAGACCACCATTCCCACTGAAAAAACAACGATCTCCACAGAAAAAACCACTGTCCCCACCAAAAAGACCACCATTCCCACTGAAAAGACCACCATTCCCACTGAAAAAACAACGATCTCCACAGAAAAAACCACTGTCCCCACCGAAAAGACCACCATTTCCACAGAAAAAACCACTGTCCCCACCAAAAAGACCACCATTCCCACAGAAAAAACCACTGTCCCCACCGAAAAGTCTACCATTCCCACTAAAAAGACCACTATTCCCACAGAAAAAACCACTGTCCCCACCAAAAAGACCACCATCCCCACAGAAAAGCCCACTGTCCCCACTGAAAGGCCCACAACTCCCATGACACCCCAGCCCAGCCCAGCTCTTGTACCCACTCAGCTGACAGTCTTCACGATGCCAAGTACCTCCATGACCCCTGTGACCCCGGCCACCACTACAACCCCGAGACCTACTCCCGGTATGTGGTGAAGCCTCGGACAAAGAGCTGGAAGTCAGAGACAGTGGTGAGGAGAGAGGGCTGGGGAAACGCATGCTGTGGAAAAGTGCAGTCTCAGAGGGAAGAGCAGCCAATCGTGGCGACTTTAGAAAGAAAGATGAGGACCACCTTGCTGAGGGCAAGGTGGGGGTGGGCGGGCGGGGGTGATGCTGGGGGTTGTTGGGAACCAGTCCCTGGACTTACTAGTGCTTCTTTTACTGAGGTATAATTCACTGCCGTCAAAGTTCATCCTTTAAGGTGTATGACTTGGTGGTTTTAGTGTGTTCATAAAATTGTGCAACCACCCTCCCTTTTCCATTTCAGGACATTTTGCATCACCTCAAAAAGAAAGCCCATATCCATCAGTAGGCGTTCCTTGTCCCCCAACCCCTCAGCCCCTGACCACCACAAACCTGCTTTCTGTCTCTATGGATTTGCCTGTTCTGGACAATTCATACACTGGGGATCATGTCATAGGTGGTCTTTTGTGACTGGCTTCTTTTTCTCAGCATGTGTTGTCAGGATTGTGGTTTATCCAGGTTGTGGTTTGTGTCAGGACTTCCTTCCTTTGAATGGCTGAGTAACATGGGCCTACTTCCTTGAGAAGAATGGTGGCCAGGTGGGGGGTTGCCGGGGAGAGGGGAGACAGGAGAAAAGCTGGAGATTTAATGGAGGCTGGTTTCCCCTCAGCCATGTGCCCCCCGAATGCCCACTATGAACGCTGTGCCTGCCCAGCATCCTGCCAGAGCCCCAAGCCCGCCTGTGGTCTCCTTTGCAAGCCTGGCTGTGTCTGCAATTCAGGCTTTCTGTTCCACGACTCCCGCTGCATCAATGCCTCTTCCTGCGATTGCTTCTACAATGAAAATTACTACAAGGTGAGACCTGAGGCTGTCCAGTTCCCCAGAGGGGGACTGTGAGCCGAACCCCTGGGGTCTGGTGCCACCTGCTCCTCAGATGGCATAAATTTGGACCCACAGGACATTCTCAAGGGGTCAGCTCTTGGGCAGTGATGACCTGGTGCTGGGGTCTTTCATTCATAGTTCCCCAGCCAGGGGTTGAACCCTCAACCCTTGCAGTGAAGGCGCAGAGGCTTAACCACTGGACTGCCAGGGAGGTCTCACGGCGTGTGGTTTTTGGTGGTCACTCTGTTCACACAATAAATATTTGTTAAGCGGTCACTTTGGCCCAGCCTGACTCTAGGCTGTGAGGAAGATCCTGCCGTCCTGAGGCCCTGTCCTCGGTGCTCCTGGAAGCTTTGAAATTTTTGTATTTCTCCATCCTGTACAGGCAGCCATGATGCACTAGACCCTAGACCAGCCAGGCATTGCAGGGCCCTTATCTCCATCCTGAGGAAAGTCAGGGGTCCCTGTGTATACAGAGAGCGCCGGACACTGAGTACATTCAGGCATTTTCAGGGCAGAATGAAGCATTCCAGAACCTTCTTCCAAAGGAACTTGCAGGGAATTCCCTGGTTGTCTAGTGGTTAGAACTCAGCACTTTCACTGACAGGGCCCTGGGTTCAATCCCTCATTGGGGAACTAAGATCTCAAAAGCTGAGAGATGAAGCCAAAACAAAACAAACAAACAAGGAATTTGCAGATTCTGATAGGATCTGTCAAAGGAGAGGTGATACTAGTCTTGTCTCTCCTTATTGATTGCCCCCGGGTGCCCCCAGAGTTTCTGGAGGCCGCCGGCCAGTGCTGTCCAGAAGGGACAGATTCAAGCCTCATATGGCACTTATGTGTCATGATAGCCACCTTAAAAAAAAGTATGGGACTTCCCTCACGATCCAGTGGTTAAGACCTCACCTTCCAATGCACGAGGATGCTGTTCAATCCCTGGTCAGGAAGCTAAGATCCCACAAGCCTTGGGGCCAAAAAAAAACCCAAAGCAAAACATAAAAAAGAAATATTGTAACAAATTCAGTAAAGACTTTAAAAATGGTCCACATCAAAAAAAATCTTGAAAAAAAACAAAGGTACAAGGAAACAGGTTAAATTAACTCCAATCATCTACCTATTTCAAAAGGTAATTAATAGTTATTAATGAGATTGTTTATGACTTTTTTTTCCCAATGAAGTCTTCAAAATCCAATGTGTATTTCACACTTAGAGCCATGTCAGTCTGCACCAGCTACATTTGAAGAGCTCAGTGGCCAGACGTGGGCTGCTGGCCATTATATTAAACCGAGCCGCTGAGAGTCAGGCTGATCTGAGTTGCAACCTGGCTCCGGCACTTGCTTGCTGAGTGACCCTGGGCAAGGTTCTCTCTTGATCTCTTCAAATCTGTTTCCATATCTATAAAACGTGCACAATAAGATTTTTTACCTCATATGGTTGCTGTGAAGATGAAATTAGGTCCCGACACAGACCAGTTTCTTAAATGTTAATTATTATTGTTAGCAACTTATGATAAATATAGTCAACCTATTAGATAAAACTGCAGTCAACTATTCATTGCTGAATAGTACATCTTCTCAGCTCTGGTGTTCTTCCCATGGAGCATCAGAGTTCCTGCTTGTCTCCTTGAGGGTGACTTCCTCCTCCAGCCCTCTTAACCTGTCTCCCAGGTGTCCCTGGTCAGTGTTGGGATTAGCTTCAGCAGTAGCTGGGATATAACCATCTGCTGATGTCAGAACCATCAGCGCCAGGCGTCTCTTCCCTCTGCCCTGGGAAACACATATGGATTTATGTTCACTTATAAATTCAATAAACGTAGTTGGGTACCTTCAACCCTCTTGGCATTGGGGTCACCATGAATAGCACAGGTTCACATTCTGGGGGAGAAGGAAGTATTCATTAAATGAGAACTCTTTGCCAGGCACTGTGGTATGTGTTGGGGCTGAGATGGCGAGTAAAGAAAGACACAGCCCCTTGTAGGGGAGCTTATCAAATAATCACAAAAATTAATATAAAAGTGCGGTTGTGTTAAGTCCTGGGAAGGAGAAGTACCCACAGCTAGTCGGGGTGGTCTGGAAGGTCTTCCTGAGAAGATAGCAACCCTTGCGCTGAACTCTGCTGGTTGTATGGGGAATGGTTTAGATGGGGGGAAGGGAGACAGGCTCCAACACAGCATGTGCAAAGGGCCTGGGGCGAGCAGGAATCTCTGCTAGGCAATGGGGAGAGGAGTCTGAACAAGGTGAGGTCTGCAGGAGGAGGGGATGAGACCATGGGATGAAACAGTCTTCCCAGGACTGGTACCCTTGTGACCCCAGCCCCCTTGCTCTCAGACAGGGACAGAGTGGTTCAGCCCCAACTGCACAGAACGTTGCCGCTGCCAGCCCGGCAGTCAGATAGAGTGCGAGCCCTACAAGTGCGGGACACACACAGTGTGCCAACTGAAGCATGGCCAGTACAGATGCCACCCCTATGGTGAGACCCCTCATGCTCTTCCCACCTGTCCCCGTGGGTGTGACACTGGGGTCCCCATCCCTTCCTTGGCCAGGGGAGCTGGGACCACTAGGTGGGTGAGGTGGCCATGGCGCCTGGCCTGGTAACCCAGCTTCACACATCCCCCATGTCCCCTCGGCAGACACTGCCACCTGCTTCGTCTATGGAGACCCTCATTACTTCACCTTCGACGGGAGGTACTTTAACTTCAGGGGCAAGTGCACCTACCTCTTGGCCCAACCCTGTGGCAACTCGACAGGTAGGACCCTGGAGCTGCCTCCCTTCCCCGTCCCCATGGCCTGGCCCTGGAGTCTGAGGTCGGGAGAGCTGGGCCTGGGAGCGCATGGGTCGGTGGGGAAGGGCCAGAGCTGATGATGGGGCAAGATGGGTGAGGACCGACTGCAGAGCGAGGGATGACACGTCCATCTGCAAAGCAGGACTTTCTCAGGACCAGACCGTGGGGAGAAGGCAGGTTAAGACTCCTCTCGGCATCAGTTGCTTCCTGGGCCTGCTTGGCCTCAGGGCGTGCCGGGCAGCGGCTGGGGTGGGGACGGCTTCTCGGGCACGCAGTCCCAAGCTGTTCTGGACGATGCCCCACTCCCGCTGGGGTCCTGTCTCCCCTCTGGCTTTATCCCCACAGGGTCGGGTGGGGTTGCCCCCCTCTGTGGGCGCTCAGAAATATTTCTGGAATGAGCGAGCCCCCTGGCGTTCTCCCCTGACCCCTACTCTCCCGGCCTAGAGCCGTTCTTCAGGGTGACGGTGAAGAATGAGGAGCGAGGACTGGAGGGCGTGTCCTGCCTGAGCAAGGTCTCTGTGACTCTATCAGAGACCACCATCACCCTGCTCAAGGGGAGACACACGCTGGTAAGGCCTCATCCGCCCAGCTCCCCCAGAGCGTTCCATGTGGAGCGGAAGAGGTCACGAGCACGGCGTGGGGTTGTGGGAGTCAGCTGGGGGCTCCTCCTTGATCCCCGGATCTGTCCCTCCTCTCCTCCCTCGGCCCTCCCCCACCTTCCAGGTTGGGGGTCAGCGAGTCACCCTCCCGGCCATACCTTCTGGAGGCGTCTTCTTGACTCCAAGCGGGCGGTTTGTGCAGCTGCAGACGGCGTTCGGTCTGCGGGTGAGATGGGATGGTGACCAGCAGCTGTATGTGCGTGTGCCCAGGTGAGGGGGCGACCCAGCGAGGTGGCTGCCACTCCTCCCACTCTGCCCCTCCCTCCCTCTCAGGGACTCTCCCATCCCCCTTCCCCTGCCATCCTGGGTGCTCATTCTCAGTCATGGGTAGGAAACACCTAGCTCCACCAGCAGGCCTCCCTTTGGTTGCGGAGGGGGAGGAAATGCTTTCAGGGCCGTGGGATAATAGCAGGATATATACACAAGGCTTCGGGAATGTTCTAGAAGGAGTTGCTAATGAGCCGTGGGAGCCTTTAAAACAGTGGTCTCTTGACTGCAGTCTTCACGGATGAGTAGATCCCCAGATGGCCAAACAAGGGAAAGAAAGACTTGACAGAAATGCTGGAGGCTTCCCTGGTGGTCCAGCTGTTAAGACTTTGTGCTTCCAATGCATGGGGCACAGGTTCGATCCCTGGTTGGGGGACTAAGATCCTGTATGCTGCACGGTACAGGCAAAAAATTAAAAAAAATTTTTTTTAAGTAAAAAAAGAAATAGTAAACAGTAATTCCAAGGGGAAAAGTGGAATGTCTTAGGGCCAGCAAGAAGTTTGCCATGACTGGAAGATGGGGTGTGAGCAGAAGAATGGGAGGACTGGAGACGTGAAGACAGCTTACGGGCGAGAGCTGGAGGTCGTGGTGCACCTGGTGCCTGGTGTGGAGCCCTGGTTCCCTGTCTGCACCTCTTGGTCCACAGCCCACCTCTGCCCATGGCCTCCCGCGACCCCTGCCCCTCTGTGGTCCCTCAGATGATGGAGACCCTTACTCTCCACAAACCCTACAGCACCTACTCCAGCAAACTCTGCGGTTTCTGTGGCAACTATGACGGCGACAGTAGCAACGACAACAAGAAGCCGGATGGCAAACCAGCACGAGATGAGAAGGAGCTGGGTAACAGCTGGCAGACCTCGGAGGATGAGGACCAGACGTGAGGACCTCCCTGCCCCCAAGTCCGCCCTCCTGCTCCTTTGCCCCTTCGAGGAACCAAGAACCCTGGCCGGCATCACTCCTGGTCTGCACTCTGTATGCCCCCACGTCTGGCTTTCTCCTGGATCTGGTTCCCTACGAAATTCACTGCCACCACGCTTACGCCACCCTCCCCACCTGTGGTCCCCAGGCGACTCTGAGCAGCCCCGCCTCCTGCTGGCGGGCCCCGTTTTCCCACCTCTTGGCGTTCAGATGTTGTCCACTAGGGGGCGTCGAGAGCGGGGAGACTGCCCGGGCCCGGAGGGGATGGAGGCGAGCCTCGGTCCTTAGGGCTTGTGGGGGTGAGTCTCTTCCAGGTGCCAGGAGAACCAGGCATCTCTCCCATCTTGCGATACTGACTTGAAGAACACAATGTCGAGGCCGGAGTACTGCGGACGGCTCGTGGTCGCTTACGGAGCCTTTCAGTACGTAGCGGGGAGGAACAGGAGGGCCCGTGCTCGGGCCCATCAAAACGGGAGGAACGAGTTTCTGTCCTCTCATCCCTTCTGACCTGGCCTCTCTCCCTAGGGCCTGCCTGCCTCACCTCAGGGTCTCCTCCTTCTTCGACAACTGCCTGCTTGACATGTGCAACTTCCAGGGGCTGCAGCAGGTACTGTGTACCCACATGTCAGCCTTGACTGAGACCTGCCAGGAAGCCGGATACGCAGTGAAGCCCTGGAGGGGACCCCAGTTCTGCCGTGAGTCGTGCGAAGGTGCCGGGCCCCTTTCTTCACACTCACACATCAGAGGGCTGGTGGCTTCTGAGAATGGTGGCACAGGCCGGGAGGTGTGGGGGCGGCACCTGATGGAACCCCTTCATCCCTACACAAGGACCAGGAAATCCGCAGAGTCGAAAACCTCCCCTGAGAAAATCACACGGTCACCTGCACACTCAGGAAGGCTTCCTGGGGTTTCCTCCCAGCTGTGGATTTTCCAGGCAGTATTTTCACTCTAGGGCTGCCCTGGTGGCTCAGACGGTAAAGAGTCCGCCTGCAGTGCAGGAGACCCCGATTTGATCCCTGGGTCTGGAAGATCCCCTGGAGAAGGGAATGGCAACCCACTCCAGTATTCTTGCCTGGAGATTCCCATGGACGGATGAGCCTCGTGGGCTACAGTCCATGGGGTCACAAAGAGTCAGACACGACTTAACGACTCAACAACAGCATTTCCACCCTGGGTTTAGCTTGGTTTTGTTACATCTGATCTGGGCCCTGAGTACACGCTGACCTTTTTTATTTCTGTTAAAGTCTTAATTAAAGTTCTTTGGGAAAAGATTTTTTAAAGAGAAAAAGAAAGCCTTCCCAAGACCTGAGGGTATGGATGTGAGAGCAATGCACACGTGTGTGAATGCACACCAGGTGGAGCAATATACACGTAAAATGCAGACTGCTGTGTGGGAGGGCGCCCCACAGCTCCCAGTCCTGGCCCAGCTCTCTGGGGGGCCTGCTTGAGCGCCTCGCTGGGGCCACATGGGTTCTGACTGGCTCCCCTGGGGCAGAGCTCCTGAGGCTCCTGGTGGGTCTGCTCCCGTGGTTCTGCCTCTTGGCACCTCCCTGCAGGGCCCCCTCCAGGCCCAGGGCGTGGAGGCTGAGTTCCTTGGTGGTTTCTCCCAGTTCCTCTCTTCTGGAGATCGGGCTGAAGCCTCTGGCCATGGGCCTTCCGAGCTCCAGGCTGGAAACTACCTCTTTCCTCTTCTCCCGACCCTGCCTCACCTGTGCCCCCCCTCCACCAGCGCTGGCCTGCCCACCCAACAGCAGATACACCCTGTGTGCCAAGCTGTGCCCTGACACCTGCCATTCCACGTTCTCGGGCATGGCCTGCCAGAACCGCTGCGTGGAGGGCTGCGAGTGCAACCCGGGCTTCATCCTCAGCGGGCTCCAGTGTGTCCCCCAGTCTGAGTGTGGCTGCCTCGACCCCACAGCCGGCTACTTCAAGGTGAGCCGCCGGGGCTGGGCCGTTCTCAGTGCTGCAGCCAGAAGGCACTGGTGCGGGTTCTGAAGTCTCTGACCAGCGCGTGGGCAGGAGACTGGGGGTGGGGAGATGGGTAGGAGGAGGGCTTAGGTCTAATTCCCCTTTTTCCTTCTTCAATTCCAGTACTTTTCACCAGAGTCAGCCCAGGCCCCAGCAAAACCTGGGACCCCCGGTTCTCTCCCTTCCTGTCTCCCCTGCCCGTCACTTCCCTGAGTCACTTCTCTTGTTTCTCATCCCCTGAAGGCTCAGGCATGTCTGCATCTCACCCGCATTCTTTTGCCTATGGAGGGTCCATTTCTCAGTTGCTACCTGGACCCCATCCGAACCATCTTCTCAGAGGCACTGCTTGGAGCTAGCCCTGATCTGTGAAACTTCTCTCTTCCTTCTTTGCAAGGCCTGAGGATGAGGTCCGTCCAAGCCTCCACCACCTGATGTCCATGGGGCTCTCCCCTACTCAGAGCCGCGTTCCAGGCTGGCCCCCAGAACACTCCTTATCCACCTTTTACTCTTTCAATTTCACCTTCTTTGCAGCCCCTTTTCCCCTGCTTGGCCTCCCAGGCACCACCTGAGTTAGCCACCTTCTCCTCCTTTGAGGTCCTGTTGAAATGCTGCCTCCTCCTGGAAGCACCCTGAGAAGCACCCCTAAACTCTTGCAGGAAGTGCCAATGGCAGGAAACACCCTGGGTGCCCTGATGGTCACCTCTGGGTACATAACGGTCTGGGGCACGGGATCTGTTTGTTTACGTGTTGACCATCCCCTCTGGACTGTGAGTTCCGTTAGGGCAGGGGCGTCGTCCATCTGGTTCATTACTGAATTCCTGACGCCTGGCACGAGGCGGATAATAACTATCTGTTGAAACAGTGGACAGACAAATAACGGAGTGACTGAATAAGCGAATGGAGCTGAGCCTGGAGCTTTGGGATGACACAAACGCCTTCCCAAGGAGCAGGCAGTGATCTGAACAGCAGCGCTAAGATGACCTTCTATTTTAAGAAGCGTGTGTTTGTCTATTCATGGTGGCATACTGACTCTAGTTGTGGTGCCCATACTCCCGTGTGTGCAGACTTTGTAGCTGCTACACGCAGGCTTAGCTGCTTTGCCGCATGTGGGATCTCTGTTCCCCAAACTGGGATTGAACCTGCATCTCTCTCCTGCATTGCAAGGCAGATTCTTAACCACTGGACCATCAGGGAAGTCCCGACCAGGGGACGGCTTCTTTTCCTTCCAGGTAGGGGAGCGGTGGTTCAAGCCAGGCTGCAGACGGCTCTGCATCTGTGAAGGCACTAACAGAACTCGCTGTGTGCCATGGCAGTGCCAGGCCCAAGAGCTGTGCGGTCAGCAGGATGGCACCTATGGCTGCCACCCTCAAGGTGAGCCTGGGGGCTGCCCAAATGACCTTGAGCGGAGGCATGGTCCTGTCCTAAAGCAGAGAGCTGGGGTATAACCAGGGGCTGGGAGGTGATTGCCCGGAATCAAAACAACATCTTTAAGAACCCAGACAGTGAGGCTGGAGCAGTCCCTGACCTTGACCTCTCCATGCCTTACGGACCATCCTGATGAGCCGTGGGTACCATCACCACGTGGACTCGCCAGGATGGCAGATCAAGGTGAGTGCATCCCTGAACGCCGTCTCCTGGTGCCCAGGGTCGGCCACCTGCACTGTCTGGGGGGACCCCCACTACCTGACATTCGATGGAGCCCTGCATCACTTCATGGGCACCTGCACCTACATCCTGACCCGGCCTTGCTCGTTGAAGTCCCTGGAGAACTACTTCTTTGTGAGCGCCACCAACGAGTTCCGTGGCGGAAACTTGGAGGCCTCCTACGTCAAAGCCGTCCAGGTGCAGGCCTTCGGCATCAGAGTCTGGATGCTCAAAGGCCTCAAGGTCATGGTGCGTGCCTGCGCCTGCCTCCCCGGCCCCACCCCCAGCCCATGCGGCATCTCTTCCCTTCCCTCTTGCCTGCAATTACACCTGTCCGGCAGATACCGAAACCCCAGTTTCTGAGACATACCCTCCATCACCCCCGCCCCCCGCCTGCTCCCTGGTCTCTGCCCCATTGTTATCCTGTCCCCGGAGCCTTTCCCTACCTCGTCCTCCCTACCTCTGTAGCTGGACGGTCGCCAGGTGGCTCTGCCCCTGTGGTTTGCGCATGGCCGGATGACCGTGAGGTCCAGTGGCTCCTTTATCCTCCTCTACACGGACTTTGGGCTTCAAGTTCGCTATGATGGGTACCACCTGGTGGAAGTGACCGCTCCTTCCTCCTATGCCGGCCGACTCTGTGGGATGTGTGGTGAGCTCCCTGGGCACTTGTAGGCGAAGCGTGGGCCACGGGCAACCCGAGCCTCTCAGGGATCTTGCTCATCCACACGTGAACAGGTGCTTGGCGATCTGTTACTCGGTTGAGGGCGTCGTGTGTGAGGGTAGGTGTGAAGGGAAGCTGAAGATAAAGGAAGAGAAAAGCCTTCTCTTGGAGAGAGGGTGGCTTCTTGGTCTTGGGACCGAGCCTGCGGCCTCTCTGACTGCTTGGTCCCCCAGGGAACTACAACAACAACAGCCTGGACGACAATCTGCAGCCCGATAAAAGACCTGCTGTCAACTCCGTGCGCCTGGGGGCCTCCTGGAAACTAAATGAGTTATCTGAATCTGGGTGAGCGGGGAATGGGGAGAGCGGGGAGCTGGACCGGGGCAGGGAGCTGCCTGCTTGGCAGGCAGCCTGGCGGTGTCCCCAATCTCTCCTGGAGTTGATGGAAGGTTGTTCCAACCTCCCACACCCCTGCCTGCTGATTTCTCCTGGGCTTCTTGACCTGTCTCTGGGGAAGTCCACCCTGAGATCTAACCTTTCTCCTTCCTGCTGCATCTGCTGACCTTACTACTCAAGGCCCTCACTCTGTTCTCCTCTCCCACCCTGGTTCCCCTCCCCGCTTCCCTCTCCACGTCTGCTTTGGCTTTTGGGAAGTGTCCTCTGATCCTAAATTCCTGTCCCTTCCCCTCCCCCTCTGTTAGCTGCTTTGCTGCAGATGCCAGGCCCCCCAGGTGCCTGGAAAAGAATGCAACTGACCCCTGGAGTAAGAACTGTGATATCTTGGTGAATCCCCAGGGTAAGCCACGCAGGGGCCCCTGTTTGCTCCCCCTTACCCCCAGGACAGGAGACAGAGGAGGGGGGCTGATCACTGAGGAAGGGAGGTGAGACAGGAAATAGAGACAGCGGAGTGGATGCGGAGGCAGTGGTCCCCTGGGGGCGCTGATGGATCTGTGGGGGTTTTTTGCATCTCAGGCAGTAGGTTGTTAATAATCATGGGTTTGGATGGAAGTGGATGGAGACTTTGCCCCAGAGCAGCCTCATGGTTCCGCTTCCTCCCGAGGCTCACTCTCGCCTACCTCGTTTCATCCACCAGGACCCTTCTCCAGGTGCCACAAGGTGGTGGCCCCGCAGGCCAGCTTCACCAGCTGTGTGTACGGCCAGTGTGGGACCAAGGGCGACGCGTTCACGCTGTGCCGCTCCCTGCAGGCCTACGCGTCCCTGTGCGCCCGTGCCGGCCAGGTCCTCACCTGGCGGAGCAGCACCTTCTGCCGTGAGTGACCTAGCGGAGTCCCCTGAGCCCCGCCCTCTCTCCCTCTCCCTCAGTTCTGCTCTTCCGCTCTCCCCTTCGCAGCCAGCCCCCAGCCCCCATGTGGGATGCCCTCTGTCCCCCCTCTCCAGTCTCTTGGAGCCCAGCCACCATCTTCCCCTCGACTCCCTCGGCTGGGAGCCCCCATCTGACTTTCACCTCACCAATGGCACTAGTGGTAAAGAACCTGCCTGTCGATGCAGGAGGCATAAGAGATACAGGTCGGGACCTAAGAGACCTGGGTCAGAAGACCCCCTGGAGAAGGGCATGGCCACCCACCCCAGTATTCTTGCCTGGAGAATCCCCACGGACAGAGCAGCCTGGCAGGCTGCAGTCCATAGTGTCACAAAGAGTCAGACCTGAAGCAACTTACCAGCACCAAAAAGTTCTGACCTCATTTGGCTGCTGTCTCCTTCCCATCTTCCCCAGGTCACCCGTGTGATGACCTTTCTTCCTCTTTCCCAGGAACTCTTTTTTTTTTTTGAATTGTAGTAAAATATACAGAACACAAAAATTACCATTGTAACAAATTTTTAAGTGTCCAGTTCAGCAACATTAAGTGCATTCACCTTGTCATGCAACCATTATCACCATTGTTTCCAGAACTTTTTCTTCTTCCCAAACTGAAACTGTCCCCGTTAAACACAAGTCCCCATCCCTCTCCCCCCAGCCCCTGGCAAGCACCATCTACTCTCTATCTCTATGCATTCGAGGACTCTAGAGACCTCATCTAAGTGAAATCACACAGTATTCATCTTTTTGTGACTAGCTTATCTTAGTATAATGTCCCCAAGTTTCACCCACATTGCAGCAGGCTCCAGAATTTCCTTCTTTGTAAGGCTGAATCATATTCCATTGTAGGGATGGACCCCTTTTTGTTAATCCATTCATCTGACACTTCCAGGAGCACTCTTTAAAAATGTTTTTGTCCTGTGTTGTTTGTAGGATCTTAGTTCCCCCACCAGGGGTTGAACCTGTGCCCTCAGCAGTGAAAGCGAGGAGTCTTAACCACTGAACCGCCAGGGAATTCTTTCTTAGGAATTCTTTTTTTTAATCCATTAAAAATTTTTTTAAATTAATTTATTTAATTTGGCTGCGCTGGGTCTTCGTGGTGGCGCGGGTTCTTCTCTAGTTTCGGGGCTTGGGCTTCTCCTTGCGGGGGCTTCTCTCATTGCAAAGCACGGGCTCTAGGGCACGTGGGCTTCAGTAGTTGCGGTGGGTGGGTTCAGTAGTTGCGGCTCCCAGGCTCTGGAGCGCAGGCTCAGTAGTTGTGGCTTACCAGCTTAATTGCTCCGCGGCACGTGGAATCTTCCTGGATCAGGGATCGAACCCGTGTCTCCTGCATGGGCAGGCGGATTCTTAGCCACTGGACCACCAGAGAAGCCCTTAGGAGCTCTTCAGGCCCCAAGGTCAAGAGAGCTGGAAATGACTCCTCCTTCCTACACGCCAATCTCTTCTTAGCTCTGAAGTGTCCGTCAGGCAGCAGATACAGCCCCTGCGCTGACCCCTGCCCGGCCACCTGTCTCAGCCTGAGCACCCCATCGTACTGCCCGTCTTCGCTCCCCTGTGCCGAGGGGTGCGAGTGTCAGAGAGGCCACATCCTGAGTGGGACCACCTGTGTGCCCCTCAGCGAGTGTGGCTGCACCAGCCCCGGGGGTGCCTACCACTCGGTGAGAAGCCAGACTGCAAGGGGGCCTCCATGAGTTGGGGGCCAGAGGGCTCAGAGCCTGCAAAGAGGTGTCGGGGAGGGGCAGTGCTGGGGGCTGAGAAGCAAAATTCAGAAGCCTGGAGCTTGAGAAAGGCTGGTGATGGAGGCGGGAGGCTGAACAACGACGACCTCTTGGGGGCCCCAGGGTGCAGTGGTGCAGGGGAGGCCTCCGTCCCTCTCCAGCTTCCAAGTTTCTATCGGCTCCGCTGATGTCCGCGCCCCACAGGTTGGGGAGAGATGGTACACGGACAAGACGTGTTCCCGGCTCTGCACCTGCTCCATCCACAACAACGTCTCCTGCTTCCAAACCGCCTGCAAGCCTGGCCAGATGTGCTGGCCCCGCGATGGGCTGATGCGGTGCCGGGGGGCAGGTAGGAGGCCCACCGAGCATGGGGGAGGACCTTCAGCCACCAAAACCACCCCTCCGTCCAGGAGGGGCTCCTCGGGGTTCACTCACGGCTCCCACGGCAGTTGTGAACTCAGGATATTAAAAGTCTCTCCCGGGCCGAGCGGCACCTGCCCCACCTCCTCGGGTCTTGACTCTTCTTTGTCCCCCTGCCTTCTGAGGCTCCCTCTCCTCCACATCCTTTCCGTGAAGGTGGGGAGAAGGCCTGTTCTTGCTGGAGGCTGGACCACTCCTCAGCCGCCTTTCTGTCCTGCAGGGATGGGAGTGTGCCAGATCCAGGACAGGTCCCGGTACATAAGCTTCGATGGCAGTTACCATGCCGTCCAGGGCGCTTGCACTTACGTCTTGGCGAAAACGTGTCACTCCACCATGGACCTGCCTTTCTTCAAGATCAGTGGCAAGAATGGGCAGCAGCAAGACCAAGCTCACACTTCCTACCTCCGCAAGGTCTACGTACACGTCTTCAATACCCTGGTCACCCTGAAGAAGGACCACGTGCTGGTGAGCGGGGCGGTGGTGAGGGGAGGACATGAGCTCTGGTCCTTCCTGCTGCTCACGGGTCCTGCCTTCCTCTCTAGATCAATGGCACATGGGTCCCCCTGCCTGCGACCTCCCAGATCCGGGGAGTCAGCGTCTTTTCCAGGGACGGCTACATGGTGCTCACCATCAGCATTGGGGTGGAAGTCAAGTTTGATGGCAATGGTTTCCTGAAGATCGAAATCCCAAAAGCCTATTATGGAAAGGTGAAGAAAACATCTGGGTCACTTCGTAGGGGCGTCAGCCTGCAGGGAGCGGGGTGCCCGACTGAAGAGTCACTCCCCAGAATGGGAAAAAGCTGCAGGGTGGGGATGCCTTTCTCTTCGGAGTGGAAAGGGGGTGCCAACCACAAATGCCCCCTGCCATCCCAGATGCGAAAGATCCCTCTTTCCTCTCTGCCCACCCAGACCTGCGGCGTGTGCGGGAACTTCAACGGTGAGGAAGAAGACGAACTGCTGATGCCTAATGACGAGCTAGCCCCAGATGACATCACGTATGTGGACAGTTGGCAAGATAAGGAGATTGACCCAAGGTAATTGTCCCCAAAGACTCTCTGCCTTTGTTGGCATAGGAACGCGAGTTGGGATTCTAGACCATATGGCCCACCTGGGATGGAAAGACTGAAGTGGTCCTCAATGCGTATCGCTTGACAGGGGGTGGCATCTGGGTCTTCCTGTCTTGGCTTCAAAATGTGGGAGGCGACGGGGGCCACGTGGAAGGCTGGTCAGAGCCCAGGCCAGCTTCCAGGTGAAGACAGGAGGGGTCTAGAGGGTGGTTTGGGAGCGCCAAGTTGTTTTCATAGATGAGGCCATGGCTGTCCCTGTGATGACCCCCTTTCCCTTCCCAGTTGCCGAGATGATGACAAGACCGAAGAAGAATCGGAGAAGGAGCCAGAAACGACCTGCCAGCCAGCTGACCTGGAGAGAGCCCAGGAGCAATGCCAGGCAGCCTTTCAGACTCCGGGCTGGGCAAGGTGTGCCAGCCGCGTGATCCTCAATCCCTTCTTGGTCAGATGCACCAACAGCCTCTGTGAATTTGGGGGCCTGAGCAGCACCCTCTGCCAGTCTCTGCAAGCCTTCGCGACTGCCTGCCAAGCCCAGGGCATCAGGCCTCCCATCTGGAGAAATAGCAGCTTCTGCCGTGAGTGTCCCCTCTGGCCACCCCCAGACTGCTCCCAAACCTCCTTTTCATCTGTGTGTCTCTCTCTCTTTTTAAAAACATGAGTTTGGTACTTTAAAAAAATTATTTTTATTTTTATTTATTTGGTTGTACCAGGTCTTAGTTTCGGCCTGCTGGATCTTTAGCCGCAGCATGTGGGATCTGGGCTTCCTTGGTGGCTCAGACGGTAAAGAATCCGCCTGCAGTGCAGGAGACCTGGGTTCGATTCCTGAGTTGAGAAGATCCCCTGGAGGAGGGCATGGCAACCCACTCCAGTATCCTTGCCTGGAGAATCCCCATGGACAAAGGAGCCTGGTGGGCTAGAACCCATGGGATCGCAAAGAGTCGGACACGACTGAGTGACTAAGCACACACGTGGGATCTAGTTCTCTAATCAGGGATCAGCCCCAGCTCCCCTGCATTGGTAGAGTGGAGTCTTAGCCACTGGACCACCAGGGAAGGCCCCACCTGTGGAGCCCTGAAAGCTCCTCCATTCTTCTTTTTGGTGTTTTCTGACCTATTTCTGGCCTCATTTTCTCTAATGTGGACCATTTACAGTAAGCTCTTAGCCGGTGTCCCCTGTCGCAGGATGGCACAGGCTGCTTCTCAGCACTGTCGTTCCAAAGGAGATGTGATCATGTTACACCTGTGAGCCATTGTGCCTGCAAGTCTGAGCTCCTCTCGGAGATGTTTGAGATCCTGTGAGCTGTCCACCCCCAGCTCCCCCTTGTTACTTGTGACCGGCATCACCTGCAACATACCATCCTATTCCCCACGTGGGCCTCGCTTTCCCACACCCCTCCCTGCCTTTATACACACCCTTTCCTGCACCCCAAAAGTTCTTTATTCTCCTCTCCTGGCAGATTCCAAGGCATTCTTCTCTCTTTCCTTTAAAAAGTTTTTTTAAAATTATTATTCACGTACTATATTCTTCTACCCTTTAAAAGTATACAATGTGGGGATTTCCCTAGTGATTCAGGGGTTAAGATTCCACCGCAGGGAGTGTGGGTTCGATCTCTGCTCAGGGAACTAAGAGCCACACAATTCACAAAAAAAAAAAAAAAAAAAAAAAAGTATACAACTCATGGATTTTCAGTATCTTCACAAGGTTATACAACCAGCACTGCTATTTAATTTCAGAACTTTAAAAATTTTAAAACAGTAAAGTGTTTTTCATTTGTGCTGCATTCCTATGGTTCAAAATTTTTTAAAGTATTAGAAGATTCCCAGTGAAAAGTCTCTTTTCATCCTGACTCTGGGCCCCAGGCCCTAGCCTGCTCTTATCCGCATCTGAGTATTTTTCCAAAAGTCTTTTCTATCTGCACATACAAACAAAGGCAAATTTATTTCCCATATTTTCTTACAAACAACAGAGAGGACACAGTCGTTTGTACTTCATTATTTTTCACTTGGCTGCCCTTCCTCGTCAGGTATGTAAAAAGCATCCTTACTCTCTTTTGCAGACATGTCATAATTCATTTGTCATCGTTTATTTAACTAGTTTCTATTGATGGACTTCCTAGTTGTTTCCAGTCTTTGGCTATTGCAAACAGTGCTGCGATGCATAACCTTACGCAGATGCAGTTTTCTATGTGTGTGTCTCTTATCTGTAGGATAAATTCCTAGCAGTGGAATTGTTGGATCGAGGATTGTGTGAGTTTATGCTTTTGAGAGATCTTGCCAAATGGCCTTCCATAGAGGTTGAGGCATTTGCATTCCCACCAGCAACACTGCCCATTTCCCCACAGCCTCGCCAACACACAGTATTATCATGCTTTTGGATTTTTGCCAATCTGATAAGTGAAAGATAAAAAGAGTCTTAATTTGTATTTTTCCTATTATGAGTGAGGTTGTGCATTCTTTCATACATTCAGGAGCCGTTTGGATTTCCCTTCCTGTGATTTCTTCCTACCTTTTCACCATTTTTCCACTGGTTTGTTGCCCTTTATTGAAATATTTTATAGATGTCCTTTGCTACAGAGAGTAGCCAGCCCTTCATTAGTGCTATGAGTCAAAAAATTTTTTCCATGTCCTTTTTTTCATCTTTGACTTTTTATTTTTTTACCATGCAGAAATATATATATATATATGTATTTACGAGGTCAGATATAACAGTCTTTGTTTTATGGCTTCTGCATTTTGAGCCCCAGTTACAAATGCCTTCCCTACTCTGAAGTTAAAAAATTTGCCTACATTTTGCCCTAGCATTTGTATGGTTTCTTTTTTTGTATATGTAAATATTTTGATCCGTGGGGATGTATCCTGCTGTGTAGGGTGAGAACTCAATCAACTTCATGTTTATTTTTTCCCAGTATTATTAAATGACCAGTCTCTTTTTCCACTGACTCAGATGTCACATTTTATGTTAAATTCCCGTGTGTATTTGAGTTCCTCTTTGGGCTTTTTCTCCTCTTCCACTGCTCCATTTAGCTTCATTTACTAGCAACACAGTGTTGTGATCATTGAGAGTTTAAGTAGTGTTTAGATTTCTGGCAGGGACATTTAGTTTTTTTTGTTTGTTTGTTTTGGTTTAGAGTTTTCCCAGCTTTTTTGGTTTGTTTATATCCTCATCTCCACTTTAATGTCATCTTTCCCTATTTAAACAAAAAAAACACACCAAAATCCCGTTGGTATATTTTATTGCTATCACATTAAATGTACAAATTATCTTAGGGAGGGAATTCCTGGGCAGTCCAGTGGTTAGGACTGTAGGGTGCACAGGTTCGATCCCAAGCTGGGGAACTAAGACCCCAAATGTGGCCCCACGTGACCTAATAACGGTAATAAAATTAATTTAGGGAGAACTGACATCTTCATGTTGTGGACTCTTGCTATCTGTGAACGTTTTCATTTGTTTGCAACTACTTCTGCTCAAAGGGTTTTACTTAGCTCCCCAGCAGAGTGAGTCCCTCCCTGCCCTGGGCTCCTGTCATGCTGGTACACAGGCCAGTCACGAGCTTGCTGCCCAGATGCACCGAGGTCGCGCTGCACCTGCTGCCCGACCACAGGCTCCCACGCCAAGACGGGAGGAGCAATCTTGCTCTATTCTGTCCTCAGGCCCACCACGGAGCCCACGCTCAGTCCGCGTTTCTCCCCCACCCTTCCAGCTCTGGACTGCCCCCCCCACTACGTCTACACCAACTGCTTTCCCCACTGCCCCCCTACCTGCGACAACCCGGAAGGCCGGTGCAAAGGCTCCAGGGGTCCCTCCAACTGCGAGGAGGGCTGCGTCTGTGAGCCCGGCTACGTGCTCAAGGAGCGGCAGTGTGTGCCCAGGAGTCAGTGTGGCTGCCGGGGCGCCCGGGGCAGATTCCTCCCCGTGAGTGGGGAATGGGAAGTAGGGGTGGGGGGGACCACCCACACACCTTCAGGATGCCGCCTTCCCCTGGCCTGTGCTGCTGCGGCTGGCGCTGGATGTGAAGGCTGGTGGCTGGGGTGGGTGGCCTCCTGCCAGGACTGGGGTGGAGGGTGTGTGGTTTGGATGTGAGGACTGAGGCATGGTAGAGTGGCCTTGGTTTGAAGATCTTGGTGGTACCCCTCTTGAGTCACAGGGCTTCTGTGACCCCAGTTTCCTCATCTGGAAGATGGGTTCAGCAGTACCTCCTGAGACAGTGCAGTGCCTCTAGGGAGCGCTACAGGGACAGAGGGTGCCTTGGCACTGGGACTGCCTCTGGCCTGTGCCAAGTGAGCCGTCAGACTGTGGGCTTAGACTGAAGTCGTCGAGGAAAGAGAGCTGGCCCTCCCTTCCTCACTCCTCGTTCTTCCCGTGGCATCTGCAGGAGGGTAACGCCTGGTTCTCCAGCAGTTGCTCCCAGAGGTGTACCTGCCAGGCGGGAGCCATTCAGTGCCGGGCCTTTGCCTGCCCCGCCAGCTCCCGGTGTGAGACCGACGAGGATGGCAAAGAAATCTGCAAACCCTACAGTAAGGGGGCCCTCAGGAGGTGCAGTCGAGGAGGGGAGCCCAGGCTGGGGGCTCTGGGGAGAGGGAGCTGCTGACATAGACAGAGGTGGGCTCTCACCTCTTACCAGCTTGCTAATCGCCTGCAGATTCTCTCTGGGATCTACCTTTAGGGCGAAAAGAACGAACCAGGCAAGGGAGATCCTCTCAAGCTGGGAGAGGGAGAGGGTGGAAATATCAAGTTCAGGGAACAGGAGGCACCGGGGGCAGGCGGGTGAGGGGCCCTGGGGCCGTTCCACTGGTCAGGGCCATTCCTCCTCAGTGCTGGCTCTTCTTGGCAGGGTCGGAGCGATGCACGGTTTATGGGGACCCCACTTACCGCACGTTTGATGGCCTCGGCTACCGTTTCCAGGGCCGCATGACCTACTATCTGGTCAAGACCGTGGATGTGCTCCCCAGTGGCGTGGAGCCCTTCATCGTGGAGGGACGCAACAAGATGTATGCGTCTCACAACCCCATTTTCCTGCACGAAATCATCGTGATGGTCTACGGCTACACGGTCCAGCTCCAGCATGAACTGGAGCTTGTTGTAAGAGCTGGGCCAGGCAGGGTGGGTCGGGGGAGGCAGGTCAGTCCATGAGAGGCCACCAGGAGCAGGTGGAGCCAGGGCTGCCCGTTCCTTGGGAGGTTCCTGGCAGAGGCTGCCTAGTTGTAGAAATCAGAATCAGTGTTGCACTTACCTCCTTGGGAGCCCAAGCTGGGCAGGAGGATTTCAGGTAAGGTTGGGGAGAGGTGGGACAGTGGGAAGAAGGGAAGATCCGACAGGCAGTCTGAAGAAGCACCAGGGATGCCCACCTGCCAGTTGTTTATTTTTTTTGGTAAAGAAACGGGCTGCAACAGGAGCAGACCTCGGAGACGCTCTTGGCATTTGGGATAGTAAAGCTTCCTGGAGTACCCTGTTGCAGAGAATGATGGAACCACAAGGTCCCGAGATGTGCAGAGAAGCGGAGGCCAGCGCAGCAGAGAGTCACCTTTTTAAATATAATTGTATTAATTCTTTTGGTTTCGGCCGCATTGGGTCCTCGCACACGGGCTTTCTCTAGTTGCGGTGAGCGGGGCTGCTCTCCGTTGCGGTGCTCAGGCGTCTCATTGCAGTGGCTTCTCTCGTTCCAGAGCACAGCCTCCAGGGGCTCGGGCTTCAGGAGCTGCCACTCATGAACATGGTAGTTGCGGCTCCTGGGCTCTAGAGCTCGGGCTCAGCAGCTGCGGCGCACGGGCTCAGTTGCTCCGCGCTGTGTGAGATCTTCCCAGACCAGGAATCGAACCCACGTGGCGCTTGTGGTAAAGAACCTGCCTGCCCGGGCAGGTGGACATAAGAGACCTGGGTTCGATCCCTGGGTCGGGAAGATCCCCTGGAGAAGGGCATGGCAACCCACTCCAGTATTCTCGGCCTGGAGAATCCCATGGACAGAGGAGCCTGGTGGGCTGCAGTCCATAGGGTCGCACAGAGTCAGACACTACTGAAGTGGCTTAGTATGCACGCATTCCTGCATTGGCAGGTGGATTCTTTACCACTGAGCCACCAGGGGAGCCTGAGGGTCACCTTGATTCAGGCTTTCCTGCGGCTCCCATCTGCCTCCTCCAGGTCAACGGCCAGAAGGTGACCGCCCCCTATGAGCCCGTCGACCAGCTGCGGGTCTCCCTACGAAGCGATCGCCTGTTCGTGATCACAGACTTTGAGCTGGTGGTCAGCTTCAACGGAAAGAACAACGCAGGTGCCTGAGCGTGGGAACCAGAGGGCCAAAGGGAGCGTTCCTGGGAAGGGGGAGGGAAAACCGCCTCACGGAAAACCATGGGCTCCATGAGAGGGTCCCCTGCCTGCAAGCAAGGCCTCAAGCTCTGGGAGACGACCCAGGAGGGGTGGGGAGGGATGAGGTGTGGTGCGGGGGGGTCTCACTCCTGGGCCCCCTCCTCCCGCAGTGATCTCCCTGCCCGTCACTTACCGGAAGCTTGTGCTCGGCCTGTGTGGCAACTGCGACCAGAACAAGAGGAATGATTTTATGCTGCCCAACGGGGCTGTCACCCAGAACCTCCTTGCTTTTGGCAATAGTTGGGAGGTAAAAATGACCGAAGGAAGCTTCCCCCGCATCTCAAGGTGAGAGGGCTGGGGTTCAAAGCAGGGAGGCCCTGACCCGGGGTCGGGGCAGCCAGCCAGGGTGGGCATGAGCACCAACCTAAAATCTGTTCACACAAGCTCACCCGCACTTGCTCAGCAGAGAAGGAGCCCTGAGGCCGAGGGCTCAGACAGGCCTGATTCTTCTCATCCCATCACATCTTTCCTCTCCCGCCGACTGCCGGGCACCGGCCCTGTGGATCCCAGCCTGTGCCCTGGGCCCTCCCCTCCCAGGTCCCTTCGATCGCGGCAGCCCTGGTGGGCCTCACCTGGATCTTCACTGTCTCTGCCCAGGGCTGTACAGGAGGAGGAAGTGAAGGAGGATGCAGTGCTAGGCTTTCCTGGTGTGTCGGGATGCCGCCCGGAGGAGCTGCAGCTCATCAGCCGCACCCAGGCGTGTGGGGCGCTGGTGGACCCCGAGGGCCCCTTTGCTGTCTGTCACCAGACTGTGGCCCCTGAGCCCTTCCTGGAGTGAGTCGGGGACCTGAGACCCTTTATCCAGCTCCTGTGGCCTGTTCTCTGACTGGCTCTCTGTTGGGCACAATTCTGTGCATAGTACCTTGTCACACACACGCACACACACGCACACACATCCCCATGGCATGCTGGCCCACTCTCTGATGGGGCTTCCAGGGCCTCTTCTGCAGGGCTGGGTCTCCTGGCCTCCCTCCCCGTCTCTGACAGCCCCCCACCTGTCCCTGCTGTCCTCCAGGCACTGTGTGTCTGACCTGTGTGCCACCCACGACCCCAAGGAGCAGGAGGAGCTGCGTTGCCAGGTCCTCAGTGGGTATGCCAGCATCTGCCAGGAGGCGGGCGCCACCCCGGCCAGCTGGCGGGACCACACCCACTGTGGTGAGGCCCTGACCTGCCCCAGCAGCTGGCCCCTGACCCCTTCGGCTCTTTCCACCCCTTGTTCTGCTCTGAGCCCCCACAGCTTCCCCCACCTTGGCTTTCCATCTTGGTTCCCCCAGCCCTAGACTCTCCCCCTTGTTAATATCCTCCTGACTGAACCCCTTCCCTGCCCTCATCCCCATCACCCCTTCCCACTCCGTTCTGCCAAGGCCCACCTTTGATCCTCCTCATGAGTTAGTGTCACAGACTAAAAGACTCACAAAGCCGGTCCTCCCTGCCTTTAGCAAGCTCTGTGCTCTGTTGGGTGACCTTCTTTTCCATACCTGGGGGTGCCTACCCCTGCTCTGCCACCTTCTGACTATGACTGTGTCCCCTCAGCCTTGTCATGTCCAGCCAATACTGTCTACCAGAGCTGTATGACACCCTGCCCGGCCTCCTGTGCCACACTGGCAGCCCCCCGGGGCTGCAAGGGCCCCTGTGTGGAGGGCTGTGCCAGCCTCCCGGGCTACATCTACAGCGGAGCCCAGAGCCTCCCCCTGGCCCACTGTGGCTGCACCAACAACGGCATCTACTACCAGGTCCGGGCTGTTAGTGGGAGGCCCCGGGGGAGCGCAGGCGCGAAAGGACAGCCCAACACTGGAGGTCAAGCAGGCGCCCCTGCTTCCTGGGCCTTCTCCCTCTCCAGCAGGGTGACAGCTTCGTGAATGACGACTGCTCCCAGCGCTGCACCTGCGCGCGCACGGGGCTCCTGCTATGTGAGCCCCTCGGCTGCAGCCCTGGGGAGGTCTGCACCCTGGGGAACCGCACTCGTGGCTGCTTCCGAGGTGAGCCGGGACAGGCCCTCGGCTTCCAGCTGCCCTCATCCCCTGTGGGGGCGGGGGAAGGGGGAAGCCCCTGGACCTGGAACAAACCAGCCCTCCCAGTCCTGGGAAGAGCCCATCTCATCAAGATCAGGACTCCTGCCATTTCATCTCTCTCTCTCTCTCTCTCTCTCTCTCTGTCTCTCGGGAGGGACAAGGCAAAGGCCCTGTCTTCCCCGAGCCTCTGCTCTCTGCTCTGCGTTAGTGTCTCAAGATCTCCTTTAGTCCTTACTCAGTACTTGGGGTGAGCATAGCATTCCCACATTATAGGGTAAAGAAAATGGAGTTCAGAAGAGGATAAGCAGTTTCCCCAGATCTCGGGGGTATAGAACCAGGACTGGAAGCCTGGCCAGCGGACCCCAGCGAATCTCTCTGGGAGAATTTCTTCCCTGGCGTCCCAGCCCCCAGGCCCCTCTCCCTGGCTCTGAGTGTCTGCCCAGAACTCCCTCCCACCCGCTTCCATCCTTACAGACAGCCCGTGCCTACAGAACCCCTGTCAGAATGATGGGCGGTGCCGGGAGCAGGGAACCCATTTCACCTGTGAGTGCGAACCTGGTTATGGGGGAGACCGTTGCATGGAGCCGCGGGATGTACCTCCCCCTGAAAAGCCAGGCAAGAACTTCACCCCAGACCTGTACCTCACAAGCTCCTCACCTTCCCCACCAACAATGGCCGCAGAATAAGTCCGTGTATATAATATTAACCTACAGTATCTGTTATAGATGTATGCGTGTGCGTGTGTTAGTTGCTCAGTTGTGTCCGACTCTTTGTGACCCCGTGGATTATAGCTCACCAGACTCCTCTGTCCATGGGATTCTCCAGGCAAGAATACTGGAGTGGGTTGCTATTCCCTTCTCCAGGGGATCCTCCCAACTCAGGGATGGAACCTGGGTCTCCCTCATTGCAGGCAGATTGTTTACCGTCTGAGCCACCAAGGACGCCCATAGATGTATAGTAGATAGTATATTATCAATGTCTTATATTACCATGAGATGTAATAATATAATATTTGGATATGATCCCTAAAGATTAGCAGGATCAGTATCCTGAAAGAATCTCAGAGTCCCTATGCCCTACCCAGCACTCTGGAATCTTCTCTCTGACCCTGAGCTCCCCACTTCTGTGATCTGTATGCCTTACCCTGCTGTTGTTCCCCTCTCCTTTGTCCCTCTTAGCCTCCCTGGTACCTTTCATTAGTTTTCTCTATCCCAAACTATAATCCCCACATGCCTCTGCACCAGCAATTCTCTGACTGTATCCTTGTGCCTAAGATCGGGGTGGGGCAAGGTTGTCTCTGGGACTCAGCCCTAGAGACTTGGATAGGGTAGGTCTCGGTGGGGCCCCAAGATGCCTGCATTTTTTCACAAGCTTCTAGGTGACTGATGGGAGTGATACCAGGGCTACTCTTGGAGAAGCACTGACCCAGCTGATACCCTGGAGTCTGGGGGACCAGCTGGGTGAACATCCTCCTGAAGGGTCTGTGGGAGCTGCGTGTCCGCTGGGAGCAGGAGGGCGGCACCAAGGTCTCGAAAGCCCTAGGAGTGGCAGCTTCCTGAAGGGAGAGCCAGGACCCAGAGACGTGCAGGGAATGCAGTCCACCCAGGGTGGCAGCTGAGGACCGGAAGGGTGTATCCCCCTCACCTCTTATCCCACACCCCTATTTCTGTTCCCTGCACCCCAGAAGCATCCAGCTTTGCCTCCATCCTGTTGCCATTGCTGGTGCCCATGGTGGTCATAGTGCTAGTGGCGGTGACCAGAGGATGCATTTCCAGGAGGAAAGGGAGGAGGTGAGTTTCTGGAAAGGGGCAGAGGAGGGCCGGCTGAGGGGAGCAGACACGGGGAGTGGGCGCTGACCTTCATCACTGGTGTGTTTCTAGGGAGAAAACACAGAGCCAGACCAGAGGCAAGCCGCCGGGTGCGGGTGAGCCCCAGCCCCACGGCCCACAGCTTTGGCGCCTGGCCTGAGGCTCCCTCTTATCCATGTTTTCTCTCAGATTTTAGTCCAGAGCAAGCCCTCAGAGTTGCTCAGTTCTGAGCTGTCCACAGAAGAAAGAGAGATAAAATTCTTTATTTTTGAGATGTGACTTTCCACATGATTCTGGTGGAGGAAGGGTCTGTGAGGTGGACCTTGGTGGGGAGAGACAGAAGGGAGACACGGGGCCGGGGACCTAAGGCTGGATGCTCCAGGAAGTGTCCACAGAGAGGGGAACCGAGGTCTGAGGAGGTAAGGGGCTGTCTGTCCTTTAGACAAAGTCCCATGAGGGGCTTCAGGGGTACAGGAGAAAAGAGGGCACCCCAGGAATCCTAGTTCTTGTAGGTCTTGGCCTCTGAGCTTCCCACTTGGTAAGTGAAAGGTGATCCTGAGGTTTTCTGTTTCTAATGATGAGACTGAAGCTCTGGGCAGAGGCTCAGGGTGGGAAATGTGGCTTTTTCCAAAGGGTCAACTGGCCTGTGACCCAAAGGGCCTTGGGGTTGCTATGGTAACTGAGGGTGGGGGCTGGGGCCCGGCTTGGGAGGAGCTTGGAGCTCCATCCTACTAGGAGTGACCGGCTCACCTCAGCCAAGGGCCAAAGTGCAGACATGCCCGCCCTGAGCCCCACGCCTTGTGCCTCCCACCAGGCAGGTCCTGGGGAAGGGGGCTGGGACGTCCTGCGCGGGCTCTAAGAGAAAAAGGAAGGCTGCCCACTGGGCTCAGATGTGAAATACCAAGGAGAAGGGGACGCCAAAGCAGGCGAGACCCTGGGTTCTAGAAAGGAATCCTTACTCTGTTTGTCCTCCAAATGAGCCCAGGGGCCACCTTTATGTGGCTGACCCAAGGAAGTGAGACCCAAGTTGGTTGGAGAAAGGGCTCCCAGAAGGAAGGGGTGCCCCCGGCCAGGTCACTCTGCCTCTTAGCTGGAGGGAGCAGCTTGCACTCTGGAGCCGGGCTGGCTGTGTTTAACCTGAGCATCACAGGACTCCCAGCTGGATGCCTGGCACCACCCCTTGTCCCCCGCACTGACCTCCCTTTTCCTGCTCTTTGACCCTTTGACTCTCTGTTCTTCATCTGTGTCCGGCTCCCCTGACCTCTGACCCACCTAAGGTCTCCTTATCTAGCCTGGATGTCTGGTTGGCAGTGGTAGGAGGTGGCCTGGACCAGCATCCTCCCTAAGTCCTGGGAAGGACAGAGTCCCGCCCATCCTGTTAGAGGTACAAACAGGAGCCATGTCATCAAGGAAGGCGACAGAGGGTTCCAGAGCATTAGAGATTCCCAAAGGCAGTAGTAGAGGCAGGAAACTGGGGACAGCACCACTCCTGGAGGCTTCCTGGGCTGGGAGGGGCAGAAGCTGGGATTTGGGGTCCTGTACCAACCCCAGCGAAGCTTCCCTGGTGGCTCAGACGGTAAAGAATATGCCTGCAATGTGGGAGACCAAGGTTCAATCCCTGAGTTGGGAAGATGCCCTAGAGAAGGGCATGGCAACCCACTCTAGTATTCTTCCCTGGAAAATTCCATGGACAGAGGGATCTGGTGGGCTACAGTCCATGGGGTAGCAAAGAGTTGGACATGATTGAACAACTCACACACCAACCCCAGCACAACAGGGGGCAACTGAGATGCAAAAATGGCAAGGCTGCACCAGCTTGACAAAGTGGACTGGGTCCAGGCCTGTCCCTGCAGGTGTCCCCTGGGGCGGGCAGGCTGGGAAACTGAAGATGGTGAGAAAGACATCAGGGAATTGACCCCAGCCTCATCTTTCTGCTCAGGAGGGAGTAGTTGGGGGAAGATATTCAGGTGGTTTCCCCTCCCTTCCCAAGAGGCTGGGAGAACCTGCCTGGGCAGCACCTTGAAAGGGAGAATTGTCCTCCAGACCCAGCCCAGCGTGTGTGTTTGTGTGTGTACATATACGTGGGGGGTCCGTGTCGTCCACATCAGCCCCTGCTCCTCCCCCACAACCAAATGCAGACACTGCCCCCACTGCCTCTAAACCAACCCCAGCTGTCAACATCTGGCCCACATCTGTCTCCCTCATCTGGCAGGGCCTCCACCCCAACAGATCCCTCTCCCCGCATCAGGGGGCTGTAGGACCAGGGTCCCGAGCTCTAGGCCTCCCCTGTCTCATAGAGCCCCTCAGCCAGGGATCGGAAACCAGGGAGGTGGGGGGAAGGAGGGCAGCCCCACCCCGGAGGTGCCCCAGGCTCTTGGCAGAGCCATCTGGAGCCGTTAGAAGCAGCTGCCAATGACTCATCTCCAGCGCCCCCACCCCACCACCTCAAACACACCCTGGGGCTGGGAACCAAGCACCCAGCCCCCACCCCCACCACAGCCCTATCTCCAGACCTCCGGCCCCTCAGTCAGCCTGGCTCAAAGGCCCCTCCATACTAGAGCCCCCCTCTACAGAAGTCTATTCCATCACCCCCCCCACTCCTAATCACCCCCAGAGTGAAGACACTTCCCATTTTCTTTTATTTATACAAAACAATCATTTTAAATATAATTTAAGAACCCCTCCAAGCACCGGTGTCTGTCTCTGTTTTCCAGCACTTCCCCCCGCCGGCAACCCCCCATGGACACAGCTTGGGGGTACTTGGGGGGCAGGGAAATGTTGGGGGGTTGTGGCGTGACCAAGGCACTGTTCTGGAAACAAGACACAATGGCGGGTCCCTGTTTCCACTTGGGCTGAAGAGGCAATAATGACACAGGTCCCCTCTAACACAAAAAGTTATGACAAGGACTGCAGAAAACAAAACAAAAACCAGGGGGAAGAAAAGGGAGGAAAAATAAGACCAAAAACAAAAGATTAAAACTCAAAAACCTTCAATATGAAGGCAGCAGATGGGGGAGGGGTATTTACAAGGGAAAACTGAGTTCGGCAGAGACAGCAGCAAGGTTGGGACATCCAAGTCCAGTGATTCCGTCACTGGGCCATGACGCCCCTTCTCGCCTCCCGAGCTTGCAGGCTAGTCCCCCCTTCTCTTTGGTCTGCAGGGCCGCGGCCCTTCAAGGTGAGGAGGGGCCCAATTGGGGATGCAAGGGAGGCGGTGGAGATCATGCCCAACTAGCCCTGGGATGTTGGCAGACTCTGGGGGCTCCTTTTCCTCCGGTCACACCCAATCCTGAGGGAAGGGCTCCTGCACCCTCGGTTTGGGGTCCCCCCAACCCCGGGGGGACAGTGATGATTCCACACTGCAGAATCCCCAAATCCTCTCTCTCCAAACTGCCAGCTCCCCGCCCCCATGGGTTCAAAGTGCAATCCAGTCAGTGGGGCGTGGGGATGGAAGCCTCTTGGGTTCCCCCCCGCCCCGACTCTGCCCCAGGAAGAAAGGGATCCCCGGGCGCTGGAGTCCCTGCCGCTCCAGAGCTATGGAGCCAGGCGTGCAGATGCAGTTCAGTACTGGGGGGCCGGTGCTACCGACCCGCCTGAGGCTCCAGGCTTGGCCTGGGATTTCATGTGCTGGACACTGGCCAGGATTTTCTTCTGGTGTCCTGCCAGAGTGACTCCGATTCGGAGCAGGTCCCTGGGGAAGAAGGAACAGCTAGGTGAGACCACTAAGCTCCCAGGTCATCTCTCCTTCAAAAACCCGTCCCTGCCTCGGGCGTGCCAGCCAATCAGAATGGCCAGCGGGGAAGCGGGTAGACGTCAACAGTTGTCAGGCAGTTTCCAGGGGTGGGGGCCAATTAAGCGCCCACCACAGTTCTATGCAGCCGCAGTAGGGGGCGAGGCTAGGTACTGGCAGGGATAGAGAAACAAGGGGTGAGGGGCCGCGCCCTGGATGTTGAAACTAGAAGGAAAGGCAGAGAATCAGGGAAGAAGAGGAATGAGAGGGAGAGAAAAGCCCATAAAATGAAGTTGGCAAAAGAATGCTTCAGAGGACAAAGTAAGTCAAAAGGAAAAGTCTTCCGGACAAAGAAATCAAAAGGAAAAATCAGAAGGACAAAGATAGAGAGGAGGAGGAGGAGCTGGGTGGGTGGAGAAAGGAATGGGCGAGAGAAAGGACACAAACAGACTGCTCCCAGCCCCCGTGAGAAGTGGAAGACAAGAACCCATGTCAGTGAACCCGTGTCAAGGGAAGGCTCAAGCCAGTCAGGCAGGAGGGGCCCAGACCTGCTGGGACAAGACTGGCTTCCCAAGGAAAGGGCCTCTTGGACCCTCTGTGTCTGGATTTCTAGTCCTTCTGTTTCTGTGATTCCAACCCAGGGTGAGAGGAGTCCTTGGGAGAGGAATGGAAAGGTGGAAAGAAGGACCAGGGAGAGGCCAACTAGGGGAAAGCAGTATTTGGAAGGCACTGGAATTGTAAAACCATTTAACATTAAAGCTGGAAAGGATTTCCAAAACCCAGGCCAACCTTCTCCTTTTATGGGTGGGAAAACATCCAGAGTTGACACGTTGTTAATGTGAGAGCAGGGTCTGGAATGTAGATAGATGCACAAAGATAGATACAGATTTCGAGGCAGGAGCGAGATGGCCCAAGGCCGAGGTGGTGCAAGGGAGTGAGGCGGGCACAGCTGACCTGGAAGATTCCCGTGCTCTCAGCCCCTGCAGCTGTTACTGTTTCTGGGGGGAGAGGCTCTAGAATGGGCACCAGAAGTTGACCTCAAAGGCCCCTGCTGAAACTGTGAGCCTGACTCTGGTCACCCAGATTCCACCCCTCCTGGTCGCTTGGCCCTCACCACCGCCCCCCCGGTCCCCAGCTCCCACCATGACTTACTCAGTGGAGATCTGGCTGACCAGCTCAAAGGAGCCAAACCCAGCAGCTGCAAAGCTTTCTTCGTATCTTCCCATTTTGATGGCTCGAAGCCACTCCCCCACAGAGCCAAAAGCTGAGTAGTGAGGCTGCCGCTGATCCAGAAGGGGGTGCGAGGCCCTGGGGGGCAAGGATGCGGAGGATACCCTAAGCACCAGCATGTGTCAGGGTGAGGACGCAGACCCCAGGCCTGGAGAGGCGGAAGGGCACATCCCACATCCCACCGAAACGACTGATACTTCTGGGGTGGTGGAGGTGAGGGGGGCAGAAGCGAGGTTCTCAGGGTGGCAGAGTGCAGGAAAGAGGGCCCGTTCTCTGGGGTCCTCACCCGCCATTCTCCCGGGCCACGATTTTGAGGCTGGCAGGGTTCCGGATCATCTTGTCGAGGGCGCTGACCACCTGGGGGAAACGGGGCCGCGCATTCCGGTCTTTCTGCCAACAGTCCAGCATGAGCTGATGCAGGGAGGTGGGGCAGTCTGGGGGCGGGGGCAACCGGTAGTCCTGTTCAATGGCGTTGATCACCTGGAATGATGGGTGGAAGAAGCACTGGGTAAGGGCGTCAAAGGGGAAAAGGAAGCTGCCAAAGGACCCCAGTGAAGTGGCGACTTAACAGACGCCAGGATGGGTGCTGCAGGCCCCCAGAAGGGCTAACCTAGGGCTGGCCCTCCCAGCCAGGGCCCAGGCTGGCTGTGGCCCAATGTCCCAGAAGCTCTTGAGCTATGATCCAGACATCTCCCAAGCCTGCCCTCCATCTCTGCCTCCGTCTGTGACCAGATGAGCTGTTATCAAACTCGAGACACAGATCACCTCCTCACCATGACACTCTCCCCACCTCAAGGACCCAATAGTGATGAGCTCTCTAAGAAGGCATCCCCTGCCACCCCACCGCCCCACATCCCAAGAGACAAGACATTTCAGGGCAGGTTGGTGGGACCATGAGATACTTACATCCTGATTGCTCATATCCCAGTATGGCCGCTCTCCAAATGACATGACCTCCCACATGACAATCCCGTAGCTCCAGGCATCACTGGCAGAGGTGAACTTCCGGAAGGCAATGGCCTCGGGGGCTGTCCAGCGGATGGGAATCTTTCCTCCCTAAAGACGGAGGACAAGGTGAGCTGAGGGACTCCCAGCACTTGGGTATTCTGCGTCTCCCCCAGCTCAGGCCTCCTTTCTTTCGGTGCCCCAAATGGCCAGCTCCCCAACTCTGTACTTTTCCCAGACTCTTGGCAGCCAGTTCCTTAAGCTGGTCCCCCAGTCCCCACGTCCGCCACAATGTAGGTCTGCTCCTACATCCTGGCTTGGACCAGAGCTGTCAGTCCCTCTGTCTCCCGCCTTTCCAACCCAGCCCTAAGAACCCAGATCACATGGTCATCCCCCAGCCTCACCAGAGAGCTCGTGTAGGTGGGGTCGGAAGAGTTCTCCTCCAGGAATCGGGAGAGGCCAAAGTCTGAGACCTTGCAGACGAGGTTGCTGTTGACCAGGATGTTGCGGGCAGCCAGGTCTCGGTGGACGTAGCTCATCTCTGCGAGGTAGCGCATGCCCGAGGCGATGCCCCGAAGCATGCCCACGAGCTGGATCACGGTGAACTGGCCGTCATTCAGCTGGAGATGGACACGGCGGGGGTCGCAGTTAGGACGCCCCTCTTTCCCCGACATTCTAAACCATATCTACAGGACTGCCCCGGTGCTCCAATGGCTGAGACTCTGCACTCCCAATACAGAGGGCCTGGATTACAATCCCTGGTCGGGGAACTAAGATCCTATAAGCCACAGCTAGGGGTTCGCGTGCTGCAACTGAAGATTCTGAAAACTGCAACCAAGATCAAAGGTCCTGCCTGCCACTACTAAGACCCGGCACAGCCGAGGAGCCAGGAACCTACTGCATAGCACAGGGAACTGCTCAACGTTCTGTGCCAGCCTGGATGGGAGGGTGGTTTGGGTAGAATGGGTACATGTATATGTATGGCTGAGTCCCTTCGCTGTTCACCTGAAACTATCACAACACTGTTAATCAGCTATACCCCAATACAAAATGTTTTGGTGTTAAAAAATAATAAAAACGAAAATTTAAAAAAGATTATACTTTCTTCCATTTAACCTAGTACAGTGCATTCCATCCAGGAAATACTAGATAAATGGTTTGGATCTAACACGTTCTTTTTATTTGACGGCAACGGAGCGATGACAGTTCAGAGTGTGCTCTGAAGACACCTGTCTCCAGGTGGAGAGGTGTGCCTTGGCGCTGATACAGACACACTCTCGCTCAGCCCTCTTGGACCAACTGTATATAGGATTCAAGAGGATGGTGAGGAGTCGGGTGTGATCGGTAACCGCAGCACCAAAAACCAAGGTCTAAAGCCCGACCTTCACCTTCATAGAGTCTGCTCTCACCAGGTAAGCCCACCAGTCACGGATGGTTAACTAAGCCCATCCTCTGGGTTCACCTAGCATGCAGGGGATTCTTGGCAGCCCTGCAGGGCCAGCAACGCTGAGTCCAGAAACTGAATTCTGAACCCATCCTCCAAGCCTGCACCTGCTTCACACCTTGCATCTCAGTTGGTGGCCTCACTTCCAGGCACTCAGGGTAGAGACCTAAGAGTCTCCACGATTCCTCTCTCTCCCTTGTTCACAGCCTACGATCCATCAACAAGTTCTGCCGGTTATGCCTCCAAAACACACCCCAAACCCAACTGCTTCTCTATACCCACTGCAGCCCCCACGGCCTGAGTGACTGCCAGTCTCCTCATCGGCAGGCTTCCCTGGTGGCTCAGCACTAAAGAATCTGCCTGCAATGCAGGAGACCCAGGTTCGATCCCTGGATTGGGAAGATCCCCTGGAAAAGGGATAGGCAACCCACTCCAGTATTCATGCCTGGAAAATTCCATGGGAAGAGGAGGCCGTCCTTCTCTGCCTCCTCATGCCAGAGGAAAATTCCATGGCAGGCTACAGTCCTTGGGGTTGCAAAGAGTCGTACACGACCGAATGACTATCACTCCTGCTGATATCCTCCCCAAAGCTTCCTCTTTTGGACTTCTAATCACACCCCCAGTTCTAAGGCCATGAGACCCAGCCACCAACTACGAGGTGACCCACCATTGCTCCTCTGCTGACCTGGTTCAGCTTCACCAGCCTTTCTGCTTCTCGAACGCACCAGATCCCATATACTCTGGGGGGCTCTTCAGTCCTCAGTATGCTTCCCCCTGCCCCCATCTTCTCACGGCTGGCTTTCTCATCTACCCAGATGCCATCTCTTCTAAGACAGACCCCCTTCCCTCTCCTGCAACCAGACAATGGAACAAACTCCCGCATCCACAAGACACTGCCCCAGCGTCTGCCGCAGCATCCGTCGTGATGGGAGCCGGGCAGCCTGTGTTTCCTAATGCAGTACCGTGGGAAGTACACCGTACCGCCTGATGGAGGCTGGCCACAGATGTAGAATTCTAAACTTATCACAATGTTAGATACAGCTTCCCTTATGGGAAACACAGAGAAACAAGCTAAATGATCCCACGAGGAAGAATCCAATCAATCTAGAAAAGACATTCGAATGGACAAGTGGCCCAGCCCTTCAGCGTATCAGAACGACAAAGGACTGTCTTGGGATGTAAAAAGACTCAAAACAATAACCACCAGTGCAATGCTTGATCCTGAACTGGATGCTGGGACATGTTGGGGACAACTGGAGAAATATGAGTATCACATAGGCATTAGGTGATACCAGGGGGTTGTTGTCATTCTGTTAAATTCAACACTGTTTTGCTTTGTAGAAAAACCTTTTGGGGACGTCCCTGGTGGTCCAGTGGTTAAGACTCCGCACTTCCCCTGCAGGGGGCACAGGTTTGATCCCTGGTTAAGGAAGTGCCACAGGCCACATGGTGCAGCCAAAAAAAAAAAAAAAAGCTTCCCCCCCGCCCAAAAAAGATGTCTAGTGAAGTTAAAAAAAAAAAAACAACTTCATATAATTTTGTTCAAGTAGCAAAAATGAGCTCTTTCCTCTCATTTCTATGAGCCTGTTTAATGTTTTTCACATCTGAACTTTTGTTTACTTTCTATAAAAGCTTGTTTGTACTTGTTAACTTTCAGTCTCCCGATTATATCAGCAGCTCTCCAAGAGCAGAGTTCAGGGCTCAAATTCCCGAGGCCCCGGACAGTGGCGGGTGCGTAAGATGCTCAGTAAATACTTGTCACAAGGAGAGATGACAGCCCCTCCAGATCCTGGGGTTGGCTGGCCCCACAGGGAGACCAGTCCCAGGACTCAACCTTCCCTGGCGGAGGATGAAGGGTGGAGGGGCAGCAACACGGGGCCCACCGTCTGTCCTGGAGTGCTGGGGGAGGGCAGGGTGGACTGGGGTGTTGTGGGGGGGCTCACCCGCAGGAAGGAGTCCAGGGCGCCGTTCTCCATGAACTCGGTGAGGATCATGACAGGCACGCTGTTGGTGACCACACCCTCCAGGCGGATGATATTGGGGTGCTCGAACTGGCCCATGATGGAGGCCTCACTCAGGAACTCCCGCCGCTGCCGCTCCGTGTAGCCGCCCTTCAGGGTCTTGATGGCTACGCAGCTCTCCTTCTTCCCAGGCGCCTTGAGGCGCCCCCGGCACACCTCGCCAAACTCGCCTTCAGGAAGGACGCTGCGGGTCAGCTCTCCTCTCCCAGGGGTTCTGGCTGGCCCTGCGGTCCACCCCACCACCAACTCCACCCTCCTCCCTGGGACCCAGGCGTTTTCTGCTCACCTGCGCCAATCACCTCTTCAATCTTGACATAGGAGACATCGATCTCTTTTGCAAACTCCCTGACAGCCTCATTAGGGTCTTCGTAAGTGAAGGGGTCGATGTAGACTTTAGTACCTGGGGAAGCGCACAGGGCCCGTCAGCTAAGAAGTGACCCCCATCGCACTCAGATGCCCTAGGCTCACAGCTCTCGCCCCAGCCCCGAGTCCTTCAGGAAGGGCCTACCCACCGTGCCCGATGAGATACTGGCTGTGTTTGTCCGAGTACTCAGCTTCTCTCCCATTGCTCTGCTTCCTGGAGTGGATGGGACAGAAGAGGTAAACTGAGTCACATGTCCCAGAGGGAATTGAGTTCCAGAGGGAATGGACGGCAAGAGAGAAGCAGGAGTCAGAGGATTCCAAGCGAAAGCAGGTAGGTTCCTGTCCAGGGAGCCTCGACCTGGAGCAAGAGAGTGGGCAGCCAGCTCCCGGGGGGTTCCTCGGGGTCTCCAGGTGCCCAGGACGCTCACCTAAGGCAGAGAACCGCGATGACAATGACCACGAAGACCAGCACCACGCCCACGACTGCCGTGCCCGCGATCAGGGCCAGCTGCTCCCTCCAGCTCTCATTCTCTGGAGGAGAAGAATGGAGGTCAGGGAGGCCCTGAGGGCCCGTGCGCTCCACTCGAGGCCCTCAGGGCCGGGAAGAGGTTGCTCTGCCTAAGCGGGTTTGATTCTGTTCTGTCGTAAATACTGGTGACCACAAAAAACTCCACTTGAATAGGAAGTACCTAAGGCTAAAAATGAAAAGGTGGAAATAACCTAAATGTCCATTAACAGATGAATGGATAAAGAAAAATGCGAAAGCCACTCAACGCAGTATTTTTCGGCTACGAGGAGGAACACAGTCCCGATATATTCTACAACACGGCTAAACCTAGAAAACATTATGCCCCGTGAAAGAAGCAGCAGCCAGTCACAAGACTGTGTCGTATGACCACATGTGTGTGAAAGATTCAGAACGGGCAAATCTAGACACAAAAAAGTAGATGAGTGTTTGCCGGGGGCTGAGAGGTAATGGAAGGGGGTAATATGTGTCTTTCTGAGGTGCTGAAATGTTCTAAAATTAATTACGGGGATGGTTGCACAACTCTGTGAATATGTTACAAGCCAATGAATTATACATTTTAAATGGGTGAGTCATAAGGTAGATGAATCATATCCCAATAAAACTGTAAAAAAAAATTAAAAGGTTTAGGACAAAAACCCTTGGGCCAGCATATAAAAACTACCAAGTGTCACCTCATTTAATCCTTGGAGCCCTGGGAGAGAGGCCTCCTATTTCCAAGTGTTGGATGAGAGAGCTGGGGCTCAGGGGTCAAGTTTTTGCTAAAGGTCACATAGCTGGAAAGCCGCTGAGCGGGCCTTCACACCCAGCTGTTGGATTTGGTTTCTATGTCCCATCACCAGGCCAGAATGCCTCACAGTGCAAAGAGAAGCAGGAGGGAAGTGACTTTGGGGGTCCTGAGAGCCAAGGCCTCCTTGCCTGGTGGGGGACAGCCAACCCCAGGCACACCCTGCCCCCCAGACTCACCGTCCAGCTGGGTCTGGCTGTGGTGCTCCTGGCCAAAGGGCCCGTAGCCGGCCTCGGAGCGTGCCCGAACCTGGACCAGGTAGCTGGCTCCCCGCTTCAGTCCCCGCAGCTCTGCCCGGTTCTCCGATGTCTTCAGGAAGCGCACGCTGCTGGGGCCCTCAGCGCCCTGTTCCGGAGGAGAGGCGGGCTGGCCATAAACCAGGGCCCCCAGATTCCATGGCTCTTCCCACCTCCCCTGCCCTGGGCCTCCATCACTAGCATCTCCACCCTGCTGTGAGACAGGTGAGACCTTTGTGCTCAGTTATGTACACACTGGGGCTTCCCTTGTGGCGCAGTTGGTAAAGAATCCGCCTGCAATGCGGGAGACCCGGGTTCGTATCCCTGGGTTGGGAAGATCCCCTGGAGAAGGGAAAGGCTACCCATTCTGGCCTGGAGAATTCCATGGATGTATAGTACATGGGGTCACAGAGTCTGACACGACTGAGCGACTTTCACTATGTATGCACTGAGCCGCCTGTATTGCATGAATTACGTCATGTAGTCTCGGTAGCCATTCTGTGGGGTAGGTTCCATTATCTAAAGCATTTTTTTGGCGGGGGTGGGGGGGGGTGGGGAGGGGCCTATCCTGCTTGGCATGCAGGATCTTAGTTCCTCGACCAGGGAATTGTGGAGTCTTAACCACTGGACCACCAAGAAATTCTTTTCCTAAGCATTTTACAAGGAAGACATGAAGCTCAGAGAGGCCAAGAGGTTGACACAAGATCATTCAGCTGGTATATGGCAGATGCCTGCAATTCAGGTGTCCCGGCCCCTGGAGCAGGTCCCACTGCTCACTGCAACCCCCCCGCAGGGCGGGGCCTGGCTCTCACCTTCTCGTGGTACTTGACCTCATAGTCCAGCACTGCTCCGCTGGGTGCCCGGGGAACGGCCCACGCCAGGCTCAAGCTGCTGGGTGATGACCGAGTCACCCGGATGTCAGACACCGGGGGTGGCACTGCGAGAGACAGACGCGTTGGGGCCCTGGAGCTGGGGGGGTCTGGCCCTTAGCTTCCCCAGCTCTGCCTCTGCCGGCCACACTTGTCTGGGTCCTCCAGCTGTTTCGGGATTCTCTCCTGGCTCTCTCTAAACTCTGGAGCCCGCCTTTGCATCTGTTTAACACTCTCTTTCTGCCTCCTGCCCCAAAGGCCTTGACCCAGTGTATTTCCTGGGAACTCCACTCCCCAGCTGCTGCCTTTTCCCTGCCTCAGGCCTTTAGACTGTCTACCCCCCTCGCTGGCCTCTCCCATCCAACCACAGGCTGCCCCCAGTCCCCAGTCTCACCCTCGCGGTCGGTGG
Source organism: Capra hircus (assembly GCF_001704415.2). Classification (NCBI taxonomy): domain Eukaryota; kingdom Metazoa; phylum Chordata; class Mammalia; order Artiodactyla; family Bovidae; genus Capra; species Capra hircus. Next base: position 36,692,381 of record NC_030832.1, on the reverse strand, counting down.
TGACATTCACAGCCTCAAACGGGACCGGCCCACTGGCCAAGGAGGACACCCCATTCAAGGCGGTGACCTCGAAAGTATAGGTGACGTCAGGACGCAGCCCACGAATCACCACCGAGGGCTCCACCAGGTCCCGGGGGCCGGGGTCGAACGTCAGGTCTCCCCCACAGGGCGTGCAGGACCCACCGGGGCGGCACTCCCGGCAGCGGAGCGCGTAGGTGAGGTCCTCCCGGCCGCCTGACTCGAGGGGCGCGCTCCACTCCAAGCGCAGGGCGGAGCCGTTCAGGCGGGGAACCACGCTTCTCGGGGCGGACGGTGGGGCTGCGGGAGACCAGGGTGTCAGGCAGAGGCTGAGACAATGGCCGGGCATGGGCAGTGGGGACAGATGGGCAGCCACACTGACATCTTGCGTCGGCCGCGCACCAAGCCAGGGTCAAGAGGAGGAAGGCATGGGAGGACGGGTGCTGGGGTGAGGGGTTCGTCCCGGGGGTCGCTGGCCACTTACTGGTACAGGGCGCACTTCGGGGGTCTGTGCCGGCCCGGAAGTACCCGATGCGACACTGGCAGATGGACGAGCCAATGGTGTTAGAGTGGCTGTTGGCTGGGCACGGCTGGCAGGACCCCTCCCCGGACAGGGGCTTGAAGGTGCCCTGAGCACAGGCTGAGAGAGAGAAAGCGTCCATCAGAACTTGCATCAAAGACATTCAGCGGTGGGGTTGGGGGTAGAGATCCGGGCGGGGGGAAGATGACATTCAGCGGTTATTAAAGGTGCATGAGGGACTTCCCTGGTGGTCCTGTGATTAAGACTCTGAGCTCCCACTGCGGGGAGTGCAGGTTCGATCCCTGGTCAGGGAACGAGGGTCCCACATACCGCACAGTGTGGTGAAAAAAATAAAATCAAGTTGCATGAGGTGCAAAGAGGGGAGCAGGGAGTGAGGAGCTTAGAAACGTGGCCTGTAAGAGGAGAAGACTTTCCTCCAGATCAAGGGTCTGAACCCTGGTGTGCACCCCTCACCACCCCGTGGCAGCCTGGTGAAACTCAAGACCCTTGCTCAGAATAATGATTTTAAAGGTACACCATAAAATACACAGATTACCAATAAAACCAAGGAAGTGAAAATACAATGATCAAAACAGGTGGAGAAGGGAATGGCAACCGATTCTGGCCTGGAGAATTCCATGGATAGAAGAGCCTGGTGGGCTATAGTCCATGGGGTCGCAGAGAGTCATACACAACTGGGTGACTACGTACACACACATTAAGAATAAAGATACTTGAAAAAAAAAAACAGGAAGAAAAGTTTACAACATGGCAAAGGGTGTGTTTCTCTATTAATGAGACACAGTGGCAGGACTGACAGCCAGCGGAATTCTGAAGTCTCAGGGAAAACAACATTTTGCCCTTCTTGCAAATTATCTCCATTGAGCTGTGAAAACCCCCAGTATCTGAACCAGGCCCAAATCTCAGGTCTTGCTCTGACCGCTGGGCTGTGACTGACACTCTGTGAAAGGAGTGACCAGTTTCAGGGAGAGATGAGCAAAAAGGAAAAGCCATCTTTTTTTAAATCATTCCATCAAAGTTCACAGATGCCCTTGTCCTATCTACAAAACCCAGGCTAAGAAACTCTGCTCTTGAGAACAAGGTGAGTGAGAATCCAGTTACAGTCAATTAGAGGAAACCGTAATGAACAGGACTAGAGTTCACGAAGCCTCTGAGTCCAACAAGGTTCCCTAGTCTAAGAGAGCCTGTTAGGTCCAGAAAGCAATTGCGTGGAGTCAGAAGCAAGAGCATGGAAGTGATGGAGAGCTCAGAACGGTGCTGGGGGCCCGGAAAACACACCCTCCAGGAACTGAGTGCCCAGGACAGCAAAGAACGTTCAAACTGGAAATCTTGAGAAGTGGGTCCCCGATCGGGGTACCGGCCCCCTCCCCTCACCTCGGCACTTGGTGTTCCCCTCGGCGGCCTCGAACCCCGCATTGCAGCTGCAGCCCATGACTGGCTGCTCAGCCCACTGGCCATCTTCCCGGCAGTAGAGGCTGGGGCTGGGGCCGGGGGCGGGCACGGCGTCGGCCACGCAGCTGCCGGCCACGGGCACCACCAGCTCCCGAGGCACGGTCTCTGGGAAGTAGGTGAGGTTCACGGTCTGCTGGGCGCACTTCTTGTAGAAGAGGTGCAGCGAGAGCAGGGCCATGCAGGCGCCCTGGTCCTGGAAGGCCAGGTAGAAGCCAGCCTTGGTGAGCGGGCCCAGGCGCAGTGTCTTGATGTTCACCTTCCCGGTGGCCTCGGCCCCTGGGCGCTTCCGGGTGAGGTGCTCAGCAGCCACTGTGTCCACCTGCCGGGGGGGAAGAGACTCACTGCCACAGTCTTCCACTCTCCAAGGACCCCGCGGGACTGTCTTTTGCCCAGGCTCACCCTCTCTGTGACCTGCTCAGTCCCTGTTCCAGGACCTTCTCTCTACCTTTCCCAGTGTGCAGTTTCTTGCAGGCCCCAACACTGTCCATTAACATTAGCCAAGCTCCTATGAAGAGTCCAGCCTCCCCTTGCTGTGCACTCACTCACCCTACAGACACTTATCAACACCTGTTCTAGGCCAGGCCCTGGACTCTGCGCCGAGGAAACAGAAAGGAAGGAAATGATGAAAAGTTAATGATAAGTTAAAAGTGTAATGAGTGCGACCGCAGGCGGGACCCCAGAGCTGGAATCACAAGACAAGTAGGAGCTGGGTGGGAGAGGCAGAGAGAAGGCACTCCAGGGTTGAGGCATCAGCTGGTGCAAAGGCTGTGAAGGGGCGAGGTGGGAAGTCCTTGGTGACCGACCCATTGGTTAGCACTTCACACTTTCACTAACAAGGGCATGCATTCAGTCCCTGGCAGGGGAACTAACATCCTACAAGATGTGCTGGCCCAGCCAAAAAAGAGGTAGGGGGGCGAGGTGTACTTGCCTGGTGGAGTAGACTGGCCGTTCCACCTAGCAGATCACCCGCTTCCCTCCTCAAGCCGGGGGCCTCCTGCTTTCCTCCCCCAGGCCAGCCCCCCTGACCCTGGGGCGCCTGGGTACCTTGATGTAGGGGTTCTCCATCCAGGCCGGCGTGTGGGCCGTGGCCGTGTCCGCGTCGCTCTCGAAGTAGAAGACGGTGAAGGTCTCCTTGCAGGAGCGGCCAGCCCTCGGCAGGGAGAGGCACTCCAGCATGGTGAAGCGCAGCGTGGCATACACGTGGACAGCCCCGCGGCGGGGCACCCAGCCGGTGCGCAGCCAGTGGGCCAGGCCCGGTGCCCGGTGCAAGTCACACACCTCGTAGGTCCGGACGCTGTGCTGCTCCTCATCCAGGCCGCTCAGCTCCTCCCACTGTGGGGAGAAGGGGGCTGCTGAGCCGCTGGGCGAGGGTTAGTTCCAGGGTCTTTGCCGTGAAGCCAGGAGGGAGGCTGGGGGACCCCTGGGGGGTGAGGGCTCAGACGACACCTGCCCTGGCTGCTGAGATGTGGGGGTGGGCGTATGGCGCGGGAAGCAGCTGCACAGTGGCCCCCCACCCCCATCGGTTTTCCTCCCAAGCCCCAGCTCTTACCTGTCCGTCCACCTGAGGGAACGTCACCCACTTCAGATCGGCAGTTTCCAATTTCGTGTTCAGTAGGGTCTCTGAGACAGACACACATACAGAGTCAGTTGGAGCTTGGGAGACACAAGGAAGACCTGGGAGCTGGGACAGACAGACAAGCCGAGGAGGGGAGCCTGCCCTGCCCTCTGCCCACCACCCTCACCTGCCCCCAGGTTTCAAGCCTCTTTTCTGAGTGCCAGCCCCGCCCCTAACAGCTGGCAGGCAGGGAGCTGAACCCCAGGACTCCCAGGGCCAGGCCTCTGTGAACTGCTGTGCCCCAGAGAATGGAAGACACAGCTGCTGAAAGGGGAAAAAAGGGCAAACAGCTCAGAAAGGGCCAAAGTGACCCTGACTTGACGTGGGGTAGGGGGACACCCCTCCCACCAGGGTCTCCCTCCGCCTCTGCAGTCCCTGGCCCAAATGCAAAGATGTCGCCTCTGATCCTTCAGACCAAACACTCCAGCCCTGACCCCCATCCCCTCCCCATTGCCTAGCTGTCCTCGGAGGAGGCCGTCCTGGAGGCCAGGACGCTGGGGTTCCCTGCCCTCGGCCTCCGTCTGGGGAGGCCTCACGTCTGGATTTGGTTACGGGCAAGCAGAGGGGAGGGGATTTTAGGGGTGTGGGTAGCGGGGGGGGGGGGGGGGGGGGGGCGGTGAGCACACCTGGCTTGGCTCTGGCCTGGGGGAGGGGAGGGGTGGGGCTCTGGCGGAAGGGGGAGATTAGGAGAACTGCACCGGAGGGGAGGAGAGGGAGGGGAGGGGAATCCCCTCGGAGACGTGGGGCGGGGGGAGGCTACAGGTCTGGCCGGGAGGAGCCGGCAGCACACCTGGGCCCAGGTCCCCCCTCCCAGGACTGCAGGAGAGACAGGAGAGCAGGTGGGTGAGGCGGCCTCCTCCCAGAGACCAGGTGATGTCCACTGAGGGCCAGGGGTCAGGTGGAGGCCCGGCCAGCCCGAGGAGAGGCCCGGGTCCCCATGGGTGGCAGGAGACAGCCCGGCACGCTGGGGACAGGATGCCGGGGTTCTGGGAAGCGGGTGGATAGAGGCAGCCGTCTCCACCCTCCATTGTTCCAGACTGGAGAGTGTTTTCCTGTCTCCAATTTACACACTGTCTGTTTCAGGCCGTCCTGGGCGCTCCAAGCGGCTCCCGTTTCTCTCATCCTGTCGCGGTCCTGCCTGCCTCCCTCTCTTGCGGCCTCTCACCTCTCCCCCCGCTCTCTGGCCACCTCCATCTCTCTGACTGTCACTCTGCTTTCTGTCTCCCATCTTTCACCTTCACTGGGGCACAGGGCCTTGGATAAAAGCCTGAACGCCTGTCTCAGTCTGCTCACCTGTAAAATGGGGGGTAACAATACTTCCCACCACAGGGTTGTTGGGACCGTGAAAACTGAAAGCACGTAGCACCGGGCCTTGGGCTCGGCAAGCACTTAGGTAACAGGAATTCGAAGTTACTCCCTGTTCCCCTTGGCACCTTTCTCTCTCTCTCACCACATGTCATCCTGGCGGGTTTTCTCCCTGTTTCGCCTTCGCCCTCTCCCTCTGGTTCTTTCTCGGACTTCCTGAGCCCAGCAGGTCTCCCTTCTCCCCCACACCCTGCCTTTGATCCCCAGTCCAGAGCAGCATTGCCCAGCCTGGAGGAGATGCGTTTCCAACCGCCTTTGATTCCTTCTTCTCAGCAGCCCCCCATGGCCCACTCCCCAGAGACCCCTTTGATTGCAGGCAGTGAAGGAGGGGAAGGAGGCAACTCATTGAAAGGAGATTAGGGCCGTGGGAGGAGGGCTTATAGGGCTCTCGCTTCCCTGCTAGAGGTTGAGGGGAGGGCAGAGGCTCACGCATAAAGGAATATTTGCAGCGGTGCAGAAAAAGTAGAAATTTAAGACAGCCTATGAGACAGAAGTCAGGCTGAGTTCAGGGGACAAGACAAGAGGCAGGCTAGGGTTAGAGAAAAGGACTCTGGTGGGACTGGGGCAAGGGCTGGGGTCGACACTGCATTTAAAGGGCTGGGGTGCAGCCTGAGGAAGCCAGGGCGGGAGCCTCCCTGCTCCAGGGGCCGCGGATTGGGGAGAGACTGGGAGGTTTGGAGACGAGTGCAGAAGGCGGCCACCCCCGACTGCGGTGGGGGGGATTGTAGATCAAGGTGCGAACGCTCTGGAATGGGGGGCGGGCGGAATTTTATGGCCTAGCACAAAGTTCTGCCTGCCCTCTTGTTCCTCCAGAAATGTTTCCTCCTGTTTGGCGGAGGTGGGAAGAGGGACAGAAACTCTGGAGAGAGTTCTGCAGGTTGGAGTCGGGAGAAACGAAAGGCTGCCAAGGGCGTCTGGAGAAGCGAGTTTAAGAGTTCGGGGAGCCGGGACCGGGGCACGTCCCGGGACGGAGCTCGACTCCAAGTCTTTCCCAAACAAAAGAAAACTCCACTCCCCGCTGAGCCGCCTCCTCCCCGCCCCCCTCCCGCGCTAGCACTATTGGTCCGGAGCGTTCGGAGCTGGGGTGCCGGGTTAGGGGGAGAGAGAGGTCGGCCCTTCCACTCCGAGGCCCCTCTTCGGGGGCCCCAGAAGGGCCGGGGTGCCCCCAAGAGAACTCACCTTCTAGGGCGGCTGCAAGCGAAGCCCAGCAGAGCAGAGCCCGGAGCTTCATGGCGCCGCCTCACTCTGGTTGGATCCGATCCGAGTTTGGGGGGCGCTAGCCCCCCCAGGTCTGGACCCCCGCCGGAGCGGGTGGATGCCGACTCCCCGCGCAGGACTCGCTCGGGGCCCTCAGCGCGGGCCCATGCGGGCGCGCCGGGCACCGGGTGGCGGCGCCCAGGTGTGGCCCCGCGTCCCCGCCGCGCGCGCAGACGAGAAGGCGGGGGGCGTCCTGGCAGCGGCCGCCCGGGCGGGCGCAGAGCTAGACGTGGCTGGAATCGGGGTCCCTCCGGGGACTCGGGGTCCCGCCCCGGCCGCTCGCGGTCTCCCCCCCTCCCTGGAGTGGCGCTGCTCGTGCCGCCGGGCCGAGTGCGCTCCGCGCCGGCGGGGAGGGTGAGAGCCAAGCGGGGAGCGAAGCGGGAGGGAGGGAGACTGCGGCGCGGGCCAGGCGGGCTGGGGCTGGGCCGGGCTGGGGACTGGGCCGGGCGGCGCCTGGCCGGGAGGGAGGGGCGCGCGGGGGGCGGGGGGAGCTCCCCCACCCCCAGTCGTGGCTTGGCTTGGGGGCCGGGGCGCGCTGATTGGAGCGCGCGCTGCTGAATAATTCATGAGGGAAGCGGAGCGGGGCGCGGAGCGGAGGAGGTTGGGAAGTTGGGAGAAAGTTTGGAGAAGGGGGAGGGGCGGCGGGCGCGGAGCGGGGGACCGCCCGGACCTGCACCGAGGCCGTGCGCCCAGACCCGGACCGCGCGTGTCGGGGCCGGGGCCCAGGGATGCCCGCCCCCGCACCCCACCGCCACCGCCCCCGTCCCGGGCAGGCCTGAGCCTAGCAGACACCAGGGAGCAGGGAAACGCACGCAGCAGCTTGGAGGGCCGCTCACGCGAAGCCCTGTCGGATGCTTCCTGCGGACTTCGGATTCTTCTGGATTCGCCCACCACCCCCTAGTTGGCGCAGGGGACCGTGTTTGGAGGGAAACTTTTGAGGACGGAGGGGTGGCCCAGCGGGCCCCGAGGCAGCGATCTCAGCTTAGATAACCGTGGAGCGAACGTTCACACAGTCATTCAACAAACATTAAGTATTGGGGACCTACTGTGCGCACAACCTATCGCTGAAAACGTGCGGAGGAACGAGTCATCTGGGTTGAGATGGGGAGCAAGCAAGGGTAAATAAAAGGTACTTGGATCCGAGAGAGGGAGGGCCAGATTCCTAAATCATGCTCCTCACTCAATCACCGTCGCGTTTAGGAGGGCTCCCGCGCCGCCCTCAGCCTTGACCCCTGGGACTCGGGCCGGGTCTGATGCTGTCTTTCCTGAAGCTGTTTCCTGTCTGGCTCCTGAGGGCCCTCGGCATGTCTGGGAGGGCCATTCCTCTCGTGGCCATTCCCCCTCCATCTCATCAGTTAGAGGGGGGCCCCAGAAAAGCAGCTCCTCCCCCCAGCCCCGTTCTGTCTGGGCACCCGTGGGGTGGGTCTTAGGGAGACCAAGACAGTGTTGCAGGAGTCGGCCAGTGGAAGAGCTGGAAGGAAAGAGCTTAGACTAGAAGGCAGTTAAGGGGGACAGAGTCTTGAGGAGCTCAGGAGCCAAGAAAGAGGGAGAGAGGAGTCCTAGATGTTTGGGGGGCTGCCAAGCCCCTCTAACCCACAGCGAGGACAGCCAGGCCTGTAGTGACCTCTTGTCCCAGCGCACTTATCTTTCTGCTGCAAGTGGTGCTCCCCACACCCCTGCCCTTCCTCGTGGCCCTGCCTGGGTCCTGCTCCGGGGTGGGGGGTCATGGAGGGCAGGAAACAGCCGGCTTGGCTGGAGCCAGGCAGACCAGGTCAGAGCTAGGAATTCCCTCCTCCCTCCGCGATCCAAGCCCCGTCTCCCTTCTTACGCAGCCTCTCCTCCAGGGTATCCGTCTCCTCCCGACACCCTCTGACTGCTCTCAGTCTGCACTGATTCCCAGCTTCTAAAAATTTTGTTTGTGTCTCCTCCTGGGCCCTGCCTTCAGTCCCCCTCAGGCTCTTGGTTGCGTAACTCCTCTCCTTTGATGGGGGAGGCAGTTCATCATCATGGTGGGGGTGGGTGAGGGGGGTGCATGGCTTGAATGGAAAGGAAACCCAGGTGCCTCGAGAAATGAGGCTGGATGGAGTGACGGGCTGATGAGTCAAAGGGGTGAAGAGATGTAACAGCCCATCACAGATTCAAACCCTGTATTTCTGACCCCTGAGCACCAGGACTCCCTCAGCGAGAGGGAGCAGAGCGCCACAGGGAAGAAAATACACAGTTGATCCTTGATCACAGGTCCTCAGCCCTCATCGCACAGCGTGTGATCCAGTTCCTAATACCTGTTGTTAAGTCGCTGTGTTGTGTCCAATTCTTTTGCGACCCCATGGACTGTAGTCCTCTGTCCATGGGATTCTCTAGGCAAAAATACTGGAGTGGGTTGCCATTTCCTTCTCCAGGGATCTTTCTGACCCAGAGATAGAAATAAACCAAGTCTCCTGCATTGGCAGGGGGATTCTTTACCACTGAGTCACCTAGTGTTTACCAGTCAAAGAGTGAATAAAACGAAACCTTTATGGAACATCTACTGTGTGCCAAGTGATCACTTTGCTACTTTGCAAGATTTGTTTGTAAAACAGGGCTCTTGACCTCAAAGATCTTTGCTCTGGTGGAAATCCCATTATTTCCCTCGTCCATGGAGGTGATACACTCAAATGTTCAAAAACCAAGCTCGGTCTCTTCTGTGGGTGTGAGATCATTTCCTCCAGCTTCCAACCACCCAGAACCACTTTGGAGGTAAGCTAATTCAGTATCCACCGAGTTAAATTACACAGGTGAGCATCCGTGGCGCTACCTGGTTTGACGCTGGCTCCACAGACCTCAAGTCTCGAGCCCACCTTTCTTCATTATTAGGGCACTTAGAGTACTTCGCTGTTTTCCCATCCCAGATATGAGGCTGTTAGGCTATTGCCCCTGTTCCCTTTCCATGATCAATGCACTGCCAATGGTAGTACCTTTGTGGGGCACCCCCCACCCTCAGCAGCTAGTAGGGTTTTCTTTCTGCTAGCCACGTGGTTACAGTTGTTTGGAGTGGACTTGGAGTTAGGATTTTTTTTTTTTTCTTTTCATTATGTATTAAACAAACAACAAAGAAGCCATCCCTTTCAACATCAGTTGTAGAAATTGTTTCTGCTTTTCCCATATCCCAGCCCCTCCTTGTAAGGTCCACCTGACTGTCAAAGTCTAGAGTTAAGTTTATCTGGGAGCTCAGAAATTTTTAAGTTTAGGCATCTCTCACCTTCCAGGCTCCTCCTACCACCCTAGTTAATGAGTACCATCCATTTGAACAGTTTTCAAGGTTAGTCACAGCAGGAGAACATTTGAAATGGCCCCAAATCTCACACCTCTTACCCAAAAGGAATTTGATAGGGATTTTGATGGTAACAATAATAAGTTGTAAAGCTCGATAAGAGTTTTATAAATTCTCAATAATGAAAGAAAAAAATTCAATCAGCCATACTAGAGAAAGAGAGAGAGAATAGAAAATAATAGAAAATCATAATATGACAAGATGGTCAGAGTTCACATCTAACAGACAGGACATGATAGAATTATAGTGATGTGTTGGCAGTTATTAACTACAAATATTGTATTGTTTTTCTAGATTTTGTGATATTTATGGTGTCTGTCATCTTAACATTACAGCTAGTTGTGATTGCTCAATCTAAGTAAACTTTAACTTACACCTAGTTAATATTCATGGTTTTATTTTTGTTTTCTTAAAGCGGGTTCCCCTAAATTGTAAAAACATCAGGGCCCACAAAATCTGAATCCACTCCTTACATGACCACCGCAAACCTTCCTGAACTCATCATATACAAAGTTGTAATAGACATGTGCTTTTATTAATATAATTAATTAGTGACTGTGTATTTCCTTGTATGTGGCTCTAAGTTTCGTAAAAGGTTACATGTTGTGTTCACTTGAAGTCCCATGCAAGCCTCTCTCATAGTAGATGCTAATAAATATTTGTTGACTATTTATCTTCTTGTCTTTTTTTGTTTGTTTCCCTGGGCCTTCCTTGCCGTGAGTGGACTTTCTCTAGTTGCACTGCACAGCATCTGGAACATGCGGGCTTAGGAGCTGCAGTGGGGGCTTGGTTGCTCCGTGGCATGGCACGTAGGATCCTCGTTCCCTGAACCGGGATCAAACTTGCATTGGAAGGTGGATTCCTAACCACTAGACCACCAGGGAAGACCCTGATCTCTAATTTACCCAATGCTTATTTTTAGAACAATTACTATGACACAGTAAGAAGAGGTGGCAAGAATACACAGAACTGTACAAAAAAGATCTTCATGACCCAGATAATTATGATGGTGTGATCACTCATCTAGAGCCAGACATCCTGGAATGTGAAGTCAAGTGGGCCTTAGAAAGCGTCACTATGAACAAAGCTGGTGGAGGTGATGGAATTCCAGCTGAGCTCTTTCAAATCCTGAAAGATGATGCTGTGAAAGTGCTGCACTCAATATGCCAGCAAATTTGGAAAACTCAGCAGTGGCCACAGGACTGGAAAAGTCAGTTTTCATTCCAATCCCAAAGAAAGGCAATGCCAAAGAATGCTCAAACTACCGCACAATTACACTCATCTCACATGATAGTAAAGTAATGCTCAAAATTCTCCAAGCCAGGCTTCAGCAATACGTGAACCGTGAACTTCCTGATGTTCAAGCTGGATTTAGAAAAGGCAGAGGAACCAGAGATCAAATTGCCAACATCTGCTGGATCATGGGAAAAGCGAGAGAGTTCCAGAAAAACATCTATTTCTGCTTTATTGACTATGCCAAAGCCTTTGATTGTGTGGATCACAATAAACTGTGGAAAATTCTGAAAGAGATGGGAATACCAGACCACCTGACCTGCCTCTTGAGAAATCTGTATGCAGGTCAGGGAGCAACAGTTAGAACTGGACATGGAACAACAGACTGGTTCCAAATAGGGAAAGGAGTATGTCAAGGGTGTATATTGTCACCCTGCTTATTTAACTTTTATGCAGAGTACATCATGAGAAGCACTGGACTGGAAGAAGCACAAGCTAGAATCAAGATTTCCGGGAGAAATATCAATAACCTCAGATATGCAGATGACACCACCCTTATAGCAGAAAGTGAAGAGGAACTAAAAAGCCTCTTGATGAAAGTGAAAGAGGAGAGTGAAAAAGTTGGCTTAAAGCTCAACATTCAAAAAACGAAGATCATGGCATCTGGTCCCATCACTTCATGGGAAATAGATGGGGAAACAGTGGAAACAGTGTCAGACTTTATTTTTTGGGGCTCCAAAATCACTGCAGATGGTAATTGCAGCCATGAAATTAAAGGACTCTTACTCCTTGGAAGAAAAGTTATGACCAACCTAGATAGTATATTCAAAAGCAGAGACGTTACTTTGCCAACTAAAGTCCATCTAGTCAAGGCTATGGTTTTCCTGTGGTCATGTATGGATGTGCGAGTTGGACTGTGAAGAAGGCAGAGCGCCAAAGAATCGATGCTTTTGAACTGTGGTGTTGGAGAAGACTCTTGAGAGTCCCTTGGACTGCAAGGAGATCCAACCAGTCCATTCTGAAGGAGATCAGCCCTGGGATTTCTTTGGAAGGAATGATGCTAAAGCTCAAACTCCAGTACTTTGGCCAACTCATACAAAGAGTTGACTCATTGGAAAAGACTCTGATGCTGGGAGGGATTGGGGGCAGGAGGAGAAGGGGACAACAGAGGATGAGGTGGCTAGATGGCATCACTGACTCAATGGACGTGAGTCTGAGTGAACTCCGGGAGATGGTGATGGACAGGGAGGCCTGGCGTGCTGCGATTCATGGGGTCGCAAAGAGTTGGACACGACTGAGCGACTGAACTGAACTATGAAACAGGACTGGGGACACAACATGATTCTCTGCCTTCTAGGACTTGACAATCCAGGGGTATCAACTGTCATAAAATCTCAACAGAACACAGGAGGCTATGTGTTGAGCACAAAGGGTGGTAGGCAGAGGGTCCTATGGTACCTTGCAGGAAGTACGCGGAACCAACTGTCAGGTTCAAGGTGAGTTGTCTGGAGAAGACAACGCTGTCTGAATGAGTCCTAGACGAGATTGGTGGGAAAGGTTGTTTTCAAGGCAGAAGGAGCAGCAAGTACAAAAGCATGGATGTGGTGAGATTGTCCTCAAGCTGTCAGTGTTCACGATGCCTGGTGTGGGGTGCCAGGGCAGTGACAATGGGTGAGCTGGAGGTGAGCAAAAACCAGTCTCCATCTTTATAGGACCTTCCAGAGGTGCACTTGTCCTGAGTACCTGGGGAGCTGGATTCTTTTTTAAAGAAAAACTTTTATTATCCTATTATATTGTAATTTCTTTCTTTCTTTTTCTTTTTTGGCTGAACCTCAAGGCAGTAACTTAGCCAACCAGGGATCTAACTCAAGCTCCCTGCAGTGGAAGTGGGGAGTCTTAACCACCCTGAATGCCAGCCAGGGAAGCCCGAGCCAGAAGTGTTTTAGGCAAAGAAGTGACATCGTCAGATCAGTATAGAAAGTCCTTGCTTGGCTTGTACAACTTTGGAGAATAGATTGAAATGATCAAGACTGAAGGCAGAGAAACCACATGCAGTACTTCAAATGACAGTGAGGGCTTGAGCTGACATGGGTGAGTGTCTGTGTGTGTGTGTGTGAGGGTTGGAGTGGGATAGGATTCAAAAGATGTCAGGGAACTAGAGTGGACAGGACCTGAAGCCTTGCTGGGAGAAGGAGGGAAACTGACATCAAATATGATTCAAGTTTCAGACTTCGGCAGCTTACTTCTGCATCTCTTTCCATCCTTCATGTTCCCTGGGGGCTGGAAGACCTGATGAAGTAGGGATTTATTGTACCCACATGCAGCCCTGCTGCAAGCCTAGGCTTCAGTTCAGTTTAGTTGCTCAGTCGTGTCCAACTCTTTGTGACCCTATGGATTGCAGCACGCCAGGCTGCCCTGTCCATTGCTAACTCCTGGAGCCTGCTCAAATTCATGTCCATCAAGTCGGTGATGCTGTCCAACCGTCTCATCCTCTGTCATCCCCTTCTCCCTGCCTTCAATCTTTTTCCAGCATCAGGGTCTTTTCCAATGAGTCAGTTCTTTGCATCAGGTGGCCAAAGTACTGGAGCTTCACCTTCAGCATCATTCCTTCCAATGAATATTCAGGACTGATTTCCTTTAGGATTGACTGACTTGATCTCCTTGCTGCCCAAGGGACTCTCAAGGGCAACCTGGTAGGAGCTAGTAGAATGGAGACCACAGGGGCAGGGATGGGGGACATGCTGGGCATGTTGTGTTTCAGATCCCTTCTGGCATCTGGGCCAGAAGTCAACTAGATCTGAGCTCATTGGTTCTGCAGCTCAGAGAGCTTTTTGGCTGGAGGTACTGGTTTGGGAGTTACTGTCACATGATGGTGATGGAAACTGCTGGAGGTGGGAATGAGGGGTGTGGAGGAGGCTGCAGAGATTGAGACTAAGGAAAGCTTTACTACCTACTTCCTCTTCTTTTCCCCCAAACATTATCATATTTAAAACATAACAACCCTGTTAGAGGGGCAGGATGGGCGTTATTATGATATCCACTTTAAAAATGAGGCAGGCTCAGAAGGTTAAGTGACCTGTTCAATGCACTCAGCTAGTAGCCAGCAGGTGGGCCAGACTCTGCACTCAGCACCAGGATGGCCTTCCAGCCCCACCTCCAGGACCTGGAGGACACCTGTGCCCTTTCTCTCCCTCTCTCACCCAGGCCAGGCTGAGGGCACGCCTCTCTCTTGGTGGCCTTGGATGCTTTCTCCTGGAGCCCCTACTTCCCAGTAGCCGTTAATGAGGGTGTAATTTACCCCCTAATATTCACCAGAGCCTTGCCCAGCCAGGCCCCAATCTTGGCTCTGGGGACAGAAGAAGGGGCCCTGAGCACTGAGTGGCAGGGGACTGAAACAGCCAGGACTGGGAGCAAGCATCAGTGAGAGCTGATCGGAAGGAAGGCGGGAGAAGCGCAGAGCTCAGCGCAGAGACCAAGACTACCCGAGGCTACCCACCGCGAAGGAGGCAGAGACAACGGAGACTAGGGGGCTGGGGGCCAGAGCATAAAGGGAGGGGTGGGGAGGGAGGGGTGGGGGGCGGAGAGGTAACGGGAGGCTCATTGTCTCAGCAGGGGGAAGTCTTTTGTTTCCTCTCTTCCCTTGGCAGCTTGACAGGATATGAGGCCAAGCCCCCTCTCCATGCCAGCATCCCCCCACCCACTGGACAGGGCCCTTCCCATACCATTGTGTCCATGACAGGGATGGGGGCAGGGGCAACGGCTCTAGGAGGGAATATAAGGACTCTGCGTGTCTGGGGGCTAGGCTACCAAAGCTCTGAAGAGACCAGAAGCCCCGGGGCTGGTTCCTGAGCTTGGCAGGGAAAGCTCTGTGGCTGGGGAGGAGCAGGAAGCCAGGCCAGGGTGGGGCCCTCACCGAGGGTAGCAGGTCGGGCCAGGGGGCGGTAGGCTGGGCCCCAGAGGAGATGACGCAGGGCTTCAGGCCTCTCCCAGCCCCCACCAATCCAGCCCAGGGGCCTGAGAGCTCACCTGAAATCCAGTGTTCCCCCCACCCCCTCCATTCCCTACGGCTGACATCACCCCCACCAGGGCTGCTGGGATCTGAGAGAGCCCAGCAAACTGCAGTGTCCTGCCTGGCCCTTGCACATCCACTTTCCGGGACTCCCTCCCTCCTTCCCCGAGATCCAAGAGTCTGGCCTCTTGCTGCGGTCCTCCTGGAACCCTGGAATTTCATCCCTCCCCTTCTCTCCCTCCTGGGTCATTTTGCTCCATCAGCTGTTCCTGCAGGAAGGGCGCCCTGTTCAGCCTTGTCTCTCTTCCCGAGCCTTTTGTTTGCTGGGTTTGCAGGAAATTGGAGGGGCGGTGGCTAAGGGCTCATCTGCCCCTGGTGCCTGGGGGAGGGTGGGGGTCGGGATTCACCAGACTTAATCTTGCGGAGCTCTCGGCGGGAGTAGGGAGGATGGATATCCCTGGAGGTAGCATTTAGGGCCTGAACTCGGAGTGGGGCACCTGGAGGCGGGGATTGGGCGTCCTGTCTCGGAGGGGCTGTCCGGGTGTGTGTTCGGGGATCCCTAGAGCTGGAGGCTGGATGGACACCCCGAGATGTCCTAACAGGTAGACCAGGGAGACCACAGGAGGGGAGAAAGCCTAGATACTGAACCCCGCAACCGCGTCCTAACACGTCTCGGATCCGGGAACCCCAAGCGATAGGGAGACAGGGGCAAGTCAGATAGAGCACTTTCTGAGGATCAGTTAATTCCTTTCTCTAAAAATGGTGGGGAGGAAGACCAACGCATACTCTCCGAATTCGCGCCTTCCCAGGACGCAACCGCAGACTAGGCGGCGGCGCGGACGCTCTAGCGAGCCGGCGCCCTCTCGTTGGTTGCCCTCTTTCCGAGGCCCCCTGGGCGCCGCCATCTTCCCGTCCGAGCGGGCGGGGCGGGGCCAATGCAATCACGTGAAGAGTAAGCCCTAGGTTTGAGATGGTTCCCCGGGCGGTCAGTGAATGGTGCTTGAAGGCCGCTCGAGTACCCGGGACTGTGAGAACTACCGCAATTAGAGCAGCGAAGCAAAGAGAAATTCCTGATTTGTGCAGCTTAACTTCCTATTGGGAGCTTAACTTTTTGTGGAGCTTAGCTTTACATTTCTCGGTGAACACGAGAAACCGGTAAACGACACGTATTAGTTGGTGTTGAGCGCTATGGAGGGGAAAAAAAACAGAAGAGGAAAATAGGAAAGTGGGATGGGAAAGAAGGCGTACTTCAGTGTTTAAGTCGGACTGGCAGAGAAGATTTCACTAAGATAATATTTGAGTCCAGAAGACAAAGGAGACTCTTTGGGTGTGTGCTCGTAGCGCCTTGGGACCAGCCCAGAAGTCATTGTGGGGCAGGGTCAGGGGAGGTGAGGACGAGATGAAGATCCGGTAGGGCTTCGTGAGTAAGGTATCCATGTAATATATAGACGACTTCTGAGCGAAAGAGTTGCTGTTACTACATACGCCAAGGCAACAGGCATAAACTATGGTAGTCGGACTGTAGTCAGTGAATCAAGAGGTAGGTATGGTTACCTTAGATATCAGAGCCTTTGACTTTTATTCTGAGGAAAATGGGAAACCACGGGACAGTTTTGAAAAGAGTAGCGTCCTGAACGGACACTTACTTTACTAGCATAACTAATCTGTTAATAATAGACTGTAGCTGTTCTGCCGCTCACTCATGTCCGACTCTGCAGACCCCATGGACTGCAGACTGCCAGGCTTCCCTCCAGGCTTCACTATTTCCTGGAGTTTGTTCACACTCATGTCCATTCAGTTGATGATGCCATCTAATCATCTCATCATCTGTTGCCCCCTTCTGCTGCCTTCAATCTTTCCCAGCACAAGGGTCTTTTCCAACTAGTCAGCTCTTTACATCAGGTGGCCACAATACTGAAACTTCAGCTTCAGCATCAGTCCTTCCAATGAATATTCCGGGTTGATTTCCTTTAGGATTGACTGTAGGGGCCAGGGCAGAAGCAGGCACACCAGTTAGGGGGCTGTTGCAATAATGCAGACGAGAGATGATGGTGACCTGGACTAGTGTGGTATTTGCGGTTGGATACTGGTTGTATTTGAAAACTACCGGCCAAAGAAACTGTTATGGGTTGGATGTGGGTTGTGTGAGAGAGTATTTGAGCGTAACCCCAAGGCTTTTGACCTGAGCAACTGGGAAAGTGGGACAACCACAAGAAGAGTGAGCTGTGGTCAGGCGTTGGATTTTGGACATGCCAAGTTTGAGTTGCCCATGTGATGTCCAGTCACAGGTGTAAGCATGTTCTTGGAAATACATACAGTCCGAAGTTCAGAGTAGAGATCTGGGCTGGAGATACACCGTTTCGGCACTACTATAGAGCAGGTATTTCAAAAGAGGAGATTAGATGAGATCACCAAGGGAGTGGGTGTAAGTGGTTAAAAGAAGTCTGTGGACTGAGCTTCTGGTGCTCAATGGAGCCTCTGATCAATGGGGCCTCTTGGCTGTTTCTCCAACACCTAGGGGTGCTCCAGAGTTGAAAGAGAAGAGGAGGAGCCAGCGAAGGAGACTGGAGGATAGTTGCATTTACCAGGGCTGTGATTTTGCCGGAAGGTGTTATAAAAGGGAGCGAGGGGTAAGGCAGCGCTTTTCACTGACTGTGAATTTTAAGCTGGGTAACGAGGGAAGTAAGTGGAGGGCACTGGGCAGAGGGCAGGATCAATGAATTGGGGGTCCAGTGAGGTTGAGGATTGCTGGGGTCAGGGCATAACAAGGACCCTCTTCTTCATCAAACTTCAGTCAAGTTCCTTTGAAACCTCTTCTGGACTTGGCCTCCACCTTGGCCCTCATCCTTGCTGGGCATGTCTAGCCCAGTTCAGAGAGAATCCATCCATCCTTCATAACTGATCACCCTGGCCTGCCTTCAGCAAGGATCCTGTTAAGTCTCTTTAGCTAGAATTCCCCTATGCTTGGTGCTTCTTCTTAGTAATTTTCCATCCACTGACCCCCTCATTCTGCTAGTTGACTATAAATCCCCAGGTTTCTCTGCTCTGTTTCGAGTTGAGCACATTCTTTCTCCCCTCGTGTGTCTTGATACCTATTGCAGTAGCCCTGAATAAAGTCTTTCCTACTGTTTTAGTAAGTGTCAGATTAATATTTTTCCTCAACAGGCATAACTAGAAGTGATGGACTAAAAGAGGAAAGGATCCAGTTATTGGGAATGATAAAGTCTAGGCATAACCATTGGGTGGGATGGAGAGTGAGATCTACGCAGAAGTGGAGTTTAAGCAAGTGCCAGCCTAGAGTGTTGGAGGTCTCATCAATGCGGATATTGAAATCACCAAAAATTGTAATAGGAGGGATGTGAGAGAGACCCTGGAGTCAAGCTCCGTGTCGTGGGTAGCAGGGATGACTGATGAAAATGCATTTACTGCTCAGGAGACCGCCCCCTGGCAAAGCCACATTTGCACCGGTTTGAATCTCTTCCTCTCTTAGGGAAACGTTACAGCTAATTTACAGCCAAAGCCCAGTGGCAGGAAAAGCAGTGTTCATTTCCTGAGGCTCAAATGACAGTGTAACCACAAAGGCCTCTATGAAAGTTAGGAAATTATTACTGAAGTTCTCCAAGCTTCAATTTCCTATTGTGAAAAATGGAAATCATAGCAGGATCCACCTCACAAAGTGCTTATGCATATTTAATACAGTATGGTAGGCAGATAGTTTATCGAGCATTTCAGTATTGTTCTCAAGTGCCTATTCAAGTTTATTGAACTCGCACAGCAACCTTATGCAGGAGGGTCTATCTACAGTGGACGAATGGGATGTCACCAGGCAGTGCCAATGTTGACCATACCTGTCAAGAGTTAAGGTGGGCGGTGGTGGTTTAGTCACTAAGTGGTGTCTGACTCTTGCAAGCCCACGGACTGCAGCCTGCCAGGCTTTTCTTGTCCATGGGATTTCCCCAGCAAGAATACTGGAGTGGGTTGCCATTTTCATCTACAGGGAATCTTCCATTTCTTTCTCCAGGGGATCTTCCCGTCCCAGGGATTGAATCCGCGTCTCCCTCTCCTGCATTGCAGGCGGATTCTATATCGCTGAGCCACCTGGGAAGGCCTTAAAGAGTTAGGAGGGGAATCCTGACTCCTGAAGGTTCACAAGTCCTGTAATCATTGCTGGAGGGGGCAACCTTGCTGGGAACCACGAGAGCGGGCGGGGAAGGAGACTGAACCAACCAAGGCCAGCGCCTCCAGGGCTCGCCCGGATCGGCAGCCAATGGCGCCCCCAGGTGGTGGAAGCGAGGAGAGCAGCCGGTGGGCTGGACCCGGCGTTAGGGGAGGGCGCCGCAGGGGTGAGGGCTGGGGCTGGAACCTGGTGCACCGGACCGGGATCCGGGAGGCTGGAAGAGGCGGACCCCTTAAGGCGTAGGCCGACAGGGCCCAGCCTTCCTAGCGGCGCACCTGGGCCAGGTTTCGTGGCCCCGCCCACCTGCCGGAGGCCTTTCGCCGTCAGGACACGCCCCTTTCAGCAGCGTCACCGCCCAGCTCCGAGTGGGGTCCCGCCCACGCGGCGGGCGCTCGTTTGCACCAGGGTGATGGGTGCAGTGGGAGCTGTGGCCAACGCCGTGCCGGAGACGTGCGTCTGAGGGGCTACCCCTGGCTGCACTCCGATCGCACGTGGGGTGGGGAGCCGCGCTGCCAGCGTGAGCCCGGTGGGGCGGGGCTTCCCCCGGGCGCGCCCAGGGGGCGGGGCCGGGCTCGGGGACCAATGGGGCGCGTGTGTGCTGGTGGGGGGCAGGCTCCGGGCCTGGCATCCCGGTAGCCGCAGCTGTCTTTTCCGGCCCCCGCGCCCCCTCAGCCAGTAGCAGACCCCTCCCGCTGTCGGGGATCACCCCCGAGCGACTGCGTCCTCCAGTGGGTGAGTGAGCGCGCTGCCACACCCGGGCTGTGAGGGTGCGCCTGGTCGGGGAGAAGCGAATCTCGGCCCGCTCCAACCCGCCCCGGGGAGAAAGTGGGGAGGAACCGGTGCAGGAAGGAGGACCACCTTGTGTGGCAGGCGATGATGTTTTTGTTTTGGTCGTCGGGGAGTGGCGGGGACGGTAGAGTTTGGGGGATGCCTTGTGTGGGTGGGAGGAATCTGGTGAGGTTAAAGAGAGAGGAGGCTGTCTGAGATGGGCTGAGGGAAGAGGGTTGATGGAGGGCGGGGCTTTGGAAGATTGAGAAGTTTCCTATTGCCCGGGGATGAGGTGATTGCATGGAGGATCTTGGGGGGCAGCTCAGGACCCCGGAGGAACGGGTGAGGAGGGCCTCCTGTCCATAACTCACTTCCCCTTTGAGGGATTTGCTTCCTCTTGTGCTGCTAGTTAAGGAGGTGGAGGATCTTTGCACCTTTCCAGAGCTGCTGCCATCCCTCCTCTCAGGGATATGGGGGAAAGGGGTGGCCCCAGGAGCTGGGAGGGGCCTTCGTACCCAGTCCTGAGGCTTGGAGCCTGCATTGGTGGGGCAGTGGCCAGAGTCAGCCTGCTCCCCCACCTCCCGCCCCCCCACCCATTAACTCTTGGAGTTGCTGGTGAACGTGAGTGTGAGTGTGTGTGTGTGTTTCCTTTTGGAGGAAGTTTCTGGGTGTTTGATTAGAGGTGTTTTGTGGGGTCTCCACAGAGCTGCTTTCACTCAGCAAACTCTTTGCAGGCCTTGTAACCCGTTGGTAGCTTCCTCTGCCTGCTCTGGACCATGGCCAGTGAGAACTCTCCTCTGCTGGCCTACCGGCTCCTGGGGGAGGAGGGGGTTTCCTTCCCTGCCAATGGGGCCGGAGGTCCTGGAGGGGCACCGGCCCGGAAACTCTCCACCTTCCTGGGTGTGGTGGTGCCCACGGTCCTGTCCATGTTCAGTATAGTGGTTTTCTTGAGGATTGGTGAGTTGGCGCTGGTTTACTCGAGGGTGGGACTGGAATGAGGTTGGGGAAGGGCCCTGGGAGAAGCTGGTGAATGAAGGGCTTGGGGGAGGGGCCCCCAGGGGCCTTGGGCTTAGCTCTACCCTGAGGTAACTGATGACCGGTCCGGGTGGGAGGGATGGGAGGGGTGGGAGGGGTGAGCCGCCGTCTGACCTGCTTTGCCACTCCTGTCCCAGGGTTTGTGGTGGGTCATGCTGGTCTGCTTCAGGCTTTGGCCATGCTCCTGGTTGCCTACGTCATCCTGGCCCTCACCGTGCTCTCCGTCTGTGCCATCGCCACCAACGGAGCTGTGCGAGGGGGCGGAGCCTACTGTATCCTCAACCGTGGGTAGACGGGGGTCTGGGCTCTTCTGTCTTATGTGGGGAGGAGAGGGCCCCTCCCTGCATCTCCTGGGGGGCAGGCCAGTTCTAATGAACATCCAGTGGACAGGTTGGCATGGAGAAGGTCACCAGCGTGGCCTTACACGGTAGAGCCACCGTCGTCGAGTCCCCCAGGTGTCTCCGTGGCTGCCATTTTAGCTCTAACAGTCCTGTCAAATAGTCTTCATCTTATGAGCAAGGACATTCAAGAGCGCTAGTGACTTGGACAAAGCCACGTGGCTCGGGAGTGGCCGCACTGGGACACACCACGTGTGGGAACAGTTCCGTGTGTTCAGGGAGACAAGGCCTGGAGGGCCAGCTGCTCGGTGCTTTGTGCCTGGGCCCTGCCTCCCATTCCGGTTCAGTTTCTTTTCCCTTAACACTCACCCCCTACTTCCACTTTCAGTCATGATCAGTCGGACTCTGGGGCCTGAGGTTGGCGGCAGCATCGGCCTGATGTTCTACCTGGCTAATGTCTGTGGCTGCGCCGTCTCCCTGCTGGGGCTGGTGGAGGCCATACTTGACGTCTTCGGGGCTGGTCTGTGCGCCCCACTCTGGTCTGGGTGGCCCCGAGGATTTGCAGGGTCAGGGATTAGGGGATCACAGCACGGGGAGAAGCCCTCTCCTGGGAGAGACGCACTTTCTTGAGTGCCTGCTGTGTGCCCAGCCTCATGCAGACATCCTAGAGAATGTGCTAGCCCACGAGGAGCTCACCATCTAGTTGGGGGGGACAGCAGGCTGACAATCTGAAAATTGACAAAGCAAGACTGCTGGCACCGCCCACGGAGGGCTAGGATGCTGGAGTACAGTTGGGTGAAGTGTTAGTCTCTCAGTCATGTCTGACTCTTTGCGACCCCGTGGACTGTAGCCCACCAGACTCCCCTGTCATGGGGATTCTCCAGGCAAGAATACTAGAGTGGGTTGCCATGCCCTCCTCCAGGGGATCTTCCTGACCCAGGGATCAAACCCAGGTCTCTTGCATTACAGGTGGATTTGTTAACGTCTGAGCCACCAGGGGAGTCCAGTTGGGTGGGGGAGTGGGAAAGATGGCCTTTCTGAGGACAAGTGGGCCAAAGATGGGGTCTCTGCCTGCTTTGAGTCATGACTGGGGTCCCTCCTTGGAGGCGTGGGCATCTAACTGTTCCTTCGTCTCTGCAGATGCCTCAGGGTCCAGTGGCCTCCGGGTTCTGCCCCAGGGCTACGGCTGGAGCCTGCTCTATGGTTCCCTGCTGCTGGGCCTGGTGGGCGGGGTCTGTACCCTGGGGGCCGGCCTCTACGCCCGGGCCTCCTTCCTCACATTCCTGCTGGTCTCCGGTTCCCTGGCCTCCGTGCTGGTCAGCTTTGTGGCTGTGGGGCCCAGGGACATCCCATTGGCCCCTCGGCCTGGCCCCAATGGCTCCTCCCTGCCGCCCCAGGTCGGCCACTTCACTGGCTTCAACAGCAGCACCCTGAAGGCTAATCTGGATGGTGAGCTGGGTGCAGGGGTCCTGGGGGTTCTCAGGGTGAGGGGTGAGCCCGTGGTGGGGGTGGCTTGGAATCTCTGGATGAGAACAGATGTCAGAGATTATCAGTGGTGACAGACTGGACCTGGAGCAGCGCAGGTTGATTAGAATCTGTTGGGCATGTGTTGGCCACTGTGGGTTTGGCCCAGCAAGAATGACCGTGAGACAATCTCTGCCTTAGAGGAACTTGTTTAATCGGAGAGAGATAAGATGTACATTTAGGAAACAAATTGCATATTAGGATGGGGTGTGATTCAAGGAGATAAGAATCACAGAGGAGTCCAGAGGAGGGAGATCTGGGTATGGGCTGGGTGGGAAGGGGGTCAGGAAAGCTGGTGGAGCTAGAAGTGGCCTGAGTGGGGCTGGGAAATTCATTTTTGTCTGTTTTGCTGTGCTGGGTCTTACTTGTGGGATGTGAGATCTAGTTCCTTGACCAAGGATTGAATCCGGGCCCGCTGTATTGGGAGCTTGGAGTCCTAGCCACTGGACCAGCAGGGAAATCCCAGGGGATGGAAAATTCAGATAAGAGGGTGAGGAAAGGCAGCTAGGAAAGAGCGTGGATGAAGGTGTTGAGGGAAGAACAGAGGTGCATGCGGGAGAAGGAGGAGATGAAGTCAGCTGAGCTCGGGCCAGAGACAGGGGTCAGGGCTGGGGTCTTGGCGAGCTGGTCAGGGTGGCAGGGAGGCAGGGGGTGTGTTTTAGAATAGGAGGGGAGGGAGGTGGGGCCAAAATGCCTGGATCCCTAGGAGGGATGCTGACACCCTTTGGTGCCTGGGAATAATCCCTTCTCAGCTGGCTACGCCAAGGACTACACCACGGGGGCCATGATGACCTTCGCCAGCGTCTTTGCTGTTCTTTTTAACGGCTGCACGGGCATCATGGCTGGGGCCAACATGTCAGGTGAGCGTCCCCGGGGGAGGGGGCTGCCTTGCCACCTGGTGCCCCTACAAGGTGCTGCGGGGGCTCAGGGATGCGGAGGCTGGTGGAGGACCTTCCCCCTCTGCTCCCTTCCCTCCAGGGGAGCTGAAAGACCCCAGCCGGGCCATTCCTCTGGGCACGATCGTTGCTGTTGCCTATACTTTCTTCATCTACATCCTGCTTTTCTTCCTCTCCAGCTTCACGTGTGACAGGTGCCTGGGCATGGGGCAGAGTGGGGTGCGGGAACGGAGTTGTCACACCTGGTTCACCAAGTGAAGCGCTGGCTGGGGGTGATGGTGGGAGAGGCCCACATGGTTGGGGTGCGTGGAAAGTGGGCAGTGAGTCGGAGCTGATGCCTGAAATGGGGAGGGCTGGCGCCATGGTAAGGGCCCACCAGAAGCCAGCGTTTGCTTCCTGCCTGGTGCTGACACGTGGCCTGGGGGTGGGGCTTGCCAGTCAGTTCGTGGCTCTATAAATATGTGGCCTCTTGTGCCTATACCGTTGGGAACGTCCACCCTGTGATGAAATCCACAGGAGCCCAATGACAACCAGTAGAACGCCCAGTCTGACCCCCAGGCCCACTCCGTCTATCAGTATGATCTTTGAGGTCAGGGCTGGGGCCCAGTCCAGAACACCCAGTGCTGAACCCACCCGGTGCCGAGAGCACCGTTCTCACCAGGTCCCTGGGGGTGGACGCGCCTTGATTTCCGGCCTTTGCCCCTCTCCGTGCCTGCAGGGTGCTGCTGCAAGAGGACTACGGCTTCTTCCGAGCCATCAGCCTGTGGCCCCCGCTGGTGCTGGTCGGGATCTATGCCACGTCGCTCTCCGCCTCCATGAGCTCCCTCATTGGTGCCTCCCGCATCCTGCACGCCCTGGCCCAGGACGACCTCTTCGGTGGGCTTCCCCTGCCTGGCGCGAGGCTCCGAGCACACCTTCCTGCGCCTGTCTCTGCCCCGCTCGGCCTCCGGCTCACCTTTCTGCTTGCCGCCCTTCTGTTTGCACAGGAGTGATCCTGGCGCCGGCCAAGGTGGTATCCCGAGGGGGGAACCCCTGGGGGGCTGTGCTGTATTCCTGGGGCCTCGTGCAGGTAAGCCTGCCTCCTCAAGCTGCCCTCACCCTCAGCCCCTCCGGTTACACTCCTGGGACCGGGGAGGGTTGGGCATGCATGCGGGGAGACGTGCCCAAGGCGGCAGGATGTGTTGGCGTTTGATGAGGGCGGGAACGAGCGCCCAGCCTTTCGGTCCTCGTCCAGCTGGTGCTCCTGGCCGGAAAGCTGAACACGCTGGCCGCTGTGGTCACCGTCTTCTACTTGGTGGCCTACGCTGCCGTGGACTTGTCCTGCCTGAGCCTGGAATGGGCCTCTGCTCCCAATTTCCGGTGAGAGAAGCAGCTGTCTGTGTCCCCAGAGGAAGGGTGGGAGTAACAGCGGGAAGACGGCGGGAAGGCCTGGGACCAAGCGGGGAGATTTGGGGCGGGAGCAGAGGTGATGATGTGATTTCGGGCCGCCCGAGCGCTCTGAGCGCTCTTCCTTCTCTGTCGGCCCCCAGCCCCACCTTCAATCTCTTCTCCTGGCACACCTGCTTGCTGGGGGTGGCGTCCTGCCTGCTCATGATGTTCCTCATCAGCCCCGGGGCCGCCGGCGGCTCCTTGCTCCTCATGGGCCTGCTTTCTGCCCTGCTCACGGCTCGAGGAGGGCCCAGCAGCTGGGGCTACGTCAGCCAGGCCCTGCTTTTCCACCAGGTCCAGGGAGCTGGCGGGGGGAGCATGGGGAGGGTTGGGGAGGAGAGGAGGCGGGCTGGGAGCACCCCTGCTCCAGGTAGACCTCGGGTTGATTCCCGTCCCGGGTGATGGATGAGGGCCATCTGCCAGAACCCTTCCTCCCCCCGCCTCCCCTTGACCCCAGGTGCGGAAGTACCTGCTCCGGCTGGATGTTCGGAAAGACCACGTGAAGTTCTGGCGGCCGCAGCTGCTGCTCCTGGTGGGGAACCCCCGGGGTGCCCTGCCTCTGCTGCGATTGGCCAACCAGCTCAAGAAAGGGGGTCTCTATGTGCTGGGCCACGTCACCCTGGGAGACCTTGGTCAGTTGCCCTGCACCCGCACCGCCCCCCCCAGTCCTCTCTCTCTTCCTCTGGTTCCCAGATGCTCTTTGTGTTCTTGGTGTCCCTGAGACCTCTTGCAGTCTTCCCAGATCGCCCTTCCTACCAGGCACGTCCCTGCCCAGACCCTTCTTTTCTGCCCACGTGGGATCTGAACTTGAGGAGAAAGTACACGAGTCTGGCCCACATGTGTTTGCCTGCCTTCTCTGCAGACTCTCTGCCCTCGGACCCTGTGCAGCCGCAGTACGGGGCATGGCTGAGCCTGGTGGACCGGGCCCAAGTGAAGGCCTTTGTGGATCTCACCCTCTCGCCCTCCGTGCGCCAGGGGGCTCAGCACCTGCTCCGGATCTCCGGTCTCGGTGAGCTGCCCTCGGCCCCTTCTGTGGCCCCTCTCACTCTGCTCCCCGCCCCCCGAGAGTAAACCACAGGTTGCAGACTCCGAAAGGAAGCCACCGTCTCGTGCAGACAGGACTTGATTCTCAAAGATAAAAGACAGTGTGTGAGGAGGTCTCCGAGGAGCTGCCTTAGGACTAGAGACGGAAGGACATGGCTTTTTTGGTTTCTTTCTGACCCGTGATTGGGGCACAGGCTCTGAAGAGCGTGTTGTTTTCCTGGGGACAATGGGAGAAGGATTTGAGGCTGGGCATTGCCTCCATCAAAATCCAGGGCAGATGCTTTCTAACCACTGGAGTTCAGAAAGAGGAAGATGGCAGTCACTGATGTGGTGGACAAGGTTTTGTGATGAGATAGTATCACAGCTGAGCCCTGAGCAGAGAAGGGGGAAGTGATGTATCTAACGAGGCCCTCAGACACTATAAAGGGTGCCGAGGGTGGCAGGGGAGTGGCTGATGCTCTCAGATGGAGTGGAATGTTCCTGGGTTTGTGACCGTGTCCTCTGGCCCAGCACCCCACCTTCCTCCAAACCCCTGCTGAGCCGCCTCCTTCTTTTTCAGTCTCAGGACTAACGTTTGAGCCCTCCCTGAGTGCATGCTTCCTGCCCCATTACAGTCTGGCTAAAGTTCAGGTGTTGGACATTGCCCTGCTTGTTTGGTTGGTTTCAATGAGAACCCTGGAAAATGCTCAAGATGGGGTGTGATTAGTTTCATTTGCAAGATCGGTTGGAGTTCCCACCTGGTAAGGAGTGCTAGGGGTGTTACCAAGCATTATCAGATAGTATAAGATAGACCCCGCAGTGTCTCCTCCAGTCCCATCTTCTGTGGGGGAGCCCGGACTAGAGACCACGCCTTTCATGCAATTCATCCCGCTGAAAATAACTCACATAGAAAGGGAAAGGTTTCCTTTAAGCAGTCAGTTCCCCAGCAAGGAGAATTTGATTTACTGGTAGATTTTGAGTAAACCAGTTGTCCCTTGAGAATGGGTCTTAGAAGAGGTCTGAGTCTTCCTGTAAACCCAACCCTGCCACAGGGGAAATGATCCCATCCCCGGTTTGTTGTTCAGATGGTAAGGCCCAGGAGCTGTCAGCAAGGACTGGGGGCTTTGTGGTTGGCGCACCACCCACTTAGTGGCTAAGAGAATGGGCTCTGGTGCCCAAGATATCACGGTCACTTGCTGGCCCCAGTGTCTACCAGCCATGAGCCTTTGGCCTAGTTACTTCACTGCTCTGGGTTTCACATTCCTTATCTGTAAGAGAGGGTGAGTAATCATCTCTACCTCATAGCGTTGCTTCAGGGATCTGATGAGTTAAAAATATGAAGTACTTTCAACAGGACGGGACCCCCCGGTCAGTGTCCAGGTGGTAAGCTCACCGGGGACCGTGCTTTGGACAGGCCATCATTAGGACTCTGCAGTCCTAGAAACGGATTGTGCAGGCCCCCGTCCTGAGCTTTCATCCTCCGCTAGCAGGGTCTAAGCGTTATCTCCCTGGGAGTAGAGGCTATGAGTTTGGTTAATCGAGGGGTCCCATCTGCCAGTGGAGTCAGACTTACTTTCCATCACAAAAAGGTGTGCGGCTTGAAGCCCAGAATGAATGCATCCTACTGCCATGGACCGGAAGTGCTCCTTAGTTAAAGCGAGCTTTAGGGCGCACTTTGCTATTTAGGTGGGAGAGATTAGTCACGGAGATAAATCAAATAAACGCATGTGAAAGTGTTTGGGAACACGGAAAGTCATTATGCAAATGTGCATATTGTGGCCTTAAGAGGCCAAGTACAGTGCACATGTCATGCCTGATGGCTGACACACGGTGCCGTCAGTGTGGGAGTGGGTGCCCGTTGGCGCGCTGTGAGCTCAGCTCACCCGTCTGACTCCCCTGGGTTCCTTCCCACCTACCTCTCTGCCCCCCAGGTGGCATGAAGCCCAACACGCTGGTCCTGGGTTTCTACGACGATGCTGCACCCCAGGATCACTTCCTGACTGACCCGGCTTTCTCTGAGCCTGTGGATGGCACCCAGGAAGCTGGGGCCCCGGCCCTGAGCACCCTGTTTCCTCCACCCCGGGCTCCTGGGAGCCCCCGGGCTCTCAGTCCCCAGGACTACGTGGCCACCGTGGCAGACGCCCTGAAGATGAACAAGAACGTGGTCCTGGCCCGGGCCTGTGGGGCCCTGCCTCCCGAGAGGCTGAGCCGGGGGTCTGGGGGCACCTCCCAGCTGCACCACGTGGACGTGTGGCCCCTCAACCTGCTGCGGCCACGGGGTGGGCCCGGCTATGTGGACGTGTGCGGCCTCTTCCTGCTGCAGATGGCGACCATCTTGGGCATGGTGCCTGCCTGGCACAGTGCCCGCCTCCGGATCTTCTTGTGCTTGGGGCCTCGGGAGGCCCCGGGGGCGGCCGAGGGGCGGCTGCGGGCACTGCTGAGCCAGTTGAGGATCCGAGCCGAGGTGCGGGAGGTGGTGTGGGGCGAGGGGGCTGCCTCCGAGGAGCCGGAGGAGGAGGAGGAAGGGGACTTTGTGAACGGCAGGCGGGGAGACGCTGAGGCAGAGGCCCTGGCATGCAGCGCCAACGCCCTGGTTCGGGCCCAGCAGGGGCGTGGTAGAGGAGGGCCTGGTGGGCCTGAGGAAGGGGATGGCGAGGTGGGGCCCGCCACTGCCCTCACCTTCTTGTACCTGCCGCGGCCGCCTGCTGATTCTGCCCGCTACCTGCGCTACCTGGCGCTTCTGGAAATTCTGAGCCGCGATCTGGGCCCCACGCTGCTCATTCACGGTGTCACTCCTGTTACTTGCACTGATCTCTGACGCCCATGCCAAGCAGAGAGAGCATCCAGGTCCGGAGGCCCACCGTGAGAGGAGGGTGAGAAGGGGAAGGGCTGCCTTGTGCCAGCCTCGCACGTGGGACTCAGTCCCTGGTGGACTTATTAGGGCATCCTGGTCTCCTGGCCCTGGGTGCAGTTACTAACGCAGGGCAGTTGTCCCCACCACCTTCCTGGGGAAGGAGTCCACAGCCCTCCCTGCGGGCCTCCCTCCCTTCACCCGTGCCTTGACAGGGGCTGGGTCTCCGCTTGTGACTCTAGGCTACCTCAGTCTCCGCCCCCCCACCTCGCCCAACAGACCCCCCCCCCCCCGTTATGATGTTTTTGTTCTTTTATTTTTCTAACTGCTCAATGTGAATAAAAGATCAAAACACTAAATACCGGCTGAGCATTTCTGGAAGCAGAGGGGAGGGGGTGGGTACGTGGGATGGAAAGAGGGAGAAATCTGTATGGGGGATGGGGACAGAGGGGCGTTGGAGAGACTCCGAGCAGGGAGGGGGCCACGTGTGGGATCTGGGGCGCCGGCCTGGGGGTGGGGGGGTGCTGGTGGAGATGCAGGCTGCCGGCAGCCTGAAGACTCAAGGCTCCCGGGGCTCCCGAGGAAAGCGCTCCCTGCTCGCAGGAGGGGGCCCGACTCGGGGAGGGCCGGCAGTTTAGGGCCTAGGGGGCCACGTGACCCTCCCCCAGGAATGCGATGATGTCACCGGGGGCGTGGCCATCCCCAAAATTAGGGAGGAAGGGGAGAAAAAAAAAGCCAGAAAAAGTTTCTTTCCTGGAGTCCCAAGCAAGGTGTGGGACGGAAGAAGGGATCCAAGTCAGAGCCCCGGGGCTCCGTGGGGCCCGACCGGCTGTCTGGAGTCCCCCTTTCCAGACCATGTCTGGGCCCACCTGGCTCCCCCCGAAGCAGCCGGAGCCTGCTCGAGCCCCTCAGGGGAGAGCGCTCCCCCGAGGGGCCTCGGGGCCACCCCCGGCCCACGGATCAGGTAAGGCAGCCCCAGTGAGGCCCAGAGGCCCCCGGGCCACCAGCGCTCTCAGCTCTGCCTTGCGCCGTCCACGCCCCGCTGAGCAGGCCCCTGCTGCCCCTTCCCCTCCCAGCCCTCCCTGCCCCCGGCCCTATTCGTGGACCCCAGGTGCAGGGCGAGGGGCGAAGAGGGACCCAAGACGGTGGCCTCCACGGGTGTCGTCACCCTGACCTTCCTCATCCCCACCTTGGCTCTCTCTTCCCTCACCCCAGCGCTCCAGCCCCACCCCCGGGTCAATTTTTGCCCCCTCCCATCCGAGCAGTGTTACCAGACCCCCGGGGGACCAGAGGACCGGGGGCTGGCCTGGGTGGGGTGCCATGGAGCACCCCAGCACTCGCAGGTGAGCACAGGCGCTGGGGGATGGGGTGATTCGGGGCAGGAGGGGAGACCGTGGGATTGCATTTCTCCCTGCTTTTTGCTCCTTCCCCAGGGCCTCCCCCCAGACAGGGGGGGCTTGCGCCCGGGAACTCTGGATGCTGAGATAGACTCCCTGACCAGCATGCTGGCTGAGTTGGACGGGGGTCGAGGTCACGCCCCGAGGCGACCTGACCGGCAGGTGACTCCCCTGTCCTGCCCCTGCCCCTTCTGATCCTTGACCCCGCCCCTCCCCTGTTCCCTACTCTGAATCCCCCCCATTCCCAACCCCCCCCCTACCCGCCCACAAGCCCCATGTGAGGGATGCTTACTCCAGGCCCTTGTCAAAGCTGGTTCTTGCCTGGGTGCCTCAAGGGGTCAGGGGAGGGGGGTTCCTACAGATGGGTGTCCTGGAAATGGGCCCAGCTCACTCCTGCTCTACGTCTCTCCCCAGGCTTACGAGCCCCCTGAGCCCCCTGCCTACCGCTCAGGCTCAGGCCCGTTGAGGCCGAATGGAGGGGCGCTTCCTCCCCCGCCGCTCCCAGGGTCCCCCTACGGGGGCCCCACTCCGGCCTCCTATGCTACGGCCAGCACCCCCGCCGGCCCAGCCTTTCCTGTGCAAGTGAAAGTGGCACAACCCGTGAGAGGCTGCGGCCCTCCCAGGCGAGGGGCCTCTCAGGCCTCCGGGCACTCCCCGGGCCCCCACTTTCCTCTCCCAGGCCGAGGTGAAGTCTGGGGGGCTGGCTACAGGAGCCACCGCGAGTCAGGGCCGGGGGTTAAGGAGGAGGCCCCGGGGGTCTCCGGCCCTGCAGGCGCAAGAGGCGGCGGCTACGGGTCCCAGGTACGCCCTGGGCCCTGGGATTGCTGACTGGGTGGTGTGTGGGGGAAGGGGTGTTAATGTTGGAGGTCTGGGATGTCGGGGCTCTGGATCCCCTGTGGATGTGGGGCAGGTCAGGACTAAAAGACGGAGGGGCCTAGATCTACACCCTGGCTGCCAGAGGGGCTCCCCCGGCCCCTGGGCTGGGACTTGTTCTGTGATAAGCTTTCTGGGTAGAACGGTCTAGTCACCCTGGGGACCCTCAGTGACAGCACTGGGAGCTAGAGGTAGGGTCAAACCCCTGAGTCTCACCTCCCAGGTGCCCCTCAGCCAGCCTCCCGAGGAGGAGCTTGAGAGGCTGACCAAGAAGCTGGTGCACGACATGAACCACCCGCCCAGTGGGGAGTACTTTGGTGAGCTGACCCCCGACCTCAGGGAGCTGGGACTGCAGAGGCAGATGGACAGCGGATCTGGCTTCCCGGCCTGTGAGGGGGTTGACCCTGTCCCTTCCTGTCCCCAGGCCGCTGTGGTGGCTGCGGAGAGGACGTGGTCGGGGATGGGGCCGGGGTCGTGGCCCTGGATCGCGTCTTCCACGTAGGCTGCTTTCTGTGCTCCACGTGCCGGGCCCAGCTCCGGGGCCAGCATTTCTACGCCGTGGAGAGGAGGGCCTATTGTGAGAGCTGCTATGTGGTGAGCGGTTGGGGGCCGGGAGGGCTTCCATGCAATTAGAATGAGTTGGAAACTAGAGGAATAGGGCTTGAAGCAGGGGAACGGACACTGATAAACGAGAAGAAGGGATGAATGAAGTAAGCAGCTCCACACTGGCTGCTGGAAAAGAAGGACGATATTCCCTCATACGTGCGAAGCATTTATTTATCTTTGGCTGCGCTGGGACTTCATTGCTGCCAGCCGGCTTTCTCTAGCTGCAGTGCGCGGGCTTCTCATTGCGGTGGCTTCTCTTGTTGCAGACCACAGGCTCTAGAGTGTAGGCTCAGTAGTTGTGGTGCACGGGGTTAGTTGTTCTGAGGCGAATGGGATCTTCCCAGACCAGGGATCGAGCTCATGTCCCCTGCCTTGCAGGGCAGATTCTTAACCACTGGACTGCCAGTGAAGTCCCAGGCATTTATTTTAGATTTACAGGAAGGTGCTAAATTCCCACAATATCCCAGTGAAGCAGCTACTGCTGCTGAAGGAAAATGAAGCTCAGAGTGGTTAAATAACTTGTCCAGGAAGCTGCAGTGCTGGGGTCAGTACTCAGATCTGTTCAAGGTCACCTTTCACTGAATCCCATGCAGGGGGCTACAGAAATAAGATGGATGGGCTGGTCTGTAAGGGCTCCTGTGGGTCTCCACAGTCCCCAACCTTCCTGCCCTCTTTCCTGCCAGGCCACCCTGGAGAAGTGCTCCACGTGCTCCCAGCCCATCCTGGACCGGATTCTGCGGGCTATGGGGAAGGCCTACCACCCAGGCTGCTTCACCTGTGTGGTGTGCCACCGTGGCCTCGACGGCATTCCTTTCACTGTGGATGCCACGAGCCAGATCCACTGCATCGAGGACTTCCACAGGTCAGCAGGGTCCCCAGCTTCTGTCTCAGCATGTTTGGGCTGACCTTTCCCATCTTCCTCATGACTCCTTCCTATTGCAGTACCAGCCTCTCCTGTTTGGCAACCCTGGCTGTGCCTCTTTCCCTAAGATCCCAAACCCTACCTACCTTTGGTCTCTCCCATCCTCTGCTTCGTCCCGCCTTCTTTGGGATCCATTGTTAGTCCCCTCCAACCCTGGGGCTTGACAGCCTCCTGGGTTCCCTTCCGCCCCCAGGAAGTTTGCCCCAAGATGCTCAGTATGTGGTGGGGCCATCATGCCTGAGCCAGGTCAGGAGGAGACCGTGCGAATCGTAGCTCTGGATCGCAGTTTTCACATTGGCTGTTACAAGTGTGAGGTAAGGGGCCTGGGCAACAGTTGGGGGAGGGAAAGGGTGGTTGGGGTCCAGGGTGCTGGGTGTGGTAAAGCATGCTGGAGAAGGATCTCAGGGGTCCAGGCCTGACGGAAAGCGGTTGCTTCTTTCTAAACAGGAGTGTGGGCTGCTGCTCTCCTCTGAGGGTGAGTGTCAGGGCTGCTACCCACTGGATGGGCACATCTTATGTAAGACCTGCAGCGCCTGGAGGATCCAGGAGCTCTCAGCCACGGTCACCACCGACTGCTGAGTCTCCCCAGGAGCATCTGCTGTGCCCTCCCTTCCCGTCCACCACCCTCCCTGACAACTATCTTTATAACTTTGTCACCAAATGCTGTCTCCTTGTCCTCCAGTCATGAAATAACAACCCCACCAGAGTTTACAAAACACTTTGAAGTCTTTTGTCTCATCTGATACTCTCACATCAACCCAACACAAGCAGGCTGTGGTGACTGGTCTGCATTTTTAGCTGAGAAGTGACTTCCTCAGGTTGCATGGCTCCCAAATGGCAGAACCAAGATTGGAAGGGTCTTC
Organism: Capra hircus; assembly: GCF_001704415.2. NCBI lineage: Eukaryota > Metazoa > Chordata > Mammalia > Artiodactyla > Bovidae > Capra > Capra hircus. Next base: position 36,658,880 of record NC_030832.1, on the reverse strand, counting down.
CTAGTCCTGGGCCAGTTTTTTCAACTCCATTGTACACGCTTTTAAAAGTAGTTTCTGTAGAGACACTCCCCCCTCCCAACCCCCCCACAAGCCCTGGGAACAAGGCTGCAGTATGTGCAAGAAAGGCAGCATTTCCTAAAGTCTTCACACTCAACTCACTTAACAAGGACTTTTTTGTTATCCCTGGGGTGGTGGTGCATTTAATCTGGGGCAGCCCAGATCCTGCTTGGCTCTCAGGCTCACAACCTACAACCCATCTCATCAGGGTGCTGGTTGGGGTCTGCCACTTTTACTTAAAGATCGGGTGCCTTTGTGGAAGAAGAGCAGGATCAATGGGTTTTGCAGGTAGCGCATACTGACAACCAATAACGGCTGGTTCTCTGGTGGGATCACAAAATGGTGGGAAATGCTCTAAAATGGTTGCTGTATCCGCGAAAACGGAAGAGTCCCTAAACCTCTGCCCTGCGCAAGGAGAGGGGAGAACCACTCCTGATGAAGCCGGGGGGCTCCGCGGTTAAACATAGGGGGAAAGCGGCTGAATGCCAACTTGTTTAGACTTCGGACACATCCGAGGAAGCGCGACCTTCGACCTCGGTGGGAGGAAGCGCTCCCTCTCGGCCGAGGGGGGAGGGGGAGTTTACCGCCCTCCCGAGGCTTGGTCCCGCCCGGCTCCCGTAGTTCCTCTCGCCCTCACAGTTCTCGTCGCGCAGAGCGCGCGAGACTTCTGGGTGCCCGCCCCTTCCCATCAGCCCCCGGTGCTCCCCACCTTTCCCTCTCGGAGTTAGTTCTCCACCAGGCCCTGGTGGGTGCAGTTTGTGGTTCCGGGCGCTGGTCTGTGGGTGACGCAGGCGCAGCTCGAGCTGCGCGCGCCGACAGTCCATCCTCGGCTGTCCCGGTTTCTTCGCGTCTGTTCGGCCCCGTCGCCAAGAGCCCCCAGTCTCCTACCCTCCTCGCCGTCCCCGTCGCGCGCCCGAGGCAAGGGGCGGGCCCAGATCTCCCAGAGAACCTGCTGGCTGGACCGCGAGACTAACGGCCGCGACCGCTTCCAGGTGGGGGGAGGGGCCTGGAGCGGGAAGAGCCGGGCTGGGGCGGGAAGCAGGGAGAGGGGCTTGCGAATGGGCGGGGAGGCCCCTGGGGGCGACTGGAGAGTCGGAGGCCTCCAGCTGCAGAGGCCGAGGCCTGATGATGGAGGGGTCGGCGGAGGGCTGGCCTTTGTGGAGGGAGGCGGGCATGCTGCTGCAAAGGTGGGGTGGGGTGGGGTCCTCTGCCCTTGCCGTCATTGTTGAACGCCCAGATTATCCCTCTCCGGATTCCAGGCCCCCTCAGCCAGAGCCATGGGTGACAGTGATGACGAGTATGATCGAAGGCGCAGGGACAAGTTTAGACGAGAGCGCAGCGACTACGACCGTTCCCGGGAGAGAGATGAAAGACGTCGAGGGGATGATTGGAATGACCGGTAAGACAATTTTTTCTTCATTTCGTCTCCCTCTTTTATTGTCTGGCATTCAAGTTTCATTGCAGTTTTCTTAAAGCTTTATTAGGTCGAGCCATATGAAATCGCTCGTTCTTCACTGTTTCATGTGGTTCGACTTCATTGCTCTATGGCTTAATTTTTGAAATGTCCAGAAGATTAGAGCAACGGAGGTAAGAGTTTGAGTAGGAAAAAGCAGTGTTTGTGTGTGCATTCAATTGTTTGTAAATTATACCCCCAGAAAGTTGACTCAGAAAAAGTAGTAATACAGAATTGGCTTGATTGGAGAGGTTGTCAGACTAGTTCTCTATTAGGATATGATTAAATTTCTTGTAATAGTGTAGCCTAGAATCAGAAAGAGTTCTTAGAGCAGTGATCAGTTCAGTTCAGTTGCTCAGTAGGGCCCGACTCTTTGTGACCCCATGGACTGCAGCATACCAGGCTTCCCTGTCCATCACCAACTCTTGGAGATTGCTAAAACTCATGTCCATTGAGTTGGTGATGCTATCAGTGATCCATGGATGCGATTAGTTGATTAGGTTTGATGTAGCTAGTGATTAGCTTTCTGGGATGTTCTGGAGTAGATTAGAATTGAGGTTTTTTTCTGTTAAATAGTTGATATTTAAAGGAATTGAGGAAGATTTTTATCTAAGGAACGTCTTAAGTATCTAGTCAGTTAGTTGATATCAGACTTGATTTGGAAATAGGTTATCAGAAAAAAAGTTGGAGATGGCTTATTGCAGTAGCATTTATTCATCTAGTGTCATCTTGAAAAAGAAATTTAGTAAGTTGTTCAGTGTTTCTTTTAACGTATCTCTTCATTGTGGAAACTGTCTACGGCACCTTGTTTTCTTTGGTATTTTTCTAAGAAAGTCAGGAGACGCTTTTCCAGTAAGCAGCCTGGGGTGACTTCTAAAAATGGTGTGCTATTCACTTGATCCAGAAAACCCCACAAAATCATGCAGATTAAGAGGTTCAAATCTTTGTGTTCATTTAAGAACACTTAGGAGACTGCCCAGGCAGTTAAGGGTATGCGTATCTGAAAAGCCACCAAGTATCTGAAGGCTGTCGCTTGAAAGAAGCAATGTGTGCCATTCCGTCGTAACGGTGGAGTTGGTAGGTGTGCACAGGCCAAGCAGTGAGGCTGGACCCAGGGTTGGTGGCCCAAAAAAAGTGCTGAATTTTTACTGCACATGCTCAAAAATGCAGAGAGTAACGTTGAACTTACGGGCTTAGATGTAGATTCTGTGGTCATTGAGCACATCCAGGTGAACAAAGCCCCCAGGATGCCGTGCAGGACTTACAGAGCTCATGGTCGGATCAACCTGTACATGAGCTCTCCTTGCCACGCTGAGGTGATCCTTACTGAAAAAGAACGGCTTGTTCCTAAACCAGAAGAGGAGGCTGCCCAGAAGAAAAAGATATCCCGGAAGAAACTGAAGAAACAAAAACTTATGGCCCGGGAATAAATGCAGCAAATAATTAAAGCAAATAAAGGTGTAAAAAAATAAAAGAAGACAACCAAAGCATTCTTCTGAATTCTGAAGATGGCCAAGGGATAGTTATTGTCTTTAAGGAATTGACAGTCGGGTTTGGAGTGTGGGGCAAAATGGCCTTGGGTGTATGCTGTAAATGAATATATTTATCTATGAGAGGTCATGATGAAGATGTGAAACGTTGAGGGAACAGATCTCAGGGAGGGGAGAAGTGGTGGAGGTGTTGTAGGGGAGGCTGACAGGAAGGGGATACTTAGGAAATTTTGGAAAGATTAGTGGGGATTCCTCAGACACAGATTGGGTGTACAGCTTGGAGTTAGGGACATAATGTTGTTCACAGAAAAGAACATAGGTTCTAATTTTTTTAGAGTAGTGGTTCTCAAAATCCCTCAGAGGTCTGTGAGCCTACAGCTGTTTTTTATCTTAAAAAAAATTTTTTTTTAATACTTTTTTGCTAAGGTTTATCACAGAGTACTAAATAGTTTCCTGTGCTGTACAGTAAAACTTGTCACTTACCAATTCTATATATAATAGCTTGCACTTGTTAATGCCAAACTCCCACTCCATTCCTCTCCTCCCTTGGCAACCACAAGTCTGTCCTGTATGTCTATGAGTCTGTTTCTGTTTCATAGATATGTTCATTTGTGTTATATTTTAGATTCCACGTGTAAGTAATATAAAGTCTTTGTCTTTCTCTTTTTGAGTTACTTCACCTAGTATGATAATCTCTACGTCCATCCATGTGGCTACAATGGGATTATTTCATTCCTTTTTATGGCTAAGTAGTATTCCTTTGAGAATACCATACACCATGTCGGTTTATCCATCCCTCTTTAGGTGGTCATTTATATTGTTTGCATATCTTGGCTGCTGTAAATAGTGCTGCTGTGAACATAGGGTTGCATTTATCTTTCTGACTTACGATTTTGTCTGAGTGATGCCCAGGAGTAGGCCTTCTCTGGTGGCTTAGACGGTGAAGAATCTGCTTGCGATGTGGGAGATCTGGGTTGGGAAGATCCCATGGAGGAGGGCATGGCAACCCGGTCCAGTATCCTTGCCTGGAGAATCCCCATGGACAGAGGAGCCTGGCGGGCTGCAGTCTGTGGGTTCACAAAGAGCTGAACATGACTGGGTGACTAAGCAGGATTGCTAGATCATATGGCAAGTGCATTATCAGTCTTTTGAGGAACCTCCATCCTGTTTTCTGCAGTGGCTGCAGACAGCTTACATCCTGCCAGCAGTGTAGTGGGGAGGTCCCCCTTTCTCTACACCCTCTCCAAGCATTTGTTATTAGCTTGCAGCTTTTTTTTTAGTAATACTAAGGTAGTATTGTTGCTTTCACTGTATTGACATTTGGTGCTCTAGCGGTAAGTAAAACTGCTTTGATTTGTGCTGGTGCCCTAGCACAAATCAAAGCAGTGGCACCAGTGTTTGAAAAAGTTTCATGTACTGTCATTGATGAAGCAATAACAATTTTAAGCTTTATTAATTCTTAACTTCTTAATATAGTTTTTAATACATGTGATGAATAGGAAGTATGCATAAAGCACTTCTGCATATGGTATCACCTGGGCTTCCCAGGTGACACAGTGGTAAAGAATCGCCTGCAAGGACGGGGTTCGATCCCTGGGTTGGGAAGTTCCCCTGGAGTAGGAAGTGGCAGCCCACTCCAGGATTCTTGCCTGGAAAATCCCATGGACAGAGGAGCCTGGCGGGCTACAGTCCATGGGGCTGAAAGGAACCGGACACGACTGGCCAACTAAGCCTGCACGCCTGTGGTACAGTGGTTATCTCGAGGGGAAGCTTCTGTGGGGTTGAGTTGTGAGCTGAATTAACAGCCCTGATCCCTCCTCTTCAACCTGTGAGATGCTGTTTTTGTTTTTTACCTGAATGGATGGCTGTCAAACAGTGCTCATTCGTATTTGGATTTTTGGTAGACATTTTCTTGGGAATAAAAGCTAAGAGAACCTGTTCCTCTTGTTCAGTCACTAAGTCATGTCCGACTCTGTGACCCCATGGACTGCAGCACGCCAGGCTCCTCTGTCCCCCACTGTCTCCCAGAGTGTACTCAAATTCATATCCATTGAGTTGGTGCTGCTGTCTAACCACTTGTTACTTTAGGGGAAATTGGCAGTTTTGTTGCCGATAAGAAAGTGGAACTTTCTAGTGAAAACTAAATTTTGGAAAACTTTTTATCTACAATGTCAGTTTGTCAGCTCCCCATTGCTTTAAAGACTTGTGGTGAGATAGGTAGTGATACTAAATGATTATATTTTAATACTGTGTAATGAGATGTGCAAAGGTCCATTAAAAGAGCAAAGTAGAACAATGAACTTTAATGTAGCAGAGTACAAAATGTTCATTGATTTGGTTTCAGATTCAACATTGCAACTAGCCTTTAAGATACTATCTCTTGCCGAATTTTGGGGAGTATCAAAAACAGTGAATAGTGAATTCCCTGGCAGTCTAGTGGTTGGGGACTCTGGGCTGTCACTGCCGAGAGCCCAGGTTGGATTTCTGGTTGGGGAACTAAGATCTTGAAAGCTGCATGGCACAGCCAAACCAAACAAACAATATCCCCAGTAATCAAAAGGTTATTAAAGTACTCCCTTTTTCAAGTACTTACACTGTGAGGCCAGATCTTCACATTTTCCAACCAAACAACGTATCTTAACAGGTTGAATGGAGAAGCATATACCGTGAGAATGTAGTTGTCTCCTTTAAAATTAAGCCAGACCTTGAAAAAATTTGTAAGGGGAAAAAAAAACAGTGCAACTTTTTTCACTTAAATTTTTTTTTTTGGAAAATAGCCATTTCTTCTACAAATATATAATTTGTATTACTGTGTGACTTCAAAGTTAATAGTTTTTTTTTTTTCTGTTCTGATTTTGAATACAGTTAAATGTTGATAAATATAACTCACATAAGCAAAAGCTCTTTAATTTTTAAGAGTGTAAGGAGGTCGTCCCAAGACTGAAAAGTTTGAGAACTACTGGGTTATAGCAGAGGATTTTCCTTTGTTAAGATGGAGATGGGGTTCACTGGTGATTGGTAGAGAATCTGGAATGGTCGCCAGGAACCAAAGTTTTGAATTTAAGCAAAGGCATGACATGTTCGCATTTGTGTTTGAGAAAGAGCCCTTTGACCTTGGAGAGGAGGAAGGGGAGAGACCAGAGGTAGGGAATACAAACCAAGGCTGAAAAGGAGAAGTGGCCAGGACCAGGGCACATGGACCTGGGCTGAGTTTATGGGAATGGCAGGGGAAAGGACAGCCTTTGTTGGGTTTGAGGCAGAGAATTAATAAGCTGATAACAAGTTAGCGGTGGGAGTGACCCTTGATAACTGGATCCGGGGCAGTCTGTTGGTGCAGCTGAAAGCGGGAAACCGTGGGGGCGGGGGGGCGGCGAGTTTGGGCCCATAGCGATGAAAATAACAGGCTTGATTCTGGTCATGTTGAATTGGAGGTGGCAATAATAGAAGGGGTTGGTAACGTTGGTCTGGAGTTCAGAAAAAAGGCCAGGCTGGAGAAGAGTTGACGAGCCATCAATTTGTGGGTAGTGGCTGAAGTGATGGAAGTAGACAAGTCTTTCCGCTTAGAGGGTTCTTTTGGAATACAGTTTCCAGCTTTTAGTCTGGGTGTCTCAGATCCAGTACTTCAGCTACCTGATGCAAAGAGCCGACTCATTGGAAAAAACCCTGATGCTGGGAAAGATTCAAGGCCAAAGTAGAAGGGGCAGCAGAGGGTGAGAAGGTTAGAGGGCATCACCGACTCAGTGGACATGAATTTGAGCAAACTAAGAGCACCCAACTCCAGTACTCTTGCCTGGAAAGTCCCATGGCCGGAGGAGCCTGGTGGGACCATGAGCTTGCAAAGAGTTGGACACGACTTAGCGACTGAACAACAACTCAGATAGGATAGAAAGAGCCTGCTAGGAGTGTGATCTTGGGATACCCAGCTATGTCGTCGTATTTACTGCCACTTGTTCTTACTTCCAGAGAGTGGGACCGTGGCCGGGAGCGCCGCAGTCGGGGCGAATATCGTGACTATGACCGGAATCGGCGGGAGCGTTTCTCCCCTCCCCGGCACGAGCTCAGCCCCCCGCAGAAGCGCATGCGGCGAGACTGGTGAGATGGCAACAGTCTCTCTGTCTTCTCTCCGGGCCTCAGCTCTCCTCCCTCACTTCCGCTGAGAACTTTCTTGGTCATTTCCTTTGCTCAGACTTCCCCTCAAGTCATCTCTTTTGGTCCCTTTAAGCCCTTGTGGGAGAGACCGCAGTCCACGTGCTCCCCCCCTCGGTCCCATCCTCTGTCCTCTGGAGAGCTGCTTGCCTTCTCCGTCTGACTTTTGTGTCCCCCACCCTCAGGGATGAGCACAGCTCTGACCCATACCACAGTGGCTATGAGATGCCCTATGCTGGGGGGGGTGGGGGCCCAGCTTATGGCCCCCCTCAGCCCTGGGGCCACCCAGACGTCCACATCGTGCAGCACCCTGTTCTGCCTATCCAGGCCAGGTGAGACCTGCGCTTCCGGGGGGCCGGGAGAAGGGGGTCCACATTTGGGGATGAATTGGGGTGGCTGAGGCCAGGAGAATTGGGTTGGGCACGCAAGGGCACCAGTGGGTGGTGGCAGCCGTTGGTGCCTCGGGCGATGGTCTTGGTGGGCAAAGGGAGAGGGCAGCTGGCTGCCTTGGCCCCCCGATTTCCCCACCCTCTTCCCCCACATCCAAGACTTCCTGACCGGTGCGTCCCCCCGCCCCCCTAGGCTGGGCAGCATAGCAGAGATCGACTTGGGCGTGCCGCCCCCCGTTATGAAGACCTTCAAGGAGTTCCTCCTGTCCCTGGATGATGCTGTGGACGAGACCGAGGCGGTCAAGCGCTACAACGACTACAAGCTGGACTTCCGGAGGCAGCAGATGCAGGACTTCTTCCTGGCTCACAAGGATGAGGAGTGGTGAGTGCCCCTCCTCACCTGCCGTCCTTTCCCTGGCATGTTTCCCCTGGCCCCGCCGGTGGAGCCTGCAGCCCTGTGCTCTCCCCAGCTCCCCCAGTCCAGCACTTCTGGGGGCGGGGGAGGGGAGTGTGCCAGCCCTGGCTGATGGGTCTCCTCACCTCCACGTCCGCCACGGCCCCCCCATCTCCCTTCCCCGCCGTCCTCGGTGAGTGAGCCACCTCCAGGCAGCTGGCCAGAGCCACCTGTTCCTCTGAGGCGGCAGACGCACCGCCTCCCCCTTGCCGTTCGGGGTCACCGCCATCCCTGATCGCCGGGACCCTGTGTGGTGGTGGCGTCCTCCCAAAAGCAACGAGTGAATCCAGACAAGAAAAGCAAAGCTCTCAGGATCGTTTGACAGAAAAAGAATTTTGATTTTTTTCCTTTTGTGGATGTTTTAATTTTAATCAACCATCTTTTCCCCCCTTCCTGCTCCTCCTCCTCCTCATCCTCTTTCTGCTCCTCCTCCTTGAAAAGAGCCAGAACTGGGAACTACACCCGCTCATCGACGGAGCTCGGAGCAAACCCACCTCCACCCCCACCATACCCAGCCCATACATGAGCCCCCTGGGCTGACCGCGCTGCCCGGGCCAGGCAGACAGGCAGGGCACCGTTGTGCACAATGCAGCGGTTTAGCTGAATGTGATTGCTCAGGCAGCTAGTCAGTCAGGGCCCCCACCGCGGAGTCCCGCGGGGGTGGGGCACCCGGGCCGGGCGCCCCAGCCAGGAGCCAGCCGTGGCCCACCAGCCAGCATGGGCCCTGGGCGCGGCTAGTTAAATCTTGAGCTCTGTTTGACCAAGCGGCCAAGGTAAAGATCCTGGAGGTGACGCCTGCGGCTCTCCCTTCCTCTTCTGCTCGGCTTGTGGTTCTGTTCTGTCACTGCCTCCTCTTTCTTCCTAACCCCTGTCTTTGTCTTACTCGCTCATAAACCTGTCATTCTCTCTCTATCCCCATTCTTGCTCCTGTCTAACACTTCTTTCCACTGGGTTTTTGTTTTTTCCTAGTTTTCATTTGGTCTTTAGTTTTCCTCGTTTTTATTCTGGGAGTTTCTCACACTTTGCCCTTTCTTCTTTGCATATCCTAATTTCTTCTGTCCTCCCCGCCCCCTCCTGCCCAGGGTCCTATTTTAAGTGTTTCTTTTTCATGCTCTAACCTAACCCTCCACCCCTGTCCTCTCTTGACCCCTGTGGGCAGTACCTGAGGTTATAAGGGCACTTCAGTTTCTCCCTTTGGTCTTTCCCTGTCCCTTCACCAGCTGCTTATCTTCCCTAGAGGGGAGAAAGGTGTCCTGCCTTTTGTGGCTTTTCCTTTCTGGTGATTTCAGGTTTTCCTGTCTTCCACCAAGGGATGGAGGGAGCTGGTGGGAGCAATCCTTTTAATGATTCTAGTTGGGTTGGCAAGGAGAGGGAGGTTCTTTGGGACCTGCTGTTTCTTTAGTGTTAGTCTGGGAAGCTGTGGGAAACTATATTCCTTAAAATTTGTGTTTCCCAGACACTTCGGGCGTCATTCTGCCTCCAGCCCTGACTCACCCTGTAGTCATACTCTTTGCAAATCTAGAGCTTAGTTCCTGGCTCGCCCCCAGGTCTTCTCAGAGCATAGCCTCTGTTCCTTTCGGGGGGTGGGTGGTTCAGGTGCACCCCTTCCCCGACCTCCGCTGTCATGACCTTCTGTGGGTGTGAGAGGATGGGGGCTGTGCCCTGACTTTCCCGGGCCCCTCCCCATGTCCTGGCTCTGGCCTCCAGTGACTGTTTGGCTCTTCCCTCCCCCCTTCCTCCTCAGGTTTCGGTCTAAGTACCACCCAGATGAGGTGGGGAAGCGTCGGCAGGAGGCCCGAGGGGCCCTGCAAAACCGACTAAGGGTGTTCCTGTCTCTCATGGAGGGTGGCTGGTTTGATAATCTGCTGCTGGACATAGACAGAGCTGATGCCATTGTCAAGATGCTCGATGCAGGTGTGTGGGCTGGGAGGGAGGGCTCATCTGCTGACCAGGGTCCTGGCTGAAGGTGAAAACTGATAGCAAGCCAGAGGCAGAAGGCCAAGACCCTTGGATTGAGACCTCTGTTCCCTGTGTTGGTAGCTGTGATTAAGATGGAAGGAGGCACAGAGAATGATCTGCGGATCCTGGAGCAGGAGGAGGAGGAGGAGCAGGCAGGAAAGCCTGGGGAGCCCAGCAAGAAAGAGGAAGGCCGGGTCGGACCAGGCCTGGGTGATGGAGAGCGCAAGGCCAATGAAAAGGATGACAAGAAAGAAGATGGCAAACAGGTCTCAGTGCTGGGGCTTCTGGTGCTCTCTGAAGCCTGGGGGGTGGGAAATGGAGCCGCTTTAGGGGGTTGGGTATTGGGTGGGCGAGAGGCAAACTTGGACTGAGCTGCTGGAGGGTGGGCGGGGCCCTCTGAAAAAGGCTGAAGGAGAGAATGATGTTCCTGGTGATTTGTTTCTACCTATAGGCTGAAAATGACAGTTCCAGTGATGACAAAACGAAGAAATCTGAAGGTGATGGGGACAAAGAAGAAAAAAAGGAAGACTCTGAGAAAGAAGCCAAAAAGGTAGGTTCTCGCTTGGATAAGGTCACAGCCCAGGCTGGGTCCTGGTACCTGACTCCCCCCCCTTGCTGTGGGTCTCACAGAGCAGCAAGAAGCGGAATAGGAAGCACAGTGGCGATGACAGCTTTGATGAAGGCAGTGTGTCCGAGTCGGAGTCAGAGTCTGAGAGTGGCCAGGCCGAGGAGGAGAAGGAAGAGGCTGGTAGGTTTTATTTTCAGTCTCTTCCTACTGACGGTGCTGGGGAGGGTGAGGGGGCTGGTGTGGAGGCAAGAGGCGGGTGAAATTAATAAGGAGGGGGCCCTTTTGGGAGAGACTGGTTGGGGGAGGCTTAACAACTTCTCTGTCCTCCCCTCACCCAACAATAAATTTTCGCCGGTTCCCACTGCTCCCTGCATAGATGAAACACTCAAGGAAAAGGAGAAGCCCAAGGAAGAAGAGAGGGAGAAGCCTAAGGACGCCCCCGGGCTGGAATGCAAGCCCCGGCCCCTGCATAAGACGTGCTCTCTCTTCATGCGCAACATCGCGCCCAATATCTCCCGGGCTGAGATCATTTCTGTGAGTGGGGGCAGGGGTGACACCCAGGCTTTGTGTGGGGATGACGGGGACGGAACCTGGCGCTGCTTCTGAGGCACACACGCCCCTGTTTCTCTAACAGGGAGGCCCCTTTCCCCTTGGCCCTCGGCCTTCAGAGAGGCCAGCCTTGACTGCACAATTTGCTTTTAGCTGCTGCTATTCTTAAGCCCTTGTATTGTTTTTTTCCTAGTCCAAGGGTAGATGAAAAAGCAGTTCCCCAGGGTTCTAAGGACATAGGGATTGGAGGAAGAAGTCAATTGTTGAAGTCAATCACTAGGTAGGGTTTCTGTTTCTGCTTTTCCAGCTTTGTAAACGATATCCAGGCTTTATGCGTGTGGCGTTATCGGAGCCCCAGCCAGAGAGGAGGTGAGGAAGGCGGGAGGCGTGACCCTGGACACCTTGGGGAAAAGGTTTAGGGAAGATGAGTGGCCAACATCACCTCCATCCCAGGATTATGTGGGTATTTTCTTCAGGTTTTTCCGCCGTGGTTGGGTGACCTTTGACCGCAGCGTGAACATTAAGGAGATCTGTTGGAACCTGCAGAATATCCGAGTGAGTGCCGGGAGTGGGGCTGTTGAGGAAGAGAAAGTGGTGCCTTGCATGCTCCACACAGTCTCGTTCCTTTGTTCATTGACGGCTTCATCCATCCAGTCCTTATTTCACCCATGTTGCCTGCTCCCTGCAGTTGTCTCTGGGTGTGGCCCTGAGACTGTTGGAGTGAACAGGACATCCTGGTCCCTGTACTTGGGGCTGGGTCTGATCACTAGCGTGGTCAGTTGGGCCGTCTTCTAGTGGCTCTTCTCGGGTGAGTGTTGAAGAGCTTTCGGTCCCTTCCAGCTCCGGGAGTGTGAGCTGAGCCCTGGCGTGAACAGAGACCTCACTCGTCGTGTCCGCAACATCAATGGCATCACCCAGCACAAGCAGATCGTGCGCAATGACATCAAGCTGGCAGCCAAGCTGGTCCACACACTGGACGACAGGACCCAGCTCTGGGCCCCGGAGCCCGGGACTCCTGGCCTGCCAGCGGTCAGTGACTCCTCGGGGAGCTTGTTACCACCTCGTCAGCTGTGGGCCTTACCTGATCTGCAGCTTTGACCCCTTGTACCCACCCATGTCTTTGCCCTTCTCCTGGGCAGCACCTTCAGCTTCAATGAAACAGATTGATGTTAGTGATTATTTGTGAGCTAAGGCAGAACAGACACGTAAATGTGATGTTACATTTATTATAAATATAGTATTATATAGAATATTATGTTAAAATCTAATAAGGGCGAGGTAACAGGCCAGCTGAGTCCTGAACTCCTTTCTGCCCCACTTTGCCTTTTCACACGCGAAGATTCCTAGGCTGCCTCTCTGACCTCCCCTCTCACCCTTCCAGAGTCTGCCCTCGCAGAACCCGATCTTGAAGAATATCACTGACTACCTGATTGAGGAGGTCAGCGCTGAGGAGGAGGAGCTGCTGGGGAGCAGTGGGGGGGCCCCTCCTGAGGAACCTCCGAAGGAAGGGAACCCCGCGGAGATCAACGTGGAGCGGGATGAGAAGCTGATCAAGGTGCCAGTGAGGGGGGGGCGTGGGAGAGCCTGGCTCGGGCGGTAAAGCGGCGAGAGGGATAACTCACCGCTTCGCTTTTTTTTAGGTTTTGGACAAACTCCTTCTCTATTTGCGCATCGTGCATTCCCTGGATTATTATAACACGTGCGAGTACCCCAACGAGGATGAAATGCCCAACCGTTGTGGCATCATCCATGTTCGGGGGCCCATGCCACCCAACCGCATCAGTCACGGGGAAGGTGAGTCCCCGCTCCCCATCCTGGTTCGTGCTCCCAGCTGCCTCTGGCCTTGGTTCTGCTCTGGTAGTACTGCTCTGCACCCTCTCCTCCAGTCCCCTCCTCCTGGCTCCTTTCTCCAACCTGCTCCTGTCTGTACCCCAACCATAGTCCTAGAGTGGCAGAAGACATTTGAGGAGAAACTGACTCCGCTGCTGAGTGTGCGAGAATCTCTCTCAGAGGAAGAGGCCCAGAAGATGGGTCGCAAAGACCCTGAACAGGAAGTGGAAAAGTTTGTGACCTCTAACACCCAGGAACTGGGCAAGGATAAGTGGCTATGCCCTCTCAGTGGCAAGAAGTTCAAGGTCTGTGATGACAATTGTGTAGTTAGGACAGTGGGAAGAGAGGGTTGAGCCAGGAAGCCTCTTCAAGCCTGGGGAGGAAGTGTTCACTGGGATTGGAGAGGGGAGGACTGTCCTTGAAGCTTGGGTCTGGGCAGCGAGGGAGCCCACACTGTTCAGTCTGTCCTGATCCCCTCTTGTCTTTGCCCAGGGCCCCGAGTTTGTACGTAAACATATCTTCAATAAGCATGCAGAAAAGATTGAGGAAGTGAAGAAGGAGGTAGCCTTTTTTAACAACTTTCTCACTGATGCCAAGCGCCCTGCTCTGCCCGAGATCAAGCCGGCTCAGCCACCAGGCCCTACCCAGAGTAAGATACGATCCATGAGGGTCTGCCCCATTCCCTGTCCCTTGACTGTTCAAAGACTCCTGGTTCTAACCGGTGAGACCTAAGTTTCTACCCCACTCTCAGGCCATATTACTAAAAGCACATTGTCTCCCGCTGCCCCCTCCCGCAGTAATTCATGTCCCTGTCCTTGTTGTACTCCCCCCAGGTCTGACCCCGGGACTTCCCTACCCACACCAGACTCCCCAGGGCCTGATGCCCTATGGTCAGCCCAGGCCCCCCATCTTGGGCTATGGAGGTAAGTGTAAGAGGGAGCTGAAGGACTTGAACTGGGGCTGGGAGAAAGAAAACTTAGGGTATAGTTGAGGTCACAATGTTTCAACTCTGTGCTGATCTTTTTCCTAGCTGGTGCTGTTCGCCCTGCAGTCCCCACAGGAGGACCCCCATACCCCCATGCTCCCTATGGTGCTGGCCGAGGGAACTATGATGCCTTCCGAGGCCAGGGAGGTTACCCTGGGAAACCTCGAAATAGGTGAGAATGGGCTAAGATGGTTACGTTTTCTTGGCCCTGTGCAAACTCCCTTTCAGAGACCCTCAACTCTAACCCCATCTGAACTCTTTCTGACCGCACAGGATGGTCCGTGGAGACCCACGGGCCATTGTGGAATACCGCGACCTGGATGCTCCAGATGATGTGGACTTCTTTTGACTCCCCTACTTTTCCTCACTCCTGACATCATCTGTACTTGTGACTGCCTTGTCTTATCCAGCTCTGAGAAGTTTTTGTACGTTCAGCCCTACTGCCAGTAAAAGCACTTGCGTGGTGACTCTTGGCTTAGTATATATGAAGTGTTCATTGCTCAGTTGTGTCTGATTCTTTGTGACCCCATGGACTGTAGCCCACCAGGCTCCTCTGTCTACGGAGTTCTCCAGGCAAGAATACTGGAGTGGCTTGCCATGTTTTTCTCCAGGGGACTTTCCTGACCTAGGGATCAAACCTGGGTCTCTTGCATTGCAGGCTGAATATATACGTGTGTGTGTATCTATATCTATATCTATATATATAGATATATAGAGTACAATATAGACCTCCCTGAATTCTCCCCCCAAATTGCTGGGGCCATGGTTAGCTGGGTCTTCCCACTTTATTGACAGCAAAGGTCCCAGGCTTTGCTGGAATTTCCTGGGGGTCTGACATTAGGCAGCCTCTGCCTTTGAGATGAGGGTGGATGAATGTGTACAGGGCTAGAGGCAGCTCAGTGCTGGGAACTTAGCCTCAGTCCAGGGCACAGGTCTGCTCTTGGGAGTTACAGCTGGTCATGCACAGGTTGTAGAAGGAGTGGGGGTCAAAGGCTGTGCTTACCTCTTGCCAGCCCACCCAACCAGCAGCCTGTAGTTCGCTGGGGTTCTTCGGAGCACCCCAGCAGTGAGGGTCCAATACCAGGACGTAGGCTTCGGTGCCTGGGCCCAGGCATACTCCCAGCAAGGCCTTGGACTGGGCATCTGCATCCCCGCCAACCATTACAGGCCCCCCGCCCCCCGCGAAGTGGGAGTAGAGCCTCTCCAGTTCCCCCTGAAGCCCTGCTCCACGGGTAACATGACGCAGCCGCCCTTGGGGCCCCCCGAAGTGGTCCAGGCAGAGGCTGGCTTCTACACAGCCGATCCAGCTCTGAGAGCCCCGGAACCCGGGGGGCTTGTCGCCCATGTCCTCCAGGGCCGCCTGCATTGCAGCCAGTTCGGGTACGGCCACGGGCCGGCCCTCTGGCCATGAGAACAGCGTCTGCAGAGTGCGGTAGCCACATCCCCAGCCTCGGTCGTCCACTCCGTCGCAGCCGTAGTGGTAGTAGAGGTAGTGGCCCGAGACGACGGCCAGGCGGGTGGGGCCGCGGCCGGGCAGGGCCAGGCCCAGGTGGACGTCTTTCAGCAGCTCCAGGGCGGTGGGCGGGAGCGGCGGTTTTCGGGCCAGGCAGGTGCGTCCTCCAGGCAGCGCGGCGCGAACTCCAGGTTCCAGCTCTCCTCCACCCCGAGTCTAGGGCTGATCGCAGGCAGCACCGGCGCAAGGGCCCCGGGATCGCTCGTCCGGCCCCTGGTAGCAGCACATGGCGCGATCGCGGCGGTGAGGAACCAAGCAGGTCCTCGGGTCTCCCACAATGCACCGCCGCGCCCGCACCGCCAGCCTCACTGCGCAGGCGTGAACTCCTACTCGCGGGCGGGCCCTACAGGCTGCGGCTGGGAAGACAGTACGCTGCGCCCAGCTTCCTCTCCCCGCTCCGACTTTAGCACCCACCCCTTTATTCACTCCGCCCCAGAGGTTGGAGCATTCTACCCGGACCCCGACTCCCCAGTCGCGCACACTCCCGTGGCTGTTAACAGTTTATTGGCAGCCCAGAGGGCGAAGGCACCGCGGGGGAGGGGGCTCGGCCCGAGGCATGCAGAGGGCCGGGAGCCCCAGGGGAAAGTCGGAGGTGGGTGGGCAGGGTCTAGGGATCCTCCGTGTAATATCCCAGCCCATAAATAAATAGTATATACAGCTGAGGGGCCAGGCAGAGCGGGCAGGGCAGGGGATGTGGGGGTCCCGCCTGGGTCACAGGTCTGAGCAGCGATCCTGCTTGCTGTAATGGTCAAACTGGTTCTTCCAGTGCACCATGTAGGAGCTCCAGCGATGGAACTCGGCCTTCCACTGGCGCTCCGCCTCGTCCAGCGTGTCTACGGCCAGAGTGCCCGGCAAGTGGGTGGGGAGAGGACATAGGGAAGAACGGGAACGGACATGCGGGGGTTGGAGAGGGGGTAGCGTGAGTTCAGAGAGGACACGGAGAATGCAGGTGACCACGTGAAGTGGTGGAAAGAGGATCAGGAGAATATGCGAAAGACAAGACCAGAGGGCGGGCGAGGGTAGAGGCGGAGCCAGAGAAGGATGGCGGTAGGGAGGAGGGAGGGGAAGATGACCGGAAGACAGGAGGACCGAAGGGATCAGAGGAGGAGGTCCGTGGGTTGGTGGGGAAAAGAGAAGAGACAGAAATGGTTGGCGTTTATAGCTCCACTAGGGGGTGCTATCTAGCCCCAGGGCCTCCCTCACCCCCCAACACCGAGCTCAGGCTCCAGAGAATAATTTTATATATAAAAAAAGAAAACTGGCTTTTTCATTTCCATTTAAACAATGAAGGTGTGTGGGTCCCTGAGATGGGTCGTAGGTGTACCGCCCCCCTCCCCCCACCCCTCCTCTCTCCCTTCCCTGTCTAGTTTCAGTTTCTCGGTTTGAGGAGGGAGGGGGCGCTGGGTCGGAGATCCCTGAATGAGGCCCTTCCCCACGATCCGACCACTCTTTAGAGGAGGGGGTGTGGGCCCTGAGGCCGGAGGGGGAGAGGCCGTGGTCACAGCCGCAGGAGCCGGGAGAGGAGGAGAAAGAGGAGGAGAAGGAGGGGCAGGGGGAGGCCGGGCCTGGGCCTCGGGGCTGCCTCCCCGTGGGCGGGGCCTGAGCAGGTGCAGGGGGCCTCCGAGGCTGGGGGGAGAAGAGAGGGGTTACACCCGGCCAGCTCCCAATCCCCTCTCTCTCTTTCTCCACGCCCCTTTACGCCCCCGCCCCCGCTCCGCCCAGCCCCTGCCCGCAGGCCCCGGCGTACCGGTGGCGCTGAGTAGTTTGGGCAGGAAGCGATTCCAGAAAGCGCAGGCCTGGGCTCGCAGCCCTCGCCGCACCTCTAGCGGCCGCAGATTCAGGCTCACATACTGCTGTGCTCCCGCCGTATACGGTGGCCACTGTGGGGCTTTGGGGTCCCGGGGGTCATTGGGGTCTCTGCGGAAGGAAAGGGGAGGCTCAGCCCCTGGGGTCTGAGGAATGGAGATGGAGAGTAGGAGGGGGCGGCCTGCTTCCTGACCCCTGCCCTGCCCTCGAGGCTCCCGGGAGAGCCCATTTCCCCCCCTCCCACCACCTCATTAATCCTTTCTCTTTTCCACTGTGCTCTGTCCTCTGGGGTCTTTCCCTTCCTCCTGCCCTCCCTCTTTCTGTTGTTCCTATTCTTGTTCTTTGGTGTGGGTTTTTTTGGCCACACTCTGCATGCAGTAGTTCCACACCCTCTGCTGTGGAAGCCGGAAGTCTTAACCACTGGACCATCAGGGAACTCCCCATTGTTCCTCTTCTTTACCCTCAATTATTTCTGTTCCATCTTTGTTTCTCCCATTTAAAAAATTGCTATGATTTACTGGGCCCTTTCTCTATAACCAGGCCCAGTCATAGCTCTAGGAACATCATTACTTTGGCCGACACCCAGGTGATGGGGATATTTATGGTCCCCTTCTTCAGACAGCTAATAAAGTCATCACTGGTCCGGCTGATGCAGCTCTACAGTCCCTGCTCCTATCTGCTACGGTGACCCCTTTATCCCTCCGCTCTGTTCTTGTATCATCAGGATCTTGCCTTCCTCCTTCCCTTCTCTCAGGGTCTCCTTTGTCATTCTTTCTCTCCCTCTTTGTCTCCTTTCCTTTGTGAACTTGCCCTCTCTCTTTGGCCTTTTGTTTCTGTGCCTGCTTATCTCCCCCTCTCTCTGTCTGTTTATCCCTGGCTCCTAGAGGCCCTCCTTCCCTCAGCACCGCTGACCCTGTGCGGGCGAAGTTGGCCCAGTATCTCATCAGTCGCTGGGCAAAGGTTCTCTCCTCGATGGTGTAGTTGAGCGAGGGTTCCAGGGGGAGCCCGAAGATGAACTCGATCTCGTAGCCATGGGGGACCCCCATCCAGAGGGGCCAGGAGAGCGTGGATGCACGGTGTTCAAAGATGTAGGCATAGACGCGAGCGCCCTGAGCGGCCAGTCGCCCAGCCAGCTGGGCCACGGGGCACACGACGTTGTGGTCGCCCACCACATCACTCAAAGCCTCCCTCAGGCGTGCTGGGTCCTCAGGGTGCAGCCAGTCTGTGTAATGCAGGACCACAGCCTCGGCAGCCAGGTCACTTGCCTGGGGGACCCCGACCCGCACCCCGGCCAGGAACTGGGCCCGGCTGATGAGAGACTCGTTGTCTTTGCTGAAGCCTGGGGCCCCATAAACCAGAAAATAGGAGCCCTCATCCTTCACCACACCCACCAGCACCTAGGGGGACAGGATGGAGGGATGGGCGGGGGAGGGGAAGCACAGACAGACAGGCAAACAGAAACAGATGGACAAAGAGCCAGAGACATGAAGAGTTATAGATCCGGAACCAGGGAGGAAGAGAGTTCGAGATTGGGGAAGGGAAAGAGAGAAAGAGAAAATATACCCACATTTCCTTTCCTCTCTGTCCCTCTGACCACCCTGGGATGGAGCCCTCAGGGAAGAGGAGGGGGCCACGGGTCCCAGAAGCCTGGGCCTTTGGGAGTGGGTCTGGAGGCACCCTCATGCCTGGGTCCCCAAGGGGCGGGGCGGGTGGGAGAACAGGCCTAGTGGAACCAGCTCCACCCACTCTAGCCACTAGTCACCTGCAGGCCATGGAAGTCTCCAGCATTGATGAGGGCCTCGGGTGTGTCACTGAGGAAGTCTCCGTCCACCACAGGCACGAAGGAGAAGCGGAAGACGCTTTCCTGAGGCAGCACGCGCCACTCATGGTCCACCAGGTCCTGAGCTGGCCGTGCCCGCAGGCAGGCCACCAGCTCTGTGTCATTGCCACCAGCCCCACCCGGGGGACAGCCCACGAGGCGGGCCAGCAGTGTGGCCCTGCGGCGGGCCTCTCCTACGCCCACTGTGGCCCAGGGCCCATTGGGTGCCCCACTCTGCAGCACAGCCCTGTGGAACAGGCCCCGGCTGGGTGGGGACAGCAGGTGCATGCCCACGGAGGCGGCACCTGCACTTTCCCCAAACAGAGTCACTGACGCTGGGTCCCCCCCGAAGGCTGCCACATTCTCCTGCACCCACTGCAGTGCCAGCCTCTGATCCAGTAGCCCCACATTGCCTGGGGCCTCCCTGCTCCCTGGCAGTGCCAAGAAGCCAAAGGCGCCCACCCGGTAGTTCATGGACACCAGCACAGTCCCCTCGGCCTGGGTCAGGAAGCGGCCATCGTACACGTCCAGGGAGGAGGCCCCGCTGTAGAAGCCACCCCCATAGATCCAGACGAGGACAGGGGTGGGGGACGATGGCCGGGGGTACGGTGTCCACACGTTGAGGTAGAGGCAGTCCTCACTCAGCTCGCGGTTGGGGTTCCACATCTCGGTGCCCTCAAAGCCAGGGTACAGAGTGTCCACATACTGATAGCAGACGCTTTGGAAGGCTGTGGCATTCAGCACCCCTGGCCAGGGCCGCTTGGGCTCCGGTGGCAGAAAGCGACGGGGGCCCACAGGTGGCTCTGCGAAGGGGATGCCCAGAAAAGCAGAGACAGGGCCCCTGGGGGCCATTAGGCGGAGGCCCCGCAGCCGGCCCCCACGCACCATCACCAGGAGCTCTGGGTCCTCTGGGCCCTCGGCCTCTGCCCCTCCTCCCAGAAGGAAGAGGAGGAGAAGGAGCGGGGAAGCCAGGGAGGGTGTGTGCAGGGGACACCACGGGGGCCTCATGGCTGCCAGGGCAGGCAGGCGTCTGCTGGGAGAAAGAAAGGCAGAGGCTGAAGGCTCAAGGCTGCCAGGAGGGAGGAGATGATTAGGTAACACTCTTGCCCAGGGGTTATCACTGAGCTGCAGAGGAGGTGGGGCAGTTTGGCAGAGAGGAGGAGAGAGTGGAGGGAGGGAGGAAGACAGGCAGAGACAAGGACATACAAGAAGCTAGAGGGGACAGAGATCAGGCACACGCACGCGTGCACACACACACACACACACACACACAGACAAATGCAGGGAACAGAGACAGACCTGCCCAGCAATACCCTCCCCTGCGAGGCAGAACCCACTGCCCTCACCTCCTTCCCCCAGTGGAGCGCCTTGGGCCCAGCGGAGGCACCACAACTAGAGGCCGCAGGCCACCGACAGGGGCGGGGCCCTCACTGACGGGAGGCGCCCGATGGGGGAACTTGAGGTGGCGTGAAGGCGCAGCCTCTCCTGCAGTTGGCCAGGGCCGGGCCCTGGAGGGGTATGGGTTGGGCATTCACGGTGTGGGAGTCACAGGCCCTGGGGTAGCCCAAATCCTGCATACTCCATACCCTGCTCCACCCAGCCCCGCCTCATCCACTGTCTGACACAGCGCACTGATACCGGCGGGTGCCCGTCTACTGCGCACCCCTCTCGCCTAGCTTCAGACAACAGGCTAGCCAGCCCTGGCCCCCCAGGACTTAAGTCCTCCATCCATCCGATGCTGCGGTGCACGCTGCCGCCGGCGGGGGGCAGTAGAGACCGAGAAAAGGACGGCGCTCCCCGCCCCGAGTCCAGGAGCCGGGAACTTGGGGCGGGGGTCTGGGGGATCGCGGGCATTGCCGAGGGGTCTGCAGGGCGAGCCGGGACGCCTGTATTCTCGAAGCTCCGGAGATCCCCGGCTGCAGGGGCAGGGGCGCTATTTTGGGGCAGCAGCTGCTGCGGTTCCGGCATCTCCAGCCAAGAGATCAAAATTCCCCGGGTCGGAACTACCCCCCTCTCCCGCCGGTCACCCCTCACCCAGCCCCCGCCGTCCTGAGCTGGGTGGTGGTGATGGAGATTAACTAGGAAACCCGAGTGGGGCTAATTATAACTCGGGGCTTCCGCTAAGCCTCCCCTATCCCCAAAATAGAGACGGAGTCCCCGCGGGAGGGGGACGCCTGCGTCTGGGAGGGGGCTTCGGCTGGCGCTGCGCAGGGGCACTGGGGTCGCGGGATCCCGGAGGACCCAGCCGCGCTCCAGGAACCTGCGCAGCTCAGATTCCGCCCCCAAGCTGGGGGCATCTTCCGGGGGGCTCCGGACTTGGGAGAGAGCAGGGGCAGCGGCGGTCGGGGGTCCCCACAGGAATCCGGGAGCAGAGGCGGCGGCGGGCCCTGCGGGCTGCCGTCTCCCGCGCGGGCAACCGTGAGTATGCGGTGGCGGCGAGGGAAGAGTTAAGGATGAGTGTGGGGCGGCGGGGGGCGTCGCTGGGCAGGCCCTGGGGGCGCAGGGGGCGTCCCGTTTTGGGGGCCTGGGTCCCTCGGGGAGCTCACCGTACCCAGGCCGCGGGATGGACCGCTGCCCGGAGTGGTGGTGGTGGGGGTCCCGGGTGGGGCGGGAGACTCACCTGAGGCGGCCGGGCCAGGCCGGGCCGGGCCACGCCGGGAGCTGGAGGCGGCCGATGTTCCCCGGCGCAGGCTGAGCCGGCTCTGACAGCCGCCGCCTCCGGCCCCCCGCACACACCCCCTCCGGGCCGCTCGGCGCCCCCGCCCGCCCCCGCCCCTTGTCTCCGCCCCCGCCCCTCCCTGCCTCCCCCGGCTGCCACCTCCCCTCCCTCTCCCTCCCTCCGAGCCCAGACCCGGAGACCCCGGGGCCCAGACGGACTCCAGTGACAGACGCCGACAGACGGACAGACCCGCGCTGACAGACACGGCCGAAAGAGCCTCAGCGGCGGAGCAGACACCCACAAGGACAGGCAGACGGACAGAAGAAGCCCGCGGAGACAGACACGTGCGGACGGCCTCCTGCAGTGACAGCCGGAGACAAACGCAGAGACCGACACTCACGGACGGACGGACGCACACACTTGGACAAGTCGGGGCTGGGGGCCGACTAAATGAGCATCCCTGGCCACGACAGCGCAGGGGTGGCGTGGGAGGACCAGCACGCGAAAACTTGGCTGACGACCCTCTCAGGGGGCCGGGTAACACTAGTGCAGGAAAGGTGACACCTGTGGGAATGAGCCTGTGAACAGGAGATCAGAACGCGACAGGAAGTGGACCCCTGAAGAGGGAGGAGACCCCTCGCGGGAGGGAGAGGCGACCCCGGGACGCCCGCCCAGGAAGGCCAATGTGGTGGCACGCGAAGAGGCTGCGGGGCGAGGCAGCATGCCGCCGCCGCCGCCGCCGCCGCAGTGGAAACTTCCGGAACCCCCGCGGGTGGGATCGCGCCGGTTCCCTGACGGGTGACCTCGGACTTTCGTCACGAGGGTCCGCTCGGGGCATGACATCACCAGGCCAGGCTCTCATTGGTCGCCGCGGCCGGCAGGTGGGAGCGGCCTGGCCCGGGCGCCCCTAGCCGGGTCGGAGGGGCCTGGACCGTACAGACCACCCGCCCCCCTCCACCCCCCCAGGTCCCGCCCTACAGGGAGTCACTCATGGGGACGGTGCAGCCACGGCGGGGTCCCCGCGCCCGAGGTGAGGTGGAAAAAGTGGGCAGCGGTGTGCTCACGCGAGCGCGCCGCACGTAAGCCCCTTCCTCTCCTGAGGCCGCCGGCTCGGGAGCCCGCTCACTGCGTGGGAGACCCGCCGACGCGGGCGAGCTTCGGGGTGAGCGTGCGCGTGCACGCGCGCGCGGCGGTGCGGGGCGATGCGTGGGGTGGGCGCGCGCGCACGCTCACTTGGCCGCCAAGCTCTCCTCAGCGCCCCAAGTCGCCGTCAGCCGTCGCTAGGGGCCGGGGGGGCGGGGCAGGGCGCGGGGTCTCGGGGTCTCGCGAGGACCACGGGAATCCAGAGCTGTGCCCCGCCCGGGGCCGCTCGTTCACGGCTCTCCAAGCTGGGCGGCCCCCAGTCTGCCCGCCCATCACGCGGGAACAAACACCGGCCCTTGCTAGCGCGGGACCCGGCGCTGGGTCCACGTTCTGCTTGCGGGCGGCGGCCGCCAGGTGGCGCGGAATGCAGCCTCTCCGGCCTCGGAAACTGGAGGCCTTTGCGGGTAGTAGGGGTGCAGCTCCCGAACCGTCTGTGCCGCGCGTGCACCTCACTTGACTTCTCTAGGCTGGAGCACGGAGATAAGGGAGATGAAGCACAGCTTATAGCCTGGGGTTGTGAACTAGTGATAGCTTAGAAAGTGAAAAGAGAAGGGCGTGTTCTCAGAGTAGCCTGCTTGCTCTTGCCCACTTGTGGGGCAGTACCTGTGGAGCAAGGCAGGTTGTGGAGCTTTCCGAAGCCAGTCAGAACTTTATTTTTTGGGGAGGGGGTGGAATATGGAAGGTCAGCCAGTAGGAGAGGGAAGCGGAAGTTGCCTCTGAAGATGCTTGAGATTCGGGGGCGGCAAGGGGTTGCAACGTTATGTCATCACTCTCTCCTCCTACCCCAGGCGTGGGGAGGGCAGGGCCAGAGCTGCAGTAGGGAGATGGCAGGAAGGGCAGGCAGGCAGGCCGGTAGTGGGGTAGGTGGGGGATCTGAGGAGGGTGTTCTGTTCTTGGAGCCCCTACTATGCTTCCCCAGGCGCTAGGGGGAAGTTGAAAGTCCAGTCAGAGGAATCTGCAAGTCTTCGTGGGGTCCTGGGGCTCACAGGCCCTGTGCCTCAGCAGTAGGTGCTGCAGAAAGAGGCCCCTGCTCTGGGAGATGTGCGAGGGGCCACCCGGCATCCTCAGCCTGCAGTCTGTCATAGGATTGTGAGGATGGAGGAGACTATGCAGGTTGTGTCCCCATCTCAGAGAATTTTAAAATTAGCAGCGGACCACCAGAGAGAGCCAAAGGGTGCAGGTGTTGGGAGATCCACAGGGCATTGGAGGCATCCCTGGACTGGGTTCTTAGTGTTCTGCTGACTGGCAGGGAGGTCTCTGCAGGGGCCCCAATCCTCTGGGCCTCAGTTTCCCAACTTGTCAAAAGGTGGATTGGACCTCAGTATATGTCAGACTCACAGGGCTATTAGAGGAGCTGATCCATCGGGTATTAAGTGGAGTCCTTAAGTAGGCATTTTTAACAAGTGGCCAGGGCAGATCCATGAGGAGAGGACCACAGGAGGACAAATGCTGGATGAGGTGACCCCCCAGTGGGGCCAGACTGACCTCCTTGGGATCAACAGGCTGTGTAGGTCAGTAGGAGATGCTGTGGGCAGTCAGCGGATATAAGAACTAACAGGGAGTCCTCTGGCCACCAAGCTAGATGGACAAGGACTTGAGCCTGTTCTTTAAATTGGATAGAACTTCTGGGAACAATTCCTGTTTTCACCTTGAGCCTCTCCCCAACCTTTGTCAACAAGGGGACCTCCCCTGTCTAGCTGTGACACCTGTCCCTCGTAGTCCAACATGGTCGCCTCCCCAGTGTCCTCTGTGATCCCACTCTCGGGCATGACCACCACTACAGAGATGTGCTGACCCGTTTCTTCCTTCACCATGTCTGTTTATTCACGAATCAGTCAGGCTCCTACCACCAGTGATGCCAACTCTACTTCCCTTGTGCCTCTGTCTCCCATGTTTGCTAACACAGGGGACCCCCACTTCCATTATAATCCTTGCCCCACTTCTGCCAACAAAAAGGATTTTCATGTCCTCTGCTTATTGGTTAGGATTTGGTTCAGGTATGTGAGACACACTATAATGGCTTGAATGGAATGTAATCGAAATGTACTTCTCTCTTAGATAAAAGGGACCCAGAAGCAGGCCATTCAGGGTTGGCGGGCTGTCCTTGATATCAGGGACCTGGTTCCTTTACAGAGAATTTTGTTACCTGTCTTCAGTATGTAGCTTCCACTGCATGGTATAATGTGGCTGCTGGAGCATCAGCCATCACATCTACACTTTCAGCCAGCAGGAAGGAGGAAGGTTCGAAGAAAAGGTCATTGCTCTTCCCTTTAAGGACATTTCTTGGGAATCACAGACACAACACTTCGGTTTATATCCCACTGGCCAGAACTTAATCCTAAGGTCATACAGGAAGTTCAGAGATATAGTTTTTGTTCTGGATGACTGTATACTCATCTAAAACATGGCTGTCCTGCTACTAAGGAAGAAGGGGGAGCAGATACCAGGGGTACTGGGGTTTGCCAAACCCCATAATGGCCTTCTTCACCTCTGTCAGTGGAAGACTGAAACACACTTCTAAAATGTTTCAACTCAGGAATGATGTCCCTGACCCTGTACCCTCATCCTCACCCCTCCTTTTTTTTGGCCATACGCCAGGATTTATGGGATATAAGATCCCTAACCAGGGATTGAACGCTGAGCCCAGGGCAGTGAAAGCAGGAAGTCCTAACCACTGAACCTCCAGGGAATCCTGCCCATCCCACTTCTTTCATGTACATCCCCACCCTGCAATTTCTGTGACTTGGGACCTCTGCTAAACCCGGCTGCTTCTCCAGGGATGTGTACTGGTTCTTGGGCGTTGGGTGAGGGTCTGGTGGGGGCCGGGGTGCTGCTGCCACAGCTGCTGGTAGCAATGAGCTGAGGGACGTGGTGACGTGCTCCCTCTCCCGGAGGAGGCTGGTGAGCACGCTGGGATTGGGGATGAGGGCGGCCAAGGGGCTCCAGATGCTGAGCTCGCACTTGGGTCCTCCCATCATCCCCGTGCTTGTGCTCGGAGCGAGGCTGTGCCGTGGGTTCAGGCCAAGGATGCCCTCTAGGACTGCCCCCACCTCAGGCTGGAGGGCGCCTGATGTGACCTCTGCCCCAACCCGCATTAAGCCGGGTGGTTGAGCCCCAGATGTGGGCTCCTAAGCCATGCAAGAAAGAGACCCTCCTCCCCTCTGTCCACCCTGCCCTGTGACCCTATCTGAAGGTTGGCCTAAAATTCATTCTTGCTCCAAGTTACATCATTTCATGATTCCTTGTTGGAGTCATTCATCCATCCTGTTTGTGCCTTTTCCCTCTTTTGGTAGTTTTGAGCATTTCACACTTTTAGTCAGTCTCTGGATAGTCTAGTTTTATTTTCACATTTCTGTTAACTATTTAACTTGTTTAGTTGCTAACTTGTGTCTGACTCTTTGCCACCCTATGGACAGTGGGCTGCCAGGCTCCTCTGTCCGTGGAATTTCCCAGGCAAGAATACTGGAGTGGGTTGCCATTTCCTCCTCCAGAGGATCTGCCTGACCCAGGGATCAAACCTGCATCTCTTGCGTTGGCAGGCGGATTCTTTACTGCTGAGACACCAGGGAAGCCTGATATTTAACTAGTTTACAGTATGTCCCATGCAGTTCATCAAACATCCTTTATTCGCCTTCCCTTCCTAGCTGAGGGCAGGGTGGAGTGGGGGTTTCATATCTTGCGCCCCAGATTGATTAATTATAAACATCAGTACGCTTCTCGGGTACTGATTTCTATCCAGAAACATACAGGTTCCGAAAGAAGTGAAATGTGTAATTTAATTCACAGTGAATGCATTTAGTCCCAGGTTATCATTTATCTGCTCTGGGTCAGAATCCTGAAGGAACTCAGAATCTAGGAGTGTGACTCAGCACCCGTCTGATGGATCCTGGAGCACTGACCTGTTGCCTTCTCAGGTCCTGGTTTCAAACAGGCTCCAGCCAACCCTGATGATGGCTTTGGTTTAAATGTTAGCAACGCATCTTGGCTGACTCCTTGGGAACAGCTGGCGAGGTTGAACGAGGTACCATCTATGTCTGACACCCAGGGAGTTCCTGTAATTTGTTCCCAGCCACTCCTGGCTGCCCTGCAGGTATCAGCCAGCCAGTGAGAGTCAGCCCAAAGCAGAGGTTTCTTGAATGAAGCTGGCTGTGGTCCACCGACACTGAGCACTGGACCGAGGAGTGGTGCAGAGGACAGCAGGGCCTGTTTGGGGCTGACTGCAGAGTTAGCCCCATGGCCAGTGGTCTTTGGACAGCTGGAGTCCCAAGTTGAATGTCCACAACATCGGGGACACCAGAGTGGGGTTGGTGTGTAGCCCAAACTCAGCATTACTTCCACATCAGCATTTACTGGGGGCTTGTTTGCTAGCCACTGGCCTGACCACTTGGCAGAACACCATCGTATTTAATTCTTGCTCACAACATCCCAAAGGGATACATCGCGTAATCCTTACAAGGTAACAGACAGGAAAGTGAAGTTGACACACAGAGAGGTTAAGCATTTGCTTCCTTTCACCAGCTGGTAAGAGGAGGCCCCGGGTTTTAGATGGGAACTCTGGCCTGTGATGGAGTTGGCATGCTTTGGAGCCAGTCTCCTCTTCTGTGACTTATCATATGACCCATCGATCCCTCTCCTAATGTTGGCATTCGAAAAGTGAAATTTTCTGTTCTCATAGAAATGCCACACATTGGAAATGATCCAAACGTTCATCCAGCAGTGAATGACTAAATAAACTGTGGTACAGCTACACCCCAGAATAAGTCCGTGATAAAATGAAAGAACTATTGTGCTCAGTCAGTCATGTCTGACTCTTTGCGACCCCAGGGACTGTAGCCTGCCAGGCTCCTCTGTCCATGGGATTTCCCAGGCAAGAATACTGGAGAGAGATGCCATTTCCTACTCCAGGGGATCTTCCCAACCCAGGGATCGAGCCTGTGTCTCTTGCATCTCCTGCATTGGCAGGTGGATTCTTTACCACTGGTGCCACCTGGAAAGCCCAAATTGATATACCAATAACTTGGATGACTCTCAAAGGCATTATGCTGAGTGAAAGAAGCCAAACTCAAACGCTTCATTTATATGACTTCTCACAAAGACAAAGCTGCACGAATAGCGGGCAGATTAGTAGTTTTCAGAAGCTAGGGGTGGGAAGAGGTTGTGACACACAGAGTGCTGGAGGGAGGTCTTTGTTTTGAGTTTTTTCGCCATGAGCCATGTGGCATCCTAGTCCCCCATCAGGGATCGAACCCGCAACCCCGCTCACCGTGATTTTAATGTAAGAGTTGTAACCAGGGTACTCTTTGGTCTTAGACTCTTCCTCTTTTTCTTTGTGTTGCAGCTGTGTCTGTGAATCCACACACTGGATCTTTGTTGTTTTCAAAACATTGTGCTCTAACTGCTGGCACACAGATTGCCAAAACTCTTAGCCTTGGATACCCTGGCAGATATTCCAAAGGAAAAAAAGACTTATAGAAAGGAAATAAGGAATAAAAGGATTATAATAAATGAGAATAATATTATGACCTTCACTTTCTCATTTGCATTTGCCTAGGAAACTTTTGGCCATCAAAAGTTTCTGAATCGAGAAAAGAATTTCAAAAGAGTGAGCACATGTATTTACGTAACTGAATCACTTTGCTGTACACTTGAAACTAACACAACATTGTATATCAACTGTATTCCAATCAAATTAAAATATTCAAAAAAGTTTCTGAATCACTTTGAGATGTATCTTTTATATATAGCAGAGTTTGATTTTTCTTTGTGTGCCAGTGTTAAAGAAATATAGGTGAACTCAACTCATTTCCTTTTATTATTGACAGCTTTTTTTTTTTACATTTTCTCCCCTATTTTTTATAACTTAAAAAACACTTTTATTGTTTGGACTCTGCTTTATTTTGTGTATGTTTCTTCTGATAATTTGGAATATTAAGTTATTTAACAATGGTTAGTGTTATAGAATATATAACTTATAGCTGTTAATTCTGTTTCTTTAGGAATTAATTCCCTACTATGAGCAATAATAATATCAATATCTTGATACTTTTCTTCTTCTGCCTTCCCGCCCTTCCTTTGTTTCTATTTATTATCTTTTTATCTTATAATTTTTTAGTTTTTTTAGTAGAGTGGTTTTACAGTGTAGGTTCTGGTGTACAGCAAAGTGATTCACTTATATATATATATTTATATATATACACACATATATTTTCACATTCTTTTTCATTATAGGCTATTACAAGATACTGAATATAGTTCCCTGTGCCTTACAGTAGGACTTTATTGTTTACCTTCTTACCTGTTTTAACATTTTCCTTTGAACTGTTAAGTAGTTTTATAAGTTTAGTACTTGTTAATTCGTTTTAAATGACATGTATCCAGGAAATGTTCGTGGTAAAAGAATACACACCCACTGAGATTTGGATCCGACTCGATGGATGTGAGTCTGAGTGAACTCCGGGAGTTGGTGATAGACAGGGAGGCCTGGCGTGCTGCAACTCATGGGGTCGGAAAGAGTCGGACACGCCTGAGCGACTGAGCGACTGAACTGACTGACTCACTGAGCTTTGGATATAGGTGCCAAATTTCAGCTAAAGGCCAGGGAAAGTTAGCAGGCATGGTTGGTGTGGCCATGGGATATGAGAGGTGATGGTTTCCCTGACCCGGTGGAGGCAGAAAAAAAGTACAGCACCAGACACTCTAGCCTCCGACAAGCCTGCAGGAGGTTCAAGGTCCTCACTCCCTTAGAGATTGGATTATTCTATCTGGCAGGGAGGCTTGCTCAATGACAGGGACCTTCCTGGGCATGTGGGACCCCAGAAATCTCTAGAGGAGGTGCAACAAATTCATAGGAAGTTGGGAATGAGGCAGGAAGTCTATGTGCCCCCGCCCTTTTAAAATTTATTTTTTATTTGTCTGTACTGGGTCTTAGTTGCAGCATGCATGATCTTCAGTTGCAGCATATGGGGGTCAGGTTGCCTGACCAGGGAGTGAACCCAGGCCCCCTGCATTGGGAGTATGGAGTCTTAACCACTGGACCACCTGGGACATCTATTATTTATTTGGCTGCACTGGGTCTTAGTTGCCCATTGCCCCTGTCTTCAAAGGCCCTGATTGGGCCACCTTCACTGCAGGAATGAGAGCTAAGATGCTCCTGTCCTCCCTCTACCTGGTGTGGGAAGGGTTAGCCATGCTGAGCCCAGTTGTGACTCACGATATTTATGATGTTGGGCCACGCATTGTTGATCTGGGGGAAACTGACAAACCCCAGGAACGGGTGCGGGCTGGGGGAAAGACAAGAGATGGAGAAGCGGCTCAGAAAGCCAAAGGGGCTATGCTAATGGGCTCTAAAGGGTCAGGGGAAAATGACCTGGAAGCACCTGTGGTTTGACCTCATGGCTGCAGGGACCCCACCGGAACAGCTGGACCAACAACTCATTGTTGAGTGGGAAGTCTTAAAACTCGAACAACAGGAACTTCCCTGATGGTCCAGTGGATAAGACTCCATGTTCCCAGTGCAGGGGGTCTGGGTTCGATCACTGGTCAGGAAACTAGATCCCACATGCCACAACTAAAGATCTGTGTGCCCCAGCTGAGACCTGATGCAGCCAAATAAAAAACAAAACCTGAACAACAGATCAGACCTGCCCCCTCCACCCCCACCATCCCTGAGGCCCCGCCTACTCCAGCAGAGCCTTCAGGGGTACAGTCTTATTCTTTTCTCCTAATACAAAGAACATGGTGGCTCAGCTGGTAAAGAATCCACCTGCAGTGCAGGAGACCTGGGTTCGATCCCAGGGTTGGGAAGATCACCTGGAGGAGGGCGCAGCAACCCACTCCAGTATTCTTGCCTGGAGAATCACCATGAACAGAGGAGCCTGGCAGGCTGCAGCCCACGGGGTCTCAAATAGTCAGATACAACTGAGCGACACAACACACAATACAAAGAATATATCCTTTGGCATCCTGCAAGGTCAGACTCTGCCACCTCTATCAGTAAATTCTGCCTCCAGGTTTATCAAACCAAAGCTGAAGGAAAATAGCAACTGGGAGCTGGTAGTCTTGTCCCTCCTTGTGCTGCCAGGTAAAGAAAGGTACATATGGACCTGGGGATCAGAGCAGAGAACTGCTTTTGAGAAGGCAAAATACTAGTGAAATAGCTCAGGGTCTCTCTCCGGCAGGGCTGCCATTTGCGTTAGATGGGTCTGCGACTCCGGAAGGTATGGCTCAGACATTGTGGCACAGACAGCAGGAGGGGAGGAGTCCCCTAGGATCTTTGTCCCAGCTCTGGAAGGGGACAGAAACCACATACACTCCCGCAGAGTCACGGCTCCTAGCAGTGTTCACGTGCTTCTCCAGGTGGAGCTCTCAGAAGGGACTAAACCACAGCCACCAGCGGGCTGACCTCAGAGTGGTCTGGCTGGTGATGGCGCATGAACCCTGGTTGTTAGCTCTTTGAGCTGGGCTATTCTAAAGAGATTAACCCTATGGCTTGGACAATGGGAAGCCAAGAGGTGGATGATTTGTGAGTGGGCAGTTGTTGGAGTCAGGGTGTGTGGTGGGAAAGTGAAACAGAGCAGGACTCTGTGGTCCTTGCCATGTCTTCTGCCTGCCTTTTGCCTGTGGAAAACTTGAGTCAAAAAATAAGTTTAATCAGAGGAGTAAAAAATGATGAAACAAAGGAAAACAGTCTAAGGAGACTCAGTTCAGTTCAGTTGCTCAGTCATGTCTGACTCTTTGAGACCCCATGAACCATAGCACTCCAGGCCTCCCTGTCTATCACCAACTTCCAGAGTCCACCCAAACCCATGTCCATTAGTCAGTGATGCCATCCAACCATCTCATCCTCTGTCTTCCCCTTCTCCTCCTGCCCTCAATCTTTCCCAGCATCAGGGTCTTTTCAAATGAGTCAGCTCTTCGCATCAGATGGCCAAAGTATTGGAGTTTCAGCTTCAGCATCAGTCCTTCCAATGAATTTCCAGGACTGACCTCCTTTAGGATGGACTGGTTGGATCTCCTTGTAGTCCAAGGGACTCTCAATCAAGAGTTTTCTCCAACACCACAGTTCAAAAGCATCAATTCTTCGGCGCCCAGCTTTCTTTATAGTCCAACTCTCACGTCCATACATGACCACTGGAAAAACCATAGCCTTGACTAGACGGACCTTTGTTGACAAAGCAATGTCTCTGCTTTTCAATATGCTGTCTAAATTGGTCATAACTTTCCTTCCAAGGAGTAAGCATCTTTTAATTTCATAGCTGCTATCCCCATCTGCAGTTATTTTGGAGCCCAGAAAAATAAAGTCAGCCACTGTTTCCATTGTTTCCCCATCTATTTGCCATGAAGTGATGGGACCGGATGCCATGATCTTCGTTTTCTGAATGTTGAGCTTTAAGCCAACTTTTTCACTCTCCTCTTTCACTTTCATCAAGAGGCTCTTTAGTTCTTCACTTTCTGCCATAAGGGTGGTGTCATCTGCATACCTGAGGTTATTGATATTTCTCCTGGCAATCTTGATTCCAGCTTGTGCTTCCTCCAGCCCAGCATTTCTCATGATGTACTCTGCATATAAGTTAAATAGGCAAGGTGACAATATACAGCCTTGACATACTCCTTTTTCTATTTGGAACCAGTCTGTTGTTCCATGTCCAATTCTGTTACTTCCTGACCTTCATACAAGGTTTCTCAAGAGGCAGGTCAGGTGGTCTGGTATTCCCATCTCTCTCAGAATTTTCCACAGTTTATTGTGACTAAATAATAATAATGTAGTCACTAAGCATAGTCAAGGACCCTTAGTTGTTTCTCAAGGGCTATAGATAATATTCTGAGCCATATCTTGTGAGCTATCATAGATACCAAAATACGAGGTGGAAAAGTTAACTGCATGATGACTGGACTGTACCCAGGACTTGAGCTGCCACAGTTCTGAGAACTGACTGCAAAGAAATTCGAACAGGTTCACCCTGGAACTAAAGATGATTAACTATACCTAAAACAACCAAGGTGATGCTAGTCAGACCACTGATTTGAAAGTGACTATTAGAGATGACTGCTGTTTCTGCATGGACCCCTCCTGCCACTCGCCCCCAACCAGCTATAAAAGCTCTCACCCCCTGCTTGTCGGAGGTGGGGAGAGTCGTCCTTTGGGCAGATGTCCATCACCGTCCCCCCACTAGTTGCCAGCATCTAAAATAAAGCAAACTTTCCTTTCCTGGAAACTTTCCTCAACCTGGCCTGTTTACTGGCTTTTGAGTGGCAAGCAGCTGACCCCTCATGCATAACTCTCAGTAACAAAAGGACATTTGGGTTTGCCTGCAAGGGTCTGAGGCCATCTTTTTTCCCCCCACATCCCAGCTCATAAGGCACTGGTTAATCAATTCCTCACCAATTGGAACCCTAGTGGATGGCCCCAAACTCTTGGTTGCCTTGGGTGTTGTTTAGAACAGGACATGCTATTATTGCACTAACCAAGTCACTCTATCTCAAGAGTAACCCAACACCTTTGACAATATACAATCCCACCTGGGCACTGCAGTGGTCACTCTTTCAGTCTCCTTGCCCTGCATGTATGGCGTTTAGTTTTTAAACCAAAAAGGAAACCAGTCCATTTCATCTAGGGAGAAGGAAATGGCAACCCACTCCAGTATTCTTGCCTGGAGAATCCTGTGGACAAAGGAGCCTGGAGGGCTGCTGTCCATAGGGTCTCACAGAGTTGGATGCGACTGAAGTGACTTAGCATGCATGCATGCATTGGAGAAGGAAATGGCAACCCACTCCAGTGTTCTTGCCTGGAGACTCCCAGGGACAGAGGAGCCTGGTGGGCTGTCGTCTATGGGGTTGCACAGAGTTGGACACGACTGAAGCGATTTAGCAGCAGCAGCAGCCATTTCATCTGTTTCATCTGTTATCAAATGTGTGGGCATAGAGTTATTCTTAGTATTCCTTTATTATCTTTTTAATGCCTGGGGGATCTGTAGTGATGTCCCCTCTTTCATTTCTGATATTAGTAATTTGTGCCCTTTCTCTTTTTCTCTTAAAAGTACTTTTATTTATTTATTTGGCTGTGCTGGGTCTTAGCTGTGGCATGTGGGATCTAGTTTCTTGACCAGGGATTGAACCTGGGCCCCCTGTATTGGGAATGTGAAGTCTTAGTCACTGGACCACCAGGGAAGTCCCTCTTTTTTTTTTAGTTATCCTTATTGATCTTTTCAAAGAACCAGCTTTTGCTTAGTTGATTTTTTTCTCTTGATTTCCTGTGTTCAGTTACATTGACTTCTGCTCTAATTATTATTTCTTTTCTTCAGCTCGCTTTGGATTTAACTTGCTCTTCTTTTTCTGAATTCTTAAGGTGGAAACTTAGATGATTAAGTTTAGATCTTCTTTTTTAATACATGCATTCAATGCTATACATTTCCTTCTAAAGCATTGCTTTCACTGCGTGCCACAAATTTTGATAAATCGTATTTCCATTTTCATTTAGTTCAAAATATTTTAAAATTTCTCTTGAGATTTCTTCTTTGACTCATGTTATTTAGAAGTGGTTTGTTTTTCTAGTTATCTTTCTATTAGTCATTTTCAGTTTAATTCCACTGTGGTCTGAGAGCAGACATTGTATGATTTCTATTTTAAATATGTTCAGGTGTGTTTTATGGCCGAGAGTGTGGTCTATCTTGGTGAATGAATGTTCCATGTAAACTGGAGGAATAGTAGTTTTCTTTTAACAGTCCAATCAACGACGTTTTATTTTAAACCCATTAAATGAAATTTCCTGTAGTATAAAGTGTAAGAATGGTCCTGGACCTGGTAATATTTTTTTAAAATATGGCATTCATTCACGTCATAAAAGTGGAACAAATTGTAAAAGCACTACCCAGAAATGAAAAGTGTGACCCAAAAGCTACCTATAACAGTTACTGAGTAATCCATCATTGTGTACCACAAGCCAAGTTTTCTAGATGTGTTTAGTATATATTTTATCTTAAATTTTACTTCTGAATAAAATGCACACTTGAACCGATTCACCAAGGCTAGATGCTATAGCTACTTCAGACTGCAGTTGGAGAATAGAACCATTAAAATAAAAACTCCTAAGATAGTTGTTTTTTTTTTTTAAGGTTTTCCTGGTGGCTCAGTGGTAATGAATCTGCCTGCTTGTGCAGGAGATGGGGTTTGATTGCTGGGTGGGGAGATTCTCTGAAGAAAGAAATGGCAACCCACTCCAGTATTCTTGCCTGGGAGACCCCATGGACAGAAGAGCCTGGTGGGCTACAGCCCATGGGGTCTCAAAAGAGTCAGACGTGACTTAGTGACTAAACAACAAAAAGGATAGTTTTTAAGATCACCGACATGGAAAAAACAGTTTTAACTTCTGAAACATTCCTAAGACTTGGAAGCAAAGGGGTTTCTTAGTGTGGTTTCAGTTGGAAGTTGGTTTAGATATCAGAATTGAAAAAAAAAACAAACCCCAAACTCAGCAAGAACTGAGGTTCATCAAAGCCAGAAGACGACTTGTGCATTAATTTTTTAAACAAACAAACAAAAACCAAATCCTAACAGCAAATTCCATGGAGTGTATAGTCCATGGGGTCACAAAGAGTTGGACATGACTGAGTGACTTTCACTATTAAGAGCAAATTTATATTTATAAATGCGTAGTTTTACAAAATCAACTTTTCCAACCAGAAAACAAAGACAAACAAAAAACTCCAAGAGCTTCGAAGCAACAAGACTGTAACTAATAGGAAGTAAAACCTGAGTGACAGATTATGGTCTGGGATACTCAGCACACACAGGTCTTTCAGTTTCATCAGTTTTGGTCCAAAGCTCCAATTACATTTTAGTTGAGTGTTTACTGTTCAGTATTCTGTTGGCATTATAGTGAAAGTCACTCAGTTGTGTCTTGACTTTTTGCAAGAATATACCCTCCATGGAATTCTCCAGGCCAGAATGGAGTGGGTAGCCATTCCCTTCTCCAGGGGATCTTCCCAACCCAGGGAGCAAACCGTGGTCTCCTGCATTGGAGGCAGATTCTTTACCAGCTGAGCTACCAAGGAAGCCCGTTGGCATTATAAGTAGTAGGGCAATAGTGCCCTCCATATTTATAGTTGTTCCTGGACTGACTGTATCGGGTAGGCTAGTGTTAACAGAACTTTCTAATACACCAGACTTTAGGAAGGTGACTAAGAGAAGAAATAAATGCTAGGGAAAGGTGAGATTAAATTTCCTTGTGTTGAAATCCTTTTGGTGAACCTTCAGAAGTCCACAAGCTGACGAGGTCTTCCTTATACACAGCCCCCAGAAGTCAGTTGCCATGTGAGAAATACTTGCACAAGCTTCCTGTGAGTTTTTTTTTTAACTCATAAATCTATAAATGGTGGCATTCATTTCTCTAACAATGTGAGCATTCCTCCTAAGAGGATAAATCTCATACTGAAATTAATTAGGGTATGAGTCCTCATTAGGATGAAAATGATATCCAGTCCTATTGCAAACGGAAACGGGCAAACTCTTGCTCTCTTACTCCCGCCCCGTCCCCCCACCCCCTGCTTGCTTTTTCTCAGGCTAGAGTGTTTGCGTTAGATCATAAAGCTTATATAATGGATTTATAGGAACTACATTAAAGCAGTGGTGATAAAATAAAACTGCCAACACGAAAGTTAAGAGCAGAACTGGCTGCCACTTGAAATGCCACTTTATGATCGTGGGTACATGAATAGGGTGAGCTAGGTACTCCCTTCTTAGGAATCACTGTGCCTACATAAAACAAGGAAGAAGAGAGAAGCAGCGGTGAGGAGAGAAGGGGGATATTGATTAATGGGAAAAATTTCACAAGGAACAAACTCCACATGGAAACAGAAGTTTCAAACAAATATACTGAAAAGCATTTTACCCGCGACGGTCCTTTATCATAAACATACTACAGATACACAGAAAGCCAACAGGTACAAGAAAATGTGCTCAGCATCATTGATCACCAGGGATATGCAAATCAAAATCTCACTAAAGTGAGATATCACTTTAACACCTGTTAGAATGGCTGTTATCAAAAGACAAGCGGTAACAAGTGTTGGAGAGGATGTGGAAAAGAGGGAGCCCCTGTGCACTGTTGGTGGGAATGTAAGTTGGCACAACCACTATGGAAAAGAGTATGGAGGATCCTTGAAAACATCAAAAGTAGAATTACCATATGATCTAGCATTTCCACTTTTGAGTATTCATTCAAGGAAGATAACCCACTAACTTGAAAAGATACCTGCACCTTCATATTCACTGCAGTATGATTTGCAATAGCCAAGACAGAGAAATGTCCATTCACGGGTGAATGGAAAAGGAAATGTGTATATATGTATTATTCTACTATGACAATCTGATGTTATTTAGCCATAAAAAGAAGGAAATCCTGGCACTTGCAACAACGTGGATGGACCTTGAGGGCGTTATGCGGAGTGAAATAACTCAGGCCGAAAATGATAAGCACTGCATGATCTCAGGTAGACATGGAATCTAAAGCCAAAACAAAACTCACTGATACAGAGAACAGACTGGCGGAGTCTTCTGTAGTTCCATATAAATTTTAGAACATTTGGTTCTATTTCTGTGAAAAATATCACTGGGGTTTTGGTAGGGGTTATACTGAATCTGTAGATTGCTTTAGGTAGTGTGAACATTTTAACAATCTGAATTCTTCTAATCCATGAGTACAGAATACCTTTAAAAAAATGAATACGCATATGGCACACTGGGGTCAACTGAAGGGAACTTGGGGATGGCTATATGGGGCATGAGCACAGAATATCTGTTCCTCTGTGTCTTCTTCAATTTCTTTCAGCAGTGTTTTACGGTTTTCATTGTGCAGGCCTCTCAGTTAGTTAAATGTATTCCTAGGTATTCTACTCTTTTTGCTATGATTATAAATGGGATTGTTTCCTTAATTTTTCAGTTAGTTTGTTGTTAGAATATAGAAGTGCAACATATTTTTGTATGTTGGTTTCATTCCTTGCACTTTACTGTATTCATTTGTGTTTTCAAGTAGTTTTTTGGTGGAGTCTTTAGGGTTTTCTATATATAAAATCATGTCACTTGCAACTAGTGAAAGTTTCACTTCTTCTCTTCCAATATGGAGCCTTTTCTTTTTCTTGCCTAGGATTTCCAATCCTATGTTGAATAACAGCAGCAAGAGTGGGCATCCTTGTTCTGTTCCTGATCTTAAAGAGGTAGCTTTCAGTTTTTCCCCACTGAGTATGATGTTTGCTGTGGACTTGTCATAGAAGGCCTTTATTATGTTGAGGTATGTTACTTTCAGACCCATTTTATTGAGAGGTTTTAAAAAAAATCTTAAGTTGTTGAATTTTGTCAAGTGCTTTTTCTGCATCTAATGAGATGGTCACGTGATTTTTATCTTTCACTTTGTTAATGTGGTGTCTCATATTGATTGTTTTGCAGATATGGATTCATTCTTGCATCCCTGGAATAAATCCCACTTGATCATGGTATGTAATCCTTTTAATGCAATATTGACTTTGGTTTGCTAATGTTTTGTTTCTTGTTGAACAATAAATATTTGAATCTAATAGTGTGGCAACTCTGAAAATCAGATTCTCCTCCTTCCCTAGGGCCTGCTGTTTTCTTCTATTGTTTTCATTTATTTTTTGACTATTGTGCTCTGTCTCTGTGCCAAGGATCTCAGCATAATACACAAATTAAAATCTTGTCAGGTCTTTTCTAATACTTCCCCTGGGCATGCATGGCCACTTTCAAATCTTCCCCATATATGCAGTTGGTTTTGGATGTCCTACTCTTTAATATCTGACTCTCAAAAGGCGAAAAGACAAAAAAATGAAGGGGGGAGGTCTGTTGGCGCTTTAAATTACCGAGAAATCATTTCAGGTGGAGAGGGAGGTCTTATAAGAATGCAGGAGAAATGCAACGACTGTGGCCATCTACCTCCTTTCCTGCAGTCAGTAGCAATCAGTGGATCAGAGCACAGATCCTTGACATTTGGAGTACATGGTCCCTTTTGCCTACCCTAGCTCCCACAAGCTGTGTGTGAGCAACTCCAGGAACACAGGCATAGCTGCCTGCCATGTGGCTGGCGGTGTTGAATGGGTAGCTGCTACTGTGCTAAGAACTAAAATTGACCAAAATTTGCAATTTACCATCCAGGTCTTCCCCTGCAAGTTTTAAGCCTTCAACAGACTCTAAAATTCCAAAATAGTTAAATCAGACCGATTCTGCTAATGCAGTTGTTGTTTAGCTGGGAAGATGAAGCCCTGATGTATCCTAGCCCACAGCCTTCCCAGAAAGTTCCTCTAAAGTACTTTTTAATTACCTTTAAAAACATATTCTCCAAGTTGTCAAAGATAAACAAAGCCAGACATTAAAGTGGTAAGGACAGATCTTAATCTGTAATACACTATTTCAATAGGAAAAAGAGTCTAGCATAAATTGAATTCCTCTTAGATTTGCACAGAAGTGATACTTTAAAGGGTTTCCCAGGTGACACTAGTGGTAAAGAACACACCTGCCAATGCAGGAGACATATGAGACATGGGTTCGAACCCTGGGTCGGGAAGATCCCCTGGAGGAGGGCATAGCAACTCATTCCAGTATTCTTGCCTGGAGAATCTCATGCACAGAGGAGCTTGGTGGGCTACAGTCCACAGGGTCATAAGAGTTGGATGTGACTGAAGTGACTTAGCATGTGTGCGTGATATTTTAAAGGGAGAGTGAAGGTGTAGGCAAGAGAGAAAGTGAGGGCTCAGCAGTGTTGGGAAAGTGAAAAATTCCCCAAAGGGGTGAGTAGTCCATGTGAAACTCATCTTGACTTGCTACCTGGCTTCCTAGGTGGCTCAGTGGTAAAGACGCCACCTGCCAAAGCAGGAGACACAGGATAATGGGGTTCGATCTCTGGGTCGAGAAGATCCCCTGAAGTAGGAAATGGCAGCTCACTCCAGTATTCTTGCCTTGGAGAATCCCATGGACAGAGGAGCCTCACAGCGTTGGACGTGACTGAAGCGACTGAGCTCGTGTGCATGAGCAATGCATTCTTATCATTCTTACAAATTTAGGCTCCTATCCTTCACAAAGGCCAGGTGACAGGAGCCCTATCGTCAGCTGGTGGCTAGAACAATTAGTAAGTTCTTCCGACAGCCTTGAGTTTTCTTAGATTGGCACTTTTAAGGAGGGCTGGGGTCATCCTAGGGACCTTGAGTGGTTAGAAACTCTGTTAGTGTCTGTCCAAGTCTTTATATTTCAAGGTTGAGGCTCAGCAGAGAAGGAGACTCAGAGGGCCAGGCTAGAGTCTGGTCAAGGAGGCAATGCTTATCAAAGTAAAAACTACGGATAGGGCCAGAGTTGCCTGACAATCATTCCCAACATGAGTTCCTTTATGCTTCTTTGAGCTAACCTTACCTCTGTTATTAGAGTGAGTCTCTTTCCAAAGTTTGAATGCACTTATACATATGCATGTGTATACGTGTATGTATTCATAGGAAACATATATGTGTATGTTTTAACAAAACTGTGTACTGGATTCACTGCATAAACCATTCTTAGAGCCTTGCCATGACTGTACCATTATTTTTGATTTGAACATGGTAGTCTATGTTATGACTTGTCCATAGTCCTTCTAGTTTCCTATGGAGGGCTATTTGGGTTGTTTCCAGTTTCTACTGGAAGTGCAATAAACTGGATGGCAATAAACACTCTCATGAATGCCTCCTTAAAGTGCTTCTTGAACACAGAGATGGAAAGTTGGAATTACTGGGTCCTTGAACGTGCATTTAAAATTTTAATGGATGCCACCAAATTGCCTTTTTAAAGCAGCCCAACCCACTTATACTTCTGCCAGCCAGGTAAAAGTGTTTATTCTTCCCACTTTGCCCAACACTGGATAGAATCAAAGTTCCTAGTACTTGCTAATCTGCTAGGTCAAAAGTAGTCGTTTTATTTGATTGTTTCCACTAGCCATTTGTGTTTCCTTTTCTGAGACCTGGACCAAGTCCTCAGATAATAAAATGACTTCTGATGAATTCTGCACTGTTCCCCGGCTCTAGCAGTGGGGTCATGGCCCCGAGTCATGCTAAGGGCAAGATGGAGAGGGGGAAGAGTGAGGGGCAGAAGGAGTGAAGAAGAACACATGTTCCTCTCCCCCGAGAGCAAAGAAAGTGAAAAGTTAAAGTGAAGTCACTCAGTCGTGTCTGACTCTGTGACCCCATGGACTGTAGTCTACCAGGTTCCTCCATCCATGGGATTTTCCAGGCAAGTGGGTTGCCATTTCCTTTTCCAGGGGATCTTCCTGACCCAGGGATTGAACCCAGGTCTCCCGCACTGCAGGCAGACACTTTACCATCTAAACCAATGGGAGTGAAACTAAGGAGAGGCCCCAGACGCCAGAGTCCAAGGTCTTGGCCAAGTGAGTTCTCTGTCCAGTTTTGCTAGTTCTTGGTGGAGGGCAGGGGAAGGG
The DNA here is from genome assembly GCF_001704415.2 of Capra hircus. Classification (NCBI taxonomy): domain Eukaryota; kingdom Metazoa; phylum Chordata; class Mammalia; order Artiodactyla; family Bovidae; genus Capra; species Capra hircus. The sequence continues at coordinate 36,617,600 of NC_030832.1, read as the reverse complement.
TAAGGAAGTGAAGTGTCCTAGGAACTGCTCTGAGTGGGCCAGGCATCCTGGGGTTGGGCCACCAGCAGCTCTTCCCTGCTGACACCCCCTGGGCTTGTCTTATCTTCTAGGTAGTCCACCCTCCCTGCAGCGACATCAGATCCAGGGAGGAGGGGGGAAAGGGGGAAGGCGGAGCCCTGCAAAAGTGAAGCTATGTTCAGCCCCCACGCCCAGCAGGGCAGATAACTTCATCTGGTGCTGCTGTGCACACGTGTGGCCTCCCCGCTGCAGTCCCCTGTGCTGACGCTGGCCCTGCTCCCAGCCTCTGTGGCGCCTCCGGACCCATGCAGCTGTTCAGGGTGCTGCGTCTCCTCTGGATGCTCAGGGCCTTCCTGGGGTCCACAGGTGAGGAGGCGCGGTGGGGGAGGGCTGCAGAGACCATCCTGATGTCCCAGAACAGAGTGTGTGTGTGTTTGGGGGGACTCTGAGGTTTAAGGAGCCTGAGGAGGGGTCCCTCAGAGCTCTCTGTGCGGCCAGAACCAAGGTGGGGAGGGGAGGGAAGCTGGGTCCCAGGGGTGCTGCTCTCCCCCGGGACCGAGCAGGTTTGCAGGAGTCTGCGTGCGTCAGCTGGATGGGATAACCTCTTTCTGGAAGAGTGCTCTTCCCACTTGGACTCAGTTTTCGGAGCCCCCTTCGCCCTGTTGCTCCTGCTCCCCCAGCTCTGATGCTTCCTGCAGCCTGGATTCTCTCCCTTTGTGCGTGCCTGCTCAGTCGCTTCAGTGTTGTCTGCCTCTTGGCAACGCCATGGACTGTAGCCCATCGGGCTTCTCTGTCCATGGGATTTCCCAGGCAAGAATACTGGAGTGGGTTGCCATTTCCCTCTCCAGGGGATCTTCCCAATGCAGGGATCGAACCCACGCCTCCTGCATCTCCTGCATTGCAGGCAGATTCTTTACCACTGAGTCCCCGGGGAAGCCCCATTCCTCCCTTTACTTCCATCCATTCAGCCCTCCTGAGGGACCTGCATCTGCCCTGGGAACCCCTCCTTTCTCTGGGGCATCTCCACTTTTGGTCACGGTGGCCCCTCCTCCAGCTCTGCCCCTAACTCTCCCACCCCGACCCAGCCCACGTTTCTGGACACAGCTGTCCTTGGCAGGGTGGTGGGGGGAGATCCTGATGGCTCCCAAGATGTGCTGAGTCTAGTTGAGGACACTAACCCAGAGAGGGCAGGAGGTCTGGGTGTTTCCTTATCGCAACCGCTGTGTCTGTCGGTCACCCTCAGCGTCATGAGATCTTTGAGCCTCACTCTGGTAAGAGTGGTAACCTGTAAAATGGGGTTGAGGATACTGTATCTGTAGAGAGAAGGGCTCATGTTTGTAGACTAGTTAATCAAGATAGAATAGGTAATAGAAAATACATCTTTTTGGTACCTTTTTAAAAAGAATATTATTTGGTTGCGCCGTGTCTTAGTTTCAGCTTGAGGGGTCTAGTTCCCTGACCAGGGATCAAACCCAGACCCCCTGCACTGGGACCGTGGAGCCTTAGTCACTGGACCACTGGGGAAGTCTCAAAAACATGACTATGTTTGTTATTAACACTCACAGCTACACATTAAGGTCTCCCAGGACTCACGTCTGCCTGCCGAGGTGTTTCTTTCTGGAAGTTTCCTTTTCTGTCCTATCTCTCAGCCTGTGTGTGGTCCTCTCTCCTTGCCCCTCAAACTCAGTGAAGTCTGAGCTTCAGTCTCCATCTTCCCCTTTGGTGTTCTCTTGGCAACTTTCCGCTCGCCCTGGAAACCCTGTCTCCCAGAGTCCATGATGGGTCCCCATCCTCAGCCCAGGTTTGGCTGGGTTCTCTGTCTCTCTCTCCAAAGCAGAGAGTCAGCCCAGACAGCAGTGGGTCACAGGGAGAGGGGCAGAGGTGGGTCAGAGGGTGGGGCACGGAGCCAGAAGGGACGAGGACTCTGGGCAGCAGGAGAAGGTGGGAGGAGGGAGCAGAGTAAGGGGAACGTGGGTGTGTGAGGAGGAAGGAATGGAAGAGGAGCTGGGAGGAGGTAGGACCTTTGCTGAGCCTGCGTGCTCAGCACCACCATTCCAGGACCATTAGGTCAGTACTCAGACAAGATGGCCACGGAATCAAGGGTGTCTCCACTGAAACTTCCCATGGGGAGGCTGCCCTGGGGAGCAGACAGATGTTTTGGCCCTCATTTATTTATTATTATTTTAGAACATATTTGTGTATTTGGCTCCATCCGGTCTTAGTTGCGGCAAATGCGATCTTTAGTTGCGGCACATGGGATGTTCAGTTGCGCCACATGCGATCTTTAGTTGCGGCACATGTGATCTTTCAGTTGCGCCACATGGGATCTTCAGTTGCGGCACATGGGATCTTTAGTTGCGGCACATGGGATGTTCAGTTGCGCCACATGCGATCTTTAGTTGCGGCACATGGGATCTTTAGTTGCGGCACATGGGATGTTCAGTTGCGCCACATGCGATCTTTAGTTGCGGCACATGTGATCTTTCAGTTGCGCCACATGGGATCTTCAGTTGCGCCACATGTGATCTTTAGTTGCGTCTTGCGAACGTTTAAGTTGTGGCACGTGGGATCTAGTTCCCCAACCAGGGATCAAACCTGGTTCCCGTGCACTGGGAGCCTAGAGCCTTAGCTACTGAATCACCAGGGAAGTCCCCAGATGTTGGCCTTTAGAACCTGGAATGACCCCGGCCCCAAAGTGCTCTGCTGGGGGAATAACTGGTGGCACTTCCTACCTTCTGTGACACGTACCTGGAACCTGGGGAAGTGAGTAACCTATGTGGTGTTAAGGTGACAGGCCGACCCACCACTGAGGTCCTCTGTTCTACCGCCAATACAGGAACTTCAGCCACGGCCACATCCACCTCTAATGAGCTCTGGCGCGCTGCTCTGAGGAATCCCACACACTCCAAAGGCACAGCAAAGTGGCCACTGAACAGCCCCCAAACTTCTCCCATTCCTGATGCGAGGGAAAACATACCCAAGACTGTCAGCACCTCCCCCCACTCGAAATCCCTGTCTGAAACAGTGCTCAAATCACCCATCAGTTCCAACCCCCCAACAAGCCCCACGTCCAAGTTTGTCTTCAAGGTTGAAACCAGCCCCCCTACCATGATCGTCTATAAGGGCTCGACAGAGTGCGTCAATCCGACGAGCCTCATAATCACCACCACTTACCCCACCACCACCTGTGTGAGCCAGACCCAGGTGTCCTTCCCCAGCTCTCACACCATCACCCCTGGGACAGAGACACCACGGACAACCATCAGCAGTACTTTTCCCGTGTCAACGACCAAGAGAGTCACCTCCGCCATGACCCGTCCCCCCCCAGTCACCATTGCAGGGAAAACTCCCACAACCACGGCCCCACCCTCCTCCTTTGTCCCAACTATAAACACAACCCCAGATACTCTGATCTCCTCTATGACTGGTACCACTAAAAGGACTATCCCAGCCGCTGCAAGTGTCCACACAACTGCGTCTCCTACCCCAACAGTCGTGCCTACCTCTGCTACTACCCCTTCTCTGACTACTAGGAACACCTTGATAACAACAGACAAAAGCTTCTCACCCAGCACCCATGCTATGAGCACTACTTCACTTCCAGACACTCTCAGTACATTTAGAACATCCACAGCCACCATGCGTGCTCCAGCCTCAGCTGGTTTACTGACAACACCTACAACACCAGTTGCATCAACTGCCACTGAAGCAACCACTGGAATAGGTACACCAAACACAACTCCTGTGAACACAACGGGCTCTGTGAAAACGACATTCATTCCAAGGACTGACCTTCCCACAGAAACTCTCACTGGCTCAGTTACTTCAGTTTCTCCAGTCATGTCCTCAACCAGTCCTGCCACATTCACCACATCCAAATCCCGCCCGGTGCCGGCCAGCACGGATACACACATGACATCCGCTAGCAAGGGACCACCCTCCTCCACCGGAGCCACAACAGAAATAGGCGGGGCAAGGGACCCAGCATCTCATGCTTCTTCCACCAGGAACACCACATTTCCTACTACCACTGATGTTTCTACAGAATCTGCAACGACAGAGATTACTTCTGCGGCCCCAGTCGTCACACCATTACATACTCTCACAAATACAGTCATTTATCCAACTACTTCTACTTCAGTGACCACCAATACCTTGACATCACCCATCAGTAAGCCTCAGTCTCCATCTGCTTCAACCACAGAGCAGGCCTCCACTTCAACCAGAGACAGGAGGCCTTTCTTAACTCTGACTACCAGATTCCCTAATACCCACACCATTGCTGTCCTTTCAACTCACAAGAGCAATTCCACTGGATCCGCAACAGAAATCACCATTCCCACAGACACTGCAGAGCGTGCCACCTCAACCACAGCCACAATGCCCACTTCTTCCACGACAAAAACAAGTGAGAGTTTGAAAACATACACGTTAACCACACTCACGCTGACCACACCACCGAGTACTCTAGGCAACATATTTAAAACTGGTTGCAAAACACAAAGCACAGAAATATCTGCAATAACCTCAGTTTTCCCTAACTCTAGATGGACACAGAGAACCACAAAAATAATCCTATATTCTGGTAGTATGGGTGAAAATACCATATTACCAACAACCACTAAACCCAAAACAAGGCAAAGCACTAAGTCAATGAAAACAAAGAATGACAATGATTCCAAAATTATGCTATCCAGATTATTGAAAGCACAGCAAAATAATACTGATTTTTCCAACACCAGCTACCATATTCAAAAAATATTAGGAAAAATGAACACAAATAATATTAGACCTACAATGACATGGAGAACTGCACATACTATCAGGACAAAAACTACGCCTATAAATCCAAGAAATCCAGTAAGAATGAAAAGGTCTCTTTCGGAAAAAAATCACAAAACAACAACAAATAAAACAATGACCACCAACAAAGCAAAAGAAGGCACAAAAACAGATAACAAAATATCAGTGACGAATGAAAGGAAAAGTTCAGAGACTAGCTTCAGGACACATAAGAGGGACAGTGACCAATTCACGATATTGGAAAAAGACAAAAACAAAGTACATTATGTACTCAACAAATTCTTTCCCCATTCAGGAAAATGGCAGAATTACACACATACACCTCCATGGATTCTGTCCACTGTGTTAGCCTCACACACGACTGGGGCGGCTAGCACCCTCCGGGTGACCACACCCATGCCCACAGCACCGCCCAGCGCTCCGGTCCTCACCTCGTCCACCATCTACTCCAGCGGGAGCACCCTCACTTCCGCCTTCACCTCACCCCTCCCGGCCTCCGCCCCGCTGCACACATCCACGACTCTCCCTCCCTCCTCGGTCAGGACGCGAGCCCCCAGCTCCACGCCCGCCACCAGCGAGGCCACATCCACCGGGCCCGCGGCTCCATCCACCACCGCCACCTCCGCCGTGGACCTCGGCTCCACACGCGCTCTGGCCAGCCCCCTCAGACACACCCACCCCCACCCCCACCCCCAAGGCCACGGCCACGGCCACGCCCGCGGCCGCCGCCACCCCCACCCGCATCATCTCCTCCGGCCCCACCACCCACCGCACACACAGCACCTTCCCTGTCCAGGCAACCTCGGCCAGCACGCCGGCCGCCACCTCCATCTTCACCACTCCCCCGCAGCACGGCGACTCCCTTCGGCTCCGGCACCATCCCCGCCACATCGCTAGGCGCCTCCTCCCCGGCCTCCGGCAGTACCAGGGCCAGTACCACTCCGGCCGAGGCGGCCAGCCCACCTGCCCCGAGCACCAGTGGGCCGCCCCCGCACCCCACCACCACGGCGACTCCTCCCAGTCACGCCTCTAGCCAGCCTGTCGCCACGGAGGTGCCCTCTCCGCCGTCCGTCACATCCTCCGCCACGCCCAGCAGCACACTCTATGCTCCCGCGTCCACACCTCCACTCCCGTGGCCACCAACAGCCCGACCTCGTCCACGGGGGTGCCTCGCTCCCCTCCACCTGCCCCCACAGGCCATTGACCCGCCTCCGCCTCCACCGCCGAACACCAACCCTCTGCCCACCGACATGACCACACTCCCACCACCACACCACTGGCCGGCCCTCGCCTCCCGCCAGCACGCCCACCGGGTCCAGCACGCAGGTCGCCACTCCCAGGGACACCGCAGCCCCGGCCACCTCCCTCACGGCCACTCTGCCCTCTGCCGCCGCGGCACACCACCACCGGGGCGGCTAGCACCCTCCGGGTGACCACACCCATGCCCACAGCCACCGCCCAGCGCTCCGGTCCTCACCTCGTCCACCATCTACTCCAGCGGGAGCACCCTCACTTCCGCCTTCACCTCACCCCTCCCGGCCTCCGCCCCGCTGCAAACATCCACGACTCTCCCTCCCTCCTCGGTCAGGACGCGAGCCCCCAGCTCCACGCCCGCCACCACCGAGGCCACATCCACCGGGCCCGCGGCTCCATCCCACCACCGCACCTCCGCCGTGGACCTCGGCTCCACACGCGCTCTGGCCAGCCCCTCAGACACACCCACCCCCACCCCACCCCCACGGCCACGGCCACGGCCACCGCCCGCGGCCGCCGCCACCCCCACCACCGGCATCATCTCCTCCGGCCCCACCACCCACCGCACACACAGCACCTTCCCGGTCCAGGCAACCTTGGCCAGCACGCCGGCCGCCACCTCCATCTTCACCACTCCCCGCAGCACGGCGACTCCCTTCGGCTCCGGCACCATCCCCGCCACATCGCTAGGCGCCTCCTCCCCGGCCTCCGGCAGTACCAGGGCCAGTACCACTCCGGCCGAGGCGGCCAGCCCCACCTGCCCCGAGCACCAGTGGGCCGCCCCCGCACCCCACCACCACGGCGACTCCTCCCAGTCACGCCTCTAGCCAGCCTGTCGCCACGGAGGTGCCCTCTCCGCCGTCCGTCACATCCTCCGCCACGCCAGCAGCACACTCTATGCTCCCCGCGTCCACCACCTCCACTCCCCGTGGCCACCAACAGCCCGACCTCGTCCACGGCGGGTGCCTCGCTCCCCTCCACCTGCCCCCAGCACAGAGCCCGCCTCCGCCTCCACCCCCGAACACCAGCCCTCTGCCCACCGACATGACCACACTCCCCACCACCCACACCACTGCCGGCCCCTCGCCTCCCGCCAGCACGCCCACCGTGTCCAGCACGCAGGTCGCCACTCCCAGGGACACCGCAGCCCCGGCCACCTCCCTCACGGCCACTCTGCCCTCTGCCGCCGCGGCACACACCACCGGGGCGGCTAGCACCCTCCGGGTGACCACACCCATGCCCACAGCACCGCCCAGCGCTCCAGTCCTCACCTCGTCCACCATCTACTCCAGCGGGAGCACCCTCACTTCCGCCTTCACCTCACCCCTCCCCGGCCTCCGCCTCCCGCTGCAACACATCCACGACTCTCCCTCCCTCCTCGGTCAGGACGCGAGCCCCCAGCTCCACGCCCCGCCACCAGCGAGGCCACATCCACCGGGCCCGCCGGCTCCATCCACCACCGCCACCTCCGCCGTGGACCTCGGCTCCACACGCCGCTCTGGCCAGCCCCTCAGACACACCCACCCCCACCCCCCTACCCGCCACGGCCACGGCCACGGCCACGCCCTGCGGCCGCCGCCATCCCCCACCACCCGGCATCATCTCCTCCCGGCCCCACCACCCCACCGCACACACAGCACCTTCCCTGGTCCAGGCAACCTCTGGCCAGCACGCCGGCCGCCACCTCCATCTTCACCACTCCCCGCAGCACGGCGACTCCCCTTCGGCTCCGGCACCATCCCCGCCACATCGCTAGGCGCTCCTCTCCCCGGCCTCCGGCAGTACCAGGGCCCAGTACCACTCCGGCCGAGGCGGCCAGCCCACCTGCCCCGAGCACCAGTGGGCCGCCCCCCGCACCCCACCACCACGGCGACTCCTCCCAGTCACGCCTCTAGCCAGCCTGTCGCCACGGAGGTGCCCTCTCCGCCTGTCCGTCACATCCTCCGCCACGCCCAGCAGCACACTCTATGCTCCGCGTCCACCACCTCCACTCCCGTGGCCACCAACAGCCCGACCTCGTCCACGGGGGTGCCTCGCTCCCCTCCACCTGCCCCCAGCACAGAGCCCGCCTCCGCCTCCACCCCGAACACCAGCCCTCTGCCCACCGACATGACCACACTCCCCACCACCCACACCACTGCCGGCCCCTCGCCTCCCGCCAGCACGCCCACCGGGTCCAGCACGCAGGGTCGCCACTTCCCAGGGGACACCGCAGCCCCGGCCACCTCCCTCACGGGCCACTCTGCCCTCTGCCGCCGCGGCACACACCACCGGGGGCGGCTAGCACCCCTCCGGGTGACCACACCCCATGCCCACAGCACCGCCCCAGCGCTCCAGGTCCTCACCTCGTCCACCATCTACTCCAGCGGAGCACCCTCACTTCCGCCTTCACCTCACCCCTCCCGGCCTCCGCCCCGCTGCACACATCCACGACTCTCCCCTCCCTCCTCGGTCAGGACGCGAGCCCCCAGCTCCACGCCCGCCACCAGCGAGGCCACATCCACCGGGCCCGCGGCTCCATCCACCACCGCCACCTCCGCCGTGGACCTCCGGCTCCACACGCGCTCTGGCCAGCCCCTCAGACACACCCACCCCCACCCCCCCGCCACGGCCACGGCCACCGGCCACGCCCGCGGCCGCCGCCACCCCCACCACCGGCATCATCTCCTCCGGCCCCCACCACCCACCGCACACACAGCACCTTCCCTGTCCAGGCAACCTCGGCCAGCACGCCGGCCGCCACCTCCATCTTCACCACTCCCCGCAGCACGGCGACTCCCTTCGGCTCCGGCACCATCCCCGCCACATCGCTAGGCGCCTCCTCCCCGGCCTCCGGCAGTACCAGGGCCAGTACCACTCCGGCCGAGGCGGCCAGCCCCACCTGCCCCGAGCACCAGTGGGGCCGCCCCCGCACCCCACCACCACGGCGACTCCTCCCAGTCACGCCTCTAGCCAGCCTGTCGCCACGGAGGTGCCCTCTCCGCCGTCCGTCACATCCTCCGCCACGCCCAGCAGCACACTCTATGCTCCCGCGTCCACCACCTCCACTCCCGTGGCCACCAACAGCCCGACCTCGTCCACGGGGGTGCCTCGCTCCCCTCCACCTGCCCCCAGCACAGAGCCCGCCTCCGCCTCCACCCCGAACACCAGCCCTCTGCCCACCGACAATGACCACACTCCCCACCACCCACACCACTGCCGGCCCCTCGCCTCCCGCCAGCACGCCCACCGGTCCAGCACGCAGGTCGCCACTCCCAGGGACACCGCAGCCCCCGGCCACCTCCCTCACGGCCACTCTGCCCTCTGCCGCCGCGGCACACACCACCGGGGCGGCTAGCACCCTCCGGGTGACCACACCCATGCCCACAGCACCGCCCAGCGCTCCGGTCCTCACCTCGTCCCACCATCTACTCCAGCGGGAGCACCTCACTTCCGCCTTCACCTCACCCCTCCCGGCCTCCGCCCCGCTGCACACATCACGACTCTCCCTCCCTCCTCGGTCAGGACGCGAGCCCCCAGCTCCACGCCCGCCACCAGCCGAGGCCACATCCACCGGGCCCGCGGCTCCATCCACCACCGCCACCTCCGCCGTGGACCTCGGCTCCACACGCGCTCTGGCCAGCCCCTCAGACACACCCACCCCCACCCCCACGGCCACGGCCACGGCCACGGCCCCGCCCGCGGCCGCCGCCCACCCCCACCACCGGCATCATCTCCTCCGGCCCCACACCCACCGCACACACAGCACCTTCCCTGTCCAGGCAACCTCGGCCAGCACGCCGGCCGCCACCTCCATCTTCACCACTCCCCGCAGCACGGCGACTCCCTTCGGCTCCGGCACCATCCCCGCCACATCGCTAGGCGCCTCCTCCCCGGCCTCCGGCAGTACCAGGGCCAGTACCACTCCGGCCGAGGCGGCCAGCCCACCTGCCCGAGCACCCAGTGGGCCGCCCCCGCACCCCACCACCACGGCGACTCCTCCCAGTCACGCCTTCTAGCCAGCCTGTCGCCACGGAGGTGCCTCTCCCGCGTCCGTCACATCCTCCGCCACGCCCAGCAGCACACTCTATGCTCCGCGTCCACCACCTCCACTCCCGTGGCCACCAACAGCCCGACCTCGTCACGGCGGTGCCTCGCTCCCCTCCACCTGCCCCCAGCACAGAGCCCGCCTCCGCCTCCACCCCGAACACCAGCCCTCTGTCCCACCGACATGACCACACTCCCCACCACCCACACACTGCCGGCCCCTCGCCTCCCGCCAGCACGCCCACCGGGTCCAGCACGCAGGTCGCCACTCCCAGGACACCGCAGCCCGGCCACCTCCCTCACGGCCACTCTGCCTCTGCCGCCGCGGCACACACCACCGGGGCGGCTAGCACCCTCGGGTGACCACACCCATGCCCACAGCACCGCCCAGCGCTCCGGTCCTCACCTCGTCCACCATCTACTCCAGCGGGAGCACCCTCACTTCCGCCTTCACCTCACCCTCCGGCCTCCGCCCCGCTGCACACATCCACGACTCTCCCTCCCTCCTCGGTCAGGACGCGAGCCCCCAGCTCCACGCCGCCACCAGCGAGGCCACATCCACCGGGCCCGCGCTCCATCCACCACCGCCACCTCCGCCGTGGACCTCGGCTCCACACGCGCTCTGGCCAGCCCTCAGACACACCACCCCCACCCCAGGGCCACGGCCACGGCCACGGCCCCGCGGCCGCCGCCACCCCCACCACCGGCATCATCTCTCCGGCCCCACCACCCACCGCACACACAGCACCTTCCCTGTCCAGGCAACCTCGGCCAGCACGCCGGCCGCCACCTCCATCTTCACCACTCCCCGCAGCACGGCGACTCCCTTCGGCTCCGGCACCATCCCCGCCACATCGCTAGGCGCCTCCTCCCGGCCTCCGGCAGTACCAGGGCCAGTACCACTCCGGCCGAGGCGCCAGCCCACCTGCCCCGAGCACCAGTGGGCGCCCCCGCACCCCACCACCACGGCGACTCCTCCCAGTCACGCCTCTAGCCAGCCTGTCGCCACGGAGGTGCCCTCTCCGCCGTCCGTCACATCCTCCGCCACGCCCAGCAGCACACTCTATGCTCCCGCGTCCACACCTCCACTCCCGTGGCCACCAACAGCCCGACCTCGTCCACGGGGTGCCTCGCTCCCCTCCACCTGCCCCAGCACAGAGCCCGCCTCCGCCTCCACCCGAACACCAGCCCTCTGCCCACCGACATGACCACACTCCCCACCACCCACACCACTGCCGGCCCCTCGCCTCCCGCCAGCACGCCCACCGGGTCCAGCACGCAGGTCGCCACTCCCAGGACACCGCAGCCCGGCACCTCCCTCACGGCCACTCGCCCTCTGCCGCCGCGGCACACACCACCGGGTGCGGCTAGCACCCTCGGGTGACCACACCCATGCCCACAGCACCGCCCAGCGCTCCGCGTCCTCACTCGTCCACCATCTACTCCAGCGGAGCACTCCTCACTTCCGCCTTCACCTCACCCCTCCGGCCTCCGCCCCGCTGCACACATCCACGACTCTCCCTCCCTCCTCGGTCAGGACGCGAGCCCCCAGCTCCACGCCCGCCACCAGCGAGGCCACATCCACCGGCCCGCGGCTCCATCCACCACCGCCACCTCCGCCGTGGACCTCGGCTCCACACGCGCTCTGGCCAGCCCCTCAGACACACCACCCCCACCCCCACGGCCACGGCCACGGCCACGGCCGCCGGCCGCGCCACCCCCACCACCGGCATCATCTCCTCCGGCCCCACCACCCACCGCACACACAGCACCTTCCCTGTCCAGGCAACCTCGGCCAGCACGCCGGCCGCCACCTCCATCTTCACCACTCCCCGCAGCACGGCGACTCCCTTCGGCTCCGGCACCATCCCCGCCACATCGCTACTCCTCCCCGGCCTCCGGCAGTACCAGGGCCAGTACCACTCCGGCCGAGGCGGCCAGCCCACCTGCCCCGAGCACCAGTGGGCCGCCCCCGCACCCCACCACCACGGCGACTCCTCCCAGTCACGCCTCTAGCCAGCCTGTCGCCACGGAGGTGCCCTCTCCGCCGTCCGTCACATCCTCCGCCACGCCCAGCAGCACACTCTATGCTCCCGCGTCCACCACCTCCACTCCCGTGGCCACCAACAGCCCGACCTCGTCCACGGGGGTGCCTCGCTCCCCTCCACCTGCCCCCAGCACAGAGCCCGCCTCCGCCTCCACCCCGAACACCAGCCCTCTGCCCACCGACATGACCACACTCCCACCACCCACACCACTGCCGGCCCCTCGCCTCCCGCCAGCACGCCCACCGGGTCCAGCACGCAGGTCGCCACTCCCAGGGACACCGCAGCCCCGGCCACCTCCCTCACGGCCACTCTGCCCTCTGCCGCCGCGGCACACACCACCGGGGCGGCTAGCACCCTCCGGGTGACCACACCCATGCCCACAGCACCGCCCAGCGCTCCGGTCCTCACCTCGTCCACCATCTACTCCAGCGGGAGCACCCTCACTTCCGCCTTCACCTCACCCCTCCCGGCCTCCGCCCCGCTGCACACATCCACGACTCTCCCTCCCTCCTCGGTCAGGACGCGAGCCCCCAGCTCCACGCCCGCCACCAGCGAGGCCACATCCACCGGGCCCGCGGCTCCATCCACCACCGCCACCTCCGCCGTGGACCTCGGCTCCACACGCGCTCTGGCCAGCCCCTCAGACACACCCACCCCACCCCCACGGCCACGGCCACGGCCACGCGGCCGCCGCCACCCCACCACCGGCATCATCTCCTCCGGCCCCCACCACCCACCGCACACACAGCACCTTCCCTGTCCAGGCAACCTCGGCCAGCACGCCGGCCGCCACCTCCATCTTCACCACTCCCCGCAGCACGGCGACTCCCTTCGGCTCCGGCACCATCCCCGCCACATCGCTAGGCGCCTCCTCCCCGGCCTCCGGCAGTACCAGGGCCAGTACCACTCCGGCCGAGGCGGCCAGCCCACCTGCCCCGAGCACCAGTGGGCCGCCCCGCACCCCACCACCACGGCGACTCCTCCCAGTCACGCCTCTAGCCAGCCTGTCGCCACGGAGGTGCCCTCTCCGCCGTCCGTCACATCCTCCGCCACGCCCAGCAGCACACTCTATGCTCCCGCGTCCACCACCTCCACTCCCGTGGCCACCAACAGCCCGACCTCGTCCACGGGGGTGCCTCGCTCCCCTCCACCTGCCCCCAGCACAGAGCCCGCCTCCGCCTCCACCCCGAACACCAGCCCTCTGCCACCGACATGACCACACTCCCCACCACCACACCACTGCCGGCCCTCGCCTCCCGCCAGCACGCCCACCGGGTCCAGCACGCAGGTCGCCACTCCCAGGGACACCGCAGCCCCGGCCACCTCCCTCACGGCCACTCTGCCCTCTGCCGCCGCGGCACACACCACCGGGGCGGCTAGCACCCTCCGGGTGACCACACCCATGCCCACAGCACCGCCCAGCGCTCCGTCCTCACCTCGTCCACCATCTACTCCAGCGGGAGCACCCTCACTTCCGCCTTCACCTCACCCCTCCCGGCCTCCGCCCCGCTGCACACATCCACGACTCTCCCTCCTCCTCGGTCAGGACGCGAGCCCCCAGCTCCACGCCCGCCACCAGCGAGGCCACATCCACCGGGCCCGCGGCTCCATCCACCACCGCACCTCCGCCGTGGACCTCGCTCACAACGCCGCTCTGGCCAGCCCCTCAGACACACCCACCCCACCCCACCCACGGCCACGGCCACGCCGCCCGGCGGCCGCCGCCCCCCCCACCACCGGCATCATCTCCTCCGGCCCACCACCCACCGCACACACAGCACCTTCCCTGTCCAGGCAACCTCGGCCAGCACGCGGCCGCCACCTCCATCTTCACCACTCCCCGCAGCACGGCGACTCCCTTCGGTCCGGCACCATCCCCGCCACATCGCTAGGCGCCTCCTCCCGGCCTCCGGCAGTACCAGGGCCAGTACCACTCCGGCCGGGGCGGCCAGCCCACTGCCCGAGCACCAGTGGGCCGCCCCGCACCCCACCACCACGCGACTCCTCCCCAGTCACGCCTCTAGCCAGCCTGTCGCCACGGAGGTGCCCTCTCCGCCGTCCGTCACATCCTCCGCCACGCCCAGCAGCACACTCTATGCTCCCGCGTCCACCACCTCCACTCCCGTGGCCACCAACAGCCGACCTCGTCACGGGGGTGCCTCGCTCCCCTCCACCTGCCCCCAGCACAGAGCCCGCCTCCGCCTCCACCCCGAACACCAGCCCTCTGCCCCCACGACATGACCACACCCATGCCCACAGCACCCCAGCCGCTCCGCGTCCTCACCTCTGGTCCACCATCTACTCCAGCCGGAGCACCCTCACTTCCGCCTTCACCTCACCCCTCCCGGCCTCCGCCCCGCTGCCCACACATCCACGACTCTCCCTCCCTCCTCGTCAGGACGCGAGCCCCAGCTCCACGCCCGCCACCAGCGAGGCCACATCCACCGGGCCCGCGCGTCCATCCACCACCGCCAACCTCCGCCGTGGACCTCGGCTCTCACACGCGCTCTGGCCAGCCCTCAGACACACCCACCTCCCACCCCACCCACGGCCACGGCCACGGCCACGCCCGCGGCCGCCGCCACCCCCACCACCGGCATCATCTCCTCCGCGCCCACCACCCACCGCCACACACAGCACCTTCCCTGTCCAGGCAACCTCGGCCAGCACGCCCTTCCCCGCACCCCACCACCACGGCGACTCCTCCCAGTCACGCCTCTAGCCAGCCTGTCGCCACGGAGGTGCCCTCTCCGCCGTCCGTCACATCCTCCGCCACGCCCAGCAGCACACTCTATGCTCCCGCGTCCACCACCTCCACTCCCGTGGCCACCAACAGCCCGACCTCGTCCACGGGGGTGCCTCGCTCCCTCCACCTGCCCCCAGCACAGAGCCCGCCTCCGCTCCACCCCGAACACCAGCCCTCTGCCCACCGACATGACCACACTCCCCACCACCCACACCACTGCCGGCCCCTCGCCTCCCGCCAGCACGCCCACCGGGTCCAGCACGCAGGTCGCCACTCCAGGGACACCGCAGCCCCGGCCACCTCCCTCACGGCCACTCTGCCCTCTGCCGCCGCGGCACACACCACCGGGGCGGCTAGCACCCTCCGGGTGACCACACCCATGCCACAGCACCGCCCAGCGCTCCGGTCCTCACCTCGTCCACCATCTACTCCAGCGGGAGCACCCTCACTTCCGCCTTCACCTCACCCCTCCCGGCCTCCGCCCGCTGCACACATCCACGACTCTCCCTCCCTCCTCGGTCAGGACGCGAGCCCCCAGCTCCACGCCCGCCACCAGCGAGGCCACATCCACCGGGCCCGCGGCTCCATCCACCACCGCCACCTCCGCCGTGGACCTCGGCTCCACACGCGCTCTGGCCAGCCCCTCAGACACACCCACCCCCACCCACGGCCACGGCCACGCCCGCGGCCGCCGCCACCCCACCACCGGCATCATCTCCTCCGGCCCCACCACCCACCGCACACACAGCACCTTCCCTGTCCAGGCAACCTCGGCCAGCACGCCGGCCGCCACCTCCATCTTCACCACTCCCCGCAGCACGGCGACTCCCTTCGGCTCCGGCACCATCCCCGCCACATCGCTAGGCGCCTCCTCCCCGGCCTCCGGCAGTACCAGGGCCAGTACCACTCCGGCCGAGGCGGCCAGCCCACCTGCCCCGAGCACCAGTGGGCCGCCCCCGCACCCCACCACCACGGCGACTCCTCCCAGTCACGCCTCTAGCCAGCCTGTCGCCACGGAGGTGCCCTCTCCGCCGTCCGTCACATCCTCCGCCACGCCCAGCAGCACACTCTATGCTCCCGCGTCCACCACCTCCACTCCCGTGGCCACCAACAGCCCGACCTCGTCCACGGGGGTGCCTCGCTCCCCTCCACCTGCCCCCAGCACAGAGCCCGCCTCCGCCTCCACCCCGAACACCAGCCCTCTGCCCACCGACATGACCACACTCCCCACCACCCACACCACTGCCGGCCCCTCGCCTCCCGCCAGCACGCCCACCGGGTCCAGCACGCAGGTCGCCACTCCCAGGGACACCGCAGCCCCGGCCACCTCCCTCACGGCCACTCTGCCCTCTGCCGCCGCGGCACACACCACCGGGGCGGCTAGCACCCTCCGGGTGACCACACCCATGCCCACAGCACCGCCCAGCGCTCCGGTCCTCACCTCGTCCACCATCTACTCCAGCGGGAGCACCCTCACTTCCGCCTTCACCTCACCCCTCCCGGCCTCCGCCCCGCTGCACACATCCACGACTCTCCCTCCCTCCTCGGTCAGGACGCGAGCCCCAGCTCCACGCCCGCCACCAGCGAGGCCACATCCACCGGGCCCGCGGCTCCATCCACCACCGCCACCTCCGCCGTGGACCTCGGCTCCACACGCGCTCTGGCCAGCCCCTCAGACACACCCACCCCCACCCCCACGGCCACGGCCACGCCCGCGGCCGCCGCCACCCCCACCACCGGCATCATCTCCTCCGGCCCCACCACCCACCGCACACACAGCACCTTCCCTGTCCAGGCAACCTCGGCCAGCACGCCGGCCGCCACCTCCATCTTCACCACTCCCCGCAGCACGGCGACTCCCTTCGGCTCCGGCACCATCCCCGCCACATCGCTAGGCGCCTCCTCCCCGGCCTCCGGCAGTACCAGGGCCAGTACCACTCCGGCCGAGGCGGCCAGCCCACCTGCCCCGAGCACCAGTGGCCGCCCCCGCACCCACCACCACGGCGACTCCTCCCAGTCACGCCTCTAGCCAGCCTGTCGCCACGGAGGTGCCCTCTCCGCCGTCCGTCACATCCTCCGCCACGCCCAGCAGCACACTCTATGCTCCCGCGTCCACCACCTCCACTCCCGTGGCCACCAACAGCCCGACCTCGTCCACGGGGGTGCCTCGCTCCCCTCCACCTGCCCCCAGCACAGAGCCCGCCTCCGCCTCCACCCCGAACACCAGCCCTCTGCCCACCGACATGACCACACTCCCACCACCCACACCACTGCCGGCCCCTCGCCTCCCGCCAGCACGCCCACTGGGTCCAGCACGCAGGTCGCCCACTCCCAGGGACACCGCAGCCCCGGCCACCTCCCTCACGGCCACTCTGCCCTCTGCCGCCGCGGCACACACCACCGGGGCGGCTAGCACCCTCCGGGTGACCACACCCATGCCCACAGCACCGCCCAGCGCTCCGGTCCTCACCTCGTCCACCATCTACTCCCAGCGGAGCACCCTCACTTCCGCCTTCACCTCACCCCTCCCGGCCTCCGCCCCGCTGCACACATCCACGACTCTCCCTCCCTCCTCGGTCAGGACGCGAGCCCCCAGCTCCACGCCGCCACCAGCGAGGCCACATCCACCGGGCCAGCGGCTCCATCCACCACCGCCACCTCCGCCGTGGACCTCGGCTCCACACGCGCTCTGGCCAGCCCCTCAGACACACCCACCCCCACCCCCACGGCCACGGCCACGGCCACGGCCACGCCCCCGCGGCCGCCGCCACCCCACCACCGGTATCATCTCCTCCGGCCCCACCACCCACCGCACACACAGCACCTTCCCTGTCCAGGCAACCTCGGCCAGCACGCCGGCCGCCACCTCCATCTTCACCACTCCCCGCAGCACGGCGACTCCCTTCGGCTCCGGCACCATCCCCGCCACATCGCTAGGCGCCTCCTCCCCGGCCTCCGGCAGTACCAGGGCCAGTACCACTCCGGCCGAGGCGGCCAGCCCACCTGCCCCGAGCACCAGTGGGCCGCCCCGCACCCCACCACCACGGCGACTCCTCCCAGTCACGCCTCTAGCCAGCCTGTCGCCCACGGAGGTGCCCTCTCCGCCGTCCCGTCACATCCTCCGCCACGCCCAGCAGCACACTCTATGCTCCCGCGTCCACCACCTCCACTCCCGTGGCCACCAACAGCCCGACCTCGTCCACTGGGGGTGCCTCGCTCCCCTCCACCTGCCCCCAGCACAGAGCCCGCCTCCGCCTCCACCCCGAACACCAGCCCTCTGCCCACCGACATGACCACACTCCCCACCACCCACACCACTGCCGGCCCCTCGCCTCCCGCCAGCACGCCCACCGGGTCCAGCACGCAGGTCGCCACTCCCAGGGACACCGCAGCCCCGGCCACCTCCCTCACGGCCACTCTGCCCTCTGCCGCCGCGGCACACACCACCGGGGCGGCTAGCACCCTCCGGGTGACCACACCCATGCCCACAGCACCGCCCAGCGCTCCGGTCCTCACCTCGTCCACCATCTACTCCAGCGGGAGCACCCTCACTTCCGCCTTCACCTCACCCCTCCCGGCCTCCGCCCCCGCTGCACACATCCACGACTCTCCCTCCCTCCTCGGTCAGGACGCGAGCCCCCAGCTCCACGCCCGCCACCAGCGAGGCCACATCCACCGGGCCCGCGGCTCCATCCACCACCGCCACCTCCGCCGTGGACCTCGGCTCCACACGCGCTCTGGCCAGCCCCTCAGACACACCCACCCCCACCCCCACGGCCACGGCCACGCCCGCGGCCGCCGCCACCCCCACCACCGGCATCATCTCCTCCGGCCCCACCACCCACCGCACACACAGCACCTTCCCTGTCCAGGCAACCTCGGCCAGCACGCCGGCCGCCACCTCCATCTTCACCACTCCCCGCAGCACGGCGACTCCCTTCGGCTCCGGCACCATCCCCGCCACATCGCTAGGCGCCTCCTCCCCGGCCTCCGGCAGTACCAGGGCCAGTACCACTCCGGCCGAGGCGGCCAGCCCACCTGCCCCGAGCACCAGTGGGCCGCCCCCGCACCCCACCACCACGGCGACTCCTCCCAGTCACGCCTCTAGCCAGCCTGTCGCCACGGAGGTGCCCTCTCCGCCGTCCGTCACATCCTCCGCCACGCCCAGCAGCACACTCTATGCTCCCGCGTCCACCACCTCCACTCCCGTGGCCACCAACAGCCCGACCTCGTCCACGGGGGTGCCTCGCTCCCCTCCACCTGCCCCCAGCACAGAGCCCGCCTCCGCCTCCACCCCGAACACCAGCCCTCTGCCCACCGACATGACCCCTAGCTCCAGTATTGTGCAGACATCCATTAATGTGCCTGCATCCTCTGACAGTGCAGAGGTGTCTACCCTGTTCCCATCCACCACCCAGTCCACATTCATGGATTCTGCTGGTTCCTCCACCTCCATGACCGACCTCAGCTTCACACTTTCCCTGTCTGGCACGTCCCCCCCCACCACAGGTAATATCCCATCTTTCCCCACTACCCATAATACAGGACCAACCTCTAATATCATGTCACCCTGGGCCACTAGTCCTAGTGAGACATCTTTGTCCCCTAACATCCAAAGTACAGCAACTCCCTTCCTCTCTACCAGCATTCCACGTCCATCTTTAGGTCCTTCTCTCATGCCTAGCAGCCTTGCCTGGCCCACTCAGGCAGAGAGCATCAGCTTAGATGCAATTAGCATGTCTAGTTCAATGCAGGAAATGGCTGAAACCACTTTGGCACCCATCACTACTGATCTATACCTGTATCAGTCCAGCGCCTTGGGACTGTCCTCCACTGCAGCTACTACACAAACAGCCAAGACGAGGGACACAGCCCTGCTTGCTTCATCTGCTTTGAGAACCACAGCTACTCCTGTCAGTACTGTTTCTGTAGAGTCTCTGACAACAGATATTACTTCCATTTCTCCCATCACATCCTCAGCCACTCAAACAAGTACGGTCCATTTTCAGACATCTCCAGTCTCTACGCCAGTGACCAGTGGTACCTTGACAGCACCCAGTTCGCCTG
Organism: Capra hircus; assembly: GCF_001704415.2. Lineage (NCBI taxonomy): Eukaryota > Metazoa > Chordata > Mammalia > Artiodactyla > Bovidae > Capra > Capra hircus. The sequence continues at coordinate 36,597,638 of NC_030832.1, read as the reverse complement.
TATCATTTCCATCTTTCCCAACCAGAGAACCAGTACCCACTGAAACCACAGCCCCCACCCCTCTGTTCACCCTACCCATGATCCCTGTCGCCCAGTCCACGTCCACCCCTCCATCTCCGACGGGGACATTTACCACAACCAGGACTGAGGTCACCACTCCCACGCATACGTCTCCCCCTGCCACCCTGATCACAGCATCCTCTCGCACTCCCTCAACCCCAGAAGCTGCCAAGACTGGGACCACACAGATGGCAACAGCACCCGCCTCCATAACAGCTCTCAGTACTTCAGGCGTCTCTCCCTCTTCAGCTTTCCCTATACTGATTACTTCTACTAATGCAATAAGTACCCCTTTCGGTACCATCATCTCGTCTTCAATACCTGCAATAATGTCGTCTTCCACTATCCCAAGTTCAGAGGTCTCTAAGACAAGTAGTTCTTTTTCTACCTCCTCTCATATGTCCAGTGCAGAAAACACAGGCCCTTCCTCTGTCACTGCTTTTCCCACCTTTTCATCGACTGAAACGACAAAAACTTCTTCCACCATGACTTCCCTAATGACATCTCCTACCCAGATGACCGCCATGCTGACTCTGTCTTCCCCCAGCCCGTGTCCAGAGTCCATATCAGTTACAATAGTGTCTGCCTCTCCCACGACACCATGTATCGAAGTGGGTCCAAATGCTGAAGTTACCTCGATGCGCACTGTCCCGTTATCAGTTTTCACCTCTACTACTGAGATGGTCACCTCTCCCAATCCCACAACCACGACAACTCTGTTCCCTGATAAACTGGGCGCTTCTCCTCCCATGCTGGACACTAACCCCTCCAACAAGACTGCTGCTCCCAGTTCTATCAACATTGGAAGAATTCCCATCAACACGGTTTTCCCGAGCACACGAAGGCCTAATAGTGGGACCTGGATCAACTCCAACTTTGTAAATACTCGGCCTGTGCCTGGCTTCATTACCTTCCCACGCATCGTGAAACGTAGAAGGAGATCTTCATCTTCCGTGATGACTATACGCAAGTTGACACCTCAAAGCCTACCGATCACCAGAGTTCCACGGATACCATTGCACACCAGGACTCTCTCTACGCATACATCTCGCAGGACAACTTTGACCACGACTCAGATGGCCACACAGTCTAGGTTTATCAGCAGCCCAGGTTGGATCTCTTGCCTCTTTCTTAGCCCTTCTCATTCCCCTACTGAATTCCATGACCATGGTCAGTCCTGGCCTGAACTTCCCTTTTCACTCGCTACCCAGGCATTTGTGACAATGGTGGCACCTGGACGCAAGGCCACTGCTTCTGTCCCCGAACTTTCTATGGCTCCCACTGCGAGTTGGCTGCCAGAGAGATATATCTGGGTGAGTTGCTTTTTGCACTTTCTCTTGGGAGGTGTCACTTTAATGAGACCAACCCTTTTGCCAGATCTCTTTATCCCTGTTTTCTCCCTCATGCTCTCTTCTACCCCATACCATACCTATCCTCCCCTCTTACCTCCAGGAGGTCACTGGGGCCACTCTCTTTCCTAGGACTTCCTCCCAGTCTGTGTTGCTAATTTCTGTTGTATCAAATTACCACAAACTCAGCAGATGAACCATGCAAATTTATTACTGTAGAATTTTGTAGATTAGAAGTCCAACCTGAGTCTTGCAGGGCTAAAATCAAGGTATTGGCTAGGGCTGGGTTCTTTCTGGTAGCCCTAGGGGAGAATCCATTTCTTTGCCCTTTCCACATTCTCCAGCCTCCTACATTTCTTCCTCAAGGCCCCCTGGCTACATCTTTGATGCCAGCCACATTGCATGTCTGTTCCTTTTTTCCATACTTAACATCCTCTGAGTGGTTCTCATTTCTTCTGAGTCCCTCTTCTCCTGCTAAGGATTCTTGTGATTACACTAGGCTCAATCAGATATTCCACGTTAATTTTCCCATATTAAAGCCAGCTGATTAGTACCCTTAATTCCTTCTGCCACTTTAGCTCCTCCTTGTCATGTAGCATAACATATTCCCAGGTTCTGGGGATTATACATAGACATCTTTGGGGCCACTATTCTTCTTCCCACTGGGGCAGACTAGAGAGAGACTACAGAACTGACTGTGGGACATCCCAACTTCCAGTATTTCTCACATCTCAGGACAACACATCCCAGAAATCCTACCTTCTCCCTTCTGCTATTCAGTCATTCCTCAGGGAACATGGAGAGGGGCAGTGGGAGCAGCTTCTGGGTTAAGGTGGTGGTGGTGACATCAGAGAGGAACAGACATTGAAGTGACCAGAGCAGGGCATGTTGTGTACAGATATGGTGGACAGTGAAGTGGGCATGGAGGTGTCTGTCAACCAGGAGTTTTCCGCGGACCTCAAGGACAACAGTTCTAAGGTCTACAGGGATTTCGTGAACACATTCCGGGATCAGGTGAGGAGGAAGTAGGGGGGAATTCAAAACTCAAATGACCTTGGAGTGGAGCTTGGGCCCGGGGGTGTCCTCTGGTTGGAGGTTCAGATGTGAGCCGGGATCCTTTGTATTTCAGATAAAGAAGATTTACCAAAACGTACAGGGATTCAAGGAGGTGCAGATCCTTTCTCTGAGGTAGGACCCCTTTCTGGGGCTGTGGAGGCAGTGTCAAGTGTGTGTGGTGGTGGGTGGGGAGCACAAAGAAGGGCCAAAGAAGCCATCCCTTGCTTTCGGAATCATTCAATGTCTTAAACAGAGGGATGGACGGAGGAAGCAAAAAAACTACTCCATGAAGGGTGTTTGGGGATCACTTTCAGGATTCATTCCTCTGTAGGAGGGATGTCTCCCCTCTCCCTGAAGCAGCTGGATACAGAATGATTGGGATCTATGGGGAGGTGGTGCCTGAGGCCCGGTGCCTGGTGTCGGGACCATGGCTGGTCTCTCTGGTTGGCAACTGGTCTAGTGGACGGGTCAGCAAGAGGGAGGCAGAGAGCCCAGAAGGGCCTGGTTTGATTACGGCTTGAGGGAACACAAAGAGAATGTCAATCATTCCTTGTTCTGCCTACCCAGGCTGCCCAAGGCAGAAGCTAGTAGCCCCTTCTGGACATAATCAGTCTGGAATCCCATCTCATTGCCTCTGCCCCTTCCTGCCAACACTCGCATAGCTGTGGCTGGTCTGGAAATGCCCTTCTACAGTTGTATGGTGGCTTGGGCCTGGGCACCTTTTAAGGCTCTCTGCACCCCACCCCCGCCCCCAGGAATGGCAGCATCGTGGTGGAATATCTAGTCCTGCTGGAGTTACCCTTCAGCCTCCAGCTGGAGGAGGAGTATGAGAAAGTGAAGGTGGCCTTGAAGGAGGAGCTCCAGAATGTCAGCCAGGATGGGAACAGCTGCCAGAATGACCAGGGTGAACAGAGGCTGGGGGCCTGGGGCTGGAGGGAGGGGTCAGGGTCACAGCCACCATCCCAGCCTGCTCCAATACACACAGGGGCCTACAGGGGGAGGGGGCAGGTGTCAGCCCTGTGGTACCTCAGGCAAGACAGGAGAAGAGAGACAGGTCCACAGAAAGCCGGGTCAAGGGTGAGCCTAAGGAAGGGTTGTCAGAGCCTAGGAGCTGCGGGAGAGAGAGCTGCTCAAGGTCTCCCGGGTGGCTGAGGACCCCTGGCTATTCAGGGGACATGAGGGAGGCCCAAGGAGCCTTCCTTCATGGCCCATCCAAACCTCCCCCGTACTGACAGAGCGCTCTCTGTCCCTTCCTGTGCCTCCCCCGATTCCACCCGTGCCTGTGGCCCCCCAGTCCTGTGTTTCAAGCCTGACTCCATCAAGGTGAACAACAACACCAGGACAGAGCTGTCTCCTGAAGGTGAGAGGTGGGGCAAAGGGCTGAGTGGCCCCAGGTGGCCGGGACCCCTCCCACAAGGGACATCTGTCCATTGAAATTCCCAGGGAGGAGGGCAGACTTTTTGGGGAGGCAAGTGGTACCGACCTGGCAGGGCTGCCTCTCAGGTCCATGTTAGTAGCTTCCATGTGGGGAAGGATCACCAGAAAAGGTGAGGAGAGGGTGAGGAGCCTCCCTGCACTCATCTAATTCCACGGTCTACCCGCTGACATGCCACCTGCGGAAATGGAGTCCTCTATCCATTTTGAGAATTACCATAGCCAGTCCCCAGAGTAGAATGGTTGAGGTCTTTACGTCTGCAATCCCCTACCTACCCCCCAGCCATCTGTCGCCGCGCTGCTGCCGAAGGTTTTGAGGATTTCTACTTCCCTTTCCTGGAGAAGAACCAGCTCCGCTGTGTCACCAAATGCACAGCGGGTGTGGAAGGCGCCATTGACTGCCATCAGGGCCAATGCGTTCTGCAGAGGAGTGGTCCTTCTTGCCGGTGAGGCCCCGCCCACAGCCCACTGGGACAATCATCAGGCCCCTCCGGTCCCGCCCACTCATCTCCTGGTGGAGCCCCGCCCACCTGCCAGGACCTGGGTTGTCTATGGGTACTAATTGTCCTGGCTCGGGAGGTGGAGAGGGTGTTGACCTGGAACCCCCTCCTCCAGCTGCTTCTCCACGGACACGCACTGGTTCTTGGGCCCGCGCTGCGAGGTGGCCATCTCCTGGAAGGCGCTGGCCGGGGGCCTGGCGGGAGCCGGGGCCCTGCTTCTGCTGCTGCTGGTAGTGGCGCTGAACGTGTTCGTCGTGCGCTCCCGAGGAGGGATAGGCAAGGCCGAGGCAGGTGAGTGAGCTGGGGGTGGATGGGTGAGGGGAAAGGCTTCCCGGACCAGGTTACCCTGCTCTGACAACACGGTGGCCTTCTGGCAGGTCCAGGGACGATAGGAAGTTGTTCGAGACCTGGGATGAGAGTGCAAAACTGGCTTTTTCTAACTTTGCCTTCCAGCAGGACAGAAGAGGTGAGTCTTGTCTCCTGGAGAAGGTCGGGGCTGGAGGGTGCTTCCCTGGGAACCATTTTCGGTCTGGGCAGACCAGAGGACTTTTCTTGTCCAAGACAGGCGTCTAGCTCCTGCCCTAGAGTTTGCTTCGCTGCTTCCATGCCCCACTCTAAGACCCAGGTCCTCCACAGGCCCTCCCTGCAGGGCAGGCCCAGGGGCCCAGGAACACCCTGAGGCCCTGCCTTCCTCACTTTCCTTCCCTCCCCCTTTTACTCTCCACCTCTTCCTCTTCTTCCCTGTTCTCTTTTCTTTCTCAGTTAAAGATAAAAATTTCTCTGTGGCCTTGGACACTGTGGACACCAATGCCAGGGTGCGGGGTCAGGGATGGATCGATGGTAAGGAGCTGTCACAGTCCAGCTCTCGCTGGCCTCCCTCCCAGGGCAGGGGGCTGGCTGGGACAGGAGGCAGTGACCTCCTAGCCAGGCCCCTGCAGTGTGGTTCCGTGTTCTCACTCCCCGTCTTGTGAATTCTGTGGCAGGTGCATATTCACAGACCTGAGGTGGTCTCGTCCTCACCGTGAGCCCCACTGCCCTCTCCACCTGCCCGGACAGCAGAGAGAACCATCTGCACTGCTTTTGGAGAGATGGGTGCGGGCTCGTGTGGCTCAGTCTCCTGGTTTCCTGGGGCATAACGGACCTCCGCCTACCCTCATCCTTCCCCCATCTTGGGTGAAACGCACCTGGAGACCCAGTTCAAATCCACGTTCTTCCACTGTGGGACACTGGGCAAGTCAGTAACTTCTCTGAACTTCGGTTTTGTCACCTGTAAAATGCAAGTGGCCCGCTGCTCCTGATACCTCCTGTTGGTTATAGTGAAACCAGATGTCTTGGGTCCGACCTCTGTCCTGATGCACCTTCCTGTGTCAGCCTTCCTGCTCATATGGCTTCACTCACATCCCCAGTCCCCATGTCCTTCCCCGAGGCTCAGGCCTCTGCCTCTCCTTTTCCTGTGTGCATCCCTACTGCCAGCCAGGTCCTCCCCACCCCCCCCGCCCCCCCCCCCGCCCCCCTCCCCCGTACCTGTAAGCAGCCTGCAGCCTGTCCCAGCCTCCTCCCCTCTCCTTCCCTAACTCCCTGCTGCGCCCCTCCACCACTTCTTAACCCTCTCCCCTCTGAACCCACTTCTTCTTAAGTCCCTCCTCCCCCACACTCCCGCCCTGTGTCTCCCTGTTTCCATTCTTTCCCCTTCCTCATCTTTTTACCCTCAACCCTCAATCCCCCTGCCCCCCACATCTGCATGCCCCCCTCCTAAATCCTCCCATCTCCCCACCCTCCCTCCCTAAGTAGGTACAGATGCCCTCTGCATCTTAGGACCCCCAACTGGGGTTCCCTAGACCAGGTCCCCCATTCTGAGTCCCCATCCTTCCTGTCACCCCTAAGGGCCCTGGATCCCGGTGGGTGGGGGTGGCCAGTAGGTTCCCAGGTCCCTGAAGATGAGGGGAAGAGGGGCCCTGAGGTGGGAAAGCTCCCTCAGCCTCTCCTCCCCATTCCCCTAACTCTCCCTCCTCTCCTGTAGTGCCCCCACTTCCTACCCCTCCCCCACCTCCCCTCCCCCTTCCTCTCCCTGGCTCACCCCCATCTCTGCTGTAACCTGTGAAGCCAGAAGCCCAGCCTCCTTTGCAGGAAGACCTCACCTGGGGACAGGATGTCTGCAAGTCTCCAGTTCACCCAATTGATCATAATATAGCATTGTAGTTTAATATAGCATTTTCAAAGAAACTGCTGTATGTCTTTTTCTTTCTAATGCTGTGGTCTCTTCACTCAGTTGAGGAGCAAGGATATCAGAGGATATGTTTAGGGGCCTCAGAGTGCTGGTTTCTCCCACTGGGGAAGGAAGGGGTCCATGGCTGGCTCTCTGGGTCCATGACCATCCTCAAAGGGAACATCGAGATTGGAGGACCCATTTTTCCTCAAGGAGCGGGTGGGAGCAGGGGCTGGGAGTCTGTTGGGTTTGTTGTCTGTTCCCGCAGACGTTAAGAGCGCAGGGCTGGCTCAAGGAGGTGGGTGACTCTGGCTAGGTCAGTTTCCATTGGTTCTGATGGGTAAGCCTAGCTCCTCCTCCAGAGACCTGGAGACTCCATAAGACCATGGGGTCAGGGTGAGAGCTGCGAGGGTATTGCCCCAGCATTCTGAGGGGCGAGAGCCAGGGCAGGATGAACTCTGGGGGAGAAGGGCAGGTAATGCTTGCTGTCTGCAGTTTCCAGGGACCTCACACCTCCACCCAACTCCCGCACCCAGAGAACTCTCCAGACAGCAGGAGATGACAGCAGGATACTGCCCTCCTCTGCCAGGCCAGGGCCTGAGGGCATGGGATCCCCAGACCTCGGCTGTGGTCAGAGAAGGTTAGCGTTTTCTGAGCAGCTCACAGGACCCACAGTCCAGCACAGCCCCAGGCCCCAACTCTCCGACCCCTCCCTGACCACTGATGCAATACTGCCTAGTTCTTTTGGTTTAGAGAGGAATGTGTTCTCTTTCTTTGCTCTGAGTGAGTGAGTGAAGTCGCTCAGTCGTGTCCGACTCTTTGCGACCCCATGGACTGTAGCCCACCAGGCTCCTTTGTCCATGGGATTTTCCAGGCAATAGTACTGGAGTGGATTGCCATCTCCTTCTCCATTCTTTGCTCTAATGCATGGTAATGTTTGTGGATATTCTGTTGGCAGCTGCTAAAGAGATCTATTCTCTGTTTTCAGGATGCAGTATTCATTATATAAATCAACTGGACTTGGCCTATCATGTTATTTAGGCTCTTTTGATTCTGTCAGACCCTTTCTACATTTATTTCTTTTTTGATCCATTTGATTTTTCCTGGGCTTAGAGAAATGAATTAGTTTTCTATTGCTCATATGCTTTTGTCTGTTCCTTCTTCTATTTTGTATAAGTATAGCTCTAAAAACATTAATGCTTTGCAAATTGGTACATAGATAACTTTCTTATCATCATTGTGAATTGTACACCCTGCTATTAGAATGCATCTTTTGTGGTACCCAAAATGCCATCTGTAGAAGGAAAAAATTGATAAATAGGGCTTTGTCAAAATTAAAACCTTTGCTCTCTGACAGACACTGTTAAGAGAATGAAATAAACTACAAAATGGGAGAAAATATTCACAGATCATGTATCTGACAAGGAGCTTGTGTTCAGAATACATAAAGCACTCTCAAAATTCAACTGTAAGAAAATAAATAAAAAATGAGCAAGATTTGAACATATACTTCACCAAAGAGGATATATAGGTAGTAAGTAAGAATATCAAAAGATGTTCAACATCATTAGTCATTAAGAAGTGCAAATTAAAACCGCAATGAAGTACCATTACACGCCTATGAGAATGGCTAAAATCAAAAAGCGCTGACAGTTGGTAAAGCGTTGATGGGGATGAGGAGCAAAACTCCTATACATTGCTGCCAAGGCGCAAAACGCTACAGCCACACTCTGGAGAAGAGTTTGGCAGTCTCTTACCAAGTGTCATCTTAAAAAATATTCACCATCTAAACATCGAGAGTTATGTTTTATTCGGTGGGAATTTTTAGAGGAGACAGCATCTCAAGTAACCCTGAGAGAACTTCTCCGAGGAGGTTTAAGGGAGGAGCCAGGTTATATAGAAGTTTTGCAACAAAGGGCAGGTGGGTCTCAACAACAAAAGATTATTGTTAATTAAAGGAAGCCAGAGATCCCAAGTTAGGGAAGTTAGCGCTTTTCTAGGTATGGGAAGATGCGAGGGTCTGGGCTCCCTGGAATCATTCCTCTCATATCCATCTCAGCAATCCAGGGCCAGTAGCCTGTTTTTGTTTTGTTTTACATCCTGAGCTCCCTTGGGGCTCACTGGTAGGGATGGCTGCAGTCTGCGATGACTGCTAAGTCTCAGGTAGTTTTCTCCTTTCTGAGTGTCCTTAGGGCTCCTGGTTAGATATTTACAACTGGGCTTCTGTTTGCATTTCATGGGACATGAAGAAGTGAGCTTCAGGCTGGATACTTACAACTGTTAGAATTTCCTGAGACAAGAGTTAAATGGGCTCCAGTTAAGGCATTTACAATCAGCCTCCTATTTGCCCTCTGAAAAGGAAGTAACAACAGAAACTGGGTAAATAGCTAGCCTTTTTTTCTTGTAAACATCCTAAGGTAATAGTCATGGCAGGGACAACGAGGGGCAAAACCCTGTTTGAGTAAAGGATTAAGGAAATCTCCACTTACCCCCTTTTGGGGACAAGGCTCCTTGGAGGTCAAAAGTCAGGGGATATCTCATTACACGCCATTACACGCCTATGAGAATGGCGTAATGAGTCTTGCTCCAGGCCATAATGAGTCTTGCTCCTCCCAGAAGTTGTCACTTTGAGATCCATCTTGGCTGAGGGGTAGGTGCCCATCCAGGGTAAATCAGATGTGGAAAAATAAACCAGATAACTGGCCTGAAGGAAGACAAAGACCCAGAAGAACTGACCTACATGAATGACTTAACTGCCTCTTTAGGGCTTCCTTGATAACTCAGTTGGTAAAGAATCCTCCATGCAGGAGACCTGGGTTCGATCCCTGGGTTGGGAGGATCCACTGGAGAAGGGATAGGCTACCCACTCTAGTATTCTGGCTTGGAGAAGTCCATGGACTGTATAGAGCCCCAAAACTCACAAAGAGTTGGGTACAACTGAGCCACTTTTACTTTTATACAGCGCTGCCCCTCGCTAGGGGTAACGCCCACACCCTTTCTCTCTAGGTACGCCTCTCTGCCTTTGGTTCCTATTCTAACTGAGCAAACTGTTTTTCCGTGTGCTCTCCCACTTGTGCCATGTCTCAGGTAATGAACTTAGTACCTGCATTTACAGTTTCTGCCTCTGTGATAAATGCATTTTTCATTAGGGGCAAAGATTCAGGGAAACACAGCTTCTAGCCTCTGGCCCTTGCTAGTCTGGTGGCTGGGATTCCTGGTTTTCATCCAGGCTGAGAGTGAAAAGTGTAGTAGCTCCGTCATGTCCAACTCTTTGCGATTCCATGGACTGTAGCCCGCCAGGCTCCTCTGTCTGTGGGATTTCCCAGGCAAGAATACTGAAGTGGGTTGCCATTTCCTTCTTCAGGGGATCCTTCCAGGGACAGAACCCTGGTCTCCTGCGTTGCAAACAGATTCTTTACCATCTGAGCCACCGGGGAAGACTCACCCAGGTTCAATTCCTGGGCAGGGAATTAAGATCTCGCTTCAGGCCATCACTCACTGCTGCCTCACCAAGATCAATATGGCAGGAAATATTCCATTTCTCACAAGTAAATTAAATATGCACTAACCATATGACCCCATCAATCCATCTCCTGGGTGTTTGCACGAGAGAAGTGAAATCTTCAGTTCTCAAAGAAATGCCACACACTGGAAACAATTCAAATGTCCATCCAGCAGTGAATGAATGAACTGTGGTATATCCATATTGTAGACTACACCAGCGATAAAAATGAAAGATCTAATATTGACACAGCTTTCCAGGTGCTCTGTGGTAAAAAATCTGCCCACCAAGCAAGAGATGTGGGTTCAATCCCTGGGTCAGGAAGATCCCCTGGAGAAGGAAATGGCAATCCACTCCAGTATTCTTGCCTGGGAAATTCTATGGACAGAGGAGCCTGGCAGGCTACAGTCCATGGGATCACAAAGAGTCAGACTTGATTAGCGATTAAACAATGAAATTTTAATATAAGAATTATAACCAGAATACATTTCAGTCCTTGGATTTTTTCCCTCTTTTCCTTTGTATTGCAACTATATCTGTGATCGACACACTGGATCTTTGCTTCCTTTCAAAACATTGTGCTCTAACTGCTCACACTCAGATTGCCAAAACTGTTAGCGCTGGGTGCCCTGGCAGATATTCCAAAGAAAAATAATAAACATTTATAGAAAGAAATGAAAGAATAAAAGAAGAAGAAGAAATCGATTAATATTAGGACCTTTGCTTTCTTGTTTGCGTTTGTCTAGGAGACGTTTGGCCATCAAAAGTTTCTGAATCGATAGAAGAATCTGAAAAACAATGATATATGTATATGCATAACTGACTCACTTTGCTGTGCACCTGACACTAACATAGCATTGGAAATTGACTAGGCTGCCATCCAATTAAAGTATTTTTTTTTAAGTTTCTGAATCACTTTGTCTGAGATGTTTCTTTTGTACACAATAGAGTTGAATTTTCCTTTGTGTGCCAATATTAAAGTCTTTTTAAAAAGTGTGTGAACGTGTAGTCGCTCAGTAGTTGTCTGACTCTTTGTGACCCCACGGACTGTAGCCTGCCAGGCAAGAATACTGGAGTGGGTAGCCATTTCCTTCTCCAGGGGATCTTCCTGATCCAGGGATCGAACCTGGGTCTCCTACCTTGCAGGTGAATTTTTTTACCATCTGAGCCACCGGGGAAGCAGCTAATCTAAATTCATTTACTTTTATTTATAGGACAGCTGTTTTATTTCCTCACATTTTCCCCCCTCTATGCTTTATAACTTAAAAACACTTTTATTGTTTGGATTCTGCTTTCTTTTCTGTATGTTTCTTCTGACAATTTGGAATTTCGGGCAATTTTACTGTGGTCACTATTATAGAATATGGAACTTATATGTAATTCTGTTTCTTTAGGATTTAATTCCCCACTATGAGCGATAATGAGATCAATATATTGATACTTTTCTTCTTCTGGCTTCCCATCCTTCACTTCCTTTGCTTGTATATATTATATTCTCATTTTCTAATTTTTTAGTTCTTTTGGTATAGTTGATTTACAATGTTGGTTTAGATTCCAGTGTACTGGAAAATGATTCAGATATATATGATTCAGATATATATATATATATATATATTTCTTTCTCACATTCTCTTTCATTATAGGCTACTACAAGGTACTGAATATAGTTCCCGGTGCCATGCAGTAGGACTGTGCTGTTTATCTTGTTACTTTTCTTAATATTTACCTTTGTATTGTTAGATACTTTTGGAAGTTTATTACTCATTAGTTTTAAATGATGTATATAAATCTCTGGCTGTAAAAGGTAAGGAAGTCATGCCTCCTTTTCCCCTCCCAATTAACAAAACATTATTTTTATGCCACTAGGTTTTATAATAAAAGCATTGTCTTTTAACCATAGCCCTCACACTGCTTTTAGTTTTACTTCATCAATTAGAGAGATTCAGTTAGAGTTAGATTCAGATTAGATTCAGTTAGATTCAGATCAGAGTTACAGGCTTATCCACTCATCTCTTGGCTGACTTTTGGTTGACCGATTTTTTTCTTTTAGTATTTTCAAAAAAGGCTCAGGAGAACAGTATTTTCTAATATTTCCCTCACTCCCATCCCCATCCAATATTTACTAGTTTTTAAAAACATTTATTTATTGAGCTGGACTATATAATTCAGCTTTCTAGTGTGGACAATTCAGTGGTTTTTAGTATATTCACATAGCTGTGCAACTGTTGAAAGCTTTAATTGCTTACTCATGGCCAACTCTTTGCAACCCCATGGAAGGTAGCTCACCAGGCTCCTCTGTCCGTGGGATTTTTCAAGGCAAGAATACTGGAGTGGGCTTCCATTTCCTTCTTCAGGGGATCTTCTCTACCCAGGGACAGAACCCAGGTCTCCTGTACTGCAGGCAGATTCTTTACTGTCTGAGCCACCAGGGAAGCCCCGTGCAACTATCACCCCAGTCAAATACAAAGAAGCGCAAAAGCACAGCTACAGCACCACCAGCCAGGGCTGCGGGGTGGGGGAGATGCCCCCAATTCAGGAAGCTTTCATGGTGACAGAATACACACCTGCTGAGCTTGTGGATATAGGTGCTAGATTCTAGCCAAAGACTAGGGAAAGGTAGCAAAGTTAGCAGGCACGGGATCTGAGGAGCAATGGTTTCACTGATCCAAAGGAGGCAGAGACAAAGTACAGAATCAATCAATATCATCTGACAAGCCTGCACGCTGCTGGCAGTGAGGGTCAAGGTCCTCAGTTCCTCATAGGTCAGATTATTCTACCCTGCAGGAGGCTAGCCCAATAACAGGGACTTTCCTGGGCATGTGGGGCCCTGGAAGTCTATACAAGAGGTACAACAAATTCATTAAGAGTTGGAAATGGGACAGGCAGCCTATGCCCCTGTCTTCAGAGGCCCTGATTGGGCCACCTTCACTGCAGGAATGAGAGCTAAGATGCTCCCATCCACCCTCACTACCTGGTGTGGGAAGGGTTAGCCATGCTGAGCCCCGTTGTGACTCACGATATTTATGACGTTGGGCCACCCTTTGCTGATCTGGTGGAAACTGACAAATCCCAGGAATGGGTATAGCCTGGGGGAAAGACCAGAGATGGAGAAGTGGCTCAGAAAGCTAAAGTGGCTATGCTAATGGGCTCTAAAGGGTCAGGGGAAAATGACCTGGAAGCACATGTGGGTTGACCTCATAAATGTGGGGACCCTACCTGAATAGCTGGACCAACAATATATTGCTGGGTGAGTCAACCTGTAGAAAGTCTTAAAACCTGAATAGCAGCTGAGATCTGCCCGCTGTGCTCCAACTGTCCCTCCCCCATGGACTGAGAAGGGCAAGAGTGAGGGTGGAGGGAGTGAAGAAGAACAAGTTTCCATTTCGGTACCCCTCCCGGCTGTAGCTGGAAATGAAACTGAGGACAGGCCCCAGACTCCAAAGTCCAAGGTCTTAGCCAAGTGAGTTCTCCGTCCAGTCTTGCAAGTTCTTGGTGGGGGGCCAGCAGAGGGAAGGGCAGTGTCCTAGGAACTGCGCTGAGTGGCCCAGGCAGCCTGGGGTTGGAGCTCTTCCTTGGTGACACCCTCTGGGCTTGTCTTATCTTCTAGGTAGTCCACCCTCACTACAGCAACATCAGATCCAGAGAAGGGGTGGGGAGAAAGAGGGTAGGTGGAGCCCTGCAAAGGTGAAGTTATGCTTAGCTACCACGCCCAGCAGGGCAGATAACTTCATTTGGTGCCGTCTCCCTGCTGCAGTCCCCTGTGCTGACGCTGGCCCTGCTCCCAGCCTCCGTGGCGCCTCCGGACCCATGCAGCTGTTCAGGGTGCTGCGTCTCCTCTGGATGCTCAGGGCCTTCCTGGGGTCCACAGGTGAGGAGGCGCGGTGGGGGAGGGCTGCGGAGACCGTCCTGATGTCCCAGGACAGATTGTGTGTGTGTTTGCGGGGGCGGGGGGGGACTCTGAGACCTAAGGAGCCAGAGGAGGGGTCCCTCAGAGCTCTCTGTGCGGCCAGAACCGAGGCGGGGGAGGGGAGGGAAGCTGGGTCCCAGGGGTGCTGCTCTCCCCCGGGACCGAGCAGGTTTGCAGGAGTCTGCGTGCGTCAGCTGGATGGGATAACCTCTTTCTGGAAGAGTGCTCTTCCCACTTGGACAGTTTTCGGAGCCCCCTTCGCCCTGTTGCTCCTGCTCCCCCAGCTCTGATGCTTCCTGCAGCCTGGGTTCTCTCCCTTTGTGCGTGCCTGCTCAGTCGCTTCAGTGTTGTCTGCCTCTTGGCAACGCCATGGACTGTAGCCCATCGGGCTTCTCTGTCCATGGGATTTCCCAGGCAAGAATACTGGAGTGGGTTGCCATTTTCTTCTCTAGGGGATCTTCCCAACGCAGGGATCGAACCCACGCCTCCTGCATCTCCTGCATTGCAGGCAGATTCTTTACCACTGAGTCCCCGGGGAAGCCCCACCCCTCCCTTTACTTCCATCCATTCAGCCCTCCTGAGGGACCTGCATCTGCCCTGGGAACCCCTCCTTTCTCTGGGGCATCTCCACTTTTGGTCACGGTGGCCCCTCCTCCAGCTCTGTCCCTGACTCTCCTACCCCAACCCAGCCGGCGTTTCTGGACACAGCTGTCCTTGGCAGGGTAGTGGGGGCAGATCCTGGTGGCTCCCAAAGGGTGATTCTGAGACCAGCTGGTATGGGGTCTCTCCCTCTCCTTAGGAACCTTGGAATCCCTCTGCACTTCCCTTCCCTCGCTCTACTCCTGAGCCCCAATCCTAGGCCTTCCCAACACAGAGGCCCCCCCAGTCCACCCTCTCACTTATCTCCAGGGTTGGCTGTTGGCGACCAGGGCTCTGGGCCAGGAATCTTCAGAATCCCCTGCCTTACCTCCGCGACACCCCGGCAAAGCTGAGAAGTGAAATCCCAGCTCTCAGAGACGTGATGAGTCTAGTTGAGGACACTAACCCCAAGAGGACAGGAGGTCTGGGTGTTGTTTCCTGCTTGTAACTGCTGTGTCTGCTGGTCACCCTCAGCGTCATGAGACCTTTGGCCCTCACTCTTACCACCTACAAGGTGGGGTTGACAATATCTGCAGGGAGGGACTCGTGTTTGTAAACTAATTAATCCCTTGGCTTAAATAGAATAAATGATAGAAAACGTATCTGTGTTTATTATCAACACTCAAGGCTGCGACTTAAAGTCTCAAGGACTCATGCCTGCCTGCTGCGGTGTCTCTTTCTGGAAGTTTCCTTTCTGTCCTGACCCTCAGCAGCGTGTGGTCCAGTCTCCTTGCCCCTCAAACTCAATGAAGTCTGAGCTTCGGTCTGTTTTCCCCTTTGGTATTCTCTTTGAGATTGCTGCTCTCTGACCCCTCGTCTCCTGAATCCCATGATGTGTCTCCACCCCAGGTTTGGCTGGGTTCTCTGTCTCTCTCTCCAAAGAGGAGAGTCAGCCTAGACAGCAGTGGGTCACAGGGAGGGGCAGAGGTGGGCCAGAGGGTGGGGCACAGAACCAGAAGGGACGAGGACTCTGGGCAGCAGGAGAAGGTGAGAGGAGCAGAGTAAGGGGAACGTGGGTGTGTGAGGAGGAAGGGAGGGAGAGGCGATGGGAGGAGGTAGCACGCTGAACCTGCGTGCTCAGCACCGCCATCCTGATACTGACCAGGGTTCTTGGATTTCTCCAATCCATAGACATTGACAAGAGGCCAGAGCAAAATTTCAGGCAAGACTTTACTGGGGCCTCTGCTGCAGAAGGGGGAAGCGAGAATAAATAGCAGGTTCCCTTGCTTGCTATTGATAACTCCCTGAGGAGGGGGAGGCGAGCTTGTACCTTATGTGGGGTGATGGTACATGTGTGTCCAGGGGGTGGGCCGGAGGGGTGGTTTAGGTGTTTTGCCCACAGCTTAAGTGGCGTTGTGTGAAGGTGGCATGCACAGGACCCTGCTCTTTGCTCCTGACTCCCTGCTTTTGCTTCTTTGTTCTGGGCTCTTTAAAAATGGCGCTTGAGTTTTTGGTCTCTTTGTATCTTTTTGTGCGTAATATTGCCCCAACTGCCAATGCATGCAGTGATTTTAATTCCATATAATAGTCCCATATGGGCTTCCCTGGTAGCTCAGACAGTAAAGAATCCACCTGCAATGTGGGAGACCTGGGTTTGATCCCTGGGTCAGGAAGATCCCCTGGAGGAGGACATGGCAACCCACTCCAGTATTCCCGCTTGGAGAATCCCATGGACGGAGGAGCCTGGAGGGCTATAGTCCATGGGGTCCACAAAGAGTCAGACCCGACTGAGTGAGTAAGCACAGAGTAGCGCAGTAGTCCCATATGGTTTCTTTCTTTCTTTCTTTCTTTCTTTTTTTTTTTTTTTGTCCCATATGGTTTCTTTCTTTCTTTCTTTCTTTCTTTTTTTTTGTCCCATATGGTTTCTCCGTATTTTGTTGCCCAGGGAGAGGCGTCTCTAGGTGAAATCATTGCGGCACTGAGGTGAAGGGTCCCCGGTCCCTGTCTGTCTCAGTCCCAAGGCTGGAAGACACGAGGGCAAAGGGTTAAGGTTTCCTTCCCATCCCAATTCCCCTTGGTGAGGCTGCCCTGGGGAGCAGACAGATGTTGGCCTTTAGAACCTGGAAGGACCCCGGCCCCAATGTGCTCTGCTAGGGGAATAACTGGTGGCACTTCCTACCTTCTGTGACACGTACCTGGAACCTGGGGAAGTGAGTAACCTATGTGGTGTTAAGGTGACAGGCCGACCCACCACTGAGGTCCTCTGTTCTACCGCCAATACAGGAACTTCAGCCACGGCCACATCCACCTCTAGTGAGCTCTGGCGCGCTGCTCTGAGGAATCCCACACACTCCAAAGGCACAGCAAAGTGGCCACTGAACAGCCCCAAAACTTCTCCCATTCCTGATGCGAGGGAAAACATACGCAAGACTGCCAGCACCACCCCCGACTCGAAATCCCTGTCTGAAACAGTGCTCAAATCACCCATCACTTCCAAACCCCCAACAAGCCCCACGTCCAAGTTTGTCTTCAAGGTTGAAACCAGCCCACCTACCATGATCATCTATATGGGCTCGACAGAGTGCGTCAATCCGACGAGCCTCATAATCACCACCACTTACCCCACCACCACCTGCGTGAGCCAGACCCAGGTATCCTTCACCAGCTCTCACACCACCCACAGCACAGCGACTCTCCTCCCCTCTACCACCATCCCAGCTACATCTCTAGGCACTTCTTCCCTGGCTACCAGCACTTCCCAGACCACTCCAGCAGAGAGTACCACCTCACCGGCCACAACCACCGATGCACTGCACACAACCACAGCGACTCCTCCCAGTGACACCTCTAGCCAGCCTGTCACCACGGTGATGTCCACGCCACCATCAGTCACATCGTCCTCCACTCCCACCAGCACACTCTCTGCTCCCACATCCACCACCTCTACGCCCAGCACCACCAATACCTTGACATCGTCCACGAGTGTGCCCTCATCCCCTCCTACCACAAGCACAGAGCCCGCCTCCACTTCCACCGGAATCACGAGGCCTCAATCCACCTTGACAACCAGGGTCCCCACTCCCTCCACCACTTCCGTCCCTTCACCTTCCACCAGTACTTCCACCAGGTCCATGACAGAAATCACCACTCCCACGGACACTGCAGCCCCCACCTCGACCACAACCCCTGGGAACGTGCCCTCCACAACAGAAACCTCCCAGGCTGCCAGCACACCTGTGG
Organism: Capra hircus; assembly: GCF_001704415.2. NCBI lineage: Eukaryota > Metazoa > Chordata > Mammalia > Artiodactyla > Bovidae > Capra > Capra hircus. Next base: position 36,579,805 of record NC_030832.1, on the reverse strand, counting down.
TGACCACACTCATCTCCACCACAGGACAAACCACTCCAATCCTCACCTCTTCAACCACCTACTCCCCTGGGAGCACGGCCACGTCTGCATTCACTACAACCCATCCTGGCTCCACCATCCCGCAGACATCCACGACTGTACCTCCATCCTCTGTCAGTACAGAAGCCTCTACTCCAACACCAGCCACCACTGAGTCCACATCCACGAGTACCACGGGCTCACTGAGCTCCACCAGTGACCTCAGCTCCACACTTGCGCTGTCTAGCCCCTCACCCACACCCACAAATAACATGCCGTCTTCCCCTACCACCCATAACACAGGTACAACCTCCAGGGTTGTCACAGATTCAGCCACTGTGTCTAGTAAGACATCCACGTCTGCTACCACCCACAGCACAGTGACTCTCCTCCCCTCTACCACCATCCCAGCTACATCTCTAGGCACTTCTTCCCTGGCTACCAGCACTTCCCAGACCACTCCAGCAGAGAGTACCACCTCACCGGCCACAACCACCGATGCACTGCACACAACCACAGCGACTCCTCCCAGTGACACCTCTAGCCAGCCTGTCACCACGGTGATGTCCACGCCACCATCAGTCACATCGTCCTCCACTCCCACCAGCACACTCTCTGCTCCCACATCCACCACCTCTACGCCCAGCACCACCAATACCTTGACATCGTCCACGAGTGTGCCCTCATCCCCTCCTACCACAAGCACAGAGCCCGCCTCCACTTCCACCGGAATCACGAGGCCTCAATCCACCTTGACAACCAGGGTCCCCACTCCCTCCACCACTTCCGTCCCTTCACCTTCCACCAGTACTTCCACCAGGTCCATGACAGAAATCACCACTCCCACGGACACTGCAGCCCCCACCTCGACCACAACCCCTGGGAACGTGTCCTCCACAACAGAAACCTCCCAGGCTGCCAGCACACCTGTGGTGACCACACTCATCTCCACCACAGGACAAACCACTCCAATCCTCACCTCTTCAACCACCTACTCCCCTGGGAGCACGGCCACGTCTGCATTCACTACAACCCATCCTGGCTCCACCATCCCGCAGACATCCACGACTGTACCTCCATCCTCTGTCAGTACAGAAGCCTCTACTCCAACACCAGCCACCACTGAGTCCACATCCACGAGTACCACGGGCTCACTGAGCTCCACCAGTGACCTCAGCTCCACACTTGCGCTGTCTAGTCCCTCACCCACACCCACAAATAACATGCTGTCTTCCCCTACCACCCATAACACAGGTACAACCTCCAGGGTTGTCACAGATTCAGCCACTGTGTCTAGTAAGACATCCACGTCTGCTACCACCCACAGCACAGTGACTCTCCTCCCCTCTACCACCATCCCAGCTACATCTCTAGGCACTTCTTCCCTGGCTACCAGCACTTCCCAGACCACTCCAGCAGAGAGTACCACCTCACCGGCCACAACCACCGATGCACTGCACACAACCACAGCGACTCCTCCCAGTGACACCTCTAGCCAGCCTGTCACCACGGTGATGTCCACGCCACCATCAGTCACATCGTCCTCCACTCCCACCAGCACACTCTCTGCTCCCACATCCACCACCTCTACGCCCAGCACCACCAATACCTTGACATCGTCCACTAGTGTGCCCTCATCCCCTCCTACCACAAGCACAGAGCCCGCCTCCACTTCCACCGGAATCACGAGGCCTCAATCCACCTTGACAACCAGGGTCCCCACTCCCTCCACCACTTCCGTCCCTTCACCTTCCACCAGTACTTCCACCAGGTCCATGACAGAAATCACCACTCCCACGGACACTGCAGCCCCCACCTCGACCACAACCCCTGGGAACGTGCCCTCCACAACAGAAACCTCCCAGGCTGCCAGCACACCTGTGGTGACCACACTCATCTCCACCACAGGACAAACCATTCCAATCCTCACCTCTTCAACCACCTACTCCCCTGGGAGCACGGCCACGTCTGCATTCACTACAACCCATCCTGGCTCCACCATCCCGCAGACATCCACGACTGTACCTCCATCCTCTGTCAGTACAGAAGCCTCTACTCCAACACCAGCCACCACTGAGTCCACATCCACGAGTACCACGGGCTCACTGAGCTCCACCAGTGACCTCAGCTCCACACTTGCGCTGTCTAGTCCCTCACCCACACCCACAAATAACATGCCGTCTTCCCCTACCACCCATAACACAGGTACAACCTCCAGGGTTGTCACAGATTCAGCCACTGTGTCTAGTAAGACATCCACGTCTGCTACCACCCACAGCACAGTGACTCTCCTCCCCTCTACCACCATCCCAGCTACATCTCTAGGCACTTCTTCCCTGGCTACCAGCACTTCCCAGACCACTCCAGCAGAGAGTACCACCTCACCGGCCACAACCACCGATGCACTGCACACAACCACAGCGACTCCTCCCAGTGACACCTCTAGCCAGCCTGTCACCACGGTGATGTCCACGCCACCATCAGTCACATCGTCCTCCACTCCCACCAGCACACTCTCTGCTCCCACATCCACCACCTCTACGCCCAGCACCACCAATACCTTGACATCGTCCACGAGTGTGCCCTCATCCCCTCCTACCACAAGCACAGAGCCCGCCTCCACTTCCACCGGAATCACGAGGCCTCAATCCACCTTGACAACCAGGGTCCCCACTCCCTCCACCACTTCCGTCCCTTCACCTTCCACCAGTACTTCCACCAGGTCCATGACAGAAATCACCACTCCCACGGACACTGCAGCCCCCACCTCGACCACAACCCCTGGGAACGTGCCCTCCACAACAGAAACCTCCCAGGCTGCCAGCACACCTGTGGTGACCACACTCATCTCCACCACAGGACAAACCACTCCAATCCTCACCTCTTCAACCACCTACTCCCCTGGGAGCACGGCCACGTCTGCATTCACTACAACCCATCCTGGCTCCACCATCCCGCAGACATCCACGACTGTACCTCCATCCTCTGTCAGTACAGAAGCCTCTACTCCAACACCAGCCACCACTGAGTCCACATCCACGAGTACCACGGGCTCACTGAGCTCCACCAGTGACCTCAGCTCCACACTTGCGCTGTCTAGTCCCTCACCCACACCCACAAATAACATGCTGTCTTCCCCTACCACCCATAACACAGGTACAACCTCCAGGGTTGTCACAGATTCAGCCACTGTGTCTAGTAAGACATCCACGTCTGCTACCACCCACAGCACAGTGACTCTCCTCCCCTCTACCACCATCCCAGCTACATCTCTAGGCACTTCTTCCCTGGCTACCAGCACTTCCCAGACCACTCCAGCAGAGAGTACCACCTCACCGGCCACAACCACCGATGCACTGCACACAACCACAGCGACTCCTCCCAGTGACACCTCTAGCCAGCCTGTCACCACGGTGATGTCCACGCCACCATCAGTCACATCGTCCTCCACTCCCACCAGCACACTCTCTGCTCCCACATCCACCACCTCTACGCCCAGCACCACCAATACCTTGACATCGTCCACGAGTGTGCCCTCATCCCCTCCTACCACAAGCACAGAGCCCGCCTCCACTTCCACCGGAATCATGAGGCCTCAATCCACCTTGGCAACCAGGGTCCCCACTCCCTCCACCACTTCCGTCCCTTCTCCTTCCACCAGTACTTCCACCAGGTCCGTAGGTACCTCCCTCATCACAGATACTACCGTTTCATCTGCATCCTCTTCCACCATGTCTCATATTAGTACCAGGACCACTGAAGCAGAGAATACCCCCTCACCTGCAAGGAAGGAGAAATCATTGCGTAAAATGGTTGAATCCTCTTTGGCACTCACCACCACTGATACGTCCATTGTCCCCACTTCCATGGGACTGTCCCTCACTGCAGCTGCTACACACACAGCCATGTTGAGGGATACAACCCCGCTTGCTTTATCCACTTTGAGAACCACAGTTACTCCTGCTGGTACCGTTTCTGTAGAGTCTCTGACAACAGATATTATTTCTATTTCTCCCATCACATCCTCAGCCACTCAAACAAGTACAGTCCAATTTCAGACATCTCCAGTCTCTACGCCAGTGACCAGTAGTACCTTGACAGCACCCAGTTCGCCTGTATCATTTCCATCTTTCACAACCACAGAACCAGTACCCACTGAAACCACAGCCCCCACCCCTCTGTTCACCCTACCCACGATCCCTGCCGCCCAGTCCACGTCCACCCCTCCATCTCTGACTGGGACGTTTACCACAACCAGGACTGAGGTCACCACTCCCACGCATACATCTCCCCCTGCCACCTTGATCACAGCATCCTCTCGCACTCCCTCAACCCCAGAAGCTGCCAAGACTGGGACCACACAGATGGCAACAGCACCCGCCTCCATAACAGCTCTCAGTACTTCAGGCGTCTCTCCCTCTTCAGCTTTCCCTGTACTGATTACTTCTACTAATGCAATAAGTACCCCTTTTGGTACCATCATCTCCTCTTCAATACCTGCAATAACAATAACATCTCTGTCTTCTACTGGCCCAAGTTCAGGGGTCTCCCCAACAAGCAGCTCTTTTTCTACCTCCTCTCAAATGTCCAGCACAGAAAACACAGGCCCTTCTGTCACTACCTTTCCTACTTTTTCATCGACTGAAACGACCAGAACTTCCCCGACCGTGACTTCCCTAACAACCTCTCCTACCCGAACGACCACCGTGCTGACTCTGTCTTCCACCACCCCGTGTCCAGAGTCCGTATCAGTTACAATAGTGTCTGCCTCTCCCACGACACCATGTATCGATGTGGGTCCAAATCCTGAAGTTACCTCGATGCCCACTGTCCCGTTATCAGTTTTCACCTCTACTACTGAGATGGCCACCTCTCCCAATCCCACAACCATGACAACTCTGTTCCCTGTAAAACCGGACACTTCTACTTCCATTCTGGACACTCACCCCACCAACCAGACTGCTGCTCCTAGTTCTATCAGCCCTGGGACCACTCCCATTAGCACGGTTTTCCCGAGCACACAAAGATCCACCACTGGGACCTGGATCAGCACCAACTTTGTAACTACCCCACACGTAACGGGCTTCACGAGCCTCCCACTGACCACGAAACCGAGTAGCAGCTCTTCATCTTCCGTGGTGACTACAAGCAAGTTGACAACCCCCAGCCCACCCATCAGCAGTGCTTCGGGGATACCAGCGGGCACCACCACGACGCTCTCCACCGTTACGTCATCCAAGACAACTTCAACCACAACCCAGACGACCACACAGTCCAGGGAGACCACCACCCCAGGTCTGGACCACCTGCTCCCTTGTTGCCTCTCCTCCCTCTCCTGCTAAATTCCCATGACCAAGGACAGTCCTCGCCTGAACTTCCCCTTTTTGCTCGCTACCCAGGCCCTTGTAAAAATGGTGGCACCTGGACGCAGGGCCGCTGCTCCTGCCCTAGCGCTTTCCATGGCCCTGAATGCGAGTTTGCTGCGGAAGAGTTAAATATGGGTGAGTTGATCTCTGCACCTTCTCTCAGGAGGTGCCACCGCCTCAGATGGGCCCAGTCATTTTGCCAAATCTCTTCTGCTTTCTCCCTTGTGCTCTCCTCAACCCCAGACCATGACTACTCTCCACCCTTACCTCCAGGAGGTCCCTGGGGTCACTCTCTTTTCTGACATCTCCTCCCAGTTTGTGTTGCTTGGAGTTGTATTAGGTTCTAATTTCTCCTGTAGCAAATTACCACAAACTTAGCAGATGAACAATACAAATTTATTATTTTGTTATTCTGTTGATTAGAAGCCTGATATGAGTCTTGAAGGGCTAAAATTAAGGTGTTGCCTAGGACTGGTTCTTTCTGGTGGCCCTAGGGGAGAATCCATTCCTTTGCCCTTTCCCAGACTTGAGAGCTGCCCATCTTATTTGTCACAAGGCCCCCTGGCTCCCTTTGATGCCAGCAGCATTACATGTCTGTTCCTTATTTCCATACTTACATCATTCTTTGAGTGATTCTGACCTTTCTGCCTCCCTCCTCCTCTCTCTATGTACCTTATGATTATACTAGGCCCACTGGATATACCTTGTTAATTTTCCAATATTAAATCAGCAGATCAGTACCCTTAGCTCTATCTGCCACTTTGATTGCTCCCTGTCATGTAGCGTAACATATTCCCAGGTTTTGGGGACTAGACATAGGCACCTTTGTTATTTTGCTTCACACTGGGAGAGCTGAGAGACTACAGAACTGACTGCTGGACACCCCGACTTCCAGTGTTTCTCACATCTTGGAACAACACCTTCCAGAATTCCTACCTCTCTTTCTCCTGCAATTCAGTCAGTCCTCAGGGAACATGGAGAGGGTCCGTGGGAGCAGCTTCTGGGTTAGGGTGGTGGTAGTGATGTTGGACAGGAAGAGATCATGAAATGACCAGAGCAAGGCATGTTGTGCAGACAAAGTGGACGCTGAAGTGGGCATGGAGGTATCTGTCAACCAGGAGTTCTCCCCGGACCTCAATGACAACAGTTCTCAGGTCTACAAGGATTTCACGAAAGCCTTCCAGGATCAGGTGAGGAGGAAGGGGGCAAAATTCAGGGGTATGCCCTTGGAGTGTAGTTTGGGCCTAGGGGTGCCCTCTGGTTGGAGGTTCAGACAGGATCCTTGGCATTTCAGATAAAGAAGATTTACCAAAACGTGCAGGGATTCAAGGAGGTGCAGATCCTTTCTCTGAGGTAGGACCCCTTTCCGGGACTGTGGAGGCAGTGTCAAGTGTGTGTGGTGGTGGGTGGGGAGCACAAAGAAGGGCCAAAGAAGCCATCCCTTGCTTTCAGAATCATTCAATGTCATAAAGAGAGGGATGGACGGAGGAAGCAAGAAAACTACTCCATGAAGGGTGTTTGGGGATCACTTTCAGGATTCATTCCTCTGTAGGAGGGATGTCTCCCCTCTCCCTGAAGCAGCTGGATGCAGAATGATTGGGATCTATGGGGAGGTGGTGCCTGAGGCCCGGTGCCTGGTGTCGGGACCATGGCTGGTCTCTCTGGTTGGCAACTGGTCTAGTGGACGGGTCAGCAAGAGGGAGGCAGAGAGCCCAGAAGGTTTGATTACGGCTTGAGGGAACACAAAGAGAATGCCAATCATTCCTTGTTCTGCCTACCCAGGCTGCCCAAGGCAGAAGCTAGTAGCCCCTTCTGGACATAATCAGTCTGGAATCCCATCTCATTGCCTCTGCCCCTTCCTGCCAACACTCGCATAGCTGCGGCTGGTCTGGAAATGCCCTTCTACAGTTGTATGGTGGCTTGGGCCTGGGCACCTTTTAAGGCTCTCTGCACCCCACCCCCGCCCCCAGGAATGGCAGCATCGTGGTGGAATATCTAGTCCTGCTGGAGTTACCCTTCAGCCTCCAGCTGGAGGAGGAGTATGAGAAAGTGAAGGTGGCCTTGAAGGAGGAGCTCCAGAATGTCAGCCAGGATGGGAACAGCTGCCAGAATGACCAGGGTGAACAGAGGCTGGGGGCCTGGGGCTGGAGGGAGGGGTCAGGGTCACAGCCACCATCCCAGCCTGCTCCAATACACACAGGGGCCTACGGGGGGAAGGGGCAGGTGTCAGCCCTGTGGTACCTCAGGCAGGACAGGAGAAGAGAGACAGGTCCACAGAAAGCCGGGTCAAGGGTGAGCCTAAGGAAGGGTTGTCAGAGCCTAGGAGCTGCGGGAGAGAGAGCTGCTCAAGGTCTCCCGGGTGGCTGAGGACCCCTGGCTATTCAGGGGACATGAGGGAGGCCCAAGGAGCCTTCCTTCATGGCCCATCCAAACCTCCCCCGTACTGACAGAGCGCTCTCTGTCCCTTCCTGTGCCTCCCCCGATTCCACCCGTGCCTGTGGCCCCCCAGTCCTGTGTTTCAAGCCTGACTCCATCAAGGTGAACAACAACACCAGGACAGAGCTGTCATTTGAAGGTGAGAGGTGGGGCAAGGGGCTGAGTGGCCCCAGGTGGCCGGGACCTCTCCTACAAGGGACATCTGTCCATTGAAATTCCCAGGGAGGAGGGGAGACCTTTTGGGGAGGCAGGTGATACTGACCTGGCAGGGCTGCCTCTCAGGTCCATGTTAGTAGCTTCCGTGTGGGGAAGGATCACCAGAGAAGGTGAGGAGAGGGTGAGGAGCCTCCCTGCACTCATCTAATTCCACGGTCTACCCGCTGACATGCCACCTGCGGAAATGCAGTCCTCTATCCATTTTGAGAATTACCATAGCCAGGCCCCAGAGCAGAATGGATGAGGTCTTTACGTCTGCAATCCCCTACCTACCCCGCAGCCATCTGTCGCCGCGCTGCTGCCGAAGGTTTTGAGGATTTCTACTTCCCTTTCCTGGAGGAGAACCAGCTCCGCTGTGTCACCAACTGCACAGTGGGTGTGGAAGGCGCCATTGACTGCCATCAGGGCCAATGCTTTGTGCAGAGGAGTGGTCCTTCTTGCCGGTGAGGCCCCGCCCACAGCCAGCTAGGCCAATCCCTGACCCTTAACCGCCGACCATTCCAGAGGCCCCGCCCACTTGCCCAGGATGGAGCCCCGCCCACCTGCCAGGAACAGGATGGTCCAGGGGCGCGATGGACCAGACCTGGGAGGTGGTGAGGTGGTGTTGACCTGGGACCCCCTCCTCCAGCTGCTTCTCTACGGACACGCACTGGTTCTTGGGCCCGCGCTGCGAGGTGGCCATCTCCTGGAAGGCGCTGGTCGGGGGTCTGGCGGGAGCCGGGGCCCTGCTTCTGCTGCTGCTGGTGGTGGCGCTGAGCGTGTTCATCATGCGCTCCCGGAGGAGGGATAGGCAAGGCCGAGGCAGGTGAGTGAGCTGCAGATGGATGGGTGAGACGAAAGGCGTCCCGGACCAGGTTACCGTACCCTGACGACGCGGCACCCTTCTGACAGGTCCGGGGACGACAGGAAGTGGTTTGAGACCTGGGATGCGAACACTGCGGGGACTTTTTCTAACTCAGGCTTCGAAGATGACAGTGAGTCTTGACTCCTGGCGGAAGTGGGGGGTGCTGCCCAGGGCCCCCTCCTCCCAGGGAGACTAGAGAACTTCTCTTGTCCAAGACAGGAGTTCACCTCCTGCCCTTGCTGCTTCCATGCACCCCCCTCTAAGGCCCAGGTCCTGCACAGGCCCTCCTTGCAGGGCAGCCCCAGGGGCACGGAAGCCCCCTGAGGCCCTGCCTTCCTGACTTTCCTTCCCTCCCCCTTTTACTCCCACCTCTTCCTCTTCCTCCCCCTGTTCTCTTTTCTCTCTCTCTAGTTAACGAAGAAAACTTCCCTGTGGCCTTGAACACCGTGGACACCAATGCCAGGGTGAGGAGTCGGGATGGGTTGATGGTAAGGAGCTGTCACAGGTCCAGCTCCTGATGCCCCTCTCCCAGGGCAGGGGGCTGGCTGGGACAGGAGGCAGTGACCTCCTAGCCAGGCCCCTGCAGTGTGGTTCCCTGTTCTCACTCCCCATCTTGTGAATTCTGTGGCAGGTGCATATTCACAGACCTGAGGTGGTCTCATCCTCACTGTGAGCCCCACTGCCCTCTCCACCTGCCCGGACAGCGGAGAGAACCATCTGCACTGCTTTTGGAGAGATGGGCGCGGGCTCGTGCGGCTCAGTCTCCTGGTTTCCTGGGGCATAACGGACCTCCGCCTACCCTCATCCTTCCCCCATCTTGGGTGAAACCCACCTGGAGACCCAGTTCAAATCCACGCTCTTCCACTGTGGGACACTGGGCAAGTCAGTAACTTCTCTGAACTTCGGTTTTGTCACCTGTAAAATGCAAGTGGCCCACTGCTCCTGATACCTCCTGTTGGTTATAGTGAAACCAGATGTCTTGGGTCCGACCTCTGTCCTGATGCACCTTCCTGTGTCGGCCTTCCTGCTCATATGGCTTCACTCACATCCCCAGTCCCCATGTCCTTCCCCGAGGCTCAGGCCTCTGCCTCTCCTTTTCCTGTGTGCATCCCTACTGCCAGCCAGGTCCTCCCCACCCCCCACCCCCGCCCCCGCGCCCCCCTCCCCCGTACCTGTAAGCAGCCTGCAGCCTGTCCCAGCCTCCTCCCCTCTCCTTCCGTAACTCCCTGCTGCGCCCCTCCACCACTTCTTAACCCTCTCCCCTCTGAACCCACTTCTTCTTAAGTCCCTCCTCCCCCACACTCCCGCCCTGTGTCTCCCTGTTTCCATACTTTCCCCTTCCTCATCTTTTTACCCTCAACCCTAAATCCCCCTGCCCCCCACATCTGCATGCCCCACTCCTAAATCCTCCCATCTCCCCACCCTCCCTCCCTAAGTAGGTACAGATGCCCTCTGCATCTTAGGACCCCCAACTGGGGTTCTCTAGACCAGGTCCCCCATTCTGAGTCCCCATCCTTCCTGTCACCCCTAAGGGCCCTGGATCCCGGTGGGTGGGGGTGGCAGGTAGGTTCCCAGGTCCCTGAAGATGAGGGGAAGAGGGGCCCTGAGGTGGGAAAGCTCCCTCAGCCCCTCCTCCCCATTCCCCTAACTCTCCCTCCTCTCCCGTAGTGCCCCCCACTTCCTACCCCTCCCCCATCTCCCCTCCCCCTTCCTCTCCCTGGCTCACCCCCATCTCTGCTGTAACCTGTGAAGCCAGGAGCCCGGCCTCCTTTGCAGGAAGACCTCACCTGGGGACAGGATGTCTGCAAGTCTCCAGTTCAACCAGCTGTACATAATGTAATATTTGTTGTAAACAAAACAAAACAGAAATCCTGCTCTGTGCCTTTTTTTTCCTCACGCTCCCATTGGTTGAGGAGCAAGTACATTGGAAGAGAGGCTGTGGGGGCCTCTGGGAGTGCTGGTTTCTTCCACTGAGGAAGGAAGGGCTCTTTGGCCAGCTCTCAAGAGCCACGACTGGCTTCAAAGGAAATGTAAAGAGTGGAGGACCCTGTTTTCAGGAAGTGGGTGGGAGCAGGGGGCGGGAGCCTGTGAAGTTTGTCATCTGTGCCCCTTAATGTTAAGAGCTCAGAGCTGGCTTTGGGTGGTGGGTGACTCTGGCAGGGTCACCCACCGGAGTGGTGACTGCCGCCACTGGCCATAATGGTCAGAGCTGCCTTTGGCTCTGATGGGTAAGCCAAGCATCCCCAAAGACATTGAGACTAGAAGCCTCGGTGGCAGACACACACCTGCCAGAGCCTGCCGTACCTGGGGCCCTCTCATTCCCACTACTGTGGGCAGCCAGGCCCGTCAGACCAGAGCTGAGGGGGGTCAGGGCTGGCACAACCTGCTTCCTTGGGTGGGGGTGTCAGAAAGCCCCTGGGACTTTTGTTCGGGACAGAGGAGGGTACTGGCAGTGGCCACTGTGAGGGTGGAGACCAGGACCATAAAGCCTCAGGTGTGAGAGGCAGCCCCACCCGGAGAGGCACTAGTGGTCAGAGGCGGCCTGGGGGAGGAAGCCACTGCCCTTCTTCGGAAGGGGCCAGCATTGGGTGGATGACGGGGAAAGAAGACCAGAAGCGAAGCCTCTCGGGGGCAAAGGTGGAGGGTTCTTCCCTTGGCCTGGCCTGGCCTGCAGCTCCTGCCAGGGCTCTGGCACCCCTCCCTCCACAGTCACCATCTTCCTGGCATTTGTTGGCCCCTGCCTCTTGGCAACCATCATATACTTTGACACCTCTGACTGCCTGTCCATCCCTCCTGCCCTGCCCCACCCGTGACTCTGGCTTCCGTTGTCTAGAGACCCTGCGGAGGCTGGTTCTGGTCTCTTAGAGAAGAGGAGGGTGGCCTGGCTGCCCTTTGACCACCTCCCCCTGGTCAGCATGTGTCACCTACTCAGCCCTATACACTCACCTCCACCCTGGGCCAGACACTGTCCTTCCCAAGGCAAAGGTCTCCAGGGTGCTTTATATAGCTGATCCCTCCCTGGGAAGCACTAATTTCTTAGTCTCTCCTGATGTGGGCAGACCCTACAGCCAGGGCCTCACGCTCAGGGAGATGCTGGTGACCTGGATCCTGCCGATGGTTTTCTGGCTCTGGGTATCCATCAATGCCTCATCCACGGCCATTACCACATCTGTATCATTGGGTGAGTGACACCCGGCCCTGGTCCCCAGTGGTCCTGGTGTGTGCTGGCCTCAGGCAGGGCTTCAGGGGGCTCACCTCTCTTCTTTCTTCCCTCCTTCTCTTTTCAGGGGAGGGGGCTTCTCAAGGGATGGACACCCCAGCCATGACCTCATCCTGTCTTTGGGAGCTAAAGGGGTCACCCTGGAGACCCATGGGTGCGGAGGGAGGGGCCTGGGCTGTGCTATGTTGTTGATGGTTTGCTGGAATCCACCCTCCCCAAGGGGGCTTTTTCTTCATCTGGGCGGTAGTCTCTGCCTGCCTTCATCCTGGGGGTTGCATCGGCCTAAGTGTCAGGTCAGCTCTTTCCAAATTTCATGGAGACACTGCACAGGCTGCTGGCCCTGGCCCGGAGGGCAGGAGCCCAAAGGGTGTCCAGTAGCTTCCCTCCTGACCTGGGGAGAGCCTCAGGGGTGCCAGGGATAGCCCCTCTAGTTAGAGATCGTGGAAGGGCTTGAGGGGGAGGCAGGCTCTGAGGTCCTTGTTATAGCTTGTCATGGAGGGACTGCCCTGGTAGTCCAGTGGTTAAGACTCTGGGCTTCCAATGTTGGGGGCACAATTTCAGTCCCTAAGTGGAGAAGCAAGATCCAGAAAGAAGCTCAGGGCAGCCAGAAAGAAAACAGACAAACAAAAAAACCTTGTCACGGCCATTTGTCTGGGAAGAGACTGGCTATAAGCTGATTCCCATGGGTTCAGACTTTCCGATTCCCTAGCAACAGGGAAGCACCCTGGGGGAAGGGGTGGGAAAAGTGGGTGCTCCCGTGAGGGGCACTGGGGGAGTGAACCCAAGGTGCCAGCCAGTTGAAAGTGGCATCGCTTGAGTTGAATGGGCCTGCAGGGTATGTGGTGAGGGGTCACAGTGGGTTGAGGGTAGGGGCTGAAGGTGGGGGTGTCTCTGGAGGTCTTCAAGCGCAGCCGTGAGATAGCCCACATGGGAACTTAGGTCCTTAGAGGCAACCTCAGTCCACCATGCCTTGATCCACTTCCTTCTCCTCTACCAGGATGTGGTGGGGGTAGTGGCTCTGGCTGGGAGAACCTGAGGGGAGAGGGGCAGGACTGGGGGTGTAAACTTAGTGGATTTAGGGACATTATGAAAATACATTAATTACAGACATATTAGCTCTAAGGTAATATACAGAGAAAAGGAAGCTATGGCGGGGGTCAGCCGTAGGAGGGGTCCGCCCGTCCCAGCTCCCCAGCCAGAAGCTGAGGGCAATGACGATGAGGAAGGATCCAGAAGTCAGCAAGTGTGTTGCCTCTGTGCCTCCTGTCATGCCTTAGAGATCCCACCCACACAAGCAAAGACTCCTGTTGGCAAGATGCTCATAACTGTGAGGAAAAACATCATGTTGGATCCATTAGCACACTAAGGAGTCGAAAAGCGTCTGTCCTGATAAGTGCAGACAGCTGTCAGGCATGAAGAGGTCAGGCAAGTAGGGCCATTCCAGGGAACTCCAGCTCTCAGGACACCCCACGACCCACTGCCCCCGACTCAAAGAAGGATCTGCTATTTACAAAGACATTTCACAGCATGCAGTCTGTATGACTTTTTTTAGGAAGATTGTGAAAGGAAAGGAAGGCAGATAGGAAAGCAAGGGTCAGAGAGGGTGAGTGACTTACCTGGGAACAGTGTGACTGGTAATCATATGATGATCACCACGACCTCACTCATCTGACTCTAGGTTTGTGCTGCCCTTGAGTCCACACTGGAGGCCCTCAGCCCTCTGCAATACCTCCACCCCCCTGCATGTATTCTGGGTTCTCGGGGGGGGGGGGGGTGGTTCAGACATCAGAGCAGACACCAAGGGTGGCATCTGTGGTTTTCTTTGTTTCTCATCTGCTCCCTCCTCTGGGTTCCCCAGTTTCCACCATGAAGACTGATGAGGTCCTGGACAAGTGAACAGTAGGGACAAGGAATGCCAGCCGGAGAAAGTAGAAAAACACTGCAGGGCTATGCAGGGGAGTCAAGGTGTAGAAATGCCCTGACGGTGAGGGGCATGTGTCCGGTGGGGAAGGCGTGCTGGTGCGAGAGCATCTTCAGGCAACAGGAGCATTAAAACCAGATGGAGACACCAGAGAACGTCCAAGGACAGAGCAGGGGTGGGTCACCCTGGTAAGACAGACATACTGAGAATCCATCTGGTTTGGCAGGAAGGGAGACCCCTTCCAGGGCCTGAGAGTGGGCTCCTGCTTAGCACTCAGAATTGAACTGCTTGAGGAGACACACGACCTGACGCAGCAAGAGACTTCATTGGGAAGAGGCGTCCGGGTGCAGAGCAGTAGGGTAAGGGAACCCAGGAGGACTGCTCTGCCACGTGGCTCCCTGGCTCGGGTTTTTTGGTGATGGGATTAGTTTCCAGCTGTCTTTGGCCAACCATTCTGACTCAGGGTCCTTCCTAGTGGCTCAGCCAAGATGGATGCCAGAGAGGATTCTGAGAGATGATTGGACCTGTGGTGTCTCCTTTTGACCTTTCCCTAATTCTTCTGGTTGGTGGTGGCTTGTTAGTTCCATGTTCCTTACCAGGACCTCCTGTCATGAAATAACATGCAAATACTTACTATGGTGTATGGCCAGGTGGGTGGTTTCTGTCAGTGTCCTTCCCCTAACACTGGCAGGAGGCCGTGAGGGTCTGTCTGGGAACCCAACTCCCCTAGAAAAGGAGAGGTGTTTCCTCTCGAGGATGGGCTGTGGAGGCACCAAGATAGATGGTTTTAGAGCCTGCGTGACTCAAGAAGCAAGAGACTTTTTGGTGGTTGACAGTGGGCTCCAGGCAGGCCTGTTGAGCTTGGGGTGAGCATGGAATTTCTGGATGGAGCTTTCCTAGAGGTCTGGGCTCAGGAAGGAGGACAAAGACAGGGACACGGTCTAGATTCTCCAACAAAGTTGGAGAACAAAGTTCCTACTATGAGGACTGGAGTCGTTCCTGTCCTGCAGACGCGAAGTTCCAAAGTGTTCTTAGGAAGGGTGGGGGAGGGGAGCTGCTCAGAATGGCAGCGGAGAACAGGAACTGAGTGTCTCTCTTGGAAGGGCTGCCTCAGGGGCCCCAAGTGGTCCGGGGAGTTCTGGGACCTAGAAAGGCCAAAGTGGAAGCGGAAATGTTCGATGTTATAAAACTGGTGAAGACCAGAATGGATTTGTTCACAATAGCCAAAGGGGTAATCTAACCTTTGGAATGTAGGTGATGTAAATTTAGAGCAATTAAAAAGAAGTGATGTTTTATGCAGAGTAATAAATTTACTCATTCTGCAAACACAGGAGGCTTGGCTCTGCCCAGGCAGGTGCTCTGAGCCAGACAAGATGAATAAGCCAGTTTATGGTCTTGTTGATTAGATGGAAACACGGGAATTAGGCAGAAAGAACCACAGCCTAAGGCTGGTGGGGAGGCTCGGCCTGCAGAGTGGCCTCAAAGAGCTAGACACAACTTAATGACTAAATGACAACTACAATGATAGATATTCAAACACTTGAGACAATTTCAGAACTGACAAAGCCATACATAGCTATGAACGCAACTGGAATATTGACAACTGAATCTTCTGGGTCTAACAATTCGGAAAGTCACAACTCCTTGTAGCCTGTGCTCAGCTGCTTAATCCTGTCTGACTTTGTGACCCCATGAACTGTAGCCTGCCAGGCTCCTCAGTCCATAGGATTTTCCAGGCAAAAATACTGGAATGGGATGCCATTTTCTTCTCCACCCTGTAGCCTGAGTATGACCCTAATGCTCAAAATTGCTGGTGTTCATTGAGGACCTACTATGTGCTAAACAGTGTTCTAAATGATATCTGTTATTTAAATTTCCCAGCAACCCTGGAAAGAAGTACTGTTACTGATTTTCCATTTTATGCATGGGGAAACTGAGGCACGGAGACATGAACTAAGTAGTTGAAGGTTTCCATCCATCAGGTGGAGGAGTCGGGATGGGAACCCACAGCGTCAGGCTGCAGAGCCCACTTTCTTTACCACTTGCTCTAAGTGGGGGTGTCTGTGTGTGTGTTTCTTGGGGCTGCTGTAACAAATGACCATAAACTTGGTTGTTTCAAACAACAGAAGTGTATTCTCTCATAGTGATGGAGGCCGGAAGTCTGAAATGAGATACCACCAGGGTCCAGTCCCTCCAAAGTTTCTCATTGCCCCCTCTGGATTCCGGTGCTTCGTGGCATTCCTTGGCTGTGTGGCATCACTCTATTCTCTGCCTGTCTTCTCATGGTCTTCTCCCCTGAATTTGTGTCAAATGCCCCTTATCTTTCTCTTATAAGGATGCCAGTCATGGGATTTAAGGCCCAACCTAATTCTAGAAGGATCTGATTTTGAGATTCTTAATTATATCTATACTATATTTCCAAATAAGGTCACACTCAAGCATACAAGTGTTAGGACCTGGACATATCTTTTATTGTTGTTGTCTAGTGGCTAAGTTGTGTCCAACTCTTTGTGACCCAATGGCCTGCAGCCCACCAGGCTCCTCTGTCCATGGGATTTCCCAGGCAAGAATATTGGAGTGGGTTGCCATTTCCTTCTCCAGGGGATCTTCCCAACCCAGGGATTGAACCCACATTTCCTGCATTGGCAAAACACAATTCAACCCTCTATACCATGCTTCTGCAGCAGTCAGAGCAACTGCTATCTTTTCAGGGAGGCAGTGGGCAGGGGCAGGTGGCACTGGCTGCTGATGCTACAAAACCAGGAAGCCCATTCATTGCCCACAGGTGTGTCCAGGGCGGGGGTGGGGGGGTGGGGCAGGGACAGAGCCAAGGTGGCTCCCACCCAGTGTCACCTCGGTGGTGACTCTGCCGGGTGGGGATGACTTTACAGAAGAGGAGATGGGCCCAAGTCACTGAGGCTGTGAGTGGCAGGGCTGAAAGTACACCCAGGGCTGAGGGACGCAGCCTAGTGGTCACCACACTGCTTCTCTTGGAGAATATTCTAGAATGAGCAGAGTGGTGAAGGCAGGCATCAGTCACCTCCATGTTCTGGAGGAAATGGAAGCTCAGAGAGGTTAACTATATGAGATCCCGGACCTGGGTAGCACCTGCCCTGACAGGTGTGCCCCCCACTCCACACTCCACCCTTCAGGACTGTTCCCATGTGTTTTGAAGATATTATAGTAGGAGGGGACCATCTTCTATCAAGACGGTGGTCTTCAGACTTGTGCCAAGGTGCTTCTGAGGGCTCTTCCTCAAGAATGTCACAGAGTGAAAAACATGCCTGGCGAACCAGCTGCCTAACTCAAATGATTATCTTTTTAAAAATAATTTAGTTTATTCTTATTTTTTTGACTGAACTGGATCTTCCTTGTGATGAGTGGGCTTAGTTGCCCCACGGCATGTGGGAGTCTTAGTTTGCAACCAAGTATTGAACCTGAGCCCACTGCATTGGAAGATGAACTCTTAACCACTGGACCACCAGAGAAGTCCCTAAAATGATTATGTTTTAAGGAAAGAGGCAATAAGAACTGTACACAGGGCAAGAAATTTTATCAAACCAATTTTACTTGTTTGATACGAGGCCTGGTGTCTTGGATGGCTAGTGTAACACTAAAATGACATTTTCTAGCAACACAAAAATGACATCAAGATCATTTTTGTTAAGCATTTTGACCACAAGAGTGTGGGGAATCCCAGCTTGGGAATTATTAGTGATTTTGCCTGGGTTCTCCAAGGTGCAGGGCGCACCTAAGGTTTTATTTTTATAGCATATACTTTTACTGTGTTTAAACATTATATCAGGAATGCCTCTTTATGGTACAACATTTAGAAAATATAGACAGACCAAAGGAGGAAAATCTCCCTTAACCCTGCCACTCAGATAAACATTGTTAACATTTTGGTCTTTTCCCAAATAACTATTTAGATTTATTCTATGGGCCATTTCTATTCTAATGACTGATCAATATTCAATTTTATGGAATACCCTAGCCATCTAACCAGTCTCCTATTCTTCTATTCTTAGACAGGCTTTCCCCAATTTTTCATTATAATAGATAATGATGTAATAGACATTGCTGTAAAGAAATTTTTTTAACGAAAATCTGCATCAGAGTCCTTTACTTTAGGGTTAGTAACTAGAAGAATAATCATTGAAATGGTATGACTCAGCCCATGATCCCTAAGGTACATTTTCAAATTATCCCTTAGAAATAAGATACTCAGTAAACGCCCATTAGCATCTTATTCCCCAACCAATACCAGCTGCATCGCTTTACATCACAGAGGGGATGTCATGTGATAAGTAAAGATAAATAGTATCTTGCTTTGTTTTGAAAATCTTTGCTTTCTAGTGAAGTTGACCATTTTCTTCTTGTAGGCTTATTGGCCATGTAAATTGTTCCTTTGGAGAACTTCTGTGTTTTTCCTTGGCTCAGCTTCCTAGTGGAACCCTGACCCTGACCCTGGAGGTTGAGTCTGGGAAGGACTTGGCTCAAGTTCTCTGCCACATCCTTTGGAGATGTTGTGGCCACCAGAATTTTGGGCTGGGAGGGTTCTGAAGCACTTCACCAGGGCAGGGCTGTCTAGGGGGCCTACTTCCTTTTTTAAATATTTATATTTATGTATTCATTTTATTTGGCTGGGCTTGGTCTCAGTTGCAGCACTTGGGATCTTTAGTTATGGCATGTGGGATCTAGTTCCCTGACCAGGGATTGAACCCGGGACCCCTGCACTGGGAGCAGGGAATCTTAGCCATTGGACTACCAGAGAAGTTCCCTATGGTGCCTTATCCTTGTCCCTCCCAGAAATGAGTCAAAGCCTTGGGCACAGACAGGATTGCTGCTGGGAAGATGAGGGATATGGCAGAGCCTTTATCTTAAGGGTTTCACTTAGATGTTGTTGTTGTTGTTCAGTTGCTAAGTCACATCCAAGGCTTTGCGACCCCATGGACTACAGCACACAAGGCTCCTCTGTCCTTCACTATCTCCTGGAGCTTGCTCAAATTCATGTCCACTTAGTCAGTGATGCTATCTAACCATCTCATCCTCTGCTGCTCCCTTCTCCTTTTGGCTTCCATCTTTCCCAGCATCAGAGTCTTTTCTACTCTGCCCACTTAGATACTGAGCAGGAAAGAACAGCACAAGGGAGGAGACAAAGGGTGATTAGGAGGCAGTGGTGCCTTAGAATCTGAAGGAGATGAGAGATTCCAGGAGGAAGGGCAAACTGGTGAAATGGACAGTGATTGGGGTACTCAAGCTGGTCGCAAGTATAGTGGACATGTGTGGCAGCAAACTGGAGTAAACGGTGTGGATTCAGGAATAAAGACAAAAGAAAGCCTGTTCAGAGACTGTACCAACATGTGTCCTGGCCTTCACTGGGGCCCCCAGTGAAGGCGCTACCGTGGGCTCATTGATCATCCCCTGCCCTCACCACCCCTCCTCTCCAGGCTCTGCTCCTAATGCGCAGTTGTGGCCGTGGCCTTTTCTGGACACTCTTCACTGTTGCTGAGTCAATCCAGAGCTGGCTTCACACTCACCTTGTCAGCCTTCCCTCTGCCTCCTCTGGTCTCTCAACATCCAGCTTCAATCCAAACATGTACTCTGAGCCTCCACACATGCTGTTCCCTAGACTTGAAAACTTTTCCTTGTTCTCCTCTTTGCAAACCCCTTCCTTATGCTGAAAGTAAAAGCTACCTTCAGATTGTGCTTGAATTCTATCTTATCAGTTGGGTGAACTTGGAAGATATTTAACCCTTAGAGCCTCAATTCAGTTGTGAAACAGGAATAATCAAGTCTTCCTCCCGAGATGACATGAAATAACTAACAAAAAGTATCGACAGACTTTTCAGTGTTCATTAACTCCTTTATCCAAGACCTCCTCATGGGGCATCTGCTCTGGGTCTGGCTGAATATGGCAGAAATGTTTCCTCTGTTATTAGAAAGGAGTAAAGGCAATTACATACACGGTCATTGAATTATAGTGTGATACGACTACTCAGGAATTTGATAGGCAGCCAATAAATGTCACCTCTCCCCACCTCTACTCATTCTTATGATTCAGTTAGGGATCATAAATTGCCTTTATATGCTTTCTCATTCTTGACATGTCACAACAAAAATAGTCTACTTTTATAACTTCAAAAGTCTGGTAAAACTTATAATACCTAAGTCCACAAAACCCTTTCTTTTTAAAGAAGGAAAGAAAAAGATAGCTTGGCTTTTACTTTCATTTTGAAGCCTTCCGAGAAAGGCAGAGGGACAGTTCCTTCCCTTCTCCTCCCCCTCCCTGCCCCCGTTGGCTTCTGTGTTCCTTAAATGGGCCTTGACGGCTCTAGAATTGCATTGGTCGAGGGGAGGGCCAGGAGCGTCCTTGAGGGGTGGGGGCCCATTTGTCCACCAGCCTGGGTTTACTCTGAGCCATGTTACAGTTTGTTTTGGGTTGACTAAAGCCCTCAATGTATACTCTCTCTCTCTTTCTGATCCTTCCTATACCCAAGACTCAAGGATGCCCCCACCTCCACCCTTGGCAGTCTCTCAGCTCAGCCCCTTCTCTTTCCCTTGGTAGGCAAGTTGTTGTTGTTCAATTGCTCAGTCATGTCGAACTCTTTGCGACCCCATGGAGTAAAGCATGCCAGGCTTCCCTGTCCTTCACTATCTCCCAGAACTTGCTCAAACTCATGTCTATTGAGTTGGTGATGCCATCCAACCATCTCATCCTGTCATCCCCTTCTCCTCCTGCCTTCACTCTTTCCCAGCATCAGGATCTTTTCTAATGAGTCAGCTCTGTGCAAGAGAACTGGACCAAACAAACATATCTACTGACTTAAAAACAACCAAGTAATCTTGTCAAGTTTTTTTCCATTAATTTAGAATCCTACAAACCATAGGCATTATGGCACCTTTGACTTGAACTGCCTTAATCAACGATTTGATATCACTTTCCCCCTAAAGTTCTGATGAAAGCTCTGCAAAGCCAGTGATCCAGAACCACTGGTGTGAATGACATGTCTTCACTAGTGGTCCACTCCCATGGCCTCCAGTCCTGGTCCAGCTCCAGGTTTCGCCCTGAGACTGTCTGCCTCTTTAAGGACCCTCTGAAAATGGGAGCATCTGGGATGGTAGAGGGTGCTGCTGCCCTGATGGCTTCCACTGTCCCCTCTGCCAGGGGCCAAAGACCACCTTCTTGAGAGATGAGAAACATGCAGCCCCAGGGAGTCTTTGCAGAGGAGTGGGGGACTGATAGGAGGGACGAGAGGCCGCGTTCCCTGACCTCTCTAGGAAGTTTCCTGTACACTATCCTGTGGAATTCCTAATAAACCCTAGATTTATGGTGTAACTGTCTCAAAGATCCTTTCCATATTTGATCTGATTCACTTTACAGGCACAGTGAAGAGGAGCCAGGGGTTATAGTTCCACCTTACATAGGAAAATAGAGTTCCACATGTATAGCCACAGGTTCTAAGTGGCCCAGAGAACACAAAAGAAGCCCTCCAGCCCCAGGGTGTAAGCCCAGCTCCCATTATTAGAGAGTTGCAACTCGTTGAGTGGGCCTCTGGGGCCAGGGTGGGGGAAGAGCTTACCTGGGCAGTTGTGATGAATACAGGACAGCCAGGTAGAGGTGGCAGCATTCCAGTAGAGTGGCTAGACCCTGTGTAAGTGTCTGGAGAGAGAGGACAGGCGGTGAATTGTCCAGGGTAACAGCTCTCCTATTCCTTCAGGGTCAGTAGGAAGTATTGGGGTAGAGGAGGAACCTCAGATGTAAAGGATGGCAAGAGAGACTTGTCTGACTAAGTACTGGCCAGAGGATGGGAGGGGATCGTGTAGCCTGCAGATCACAAAATGTGAGGGGCAAAAGAAATGTGCAGGGGGCATTTGTGTGAGTACAACTATCCGCTAGAATTTATGCCAGATACCCAAGGAGACGCGCATGTCCCAGGGTGCCCAGGGAGGAACGCACAGGCAATATTGGGCAAAAGTATACATATATACTTGAAGTGGAGGCATTCTCAGTTCAAGTGTTTGCAGATGACACTATGGATTGAGAAAAATGACATATAGGTAGATGTGTGTGTGTATATTTATGTATGTGTGAGTATATATATATAGGCCTCCCTCGTGGCTCAGCAGCAAAGAATCTGCTGCAGTGCAGGAGTTGCAGGAGATGCAGTTTCCATCCCTGGATCAGGAGGAGGACATGGCAACCCACTTCAGTATTCTTGCTGGGAAAATCCCTGGGACAGAGGAGCCTGGCAGGCCATAGTACATAGGGTCACGACTGAAGTCATTGAGCATGCACACATGTATATATATGTGCGTATCAGTTCAGTTCAGTTCAGTCGCTCAGTCGTGTCCGACTCTGCAACCCCATGAATCGCAGCACACCAGGCCTCCCTGTCCATCACCAACTCCTGGAGTTCACTCAGACTCACGTCCATCAAGTCAGTGATGCCATCCAGCCATCTCATCCTCTGTTGTCCCCTTCTCCTCCTGCCCCCAATCCCTCCCAGCATCAGAGTCTTTTCCAATGAGTGTATATATATATGTGTATATATGTGTGTGTATATGTATATATATATAAAATAAATATATGTATATATACAAATCTGCATGTTTATATAATATATATATAAACATACAGATTTGTCAAAATCCACAGCCACAGCCATAACTAACAATTCAAGTCATAAATCACAATCAGCTCCCAGAACATTAAAGAAAGAAGGTGAAGTCACTCAGTCATGTCCGACTCTTTGTGACCCAATGGTCTGTAGCCCACCAGGCTCCTCAGTCCATGGGATTTTCCAGGCAAGAATACTGGAGTGGGTTGCCATTTCCTTCTCCAGGGGATCTTCCTGACCCAGGGATCGAACTCAGGTCTCCAGCATTGCAGACAGACGCTTTACCCTCTGAGCCACCAGGGAAGCCCAGAACATTAGCTAGAGATATTAATATCTTGCTCTATAAAAATTTCTATATTTAACAGAAGAGACCAAATTTCTAGATTACCATTGGTAAATTGTTCAAATCTACAGATGCCCTGACACTTCCTAAACCCTTGGAAAGGAAAGCCATGCTTCAGTGTAACAGACTGACCAGCTATGTCCCAGGCAGCCTGGGACAGACTGCCACTAAATGCAATAACAAAATCATAGACCATAGTAGTGTCATCTCTGAGTTTTCCCAACTCATGATGTTCTCTACAAACACCTCAACCAAAAATACCCCCACAAGTCCTAGTGACACCCACACGTCTAGGGTGATGGACCATCAGCCATATTGACTAGAAGGCAATTCATTTTTCCTAAAACAATCTAAGAATTATCAAATCTTTCAGTTCTGTCTGCCTCCTTAAATACCACTGATAATATAAAAGCTTCAGTATATTCTGGTCCTGGTGAATCGGGCAGCACTCAAGACTCTAGACACACAGTGACAACATTCAATAAAGACACTCTCTACACACATTTCATATTTGTTCAAAATAATAGCCCTTTGAAGCTGAATACATCAAAGATGAAAATAAAACTGCATCCCTTTCAAATCTTGACAAACTGCAACTTCTTTTATTTCAGGGACGACAACAACAGATTACACAAATATTTCTGCTAACAGCACAGTCCCTAAAACTTCCACCACGACTTCCGGTTCATCTGAATCTTCAGTCTCTTCTGCAAGTTCTCTCACCACTTCTGGTTGGTCTGAATCCTCACTCTCCTTTGTGGGTTCGCACACCACAAACCTTGGGACCCTTACTACCACACCTGGTCAGTCTAAATCCACAGTGTCTTCTGAGGGTGCCAAAACAACAATCCAACTGAGCTACACCACAACATTTGATCAATTGGAATCCACAACCTCTTCGGAAAATTTCCATATCACATCTGGTCAGCTTAAATCCACAGTCTCTTCTGATGGTTCACTCACCACAGTCCTTGAAATTTCACCCAATACTTCTGGTCAGTCTGAACCCACACTCTCTTCTGAGGGTTCCCACACCACAGTCCATGGGAGTTCTATCACCTCATCTGGTCAGTCTGAATCCATAGTCTCTTCTGGAGGTTCACATACCACATCTAGTCAGTCTGAACCCACACTCTCTTCTGAGGGTTCCCACACCACAGTCCATGGGAGTTCCATCACCTCTTCTGGTCAGTCTGAATCCATAGTCTCTTCTGGAGGTTCACATACCACATCTGGTCAGTCTGAACCCACACTCTCTTCTGAGGGTTCCCACACCACAGTCCATGGGAGTTCCATCACCTCATCTGGTCAGTCTGAATCCATAGTCTCTCCTGGGGGTTCCCACACCACATCTGTTCAGTCTGAATCCACAGTCTCTTCTGAGGGTTCCCTCACGAGAGTCACTGGAAGCTCAACTACCACATCAGTTGTGTCAGAATCCACAGTGTCTTCTGAGACTTCCCACACCACATCTGGTCAGACTGAATCCACAGTCTCTTCTGAGGATTCCCCCACCACAGCCCCTGGGAGCTTCACCACCACATCTGGTCTGTCAGAATCCACAGAGTCTTCCGAGGGTTCCCAAACAACAGTCTTACTGAGCTCTACCACCACATTTGATCAACCTGAATCCACAGTCCCTTCTGAGAGCTCGCACACTACATCGGGAAACTCTGAATCCACAGTCTCTACTGAACAGTCCCCCGCCGCAGGGCCTGGGAGCTCCACCACCACATCAGTTCTGTCAGAATCCACAGTGTCTTATGAGAGTTCCCACACCACATCTGATCGGTCTGAACTCACAGTCTCTTCGGAGGCTTCTCCCACCACAGTCCCTGGGACTTTTATCACCACCTCTGGTCAGTCTGAACCCACGGGCTCTTCTGAGGCTTCTTCCACCACAGTTTCTGGCAGCTCCACCACCACATCAGTTCTGTCAGAATCCACGGTGTCTCCTGAGAGTTCCCACACCACATCTGATCAGTCTGAATCGACAGTCTCTTCTGAGGGTTCCCCTACCACAGGTCCTGGGAGCTTCACCACCTCATCAGTTCTGTCAGAACACACATATTCTCCTGAGAGTTCCCACACCACATCTGATCAGTCTGAACCCATAGTCTCTTCAGAGACTTCTCCCACCACAGTTTCTGGCAGCTCCACCACCACATCAGTTCTGTCAGAATCCACGGTGTCTCCTGAGAGTTCCCACACCACATCTGATCAGTTTGAACCCACAGTCTCTTCAGAGACTTCTCCCACCACAGTTTCTGGAAGCTCCACTACCATATCAGTTCTGTCTGAATCCACAGTCTCTTCTGAGGATTCTCCAACCACAGTCCCTGAGAGCTTCAGCACTTCATCAGTTCTGTCAGAACACACATTGTCTCCTGAGAGTTCCCACACCACATCTGGTCAGTCTGAATCCGCAGTCTCTTCTGAGGCTTCTCCCACCACAGTTTCTGGCAGCTCCACCTCCATATCAGTTCTGTCAGAATCCACAGTGTCTTCTGAGAGTTCCCACACCACATCTCATCAGTCTGAATCCACAGTCTCTTCTGAGGCTTCTCCCACCACAGTTTCTGGCAGCTCCACTACCGTATCAGTTCTGTCAGAATCCACAGTCTCTTCTGAGGCTTCTCCCACCACAGGTTCTGGAAGCTCCACCACCGTATCAGTTCTGTCAGAATCCACAGTGTCTTCTGAGAGTTCACACACCACATCTGATCAGTCTGAATCCACAGTCTCTTCAGAGACTTCTCCCACCACAGTTTCTGGCAGCTCCACCACCATATCAGTTCTGTCGGAATCCACAGTCTCTTCTGAGGTTTCTCCCACCACAGTTTCTGGAAGCTCCACTACCATATCAGTTCTGTCTGAATCCACAATCTCTTCTGAGGATTCTCCAACCACAGTCCCTGAGAGCTTCAGCACTTCATCAGTTCTGTCAGAAGACACATTGTCTCCTGAGAGTTCCCACACCACATCTGGTCAGTCTGAATCCACAGTCTCTTCTGAGGCTTCTCCCACCACAGTTTCTGGCAGCTCCACCTCCATATCAGTTCTGTCAGAATCCACAGTGTCTTCTGAGAGTTCCCACACCACATCTCATCAGTCTGAATCCACAGTCTCTTCTGAGGCTTCTCCCACCACAGTTTCTGGCAGCTCCACTACCGTATCAGTTCTGTCAGAATCCACAGTCTCTTCTGAGGCTTCTCCCACCACAGGTTCTGGAAGCTCCACCACCGTATCAGTTCTGTCAGAATCCACAGTGTCTTCTGAGAGTTCACACACCACATCTGATCAGTCTGAATCCACAGTCTCTTCAGAGACTTCTCCCACCACAGTTTCTGGCAGTTCCACCACCATATCAGTTCTGTCGGAATCCACAGTCTCTTCTGAGGTTTCTCCCACCACAGTTTCTGGAAGCTCCACTACCATATCAGTTCTGTCTGAATCCACAATCTCTTCTGAGGATTCTCCAACCACAGTCCCTGAGAGCTTCAGCACTTCATCAGTTCTGTCAGAACACACATTGTCTCCTGAGAGTTCCCACACCACATCTGGTCAGTCTGAATCCACAGTCTCTTCTGAGGCTTCTCCCACCACAGTTTCTGGCAGCTCCACCTCCATATCAGTTCTGTCAGAATCCACAGTCTCTTCTGAGGCTTCTCCCACCACAGTTTCTGGCAGCTCCACCACCATATCAGTTCTGTCAGAATCCACAGTCTCTTCTGAGGCTTCTCCCACCACAGGTTCTGGAAGCTCCACTACCGTATCAGTTCTGTCAGAATCCACAGTGTCTTCTGAGAGTTCCCACACCACATCAGATCAGTCTAAATCCACAGTCTCTTCTGAGGCTTCTCCCACCACAGTTTCTGGCAGCTCCACCACCATATCAGTTCTGTCAGAATCCACAGTGTCTTCGGAGAGTTCCCAAACCACATCTCATCAGTCTGAATCCACAGTCTCTTCTGAGGCTTCTCCCATCACAGTTTCTGGCAGCTCCACCTCCATATCAGTTCTGTCAGAATCCACAGTGTCTTCTGAGAGTTCCCACACCACATCTCATCAGTCTGAATCCACAGTCTCTTCTGAGGCTTCTCCCACCACAGTTTCTGGCAGCTCCACTACCGTATCAGTTCTGTCAGAATCCACAGTGTCTTCTGAGAGTTCCCACACCACATCTGATCAGTCTGAATCCACAGTCTCTTCTGAGGATTCTCCAACCACAGTTTCTGGCAGCTCCACCTCCATATCAGTTCTGTCAGAATCCACAGTGTCTTCTGAGAGTTCCCACACCACATCTGATCAGTCTGAATCCACAATCTCTTCTGAGGTTTCCCCTACCACAGGTCCTGGGAGCTTCACCACCTCATCAGTTCTGTCAGAACACACATATTCTCCTGAGAGTTCCCACACCACATCTGATCAGTCTGAACCCACAGTCTCTTCAGAGACTTCTCCCACCACAGTTTCTGGCAGCTCCACCACCATATCAGTTCTGTCAGAATCCACGGTGTCTGCTGAGAGTTCTCCAACCACAGTCCCTGGGAGCCTCAGCACTTCATCAGTTCTGTCAGAACACACATTGTCTCCTGAGAGTTCCCACACCACATCTGGTCAGTCTGAATCCACAGTCTCTTCTGAGGCTTTTCCCACCACAGGTTCTGGAAGCTCCACCTCCATATCAGTTCTGTCAGAATCCACAGTGTCTTCTGAGAGTTCCCACACCACATCTGATCAGTCTGAATCCACAGTCTCTTCTGAGGATTCTCCAACCACAGTTTCTGGCAGCTCCACCTCCATATCAGTTCTGTCAGAATCCACAGTGTCTTCTGAGAGTTCCCACACCACATCTGATCAGTCTGAATCCACAATCTCTTCTGAGGTTTCCCCTACCACAGGTCCTGGGAGCTTCACCACCTCATCAGTTCTGTCAGAACACACTTTGTCTCCTGAGAGTTCCCACACCACGTCTGATCAGTCTGAACCCACACTCTCTTTGGAGAACTCTCCCACCACAGTTTCTGGCAGCACCACCACCACATCAGTTCTGTCAGAATCCACGGTGTCTCCTGAGAGTTCCCACACCACATCTGATCAGTCTGAACCCACAGTCTCTTCAGAGACTTCTCCCACCACAGTTTCTGGCAGCTCCACCACCATATCAGTTCTGTCAGAATCCATAGTCTCTTCTGAGGCTTCTCCCACCACAGGTTCTGGAAGCTCCACTACCGTATCAGTTCTGCCTGAATCCACAGTCTCTTCTGAGGTTTCTCCCACCACAGTTTCTGGAAGCTCCACTACCATATCAGTTCTGTCTGAATCCACAGTCTCTTCTGAGGATTCTCCAACCACAGTCCCTGAGAGCTTCAGCACTTCATCAGTTCTGTCAGAACACACATTGTCTCCTGAGAGTTCCCACACCACATCTGGTCAGTCTGAATCCGCAGTCTCTTCTGAGGCTTCTCCCACCACAGTTTCTGGCAGCTCCACCTCCATATCAGTTCTGTCAGAATCCATAGTGTCTTCTGAGAGTTCCCACACCACATCTGATCAGTCTGAATCCACAGTCTCTTCTGAGGCTTCTCCCACCACAGTTTCTGGCAGCTCCACTACCGTGTCAGTTCTGTCAGAATCCACAGTCTCTTCTGAGGCTTCTCCCACCACAGGTTCTGGAAGCTCCACCACCGTATCAGTTCTGTCAGAATCCACAGTGTCTTCTGAGAGTTCACACACCACATCTGATCAGTCTGAATCCACAGTCTCTTCAGAGACTTCTCCCACCACAGTTTCTGGCAGCTCCACTACCGTATCAGTTCTGTCGGAATCCACAGTCTCTTCTGAGGCTTCTCCCACCACAGGTTCTGGAAGCTCCACTACCGTATCAGTTCTGCCTGAATCCACAGTCTCTTCTGAGGTTTCTCCCACCACAGTTTCTGGAAGCTCCACTACCATATCAGTTCTGTCTGAATCCACAATCTCTTCTGAGGATTCTCCAACCACAGTCCCTGAGAGCTTCAGCACTTCATCAGTTCTGTCAGAACACACATTGTCTCCTGAGAGTTCCCACACCACATCTGGTCAGTCTGAATCCACAGTCTCTTCTGAGGCTTCTCCCACCACAGGTTCTGGAAGCTCCACTACCGTATCAGTTCTGTCAGAATCCACAGTGTCTTCTGAGAGTTCCCACACCACATCTCATCAGTCTGAATCCACAGTCTCTTCTGAGGCTTCTCCCACCACTGTTTCTGGCAGCTCCACCACCATATCAGTTCTGTCAGAATCCACAGTCTCTTCTGAGAGTTACAACACCACATCTGATCAGTCTGAATCCACAATCTCTTCTGAGGGTTCCCCTACCACAGGCCCTGGGAGCTTCACCACCTCATCAGTTCTGTCAGAACACACTTTGTCCTCTGAGAGTTCCCACACCACGTCTGATCAGTCTGAACCCACACTCTCTTTGGAGACTTCTCCCACCACAGGTTCTGGCAGCTCCACCACCACATCAGTTCTGTCAGAATCCACGGTGTCTCCTGAGAGTTCCCACACCACTTCTGATCAGTCTGAACCCACAGTCTCTTCTGAGGCTTCTCCCACCACAGTTTCTGGAAGCTCCACTACCGTATCCGTTCTGTCTGAATCCACAGTCTATTCTGAGGATTTTCCCACCACAGTCCCTGGGAGCTTCACCACTTCATCAGATCTGTCAGAATACACATTTTCTCCTGAGAGTTCCCACACCACATCTGATCAGTCTGAATCCACAGTCTCTTCGGAGGTTTCCCCCAGCTCCGTCCCTGGGAGCTTCTCCACCACATCAGGTCTGTCAGAATCCACAGTGTCTTCTGAGGGTTCCAAAACAACCGTCCTACTGAGCTCAACCACCACATTTGTTCTGTCTGGATCCGCAGTCTCTTCTAAGGCTTCTCCGACTACAGTCCCTGGAAGTTTTATCACCACATCTGATCATTATGAACCCACAGTCTCTTTTGAGAGTTCCCATACCACATCTGGTCAGTCTGAATCCACAGTCTCTTCTGAGGCTTCTCCGACCACTGTCCCTGGAAGTTTTATCACCACATCTGATCAGTCTGATTCCACAGTCTCTTCTGAGGGATCTCCCACCACAGTCACTGGGAGCTTTATCACCACATCTGGTCAGTCTCAATCCTCAGTTTCTTCTGAGCATTCCCCCATCACAGTCCCTGGAAGCTCCACTTCCACAACAATTCTATCAGAATCCACTGTCTCTTCTGCCAGTTCCCATACCACATCTGTTCAGTCTGGATCCACAGTCTCTTCTGACGCTTCTCCCACCACAGTTCCTGGAAGCACCATCACCACATCAGGTGTGTCAGAATCCACAGTGTCTTCTGAGGGTTCCCTAACCACCCTCCTACTGAGTTCCACCACCACATTTCATGAATCTGAATCCACAGTCTCTTCTGAGAGTTTCCACACCTCACCAAGTCAGTCTGAATCCACAGTCTCTGAGGGTTCCCCCACCACAGTTTCTGGAAACTTTGTCACCACATCTGGGCAGTTTGAACCCACAGTGTCTTCTCAGGGTGCCCATCCCACAGCCCCTGGGAGCTCCACTTTTACTTCTGTTCAGTCTGAATCTACAGTTTCTTCTGAGGGTTCCCTCATCACAATTCCTTTGAGCTCTGTCAGCGCATCTGGTCAGTCTGAATCCACAGTCTCTTCTGAGGGTTCTCACACAACATCTGGTCAGTCTGAATCCACAATCTCTTCTGAAGGCTCCCACACTGCAGTCCTTGGGAGCTCCACCACTACTTCTGGTCAGTCTGAGTCTACTGAATCTTCTGAGGGTTCCCTCACCACAGTCTCTTGGAATTCTACCACCACGTCTGGTTGGTCTGAATCCATCGTCTCTTCAGAGAGTTCCCACACCACATCTGGTCATTCTGAATCCACAGTCTCTTCTGAAGGTTCCCTCACCACAGTCCTTGGGAGTTCCCCCGCTCCTTCTGTTCAGTCAGAATCCGCAGTCTCTTCTGAGGGTTCCCACACTACAGTTCCTGGGAACTTTATCACCACATCTTCTCAGTCTGAATCCACAATCTCTCTGGATGGTTCCCATGCCACAGTTTCCATGCCCTACCCAACCACTTCTGGTCTGTCCAAATCCACAGTCTCCTCTGAGGATTCCCACACCACAGTCCCTGGAAGCTCCACCACTTTATCTGGTGGGTCTGACTTCACAGTGTCTTCTGAGGCTTCCCTCACCACAGTCCTTTGGAGTTCCCCCACTACTTCTGGTGGACCTGAATCTACAGTCTCTTCTGAGAGTTCCTATACTGCAGTCCCTGGGAACACCATCACCACATCTGATCAGTCTGAATCCACAGAATCTTCTGAGGGTTCCTACATGACATCTGGTCAGTCTGAATCCTCAGTGTCTTCTGCAGGTTCCCACACCACGGGACCTGGGAGCTCTACCACTACTGGTCTGTCTGAATCCACAGTGTCTTCTGATGGTTCCCATACCACAATTCCCTTATCCTCCCCAACCACTTCTGGTCTGTCTGAATTCACCATGTCTCCTGAGGGTTCCCTCACCACACGCCCTGGGAGTTTTGCCACTACTTCTGGGTGGTCTGCATCTAGTGTTTCTTCTGAGAGTTCCCACACAGGAGTTGCTGAGAGCTCTACAGCCCCATCTAGCACTGGAGAGATATCTTCCAGCTCATCTGGTTCAGTACAGTCTACCACTTCTGTCACTCAGAAATCCACAGATCACAACACAATATCTGATTTTTCTCAAGTCACGGACTTGCCTACATCGACAACTTCTCAAGAGGATGGAAGTCCTGTGTCCACTTCAAGTCCAGCTGAATCCATTACCTCCTCCTCTGGTGATGAAGAAAGGACCACGTATTCTACTCCTGAAGCCACTGTGTCCACAATAGTCTCAGCACCATCAACAGATACAGTCTCCTCTTACACCTCAACATTTTATATACCTTCAAACTCTGAGGGACTTTCTACCACTACCTCCAGGACTGGACTCAGTACAACAACAATTACTGAGATATCCTCTGTCCTTTCAACCATTTCTGAATCTTCTATGTCAGCTTCCTATCCCAGCCATAGTAGTAGCCTAGCTTCCTCTTCAATTCCCAGCCTGCTGTCTACCACCCCCTCTGTCTCCACACAGACAATCACAGGCCTCACAGAGGGACTCACTCTTGCTACTTCCACCCCTGATTCATCAAAACCTACAGGCACCTTGAGCAGCACTGTTACTGCAGAGAATGAAATTTCTGCTTCAACATCAAGGCCTGGAGAATCCTTAACCACTTCCACTGGTGATGGACACATGACCACATCTTCTTCTCTGGGATCCACTCTCTACACCAGCTCCTCAGATGGGTCCTTGCCATCATTCTCTACCCATTCTTTGCACAGTACAAATGGTGCAAGTCCTTCCTCATCAAGCCCCAGTGAGACCTCCACCCACACTGTGGTCTCACCACACACCACCACGACTGCCAAAGAGGAGTCGACTTCTGGTTTTTCTTCTCCTGTGGCCTCCACTTCACCTGGCTCCACTGGAACTCCAGTCCCTGGATACCGTACCACTTCAACCCTGCAACCCCCGTTCACTAGGACACAGACAACTGTAAGGACAACCCACTCTTCAACTACGACACCATGTAAGTCTGCTTGCATATCACTCTACGGGCTCCTCCTGCTCGTCTCCCTTATCAGCTAATCCGTTTTGTCCTCCCTGTGGTCTTGTTCCACACTTCCAATACCATCTTGTTGCCAGTATACATCATCCAAGTGGATGGCGTGCCTGTCTTTTGAGTTGTAGGACTCTTGATTTCTTTGAGTGTCCTCTTTCATCTCTTGCTTCCTTCCATTCTGTTGTTCCTTTTCCTTTCCCCACTATCTCCTGGGGATTGAAATGGTGGCAGAGGGCTCTCAGTTACAGCATGATTATCTAGTCCCATTTCCATCTTTCAGTGCAATGTCTAAATGATGGGACTTGGAATGAGAGTTGGTGCTTTGTGTCTTGGGCTTCCATGGTAACCTCTGGAATGTTCTACCTCTTTGCAGTGCAGTGCTACAATAACGCCACTTGGAATGGAAAAGAATGTGTCTGTGCCCAAGGCTACTTTGGTTACCAGTGTAAAGACGTCAGGGAATACTTTTTCATAGGTAAAGACCATTTTTTTTTTTTTGGTAAAGACCTTTTTTGAGACTTGTAGATCATTTCCACATCCCTTAACCATTCAAAATAGGAGGGCAACATTGGAAGGTTCATTTGCTACCATTGGCTAATTGTGCAGGTCGAGGAGAAAATGTGACTTTCACCCAGGCCAAAATGCAGGTAGAGCATGGATTTCCTGCATCCCACTTCGAGGAGGATGAGCCCTTTTCACTAGTTAACTTGCCTCTCTCATCTGAATGATCACCTGGTGCCCTCCAGTCAGGTCTCACTGAATCAAGATTCTGACCAGTAGCTCCTCCTGGTATTTAGAGACAAGGGGCAGATGTTTCAGCTACTCCTACCTGCCTTTTGAGTTTCCGTCTGGCTCCCTACACACTTTGTCCTCTCCCACAAAGCCAACAAATGAAGAATTAGCCATTCCCGGAAGGCATTACTGTGAGGTTGCTGTCTCACGCATAATATGTCCTGTTTCCATAGAGACCCCCCAAAAAATCAATGCCACTATAGACCTGAGAGTGAAAGTGACTAACAGGAATTTCACAGATGACCTAAATGACAAATCCTCTGATTCATACAAGAACTTCGTTCAAGTATTCAAGAGTCAGGTAAGAGGAGAGGAAGCCTAGATTCCCTGATGTGAATCCTGGAAGAGGGGACATCCCTGTGCACCCCCTTCCTTCTTTCCTACGGGCGGGTGGCATCACTGACTCAATGGACATGGGCTTGGGTGGACTCCAGGAGTTGGTGATGGACAGGGAGGCCTGGCATGCTGCGGTTCATGGGGTCACAAAGAGTCGGACGTGACTGAGCAACTGAACTGAATACAGGGACTCCTTGGGGAAAGGAGGTTCTGAGGGACTGCCCCCAGCACAGAGAACAGGGGCTGCTGCACACTCCAGGCTTCTATGAACTCAGCTGTCTTGTTTCTTTCAGATGGATAAAGTTTACAGGGGCAACAACTTTCCCCAATACAGAGGCGTGAATGTCATAAGACTGCTGTGAGTATGGGGGTGGGAAGGTTTATAGACTGTGGGAAGCTCTTCTCTCTTGCCTGCTCTCCTGCCTCCTCCTATCATAAATGGTTAGAGTATCAGTACCTGGCTGGGTTAAAAAAAACAACAACACCTGAGGGCTCTGAGACCATGCATCCGTTCATTCAGCATTCATCCACTAATCAAGCTAATATTGGAAGTCCATCCTGTGCCAGGAGCTGGGAACATTGGGTTCTGCTCTTCATGGTGCTTAGAAGGGCAGAGCACAGGTAGCTAGCGTTATGGTGGTTATGATAACTCAGTTACTGAGGTTAGAGTTATGATAAGAGACACAAGGTACGGAGGGAGAGGTCCTGAATGCAGGGTCAGTGAGACTGAGGGAAATCTTCCTGGAGGAAGTTACAGCTAAGCTGAGGCTTGAAGGATGAGGAATGGGAGGGGGAGAGTGTTACAAGA
The DNA here is from genome assembly GCF_001704415.2 of Capra hircus. Classification (NCBI taxonomy): domain Eukaryota; kingdom Metazoa; phylum Chordata; class Mammalia; order Artiodactyla; family Bovidae; genus Capra; species Capra hircus. Next base: position 36,545,165 of record NC_030832.1, on the reverse strand, counting down.
GAAAATCCATGATGTGCCTACAGGTAAGAGAAAGGAGCGCAGACTCTAAGAACATAAAGCACACTTGGCTTCTTAAAGACAAAGGGGCTGTGGTGGGAGAGGAGGTTGGAAAAGTGACACATGCTCATTTACATGTGAAGCATTGGCAGTTGTGGCCCATGTGGCAGAGTAAATGCTTTGCACTGCAGACTGTGCAATCTGTTTTCAGGGTTGAGAACGGATGGACAGAGGAGGGAGACGATAGTAGCCTGGGCCTGAGAGGTGTTAGTAAAGGAAAGTAGCCCAGTGTGAAAGGTCTTTAAGAGGCAGGACCAGCAGATCATTGGATTTTGATGGGTGTTTGGAGAAAAGGAGGAATGATATCAGATTTATGGGCTGCTGGGAGTGTGGGTTGCCCTTGGCTGAGATGAGGAACATAAGGAGCAGGACGATAGAAGATAATGAGTTTGACATGGGTCTTGTTAAGCCTCAAGTGTCTGGGGCCCAGCCATGTGGAGTGATAGAGCAGCTGGTTGTCAAATGTATGATAGTAAGGGTCTATAGCAGAGACATCGGCATTGATGTCCCTAGACAGGCATCACTGGAAGCTCGGGGAGTAGACCGGATGGCTGGGGCAATTGTCACAGCATGGAAGTGAAGCTGTCCTTGGGCAGAAGCATGGGAAACATCCATATTTAATGGATGGTCAAGAGAAGCAGAGCTCCCAGAGGAGAATGGGAAGAAGCAAACGGAAGGGTGACGCGGGAGCCTGGGGCATGTCAGTTACCAACATATCAAGAACCCATGGTGCTCCATAAGCCAGCATCCTCCACCCACACCCAGCCTCAGCCATGGTCTCTGTCTCCATTCTGACTCAGGATTTTGTTGGGTTAGGTCCTCCTGGGTCCTGCTTCTGACTTCTTTGTTACAAGGACTGTGGGTAGTGATGGACCTTATCTCAGGAGCTCTCTGCTCAGAGCATTGCTGACCATCTAACAAGAAGCTTCTGGGTTGGAATCCAACATTTCTAAAGTGCCCTCATGTTTCTTCATACCTAAAAGTTTACTTATTTGGTTTTCAGAATACAGTCCATTAGCTTCTGTCTTAAATTTTTAAATTTAAAACATTTTCTTTGTGGTGAAATACCCATAATAAAAAATCTGTCATTAGCCACTGAATTCACCCTGTTAAGTATATGGTTTAGCAGCATTAAGTAAATTCACATTGTTGTACAACCACCACCACTGTCCATCTCTAGAACTTTTAATTCTATTTTTTTGGGGGGTCTTCATTGCTGTGGGGGTCTTTCTCTAGTTGAGGCAAGCAGGGTCTGCTGTCTCATTGTGACCCATGGGCTTCTCATTGCATGACTTCTCCTATTGCTGAGCATGAACTCTTGCACAAGCGAACTTGAGTAGTCTCAGGCTTAGTTGCCCCACAGCATGTGGAATCTTCCCAGGCCAGGAAGGACCACCAGGGAAGTCCTCCAGAACTTTTCCATCTTCCCAAACTGAAACTCTGTACCCATTAAACAGTAACTCCCAATTCCCCCTCATCCCACCTTTGACAATCACCTGCTGCCTTCTGCCTCTATTCTGAGTTTGATTACTTCAGGGATCTCATGTACTCATCCAGTATTCATCCTTTTTTGACTGGCCTATTTCACTTAGCATAATGTCCTCAAGGTTCATGCATGTTGCAGCAGGTCTCAGAATTTCCTTTCTTTCAGAGACTGAATAATATTCCCTTGTATGTAATATTCCATTGCATCTTGTTAATCCAGTCATCCGCTGACGGGCACTTAGATTGATTGGTTCCACTGTTTAGTTATGAATAACATGGCTATGAACATGGGTGTATAAATATTTCCTCCTGCCCCTGCTCTCAATTCTTTGAGGTGGATACCCAGAGGTGGAATTGCTGGATCACATGATCATCCTATATTTCATTTTTTGAGGAACCATCATACTGTTTTCCACAGTAGCTGTACCAGTTTGCTTTCCCACCAGTGATGCACAAGGGTTCAATTCCTCCATGTCTTTGCCCAACAGCCTCCATTTTTAAGAAAGAATTTCACCCATTGGTGTATATTGTAATCCCAGGCTTATATTGTAGCCTCTCTCTGGGTTGTTAACTGCTGGAGGGAAGAGTCTACATTCTGTCCTGCCCCTAGGTCACATGACTATTTGTTTCTCATCACCCTTCTTCTTTCTTGGGCCCCACTTGCTGGGAGGGCAATAAGGGTTGACTGATGACTCCTGGCTCCAGTCCTGGCAGCATCGTGGTGGAACATGAAGTCATCATGGAGGCCAACTATACTTCGGGGTACCTGGAGCTGTTTGAAAACCTCACTAAGATTGTAAAGGCCAAGATTATGAATGAGACCACACAGCTACACGGGAATTCTAAAGACTGCAAAAGTAAGCCCCCCGAAAACCCCTTGATGTTGGTGGTGAAAGGATGGGTAGGGCCCCTTAGGGAGGTCTCAGGCCCACCCCCGCATCCCGCATCTCTCATCTCTTCTGGAACTCCAGAGACCTCCCTCGAGGAATCCAGAGGTCAAGCCTGGGTACCTTCCCTATAATCTGCGCTGCTCCTGGCAGCCCCTTTCAGTCCTGGGCTGAGGTGGTCAGCAGCCCCAGTGACCCCCTCAGAGCCAGCTCACAGCCTCAGCTGCATCTACTAGTCTTGGCCACAGCAAGGAGAAAAGGGGAGGCTGACTACCCCCAGCGGGCAGTGGGAAGCATATCTGTTTTGCTCTTTCTCACCACCCTGGGCAGACCTCTCACTTCTGTGCTACGATGAGACGGCCACCATCGTGAACCCCGTGAAGGTCGGCTTTGACCCGCAAGGTGAGCAGCTCCATGGAGAGTGGATGGTAAGCCTGCGGGGTGGGGGGGCCTAGGGACGGGTTCATCTGGCTGACGCTTCCTGCCCGCCCCCCACCTGCCCCCAGAGCAATGCACCAAGAATTCTGCGAAGGAATTCGCCCAGTTCTACTACATAGAGGAGCTGGATGGGAAGCTGGCTTGTGTGACCAAGTGCACTCCAGGGACGAAGTCTGAAATGGACTGTCACCACGGCACGTGCCAGCTGCAGCAAAGCGGCCCCCGTTGTCTGTAAGTGCTTGCTCCCTCTAAGGCCAGCGTCTGCCCTCTCTAGCAGCAGGGTCCCGCTCTCCCCAGAGGTCACCCAAGGGTGCAGGGTGAGGGTGGACAGAGCTCACAAGGCACCTCCAGCCCAGCCTCTACATCCCTCTTTCCTCTACCCAGGTCTCCCACATACCATGGGAGCGGGAGGTGCAGATTACGTACACAGGCCTCATAGAACAGCAGTCCCCTTTCTGAAAAAGTTCCAGTTATCCATTGAAAATCTGTATCTATGGACCTCTCTCTTCATCTACCATTCATGTCCCTAACAACATCCCAGCCACCATGCCATTATCACCTCCTTGCTGGTGCGCTACGTCTTAAACTAAAGTACAAAATATAAAACATGGTGACAGGCCATCCAAGTCCCAGCTGCTTAGCGATTACACGCTTAGCAATTACGTGGGTGAACATTACGTGCGTGAGGTGAGGTACATGGCTCTCTCAGATTCTACTCTGTGGCTCTGCGGTCCCTGCACCCACTCACCACCCCTTAGACTTGGGGAGTCAGGGAGGGTGCCCAGCAACTGCCCTCAGTGGGTGAGATGGTTTCCTGTGCTTTGACATTGATCTTTTTTTTTCAGGGACAGGGGGCGGGGGAGGGGGGCAGAAATTGGGTGGGTGAGGGAAGCTGGCGGAACGGCCTGAGCTTGTGTGTGTCCCCAGATGCCTGAACTCAGACACACACTGGTACTCGGGGGAGACCTGTGAATCCAGCACCAGCAAGAGCATGGTATATGGGATTGTGGGGGCCGTGGGGGCGCTCCTGGTGGTCTTGGTGGTGGTCCTGATCCTCCTACTCGGCCGATCCCAGAGAAAACTGCACAGGTAAGCTTCCGGGGCTGGGCCTGGGGGAGAGGGGACCATAGTCAGAATATCCTGAGGCCCTGCTGAGGCCCAGCAGGGGTGGGTGAGGCCCTGCCCCCCACCCCCGAGTCCCTCCTAGTTCCTGCTGGCCCCTCCCAGCTCTGTGTCTAGCAGAAGACAGCCTGCAGATATGATAAGACATATCCGCTTGGCAGAGAAATGGAAACAGAGACTTAAGCACTGGAACTGGATTGTGTAATGAAATTACCTGGTGCTTCTTATCACCTTGGCTGCCACAGAGCAGCACTGTGACTCTAGGGCGCTGGGAATGATCCTCTCTTCCTAGCTGTGAGAGGCTGAGTCACGTTCTGTACAGAGCCCGGCAGGCAAAGGAAGCTGCCCTGACTCTAGTCCGATGCCCCCAGCTCACAGATCAGGTCACTGAGGCCCTCTGAGGGGTGGGAGTGGGGGTGGGGCAGGCGATGGGGACATCCTCAGGATGTCTATTCGGTTTCTACCCCTGCCACTGGGGGCAGGCCCCTCCCTCCCTGACTCAGGGCTTGGCCAGAGATAACTCTTCTGGAGGCTGAGGGTCAGAGGTCTCTGAGCCCTTCCTCTACCTCTCCGTCATCAGCTGCTCACGTCATTTCTGTTAGCAGGCAAGAGCACGACATGTCTCGAGAGTGGCAAGATGCAGGCTACCCTGGCAGTTTTGAGAACACAAGCGTCTGGGAAGGTAGATCTTATCAGGGGCCAAGGCGGGGCAGGCTGGCGGGGGTGGAGGGGGCGTGGAGAAGTGCCAGTTAGACTCCCAGTGGTTGTGGGTGACACACACACACGTCCTGCCAACCAGTCCTGCGTCTGCCGCAACAGCCAGACAGTCTGCAGCCTCCTGACCCCGAGTCCCCATGGGCAGCCCTGCTGACCCTCCAGCCTTTACTTGGCTTCTCCCCATGAAGTTCCCTGCACTCCAGTCTGTGGCCCACCGCTTTGCAGAGACTGTGCTGCTTCCAGTCGTCTGAATCTCTGCACATCCCCATCCCATTGTTTCTGAGATCCAGTTCACATGCGGTCCTTCCACGGAGCTTCCCGTGGGTTCAGCCCGCTCTGGCTGCCAGAGCTGCTCACAACGGCTGAGAGCCTGATCCTACCTCAGAGCCCAGCCCCAGTATGTCACACACACAGTGGGATGATGGGCCATGGCAAAATAAGGCCTTGTCCCAGGACGGGAAGGGAGAGGGGCTTTCCAGGCAAGGGTCCCTGCTTAAGAAAGGGCGTGGAGGTGGGGAAGAAGTGGCCTGTAGGGAACCAAGGGCGGGTCAGTGGGACGGGAGATGACAGAGCTAGGTCAGGACTGGTCAGTAGACCATGGTGGGGGGGGGAACCCACTGGAGCTTGAAGGGAGGGGGACCAGACGTGCATTTTGGGTGGCTCATTCAGGAGGATTTGAGGGGGACGCACGAAAGTGGGGAGTTCAGAGAGCGAACAGCACTCTAATGCAGGCCAGGGACGATGAGGCTGAGTGGGGGGACGGTGGGGACCAGGAGGCATGGACAGCAGTCAGCATAGTTCAGATGCCAGTGAGCTAGCTGGCAGAGCCTGTTGTTTGCAGGCTCTGGGAGGGGATGATGGAGATGGGATGCAGTAGGGAGAAGCCGCAGGTGGGGCATACTGGGGGGGCAGTTAAGTGCAGAGGGGAAGATACCCCAGATCTGGCCAGTCTGAAGTCTGCAGAGAGGCCTGTGGCCTACGGGCAGTGCTGGGGAGTCAGCTCAGCTCAGCCCACATTGTTGGGGAGAGCGGGCGAGGAGGGCAGACGGTGGGGGAGGATCTTGAGGGAGGGAGCAAAGGAAGATGCCAGGTGGACCTGGAACCCGGTTCTGAAGGCTGAGAAGCGAGTTTATCTGCATGACGGAGACGGGGGGTGCTGGGCTCATGCCAACTCACACAAGAAGATTCCAGGCACAGTTGCTTCTGTCTGTTGTCGCTACTGTTGCTATGAGGAAGTGTTCCCGTTGACCCCAGGCAGTCTCGCCCTCCTACCCCACCTAAACCAAGTGACTCCTTGGGGACCCACTCACCAGGCCTTGACTTTTGACCGTGGCGCATATCAGAAGGCAGCTCCCGTCCCCTCCTGTCCCTGCGTCACCCGAGGCCACCTCCCCAGCCCCTCTCCCGCATCCCTGATGAGCTGGGCTTGGGGGAGGATGGGCAGTGGGAAAGGAGCTTAGTGCAGCTCCGGGGCCGACTCCCCAAGCCCACCCTTTTTGCTGCAAACAATCCGTCCTGGGTGTCTCTTCTGCTTCCCCCAGGCTCACTCTCACCCCAGTACCTCTCCTTACAGGTGAGGATCTGAAGGGGGACACATTTGGCCTTGAAAACATCTACAGAAACTTCCAGCCCTCCTTGGGGAGTGTGGACCCCACTACAGAGGTGACTCAGGACCCCCCAACTCCCTGCACCCTCCCACCCCCCCACAGCTAGGGGCTTCTCCCCTCTGTCTACTGCCTGGGGCTGCCTGGGGCTGCCTGGGGAGGGTGGGCCCCCCTCAGCCCAGAGGCAGCTCACTCCCCCTGGACCGGCCATCACTGGGGCCCCCTTTGGTCTCACCTCCTCTCTCCCACCCGCCCCAGCTCCACATTCAGAAGCCCACAGTGGTGACCACTGCTCCGTGACGGGGACAGGGACTGCCACCCCTCACTCAGATATGGGTGATGAGGCTGCGGCCAGCAGAGCCCTCCACGGCCCCAGGCTGCCAAGAGGAACCTGAAGTCTGAAGTCGTCAGGCCCGAGGATGACCCTCTCAGGGCGAGCGGGCTTGCCCCGTCGTCACTGCTGTGCTCCCTCGCCCTCCAGCCAGGAGCCCGGAGGCATCTCGTTTACTCCACTGGTGTTTACTCCACTGGTTTACTCCACTGGTGTTTACTCCAATGGTTTACTCCACTGGTGTTTACTCCACTGGTTTACTCCACTGGTTTACTCCACTTGTGTTTACTCCACCTGTGTTTACTCCACTTGTGTTTACTCCAATGGTTTACTCCACTTGTGACACCCATGCGGGAATTTCCTGCCAATAAAGGACAAGTCTTATAGAGCTGAGCGTGGCCAGAGCAGTCTCCTCCCCTCCCCTGCAGGGGGCCTGCAAGTCTGGGAAGGTCTTTCTCCGAAGAGCACTGCAGGGTTGGACACCACATCTGGGCCCCTTCCCATGCCCACGTGTGGAGCCTGGGGCCCCTCATCTGCTCCAAGCCCGGGCCAGATCAGACCCACCTCTGCCTGAGGGTTCTGTGGCAGCTGAGCTTGGGGTCACATCCGGGAGTGGACCTCGGGCCAAGGGAAGGAGGAGCGAGAGTCCCCAGAAGGCAGAAGAGTGAGCATGTTGCCCTGCTGACCTTGAGAGGGGCCAGTGTCACTTCAGATGACCCCAGGGGCTGTGCTTACCTGCGAACCCCTCATACCCAAGAATTCTCAGCCCTCCTGGGGCTGGGCACTGTCCTGCACCCATGACCTGGTGGGGTACCCTGAGCAGAAGTAAACCCAGCTTGAGAAGAGGAGAGAAGGTCTCCACTCCCGGGGTTGGAGTCAAAATCACCCTCTCCTTGCAAGCTCAGGCCCACCCTCTCCTCCGCCTTCTGCTTCCCTCCAGCGCCGCCTAGTTCTTCCAGGCCGCTTCAGGCCCTGCTCCCGACAGATCTGATGGCCTGTGTGCCTATGTGCTGTGCGGCCAGGGAGGACCTCCCCTTCCCTCTGCCCTTTGGCCTGAAACAGGGCTTCTCGTGCTCCCAGTTGTCAGTGAATCTTCCGAGACTGCCTTAGGTGGGCCCTAGTTCTCCAGTGTCTCCAGGATCAAAGGGCTTGGGGCCCATTTATTTCTGGGGTTCCTTGACCAATGTTTGTTTCACCAATTCCCTGAAGTGTGAAGGGCAGGTGCGCTGCCCTCCAGGCTCTGAAATCGAGACTGGTGGCAATGACGCTCCATCTGCTGCCTCTGTTCCTTCGGCTCCTGCCCCTCTCCATGGTGACTGACCCCACTCCATTGCTCTCACAACCACAGCCCTGCGGGGTCCTGGACCTGCCCACGCTCAGGGAAGGCTGCATCCTGGGGGCCCAGGCGGGGGTACTCTCAGCCTCCTACCCTTTGCCTACTTCTCTCTCCTCCCCAGCGAGGTCCGGAGGAAGAGCCAGGGCTTTAGGGTTCATCTGAGTTGGTGTCTTGGAGCCTCAGTTTCCGTTCCAAAAAGGGAGAATAAGAAATCTGACTTGTCAGGGCTGGAGAATCAGACAGAAGCCCCCAGACAAATCCCTAGGCACATGAGATGCTCAGCCAGTGCTGGGACCTGTCCTTACCCCGAGAGTGTGCCCCTCCTCTCCCGTCTCCCCTCCACCCCTGCCCTAGATGCCCAGGGTCTCTCATTGTGGTTGTTCAGTCGCTCAGTCACGTCCGACTCTTGGCGACCCCACGGACTGCAGCATGCCAGGCTTCCCTGTCCTTCACCATCTCCCAAAGTTTGCTCAAACTCATGCCCCTCAGGCCGGTGATGTTATCTAAACATCTCATCCTCTATTGCCCCCTTCTCCTTTTGCCTTCAATCTTACCCAGCATCAGGGTCTTTTCCAGTGAGTCGGCTCTTCCAATACCTCACACCTTTGCTCTCTCCAACTCTTGCCCTGACCATGTCTGCATCACCCTACCCCTACCTTGTGCCCCAAGGATATCACAGAGCTGTCAGACAACCCTAAACCAGGTGAAAGGCTACTGCTGGAGCCAAATGGACACAAGATAGGGTTTGGGAACAAACCCTAAACTTACCTAACATAACCCTAACTCTAATCCTGCCTGGAGGCAGCTGTGTGCCATGGGGCAACTCAGGTTGTCTCTGGCCTCAGTTTCTCCCACTGAAGAACAAAGGTTGGGACCTCTAGGACTCCATCCAGTTCAGCCTTTCTGGGCTCCATGGCCGTGGACCTGGGCTCAACTCAGCAGAAGATGATAGCAGGTCCTAGTTGGACCCTCCAGGATCCCCTCCGCCCCTTGTCTGCTCCCAGAGAAAGAGGGAAGGGGACAAAGGTCAAAATCAAACTGTGGGCTCCAGGACTCCTACCCCACCTTGGGTTGTCATCCTGGGATTGCGTGGGTGGGAGGAAAGGGAGCTTGGGGCAGATGTGGGGGCTCATGCTGGGCCCTGTCAATGTCATTCAAACAGCCACGTCCTCGACTTTGTCCTGCCCTGAGCTCACTGCCCCAGAAGCAGGGGTTGGCGGTGGGGGGCTCTATCCCCTTGCCCCAGACTGTGGACAGCTCTCCTTTAAGGCGGAAATGGAGTGGGGGAGGGGGAAAAAGTACCCCTGAGCATAATCAGGGAGACCATGGCCTCCTTGGTCCAAACCTGCCCACAGGAGGCAAGGCCTTCTTTGGGAGCCAACCTGAGAGCGGATGGATGGAGGTGGAAGAGGGGGAGGGAGGCTGGGCAGAGTAGGACAGCAGCTTGGCTTGCTCTAAAGGGCAGATTCATCACTGATTTGAATTCTGCTGTTGCTTGGCACAGATGTTCCCAGGATAACATCACCAGAAGCTGATATCTTATCAGTAGTAAAAATGGCACCCTCCCTCCCAGTCCTGGCATTTTCAATGCCTTCCAGACAATGGTGGCATCTGGGGCCCCGTGACATGCCTTAGGGAAGACCTTTCTGGGCCCCTCTCCTCCCTCTGCCCCTGCCCTTTTCCTTTCTTCCTGCTCCTGCGTGCCCTCTTTCTGGCCCTCTCTTCCTTTCCCTCTCCCTTTCTTCTTCTTTTCTTTCCACCTTCCCCCATCACCCTTTAGCCTCTAACCACATTCTGGACTCAGGGACTCATTGCATCTCTGGTTTCAGTCTCCCCGTCTGTGAAATGGAGCCTTTCAGACTCTGCTCCTGGATTCTGTCGTCCTCTCTCTGGGCCTGGCATCCACTAGTCTGGAGACCCCTGGCCAGCCTTGAGTGGCATCTGATCCTCCCATGTTTTTTCTCTGGGGATCCAGAGCCACATATACTTCCTCAGGCTACATGGCTGAGGCAAGGGCCTTAAGAAACATTCTAGTGGCCTCTGCCCAGCCTTGCCCTGTCCCAGCAGACACATCCACTCCCGTGGCCTTCCCTTGCAGCACACCTCTGGTTATACTGGACATGAAAGAAACACAATGTCCTTTCAGCCCAGGGCAGGCATGTCCAGGCTTGCCAAGTGCCTTCTCCTTGCCCACACCCGGCATGAATGGGACCCAGGACTGGTTGCTAAGCCACAGTTGGCTTGTGGCCACATCACCTGTTGTCTCCATTTGCCTTCATGTGGCCTTTTGTGTCTGCGTTCAAACTCCCCCTTTTTACAAGGGCACCAGTCGTTTTGGATTAGGGTCCCACCCTACTCCAGTGTGACCTCATCTGAGCTAATTATATCTGCAATGACCCTATTTCCCAACGTTAGCATCTGTGGTACTAGGGGTTAGGACTTCACTGTCTGAATCTGGGGAGGGGGGACACCATGCAACCCGTAACAGAGGCCCTGAGGAGTTTGCGGCACAGAAGTCACTTGCCAAATGTGTTTTGAAGCAATCGCTCTAGCTGTGATGTAGAGGACTGTTCGGGGTGGAGGCCCAAATGGGAAGCAAGGAGGTGGGTGGGTGGGGATGATACCAAAAACTCAGCCTCTTTGCCCTGGGGCGGAATTGAAACTCAGAGACAGACTTTGGGTAAATTAAAAAAGAACAGCTTTATTGCTTTGCCAGGCAAACAGGGAAAAGGTGCGCTTCTGCCCTTGGAAACCATGTCCCAGCCTGGAGGGATTTGGTGAGAAGCTTTATAGAAACCAAAGAACTAGTTGCTCAGTCATTGTGACTATTTGTGACCCCATGGACTGTAGCCCACCAGGCTCCTCTGTCCATGGGATTCTCCAGGCAAGAATACTGGAGTGGGTTGTCATTCCCTTCTCCAGGGGATCTTCCCAACCCAAGGATCAAACCTGGGTCCCCTGAGTCTGAGCCTGGTGGGCTACAGTCCATGAGGTCACAAAGAGTCGGACAAGACTTAGCAACTAATACTTAATAGAAATGATTAGGGTGGGGTTGCTGATAAGGTTTAGGGTGTGTGAAGGCCTGCACTCCTTTAATTGGTCTTTATTTATTGATTGACTGCATCGGTTCTTAGTTTCATCACTGGGAATCTACATTGTGGTTTGTGGGCTCTCTAGTTGAGGTGTGCGGTTTCAGCAGTTGTGGCAAGCTGGCTTAGTTGCCCACCCACCACCCTTCCAGCATGTGGGATCTTAGCTCCCCTACCAGGGATCGAAGAGGCAAAAAAAAAAAAAAAAAAAATCAAACTACACAGCAGTCCTCTCTTTAATCCATTTCCTGGCTCTACCAGTTTCCTAGGGCTGCAGCAACAAAGTATCACAAACAGATGACTTAAAACAACAGAAATTTATTGGCTTACAGTTACAGAGGCCAGAAGTCCAAAGCCAACGTGTCAGCAGGACCGTGCTCCCTCCAGAGGCAGCAGAGAAGGATCTGTTCCAGGCCTCTCCCCCGGCTTTTGGTGATTTGCCAGGGATCATAGGGCTTCCCTTGTGGCTCAGACAGTAAAGAATCTGCATGCAATGCCTGGATCTGGAAGATATCCTGGAGGAAGAAATGGCAACCCACTCCAGTGTTCTTGCCTGGAGAGTTCCATGGACAGAGAAGCCTGAGTCTGGCGGGCTGCAGTCCTGGGGTTGCAAAGAATGAGGCACAACTGAGCAACTGACACTTTGGCTTCTGGTGTTCCTTGGCGTGCAGCCACATCACTTTGACCTCTGTCTCCATCTTCTTGTCCTTCTCCATGCATGTGCGTGTCCAAATTTTCCCCTCTGAGGACACCAGTCGTTTTGGGTTATGGTGAGAAATGGATGAAGCACAAGCTGGAATCAAGATAGCTGAGAGAAATATTAATACCCTCAGATATACAGATGACACCACTCTTATGGCAGAAATCGAAGAGGAACTAAAGGACTTCTTGATGAAAGTGAAAGAGGAGACTGAAAAAGCTGGCTTAAAACTCGACGTTCAGAAAATGAAGATCTCGGCATCCAGTCCCATCGCTTCATTCCAAATAGATGGAGAAACAATGGAAACAGTGACAGACTTTATTTTCTTGGGCTCCAAAATCACTGCAGATGGTGACTGCAGCCACAAAATTAGAAAACGTTTGCTCCTTGGAAGAAAAGTTATGACCAGCCTAGACAGCATATTAAAAAGCAAAGACATTACTTTGCTGACAAAGGTTCATCTAGTCAAAGCTATGGTTTTTCCAGTAGCCGTGTATGGAAGTGAGAATTGGACCATAAGGAAAGCTGAGCACTGAAGAATTGATGCTTTTGAAGTGTGGTGTTGGAGAAGACTCTTGAGAGTCCCTTGGACTGCGAGGAGATCATTTGTCAATCCTAAAGGAAATCAGTTCTGAATATTCATTGGAAGGACTGATGCTGAAGCTGAAGCTCCAATACTTTGGCCACCTGACGCCAAGAGTCGACTTATTAGAAAAGACCCTGACGCTGGGAAAGATTGAAGGCAGGAGGAGAAGGGTGACACAGAGGATAAGATGGTTGGATGGCATCACCAACTCGATGGACATGAGCTTGAGCATGCTCCAGGAGTTGGTGATGGGCAGGGAAGCCTGGTGTGTGCTACAGTCCATGGAGCTGGAAAAACTGAACTGAGAAGTGGAGTATTTCCTGCCATATCAGTACACAAGGATGTCACGGTCATCAGAGATAGCAGCTCTCAGTTGTGAGCTCCTAAGTCCTCAGGAAAGAGAGGAATACCTGCTATCCAGCAGCCATCAGACGGCAGCCCTCCCCACCCTACAGTAAACCCTGAGAAAGGAAGCATAGGATGTGAAAAACACAGGATACCAGTCCCAATAGCTGAGATGCATATAAAAGGAATGATTTTACTGAGCCCAAACTCTTGCATATTCCTGTACATGCTCTGTGCCTCAGTCATGTCTGACTCTTTGTGATCCCATGGACTGTAGCCCGCCAGACCTCTCTCTCCATGGGATTCTCCAGGTGAGAATACCGGAGTGGGTTGCTGTTTTCTTTTCCAGGGGAGCTTCCTGACCAAGGGATCCAACCTGTGTCTCCTGCGTCTCCAGCATTGACAGATGGATTCTTTACCACTGAACTGCCTGAAAAGCCCTTTCCATACATAGTGAAATTTGCTCAGTTGTGTCCGACTCTTTGCTACCCCATATACTACTGTATAGTCCATGGATTTCTCCAGGCCAGAATACTGGAGTGGGTAGCCTTTCCCTTCTCCAGGGCATCTTCCCAATCCAGGAATTGAACCTGAGTCTCCTGCATTGCAGGTGGATTCTTTACCAACTGAGCTATCAGGGAAGCCATTCCCATACATAGAAAAGTGCTAAACTCCTTAACTTGGGATATCTGGTTTTCTTTAATTATCAGTAAACTTTTGATGTTCAGACTAGCTGCCCTTTGTCGCAAAACTTCTGTACAACCTGGCTCCTCCTCTCGTCTCCTCAGAGCAGTTCTCTCAGGGTTACTGGAGATGCTGCCTCCCAGACTTGAAGTCCTAAAAATTCCCACTGAATAAAACATAACTCTCAATTTTTAGGTTGTGAATATCTTTTTTATGTCAATGGGGTTTATCCTAAGGACCTCATTTTAACATCATTACTTCTGTAAGACCTGTCTCCAAAGAAGGTCCCATTCTGAGGTACTGAGGGCTAGAATTTCAATGCATCCTTTTTTGAGGCGTGAAGGGACATTTCAATATATAACGGTTGCCAAGAATCAAAAAGCTAGCTAGTGCATTGGGTGTGGGAAACAGGCCCAGCCACAGAGGGATAGAGAGAGTGCAACTGGTACTGTGCTGCAGAAAGAAGTAACACAACGTTACTCATGCTCTTTCACAGGGCAATTCCGATGTTTAGGAATTTACCCCACAAGTACATTCAAAAACCCATCCAAGGTCTCTTGGACAAGGAAATTCAGATACCCTTCAACAAAGGACAAGACCTGACTCTATTGGTTTTCTATCGCTATCCTGACAAAGTTCCACACATTTAGTTCACCCTTTGATTATCCAATAGTTTTGTGGATCAGAAGTCTGGGCACAGGGCTGGTTCTGCTGAGTTTTCAGCTTAGACACTCATCAGGCTGAAATTAGGGAGACAGCCAGGCTGTGTTCATTGCTGGGGGCTCCGTGGAGGAATCCGCTTCCAAACTGATTCAGGTTATAGGCAGAAGCAAGTTGGCGAGGAGGTCCCCTCCACCTGGAGCCAGCATCGGCGTGCCCTCATGCTTCAGATTTCCCTGATTTCCTTTCTGCTGTTTCCTCTGCTTTTAAGGACTCATGCGATAGTACAGGGCTTGCCCTGATAATCCAGGATAATCTCCCTATTTTAACTGACTAGCCAGCTGATTAGTAACAGGAATGCTGTTACTCTATTTTGGCCAGAAGCAGAAGGACAATCACTTTGTTGAAAGCCTTTGATTAGTGTTTATTTTACATTCTTGGGCTTCCCAAGTGGCTAGTGGATAAAGAACCTGACTGCAATGCAGGAGACAAAAGAGACACAGGTGTGATCCCTGGGTCGGGAAGATCCCCTGGAGAAGGGCATGGCAACCCACTTCAGTATTCTGACCTGGAGAATCCTGTGTACAGAGGAGCCTGGCGGGCTGGAGTCCATAGGGTTGCAAAGATTTGGGCATGACTGAAAAGACTGATGCATCTGAGCACATTCCTGGCTAGTCAAATTCCATGAAATGTTTTCAGTTGCATTTATAAAATTAATACATTTTATTTCCTATTTAAAGATTTCCATCTTTTTTGATGAATAAACAAAAGCTTTCCAACTACCCAAGAAGCTCTGTAAATCTAATACAATTAAATGTTTTTTTAAAGCTTTCTCCACACTTAATTTTACAAACCCAATAAATTAAATGCACCTATATGAAGACCCCTGGAGAAGGAAATGGCAACCACTCCCATATCCTTGTCTGGAAAACCTCATGGACAGAGGAGGCTGGCAGGCTACAGTCCACGGGGTCTCCAAGAGTCAGACACGACAGAGCGCCTACACAGCACAGAACAGCAGGATAAACCTCAAGTTCTCTTAAGTGTTCTAATCCTGTTTACAACCTCAGCGAGATTTAATATAAAATCACAAGTCTAAATCAATCACTCAGTTATATACTTTAAACTAAATCAAGGTGGACATTCCAACAGGCCAAATTCTCTTGAGTGTTACAAACATATTAAATCCCAAATGTAAGGAGATTGTTTGATCCAAAAATATTAATACTAAAAATCTGAACTTCTTTAGGATGACCGATGGCTCAGCGGGTAAAGAATATGCCTACAATGCAGGAGACACAGAAGACATAAGTTAAATCCCTGGGTCAGGAAGATCTCCTGGAGGAGGAAATGGCAACCCACTTCAGTATTCTTGCTTGAAAAATCCCATGGACAGAGGAGCCTGACAAGCTACATTCCAAAGCGTCCCAAAGAGTTGGACATGACTGAGGACAAGACAAGAGTAATTCTGTTAAATATCTGTTCCTCGGATTAAACAATACCCTTCCCTGTAGCAGTTACGATATTTTAAAATCTGCTGTAACAAATATGCCCCAAATGTATAATGGCTCAACCACAATAGAATATTTTATTTTCTTGCTTCTAGAACTGTGCTCCTGATTGGCAGGTAGCTTTCTTCCATGTGGTGATTCAGGGATCTAGGTTCCTTCTTCAAAGCTTTGCTAGTCCCTTGGGTCTCCTCACCATGTGTCTCTACCTGGAAGGGCAATCAGTACCCCAAGGGAAGTTGTATGGATCAGGTCTGGAAGTGGCATCCATCATTTTGCTCACATTCCAATGGAAGGAACTTAGTCATGTGTATTTACTAACTTCCCTGAAATCCAGCGCCTGAATTGGGTGTGAGCTCCCTTTCACATAGCTGCACAATTAGACATTATCCCCACCTCCCTGAACACTTACAAGACCTCATCCCCTACCCCTAGCTTCTTGCTTCGTTTCTATGTGTATTAAGTCCTGATGCCAAATTTCTAGGCTGTGAGACAAGCAATGTGGTACCAAGGCCCTTCCAGAGAAAAGTGGGTGAACTCATGGAAGTTGTGAGAGAATGAAGGACCGCCTAGAATGGGAAGGAGAATTATAGTTTCCAGAGACTAACTTCCCTTTCTCTCCTTCAGATCTCAGGGAAGACAGGGTGTCTGGGATGGAGGAGGGTGTGTATCCCAAGAGGACCCCCAGTTCCAGTAGCTATGGAAGAGCTATAAAGTGAGGTACTGGGGCTCTGGGGGTACTGAGAAGGGGGCACCTTCATGCAAAGGGATTGGGACAGTCCCCAGTAAGCTAGCAAAGGAATCAGACTTCATAGTCCAGAACTACTTGTCTTCTGGGGCCTTACAAAGATTCCTCAAGGGCAGAAGGAACACAACCTGGGTCTGTGGAAGGGGTTTCAGGCTCATCTCAATTCAGAACAGATTAGAAGAAAAGGCAAGAGAGACCCAAATATGCCTGGAACAATGACTGTCACGGCAAAGGCCACAACTGGTGTTGGTCATCTCTCTGAAGGTGATGGTCCGACCTGCCTTTCTGTTCTCCGCTTGTACTTACCAACGGGGAAGAGGAGATAGACCACAGTGCTGGGAAACTCTCAAACAGAAACACCATGGAAGCTCCGATAGGTGCAGCCCTCACACTCATTCCAGGAAGCTTGTGCCACCTGCCAGCTCAGATTCAGAACCAAGGACAGCGCCCCAATCACTTTCGCTGAGAGCCCAGATCCCTTAAAATACTGGCCTGAACTTGCCATTAAACAAAATGCTCGTGTAAGATTCACTGCATTTCATTGTTATGAAAAACCTATGTTTTTAAGCACAGATAATTGTCTTTTAATATATCAGTTCAGTTCAGTCACTCAGTAGTGTCCGACTCTTTGCAACCCCATGAATCACAGCACGCCAGGCCTCCCTGTCCATCACCATCTCCCGGAGTTCACCCAGACTCACATCCATCGAGTCCATGATGCCATCCAGCCATCTCATCCTTGGTCATCCCCTTCTCCTCCTGCCCCCAATCCTTCCCAGCATCAGAGTCTTTTCCAATGAGTCAACTCTTCGCATGAGGTAGAATATATAGTATTATGCATATTTTAAAGTTATTTTTATCTGCAAGTTCTGAGTTTTTTGTTAGTCCATATCAAGAGATGGGAATACCAGACCACCTGACCTGCCTCTTGAGAAACCCATATGCAGGTCAGGAAGCAACAGTTAGAACTGGACATGGAACAACAGACTGGTTCCAAATAGGAAAAGGAGTATGTCAAGGCTGTATATTGTCACCCTGCTTATTTAACTTATATACAGAGTACATCATGTCTTGCCTGGAGAATCCCAGGGATGGGGGAGCCTGGTAGGCCGCCACCTATGGGGTTGCACAGAGTTGGACACGACTGAAGTGACTTAGCAGCAGCAGCAGCAGAGTACATCATGAGAAATGCTGGGCTGGAAGAAGCACAAGCTGGAATCAAGATTGCCAGGAGAAATATCAATAACCTCAGATACGCAGATGATACCACTCTTACAGCAGAAAGTGAAGAGAAACTAAAAAGCCTCTTGAAGAAAGTGAAAGAAGAGAGTGAAAAAGTTGGCTTAAAGCTCAACATTCAGAAAACAAAGATCATGGCATCTGGTCCTGTCACTTCATGGGAAATAGATGGGGAAACAGAGGAAATAGTGTGAGACTTTATTTTGGGGGGCCCCCAAATCATTGAAGATGAGGATTGCAGCCATGAAATTAAAAGATGCTTACTCCTTGGAAGGAAAGTTATGATCAACCTAGACAGCATATTCAAAAGCAGAGACGTTACTTTGCCAACAGAGGTCTATCTAGTCAAGGCTATGGTTTTTCCAGTGGTCATGTATGGATGTGAGAGTTGGACTGTGAAGAAGGCAGAGCGCTGAAGAATTGATGATTTTGAACTGTGGTGTTGGAGAAGACTCTTGAGAGTCCCTTGGACTGCAAGGAGATCCAACCAGTCCATCCTAAAGGAGATCACCCCTGGGCGTTCATTGGAAGGACTGATGCTGAAGCTGAAACTCCAATACTTTGGCCACCTCATGTGAAGAGCTGACTCACTGGAAAAGACCCTGATGCTGGGAGGGACTGGGGGCAGGAGGAGAAGGGGATGACAGAGGATGAGATGGCTGGATGGCATCACCGACCTGATGGACATGAGTTTAACTGAACTCCGGGAGTTGGTGATGGACAGAGAGGCCTGGCGCGCTGCGATTCATGGGGTCTCAGAGTCGGACAAGACTGAGCGATTGAACTGAACTGAACTGAACCGATCATCATCTCTATCTAATAAATACAAACAAGAAAAACAGCTTCATTAAATTTTCATGGTTCCCAGGCCTTTCTCCAATCAGCGCCCTATGCAAGCTTCTGTTTCTCACCCACGGTCTCTCTCCTCATCTCCTCGGATATGGATTCTGATAAGTTTGGCCTCCAGATGACAAGAGGGAAGTATGAAGCCAGGAAGCATGCCAGTCCCTGACCTCCCCCTTCATCATTTGCTGAGCCCCAAGGATGCCACGAGTGAGGCAGGGCCACACATGCTCACATGATACAGATACGCACTTCCCCATGCAAGGAAGCTAAGTTCTCTTTCTGGAAATGGGCTCCTGTGTCTTTACATAGATCTGAAAAGATAGAGTCCTGGGTTCTCTTTCCAGCTTTCTGATCAACTCCCTGAGTTACATTTGGGAAAAATTATATTTGACCATTTGGTCACAATTTTGCGTTCTATTGTATTAAAAACTAGGTTTTTATAAAGCATCCCTTATGGATATCATTTTTAACATTTTTAGGATGTTTTATGACTGTTCTTGCCATGCAGCTCAAGATTCATTTTGTTCTGGAAGGTGTCTCGCACAGGCCATACCAGTTAGACCTTAACCTAAGAAAGAGGCTAAGCTCTGGTGCCCCCTCATGGACATTTGGAGCATCTGCAGGCATCCTTCAGCTTCTCCCCCGTGAGAAATCTTTAGCCTTCACTTGCTTCTTTCTCCTATTTGCCATCAAACTACCCAGATCCTAAAACTGGGCTGTCTTTGTCCATTCTGACTTCTATAACAGAATGCCGAGAACCTAGGTGACTTAAAAACAACAAATATTTATTTTTCACCATTTTGAAGGCTGGGGAATCCAAGATCAAGGAGCTGACAGGTTCTATGTCTTGTGAGGGCCCACTTCTTGGTTCAAAGACAGCTGTCTTTTTGCCAACCTTCCCACATCTTCCTCTCTAGGACCTGACTCATCCTGAAACTCCAGTTCCACTTCCTCCAGGAAGTCTTCTTTGATACAACTCTTCACAATTAATAGCTCTCACCTATGTCTTTCTGTCTTAGCTCTGGCTGCTACAACAAAATACCATACCCTGGGTGGCTTAAACAACGAATTTTGATTCTCCCACAATTCTGGAGGCTGGAAGTCCAAGACCAAGGGGCTAACAAGATCTCTTTCTGGTGAAGGCTCTCTTCCTGGCTTGCAGAAGACCCCTTGCTCGCCATATGCTCACATGACCGCTTTTTCTGTGCATGCCCGCACCAGAGGTGGGGGAGGGGGCAAAAAAGCAAGCTGTCTGGTGTCTCTTCTAAGAGCTCTAATCCCACTGGGCCAAGGCCCTGCCCTCATGACCTCATCTCACTCCACCTCCCAAAGGCCCCATCTCCAAAAACCATCACACTGGGGGCTGGGGCAGGGAGTGCACAAGTTTTCAATCCACAGCACTCCCTAACAGAGCTATATACACTCTTACATCACCTTCATGATTTTCCCTTACGCCTGTCCCCGCAGGGTGAGGTCGTTTCTTTGTTCCCCTCTCTGCTCCCACAACGCCTGACGCACGGCCATGTGCACAGAGGATGCTACTGATGCTTGCTACATTTAATCGAATCAAGACTCATCTCCACAAAGTCTTTAAAAGCATCCCCTGCCGCATTCGTCCATCCTTCTTCAGCCTCCTTCTGGGCTTGTCTCAACGTGACGAACCAGAATTCTTATTTGTTCTCTAACCGCGTCATACATGGGTATCTCCCACCCTTCAGAAAGGACCGTGTTTGAAGCACTAGAACCAATTCAGGCCATGCAAGTACAGGGCACTTGTACTTCCTTCCCTCTCACAGCCGAGACCTGCCCTCACTGGAAAAGAAGGAACCATCAGAAGAGCTTCTTCTTTAATCACAGCGGGGGCTGGGGTTTCGAGATAAGTAAACATCCTCATCTTCCCTCTCCTTCTCTGGATCTTTCCAGATCACTTTCAGATACTCAGAGACCCTGGGAATGGGTCAAGTATAAAATAAAGCTGGAAGTTCAAGGATTATCTCCTGATGATAAACTAAGACTAATGCCGCCAGCCCACTCTCAAAATGCGTAGAGACGAGGGAGATTTTCCAAAGCACCCTCTAAAATGCAGCTGTAAAAGATTATAGTATAATCTTTAGACTAATAGCAAGGGTCTGGGCATTTAGAACCCCAGAGATTTTACTAGACCTGGGAAGACGTGACAGTTGTGTTTTGCTGCTGAGGGTGATGTGACTGTCGATGGTGTTTAGATTACACCCCCAGGTTGGGCAAGCCTGATTCATCTGTGATGATACGGCAGGCGGCAGGCAGGGAGCTGGCGGCTTCCTAAGTCGGGCTGCCTGACAAGAGGCAGGGCTCGCAGGGGAGCCTGGCGGCTGAGGAAATTTACTGCGCGTGGTAGCCAAGAAAAGTGAAATTGGACCTGGGCGATAATCAGCCTGATTAGCTCAGGGCCTCCTGGAGAGAGCCAAGGGCAGGGAGGCAGTGCCGGGTGGGGGTAGGGAGGACAGGTCAGCCAGCACCGAGGTGGAGACCCAAGGGCTGGGGTTTGCTAAGGTCAGGAGCATCGGGGGCCCAGAGAAGTGTGTGGAGCGGGAAATTCAGAGAAAACAAGCCCCATGCCCAGTCATGGGAGTGAGGGTGACTCAAGAGCAGCAATCAGGCTGAAGGCGAAGAGTGGGGATGTGTGGGCGTGGTGGGGGGGGCCAGGATGGAGGAGGAGGACATTGGGCAGAGCCAGGGTGCTCATAGCATCCTCTCACTGCGCCCTGGTCAAGGGGTTGCTCCTGGCCAAGTTAAAGGCTGACAACCCCCCAGCCTCAGACCCCCCCTCGGAGACCCCGGTGTGTGTTCAGAGCAGAGATCAGCAGCACTGATCTTGGGGGCGGTCATGAGGTTCTTGTGCTGTGGCTGCAGGAACCCCAGCAGCTCTGGTTTGCAAGATAAAGCGGCAGGCTGCTGCTGACTCTGCCCTCCCCCTCCCACCCTGCTTCTTGCTGTTGTGGTTCAGTCCCTCAGTCGTGTCTGACTCTGAAATCCCACAGACTGCAGCACGCCAGGCTTCCTTGTCCTTCACCATCTCCTGGAGTTTGCTCAAACTCATGTCCATTGAGTCGGTGATGCCATCCAACCATCTCATCCTCTGTCGCCCCCTTCTCCTCCTGCCCTCAATCTTTCCCAGCATCAGGGACTTTTCCAATGAGTTAGTTGGCTTTTCGCATCAGGTGGCCAAAGTGTTGGAGCTTCAGCTTCAGCACCAGTCCTTCCAGTGTACATTCAGGGTTGATTTCCTTTAGGATGGAATTCTGGTTTGATCTCCTTGCTGTCCAAAGAACTCTCAAGAGTCTTCTTCAGCTGCTGGCTCTCTCATGCGCAAGGCTGAGCTTCTGAGGTGGGGAGGAGGGGGAGGAAGGTTAGATACTCAGCTGTTTTCTCCTCATCTTCCTCCCTTACTGGAATGGGGCTGTCTGCACTGCAGAGACTGATGCTGAGAAGATCCAGGTCTGGGATTTGGTCCAATAAGTCAGGGACGCCTGATTTGATGCTAGAGCAACCAAGCATTTCCTGTGCCTTTGTCCCCTCTTAAACTTGGAGAGCAGGCTGAGCCCCAGAAGCCTGATGCTCCTCTTGAGAACAGCCCCACCTTCAGTCTGGTTAATCCCCCGCAGACTCATCACCAGGCACCAGATCAAGATGCCCCCACACACACACTCCAAGGAGAGGCTAACTCCCCTGTATTTGTTTCCCAGGGCTGCCATAGCAAAGCACCACAAAGTGAGCAGCTAACACACAGAAACGCATTCTGTAGCAATTCTGGAGTTCAGAAGCGGTGTCAGATCGAGACGTTGGCAGAGCTGGTTTCTTCTGCGGGCCTTGGGGAAGACTCTGTTCCCTGCCTCTCTCCTGGTTTCTGATGGTTGGCTGGCAATCTTGGCATTTCTAGGCTTGTAGAAGCATCACCCCTTCTGCTTTCGTCTTCAGATAGCATTCTCCTTGTGTGCATCCAAATTTCCCCTTTGTATAAGGGCACCGGTCCTCTTGGATGAGGGCCCAGTGGATTCCACTGTAACTTCATCTCAGTTTAACTAACTATATCTGCAAGACCCTATTTCCAAATGAGGTCACATGCTGGGGTAGTGGAACTTAGGTTGGAGTCCAAATAGGAATGGGGCGGGGGGCACGATCCAATCCACAGCATGGCTCTTCTCTTGCAACTGTTCTCACACTTGGGTGAGGATCGGAATCACCATTGGCGGCCTTCCACACTCACAATCTTTGCTTATTTTTCTTCAGGTTGCGTGTCATTTTAAAACTGATTTGCAGGAGTTTATTGATTATGAATCCTCCCTCAATTTGAGATATTGCAGGTGTCTTTTTTCAGCTACAGTGCCCTCTGTTGAACAGAAAAAAAATTTTTTTCCTATGCGTGGTTTGTGTTTTGAAGCTCCAGTTCAAAAAGCCTTCTCCTAAACAAAAATCTCAAAGATACTTTCCTGCACAATCTTCTGTTAGTTTTGTAATTTTATTTTTCACATTTAGATTTGGACCTATTGGGAGTTCACTTCTGTCTATGGTGAGTCAGAGGTCTGCATTAGCTTCCCATTGCTGTTGTAACAAATTACCATAAATTTAGTGACTTAAAAACCGTGCCCATTTATCATTTTACAGCTCTGGCGGTCAAAAGTCCAAAATGAGCTTTTGGGGGCCTATAACCTAGGTATTAGCAAGGCTGTTGTCGTCTAAAGATTTTAAGGAGAATCTATTTTCTTGCATTTTCCAATTTCTAGAGGCCAGCTGCATTCCTTGGCCTGTGGCCCTTTCCTCGATTCCAAAAAAAAAGAAAAACTGATGGTACGCTTCTCTCCCTCTGACCACAGGTAAGGTTTTCCACTTTGAAGGAATCATGTGATTAGACTGGACCCAAGATAAGAAGTGAAGTGAAAGGTGCTCAGTCGTGTCTGACTCTTTGCGACCCCATGGACTATCCAGTCCATGGAATTCTCCAGGTCAGAATACTGGAGAGGGTAGCCTTTCCCTTCTCCAAGACAATCTCCCCCTTTTACAGCTTAATCACTTCTACAAAATCCCATCTGCCACGGAAAGTAACATTGCCACAGGTTCTGGGAATTAGGATGTGGACATCTCTGACGTGAAAGTGAAGGTGTTAGTTGTTCAGTTGTGTCCGACTCTTCACAAACCCATGGACTGTAGGCCACCAGGCTCCTCTGTCTATGGGATTCTCCAGGCAAGAATACTGGAGTGGGTTGCCATTCCCTTCTCCAGGAGATCTTCCTGACCCAAGGATCAAACCCAGGTCTGCATCGCAGGATCCAGCTTGACTTTTTTGCTCCATTTGCTGAAACGGTGTTCCCAGTGGCATCTGCCAACAGCCAACTCCCCTATCGATTTGCGGTGTCGTGCCTTCCATATGCCAAGTAGCTGCATCCACACAGATCTAATTCTGACTTCTCCCCTCTGTTCCATTGCCAGCACAAGTATCAGTGTGTGCTGGTTGTTGTTTTGTTGGGTTTTTTTCAGCTTCGGTTTTATAAAATATTTTTTTTTAACTAGTAGAGTGAGTCCTCCTTTTCAACATTTCCTTAACTGTATAAGGACTTTATTCTGCCATATAAACTTAGGATTACATTTAATAGATTAACTTGGGGGAGAATTGCCATCTATGCAGTGCTAAGTCATCATATCCATGAGGATAGTATATTTTGCCTTTTATTCAAATCTTCTTTAAAGTCCCTCAAGGGAATTTAAGCCTTTTCTCTAAGGAGTAAAGGTTTTGTTCATCAAACTCCTATGTGTGTGTGTTGAGTTTTCCCCATATCAATAAGCAATTATTTGACACCAACTGGGTGTGTCTTACTATTCAATTCAATTCTGACACTGTCTACCTGAAGACAGCATCTGATTCTCCAGGTAAAATGTTCACTCTCACAAGGCTGCCCTCCACTTCGGATGCTAATCCCAAGTCCAGGTTGTCATCTCCACTTCTCATCAACTAGGTATAAATCAGAGGTTCCCATGACTTCCTCCTTGCTGCTGCTGCTGCTAAGTCACTCAGTCGTGTCCAACTCTGTGCCACCCCATAGACGGCAGCCCACCAGGCTCTTCCATCCCTGGGATTCTCCAGGCAAGAACACGAGTGGGTTGCCATTTCCTTCTCCAGTGCATGAAAGTGAAAAGTGAAAGTGAAGTCACTCAGTCGTGTCCGACTCTTAACGACCCCATGGACTGCAGCCTACCAGGCTCCTCCATCCATGGGATTGGCCAGGCAAGAGTACCGGAGTGGGGTGCCATTGCCTTTTCCTCCTTAGGTTCGTTCAATTAACTTGCTAGAGTAGCTCAAGGAACTCAGGAAACATTTATTCAGTAGATGACCGGTTTATTACAAAGGACAATAAAAGATACGGATCAACAGCCAAATGAAGAGATACGCAGGACAGGTTCCTGAATAAAGGAGCTTCTGTCCCCTTGAAGTCTGGGGCTGGCACAGCAGCATGTGGAAGAGTTCTGGTTCACCAACTTGGAAGCTCTCCAAACCATGTCCTTTGGGTTTTTATGGAAGTTCCATTACGTAGGCGTCATTGATTGAATCACTGCCATTGACAGTTGATTCAACCTCCAGCCCCTTTCCCCTCCCTGGAGGTCAGGGAGGTGGGACTGAAAGTTTCAACCCTTTAACCACCTGGTTGGTGCTTCAGGCAACCAGCCCCCAACATAAGGTGGGGTCCAAAATCACCTCTGGAACCTAACAAAAGACACTTGCAAGGCTCTAATCACTTAGGAAATTTCAAAGATTTTAGGAGCTCTGTCGCTGGAACTGTGGACAAAGATCCAATATATATTTCTCGGTCTAAACCACGTTGCAAGAGGTCACACAGATCTCATTGATGGCAACATTGGGCGGGCATTACCCAGTTGTTTTCCACTAGGTACTTTTCCTGGATCTTACCACCTTCTCACACTTGGAATGGTGAGTGACAGCTATTTGTCTGGATCTCTTGAATGGTCGAGCTAACCATTAAAAGGCTTTGAATACTGAGATTTATGACTCTTCTCCCTTTGTCCTGGGCAGTGTGAGGGAATGGTTGGAAGTGCCTCTGACGTTTAGGGCCAGGAAGATAGGATAATCCAGAGAAGATGTGGGGAAGGGAGTAGGAAGACAGCTAGGGATCCAGGAGGCCGACACGCGAAGAGGAAAGTTTCAAGGAACGTGGATCTCCTCTGCCAGACGAGGAATAAGAGGAGCACAGACGAGGTGAAGGTCGTTGGTGACCTTGACCAGAGCCGCTTCCCAGGGAGTGTTGAGAACAAAAGCCCAATTGTAGTCAGTTCCAGAGGAAAAGGAAAACAAGACAGAGAGGGGTAGGGCAGGCGAGGTCAGGCGGGGGACTGGTTTTCTTTTGTTTTAAGACAGGAAATATGCTAAAGAAGCATCCAGGGGCGAGAAGAAAGGTGATTCTGCAGGGGAGAGGCGAAAACAGAAGCCATGTCCTTGACTAAGTGGTGGGGGGTGAAACCCAGCTGTGCCTGGCTGAGCCAGATTGAAGCCTGAGACCAAAGGAAAAAAATCAGTAATACTGATTCCGTCTTGACTTAAATTTTTGACAATTTATTCATGATGTATCTTTGCATTCATAGTAATTATTAAAATATCATATATGTTGATTAATGACATTTAGGGGGTTCTTTTAGATTTTGCACCTGAGAAAGAAATCTTTGAGAGAGACATTCTAGTATAAGAGGGAGTATGCAGGAAGGGGGTGTATAAGAATAAGGGGGCAAGGGCCTCTGATGATTGGCAAGGGCAGCCCGCAGGTTGACAGGCACTAGCAAAGCCCAGAAAGAAACAAGGAGAGGTGGTTTGTACCCTCCGCAAGGCGGTGGACCGTGTTCCAGAATGCAGCTTCAGCAGGGATAGAGCTCCCCCTCGTGGGCCTAGGTGGGAACGACAGCTCAGAATGGATGGGGCGGGGAGCCTAAGGCTCGCCCTGGCTCGCAGAGACCAGAATGAACCAACCCGCTCCCTCCCCGAGAAGGGGCGTGGTCCCAGAGGGAGGGGGAGGAACAGTCGAGAGCAGAGCAAATTTTGAGAAAGGAAGGATCAACAGTTTGAATAGTCAGAATAGTCTTAGGTGCCTCCTTGAATTTTGGCCTGTTTGCATAGGTGCAGCAAGAGGTGAACATTTAAGCCAGTCAACCTCTTCAGGTATGCGGTATTGCACAAACTAAGATGAAAAGCTTTACCTTTTCTGTGCAAATATTCTAAAGGAATCTTGGCGTGGACCTTTAAAAGTCTTGATTATTTGCCCTTTTCTCCTAAGTCTAGGATCAAAGTCAAGAAAGTCCCTTCACACATGTCACCTGCAGCGCCTATGAGTGGAAGTGAAGTTCTATCTCAGAGATGCTGCCGACATTTTACGAGGTTCTATCAAGGAGCAGTCTTCTTTACCACTGTGAGGCTGGGACATTTTTTTAAAAATAGATTTTAAAAAGTATTACTGAAGTCGAGGAGTGTGAAAGGTAAAAGGAACCGACTATCAACCTGGGTAGCCAGGCAGGTTTGGCTGTCACTGGGCATCTGATCCCAGGGTCTTTGATGCTGGGCTATGATGGCTGTCTGATCAGAGATGAGATGGAGTTTGAATGACTCAGAGCAACTTTGGTTGCTGTAAGACTGAGTGACTCCAAGACTCACATCATCAAGAAAATTGGGACTGCATTGGCAGCTTGACATAAAGAAGGGGAGCAGGCATTTGGAGACTGCGACCTGACTTGCTTGGACAGCGGGAGGTAGGATTCCTTTGGAGCAAGAGATAAGCATCAGTCATGCTTCTCAGAGAAAGTGGACAGCTCCAGCCTGATGGGTTCAGGATACAGGCAAACCTAAAGCAGACAGCAAGCCCATGTTGTCATAGGGCCCCAGGTGAGGTCTGCCTCTATAATTTTACTTTTAAGTGACTATTATCCAATAATTTCATTTGAAACTATTTTGGAAGCATAACTACTTCCAGAATGTAATGGTTCTTTTTAATGATACTTGTCTGGGATGTAATATTGCTAAGTATTCCGTGAGATGAGATGGTTAGATAGCATCACTGACTCAGTGAATCATGAATCTGAGGAAACTTGGGGAGATTGTGAAGGAGGGAAGAGCTTGGGGTCACAAAGAGTAGGACCCGACTTAGCGGCTGAACAACAATGTCTTGTGAGACCTGCACGTCCGTTTCCTCTGCAAAACTGAGGGGAGCTGGCAGAAAGCAAAAACCAGGGGAAACATCTTCATATTTCAAAAGGTTATTAGCTTTTGCTATTCAACAAAAAATAATAATAATAAAACCCTCATAACTTGTTTGGAGAATTTCAATGTTTTTCATTTGTTATTATAAAAATCAAGGGCCATTTTGTAACTTTTTCAAGTATGTAGTTGTTACATGTATGGTAATATGTCTTTAGTGATAAACTCCTTTTAAGGAAAGGTTTTCTCTTTGAGTTAAACATGATGTTTAAATAAATTTCTCTTTTAAAATTTAATAAAAAATAATAAAATAAAAAACATAAACAAAAGAAAAAATAAAACAGAAAATTTTAAAAAAGAAAAAAAATTAAATTTAATTAAAAAATAAAGACATTCTCAGATAAATACAAACAGAAGTCGTTGCTAGCCAACCTGTTTTACAGAAGGAAGTCCTTGGAATTGATAAGGAAGGACCCTGGATGGTAGGTTTAAGTCACAGGAAAGAAGAATACAGGAAATGCTAAACTCATGGGTAAATCAAAACACTGATCTATATCTTTCCTTCCTTTACTGTCTTTTAAAAATGAAGTTGTTTAAATAATTATTATAGGGCTGTATTGTTGGGTTTTTAACACACGTATATGTAGGAGATATGACAAAAACAGAATAAAGAAGGGGAAGAAGTAGAACTACATTGCTATATATTTATTGGATTTAATTCATTATAAATCTGAAATAGTTTCTCATAAGTTAAAGAAGCATACTGTAGTTCCTAGAGCAATCACTAAGAAATGAGCTTAGAAACATAGAAACAGTGGAATTAAAATAAAACAGTAGAAATGTTTTAAAGAATTTCTCAGTTACACCTTATATATATATATATATATATTTTTTTTTTTTTTTTTGGATGATCTGGGTTTCTGTTGCAGCATGCAGGGGCTTCCCTAATTGGATTCTCTAGTTGTAGCCCCTGGGCTTAGTTACCCCACTAAATGTGGGCTCTTAGTTCCCTGACCAGGGATAGAACTTGTGCCCTCTGCATTGGAAGGTGGATTCTTAACCACTGGACCATCAGGAAAGTCCCAATAAAAATATTTTTAACACAAGAGAAGGCAGTACCGAAGGAACAGTTTTTTGTGTGTTAATGCAACAGTTCTG
The DNA here is from genome assembly GCF_001704415.2 of Capra hircus. Taxonomy (NCBI): domain Eukaryota; kingdom Metazoa; phylum Chordata; class Mammalia; order Artiodactyla; family Bovidae; genus Capra; species Capra hircus. The sequence goes on along the minus strand of NC_030832.1, from coordinate 36,516,399 downwards.
TGTCTTGATTATTGTGGTGGTTGCATGGTGGTTATACTTGTGATAAAATTGCATAGAACTAATACCCAGTAACAGGGGGCTACCCAGGTGGTGCAGTGGTAAAGAATTCGCCTGCTAATGCAGGAGATGCAAGAGATGGGGGCTCTATCTCTGGGTTGGGAAGATCCCCTGGAATAAGAAATGGAAACCCAATCCAGTATTCTTGCCTGGAAAATTCCATGGACAGAGGAGCCTGGCAGGCTACAGTCCTTGAAGTCATAAAGAGTCGGACACGACTGAGCAACTGAGCACACACACGTACAACATATGCACGCACACTTGAGTACACGTGAAAACTGGTGAAATCTGCATAAGGTCTCAGTCAAGTTCACAGCATCGTGCCAAGGTCAATTTCCTTATTTTTATATTGGACTATTGTATAGTGTAATTGTGTTGGTAATTATTTAACTGTATATGTTGGCGAGACTCATTGAGCTCTACATTTAAATTGATGATTTTCACTGTACATAAATTATACCTCAGAAAGCTAATTTAAAAATATAAAACAATTTTAAAAATAAACAAAAGAAACTATAAAACCATAAATACTAGAGTCACCTAAAAAAGGAGGAAGGAAGGGAAAGAGAGGGGAAGGAAACCACAGCTTGGAAGGAACAGATACTGTGCAAGACGAAAAAAAACTCTCTCTCACACACGTCACACACACCACCACCAACAACCACAGCAATGACAATAACAATACCGTCATTTACATCCTCAGAGAAGTAAACGATAAAAGGAACTCGTGAATTAGCATCGTGGCAGCAGATTCAAAGGAAAGCACAAGGACTGAAAGTTTAAGTTAGAGGAAACCTCCCGAAAAGTAGTACAAAAAAAAAAAGAAGATTAGATATAAAATTAGAAGACCATCTGGGAGATGCAAAAACCGAATAATGGAAGTTCCAGATGGGAAAACAGAGAAAGCAAAGGGGAAAGAAGCAACGAAATACTTGAGGAGAATTTCCCAACCCTGAGACGCATGTGTGTTGAGATTGACGAGTAGACAAAAACTACACGTACGCTATATATACAACTATGTCAAATATGTATAAATATATATACACAGCTGTGTGAAATATACTCACAAGGACAGAGGACAGAGGAAATACACATAGCGAAAAAAGAGTTATTTTGTTATAATGATGATATGAGTCTTTTAAATTTTATTTTAAATTATGCATATTTGTATAAATTAAGATCAAAAACCTTTGCTTTTAATCTCACCCCCAAGTGCCTGCAGAAAGAGTCCAAACTTGCCTAATAAAAATTCTATAATGGCTCCCTGTTACCTTAAGGTCTTTCAGGATTCTCAACAAGAAATGGTGAAGTTTGTTCTGAGCCTGCATGCTCCCAACTCCTGCCACATCCCTCCACCCACCCGCACTCCCATCTTATCGGAACACCCAGCAGCAGAGGCTTCTTGAGGAAACCCCAGCATCTGGCAGGAGCTCCTCCTTCTCCCCAGGTCTCCATAGTAACACTTAACTACTTGGTTGTAAGCGGAGTTATCCCTTGATTTGGATGCCTGATTTCAAGCAGAAGAAACCAATTTCCTGAGGTCTGCTTCACACTGTAGGCACTTTAAACAATTGTTCGATGTTTGGGGTGAGGGAAGGGCAATCATTACAATGCTGCTTCTTTCATGAAGCCTTCCTGATTCCCACACAACCACCACCACCACCCCCGCCATTCCAGGAGAAATCAAACTTTCCCTCTGTGTTGCCACAGCATTTTGTGTGACCTTGGGTGACTTATTCTGTTACTCAGTTTCCTCATCTGTAAAATGGGGGCAAGAATGCTACCTACCTTATGAGGTTACTGTGAGGATTAAATCAGGTTATGTTTGGTGCCTTAGGGGTAAAGAACTCACCTGCCAATGAAGGAGATGTGGGTTTGATCCCTGGGTTGGGAAGATCCCCTGGAGAAGGAAATGGCAACCCACTCCAGGGGTATCTTAGTTCCCCAACCAAAGATCGGACCCGTGCCCCCTGCAGTGGAAGCACAGAGTCCTAACCACTGGACCACCAGGGATTATAAACTGCCCCTGGGCTCAGTCATGTCTGACTCTTCTGCAACCCCATGGACTGTAGCCCACCAGGTTCCTCTGTCCATGGGATTTCCCAGGCAAAAATACTGGAGTGGGTTGCCATGCTCTCCTCCAGGGGATCTTCCAGACCCAGGGATCAAACCCACCACGTCTCCTACATTGGCAGGTGGATTCTTTACCACTGAGCCACTAGGTAGCCATCCAGAAAATCTTCCTTGACTGTGCAAGGACAAGCACACACGGGGTCTGTACGCATGTGCAGGTGTGTACACACACTTGGGGACACATGTGGTCAGTATGTTTTTCTGTGCTCATCATGGCTGACCGTCCAGTCTGCAGCATTTGGGCCGCGATGACCGCCTCCCCCTTCTGGAGGTGCAGCATCCTCCAGCCGAGGTTTCTGGGACCTTCTCTCTCTTGGATTTCCACCTACGTCTCTGGAAGTACCCCTCAGCCTCTTCTCGCCCCAGGCCCTTCCCCCACTTGCCCTTGAACGTGTTTTCTTAGTGCCATCTCAGCCCTGCTCTTCTCACTTTGGACTCTGCTGGGCAAACTTCATCAAAACCACAGATTCATTGGAAAAGTCCGGAAAAGTCACAAGCCCGGGTTATCACCCGCTGAGCCCTCTGTGCTGACCTCCAGGTCTGCAAAACCGAAGGACTTCCTACTCTCCTTCTGTCATCTCCCTCACAGGGCCAATTACAAGACCTCAGCTGCTGTCACCTGTACCAGCTTGCTCACACCTGAGGCTCCCCTCTTCCACCCCCAACCCTGCCCCTAGTGGTGCTGTGTCAGCTCAGGAGCCCCCCCCCCTGCTTTCCACCTGGAAAACAAGCTCCCCTCTGTTCTCTTGGCTGATGCCAGAGTGAGTTCTCACCGGTTGTGTTTCTTCCTGAAATCCTGTCCCTGTGAATAAACGGATGCCTATCTGGGTAGCTGTATGATGAATCAACTATGGCAAGGTGTTAACTGCAGAAACTAGGGGATAGACATGGGGGTGTTTGTTGCAATTCTTTCGACTCCTTTGTGCTTCATTTCCAGAAGGTGTTGGGGGAAATATCCTTCGATGGCTTCTTTTGGCTTTGGGGAAGACTCTGTCTTATCTCAGACTCTGTCATGTAGACCATAAGACTCTCTGTGACCCAGCCGCTGCTTCCTCGGTGACATCATCTGCTACTACTGACATGTCCCTTTCCCACACATTGTTCCTTTTTCATTTTTTAACTTTTTTTATTTTGTGCTGGGGTACAGCCCATTAGCAATGTTGTGATAACTTCAGGTGGACTGCAAAGGGCCTCAGCCATAAATATACACGTATCCGTGCGTGCGTGCTCAGTCATGTCCAATTCTTTGTGACCCCACGGACTGTGGCCTGCCAGGCTCCTCTGTCCATGGGATTCTCCAAGCAAGAGTACTGGAGGGGTTGCCATTTCCTCCTCCAGGGGGTCTTCCCCTGGAAGATGGAACCTGCGCCTCCTGCATCTCCAGCATTGGCAGGTGGATTCCTTACCACTGCTCCACCTGGGAAGCCCATGTACATGTATCTAATCCCTCCTAAACTTCCCTCCAATCCAGGCTGCCACATAACATTGAGTTCCCTATGCTATACAGTAGGACCTTGTGGGTTGTCCATTTTGAACATGGCAGTGTGTACATGGCAGTGTACACACGCCCCTGCCCAGCCTCCCTATCTCTTCCCCCATCCTTCCCCCTGGCAACCGTAATTTCTCCCACAAACCATCCTGAATTACTTGGGAGCCCCCGCAGAGTATGTGGTGTCTCATTCCTCTGGGCCCACCTCGCTGTTCCCAATTCCTGGAATGCCCTTCCCTGCGTTCTCCTCTGGCCATCCCCGACCCGTTTGCACTCTTCTGACTCATCTCAAGGGACACCTCCTCCAGGACCCCCTCCAGAATCTCAGCAGAGAATTGTGGCAGAAGGGCCTCACCTAGGGCTGGATGCCGCAGCCCTGGAAGCTTGGCCCGAGGCCGGGGCTCTGGTTACCCTGCGTCTCCGAGAATCACCTAAGATCTCTCATTTCTTCCCTCAGAGGATACATCCTCAGGCAGCTGCCCTGCCCTTGCGACAGACACACTTAGCAGGCTGAGCAAATCCCCAGGCTCAAACGGACAGGCCGACCTCGGAGACTCCAGCCGCGATAGCTGACCCAGCCCGCACGAAGCCCGGGAGCCTGCGGGCGGGGACTGTGCCCCGCCGATGGGGGAAGGCCCCCCGCCCCCTCCCGAGGAAGAGGTCCAGGCTGGGGAGGGAAGAGGGCGGGGCCTGCGGCGGTTCTAGTCTGTGTCCCGGGCCTGGGACGGAAGTTGCAGAAGTACAATTAGTTTCAGTTTTGTTTCTCTCTCGGGAACCCGGCAACAGCCGCATCTGGGTCTCCGAGGGCTGGGGCGGGGAGTCCCCCAGCTCTGGGTCCTGGAGCCCAAGCTAGGTAAGGAGGGGGCTTGGGGGGCGGCCTGAGGGAGAGGTGGACTGGAGGGGGTGGGGGAAGGGAGACGGCCGGAGGAAGAGGAAGGGAGGGGAGGGGGACAGAGACCCAGAGGGCGGGAGCAGAGGGGAGGCGCCTCTCTCCGGGGCCGGAGAGCTGAGGTCTCCCTGGGAAACCCCCTTCCCACTCTCTCAGCGCTGCCCGCCCCGACCCTCGACCCAGCCGCTACTTTCTGGAAGTTTGGGGGAAACGCCCCAAATTTCTTTATCAAGTATTTCACTGGCCACTGTGCCGGATGCTGGGGGCATTCGCAGACGGAGCCTCACGTGACTCCGACCCTCCAGAGGCTCCTCGGAAAGGAGGAGGCCTCCAGCAGCAAGACGGGCGGAAAGAAAAGGGCTGGGGCAGCTGGGGCTCGGATCCGAGAAGCTGAAAGGAAAGAGCCGGGCAGCCCCTTCCCCTCAGCCGCCCCTCTGACTTCTCCAGAGCCCATTGCGGGGCCGTCGGGGCAGGAAGTTAGGGGGCCCCCAGTTCCTGTGATGCTGCTGCGGAGGGGGAGGGGGGCGGTCCGGGAGGCAGGTGTACCCGGCCCTGGGACTTGGGGCCCTGGGACTTGGGGCCCTGGGACTTGGGGCCCTGGGACTTGGGGCCCCGGCAATTGAAGCCCGTTGTTCCGCCCCACCTGCCAGGAGTCAAGGGGACTCTGCCCCCGTAGACCCTCTGCTGTGTCCTCCCTGCCCGACCCCCGCCCCGGCGGCTCACACACAGCAGGGTCCTCAGGGTCTGTTCACACCAGACTCTCACCCATGTGCCGCAAGGCCTGTCAGCAGCAGGGCGGGCGGGCAGGGGCACCCATCATCACCCCATGGGCTCTCTAAGGCCCGGCCCCTTGGTCTCTTCCGATCTCGCAGGGCCTGACACGCGTGAAGGCAGCTTTTACTTTTTCACATTTCTGAACGTGTGTACGGAGGAGGGAGGTGGTTCTTTAGCTCCAGAGACAAGAAAATTCCCAGCCATTCAGGTGAGACCCCAGACCTGGTGGGGCTTGAGTATGGGGCAGAGGTGGGAGGGCAGAGGACAGCCACTTCAGGAGTGCCCTCAACCTCTTGCTTGCAGGATGGTTTCCCAGGGCTCCTCACCATCCCTCCTGGAGGCCCTGAGCAGCGACTTCCTGGCCTGTAAAATCTGCCTGGAGCAACTGCAGGTGCCCAAAACGCTGCCCTGCCTGCACACCTACTGCCAGGACTGCCTGGCACAGCTGGCCGAGGGAGGCCGCCTCCGATGCCCTGAGTGCCGCGAGTCTGTGCCCCTGCCGCCCGCGGGCGTGGTCGCCTTCAAGACCAACTTCTTTGTCAACGGACTCCTGGATTTGGTGAAGGCCCGGGCCGGTGGCGACCTGCGGGCAGGGAAGCCGGCCTGTGCCCTGTGCCCCTTGATGGGGGGCGCCAGTGCCGGGGGGCCAGCCACTGCCCGCTGCCTGGACTGCGCTGATGACCTGTGCCAGGCCTGTGCCGACGGACACCGGTGCACCCGACAGACCCACAGCCATCGGGTGGTGGACCTGGTGGGCTATAGGGCCGGGTGGTATGATGAGGAGGCCCGGGAGCGCCAGGCAGCCCAGTGTCCCCAGCACCCAGGGGAGGCCCTGCGCTTCCTGTGCCAGCCGTGCTCCCAGCTGTTGTGCCGAGAGTGTCGCCTGGACCCGCACCTGGACCACCCCTGCCTGCCCCTGGCTGAGGCTGTGCGCGCCCGGAGGCCCGGCCTCGAGGAGCTGCTGGCCGGCGTGGACAACAACCTGGCCGAGCTGGAGGCCACCCGGCTGGCCGAAAAGGAAGCCTTGGCCCGGCTGCGGGAGCAGGCGTCCAAGGTGGTCACGCAGGTGGAGGAGGCGGCCGAGCGAGTTCTCAGGGCCCTCCTGGCCCAGAAGCAGGAGGTGCTCGGGCAACTGCGGGCCCACGTGGAGGCTGCCGAGGAGGCTGCTCGGGAGCGCCTGGGGGAGCTGGAGGGCCGGGAGCAAGTGGCCAGGGAGGCGGCCGCCTTTGCCCGTCGGGTGCTTAGCCTGGGGCGCGAGGCTGAGATCCTCTCGCTGGAGGGGGCGATCGCCCAGCGGCTCCGGCAGCTGCAGGGCTGTCCCTGGGTGCCTGGGGCCGCTCCCTGCCAGCTGCCCCAGCTGGAACTGCATCCCGGGCTCCTGGACAAGAACTGCCACCTGCTGAGGCTCTCCTTTGAGGAGCAGCAGCCACAGGACAGCAAGAAGGATGGAGCCCAAAGCCAGGGAGGTGATGCAACCCAGCCCCAGAGCAGGGATGGAGTTCAGACCCCCGACCAGGACAGAGCGCAGACACCCCAAGAGGACGAAGCCCAGCCCCTCAAGGCGGAGAGAGCCGAGACTCCCGAGGAAGATGGAGCCAAGACCCCGAAAGAGGGCAGAGCCCAGACACCCCAGGAAGATGGAGGAACCCAGGCTCGGGGGGGCGGAAGGTCCAACAAGAAGAGGAAGTTCAAAGGCAGGCTCAAGTCCATCTCCCGGGAGCCCAGCCCTGCCCCCGGGCCAAACCTGGAGGGCTCCGGCCTCCTCCCCAGGCCCATCTTTTTCTGCACCTTCCCCACCCGGATGCCTGGGGACAAGCGCGCCCCCCGGATTACTGGGCTCTGTCCCTTTGGGTCCCGGGAGATCCTGGTGGCGGATGAGCAGAACAGGGCCCTAAAGCGCTTCTCTCTGAATGGCGACTACAGGGGCGCGGTGCCTGTGCCCGAGGGCTGCTCCCCATGCAGTGTGGCCGCCCTGCAGGACGCCGTGGCATTCTCAGCGGCCGCGCGGCTCTATCTCATCAACCACAACGGCGAGGTGCAGTGGCGCCGGGCGCTGAGCCTCTGCCAGGCCAGCCACGCTGTGGCTGCCATGCCGAGCGGGGACCGGGTGGCGGTCAGCGTGTCCGGACACGTGGAGGTGTACAACATGGAAGGCAGCTTGGCCACACGGTTCATCCCTGGGGGCAAGGCCAACCGGGGCCTGCGGGCACTGGTGTTCCTGACCACCAGTCCCCAGGGCCATTTTGTAGGGTCCGATTGGCAGCAGAATAGCTTGGTGGTCTGTGATGGGCTGGGTCAGGTGGTTGGGGAATACCGGGGACCCGGTCTGCATGGCTGCCAGCCGGGCTCCGTGTCCGTGGATAAGAAAGGCTACATCTTTCTGACCCTTCGTGAGGTCAACAAGGTAGTGATCCTTGATCCGAAGGGCTCGCTGCTTGGCGACTTCCTGACGGCCTATCACGGCCTGGAAAAGCCCCGGGTGACCACCATGGTGGACGGCAGGTACCTGGTCGTGTCCCTCAGTAACGGGACCATCCATGTCTTTCGGGTCCGCCCTCTTGACAGTTAAAGGGCTGGGACTGGGGAGGGACTGGGTGGGGGGGGGGAGGAAAAGGGTGGGGAGAAGGCCGGCAGGGCCGCCCAGGAGATGTGGCGGCCAAGGGCATTCTCTCAGAGAGCAGGGGTTGACAGCTTTTCACAATGTGAGGTGCCAAACCCCTCATCAGGTGCAGGGATAGGGACCAAGCAGGGTTGGCATGACCATAATTCTCAGAAGCAGAGGAGGAGGGGTTGGAGAGGTGCTGGGCATTAATGCCTCTTGCTTTTGAGTTGGGGTTGGGGGGGGTGGTGACTGCCACTGCCGCTACTATAGAGTCTAGGTTTCCAAGATATGTAAACTAGTTGTGATTTGCGTTCTTCAAAACCATTCCTGATGGGGTGGCCCGGGAGGGGCTTGGGGAGGTGGGTAGAGACGGTCCTTGGAGCCAAGAAGGGTTCAGGGTATGTCGATTATGCACTTTGCGGAAGAGAGCTGAGAACCCACTCTTCTCCAGCTGGAAGGGGACAGGCTAGGTTAGCAGGGGCCTGAGATTTTGAACCCGGCAGTCAATGGCATCTTTCGCTGCAGAGCTGGAAGGGCTGAGGTCATTCATTGCCTTCAGCCACAGCCGGGAAATTGAGGCTCCTCCTCCGATAGTGGCATCCCCCAGTGAAGAACGGGGTGGGCTTTGTGGGGGACCAAGTACAGACACTACCCCAGGGCAATGCATGTTTACCTCAAAGCCCTGAAGAGAATGTGCTGTTAGAAAACGGAGCCTGGTAGGGCTAGAGTCTAAAACGCAGGGCTTACCTGGGGCTAACCCTCCCAACTTCCCTCACCTCTCACCTCCAAGCCAGCCTGAGGTCGGACCTCTGTAGAATATAAAGTCTCTTCTGTTTTAATGTCTTAATACTTCCTGGAGTTTATTTTTAGCCCCTTCTTAGTTTCCCAGCACAATTCCTTTTGAGAAATTCTGGCTGAACTAAGGTGTTAAAGGCATTTGTCTGTATTGCTATTATGGGTGGGGAACACACCTAATCCTAGAGGCTAGGTGTGGAACTCAGGGGCCAAACCAGTTGGAAGACCTGAGAAGTCAGTAGTGGGGCTGACATGGGTGGAGGAGTGGACATTGTATGGAGGGGTCGTGTCAGAAGTGAGCCGTAACCACAGGCCCTTTGCATGGGCTGTGGCAGTGGTGGAACTGAGGTGGCCGTGGTTAGCCAAGGGCTGTTGAGAGATGACCAAATGGAATCTTAATGTAAGGATCACGGGCTGTGAGTGGTCATGGGAACCAGAGAGATTTTGGACAAGTCCAGATGGAAAGCACAGGACGTTAGGTGGAGGGAAAAGAAAATCTTTTTCCAGGGAGGCCATTGATTTGTTTCATGAAGTGAAGGGGGAAATAATCAAAGTCGAGTGGATGGATTCAATTATATAAAAATTTGAGATGTGTGCACAGCAAATCATAATGAAGATTAAAGGAAAAATCGATGAGGGGAGGAAATTACAGAGTGTTGATCTGAGAGCTGAGTCTCCAGGGTATACAGTGACTTAAAGAGATCTACTTGGTTCAAAGGACCAAATAAGTTGGGTCCCCAGAAGGGAATCCACACAGGCCAGGACACATAAATTGAAAAAGAAAATCAACCATTTGCATTCATCCAAAAAATATTTCTGAAGCTATATCATGGGGAAATAGGCTCCTGGCATGATAAATGCTTCTTCCTGGAGATGGGTTTGGCAGGACTTGACAGGAGTGAAAGAAATGATTGTAAGATGAAGTTACTTCACATTGGGGAATACGTTCTGGGGAAAGAATTGAAAAAGAAAAAGGATTTGCAGATAGGTATTTGTGACCACGCTGTATTATAGTCATTGACAGGAAACAGCTCAGCTCTGGAAGGAATAGCCAAGTTGATTGTGGTCTAGCAGGACAGTGAGTTACTGCCTTCATGTATGACAACTATGAGAACTATTTAGACGAGTGTGATGTTCTGTGATGCAATCATAAGCAAAAAAAAAAAAAGCTTTTGGATTTCTGATCACATCATTATAGCAACAAGGTAAAAGCATGTCTGAATAGTTTACTGAGTGTTAACAGGTTCAAAATGTGTAAATAGTGACAGGGGTGGTTGGGTTCTTTTTGAGTTATTTCATGCTGTTATTCATATATGCACATTTCTACTTCAGTTACTATTGTCCATTAAATAACGTATATGCTTAACTGTTTACTGCAGAAAAATACACCTCTATAAATGATATTCAAGAATAACTCCTGGATTTGCAAATGAATGTCAGAGTAAATGAGACTGTTCTGGCGGGGGTAGGGTTAGAGCAGGAGCGAGGGGGAGAATCCCAGTGGGTCTGGACCCAGCAGGGAGGAAAGGCCAGCAGATCAGGGGCCTGTTTGGTGGCTGACCGTGGAATGTGCCCTGGGAAGGTTTGCAGTGGTCAGGCATTCCCATGGGTGATCTGTCATTGTGGAGTGTCCAGAGGCAAGAGACGGTCTTACTGAGTTCACCAGCTCATGCAGGCCAACTGGAAACCGAGTTGTGGTTCTATGGAACCAGGTGGTATAGGGTGAGTTGCACGAGTGGGGAGACTGCGTCTGTCTTCTTCAGAGTCAGCACAGTGACGGCTCCTAGTAGGTGCTCAGTAAACATCTGTGGAGTGAATTGGTGTCTAGTGAATGGCACCCCACTCCAGTACTCTTGCCTGAAAAATCCATGGATGGAGGAGTCTGGTAGGCTGCAGTCCATGGGGTCGCTAAGAGTCAGACACGACTGAGCGACTTCACTTTCACTTTTTACTTTCATGCGTTGGAGAAGGAAATGGCAGCCCACTCCAGTGTTCTTGCCTGGAGAATCCCAGGGACGGGGAAGCCTGGTGGGCTGCTGTCTATGGGGTCGCACAGAGTTGGACACGACTGAAGCGACTTAGCAGCAGCAGCAGCAAACAATGGGACCCACCAAGGTGTCCAAAACCGTGGCTTGTGGGAAATCTCCAGTAGGGGGCACTGTGGACTCAGCCTATCTTAAGCCTCCAGGAGCGTGACTCAGCTCTGAGTCACAAAAGAGATGAAATCGGGGTGTCCTGCTTATGTGTCCTGGGGCGTTCTGGCCTCTAAGGGATAAATACCTTCAGGTTAGAACAACAGTTTTGCAGAGCTGCATGGGAACTGTGTGCAGAGAGCCATGCTGGTGGAATGGCTCCAGCCAGGAGGTGGGAATAGAGAACTTCAGAGGGGAAATACCACCTGGATACAGGAAGAGACTCCCACAGATATTGTAAAGAGGAAGCAGTTGCAGGGGACACCTGGGAAGTCAGGCTTGGGGCGATTGACAGGTTAAGGGCTTGGTCAAGGTGGCGAGGCACGTGGCACTGGGGAAATGTGGAATGGATGGGAAGTATAGCACTTGAGCATCATTTTGAAAGGAAAATCCCCAGCCTCCCAACTGTGACCTGGGAATCCTAACACATCCTGGTGCCGAAAGCACCACCCAGCACCGGGACAAAGAGTTCTTGCTTCAACTACAGATGTTGAGAAATCAGGAACATCATGAAAGATATGACATCCCCCCATCACACCCCCGCAGTGGACAGCGACAGTTAACATGATCCATCATTCCTTTTCCTGTTTGGGACTTCCCAGATTGTGTACAAAAGGAGGGTGCCATTTAGGTAGAGAAAAGAGGAGTAGAGAACCTCGTTCGTATTTTTGAGAGAGGCAGTGGAGATCTGGGTTGAGTGCTGGCTTCCCTGGTGGTTCAGCTGGTGAAGAACCCGCCTGCAATGTGGGAGACCTGGTTCAATCCCTGGGTTAGGAAGATCCCCTGGAGAAGGGAAAGGCTACCCACTCCAGGATTCTGGCCTGGAGAATTCCATGGCCTGTATAGTCTATGGAGTCGCAGAGAGTCGGACACGACTGAGCGACTTTCACTTTCACCTTCTTCCAGCTAAACAGCTGTGTAATATTGGTCAAGCTCCCTAACCTCTGTGGACCTGTTTCTACATCAGTAAAATACCCATCATAATATCCACTGTGCCAACCTCACAGGGTTATCGTGAGGACTGGCTGAGAGGTGTGGAGAAGAATTTTGTACACCCTAAAGCTCAAACTGGAGGTCTTGGTTAGGAAAAATTTTAATCGACATGTATTCATAGTACTGAGTTAATGCTTTTTTGTCAGGGTAAGCCTGAAAGGGGATGTGGTATGCATGTATTGTGAGGGAGAGACTCGAGAATGTCTGGGAAGAGCTGTTACCTGCTTCTCTGTTGGAGGAGACTCTTCAGTTCTGCTTTCCAGTGTTTATTTGAAGAAGCCATTTGCTAAGACTCAACAGTGACCGTAGGTGCAGAAGGGACCGATGGCCATCTTGCTAAGGCTCAGTTCTGCTCCTAAAAGCCAGCTGAGAATCAGGCTCTACTAAACCTGTATACTAACATGCAGAAGAAATGGCAAGAGTAGCCCAGTTTTTTGTTTTGGGTAAGAGAAGATAACAATTTGGGAGGGAGTCGCTCTCCGTTTGCCTTAGTCTTATTATTACTGTATCTATAAAGCCATTCATAGGATAATCTACAGAGATAATATTCCAGTGGGGCCGATGTCCAAGAGAGAAGTCAGAAATCTTCCAAGGAGGTTGATGAGGTTGGTGACCTGAGCTGGGCAGGATGTGGTAAGTGCGTGCCAATATCAAGGTATTTTGATCATCTCTCCCGAGCTTCCCTGGTGGCTCAGCGGTGAAGAGTTCACTTCCTGGGTGAGGAAGATTCCCCTGGAGAAGGCAACGGCAACCTACTCCAGTATTCTTGCCCAGGGAATCCCATGGACAGAGGAGCCTGGTGGGCTGTAGTCCGTGAAGCCTCAAGAGTCAAGACACAACTTAGCGACTAAACCACCACCCCGGCGGGTTAGCTGAGAACTAGAGCCACCTGGAAGTTAAGTGGGAGGTTGGACGGAGGGACAGAGTTCTGTCCGGGGGAGAGGGTAGCCTTGGACTAACTGGGGCAGGGAGCTGCGAGAGACACTGCTCAAGAAGTTGCTCCCAACAAGAGAAAGGTCAAGTTCAGATGTAGGCTTAGAGAAATAGGTGACTTGACCAAACCAGCCCAACCGGTTCATGAATGTAGTTCACTTAAACGAATGCAGATGGGAATAGAGTGACTGGGAGAGTGGAGAAGGCTCAGCAGGGTCTGGCTGACCTCACCCAAAGCCTAGGTGAGGAATCGGACCAGGCAGAGAAGGGCCGTAAAGGCAACTGGGAAGTAGTTTGGGGAGGTTTTGGAAGGCAATCTGACTTCTCTTTGGAGGAAGTTTCGAGCTGGTTGGGTTAGCAGCCAAGAGAAATGGGATGGAAAATGGAATTGGGGCCTCCGTACCCTTGGTGTCGGCCCAGCAAATATTTCTTAGCTGCCACTGGCCTGAAGAAGCTATGTTGTAAACTCTTTCATTCCTTTAATTGTATACTTTATATCTTTTTTCCCCCCTGTTTCTTAATAAATTCCTTTGAAAAATTGAACCTTTTCTCAGATGGTTCATGTGTGTGGGGAACGATCAACACCCGGGTAGGGAAGGGAATCAGATAGTATGGCCCTTCTCGCTGTAACTGCGAAGATGCTACCTGGAGTCCTTGGAGACACTTCAGCCGCAGGGTCTGTCATCGTCTGTGGTTCCCCCATCCTCGTCCCAGGCCACGCCTGCCTCTGTGGGACAGAGGGGCCCTCTGGGCAGAGGTCTGCATCTTCCAGGCTCACATTTCGTGGGAGGGAGCCAGCAGGTGATCTGGCCCAGCAGGACCCCCGAAGTTGTGTGAAAAGGAGGTGAGTGAGGGTGCAGGTCAGGGTGGCTGTGCCCATCACTGGTCTCTGCTTGTTTTCTGGTTTGCGGGCTCCACCTGACCTGCTGTGTCTGTGATACCACGGTGGCCCCTGCCGGGCTGGGAGGTATCCACCTACTGGCCAAACCTACCTCCTCTGACCTGCTCTCCAAAGTCCCTCCAGGAGTCCCTGACCCTCTTCTCTCAGTCCTGAGCAGGAAGAAGGAAGATCTCTGGTCCTTCCTTCCAATTCACTCAACCTCTGTCCTCCCCCATCAAATGCAGGGGTCAAACAGCAGTTACCGAATGTTCCCTCCCTGTGCTTCACATCCATCGACCGCCAAAATGGAAGTGGCCACCACCAACACTGTGTTAGAGACGCGGAACCCTAGACCCGGGAGCTTTGCTCATTAGAAGCAGATTTTGTTTCTGACCCCAAAGCTGCCCTTTCGAGCAGCTCTGAATCCTAAGCCCATGTCTGTTTCCTCGTTCATCGATGAGAGAGCTGAATGAAATGAGATCCCAGGTTCTTCGCTGAGCTAACAGGCCAGGACCCATCCCCAAACAGGTCCAGAATCTAGACACAGAAAGGGAAGCTTGGCAATGCCCCGTGCACCCCAAGACCGCCTTGTGCTCGTTGCCAGGGCGCCCCCTCCCCCACTTGTCTCTTATGACAAGTGATAAGAGAATGCTCTAAGTGGCCCGGTGGGGAAGCAGGAGGCGGGGATGAGGGCCCACCGCTGCTGCGGTGACAGCCTGAATAAGAATTCTGCTATTCATCATCTGATGACTCAGCCTGGCTCTGGACCGGCGCCTCTGTGAGCCCTGGGGAGGGTGACTCAGCAGCTGAGGGGGCCGGGCGCGGGAGAGCCTGCAGGTCCATGTGAGCGCTGAGTGTTGCGAGAACGACTCGTTCTAGCTCCAAAGCCCCAAGGCGGAGCGTCTGTGCCTGTGGTCAGAAACACGCGGCCTCGGTCCCCAGCCATGCGGCCGAGCCTCCTCCCTCAAGCCTGGGTCTCTCCTCTGCACTGGAGAAGTCACCGGCCTGGAGGCGGCAGGCCCGTGGCCTCTGCGCATGGCCGTGGGCCCGTCTGCGAGTGGCCAGGCCACAGACTGCAGGGTGGGGAAGTGGGGCCGTGTCACAGGCCAGGCACACAGCTGGACAGATGGTCTCTTCATCACTGAGGCTGGGGGAGCTGGGCTCCGGGGTCTTGCTTTTGCTTCCACATCAACTCAGAAAATGTCTCTTCCCCTTCAGAAAGAGCAGCATCTATTTTCTCTGCCTTGAACCCTACGTTAGGGACAGGCTCATTGGAAGAAGAGAGCCAAAGCAAGGAGCCAGCGAACAGGCCCCAAAACCCAGCGTGGAGGCTGGAGGTCCATGCACAGGGTGGCTGCATTCAGACGGCTCGCTTCTCCCCTCCAGTGCCCGCCTCCCCCCGCCCCATCTCTGGCCGCCCTGACCACTTTCTCACCTCGATTATTCACCCGCATCCTCACCTGCAAAACCCTTCAGGTCAAGAACTTCTGATTCACACCGAACATTCCATAATCAGGTGTTCTGTAAATACCGGTGAGTGAAAAGAGCAAATGAGTGAATTTGTGCTAAAACCTCATCCCTATCACTCACTCACATGGTTGGATCGAACAAGGGCGGGAGCTGGAAATGTTGCTGGGGCAGGCCTGGAGGCAAAAAGAATTTATCCCTTTTCCTTAGGAGGAAGCATGAGTAACAGTGAAATGATCCAAATTCTGGAGAAAAAAAGATGCTAGTCTCACTCCTCTGTACTCTTTCTTTGTTTCATAGCACTCTGACCTCCCAACACACTGTTTCATAGGATTATTTATCCTGCCTGTGGTTGATCGTTTTGTCTCCTTCCCCAGTTTCTACCCCAGGTACAATGCAAGCCCCAGGACGGGGCATTTTGCCTGTTTTGTGCACTAACACATCCCGTGCCTGTAGAATAGTGTGTGAGGTGCAGTAAACTCTGAATGAATGAATACACAAATGAAAGTTATATGTGGACATTTACCCTGAGGGGCAGATCTCTCTCCATCCGCTCTGCATTTACCTGTATTAATAAAGCCCAGCAGGTATATTTTATTATCACCCTTGATTTAAAGATGGGGATGGTGAGGTTACATTATGTAAACGGGGTCACCAGGAGCTGGGCGAGCAGCTGGGCAGAGGTCAATGCCAGCCACAGCTAGCTTGGGGCCAACTCGCTACCACTGCCTGGCGAGGTGAGGCACACGACGCCTTCCTGGGAGCCACATCTATTGCTGGCCAAAATCTTGGCTTTCGCTGCCCACCGAAGCCAAATGAAAAATATGGAGATAGGCTTTGGAGGAAATAGAAAGGTGGTTTTAACTCTCAGCCGGCAGAGAGGGGAACCCAGAAGGCTCATGTGCCTCAAGAACTGCGCCCACGTTCCATGAGGAGTCTGTGTGTGTGTGTGTTAGTCGCTCAGTCATGCCCGACTCTTCAGCTGCACAGACTGTAGCCTGACAGGCTCCTCTGTCCATGGGATTCTCCAGGCAAGAACACTGGAGTGGCTAGTCATTCCCTTCTTCAGGGGATCTTCCCGACCCAGCGATCGAACCCTGGTCTCCTGCATTGCAGGCAGATTCTTTACACGTTTGAGCTACAGGGAAGTCCTTTAGGGGAGGAGTCTAGGGGCTTATATAAGACGAGGGCTCGCAGTTGGGGGTCAGTGAAGGGGACCAAAGGTGTTTGGATCTTGTCGAAAAACAGTCACAGGCCGATGTCAGTAACCCAGTAATTGAGTCCGACAGTTCCATGGCTCTGTGGCCTTCTTTCTGATATGTAACCACAAGGGGAAGGGTGTTGTAAGGGCAAACACCAGATACAGGATGCGTTAGGCATAGAGTCAAAGGAAAACAGGTGCGAAGTGTAGCTCCTACAGAGTTAGCAGGGAGAAAAGCAAGCTTAGTTACAGACGTGCTGAGTCAGGAGCAGCTGAAGTATCGACTGCCAGGTTGCTCTGTTCATGGGATTCTCCCAGCAAGAATACTGGAGTGGGTTGCCATTTCCTTCTCCAGAGGCTCTTCCTGACTCAGGAATTGAACCTGGGTCTCCTGCATCGCAGGCAGATTCTTTACCATCTGAGCCACTAGGGAAGTCCAAAGTAAAAATAAAAATAAAAATAAAAATAACTAGGAATATTCAGGCCTGCTCATTGTTCTCTTTATCGTCTTTGTTCCCAGGAAAGGGAAAGAAAAATACAACTCATTTCTCTTTTTTTCCGTGTAACTGCAAAACATCTCAGTCCATCTTTCCTGGGTGAGGCTTTTTTTCTTTCTCTCCATTTCCACCAACTTCCTGCACGACTCCATTCCCACCCAAAGTACAGCTTCTTGTCAGCAGATAGACTTTTCCTGGCAGAAGAACCATGGAGACACGGGAGCAGAAGGGCGGGCCATGGGGGAGACTGGTCCTGGCTGTCCCTGCCTGGGACCTGCAGACCTGGCCCAGGGCTGTACTGTTCCTGCAGCTGGCCCCCACCACCGACACCCCACAGACCACGTGGGAGGCTCCTAGGCCCAAGCCCAGGGCAGCTGGAACTCCCCAGGTCACTTATCTGTGGGAGCTGAGCTAGAACCTAGGGAAGGGCCTATGCAGCTCTAGGCATGAGGGCTCCAGGCACTGTCTCCTTTCCAGGCTGGCCCTGCAGGGCTCAGGCAGGGGGAACCATGCTCCCCAGTCTCCTTCTCAGCTCCTGTGTCTCCGTGGTTCTCGTCCAGAAAAAGCCTTTTACAGCTGAGAAGACGCTGTACTCTGGGGCAAAGGTATCTCTTGGAGGGGTGTGGTGGTGTCATGTGGGAAGTTAGTGGAAAGGGAGACAGAAAGTAAAACATCTCCCAGGAGACGTGGACTGGGGTGTGGTTCCCGGGAAGGCATTGTGAGTATCATCGTCCCCGGGGAAAGTGCTGGGAGCTGGCCCCAGGCCAGCCGCTGGCTCCTGTGTGATCCCAGGAGAAGAGAACAGAGCCCCGAGAACACCAGGCAGCAGGGGCAAGGCTGCAGAGACTTGAGAACACGCACGTCCACGCTCAGGGAGACCCTGTGCCATTGGTCTCCTCCATCCAAGGCCTGGGGGAGGCAGCGGGAGAGGAAAGGAGGGAGACTGGGATGTCTGAGCATCAGCTGGAAGTGGTCCATCGAGGGAGATGGAAGCTGGATTGGGGTTTGTCGGGGAGAATCTGTGCCCAGATGTTGAGAAGCAGTGAGTGCCACACCCCCCGTGTGGGTTTGTGCCTGTGGCCGGGCCCGCTGGGCATTTGTGCCGGTGTGTTTAGGTGAGGTGTATGCCTGCTCTCTAGCAAAGCCCACGGGTGTGGGGGACTTGCTGTCAGGGTGTTCCTAGGAAGGGCATCATGCCAACTTTCGCCTCATTAGAGAATCAAGCCTGGAATTTCCCTGAAGCTCATTTCCTACCACTTAATCCTTAGCACAGGATCACAGTGGCCAAGTCTGTCCCCCGCCCCGAGGGCAGATGCTGGGCGTGAGCGAGCAGCAGAGCCCTCCAGGAGTGCCCCGACCTCCCGTCCGCCTCTCCCCACCGAGGCCCCTCTCCTAACACACAGTCACATGTGCCTTCCCCCCTGGCTTCTTCCTCCCTTTCCAAAAAGAACGGGAGTCAAGGCAAGGAGATCCCCATTTAACCCCAGCTCCACCGCTGGCTAAGCAGGTGACCTCTGCAGAGGCTCCTTCACCTCTCTGAACCGCCGTCCCTCATCTGTAAAATGGGCGTGGTACAACAGCATGAAGGCTCTCGGATGAACAGGCAAGATGAAGAACGTACAAAAAGGAATAAATAAAATAGATGACCAACAAAGACCTACTGTATAGCACAGGGAATGCTGCTGAATAGCCTGTGATAACCTAAATGGGAAAAGAATTTGAAAAAGAAGAGACACATGTATAACTGAATCACTTTGCTGTACACTTGAGACTGCCACAACATTGCCAAACAGCTATGCTCCAATAGAATGTATTCATAAACAATTTTTAAAAATAAAAAAGATGAAGGATGTAAACGCACTCAGAGAGTGCCTGGCACGTGGAGATGTTTGATCCAAGGCCACCCTTTCCCTCCTTCTGTCACCCACCCCTTGGGACCACGGGTCTTCTCTCAATCCTTTGAGAGACAAAACACCCCTTGCACCTATCGCTCAGGCTATTATGCAGCGGGTATTTATTGGGCTCTGCCTCTAAGTAACCAGTGCAAACAGCAAGTGCAAAAATGTCTGGGAATGGGATTTCCCTGGAAGCCCAGTGGCTAAGGCTCTACATTTCCAGTGCAGGGGGCCCAGGGTTTGATCCCTGATTGGGGTACTAGACCCCACATGCCGAAACTAGAGATTCCGCATGCCACAGCTAAGACCTGGTGCAGCCAACTAAATTAGTCCAAAAAAAAAAAAAAAGTCCAGGGAAGGCATGACCGGGGGAAAGCTGACCTGTCACCCAGACACAGTGGCTCTAACACGGTGCTTCATCACAGCCCAGCACCTGCTTCTTGGCTACACGTGTGCACCCTGGACCAGCCAATCTCAGGTGCCTGCAATGCAGGAGACCTGGGTTCAATCCCTGGGTCAGGAAGATCCCCTGGAGAAGGAAATGGCAAGCCACCCCAGTATTCAAAACTGGAGAGTCCCATGGACTGTACAGGCTATAGTCCACGGGATCGCAAAGAGTCGGTCCACTTTCAACATAAAGTGGACACACAAAGAATAGCTTACAGACCCCAAATGCTGGCTTGGACATCCCCAGGCACGTGGACTCATCTCTGCCGGGAGCCTCAGAATGTGGCTTTAGCGTGGAAGCAGAAGAAAGCTGAGGTGCCGGATGATCTTAATGGCTAGCTGACAGTCTGGGGCATCCTCGCCACCTGGACACACCCTTCCTGGGTCCTCGCCACTGCAGTTGTGGAAAGTGGAAAGTGAAAGTGTTAGTCGCTCAGTCGTGTCCGACTCTTTGCGACCCCATGCACTGTAGCCCGCCAGGCTTCTCTGTCTATGGGGCTCTCCAGGTAGCAACACTGGAGTGGGTTGCCATTCCCTTCTCCAGGGGATCTTCCCGACCCAGGGATCAAACCCAGGTCTCCTGCACTGCGGGCAGATTCTTTACTGTCTGAGCCACCAGGGAAGCAGTTTGTGGGATGCAACACCAATTCTCCTGCAAGGCTTGGAGACCTGCCCCCAGGATGGGTCTCTTTGGATCTGCCTTTATGATGAGAAGGAACTTTCCCTTCGTCTTGGCATCTTCCTTTGGGCAGAAGACAATGCAGTTACCTCGTTTAAATGCAATCACAACCTTATCTGCTCCTCTGAGGTTTCACCGAGGTCTCCTTAATTGGATTTGGGATATTCACAGACAGACAGTCTCCTAGGTAATTTCTACAGAGGGCTAATATCCTCTCCTAAACTGAGTTTCTTCCTAATTGAATTCTCAGAAGGCGATGCTAACTTTAAGGTACTTGGCTGTCCGGCCCAAGTCCCGCCCACGTGCGGCAGTATCACAGGACACAGGCGGAAAGGTTACACCCAGTCCCTACCTCTAAATGATGTACAAGCCGGTAGGGAAAACAAAGCAAACGCATGTGAATAATCCAGGGCTGAGTGTGTGGTTGTGTGGGTCCTACGAGGGAGCCAGTTCAAAGGAGAGATAGCCCAGGGTGGCCTGGAGGAGGCTGGGAAGGCTTTGGGGAAGAAGCAGAAGGTGAGGCATCTTGGGAGTCTCTGTGGATAGCTGGCTTTCGTAAGAAAAGCAGGGGAGGTGGAACATTCCTGAGGCAAGAAATGGGTGGGGAAAATGGAAATCTTCGGTCTAGATGGAAAGGGGACAGATATGGCAGGTTCAGATCCCGGCCCCTCTCTCACTCCCGCCGCTCTGGGTCCTCTTCCCCATCCTTGAGCTGGGCTTGCTGAGAGTGTCAGGGAGGCTGAGGGTGGGGGAGGGCCCTGGGTGAGGCCTATCTCCTCCATCTCCCCCAAATACACAAACACATGTGAGTCCAGACACAGCAGAACTAACGGTCTGCCGGACAGGAAAGCCCTGTCAGAGGGCAGGGAATCTCCACCCCAGGGCCCGAGGGACAGCCCTGGGCCGTCCACCTGCTGCACAGCTCACCACCTGATTCAGCCCGGAAACCAGCCCCCACCCCCTCCCTCATCCCCGGGTGCTAGACACAACACGACCTCTTCGCCTCACCTACCAGCCCCTTGGGATTCTCAGAAGTGGTAACAGGGAGTTCCCGAGTCAGGGGCTTTCCATCTAGCTCCCACCTCCACCCCCATTTCCCTGAGTAAGCTACCAACACAGGGAAGATGGAGTCTGGCATGCCATTTCTGGAAAGAGGGAAGACTGGAGGAGAAAACCCCTCGGAGCCCCGCTCTGTTGGTTCAGCTTTATATCCAGACATTGACACACCCAGAACAGAATGGTTTCTAAAGCAGGAACTCAGAGGAACTTCCCTAGTGGTCCAGTGGTTAAGAATCCCCCTTCCAATGCAGAAAATGCAGGTTTGATCCCTGGTTGAGGAACTAAGATCCCACATGCCTCGGGGGCAACTAAGCTCATGCTCGGGAAGAGAAGCCAGTGCGCCACAGAGAAGAAGTCAGAAAAAAAAATTTTTTTTTAATGGGAGCTCAGGATGAGAAGGGATGCCGCCTAATTTCCTGGGGTCCCCTCTGAAAGAGCTAGACCCTGAAACAAGACAATGGCTCCTCTGCTTCCCCAGACTGCCTGGTCCTTAGACAGAGCTGGCCCGTGTGGAGCCGAGGACTCAGGAGGAGGGCGAGGTCTCTGCCTGCAGGGCCCCCAAGGCTCCTGCTGACCCTGGCATGCCAGAGGCTGCTGGGTCTGGGGCCAGCCTTGCAGCGTGGTGAGCTGGCAGGCCGGGCTGCATCCTGGGAAAGAGGGAATGGGCCCCAGGGAGCCGTTGTCAGTCTGGGCTGTGAATAACAGAGGCCTCATCAGCGCCCCAGAGCCTAGGGGCAGAAGCTTCCAGCATAGGGACTGACTAAGAGAGCAGGTCTGGGCAGGTGGGCAGGGATCAGTCGGTGAGGCTGTTGGGCCACACACACACACACACACACACACACACACACACACACACACACACACACACACGCGCGCGCTTGAGCAAATCTCCCGGCCTTCTGTTTGGGGTCCTTCCGCCCAAATGACTCTCTGCTTCTCGAGGCTGTCACACTCCCCTACACCCCTCGGCTGGACTTCTCCTCACCTGCCCCAGGCCTTGGCTGCCTGCCTGGTTTCATGTGTCACTCAGGAGGCATTTGGCCCAACCCTCTTTGGAGCCCCTTAACTTTAGAAATGCCCGTCTTTCTCTAGAACAGGGCCCTGAGTCCTTCCAGGGCTAAGTCGTGTCTCCAGCTCCAGCACTTTTATATTCTCCTCGCGAGCAGAAAACATGATGAAAGTATCTCTCCAAGAATGCCAGCAGACAATTATGATAGCGGCCTTCATTCTTTACATTCTAAGCACCTTCTGGCTCCTCCAGCCCTGAACTAGCTTCTCATCTCCTCTCTCACTTCTCCACCCAGATCAGAGTCGAACTGGAAGTTCAAGGTAGCAGAAAACCAGCTCAAACTGCTCATGGGGCAACTGGGTCAAAGTTCAGCACACCTGGCCTCCTCCCCAGCCCACCGCCAGAGGCTGCAGCTCCCTGTCACCAGGTGATCTAGCCTCCAGGCCTTGGGGAACACTGACCAGCTGTCAGGTAGACTCAATCCAGTGCGATAAAAGGAGTCTCTGCCTTCAACAGCCACCCCAGGGCATCAGGGGCCTAACATTTCAGGTCACTGGCTCATTGGGTTTAAAGGTCACAGTCTCAATTTCAGAAGCATCCAAAGAGCTGGAAAAACAAAACAAAGTCCATTATTCCAGGATTCCAGTCCAAGATTCCAATAGTCAGGGTTGAGTCTGGATCTCAGGACTTTTCAGAAGCTCCTGGCTGGGCCTAAGGTGAAGTAGGGCATGAGAACCGCTGGATCAAGGCACAGAATGTCATAATTCCAAAGCGAGTGTGACTCAGTAGGGTTTAAAATGGTGAATCCTTAAGACCTGAGTGGGAATCAGTTCTTTGCTTGGTAGCAGATCTGAGGGGAAACAGGTGATGAGACCAGGATCGGAAGACTTCTAAAGGAAAGAGTCAAGGGTGACGAATTGGGATTCACATATATACACTGTTGATACTGTGTATAAAAGAGATACACTGTGTATAAAAGAGATAATGAGACCCTACTGTATAGCACAGGGAATTTTACTCAGTGCTTTGTGGTGACCTAAATGGGAAGGAAATCCAAAAAGAGAAGGGATATATGTATATGTATGGCTGATTCACTTTGCTCTACAGCAGAAACTAACAGAACCGTAAAGCCACCGGACTCCAATGAAATTTTGAATATAAATAACCCCCTCCCCCCAAAAAGAGTTAAGGGCAATGGGAAGGTGGCTGTGTGAAGTGCAGTGAGGGAAGGGCCTGGTCCCATTTTGGGTTGGGAGGTTTGGGGGACAGGCGTGCAGGGGGACAGCTAAGGGGACCTGTGAGGCACTGAAAAATAGGGTGGAGGCTAGTTAAGAGCTGAGGGCTCTTGAGCCATCTCCTCTCTTTAGCTGAGTGACCTCAAGCAAGAAATTCAACTCATCTTTGTGGCAGTGTCTTCATCTGTAGGGTGCAGACAGCGTCATCCCCGACTCTGAGCTGTAGGAGAATGAACTAAGGTGATGAGAGTCAGACAGAGCCTGGTGTGGGACTTCCCTGGTGGTCCAGGGGTTAAGACTGTGAGCTTCCAATGCAGAAGGCATGGGCTTGATCCCTGGTGGGGGAACTAAGAACCCACATGCTGCATGGTACGACCAAAACAAAAACCAGAGCCTGGCAGACAGCAACCACTCAGCATACCTTAGTCTGTAGTTTGGGAAAGAGAGCATCTCCTAAAACCCTAACAAAAAGTCACACAGACCCCAATGCTTTAGAAAGGAATTAATTTGCAGATCAGAAGCTGCCTCAACACACTAACAAGGCAATCACAAACCCAGGCTGCTGGGCATGAGTCTTCAAAGGCTCAGTATCCATCCTTCATCCAGGCTTGCCCACATGGGACTCTGGGATGCTACGGGCCTTGCAGTCCTGTTGGGTTGCTCCTTTCTGTCTTTTCCAGATGTAGGCTTCTTCTCTCTCTAGCTCTGGGATTTGCCACACTCTTGCTCTTTCTAAATACCAGTCAGGTCCGGGTCCTGAAATAGGAGGAACTTGCCCCTCTGGTATCACATACAGTTGAGGTTTCAGGAAGGGGGTCCCCTTCCAGGGCCCAAGGGGGCCTCTTGTCTAACACTCAGAAATGAATTGTCCAAGGAGACACACGTGTTGACAAAGCAAGAAACTTCATTGGGAAGGGGCACCCACGTGGAGAGCAGCATGGTCAGGGAACCCAGGAGAACTGGGTCTGCCATGTGGCTCAGTCTCGGGTTTCATGGTGATGGGATTAGTTTCCAGGCTGTCTCTGGCCAACCATTCTGACTCAGGGCTCTTCCTGGTGGTGCATGTATCACTCAACCAAGATGGATTCCACTGAAGAGGATTCTGGGAGGTGAAGGACACATGACATCTCCTTTTGACCTTTCCTGATCTCTTCTGGTTGGTAGTGGCTGGTTAATTCCATGTTCCTCACCAGGACTTCCTGTCGTAAAATCACTCACACAGATGGTTACTATGGTGTCTGGCCAGGGTGGGTGGTTTCAATCAGCATACTTCCCCTAACAGTGGGGGACTCAGGGCTGGCCTCCACCCTGACCTGTCTATGACCTCGTCCATCCCCGGTGAAGCTCCTGCAGGTTCCAACTTCTGCAAATCCTGCCTTAGAATCTAGAATTGTCTTACTTCATTTTCAGCAGCCACCTGGCCATTCGGGGGCTGTGGCTGTCCCCGTATAGCTGGGCTTCTCTACCAGACGCTCCTTTGGTTCTCCTGGGATCCTCCTGGCCTTGGCAGGCGACCCTGTATCCCCACCCCGGGAGCTCATCTGCCTAAAGCCAGAAAAAGGAACAGGGGCCATTTCTCCCAGTTGCTCCAAAGCAGGACCCAGACCTCTGGGCTTCTACTCCAGTGCCCACACCTGGAAGACAATTCACCGGGTTTTCCCCAGAGTTGTTTGCCCGATTGGGGCAGGAAAGCCCAGGCCCTTTCCTTGCCCCCTTGCCCCTGGAAGGTGACTCCGTCCCCGATGCATTGTTTCCTTTCCGGTGGAATTTCTGCTCTTGAGGACTCGGTGTTTGCGCCCCTCCTGCCGCCGCCATTCCTCACATCCCGGTTTCCTCCTGTCCAGACAGCTCTGGCTACCAGCCAGGACCTTGGCCATTCATGGAGAGGACAGCGGCCGAGGATGCAAAGGGTGGAGGCAGGAAGTGGGAAGCTCTTTGGTCAGAGCCTCAGGCCTCTTCTGTGGGGCCTGCGGTGTGCATCCCATGGGTGGTGCGTCCACTGTGGGTGGGCAGTGTGTCTATGGTGGGTGGCCAGTCCATGAGAGGACAAGCCCTCCCCACTATAGTGGGCAGTGAAGCCCAAGAAGCAAGCCTGGAGTGTCCACACAGATGGGGACAGACTCTACAGCCCTGGGCTTCTCACTCCCAATTTAGTTCCTCCCTGGATTGAGTACAAGACTCCCCTGGCTCCAAGAAAGGCAGGGAGCCCAGACAGTCAGGCCAAGCTGAGGCTAATCTCCAAGGTGGTCTCAGGATACGGCATAAGGGGTGAGGGTGCGGGGGATGGGGGGCAGGTAGTTGCCCAACTTGTGCCAACTCCTCTGCCCATGGCACTTCCTGTGGGGCTGTGCAAGGTGGGGAGGTGGGGAAGGCGTGTGTAAGGGGGATGCCTCACACCTCCCCTCTCCTGACCTAGGCCCTAGCCCACAGGCCAGTTCCAGGAAAGAGCCCAGGTCTGATTCCTGAATGTTAAATGCAGCCCAGGCCAACCTGGCCTTCTAGCCATGAAGCAGAAGGGGCCCCAGAGCCTTTGTCAGGTCTGGGCCACCTCATATCTGCCACCTCAGCTCCCCTCACTCCAGCAGTCCAGCCCCTCCCCCCAGGCAGAGCTGCAATGTGAATAACAGTTACTCGTTAGCCTGCATCAGCCTTTACTCACAGGGCCCTGTTAGTTCCTGACACAGATGGGAGTTGGGGGCATAGCAAGCATACCTCCTCACTCCCCACACAACCCCCCACTGCAAGGGACTCAGGAGGAAGCCGTGTTATAATTCTGGGTCCTGGTAATAGGAGAGACAGCAAGCATTGCCAGCTCTGAGCATCTGCTTTAGATCGAATTTCTTAACTCAGTAAAGATGCCTTTTTGGAGCATCTGCGGGAAGCCTGGTCCTACCCTGCCAGCGCCAGACATGGGCCTTCCTTGTCCCAGAGCCCCAGTCCCACCTGCTGAGTTTCAGGGCTTCTTCCCTGAAGACCTAATTAGCTAATCTCTTCTATCACAGGGGTCCTGATCTCTACCCCCAGGAAATCAAGGGGCTCAAGAGAAGACACACACACATTTTTTAAAGTTAGCTGAAGCCTACTGATTGCTTTCTTTCTAAGGATAGATACAGTTGGCCTTTTCATTCACACCATCTTTTGAAACTCTAATAAGGTAGTTATGAAAGTGGATCATTTCCCCCTTTTTGCAGAAGAGAAAATAAGACTCTGGAGAGTAAAAGAAGTTGCCCAGCCAGCCTAGATGGGAAGGGAGTTTGAAGGGGAGAATGGATACATGTGTGTGTATGGCTGAGTCCCTCTGCTGTCCACTTGGAACTATCACAACATTGTTAATCGGCTATAGGCCCAATACAGGGGCTTCCCAGGTGACAAAAGTGGTAAAGAACTTGCCTGCCAGTGCAGGAGATGTAGGAGATGTGGGGTTGATCCCTGCATCAGGAAGATCCCCCTGGAGGAGGGCGTGGCAACCCACTCCAGCATTCTTGCCTGGAGAATCCCATGGACAGAGGAGCCTGAATGGCTACAGTCCATAGGGTCCCAAAGAGTCAGACACAACTGAAGTGATTTAGCAAGCACACCAATACAAAATTAAAAGTTTAAAAGACAAAAAAAAAGAAGTTGTCCGGAGTCTCCTGCTTTTCCTCAGGCCACATCTGCCTCTTTCTATAAAAAGCATCTTGTTCAGATCCATGGTGTCTGTCTAGGGAGATCGAGGCACTCTGGAGGGAAAATGATTTGCTCATGACCACACAGACAGTTAGAGCCTGTCTGGTCACAGTGATGACTACTGGAGAATCCTGAGAGCAAACACTTGGGGCTCATAAGAGTCTGGCTGAATATAGTGGTCTCGACAGGGCATGGGTTTCAAGGGCCCTGTGTTAGCTGTTCAGTCGTGCCCGGCTCTTTGCAACCCCATGGACTGCAGCCCACCAGGCTCCTCTCTCTATGGGATTTTCCAGGCAAGAATACTGGAGTGGGTAGTCATTTCCTTCTCCAGGAGATCCTCCAGTCTCAGGGATTGAGCCCAGGTCTCCTGCACTGCAGGCAGGTTCTTTACCCACTGAGCTACCAGGGAAGCCCAAGGGCCCTGCAGATACCCAAATCCCCAGTTACACTGCTGCTAAGTCACTTCAGTCATGTCTGACTCTTTGTGACCCTATGGACTGTAGCCCCCCCACCCAGGGATCGAATCCAGGTCTCCCTAATTGTGGGCAGATTCTTTACCATCTGAGCCACCAAGGAAGCCCAAGAACATTGGAAAAGGTAGCCTATCCCTTCTCCAGGGGATCTTCCTGACCCAGGAACCAAATCCAGGTCTCCTGCATTGTAGGCGGATTCTGTACCAGCTGAGCTACTCAGGAAGTCCTCAGTCTTGCTAGACCCTTATATAAAATGGTGTAGCCTCTTGATGAGGGTGAAGGAGGAGAGTGAAAGAGCCAGCTTAAGACTAAATATTAAAAAAAACAACAACAACAAACTAAGATCATGGCATCTGGTCCCAGTACTGCGTGGCAAATAGAAGGGGAAAAGAAGATTTCCTATCCTTAGGCTCCAAAATCACTGCAGGTGGTGACTGCAGCCATGAGATCAGGAAAACAATGGCAAACATAGACAATGTGTTGAAAAACAGGGACATTACTCTGCTGACAAAGGTCCATATAGTCAAGGCTGTGGTCTTCCTGGTGGTCACATACGGTTGTGAGAGCTGGGCCGTAGAGAAGGCAGAACACCAAAGAGCTGATGCCTTCAAACTGAAGAAGACTCCTGAAAGTCCCTTGGATAGCAAGGATATCAAACCAATCTTGAGGAAAACAATCCTGAATATGTGCTGGAAGGACTGATGCTGAAGCTGAAGCTCCGGCATTGTGGTCATCTGATGTGAACAGACAACTCATTGGAAAAGTTCCTTGATGCTGGGAAAGATTGAGGGCAGAAGGAGAAGAGGGCATCAGAGGATGAGATGGCTGGATGGCATCACCGATACAATGAATATGAACTTAGGCAGATTCCGGGAGATGAAAGGGACAGGAAGGCCTGGCATGCCGCGGTCCACGGGATCATAAAGAGTAGGACGCGACTGGGTGACTGAACGATAACAGCAACCTCCTACTCTGCCCTTTGTATGCGCAGGTAACGCATCTACGAATCTTGCATCCGGGGATTCAGTCAACTGTTATGTGATTGGTTGGTTGCAACCGGATACGCAGAACCTACAGATACGGAGCCCTGATTGTGCTCAGCAGGAGGGGAAGGGGAATCTTCCAGTGACGGATCTCCTTGGGACTCCTTTCCCAATCAGGACAGGCTCTCTGAAGTCAAGAGGAGGCAGCAACCAAGATCAGGGAGAGAAAAAGCAGGACTCCTGAGGGAGATGTGAAGGACAGGAGCGGTGACTAAGAGGAGCTGGGTTCTCTGGAGAAGGGAACAGGGGCTCACAAAGTCGGGGGTGGGCAGAGGCGGGAAGCGTTTCTAGGTGGCCTCCAGCCTGCAAGGGGGTAGAAAGTGTTGCTTAGGACTGTGACTGCCTTGCAAGCTCTTTGAAGGCACCTCTGAATGTCCCATCAAACACGTCCCAGAAGAGATCCAGAGAAGCTCCTGAATGAAGCTGAGCTGGTGGAGGAGAAGGCAGTTGTCCCCTGACCCCCACCCCCCCAACCACGCTAAGGTCCTTCTGTTCCCCTTTCTTCACACTCTGCGTCACTCCCTGCCGGCCCTTTCAGTCGCCAAACGACCCAGAAGGGCATGGGAAGGGTTCTGGGCTCTAACTGATCCAAGCAAGCCAACAGCCCCACTGCCTTCCTGCTCGCCAAGCCAGCTGAGGCCACCCTGGGTGACTCAGATAAAGAGGCACGTAGAGAAGGCCTGCTTTCATATGGTGAGGAAGTAAGAATGGCCAGCGACTTGGGACGTCCCTGGCTCCCCAATAGCAAATTCCATCTGTGTTGCATCACTGGGCTGCTTCATTCCTGGGACCTCCGCCACCCACAGGTTCCCCACTGACCCAGAGTCACTGTCTCTCTGGGCGTCTGCCCGGCTCAGTAAACTGGTTGTGTCCAGAGCCAGGATGCAGATTCCAGCAGAAGCATCTACTTCAAGAACCTTTGGGGGGAGGCCACAGAAAGAGCAGACTTAGAAGAACATGAAAGCCCATGAAGAGGGCATGACGGAGACAGGATGCCCCAGCAGAAAGGGTTGCTGCCCAGAGAGGAAGACGGGTGGAGAGGCGATGGGAACATTGTCACCCCTTCCTGTCCTGGGCTCTGTGGCCTGTCCTCCTCTGACCTGCCCCAGCCATGCTGCCCTCTGCTTCTCCCGCACAACCCAGCATCAGTCCTTCTTCCTCCAGGAAGCCCTCCCTCCACGTTCAGAGCTACCCTGATAGCCCGAGTCTTATCGCTTTGTATACAGATGGTTTGACAGATGGTTCTAATTTAATCATTGCATATATGTTAATCTGTCCCAGGGCGTGGGTCTGTGCCTTTGAGGGGAGGAAGAATCCTGTGTTTCTCTGAATCAAATCATGGAGTGTTGATTGTCGATAACTGGGCATTTCGGGGAAGACTTACATAGCAGACAGGGTAAATTGAAACAGGATGTGTCCAGAGCAAGTGCTAAGGGGAGGCTCAGGAATGCAGGGAATGAGGAATGAGTTCTGGTAAAGAGGAAAGAAGTGGGTCAGAATTAGACCTCAGCACACGTGGAGAGAGAAGTGGGAGGAGGTTGCGATCAGGCTAGGGTGGCCCCTGGTCGGGGTGGGGGGCTCCCAGGCCTGAGCTACCTCATTCTGACTGCCACTGGTGAGCTCTGCCGGGACACCTACCCCAGACATCACTCACACCATCTGCCCCAGACTTCCTTCTGTGACTACACTGGGTCCCATTTACTCTCTCTGCTTCTTTCTCCCAAGAGAACAGGTGCTTTCTTGCCTCTCTCTGGGGGCCAGAGAGGGTCTCTGAGGCTCATTGAACACATTATAAGAGGCCCTTCCAAGAGACTGCTGCCCCCCAGTGACCTTCCCCCTGACAAACGAGGATAAGTGAGATATGGCGATGGCCACAGCAAAGTGAAGGGCAAGCACAGGAAACGACTGTGACGCGAGGGAGTTCCTGTAAAAGCGGTCCAGTTGTCATGGGGTGTCAGAGAGGAATCAACAAGGCACAGGGGAGGTGGGGGGCAGAGCAGGGGCCAAAGAACCAAGACTAGAAGAATAGGTCAAACTCAGCCTGGTTTTACCAGCTGATAAAGCAAGCCCCCCTCCTTCCTGGTATGCTGGAGGGTTCAAGACTTGGGTCACGTATCCGTGGGGTCCACATGTGACCCTGCAGCCCAGAGAGGAAAATCTTCCCAGGATCTAAAGCCTGAGAAAGGGGGCTTTCCCTGACAGCCTAGTGGTTTAGAATCTGCCTGCCCAATGCAAGGGACACAGGTTCGATCCCTGGTCTTAGAACTAAGATCTCAGATGTTACAGAGCAGCTAAGGCCACGCACCACAGCTACTGAAGCCTGAGCTCTAGAGCCTGTGAGCCACAATTACTGAGCGCATGTGTCCTAGAGGCCGTGGTCCACAGCAAGAGAAGCCACCACAACGAGAAGCCCGCACACCCCAACGAGAGAGTAGCCCCCACTTTGTCACAAGTAGAGCAAAAGAAGCCCACACAGCAGCGAAGACCCAGCACAGCCAAAAATAAATAAACACTTTTGAAAAATAATAAAGCTTGCAAAATCGGCCAGTGGCAAGCATGTCAGGACTCAAGTGAAATCGGGGATCTGGCCTGAAATGGACAGAGGGGCTGGCGGCCTTTCTCTTGGGTAACCAGCCAGTCCACTTCCTAAGAGCCTTCCATCCACTCTGCTTATCACTGAGAGAAGTCAAACTGTAACCCAGGCACCTGCCTAAGGCAAGAATTAACAGCTCAAGTTGTCTGGATTTCTGTCGTGCTTCTGCCCCAACTGGGAGCAGCTGCCACTTAGTGAGAGACTGGAACGTGCCAGACACAATATTTCATTTCATCTTCACAACAACCCTGAAGGGTGGGAATCGGTGTCTGTCTAACGAAAAACTTCTGTCTACCTACCTACCTGCACATAAAAACCCTAAGGCCTGCAAAGTTCAGTTCTGCCCAAAGACGCATAAGTAGCTAAGCATCAGAGCCCTGGCCAGGCCAGGTCAATGGGCACTACGGCTCTCTCGTTTATGGGAGGTCTCTGTGGCCTCACACATATCACCGTGCAGATTCAAAGGACTGGACCAGATGGTTCTTAGAGCCCTCCTGCTCTGAGACTCTGTGACATAAGTGGAGAAGAAAAGCTTCCCATGGTGGAGGTATGCCGATTTTCCTGTTTCAGGAATGTAAGATAGATGGCGAGAAGTGGGGGCTGGAGAAGGCAGAAACGAGAGGTGCTCTATGGAATCGGACTGGGGAGGCAAGTCAGGCTTGGCGCCACTGTGAGGGGGGACCCTGGATGGACCGAGGCTGTCCCAGGGCCGTGATCTTCAACAAGAAGAGGCTGACACAGAGCCCTGGCCTCTGCTCACTCTTATGAAGTGGGGAGAGGAGGGCTGGCGAGAGCCCAGCCCAAACATAGGCTATTTTGGGCCTTGTGATGTTTGGAGAGCAACCAGGCCAGAAATAGCACTGTGAATTAGCAGGACCCCAGCCTCCTGCCACCCCCGGCTCTCCCAGTGAAATCACCAAGAATTGGGAGGCCGGCTCCAACATTCCAGGGAGCCTGTGTAACTGACAGGAGGCCCCTCCTCTCCCCACAGGACGGCCTGGAGCAGAGAGAGCCTTTGACTGTAAAAGGGATTGTGCACACGGGGACAAGGGCGAGGGAGAGAGGGGCTGAGTCACGGAGAGCAGAGTGGGAGGGTGGGGAGAGATCTCGCGGGGCTGAGACTAGAGGTGACCACCGCGGGGTGGGGGGGGGGGTGATGAGGGTCCCCAGTGGATGCAGGAGTGAGCAGAAGAGATAAGAGCAGGGGAGTCTCGGAGGCAGAGAAAGGGAAAGTGAAAAAGAGTGGCTGGGACTCAGAGCAAATGGGGAAAGAGGAACAGCAGAGAGCCAAGAGGGCAGCAGAGGGCAGGAGATGAGCTGGAGGGGAGACCCAAGGCAACAACGGAACCAGGGCTGCAGGGGTGGGGGGGCGGGGGCAGGCCTGGGGACAGTCACGGAAAGCCATGAGTCTGGCCTTGTCACGAACCACCTGCCGAAGCGCCTTTGGAAACAGCTTTCCTAGTTAGCTACAGCTGGAACTTCCCTGAGCAATCCACAGCCGTGTAACTCATCCTCTTATCTCTGATTCTCCGGGAATCAGAGATCAGTTATTTCAACAGCAGGGACTTTTGACCTCTTACAAAAGAGCCCAGGCTTAAAAGAAGTGATGGGGTCACAGCTGTTAGTTTGAGGGGATCAGGGAAAGGATAGAAAGTGACATCCCCTTGAGTCAGGCGAGGTTCTGAGGAGGATATTGCCGGGAGGTCTACTTTAGGGCCTGCTTCCCCGGTGGCTCAGTGGTAAAGAATTCGCCTGCAATACAAGAGTGTCAGGGGATGCAGGTTTGATCCCTGGGTCAGGAAGATCCCCCTGGAGGAGGGCATGGCAACCCCCTCCAGTACCCTTGCCTGGAGAATCCCATGGACAGAGGAGCCTGGCGGGCTGCAGTCCATGGGGTCGCACAGAGTCAGACACGACGGAGCGCTCCTGCACGTACTGCTTTGGGACAGTGGGCCATCGGGCTGCCACTGCGGCAGGGAAGGTCTCCTCAGGGCAGATCGGGGTCGGGGGGGCGGGAGAGACGAGGTCATTTCACAGAGAGGAGCGGCAGGGGCCACAGCCAAGTCTGAGTTCAGATCATATGGTGGCCCCAGCTGCTCAGAAAGACAAAAGGACACCATCAGAAAACCCAGCATGGGACCCAGTTCCACTGAACTTTGCCTCCGCTTCTAATCCACACCCAGACACTTAGATGGGTTCCCTGGTTTGGGAAATAACCCCTTAGTAAGTCAGCCCTTTCTGTTTCCAAAGTAAAAATGTCCCCCTTCTCTCCCCAGCAGGACACAGAGCTGCTCCCAGGCACTGCCCGGGAACAGAATGGCTTTTCCGGAATGACCTCAGAATCATTCAGGTCCAGGGATGGGGACAGAAGTGGTCACGTCCTTGGCAGGGCCCAGGTGATCCCAGAGAACAGCAGGGCCTTTGTGGCCGAGGCCGCAGTAGCCCACGGAGGGAGAGATGAGACTCAGCTGAATGACTGGAGAGGCCAGGCAGCGGGGCGCCTGGAGGGCAGGTCCCGCCGACTCTGGACCCGCTGCTCTTCCAACTTGGAGCGTGGCACTCCCAACCCAGACTCCCAGCTCCCTGTCCCCCTGTGGCCCCCAAGGGTGGAGGGCAAGTCACTGGGGCCTTTCTGGGAGTCGGAAATGGCTTGGGGACTGGACTTCTGCTTTCTCCATCTGAGGGACAGCAGGCGTAACTGCTCTTCCTCCTCGCGGCTAACCACTTTCTCAGGGACTCTGGACCAGACGAAGAGAGACATAAACAAGAAGCAGTGACAGATGAACAGTCTGGCCCTGGGAACGGGTCGGTGACCCTAACTTTCCAGCTGAGGTTTCCCCTTCTCTCCGTTACCCGCACCCCCACCTGGATCCCAGGAGCAACGGAGAAAACAAAGGCGGAGGCACAGTGAAAATGGGAAAGCCCTCCAGCTGTGGTTGCCCTTGGTATCTGTTTACTGAAAAAATCCAAAACAAACATCCCGACACATCCACCCACTTCAGCTTCCTGTGATGCTGCTGTCGGCTGTCTCCATGGATACCCCCAGTTGAATCCCACCACCCACACAAAGCATGACAGTGTGTGGACCCTCAAGTCAAGGGCACCCAGGCCCCCAGGACCCTTTCAGCCCGGCCCTGTCCATGACATCCAGCTACACAGCCAAGGGTGCCTGTCCCCACCAGAGCCCTAAACACAGCAGCCCAGTCCTACTCACTAGCCTCCAGCCAATACCCATCATCTGTAGAATTCTTGGGTCACTTTTCCACCCCAAACTGCAGTGCCTTAGCAGCACACTCCACACACCCCGCCAGGAATTAACGCTCTTAGTCTCATCCCTACTCTTGCCACTCCAGCGCTCCCAACCTCCACATCTGGAGGAAAAGGTTAAGGAGTATTCCTCCGCAATCGCAGCAGGCAGTTCAGAGAAATGAAACCTACACACTGAGCTCCTGATCCCCCGCCAAGGCTTTACCCTTCTGCTCTGGTAAGCCACCACCCCACCCAGCACACCTCAAAACCCAGCCAGACAGAGCTGTTGACACAAAGAGAGCCCCGGGGGCACCGGGAGAGTCTGGACACGTGGGGGAGTCAGCCGTGCCTCACCCGACGGCGGGCGGGCGGGCACTTGGCAGAAAAGAGAGAAAGACGGGAGGGAATCCTCAAGTTCTAGACAGTCAAAACCCAGACAATCAACAAGGCATGCTGTGTGCCCTCGGGCTTCTGGGATGCGGCCAAAAGGAGGGTGGAGTGTT
The DNA here is from genome assembly GCF_001704415.2 of Capra hircus. Taxonomy (NCBI): domain Eukaryota; kingdom Metazoa; phylum Chordata; class Mammalia; order Artiodactyla; family Bovidae; genus Capra; species Capra hircus. The sequence continues at coordinate 36,481,646 of NC_030832.1, read as the reverse complement.
CTTCCAAGTTTAACCAGCGCACGGGGCTGATGGACAAGGAAGTTGCAGGATCTTGAGCTTTAAATATGTACTGATCCTATTCTCCCAAGGACAAAGAGGAAATGTAAACTCTCCCCACGCTGAGCTCTGGGGAACGTAAACACTGGGTGCCAGGGGTCAAACTGGCTTAATGTCCTGAGACCGAGGGCAGCAAGATCAAGGGTGGCCCTGGGGCCCAGGCAACCAGGGTTGGCTCAATTGTTCCAGAGCCCTCTCTCTCTCACACACACACGTACACACACGGATGCCTCAGCAAGTCCCACAGAGGGAGGCGCTGAGAGGGCCAAAAAGTGGGCGGGGCCGAACCATGAGTTAATCGACTTCCGGCTCACATCTGGTATAAAGGGAGGCAGCAGCCTGCAGTGGAGCAGAGCTGTTTCTGGTTGAAGGGCCGAGAGCACCGTCCAGAGAGAGCCACACCCCCTCTCCAGCGGAGGAAGGGCTACCACCTTCAACACCCGCAGCGGCAGCAGGAACAAACCGCCCATCCCAAGGCACTTTGAGAAATTCAGGTAAGAGCAAAGCGAACCCTCTCCATCTCCGTACCTCCAGCTAAGGCAGAGAGCTCCCGTCTGCAGAGTCCCTTCTGTCCATGGTCCCCAGTGTTCCTCTTTCCTCCCTCGGCCCGGAGACCTGCAGCCCTGAGTTGACCCCTGTTACAGCGGTGATCACAGGGGAGCGGGGAAGATGGTCAGGACGCCCCAACAATCCCACCACCCAGAAGCAAGGGCCTCGCCTCTCTAGGACCCTCTCCATGGAAGACATTCCCCCCTTCCCAGCTCAAGAAAGGGGTTTTCCACGCCTGCTAACTTGAATAAAACAACGATTGTGAAAGCATTATAAAATAATTAGGAAGCATCCTGTAAATCACAGATGCTATTATAATTTAGCCTTTCAGCCTCCTGGAAGGGAAGGGAGATGCCACCGGGCTCCAAATTCCCGCAGGTGAAAACGCACTCCAGATTCCCCAGGGCTGAGACAGGGGGAAAAGGCTCAGGATCTGAACCCACCGCGGTTTCTGCCTTGCCGGCTTGTTCACGTATCACATGCCAGCGGCAAACATGGGAGCCTGGCCGAGGGTGGGCTGCCACCACCCCTACTCCCTCTCTGTCCTTTCAGAGCTATCCACTTCATCCAGTCTTTTCCCGCTGATTCCAGAATGCGGATGTCTCCGGTCTCTGCCTGCCTCGCCCTGGGCCTGGCCCTCATCTTTGGTGAAGGGTCTGCCTCCTACCAGCACCAGTCTCCGGCGGCCAGCCTGGCCACAGACTTTGGAGTGAAGGTGTTTCAGCAGGTGGTGCAGGCCTCCAAGGACCGCAACGTGGTTTTCTCACCCTATGGGGTGGCCTCGGTCCTGGCCATGCTGCAGCTGACCACAGGAGGAGAAACTCGACAGCAGATCCAAGAGGCAATGCAATTCAAGATTGAAGGTGAGAGGCGGCAGGCAGAGAGGGAGGCGGGCACTCAGGGAGTCTCCCCAGGACAGGGCTGTAGCTAACCAGAAGCAGAGGGAGGGCTGGCCCCGGCTTAGTGAGCCAGCTCCTGTCCTGCCTGATGCAGGGGTGGACCACTGCTTCTCCTTCCCACCACAATCCTGTATCACTTGGCTCTTGGCCAGTCACAAGGTGTATGAGCCAGTGGATCTGGTGTAAAATGGCCCTTCCTCACTACTCCTGCACTTTGTGATCTTAACCCCTCTGAACCTCAGTTTTCTCATCTGCAAAATGGGGATCTACCACCTGGGGCTGTTGTAAGGATTAACTCCAAAATGATGCATGTGAAAGGCCTACCTAGCATAACTATTATTGTTATTAAAAGAAGAAGGTTTGGGTTTATAACTTAAAAACAGATAAAAATATTCTAAGCCAAAGCAAGGGTTAGGGCCCCTGATTTTTGAGGAAAAGAGGGAGATGCAGAAGAGATTAAGATTTGGAATAAAATCTCCCTTCAGAGACCCTTGGGGGAGCAGAAGAGTCCCGTCCATGTGGGCAGGTTTGGGGGAAGTTGGCCCTGCTGGGAGCCCTGGGTTCAAGGGGAGCTTAATGTGTCTTTCCCTCCCTCTTTTGGCCCAGAGAAGGGCATGGCCCCTGCCCTCCACCGACTGTACAAGGAGCTCATGGGGCCGTGGAACAAGGATGAGATCAGCACAGCCGACGCCATCTTCGTGCAGCGGGACCTAGAGCTGGTCCGCGGTTTCATGCCCAACTTCTTCAGGCTGTTCCGCACCACGGTCAAGCAGGTTGACTTCTCTGAAGTGGAGAGAGCCAGGTTCATCATCAACGACTGGGTGAAAAGACACACAAAAGGTGAGCAGGCAGAGAAAGGAGGCCAGTCCCAAGAGCCTGCAGAGATTGGGATTCAAGTCTCAAGCGTCCTGACCCCTCCCTTCCAGCACCTTCTGCTCTGTAGACAGAAGGTCAGGTGCTTTAAGAATCAAAGCATCTTGTTTTTTCCATAATTAGACTTGCCCTCTGAACCACCTCTAAAGACATCCCTAAAAAGTACTGTGAGATGTTCTAAGAGCAGTAATAACCCATGGCAGGGGGCAAACACAGTCCTTCAAGATTACAGCTTAGGGAACAAAGTAAGGGGAGACTGACATTTCCAGGTCTGATCCTAGACAGGATCCCAGGACCAAGGCAGTGTGGTGAGCCGGAAGGCTTTCTGAGACACTTAGGAAGATGGAACGGGTTGAAAGCAGCTAGACTGGTCCACTAAACCTTACCCAGTCCATCTTCTGATGGGATCCCTTCTGACACACGTCCATTTGAGGACTGGGAGCTCAAGGGAACCATTTAAAAGGATTAAAACAATATCCAGCCTCCTGATCACCTGGATTTCCTCTAGGCATGATCAGCGACTTACTCGGTGAGGGGGCTGTGGACTGGCTGACGCGCCTGGTCCTGGTAAATGCCCTCTACTTCAACGGCCAGTGGAAGATGCCCTTCCTGGAGTCGAGCACCCACCACCGCCTCTTCCACAAGTCCGACGGCAGCACCGTCTCTGTGCCCATGATGGCTCAGACCAACAAGTTCAACTACAGTAAGTGCAAGACTCTCCCTTCCCCAGGCCCCACAGTGACTGAACCTCATCCCTGGGGTGGTCCACTCCAAGGGAAGAGAAACCCTAGAACACACCCCAGCTGCAACAAAGACTTCCCAAGTAGGAGACATGGGGATTATCTTGCACAAGATGAAGCTGAAATCCAGAAATTACCTTAGGATCCCACTTGACCACTTGCTACCATCTCTCATCTTCGTGTGGTTCTGGTGTGATAAGCTGGGCTTCCTCCTGGGGAAGAGCTATGTGGAGGCTGAGATTCAGGAGGTGGGGATCGGAATGAAGTGATAGCTGGAGACTGGGGAGAAGGGTGTGAAGGTAAAGAAGGCCAACCCGAGACAGAGAACGCCCAGGAGACACTGTGCCCTGGAGAAGAGAAGGCAAATGGAAATAGAAACCCTGAACAGGAGAGGGGTGGTGGCGGCGGCGGGGGGGAGCCTCGAAAGCCAGGATGGAGAGCTGGCTTCCAGGGAGGATGGAGGGCCCGGGAGGACTGGTGGGAAAGCCAACGCCGGGTTAGAATCGACAGGAGCTGGACCTATTGCCAATGCTCCATCTTGGTGTCTTTCCCAGCTGAGTTTACCACCCCCGACGGCCATTACTACGACATCCTGGAATTGCCCTACCACGGGAACACTCTCAGCATGCTCATTGCTGCCCCCTATGAGAAAGAGGTGCCGCTCTCTGCCCTCACCAGCATTCTGGATGCTGAGCTCATCAGCCAGTGGAAAGGGAATATGACCAGACTGACCCGCCTCCTGGTTCTGCCCAAGTAAGCCACCCCTTGCTCTAGTCCCCTCTGCCTCCCCCTCCCGCCTCCTCTGGCTCCCCGCTATTGCCACACAGGCACCGCCCCCAGCAAGTGGAGTTTCCCAAACCTGACGTTTTCAGGGCAGCAAGCTGCTGCGTGGGTGCAGATGGGACACACTCTGGCCTGGGTTTGATTAAGATCCTGCTCATCTTCCCTCTTGCGGTGGAGGGCAGCGAGGGGAAGCTTGTCGAGACCACACCACGCCCACCACCCGCTGAATACCCAGCAAAAGTTAGCCAGAGGAAGAGCCGGGGAGATGATGGGAGGTGGGGGGCCGGGGAATGCGGTGGTCCTCACCCTCTTATGAACACCCCTCACTCCCACCTCCCTCGCTTCAAGTCAACATCCACATAATGGAGACAAAAGGAATCGCTTGTGCAGATGAAGCGAGCCTGAACTCTGGCTTCTAGCTGGCTTGCCACGAAGCAGATTTTAAAAATTCCTCTGCAGAAGTGGAGAGGGTGCTGGAGGCTGAGGCTGGGTCCATTCCAGAATCGTGGGGAAGCCTCCCACTATGCCGACCCCGCATTTCCAGATGCCACAATGCCAGGCTTAGGGAAAGAGGACGATTTAGTTGGTTAGCACGCCCTCTCTCTCTCAAAGAACGGAGGTAATTAGTCGTGCCCTGGTGGGAGGCAGACCAAGCTCCCCAAAGCCTCGCTGCTGGAGTCCTCTTTGGGCTCCACTCTCAGAAACACAAGCTACAGACCAGATTTCTTTTCAGCTAGCCTTTGCAGGGGAATTTGCCCTTCCCCACTCCCACCCCAGTCAGACTGAACACGATTGTGCTGCAGCCATTGCCTCATTGGAGGAAAGTAATTAGTCAGAGGTTCGAGGGGGTGGGGAGCTTGCAGGAGAAATGTTCATTAGTATCAGAATCTTCCCAGCAAGGAGAGAGACCTTGCCAACAGACTTGAAAGAAAAACAAGCCTCCCACTTCTGCGTTCGCATCAGTCCCCCCTCCTGCTGGTCTCTGTGTGTGTAGGGGGCAGGGACGCCCGCTAAGGCTGGGGGTGGCCTGAGCTGGAGCCCTGTCCTGCTGCTGTGCGTAGGTTCTCCCTGGAGACCGAAATCGACCTCAGGAGGCCGCTGGAGAACTTGGGAATGACCGACATGTTCAGGCCGCGCCAGGCGGACTTCTCCAGTCTTTCAGGTAAGTGGTTTCCCTTTCCCTTTCTTCCCCTGGTGGACAGTGGGGTCTCCCGAGGACAGAGGACCTTCCCCACCACCACCCCCGAGGACCAAGGCTAACGCGCTCTGGGGTCCGCCTCCATTTCAGATCAAGAGTTTCTGTACGTGTCGCAGGCGCTGCAGAAAGTGAAGATCGAGGTGAATGAGAGCGGCACGCTGGCGTCCTCCTCCACAGGTGAGTCAGGCTCAGGTGAGGCCTGGCGAGTCTCAGCCCCAGGCTTCCACGAGGGGCCATGATCTGGTACCCACACCCGGGGTGCACCGGGAAGACCCCACTGCCCTGGTCTATCTACCGGGCCTCTCCTGGTAGAACAGGGCTTCCTGTGTGGAGAGCATTACCGTTACCTGATCCCACTAGAAAATGGGCCTGCTTTCCCCGGGACCCCGTTCCCTCCCCACTGGCTCTGAAGTCCCCCTGAATGGGAGGTCCTGGCTTGCTCTCAGAGTGGCCAGTCGACTTAAAGGCGCTTGCCTCCAGCAGGCCTTGAAAGAGTGAGCAGGCTTCCCTTGTGGGTCAGCTGGTAAAGAATCCGCCTACAATGCAGGAGGCCTGGGTTCAATCCCTGGGTTGGGAAGATCCCCTGGAGAAAGGAAAGGCTACCCACTCCAGTATTCTGGCCTGGAGAATTCCACGGATTGTATAGTCCATGGGGTCGCAAAGAGTTGGACACGACTGAGCAACTTTCACTTTTGCTACTCAAGCAAATAGCTGCTAGAGCTCTGCCCAACTGCCTTAGAGGACATCCTGACACTTCTGGGTTCACAGTACGGGCTCAGTAGTCATGGCACATGAGCTCAGTTGCTCTGCGGCTTGTGGAATGCTCCTGGACTAGGGAGCAAACCCGTGTCCCCTCCATTGCAGGCAGATTCTGATGCGCTATGCCACCAGGGAAGTCTCTGCTGTGATTATTTGGCTTCCCAGGTGGCACTGTGGTAAAGAATCTGCCTGCCAATGCAGGAGACGCAAGTTCGATCCCTGGATTGGGCAGATCCCTTGGAGTAGAAAATGGCAACCCAATCCAGTGTTCTTGCCTGGAAAATCCCATGGAAACAGAAGCCTGGTGGGCTACAGCCCATGCGGTCACAGAGTCGGATATGCCTCCCAATCCACCCCCCAGCCCCAGCCCTGGTGTCACTGGATCACTTGTGACCCATCCAGGCGCCAGCGCCCACGTCCCTCTGTTCTAAGATTCTGTCCTGTCTCTTCCAGCCGTTATAGTCTCAGCCCGAATGGCCCCCGAGGAGGTCATCATGGACAGACCCTTCCTCTTCGTGGTGCGGCACAACCCCACAGGTGAGCTGGGGACCTGAGAGGCCCCGCCACTCTCGGCCCCCCTCCCCATTCTCCTGGACTCAGGTACCATCCAGGCAGGTGTAGACGCCCCCACTTCCCCCAAGAAGACTCCAGGCAATGAATCACGGCTGTGCTCCCCTTCCACTTGGAGGGGAGTGCTCTCTCTCCAGACAGGGTGCTTGTCTGTCCCTCTGCCCAGCTTAGTCACTAGAGCAGCTGTGTCTCTGAACACTCACTCATGTCCCCATTATCTCAGTTCATCCATAAACACCGAGCTGGTGAGCTGTCCCCCGCCTCCCCCTCTTCTCATCTCCTGTGATGCTTCCGTCCTCAGGAACTGTCCTGTTCATGGGCCAAGTGATGGAACCCTGACCATGGGGAAGGCAGCCCTCATCTGGGACAGACTAGAGATGTCCAAGAGGAAGAAAGTCCGGAGCAAAGAATTTTTATTAATTCATTTTTCTGGAAAAAGAGAAGATATTTATTTATTTTTTTTTCCATGGTAAATTCTTTCAAATTTGCCTCTTAGACCTAACTTTGGGCTCTCTCAGGAGGGGCAAAGAGGACCTTTGAGTTAAACCCTCCAATGGAGACCCTGGGAGAGACTGGGAGGCATCACACCCAGCCGGCCTCCCAACTGGACTGCAGGACTCCCAGGACCGCTGGCCCAGCTGCTTCTGCCCATCGCTCTGCCTGGTCAGGTCTTGGGTCCCGGATCCCACCGAGGCCCTGGTAGGATGGCACCACAAGGCTTACACGAAGGAGCTTTTGTGTGCTCGCTAGAAATGTGTGTTCCGGTCACGTTGCCGTCACTCTTGCACTGTCTGCCACTGCTGAGAAGGCTGGCAGCAGGCCCGAGAAGGCCAAGGCGAGAAACACCCTTTCAAGCCAAGATCCATCCTTCCCCAGATCCGAGGTTCGAGACCCACCCTGGCCTGGCTGCTCCCTCCCCAGGAAACAGTGTGTATATATTATTTTAGAGTGTAGGTGACTTGTTTACTCAGAGAAGCAGGTTTCTGCTTCCCACAAACTTTATGTTGCAGAAACGGAAGGAGAGATGAGGTGTGTGCCTGGTTCTTGGCTCCCATCTCCTGGTGGGGAGGGTGAGATGCCAGGGGTGTGCCTGAATATTTATCACATCTTTGTACTTGTGCGCTTGGGAGAGAGAAAGGTCTACAGAGAAACATTATTTAACCTTGTTCACCGTGTTCCCTTGGGGGGCTCTGTGTCGCTGCATCTCAGGAGAGGCCTCTTGACTGTCCCTCCCCTCCGCCAGGTGGCAAGCCTCCCGGGGCCCACACTGCCACCTGGTGGAGGCCCAGCGCCCCCGCGCCTCTCCTCTCCCGGGTTTTCCACCCGATGGAGCCGCGTCCCTGGCAGGACCATCCAACTTCGGCTCACTTTTAGGGACCGAAAGGATGTGGTGGGTGAAGAGAGACGGAGTGGTTTCAAAATTTTCCAGTATATTTAGGAGCAGGAGTGCAAGGGGCTCCACGACCTAGCAGGACAGAACTTTCCCCAATTACAGGGTGACTCACAGCCGCACTGGTGACTCACTTCAGTGTGTCATTTCCGGCTGCTGTGTGTGAGCGGTGGACGCGTGAGAGAGAGAGAGAGAGAATGAGAGAGACAGCGAGCTAGGGCTCAATTACCTCCGGCAGATAATCTTTCTGAAAGCCAGCTAGCTGAGGGGGTACAGAGAGAGGACCAATTTATTGAAGAATTGCACATAGATGTTGAATGAATGTAACCTAACAGAACCCAATCACCCCGCTGTGCCTTCAGTGAAAAACCTTCCTTCTTTGTGTGTGTGTTGTTTTGTTTATCTTTTTTCTTGATGCACTGGACAGTGTCGGCCACACTCAGTACCCCCACTTGTGGGGTCCATGGCTCTTGAAACTGCTTTTTCACTTTTGATATAGAATCAAGTAAAAAAAAAAATGTTTTTTTAAAAAAATAATAAATAAAAAGAATATTCCAAAATAGTCCTTGGCCATGACTTTCCTTGTTTCACACAGCACAAAATCCAGACCCTATCAGTTTACAGACCTGATGAACTGGGATCTTTATGAAACACACACCTGCAAGGGGCAAGGCACACCGACCTGTCCTGGGTGAATCTGCAGGGCTGGCCACCGGAGCCTGCAAGAAGACCCCCGGGGGGGACACCCTGTGTAGGACGTGCTTCTCCCTTTGGGCCTCATCCTCGAAAAGAAAAGAGGGACTTCCTTGGTGGTCCAGTGGTTAAGACTGTGCTTCCACAGCAGGGGCCGTGGGTTCCATCTCCGGTTGTGGAACATCCCACGTGCCCTTTGGCATGGCCAAAAAAAAAAAAGGAAAGAGGTTCCTCAGACACCTGCCACCCACCCAGACACCTCTTTTCACTGTCCCTGTCACTTCCCATTCTGTTCATTTCTTTCCCCACCAAATGTTCCCATCCTCCCCGTACCTACCCCACTCCCCATTTCTCAAAACACAAACCAAATCCATTCCCTCCACCCTGGATTCCCAGAGGATCCAGTCAACATCGTCGCTGTCTACTTGGCAAGTACTCAGCTTCCCTTTTCCTGGTGTGTAACAGTGCTTGCATGCACGCACGCTCTTTAATTTGGGGTGTGCATGTTATCCTCTCCACCCCCATCGACATATCAGGTTCTTTGAAAGAAGGCCCTTTTGTTACACAGGTTGTTAATATCCTCCTTAAAATGTTATCCTGAACAGTCCTTTATTGTCTTCTTCCAACATCTTGAAGGCTCTTGCCAGGGAACCTTCTTCCCCCAATTATTTTCCATTTATATATTCCACAGGAATTTTTAAATGGAAAAAATACCAAGAACTAGCTGTCAAAATCTTGTGCTGTCCAGCTCCAGAGCCCTAAAGATGGGCCTGATAGACCCAGTCCCCCTGGAAACTTGGATCATGTCTTAATAGGAACCCATTCTTGTCCAGGGGCTGTTGGTCAAAACATTGTCTGATAGTTAAGCAGTAGTGAGCTTTCCATCACTGGAAGTGTTCAAGGACAGCCAAGATGATCTGCTGGTGGGCATCATTCAGCAGTCAGGGTAGAGGAGGTGAACTTTTTTTTTTTAATGATCAAGGAATTCCTTCTCATACTAAGACATTTGAACAGTTTGAAAGGGTAGAAGTGGATTGTTGATGGACATTTTGTTTCTTGGCTTAAAAAATATGCCATCGTTGTTACCGAGAATGCGGAGATGGCCATCCTGTACCTTCATCCCTGTGCACGTGTGCTCCCATATCCATAAGATAACTTCCTAGCAATGGGATTAAGTGTCTTTTAAGAACCTCCCAATCCCACAAGTATGTGATTCTGGTCACACAAACATCTTCAAATGGTATACAAAACAATTTAAAGTGACCATTTTGCCTGGTACGAATCTTACCTTTTCTGAAGCTTAAAAAAGCCTTCACAACTTTCCTAAATAAGCGCACTGCCACGAATAAAGACAAACTTTAGGACTTCCCTGGTGGTCCAGTGGCTAAGACTCCGAGCTCCCATTGCGAGGGGCCTGGGTTCAATCCCTGGTCAGGGAACTAGATCTCACGTGCCACACCTAAATTTGGCTGCTGAAACTAAAAAGATCCTGCATGCCGCAACCAAGACCCAGCACAGCCAAATTAAAAAGAAAAAAAAAAAGTTAAGACTTCAGATCTTGAACTAAAAGAAGCTTCACATTATAATTTTCCCTAAAATTATGTTGGCCTGCCTTGGAGCAAATTTTGATTGTAATGTTTTGGAGAGTAAATCCAGAAAGGGTCTTCATTCATCGCCTCCCTCCTCAATCATTCAGTATGTACTGAGGCTTTCTCGCTACCCTTCCCATTCCTGTTCCCCTCCCAAGGGTCAGTCCAGGGGCATCCTTGGGCACCTCCAACACGATGTACCAGGATGTTCCGAGGGGATGTGGTTGCCACATCTCCTTGTGGATTCCTCTCTTTACATTTCAGGCTTGCATCCCTTGAGGCTGTTGCAGTAAGAGGGGCCCCACAGTGCAATCGAGCCTGGAGGGGAAGTCTTCTTTTCCCCTTAAAAAGCCAGTGGGAATCAGGGCAAGACCCAGAAGAAAGAGGCCAAGGGTGAGCAGCTCCCCAAACCTACTCTCAGCTTTATTTCTATTTTTTATTAAAATTTATGTTATTAATAAATGTATTATTTCTGGCTATGCTGGGTCCCCATTGCTGTGCTTGGGCCTTCTCTAGTGGCGAGTGGGGGCTACTCTCTCCTTGCGTAGCACAGGCTCTAGGCACTCATTTAGTAGCTGTGGCGCGTGGGCTTAGTTGCCCCAAGGCATGTGGGATCTCCCTGGACCAGGGATTGAACCAGCGCCCCCTGTACTGCAAAGCAGATTCTTAACCACTGGGCCACCAGGGAAGCCCTTAAAATTTATTTTGTCATTTATTTGGCTCCATGGGGTTTTAGTTGGGACTTCCCAGGTGGCGCTGGTGGTAAAAGAAACCATCTGCCAATGACGGAGACATGACATGTGGCTTTGACCCCTGGGTCTGGAAGATCCCCTGGAGGAGGGCATGACGACCCACTCCAGTATTCTTGCCTGGAGAACCCCATGGACAGAGGAGCCCGGCGGGTTATAGTCCACGGGGTGGCAAAGAGTGGGACATGACTGAAGCGACTTAGCACATATGCCCTGGTCTTAGTTGTGGCACCTGGGATCTTTCCTTGTGGCCTGCAGGCTTCTCTTTAGTTGTGGCGCATGGGCCCTAGAGTGGGCTGGCTCAGGAACCCCACGATACATAGTATCTTAGTTCCTTGACCAAGGATGGAACACACACCCCCTGCATTGAAAGGCAGATTCTTAACCTGTTGGACCACCAGGGAAGTCCCTACTCTCAGTTTTGGATGAGAGATGCTCTCTTTTAACCTCAGTGGCTTCTCCAGCTTTCCTTTCTTATTCTCACTGTGCAATTGACAAGCTTGGCAGGGCCAAGATATGACTGTAGACCTAGTGGGGAGAAAAGGCCATAGAGGTTACTTGGCCTCTTCCGAGCTGGCTTAGACCACAGACACAAAGCCTAGACGTGGCGTCATTTAGTTAACAAGATACTTCTATAATGAGACCTGTGCCCAAAACTTCAGCTGGTGCCAAGGCATCCCTCCTACTTCCTGCCTCCTAGACAGATCCCGCTTTGGGCTCACAGCGGGTAGCTGCGCTCATGAAGGCAAAAATCCAAGAATTCAGGGCACCAGGATCCAGATTTATCTTTTGTCCTCTTTATACCCTGAAAAGATGACCGATATCGGGTGCTGGGCTAGTTGTTGAGGAGTTACCCATCTGAAACAGATCTGCTTAGAAACCACAAGAGCCTCCTTTTTCCGCAAAAGATGCTGCTTCCAAAACCAGGACACACTGTAGCCTTAATCCTGCCGGATGTAGTTCAAACACTGTCCGTACACGCTGAGAAGGCTCAGAAGAAAAGAGTCCTTCAGAAAGGACCTCTTCACCACCGAGGGAGTTCGCTCCAGGAAGTGCCCCAGTTAACAGCCCCTTTTGCTCTTCTTGGATATTTTGAGGACAAAGACGGGGATGCAGCTTCAGAGTGCAAAGCCAGCCCTCCTTGGCTTCACCTGGGCCCCCTCCGTGGCTCTTCCAACCCACCCTTTCTCTATTTCTAGGGATGAAAAACCCACAAGACCTGCCCTGCCTCCATCGTAAAACTGCCGATTTCCTGTTCATCTCACCCAGTAGAAATTTTGTCTGCCCTCATATAGGCAATGGCTATGGATTCTATAAATCCCTCAATAGTAAAATGACTCTATCAGAGGAAAACTCATCAAGGAGACACCATCTGTTTTCCAAATCATTTTTTAAAGGCGGTTCCTCAAGTGAGTTTCCTTGTGCTAACCGTAGCAGGCACTTCTGTAGAGACACAGAAGTTGAGTCACTCGCCCCAGGCTACCAGCCCTCTCTGTGACGTCGGTGAGCCCAGGTCACCCTGAACACACAGGAGGGCTCAAACGCAGCCAGGGTCAAGGGTGCTGCCCTCATGTGTCGTCACTAGGGCATCCCGCCTGCACACCTGTGCCTTCCAGCTTGAACACCAGCGACCCCAATGCAGCCTTTTGTCCCCTGGCCACCAGAGGTCGCTTTGACTCCAGTGGAAAGTTTCTGAAGCAGAGCAACTGTGGCTTCCACCATCATCTTGCCGTTTGAACTCCAATAAATTTAACATGTTTTTCTTTAAACGTGTCTGTATACTGGGGGCTATGAAGCACTTTTTTGTGTGTGCAAAGCACTTTTAAAACTGAGCATAACGTGATGTTTCTTATTATCAAGTACAGGCATACCTTGGAGAGACACACCTTTGGTTCCAGAATCTCGAAATAAAGTGAGTCACACAGATTTTTCTGATTTCCCAGTGCATGTAAAAGTTATATTTATACTGTGCTGAAGCCTATTAGGTGTGCAGTAACATTATGTCTAAAAAAATGTATGGACTTTACACAATAAAGGACATCTTGCTGTCTGTGACAACACGGACTGCAGGAAGTTGAGGGTATTCTGCTAAGTAAAGTAAGTCAGAGAAAGACTAACACTGTTAGTCTTTGTTTCCTTGTTTGTGGAATCTAAAAAACAAAACCAAGAATAAATTAAAGGAAAGAAAACAAAACAACACTCACAGATACACAGAATAGATGATCTGTTTATGAGAGGGGAAGGAATTTGGAGGGGAAAAAGATTTAAGAGGGTCAGTTTTATGGTGATAGGGCAGTAACTAGACTTATTGTGGGGGTCCTTTGTAGTGTGTGCCAATATCAAATTATTATGTCGTACATTTGAAACTAATATAATGTTGCATACCGATTCTACCTCAAAATAAATAAATAAGAAACATGTATGCTGCTACTGCTAAGTCACTTCAGTCGTGTTCGACTCTGTGCGACCCCACAGACAGCAGCCCACCAGGCTCTCCATCCCTGGGATTCTTCAGGCAAGAACACTGGAGTGGGTTGCCATTTCTTTCTCCAATGCATGAAAGTGAAAAGTGAAAGTGAAGTCGCTCAGTCGTGTCCAACTCTTAGCGACCCCATGGACTGCAGCCTACCAGGCTCCTCCGTCCATGGGATTTTCCAGGCAAGAGTACTGGAGCGGGGTGCCATTGCCTTCTCCAAGAAACATGTACGGACTTTATAAATACTTTATTGCTAAGAAATACTAACCATCATAATTTTAATCTCTTTGCTGGTGGAAGGTCTTGCCATGTGGATGGCTGCTAACTAGTCAGGGTGGTGGTTGCTAAAGCTTGTGATGGCTGTGACAATTTCTTAAAATAGGACAACAACAATCAACTGCATTGATTGACTCTTCCCTTCACAATTTCTCCATAGCATGCAATGCCGTTTGACAGCACTTTACTTATAGCAGAACTTCTTTCAAAATGAGAGGCAATGCCCTCTAACCTTGCCATAGCTTTATCAACTAAGTTTATGTAACACTCTCACTACTTTCTCGTCATTTCAGCCTTCTTCATAGCAACAGCACCAGCAGTAAATTCTATCTCAAGAAACTATTTTCTTTGCTCACCTGGAATAAAAGACTCTTCATGCATTAGTTTTATCTCGAGATTATAGCAATTCAGTCAGATCTTCAGGCTCCACTTCCAGCTCTCTTGCTTTTTCCACTGCATCTATAGTTACAACAGTAATATCAAAGGTCACCGATCGCAGGTCACCATAACAAAGATCATAGCAATTTAGAAGTTTAAAAGATTGCAAGCATTACGAAAATGTGACACAGAGATGCGAAGTGAGCAAATATTGTTGGGAAAATAGTGTTAATAGGCTTGTTCAATGTGGGGTTGCTATAAACCTTCAACTCGTTAAAAAACAAACAAACAAACAACTCAGTATCTGTGAAGCACAATAAGACAAAGAATAATAAAATAAGGGCTGCCTGCTTCTACAGAGAATAGACACCAAAAAGCTGAAACGTTGTGGGTGTACTGTACGCTCAGTTACTCAGTCGTGTCTGATTCTTAGCAACCCCATGGACTGTAACCCACCAGGCTCCTCTGTCCGTGGAATTTTTCAGGCAAGAATACTGGAGCAAGTTGCCATTTCCTACTCCGGGGGATCTTCCCAGTCCAGGGATGGAAGCTGAGTCTCTTGCATCTCCTGCATTGGCAGGCAGCTTCTTTCAACTGTGCCACCTGGGAGGTCACTGCAAAAATGGTTGAAAGGAACATTGTAGAAATAGTCACTGGGGTCTAGACTAGAGCCCCGAGGGTCATCAGGACTGGCTGCTGGGTTCAGACTTACAGGATGAGTAAGAGGGATTTGGGTTTGTTGGGAGGGAATGGCAGGGCATTCCAGAAAACAATGTGAACAAAAATCACAAAGAAAAATAAATAGCAAGGCAGGTTCAAGTCACCTGAGAATGAAGTCTCAAGTCTCAAGTCACCAGGGTGGTTTTCAGACTCCTTCCTCTGATAGCCTAGCCAGTAGATTCCCCTTCTCCCATACACATTCTCTTCGTCTAACCAAGCAGTCTGATCTTTATCCCTTGAACAGCCATGCTTTTTGTTACCCTTCATGTCCAAGGCTTAGAGTCTGCAAACTGAGAAAAAGGTAGCTGGGAAACCAAGAGATGGGATGGTTTCAGGGGAAGGGAGAAGGAAGGTACTCATTCTTGAGATGACAATGGAACTTTCCAGTGGGGGAATCCAGTATGTTTATTCAACCAATGGTGGCACTTGCTGTGTGCCAGGCCCTGTGCTCAGCACAGGAGAAACAGGCAATGAAGCCTGCTGGTCCAGTGGCTAAGACTCCATACTCCTAATGCATGGAGTGGAACCGAGGTTCCACCTCAGGTTAAGAACTAGATCTCACTTGCCGCAACTAAAAATACTGCCTGCCATAACAAAGACCTGGTGCAGCCAAATAAACTATTTTTACAAGAAAAACACAATGAAGACAGCTTGTCCTCCAGTAGGAATAATAGATAATAGGTATTAGATAGGTACTACTATTTAGAAATTAGAATTCAGCATATTTGGGGTGAGAAGTAAGATGTAAATATCTAGGGCTTCCCTAGTGGGCTGGTAGCTAAGAGTCCACCAGCTGCCAATGCAGGGGACTCAGGTTAGATCCCTGATCTGGGAAGATCCCATGTGCTTCGAGACAACAGCCTGCGCACTGAAATTACTGAGCACGAGCCCTAGAGTCTCTGAGCCACAACTACGGAAGCCTGAGGGCCGCAACAAGAGAAGCCACTGCAATGTGCACTACAACTAGAGAAAGCTCCAGCATAGACAAAAATAAATGAATAAATTAAAATTTAAAAAAATCTAGATGAGGAAACCATGCGCACCAATCATAACCGAAGTCAATCAACAAGCACTGTGAGAGGTGCTGTAAAGAAGTAAAAGATGAGTAAGACACCATCCCACGAGGCGCTTCCAAACCAGCTGAACAGGTGGGGCCAACTCACATGTGTGGTCACCGGACGGTACAACCTGATTACCAAGTTTACCAATCAAGAGTCCTGAGTTACTGGGGATTGAAACCAACTCTGGCTAAATGAAACACGAAAGGAAACTGGGGAGCTCAAGGAATTGTCAGGAGGGCCAGAGAACCAGCAGAAGGTCTCATGCTAGAGACAGTGGCCCAAATCACAAATCATGGGATGCCTACATGGTACCCCTTGCCGCCATTGGTGCACAGGACGCTGCCATTGGTGCCACTCCACCTGCGCCCTAGGTTTTGTCCTCTGACCCTCTGCCAGAATTCAGAGGTATTCAGGACCCTTCAGAATTCAAATTCAATACTTTGAATTCAGAATTCAAAGTATTCAGGACCCTTACCTGTCCTCATTACCCCATCCCCACCTCATTCCCTCCTGGATCAACGTCCAGGTTGGTGGATGGACTGGCCGAGTCCAGCAGACAGGCTCATGCTGTGGGCACAAAAAGCAAATTCAAATGCTACACTGCTAGGTGGTGCTATTTCCCCCTGGCATTATAATGTGAGGATTCCCAAACCCTAGGAAGGGGGTTTAGAGGCAGGGAAGTGAAAAAGAACGGCAAACATCTACCACACAAAGTATTCAGGACTCTTAGGAACAGCATACAATAAGGTCCCAATTGCTTAGTTAAAAAAAGAAGAAGTTAAAAAAAACCCCAGAGATGACTCCAAATGACATCATCAGAGAACAACGACTACTTACAGAACGAGCCAAAAATGGTTGCAGGGAGCATCATCATGAGAGGGAGACAGATCACAGACTCAGAAATGAAAGGCTTCAGGGGCCATCTGGACCCCCCTTCCACCCACTGCAGGGACTACTTCTACAACCAGAGGAGGGAAGGCTCAGGGAGGTGACAGCATGGGCTTTGCCAGATAATAATACAAACACCAATCGTACCTATGAAGGAGAATCTCACCTCTTCTATTTTTCCATTTATACAAAAGGCACCACTCACTAATCCTTCAGACTCATCTTTGATTCTTCTTCCTCTTCTACTTAGATGAGTTCGCAGCTTCAATTGATTGGTGCATTACAGGTATCTCTCAAATTTGTCCAGCTCCAAGGGCTTCCCTCATAGCTCAGTTGGTAAAGGAGACCCCGGTTCTCAATTCCTGGGTTGGGAAGATCTGCTGGAGAAGGGATAGGCTACCCACTCCAGTATTCTTGGGCTTCTCTTGAGGCTCAGCTGGTAAAAATCCACCTGCAATGCGGGAGACCTGGGCTCAAACCCTGGGATGGGAAGATCCCCTGGAGAAGGGAAAGTATTCTGGCCTGGAGAATTCCATGGACTGTATAGACCATGGGGTCCCAAAGAGTCAGACATGACCAAGTGACTTTCACTTTCACTTTTCATTTCATCTTTGTGTCTAGATTCCCAAAACTGTCTCCTAGACTGGTGGTCCCCAACCTTTTGGGCACCAGGGGCTGGTTTCATGGAAGATAAATTTTCCACGGATGGCTAGAGGTGGTTTCAGGATGATTCATGCACATTACAATTACTGTGCACTTTATTTCAATTATTATTACATCAGCTCCCCCTTAAGTTATCAGGCATTAGATCCTGGAGGCTGGGCACCCCTGTCCCAGATGATCTTGCAGCCTTCCATTTGTTCTTTCAAATCGTTCCCATATTACTATAAGATTAACCTTCTGAAAATGTTTTCCACCAAGTTATTCACCAGCTTGGACAATCATAATGACTCCCAACTTCCCACTGCATCAAATCCAAACTTACCTGCAGATACAAGTTTATTGGAGCCACTAACTCATAGATTATCTATGTATATCATTCACTAACAATGAAGAAACGTAGTCCACCATCTTCTAGCTAGTTTAAACCACTTAGGTCTGTGATTCTACATGAGCAAAACCCATATTTCTAACAATTCTCTCATGAATCTTATCTTCTTTGCAGCTAGGCACAGCATGTTGAGATAAGGAATTCTAGAAAATGCCGTCTTTTCAAGGAGTATAGGAGCTTACATCTCTGGATCTTCCGCACTTTTTTGGGCTGTTGCCTAGATCTCTTCTTTGCCTCACTGCTCATTACTTCTTTATAAACAATCTTCTCCTCTCCCCCACGAGCACATTTTATTATTTTGCCTTCCGTCCTTCTTACACACTCTCATTCCTTCTTTCCACTCTGTAACAAAGTACCCTTTCTAACTCTAACAGCTTACCTTATTGATATTATTTCTGATCTAAAAAAATAACATCAAGATAGTTCAGCCAACATCTATGCCATCGGCAAGCCTATGACATAGGC
Source organism: Capra hircus (assembly GCF_001704415.2). NCBI lineage: Eukaryota > Metazoa > Chordata > Mammalia > Artiodactyla > Bovidae > Capra > Capra hircus. The sequence goes on along the minus strand of NC_030832.1, from coordinate 36,463,482 downwards.
AGAGAAAAGGACATGAAAAAGAAAGGATGAAGAAAAAGTACTGGAAGAAATAAGTTGGGAAAAGCAAATAGTAGTAATTACTACTGTTATCAGTAATTACTACTGATATTGCAATATCAACTGTTGACAATGTTTCAGATACTTTCTATCCAGCCTCAAATCAGACCTGCAAGGCTGGTATTACTATCTTCATTTTTTAAATGAGGAAATGGAGGTTTAAAAGACCCACCCGAGACTGTACATCAGGTAAGGGTCAGAGACCAGATTGCATCGCAGGTGAATTAAGCCCACCCTCTTGCAATTAAAGCATATGACCTCCATAAAAGAGTAAGAAGAAAAGAATACAAAGCAGAGACAGGTAGGGCCTTACCAATAATTGCTTCAAGTGCTACTCAAAAATAATGGCATCATTAGTTACCGACAAATGTCTAGAAATATACCATTAAGCTTTTGGCATGACAAAATTTAAGATTTCCTCTCATCCATTTATATGCAAAGTGCTTTAGCATGTGGACACACACACTTACACTTGCAAATCCCTCTCAAAAAACATGTATTGCAATTTACCTCCGTCTCATCTTTACATTCGTGTCTGGGTCACACCGTCCCTTTTTAGCTTTGACCCATGCTAACTTTTCAAGATTTTCTTTATTTCTTCCTCTTTCTTTCCCCTTAATCATGTTTCTCCTCTTCCTTACCTCACTTTTCTATCAGCTTCTCCTCTTCCCTTATTTCTTGTCTGCCTCATTACCTACACCCTTCTCTTACTTTGAGTGTTGTTGCGTCCAGCAGGTTCTCAGTAGATATCTGTTTTGAGCTCCATACTTTTTCTCATACCTGCCCCCCCACCACCCTTTGTCTTTGCCTTCCTCGTCATTCCTCCTCCTCTACAGATGGCTTCCACCCTGCTCCCTCTCAATCGCCCACACCCCTTCCATTAAATTACCCTACTTCCTCACAAACTCCAGGGGTCATCTTATCCACCTCTCACCCCTTTTCCCGCCTTTTTCCCCCTAGGTTCCAAAGCGCGAAGACCTCATTGTCCTCCTCCCCCATCTTCCAACCAGCCCACAAGACAGCCTTGTTACCATGACGACAGGGCTACTCAAAGCTGAAGTCAAAGACCTGGTTGCCATGGCCACCGCTTCTCCGCCTCCGGCCCCGCCCGCGCGCCTCGCAGCGTCGGCGCCTGCGCAGTACGCAGCGTATTGGTTCCCGGAGCCCTGGCGGACGGGGCGGGGCTTCAAGCGAGAGGGAGGGAAGGAGGCGAAAGGGTAAGAAAGGGAGTGGAGCTGGCGCCTACGGTGGCCGAAGAGGGACGCGCAGGGCCGGAGGCTGCAGGATGGTAGGCTGTGCGAAGAGGGAGGGGAGGGGGGACCGAGGGGCGTGGGCTGCACCTGCAGGGGTCCTTGGGGGCTGCCCTCTGTGTGAGCCGCTCTTTTCCCTCCTCCAGTTCTCAGAGGCCCTCACTTACCTGGGCGGGTGGGCGAGCCGGCCTCGGAAGGAAGAGCAGCTGGAAATCGCTTTCGGCAGAAGCGGCGGGGAGTGGGCGCATTTGTAGGGCCAGAGGGAGGTGACTAGGGGGCGGCGGGACCGTCCGGAGCCAGGGGGAGCTCACGGGTCGCTATCTCAGGGTCCGAATCACTGCCGCAGGGAACTCGCGCGAGGAACGGGGGTCTGGGGCCTGCTGGCGGACGGAGGCGGCAGGGGTCGCCTGTCTCCGAGACCCTCCGTCCACGTGCATCCCGGAGTGGAGCGGCGGCAGGCGGGGAGGGCAGTGTGTGGGAGGGGATCGTTCAGGGTGCGAGGAATAGACGTCCTGCCTCGGTTTGTCGTCCTGCCCACCTGGAGGCGGGGATGAGGTGGGGGAAGCCAGGTGGGCTCGAGTTTTGTTCTCTGGGACCCAGGCTTTGGCTTCCCGGCTCCGGGGCTCTTGGCTCTCCGCCCCTCTACCCTATCCTCTTTCCGGAACGCAGGCCTTCCGTCTTCCTGCTCCCTGGCCCACCCTCCCATCCTAGCCTCCCTTGCACCACTCTTTTGCCCTCCGGCCACGCTGGCAGCGCTTCCCTTTCCCCGATAGCAGAAAATACAGTTCTCTTGAATTCTGATCTGTAGCCGTCTAGACTAGTAGTGTTCCACACACCCAGGACTCCAGCCCTGGTGGCATACACGGAGAGACGAGCTACAGGGGAGGGAGATCACTCCAGGATGTGGCCTGGAGCCCCTACCCCCCTGGAAATGGGAAACTGGGGGTGCACGGGGTAGTGAGAGTGAGAGCTCTGCACGTCTCTCCGCTCCACCTCCTTGTGCTTGTTCCAGGAACATTCCCTAGGCGAGCCGCCCAGAATGGCTGGGTCCAAACTGAAGAACTGAAAGGGAAATTGATCACCTGATATCTGGGGAGGTGTGGGCATGCTAGGGAGGCACCCTAAAAGGAAGAAAAAAGGAATACCTCTGGCTGTATGCCTGGATGGCTGAGTAGAGTGGAGGGTGGTGGAATCTAGGGGGTCCTGGTGTCATGTTATGGACTTCCCTGGTAGCTCAGACGGTAAAGTGTCTGTCTACAATGCAGGAAACCTGGGTTCGATCCCTGGGTCGGGAAGATTCCCTGGAGAAGGAAATGGCAACCCACTCCAGTACTCTTGCCTAGAAAATCCCATGGACGGAGGAGCCTGGTGTCCATAGGGTCGCAAAGAGTCAGACACGACTGAGCGACTTCACTTGGTATCATGTGCTAACATAAAGGATACTGCTGGGCATAGGAATGGAGGGCAGTGTGTTGGGGACATTGGCTAGGGTGTATGACTAGGATGGGGCAGAGGGCTGAAGTAGCTTCTTGGGGAAAGAAAATACCTGATTTTAGGATGGTGGTGGATAGAAAGCGGGAAAGAAAGCAAACATCTCTTTGCCATCAACTTTGCTTGTCACTGTGCTAGCATTTTACCCACCTTTGGAAACCAGGTTTAGGAAACAGTAAGTCAGGAAATAATAATAATGACATCCAAGGTGTTATAGTGCTTACTTCGTGCCAGGTGCTATTTCCTATGTCAGTTCCACCTAACAACTCTGTAAGGTAGGTACTTTTATTATTTCCACCTGACACACGGGGGAACTGAAGCCCAGAGAAATGAAGTAATGCCCAGGGCAAATTTCTCAACTAGTAGAGCCAGGATTCGAACCCACAGGACAGACTCAGAAGCGCTGACGCCCCCTCCAAGGAAGGTGCTTGCTAATGGAAATACCCAGTTGACCAGAAGGGCTGATGTTTTGAAGAAAGTAGGGTCTGTGAGGAGAAAAGAGTTGAATGGGAGGAGTTTGGGACTGTGTGGTTTTGGAGGAAACAAGCTCAGAGAATCAAAGCTCTAAACCTCGGCTCTGACTCCTCCTTCCTCTCCCTACCCCCCACCCCCAGATGCGATTCATGCTGCTGTTCAGCCGGCAGGGGAAGCTGCGGCTGCAAAAATGGTACCTGGCCACCTCAGACAAGGAGCGGAAGAAGATGGTTCGGGAGCTTATGCAGGTGGTTCTGGCTCGCAAGCCCAAGATGTGCAGCTTCCTGGAGTGGAGGGACCTCAAAGTTGTCTACAAGAGGTGACTCCTCACCTACTTTCAGACCTGCCTGGATCCTGCCTGATTGGGGTCTGGAATGGGTTCACCTGGCTGGGAAATAGGCAGTCCCTTAGTCTGGCAGAGGTTCCCTGGTGGCTCAGATGGTAAAGAATCTGCCTGCAATGCAGGAGACCTGGGTTCTATCCCTAGGTTGGGAGATCCGCAGGAGAAGGGAATACTTATCTGCCCCAGTATTCTTTCCTGGAGAATCCCATGGAAAGAGGAGCCTGGCAAGCTACAGTCCAAAGAGTGGCTAACACTAACTAACTAGGTCTGGGAGAGCTGAGAGCTAAGGACATCTGGAAGGCAGTGATGAACTCCAGCCAGCCTTTACTTTCCAAATTCACCTTGAAGAGAGACTTGTTCCCTCTTGCTTTTGCTCAAGCCTGGTGCCTACTTCACGCACCTACCTCTGTCCCAAAGGCCCGATCTTACTGATTGCACACATCCATTGCAGCCTCACTGAACAGTTGTAGACCCTGGGCCACTTTCCCAATACACACACCCCCAGACACACAAACCCTTTGTGGTTCCTCCTCTGAGCAGGTGAATTTGTTGGCTCAGGTTTTTGCTGAGTCAAACTGAATGGGTCAGAGGGAAAGAGCTTGTTTCTTTGCCTGTGTTTATGAGAGGCACTAAGAGACACAGTGAGTGATGTTTTCTTACCCTGGAGCCACCCCGCCTGTGTCCAGTAAGGACACAGATCAGGAATGGGGGAAATGGGAGGTTGGGGCACAGAGTGCCTGGGTCCCGAAGCAGCCCCAGCAGCACTCCCAGCCATCCATCCCTCCGGTGTCCCCGTCCTCAGATACGCCAGCCTCTACTTCTGCTGTGCCATCGAGGGCCAAGACAATGAGCTCATCACGCTGGAGCTGATCCACCGATACGTGGAGCTCCTGGACAAATACTTTGGCAGCGTAAGTCTCTCCACCCACCCCAGTTTCCGCGCTCAGCAATCCTCTTTTTCTACCAGACTCGGACCCTTCCAGTCTCTGTCCTGACTCAGGAAAGGGGAAGTTGGAACAGTGAGAACAGTAATTAATCTCCCTCTTTAAGCCTTAAGCCTATTAGCCATGCGTCTTAATCAGGCCCCCATGGGAGAAGGGTGGGAACCAGAATCTGCCACTTAATCAATCCATCTAGAGCTCAGCTCAAACTTCCCACACAAGGACAGAGGTCATGTTCAGATAGTATCAGTGGTTCCTAACCTTGACTTTGCTTTGGAGACTTCTGGATAGTTTTTTTTAAACAATAGCGATGCCTGGGAATCACCCCCAGAGATTCTGAATGAACTGATCTGGGCTACAGCCTGGGCACTGGCAGTGAGCTCATATCTTAGATGGGGAATAGTAATAACTCCATAATTTGTGTTTCACTTAACAGTTTACAAAGAGCTTTCAGGTTCTCCTGTTTGCTTCTCATTCCATGAGTAGGTGTTGGTGTCTCCATTTTTGGAAGAGAAAACGGACTCTAGAGAAGTTAAATGGCTTGTCGAGTTAGCTGGTTTCCTTCCAGGCTTTCCTGGCTTGGTGATAAAGAATCCGCCTGCCAGTGCAATAGACGTGGGTTCGTTCTCTGGGTTGGAAAGATCCCCTGGAGAAAGAAATGGCAACCCACTCCAGTATTCTTGCCTGGGAAGTTGCATGGACAGAGGAGCCTGGCAGGCTGCAGTATATGGGGTCACAAAAGAGTCGGACACGACTTAGCGACTAAAACAAGAGTTAGCTGGTTAGTGTCAGAGTGTGGCCTAGAATTGAAGCCGTTTACTCTGTGATCCAGAGTCTCCTTCCCTGCCCTGTCACAGCGCTTTGGGGTGCAGGGAGTGGGGTGGGGATGGGCGGGGAGGCCGACCCAACCTCTGGTAGGATTTGTGTCATAGATTTAGGGGAGAAGGCAACAGGAGTCAGGGTCAAGGGTAGACTTGAGCAACTGATATTTCATGATCACAGAGGAAGAGAAAAGGAGAAGGAAAAGCTGAACCCAGGATGAAAGCCTAGGGGTCAGGAGGACATAGACCTGGGGCAAGAACCCAAGGTGGAGAGTGGTCATGAAGGCCACGGAGCCAAGGTGGGGAAAGAGCTGGGGAGGCTGGGGCGCAGGCGAGGGGGGAGAACGCACCTTGACCCTCACCTCTGCCTCCTCCCCCGCCCCCCAGGTTTGCGAGCTGGACATCATCTTCAACTTTGAGAAGGCCTACTTCATCTTGGATGAGTTTCTGATGGGGGGAGACGTCCAGGACACTTCCAAGAAGAGTGTGCTGAAGGCCATCGAGCAGGCGGACCTACTGCAGGAGGTACGGGTCCGGGACAGTGAGGAGGAGGAAGAGGACTGTGGCCGAGGGCACCCTCCCTACCCTGGACCCTTCACCTGTGGACCCCAGCTGCCCTCTTCCCGCCGCTACCGAAACGGCCCCCCTCCCTGTGGCGTCTGGCCCCCACGCTGCCAGGTTGGCCAGCTGGGCCTCAAGCCCTGACTGCTCAGGGTAGGAGGTAGTTGGGGGCCAGACAGCCCGCTTTTGTCCCATGCTTCTCTTGGTGTTTAGGGTTGCCCGGAGAATTGGAGAAGGGGCACACAATAGGTCATTCTTTTTCTTCCCTGGTGTCTTCCCTTTTTTAAAAACACACACACATACTCAAAGCCTCTGCTGCTGAGAAGCAGAGTTTTGCCCTGGGGATTTCAGGGTTTGGGTGGAGGGCACCTGGTTGTTGGTTCTCTCTTCTGTCCGACACCCCCGCCCTCACCCCATTGCTGCCTGCCCCCTCTCTGCTGTGCCACTGCTGAGCCTTGGTGCAAGGAGATGAGTCACCGGAACCTGCAGTGATGAGCAAGCCAGCCTGAGCTGGCTCTGAGGAGGGGGAGAGGGGGCTGCTCATCCGTGCAGCAGGAGAAAGGGTAAAATCTGACTTGCTACCTCACTGGTCTAGTCCCCCGTCACACACACACACACACACACACAGACACACACACACACACAGACACACACACGTGCCCTGGCACTCGCACACCCACCCTGTTACTAGTGCTCTGCTCAGACCCTTATGACTCATCTCTCTGCAGTCTGGTCCACTTTCCTCGGGGACCTGATGCCAACTTCTTACTGCCTCCCTCGACTCTGGAGGGAAAAAACAAAAAGGTCCCACCCAACCATCTGCCACCTCCAGCCCTGGGAAAGCAGGTTTCCCAGCTCCCAAGCCCCCATTTTACTCCCTTCCCTTCAGCTAATAAGGTCGAGCCCCCTGCTCACCGAGCTCCCGGCTTTGGGTTCTCTGGGTGGTGGTGGACTCGGTTTGGTTGCCTCAGTTGGCTCTACAGGGTGGCCTCAGGAGGCTGGGCAGCTCCCCTGAAGGGTCCCCAGCCGTTCCAGCCTTGGGCTTACTTGGGCTTCTCTCTCCCCTCTCCCCTGTGTCTCTGTGTCCGCCCCCCTGCCCTGGTCTGCCCTCATGATTGCTGCCCACCCACCCCCCTCAACCTCACCCCGTCTCTCCTGGTGTCTCCCCACCGCCCTCTGTCTCTGCCTTAGGAGGATGAGTCGCCACGCAGTGTGCTGGAGGAGATGGGTCTGGCATAGCCCTCGCCCTGGGGCCGAGTGGAGATGTGGGGATCTGGTGGAGAGGTGGGGCATTGGTGGCCCTTTTCCTCTTGGTGGGACCCAGCTGCGCCTGCTCTGCTGCCTCACCTTTTTCTGCAGTGAGCTGTGGGCTCAGGACCCTCAAGCATTCCCTCCTTCTACCCCTACCTCCTGTTTCCCCTTTTCTCACTGAAGGTTTTAAGGAGCTAGGAGGCAGGAAAATGTGACCAAGTCGGGGGTGCTATTTGGCTTTCATTCCCTGCCTTTGAAGAACCAGTGTCACCCCAAACTTCCCCCCATCCTTATAACTGTAAATATATAAATATGTCAGGTTAAAGGGAAAAGGTTTTCAGGGCTCTTCTCTTCTCCCTGCCCCATAACCTACCTCCAGCCCTCCCTGCAGCCAGCCGGGGGCGGCCTCTCTGCCTGGGAGGGGGACTTCTGTGTCTCCAGAGGGAAGTCCTTTTCCCTCATCTGCCCCTCCCCTTCCTTCTTGGCTGCAGTGGGGCCTCTGTCCAGTGCCCGGGGAGGAACAGCATAGTTAATTTTTTTCTAACCTTGCTACTTTGAGGGAAGGGAGGGCTGGGGGGAGGGCAGGCTTTACAGGAGACTGGGCCCTGTCCCTCCTTCACTCTTAAATTCTGGGTGAGGCAGGAGCTAAGGGGGTGGGGTGGGGAAAGTGTCTGATTCTTTTTCCTTCTCTGAAATAAAAGGAAAAGCATTTCTGGACTTTGGCTTGCTTAGGCTCTGTGAAGGAAGGCAGGGCTGCTGGAATCAGTGAGGACAGAAACAGAACCCTGCCCATTCCATTCCACTCTTCCCTGGAACTAGGATTGCCAGATTTAGGGCAAAAAAAAAAAAAAGAGGACACCCAGTTCAATTTCTTATAATAATGAATAATGCCTTTTTAGGATAAGTGTGTCCTGTGCAGGGCTTCCCTGCTGGCTCAGTGGTGAAGAATCCGCCTGCCAATGCAGGAGACTCAGGTTCAATCCCTGAGTCAGGGAGATCCCCTGAAGAAGGGAATGGCTCCCCACTCCAGTATTCTTGCCTGGGAAACACCATGAACAGAGGATCCTGGCGGTCTACAGTCCACAGTTTTGCCAAAGAATCGCACACGACTGAGGATGCATGTATATGCTTAGAAAAGGTTTGACAAGCGGCTAAAACCAGGATGTTTTTTTAGCTGCCAATACCTCCCCATAGGAAGTGTTGATCATGTGAAGTAGGTAGGACCAGGGAATTTAGGGAGCAGTTAAGGAAGGTGGGTGGGTAAGGTGGAGCAGGGGCGGTGGGGAGCCACCCATACTGCCTAGGTGGCCCTGAGATGGTTCAAAGATCTCAACTAGGTGGCCCAGAGCTGCGGTTCCTTATTCACTCTGCATCTCTGCCCAGGACATGGGGTCTTGTGACTAACGGTCAAGCTGGTAGTGGAACTTATCGCTTTCTAAAGGATGTGAACCCATTCTACCGCCGCCCCTCAAATTCGGTTGAAAGAGGTTCTATCACTCAACCCTCGCTTTTGAGCAGGAGGTGGCAGGCGCTTCCCTCACCGCCCCTTGGGAAGGACCACATAGGCCCAAGGGGACGGGTGAATAACCGAGAACAAAGTCCTAATAAAATAGTCACTTTTATTTCTTAGCAAAACTATTTCCTCCGTGAGGGGTATTTACAACAGAGCAGGGAAAGAAGGGGTAAATTCACAGCGATCCAGAGAGGGCAGAGTGGCTCTTGGGAGGCCCAAAGGGCGGGAGACAAGACGTTTCACACAGTTAACTGGAAATGCTTTTTCCGGTTTCAGATCGGGACATCCCGAGAGAGGGACTAGGTGGGGACTGGGTCCCTCATGAGGAGTCGGGTGGGGGGGCAGGGAACTCGCACAAACTACCCGCCCGCCTGTGCTGGCCCCGAGATCCCCGCGAGTGAGTTTGAGGATTTTGGGCTTCCCACCAGCGAAGACGTCTTGACGGGTCTGGGCGAAGCGCGGGGGCGGGGCGGCCCGCGGGCGGAGGGGGAGCAGGGGCGGGGCTAAGTGGCGGCCGAGGGCGGGGCCGGGCGCATGCAAACACCGAGGGGTAAAGGAGCGACACGGAGGCGGGCGCGCGGGGGCGGGGCCGGGGCCGGGGCGCGTCACGGGCGCCGGAGCAGCACGTGCTCGATGTAATTCTCCAGCTCCTCCTGCTCCTGCAGCCGGCGCTCCTCGGCCTCCGCCTCCTCCTGCGCACGCCGCGCCTGGGCCTCCCGGTCGGGATAGTGGCGCGAAAGCGACAGGGCGTGGTGGTAGTGGCGGCGGCGCGAGGCGGCTGGCGGCTGCAGCGTCCGCGGCCGGATGTAGTTGGGGAAAGGGTGGTAGGGCCCCGGGGAAAACACCTCGTCCTCCTCCCGATCCCACGGCGGAAGCACCTCGTTCCAGTCGGGCAGCTCTTCCCGGCGGGGGCGGGGGGCGGGGGCTGCGGGGAGCGGGCGTGAGTAGGGGCCGGAGCGGCCCGGAGGGGCGGCACAGGCTCGGGAGGGGCGTTCTTCTTCCGCTTCCGCTTCTCTTCCACCTCCTCGATGATGCTGACCACGTCGTCCGCGGGCAGGTGGAGTTTGGTGGACAGCTCAATGAGGCTATCGATCGTCTGCGGGTCCATCTCTTCGTCGTCGTCCTCGTCCTCCGCCCCGCCCTCCTCTGCCCCCTCGGCCTCCTTTCGCCGATGGCCGGGCGTCTCCTCCTGGGAGCGCTTGTCTTCGGCTCCGGCTTCGCCGTCCTCCTCCTCGGCGAACAGCAGCGCGTTCTGTCGCGCCCTCTCCGCCTCCTCCGCCTCCGCCTCCGCCTCCGCAGCCTCCTCGTCCTCCTCCCCCACCCTCTCCTCCCCGCCGCGTCTCTCCTGCTCCGCCTCCTCTTGCTGCCTCGCTGTCTCTCGCCCGCCCCCCTCCTCCTCTTGCAGCCCCCGACCCCCCAGGCCGCGCTGCCGAGCCCCGCCCTGCAGCAAATACTGGAGCAGCAGGTCAGAGGCGAGGTCGGCCAGCCGCTCTTCCTGCGCCGCCGCCTGCCGGGTGGCCTCCGCCTGCCGCCGCCCGGCTTCTACCTGCGCCAGCCCTTGCTGTAGAAGGCGCTCCCCCGCCTCAGTGCCGCCCAGGAGGGAGGTCTCCGGCCGGCGCGCCTTGGGAAAGGGAGCGGCCAGGCCTTGGTACGCCTTGGACAAGGGTGCCAATGCCTCACCTAGGTGTGTTTTGGGGGAGGACCCTCCTTCCCCGAACTGATGGGCTTCGGGAAGGGGTCCGCTCTCTGGCACACGCGCCTGGAATTGCGGGGGAGCAGGGGGCGGCAGGGGAGCGCGCTCCGGGACGCGCGCCTGGAACTCTCCCCAGGAAGCGCGCCACACGCGCTCCGGCCCGGGGCTCTCCAGGTTGACTCGGGTCAGCGTGTGTGTGCGGGTTTCCGTCTCTGCTGCTGCCGTCTCTTGCTGGCGTTTGGCGCTGCTCGGACTGAAATCTCTCAGCTCCTGAAGCAGGGAAGCTAGCGCCTCGAGCTCCTCCGAGGGATCGGCCGCCTCGGCACCATTCTCCTGAGTCTGAGGGCGAGGAGGGGCCGCGGGCGCCTGGGTCTCTGGCGCTGGGAGACTGTGGGTCTGGCTGCGCACGGTCTCGGTCAGCAGAGATTCTGCTGTTTCTTCCTCTGGCCGCTGCTGGGAGCCTCCGGGCGCCGGGGGCGAGGCCGGGCGGTCGAGTGCCTGCAGCAGCACCGCGGCCAGCGCCCGGGGATCCACGCCCTGGAAAAGCTCTCCCTCGTCCTGAGGCTCTGAATTTCGAGCGGCTCGGACCTCTGGGGCGCTAACATCCTTCGGCCCGAGCACTGCGTCCCCAGCTACCGGCTCTTTATGCTCAGAGCTGGGAGGAGGTGGCTGAGCCTCAGGGTGCCCGGGGGGCGCTGCTCCCAACCCCTTGATCAGTAGGAGCAGGCAGAGGAGGACAGTAGCCGGCAACCTGAGCGATTTCATGACCGAAGGACTGCCGGAGACTGTTGAGGGGGGGGGGGGGGAGAAGAAGGGACCAAAGAAAGAGAGGGTTTCTGTAAGAATTTTTCCGCTTTCTGATTTTATATCCCCTTCCCCCATATTTAATCAGGAAATCCGGGGCTTCCCTTGTCTCCCTAACCTTACCCAGAAAAGGGACGTTTAGGAGCAAAGGAGGACGATGTTGTGCCGATCTCTGGAATCGTGTAAATGGGGAAACGTCTGCAACCCTTGCTTCCCCAGTGCCTCTTCGCCCCCTTCCCTGAGCCATCTCACTGCCAGCGCCCACATACTAAGCAGCAAGGATGCAGGGGGGAAAAAATCTGCTCCCTCCCCGCAGGACTCCCCGGATGGTGCGTGGGCGACTTCAGCAGCAAGAGAAAAGCGGCGACTCCCCCATTTACAGGGACCCTTCCCGGGGGCTCCCCGCTGTGTTTTCAACACTCCCATCTGTGGGGAGAGAGAACCCTCCCTTCACGCCCACGACTGCCGAGGGTTTGAGGGACGGACAGCAGAGTATTTACCAGCTGGTGCCACGACGCGGGAGGTGGAGAAGAGGGTCGGGGCGGGGTGGGGACAGGGGAAGATCGGGATGAGTCCGCCTCGGCTCCGAGCGGTGGCTAGGGTACGAGAGATGGTCGAGGTCTGGCGTCCAGTGCGCTGGGCTCAGCTGGGTCCGCGCGGCTCCGGGAGACTCGCTCGCTCAGGCTTCAGCACGCTGGACAGCGCCCGCGCGGCCACCGCCTTATAAAGAGGAGCCCGCGAAGTCACGTGGGAATCGCCCCGCCCCATTGACGTCAATGTTCATTCATGGAGAAGCGGGCGGGCGCCTAGAGGCGGGAGGACGCCCAACGATTGGAGGATACGTGCCTCTCCCGGCCCGCGCCTGCGCGCTGCGGGCCTCGGTTGGAGGGGCGTGCGCTAGCCTAGCACAGGGGAAATGAATGAATGAAGGAATGAATGAATGAAATGCTGAGGCGGGCGGGGTAGGGGGCTATGAATGAATGAAGGAGGGACGAGGAGAAAAGGATGAATGAATGAATGGAAGGATGAATGGAAGGGTGAATGCAGAGCCGCTGCAAGGCGGGAGGGTGGGTTACAGAGCAGCCTGCAGCGGCGGGAACCCGGCGAGTGGAAGAGGGTGGGGGCACTCCCAGAGTCTGACTGGGCCCCAGTAGGAGATCCATACTGGGAAGGGGGAAGATAAGACTCCAAAACTGAGGAGGGAGCCAGACTCCCCGTCTCCTGACTGCAGGGTCCATGGGAAACACGCCCAAGGACGGCGTGAACCTGAGAGGAGGGATGGTTCTGCGCGCCTGCGGGCGCTGTCCGCGGATCTGCGGTGCGGGGTGCGTGCCCTGGGCTGGGGCACATGGGTGGATCTTGCGGTTTGAGTGATCTGGATGGAAAGGATCCGAGTTGGAAGAGACAGGGGAAAGATTGAGGATATGTGTGCCTCTGTGTCGTGTCTGTCCGTGGTCGGTGCGTGTCTGGAGAAAAAGGTGTGTCTGTCTTTCTGTCCAGTTGACTCTGTAGAATACATTGGCGCCCCCGCTGTGCCCTTTTTCAGACCACCTCTCCTCACCACCTTCCTGCTTCTTCCCCTCCCGCTGCTACCCCCCAAAGGACGTTTGGAGGACGAGAGCAGACCTGGTGGGGAGGGGGTTGTGCAGGTTGCGGGGGTGACTCAGTTCAATCTCTCTTCTTTGCTTAAAGGGAAGATTTGAACGCGATGCGGGTGGGGGGTGGAGGGTGGGTTCAAAAGCAACGTCAGAGATCACCCTTCTCTGCCACCAGACCCCTCGTCCGAATCTCCTGTCAGAGGGGTTGGGGCTGGGGGCTTGGATAGTTAGAGGTTCCGGGCGGGGGGGCGGGACGGTGGGGGGAGATGACGCACAGATTGCGCAAAGAGAATCCATCAGCGAGCCGGGTCCAGTGAAGGGAGACCAGCCACAGGCGGGGGTGCGGGTAGGGGGGGGGACGGAAATGAGGAGGGGGCAGGGAGAGGGGAGGGAGGCGAGGGGAGCAGCCACTGCAGGAATGAAGGGGAGGGAGGGAGCTGGAGGGGGGCTGCGGTGCAGGCAGAGAGCTGTGCGGGGGTGTGGGCAGGGAGGGCGGGGAGTGGAACGACACATGCCAGACACACAAGAACTGCGGACACAGGGCTGCCCGTGGGCACATACAGGGCACCCTCGCCCTAAGACTCTGGAAACCAGGATTGGGGCTGCCTGCCAGGAGCTCAGAGACTCTTTCAGAGCCAGTCCTCACCCCCTTCCTCATCTTCCTAGTATTGACCCTCATCCTCTCCTCTCTCTCTCTCTCTCTCTCTCTCTCTCTCTCTCTCTCTCACACACACACACACACTCACGTGCTTTCCCTCTATAGCCAGCAGTGGCTTCTCGGGTCCATCACTGGCTCCACTTTCCCAGAAGAAAGCCCATCAGCTCTGCGGGGAAAAAGGTGGGGAGGAGTAGAGACAGAGGAAAGAGAAGAGATGGGGGCAGGAGAGGGAGGCAGGGAGGCAGGCATCTGGAACAGGTAGAAGGATCAGGCTAAAGGGAAAAAAAAAAAAAAGGAGAACCAAGGTGATTGTGAAGATGCCAAAGAAGGGAGGGCGAGAAGGGGGCAGCAGACCTGAGACTGGGCTTCATCCCCCTCCCCCAAAACTATCTAGGGCCTCCCTCTACCCCTATGGGTTCCCCTCATTCCTCTTCCTCTTCATCCCACCTCCCCTTTATCCTCCCTGCCTGGTTACTGAGAGCAGTGGAATGGGGAGGGGGGGGTCACGTTACCTTCCTGAGGAGGATGAATCAGAGAGAGATGGCTCAGACATCTGGTGGGGGGAGGGGAAGCCATCTAAGAGAGAAGGAAAGAGGGAGGGAGGCAAGGGGGACAGAGCGAGAGGCTGATGGGGCTAAGAGACCAAGTATGAGATGAAGGAGACAGGCATCTAGAGAAACTGTGTTCCCGCGGGCTTGTGTATGTGCACGTACATATGTACGCATTGTGTTTGTGTGTCTAGGGATTAATGAAACAGGGGTGGAAAGAAAGGGAATGGGGAGGCCAGTTATGTATTTAATCAGATAGAGAATGGATAGGCATGGGAGCGTTCCAATTTAAATACGTAAATTTTCCCTTTCAACCTGTGGGGCTGTGTTTTTGCCTGTTTCCAGGTGTCTGTGTGTAACTATTAGTGTTTGTGGGTCCTGATTCCTCTGAGTGCCTGTATACCTGTGCGGTTGGGAGTCTGAGTGAATCCACTCTGGGCATCTGCTGGTGTCTGAAAAGCATCATCTGGCTTGGTGCGTCAACAATGTGTGTGTACCCCTGTGTCTTTGTGCATTTCTCTGGATCCTTTCGTGCTTATTCATATATGTTGTTATGTGACTTCTACATGCCTTTGATCTTTCCCACCTCTCCCCCACATTTACCTTCATCTCTAAATTTCTGTGCAGGAAAGTCTCAGTGTCTTGGCTGCTCTTCTGCAGCCCCCAAGTTCAAGCTTTCCCCCCCCCCTTTTTTTTAAGCGTATTCCCTCCTTCCTTCATTCTTCTCCAACCCTTTCTTCCTCCACTCAGCCCAGAAGTCCAGGGGAGCTTCTCAGAAATCGACATCCCAAGAGTCTCAGTCATTATGGCATGGGGGAGGGGACAGTGAGGTAGAAGGCAAGGCAGCAGTAATGGTGATTCCACCATCTAGAATACGTCTGCATGGGCTCTGAATTTCCGGGTCTGATTGTGCCTCTCTCCATCCCAGTTCCCTGCCTGGGGTCAGTTCATTCACACACACCCCACCTCTCAAAGATGTGCTGTGCCTTTCACATCCTACTGTCTCTAGGGGCTTCTGGAAAAGAGCTGGACTAGGGACAGGTTCCTGGAACTGGAGAGAGGAGGGAGATGGCAGGAAAGAAGGAGCAATGAGACAGAGCTGGGAAAGGCAAAGCTGAGACGGGGAGTAGGAGGAGATGCCTGTTTGCTCTGAGATGCTTGTACAAATCCATCTCTACGTCTTTGTTTCTGAATCTCTCATACTCTCCAGGAGGGTGCTAAGAGAAGATGGGGTCCAACCAAGTAGAGATCCAAGCTGAAGGTTTGGAAAACCAAGGAAGAGGGACAGAGCACTGGGTCTTTTCCCTGAGAAGGTTTGGGAAAGAAGAGGGTAGGGGGTTGGGTCCCCCTCCCCACCTTGCAGCTCACTCCCCTCTCTTCTTCCCTTCCCCCCAACCAGTGACTCACCTCTGCAGCCTTTAATGCGTCAGCGATGGAGGGGGGGGGGGACTTGCAGGGAGGGGCACTTTATGAGGGAGGCTGGGGTCTTCACTTTGAATTGAAAGAAGGTGCTTAAGAACCCCCTGGAAATGACCCCATTAGAATGCATCATTGCCTATCCCCTGCCCATCACAGTTCAGGAGGGTTTGGACTCCTGGGAAGGGGACTGAAAGAGGGCTAGGGGCTACTGGTGGGTCTGGGAAGGATGAATAATAGAAAGGGGGTCCTCACCCTGATTTTTAATCCCAGGGTCCTATTACCTCATACCCCCACCCACTCCTGGGTGGGGGAGGGGAGACCCAGCAAGACGGAGGAGGGCAAAGCCGCAGAGATGAGTCACCAAGACAGGAAAAGAGAGAGAGGAAAAGAGACAGAGATGAGGAGAGACACAAAGAGAGACAGCTACTGGAAAGACTGAGAAAGGAAGACACACACATACACCCCCCCATCACACCATGAAGATGGTATCCACAAACTAACAAGAGAAAGGAGACTGTGCATTTCCATAATCCTGAGCCAGACTTCTCCAACATCCACTTGCCACACACACCACTATCATTCACAGTTACACTGATATCCTGAGACACACCCTCTTACACAAACACAATGTCACACCTAGTCTAGCAGAGTCACCCAGACACATGGTGAAGATGTAGCCAAGACAGTGGAATGGAGGTTCAGGTTGAGAGCCCTCGATTTCTTTTACACGGGATGATGGGAGGAGGTAAAAGCCCTAAAGGGATATAACTTCAAAACCCCAAGACTCACAGGCTATGCCTTGCACACGCAACAATACAGAGTCCCTCACCTCCCCATGCACACATACATGGTAACCTATCAAGAACCCTCCTTATCAAGAAGCCACTTGAAGTGCCTGGTTCTGGGGTACGCCAGGCATGTAGCCCCGAATACATCCCACCCAGACACCCCCTGACTCGTACACACATGTACAGAAACACAGACACACAAAGACGCCCATGGACACACTCACACGGACGGAAACCACCTTGCGCTCGCTGCCTCGCCCGCGTCCGCGCAGGTCCTGGCGCCCCCGCGTGGTACTTTTCGGGATCGCAGTCCCCGCCGCCCCGGAGCTCGGCTCCCGCGGGGCGGCGCCCAGGCTCCCTCCACCTCTTGCCCCTCCGGAGCGGTGCCCACCCAGGAACCGGGAGAAGAGGAGCGCACTGGCCACGAGAGAGCCGACAGCTGGGTGTTAGACCCCTGAGTCGTGGGGATGAGGCAGGCTGGTTCCGGATGCCACGGGGAACTTGCGAGAAGAGCAAGAATTTGAAACAGCAGTGGGCCACCCCTCCGCGCCACGCCGGACAACACACACACCCGCCCCCGGCCCAGGGGAAAGGGAGGCCCGGGGCCGGTCCAGGCGCCACGCCGCTGCCCGCCTCTGTTCTGAGCAATCACTTCTCTCTGCCGCTTGGGGTGGGGGTGGGGGCGCGCCACGGCCAGCAGCCCTCCCCAGCTCCCCTCCAGGAAGTCATTAGCCCGGTTGCCACAGGGCTTAGAGATCCTCTCTAATACAGGCTGCTGGGGAAGTGGGGGAGGACAATGCATCTCAGCCCTCCCCACTGACAAGAAGTGAAACAGACACAGAAGGTGGGCTAAGGGGCCCGTTTTATTGCAACACAGCCATGGTTGAAGTGGCAGGGAGGCTCGGCAGCTCGACCAGGTACAGGAAGCAACCAAGCAAGTCAGGGCAGCGCAGCCGGAACGGGGGAAAGTGGGGGAACAGAGGCTGTCCCCTTGGCCCACGCCGCTGCACCCCTGTCGCCCTCCGCTGTTCACGTCTTTGATTCCACCACCCCCCACCCCCACCCCGCCGTGCCGGCTCTCAATGACTCCCTTTGGACAATGACTGTCCATTGTCCAACAGGAAGCTCCAGCTACAGTGAGGTTCTGACCTGTGCTCTGGTCTGGGGACACCTGGTTTCTAGTCCTTGCCAGGCTCCCAGCTATTGTGAGCCACTTGGAAGTCACTCGGGTCTTTCGGAGCCTCCGTGTCCTCCCTCTGCGGGAGACGTCAGGATCCCGTGGTGGAGACAGCGCTGTGCAAATGCAGCTGTTACTACTTGCATTTAAATAGAAGACTGTCAAAGTCCACAGAAAGCGTTAAGAGGATGGGAGGGGTGTCCAGAAATATCTGGAGGTGGGGGTTCCAGTTGTGCTAGAAGGACGAGATAGCCTCGCACCAGGCTCTGGGACCTGCCCTCCGCTATATCAGACTCCCCACCCGGGACTCCCTGATTCACAGGCCTGGTTCAGGCTCCCAGTTGGTGGCATAGGGAAGGGAGCCAGCAAAATCCTGCAAAGCTGGGGGAAACCCCAGTCAGGGGAGGCAGCCTCAGAAAGGTGGATTGCCAGAGCATAAGCAGGGGCCAGATGGAGGTGGAGCATTATAAATATATTTCCTTTACAGAGTCTTTCTCCATATTACACACAGAGGGTGAGGAAGGGTTCATGGGGAACGGGAATGGCGGGGGGCGGGGGGGGGGAGGTGCAGGTAAATGAGAAATGGAGAACTAAGAGAGGTCCAGGCACAGGAGGCTAAGACTGGGCGAGGGAGGAGCGCGAGGCAAGCTCTGAGGGCCTGAGAAAAATGGGGAGGAAGAAAAATAGTATGAATTGGGCGGTTGAGCTGTCGGCTGGGCGCTGGGCGCTGCGCGCACTTCTGCCAGCTTCCCTCCAAGAGGGGGCAGAAGGGATAAGCCGGAAAGAGCAAAGTACATTCCTAGGCCGGGGCACCGACTGGGAAAGGCTCTGAAGTTGTGAAGGAACTCATTCTTTGGCCGGGAAAGAGGATGGGTGGACAGTAACAGTAAGTGGCTCCCCCAAACTCGGCGGTTCAGATCAAGGTGTGGGCAACTGCATTTGGGGGCGCTAGAGTCCAGATGGCAGAGAGGTAAGGGGAAAAGGGAAGGGAGGAACAGACCGCGGGTTAGGCGTCAGAGAGAGGAAGAATTGATGCTTTTGAACTGTGGTGTCGGAGAAGACTCCTGAGAGTCCCTTGGACTGCAAGGAGATCCAACCAGTCAATCCTAAAGGAAATTAATCTTGAATGTTCACTGGCAGGACTGATGCTGAAGCTGAAGCTCCAATACTTTGGCCACCTGATGCACAGGGCCGACTCACTGGAGAAGACCCTGATTCTGGGAAGATTGAAGGTAGGAGGAGAAGGGGACGGCAGAGGACGTGATGGTTGGATGGCAAAACCGACTCACTGGACATGAATATGAGCAAGCTTGGGGAGATGGTGATGGACAGGGAAGCCTGGCGAGCTGCAGCCCATGGGGTCGCCAAAGGTCGGACACGACTGAGCGACTGAACAACAGATTGAGGACCAAGAGCAGGGCGGAACTTGAAAACAGTAGGGGCAGGGCTTGGGCGGGCGGCAGGGATCCGCGGAAGGAGGTGGGTCTAAAGTGCACCTTCTCTCCTCTCCAACTCGACTGGAGAGGCCTTAGTTGTCGGCTTCCAGCAAGTACTGTTCAGTGTAACCCTTGACCAGCGCGAGCCCCCAGCGAGCCTGGTGGAAGTCAGCCACCTGTGACCACAACTGGGGCGCCGGGCAGAGCTGGCACACGATGCTGAGGCTGAAATGGGCTCTGGAGCTACAGATGCTACAGAAGCTGGCTCTGCCTTTGCGCACCGTCGCTGCTGAAGGCGTCGATGCGGAGGTAGCGCCACGTGCTGTCGCCGCCGAGAGGGATGCGGAAAGGGCGCGTGCACAGCGTGAGCACCGCGCGGGCGCGCGCGGCTGTCCACGCGCCACTCCAGGCCTTTGGCCGCCAGTAGGCGCAGGTTACTCTCACTCGGCCAGTAGGGCGGCCACTCCTGGGATGGTTTCTCCTGTCGCGCTGCAAGGAGGGCGACAGCAGGAGGGAGGCGTGCCAGGTCGCCGCCAGCCTTCCATACGGCCTCCCTGGGCAGCTGCGAGAAGACGCCGGAGGCCTAGCAGCGCCTACGAGTTGACTTGGACCAAAAGGATGCCCTGCGTGGG
This sequence comes from Capra hircus, assembly GCF_001704415.2. Lineage (NCBI taxonomy): Eukaryota > Metazoa > Chordata > Mammalia > Artiodactyla > Bovidae > Capra > Capra hircus. Next base: position 36,444,027 of record NC_030832.1, on the reverse strand, counting down.
GCACGAGCGAGCACGGCTCTGGGCGGCGGGAGAGCTGAGAGCCTGGCGCCTCTTGGCACCTTCATTTCCACAGTCACACCCATGGGCTCCCATCTGGGTCCCGGGGGAGGGCCGACGGTGCGAGGCTGGGTGGGGTAAGGCATGTGAGAGCGTGGAGGAACCAGGGGCAAGGCCTCCGAATACCTAGCTCCCCGAGGGGAACTGGGGATGTGGGCCTCAACAGTGGAATCAGGGGAAGCTGATCGCAGGAGGCCCCTGATCGCGGTAGGATGGGGGAGGCGGAGGTAAAGGACAAAGGCTCAGATTAGGATGCTTCGGTCCCTAGACCGAGGCGGGACCCATGTAGGGGAGGCAGGGTCACGAAGTCTGGACGCCTGGGCTCCAGCCTCCCAGGGTAAGGATCAAGGGTTTAAAGATTGGAAGTGGAAGCTGTTTGATTTTCCCTGGGCAGCAAGGCCTGGGTAAGGACTGGGATTCCCAGGGCAGGGCTCATAGGCGCCTCCACTGGGCAGAGCGGGCCGCGAAAGAAAGGCGGTGACTGACTGCAGGAGAGGGGACAAAGCCCGGAGGCCCTTGAGGAGAGGCCCGGCCCTCCGAGCTCCTTTGTTCTGCTTGGTGATTAGGCGGAATTTCTTCAGCTCCTGGGGCCCCAACTGATCGTCCCTGGTGAGTCGTGCCACTTTGATCCCCCGGGTGCTGTCTCTTACCAGCTGCGAACAGAAGTGCTCTAGCAGCCGGGCCACCCTCTTGCCGCGCTCCGGGGACGCCACTGCGCAGTCCCTCCGCCAGCGCCGTCTCCCCGGCGTCGATCTCGTGTACCGACTTCCCTCTCGATCTGCGACCGAGGCCATTGTGTGTGTGGGGGGGGTTGCTCTCCGACGGGGCTCTCCGTTCAAAGGACTCGCCTCTTCTCACAAGCTGAGCACTCCGTCGTCATTCCCCCGGGGCGCCAGGCCAGTCCTGTGACCTGCCCAAGGAGCTCTCCTCAGCACCCGGGTCTCGGATTCGAGAGCCTGCAGAAAGATCATTCCCGGGCGTCTCTTTCACCGCTTGAGATGCTCCAGACTCCTGCCCGTTCGCCACGCCCCCTCGCATTGGCTCCACCCCGGCGCTTGCCACGCCCCGCTGCCTCTTAGCCCCGCCCCCAGCCCATCTCTGAGCCAGCCCTGTATCCAGGCTCTCTTGCTGGGAGAGTTCAGTCTACTCAGGGGTCCGGACCCCATTCTGGCTGCTTCCATCCCCAGACTCCTCCTTCTTGACTGCTCCCCTTTTTGTGTGTTCTTACCCCCAGAAACTCCTCAAAAGAACCCTAAAATACTGAAGCTGTCATCCTTCTCTCGGGTTCTTCCGCCGTTCCAAGCTCTACACACCCCCCCACCCGCCGTTACTGACCAGGCCCCTGGATTCACACGCCCTACTCTTTGGTTCCAAAAGCCGATTCTATTTCCTCAGCAAACGGTCCAGGGCCGAGGAGAGGCTCCATTCGTCCTCTCCCAAGACCCATGCACCCGACTCCCTTTTCACCTGCCTCCCGAACCCTCGGCTCTCACCGGTTCCTCCTAGAGCCAGCTGTGGAAGCGGCTGGGAAGGTAGTCAAGGTCACCGTCGATGCCCCCCTCACCCCGCCCCCAACACATACAGACACCTGAGATGGCCAACACCTCTTCAAATTCCCTTTCTGTGGCCACTCCGTGGTGGTTCAGAGGTTAAAGCATCTGCCTCCAATGCGGGAGACACGGGTTCGATCCCTGGGTCGGGAAGATCCCCTGGAGAAGGAAATGGTAACCCACTCCAGTATTCTTGCCTGGAGAATTCCATGGATGTAGAAGCCTGGTAGGCTACAGTCCACAGGGTCGCAAAGAGTCAGACACGACTGAGCGAAATTCCTCATGAAGTCCAAAGGGCCAGCCTCGGCCTCATTCCCCGATCCAGAACTGGGCTTGGACCCAGGGACTTGGCCTTGGCCTCAGGTCCTGACTCAGTCCCTAGCCTAGGAGCTTGAACTCAGCCTCAAGCCCTGATCTGGGATTGGACTCAGCCCTGGCCTCCTGGGATCTCTGAGCATACCTCTGCATCTGGCTCCATGTCTTTTTCGGGCTTAGAAATCTCTGAGGTGGCTCCATCACTGCTGGCTTCCAGTGTCATGCATGATCCTGCAGAAAAGAGAGAACCCAGTGCGGGGGTCAGAGCCCCCCCCCCCCCCGCCTCCGTTTCCGCAGCAGGCCCCCTCCATGCGATCCACACAAGCCCTTCCTATTTAAACACCCCTTCTCTTCTCACAGACCCTGGGAATAGAGGGCGGGCAGCTCCCCTCCCACCACCACCTCCTAGAGCTCCCAATCTTGCGTTGATCCACCCTCTGGGATGCTCTTCACACACTCAGGACCCCCTGAATTCCTTCATCCCTGATCACCCTGGTCACCCCCAGAACTGAGATTAAGAACAGAAGGCCCCTGGGGGATAATAGAGGGACCCCACCCCCCTTCAAGGGCCACACCACCTCTCTGCAGAACACAGGTGAAGAAATTCCCGTCACCTCCACTCCCTCCAGGGCTCCTCCCAGCTGGCAGAAAGAGGGGAAGGAGAGGGTTCAACTGCCCCGGCTCCCACTGCTGCTCATTCCAGAACAAAGAGTGGGGGTGTAGACATCAGATCTCTCCATATCGCTGCCCCAGTGCCCCCCACCCCACATATTCAAACATAAACTAAGGAGTGGACAGATGGACAGTTCTATTAGAAAATGTCAAGCCGTTCCTCTCAGGGTAATCAAAACCGCCCTTTCCTTCCTCTTTGAGGCTGTTCCCTCCTTTCCCAGAGGAAGACTTGGCTCCATTCCAGGGCTAGGTGATTATTTTGAAAAGAGCTCTGTTGGAGCTTCAGCAAACAAATATTCGCCAAGATTACCTATGCCCTCTCCCCACTGACTTCACCTCTAGAGATGCAGTCCCTTCCCTTCTCTCTCTCTTCTTTTTTGGAAATTTCTTCCTGTGATCCTTGCTTCATGTCCCACTCAGGCTGCCCCTGCTCTTCCCATTCCTCCAAGTCTCCTTTTTGGGTCAGTACCTTGTGTATCTGCTACGCCTTTGGCATCCAATTCTTCTTCCCCCCTCCTGCTCAGGGGCAGGGCCAAAGAGAAAGCTCCCTGCCCAAGGCCAGATGACTCCTCATTGCTAGACCTCTCTTCTCCAGACCAACAAAATAAGCCAATCAAATCCCCTCCTCTCTCAGCCAGGTAGAACTGTTCCCTCATGTAACCTACATAAGCCTCAGTAACCAACATCCCAGGGCACACACATGCCAGCTACTTTGTGGGGGGCGATATTAATTTGAGATTGAGAGAATGAATACAAGGATGATAAGGAAAATGCTGCCCCCTTTCCTGGAACCTGGCCCAGGGGGTGCTTGAACTACATCTCCCATAGTGCCCTGGGGCACAGGGCTGCCTCAGCCTTATAGAACATGACATGGGTTTGGGAGATGGGACCAGCAAGGGCAGCAAGGGGTGGCTCAGCTGGTAAAGAATCCGCCTGCAATTCAGGAGACCTGGGTTTGATCCTTGGGTTGGGAAGATCCCCTGCGGTTACCCACTCCAGGTATTCTGGCCTGGAGAATTCCCTGGACTGCATAGTCCATGGGGTCACAAAGAGGTGGACACGACTGAGCGACTTTCACTTTCAGTTTAGTTTCCATATCGCAAACATGGCTTATGTAAACACAATGTGCTTCCTATACCAGCAAGTTTCAAACAAGGGCTCCATCTCCTTTTTTTTTTTTTCTTTCAGTCTAATGTTGATGCTCAAGGCTCTGCCATGTAAGCTAGGGTGTGGTCAGATAGCTCAGGCCAGTATCATAAAAGGGGGAGGGGAAGCACAGGCTCAGAGGATCTTAGGATCTTAGGGCCATCAGGGACCATCTGGCTCCATCCTTTCATGGAGATAAAATCAATCGAGGCCCAAGATGGTTAAGATCTTGCCTAAGGTGACTCAGCTTGGGCAAAGGCAGGCAAAAAGTTCCATTTTCCTGGCTCTGAGGTCAGTGGGGAGATCTCTGACCCCAGCCTGAAGAGCAAGGATAGGAAAGACTGGGTCCTTGGCAGGAGTCAAAGGTTCCAAGTGCTAAGGGCTAAGCTGACTCAGAACGAGATGAGCTTGCGAGAGGAACCCTCACTGCCATCTCTCCACTGTCAGCAATTTCTATGCCAAAAATGAGATCAATCAGACTCCTCATGCCAGGGTCTAGGAATGACGGGTCCCAGAGATGAGTAGGTTAGCTTGAGGCTCCTATTTGGATTTCCAGACAACCTCACCAGCAGTTCCTGAATCCCTGGAAGATACAAGCTGGCAATTCAGTGATAACTCCAACAATTCTCCACTGCTGCCCAAAGCGGGCAGAATGTGAGCCACCTGGAGACAGCCGCACACGCAACTGGACGTTGGTTTCCCTCTCTCTTTCAAGACGGGGAGACTGTTTCCAAAGAGTGTGTCTACATCTCAGATATGGACATGTATAAGGGGAGGGGATTCCCAGGGCCACAGGGAAGGAGAGGGAGCCTGCCCAGCCACCCTGCTTCTTTTCTCCCCAGCACTCTCTACTCCTATTCCCTTGCAGGAGATGGAGAGGTTCCAAGGTCCATAAGCCTTGGGGGAGGTGGGTGCGGCGGTCAAAGTGCGTTAGGGAGTCCAGGCCAAGCCAAAACAACCAGCTGGCCCCCACAACCCTTGTTACACACTCTGATCCATTCCCACCCTCCAACCTGGCTCCTTGAATTATAACTTCCATTAGGTGTGGAGGCAGAGGCGGAGGCAGCCCTATGCCCCAGGGCACTATGGGAGATGTAGTCCAAGCACCCCCCGGGCCCGGTTCCAGGAAAGGGGGCAGCATTCTCCTTATCATCCTTGTATCCATTCTCTCAGTCCCATAGATATGAATGATCCACACTGGTGAGAGGATAACTGTAGTCATCCCTGGGCATGCCAGGAGCCCAATCCCCTCTCCCCTCCTCCCTCACCCCGCACACCTGAAATATTAATGCCGCTGAGGTCGCAGCTTCTCTGAGCTGGAAGACAAACGGAGAGAGGAAAGGCAGGGACAAAGAGACGGCGGCTACACGAAGCGCCCAAAGAAAAGAGAGACAAGGATCAGAATTGAGCCAGAAAGGAGACAAAGGCCATCAAGAGAGGATCTGGGGGGCACGGATAATGAGTCACAGACAAGACACCTGGTGATTCAGAGCCCAGTAGACGCAAAAAGAAAAAACAAAAACAAAAACAAACAAACCTTCCTAGCTTGCACCCCCTCCCCAAGGAGATCAGAAATAGAAAGCAGACTGACACACCCCCTTCTCCCAGCGGGTGTGTGGTGGGGAAAGGGGTCAAGTAGGAGGTGACAAGGTGAAGTGGGGGCAGAGGCAGGGGATGGGGCAGACCGTGGAGCTGGGTGGGGGGTGCCCGGGGCCCCAGAGGGCCAGAATCATGGAGACGGGGTGCTGTACTGGAGGGTCGTCCCGGTCTGTTGGGGAAGCAGGAGGCAGGGAGATCCCAAAGGAAGCTACTTGGCAAGGGTACCCCCGGACACTGCCAGACTCTGGGGAACGGTAGGAGCCAAATGATGATGGGGTGAAGGAGGGAAGGCGCCTCTGAACATCTGAACAAAGTCGGGTCTCAAGTTACTATCATCCCCGGGACTGGCAGGGGTTGGGCAGTAGGGGGCGCGGCGGCCTGCTTCTCCTGGGGGGGGCGTGGCCTTCCGCTGTCCCCATCCCGCGGGGGAGGAGCACTCCAGCCTCCCGCCCCCAGGCCCCGCTGCATCCCCCTACCTCTCCCGAGCTAGGGCCAGGGCCGGGGTGCTGAGAAGCCGATCGAGGCCGGCCGCAAAGAGAGGGGTCCCCTCGGAGCTCCGAGGGTCAGATTCCGATGAGGCGCGGGGATCCGGCCGCGCCGTCCGGTCCCGACTCGGAGTTCTCATAGAAGGCGGGGTCAGCACCGCCGCTCAGACCGGCTCGCGGGCTCGGGTTCCCAGCGCTTCGGGATTCGGGCGGTGCGGGTGGCACCCGCCGCTACGCTCCGGCTCGGCCCCGGCGGCGGCGCTCGGAGGGGCGGAGACCCCAGCGATGCGAAGGAAACCCGGCGCGGATCTGGAGCGGACTGTGCTGCGGCCGGGGGCTGGCTGGGGCGCGGGGCAGGAGATGGGGTGGCGGGGCGCGGGGGAAAGCGGAGCTGCCCTGGGCGGTGAGGTGGGCGCAGCTGGGTGGCCTCTAGCGTTGCAGATGAGGCCCCCTCCCCTTGTCCCCGGTGGGGAGCGGGACTGAGGGTGGGGAGGTGTCTTGAGTTTTGGTGGAGTGGAGTGACAGAGTTATCGCATCGTGCCAGCAGCATCTTTAAGTTCGGTCCCGGGAGTTCGCCCCGCCGCTCAAGTTCCCCTTCTCCAGGGCCCCCAGCAAAGTCAGCCAGGCTCTCCGATCTCTGGCCGCCAGATTAGTAAGAGCAGCTGGAAAGGGGACACGGAGCCGAACACCCTGCCCGGGTCGGAGAAACCGACAGGGGAAACGGGAAACCCAAGACGGTTGGGAAGGGAGGAGACCCCAAGAGGCAGAAGCGGGACACGGAAAGGAGCAGAGCGAGGCCTGCTCTGGGCCGGATGACCCCCGCTCCCCGGGGTCGCCGAGCAGCCTCGCCCAGCTCCACTCAGCCGCGGGCATCTCTCCCGCCGTCAGGTCGCAAGGCCCCCACGGGGCAGCACGAGTGCACGGGGCCGTACACCTGTGGACTTCCAGGGACACCTGTGGGCATCCGAGTACACGAACACAGACCTCTGTGCGCACGGCCGGGCTCCTGGGCTGACCCCGGTGGGTGGAAGGAAGGGCCCAGCGAGCCGATCGGAGCTGGAGGGACTGCAGGGCCGCCTCTGACTCTAACAAGCTAGTGGCCCAGACTCTTAACTCCTGGTGGGGGCTCCCCACCCCCATGAAGTGAGGTAAAACACCTGCAGTTGTACCTGCAAGGAGCCAGGAAAGCGATGGATGTGAACGTCCTTTAAAACCCGCACAGTGCTACTGAGGCTGGGACACCCTGCCTTGTCCCTCCTCCCACCTCCTGCCCAGCTCCCATGCTCCCTCTTCCCACCAAAGCTGACCTCTCACCTACCTCTTTCTAGTTTCACGCTTTCCAAGGTGTTTGCTCTGCAACCTGGTAATCGTATCCCATTGGCTGAGCTAATGTGACAAGATGGAGGATTTGAAAGAGTTCCCGGACTTCCGCACGAAAAGCCACCCCAAGAGTTAAAGGGATCAGAGTCATCTCTTCAGCTCAAAGCCAAGCAAGCCAATAGGTAAGTCTCCCCCATTTCTGATTTTTGAAGCTGCTAACACACTATGCATCTCATAAAGCTGCGGTTATGGTGGAATATGTTCATTCATGCGAAAGGACCTCAAAAAGCTAAAAGATGGGGGGAAAAGTCACCAGTGGCAGAATGGAGAGGCCACTCTCATTCCTCGCCTTTCTCCTGAAGCCTCCCCTCTGTGATCAGAAATGCTTGGATTGGTCCAACTTTCACCCACCTCCAGTTCTCTCAACCAATCAGAATGGAAAGTTTCCCAAAGTTCCAGTTCTCTCCTGTCCAATCTATAGGTGGTGCTGCATTCTTCTATGCTGCGGCTAAGTCGCTTCAGTCGTGTCCGACTCTGTTGCGACCCCATAGACGGCAGCCCACCAGACTGCCCTGTCCCTGGGATTCTCCAGGCAAGAACACTGGAGTGGGTTGCCATTTCCTTCTCCAGTGCATGAAAGTGAAAAGTGAAAGGGAAGTCGCTCAGTCGTGTCCGACTCTTAGTGACCCCATGGACTGCAGCCCACCAGGCTCCTCCATCCATGGGATTTTCCAGGCAAGAGTACTGGAGTGGGGTGCCATTGCCTTCTCCGGCATTCTTCTATAAAAGGCTCAAATATGGTTGCATTATTGGAATTTTCTCAGATATGAATGCTCAAGATTTAAATCCAATCAGTTGTTAGGGGCTGCAAATAGTGATATTCTTGTTCTTTCTGTTTTTTCTCCCCTCCTCCCCGAACTGGAATATGCTTATAAAAGGAAACTTGTTCTCTTTTACTATGATTACTCTCAGAGATTGTTTGTGATGGAAAGACCGGATAAATGCTTGAATTTCTCCCTTTATTTGTTAACTTTTAAAATAATGTGATGTTTCCCCAGCATCCTTCAATGGTGATCAATTATTAACTTTCAGGACCATTATGAACTCATGGATTTTAAGCAAGCTTAATGTAATGCATTAGGGCGTCCCAGGTGGCTTAATGGTAAAGAATCCACCTGTCCATGCAGGAGATATGGGTTTGATCCCTGGCTCGGGAAGATCCCCTGGAGTAGAAAATGACAAACCCACTCCAGTATTCTTGCCTGGAAAATCCCAAGGACAGAGGAACCTGGTGGGCTACAGTCCATGGGGTTGCAAAGAGTCAGACACGACTTAGTGACTAAAACACAAAGGAATGTGATGCAATCCAACGCAGTTATTGTTCTTCTTAACGCTGAAGCTATCCAGCTCTTTTGTAAATTGATATTTTAAAGCAACATAGAAGACAGTGCTAGATCTTCAGGAAGTGCAGCGTGGATGCAGAGGGGAAGGTGTCCTGGACCAGCTTGGCAGGTTGGCAGGTAAAAGGATATATACTGGAAGTGAGACCCAAACTGAAACTCAGAAACTCCTCGCCAGATAGCAAAGAAGGGCAGGGTCCCTCCTGCGGGAAGGGAAACCTGAGCTAAGCCCAGAGCTGAGAAACAGCCTGCTTTGCAAGAACAAGCAATGCTGGGTTGCACCCATCCTGTAGACTGGGACTGGCCAGTCAGCCAACGGCTTTAAGCAACAAAGTGACAGATTTGCCTTGTGAGTAGAGGTTGCCCTCTGGTGGCTACACGAAGAATGTCAGAGAGGGAAGACGTCCTGCCAAAAGGCTGTGCTTATAAGGCAAGGGGATCAAACCAGTCAATCCTAAAGGAAATCAACCCTGAATATTCATTGAAAGGAATGCTGCTGAAGCTGAAGCTCCAATACTTTGGCCACCTGATGCAAAGAGCCAACTCAAAAAGACACTGATGCTGGGAGAGACTGAAGGCAAAAGGAGAAGTGGGGTGGCAGAGGATGAGATAGATGGTTAGATAGCATCACAGGCTCAATGGACATGAATTTGAGTAAACTCTGGGAGACAGTGGAGGACAGAGGAGCTCGGCATCCTGCATGTAGGTCACGGAGGATATGGACTGGCATGCTGCAGTCCACGGGGTTGCGAAGAGGCGGACATGATTTGTGGCAGTACGACAATAAGGCTTAGATTCGTAAGTTAGGCTCTTCCAGATCGGAGGAGAACTCACAGAGTTCAGGGAGTCATTACTGAGATACACGGGAGGAGAAATGGTGCAGGGAAGCTCATTAATGGCTCTGAGAATAGATCCTTTAGGAAGTCTAGTGATCCATCTTCTCTCCATGCACCTGGCAGGTACATTTCCCCAAAGAAATGCTCACACAGCAAATGTTTATTATTGCCCAGGAAAACTCCTTTTCTAGTTTGCACAAAGACCACGTCTCAGTGGATGCAACCCCAGACACAAGCAGACAGTACTTTTGTGTGTCTGGGCTGGGCTCTGTTTGTGGAGTGTCTCAAATGCTGTGCCAAGGAGTTCATACCTTCTAACAGTGAGGAGCCAGCACCAGTGAGTGGGGACAATGACACGATGAAAGCAGTGTTTTAAGAAAAGCCATCTGTCTTCTTGCCAGCGTGAGAAGAAGTTAGATGGGAGATGAGAGGCAAGACCTCTGCTCACCGAAGAGTGGTCACAGAGGAAGTCCACGGGAGGGATGGGGGCCTGGAGTAAGAGAAAGCTACGAAGCCAGGAGGCCAGGAAGTGTGACTGGTGTTCTGGAAGGTGCAGAGAGAGGAAGGAGGTGAAGGTGATTCTGGCATCCCCAACATGGAACCAGGGAATGATGTTGTCTGATGTTGTCTGTTGTCTGATGTTGAATGATGGCAGCAGGTAGTACAGGGTATAGAGCTCATTGGATACAAAGATTCTAGGCTTTGCCTGTAGATAGCTTGGCTTTTTCGGCTTCCCTGATGGCTCAGATGGTAAAGAATCTGCCTGCAATGCAGGAGACCAGGTTCCATCCCTCGGTCAGGAAGATCCCCTGGAGAAGAGAATGGCAACCCACTCCGGTATTCTTGCCTGGAGAATTCCCCAGACAGAGGAGCCTGGCAGGCTATAGTCCTTGGTATCACAAAGAGTTGAACATGACTGAGCGACTAACACACACACACACACACACACACACACACACACACACACACACACACACATTTTGGCTTTTTGGGGCCAGAGGGATGAGCAGTTGGGGAGGACACACAGGGCTAGAGCTCAGATGAAAAGACCAGTAGGAGAAGTGGGGAGAAGCCCACATCGGGGCTTGCATGTGCAGCGGTTGAGTGGGCATGGCCCCGGGTGCAGGGCTGAAGTCTGACCCAGCGGGATTCTATCTGGGGCTGGAGCTTCCCAAACAGCTGTAAAGATGCTCTAATCTCCCTTAACCTCCTCCAGCCTTCTGGGTCAACTCCTCTACCATTTCTAAAGGCTCCACTCCAGGCAAGCCCTTCCCCGTGCTGACTCATCTCTGCTTTCTCTCAAATGCCTTCCAGATGTTTGTTCCTGGCTCCCTGCTGGGTGAGTGGGCAGGCACCCAGCAGAGAAATCCAAGGGTTGTGTAGCGGGGGAGCCAGTGGGTGACAGTTCTCCTCAATCCACACACAAAGATGCCAGAGCTGCTGTCCTAGAAGCTCGAGTGCACCTCACACACTTCCCAGGACCATCCTGTGCAAGTTCAGTCGATGAGAAACTCAGCTAGTGGCCTGGTGACTTGGCTCACAGGTCTCCCGGTGAGGGGCTTCCCTGACAGATCAGATGGTTAAAAACAAAACAACCCGCGTGTAATGCAGGAGACCCAGGTTCGATCCCTCAGTTGGAAAGATCCTTTGGAGAAGAGAATGGCTATCCAGTCCAGTATCTTGCCTGGAGAATTCCATGGACAGAGGAGGCCTGGCGGGCTACAGTCCACGGGGTCTCAAAGAGTTGGACATGACTGAGGGACTAACATTGTCACTTCACTGTGTTATATTTCAGTAAAAAGTTTAAAGATCCCACAACTCTGAAGTAAGCAGCTCCACGGTACCAGGGGGAAACTGAAGCTTGGAAGGTTAAGTGACTTGGCCAAGGTCACGGTCAGTTGCTGGTGCCAGGTCTGTGGGACTCGCTGCTGGATGCTCTTTCTGTGCTGACCACTCAGTGGCCCTTTCTCTCTAGTGCTTCCCCATCGGTGCTGAGATGGTCCGTGGACCACTCTGGGTCCACAAACCCAGGTTCTTTGTCAAGCCTCTCCTTGGAAATATATGTCATCCAACGCTGTCCTATCTCTGCTCCCCCAAAATGATCAGTGACACAGCACCAGGGCAGCCACGTGGCACACTTTTCTTTGAGGACCCAGGACCTGGAGGCTGGAACCAGAAGGACCAAGCTGCCTCCTCTGAGGCCTGGGCTCAAACTTGTTCTGTTTCATCTTGATTCCTGTGAGGGCCTGGGCCTGAGTCTGAATCCATCGGCCAGGCTGACAGTTGAGTTGAGGGGCTTTCGTTCCAAGTTTGGAACCCACATGACAGCAGCTGCTGGGACTGATGTGCAAAATGCCATTCTGGGCACTCCCCCGGTGGTCTAGTGGTGAAGAAGGCACTGTGCAATACAGGGGACACAAGTTGGACCCCTGGATGGGGATCTAAGATCCCACATGCTGCAGAGCAGCTAAGCCCACACAACTCCTGAGACTTGCAACTCTGGCCTGGCAGAGCTCGTGTGTCACAGTTGAAGAGCCTGAGCACAGAACTGCTGAAATCAACATGCTGCAACTAAGATTCTACACAGCCAAATAAACAGATAAACATGCATAGTTTTTTAAGAAGACAGTGAGCACATCCATCACTCCCCAAAGTGTTCTAAAAAGAAAAGCCATTTGAAATGATTTGCCTGGTACCTCAGTCCAGCAAGCTGTGCCCCTTGCCCAGATGTGGTCTGTGGTCTGCATGGACCAGCAGGAGGCTGTGCCAGGGCCCTGCCACCGGGACTCTCTACCCTTCTCCATGCCAGGCTGCAGCTCCTTAGACCAAGTCTCACCCAACACAGATGTCTGCTGCGGGAGGGCTAGAAAGCCAGATGACAGGAGGGAAAAGGGAGTGAGGGGACATTTCCTGTACCCTTAGAGAGGCTGGGGTCAGAGCATGGCAGCAGAGCTTGCCTGGGGAGGCTCAGCAATGGGTGAGAAGCATGGCCCATGGCTTCCTCCCTGTTTTGGACGGCTTCCTGGAGAGAAGGGCACACTTAGAAGGGGGATGGTGGTGGAGGAGGCAGCCTGTGACTGGTCACATGGGACAGGATGCCAAGCTGACTAGTCATCAGCAAGTGGCATTTACCTGACTCAAGTGGACCCTGGAGGGACGTTAAAGGGAGCGGCACACCTGTCGTGTTTCCAAGTTTCGCGACCCAGCTCACTTCCCAAAACCCTCAGCAGTAACAACACATCCTCTTTGGCCCACTCACCTCTGGATGCCAAGTCTCCCTTCCAGACCCAGAAGCCTGATCTTGACCTTCCTGTGCTTTTCTGCGTCATGTGGTGGCCCCTCCCCGACCCAGATGCTTTCCATGGAGGGTCATGTCCCCTTCAGACCCTTGTCTCTCCATTGAGATCAAATCTGGCCCCTTTTCTAAGAAACCTGCTCAACTGGCATCACAGGTCTTGGGAACACTTTTCCGCTTTGATTACATCTCTGCCTCCGGGGCTTGTCTCACTTTCTCACTGGACTCCTTGACTTCTTCTCCTCCTCTCCAGACTCGGGCCATCCCTCCCGCAACCCCGGCAACTCCAGTTTTGTTGGTCTTGGATTTCAGGCAAAGAACTGATGGGAGATGAAGTCCCCTCCTCTCTCCCCAACCCCTACTGCTGCTGCTGCTAAGTCGCTTCAGTCGTGTCTGACTCTGTGCGACCCCACAGACGGCAGCCCACCAGGCTCCCCCGTCCCTGGGATTCTCTAGGCAAGAACACTGGAGTGGGTTGCCATTTCCTTCTCCAATGCATGAAAGTGAAAACTGAACGGGAAGTCGCTCAGTTGTGTCCAACTCTTAGCGACCCCATGGACTGCAGCCCACCAGGCTCCTCTGTCCATGGGACTTTCCAGGCAAGAGTACTGGAGCGGGCTGCCACTGCCCCAACCCCTACTCCTATACAAAGGTCTCGTTACTCACCTACGACCTGGCACAACCCCACGGCTTCAGAGAAGGGCACCTGCTGCTCACGGGGAAGAAGGGCAGGGGGCTTCTTGGAGGAAGATCTGATCCTCCCACCCCAGCTCTTGGTAGCTGGTTCTCACTGAAGAGAGTCCATTTGCCTCTCAGGGTAAGAATCCAGGGGAAAACGCATACAATGCTGATCTTGAAGTCTGGGCTCTTCATGAACATATAGTAACTAGGTCCTGCTTTCCAAAAAGGGCCAGACCAGATCACATGCAGTGTTTTCAAGCCAATGGTTGAGAAAGCAACTCTTGAGCCCCTTCCCCATCATACGATCAGAGTTGGGAGAAGAAAGAGAAAGGGATTTGGGGAGGATTTTTAGAGCCCTACCTGCAAAGGGGAAGTCAACCAGGTTGGTGGTGAACGGCTTTAAGACTCTAAGGACCTGGAGATGTCCCCAGTGTTTAGGGGCTGTGCTTGTGTGAGAAATGGAGTGGCTGACTGTATATGCCCACCCAAGAAAGAAGGGTGGACAAGTGGATGCCCTCCAAGTGTATCCAGGCCAAGGATGCCCAAGCCTGGAGCTGTTTTTTTTTTTTTTTTCCCATCCCTCTCTCCCATCTCTCTCCTCATCCTCTGACCTGGGAAAGTGATGGAGTTCCTACAGGGAAACCTACATGGAATCCATGGGTAGAAAACCAGGGACCAGTGCTGAGGTATGGAAGTTCCCAGGGGACCTTAAGGGAAAACTCCAAAGAACCCATGAGAAGACTCACAAGGAAAAGAAATTAGCTTCAAAGACCTGGAACCCAGAGAACACATTGCTTCCTTAGGACAGAGCAATCAAGAACTTGGGGGGCTCCCTTTTCACTAGCTAGTGAGGGGGTTGCACAACACCCCTCCACTGCCTCTATTTCTGGCCAAGCATGTGCCCCCCCCCCCGACTCTCACCCCCTGCTTGCAGCCAACTCACCCTCGCTCTAGGTGGGAAATTTCTGTCCTTAATGAAGATCGAAGTGTTGATTGCTAATCCCACTGAGCTTTTCTAGGTACCAGCATTAGTGAATGTAGAACTCATCTATCACCTGAGAAGGGCCCAGATAAGTTACAAGACTGCCAAGATTTTTATCTAGTGACAAAAGAAAAATTGTTCCACTGAATAAACTCTGAGATGGCAGAAGACAGAATTGCACTCAGTTACATTTGAATAAGTTCTTCTCTTTTAAGTCATGGATCCAGACAAAGCCAGTCAGCAAATAGGATGGACACAAGTCAAAGGATGCTATGACCTCATAAGGTCGCTCAGACTGTTTCAATTGACCATCTCCTTTCCTTCATGCCCTGACTGTGATGATGAAGGTGATGATTGTAGTAAATTCATTGGCTCATATAACCAACCTCTGTACTAAGTCCTTAAATCTTAATAATTTAATCCTCACAACAGTTCTCTCTATTTGAGCAAATGATTTTACGTGGACCTAAGGCTAGGCTTAAGGACCTAAGGAGCGGTGGCTGCGTGGGTGCAGGAGGGCCGAGAAGAGCTACTCCACGTTCAAGGTTAGGAGGGGTGGCCATGAGGAGATAGCCCTTGTCCAAGGTAAGAGAAACCCAAGTAAGACGGTAGGTGTTGCGAGAAGGCATCAGAGGGCAGACACACAGAAACCATAATCACAGAACACTAGTCAATCTAATCACACGGACCACAGCCTTGTCTGATGCAATGAAACTAAGCTGTGCCCTGTGGGGCCACCCAAGATGCATGGGTCATGGTGGAGAGGTCTGACAGAATGTGGTCCACTGGAGAAGGGAATGGCAAACCACCTCAGTATTCTTGCCTTGAGAACCCCATGAAAAGTATGAAAAGGCAAGATGATAGGATACTGAAAGAGGAACTCCCCAGGTCAGTAGGTGCCCCATATGCTACTGGAGATCAGTGGAGAAATAACTCCAGAAAGAATGAAGGGATGGAGCCAAAGCAAAAGCAATACCCAGTTGTGGATGTGACTGGTGATAGAAGCAAGGTCTGAAGCTGTAAAGAGCAACGTTGCATAGGAACCTGGAATGTTAGGTCCATGAATCCAGGCAAATTGGAAGTGGTCAAACAGGAGATGGCAACAGTGAACGTCAACATTCTAGGAAACAGCAAACTTAAAATGGACCGGAATGGGTGAATTTAACTCAAATGACCATTATATCTACTACTGTGGGCAGGAATCCCTTAGAAGAAATGGAGTAGCCATCATGGTCAACAAGAGAGTCCGAAATGCAGTACTTGGATGCAATCTCACAAATGACAGAATGATCTCTGTTCGTTTCCAAGGCAAACCATTCACTATCACAGTAATCCAAGTCTATGCCCCAACCACTAATGCTGAAGAAGTTGAAGTTGAACGGTTCTATGAAGACCTACAAGACCTTTTAGAACTAACACCCAAAAAAGATGTCCTTTTCATTATAGGGGACTGGAATGCAAAAGTAGGAAGTCAAGAAACACCTGGAGTAACAGGCAAATTTGGCCTTGGAATACGGAATGAAGCAGGGCAAAGACTAATAGAGTTTTGCCAAGAGAACACACTGGTCATAGCAAACACCCTCTTCCAACAACACAAGAGAAGACTCTACACGTGGATATCACCAGATGGTCAATACCGAAATCAGATTGATTATATTCTTTGCAGCCAAAGATGGAGACGCTCTATACAGTCAGCAAAAACAAGACTGGGAGCTGACTGTGGCTCAGATCATGAACTCCTTATTGCCAAATTCAGACTTAAATTGAAGAAAGTAGGGAAAACCACTAGACCATTCAGGTAGGACCTAAATCAAATCCCTTATGATTATACAGTGGAAGTGAGAAATAGATTTAAGGGCCTAGATCTGATAGATAGACTGCCTGATGAACTATGGACAGAGGTTCGGGACATTGTACAGGAGACAGGGATCAAGACCATCCCCATGGAAAAGAAATGCAAAAAAGCAAAATGGCTGTTTGGAGAGGCCTTAAAAATAGTTGTGAAAAGAAGAGAAGTGAAAAGCAAGGAGAAAAGGAAAGATATAAGCATCTGAATGCAGAGTTCCAAAGAATAGCAAGACGAGATAAGAAAGCCTTCCTCAGCGATCAATGCAAAGAAATAGAGGAAACCAACAGAATGGGAAAGACTAGAGATCTCTTCAAGAAAATTAGAGATACCAAGGGAACGTTTCATGCAAAGATGGGCTCGATCAAGGACAGGAATGGTATGGACCTAACAGAAGCAGAAGATATTAAGAAGAGGTGGCAAGAATACACAGAACTGTACAAAGAAGATCTTCATGACCCAGATAATCGCAATGGTATGATCACTCACCTAGAGCCAGACATCCTGGAATGTGAAGTCAAGTGGGCCTTAGGAAGCATCACTATGAACAAAGCTGGTGGAGGTGATGGAATTCCAGTGGAGCTATTTCAAATTCGGAAAGATGATGCTATGAAAGTGCTGCACTCAGTATGCCAGCAAATTTGGAAAACTCAGCAGTGGTCACAGGACTAGAAAAGGTCAGTTTTTATTCCAATCCCAAAGAAAGGCAATGCCAAAGAATGCTCAAACTACTGCACAATTGCGCTCATCTCACATGCTAGTAAAGTAATGCTCAAAATTCTCTAAGCCAGGCTTCAGCAATATGTGAACCATTAACTTCCAGATGTTCAAGCTGGTTTTAGAAAGGGCAGAGGAACCAGGGATCAAATTGCCAGCATCTCCTGGATCATGGAAAAAGCAAGAGAGTTCCAGAAAAACATCTATTTCTGCTTTATTGACTATGCCAAAGCCTTTGACTGTGTGGATCACAATAAACTGTGGAAAATTTTGAAACAGATGGGAATACCAGACCACCTGACCTGCCTCTTGAGAAATCTGTATGCAGGTCAGGAAGCAACAGTTAGAACTGGACATGGAACAACAGACTGGTTCCAAATAGGAAAAGGAGTACGTCAAGGCTGTATATTGTCACCCTGCTTATTTAACTTCTATGCAGAGTACATCATGAGAAACACTGGGCTGGAGGAAGCATAAGCTGGAGTCAAGATTGCCGGGAGAAATATCAATAACCTCAGATATGCAGATGACACCACACTTATGGCAGAAAGTGAAGAGGAACTAAAGAGCCACTTGATAAAAGTGAAAGAGGAGAGTGAAAAAGTTGGCTTAAAGCTCGACATTCAGAAAACGAAGATCATGGCATCTGGTCCCATCACTTCACGGGAAATAGATGGGGAAACAATGGAAACAGCGTCAGACTTTATTTGTTTGGGCTCCAAAATCACTGCAGATGGTGATTGCAGCCGTGAAATTAAAAGACGCTTACTCCTTGGAAGGAAAGTTATGACCAACCTACATATTATATTCAAAAGCAGAGACATTCATTTGCTAGCAAAAGTCCGTCTAGTCAAGGCTATGGTTTTCCCAGTGGTCATGTATGGATGTGAGAGTTGGACTGTGAAGAAAGCTGAGTGCCGAAGAATTGATGCTTTTGAACTGTGGTGTTGGAGAAGACTCTTGAGAGTCTCTTGGACTGCAAGGAGATCCAACCAGTCCATTCTAAAGGAGATCAGCCCTGGGATTTCTTTGGAAGGAATGATGCTAAGGCTGAAACTCCAGTAATTTGGCCATCTCATGCAGAGTTGACTCATTGGAAAAGACTCTAATGCTGGGAGGGATTGTGGGCAGGAGGAGAAGGGGACGACAGAGGATGAGATGGTTGGATGGCATCACCAACTTGATGGACATGAGTTTGAGTGAACTCTGGGAGTTGGTGATGGACAAGGCGGCCTGGCGTGCTGCGATTCACGGGGTTGCAAAGAGTCGGACATGACTGAGCGACTGAACTGAACTGATCCTCACATCCAGAGGGAGAGCCTGAGCTCTGCCAGCGTCTGACTTTACCAAGCAGTGGTGAGAGAACTGGCTCTTATTGGCACAGTAGCATGGCAGTTGGTGGGGGGCTCAGGCACTGGGATCAGGGGTTGGGGGTGCTGTGAGGTGGGGAGGGGTGAGGCCAGGGCTAGATGAAGGTGAGGTGAGTAGAAGCCAGGATGCCGCAGCTCTCCTAGAGCTCCTCAAACAGTTGCTCCAGAGCCTTCATGTAGAGCCTGTGATAGTGGTCCACCTGCTCCTCGGTGGGCTGCGGGCAGTGGGGCACCGGGATGCGGCGGCCCGCTGCAGGGACGGGGGCACAGGTCGGGGAGGGGCCTCGGCTGCACACACAGTTGATGGAGTCCTTCTTCGAGACAGACACTCACCCACAGTGGTGATGGGTCTGGCCAAGGGCACCGGGCCCCAGGACTTGGCTGAGAAGAGACGCAAGGAGATGCAAGGAGAAATGGCCAGGAACTTCTTGAAGGTGATGCTGCCAGGAGTCCGGGGCAAAAGCCTTAACTCTGAAGATGTCATTCTCCCCAAAGGAGTACACGGGCACCAGGAAGGCGCTGGGAAAGTGGGGTGACAAGAGAGAAGAGGGCTGGTCAGATCAGCGGCTCTCGGAGGGTCCCCACATTCCTCCCCAACAGGTTCCCATTTCCCGAGGCCATCTGAAGCAAATGATGGTGCTCCAAAGAAATATCTAGAAGAAGGGACTTACATTTCTTAAGATTAATGTAAACTCTACTTTCTTATATACATTTTCTCATACAGTCTCAACTACAATGTGTTGAGAGGTGGGTGACAAGGTGGATGTTAAATCTATTTCACAAGTAAAGAAACATGCAAGGTATTGCCTGTGAGAGGGTATCATTAAAAAAATGTGAGCTGAGGGAGTCTGAACCCCAGGGTCCAGCAATTTGCACTGTGATCCTGTGTCTCTGCGTGGGAGGAAGCCTGGGGAATGGGCACCAGGGCTGGGCACGGAGCAAACACCCAAGGTCTGCCCAGAGTGCCCTCTAGAGGTGGTCACCGTGTAAGCTGTGGGAACACACAGTCCACCTCCAGGGGGCGGGTGTGTAGGCATAGAGTGTAGCTCCCCAGACACACTGTGAGGCTCTGACCATCGAAGGCATCCCTGGCTGGGCCCCCGCTCACCCGTGTCTCAGTGCCAGGCGGACGAAGCCTTTACGATTCCAGAGGGTGAGGTAGTGCTCCTTGGGATGGCATACAGGGCCTTCTGGGCTGCCCCGACTTGGATGACCACAGCCTGGCCCAGCTGGGGCTGCAACAGAATAAAATCCAGGCTCTTGTGGCTTGTAGAACATAGCCCTGTGGACAAGAGGGGGTGCAGGAACAGTGAGTACCCCCTCCTTGTACCCTTAGTACCTCACCCTGCCCTTTAGCTCAGGAAGGGTGAGATACCCACCTTTTTTTCCAAACTCCTTCCCCCTGTGCCCCAGTCTGTGTACCCTACAGCGCCTCTCCCAGCAAGGATGCAGGACACTTGCTCCAAAGCCCCTTCCTGACCCCCTTGGTGAGCCTGGTCAATGTTCAAGCCAAGTGCCTGCGCTGGGTGGTGAGCGGGGACCACTCTTTCCGGATTGAGGTGGGGTTGCCTTCTGTCACTCCGCCCTGGTCTCACTGCAGGACGTAACATGGTCTCCACAGACTGGGTGGTGGAACATGCCGTTCAGCGTGAACCTGAGAACCGAGACGCTGGGAACTGCTGGGAGGAGCCAGTGCTCTCAGCCCAGGAGTTACAGAAGCTTTCAACATCCATGACCCCATGTGGGCGGGACGCTGGCATGTAGCTCCTGTCTGGGGGCAGCTCTGCTGTTTTCACCAGCTGTGGCGGCAGGGGGCAGGATGAAGGAAAGAAAGCAGAGAAGGCAGGACCCCAGCTGAAAGGGTATCCGCCCCCACCAAGAGACCTGAGAGTTTAGGGTCTAAGATGGGGTCAAAGGCATGAGGGTCCAGTCTGGAACACCATCCCACCCCCTGCGCCGTTACCTGAACGTAAGCAGCCAGAGGTGAGAATCCATCATGGGAAGGAGAGAGGAGGTGGGAGGTAAGGGAGCGGGAGGAGTGGAGTGTCACTTGGAGGGTGACCTGCTACCTTAATGGGGAAATAATTTCTCAGGTGTTTCCAAGCAGTCCAGTTCTTCAACCACTGATAACGCCTTCCACCGTGGGCAGAGAGATAAGGGGGGAAGAATTACTATAGACACCATTTATCACCTCTCACTACCGGGCCCTTGTTTAGTAACCTTGGGGAGCTGTGTCCTGGTCCAGAAAGAATCACACCACGTAGAGATCAGAGAAAACCAGCTGGAGGTGAAGAGGAGGAAGAAGGCAAGAAGGGAAAAGAAAGGGCCTGGGGAAGACGAGAAAGGAACATGACCTGGATTGTGAAACCACGATGACGTCTCCCCTCCATACTGACAGATGAGATCCTTGGGCATCTCCCAGCTGACTTCTGGCCCCTCCTCCCTTTGCCCCTCACATCCAGGTATGGGGTGGGGGTCTCTAGCGTTTTTCTCCCCACACTCCCCCTTCCCTTCTTTCATCATGGACCCCACAGCCTGCTCCCCTCACCCAGAAGAGTCAACAGAGCACGTCTTTGTAGCTGTCCGGTGCTTCTAGCCACTGTTTCGGCAGGATTTTCATAGTAGGGGAGGGCGGCTGGGCGGTGGAGGCTCTCTGGTGCTCCGCTTCTGCCAGCAGGGCTCTAGGACTCTAGAAAAAGAATGCTGGTTTTTTTAAGAGTCCTGGAAGCCTTTCTGGTCTAGTGGCCAAACCCTTGTGGCCTCCGGGGATCTCTTGCAGGGGCTGTGTGGATGTGGAGACTCTTGGGTCCAGAGCCCCAGACGTTTCAGGCCTCCCTACACACTGATCATGAACTTCTCCAGTGGGTCAGTCCAGGCCGGCCACTGGGTAGGGCAGGGAGGCAGGGCAGGGAGCGTGCCACAGAGGTCCACCCCCAGATGCATCCGAAATCCTGTGGGGCAGAGGTTGCAGAAGAATCCAGAGAGCCCACCCACTGGGTCCCAGCCTCAACTGTGTGATCTCAAAGATCCTGGACAAGCGCCCTTGTCCATTTGTGGGTCTCTGGGAATAGCAAGGCCACAAGGAGACGTGGCTTGGAGAGGGTATTTCATCCCCAAGGTCAAACATGTCAGTGGCACAAGTATGTTCCCACTTTTCATTTCAGGCCTTGCCCAGAGTCACTAGGGGGCCAGTAGTTACCTAAGTGAGGAGGTGCCTGTGGGTGGGGACACGTACCGCGCCCCGAGCTCTTGGAACAACTGCGTGCGTGGCTCCACCTGCGCGGGAGTAGGCCCCCTGGTTCCTTGTAACCTAATCGGGGTCGCCACTGTGGGCAGAGGAGCAGTCAAGAAGGGTGGTCGCTGAGATGCCTTTACGTCCCCTTCTCTCCTGAGGGATTCACTTGGACAGAGTCCAGCCTGGGTGCGAGGCTGGCAGCCAAGAGTTCAGGTCCCGTCCTGGGACTCTCACCTCCTGACCATGCCGGGGCCTGAGCCTGTGGTGGCACTGGGGACAGAGCAGGTAGAAGCGGGTCTCATCGTCGGTGTGGATAAGCGTGAGGACCGGCAGGAGGAGGATCCAGGGAACGCGGAACAGTGGCAGGCCCACTCTCAGCCGTGGCTACACCTCCTCCTCTGCCCTTCCCTGGGTGCAGCTAGCTCCCCCCTGAGGTGAGTGAAAGTCACTCAGTTGTGTCCGCCTCTTCGGGACCCCATGGGCTGTAGCCTGCCAGGCCCCTGTGTCCCTGGAGTTCTCCCGACCAGAATACGGGAGTGGGTAGCCTCTCCATTCTCTACAAGACCTTCCCAACCCAGGGAGCAAACTGGACTCTCCTGCATTGCCAGTGGATTCTTTACCAGCTGAAGAAGTGAAAGCTGCTCAGTCGTGTCCGACTATTTGCGATCCCATGGACTTTGCTCTAACCAGCCAGGTTCCACCGTCCATGGGATTCTCCAGGCAAGAATACTGGAGTGGGTTGCTTTGCCCTTCAACAGAGGATCTTCCTGATCCAGGGATGGAACCTGGGTCTCCAGCATGCCAGGTTGATTATTTACATCTCAGCCAGCAGGGATGCCTTTAGCACCTGAGTTACCAGGGAATTCCTACCCTCAGATGCAGATCCAAGTGTTGATTGGTAACCCACCTCAACATTTCTAGACATGAACGTTAAGTGAATGTAGAAGTTGTCACCTGAGAACGACCCAGATAATTCATGAGACTGCTAAGAGTTTTTGCTTGGACAAGAGAAAATTCTTCCACTGAATAAAATTTCCAGCATGGTGGAAAGCAAATCGATTTGTACTCAGTTACTTTCCAAAAAGTGCTTCTCATTTAAGTCATGGATACAGGCACAAAGATAGTCAGCAAATAGGAGGCACGTAAGTCAAAGGATGCTATGACCACATAAGGTCCCTCCCAGTGTTTCAGGGATCCTTGGTACTTCACTGGTGCCGTGACCGTGAGGATGATGGTGGTGATGGACCTGATGGTGATAAATTGGTTGGCTCTTATTTTCCTAAACTCTTTTAAATTTTTTGATGTTAATAAGGTAATTTTGAGACGAGTCCTTTCTCACCCACCCAGTGAATGAGGTTCATGTGGACCTAATGCTGGGCTTGCAGTAGGGCTTCATATGGTAAAATAAATCCCCGCTTCATATGCTCTCCCAGCCCCCAGGGAATAGGAAGGAGATGCAGATAGGAAACTCTCTCTTTTCTATCACAAGAGATCAATCGAAATCTGCCTACTAAAGGTACCCTTGATCCCTGTCAGCTTTTGCTCACAGTATTTCACCAGCTACCCTATTGTCGTCACTTACCTACACCTCCTGTCTGCACTTGAGAGCCTAGCCCGTTGGATCTACCCTCCCCGAAACCATTCTGATTGTCCTATGTTTCTCAGCTAAGCAGATGCCTTTATTTACAGAGGGAGAAAGGCCCCAACCAAGGGAAGAGATTAGACAGAGGCTGATAGACCAGAATTTAATATCTGGGAGAATTCAGGGCTCAGCTCTCAGTCTAAGGTGGCAAGTCTCTGTCGATTAGTGTGGTGGTGGAACACACGTGGGCAAACTTGCTCAAAGAGAGAGATTCTATCAAGCAGAGGTGAGAAAGCTTACTTTTACTGGCACAGTAGCATGGCAGTAGGTGGGGTTCTCAGGCGCTGGGATTAGGGGCTGGGGGCGGGGGCCAGGCTGTGAGGTGGCGAGGGGTGAGGCCAGGGCTAGATGAAGGTGAGGCGAGTAGAAGCCGGGAGGCCGCAGCTCTCCTTGTGCTCCTCAAACAGTTGCTCCAGAGCCTTCATGTAGAGCCTGTGATAGTGGTCCACCTGCTCCTCGGTGGGCTGCGGGCACTGGGGCACCGGGATGGGGCGGCCCACTGCAGGGACAGGGGGACACAGGTCGGGGAGGGGCCTCGGCTGCATGCGCAGCTGATAGTGGCCTTCTTCCTTGCACACAGGCGCTCACCCACAGTGGTGATGGGTCTGGCGAGGGGCAGCAGGCCCCAGGACTTGGCTGAGAAGAGACCACGGCCCCAGAAGATACAAGGACAGCAGCTCAGGAGCTTCTTGATGGTGACTTGGAGCAGATGCTGCCAGGAGTCTGGGGCAAAAGCCTTAACTCTGAAGATGTCATTCTCCCCAAAGGAGTACACGGGCACCAGGGAGGCGCTGGGAAGGGAGGGGTAAGAGAGAAAATGGCTGGGCACATCAGGGGCTCCAGGAGCCCTCCCAAACTCCTCCCCCATAGGTTCCCACTTTCCTAGGCATTAGCAGCAAATGATGGTTCTACAAGAAAGATCTGGATGAAGGGATTTTCTTTCTTAAGCCCAGTGTGTCCTGGACCTTCTCATATTTATTTTCTCACACAGTCTCAACTACAACGTGGTAGCAAGGCGGGCCTTAGCTCTGTTTCACAAGTAAGAGGTGTGCAAGGTCTTGCCTGTGAGGGGGCATCATAAAAGAATGGGAGCCGAGGGCATAGGAGCCCCCAGGGTCCAGCGCTTCGCGCTGGGATCCCGTCTCTCTCTGCGTGGGAGGAAGCCTGGGGAATGGGCACCAGGGCTGGGCACAGAGCAACACCCAAGGTCTGCCTAGAGTGCCCTCTAGAGGTGGGCGCGGTGGAAGCGCTGGGGACACACCGCCCGCCTCCAGGGAGCCGAAGTGTACAGAGAGTGGGTAGACGGCCACACACGGTGAGGTTCTGACCACTGAAGGCAGCCCCGGCTGGGCCCCCGCTCACCCGTGCCTCAGTGCCAGGCGGACGAAGCCTTTCCGATTCCGGAGAGTGAGGCAGTGCTCCCCTGGGACTGCATACAGGGCCTCATTGGCCCCTCCGACCACGATGACCACAGCCCTGCCCAGCTGAGATTGAGACAGAACATAATCCAGGCTCTGACGGTTCACAGAACAGGCTCCTGTGGGCATGAGGAGGTTGAGGGACAGTTGCTACCCCCTCACTGGCTCCATTGTCCCTCTGCTGTTCCTTTGGCACACTGAGTATTCGACATCATCCCATTCTCTCCGAATTCCCTACCCCTGTGCCCCCGTCCACGTGTCCCACAGTGCCTCTCCCAGCAAGGATGCAGGACGCTTGGGGCCAAGCCACCCCCGACCCCCATTGTGAACCAGGCCAAGTCAAGCCAAGTGCCTGGGGTGGGTGGTGACCGGGGGTCACTCTGGCCAGACTGGGGTGGGGTCACCCTCTGTCACTCAGCTCAAACTCACCACAGGACAGAAAGTACTCTCGATGGCCTGGCAGGTACAAGAGACAATTCAACACGGCCATTGAGAATCGAAGCCCTGGGAAGAGCTGCGAGAGGCCAGTGCCCTCCGTGGCAAAGTTACAGACGGATCCGACGGCTATGACCCCATGTGGGTGGGATCCTAGAACGTAGTTCCTGTCTGGGGGCAGCTCTGCTGTCTTCACCAGCTGTGGCGGCAGGGGGCAGGATGAGGGCAAGAAAACAGAGAAGGCAAGAGCCCAGCTGAAAGGGCGTCCCTCCCCACCAAGATCTTGAGAGCTCAGGATAAGATGGGGCCAAAGGCACGAGGGTCCAGTCTGGAACACCATCCCACCCCCTGCCCCGTTACCTGAACGTAAGCAGCCAGAGGTGAGAATCCATCATGGGGAGGAGAGAGGAGGAGGGAGGTAAGGGAGCGGGAGGAGTGGAGCATCCTTTGGAGGGTGACCTGTTACCTTAAGGGGGAAATAATCGCTCAGGTGTTTCCAAGCACTCCAGTTCTTCAACCACTGATAACGCCTTCCACCTTGGGCAGAGAGATAAGGGGGGCAGAATCACTGCAGACACCATTTATCACCTCCTTCTACCCAGGCCCTTGTTTTTGCTGTTTATTGCTAACTGGTGTCTCTCTGTGACCCCATGGACTGCAGCATGCCAGCCTTCCCTGTCCTTCACTATTTCCCAGAGGTTGCTCAAACTCATGTCCCCCGAGTCCATGATGCCATCCAGCCATCTCGTCCTCTGTCACCCCCTCCTCCTCCTGCCCTTGTTTAGCACTCACCTTGCTGGGGTGTGTCCCAGTCCAGGAATAACCATACCAAGTAGAGAAGAGAGAGATACCAGAGCGAGGTGAAGAGGAGGAGGAAGCCAGCAAGGGAAAAGAAAAGGCCTGGGGAATGGTGAGAAAGGAAAACGATTTAGATTGTGATATCGCAGTGACTTCTCCCCTCTCCCCTCACCAGTGAGATCGTTGCCTGTCTCCCTGCTAGACTTTGACACGTCCCTCCCTTTGCCCTGGGCTTCCCTGGCAGCTCAGTTGGTAAAGAATCTGCCTGCAATGCAGGAGACCCGGGTTCGATTCCTGGGTTGGGAAGATCCCCTGGAGAAGGAAATAGCAACCCACTCCAGTATTCTTGCCTGGAGAATCCCATGGACAGAGGAGCCTGGCGGGCTACAGTCCATGGGGTCGCAAGAGTCAGGCACGACTTAGCGACTAAACCATCCCTTTGCCCTGGGCTTCCCTAGTGGCTCAGATGGTAAAGTATCTGTCTGCAATGCAGGAGACCCAGGTTCAATCCTTGAGTCGGGAAGATCCCCTGGAGACGAAAACGGCAGCTCACTCCAGTATTCTTGCCTGGAAAATCCTATGGACAGAGGAGCCTTGTAGACTACAGTCCGTGGGGTAGGGAAGAGTGGGACAGGACTGAGAGACCTCACGTCCCTCCCTTTGCCCTGGTGGTCCAGTAGGGGTTGCTCCAGCCTTCCTCCCTCTACCTTCCCCTTTTGCCACCTTCCCAGCTGGACCCCTGCCTGGCTCCCCTTACCCAGGAAGCAGAAACAGAGCACATATTGGTAGGTGCTCAGTACTTCTAACCACTGTTTCTTTAGGGTTTTCTCGCTGGGGGTGGGTGGTGGGGTGGTGGAGACTCCCAGGTGCTCCCCTTCAGCCATCAGGGCTCCCAAACCAGGAAAAATGGGACGAAGGCTTTGGTTGGAGCACAAGAAATCTTTCTGGTCTGAGTGGCCAAGCTCTTGGAGCGTCCCAGGATTGCTTGCAGGGGGCTGTGTGTGTGGGGAGACTCTCTCATCAGAGCCCCAGAAGTCTCCAGTCCGCTCTCACTTATGAACTTCTCCAGTGGGTTGGACTGGGCTGGTCCCTTCTTGCGACTGGGAGACGTACTAGGGGGCGTGCCCTGGAGGCCCAGCCCTCGGTGCATTAGAAATCATTGTGGGCGGGAGTGCTTCTTTTTGCAGAAGAAGCCAGAGAGCCCACCGACTGGGTCCCAGCCCTGATTCTTCCTGGACGAGCACACCCTAGTGTTTTTGAGTCTGGGAGTGTCTAGGCCACTTGGACGGAGAAGGCAATGGCGACCACTCCAGTACTCTCACCTGGAAAATCCGATGGACGGAGGAGCCTGGTAGGCTGTAGTCCATGGGGTCACGAAGTGTCGGACACTTCCTGAGCGACTTCACTTTCACTTTTCACTTTCATGCATTGGAGAAAGAAATGGCAACCCACTCCAGTGTTCTTGCCTGGAGAATCCCAGGGATGGTGGAGCCTGGTGGGCTACTGTCTGTGGGCTCACACAGAGTCGGACACGACTGAAGCGACTTAGCAGCAGCAGCAGCAGCAGGCCACTCGGAGGCGTTAATTAGCGCCGGTATCTCAACCCTGAGGAGAAACACACCAACACACAAGTTTATTCCCAGGTTGAATTTCAGTCGCCAGCCACACTCCTCCAGGGGCCTGAGGCCAACTAGATGAAGAGGAGGTGTCCGTGGGCGGGGACCGGGTAGCACGGGGTCTGATCTTGGAATAGCTGCGAGAGCCACTCAACTGAGACTGGAGACCCAGAGCAGCGCGTGCGCATGTGCTGAAGTACCCCTTCCGCCCCGACAGCCCACACAGTTGTACCGGGATGGCGGCCATGACTTTGGGCAGAAGAGGATCAAGAGGGGTGATCACTGAGATGCTTTGAGGTGCCCTTCCCTCTCAAGGGATCCAGTGGGACAGAGTTCGGGGCTGGTGGGTTGGCCAAATGCCAGCCTGGGGGCGGGGCTGGCACCAAGTATTCAGGCCCCAACCTGTGACCTTCACCTCCCAACCATGCAGGGGCCTTGAGCCAGGGAGCAGGGAGTGGGCTAGGGAGCCTGGGAGCAGAGCAGGCAGAGGTTTCATGTGTGGAAGGGCAGGAGGAGGCCCTGGGGCCTGGAACATTCGTAGAGCCACTCTCAGCAGTGGCCCAGTGTTTCCTGTGTCTTTCCACCTAGAACTCCGGTGCGTTCAGAAACTGTGGAAGGCCTCATTCTCCCCCAAAGAGAAGACTGGCACCGGGGAGGCTCTGGGGGCACAGGGGACTCCTGACTCCCGGGACCCAGAGGCGGGGCTCCTCCCCAGCAGCCTTGCCCCAGAGGCTAGGCCCGGCTACCAACCACCCCCCACCCCCCTCACCCCCCGGGTTCCTCACTGGTGTTCAGTGCCAACTTGGCAAATCCCTTCTGATTGCAGGTCTGCAAGCTCAACAATCTGATCTGGGATCTGGGCATTGACTCCAGCTGGTCCCTGGGCTCTCTGGGCCAGAGGTCTGTGCCAGTGGGGCTTGCCTTATGGGTGTGTACCCTGAATAGCGGGGCTCCTGTTTAACCCCGGAGCCTGACCCTGAGGGGTAGAGGATGTGCAGGAGGCTTTAATCCCTAAGGAGTAGCTTAGGCCCCGGTGGAGAGACCTCTGGGGACATGGCTTTTTCAGAAATGCTAAGAACTGGGGAGCCCCTCTAAGAGAGAGTCCACTGGGCTGGGCACACCCTCAGGTGGACTGGGGCTGGTCCTCACGATGACCATGGCCAGGTCAACAATGACCAGAGGTGGTGAACCAGCAGCTTTCAGGTCAAGGAAAGTGTTCTTTCTTGTTGTTGTTGTTGAGCTCCGCCTTGCCGTGTGGGATTTTACTTCCTGACTAAGGACTGAACCAGGGCTCTAGGCATTGTGAACTCACAGTCCCGTCCATTGTACCACCTGGGAATTCCTGGATCATCACTTTTTAAAATAATTTTTTAATGAAAAGCACATTGGACTTCCCTGGTGGTCCAGCACTTAAGAATCTTCTTGGGAAGGCAGGAGGTATGGGTTCGATCCCTGGTCAGGGAAGATTCCACATGCCATGAGGCAACTAAGTCTACGTGCTACAACTACTTAGCTGGAGCCACAACTACTGAAACCTGAGCATTCTAGAGTCTGTTCTCAGCAACACGGAAGCCAGGGCCCGAGACGCACGTGCACCGCCAGTAGAGAGTAGCCCTGGCTTTGGGCAACTAGAGAAAGCCCGGCATGTAAAAGCAAGACCAATGCAGCTAAAAATAAAATAGAAGAAAATAAAATTTAAAAAGTATTGCAAATATTTCAAATTATGTGTTTATCATTGGCTGTGCTGGGTCTTTGTGGGTGTGCAAGGCCTTTCTCTGGTTGCAGCGAATGGGGCTACTCTGCCTTGCTGTGCATGGACTTCTCATTGTGGAGCCTTCTCTACTTTCAGAATACAGGCCCTAGGCTCACGGCTTCAGTAGTTGTGGCTTCCAAGCTCAGGGGCTGCGGCTCCTGGTCCCCACAGAGATTCGGTCTCTGTGGCCTTTGGGCTTAGTTGGTCCTTGGCATCCTTAGCTGCTCCGTGGGATCCTCTCGGACCAGGGGCCCCATCTGCGTCCCCAGCACTGGCAGGCCGGTTCCCATCCACTGGATCACGTAAAGTCCCTCACGATATTGCACTGGGGCCACGCCTGTGATGATGATGGTGGTGGTGACGGACATGACAGTGATAAATTCATTGGCTCTTCTTTTGCCAAACTCTTTGAAAGTTTTTGATCCTAATAAGTTAGTTTTGCCAAGAGTCCCTTCTCACTGAGTGAATGAGGTCAGGTGGACCTAATGCTGGGCTTGCAGTAGGGCTTCATATGGTAAGATAAACCCCTGCATCACGTGAGCTCCCGGCCCCGAGGGAACAGGAAGGATGGGAGCAGAGGCAAAAGGAAGCTGTGTACTTAACTCTTTCTTTCCTATCACGAAGGCTCATTCCAACTCTCCCTTCCGAGAGGTACTCTTGATCCATGTCAGCTTTTGTTGACAGTATTTCACCACCTACCCTATTGTCTGCACCCACCTAATCCTGTCCACACTTCAGAGAATAGTTCTTCAGGGATCTACCTTCCCCAATACCATTCTAGGCCCTATAACTCTTAGCTAAGCAGATGCCCTTATTTAGAGGGAGAAAGGCCCAGCCAAGGGAAGAGATTAGGTGGAAGCCGAGAGAGCAGAATTCAGTTTCTGGGGGCAGAATTCAGGGCCCTGCTGTCAGTCTCTGGCAGCGAGTCTGTCTCGATCAGGTGGAGATGGAACCCACGTGGGCAGGCTCACGCCCAGAGAGACTCTACGAAGCAGTGGTGAGAGAACTGGCTCTTATTGGCACAGTAGCATGGCAGCTGGTGGGGGGCTTGGGTACTGGGATCAGGGGCTGGGAGGGCCAGGAGGTGGGGATGGGTGAGGCCAGGGCTAGATGAAGGTGAGGCAAGTGGAAGCCTGGAGGCTGCAGCTCTTCTGTGCTCCTCCAACAGTTGCTCCACAGCCTTCATGTAGAGCACGTGATAGTAGTCCACCTGTTCCTCGGTGGGCTGAGGGCACTGGGGCAACGGGATGGGGCAGCCCACTGCAGGGACAGGGGGCACAGGTCAGGAGAGGGACCTTGGCTGCACACAGCTGATATCGGCCCTCTCCCTTCGAGCTGGGCACTTACCCACAGTGGTGATGGCTCTGGCGAAGGGCACCAGGCCCAGGACCTGGCTGAGATGAGACCACGGCCCCAGAAGATGCAAGGAGAAATGTCCACGAGCTTCTTTATGGTGACCTGGAAGAGACGCTGCCAGGAGTCTGGGGCAGAAGCCTTAACTCTGAAGATGTCATTCTCCCCAAAGGAGTACACAGGCACCAGAGGGGCACTGGGAAGGTGGGGAGACAAGAGAAGAGGGCTGGTCAGATCAGCGGCTCTCGGAGGGTCCCCACATTCCTCCCCCACAGGTTCCCACTTCCCAAGGCCATCTGAAGCCAATGATGGTGCTCCAAAGAAATATCTAGAAGAAGGGACTTACATTTCTTAAGATTCATGTATACTCTACCTTCTTATATACATCTTCTCATACAGTCTCAACTACAGCATGGTGGCAAGATGGGTATTTATCCTTTTTCACACAAAGGATCATGCAATCTCTTGCCTGTGAGAGGGTATCATAAAATAATGTGAGCTGAGGGAGTCTGAGCCCCACTGTCCAGCGATTCGCACTGGGATCTTGTCTCTCTCTGTGGGAGGAAGCCTGGGGAAGGGGCTCAGGGCTGAGCGCAGAGCACACACTGACGGGCTGCCCAGAGCGCCCTCTAGAGGTGGTCATGGTGTAAGCTCTGGGGACACACAGTCCAGTCCAGGGGGCAGGTGTGTAGGGATAAAGTGTAGATCTCTAGACACAGTGAAGTTTCGACCATTGAGAGGAGTCCCAGCTGGACAGCCATTCACCCAGCCATTCACCCGTGCCTCACTGCCAGGAGGACAAAACTTTTACGATTTTGGTAAGGAGAGTGAGGAAGTGCTCCCCTGGGATGTCATACAGGGCCTCGTGGGCTCCCCCAACCAGAATGAACAGAGCCTGGCCCAGCTGGGACTGGGACAGGATAAAATCCTGACTCTGGTGGTTTGAAGAACATAGTCCTGTGGACAAGAGGGAGTGCAGAAACAGTCAGTGCACCCTCCTTGGATCCCTAGTCTGTCACGCCTGTGCTTTTGCACAGGAAACATGAAATAACCATCCCTTTCCAGACTCCCTATCCTGTCCCCCTGTCAGTGTGTGCTACAGCGCCTCTCCCAGCAAGGATGCAGGACACTTACCCCAAAACCATCCACTGATGCCCACTGTGAGCCTGGCCAATGTTCAAGTCAGGTCCCTGGGCTGGGTGCTGGGTGGGGGCCACTCTGGCAGGCGTCAGGTGGGGTCACCTCCTCCCCCTCATCTCTAGACTCATCATAAGACCTAACACAGTCTCCGCAGAATGGGATGTAGAAGATGCCGTTAAGCGAGGTTCCCAAGAACTGAAGCCCAGGGACTGCTGGGAGATTCCTGTGCTCTCAGTGCCGAAGTTACAGAAGATTCCGACGCTGGTGATCCCATGAGGGTAGGCAAGCAGCAAGTAGTTCCCGTGGAGGGGTTTTCACCAGCTGTGGGGTCCAGGGGGCAGGGTGAGGGGAAGAAAGCAGAGATGGCGGGATACCAGGCGAAAAGTCCTCCCTCCACACCAACAGACTTCAGGGTTCAAGGCCCTGTAGTGGAGTCAAGTGCACACTGGGTCCCCTGTGGATTACCATCCAGCGCTTCTAGGGGCTAACTCACAGCCAGGGTGGCCACCAGGCCTGGACAAGAGACAGCACGCACTGGCCTTATCAGTTCAGTTCAGTCGCTCGGTCATGTCTGACTCTTTGTGACCCCACTGGCCTTGTCAGGCAACACCAAACCTGATGAAGCAGAGCAGAGGCAGGAAGACCTGATGCCTGAGTCTTCCAGAAAAGAGGCCACTGGGAGAGTGGAGCTGGACCAGGTGCGCCCAGAGGGGAGGAGGTGACCGCAGGTCCTGAGACCCAGGGCTCCCCTGCTCACCAGCACACAGGGTGTAGTCCTGGAAGACAGGAAGATGGAGGCGACAGGGCAGGCTGAGCAGGTGGGGCTGGAGGCCAGGGAAGAGGTGGGAGAAGCCGCTGGTCTCTGTGTTGAAGGTGCTGAAGACCCCGAGGACCAGGACCCCAAGAGGGTGAAAGCTCCACAAAGAGGTAGTTGTGGGAGGGACCCAACTCTGTGGTGTCCACCAGCTGGGGATGGAGGGTGCACACCAGGGGGGTGGGGGTGCTATGTTTGGACTTTGGGGGTGATGGTCCCTAGGGTCTATCCTGAAGCCCAGCTCCCACTCAGCATAGAGCTCCACAGTGCCTCAGCGAGACGGGGAGGTGGTCCCAGAAATGTCTCCAGATGGCCGAGCTGGGGACCCAGGCAAAGCTGTGGTCTCCTGCCCAAGGTATGTTTCTATCTCCATAGAGCCCATCCAGGTAGTGGACCACTATGATCCAGGCCCAGCTCAGAAGTACAAGGAACAAAGATAGCCAGACACACCTGGGCTGGGGGGGTGTGGTGTGTGTGTGTTGAGGGGGTACTCTGACTCTGGAGGTTTAAGTCCCAGGTTCCCCCTTTACACCCCCCCCCGGCTCTGTTCCATGACTTCTGGCCCATCTGTCCAATCTACATCTTTCTCACCTCTTGAAGGACCCTGCCCCAGAGATCCCAGCCCCACCTCCCTCCCAACTGGTATGGGGAAGCAGAGAGCCAGACCCAGGGGTGCTCAGAACTTTAGGGACTCCCTCAGCCCCAGAGTTTAGGAGATCCATTGCAGGAGGGCACACTCCTGGAGGCCCCAGGCAGAGGTGATTGGTGGAACCTGGCCTTCTGTAGAGAGGAGTCACACACGGGCCACTATGGCTTTGAAGCTTTCTGTCTTATGGCCCAAACCCCTGGCCCTGACCCCCGACCTGGGTTCTGCCCTCATTTCTGCCCCCTCTATTGACCTGCACAATGGACCATCATAAGCCCTGGCAAGGGTGGGTTAACCACTACTTGGGTTCACAGGGCTGTGACCAGCAGCTGGTGAGGGAGGGGGAGACAACATATCCCTCCTCCCCTTTCTATTCCATCTTCCCCCAGCTGACTCTTCTGGCCAAGCAATGGCCCCCTGCTTGCACCTAGCTCGCCCTTGCTGGAGATGGGAAATTCCTTTCCTCAGATGAAGATCAATGTGTTGACCGATACACTGACTAAACATTTCTAGGTACCAACTTTAAGTGAGTGGAGCCCCTCTCTCCTTCTGACATGGCCCATCTCTGTCTGTGGGGTGTGTTTCTCTTTAAATTCGGTTCTCGCCTATCGCACTTGTCTCTCCTTGAATTATTTCTGCGATGAGACATCAAGAATCTGAGCTTCATTAAGTGCTGACACCAGGTATGTGATCTCAGTTGGAAGACCGTGGGTTTTGGCTGGGTTTGGGTCCCGGCTGAATGGGTTCAAGTCCTAATCTGAGTTACATAGTTTCAGGATCAGTAAGCTTTGGCAAAAAACACACAAATAAGAAATACCAATATCCATTAAGCAAAGAAGCCTGAGCTCACATGAAATCTATAATCAAACCCTACTCAAATAAAGGCTTCGTAGACTCTGCTGGTTCCTTTGAGACACTCATATTTTGCCAATTAAAAAAAAAAAAGGAGAGAGAGAGAGATACCAGCTAGTCAGGACCTCCAAGCTGGAAATGAAGCTATGGTGGGTGAAAAAATGACTATAGAACTTATCACCTGAGAAGGACCTAGGTAAGTTACAGGACTGCCAAGATTTTAATCCAAGGACGAGAGAAAATTCTTCCACTGAAAAAATTTTCTAAGACAGCAGAAGACAGAGTTGCATTCAGTTACATTTTCCAACAAGTTATTCTCTTCACATCCTGGATAAAGACACAAAGCCGTTCAGGAGACAGGACAGCCAGAAGTCAAAGTATGCTGTGACCACATAAGGGCCCTCAGCCTGTTTCAGCTAACCATCTCATTGGGTAGATGCCATGCGTGTGATGATGATGGTGGTGACGGTGATGATGGCAATAATCATTGGCTCTTATTTTGCCAATCTCTGTTGTAAGTCCTTCAATCTGAGTAATTTTATCTTCACAAGAGTTCTCTCTCATTTGCGTGAATGAGTTCATGTGGGTCTAATGCTGGGCTTGCGGTGGGATTGCGTGGTAAAACAAATCCCTGCTTCATCTGGTCTCCCAGCCCCCAGGGAACATGAAGGATGGGAAGAGAGGCACAAGTGAGCTATGTACTTAAAACTATCTTTTCTATCACTGGGGATAGTTTCAACACTCCCTACTGTCAGGTACCTAGACTCTTATCAGCTTTTGTTCATGGTATTTCACCATCTACCCTATTGCCTTCACCTACCTAAATCCTAAGTCCACCATTCAAGCCTAGCCCTAGCCCTCTGGGGAGCTCCCCTCCTCAACTCCATCCTGAAACCCTATAGCTCTTAGCTAAGCACTTGCCTGTATTTATAGTGGGAGAAGTGACCCAGCCAAGGGAAGAGACATATGCAGGCTCATGCAGCAGAATTAAGTCTCTCTGGGAGGAGAATTCAAGGTCGTGATACTCAGTCTAAGGCAGCAAGTCCATACCCACTAGGATGGGCTGGAATATACGTGGAACTGGTTACACCCGAAGCGGGAGTCTGAGCTCGGCTGACATCCATTTCTAGGAAATGGTAGTGTGGGAGAACTTTAGCTTTTATTGGCTCTTATTGGACAGTAGCATGGCAGTCGATGGGGGGCACTGGGATCGGGGGCGGGGCAGAGTGTGAGGTGGGGAGGGGTGAGGCCAGGCTAGATGAAGGTGAGGCGAGTAGAAGCCGGGAGGCCGCAGCTCTCCTTGTGCTCCTCAAACAGTTGCTCCAGAGCCTTCATGTACAGCGTGTGATAGTGGTCCACCTGCTCCTCGGTGGGCTGCGGGCACTGGGGCACCGGGATGGGGCGGCCCACTGCAGGGACAGGGGGACACAGGTCGGGGGAGGGGCCTCGGATGCCTATGCAGGTCTCATTGGCCCTCTCCCCTAGACACGGGCGCTCACCCACAGTGGTGACGGGTCTGGCCAAGGGCATCAGGCCCCAGGACTTGTTTGAGAAGAGACCGCGGCCCCAGAAGATGCAGGGAGAAATGCCCACGAGCTTCTTGAAGGTGATCTGGAACAGATGCTCCCAGGAGTCTGGGGCAAAAGCCTTAACTCTGAAGATGTCATTCTTCGCAAAGGAGTACACGGGCACCAGGGAGGCTCTTGGTTGGGGGGGGGGGGTGCAAGAGAGAAGACGGCTGGTCAGATCAGGGGCTCTAGGAGTGCCCCCACATTCTCCCCCACAAGATACCACTTCCCAAGACCATTTGAAGCAAATGACAGTGGCTACAAAGAACTCTCTGGGAGAAGGGACTTATGTTTCTTGAGAAACGAGTGTGTACTGGGCCGTCCTCTATACATTTTTCCACACAGTTACCAACCACCATATGGTGGAAAGGTGGGTGTTAACCCTGTATCACAAGTAAAGAAGCGTGGGGCCCTCCCTGGTTGTCCAGCGGTTAAAAATCCACCTGCCAATGCAGGGGATGGGTTTGATCACTGGTCCCCGAAGGTCCCACATCTGGTAGGGCATGAAGTCAGTGTACTCAACTGAGCCGGTGCGCCTAGGGCCTGTGATCTGCAACAAGGGAAAGCCACCACAGAGATGCCCGTGTACCACAGCTGGAGACTAGACCCCAGTCACTGTAACTGGAGAAAGCCCACACAGCAGTGAAGACCCAGCGCACCAAAATGAACACATAAATAATAGATGGATTAAAAAAAAAAAAAGAAGTGTGCAAGTTCTTGTCTGTGAGACGGTGTCGTAAAAGATTGTGAATCCAGGGTGTCTGAGTCCCAAGGTCCAGCAGTTTGTACTGTAATCCTGTCTCTCTGTGTGGGAGGAAGCCTGGGGAAGGGGCACCAGGGCTAGGCACAGAGGAAACACCCAAGGTCTGCCTAGAGGTGGTCATGGTGGAGGCTCTGGGGACACACAGCCCACCTCAGGGGGACCGGTGTGTAGGGATAGAGTGCAGATCCCCAGAGACATTGTGAGGTTCTGACCTTTGAAGGCAGCCCTGGCTGGGCCCCCACTCACCTGTGCCTCAGTGCCAGGCGGACGAAGCCTTTACGATTCCGGAGAGTGAGGCTCCCCTGGGATGCCATGCAGGGCCTCGTGGGCTCTGCCAATCACGATGACCACAGACTGGCCGAGCTGGGAGTGGACAGAGTAAAATCCAGGCTCTGGTGGTTCACAGAACATGCTCCTGTGGATAAGAGGGGGTGCAGGGACAGTCAGTACCCGCTACTTGGCTCCCTAATCCCTTACCCTGCGCTTTAGCACAGGAAGTATGAGCTCTCCACCTCTTTCCTTCCAAACTCCGTATCCCCGTGCCTCTGTCCGTGTGCCCCACAGCACCTCTCCCAGCAAGGATGTGGAACGCTCGCTCCCAGACCAGTCACTGACCCCCACTGTAAGCCTGGCCAATGTTCAAGTCAGGTCCCGGGGCTGGGTGGCGGGTGGGGGGCCACTCTGGCAGGAGTGGGGGGACCCCTCTTCTGCCTCAGGTCAAGACTTGAAAGAAAAGTGAAGTCGGTCAGTCGTGTCTGACTCTTGCGACCCCATGGACTGTAGCCCACCGGGTTCCTCTGTCCATGGGATTTTCCAGGCAAGAATACTGGAGTGGGTTGCCATTTCCTTCTCCAGGAGATCTTCCAGACCAAGGGATTGAACCCAGGTCTCCCACATCATAGGCAGATGCTTTACCGTCTGAGCCACCAGGGACAAGACTTACCATATGACAAAAAGTAGTCTCGATAGACTGGAAGGTAGAAGAGGTCGTTCAGCCCGGTGGTCTAGGGCTGAAGCCTGGGGAACTGCTGGGAGAAGCCCGCGCTCTCAGTCGCGAAGTTACAGAAGTGTCCAAAGCACATGTGGGTGAGTGACCAGCAGCTAATTGTGGTCTGGGGGCAGCTCTGCCGTTTTCACCAACTGTGGGAGGGGGGTGGGCAGAATGAGGGGAAGAAAGCAGAGGAGGCAAGATACCAGCTGAAAAGACCTCCCTTCCCACCAACAGACGTGAGAGTTCAAGGTCCTTCTAGGGTGTCAAGGGCACAAGGGCTGCCCTCTGGATCACCATCCCATTGCCTGACCTGTTGCCTGAACTTAGGCAGCCAGGGCTCAGACTCAGCCTGGGGAGGGGCAGATAAGGGACAGAGAAGCAGCAGAAGGTGGAGGGTGACCTGTTACCTTAATGTGAAAATAATCCCTTAATTGTTTCCAAACAGTCCGGTTCCTCATCCACTCAAAAAGCCTTCCGTCTGGGGCAGAGCGATAAGGGCGGGGTGGAGGAATTCCTGGAGACACCCTTTATCACCTCTTCTCCCCGAACCCTTGTTTAAGCGCTCACCTTGGCGGTGTGTGTCCCGGTCCAGGAATAACCATACGGAGTAGAGAACAGAGAGCCACCAGAGGGAGGTAAAGAGGAGGAAGGAGGCAAGAAAGGAAAAGAAAGGGCCTGGGTACAAATGAGAAAGAAAAATCAATTAGCTTTTAAAACCACAATGACTTCTCCCCTCCACTCTCACCAGTGAGAACGCCGCCCATCTCCCAGCTGGACCTCTCCCCCTCCCTTTGTCTTGGGCCTCCACGCAGGTGGGGTTCTCCTTCCCCTCCCCATTCTTAGGCTCCCCTTTTCCCTAGTGTACCCTGGGCACTGCTCTGCTCACCCATGAAGAGGAAAGTGAGCATGTATTGGCAGGTGCTCAGTACTTCCAGCCACTGTTTCTACAGGGTTTTCTGGCTGCAGGAAGGCATCAGGGCGGTGGAGACTTTCAGGTGCTGCCCTTCTGCCAGCAGGGCTCCTGGACCAGGGGGACAAAGGATGGAGGCTTTGATAGGAGCTCGGGTAACCTTTCCAGTCTGAGTGGCTAAGTCCCTGGGGCCTTCCGATTGCTCACAGGAGACTGTGCAAGTGGAGACCTTTGAATCTGGAGCTTCACAGGTCTCCAGGCTCCTGACAACTGATCTTGAAACTTCTCCAGTGGGTGGGTTTGTGTGACTGCTGGGCGGGGCTGAGCGGTGGGTTAGGGCCTGACACCCAGGTTCCCCTCCAGGTGCATTAGGAATCTTGTGGGGGAGGGGTCACAGAAGAAGCCAGAGAGCCCACAGACTGGGTCTCAGCCGAGACCATGTGATCTCCAGAATGGCTAGCAGATCCTGGGCTCTCGCCCCATTTCTGTTTGCAGGTCTCCGGGAGTGTCTAGGCCACTGTGGGGCGCAGCCAGGCACGCGGATATCCATGCTGCGCACAAACCCACCAGCCAGTTCAGTTCGGCTGCTGAGTCGTGTCCGACTCTTTGTGACCCCATGAACTGCAGCACATCAGGCTTCCCTGTCCATCACCAGCTCCCGGAGCTTGCTCAGACTCGTCCTGTCCATCCAGTCAGTGATGCCATCCAACCATCTCATCCTCTGTCATCCCCTTCTCTTCCTGCCCTCAATCTTTCTCAGCATCAAACCCACCAGCACAGCAGGTCAATCAGGACAGAGTCCAGGGCTGGTATTGTTGTGATAGGGCAGCCAGGATTTCAGGCCCCCAAAACGAACCTTCACTTCCCAGAGCACACTGGAGTCAGCGGGAGGAGTTGGGGGCGTGACACCAAGGCCCACCCCCAGGTGCTTTAGGGACTCTGTGACCTCTAGTGTGGCCAGCGGATCCTGGTGTGTCTGTAAGTCTTCGACAGTGTCTAGGCCACTGGGAGGTGCAGCCAGGCGTGTCGATATTCCAGCCAAGCACAAACAGCACAGGTGGTTTCCACCTTTAATTTCAGTCCCCATGACATCCACCCGAGGGAACTGTTAGGGGAAGCGCACTGACTGAAACCGCCCACCCTGGCCAGGCACCATAGTAACTATTTGCATCAGTTGTTTTATGACAGGAGGTCCTGCTAAGGAACACGGAACTAATTAGCTACCACCAACCGGAAGAGTTCAGGAAAGGTCAAAAGGAGACACCACATGTCTGACCACGTCCCAGAAAATCTTCTCTCTGGCATCCATCTTGGCTGAATAAGGTGTACACCACCAGGAAGGGCTCTGAGTCAGAATGATTGGCTAAGGACAACCCAGAAACTAATCCCATCACCATAAAACCCGAGACTGTAAGCCATGTGGCAGAGCTGTTCTCCTGGGTTCCCTTCCCCTCCTGCTCTCCACCCGGGTGCCCTTTCCCAATAAAATCTCTTGCTTTGTCAGCGGATGTGTCTCCTCGGACAATTCATTTCTGAGTGTTAGACAAGAGCCCAGTTTCGGGCCCTGGACGGGGTCCCCTTTCCTACAACAGAACCACTGCGGGCTGGGGGCTGCCTAGCTGAGGAGGAGGTGCCTGTGGCTGGGGACGCCATAGCGTGTCCTGTGCGCTTGGAAAGCTGGGAGAGCCGCTGCAGACAGGCCACACTCAGCCATCCACCAGCGCAGGGGTGAGCCTCGGGGCTCGCTGCACTGGGGTTGGGGACCCAGCTTGGGCGGAGAGAGGCCAGAGAGGTGGCTGCTGCAACTCCTCTTCCCGGCCCCCAGGATCAACTGGGACAGAGTTCACGGTCGGCCCAAGTGTCAAGGACCAGCCTGGGGACAAGGCTGGCTGCCAGAATTTCAGGTCCCAAACATGGACCTTCACCTCTCAGTGCAGTTAGAGGCCTGAAGACTGACATCTGAGTCCTCCTGAAAAGAGGGAGGAAGGCACTGGGAGATGCAGCTGGGACCAGGCGCCCCCAGAGGCTAAGGAGGGCAGGGAGGAGGTGACAGCAGGGACTGGAGGTCCTGAGACCCAGGGCTCCCCTGCTCACCCGCACACAGGATGTAGTCCCGGAAGACAGGAAGATGGCCGGGATGGGGCAGCTGGAGCAGGTGGGGCTCGAGGCCAGGGACGAGGCGGGAGAAGCCGTTGGTCTGTGTGCTGAAGGTTCCACCAAGAGGTAGTTGTAGGAGGGACCCAACACTGTGGTGCCTCCAGCTGGGGACACAGGGTGCACACCAGTTTGGGGCTTCTAAGTTTGGACTTTGGGGGTGACGGCCCCAGAGGTCTACCCTGGGACCAGGGTCTACCCTGAAGCCCAGCTCCCACCCAGCACAGAGCTCCACAGTGCCTCAGCGAGATGGGGAGGTGGTCCCAGAAATGTCTCCAGATGGCCCAGTTGGGGACCCAGGCACAGCCGCGGCCTCCTGCCCAAGGTGTATTTCTGTCTCCATAGAGCCCATCCAGGTAGTGAATTCTAGGATCCAAGTCTGGCTCAGGAGTACAAGGAATAAGGCAGTCATGCACTCCTGGGCTGGAGGTGATGGGAAGGGGTGTGAGGACTCTGACTCCAGAGGTTTAAGTCCCAGCTACCCCCCTTTACCCCCTTCCCTGTTCCATCATTTCCCGTCCATCTGTCCAACCTACATCTTTCTCATCTCTTGAAGGAACCCCCCCAGCCCTGGCAAGAGATCCCAGCCTCGCTTCCCTCCCACCTTGGCATCGGGAAGCAGAGAGCCAGACCCAGGGGTCCTTAGGGCTTCAGGGACTCACCAAGCTCCAAAACGGAGAAGATCCATCGCAGGAGGGCACTCACCTGGAGGCCAGTGGAGGCGGCTGGCCTTCTGTAGAGGGGAGTCACACAGGGGCCACTGTGGCTCTGAAGCTTTCTGTCTTCTGGCCCAACCCCTGGCTCTGACCCCTGACCTGGGCTCTGCCCTCTTTTCTGCTCCCTCTGCTGACCTGCACAGTGGACCCTCATGAGCTCTGGAAAGGGAGGGTTAACCAGCTCTTTGGGTTCACAGGGTTGGGATCAACAGGGCCGAAAGGGGCGACCAGGGACATGGCTTGGAGTCTGGCGGTGAGGAAGGTGTTTGGACTTTGGGGAGGTCAGGACTGGCTCCCTGTGATGAGCACACTGGCAGCGTCCTGGGCCAGTGGAAGTTGCCATGTGTGTGTGTACCCTCCACAGCAGGAGTCCCCATTTGTCACCCAGGCCTGGCCCCTGTTGGTTAGAGGACCTGCAGGAGGATTTACTCCCTGAGGAGCAACTTAGGCCTCTGTGGGGAGACCTCTGGAGGGAAGGGTTTTATGGGAAATGCTAAGGGTTGGGGAGCCCCTGCAAGTGCGAGCCCCCTGGGCTGTGAGCACTCCATCCATGCGGGCCGGGCCAGTCCTCACTGTGACTATGGCCCTGTTCAACATGGCTAGAGGCTGCGGAGCAACCACTTTTCCCAGGTCAGGGACTGACACCTTTTTAAATTAATTAATTTATTTTTTTGTCTGTGCCTTGCCTTGTGACCAGGGATTGAATCTGGGCCCTTGGCCATAAGAGGGCAGTCCTAACCACTGGACCTACAAGGAATTCCTAGAATGTCACTTTAAAAATCTTTTTAAAACATTTTGATACAATTTTTAAAGATTACTTTTCTTTTTAAAAAATTTTTGGCCACACAGTGCAGCCTGTGAGATCTTAGGTCCCCAACCAGGGATTGAACCCTGACCCCCTGCACTGGGGAGAGGGAGTCGTAGCCACTGACTGGCCAAGGAAGTCCCTAAAGGTCACTTCTCGTTTCTAGTTCTTACAACTTGTTGGCGCTATTTCCCATCTTGGACAAACATCCTTGAGCCCATCTTAAACTCAGTATTTTATGATGATGCTGATTTCCCCACCCCTACATCTTGACCCTCCCCCCTGGTAGGACATCTTTTTTTTTTTTGAATGTCACTTCTTTATCTTTTAATTTATTCATTTGGCTGTGTTAAGCAGGACCTTTCATTCCAGCACACAGACTCTATAGTTCTGGCACAAGAGTTCCCCGTCCAGAGGAGCCAGGGGTTGAGCTGCACGGGCTTAGTTTCTCTGTGGCATGTGGGATCTTAGTTCTCCGACCAGGGATCAAACCAGCATCCCCTGCATTGTAAGGTGGATTCTTAACTACTGGACCACCAGGGAAGTCCTGAGCCACGTTAAATGTCACTTCTTTTACGGAAGTCTGACACGCAACTGTCAGAAGCCTCTGTCACGCATCACATTCTCTCCTGGCACAGAATACTTTCTCTCCATCACCATGATTTGTAATGTGGACCATTTTTATAGTCCTTACTGAATTTGTTACAATGTTGCTTTTATTGTTTACATCCTGCTTTTTTGACCATAAGGCACCTGGGATCCTAGCTCCCCAGTCCCGGATCAAAGCCACACCCATTGCATTGGAAGGCAAAGTCTTAACCACTGGACCACCAGGCAAGTCTCCCATCATGGCAATTTTCTGATCAAAGTCTCCCGCACACCATGAGCAACAGAAAAATTGTGCTCATCACTGCAGCCGTCACGATGGGTGCCCAGCGCATGGGAGACGCTCTGTGA
This sequence comes from Capra hircus, assembly GCF_001704415.2. NCBI lineage: Eukaryota > Metazoa > Chordata > Mammalia > Artiodactyla > Bovidae > Capra > Capra hircus. The sequence continues at coordinate 36,401,190 of NC_030832.1, read as the reverse complement.
ATGAAGGGTGGAGACAGGATAGGCTTAGGCTGACACACCCTTTCTGCCCCTGTCCTTGGCCTCACACCTATGCAGCTTCACTGACCAGGGACCTTCTGTTAAGAGGGATATTTCCTCCTATCCCTGCTCAGCCCACTCGCATCACAGGGCAAGTGATGAGGGTGGCGGGGGCCTGGGTGAGATGAACTTTAGAGTCTAGCCAGAGAGATGCTCAGTCCACGTGGGAAGGTGACCCACCCAGGGGTCCAGGAAGGATGGAAGGATGGTTTCATGCATGAAGTTTTCCTGGGAATCTGGGTAGGAGGAAGGAAGGACAATTTAGCTGTGGATGCAAGTGGACTGTTAGAAGCTGGAAATGTCCTAGGACAGGTGCTTGATTTTTAAAAGGCGTCTGCCAGGGAACATTGGGAGATCAACACAGGAAGGCAGCTGGTGCAAGGCTGGGGAGGACCAGGCTAAAGGGGCCTGCTCTGCTGTCCTCAGGGTACCTCCAGGGGTCTCTGCAAGCTTTTGATGGTCCCCTTGAGACTAGAGGCAAAACCAGCTGTAGGAGGTCTTTTTTTTTTCAAGGCTGCTTCCCTTCCTCTTCTTCCAGGAAGCTTTCTTGGGTTCACCCTCCGGATTCCCCTCTCCTGATTCCATGTGACTAAAAGCTGAGGTCCAAGCGCTCTCAATAACTTTCCACCCTGTCTTCCCTCCTACAATGCGTGTCCCAGCACTATCCCTGGACCCTAGCTCAGGGCTGTGCCTCTCTCATCCTTTCTGCATGGGAGAAGATGCCATCAGGTGAGGAGAGAATAGGGGACGACAGTTTGGGGGCTGTGCGGGAGTGGGGGCCTCTCATCTCATCCTGACAGGGGAAGTCCTTCTCTGGGTCTGGCCTCCAACACACCCCTCCCGAGCTCTGGAATGACAAGGAAGCTTCTAGATTCCCACTCTGCTCTAATATCACGTTTCTGTCATTTCTCCTTTTCAGTTCTCCTTTGGGGTCACCCTCGGTGTCCCCTCTGCCCTGGGTGGTGGGATGGACAAGGGGTCCACAGGTAATGAAACAATAAATGGGCTCAAGAATTACAAACTCTCCTTTATTGAGAGGGAGACTGAGAAACAATAATTTATCATGTAGCGAACCCCCAGAGGTCCTGTCCCCATGAGCCCTTGGGGACCAGGGAACAGGACAGGGGGCTCCCTGAGCTTCCTGAGGGCCGTGTGGTGGGCAGCGAGGCGACACATTCAGTCCCAGGCACACAGACCCCATATACCCAGGAGGCGAGGAGTCCACACCCACCCCGCCCCAGGAGGCAGGGCGCGGGAAGGCACGATGGCACGGAAGGCTGGGCAGAATGGCTGAGTGTCAGGGGTCGACAAAGGACACCATGATGTAGCGGGTGCCCCGAGTGGTGGGCAGTCCCTCATGGTAGTGGGTGAGACGGCCCGGATGCAGGAGCCCCCAGCCCTTCCTGGGGGACGAGATCACACAGTCGTAGCGCAGGAAGCGGCATCCACCTCCCTGGAGAGACGAGAGGGGAAGGGGCTGGAGAGTGCACGGACGTGGGGACTGGGTGGTGAGCTGCCCCGAGGCGAGAGAGGCCAAACTGGGCATCAGGGAGGGAGGGGACAAGAGGGGTGAGCATTGGCAGATGAGGGACACAGGACACAGGGGGTAGCCAGCCCAGAAGGGGTCCAGGATATGACCCCAGAGGTCACTGGGAGACGTGACGAGGGCAGACAAGGGGCAGGGAGGTGACCGTGCCTGTGAGGGGGCTGGACACAGGGCCTGGGGGAGGGGTGTGCGTGTGTGTCTGTGTGTGTGGAGGGGCCCGGGGGAACCCTGAGTGGAGGGTAGGGACTCACCTCATAATCCAGGCCCTTGTGGTTGAGGGCGACATTGAGGGTGAAGGTGGATGAGTCGTGATGCGGCCGCAGAGAGGGCTGCTCATCCGGTCGGTAGCGGACCACGAAGTTCATCACCGCCCGGGTCTGCGGGCACAGGGGAGGAGAGGCTGGGGGGATGGCCGGGAGGGTTCTCACTGCTCCCCGTGGGCTGCTCCCCAAGAGCTGCCCTCCTGCAAGGTCTCACTCTGTGTGTTTGACTCTTTGCGACCCCATGGACTGCAGCCTGCCAGGCTCCTCTGTCCATGGGATTCTCCAGACAAGAACACTGGAGTGGGCTGCCGTGCCCGCCTCCAGGGGATCTTCCCGACCCAGGGATCCACCCAGGTCTCCTGCATCACAAGCGGCTTCTTTACCATCTGAGCCACCAGGGGAGCCCGGATCTCACTCTATGGGGCCGATTCAAATGTTTCGCAGGCCAAAAGGCATTGTGTGGAGCCGTCCAGCCAGCACAGGTGTGGGAAGGCGGAGGAAGGAGCAGGGGTGGCGTGCAGTGGCCCACCTTGGTGTGGTAGCCGGGGAACAGGCTCTCAGTCATGGGCCCCACGTACGTCCTCAGGAGCTGTAGCCACTGGTCCTCGTAGCCCACCTGTTTCATGTGGATGTCCACAGTGGGCACGTTCTCGTAGCCTCCCGCCAGCCTAGAGTCCTGTGGGTACAGAGCTGACGCAGTGGTGCCAACCTCTCCTCCTCTTGCTCCCAGGCCTTGAAGTCTGCGCTCCCTCCTTCTGGAAGTCTCCACCACATCTTAGCTGACTCACACCTCCTTCCTCTAAGTCTCAGCGAAGATGTCACCTCTTCTGTGAAGCCCTCGGTCCCCCCGCATCTGGGTCAAGTTTCCCACCTGTGACTCCCGCAGCACCCAGGCTGTCCATCACAGACTTCAGAAGCTAGCTCCCTGCTGCTACTGACGGCAGGTGGGGCTGTGGAGGGCAGAGCTCCACCTGCACGTCCAGGTCAGGGGCTGGTGTCTAAGGACCTGCCCAGGGAGTATTTCTTGAATGCACGGTGGAATGAAAGAATACAGAGGTGCCCCCTGTCTGCCTTTTCCTGCTCGGGGACCCCCTCTCTGTTCCCACTCTCCAGATTCCATTTTCCCTCAATCAGGGAAATGCCCCCTCCCTCCTCCTGGGGGCCCCCTCCTCCACGGTCCAGGCCCCTCACCTCATGCCGGCCTCCTGACCACTGGCCGAAGTGTTCCATTTCCTCCACCAGCTCATCGCACATTTGCTCAGACAGGAGAGGGAACCAGTACACGTCTGGGCAGGGCTGAGTCAGGACGGGGCAGGGGAAGAAGAAAACAGGGCTGGGTGATGCTCTGGGAGAGGACAGGCAGCCAGTGGGAGGAGACAGAAAGCAGGGAGCAGAAAGGTAAGCCAGGCCAGGAGAGAATGTGGAGGGACGGGCAGCTGAGCGTGGGGATGGGCTAGTCGGGGGAGTCAGGAAGGGGACCGACGCGGCCAGAGAAGGTGAGAGCAGTGCTCAGAACTCGGCACAGACAGCACGGTTGCTGGAGCCCTGGGTTCTGGGACAGCGGTTTTCAACCTCGTTTTAAAAAATGTCATTTCACCCATATACCAACACACCCAACGGACAAGGGAGGACCACTGGCGTGAATGCTGGGCTGAGGGCTGCATGCCTATCAACTCAGCCCTTGCCTTTGTCTTGCCTGAGCAGAACACCCACAGGCACCTGGGCAAGGACCCTGGGAGAACCCCTCATCCAGGTGGTGGGCCCCAGGGGCAGCGGCCATCCCCTTGGGCCGAGGTCCTGAGCGGGCTCACCTGTTCCACGAGCCCCTCCCCTTCCAGGGCCCGACTGTAGTTCTCGTGAATATACTGCTCCTTCCAGTCCTAGGGGAGAGTGGGGGGGTGCACCTTGACCTCTGTCCTCTTCACACCGCTTGCTCCCACCCGGGAGGACCCCTGCCCAGGCGGCAGGCGACCCTGCCCAGTGCGCATGTGCGTGTGATGGGGCCGGGGCGTGGCATTCCCCTTCAGCGAAGGCCCGCACCATCTGAGCCAGGGGCCGCCGACTCACCAGGGGGTTGTCGAAGATCTGCCAGAGGTCAGGGTGCAGGTGGTCCGTGTCATACCGGGAGGTGGCCAGGAGGCGGCCAAATTCATGCTGATTGCTGAGGTGGAGGAAGATGCCCTGGCAGTGGGCAGAGGGTGTAAGGAGGGTGATGGGGAGCCAGCGTGCTGCCCCCCAGCGCCCCCACCAGGAGCCCCAGGCCCCCTCACCTTGTCCCGCAGGCTCTTACAGAAGGCCATGTCTGGGTCGGTGTCGCTGCCTGAGAACACCTCCCGCTGGGGTAGCTCCGTCCTCAGGGTCTCCCCGCGGATCACGTAGGCCTGGGATATGTAGGGCACGTTCCACACGCCCCTGGAGGCCCACACAGGGGTCAGCTAGGTGGGTGCCCCCTGCGGGCGGCCCCCTGCCCCCCCACCGTCCTGCCCAGTTCACCCCTGGAGCCCCTTCCCTCGGCAGCTGAGAGCTGTGAGGTCCCTCTTGCTTCCCCAGGGAAGCCCTGCTGGTCACAACCCTCTCACACCAGGCTCCACCATCAGTCCTTAGCTACCCCACAACCCAGCACGCCTTCGTGGTGGCCACACGGGGCCCCCGCGTTCGGGCCTTTGGGGCAGGATGGAGGGGTCTGGGAGGGCTCCTGGGTTGGGGGAGGCTGCAAGACTCACACTCGCTTCCTCTGCACCAGCTCCACGTAGTCCTCCGAGCGCGCGTAGTACTCGTCGGGGCTCAGGGCCCCCCAGAAGTTAGACCACAGCTTCCCATGGCGAGACAGCATAGGCGCTATGACCTTCCTGTGGACAAGCGCAGGTGAGGGCAGGGAGGAGGCAAGCCCCATGGCCAGAGCGGGAGGTGAGGGGTTCCCTGGGGACTAATCTGGGGGCCTTCTGGCCAAGCCCGGTGAGAGAGACCTGTTTGCTTCAATGAGGATGCGCAGGGTCTGCGGGTTGGTGATGACGGTGTCAGCGTCCAGACTGAAGTAGAATTCACACTTGGGGTCCTGCCGGCAGATGTCCCTGGAGGGGACAGACCAAAACACAGATGAACAGGAGCAGGTGGGGGGTGGCGGGGGCTGGGTAGGGGGTGGAACTCCCCTGACCCGCAACCCACGGAGGAGAGGAGAGGAAAAGGGAATAGAAGGAAGCTGACCAGCTGGAAGACAGGAGGGAGGAAAAAAAGACCGTGGGGAGCAGGGGAAGGGTGGGAACGGTGCAGGCGCCCCGCCCGAGGCTCACTCACATGGCCATGTCCCTGGCCTCTCCTGGGGTCAGGGCTTCCTCGGGCCCCACCAGCTTCACAGCAGAGAAGTGGTCCTGGAGCTGGGGCCAGGAGTCATCGATGTGGGGCTCGTGGTACACCTCCTGGAGGTGCGGGGAGAAGAGATTGGAGCGGGGACGCCGAGAGGGTGGAAAGGTGGCATCTAAGGGACAGGACGGGGCAGGAGGAACACTTCCTACAGGAGGAAAGGCTACAGGAAGGAGTCTGGGCTGTGGGGAGAAGTCTGATCTGGGCAGCAGGGGTGGGGAGGTCCCTTGGGAGGGAGAGGCTGGCAGTCAGGGTGTCTCACGTTGTTGTGCAGGAAGAGCGTGACCCTGTCGGGGGGGTAGTCCAGGAGCAGCAGCCGCTGGAGGAAGCGGGGCAGGAATGGGGTAGGTTGTTCCACAAACACAGCCAGAAGTACCCGGGGGGGAGGCTGGAAGATTTGACAATGTGACAGGTCTCAGAGGAAAGCCCAGCTCCCCTACCCAGTTTGTCCTCCGCACCCTGCCAAGTTTAGTGGAGGGTGGGGGGGTGGGGGGATCTCCAGGGGCTTTGCCTCCACCCCTACTGCCCAGCACCCTCCTGGTACCCTCTGCTTCAGAGCACTCTCCCACCCACCCTGGCACCCCCTCCTCACCTGCCCCCCCGGGAGTGGCCTCCGGTCCTGGTTACAGAAGCCACAGCCTCCTTCAGGAGTCCAGCCGTTGGGGACGTAGTTTCCCAGGTAATTCAGCTGGAGCTGTTGGGAGAGGCGGTGAGAGGCTGAGGTGGGGCCAGGGGTAAGGGAGGTGGGAGCAGGGACCGGAGAAGGGCAGGGGGAGCGTGGGCACAGAGAACCTCTTCCAGCTCCTGCGCTTCTGGGGCCGGGGAGGTCTCACGGCTCGGAAGGGCTGGAGAAAACTGGGGGGCTGTGGGATCAGGACTGACTGGGGCAGGGGCTGGGCTGAGGGGAGAAGCGATTGGAGCACCTTCGTGGGACCGTTCCCATGGACTACAACAGGAAGCGTGTCGTAGGCCACATTCCGGATACGCACTCGATTCCGACCAAACTTTAAAACCACCTCATCTGGGGAAGAAAGTCCAGGCTTTAGACTCCCTTACTCTAGAAACTGTCAATCAGCAGGTGCTTCTAAATACAGTGGAGGTGGTGGTGGTGGGGGGAGGTACCCAGGTGTTCTAGAGGATGAAGGACCATGGTCCATGGGGCAGGGATGGGATAACGTCTCTCTCTGAGGGCACTGGCCAGGCTGCTGCCACCTGGGGAGCCCCATCATTTACTACCTGTGCCCCCCAGGGAAGTCTCTGGCTCCGCAGGGAGGTGGTTTCCCCATATGTAACCAGTGGGTAATCACAGACCGCCTTTCATAGGATTGTTATGTTCAATGAAATTCAAGAAGGAAAACCCTGACCCAGAGCCTGGCACATAGCAATGGACGTGTACAACAGGGGCTGCTGCTATTCCTGGTAGCAGAGTGCACCTTACTCTGTGGGCCATTCGGACTTTTGCGGAAGTTAACACAGAGGTGAGCTGAAGTTCACTCCTGATCTACCCGGAGCCCCGCCCACATTCAGGACCCCTAACAGCCTCTCTCATCGTCCCTTTTCTCATTGCTGTCTCCTCACCTAAAGCCCCGTTGAGGTTCTGAAAGATCCGCGATTTATGATCCAGACTAAGGCCGAGTTTCTCCTGGATGGGATGAGGTAGGGGCAGTGAATTAAAGAGGGGCTGAGACATCTCTTCCCACTCTTTCCTCTCTGTGTCTTTCTGAAAGCCTCTCGACTCCTTTCCTTAGGGCCTGCCACCCCCCAGAGCTGCGGGGATGGGGGCCCTCCTCGGCCTCTCCCTACCCTCAGTCCTGGGTCCAGGTAGAGCCGAGTGTAGAAGAGCTGATCGTCATCGTCATCTTTGTACTTCCACTGGCGGACGATTTGGTGGATGGTGGGGGCGAAGCCGATGAATCCTGGCAGGGGGAGAGGATGCGCTGACTCCCAGACTCCCCAGTGTCCCAGGGCCAGTCCCCACTCCCTCGCCCGCCCTCAAGCACCTGGGACACTCCATTCCCCACCACTGCTGGACCCTCTGCCACTCACCACCAGAGTTGAGGAAGCGCTTCCCTGTGCCCACCTCAGGGTACTGCTCTGCTAAGCCCCACTCAGGCCAGCAGAAGCTCTCTGCGGAGAAGAGCAGGCGGCTGCCACTCTGGACGAACTTCTTCAGCAGCTCCGAGGGGCCGCCAGCCAGAACCACGTCATAGCTGAGGGAGGCAGGGGACGATGAGGAGGAGGCCACTAGGAATCTCCCTATCCCCTCCCCTCTGTCCGCCCCCTCCCCTTTACCTGTCCACAAACATGATGACCATATCTTCCCTCTCTGCGTATTTCTCCATTTCCTTCTTGAGCCACCTGACCTTCTGTCCTCCACCGACCGTTCTGGCGACATCACCACCTCGCCACTCCTCTCCCAGGCCCAGGGTCTGTGGAGAAGACCCAGAATGCCAGGGAGGGTCTCCGGTGGCCAGGTGGGCTCATCGCCCTTACCAGGCTCACCGGAGGGTCCCAGGCATCCAGCCCTTGGCCCACTCTGGGTGGGGGGCTAGACGCCACCCCGACCCCTTCGAGGGGCCCAGGAGGGTGTTCCTCTCCTCACCCGCACAGTGTAGTTGAAAAACTCCGCTGACTGCAGGAAACGCCGGTATCCCTCTGTCTCCGCTGTGGCCACGGTGATCACCAGCAGCTTTTCTGTCACCAGACGGGACTCAGAACCCAGCTTGCTGCCCCATGTACTCAGATCACCGACCACCTCCCCTCTCCCCACTCCCCCCACCCAACACTGCTCCTGACCCTGTGTGTGTGTTAGTCGCTCAGTGGTGTCTGGCTCTTCGCGGCCCCATAGACTGTAGCCCACCAGGCTCCCCTGTCCATGGAATTCTCCAGGCCAGAATACTGGAGTGTGTTGCCATTCCCTTCTCCAGGGGATCTTCCCGACCCAGAGATCGAACCCAGGTCTCCCCCACTGCAGGCGGATTCTTCACCGTCTGAGTCACCAGGGAAGCATACCCTCTTTTCCCTTATCCCTTCTTAAATTATTCTAACCCAGGGAAACGTCAACCCCAGTGAGAGCGGAATGCTAGTAACACTCAGAAATTCGCGGTCAGTGCGCGAAGTGGAGCGGAGGGGTAGCTGGACACCCCAGTTCTGGGCGAGGCATCGTGTGATTCAGCCCTAGGGAGCCCGCTGACCGAGGGAGAGGCCAGCCTAGATCCCCCTCCCCGGCCCAAGCCCGCAGACACGTCAGCCCAGCGCCGGTCGTCCCTCCTGGGGTTCTCACCTGGGTTGACGGGATCGCTGCCCCGGGGTCGATCTGAGGCCGAGGCGGCAGGAGAAGGCGACAGCAGTAGCAGCAGTAGTAGCAGGGGCCGGAGTCCCGGGCCCGAGGCCATGGCGGAGAGCGGGCCGAGCTGCACACAGGCCCGCATCCGGCTCTGGCTGTCTGCCTTGGATCCCAACTCGGGAGAGGGGCTCTAGAAAAAGGACCGGGGCTACTGTACGGCCAGCAGCTAGGAGGAGCCCGGTTGGGGCTCCGCCCTGGGGGTGAAAAAAAAAAAAAAAAGGCGTAGCCGGAGGTTACAGAAAACTCCAGATGCCGGAGCCCTAGACAAGGCGAGGATTGTCCCAGGCCGCCGGCAGAGCTGTAAGAGCGGAGGGGGCGCCCGGCCCGGAGGCGGGGGAAGGGCAGGGAGTGCGGCTGGCGATCCCGAGCCGAGGTTCTTTCAGAGCCAGCCCGGCCCCCTGCCAGCCTAACACTTGAGGAAACTGAAACGCGGAGAGGGGAAGTGACCCCTTGAGGGTCCAGGAGGACCCGGAGGCGGGTCTTTGCCACAGCCCAGCCTGGAGCAGCCGGGCGGAAGACCGGGAGAGCTAGGCAGTGGGGCCGCGCCGAAAGGGGACGGCGGCAGGGACGGAGGAGCCCAAGGAGGCTGCAGTCTCAGGAGGGCTGGGGGTTGAGGTTTTGGCAGAGGATCCTCTGGGACTTCCCACTTAAGCCTGCCCATTTTCTTTCGCTACTCTGGCCCATCATCTCCACGGCCCGGGGGAGGGGCTCCAGGGGCTGCCTCTGTGATGATTCTACGTTCGGAAGGGCCAAAGGAAAATGACGTTTCTTGAAAGATCGCTGGCACCGTTTCTTTAAAATGACCCATTTCGGGGGTTCCGAAATAACACAGCTGCACCGAGGCCGGAAGTAGTTTTGCCCGTAAAAAATATGGCGGAAAGCTTTCTGGTCTCCAAGGGAACACCACGTAATTAGTCAAAAACCTGTGGGCTGACTCCGCGCACGCGCAGGAGCACTCGTCGCCGGAAGTCATGATGCCCCGACCCACGGCACGTGATTTAGCACGCGTGCGCAGTAGGTCCGTCTTGCAGCTGTGTTGTGGAAATGGTGGAGAAGAAAACTTCGGGTAAGTGAGCTTCTGGCTGTTGGCCCACTCTCTTCTTCTCAGATTCGAACCTGGCCGAGGATTCCCTCACCCGGTTATTAGTCTCAAATCCCTCCCCCGGCGCTCGGGTACTGACAGCCCCCTAAACCCGGGGCAGCTCCCTTCTGTCCACGTTTTATTCATGCCTGCTGCAAACCGGGCGCTGGGGATGAAGAAAGAAGGAAGATCTTTTGCATCCAAGAGCTGCTTTCCGGGAGCGGGGCCGACACGCAGATCTACCATTACGTTTCAGAGTGATACGTGCTATGGTAGAGGGATGCAAAGCTCCTGGACTCAGGGAGGAGTGGCATCCAGCCCAACTTCTGGGAAGGAGAGGATAGGGAAGGCTTGGAGGGAAAGAAAACGCTTGGACTATCTCTTGAAAGTTACGGTTTCGCTTCGTGCAGGTGCGTGGGGACTCCTTCTCTGCAGCGGTAATTGCACGCGCCAAGGTAGGAGAGCAAGAAAACGTAGATCGCTTAGGAAATCAAGTTCACAGTTCCAGGGCTTGTGGAGGAGAGAGAGGCTGGAGGACAAGGGAAAGGCCCCCTTGAAAGGCATTTTAAACACTGCTGACGAGTTTAAACTCTATGGAGAGGGCAGTGAAGAACCTTCAACGGCTTTTAACGCAGGGGATTGACGCAAACAAATTTATCTCTTAGAAGAGGACTTAAGTACAAAGGGTGGATTGGAGGGGCTATAGCCACGCTGTCCGGTAGAAATTTCTGGGATGATGGGAATGTTTTTAATCAGCACTATTCAGTATGGTAGCCAATAGCCGCCTGTGACTATCGAGCACTTGAAATGTGGTTGGTTAGACTGAGGAACTTAATTTAAAATTGCATGCATTTTAATAAATTACATCTTAATTAATCTACATCTAAACTAAAATAGCCTCATGTGGCTAGTGGCTGTTTTATTATGTAGCACAGGTCCAGAGATTGGAAGGCCAGTTAGGAAGCTATTGAGTAATCCAGATAAAAAGTGGTGAGGGTGGGAGCAATCTACCAGATTGACTTGTAATAAATCCAGTCATGTCCTCTTAAAACCCCTCACTGGATCTCTGTCACCCTCACCATAATCCAAGCCCAGGAAATCTTTCACTGCCAAGGCCTGGGTTCAATCCTTGGTTGGGAAACTAAGATGCCGCTAGCCTTGCAGTGCAGCCAAAAAATAAAATAAGATTCCCCAATCCAAATTCATATAGACACTTAAAGGTAATATTCTTAATGGTCTGCCTGACTTCATTGAAGGGATTCCCTGGTGGCTCAGAGGTTAAAGTGTCTGCCTGCAATGCTGGAGACCTGGGTTTAATCCCTGGGTTGGGAAGATCCCATGGAGAAGGAAATGGCAACCCACTCCAGTATTCTTGCCTGGAGAATCCCATGGATGGAGAAGCCTGGTGGGCTACAGTCCATGGGGTCGCAAAGAGTCAGACACGACTGAACGACTTCACTGACTTCATATCCCCTGCCTACATACTTTATAATACCAGCCATATAGAACTTTAAAAAATGTATTGAAGACACTGCAGTCTTTGATCCAGGCCTTCTCTCATGCTGGTACCGAAGTCTAAGACATGTTCCCCTCCTCCAACCAGGCTAACTGCTGTCCATCAGTCAGGCCTCAACCTAGGCTTACTTTCCCCTGGAAAATCTTCCTCACTACCCCAAGACCTGGTGGCTCAGACGGTGAAGAATCTGTCTGGAATGCAGGAGACTCGGGTTCAATCTCTGGGTTGGGAAGATACCCTGGAGAAGGAAATGGCAACCCACTCCAGTATCTCTGCCTGGAGAATTCCATGGACAGAGGAACTTGGTGGGCTATAGTCCATAGGGTCTCAGAGTCAGACAGGACAGAATGACTAACACACACCCCAAGAACAGGCCATGTGTTTCTGTCATGTGTTTCATAGTACTTTGCACTTCCCCGTCCTAGCATATACTCTCCTGTACTGTGCTTGTTGATGTGATCGTTTATATCCCCCACCTGATGTTAAACTCTGGTTGTCTTCCCAGAACCCAGGGCACCGCCTGGTACTAGGAAGGGAGGCAGTATAGTGCAGTGATCAAGAGGATTTTTTTGATGCTGGGCAGTTCTGGGTTTGAGTTCTGACCCAGGAGCTGCTTATTAGCTGTGTGAACTTTGGACAGGTTTCTTAACCTCTGAACTCCAGTAAACTGGAGATGATAGTGATAGCTGTCTCGTAAGGTTGATGTAAAGATTAAAGGATTCCCTTTATGCAGAGAGATTAGTACAGTCAGACCTCAGATATGCAGGCTTGATTCTCGACCACCGTGATTAAGTGAGTATCACAATAAAGTTGAGTCACACCAATTTTTCGATTTCCCATTGCATATAAAAATTATGTTTACACTATATTCAATTAAGTGTGCAGTAGCATTATGTCTTAATATATATGCTTTATTAAAATTTTTTTTGAAATTTATTTGGCTATATTGGGTCTTTATTGTGGCATGTGAGATCTTTCTTTTATTTTTTACTTGTGGTATGTGGAATCTATTAATAGTTCCCTGACCAGGGTTCGAACCCAGGGTCCCGTGCAATCTAAGAACAGTCTTGGCCACTGGCCTACCAGGGAAGTCCCTGTGTATGCTTTAATTTAAAAATACTTTTTGCTAAAAAGCACTAGCCATCATCTAAGCCTTCAGCACATTGTAACCTTTTTTGCTGTTGGACTTCCTTTGTGGCTCAGATGGTAAAGTGTCTGCCTACAATGCAGGAAACCCAGGTTCGATCCCTGGGTCGGGAAGATCCTCTGGAGAAGGAAATGGCAATCCACTCCAGTACTCTTGCCTGGAAAATCCCATGGATGGAGGAGCATGGTAGGCTGCAGTCCATGGGGTCGCAAAGAGTCGGACAGGACCGAGCGACTTCACTCACTTTCACTTTTGCTGTTGGAGGGTTTTGCCTCGTTGTGGATGGCTGCTGACTGATCAGGGTGTGGTTGCTGAAGGCTGGGGGGCTGTTGCGATTGCTTAAAATAAGGCAGCAGTGACGTTTGCCACATCGGTTGACTCTTCCTTTCATGAAGGATTTTTCGGTAGCCTGCAATACTGCTTGATTGCGTTTTATCCAGAGTAGAACTTCCAAAATTGGAGTTCATCCTCTCAAACCCTACCGCTGCCAGGGTTTTACATCAACTAAGTTATGTAACGTTCTGAATCATTTGTTGTCGTTTCAACAATCTTTACAACATCTTCACCAGGTGTGGTTTCCATCTTAAGCACCACTTTCTTGACTCATCCATGAAAATTGTATCATAAGATTGCAGCAATTCAGTCCCATCTTCAGGCTCCTCTTCTAATTCTAGTTCTCTCACTATTTCCACCACGTCTGCAGTTACTTCCTAAGTCATCCTTGAGGGTTGAATCAGCTTCTTCCAAACTCTGGTTCGTGTTGATATTTTTTCCCTCTCCCATGAATCACAAATGTTCTTCATGACATCTAGAATTCTGAATCCTTTCCAAGAGGTTTTCCATGGACTATGCCCAGCTCCATCAGAGGAATCATTATCTATGGTAGCAACAGCCTTATGAAATACATGTCTTAAATAATAAGACTTGAAAATCAAAGTTACTCCTTGGTTCACGGGCTGCAGAATAGTATTGTGGCATGAAAACAACATTGATTTTGCTGTACATCTCCATTAGAGCTCTTGAGTGCCTGGGTACATTGAAAGGCATCTCTTCTCCTGAGAAGTAGGTATCAACAGTGGGCTTCAAATATTCAGTCAACTATGTTATAAACAAATGTGCTGTCATCCAGGCTTTGTTGTTCCATTTATAGAGCAAGGGCAGAGTAGATCTAGCCTAATTCTTAAGGGCCTAGAATTTTCAGACTGGTAAATGAGCACTGTCCTCAACTTAAAGTCATCAGCCACTTGAGCCCCTAACAAGAGAGCCAGCCTATCCTTTGAAGCTTTGAAGTCAGGGATGGACTTCTCCTCTCTAGCTAGGAAAGTCCTGGATGGCCTCTTCTAATAGAAGCTAGTTTGTCTACACTGAAAGTCTATTGTTTAATGTAGCCACCTTCATTAATTGTCTTAGCTAGCTCTTCTGAGTTTTCCTCTTTTGGCCAGACCATGCAGCATCCATGATCTTAGTTCCCCAACCTGGGATCAAACCTGGCCCCACAGCACTGAAAGCATAGAGTTCTAACCACTGGAGCACCAGGGAGCTCCTTTAGGTCATTCTTGCTGTAGCATTTATTGCACTTTGCACTTTTATGTTATGGTGACATCTTCTTTCCTTAAACCTCATGAACCAACTTCTGCTAGCTTGGGACAGCTGACTGGTGGAGCAGCCAGAACTCACACCCATTTATCCGTTACATTAGCTGTCCTGAGTATGACTGGTTCCCGTTGAGTGAGAGTTGGTTTGCTTGGGGTGAGTTTGGAGTGGAAGAGAGGTAGGGAAATAAAACATCACATGGACTGTGCTCTCACAGCAGAGTGGCTGTGAAGTTAGACACATGAGAATTCAGCAGGTTCTCCTATGGAGGAGAAAGTACCAGTTGAGTGGGGGGTGGGGGTGGGGGTTGAAGAGGCAAGGGAGGGGGAAGACTTGAACTCAGAGTGAAGGATTTGGGTTTAGCAGTGGGACTTGTGGGTGCATCCACTTGAAATGGAGGGAGACGGGGGTACCCGTGCAGTCATGATTGAGCGTGGACTGATGGATAAGCATCTGTCCGTGGTGGCTTGTCCTTTGAGCTGGGAAATGAGATTGCTGTGCGTAAAGGCTGAGTGCCTCAAGGTCCCGGTGGCGCCTGGGAAAGCCAAGTGCACTGTGGTCTCCACCGGCACAGTTGTGTGGTTTCTGCCAGCAATGAGAGGTCTCTAGGAGATATTTCACTGCCCAGGTCTGGGATTGGGAGGAAAGAATGGGGCCAAAAGGATGGAAACCAGGCATGAATGGCTGAGACAGCAGTCTTAGGTGGCTGAGAAGGAAGCAGCCAGAATGGGCGATATATTGGGAGGAGATCCAGGGGCCAAGGGTTTGGGGACTAGGGTAAGATCAGAGAACTGTGGCTCCCACCCCCTGGACATCTTCCTTCCACCCAGGGCCCAGAGCCGAGGCTGCCCAGCGTCTCTCTTCTCTGCTCCCGTAACTCTTGTGGCCCTGTCCCATCTAGTTCGCTCCCAGGACCCTGGACAGCGGCGGGTGCTGGACCGCGCAGCCCGGCAGCGCCGCATCAACAGGCAGCTCGAGGCCTTGGAGAATGACAACTTCCAGGACGACCCCCACGCGGGCCTCCCCCAGCTGGGCAAGCGGCTGCCTCAGTTTGATGACGACGCAGACACTGGTGAGGCGGGTAGAGGAGGAACGGGGCGCCGTGGGGTGGTGGTGGTGGGGCAGGCCCGGGAGGCAAGGCTGCAGGAAGAGGGAAGAGCCTGGCTGGGTCAGGGTTGTGTAAGGATGTCGGGCTGGGGGATGGATGGCCTGCGAGCTCCTCTGGCTCCCTTCAGCCAAGCCCTCTCCCAGTCTCTGCCTCAGTTTCCTTTCCTGTGTGTAGAATAAAGAAGCCAGGGGAGATGAGCCCTTAAGATTGCCTCTGGCTCTGATGTGGAGCTTTAGGTATCAGGAGTGTGGAGATGGAGGAAGGCTCAGGTTGGAGAAGTGGGAGGCAGGGAAGGATCGTAGAGAGAGGCCGGCTTAGAACCTGGCAGGCACCTGGGCAGGGAAGGGACACAGGGGCATTGGGAACAGTGGGGCAGAGAAGCCGGTGTCTTCCTGGGTGAGGGCCAAGTAACTCATCACCCTTGATGTCTAGGAAAGAAAAAGAAGAAAACGCGAGGTGATCATTTTAAACTCCGCTTCCGAAAAAACTTTCAGGCCTTGCTGGAGGAGCAGGTGAGAGCAGCCGGCTGGGAGGACCCCACGGGGCAGGGATGCACCTGGCGAGATCCCTGTGTGGGCGGAGCAGTCAGAGCCAGCCCTGCCCCCTTGTCTCTGCAGAACCTGAGTGTGGCCGAGGGCCCTAACTACCTGACGGCCTGTGCAGGACCCCCATCCCGGCCCCAGCGCCCCTTCTGTGCTGTCTGCGGCTTCCCCTCCCCCTACACCTGTGTCAGCTGTGGCGCCCGGTACTGCACTGTACGCTGTCTGGGCACCCACCAGGAGACCAGGTGAGAGGGGCCTCCCCTGGCCCACACCCTCCCCGTCCTCCCTCCAGCAGCCTAGGGACCCTCTGCTCATCCAGGGCTTCCTCTGCCCGCAGGTGCCTGAAATGGACTGTGTGATCCTGGGTGTCCCCAGAGAGGAAGGCCCCGTGTATCGCCCGGCCTCGGAGAGAGCGTCACCGAAGGAAAAGATGCTCCTCCCGGAGCAAGAGGGCAGCCCAGCAAAGCCCATGTCCTGTCCTCCAGGGAGACCAGCCTCGCTTCCAGGGCCGGAGGCAGGGTGGTGCCTGAGCCCTCAGAGTGCAGTGGTAATAAAAGGTCTCGTGCGAGGAGGAGCCTGCCCGGGTGGTTCTGTGGGATTTTGGGGGTGAGGCTGGTGGGTCCCTTGTTTCTCGAACTCGCTGCTCTGTGTCTTTTCCTCCTACCTGTCAATCACTCCTCCCACCGTCTGCCCCTCTGGGTCCCTGACCAGGAGAGATGCTGTCCTATTCTTCCGCTATGTCGTTGCATTTCTCGGCTGCTGCTTTTGGTCGCTTTTTTGGTTATTGATCTAGTGGGTTTGTTTTTTTTTTTTTTTTGCATTTTCTTTCTCTAGTTCCTCTGAGTGTATTTTGAGTCCCAGGACTGGTGATGGGGAAGTGGAGTGAGGGCTGGGGACGGGGATGTAGAAGGGTAACACAGAAGGAGCCAGCCCTGTCTTTGTCTCTGATTCTTACCCAAAGGGGAGAGACTGGGCCCTTGTCCTTGGTGCCGCCCATCCGAGTTGTCCTTAGGAAGCCCGTCTTATCATGGACTGTGGTGTGTGAAATTAGTAGTAGTAGAGAAAACCCAGACATTTCTGGGAAGCGTCAGGGAGTTCATGGTACAGAGGCCTCTGTTCTTGGAGGCCCTGATGCTATTAATATAACCTTGTGGCCCTAGAGCTTCTTAAACCCACACCTTTTCTAAGTGGATTATAAGCCGTGAGCTCGAAAACGCCTCGGAGTTGCTGTCTTGAGGCTGAGTACCTTGTTGCAACATAGCAAAGCAGATGCTTAGGAAATATCTGTGACACAGGCTATTTCAATAAGATATTAATGAGATCCAGCCAGGCTGGTGTCAGGGGCCGCCTTAGGCTCTTCTCCCCGCTTTGGGGGACTTTCTTGTGGTTGGGCTTTCTCGCCAGGTGTTACCAGTCTCTTCCTGGGAAGTTGCTTGCTCTTTCTTCTGGAGACTGGTGGTTGGGCAAGTGGTGTTGGGTGACAGCGTCGTGTTGAATGGTAGTAAGGACAGGGTTTAAGAGACAGTCCTCAGCGTGGTGGTTTTCAGAAATGGCTGTAAAATTTTTTACTATCCTTCAAGCATCAAAAAGTGGCTCTTGGTCCCCTTCCCCTGGGATCTGGTCAGACCTAACAACTGCTTGGCCCGGTAGACAGTGGTAGAAGAGTGATCATGGGACGTGAAAGGCCAGGTGGCAAAAGACAGTGCAGCTTCTGCCCCGTCCCTCGATACTTGCCTTTGGAGCCCTCGGCTACTTTGTAAGAAATCCAGGCATCCTGAAGCTGCCATGCTGTGAGGAAGCCCTCTGTGTGCAGGTCCTCCCATTGGCAGGTCCAGGTGAGCAAGCCTTCAAGCCTTCCCAGCCCAGGCTTCCATCATAGGAGTGAAGCTGCTTCCTGATGATTCCAAACCCCAGACATCAAGTCACCCTCACCCATTTGAGTCTTCCTAGCTGTGTCCTCAACATCTTGGAGCAGACACTGGCCATCTCTGCTCTAAATTCCTGACCTACAGGATCTATGTGTATAATAAAACAGTTTATGCCTTTGAGCCTTGGGATGGTTGGTTGGACAGCAATAGTAACTGGGACATCAGGAATTCAGTCTACTGGCTGCTGACTCTTTGGCCTAGATTAATTATCTTGCTCTCAGGCAGGGAAACCTTCCTGGGTCCTAGCCTTTCTATTTTCCTCTCTGCCAAGAAGTGCACTCAAGAAAGAAAATAGAAGGAATTTCCTGGCGATCCAGTGGTTAGGACTCGGCGCTTTCACTCAGCTGGGCCCCAGGTTCGATTCTTGGTTAGGGAACTAAGATCCCAAAAGCTGCACGGTGTGACAAAAAAAGAGACAAGACTATTTCTTGGCTGAGGAACACCTGTGCTTCACTGTAATCACCTCCTTCGGATTTCCTGTTGGATTGCTGCTGAGTCAGCACCATCTCCTTGGTTTGTTTCCTAAGTGTACTGACTTTGTTTCATATTTGTTGTTCCGCATGGTGTAAGATTTGTCTACTCTGACACACTCAGTCTTCGTCTGCTGGCCTTGATAGGATCCCAGGGGCCTCATGCTGACTGGCTCTACAAATCATTTATTGATCTTTTCTAGGAAGGCTCTCCAGACCCTGATTTAAAACTATAATTCCTCAAGGAAAATCTTGAGCAGTTTTTGCCAGCTTCCTATGTACTAGTGGAGACTTGGTCCCCTCCTCGGGAAACACCTGAGTCTTTGGGAAATCCCTGGTGGCTCAGATGGTAAAGAATCTGCCTTCAATGTGGGAGACCCGGGTTCAATCCCTGGTCAGAAAGATCCCGTGGAGAAGGAAACGGCTACCCGTGCCAGTAGTCTTGCCTGGGAAACCCCCTGGGACAGAGAGCCTGGTGGGCTGTCCGTGGGGCCGCAAATAGTCGAACACTACTGAGCAACTAACACTTGCACTTCACTGTACTACTAATTATTAGTGCTGCTTACAAGGTTGGACAGACCACTTTGCCCCTCTGACTGTTACAGCCACCTCCCAGAAATCAGAGGACTAGAGACTGTACCAGGCCCAGTGCCTGGTTTTCGGTGAGTACTCAGCTATTGACCTCATTGCCCAAGACCTAAGCAGTTTGTTGTTGAGCTTTTTCATAGCCAGTTCCTTGGAAATCAGAGGCTTCTTGGAACAAGCAGCCGTAGCACCTTGCCCATTACGTGGTAACTAGCTGTCTGCATTTTTGTCTGCTCCCAGCCTGTGAGTTCTCTGAGGGCAGGGACCAGATCTTGCTTCTGTAGCTTCTAGCAAAGAAGAAAATAATGTTAAAAAGGGTTAAAAAGTAGTTCGATAGCCCTTTATAGCCATGTGACCCTGCTTGATGGACAAAGAAACCAAAACTTAACCCCATGGTCATATGAAGGCACTCAGTCAAGGCTCGAATGTGAAACTTGGCTCAGGTTGGTTTTCCTGAAAGGGGGAAGGGGTGAGAAGAGGCAGGTCAGCGTCACGTGGCCCAGGGCCTGTCCTGCAGGTTGTTACACTGAGGGCCTGCGTGAAACCCGCTTCCCAGTGTCTATGTTTCTGTACAGTCCTTTCCACGTGGACTTTGGACTTGGCCTGGGGACAGCCACAAATGGTATGAAAGCCGAGTGTTGGGGGGGAAGGGGTAGGGAATAGCATGGAAAGCATGTGTTCTGGGCGGAGCCCAGTAGGAGGCCCTGATTCGAATGTGTGTGTCCACGTGAGCAGTCCAGCTTACTGGGAGACCACGGATGGATGGAGGAATAGTAAGAAATGGGGTAGAAAGGCAAGCTAGGGACTTCCCTGGTGGTTCAGAGGTTAATCTGCCTGCCAGTGCTGGGGACGAAGGTTCAATCCCTGGTCGGGGAACTAACATCTCACATGCTGAAGGGCAGCTAAGGTGGTGCGCCACAACTGGAGAGAAGCCAGCTTGCTGCCATAAAGAGCCCACGAGTGTGGAGTGTGGCAACCAAGACCTGATGCAGCCAAACTGATTTTTTTTTAAAGTTGGGCTAGGGCCAGGCAGCGTGCCACGGTGTAATTGTCTTTGTCTTTTTCCTGCGGCACCAGGGACAGGCTGATGAATAGGGAGAAATGGGAACTGGGTCACAAAGCTCACTTAAGGGGGTTCTCTTAATATCAGAGTCTGGGGATGGGGGCTGGACCCAACACCAGGCGGGACAAGGCAGAGAACTCGGTGGAAGTGGAAAGCTCTGTGGAGAACTGATAGGATTTGGCTGCCAGCTGAGGGGAAGGTGGTGAAGAGGAAGTGAAGGAGCAGCCAGAGGCTGCTCTATGAGGCTCAAGAGTTTGGCCTGGAAGAAACTGTGATTTGGGGGGAAAGTGATGGATTCACCCAGCCTGGTGACAACACTCGAGGGCTGCACGACTCCTGAAGCTCAGGAGAGGACCCAGTTAGAACGCAGGTGTGGGAGGTCTCTACATCCCAGGAGAGTCAGTGCAGGTGAGCAGATGGGATCAAAGGAAGGTTAAGTGCCACGCCACCGCCAAGGGACTCGGTGCTGTATGCAGCACGACGGGATGGGTGCCAGGGTAGACCCTGCTCTCTGCTCCTAACACTGGATGCCAGGCTTCTTTCCCTCAGCCTCAGTTTCCTGCTTCAAGTGTGTACCGGCTCTGCTCGGTGCTGGCTGGGCCTGTGCCAAGCATGCCCACGGCCCTGTAGCCATGTCTGAGCTGGATACCATTCAGTCACACACACACACCACCAATACACAGGCCTCTGAACAGACCTCCAGTGCCTTTTCTGGAAGTTACTGAACCATCCCCAGAAAAATGTACTTGCTCCAGGCCTGGCTGACTTGACACCATTTCAAAGGGCTTGTCAATTTCTGATATCCACTCTCAGGTCCAGGTAAAGAAACTCTAGACCAATCATCTCCTTGTGCAGCTGTGAGAAAGGTCCAGAGTAAAAGGAATGACTTGTTATCAGTCTGGCCAGAGGGTATCTGCTATTCCGGTCCTTATCTGCTCGTTATTGGGCCTTACCAGTAGTTGTGAGAATGCCACACTCTACAAACTACTTGCAACTCCTTTCCTCCTTTGCCAGATGGGGCAGTCCAAAGGCAGTGGACAGGTGACAGCCTGGGGTCCAGGAACTGATGTGATCCTGGGTGTTGCCTCAGTCACCCCTTGCTGGGTCAATTGCCTCATGACACCATCAACCCCAGAACAGTTCACAAGTTTATTTACGCATGAATTTATACAGACTGCAAACACTCGGGGACGCCTCGACCCGTTTAACGGCCCGGAACCTAGACTCAGAAGGTTAAGAGGGGTCCAGCCTCAGAGGCCAGAGATGAGTTCTCAGGAGGCCGGTTGTTGGCCACAAAGGATCTGGCGTAGCCAGGGCGGAGCTCCCATGGGAAGGCGGAGCCTGAGGCCAGAGCTGGGTGTGGCTTCCGGGCAGGGGGCGGAGCCAGAGCGTGGCTGGCCCTGAACTCGATAACCTGGAGCAGGGGCCCGCGCCCGCAGCCCAGGTATTCCAGGGACCCCTCTCCACTGCGGGCAGTGGGAAGGGAATGGGTCCACAGGCCTGGCTGCCTATACGTAAGCGTTCTTCCCGTACTTGCCAAAGCTGCTGTCGCCCTCTTCATCCGAGGCTGCGGCGGGCAGGCGGGCAGCGAGGCTGGCGGCCGTTATCACGGGGGCTTTGTAGGGAAGCTGGACGCTGGCCGGGGAGAGAACCCGGTCAGAAGGATGTGCGGCCCTTGCCCCGCACTCCGCCCCCGCGGCGCGCCCTCCCTTACCCGGCGGCGGGGTCCCGGTCCCGGGAGCAGCAGCAGTTAGAGAAGAGGCAGATGCCGCCCAGGATGGCGAGCAGGCAGGCGCTCCAGCCCAGGTAGAGGGCAGGGCCCAGCTCGTACCTGGGGACGAGGACGGTGAGCAGGTGGCGCTAGTTCAGGAGTCACACTGAGACCCACCCACCCGCTGTCCCCCACACTCACTTGGTTCCGGCGTACAAGGGGTCGAAGAAGTCCCTGGTGATGTTGAAGGCGTACCAGGAGACGGCCACCATCCCGCAGATACCTGGGGGAGGAACCGGAGAACCCAGCTAGGCCTGGCGGAGGAAGGGGCAGCCCAGAGAAAGGACATGGGCATCAAGTCCAAGAGCAAGCTTCATCAGATCCCTTTCATTTCCTCTCGCCAGCTACTCACTTCTGTTTCCTACGTCAACGGCAGGCTGCTCCATCCAGCACCCAGGACACACTGCAGCCCACCTTTCTTGTCTAGCCTCCACTCTGCTCCTCGGCCCCTCTTCCCTTTGTTTATCCCACACCTGCCCTGTCCCTCTTACCTCTAGTGCCTGGACCACAGTTTCTGCAGTAGGAATCTGCTCACCAGCTCCTGCTGCTGCTGCTGCTGTCGCTTCAGTCGTGTCCGACTCTTAGCGACCCCATGGACTGCAGCCTACCAGGCTCCTCCATCCATGGGATTTTCCGGGCAAGAGTACTGGAGTGGGGTGCCATTGCCTTCTCCGTCACCAGCTCCTACCCATCCTCGAAAGCCCAAGCAGTCTTCCCTGATCAGCCCTGCCTGCGCTGACACCCATTTCCTAGGCCTTATGGCTCAGTGCATGAAGGCCTGAAGCCAGCCAGGCTGCTGGACTACTGGTCCAGCCTGGCCGCCCCCGGGGGCTGTGTCTTCCAGTAGGCCACCTGGCTTCTCTGAGCCTGTGTCCACATCTGGAGAACAGGACAAGACCTGCTCTATCTCACAGGCGTGTTGTGAGGGGATGTGCACAGACATGTTTTGCAAATTGAAAAGGGATGGCAAGCCTTGTAGCGCTGTTACTGTGCACAGTGCGTGTGCATGTGTGTGCGTGCATGCACGTCCTAGCTCTGATCTTCCCAGCCAGACTGGAAGCGCTGGAGGGCAGGAACTCTCACCTTTGGATTCCCTCCCACACCTTGCTCATGCCTGGCGCCTAGTGCAGGCTCAAGAAACATTGCTAATGGACTGATTTGTAACCAAGGGATTTGGTGAGTATGGGTGAGGGTGGGGTGAGCAGGGAGAGGGGGCAGGTGTCAACGCAAAGGGGAAGGTGAGGCAACCCTGGGGTCTGGGTTGTCCATCCCACCCCCACTGCAGCACCACCCCCTCCCACTGCAGCGCGGGGTCCACCCACGACTTCCCCCGATTACCAGCCAGGATGTGTAGGGCTCCTGCGGTGGCCGCCAGCTTGGTTTTCCTGGAGAGCTCCAGGCCCCCAATGTTCGTGCAGCGCAGCCCCACCATGCCTAGGAAGAGGCCCAGGAAGCCCAGGAGGATGGCGGTGATCATGAGCGCCCGGCAGGCCTGGATGTACCCTGGGGAAGCGGGGCGCAGCCATGGGTCCCAGAGCCGGCCCTTTCCCCTCCACCTGCTCTCCAGCCTGTGACAGTCAGTCCCTACAAGCCCTCAAGGCCTCTGCTTCCTCTTTGGGCCCCATCCCATCTGAGGGGTCAGCCTGAGGGGTCACAGCCCCTCCTTCCCAGGAGCTCACCTCCGCACCCCTCGACCCTCCAGGTGCACTTTGCCTCTACCTCTGTTACAAGGCTTCTGCTCAGCGCCATTTAGACACTTTGGCTAATAATGCTTTGTCCTGGGGGTGATACTCCTTTTGCAGGATTTTTTTTTTTTTAAATTTTTGGCCACACTACGTGGCATGCAGGATCTTTGTTCCCTGACCAGGGATCAAACCTGGTGACCCCCTGCAGTGGAAGCAGGGAACCTCAACCATTGGACTACCAGGGAAGTCCCTGCATTGTAGGGTATTTAGCAGCATCCTTGGCCTCTGCCCACTAGACGTCAATAGCAGTCCCCCCAGACAGGACAATCAAAATCTCTAGACATTGTCAAAAAGCTACCACTAGTTGAGAACCGCCATGCTCTGCTGGGTGTTACAGACACTACACTCTGTGAGCACCCCTCCCCTCGCTCACATCTGGGAGGTTCCATTTAGCGCCCTGCACAGTGCCTGACATCCTGAACCCAGCCTCTTCCCGGAGTGACCGATAGGGGGCAGCAGTGGCAGCTTCTAATCTGGAAGGTGGGATACCTGGGCCTAGGACGGGTGCGAGGCAAGCCTAGCTCATATGCTCCTTCCTCAGAGCCGAAGGAAACGGCTGCTCCCTTTCTGGGCCCCCTTCCTCCTCCTAGGTCTTCGACAGTTGCCAAGCACTCCCAAGGACCTTGCACCCCTTCCCTGGGTGGGGCAGTGCCACCCGTGTTGAAGGGGAAAGGCTGGGCCCCTGCCAGGAAGATGTGAAGTGGCCCAGAGTTGGGGGGCAGGGAGGAGGGGCAAAGTTCCCTGGGAGCATTTTCTCCTTTCCGGTCACTTCCTCTGGAGTTCCCCCAGCCTCTCCCCCTACTTATCCATCCACCCACCCACCCATCCCCACCTGGGCAGACCAGCTCCGGATCCCCAGGGAGCTCTTGTAGATAAGGAGACGTTATTGAAGGGCCCATAAGCAGCTGCGTGGCTGCGGTGTGAGTAAGTGACAGGACCCCCCCAGGACCAGAACTAGCCTGGGAACGGAGTATCGGCTGGCTCTGAATTCCAGCCCCCCGACCACCTGGGTGGCTCAGGGCAGGTCACCATGCAGTTTTCCTGCTCCTGAGATGAGGTTACTAATGCTGCCAATGGCGGGGCTGTAAACAGCACTGAAATGGTGCCCGCAAAGCACTGATGATGCCTGGAGCCTCAGCCTATCCCTGGACAGCTGCGTGCTCTCTGCCCTCCCCGCCCGGCTCGCTCGCCCTTGCATCTCCGTCTTTCATTGTCTTCTGTGCGCAGTCATGAGAGCAGCAGTCCCAGCGGGGCCCCTCCTCACACCACGCTGCTGAGTGGCTGCAGCCAATGTCCCTCCTGCCCACCCACCATTCTGGCGTCCGATCCTGGTGTCTGACCCAGATTGTACTCAGCTTTCATAGAAGTTCTTTTTTTTTGGGGGGGGGGCGGGTCCTGGATGGGATGAGAGCATGAAGCCCCTGTAGCTGCCTCAGGAGACCCTGGGAATAGTAGGGGCAGGGGAGACCCACCCAGACTCCCTAGCAGCTCATAGCATCTCTGATACTCGGGGAGGCAGTTTCCTGGCATGCTGGCCTCAGCTCCTTCCCCTGCCACCTGGCCCCTTCAGCTGGGGACCCTGGAAGGGCATGATGGCTCCAGCAGCCCCCAGTGAGGGCACGGGAGCTGCAGTGCACTGGCGAGGGCCGGGCCGACCGAAGGACTCCGCGGGTTGGGGAGTGATGCGTACTACTCACAGCATGAGCTCCAGGCACCAGGGAGGGCCTTTTGGGGCCAAAAGAGCTGTAGGCTCCAGCCCACCAACAACCCCAAACACATATGCACACACATCCCTGACTACAGTGCATACTGAGACGTGCAAGAGGACTCCATTTAAAACAGCCTTCTAGAGCTTGCCATGGCAGTGAGACCAATGCCCCAGTGGAAGCCTGGTGCAGTTGAGACTTCTAAGTATCTCAACCCCCAGGAATCCAAGGTGGGGTTTCCTCTTCACCCCACAAGCCCCAGCACTCTCACCCCAAAACTAAAGTGCTGGATTTGATTGAGCGAACGTAGACGCCAGCCTGGTGTTAACATTTTCGGCACATTTCATCTCACATAATCCTCATGACCACCCAGTGAACCAGTGCTATTCTGACCCGAGTTTTAACAGATGGGTCAAATGAAGCTCATCTTATCAGGAGGCACGGAGCAGGTCCACGGCAGGTGTCAGGGCTGGCACTCTAGCCCCAGTGCCTGCACTTGTAGCCACAAAGGCAGAGGGTCATGCTAGAGCAGGGGGCCACGTGTGGCGCGGCCTCTGCTGGAGTTCCACACAGAGAGATGCCCCCAGCACTCCTGGCTGCAGGAAGCAGGTCTCCTCACTGCATCTGGCTTCCCTGGGCTGTATGGCGCCCAAGGTCCAACCACAGGCAGCGCCCACCCTCCCTGGGGTCTCTCCAGCCTCCCGCCTCCCTCTGCTCCCTTCGGCTCTCCCCAGCCCGTACCGGAGAGGGCCAGCATGGACGGGAACTCCCAGCAGTTGTGGACGCCCATGGAGTCGGTGGCACAGCTGTACCAGAGGTTCTCGAAGATGGTGTTGGTAGTGATGACATTCCCATGCACGGTGGACACTCGCCAGCTGCTGTGCGCCAGGGTCACCCCCAGCATCAGCAGCCCCACGGCTGTGAGGAAGAAGCCGAAGATCTCCATAGCCACCGGCATGGTGGGCCACAGGCCCCGAGGGGAGCCCGGGGCCCCGGAGAGGGGGAGGGGCTGGGCCCCGGGGGAACCTGAGGGGGCTTTGGCCAAGGAGGGTGGTTCAGGGAGGCTAGGGAAAGAGAGGGAGGCAGGCTGCAGCCTCGGCCTCTTCCGTGGCCCAGGTCCGTCTCCGGTTTGTCTCCTGCCCTCTTCCCCGGTCTCTTTGCTTCCCCGCAGGTCCGTCAGAGGAATGAGCCAAGCGCGCACAGCAGCTGTTGACGAGGAGATGGAGGGAATAAACGAAACGGGCCAAAAGTCCACCCCCTCCCCCC
This sequence comes from Capra hircus, assembly GCF_001704415.2. Classification (NCBI taxonomy): domain Eukaryota; kingdom Metazoa; phylum Chordata; class Mammalia; order Artiodactyla; family Bovidae; genus Capra; species Capra hircus. Next base: position 36,375,097 of record NC_030832.1, on the reverse strand, counting down.
TGGCCTCTGGGCTGCCCTGGGCTCCCCGCCCCTCGAGGGTGGGGGGAGAGGACTTACCGGGGAGTGACTAACGGACGCGCCGCCAAGGAGGGGCTCCCATGGGAGGCACTGGGAGCCAAGGGGAAGCGCTGGCTTCTGACTCAGCTTTCATCGGGGGCCAGAGAATGGAGTAAAAGGGGCAAGGAAAGAGGAAGCGGCTGAGGCAAGAGACCGAGGCTGAACACAGAGAGGCCCCCTGCACCTTTCGGTGGGGAAGGATCAAGGCAGCTGAGCCACCCTCTCTGAATACTGGTGAGAACAGTTCAAGAAACTCAGAGACCTCAGGGTTGAGTCTCCAAGGAAGAGTGAGGTTGAATGAGGGAATGGGAAATCTGGGGGAACCCATGGCTTTGGAATCCAACCAACCGGGATTCAAACCAGGTCCTATCCTTGACCAACGCGCCACGGGCATGAAGTCGGAGCCCCTTGAGCTTGTTTCTGCTTCTGTGAACTGAACTGCTCCTCCTCACTTTGTAGGTTATGTTGAGAATTGTGACTGCATATCAAAGCTCCTTGCGAGTATGAACTGCTCAGTACCAGGTGAATGCCCTGGGTGTCCAAGGCCCAGGTTGAGGCCACCAGGGGTTGTTCTCCTCCAAACTTCCAACTTCCTGAACTTGAATTTCGCCCCTTGTTGGGTTGATCTTTGACTCTCGGCAAAAAGCTTGATCTTGCTGCCAAAGGGGCCCTAAGTGGGATAAATCACAAGCCCAGGACGTGATCCTCTGATAATCTAAGCAGCTCAGAGTTATCAGAACCGTCACCGGCTCTACTAATTATGACAGATTAGAAACCTCTGGGTCCCCACCCCAAGCCAACGCTGAGCACCTGTCCTGGCAGAGACGGTCTCACTTCCCACAGCCGGGACAGCTCCGGTTCTCTTCTGGCGAGCGTGGCTGGGGCTCAGTTCCAAGGGGCTCATTCTACACCCAGGCAGTCACACGGGACATCACTGTGCTGAGGTGTAATCCCCATCCTCTTCCCTGTGCCAGGCTCCTCCATGCTGCCTGCAGGTGCCTCCTCCCGTCCCCCCAGTGGGGATAAGGAATGAGAGGTATGAAGTGAAGCAAGACAGGCCCAGGCTGAGCCTGGCACGGGCTAACGGGTGTGAGGCCAAGTGGGCTGGGTGGAGACTGGGTTCCAACCTTCCTTCTGCAACTGGGATGTCCTGGGTTCCTGACCTCTTCCGTGACCTCTGCCAAGTCCATGCCAAATGCCCATTTCCTCCTCCCCCTGCCCCGCCCCCGGTGGCCCCCCTCCCTTAAGGAGAGGGACAGGGAGGAGGAAGGGGAGGACGCAGGACAAAAGGAGGGAAGGGCGGAGGTTTTGGAGGAAGCTGAGTGGGGGCCTCCCTGGTGTGGAAAACTCCACGCTGAGAGGCAGCTGAGTGGGTCAGAGGAGACATCAGTCTTGCCTGTCCCTTCAGCTCTGCCCTTCCCGCCTCTGGTCAGTTTTTTGTCAGGATTCTAAGGCCATGCAAAGGCCACATCCCTATGCTGCCTGCCACTGCTCAAGGACATGGCTAGTGGTGGGGGAAGGAAGGAAGGGTGTGGGGTCTGGGCAGCTTGGTGGACAAAGGAGAACCCCACAGCAGCCTCCGGGGTAGGCGTAGGAGGGCGCAGAGCAGGAAGGGCACACGTGTGACCCCGTAAGCTTAGCCATATATTCCATTTTCTGATCTCCTGGGCCCAACCAAACCCACCCCTTTCTCAACATGGACACAAGAGGTTCCCAAGCCCAAGTCCAGGTTTATTTACACTCATCTCCAAGCACATGATTTGGGGATAGGTGACAGCTCTCAGGGGAGAGGAGGGTGACGTCCACAGAGGACAGGGATGCAGTGCAGGAGAAGAAAGGGATGGCCGGGGGGGTGGGCCTCTCTTCCAGTGTCCTCCACGGGCTCCCACGTGTCCCTGCACAGACGCAGGGATGCCATCTCCTTCAGGATTTGGACTTGGACACAGCAAGTCCGATGAGTCCAGCCAGTCCCGCCACGCCCAGGGCCATGCCTCCAACGATGGCCATGCCCACTAGTCCATCTGGGGAGAGGAAAAGGGAGACTGTCACGAGGCCAAACCCAGTCCCTGCGGGGACCTGGGCTACCACCTCACGGCCTGCTGCTCCTTGGCAGAAGACATGCCTCTCTCCCTGGAGTCCTGGTGTGAGGGGCCCTCAGGGCCGGGGAAAGAAGAGGGTTTGAGGAGGAACTGCCTGGAGGGCATCATCTGAAGAGAGACCAGAGGGTCCAGGCACGGGCGACAGAAGAGGAGTTAAGAGAGTGGAGAGGGGCCCGGGGATGCTGGGGGCCAAGGAAACATGAGGGCAGGGAGTGGAGGGAGGCAGAGGGGCAGAGAGGACGGCCTTCACCTTTCTTCATGGCCTTGTCAATGAGCCGTTCCAGTTCTTTGGCCTGGTTGTTCTGCGGCTCTGTCTGCAGCAGCCCTCGCACATACTTCAGGGCCTTTTCATATTCCTGCACTCAGGGAAAACAACACACACCCCCTCAGAATTCCATCCCTCCGCCTGCCCATCAGAGGGGCCTTCTCTCCGCTGGCCCTGGGGCTCCTCCCTCTCCCTGCACCCCCTCCCTTGCTCCAGCCCCACCCAGAGGAGTAGAGTCCACACACCATCCCAACTGTGTGGGGGTGATAAGCTGAAGGAGATAACAGCCCAAGGCTTGGGGCTGCACCCCAGTGCTGACATCACTTTGCTCCCCACACCCTCGGCACCCGGATCCTCCGTCTCTCGCCTTCCCTTAGTGTCCTGGCCTGCTTTCACCTTGCACCTCTGTACCCAACACCACCCCCTGCCTACTGCCCTCTCTGGCCTGGGCTCTACCCTGGAGGAGAGAGATGAGTGGGTGCTTGACCACCCAGGCAGGGTGGAGGGGAAGAAGGAAGTGCTCTGCTTTACCTTGAGCCGGTAGTTCCCCACGGCCAGGTAGAAGACGTAATCCCGCTGCTCCTCTTTGCTCCCTTTGGGCAGCAGCTCTGGGGAGTCGGGAGGAAGGAAAAAGGTGAAAACCCCTTCTCTTCTTTCTTAGTGCCTGTGTCCCAGACACCCCCTCCACTCCCTAAATTCACTGTCCTGAGCCTCCACTTCAGCTCCAGTCACTCCGGGCTCCCTACCCAGAGCCGTGGGGCAGCATGAACCCCAGCCAATACTGAGGTGTACGCAGCCCCCATATCAACACTCCAGTCAACTCTGGTTCATCCAAGTGAACTAAAAGCAAATCAGGGCAGTGGACAAGCCAAAGGCATCTCTACTCCAGTTGCTTGCTGCCCAGACTAGTGTTCAAAATAAGTTTTCACTCCTCTTTTCAAAAAAAAACAGCTCCAAACTCACCCTCAACTACCCCTCCCTGAAAGATCCCACCGAACTTTCTAAGTTCAGTGACTTCCCATAAGGTCACGTGTTCAGCTGTACTCTGTGCACTAGAATTTGTTGCTAAGTGGGCGTTTATACAGCTTCCCAAGCATCTGTCAACTAGAATGGCAATGTTTAGAGACCAATTCTGCAGCTGTGTCCTATTTCTCAGGAACTGGAGGCTGAGATGATTTGCATTCAGGAAGATTCTTACTTTTATGGATTTACAATAGCTATCTTTGGCTAGTATAGTGATTGTTTATACACCATTACTTGACCAAGAGAAAAGGGGTACAGAGAAATTTAAAGGTCAAGTATTGTGGCCTCTGACAAATGCTGACCTATCCAAAGTTAACAGGAAACAGTATTCTGATTAAAAAAAAACACCATCTGCTCACAGGTTTTGAGGACGGTCTTCTGGACTTCTATGTGACTCACCCCAAAGGTTTTCAACAATAGCTGCTAAATAAGCAATAAGGTGAGGTGAGGGGGCAAAGACAACATGACTGGGACACATGAAGACAAGAGCTTCTGTTCCCAATTCAGCCATTAATTAACCAGCTGTCTGACCTGAGACCAGTCCCTTTCCTTCTGTCTAGATGACCAGATCACCAAAGTCCCACGGGGACTGACATGCTACGACTGTCTGGCAAAAGCACACTGGGAGAAGTCAGACTAAGTGCAGCCCTTTCCTGCAGTGAGTTTACTGGAAGATAACTGTACGCTGAGATCCCGTGTTGAAAGGATCCCCACACTGGAGATGGAGGGAGCAAACCAGGCCAATGGTGGCAGAGGACGACGATGGCAAGTTGGGAAGGGGCAAGCTGGGGAGTCAGCCTAGCACCTCACCCTCCAGCAGAGCAAGGCCTTTACGGATGTCGTCGTTGTACTTGCTTCGCACCAGGCACCAGGCATATTCAAACTGCGTGCTCTTGGACACCGAGCCTGCTGCCTTCTCAGACTTAAATTTCCTTTCAAATTTCTGCCACAGGAGAGGAGAGGAGTCATTTAGAAGTGAAGGGGGCAAGCTGAACTCTAGCAGGACCTGGGTGTCCCTGTTACCCATCTTCTCCCTTGCCACAACCCCCGTTCGGGTCTTGGGGTACCCGACCATGGGGTACCCCAGCTCCTGCAATCTTCATCTCTGGGACCCAGGCATTCTGCTTCTTAGTGCCGAGTCGTCTCCTTTGTCTCCTTGGACCTCCCCTCTCTGCTTCCCTCCCCCTAGTGGTGCCGAGTGGAGATGCCACCTGGTGGCGGCCCCAGGCACCGCTCCCGGAGCAGCTGACCCCGGGAGGCTGGCCTGAACAGTAAACAACAGGCTGTCAGAATAGCTCAACAACAGTCCAGCCCACGCGGCCCCTCGTCGGAGACTGCTTCTCTCAGCCCCACCCTGCCTAGTTTGGACCCTATCTTATCTGAAGGAAAAAACCGTAATAAACCTGCCTACCTCCTGTTAGAGCTACAAAGATTGAGACATCCCCTACAAGGGACTTAGCGCTGTGCCGGATTGAGTACTATGTGAAACTTTACGGTGGTCGCTGTGTTCCCTCGCCACTGAAGGAGCACTTAAAATCAAGTGCCCGCATCCTGACCTCGAGCTTCTGGGAGAACCTAGCACCCATCAGACTCCAGGCCCCGAGTCTGAGGCGTGGTGGCACAGGAAACTACAACTCCCACTAGGCTCTGGGGCAAAGTGGACCCTCTGGGCTAGAGCCGAACGCTGCTGGGGCTGCCGGGAGCCGTAGTTCTGCTTCTCTAGGCAAAACTGATGCTGGGAGGAGAGTTTGGCCCCTACCCGACTCTCCTCAGGGCCCGCCCCTCCGAATCTTCCTTTTCCCTCCCTCGGAGCCGGGCCTCACCAGCAGGTCCTCCACAGACACCAACTCGTTCAGCACGGCCTCCATGGCCGCCGGCCCCGCAGTCCTCACAACTCGGACGCTACACTGCCACTTTCTCCATGGCCCACTGACAGGGGCGGAGAGTCACTTCCGGTGTCCGGCGGAAGCGGGACCGCCCTCCCCTACGCAGAGCCAATCGCTTCCCGTAGCCGCCGCCGAACCCGCCTCCGCCTACCGCCGCCGCGGCGCGCAGATGGTCTCACTGATGCGCATGCTGCAACTGGTCCCTCTCCCTCACCAGAGCCCGCAGGCCGCGCACGGCGCCTGGCCAGTCCTAAAGCTGGTCTTCCTGGGTACCCTGCAAGTGCCTCCGTCTACAGAGGCTCTCTCAGTGAAGTACGAGACGGTGTCTTGATGGTTAGCCCCCAGACTGAAAACAGCGTAAAGAGAAGGTGGGGATCTGGGCATGGATCCCGTAATTTTAAGATCTAGTCTAACCCTCTCTCTACCTCCCTCCCCCCTGCCCCAACTCCCTGCTCCCAGATATCTAGGACCCTAGGGACTACGTGACTTTTTAGTGCCTGCAAGAAAATCATAACTAGTACCAGGGTTTCCAGGGCCCGGGCGGACTTAACATGCCAGAGCAAAGAAAACTAGATCTGTCAACCGTAAACCAGAGACTGGAATACATACTAATGGGGGATGCTATTAATGGGAATTTAAAGAAAAGCTGTTGCCTCTGCTTGCACAGAAGGTCCAATATTTTAAATATTATTTAATAAAGCATCCTCTGGGTGTACTCAAGGGGGAAAGGCCATTCATGTGGGGTCATGGGCATTAAGGAGCTTGGAAGTGAGAAGCAACAAAACATGGAAAGGGGAAATGCTGCATGCTGCTCTGGCATCTGTGTTCTGTGCAGTGAAGCGTAGGTCATGAGGGTAGCTCAGTCATGTCTGACTCTTTGCAACCCCATGGACTGTAGCCTACCATGCTCCTCCGTCCGTGGTTGCCATTTCCTCCTCCAGGAGATCTTCCCAACCCAGGGATCGAATCCAGGTCTCCTGCATTGCAGGCAGATGCTTTACCATCTGAGCCACCAGGGAAGCTAAGTGACTTTCAAATTCTCTTTACCTTGACCCACAGTACTCCAGCACACCTGTGAATGTAAGTTCCCCGAGGGCAGAAACTGCATCTTGTTTATCTGTCCATCTCTAGCTCTGAGCACAAGGAAAATGAAATGTTCAAGAAATATTTCTTAAATTGTCAGGAAATTATAGTAATGACCACAGTGCAAATGCAGGGGGTTAGCGTCCAAACAAACACCCTTCACATTTGCAAAGCCCCTTGAATCTTTTTTTCCTCATAGCCTTGTGAGTTAAAGTAGGGAGTTATTCTTTTCTATTTGGCTTGGACAGTTGATATGAGCTCAGTAAACTTTAAGAGAAACCTCAATTTAGGGAACTGGCTCCATAATAGTCAAGGAGAAAAATTTATGTTCCTTCAAAGATGTACTGGGTGCCTAAGTTTGGCTGGGCATTGGGGTGAGCAGAGAGGGTAAAAAGGTGTACATAATATGAAGCAGATGAGTGAAAACAGGGCTGAACATTAAGGGCAAGTAGAACTTACCTTCCTTTGAAGGCAGGGAATTTAAGAAAGGCAAAAGTCCACTATTTCTATCAGGATGTTACTTTCCTCAGGTGGCCTGCTACCCCTCATACATGTTTGCATCTGTTGTAGCTCTTGGCACAGGCCTGGCGCATGGCAAAAACTCCATCAGGGTTTGTTAAATGTAATTTGTGGGGGGAAAAAGAATGTGTTACATGGCTCGATTCTGCGCCAATGAAGAGATCTTAAGTCTGTTCCTTGGGTCCAGTAGGCACAGCCATCCACCCTGGATTATAGGGATAAGAAGTAGTGCCTGTTCATTTTACTTCCAAATTACGTTTCTCCGTCTTTTTCAAAAACATCTGCTTTATTGACTATGCCAAAGCCTTGGACTGTGTGGATCACAACAAACCGTGGAAAATTCTTAAAAGAGACAGGAATACCAGGAATACCACCTGACCTGCCTCCTGTAGGTCAAGAAGCAACAGTTAGAACTGGACATGGAACAACAGACTGGTTCCAAATCAGGAAAGGAGTACATCAAGGCTGTATAATGTCACTCTGCTTACTTAACTTACAGGCAGAGTATATCATGCGAAATGCCGGGCTGGATAAAGCACAAGCTGGAATTAAGATTGCTGGGAGAAATATCAGTAACCTCAGATATGCAGATGACACCACCCTTATGGCAGAAAGCAAAAAACTAAAGAGCCTCCTGATGAAAGTGAAAGAGGAGAGTGAAAAAGTTGGCTTAAAACTCAACATTCAGAAAATGAAGATCATGGCATCCAGTCCCATCACTTCATGGCAAATAGATGGGGAAACAGTGAGAGACTTTATTTTTGAGGGGCTCCAAAATCACTGTGGATGGTGACTGCAGCCATGAAATTAAAAGATGTTTGCTTCTTGAAAGAAAAGCTATAACCAACCTAAACAGTATATTAAAAAGCAGAGACATTACCAACAAAGGTCCGTCTAGTCAAAGCTATGGTTTTTCCAGTAGTCATGTGTGGATGTGAGAGTTAAGACTATAAAGAAAGCTGAGCGCTGAAGAATTGATGTTTTCGAACTGTGGTGTTGGAGAAAACTCTTGAGATTTTCCTGGACTGCAAAGAAATCCAACCAGTCAGTCCTAAAGGAAAATAGTCCTGAGTATTCATTGGAAGGACTGATGCTGAAGCTGAAGCTCCAGTACTCTGGCCACCTGATGCGAAGAACTGACTTCATTGGAAAAGACCCTGATGCTGGGAAAGATTGAAAGCAGGAGGAGAAGGGGATGAAAGAGGATGAGATGGTTGGATGGCATCACTGATTCGATGGACAGGAGATTGAGTAAGCTCTGGGAGTTGGTGATGGACAGGGAAGCCTGGCGTGCTGCAGTCCATGGGGTCACAAAGAGTGGGACATGACTAAGCTACAGAACTGATCTTTTTCAATAGCATCCAAATGCAAACTATTGTCACTTTGGAGTAGGCAGAGAGACCTTATAAAAATACAATTCTCAGTTTATCTGAAACCCTTTAATAGCTTCTCACTGCTGTTAGAACAAAGGCCAAAACCTTGCAGCAAAGCCCAGAAGGTTCTCTCTAGTCTGGTCTGGCTCCTGCTCTGCATCATCTCTCCTTCACTGCCTCTCCCTGTCTGTACACTAACCCCACAGGCCTCCTTTCAGTTCTGCAACCCCTAGTGGCCACAGGCCCTCTGTACATGCAGTCCTTGCTATCTAGAACATCTCCCCTCCGCCGTGAAATGCCCCCCGCTTTGCTTATATGACTCATTCATTCATCTATGATTTAGTTCACTCAACAGATACTTATTGAACACCTGTTATGTGCCAGGCACTGTTTAAGTATTTGGGATCAGCACTGAATAAAGTTCCTGTTCTCAGAGAACTTGCATTTTAGTGCGGAAAACAGAAAAAAGAATCAAACAAGTAAATAACTAGAAACACAATAATGGCAGGGTGCTGTGAAAACAAGAAAAGCAGGGGAAAGGGACTGTGAGAGAAGAGGATGCTGGTGGAGGAGAGCTCAAAGAAGCCCACCATGGAGAAGTGACACCTGGACAGAGAACTGAAGTAGCCGTGCAGGTGAATGGGGAGAACATTCCAGGGAGACGAAACGGCAAGAGCCAAAGCCTTAAGGAAGGAACACATAAGAGTGGTTTAGAAAATGAGGGCAGAGAGGTAGCCAGGGGCAGATCGTGGGGGTCCTTGTAGACTATGGTAAGGAAACTGGACTTAATGTGACAAGTGATGGGAAGGCATTGGAGGGTTTTGGGCAGCAGAGTGAAATGATCTAGCATAGAGCAATCCCTCCGGTGGCTACTGGGGTGGCCCAGGCAAGAGATAGTGGTGACCTGGTCTATAGCGGCAGCAGTGGAGGTGAAGGCATTCAGGATATGTGGTCAGAAGGTATGGTCAGCAAGAACTGCTGATGGGCTGGATGTGAGAGAGGAGGGTAGGATGACACATAGGTTTGTGCCCTTACTGACCTGGTGAATTCCTACTGACGTCAGTTCTAAGCTCTAAGACTCCTCCTTAGGGAAGGCCTTCCCTGGGATCCAGATTAGGAGGGCTCCTGTTGAGAGGCTGACCACTACCCATCCTGCATTTTCAGAATATAAGACTGAAACCCGCTCATTCTTTTCTTAGTTAGCCCTGTGTTTTTGTGAACCACACGAGTGTTAGTTTGGGTATGGTGATAACATCTTCCAGGAGCCAAAGACTATTCTGCTATTGTCTCTTTTCTTCCCCAGATAAAGGAAGGCTCACATGTGACCTGTGATCCAAAATGACACCAGGAAGGTAAGAGTTCTGTTTGATCCATGAGGAAACTGAGACTCAAAAAGCTTAATTCATCTCCCCAAGGTCACAGAGCTAGAAGTGGAGGAGCTGGGATTTAAACCTGAGTCCTGCTTCAGCATCAGAGACGAGGAGTCAGTTAAAGAATAAACAGACAGACAGGATATGACGACTTTGTAAGTATGCTCCAGTTTTTATCTTTAAAAAATTTAAGTGTAAATTTGTCATTTTTTTTGGTTTTTGTTTCGCACGGTACAGGACTTCCCTTAAGCAGCAGATGAATGAGGAAGGAACAATTCAGATTAATTCAAAATGAAAACAGGCAAAGCAACAGCAATAACCTCCCTCCCCTTTTTTTAGTAAAATACAGTAAAATTAAAAACAAAACCCCCCAAACCACCAACAATGCCCCTGCGATTGTTGTATAACTGACTTCTGTCTCTTGGCAAGTGGCCTGTGTTTTTAGTTCACAGTATGTGTTACTTTGTGTTTCCCCTCATGAGAAACGCTGAGCTGGAAGAAGCACAAGCTGGATTCAAGACTGCCGAGAAATATCAATAACCTCAGATATGCAGATGACACCACCCTTATGGCAGAAAGTGAAGAGGAACTAGAAAGCCTCTTGATGAAAGTGAAAGAGGAGAGTGAAAAAGTTGGCTTAAAGCTCAACATTCAGAAAACAAAAATCATGGCATCTGGTCCCATCACTTCATGGGAAATAGATGGGGAAACAGTGTCAGACTTTATTTTGGGGGCCTCCAAAATCACTGCAGATGGTGATTGCAGCCATGAAATTAAAAGATGCTTACTCCTTGGAAGGAAAGTTATGACGAACCTAGATAGCATATTCAAAAGCAGAGACATTACTTTGCCAACAAAGGTCCATCTAGTCAAGGCTATGGTTTTTCCAGTGGTCATGTATGGATGTGAGAGTTGGACTGTGAAGAAAGCTGAGCACTGAAGAATTGATGCTTTTGAACTGTGGTGTTGGAGAATGAACTGTGGTGTTGGAGAAGACTCTTGAGAGTCCCTTGGACTGCAAGGAGATCCAACCAGTCCATCCTAAAGGAGATCAGTCCTGGGTGTTCATTGGAAGGACTGATGCTGAAGCTGAAACTCCAGTACTTTGGCCACCTCATGCGAAGAGCTGACTCATTGGAAAAGACCCTGATGCTGGGAGGGACTGGGGGCAGGAGGAGAAGCGGAAGAAAGAAGATGAAGATGAGATGGCTGGATGGCATCACTGATTTGATGGACATGAGCTTGGGTAAACTCCGGGAGTTGGTGATGGACAGGGAGGCCTGGTGTGCTGCGATTCATGAGGTCACAGAGTCGGACACGACTGAACGACTGGACTGAACTGATGTATTACTTTCTAATTATACACTTGTGTGATTTGCTGATGAATGCCACCCTCCTGTATTAGACTGGAAGCTACAGGAGGGCAGGGTCTGTCTGCTTTGCTCATCTTATGTCCATAGAGCTCAGAGCCTCTACCAGTAGATACTCAATTTGTACTAATTATTGTTGCATAAATGGTTATTGCAGTTGCTATGATTAACTTTTTGGAAAAGAAACCAGCCAATATATAGTAAGAGCTATATTATTTGACTAGTAATCTACTTCTGTGGAGGAAAAAGTATTCAACAAAAGCCAAAAAGAAAAGAAAAGCAAGGAAAGAAAAGGCATGAAGATATTCATTCCTGCATATCTCTGAAGGTAAACAAACAACTAAATCACCAAGGAATGGTTTTATTAAATGATGTTACCTCAATATTATGTTACATCAATGTAATAATAAATAGCCTTAAAGTCAGTCATCTGGATTGTAGGCTGATAATATTCAAAACAAAACAAAAAAGTATGACCTTCTCAAATTCAGTCCTGTGAGTGGGCAGAAAGGAAACTGACATTTTTTGCTGGTGGAACTAAAACCTAGAACTGGTACTTGGTGGCAGTGGCCCTCCTTTGACGACACCAGAAATTGGAGCCTGTTTCGGACTTCTGCCTTACAGCATCTTGTCAGGTCAGCCCAGGAGAAGTTCTCAGCAAACACCCACCAAACAGAATTCCACTATTATTTTTAAAAAGTTAACAGGAGATCAAACCAGTCAATCCTAAAGGAAATCAACCCTGAATATTCACTGGAAAGACTGATGCTCAAGCTCCAATACTTTGGCCACCTGATGCGAAGAGCCGACTCACTGGAAAAGAGCCTGTTGCTGGGAATGATGGAGGGCAGGAGGGGAAGGGTGACAGAGGATGAGATGATTAGATGGCATCACCGACTCAATGGACATGAGTTTGAGCAAACTCCGGGAGATAGTGAAAGACAGGGAAGTCTGGAGTGCTGCAGTCCACGGGGTCACAAAGAGTCACACGTGACTTAACGACCGAACAACAACAACTTATTATTTGGCTGTGCCCAGTCTTAGTTATGGTATGCAGGATCTAGTTCCCTGACCATGGATTGAACATGGGCCCCCTGGGTGGGCGCGCGGAGTTTTAGTCACTGGACCACCAGGGAAGTCCCAAGCGTTCCACTATTTGTGTTCTAATCTTCAGTGATCAGTCTCCTCTACTTCCCACTTTCATCTACTGTTTAATTAGACAGGAAGTCCTGTCAACTCCCAACTGATTCATCCATCCAACAAAACATTTCTTAAGGGTCTGCTGTGTTCCAGGCACCCTTCTAAGTGCTGGGTAAGAGAAATGAACTAAACAGACGTAAATCCTTCTCCCATGGAAGTCATAAATCCTTCTCCCATGGAAGTCAATCTTAGGGGAAGAGAAAAGACAGCTAACGAATAAATAACATAACTTCAGGCCACCGCTGCCTCCATTCTGTCGTCATACTCTTTAACAGCCTTCACCTGTTTTCCTCTTTCAACCCAGCCTGGCTGCCAGCTGCATTTTAAAGTGCAGATCAGACCCCACATCGCTTGACTAAAATACCGTCTAGACTACTCAGGCCCACTCCAGTACTATTGCCTGGAAAATCCCATGGATGGAGGAGCCTGATAGGCTGCAGTCCATGGGGTCGCTAAGAGTCGGACACGACTGGGCTACTTCACTTTCACTTTCGTGCATTGGAGAAGGAAATGGCAACCCACTCCAGGGTTCTTGCCTGGAGAATCCCAGGGACGGCGGAGCCTGGTGGGCTGCCGTCTATGGGGTCGCACAGAGTCGGACACGACTGAAGCGACTTAGCAGCAGCAGCAGCAGCAGACTACTCAGGACATGGTTGAAATTTCTTATGATGCATCAAAGCCCTTCAGGATCGCCTCTGCTTACCTCTCCAGCTTCGTCTCCAGGCACCCACGCGCCCTGAACACGGAGAGTTTTCATGTCGGCCACCTTTCTTCCACTCGGAATGCTCTCCAATCAGAGCTCTCCATCCACCAAACACCTGAGTCCCTGCGTGGCCGGCAACTAACTCCCAGGCTCAGGGCCGTTACCCTCCGGGGCAGCGCTTATCACCCAGTCCCACAGTCCTTTATGTGGACAGGGACCGTGTCTTGTTTATCTCTCTGCCAAAGGGCAGACACCCCAGAATTGTTCGTGGGGTGAATGAGAGAGTAACGCAGGCATTCTTAAAAAAAAAAAAAAAAAGACGCTAAGAACCTCGGAGACATCTGCACTTCCTGGTAGCGGCTCGGTCGGCCCCGGAGGTAAGGGTGACCCCAGGGTCTGCTCTAGGAGGAAGGCTCGGTGACCCGGAGGACCCGCGAGGACTCGAGCGGGAAGAGCGCGCAGTCTGCGTCTGTGCAGTCTCCGCCCTCTGGAAGGAGGCGGAGCCGAGACGAGCCCTGGGCGGGGCACGGAGGCCCCGCTGGCCAATTAACGTGAGCATCTTCGCGGGGGGGCGGGGCGCGGTGAGACTGAGAGGCAGAAGGGGCGGTGCCGAGGCCTGGGATCCGCGAATCTCAGTTCTCGCTCTTGTGGTCCGGGATGAGCGGGATTCTTCTTAATAATCCTTAAACCAGAGACGCTCTCTATAAATGAAAATTTATCTGTTGCCTCCTTTAGAGTCTGTCTCCCATCTATGTGATGAGGGCGCACACCGTGCCCAGGAATCACCTGGAATCTTACTAAAAGTGCAGAGTTGGTTCAGTAGGTGTTCGGTGAGGCCCGACATGCTGTGTTCCTAATTAGCTCCTAGAGGACATCGATGCTGTGCCTGATCTCTAACACACTTTGAGGAGCAAAGGTGTGAAACAGTGGTTCTTAAAGGTGGTTCCCGGACTAGCAGCTTGGACATCATCTGAGAATTGTTTAGAAATGCACATTATTGAGCCCGGCTCCACACCTGCGTAGCAATCTGGGGTTGGGGCCCGGGAGTCGGTTGTTTTTACAAGCCCTGTGGGTGATTTTGGTGCTCAGTGCTCACTGGACTTTGAGAACCGCTGAATAACAACAAAAAAATTGAGCCTCATTTCTCTACAGACTGTGACTGTGTCAGTTTGCTTTATCTTGTTAAGTTTTTTCAGCCGAAAACTCAGGGTGAAAATACTGATGCCTTCCTAGTGAATTTCTTAGAAGGAAACGTGAGAATGACTTTAAAGCACTTGGCATACATAATAAACATTTTATAACGGTTATCAGAGCCTAGCGAGCTTAGTGTCATTAGTGTGAGAGGACAGAAAAAGACTTTAAAAGGAATGAGGGATGCAGGGAGATCTCATAAGCATATACAGAAGTGATTTTATTCTTGCAGGCCACTAAAGCGGAAAAGTCGGCTGCAATGGTAGCTAACACAACAGTGTTACCTCTCAACCGTGGTGATTATCCATAAAGCCTTTAGTTTCGACAACAAATTAATTCACTTATTTGGAATGCCTCTTTCAGATGAGTGAATTTTAGAGAGCAATAATAGACAAAAAGAAATTTTTTGCTTTGTGTGTGTGTTTCTTTTCCCAAACAACAGATGTGCCTTGAACTATCTAGGTGTGATTTTCCTATTTGTCTGTTCTGGGAATGACATCACCATTTACCATTTTGGTCGCAGGATGTAGAAAGGGGAATAAGGCAAAATCAGAAACAGGTAAGAGAAATTTCTGAATCAGTTTTTATTCAGCAATGAATTCAAGCTGCCAGAAGAACTAGAAAATCTGTCACCCCTGCCTCATACACTGCTCTCATCCAACCATGAGCTGCCAGAGTACTGATTCTAGGAATTCTTTCAGAACTCATTGACCTTCCAGGATGAAGCTGTATACATTACCAAAGATGAATAGAGTTTCTTGGACCAGGGTCAGAGGGCCTCTTTCTAGACTGTCATGCTGCTGCTACACTGGAGTGGGTTGCCATTTCCTTCTCTAATGCATGAAAGTGAAAAATGAAAGTGAAGTCGCTCAATCGTGTGCGACTCAGCGACCCCATGGACTGCAGCCTACCAGGTTCCTCCGTCCATGGGATTTTCCAGGCAAGAGTACTAGAGTGGGGTACCATTGCCTTCTCCAAGACTGTCATGCTAGAGAATTACAAAATGTGGGTTTTGTTGGTAAGGATTATGCCTTGCAGAAAGGAGGCCTTTTGAATTTTTCTTCTAGTGAAGATTTATTGCTCTAATGACCGCAACTCTTAATTTAGCCATTATGTGCATGTAAATTCCATTTTTTTAATGTTATGAAGGGAGGTAAAGTAGCATCATTCCCTATGAAACTAGAAATCAATCACAAGAAAAATATGGGAAAATCACAAAAACGTGGGAATTAAACAACATGCTATATTGGTCAACCAGTGTCATCAAAGAAGTCAAAGGAGATATCAAAACATACCTAGAGACAAATGAAAACAGAAATATAACATACTAAAATTTATGGAGGAGGGGTACTTCCCTGGCAGTTCAGTGGTTAGGATTTGGTGCTTTCCCTATAACCTGGCTTTGGTCCCTGGTTGGGAACTAATAACCTGTAAGCTGTGCGGCCAAAAAATAAAGAAAGCTCAAGTAGTTTAAAAACCAAAATATTTTTTAAAATTTCATAAATTGCTTGACTAAGAAGTAGCCATACTTGTAATAGTTAAAATAGTTTGTTATTCTCCCGTTTTGAAATGAGCTCTGTTTTTCTTAGAATGAAGTTGGTCACTGAATACAACATCCTCTTTGCTCCCTGATAGTCCAGCAGACATCCAACATCCTTGATGCTGGAGGTAGGTGACAATATCTACACTTGGGCTTGAAAGAGTTCCTAAAGTCCACAAAATTGTATGCAGATAAAAAAATGTGTACACACATGTATATATGGTTGGGGGAGGAGATTGGGTTCGTAGTTTTCATCGGACCCTAAAAATAATAAATATAGGAAAGCAAGACATGGGGACCGGGCCCCATAAGACATGGAGGGAGCATAAGGGCCAACTCAGCAGAATCTGTTTTGGTTAAGATGGCAAGGCCTTCTGATTGAAGGCAAGGCCTTCTAACTGTGGATTGCTGCAGCAGAGTCATGGATGTGCTCTATAAACCTGGTTCCTCTCTTGGGCTACATCTCTGCATTGCTCAGCGGTATTTGATGGACTTCCTGTGTGGTCCAGTGGTTGGGAATCTGCCTTCCAATGCAGGCAATGCTGGTTTGATTCTTGGTCGAGGAACTAAGATCCCACGTGCCTCCAGGCAACTGGGCCCATGTCCTGCAACTAAAGAAGCCTTCACGCCACAACGAAGACCCAACACAGCCAAAAAAAAAGCGGGGGGAGGGGATATTTGAGATGAGCAGTAGCTGGGTAACTCTGCTGAAGGTCAGAATTTAATCTGTATTTTTAGGGTGAATTAGGAGGATGCCAGTGTGATGAAAGCTGCATGTTTGTTTTACATCAAACCTTTAGAAAGGACTGAAGACCTTTCCTTTAGCCACTCGCATTTTTTAAGTGAAAGAGCAGGATTAAAGAAATGAAGTAGCAGGATAAAGAATGAACTCGGTCTTCTGGTTCTTGATCCACAGCAGTTTTTCTATGCGCTACTATCTCTTTTAATATGTGGTAGATCAGCTTTTCTAAAAAAGTAATTCTGATGCACAATCATCAGTTTCTGGTAGAAAGTTAGGTAGCTCAATCATTCATGAAGAAGAATGTCTGCGTAAGCTAGATTGCTCAAAGTGTTCTGGTCTCAAAAACATCCCCTCCCACCACTTGGAAGTGTTCAGATGCTAGAAGGGATGTTGCAGAAGGTCAGCTGTGACTAGGAGCTGAACAGAGGCTGCTTCCTCTGAAAAAAATGAGATCATATCAAGCTGTGTACATCTGAGAGCCGAATGTCAAATGTCAAAATTGTTAAGGTATTTTTTAAAACGTTAAGACTTTTACTGACTTAATGGCTGAGACCAGATGAAAGCAGTGGAAGAGCCCAAAGAAACTGGAAGTTTAGATAAATCTGTATGTGCTTGGAAAGTTTTTTTGGTTCAGTGTTGAATTGCCTGAGCTTTATGGACTGAAGGGTGAGCCCCCAAATTCATGTGTTGAAAGCTTAACCTCCAGGCTCAAAGAATAAATGGAGACAAGCTCTTTAAAGAGGTAATTAATTTAAAGTGAGGCCATTAGCCAGTATGGCTGGTGTCCTCAAAAGACAAGGAAGTTAGGACACAGACACACAGGGGGAAGGTTGTGTGAGAACGCAGGGAGAGGACACCCACCAACAATTCAAGACGAGAAGCCTCAGACACCTGTGACCCCTTGATCTTGGACTTCCAGCCTCTAGAACTAGGAGAGAATAAATTATTGTTGTTTAAGGCTCCCCCCTCCTCCCACCTCATTGCGCTCCCCTAGTTTGTGATGCTTTGCTAGGGCAGCCCTAGAAAAATAATACAACGTGCGAGAAAACTCATTTCTTTTTTCCAATCCTACAGAAATATTCTTTACAAAGTCTTGGTAAATGCACAATGCAATCCTCCCTTGGGTTCTGTTCCAGAACTTTCTGGATCAGACTCCCAGGCAAGCCTTATGCCTTCCTGGCCTCTCTGACTGCTTCTGCCATTTGCTCTGAGTCTGGAATGCAGAGAGAGTTTTCCAGATATTGTTGTTCAGACACTAAGTCGTGTCTGACTCTTTGGGATCCCATGGATGGTAGCCCGCCAGGCTTCTCTGTCCATGGAATTTCCCAGGCAAGAATACTGGAGTGGGTTGCCATTTCCTTCTCCAGGGGATCTTCTTGACCCAGGGATTGAATCTGTGTCTCCTGCATTGGCAGGTGGATTCTTTACCACTGAGCCATTGGGAAAGCCCAGTTTTTCAGATACTGGAGCTTAACTCCAAAAGGCACTGAGATAAAAGTCTTTGCATACCTCCTGTGATTGCCAGGGGACTCCTAGCTTGCACCATTCCCATAACCCTACTTGGTATTCTGCTGCGCGGATTTGCAGCATGGGAGATGTCTCTCACTTGGTGAGTCTGGAGGGAGGAGCACAAAGCTGGGCTTCGGTGCCCTTCCTGAAGCAGGTGGGGCGGCAGAGCTCGTGCTCAGTGAGGGGCTAGACTTGGGGGACCTGTGAGCCCCAACACACTTTCCTCCCCTGCTCTGACCAGACCTCAGTCATCCTACTCCCCCTCAACTGGCCCTTCCAGCCCTCCAGGGAGCTCTGGGTGTAGGGAGGGGTCTTTCTTCTGACCACACAGCCTGCAGCCTCACAGGGCTGGTGGGGCAGGAGCCAGGTCCCTGTTGATTCAGATGAAATGCTAATAAAAATGTTTAGCCCTAAGGGCGGGGTAGAGAGATCAACCTCTGTGAACTATTACAGTCTAATAACAGGCACCACGTAATGAGCACGTACTGTGTGCCAGCCTAGAGATAAATTCTCCCTGCATCCTTCCAGCAACTCTCCATGGCAGCTCTTAAATACCCATTTTCCAGATGAGGACACAAACTCAGATGAGAAAACTAAGGCACAGTGAGAATAACTCTGCTAGGTCTCCACAAGCTAGCAAGTAGCAGTCAGGACCCACCACATGCCTGGTACAATGTCAGGTGGGAGAACTACAAAGATAAAGAAAAATCCAGACCCTTCTCATGGGAAAGTCATTGATTTATGAGGGAAAATGGGAAAGAAATTATTGTGATATGATGAGCAGGGTATTCTCATTCAATTATGCTGACAATGAGAGCACGGGGGTGCGGCGGGGAGTCTTGAAGGCAAGACTGCAAAGTTAAAGACAAGTTTTGAAGAAGTGATGGCAGAACTGAGTTTTGAAAGCTGAGGAGTAGCTGGCCAGGCAGAGAAAAGGATGAAACAGAGTGTAGGGCAAAAGCTAAGAATATGTCTTTGGAGTCCTGCCCCTACTTGAATGCTGGTCCAGTACCTAATAGTTGAAAGACCTTGATCAAGTTTCTCAACATCTCTGCCTCTTTTTTAAATCATATTTAAGGTGAAAATAATAATAATAACCAGTTGATACTGTTGTTCTGAAGATCAAATGAAATAATGAGTTCTGCCTAAAAAAAAAAATAAAGTGAAAGTGTTAGTTGCTCAGTTGTGTCCCACTCTTTGCAATCCCATGGACTATAGCCCGCCAGGTTCCTCTGTCCATAGAATTCTCCAAGCAAGAATACTGGAGTGGATTGCTGTTCCCTTCTTCAGGGGATCTTCCCAACCCAGGGTTTGAACCTGGGTCTCCCACATTGCAGGGAGATTCTTTATCATCTGAGCCACCAAGAAAGCCCGAGAAAAAAAAAAAGGTGCTCAATAAATCATAAAGGGTTTCCATAAAGGACTGTTATAGGGGTATGGCAGGGGATGAGGGATGAAGCTAAAAGGCAGCAAGGTCCAGAGAATGCAGGGCCTGTGTGCTAAGTTAAAGGAGCTGGGCCTTCATCCCATGGGCGGTGGGGAACTGTTGAAAGTTTTAAGCAGGAGAATAGCATGATCAGATATATGTCTTAACAGTCTCACTCTAGCAGCACAAGGGAGAATGATACTGAGGGAAAGACCAGGAGATGCTTTGATCTTGGTGAGGCATGATTTAGGGAGGGTCTGGATTAAGCAGGGGATGAAGAATGGATGCCAGGGATATTTGATGATAGGATCACCAGGCCTGCTAAATAGAATGGATGCAAAGAGCTAGGGAGGAGAATGTACAGAGGAAGAAGAGCAAGAGGCCCACGTGCTGGGGATGATAGGCTTAGAGGTCAGGAGGATGTGCTGTGCAGGGTGTGGGGATCTGAGGGGCATCAGCATCAGGATGGGTGAGAAAGCAGTTGCTCCCTTGGACTGGAGAGTGAGGAAAAGGTGAGCTTAGGGAAATACTCAGAAATATTAAATACCCATTTAATATGGGTAAATATTAAATACCCTTCCCTTAAATACCCATTTAAGGGAAGGTTGAAGAATAGCCCAAGAGGTGGGAGGAGAACAAGGAAGATGTATGCCTATGCCAAGGAAAGAGAGTTTTAAGAAGGGCAGAGGACTTCCCTGGAGGTCCCTCCCAGTTCAGGGAGCCCTGTTTTGATCCCTGGTCGGGGAACTAGATCCCTTAGTTGCAACTAAGACCTGGCTCAGCCAAGTAAATAAACTAGTAAAAAGAAGGGAAGGGTCTATATTATCACACGCTGTGGAGAAATGAGATAGGTGACAAACAAATAGGAGAAATGAGATAGGTGGAAGGACACGTGGTTATAGGTTTGTGTATGTATTTATTATAGTTAGTTGATTAATATCATTAATAAGTAATTGAGAAGACCTGCACACAGTTAAGTCCCAGCTGGGAAGGTGGCAGCAGAGGTGAGAGTGGCATACAGGACAGAAATGATTAATAACTTCCACGGCACCTCTGCTATCAACTTGGTCTTTGTCTTGGATCCCTTCCCGCCGTACCTTGGGCTGTCTGCTCCCTGCTGTCAGAAAAGTCTCCATGGCAGACCAGTTCCTGACACAAAGCAGTTTAAGATTTTCTTGGTCCTGTCTCACCTCTCACAGCTATGCGTCTTACACCAGGATCTTCTGGACCTTTGCATGGATGGCTCCCATTGCTGAAAATGCTCGCTTCCCTCTTCAGCCTGTTAACTCATAGACGTCTTCCTAGATTCAGCTCAAGCACCTTCTCCTAGACCCTTTTGGTTTCAGTGAAGTGTCTCTCCTGCGGATTTTGGCAGCCTCTTCTGCTCTCAACCCTCCTGGCTCTTATTGTGTAGAATTATAAACCTATTTCTCCCTTAAAAGTTGTGACTTCTTTGAGGTCGGGGACTAAAGCTCACGTTTATATGTCCCTGACCAAACCCAGTGCCTGATGTATGCCGGCGCACAAGAAATATTTTGTGAATGAAGAAGACACAGACTGCACTCCTTGAGGCTCAATAAGGACAGTAAAGACAATAAAGACAAAGCCTCCAACGGTGCAGTGTGTGCAGTGCTTTGGGAACTCTTCTTAGAAGACATGGGTTTGATCCCTGAGTCGGGAGGATCCCTTGGAGAAGGAAATGGCAATCCACGCCAGTATTCTTGCTGGGAGAATCCTATGGACAGAGGAGCCTGGCAGGTTATTGTCCATGGGGTTTCAAAGAGTTGGATACAACTGAGTGACTAAGCGCTCGCATGCACACACGTATCACAGCTTCTTTATCCATTCATCCATCAAGAGACGCTTTGGTTGTTTCCACGTCTTGGCTGTTGTAAATAATGCTGCAATGAAATGGGGGTGTAGACATATTTTCAGGTTAGTGGGTTGTTTTTTTTTTTTCAGATAAAGAAAGACCCAGAAGTGGAATTGCTGGATAATATGGTAGCTTTCTTTTTAATTTTTTGAGGAACCACCGTACTGTTTTCCATAGTGGCTGCACCATTTACATTCTCCATAACGGTGCATGACTGTTCACTTTTCTCCACATCCTTGCCAGCACTTGTTGTCTCTCATCTTTTTCATCATAACTATTCTGACAGGTGTCAGATAATATCTCATTGTAGTTTTGATTTGCATTTTCCTGATGATTAGTAATATTGAGAGGTTTTTCATGTACCCGTTGGCCATTGTTCCCTTGTTTGGGAAAATGTCTGATCAGGTCCTTTGCCCATTTTTTGATCAGATTGTTTGCTTTTTGCAATTGAGGTGTATAAGTAATTTATATATTTTGGGCATTAACCCCTTATAAGATATATGATTTGCAAATATTTTCTTCCGTTTTGTAGGTTGCCTTTTCATTTTGATAATGATTTCTGTTGTTGTGCAGCAACTTTTTACTTTGATGTAGTCTTGTTTATTTTTGCTCTCACTGCCTTTGCTTTAGTGTGTGAATGAGCTCTTAAAACTGCTTTTGCCCTGAAGCCATTTACCAACTCAGCAGGGAACTGTTATGAAACTGATTACAGTTTCGATTACCTCATGGCTCGAGAGGGACAGAAGTGAAAGTCCAAGGGACATCTAAGGTGAGAGATAAGAAAAAGCCAACTCTCCCTAATCCAACTCAAGATCAGGTTAGCCAGAGGAGATGTAAACCTATGTTCTTTCAACACAGGGGTAAGATTCTTATGAGATGATAAACCAAACCTAGCCCCTCTGAGAAATAGTAGACTAAATTTGCATTTCAGAGATGGTACAAGAAAACTCAAGCAGGAAATTTAGCTGAAAGTGGTTCTGGTTTTGATAGTGCCCCAGATATCTGGCAAAAGGGAATGTTCTATTGGAAAAGTAGGAGAAATCTAGTTTCTTTGCATTCTTGCCAGTATTTGCTATATCAGTACTTTTCATTTTAGTCATTCTAATAGATGTTATTGATATTATTGCATATATGTATTATAATTTTGTATGTTGATCTTGTATCCTGAGATCTTGTTGAAGTCACTATTCTAGAAATTTTTTTTAATTGTTGATTTTTTGAGGTGTTTTTTTTTTTTTGGTAGACAGTCATGTCATCTAAAAATAGGTATAATTTAATTTCTTCTTTTCCAATCTGTACGCTTTTAATTTCCTTTTCTTGCCTTATTGCATTGGTTATGGCTTATAGAATATTGAATAAGAGTGGTGAAAGCAGAAATCTTTGCTTTGTTCCCAGTATGAGGAGGAAAGCATTCAACATTTCACTACTTAGTATAATGTTAACTGTAGGTCTTTAGTAGATGCTACTTTTTGGGTTGAAGAAGTTCCCTTCTATTTCTAGTTTGTGGAGAGGTTATTTTTTCAAATCGTGAATAGGTGTTGAATTTTGTCAAACACTTTTCTACATTGGTTGATATGATCATATGGCTTTTCTTCTTTAGCCTGTTAATGTGGTAGATTAAATTTTTAAAATTGAAGTATAGTTGATTTCAATGTTGTGTTAATTTCTGCTATATATATATATATATATACACACATATATACATATATATACACACATAGATGAAAGTGAAAGCGTTAGTTGCTCAGTCGTGTCCAACTCTCTGCAGCCCCATGGACTGTAGCCCCCGTTTTTGCCTCCGAACATCATTTTCCTACTGTTCCTGCATTGCATCCTTTGCCATAATGAATCTTCACCTTGAATATAACTTTATATGGCATCCTGGGAATCTGTTCAATGAGTAACTAAACTAGTTGTGGGGCACTGAGACAGGAAGCTGCTTTTTTTTTTTAAACTACAAATTCAATTTTTTAAATTGTTAACAAGGTTTTTAAAAAATCTTTTATTTGTGGCTGCACTGGGTCTTTGTTGCTGCACACAGGCTTCCTCTAGTTTGGTGACCGGGGGCTCCTCTCTAGCTGCGGTGCACAGACTCCTCGCTATGGTGGCATCTCTTGTCACGGATCATGGACTCTAGGCCTGTGGGCTTCGGTAGTTGTCTCACACAGGCTTCAGAGTGTGAGCTCAGCAGTTGTGCCGCACAGGCTTAGTGGCTCTGAGGCATGTGGAATCTTCCTGAACCAGGGATTGAACCCATGTTCCCTGCATTGGCAGACAGATTCTTCTCCACTGAGCCACCAGGGAAGTGCAAGAAATATACTTGAAAAAAAAACAAAACTGAAATATAGTTGACATACAACAGTATGTTAGTTTTAGGTGTAAAACATAATGATTCAACATTTAAATATTATAAAAGTGATTACCACGATAAGCCTAGGAACCATCTGTCACTATACAGTTACTGTAGTATTCTTGATTATATTCCTTATGTTATGTATTCCCTCCGTGTGACTATTTTAAAACTGGAAGTTGGTATCTCCTAATCCCCTTCACCTATTTTGCCCAGCCCTGCACCCTCCTCTCTGTGGACAACCACCAGTTTGTTCTCTCTATGGGTCTGTTCCTGTAGGAAGACTGTGTGGATAGGGAATTGCAGAGTTAATGTTAGAGCCCAGGGTTCCTGTCTCCAACTTTCTCTGTTGATAATAAGGTCCAGATATCACTCCCAGGGAGTTCTGTTTCCTTCCATACCGACCTCTCAGCTCTTGCTTAACTGGCTGTTTTATTCTCCACCTAACTTGCTATGTCATGCTTTTCTTCTTCTTCTTTTTTTTTAAACCAAATCCTGTCTTGGGGATCTTTTCCTTATTCTCTTCCAGACCTTCTTACTCCTGGCCCTCTCCTCTCTCTAGGTCAAATCATAACTTGCTCTTTTTAGAGATCCCAGCGTACTAATGTCTAACCCAGTGGTTCTCAACAGGGGGAGATTTGTCCCCCTCAAGGGATACTGGGCAGTGCTTGAAAACATTTTAAAAAATATCCTTTTGGCTACTTGAGTGGCATGTGGGATCCTAGTTCCCCGACCAGGGATCAAACCCATGACCCCCCGCATTGAAAGCTCAGAGTCTTAACCGCTGGACCAGCAGAGAAGTCCCTGGCATTTTTGACTGTCATAACTGTGAGTTACTATTGGCATTTAATGGGAAGAGGCCAGAGGTGCTGTTAAATATCCTACCATGCACAAGTCAGCCCTCCATGAGAGGGAATTATCCAGCCACAGTGTCAGCAGTGCCAAAGTGAAGCAGCCCTACCTTAAGCCTATGCCGGGGAGGCCGCGTCTGAGTCCTGGCCAGCTCTTTATAGTCGGAGCAGTTGTGCCAGGCCAGTCAAGGCTGTGTCGCTTTGGATTTGCGGTGAACGACTTGAGTGACTTGGCAATCCACGGCTTTGTGGGCTACATGGAGGGGAGTGGCTTCCTGCCGCACAGCCAAAGGATAGGGCTTGGAACCTCTTCAGAATTCCACGGAGACTGAATTATAGTTGCCAGGATCTCAGTGTGGGACGTCAAACCCAACAGCCTGGGTGGGTCACAGCCTCGCCCACATGCTGGTCTGAGGCTTCAGTGGAGTGCTGGAGTGACAGGCGTCATGATGATGGTGGGGATGGTTTCTTTCCCCGCATACTGGCAGTCTACTGCTTGTCCAGCATCGGCTCCCTGGTGCTTATGTTTTTACTGCTGGGTTTTGTGGCTGTGATTCTCGTGTGTGTGCTTTGCAAATGACCTGGTTCGGTACAACTTGGATGAGATGATGACTGACCAGGGTGACGATGGCTGGAGAACTGTCTATACAGATGTCTTCCGCTTTCCTCCACACTGTGGTCGGCTCTGTGCTGAGTTTGGCGTGGGTGCCCAGAAGTGTGGGGCATTGATTTCCCGATCTTGGCCCTGGTGAAATGATAAGAATTTTCTAATTAAAAGTTTTGGCTCTACTGGGTCTTCATTGCTTTCTGCGGGCCTTCTATAGTTGCGGCGAGCGAGGGCTACTCTCTAACGGCTGTATGCTGGGCTTCTCATTGCAGTGGCTTCGCTTTCAGAGCACGGATTCTAGGGTGCCTGGGCTTCAGTAGCTGTTGTACACAAGATTAATTGTTCCTCAACGTGTGGAATCTTCCCAGACCACAGATCAAACCTGTGTCCCCTGCGTTGGCAGGCAGGTTCTTTGTTGTCGTTATTTTATTTACTTTGGCAGGCAGATTCTTAACCACTGGACCACCAGGGTAGACCGGTGATGAGAATTAATCAGGAATTTCTCTCAAGGAGTAGAAGTAAGTAGGTAGGTTGTTCAGAAAAGATTTGTGGATCTTCTTTTCCACACAAGGTGAACGGCAGCCCTAAGACCATCACTCCAGTGCTGACAAGTGTTATTTTATTTTAGGTTTTCTCTACCAAAGAACTGAGTGAGACCATTTTGCTGGAATCCTGGCTCTGGGAGAACTGGGCTAATTCTTCTGAAATTGCTGGAAGCGGGACATGTGACCTAACAAACTTTCCACTACTACCCTGCAGGCATTCTGACCAGGGTGCTGTATGGCTTGTTGTGTGTATCGTCAGGGGGCCATTAGCTTGACACCATCTAGTTGTAGGTCCCAATCTGCTGCTTCTCTGGCTACACATTCAGCCATCTCTTTTGGCAGATGGTAGGCCAGCGTTGGATGTGGTTCCTCAATCTCCCCATTCATCAGTCTCTTCTCTGATGAGGATTTCTGGTTCCCTGGTGGGTAGGCCTTGACATAGGAACTTAGAAACATCATAGAGCCTGGAAGAGAGTCAGTGTGAGTCTTCCTGCCTGGATCCTCACATGCCTGCTGGTTTGTCCAGGATCCACCATCCATCCAGTATCTTGTTCTTTTATTAAAAAAAAAAAAGTTTTTGGCCATGCTGCATGGCATATGGGGTTGAACCCATGCCCTCTACAGTGCAAGAGTGGAGTCTTAACCCCTGGATTGTCAAGGAAGTCCCCAATGTTTTATTCTTTATTTAAAAAAAAAATTTATGTCTATCTATTTATTTGACTGTGCCAGGTCTTAGTTGGGGCACGTGGGATCTTTTTTTTTAGTTGTGGCATGCAAACTCTTGCTGCAGCATGTGGGATCTAGTTTCCTGACCAGGGATGGAACCCATGTCCCCTACACTGCAAGGTGAATTCTTAACCACTGGACCACCAAGGAAGTCCCTCCCTAGCTTCTTTTTAAATAAATTTTTAAATAACAGTTGTAGGTTTATAGAAAAGTTACAAAGAGAATTCCCATATACCCACACGTAGTTTCCCCTATTATTTTTTATGGTACACTTGTCATGTTAATGAAACAATGTGCTGTGCTGTGCTAAGTCACTTCAGTCATATCCGACTCTTTGTGACTTGTGGACTATAGCCCGCCAGGCTCCTCTGTCCATGGGATTCTCCAGACAAGACTCCTGGAGTGGGTTGCCATGCCCTTCTCCAGGGCATCTTCCCAACCCAGGGATCAAACCCACATCTCTTATGCCTTCTGTATCGGCAGGCAGGTTCTTTACCACTAGCGCCACCTGGCAAACTCCGATGAACCAATACTAGCACATTATTAAATAAAGTCCATACTTCATCTAGACTTCCTTAGTTTTTACCCTATGTTCCAAGATGCTATCCAGAGTAATTAGCTTCCTTCATGTTTCTCAGGCTCTTCTTAGATATGACAGTTTCTCAGACTTTTCTTGTTTTTGATGACCTTGACAGCTGAGGACTCAAGACACTTTGTAGAATGTCCTCACCTGGGGTTTGTCTGAAATTTTTCTCATGATAAGACTGGGGCTATGGCCTTGGGGGATAAAGGCCACAGACAGAGGCAAAGTACCGCTGCCATCACATCATATCCAGGGCATATCTACTCTCAACATGTTGAATCACTGGTGATATTGGCCGTCAGCTGGCTGAGGTCATATATGTCCAGCTTCTCCACTATGAAGTCCCCCAACCTGTCCTGTTTCCATACTGTGCTTTTGGGAAGGAAGTCATGATGTGCAGCCAATATAGCATCCCTTTTAACACATCAGATCTTGCTTTTCCTCTTATAAATTCTCACTTAGTAGAGGCATTAATTTCTACTGAGTCCATAGTTTTCCAAACACTTAATTTTAATGTTCTTTACACCAATACCAAGCATTTATATAGCAAAGATGAATAAAAAATAGGCATGATTTGAGAGACTAGTTCTCTTAATACTTCCTAGAACTCAAAACTAATGTCCTAAGAAGGCCTTTAAATGCCATAATAGCCATTTTTAGGAAAAACTTAAAACCATATGCAGCTGTAAGACCAACAGAATTATTCTGAATGCTTCCCTTTGTCTCAAGGAAAGTTATTAGAAGAAATAGGATCAGTTCAGTTCTCTTTAGAAAGCTTATTTTAAGAAGAGTCTTGGATCTTAAATATAATTTCCTCACGACTCTCTGAAGTTCCAAAAAGAGAAGCATGATTGTTAATGTTATATTTGTCCCTTTGTCATAGACAGGGCTATTTTCAGACTAGATAGAATGATCTGTGCTTTGTGCCGACTTCACAGTACATTGAGGGCTGTGGAAGAATCACCCTGAGTGCACACGTGGCCATGTAATAGGACTTGAAACACGATGTTAGCCTTGTGTAGTACTGAAGACCATCTGATGTTTTCTATTTTTGCTCTTATGACCTACTTATTAGAACCATGACTTGTTTGATGCTGAGTTTCTGGACGTGAGTAGTTATTAAGAGAAAATATGACTTTCTTTTTTTAACAAAATAGTTCCAGGAATACACTGTAGGGGAAAAGGATAAGTGTTTAAAATATATTGTTAAAATGCTCCCTGTGTTGAGAAACCTTTGTGCAGTCCCTGACTTCATAGTAAATAGGACAGTTTGTGAGGAAGTTCCATTATTCTCCTTTTGCCCTTTTCCCTTTGATCAAATGCCACAGTCATATACACGACGGGCCACATTGAGTCCAACATCTCTTGAGGACAGTGTTCCATCTCTGAGTGACTCTCACCAGCTCCAACTTACCCAGCTTATTCTTACCCATGAGCATTTTGAAAAAGAAGAGTAATGAGGGAAGTAACCTTATCAGATATTGAAACAACTTATAAAGCAAAATAATTAAGATAATGATGTATTGGTGGAGATACAGACCGATAAATAGAGATTCAAGAAAGAACTCCAATTCAAATGGAATTTGACACATGATAAAGGTAGCATTTCAAAATAGCTGGGGAAAGACAGTTATTCACTAGACAGTGTTGAGAGGTTGTGGGAAGGAGAAACCTGGATCTTGACCTAATTCCTTACATTGTATTGAATTCCACTTGGATCCAAAATTTAAACTTAATAAAATTAAACCATAAGGTACTATTATAAAGAGTTAGCATTTTAACAGTTCCCGAATGGAAAAAGTATAAAATTATGCAAAATTTAGAAGCTAAAGAACAAAAATGCAGTAACCTGTTTGATTTAAAGACACACACACATGCATGCACACACACCAACTCAAAAGACAAATGCCAAATCTGAAAGACTCTGCAACCATTTCATACTTGAAGGGCTAACATTTTCAGAGTACAGATGTTCTTTGAGTGGGGAAAATAAAACAAAAGGCAAAAAGCATAGGAGAAGATGCCTAACCTTACTCACAATCAAATGTAAATCATTTCTGTCCCACTAGGCTAAAAACCCAGGGATGGAGGAACCCGGTGGGCTGCCGTCTATGGGGTCGCACAGAGTCGGACACGACTGAAGCGATTTAGCAGCAGCAGGCTAAAAACAATACAATTCTGGAGGTGAGAAGTTCAAGGCCACCAGGACCAGGCAGCTTCTTTAGGTTCACTGTGCCCTCTTTTGCATGTGGCAATCTTCCTCCATGTGCTTACAGAATGGCTGCTGTACCTCCAGGCATCACGACCAGGATCCAGCAGAAACAAGGGGGCAGGTAGGGAAAAGGCCAAAGGTTCTTGCTCCAGAGTCTGCTCCCTGTCACATGTTTTTCTTGGAAGCCCAATTCTGATCCCATCTCCTTTGCTAGAACTGTCCTGGGGCTGCCTAGAAGGATGGGAAAGTGATTTTTTTTTAAAAATTTTATACTAAAAAGTATACCACTTAGGGATTTTCACTAGGTGAACACGCCTGTCTGACCAGCACCCAGATCAAGAAACAGTGGCTCCTTGCAACTGCCCACATGCTCTTTCCCAGTCACTAGAGAATGCGAGCATTTTTAATGGGCACCTTCTCTCTGTGGCCAAAATTGGGTTAAGAAAGAACAAGAGAATATCAGAGACCAGCAGTCTGTTACACCCTTCACTTTATATATTCACCCCAAAGGCACTCATCGATTTGCTCAAATCTTTCATTCTCAGTCTGAGAAATTTTATATTTTAAGAGACAATGGCTGAAATTTACATTTCCTGTAATTTCATAATGTGAGCCTGGGTCCAGGAACACCTGGTCTAAATGGGAACTTTCTGCAGTAATAGATTCATAGGCAGCTGCATTGAGATGGTCCCTGGGGTACACTGAGCAGGTCTCAGTTTTGAGGTATCCGTGAATACAGAGGCATCCTGGAGAACCCGTCCCGTGAATGGGATGAACGTGAGAACATTCGCAATTCATATGCATTTTTTAAGAGGTGAGAAAACCCACAAGTAAGATAGGTGTGGCCAAATCTTAGAACAGAATTCAGAATTTATTCCTTATTATAGTATACATCTTGGAGAAAACATCTTTGTTATGAAACAGAGGCCACTTTTCTCTGGGCACCCCGCCTCCTTAACGTTCATCTTGGAGAAAATCCGTTTGCAGGAGGCATCCGGCAGCATCCTGATACCAGCTAATTCGCATGCAGGAGAAACTCTACAAATGCTGTAACTGTACGGGCTTTCGGGAAAAGCAAAGCTCATTCAACGTCAGAGAATTCACACTGGAGAAAAACCACATGCGCGTCATAGCTGTGAAAGCGCTTTTAGTCAGTGCTGAGAGCTAATTAGACATCTGGGATTTCAGAGTGGATAGGAGCCCTGGGAGCAGACGGGATGAGGAAGAACCTTCAATCAGAGTTCCAGCCTCGGACAATGTGAGCTGATTCACCAGGACAGGAAGCAGGCGTGTGTGCTGAATGGGGGAGGCCGTCCAGGGGAGGCGTGGGGCACACTGAACTCATTCACACTGGAGAGCAGCCTGTGAGTGGAACCAACGTGGAGCATCATCTTTGGAGAATTTACAGGAAAGAAACACTCTCATTGGAAAGATTGTGGGAGAGCTTTTAGCCAGTAATCAGGCTAATTCATTCTGGAGAAAAGCCTTGATTGTAGAGAAGGAGGAACACCATTCAGTTGTTTTCCTTACTGGATTTCAGAGAATCTTTAGTGATATATGGGGTAACTTTGAGGAGGGGAGGGGGTTCAGGGTTTATTGTCAATTAAAGCATGAATTGTCTTAAGTAGGGGCTTAAACTTTATTGCTTCTTCCACTGCAACCAAGATCTCCATTTCTTTCTCTGTCTCATAGAATATATATATATATATATATATATATTTATCTCTAATGACTTAGGAAGATAAGCTTACAAACTTGCTTTTATAAGCTTAACTTCTATTCCCGGTAGGTA
Source organism: Capra hircus (assembly GCF_001704415.2). Taxonomy (NCBI): domain Eukaryota; kingdom Metazoa; phylum Chordata; class Mammalia; order Artiodactyla; family Bovidae; genus Capra; species Capra hircus. The sequence goes on along the minus strand of NC_030832.1, from coordinate 36,344,202 downwards.
TTCAGTCCAATTTTGCTGAATGAATGAAGTAATACAACAGGCAAACAGAGTCAGCCTAGTCTGAACCTTCAAGCGCAGGACTCTATAAATTGTGGAGGGTGTGAAAGGACTGTGTTGAGGGGGCGAGGCTTACTGGCAGGATCTGGAGGTTGCAAATTCTACCCTAATTGCAACACATTCGTCTTCGGCCTCCATTAGCTTGCGGAACTTCTATGGGCCACGTCTCTTTACTGCTGAAGACTATTTTGAGTTGGGAAAAGCGGGGGGCAAGTTTTCTCCAGTTCTGAATGCATCTGACAGCTACATGAGAAGGATACCAGTTTCACTTTGTTTTATATTTAAAACGAGACATTTAAAGAGGAAGGGCTAGAGTTCCTAAGTTCAATTCCTCTTTTCATGAAGCAAGGGTCAGGCACATTTTCTTCTGTTGAAGTAACACAAAAACCACATTATGTGATGAAAATTGAATCAGAAGAAAGCTTCATCTTGTCCTATCCACCGACTGCATTTTCACCTCCCAACCGAACTCCTTATCCCTAGCCTGGGGTTCTAAGTCTTCTAGGAGACATCCTTGCTTGCCACTATACCCATTCCCCAGTTGAGGAAGAAGAGATTCAGGTCCTGTGAGTTTCTGGCTCCTGGCTTTGCTTAGAGAAGTGGGAAGGAAAGGTAAAGAAAGAAGGGCCAGGGGGCAAAGGGACAAAGCATGGAGAAAGCGGGAAGTGGCCTCAAGTCAGGGCACCCTGTTCCCCAAAGGATATGAACTGTCACTTAGGCTGGCTGGAGAGTAACTAAAAAGCCTAGTTTCCCATCAGTTAAGTTCTAGCTGCCATACGTTTCCTTCATCTAGTATATGGGGCTCATAAAACCCTGCTGTGTGACACTGGCTTCCTCCAGAATTCATCCAACCTAGCTCTCCATTTGCCGACTCCAACTTGCTTCTCCTTCTGCCACGGCCTTCTGGTCCATGCTCAGGCTCTGCATCCAGGGACTAACACCTAACCCCCACCCATTCCATGCTAATTTGTTCTAAAACTCCTCATGGAGCCCCAGTTTAGACGCCCAGGCTCCTGCATCTGGAACTGTCCTGAATCTTTCTTTCCTCATCAGTGCCCTGTAGGCTCCAGGAATCGGAACCAAGTGCTCAAGCTGCTTCCCTGTGTGGGCTATGACCAATCTTGACCTGTATTTCCTACCATACAATTAAGGTCTCTAGTGTCTAAATTGGGCTGATTTTCCATTTAGAGCTGTACCAAGCTGTACTCCTCCACTCTGGAGGAGTGGCTGGCTAAGAATGCCTTAGGCTGCAAATAGCAGAAATAAAGACAGTTCAATTTAAAGATCAGTAAGACTGGAAGTAGGTGGTTCCAGGATATGTATGGTGGCTCAACGGTATCATCGAGGACCTAGGCTTTGTTTGTCTGTCTCCTCGCCCAGCCTTGGTATGCTGGCTTTCTCCCTTGGTTTTGTTGCCACCTGGTCTCAAAATGGCTGCCACAGCTCCAAGTATCACATCTCAAACATCCTTGTTCAAAGCAGGAGGAAGAGATGGGCCTCTTCATTCTCCTTTAATCAGAAAGCAAAATCTTCCCAGAAGGTCCCCCAGCCATTTCCCCATAAGTTATGCAGGCAGAACTGTCGCATGCCCAATTCAGAGCCGACAGACAGCAGAGGGACAAAGTAAGGAGCCTGCCGCAGTGACACACAGGCGAGGCAGGCCTGGCGAGCCCTGGGGAGGCTCTAGGGCTGGCTCTTCTCTCTGCCTTTCCTGGAGTTCTGCCTCTAATCTCGACACCCTTTATCTTCTTTCCAAAGAGGCTCATTCATCCCCCAACGATAAGTATTGTTTTGCCTTTCTTCAATTTCCAAGCTTCCACGTCAGTGTACTTCTGGCCAGCACCTGGCCCTACTTGCCCTCACGACCTCCTGTCACACACTGCCCATGCAGTCTGATTTGGAGGTTCAAATTTCCTAAAAGAGGAATCTGCCTGGCCTGACTGGCTTTCCAAATATTCCCTGAGCCAGGGGACTTCAAAAGTTGTTGACCAGGGTACACAGATCCTGGATCACTGACCCGCATGAGTGTGTGAGTGTGTGAGTGTGTGTGTGTGGTGCGAGGAGGACAGAGGCAGAGTCGTGTGATACAACACAGACACCTGAGCTGAATGAGGGGGGGTATGGGGGTGGGGCAGGACAGAGGGCGTGGAAGGTGGCTCCTGGAGCCCAGGGCCACAAGATAAGGAAATTAGGCCAGTCTACTAGAGACACGCCAGGTGGACACAGGAGGGAAAAGGCCATTTTGCACACTTCAGTCCCGTTTCAGTGGATGCCAAGTGGAGAAGAGAGGAATCCGGCTGGCAGATGAACCAAGGCCCTTGACCTGTGACTGCAGCTGACCCTGCCCCGCCGGATCCAGCTGTTCAGTCACTCACTCTGAGGGCCTGTTATTTGACTTACAGAATAAACAGCATAATCAGTTTCTTGAGTCTGCCCTGACTCGGAATATCCCCCGAATTCCCACAGGAGAAATTCCAGGGACTGCTAGTAGGAAGCCAGGCTTTCTCATGAACATGGCTTTAATAGGGCCTGGCAGCATCAGGTACCCACTGGACTTGGAGCTTAGAAACCATTCTGTGGCTTTGGCAGGCCACAGAAGAGACTGGAGAAGCGGGACTAACTCAACATGATACCATGAAACGGGGACAGAAAACAGACTGGTGATTCCAGCAAAGGGAATGAAAAATCCCACAGCGCGAAAATGAGAACGTGCAAGACCTGGATTCTAAGCCTCGCTGCTCTACTTAGTTGCATGACTTTGGGCAAGTTACCGCACCTCTCCAGGCCTTAGTTTCTTCATTTGTAACGTGAGGATAGAAACACCCCATTTCAAGCGTTGTTGGGAGGATTAAATGAGACCCTGTGCGTGAGGCACTAAACGCATGTGAATGACTGGTCATCAGAGCCTATCGCACGCTCAGGTGGGGCTGAGCCCCAGGTGAGAGCCCGCTGGCTGGCGCCCATCGGAAGAGCTGGCGTGGCGTGGCGGTTCTGATGAGGAGCTCCACTGGAGCCCCCCACGGTGGTGAGTGGGGCTGGGGGTGACTTTGCACCCCATGAAGCACTTGAGAGCTTTCCTTCTAGTTTCTTGAGCGATTTCCTAGAGGCCTCTGGAACAGCCTTCACCCAGCCTCCCAGGAGTTAAAGAGTCTCTAACCTCGCTGAGCTTACAGTCCCTGTCCCTCCAATCCCCTCTGCCCCAGCAGCCTTCCCTGGTTTAGCCATTTCAAACTCCTCTGCCTGTTTCTATCACTTCCTACTCGATTTGCTCCTGGGATAGACCCTTCGAGGAGTGATCTGAGAGGGAATCTTGAGATCCACTGTAAGTGACGTTCCAGCTCTAAACTCCCAGGAGCACAGAAACCCAGTGACCAGCTGTCCTCCTGCCCAGAGACCGCCATGTGAGCTCGTGAGCCTGTGGTAAGCAGGCAAAGAGGCGGCTGGCAAGGACCCTCCCTTTTTCTCCTTAACGCTCCACAATCTACTTATCCTTTCACCGGGTTCAAGGCTTTACTGGGTTCAAGGTTCAGCTGTTCAGAAGCAGCCTTGGCTTTCTAGGAAATGCAGTTGGGCAATGCCAGATCTAGGGGCTAGCTCTTATCATCCCCACCTCCAACATTTCTAACTTACTAGATTTTAAAGACATTTAGAAGAGCAAGCCATGGCTATATAAATCCATGGATATATACATAGAGTCTGTCCCCCCCCCCTTTTTTTTTGGTAGGGGAGATAGAGATTTTGCAGTTAACAAAACACAAGAGCTGTTCCTGCATTTTGTGCTCGGGACCCAGAACTCTGCTGTATAGCAAAGGATGATGCATTTGTGGCGGCCAGCACAGGTGGGACTTTCCAGTACAGCCATTAACATCTGTTTTCCTGTTACCTCCTTGCTGGTAACTTTGGTTGCTGGCAACTACAGGAGTGCCCAGTGTCGGACGAACACCTGCTACATGCCAGGTGTTAATCGAGGCACTATGAATACAGAGATGCTTCAGACATAGGTCTTGCTCTCAAAGAGCTCCAAGTTCATCTTGGGGGTGGAACCTGAGCCAGCCATCCGTAACCGGGACACTGGCCAGCTCTCCAACATACTAATTTCTTGCTTGTTCCCTGCCTCCCCAATCAAGGTCACTCCCAAGGTTAGCACAACACATGATAGCCAGCAATGCCTCCCAGACAGAGCCAAGGGCCTCTGCCACCTTATGAACGTCAGGGCTAATTCAGCTTTCAGGTCAGGGTGGGGGAAGGGGTGGCAATAAAGATGAGATCACCTTCCTCCTGTGTGACCTGGAAGAGAATGGCTGACAACCATCCCCGAGAAGGCAGGTCATGTCTTCAGGCAGGGGTAAGCGTGCCTCCATGCGTGATGACCCTGAGTCACAAATCCATCTGTCTGCATCCACAGCTGTATACAGTCACCGATCCCCACGTCATCCCGAATCCCTCGATGCTCAGAGGTGCTGTGAGTCCAAGGGACATGGGGTGGTTCTTCCTCAAAGAGTTTTATATCTGTCGGAGAAGAAAAATGCATGAGAAGGTCAGGAAGGACCAGGGATTTGCGGGTGCGAGATGGGGCTCAGGGGCAGTGGACCCAGTGAGCAGAGTGCAGGCTGGGAGCCCAACTGCAGGCCCGCAGGGTCCCATGAAGCCTTCAGGGAAGAGGTGGGCTTTGGGCCATGTCTGGCGGGTGGGAAGCACTCCTGGCGGAGCTTCTCGTGAGCCAGGACCGTGAGTGCTCCAAACACGGTGCCTTTATTGCCCCCTTGGGAAACAGAGGATCCAACCGGTGGTTCCTCTTCTGGCTGCCGTAATCCCAACAGCCAGAGGCTCAAGCGTTCGTGCAGGCACAGAGCCTCAGAGCTTGGTTTGCCTGAACAGGGCTGCCTGTGATACTCTTAGTTCTGATGGCGACATCACAGTGTGAGGCCAGGGCCACGGGCACGCTATGCCCAGCCATTCTGCCAGAGCAGCACAGTGAGGGCCGTCCTGGGGGGACCGCGGCTCCTCAGAGGCCAGGATCTGGAGCCTTTACATGGAGGGTAGCACTCTGGGGCGCCACAGACTCTAAGCCTGGCACAACACACGTAGCCAAACACTTGCATCCTATTCTGGCAGAAGATCAAAGAATTCATACGGCAGAGGAAATCTTTGAACATTCTGAATACGGGGAAATTTCCATTCATCTCATAATTCTTACTAGAGAGATTCCCCCATGAATGGCATCAATGCAGGAAAATCCTCCGAGCGAGGCAGCAGCTATCAGAGAACTCATGCGGGAGGGCCGGGGGCACCGGACGCAGACAGAGAGTTAACAAAGAGCTCAGCCTGGAGCCCAACACACCGAAAAATCCGCATCTTCATTAGCGCAGTGGTGCTTTGGGAAAGCACAATTTGGCCAAGCCATTCTGGAGCTGTCTTTCACAGGTGCTGAATCGGGGGTGATGATCACTTCAGGAGAAATCAGCCCTCATTCATCACCTGAGGGTTCGGGCTGGAGAGAGGGCAGATGCTCATCGTGATTGAGGGGGACTCTTGGGAGTCCTCTGGCCTCGGCAAACTGGGAGCCAGGCAGGGCCCCTGGGAGGACAGTCAGAAAGACCTCAGAGCACAAGTCGTATAAAATGGACATGGAAGAGAAAAACACGGTGAAAGGGCCAATTTAGATAACGATTTTGTTGGAACTTGGACTTTCAGCACCTGTAATGCCGACAGGCTTGGGCTGTAAGGAAAGCAAACACCCTGTGGGGGAGTCCGGTTCGGTGACAAGGTCATGCACCTGCAGCCCCTGGGATCCACTTGCCCTTGAGGGACCTGGGGCCTTGCAGGAGACAAGCACAGGGGCTCCCGAGCTCTCAGCAGTACACTTTCCCACAGGACCTCCATGTCTATATTTCTTCATGGTCCCGCCCCCTGCCTCTTCCGGCAGGCAGGCAAGTCCTGTGCCCACCTGACTCTGGTGTTGCCCAGGGGACAGGAGGCCACCTGCCCACGCAGAGGCCGGTGACCACCATTACCTCTGACAACTCACGAATATGCCTCAGGGATACTGCTGTGACTGGACCATTCATCCATCCAGCCAACAATCTTTTGAGCATCTCCTCAACTCTGTAGCTGGCACATTGTTTGTGCTGGGATCAAGGACAGGGGAGAAGGAAGTGTCAGTCATAAGGGGCTTGGGCTACCCACGGAAAGAGGGGAATGAGGAAAACAGGAGCACCTTCGAGACTGCAGGGTGTCTGTGTCCTGGGTTTCAGACAGGGCTTTGGAGAGAGTGCTGGGGAGGCAGGGAAGAAGAACTCTGATCTAATGACTGCTGCCCACACGACAGGCCAGCATGAGCTTTCTCAGTCCCCTGTCTGTGTGGCACCCATGATCTTTACTTTGTAAAGAAAACAGATGAGTGCACAGCTAGCAAGAGGCACAGCCGGTCTAGGTCTGTCTCGCTCCTGATGCCACTGTCTTTCCATCAGCACTGGAAGAGAATGGGTCTTTTAGCACCACTGTTCTTTGGGTAATGTTTCCAGAGGCTTCCAGGAGAGTGAGAGGCCCCTGGTGAAACAGGAAAAAAGAGGACTGAAGGGGAGAAGGGGATTGGCTTTTGCAGACTCTAGTGGGCAGGGGAAGACATTCATTCATTCACTCCTCTGTTCACCCATTAGGAAAATCTTCACTGAGCCCTGTGGAGGGCCAGGTGCTGTGCTTTGGCGCTGGGGACGCGAACGAGCAGGATGGACACAGTCCTGCTCTCATGGGACTTCTAGAAGGAGGCAGGCAATCCAACAGCCTACCTGTTTTGAAAGGGGGAGCACAGAGGAGAATCTTGACCCTGCCTCGCATCACTGAGGCTGACTTCTGGGAAGGGGCGACATGTCAGGGAAGACCTGGTGTGCGCTGGCGAGAGCCTTCCAGAGAACCACGATGGCAGGTCTGTGGGTGAGGAGCAGAGCAGAGCGGGAAGGAGCGCTGTGTATGTGAGGAGAACTGTGCCTGACGTGGAGGGAGGGAGGCGAGGAGGGCGGGAAGGAGGGGCCAGGTCATCGGGGCTCCTAGAAGGAGCTCAGACTGCACCCTGCGAACAAGAGGAAGCTGCGGAGAATGTTCATCTTGGAGAGGCCCTGCGCAGTCTTAGTCCATCCCTTCCCTGGAAGCCTGGAGAGGGCTGTCCAAGGATTCGTCACGCCAGGGCAGATATAATCGGTGCGTGAGTTCTGTCCTTTTCCTAACTAAGGAGGTTTTCCAAGAGGCGCCGCTAGCAGAGTGAGCGATAAAGCTCGAACTAAGTGCTGGTGCCTTGATCCCAAGGAGGAAACCTTTGGCGCGTGAAGGGTGGACCTGAGGGTCCCACAGGATCTTCCGGGCAGACGTGCGTGGGTGGGCACTCCCCTCTTGTGGCCGAAGTGGGTACTGCACTCGTGTTCCCATACAGGCCCGCCTCTAGGTTCTCCCTGGGGAAGCCCTGGAAATGAGGCCGCGGCGGCTGCACCGAGCTGCGGACTCCGGGAGGTTTCCCACCTGAAACCTTTTTTTGTTTGTTTTTGTTTTGTTTTTTAAATGAGAAACCTGAACGGTGGAGAAAATGTATATATATATATATATATATGCTTATATATGCTTAAAATGTGCATATATATATGCTTATATATGCTTAAAATGTGCATATATATATATATATTTAGAAAGAAAACGCTAGAAGGACAGCGCTATCAGTGATTCTGGAATACGTGACTAAGAATTTTTCAATGTGTTTATATGTATTTTAAAACTTGGACGTGTACTACTTTTGTTGATAAGAGGGGAAAAAATGTTTTGTTGTTTTTAAAAAGAGCAGAAGTGACAGAAGAGTGCCCTAAGCGGGGGGCTGAAGTGGAGGCCAGGTGGCTGATGTGAGAGCCGACTGGCCTGGTGATGAGCCACCGCCCCGGCAGCCCTGTGTCTTTCCGCAGCTGCAAAGCACCAACGTGGCTGCTCACAGAGCCACGCGGGGACCAGGCTGCCTGGGAGCTGCCCTCCCGGCGGTTTCTGTCTAGCTGAGCCCTTCAGCTCACACAGACCTGGGCTCGGGGTCCCTGCCCCTCTGTCTTTGTCTCATGTGCTCGCCCTTCTCCCATCAGGGTAGCACCCTTCCAGCCTGGTCTCATAATGGCCCCAACCGCCAGCTTCTGGGTGACCCGGAAGCATATTCCACAGGCTCACCCTAGATGATTCTCTACTGCGTGAGCTCTGACGCAGGATGAGGGCTGGGTTTGCTCAGAAACTACAGAGCCACACCTGTTCCATCCACGGGGTCTGTGCTAGGATGCCTTTTCCTGCCGGGGGCAAGGAGCTCACCTGGCTGGCAGTTCTGGTCACTCTGGTCACCTTCCTGGCTCCTCTCTTCTCTCTCCTGCTCGAAACTCTTCTCTGGGGCAGGCCAGCTGCTCAACTTCCCCTCTGGGAGGTTCCCTGGACGCCAGTCTATGGGACTGGATCTGGGTGGGGGCCAAGGACACAGCCCCCACCATTGCTGGGGTCATTCTTGACTGGAGAAGTCCCCAGGGAGCCTTAACTTGTGCCCTGAGAGAGTTATGTTTCAGATAAATTCTTCATGAGCTTCTTTAATTTCGGAAATGTTCTGAAATACACAAGTTTTTTGAAAAAAATCAAAGTCCCTTGATTATGGAAATTTTCAATCCCACTAGAAAGAATACAACACAGCAAACTCTCCTGTTCCCATCACCCAACCCCTGTAGCTATTCATTTCCTGCCATTCCTGTTTCTAGCTCGCCCCACCATACTTTTGTGGGTGTGTGTAGTATTTTTTTTCCCTTTCAATATTTATTTATTTGGCTGTGCCGGGTCTTAGCTGCAGCATGCAGGATCTTTGATCTTGACTGCAGCATGAGAGATTTGTTTTAGTTGCAGCATTTGAACTTAAGGATCTACTTCCCTGACCAGGGATTGAACTTGGGCCCCTTGCATTGGGATCCTGGTTTTAGCTACTGGGCCACTGGTAAGTCCCTATGGAGTATTTTAAAAATAAATCTTAGACAGTATATCTTTTTTTCCCCCTGATATATAACTCACTATGTATCTCTAGTAGATTCGAATTAAATGACACTTGATGTTTTGGGGAGTATATGTGATAACAGAATAGTAATCTCCTGGACCCATTTCCATCTCCAGTAATTATATGGTGGTTTAGTCTCGAAGTCGAATGGAGCCTGCGAGGCTCCTCTGTCCATGGAATTCTCCAGGCAAGAATACTGGGGTGGGTAGCCACTTCTTTCTCCAGGGGATCTTCCCCACCCAGGAACTGAATCCCGGTCTCCTGCACTGCAGGCAGGTTCTTAACCGACTGAGCTAGAAGGGAAGTAACCATGCCAATCTCCTTTCATCTACTGTTCCCTACGCCACCACATTGGATGTTTGAAAAAGCAAATCTCAGGCATCATTTCACTCATAAGATCTGCTGTGTCTTTTTCTTTGTAAAGCATAAACCCCAATAGCATTATCACAATTAAAATTTTTAAACAGTAATTCCTTAGTATCATTAATGTTCACATTTCCTTGATTAAAAAATAATCCTCAATTGGTTGTTAGAATCATGACCCAAATAAAGTCTACAGGTTGCATTTAGTTGACAGTCTCTTCAGGTTCACTTCCCTCATAATTTTTCCCCCCTTTTATCTTGTAATTTGTTAAGTATTTCAGCAGTTTGTCCTTAGTACGAAGTGACACTTAACAAACCCTAGAGCACCAACTCTGTGCCAGGCACTGTGCTTGTGCTGGAAATAAACGCGTGAGCAGATCTGGGGCAAATCACTTGACACTGTCTGGACTCGGGTACCCCCTTCTCTAACAGTAAAGAGGACGGGACTAGATGCTTTCTAAAGGCTCCAATCTGATCCACTCGGATCCCCCCTCTCATCACTATGATCCACTGTGTGAGTCTACGCAAATCTCAGCCAACTTATTCCCAGGGGGCGGCCGCCCACCTGCCTGGGTGATCAGAGGCCAAATAGACGGCAGGACGACGACGCCCGGACGCCGCAAAATCGTTCTGCCCCGGGTGGCTGGCGGTATAACGGCAACCCCTCGGATCTCGAGTACTGGCGGGTCCTGCCCAGTTACACTTCCCACAGTCCTCTGCGGCCAGCCGGTTACCACGGAGACAGGCTGGGCTCCTCGGTTCCGCAACCGTCGGGGGCCTGGGCCTGCAGTGATCGTGGGCAGATGAGCCTCCACTCCCCGTGGCTTCCAAACGGACCAGTCACGCGCCCCCACCCCTTGTTTCTGGTGCCCGAGAAGGCCGAGCCATTTGGCTGGGCCGGGGCCGTCGGCAGGCCGAACTACATTTCCCAGGAGTCTCCGGGCACACCCCGCTTCCGGTCGCGGGCTGCCGAAAAGATAACAAGGAGACCGGTCCGGGGATATTTGGGCCTCTGAAGTCCGTGGACAGAGGAGCTGGAGACAAAGAAGGACAAAACAAAGGAGGAGGATGGGAAAGTTGGTTATAAAGCAACATAAAGTACACTCCGTCCTGTTTACCTTTTTAGTGTCCACGGATGCTCAGGGTCAACGCGAGCGTCGCACAGCCCTCTGGGAAATGTAGGCGATGCTACCTAAGGACTATGGGAAACTACCTGGAGCGCCTACAGTCGAGGGTATGGGATTGAATCCTCCCTGCCTCTCCCGTTTCCGCTCAAACACAATGTTTGTCTGCCCAATACCTACAGAATCTTTCCCTTTCTCTACGTGCGAACCCTCAGTGCTGTATTTTAGACACACCCTTAAGTCTATTCTTCGCGCGGCCACCGAAGTAATTGTCCCTGCTCTGCTTAGGGCTCTTACGGAGCTAATACAATCAAGTCCATGTTAACCGGCTGGCATGATATATTTGACCTCTCACCTATTGTTTCCCCCAAGTCTCCTCATAGATAAGAACTCTTTAGATTGTTCACCTCATTTGTGTTGATGTCTTAACGCCATTGCCACTTTTTTTTTTTTAATGCAGAGCACAACTTCTTGCTTTTAACAGTTGCCCTCCCAAAGAGGGTGATAAATTCCAAGAGTAGCTGGATTTGCAAAATATTCTTGAAAAAAGTACTTGAGTAGGTTTCTATCAGTAGAAACCAAGTTCCTCATACTTTGATAAAATTAGAATTTTATTTTTCCGAACAAAATATTTTATTACATAATCTGATTAACTCACACCTAGATGTTTTTCCAAGTCTTGTAAAGTCACCTGAAAGATTTATTTAAAAAAAGAAAGAAAGAAAACACGACGGTTCTTACATAAATTACTTATTACAAAGCTCTGATAAAACTCTAAATATAAAATAGATGAGTTTTTTTTTTTTTTTCCCCACAACATTTTGAAAGTCTTAGGTTCTATATTTACGCTTGATCCAAAGAGCTGTAAATGTGGAGTAAATCTGCCTGAGGCTTTAGAGGAAGGAGGCATACTTTTAAAGGCTATCAGAAAGCCTAGATAGGAATGAACTCTGTGGTGTAAAATGACAGATGAGGTGTTGCTCACATCAAAGCACCAAGAACTTGCCTTTTGAAGTGGGAATACTTGGCAGACACAATATTTCCATTAGCTTTTAACTTTGGTAGGAAGAATGGCTCAGATCATAAATGTAGAGAACTATTTACCTGATAAAGCAATTTAGAAGTCACAGTCAATAATATGTAATCTCTCCTTAGCATTCGAAAGCAGAGAGGTTCCTCCTTCCTCATTTATTTAATTTCTTTGGTTTTGGTTTTTAAAACATAGATGCCTTCATTTCTTGCCTGAGGAAAGTACATTTGTTGCAAAAGCATCAGCCAAGGCCAGAATGATGCTGGGAAAGATTGAGGGCAGAAGGAGAACGGGGTGACAGAAGATGAGACAGTTGGATGGCATCACTGGCTCAGTGGACGTAAGTTTGAGCAAACTCTGAGAGAGAGTGAAGGACAGGGAAGCCTGGCATGCTGCAGATCACTGGGTCACTAAGAGTCGGACACGACTTAGCGACTAAACAGCAACAAGGCCAAGATGTTCATGTACTTCTTAGGAATCAGATGGGGAAGGCTGAAGTCAAGATCTAAAAGAACCATAATTCAGAATGATTTTGAGTGGTGCAAATGCAGTTAGTTACCTTTTCCATGGATATTGGAGCACTGCTCTCTTATGAACTTTTACAGGTTCTCAGCTGCCAGCAAAATTCTACCTGTTGTTATAGCAATTTAGCCTACACTATGGATATAAGGATCTGCTGGTGTTCCAGAAAACATATAATGTCCAGGAACATTCCTGAACAATTTCAAGATATGGACATTCAGGTTATAATGTGAGTTGTAGTTTTCTTTACAACCAAGAAAGCTTCAGAATGCGACTCGGTCATTTGATTGGTTTCAAGAAATATGATGCTAGATCTATCCATGTGCCGCATACTTGCAAACCATTTTCTGGGTGGTTTAGCTTCAAAAGTGGTTATTTGCCCTGCTGTTGTTGCTGTAGTTGTTGTTGCTTTACCAAGTTCCATCTCAAAGGGTGGCGCTCTTGGCCAGGTCCACTTGTGGAACTCATCTGCCCAGTTACATGGGACAGTGGAAAGAGCGGGGGCATGGGGTCCAGTTCTGAGTCACTTGCTAAGTCACCTTGACCTAGTCATTTGTCACTCCCCTCAAACCTACTCCTTTTCTTCCATAATGCCTCCTCTTTAGTCGCTCAGTCAAGTCCAACTCTGTGTGACCCCATGGACTGTAGTCCAGCAAGTTCCTCTGTCCGTGGGATTTTTCCAGATAAGTGGAGTGGGTTGCCATGCCCTTCTCCAGGGGATCTTCCAGACCTAGGAATGCCGGGTCTCCTGTATTGCAGGCGATTCTTTACCATCTGAACCACCAGGGAAGCTCCCATAATGCCTCAGTGAACAGCATAGGTGGTAGTCTGAGTAATGGCCCCCAAAATATCGGATGTGACTCCCTGTAATGCACATATCCTGTAAATGATACTTTCCTTAGAAAAAGTATCTTTGTAGATGTGACTAAATTAAGGATCTTTAGGTGGGGAGATTATCCTGGATTTCGTGGGTGGGCCCTAAACGCAATTAGAAGTGTCCTAATAAGAGTACAGAAGAGCTCTGAGTCAGGTACACAGGGGATTAGGCGATGTGAAGAAGGAGCCGAGAGAGATTTGAAGATGCTGTCCTTAAAGACTGGAGTGACGGCAGCTACAAACCAAGGAACAACGGCAGCCACCTCTACACTTGTCTGCCTTCTGATCCAGCCCTCATGCTGCGGTCAAAGGGGCTTTTCTACCATGGAGATCCTACATCCATCTGCAGTGATCATCCTTCAGTGGTGCCTCAAAGCCTGACTCCTTGGTCGGGTCTGAGATCCCTTCACCATCTGACCCCTTGTCTGCTCACCCACACACGTACAGCCAGCCATCTCCATGCACTCCACCTCACTCACACACTCCACCTCACTCACACACTCCCTTCTCCATCCATTGAGTGATGCTCCCACACGTCTAGGCTGTTTCACGCATCTGTGGCTCCACACATCTGTGATACAGAGAAAGGGATCTTTCTTTAATAGCATTTATTTATTTTTGGCCATGTCAGGTCTTACTTGCAGAATCTTTCATTGCTGCATGTGGGGCTGAGTGGCGGCACCTGGGGCTTAGTTCCCTGACCAGGGATCAATCCTGCATCCCCCGCACTGGGAGGTGGATTCTTAACCACTGGACCTTCAGAGACGTTCTGATCAATTAGTATTATTGCAGCTGTTATGTAAAGATTTACTACAGTTTGAGTTAGTGCAATCCCCTGTTTGTGTTCCTTGCAAAAGTTCCAACTGAGAGCAGGCCAGGAAGAAGAAATTCAAGCTAGGCTTAAAATGTGCTCATGGATGATCCAGGCAGTTTACTCAAAAGTTTTGTTGTTGTTTAGTCACTAAGTCTTGTCTGACTCTTTTGTGACCCCATGGACTGTAGCCCGCCAGGCACCTCTGTCCATGGATTTCCCAGGCAAAAATACTGAAGTGAGTTGCCATTTCCTTCTCCAGGGGATCTTCCCCATCCAGGGAGCGAACCCACATCTCCTGCCTTGGTAGGCGGAATTTTTACCACGGAGCCACTAGGGAAGCCCTGATTTACCGGAACTGTCACTATCTGCCAATACCACTCTCTCAACCAGACTGCCCACACGGCTACATTTTATCCCTCTTCATTGTAAGAGTGAAATGCAGCCAAGCATATTTATTCATCTCTTTTAAGTGTCTCTACTTTTCTTCCACTTTGAGTTGAAATGACATAGATTTCACTTTTGATCTACTTATTTTTAGGTTGGCTATATTAAAAAATTCAGGAAGTAAAAATTATGAAAGAACAGTAATTCCCAAGATCACTAAAACACACTCACTGGTACAATAAACTGTAAACTCGCCGTATTTGGTTATTCTGAGCATTAACTCTTTTAACCATTTTTATAGATTAGGTGTTATGACAGTATAACGTAGTTTTCCCCTGTATTACACAAAGTAATATTTAAGAAGTAAATTCCCCTAAGAAAATAAAAAACTTTTTAGAGACTGTATATGTATTCTACCATCCAATGTGATATGGTGTCCAGATAGCAAGGACATCAAAGTAAAAATAATCTTGGAGAGGTTAAATTCTAGTATTTTTCTAAAATGTCCTAGGCAATTGTGCAGATTAAGGAGTGAAAATCATATTTAAACCAATCCACGTGAATTAAACTATGGTCATACCACTGGGCTATGACAGGTACAATTCCACAACTTTAATGACATGACATATGGAAGGAGGCCAAAAAAAAAAAAGAAGAAACCACCTCAGTTTTTCAGCTCTTTGGAGAGATCTGGGGCAAAGGAATCAGAATTCAACAATAGGATTTCCTCAGCTGAACTACGGATGGAGAACAGATGGTACGGTGTCAACTACCTGGCTGACTGGTCTTTGGGGCAAACAAGGAAAATGCCTTCTACAGCCAAAGGGCGATGAGAACCTTCTTTGGTGGATGGACTTCAGGCTCTGCACTGACATTAACTTCTTTTGGGATGTGGAAGCTTCCAGATGAAGGCTGGTCAGGTAATAATGGACATCTCTTCCCGGTCTCTGCTCTCGGACACTGAGTTGATTATGCTTCTTAAGTACTTTATGAATTCCATCCTGATCTCTTCTGGGTCGTCCTCGAGATTCGAGTGCACCAGCTTCAGCTTGTTCAAGGGTGGTGCTTAAAACGGAAAATAATGTAATTAGGCATGAACTTTTAAAAAATGAATTAATTAATTTAGTCGCACCAGGTCTTAGTTGCAGCATGGGGGATCTTTGATCTTTCTTGTGGCATGTGGGATCTCTAGCGCCCTGACCAGGCATTGAACCTGGGCCCTCTGCATTGGGAGCATGGAGTCTTAGCCACTGGACCACCAGGGAAGTCCCTAGGCCATGAGCTTTAAATGAGGGGCTATCTCTAGCTCCAAAGGACCTGACTCTTCCAGGAGTCAATTTATTTAACTTTCCCAAGTCCAAAAATAAAGTGGGGCCTCCGTGCCACATCTTCACAGAGAAAGGTTTCACTACCTCCGGCAATAGTCACACAGCTCTGCAAGTTCAGGCCTTCTTGGTTCTTACACCAGAGAGGAAGGCATTTCTGAATTTTCTGAGTTGTTTTCCATGATTACTTTGACACCTCTCTAATGGTCTGTCGCATGCAGATTGGAGCTTAAAGGCAAGTCAGGAAAGAGTGTCCCTAATAGTATGGATGAGAGGTTAAAACCAGCGTTTTTTTTCCCCCCTCTTAGTGTCTGTCTGCTTTTACAGTGTCTGCATCCTGGCCTGGGTGGTACTACCTAACTTTTACAGGGTCTGCAGCCTGGCCTGGGTGGATCTACTAACCCGGCCATTCTGATTTACGTGGTGAGGAAAACAAATGGCGAGGACATAGCAGGTGCTCACAAGCTGCACAGAGCTGTTGGCTTCTAAGGCACAGAGCAACATACAAATGCCCAGAGCATTTCAGACAAAAGCCAGAACTCCTGGCTCCTTACCCAAAGCTGGGTTTTCTTTGTCACTTCCGGAGCCTGGTTTGTGGTGTGCAATTAACAGACACTGAGTATTCTGTAAGAACTGCTGCTGGACGAAGCAGGAATACCACGTCTCAATTTCCTTCAGGTGACTTGGGATGTCGGCGTTGAAGACGATCACCACTCCGTGAGAGTCCTTCATCAGGGCTGGCCAGCAAGACTCGAACCTGCATGGCGTGAAGGGTAGGTGGCTCTGGTTTCTGTGTCTTGTTTTTAATTTTATATTGGAATCTAGTTAATTTACACTTAAGTTTCTGCCATACAGCGAAGTGAATCAGTAATACATATACGTATGTCCACTTTTTTTAGATTCTTTTCCCATATAGGTCATTACAGAATATTGAGTTCCCTGTGCTAATACAGTAGGTCCTTATTAGCTGATCTATTTTATATATGCATGTTAAGTCGCTTTAGTTGTGTCCGACTCTTTGCGACCCTATGGACTGTAACCTGCCTGGGATTCTCCAGGCAAGAATAGTGAAGTGCATTGCCGTGCCCTCCTCCAGGGGATCTTCACGACTAGGGATGGAACCCGAGTCTCTTGTCTCCCGCATTGGCAGGAGGGTTCTTTACTACTAGTGCCACCTGAGAAGCCCCATTTTAGTGTGTGTATGTCAATCCCCATCTCTCAACTTATCCACCCCTCTTTCCCCACCTGGTAACCATAAGTTTGCTTTTTTACATATGTGATTCTACTTTGTAAATAAGTTCATTTGTACCTTTTTTTTGGGTAAGATTCCACATATAAACGACAGTTCGAGTTTCTAATCATGGACTTTGAAAATAATGTCTAAGCACTAATCATGGATAGATGACCTCTCACTGTATCATAACCCGGTCACTGACATTTAAAGAGCAATGCATGTCACCAGTCATTGATCAAGCCCCAGACACACGCTAGGAAGGGCGCTAGGCCTGAGTCCAAGGTGCCTGGTGGCCAGCTGATTTTTGAATCATTTGATGGAGCTAGTGCTCTAAAGGAAACGTACTTTGGATCGCCGCCACAATCCCAGAGCTCAAATTCACACCCCGTGCCTTTGTTGTTGCTGGTAACATGTGGGTTCTCGAATTCCAGGATCCTAGAGATAAGATAAGAGCAGCACCTCTCCTTAGCAACACTGTGCTTTGGGGATGCCACTGGCACCAAAGTCAGAAGGTGGGCAAGGAGCAGGGACTGTGTGGGACACGGGTTTTTCAGGGCTCACCTCACTCCTTGGGTTGGGTTGTATTCAGTGATGTCAGAAGATTCTGTCAGAAAGTTGGCCAAAACAGTTTTTCCACTCTATGAAAACAAACACAGTAAAAGAAGAGCAGAAAAGTCAACCATAAATAAGGCCTCCAATAGCCAGCTTGGACCCAGGTGGGATGGAGTAGAGGCCACGGCCACTCTGAGATCACCCAGGGCAAGGGGCTCTCTCTGATTGGGCGGGCATGGCCCACTTTGGATTGTGGGGAGCACAGATTTCAGTACTGGCTCTGCTGCTGGGTGACTTTACTCACTCCCAAGCAGGGGGAATAGCTGGTTTAAAGGCACCACGGCAGGAATGGATGTGACATGTTTAAGCAATAGAAAGACTGGTAAATTTGAAGAGCAGCAAGGGAGAGGGAGATACATAAAAGCAGAAATATATTTTGTGGTTGAAGCGAGATGATGGGTACTAGGACTCGTCATTCTTTCTCCCCTTGCATATGTTTGGGAATTTCCTTAAAAAAAAAGATACATCTATGCTTGTTTTGTTTTTCATAATTCTGAGCATATTGTTGTGACTTGTCTATTTAATAGTTGACATCTTGGAGAGTTCTCTTTGTCAGTTTATTTGCCTTATTTTGTTTCACTCTTGCAGTATCTTCCGAAGTAAGAATGTACCTTAGTTTATTTAGACATTCTCTGATTGATGGGCACCTGGGGTGTTTCCACCTGTTCAATATTGTATAGATTCATGGGGAATGTGGATGGATCTTTAGCTTCAGGGTTTGAGAAATGTAACTACTAAACTATAAGCTATGCACATTTTAAACCTTAATAATTTGATCTCAGAGAAAAAGGTGTTATCAATTTATAGTCCCATCTACAGAATGCTAGAATACTCCTTTCCCTCAAAGTGCCCTAAGACTGCATGTTGCGTGCCTGCATGCTGGGTTGCTTCAGTTATGTCCGACTCTCTGCGACCCCATGGACTGGAACCCACCAGGCTCCTCTGTCCATGGTGATTCTCCCCGTAAGAATCCTGGAGTGGGTTGTCACGCCCTCCTCCAGCGGATCTTCCTGACCTAGGGATCGAACCTGCATTAGCAGGCAGGTTCTTTACCACTAGCACTACCTAAGGAGCCTGATGGGCAAACAAGTGTCATCTTTTTGTTTTGTGTTCTTGTGACTCTTTTCATACTTCTCAGCCAGTTGCATTTCTTATATACAGACTTTGCTAGATCTCTTGAGTTGCTTCTTACTTTCTTTACCGATTCTTAAACTTTCCTGTATGTTCTGCCTAGGAATCCTTCTTTTGTCAAGCATTTTGCTAGTATGTTCCCCTGGCTTTACCTTTGCTGTCATTTCTTCTACAATTTCTTCATGTTTGTGTTGTGTTTAAGACGACCTTCCCTGACTCCAGATTAAAAACAGGTCTTTCCATATATTCATCTGGGAACCACGTTCCCAGCGAGTGGTCCCTTGACAACCAGCATCCACAAAATGCAAATTCTCAGGTCCCTCCCAGACCTACTGAATCAAAACTCTGGGATAGGTCCCGCAAGTTGTACTTGTAACAGGCCTACCAGGCAATTCTGATGGGTGCTGAAGTTGGCGAGTTATTTATTTACAACATCCACAGTTGTTTTACACATTTGGCTTTTCAGTCCATCTTAATTTTATTCTTGTGTACGATGTGACCTACACAAATAGATTTAATCCCCCGCCACCACCACCCACGTTAAAGGCTAATTGTTCCAAGACCAGGTAATAGTTCAATCCTTCCTCCTGGTTTTCTTGCTCTGTTGATGTATTTCATTAGGGAAAGCCACAGGTGCAAAGGAAAGTCGTGAGATCTAGGCTCTGATCACAAACGCCACTCACGACCATGGGCCTTTGAGCCTCAGTCCAACAGGGTCAGGGTCTGGGAACGCCGAGTTCCTGGTGACGCCAGCGTCACACAACAGGGTGGGCGCGGTGGGAACGGGCTCCTAGCTCCTGGGGGGCTCCGGGTGCCAGGCACAATCCCAGGGGCGATCTTGAGCCCCCACAGGCCCTGCTCGCCGCCCCGCCGGCCCCGGCCTCACCTCGCAGGGCCCCACAAAGAGGATCTTGGCCTTCAGCATTTCTGTCTGGGGCCCACTCAGGCGCCGCTCGAGCCCGCGTCGTAGTCTGGGCGGAGCGGAAGTCACTGCTCCGGTTGGCTACCTTCGTTCCCATGGAGACGGGAGCGGCCGCGGGGGCCGACGGGAGTGGGCGGGTTCTTGCCGGGGGCGGGGCTCCCAGAGGGCCCTGGGGTGGTCCTACGCCGGGCTGATGCGAGGCGTGGGCTTTGGGTTGGAAGTGGGCAACAAGGCAAGAAGGTAGGAGAGAAGCCGAAAACCCGGATGCAGGTTCGCTTCGGAGTGAGGAAGCCCGTAGAGCTTGCGAGTCTGACCTCTGCTTGTGGGGAGGAGGTTGACTGAGGTCCCCGATCTCCTTTATTCCTCCCTGTAACCCCCCGAGCTCAAACGGGTCAAGGGGGAGCTGGTGAGGTGGGATTGGAACCAGGTATCTGACGCCTGTATCGCTCTGGCATGATACTGTCCATATTGAGAACGGATTTATCATATCCCTAGCCCAATCTAGGAAAGGTCAGGGGGGAAAAAAAAACGAATCTCTAGGGGTCCATCACTCACTGTCATTTGGATGATCTGGAAGAAACCAAAAGGCCCTGGCCTGACTAACTGATGGTGCAGGGGTCTGAAGGCATGGCTGCCACATTCAGTTTATTTTTGGTGAGGTTTATTTTAGGTCAGTTTGTTTTTGTCTGTGCTGGGTCTTTGTTCCTGCGCCATCTTTCCTCTCATTGCTGTGAGCAGGGGCTATTTACTCTTTCTTGCAGTGGGATAGCGTCTCATTGGGGTGGCTTCTCTTGTCATGAAACATAGGCTCGTGCTCGCTTCGGCAGCACATATACTAAAATTGGAACGATACAGAGATTAGCATGGCCCCTGCGCAAGGATGACACGCAAATTCGTGAAGCGTTCCATATTTTTTTGGGAACGCATGTAAGAATTAAAGATTTTAAAATTAAAAAAAAAAAAAGAACCATGAAAAAGAAAAAAAAGAAAAAAAAAAAAAAAAAAGAAACATAGGCTCTAGGGTCTCCGCTTCAGTAGTTTCAGCTCCAAGACTCCAGAGCACAGGCTCAATAGTTGTGGAGCTCAGGGCTTAGTTGCTTGGCTGCATGTGGGATCTTCTCAGTCCAGGGATTGAACCCATGTCTCCTGCATTGGCAGGTGAAGTCTTTACACTTAGCTACTAGGGAAGACCCTTAGGGCAGTTTTATATTACAGAACCCTCCAGAATTTTGAGTGAGGCCGTGAAATTGTGTCTATATGGGGAGAGCGCCAATACAAAATATGTTAGTCCCCCGAAAGTGCTGTTAATAGTATGACAACAACAACAATAAAGCCAAAATAAGTCCAATACCAAACTGCCTTCTTTTGTAATACAGGGTGAAATGTAAAGAAGAGTCTACCTTAACTTTAAGATGTGGTACAGGTCTTCCTTGATGGTCCAGGGGCTAAGACTCCATGGTCTCAAGGCAGGGGCCTGGGTTCCATCCCTGGTCCAACAGTTGGATCCCACATGCTGCAACTAAGGATCAGCTAAAGATTCCACATGCCGCCAGGAAGATTGAAGATCCCAAGTGCTACAACTGGAAAGAAAAAAAAAAAAACCTCAAAAAGATGTCATTCAATAAATACCGTTTGAATGCCTGCTGTCTTCTAGATATTGGGGATGTGCCTGTTCCTCTTGAAGCTTTGATTCTAGTGGAGTAGATGGATATTAAGTAAAACAAACTGTCTACTCTCAGGTAGAGACAATTGTAGATATTGACAAGTGCTATGAATAAAAATAAATCACTAAAGAGTTAAACTTTCCAAGTGTGGCTCAGTGATAAAGAATCTGCCTGCCAAGCAGGAGGTGCAGGAGACACGGATTCAATACCTGGGTCAGGAAGACCCCCTGGAGGGGGAAATGGCAACTCACTCCAGTATTCTTACCATGGACAGAGAAGCCTGGCAGGCTACAGTCCATGGGATTGCAAACAGTCGGACAAGATGTAGCAACTCAACAGCAACAACAAGGGAGTTAAAGGGTGTGAAGGAGCCAGTTTTGGATGGAGTAGTCAAGGCAAGACCTTGCAGAGGTGACATTAGAACAGAAAACTAGGTGAAGAGATGTCTCAAATGAAGCATGTGAAAAATCTAGGGTAAGAACACTCCAGCAGAAGAACAAGGGCAAAGCCACTGAGGTGGAAACACATTTGGCATGTTCCAAAAATAGCCAGGAACCTGGCCAGGACCCGGGTGCAGGAAGAAATAGGGGGAGAGTGGTAGGAGAAGCTTTTGGAGAGACCGTGTCAGACTTTGGGAATTCATTCTAAGGGTGATTGGAAGCCTGAGCCAGGGTTGTATTTGGCTCCATGTCATAGAAACTTCACCACAGCGACTTAACCAAATAAGGGATTTATTATTTTCTCACATAACCAGGAGTCCAAGGATGGGCATACAGGGGCTGAGGCAGCTGCCTTCTCATTACTTTCCTGACATCTTTGTTGTGGCTGCTCTCCTGTTGTGTATTTGCTTTCTAGGCAGGAACAAAGAAGAGCAAAGGTCGAAAGATACAGAGTGGGACTTCCCTGTAAAGCAGTGGACGGGAATCCGCCTGCAGTGCGGGGGACACGGGATCACTCTCTGGTCCAGGAGGATCCCACATGCCTTGGAGCAACTAGGCCCTAGAGCCCCAACTACTGAGCCCATGCTCTAGAGCCTGCGTTCTGCAACTGCTGAGCCCCTATGCCACAAGGACTGAAACCCATGTGCCCTGGAGCCATTAAGTTGCAGACCCTGCTCTCTGCAACTAGAGAAAGCCCACGCGCAGCATCGAAGACCCAGTGCAGCTAGAAATAAATAAATAGTAAATAAGATGCAGTAGTGTGTACATATCAAATAAAGTTAAAGCCAAATGAACTTAAAAAAAAAAAAAGGTACAGAGGACAACAGACTCTACTTTTCTAAGGAAAATAGTGGCTTCCTTAGAATCCCTATCCAGTAATTTCTTATGTCTCATTGGTCAGAACTGTGTGTCACGTGGCCTCCCTCACTGCAGAGGAATCTGGGAAATAGAGGTTGTAGCTTTGCCTATATCTCTTCCCAAGAAGTGGGGCACAGGATGGGAGTGAGGGTGGGCATGAGGATGTGGGGTTGGTATTGGCTAGGAAACTGGCCAGCCAAAAAAGTCATCATGGAGGATTCTGAGCAGTGGATTGACATGATCTGATTTATGTTTTAAAAGTGATCACTGGCTGCCGTGTTGAGCAAAGGGGTCAAGTATGACTGCACAGATGACAATTAGGAGGGTATTCAGGTAGCTTAAGAGTGAGATGATGGTGGTTTGGCTAGGGTAGCAGTGGTGGTTGAATCTGCAACACGTTTTGAAGGTAGAACTAACAGGAGCTGCTGACAGATTAGGTGTCAGGGAAAGAGGAGTTCAGAATGAGTCCCAAGACATTTATTCATGTGGTTATGTGAATAATGTGCCATTTCCAGACTTGGGAAGGCTGGGGGAGGATTTGTGGTGGGAGATTAAAAGTTCTGTTTTGGTTGTGTTAGTTTTGAGATGCCCATTAGTTGTTGAGGGAAAAATGGGAGATAAGATTCTGTACCCAATGGGTGAGGTGAGGACTGGAGCTTGAATCTGATGAGATATCAGTCAGCATGTGGAATGCCATTGAAGCCACGGGCTGGATGAGAACAAGTAGGGGGTAGGTGTCGGCAGAGAAGATAAGGATAGACGGAGAGTTCCCTGGGACACTCTGCTGTTTAGAGGAGACTCTAGTAAAGAAAGCTGAAAAAGAATGTCCAGAGAGGCAGGAAGAAAACTAGGAGGGCATGACATCGTGCAAGCCACGTCAGGACTGTATTGCAAGACAGAGAGTTATCCATTTTGTCTGGTGCTGGCGAGAGATCCAGGGAAGTCAAGGAAGGTGAAGAATTGACCATTAGATGTAGTGACAGTCATGGATCACTTTTTAAAGCTACTTTTCACTTAATATCTTTGAACATATGAACACACACACACATACTTTTATCAAAATGGCTAAATGTGATCATGTATTTCCTTTCATTTGAGGTAACCTTTTTTTTCTTTGTTTGGCTCCCTTGAGCTTCCCTGGTGGCTCAGATGGTAAAGAATCTGCCTGCAATGCAGGAGACCTGGATTTGATCCCTGGGTCAGGAAGATCCCCTAGAGAAGGAAATGGCAACCCACTCCAGTATTCTTGCCTGGGAAATCCCATGGACAGGGGAGCCTGGCGGGCTGTAGTCCATGGAGTCAAAGAGAGTTGGACACAACTGAGCGATGAATACTTTGGCTCCCTTACCTCACCTTTGACCTCCCCTTTTCCCTCCATTCCTCTTGAAGTTTTCATTCTAGTGAAGAGATAGACAAAGAGTAAACTCCCAGTGGAGAGGCTGTGATTGCACCCTGGGGTGTATCCTTCACTGGTTTTCTCCATACATCTCATACATCCCCATTCTACAAGACTCTAAGTACATAGAGACCCATAGCAGGTTGCTAAAAGGTGACTCCAATTTTGGCTGAGGCTTTAAAGTCTGACAGCAGGTGTTGAGTGTCTCCCAGAGTCTAGTCCATTCTGTAGAGCTTATGTCACCTGGAAGTTATCAAAGTGTCACGAGGTTGCAGAGGGAGAGAGAATTTCTTTGGAGAGCGTGCTGTTTGCTCATCTCGGGTCAAGTGAGAGATGGGGCTGCAGAGAACTTGTTCCCTGGCATTTGGACAGCCCTTGTTTTCTTTCCTTTTAAAAATTATTTATTTATTTATTTTTGGCAACACTGTCTTTGTTGCTGTGTGCGGACTTTCGCCAGTTCCGATGAGCAACTCTATCTAGATGCTGTGCGAGGGCTTCTCATTGCTCTGGGCTCTTGGGTGTCAGTAGTTGTGGCACATGGGCTTAGTTGCCCCAAGGCATGTGGAATCTTTCTGGACCAGGGATTGAACCCCTCCCTGTTCCCTGCGTTGGCAGGCAGACTGTTAACCACTGGACCACCAGACAAGTCCAGCCCTCATTTTCAAAGTGCACCTTTGGAGATGATGTGCTTGAATTCTTAGTTTGGGGTTCTGGAGGAGGAGGAGGATGTATTCTCAGTTGATGAAAAAATGAAGATGAAGTGGAAATAACCTGGATGGAAGGACTTTGTATTCTGGGTGCGAATTAATTTGACTGAAATAACAAAATCCTATTCTAATGGCAACAAGACAGTATGAAAGTTGACAGTCTAGTGATGGTATGGTGGCTGAAAAATGGCCTCATGGACCAGGATCTTTATACCTTTGTGTCTCTGCTTTCCTAAGGTTTAGTCTTTGTCCTCAGGCTTGTTACCTCATAGTCGCAAGGTGGCTGCTGTGCCTCCAGGCATTATGCTCGCAATTAAAGAAAGAAGAAGGAAGAACAAATGGCAATTAGGAAGGTATTCAGGTAGCAAGATGATGGTGGTTTTCTCGTTGAGTCTGCACTCTTTAAAAAAGTTAATATTATTTGATTATAATTTAACTATAATAGATTGTAAGTCTTTGAGTTTTGGACAATGCATAGACTCAAATACATTTACCATCCTACCACCTTGCTCAAGTTACTGAGGGTTCCCATTACCCCGAAAGTCCCCTCATGGTTCTCGGAAGTTGCCTCTTTCCTACCCCTGGTCCCCAGAAAACTGTTATACTTTTTGTCACTCTAAATTAGTTTGCCTGTTCTAGAATTTTATACAAACAAAATCACAGAACATTTACTCTTTTGTGTCTGGTTTCTTTCACTTAGGATAATATTTTTAATATTTATCCATATTGTGGGTATGAATAGTTCATCCCTTTTTTATTGCTGAGTTGCATTTCATGGATAATTATACCAGGACTTCTGAATCTATTCACCTGTTGATGGTGAATTGGGTTGGGCTGTTTCTAATTTGAGCCTGTTATAAACATAACTGCTAGAAATAAAACTTTGTGTGGACACATGTTTATATATATGTTGGGTGAATACTTAGGAGTGGAATTGCTGTGTAATATGGATATATATTTGTATTTATATGTCTGTATCGGTGTCTGTGTCTACATCTCGCACACACATAGCCTCTCTTGGTTCCTGGTTTCCTGTTTTTCTCTTTTTTAACGTTTTCTCTAATATTGGAATATAGCCAATTAACAGTGTTGTGACAATTTCGGGTGTGCAGCATAGGGACTCAGCCATACAGTATCTGCGTATCCATTCACCCCCAGACTCCCTTCCCATCCAGGCTGTCACATCGCATTGCTGATTTCCTGCTTTATTCAGTTGGCTATACTCTGTTACTATTATTGTTTAATTCTGATGTTCCAGTTGTCCTTCGTTTGGTCACTGGGGGCCGCATGGAACGGGCCCTTTGGACCACCTCTCCCCTCCTCTGAGCTCTGCCTCACTATTTTAGCACCATGACATGTTCCCTAGTGCTTATTTTGCCAATACTACTTCATAACCATCAAATATTACACACATTCTTTTGTGTGTATTAAAAAAAATTAAAAGTCCAGGGAACCTCAAAAAAGTTGTTTCTCTTTGCACCTGAAAAATTGAGGGCAATATTGGACCACCCTCCTGGCTTTCTGGGCCTTAGATCTCTGGGTGGGGCTTTGGGAGAATCAACACCCAGCACTTGGGTAGGCGCCGAGTTTCAGGGATGCCGCTGTACCGTACCTCCCCACCCAGGGAGCTGCAGCCTAGGTACGGAGACCGTCCTGTCTAGTGCTTTTTGTCTGTTCTTTAGCAAATATAATCATCTCATTTTAATTCACGACTGGAGCCAGTGAGTCCATACCCTAAACTGATATCAGGGAGGCGGCAGGAACCACGAGGCTTTACAGCAGGTCTCCTTTCTGTGTGAAGAGACTCTATGCCTCCTCTGTGCGCAGAAATGGCCTTGCCTCTCCTTCTGCACCAGCTGTGTCGGGTCCTGAGCCAGGGCTTCCTCAGCCTCTGTGTTTCCTGAGCCTCTCTGGGAGGTGCTCCATCCCTTTACAGCCCGTGACTTCTCTGAAGAGTCTTCTTCACATGTGGGTCCACTGGACCCAGTTCAAAGCCTGGTACCCAGTAGGTACTCAATAAATTTCAGCTCTGTCTCCCTCTCTCCTGGCACATGCCTGCAGACACGCATGCAAACACACGTTCATTTACTCTATAAATAAGTAAGTTAATGAAAGTTCCCTTATACTTGCCTTGGGGGCTTTCGTTTCTGTTTCCAGGTGAGAGAAATAAAAAATGTGAACTGCTTTACATTTCTTGGGTATAAGTACTATATAAATTTGGGATTATTATTATTATGGTAGATTATTGAAATACTTTGCTTTATGACTTTCATTTTAATTAGGGGAGGTTGACTTCAGACGGCTTAATATCTGGTCTTTGGTCCTGAAGGGAGCAATATGACATTGGCAGGGGCCAGGCCTGGATGACCTAAGAGTAATTTTTCTCCTGATTCTGTGACTTAATGCAATAAAACCTCTCAGTTGAAAAAACTTAAAGAAATACACTTGACATACTTCAAATCCTTTCTATAAATTGTTGAAAAGATTTAATATAACCGCCAGTCATAAAATCTTTAATTTGACTTGACCTTCCATGGTCCCAATTCTTACACATGCAGTTTTTATTACTAAAGAGTAAATGATGGATTTCCTGTTATTCGAGGGAATAAAAATGCCCTTCAATCACCTCCTCCTACAACACAGAGATCTGAACATGTTCGGTTCAACTCTAAAAGATAGGAATGATCACAAAATGGATTGTAATCTGGAAGTATTTTGTCTTCTATGAATGCAGGCATCCCTTATTTTTATTATTGTCTTTTAAAAAGCTCTAGCCAAGGATAAGGTTCAGCAAGTTTGGTTTAGGGCAAGATCAATAAAATAAAATTATTTTTCATCAGTCCCCATTAGAAAGCCTGAGCTGTGCTTTCAATATAAAAAAGTATTTCCCAGCGGGTTGAAGATAAAACTTTTGGCAAAAACAATGAAACAAGGATGTGGCTTAACTAGGACCTTTTGTCTTCATTTGGCAATGTCCGGCATGCAGGCTTTGGGGAGGCAGTTGTGTGGTGGAAAGAGCGCTGATTTTGAAGTAGGGCAGAATTTGAAATTAGCTGACCATCTTAAGAAGATTACTTATACTCTTGGGCTTAGTGGGAGCCAACATTCAAGATGGTCCCATGACTTTCACTTCTTGGTTTTCATACTCTTGTGTAGTTCCTCTGGCACTGAAGAGGGCTGACCTATGTAACCAACAGGATAGTGAGGGATATGTGACTCTCTGAAACTGGGTCATTAAAAAGAGACATTGTAACTTCTGCCCTCCACTCTTGTTGATCGGTCATTCTGGGGCAGATCAGCTGCCATGTCCTAAGGACACAAGCCACCCTATGCAGAACCTCATGGGGTAAGAAACTGAAGCCTCCTGTCTACCGACTGGCATCAACCTGCCAGCCACTGTGAGTGACCCACCATCCTGGGTGGGTCCCCCAGCTCCGATCAAGCCTTCAGATGACTTGCAACCTGGCCAACATCTTGCTTACAACCTCCTGAGAGATTCTGAACCAGAACCACCCAGCTAAGCTATTCTCAAATTCCCAACCCGCAGAAACCTAGATAGCAAGTGTTTATTGTTGTTCTAAGGTGCTAAAGTTTTGGGGCAATTTGTCATGTAGCAATAGATAACAGAGAACCTTAGTGTCTCACCCAGTGAAAGGATTCTAGACCAATCCTGTAGGGTTGTTGAAAGTGAAAGTCGCTCACTTGTGTCTGACTCTTGCGACCCCATGGATTATACAGTCCATGGAATTCTCCAGGCCAGAATACTAGAGTGGGTAACCTTTCCCTTCTCCAAGGGATCTTCCCAACCCAGGAATCGAACTGGGGTCTCCTGCATTGCAGGCAGATTCTTTACCAGCTGAGCCACAAGGGAAGCCCAAGAATACTGGAGTGGGTAGCCTATCCCTTCTCCAGGGGATCTGCCCGGCCCAGGAATCAAACCGGGGTCGCCTGTGTTGCAGGTGGATTCTTTACCAACTGAACTATCAGGGAAGCCCTGATAAGGTTGTTAGGATTGAATGAGATGAGACATACAAGCAATCCAGTCCAGTTCCTGGTACGTTAGATGGTTGGTATCGGACAATTACCATCGCTTGTAATACTTTCAAATCTTTGTAACACGTGTGATGCTTTTTCAGTTCAGTTCAGTTCAGTCACTCAGTCGTGTCCGACTCTTTGCGACCCCATGAATCGCAGCACGCCAGGCCTCCCTGTCCATCACCATCTCCTGGAGTTCACTCAGACTCACATCCATCAAGTCCGTGATGCCATCCAGCCATCTCATCCTCGGTCGTCCCCTTCTCCTCCTGCCCCCAATCCCTCCCAGCATCAGAGTCTTTTCCAATGAGTCAACTCTTCACATGAGGTGGCCAAAGTACTGGAGCTTCAGCTTTAGCATCAGTTCTTCCAAAGAAATCCCAGGGTTGATCTCCTTCAGAATGGACTGGTTGGATGTCCTTGCAGTCCAAGGGACTCTCAAGAGTCTTCTCCAACACCACAGTTTAAAAGCATCAATCCTTCGGCGCTCAGCCTTCTTCACAGTCCAACTCTCACATCCATACACGACTACTGGAAAAACCATAGCCTTGACTAGATGGGCCTTAGTCAGCAAAGTAATATCTCTGCTTTTGAATATACTATCTAGGTTGGTCATAACTTTTCTTCCAAGGAGTAAGCGTCTTTTAATTTCCTGGCTGCAGTCACCATCTGCAGTGATTTTGGAGCCCCAAAAAATAAAGTCTGACACTGTTTCTACTGTTTCCCCACCTATTTCCCATGAAGTGATAGGACCGGATGCCATGATCTTCGTTTTCTGAATGTTGAGCTTTAAGCCAACTTTTTCGCTCTCCTCTTTCACTTTCATCAAGAGACTTTTTAGCTCCTATTCACTTTCTGCCATAAGGGTGGTGTCATCTGCATATCTGAGGTTATGGATATTTCTCCCAGCAATCTTGATTCCAGCTTGTGCTTCTTCCAATCCAGCATTTCTCATGATGTACTCTGCATATAAGTTAAATAAGCAGGGTGACAGTATACAGCCTTGACGTCCTCCTTTTCCTATTTGGAACCAGTCTGTTGTTCCATGTCCAGTTCTAACTGTTGCTTCCTGACCTGCATACAGATTTCTCAAGAGGCAGGTTAGGCGGTCTGGTATTCCCATCTCTTTCAGAATTGTGCTAGGTCCTAGTTGGGGCATATGAGATATTTTAGTTTGGGAATGTAGGCTCTAGTTCCCTGACCAGGGAGCGAACCTGGGCCCCCAGCTTTGGGAGCACCAGAGTCTTAGCCACTGGACCACTGAGAAAGTCCCTTGTGATACTTTTGATGCACTCTTTCCATCCCCATTGATCACAAGAGTTTTCCCACTACACTGATTGTACCTTTTGAAGATTGATCTTCCTTTGCTGAGCCCCCCTCTGCCCCTGTATTTTGGAGGAAAGAGCATTCGTATGCTTAACCTTCAGATATACTTCTGTTAAAATTTCTTCTTAGACAGTTACTTCACTCTTGCTGAACTTAGCTAGTTTCCTGCTTTTTTGTTCCAAATTCTGTATGTTTTCTGAAAATGAAGGCTACTGTTCATTCTAAAGGCTGGCGGGTGGAAGGGGATGGAGAAGAGAAAGCTCGAGAGACCTTGCGTTAAATGGGATACTCTGCTACCTGCTCACCAGCTTTCTTCCAAAAAAAAAACTCAAGGCCAGCTTTTGTTTTATTTGTGCTTATTTGTGTGTTTAAACAGGTAACAAATTCACATGGTTAAAAATAAGAATGTCAAAAAAAGAAAATTCCCGAGGAAGTCTCTCTCCCACCTGTTCTCATCCACCCCATTCTGTGCCTCCTCCCCCAGATAAAGAACCACCTTTCATGGTTTTTCATGTATTGTATAAGCAAATATTATCAATAGCATGTGGCCTTATTTCTCCCTTTATTGCAAAAAGGCATTAAGCTCTATATATCCTCCTCTATGCCTTCCTCTTCTTCACTTAGCAGAATAGCCTGGAGAGCTTTCCGTATCAGTGTAGTGAGAGCTTTCATCTCCTTTTCATGGCTGCATAGTATTCTGCCATATGGATGTACCATACTTTGATTAACCAGATCCATTTTGATGAATACCTGGAGGTTTCCAGTAGGATATTATTGCAAACTGAGCTGCAACGACTAACACTGTGTGCATCTCATTTCTGAAACATGCCCTAGGATAAATTCCCAGAAGTGTGATTACTGCTCAAAAGGTATATGCACTTTTGAATTGAATAAATAGAGCTAATTTGACCTTTACCTAGACTGTGCCACTTTGTATTTCTATCAGCAATGTATAACAGCCTCTGTTTTCCTGCAGTGTCAACTACAGAGTATATTATAAAGTTAGTTTTCCAAGTTCCCACATTAATGATGCCTGTGGCTTGGGAATAGGGATATTTATGTTGAAAACATCAGCTGATTTCTATGATGTGTTTCTTCTCTTACTTATTATCAGGTAGTAATTCATATACCATCTGCTCAGTGGGCAAGGTGTTCAGTGGGCTGGTGATTACTTGACATGAAAGAGGGGAATAGACCCTGGATGGGGTTGGACTAGGGCTTCACCGGTGGCTCAGCAGTAAAGAATTGCCTGCAGTGCAGGAGACATAGGAGACGCGGGTTCCATCTCAGGGTCAGGAAGACTCCCTAGAGGAGGGCATGGGAACTCACTCCAGGATTCTTGCCTGGAGAATCCCATGGACAGAAGAGCCTAGCGGGTCACAAAGAGTCGACATGACTGAAGCGACTGAGCCCAAGCACGGGGTTGGACTAATGTCCTGAGATGCTCCTTCCATCCTAATTATCTGGTCTGATGCTCTGTCTCATCCATTGATCTCATCTTCTTTCCTCCCAATAAAACTTACATATTGGAGTCATGTTCTAAAAACATTTGGTAATTGTTTCCTCCAAAGGCGTACTTTGATATCTTAAGTACGCATCAACATTTCACATACAAGCCCATGGTGGACCTGACCGTATGAGTTTCCTTTTCCTCGGGTGACGGCCAGGCTGGAGGAAGACTTGCCTGGGTGTGGAGCGGAGCCGGGTGATTTTGGCAGTCCCTCCAGGAGACATGTTTGGGGAAACAATTTCTTTCCTACAAGAAACAGCCCAGCCATTCACTGCCCAGAGCAGATCCATTCACTGGCCTTAAACACTGTCTAAAGTCCTTTGGGAATCAACCCAAACACAAATCTAGGATGTTTCCTCCTTTGCTTCCCTTCAAAGTTCTTTGCTCCTATTATCTAATCAATCTTCATAGCAGGTTTTGGAAAGGAAGATGGTTTTCCTCCTGTCATGGGGACTGCAAGTCCGGAAGCAGGAGGAGAAGAAGGCGGGTTTCCTGTAACTGTCCTCCCTTTGGGGCCTCTGGGAGAGTCCTGTTCAGTGTCGACTTCTACCTTCTCTGTCTCTAGGTGGATGTTTGGGGCTCAGACATGTTCTCTAGTCAAGTGGTCCCCAACCTTTTTGACACGAGGGAGCAGTTTTGTGGGAAACTGTTTTTCCGTGAACTGGGGTTGGGGGCGGGGAATGGTTCAGGATGATTCTCATAACGAACAGGCAACTGAGATCCTCGCACGCACAGTTCACAGTAGGGTTTGTGCTCCTATGAGAATCTAATGCCGCCACTGTTCTGACAAAGAGGAGAAGCTCAGGTGGTAATTCGAGTGATGGGGAGTGGCTGCAAATACAGAGGAAGCTTCTCTCACTGGCCTGCTGCTTATCTGCTGTGGCCTGGTTCCTGACAGGCCATGGACCGGTAGCAGTCTGTGGCCTGGGGGTTGGGAACCCCTGACCTACTCCATGAACTGAAGCCCCTCTCCCACTGGCGCTGGCAACTCAACCTTGTGAATTCTGTCTAAATGCTAGTAAGATGACTTTGGGTAAGCATAAGTCTTTGAGGCTCTGTTAGATAGGAATAGTAATCTGCATGGTCATGGGATAATTGGGAGGAAAAAATGAGATCATGTACATGAAGCTGCTTGACATATCATAGCCAGGATTCGTTGTCAGGGAAAATAACCGACCAACCAGCCAAATAAGCAAACACCATCATTTTCATCATCAACAACAAAATGATTTGGTCCAATCAGTTCAGTAGCCCTCAGAAAAACATCCCAGCCAATCAGATGGGACCTTTATAGTCCCTGGCTGCCCCTATTGGGTGAGTCACTGTGCAAAGCAGGGATACAAGGAGTTTGGGCTCTGCAGCTGGCTGCTCTGAGTTCAAAGCTTGGCTCCACCACTTCCTGGGTGGGTGTCCTTGGAAAAGTTACTTAACTGCTTTGTGCTCCAGTTTCCTTGCCTGTAAAATGGCCATAATAATAGTGACCTGCTTTGTAGGACTCTTGTGAGGATAAATGTGCTAACTCATCCCAGGCACTCAGCTCAGTTCCTGGTACCTGCCCTTGTTGAGCTCCATCACCATCCGATTTTAGAACTGTGCAAAGTTGGCCCAGCTCCAGGGTAATGCTGTTTCATGGACTGGTCTCTATTCATAGCATGAAAAATTGCTAAGAAAGGCAGTTAAGATTACTACGAATTAGGACCACAAGAAGAGCCAGGAAGAGGCTTGACTGTGTTGTGTAATGCCATCAAATGTAAACCGGCTAGTTATATATCTGTCCTGCGAAGAACTGGTATGCGCAGATGAAGACCAATGGGTCAGCACAAGACTCCTTTCAATGTCTTTCATGGGCTTTTAGCTCACAGCACAGCAGTCATGCAAAGGCTGGACAGGAAGCTGGGCTGTAGGATAGCAGAGCAGATCATAAATCAAAGGCATGCTCCCTCCTACACAGACGGCAGGAGGGCCTGGTGCCACAGGACTTGAAGTCCCCGTTCCCCCAGGAAAATGAAGTATCAGGGATCAACCATCACATCACTTCTGTCATCAGCTAGTTATAAGGAAAGGTCAGAGAGTTTGGCAAATTCTTACTTGAAAAGAGATCTCTTTGGCCCATCTGAAGACTCTCAAAATGGTGAAGGGGATTAATCAAATTGTTTCTGACAAAGACCATGAAAACAAGGGAATTTAATTTGAAAATTAGGAGCATGTGAAAACTAAAAGGCACAGTTCGAGCCAAACAATTTGAGGCGATTCTCAGCATTCATATGGATTACGTTACGAAGTCCAGAAGAGGCTAGGGAGCAGGAGGCAGGAACATGATGGTCACCAAGTTATCATGGCTGGGGAATGCATATTAATGGCAATGAAATCACCTAATGTGTGCTGAGTCCTTACAAAGTGCCACAGGGGAAGCCCAAAAATACTGGAGTGGGTAGCCTATCCCTTCTCCAGGGGATCTTCCCAACCCAGGAATCAAACCAGGGTTTCCTGCATTGCAGGCGGATTCTTTACCAACTGAACTATCAGGGAAGCCCATACTGAGTGTCACATGCAACCTGAAGCATTTTACACATATCAGCTCCTTTAAAATTCTCAACAACCTCATAGGTATGTGCATGCTAAGTTGCTTTATTCATGTCTGACTCTTTGCAACTCTATGGACTGTAACCCACCAGACTCCTCTGTCCATGGGATTCTCCAGGCGGGAATATTGGAGTGGGTTGCCATGCTCTCCTTCAGGGGATCTTCCCCACCTAGGGATCAAATCTGGGTCTCTTATGACTCTCCTGCACTGGCAGGTGGGTTCTTTACCACTAGCACCACCTGGGGAGCCACTAACAACAACCTCATAGGTAGGTACTACTTCTACCTTCATTTCTAAGACACAGAGACTGACCTGTTAGGAGTCATCCAGGATTTGAGTGAAGGTTGTGTGAGAATGGGACCCAACTCCCTGCCACTACCCTGGCCTGCTACCTTGCTGGTGCCATCATTATGGTGGGACGTGTGTTGCTTGGTGGCTTCGCAATGAGTCTTTTTTGTAGTATTTATTTATTTGGACGTGCCAGGTCTTAGTTGCAGCACGCAGGATCTTCGATCTTCATTGCAGCTTTCGGGATCTATATGATCTTTTAGTCGCTGCATGCGAACTCTTAGTTGTGGCATGTGGGATCTAGTTCCCTGACCAGGGATCGAACCTGGGCCCCCTGCGTTGGAGGTTCAGAGTCTTAGCCATTGGGCCACCAGGGAAGTCCCTTGGTGAGGAATCGTGATCATTGACCATTTCTTGATTATTTCCCTTGATCAGGGAAACAAAGCAAGTTGGTGACCAGACTTGCATTTCAGGGGGACGCCTCTAAACCCATTAACAGGGAAGAGAGGGTACAGACATCCTCCTCCCGCCACCTCCCCCAACCCATGTGTCTTCCTTCCCACCCCCTCCTTCCCCCTTCCTTCCTCTTCTTAACTTGTCAGTATGGACAACTTAAAATGCATACTCGTCATCTGCTTTAACCATTATCAACCATTTTCAGCCTCATTTTATCTACCATCATCACTTTTTTTTTCCTGGAGTATTTTACACTAAATCCCAGAAATCATATCATTTCACCAGTACATACATATGTTTAACAGATAGGGGCTTTTTAAAAAGCATAACCACTATGTCATTATCACACCTAATAAAATGAACAATTAATCCTGAAAACATCATCTAATCTCCAGTCCATATTCAATTTTCCTCTATTATCTTAAAGATTTTTTTTTTTTTATAATGGATTTGTTCAAACCAGGATCCAAACAAGGGCCATCCATTGCATTTGGCTCTTGAACTTTCAAAGCCTCTCTCTCTTTTAAAAATTTGTTTATTTGTCTGCCCTGCTCCAAGGATCCTAGTTCCCCGACCAGGGATCTACCCTGCACCCTCTGCCTTGCAAGGTGGATTCTAAACCACTGGACTGCCAGGGATGTCCTAAACTTTTTATTTTGGAAAAATTTTAGGTTTATAACGAAGTTAAAAAGCTTGTATAAGAGTTCCTATATATCCTTCACATCATTTTGCTTAATGTTAATCTCTTAGGCAACCATGGTGCATTTGTTGAAAGTAAATTAACGTGAATACATTACTATTAACTAAATCTCAGAGTTAGTTAAGATTTCATCATTTTCCCCCCCACTAACATCTTTTTTTTTTGTCTGCCCCAGGATCCAATCCAAGATACCATATTGCATCTGGCAAGTCTCTTTAATCTAATCTAAATTTTGATATAATTTAATCACCTCATTTTTTTTCCCTTCTCCTGCCAATTATATTGGGAAGAAAGCAGGTTAATTGACCTGGGGAATGTCCTGCATTTGTACTTGACTGATTGCCTCTGGTGTTTTAAAAAAATATTTATTTTAATTTAATTTATTTATGTCACTTAGTTGTGGTATGCAGGATCTAGTTCCCTGACCAGGGATCAAACTCAGGCTCCCTGCAGTAGAAGAGTCTTAACTGGTGCTGGACCACCAGAGAAGTCCACAAATGATTTTTTTTCCATATTTCTTTATATTGAAGGCAGTTGAACTGAGCTGTAATTTACATCAAGTGAAATCCACCCCTTTTAAAAAACATATTGATTTTTATTTATTGTTTAGCTGTGGTGAGTCTTAGTTGTGACGCACAGAATCTTCAGTCTTAGTTGCAGCATGTAGAATCTTGCTCCCTGACCAAGGATCGAACCTGGGCACCCTGGATTGAGAGTGCCAGAGTCTTAGCCACTGGACCACCAGGGAAGTCCTGCTCTCGTATTGTTTAACATGTTCCTCTGTTTCCCATATTTCCTATAAATTCATGATTAGACGTTGAGTCTTCGTTAGACTGAGGTTCCATGTCTTTTCAAGACAGGGCTTCTTCGTGGATGATGCTGTGTATTTCCCATTGCATCATCTTATGAGGCACATAATGACTGGAGGTCCCACTTTTGGTGAATTTTGGAGGAGCTTTTTGAGCCTGCCTAGCATATTTATTTTCCAACGCACTTTTTCAAAAAAGCCCATTTGCTCTCTTTGGATTAGCATCATTTGCGTTAGACAGAGTTTCTTCTTCTTTTTTTTAAGTCTTTATTGAATTAATTACAATATTGCTTCTGTTTTATGTTTTGTTTTTTTCTGGCTGAAAGGCATGTGGGGTCTTAGCCCCCGACCAGGGGTCAAACCCATATCCCCGGCATTGGAAGGTGAAGTCTTAACCACTGGACCACCTGGGAAATTCCTAGACAGACTTTCTTTCTTTCTTTTTTTCACACTGTCTTCTTAAGCGTTTTTCTAACCAGCTCTCACCAGAGGCAGAGTATCAGTGCTAGTCATTCTACCCTTAAGGTTCTCCTCATTGTCAATGGACTTCCCAGCTGGCTCAGTGGTAAAGAATCCGCCTGCCAATGCAGGAGATGCAAGTTCGATCCCTGGGTCAGGAAGATCCCCCGGAGGAGGAACTGGCAACCCACTCCATTATCCTTGCCTGGAAAATTCCATGGACAGAGGAGCCTGGCAGGCTACGTCCATGGGGTCACAGAGTCAGACGTGACTGAGCACACACACTGTCAACGGCAAGAAGGCCCTCTGAATTGGCATTCAAAGCCTTCATGATGCGTCTGTGGCAGTCCAGCTGTACTGGCCTCATCTGCCCTCGCCCACATCCTCTCTGTTCAGCCCCCTTCTGCTCCTTCTCCTTCTTTCCCCTTCTGGACACTGCCCCCACCTTTCTCTCTGGCAAACTCCTACTCATCTCTTGGTCTTAGCTCTCAAAGGGCTCTTCTGTGACCTGTGACATCTTTAACTCCCACAGGCTGGTCTGGCCATCAGTCCCTCTCTTGGGACTCCCTATACACCCCTTGAAGGTGTCACACTGCTTGTACCTGTGGGTTCACTTATTTGTCTACTCAAGTCTTCTGGGTCCTGAGCACCAAACCATGCACAATCCATCTTAGCTCATGCAATTTCCCGACACTGTGTATATATGGCTTGCTCTGGGATATGTGCATGTAAGGAAGTAAGCAGTGAGAGATGATTCCAGAAGGGTAGTGAGGCCAGTTCATGAAGGGCTTTGAATGCCAGTTCAAAGAGAGTTCAGACTTTGTTCCGTAGGTAGTGGGGAGCCACAGCAGGTGTTTGAAGGAGAGCAGCCAGGGCAAGGGCTGAGGCCAAGAGGGCCTTTAGCGCTGAGTGTCAGGCTCAAAGTGAGGTCCAATCTAAATCCTTGACACTCTCTGCAAAGTCCTGGAGGGCAATGATATGATCTGCATTCTAGAACCATCTTTACTGAAGGTCACTTAGGGAAGAATTGGAGACGAAGTGAGGAAGAGAACCAACAGACACGAAGCTTCTGTAGACCTGTGTGTACGTGTGTGCTCCGCTGTGTCCGATTCTGTGCAACCCCATGAACTGTAGGCCACCAGTCTCCTCTCTGCATGGGATTCTCCAGGCAAGAATACTGGAGTGGGTTGATATTTCCTCCTCTAGAGGATCTTCCCAACCCAGGGACTGAATCTGCATCTCCTGTGTCTCCTGCATTGCAGTCAGATTCTTTACCTGCTGAGCCATCGTCTTATATGTTTGAATGTAAATAGGTATATATGTTCCTATTGACCCTCGATGGGAATATGCTTTCCGCCTCACAGACAGAGAAGGAAACTGAAGTTCAGGGAGGTGAAGAAAGTTGCCTGAGGCACCCTGTTGTCAGTGTGTGAGCTGGGGTTCTGTTGGGCCTGGATGCTCGCTGGAGGGTCGGCAGGCAGCAGTGGGAACATCGGCGAGAGATTCCAGTGAGGCCAGACGTGCGGGGCGGGGTGGCATCCTGAGCCCCACCCCCACACCAACTGGGGAGCACTGAGGGATGTATACTAGACTCGGGGGCTGCTTCCCCATGGCAGAGCCCCTCTGGGTGGCTCTGTGAGGGGGCCCAGGCCAGCCTGAAAAATGCCCATGCATGGAATCAGACAGCCACGCAGGCTTTGAAACAAAACAGGTCACTTACTTTGTCCCCCTCCTCCCCATAAGATTTTGATTAAATTGACAGGGTCATCTGGTCACCACCAACGCCTTAGCTTTAATAGTGTCTTAATGTTAAAACCCTTGAAATAATTTTTGGCTCTCCTTAAGCATGAAAAGACTTTCCCCCAAAGCCTTTAATTCTGCACTCATCTATTTTTCCAATCAAAGGCAACTCCATGGCCTTTCATGGTCTTAATTAATGGCTCTGTAATCAGAATTCCACTCCAGTTGCCTTCTCTCCCCACTCCCCCCTTTATCCTGGTTTCTCAATGAAGAGCTTATCTAGAACTTGTCCCGACTTCAAACAGACACTTCATGATAGTAAATTGCAATGAGGTTTTATCAAGTGGAACAGCCTTTTCATTCTCTTTCTTTTGGGTCTTGGTATTGGTGCAAAACCTCCTTTAGGGCACATGGTCTGCCTTGCTCTCTGCTTTTCAGCAAACCATGCCTTCCAAGAAGCATGGGGAAGGTGTTTTTGATTATGTACAACAAAGACCTTATAAGATGTTGGTAAATCCTTATAAGACGTTGGCAGGCTGGTGTTTATGGGGTTATGTGGAGCCTTTTGGTTAGAAGCTTGCACCCGACAGCCCTTTCTGAAGTACTAAACTCAATTTTGGATAGAGATATGAGTAGGAAAGGTATCAATCTCTCTTGAAATGAATGTCAAATTCCTTCTTTGGTCTGGCCATCTATAGGGCCCACCTGGCATTTTCATTTATGGTTCTCTCTTTTTCTTTTCAACTTTTCTTTAAAAAAAAAAATGTATTGGACTGTGCTGGGTCTCACAGCTGTGGCATGTGAGATCTTCAACCTTTGTTGCAGCATGTGAGATCTAGTTCCCTGACCAAGGATCAAGCCCAGGCCCCCTGCATTGGAAGTATGGAGTGCTAGCCACTGGACCACCAGAAAAGCCCCTATTTGTGGTTCTCTCCTTTGCTTTGTCACCTACAAGGAAGGAAGAATACAGAGTAAATAGTTGTGTTGCTCAGGTCCCCAACTTTATTGAATGTCCTCCAGAAACCATCCGTTGGAGGGCAGCTCTGTTCTC
Source organism: Capra hircus (assembly GCF_001704415.2). Lineage (NCBI taxonomy): Eukaryota > Metazoa > Chordata > Mammalia > Artiodactyla > Bovidae > Capra > Capra hircus. The sequence continues at coordinate 36,304,740 of NC_030832.1, read as the reverse complement.
TGTTCTCTTCCTGGGGACTTTGGAGAATGAACCAAGCGGTTCACTGATTTACTCGGAAGTCCAGCCAATATTTATTAAGCTCAGACTGAGTGTGATGCTGTTAGGTCCAGGGAGACAGAAATGGGTGGGAAACTCCCCTTGTTCTTAGAGTGTGTGGTGTGGGAAATAAAAAACAGGCTAAGAGGTAAGCACGGCAGGTGGAAGTGGGTGTGGACATAGAAGGATCTCTGGGAGCACAGCATGGGTATCAATCCTAGTTGGGGGATTTGGTGAAGGGCTGTGTCCTGAAGAACTCTCACCAGGAGGAGACTGGGTGGGGAGGGAAGAGTGTCTTTGTTCATTTGTGCTGAGATAATACCATGAATTGGGGAGGTTTACAAGCAGCAGAAGTGTGTTTCTCATGGTTTCTGGAGGCTGGGAAGTCCAAGATCTAGAAGCCAGCAGATTTGGTGTCTGGTGAGGGCCTGATTCTTGATTCATAGAGGGTCATCTTCTTGCTGCATCCTCATATGGCCAAAGAGGGGAGGGAACTCTCTGGGGTCTCTTTATTAGGGCACTAATCCCATTCATGAGGGTTCCATCCTCATGACCTAATCATCTCCCAAAGTCTGCACCTCTAAATACCATCACATTGCTGATGTCCAGTTGCTCAGTCATGTCTGACTCTTTACGACCCCATGGACTGCTGCATGCCAGGCTTCCCTGTCCTTCACTATCTCCTGGAGTTTGCTCAAATTCAGGTTCATTGAGTTGGTGATGCCATCCAACATCTCATCCTCTGTTGCCCTGTTCTCCTCTTGCCATCAATCTTTCCCAGCATTAGAGTCTTTCCCAATGAGTTGCCTCTTTGCATCAGGTGGCCAAAGTATTGGAGTTTCAGCTTCAGCAACAGTCTTTCCAATGAATAGTCAGGGCTGATTTCCATTAGGACTGACTGGAGACAAACTAAGACATTCCCTTTCTTCATTTTTTCACCTAGTAATCTCATTAAAAGGGGCTTCCCTGGTGGCTCAGATGGTAAAGAATCTGCCTGCAATGTGGGAGACTCAGGTTTGATCCCTGAGTTGGGAAGATCCCCTGGAGGAGGGCATGGCAACCCACTCCAGTATTCTTGCCTGGAGAATCCTTATGGACAGAGGAGCCTGGAGGGCTAGAGTCCATGGAGTCGCAAAGAGTTGGACATGACTGAGCACACACACACACACACACACACGCACAATCTCGTTAAGTTTTTAGGGGAGCATTTATTTAGCTGTATCTACCTTAGTCCGCAGTTTCTTCTTATCACCATATTTGAGTTGGGCCTTTGGTGTTGGCAGCTGGGCAGACTCCATGTTTTTAAGTGTTTTGTCATTGCTGTTGTGTTAGTTGCTCACTAGGGAAGTGCATTTTAGGGTTTGCTTTATTTTTGGCCGCATTGCACAGTGGTGTGCGGACCAGGGATGGGACCCGTGCTTCCTTGCAGTGGAAGTGTGGAGTCTTAACCACTGGACCATCAGGGAAGACCTAACTTTCACTTTTGATACTACTTTTTCCCCTTTCAAACTCGTGTTTGTTTAAGATCCTGGGCTACTGTGGTAGCCGTCTGATTTGCTGTTGTCTTTGTGTGTTTGATCATTTTTTTTTTATTCCTTATAAGAGAACACAGAGAGAGTTGACTTGCTAAAGCCATATGTGAAGGTTAACAATGCTGAAAAGATCTAGATGCCTGCAGTTGTCTCCTAAATGTCTGCTTCACTAGGGAAACCGGTAAGCTTGCACTTGTACGTATGCTGAGCAAGGAGGGGTTCCCTTTTATGGGAGTGGGTGGAATTTTACGGGTGTCCAGGTAAAGAAGAAAACAGAGTCAGCATCTTCCATTCTATCCAGGCTCTGCTCATATTTTGCCCCTGGCCAAGTACAGAGAGCTTGGAACAAAACAAAGAAGCCCCTTTGTTGCGACCATAAAGCCACCTTGAGTCCATCCAGCCCGCTCCTGTGCCGGTCTGGGATCTGGAACAGCTGGGAAGGAGGGCTGTTGGAGCAATCAGTATGAAAACCAGCCGGTCTCTACCATTGCTTCCCTGAACTTCTGGGAGAATTACAGGATCTGTGTCCTAGAAGGGGACTGGTGGGGGAGGGGAGATTTCTGTTTTAGATTAACAGGAGGATTTATCATGCCAGAAGGTCAATATTTACCTTGGCTTCAGCTTGATGAGTATTTACTTCTCTGTTCAGTTGTTCTCTTTGCTGACTTCAGCAGAAGCGAAGATCTGCTTTTTGTCTCTCCAAGAGGATGCTGACTGATATTTTCTTATCAGAAAGGCCTGGAAACAGTTGCAGAGGAGCCCACTTCTCAAGGGTGTGTGTGTGTGTGTGTGTGTGTGTGTGTTGGGGGGCTTGTCTACTTCCACCAAGAAATCTGATCCCTCTTTGTACAAACAAGCCCGTTTCTAAGGCTCTTTTGAACTTACAGACCGGCGAGAAAGCACAAAATCACAGACAAATCACTTCTCTCGTCTCCTCGTATGAAAAATGGGGAGATTATGAGAAGCCTGATGGTCTGTGTCAGAGTTGTGGTGAGTGGTCAAGGAGTTAAGGGCTCAGTGGCACCCTGATGACCCTTATCTGTCCAGTTTCCATTTTATTGAGGTCCTGGGGCAAGGGGCTAGGTGATGCCCCAAGATTGCCACGGAACTAGGGAGAGGGAGCCCAGCAGTACGAGCTGTATACCAACTCCAAGGCTTTAATGCTTGACTTCTCGGACTCTTGGAACAGTGGCTTCTGCCTCTCGTGAGGCTTTAACACATATTCGGTGAGTGCCGTGGGCATAGTTTAGAAATACAGAGATGAGTACTTGTGTGGCGCATGAACCAGAGACCCGCTGGGGTGGCTAGACTCTGAGGAGTCCCTGGATCTTTCTGAGGACACCAGAAGGCCCTTTATTTCAAGGCTGCTCAAACTTCCCCATTCTTGCTGCCACCCCCAATTATGTTTAATCTTGAAAAATAATGCAAATGGCACATTCTACTCAATGATGTTCCCGTATTTGTTTTAAAATGAAGTTTTTTTGCTTTAAATTGTTGACCACAGTGAAAGATACACCAGATTTATCCCAGGCTCCAGATTCTTTTAAGAAAGCTCCCAGCACTCCTGGGTTATGAGCCCGCTTGGGGGGTTTGAGAAGGGAAGAGGGGGGCATAGTTTAATTTTAATCCCTCACCAAAGCTCTGCAAATAATAACCATTAACATTTATTGAACATTACAATGCATCAGGCACATGATTCCATGAACTTTGTGTGAATAATTCACTAAATTCTTTTAGCAAATCCATACATTGGGTACTGTTATTCTGATTTTACAGATGTAGAAGCTCAGAGAGGTTAAGTAACTTGCCCAAGGTCACAACGCTGGTACCCTTTGGAATTAAACCCTATTACCTGGTGTCCTCTGGAGGTGAGGGAGGGGTTAGAATGTGATACCACACATTCCATGTGATACCACACATTCTAAGAACGGAGAATTCTTCTCCATTCTTCTTGGCTCCCATGCCCTCTTTGGAGCAGGGGAGAGTGGGTACTGGAAAAGACTTTAGAGACAAGCCAGTCCACTCTTCATTTTCCAAATGAAGGACCAGAGAGGGAAAGGGTTTACTCTAGGTCACCCAGCAAGTCAGCAGGGGCACCAGGAGCAGACCTGGGGCTTCTGGGTCTGAGTGACCTGTGTGATATCACATTTCTTTTCTTGATTTTCAGCGTCTTTGCATTTTTATCCCTTGCCGTCTAAGTGGAATCTCCTCTTGTTATCAGAGCATTTGTCCCGACTTCCAGCTGGTTTAAAAAAAGTTCTCTCTTTACTCATGGCTGTGCTGGATCTTCGTTGCTGCTCGTGGGCTTTCATTAGTTGCTGCGGGTGCGGGCTCCTCTCCGGGTGCGGGCTCCTCTCCAGCTGCAGTGCACAGGCTTCTCATCGTGGTGGCTTCTCTTGTTGCGGAGCACGGGCTCTGGGGCACATGGGCTTCGCTGCTCCACGGCTTGTGGGGTCTTCCTGGACTAGGAATTGCATCTGTGCCCTCTGCTTTAGCAGGCAGATTATCAACCACTAGACCACCGGGGAAGTCCATGCTGTTGCAGGAAAAAAAAAAAACCAAAACAGTTATTTTAACTCTTCCTAAAAACTAACGTAAGCACCCTGAGGGTACTTGCTTCTCTTAGAGCATTCACTGCACCCAGCAGAGTGCTGGGCTTGCAGAAGTTTCTCAATACACATTCATGGGGCCAGAGTGAACTTTTTGTCTTAGAGGTGAAACAGAGGACCAAACTCAACCAACCGCCTTAGTCCTGAGGTTTCTAGGATGTATTAATCCTTTCCCTAAAGCTTTTCATCCTAAAAGAATCATGCAGCTAGGGAAGAGTGTTATCCCTTTCTCTCCTTGGTCCCTCTAGCTTGGGTGCCACCCATGGCACCGGAACAGTGAGTTTAAGATAAAAAGTGAACTCTTGTTCCTCTGCTGCGATGCCTACAGCATAAAGCCAACTTATAGCAACGTGGAATTCCTCTGGTCTTTAAGGTCTCATTATGCAAGTGAAGGAGAGAGAGGAAGAAGACAGATGCTCACAAATTCCTGGTAGGGGGGAGGGATGACCTCATCATTTATTGGGTGTTGGAAAACAGCCCAAGGAACACAGTTCAGATTCCATTTGGGGGAGGCACTGAACATTCCCTGATAACCCAAATTCTCCAAATCTTTTAAGCCTTGAGAAAAGGATGGAAGGCAAGATGAAGAAAGTGGTCCTTGGTCCAAGTGATGTTTCCCATTAGGGGCTGTCCACTCAGAGATGGACTCTGTGCATCCTTATTCCTAGCTGGAAACTCTGGACTTGGGAAGTGTGGAAGTCCCATTTGAAAGGCTGAGGCATAGGACTTTCCTGGTGGCCCAGTGTTAAGAATCCACCTTCCAATACAGGGGACATGGGTTTGATCCCTAGTCAGGGAACTAAGACCCCACAAGTGCGGGGCAACTAAGCCCATGTGCCACAACTAGAGAAGCTCATGTGCCACAAGTAAGACCTGATGCAGCCAAGGAAATAAAAAACAGATCTGTGTGCAGGTCAGGAAGCATCAGTTAGAACTGGGCATGAAACAACAGACTAGTTCCAAATCGGGAAAGGAGTACGTCAAGGCTGTATATTGTCACCCTGCTTTTTAAACTTATATGCAGAGTATATCATGTGAAATGCTGGGCTGGATGAAGCACAAGCTGGAGTCAAGGTTGCTGGGAAAAATATCAATAACCTCAGATATGCAGATGACACCACCCTATGGCAGAAGGTGAAGAACTAAAGAGCCTCTTGGTGAAAGTGAAAGAGGAGAGTGAAAAAGTTGGCTTAAAGCTCAACATTCAGAAAACTAAGATCATGGCATCCAGTCCCATCACTTCATGGCAAATAGATGGGGAAACAATGGAAACAGTGAGAGTAGATTTAAAATCTTCTTTATTTTGGGGGGCTCCAAAATCACTACAGATGGTGACTGCAGCCATGAAATGAAAAGATGTTTGCTCCTTGGAAGAAAAGCTATAACCAACCTAGACAGCATATTAAAAAGCAGAGACATCACTTTACCAACAAAGGTCAATCTAGTCAAAGCTATGTTTCTTCCAGTAGTCATGTATGGATGTGAAAGTTGGATTATAAAGAAAGCTGAGCACCAAAGAATTGATGCTTTTGAACTATGGTGTTGGAGAAGACTCTTGAGAGTCCCTTGGACTGCAAGGAGATCCAACCAGTCCATCCTAAAGGAAATCAGTCCTGAATATTCATTGAAAGGACTGATGCTGAAGCTGAAACTTCAATACTATGGCCACCTGATTCGAAGAACCAACTCATTGGAAAAGACCCTGATGCTGGGAAAGATCAAAGGCGGGAGGAGAAGGGGATGACAGAGGATGAGATGGTTGGATGGCATCACCGACGCAATGGACATGAGTTTGAGTAGATTCCAGGAGTTGGAGATGGACAGGAAGCCTGGCGTGCTGCAGTCCATGGGGTTGCCAAAAGTTGGACATGACTGAGTGACTGAATTGAACGAAATAGTAAAAAAAATAAGATAAAAAGCCCAGGCAGGATTTGAGGGAATTGAGTGGATAAGGATGGGCAGTTTAGGGAAGGGGTGAAGAGGACTGGATGTGAAATCTTGGGGCTTGTACTCATGAGAGTGGTGATGATTTAGTCACTAAGTTGTGTCTGCCTCTTGCCATCCCATGGGCTGTAGCCCACCAAGCTCCTCTGTCCATGGGATTCTCCAGGCGAGAATACTGGAGTGGGTTGCCATTTCCTTCTCCAGAGGATCTTCCCGACCCAGGAATTGAACCCGGGTCTCCTGCATTGCAGACAGATTCTTTACTGACTGAGTTGGGGAATCCCTCAAGAAGGTACATATAGGAATTGTATATATGGAGACACACTGAGATATGTAACAGGAGGGTAAGAGTCATGGAACCTGCGTGTTCCCTCCACATTTTCAACAGCACCTTCCTGTTCGTCTTCTAACAACAATCCCACAGTTCTTCTGTAAAATGGGTCACAGTCCACCAAGCATTTCCATACTTGATGGCTTCTCTCTAGTCCTACCTGCATTTGAGGAACTAGGAGCTTCCCACTGTTAGCAGGCTTAGAGCCAGCTTCAGGATGCCAGCCCCTAGGATGCTGTGGGGAGAACTGGAAAAAGATGTCAACCTGGGGAGTGGGGCACAGGCTGGATTTCAGCTCCCACTGGCCCTTTGTGCTGGGTACAAGCTCCGAGGGGATAACACGGTCCAGAAAACACCAACTTGGGGTCACGTTGGCCTTGGGCTCAGTGTGTGATCTGGGACCCACTTCTCACACCTGTAAAAGGTGGAATTGTATCATGTCCTCCCCCAGCTCCTTCCCAGATATGATGCTTCACAAATCTGTGAGTCTAGGGACAACTTTGCACCCCATACGGAATGCCTCCTTCCTCCAAAGTATCTTCTTGGCTTAGATAGCTGGCAGGTGACAGAGTCTGGAGGTAAAAATGGGAGATGATTCTGCAGACATCTGGATGTGAAAAGATTTAGTTCAAAGAGCCTTGGACAAGGAGCGTGTATCTTTCCTGCTTAACATTTTTGAGCATCAGTTTGTACCTCTGAAAAATGGGAATGGCACCACTTAATACAGACCACCATGCTGTAGGGATTAAACCACACTGCCCAGGTGAGCACGCGAGGAACAAGGTGGGTGCTCCGGAAGGTTTGCGACCTGAAGGTTTGGTTGGGAGGTTTCTAAAGAGCTTGTGTGCAGGGACCCAGGCACAAGGTCTGGCTTTCGGGGCGCGCGGGTCCCGGGACCCCCAGCGGAGCAGGAACACCCTCTCCCCCGGCTCGGCCTCCATGGCGCCTCCTCGGCCCCGGACCGCCGAGGGTTAATGAGAAAGCCCCACGCCCCCTTTGACGGCGCAGAGCCCACCTCGCCGAATTTGAAAAGGCGGCCCTGAGAGGCGTGGGCGCCCCCCAAGCACTTCCAGCTCGGACCCCGGCTCCGCTCTCTCGTCGGCGCGCTCGCTCGGCTCCGGCGGGGGCCGCCGGTGCGCTCCCGACCGTCCTCCCGCCCGGGACTCCGGGTCCCCGCGGGCGGCCGCGCAAGATGAAGCTGGCTCTGCTCCTGCCCTGGGCGTGCTGCTGCCTCTGCGGGTCGGCGCTGGCCACCGGCTTCCTCTACCCCTTCCCGGCCGCGGCCCTGCAGCAGCACGGCTATCCTGACCCGGGCGCCGGCTCCCCCGGCAGCGGCTACGGGGGCCGCCGGTGAGTAGCCGGGCGCGGGGGTGCGGGGTGGGGGGGTGGGCGGCGGGCCCGGGGGACTCGGGGAAGCCGGGGTCTGGAGGCGCGCGGGGGTGGGGGCTTAGGGGCTGCAGATCATGGGGTTGGGGGTTGGGGGCGCGGGCGGCCGGGGCAGGGGACGCCGGGTGGTTGAGAACTGGGGGCCTGGGGACTCGGGGCGGTCCGGGGCTGGGGGCGCGGAGGTGGAGATTGGGGCTTGGGAGGGTGGGATTGGGGGCTGGGGGCGCAGGACGGTCGAGGACTGGGGGGTGAGGACAAGGGTGATCGCGTGCTAGGGGCACCGACTGTGGGGGCTGAGGGCGCGGGGCCGTGGGACCGGAGGTGCGGGGCTGAGACTGGGGTGGTCTCTGGCCGCGTCCACCCCCCTTCGTTTCCTTGCTCTCCGAACCTTCGCCCCTTCGGCTCCCGAATCCGAGCGGAGGCGGCTCAAACCTGCAGCGGGGGTGCGCGGAGGGGGGCGACCGTGGCGGGCCGGGACTCGGTGGCCCAGTTCCTGCAAGTTCACCGGCTCACGTGGCTCCGCCGCGCTCACCTGCACGGCCGCGGCTTTGTGTTGGGGAGCAGGTTCCCGCGACGCCAAGGCCTTGCATTCGGGCCCCCCACTCACACGCCGGCCGCCAGAGACACCGGAGGGGCGACTCCGTCCGGCCTTTGGGGCTGGGCCCGCGGAGCAGCCTGGGCTGCGACTCCCCAGACACCGGGGAACGGGGACCCGGCTCGGATCGCAAGAGTCCGCGGCGGCCTGGGAAAGGGAGCTGGGTCCCCGAGCCCGCGGTGCCGGGACGCTCCCGCGGCCACCTCCTCTGCCGGCAGGTGGCGCGCTGGCCACCCCAGGACGGTTCGGGCAACGTCTCCTCAATCCGTGATTGGATCCCCCCAGAAAACGCGTGAGCCCGCGAGTAGAAGTTGCCAAGTTTTTCGTTTGCGCAACTCGCCCGAATTTAGCCTTTCCCATTTAATAGTAATTACGACTCACACAGCTGTGTTACCGTTCTTGAACACATCCTGCGTTGGTGCCAGCCGTCTCTTTTGATCCTAAAACCACCCCAGGGTTAGCGATTAGAGTATAATACTGTATTTTCTTTAGCCGAGGAAACATGGGCTCCGAGAGAGGTCCCCAGGTTCAGTGGCAACTCAGGACTCACCTCCTGTCTTCTTTCTCCAAATCCTGTGCTTTCTAGGGTACCACGGGGCTTATTGTTTACGGAGCAAGGCAAGAAGCGACAAGTCCCGGTTCTTTTGTCTTCCTTGGTGTTTCCCAAGCCTGGCAGGGCTGCCAAGGTGAATTCTGGCAGAGGCTTGTGTTGAGGAGACCGGGAAGTTTTGTGTCGGTACACTGCATGCCTGGTTCAAGCAGTTCTCAGAAGAGCATATAAAAGTACTTCTGGAAAATTTTGCATGCAATTTAATTTCCTTCCTTTTGCTTGGAAATGCTCACCCAAGGCTTCTATTAGTATTATTCTCCAAACACCCAGAGTAGTGTGGAATCTGCACACTTCCACAGGAGAATATTTTAAAAACTAAGTTTTTCAAGTTGAAAAATGATATTTTTAAGAACTCTCACTTATGAAAAATTCAATCTATATGTAGGTGTATACATGTATGTATGTATGTATGTATACAGTTGGTAATAATAATAGTGTGTGTGCTCAGTCATGTCTGACTCTTTGCGACTCCGTGGACTGTAGCCTGTCAGGCTCCTCTGTGTATGGGATTTTTTCAGGCAAGGATCCTGGAATGGGTTTTCATTTCCTCCTCCAGGGGATTTTCCCGACCCAGGGATTGAACCCACTTCTCCTGTGTCTCCTGCTTTGGCAGGTGGATCCTTTACCACTGTGCCACCTGCGGAGCGCGTATCAAGTTGGTAGGAAACCATTTTTGGCCGTTTCCCGCATGGAGAGACCTGGGCTTGACCAGGTCAGAGGAGAGAGTGAAAGAGAACTCCCATTGCCTCCACCCCTGCCCCCGCTCTGTCTGCATGTGTCCCGTTTGCATTTTTTACAAGGAGCATATACCCATGCGTTACTTTTGTAATTCAAATGTGTGTGTGTGTGTGTGTGTGTGTATTGGGGTTGGGGAGGGGAGGTGTAAAAGGCTCCTGCAGCCTGGACTGGGCATGCTGAGAGGGACCAGATGGGAAGTCCATGCAGGGAGCCGGTGAATGGGGGATGTGGGTTCTGGCGTTTGGTAGATTGGAACTCGGGGACTTCCAGAGATAATTTGGAAAGGATGGTTTTGGCACCAATAAAAAGAGTCCCAAACAAATGTCATCTCGCAGAACTCTTTCCACCAGGTTAGGAGCAGGGAGAAGGTGTATTACGTTCATGGAGGAACTGGATGACTGTGGGAAATGGGTTTCCAAATGGGATCCTGGGAGGTGCTAAGGAGGTCTGGGGCAGGTTGAGATAGTTGCTTTGAAGCCTGACTGAGCCTTCCCACCTGAAGGCCTGCGTGGGCACTGCAGGCACTGGAGTCGGGTCTGGGCGAGTTGTGGGCGGGTGTCACACGTTTCTGAGTCTGATTCACTCCAGCGGCAGCAGGCTTGGGGACAGCGTTTGGCACCGGGCTCTTCACAGCGTTGGCCTCTGCTTGGCTCCATACATATGTTTACAGTGGCTTGGTTTCAGTTGATGGGCAGGGTGACAGGGCTGTTTCTTGACAAATGGTCTTCTCTTATTTCACGGTTATTGGTCCCGTGTTCTCTTTTCTCTGTGTGTGTATGTGCCTGTGCCTGCCCTCCTGGACCGGGCATCTGGGTCTGACATGTTCTGGGTGCATCTTGCTTTTTATGCCGGGGTGCTCTGCTCTGGTCACCTCCATTACAAGCCCAGCGTGGGCCTCTCGGATGAAGCTAGTTTGGCAGAAAGAAAAGGACATCAATTCCTTAGAGACCCATTTCCAGTAAAATCTTGCAGCCCTGTGTTTGGGCCACTAATGACTTTTGTCAGCCACAGAGGGTTCAGATGCCAAGTAAAAGCTAAAGAGAAATGTAACATTAATTGACCAGGAGGCTTGCATAAGGATGGAGCCCCCAGCTCCACACCCTTGTCCTTCCATTGGACCTGAATAAGGCTAACACATTGGTGAAGCTCTTTGAAGTGAAAGTGAAAGTCACTCAGTCACATGTGCCTCTTCATGACCCCATGGGCTATACAGTTTAAGAATTTTCCAGGCCAGAATACTGGAGTGGGTACCTGTTCCCTTCTCCAGGGTATCTTCCCAACTCAGGGATTGAACCCAGGTCTCTGGCACGGAGTGGGTACCTGTTCCCTTCTCCAGGGTATCTTCCCAACTCAGGGATTGAACCCAGGTCTCTGGCACGGCAGGCGGTTTCTTTACCATGTGAACCACCAGCCTGTGTATTACAGTCTCCTTCCTGTCTCCCTCCCCTGATCATTCCCTCCCTCCCTTTCGCAGATGGTGATTAGACGTCTCATCTGTTATCACCTCCTCATGTCTGTATCCAACTCTAAAGGGTCCAGCACAGCAGTGAGTGACCAGAGCATGAGTGAAGACCAGAGACAGGGCCCCTCCACCCGATTCTGGGTGCACAGTTCTCAGCTGGGGAGGGAGAGGTTTTAATTTGAATAAGAGTTTTAATATTAATTCTTGGAGTGAGAATGTTCTGCTAAGAGAAACCTGAAGAGTGGTGAAGATCTGCCCAGATTTTAAGCAGAAGAAGGAATGAATATACCCACAGGGTGGGGTCATGGGGCAGGAGCGAGGGACAGAGTTGCTTTTGCTTCTGCCCTGAAGAATGGCTTGCGTCCCGTAAACCTGTTCCTCTTGTACAGGGTGTGAGGCTTGAGGACAAAGGGAGACCACGTGCTGCAGGGCTGGGTGTTTATAGGTTATACAGTAAGCTAATGGATGGTTAAATAAGTAGGTTTGATCTTCCAACCTTGAGTAATTGCTCCATATACTCAAAGGTCCGGATAGTCAAAGCTATGGTTTTTCCAGTAGTCATGTACAGATGTGAGAGTTGGTCCATAAAGAAGGCTGAGCACTGAAGAATTGCTGCTTTTGAATTGTGGTGCTGGAGAAAACTCTTGAGAGTTCCTTGGTCTACAAGGAGATCAAACCAGGTAATCCTGAAGGAAATCAATGTGGAAAGCCAAGTCCTAAGAAGAATTCTCAGATACTTTAGAATTCGCTGCTCTGGAAAATGGTGGTAGGAGGAGGAAGGCTTCGCATGGACCAGCTGTCTTCACTGCTTTTTTTGTCTTAATTTTTTTGGCAGGGAAGCCTGGCGTGTGGCAGTCCATGGGGTCAGAGAGAGTCGGACAGGACTGTGAGACAGAACAACCTCTTCTTTGTTGTTGTTTAGTTACTAAGTCATATCCAACTGTTTTCGAGGTTATGGATTGCAGCATGCCAGGCTCCTCTGTCTTCCACTGTCTCCCGGAGTTTGCTCAAATTCATGTCCATTGAGTTACTGATGCTCTGCCACGCCCTTCTCCTTTTGGTTCAATCTTTCCCAGCATCAGGGTCTTTTCTAATGAATCGGCTCTTCACATCAGGCGATCAAAGTATTGGAGCTTCAACTTCAGCAACAGTCTTTCCAATTAATATTCAGGGTTAATTTCCTTTAGGATTGACCTGTTTGATTCCATTGCTGTCCAAGGGACTCTCAAGAGTCTTCTCCAGCACCATAACTCAAAAGCATCAATTCTTCGGCATTGAGCCTTTTTTATGGACCAACTCTCATATCCGTACATGACTACTGGAAAAAACATAGCTTTGACTAGATGGGCCTTTGTCAGCAAAGTGCTGTCTCTGCTTTTTAATATGCTGTCTAGGTTTGTCATAGCTTTTCTTGCAAGGAGCAAGCGTCTTTTAATTTCATGGCTGCAGTCACCATCCTCGGTGATTTTGAAGCCCAAGAAAATAAAGTCTGTCACTGCTTCCACCTTTCCCCCCTTCTGTTTATCATGAAGTAATGGGACTGAATACCATGATCTTAGTTTTTTTAATGTTGAATTTCAAATCAGCTTTTTCACTCTCCTCTTTCATAGTCATCAAGAGACTCTTTAGTTCCTCTTCACTTTCTTCCATTAGAGTGGGATCATTTGCCTATGTGAAGCTTTTGTTATTTCTCCTGGCAATCTGGATTCCAGCTTGTGATTCATCCAGCTCAGCATTTGGCATGATTTACTCTGCATATAAGTTAAATAAGCAGGCTGACAATATACTCTTTTTGCAGTTTTGAACCAGTCAGTTGTTCCATGTCCGGTTCTTACAGGAGGCAGTGACCAAAATCATCCTCTTCTTTAAAAGGAGGCTTTTCCCCTTCTGCCATTAACTTGGTGAAGAAGGGCAGTTGTCCTGTAGGATCCCAAGTTCTAGATTTGGCTGGCTACTCCCAAGTGGTGTAAATAACTTGATCCACTATCCCCTGTATCTCATCTATATTAGAGATTAGGTGTGAATGTTTGATTAGATTTAAGATCTTTTATTTGGGAGAGTGGGGGAGGGCAGAATGTTTTATAGTTGGTCCGGTGGATCTTGTAAGATCATGTGTTATGGACTGAATGCTTATGTTCTCTCCACCCCCTAATTCATATGTTGAAGCCCTAACGTTCAGTGTGATGGCATTTAGAGATGGGGCCTTTGGAAGATAATTATGAAGATGAAGATTTAGATGAGGTCATGAGGGTCAGGTCCCCATGATGGGAATAGTGTCCTTATAAGAAGAGGAAGAGAGACTAGAGTGTCCTCTCTCACTCTCCCTTCCAATGTGTAGACCCCAGAGTCAGCTGTCTGCAAGCCAAAAAGATAGTCCTTATCAGGAACTGAATCGGCACCTTGATCTTGGACTTCTCCGCCTCCCAATCTGAGAAATAAATGTCTGGAGTCTAAGCTAGTCAGTCTGTGGCATTTGATAAGGCAGCCCAAGCTGACTAGTACTGGTGGACATGACTTTTTTTTTCTCCTGAAGCGTTGGGTTTTAAACCTCCACCAGAATACCACTGTCCACAGGTTCTCACTTCCTCCCCTCTCTTTTCTTCTCAATTCATTTTGAAGAAACTAGGCCTTGATAGCATTCTCCTTGTTTAAGGTTTTGTTGATTATAGAGCTTTCCCCTGGCTCAGCAGTAAAAAATATCCGCCTACAATGCAGGAGACTTGTGGGAGACGAGGGTTCGATCCCTGGGTTGGGAAGATCCCCCGGTGAAGAAAATGGCAACCCACTCCAGTATTCTTGCCTGGAAATCCCCTTGGACAGAGGAGCCTGGTGGGCTATAGTCCATGGGGTGACAAAGAAGAGGACACAACCGAGCAATTAAGTCTCATACAGAGGTGGTGTACTAGCTATACTGTTCTGCACTCAGCTTTGTTGTTTCACGATGGACTGTGGAGACTGCGCTAGATCAAGGCATAGGTAGCTTTCTGCATTTATTTCATTTTTCACAATTTAAAAATTTGTGGTTAAAAATTTTTTTAGCTACATAAACCATAAAATTTACCGTCTTAACCATCTTTAAGTATAGAGTTCAGTGGTATTAAATACATTGAGTGTGGCCTACCTGTCAGCCCCATCCATCTCCAGACTGTTCATCTCGCCTGCATTCATGTTTGTAGCTCTATAGTGCTTGGTGGTGCCAACGACTGTAGTTTTTTTCAGCGAGCCCCTAATAATAGACATTGTGTTACTCTAACCTTTTGTGTCACGTGTAATGCCACGGTAAATAGCCTTGTGAGTTGTTTGTTTCATGTTTTTAAATTTTTTAAAAACCTTTGTGTTTGGCTGTGCTGGGTCTTGACTGCCGCACAGGCTTTTCTCTACTTGTGGCGAGCGGAGGCTGCTCTTGAGTTGTAGGGCGAGGACTTCTTATTATGGTGGCCTCTCTAGATGCAGAGCACAAACTCTAGGGTGTGTGGACTCAGTCGTTGTGGCTCCCAAGCCCTAAGGCACGGGCTGAGTAGCTCCTCGGCATGTGGAATCTTCGCGGACCAGGGATCGAACCTGTGTCTCCTGCATGGACAGGTGGATTCCTTACCATTGAGCCACTAGGAAAGCCCCTCATTTCATATTTTTGCCAATGCCTCTTTAAGATGCATTTTAAAAAGTGGGCTTTCAGAGTGAGAAGGTAAATACGTGCATAATTCTGCCAGATAGTATCATAGAAGTTATACTGTTTTGTATTCCCATCAGCAGGTTTTTCTTGGGGTGTATTTGAAGATGACACTTCAGTGATGCTGGGTCAAAATGGCCTTGGGGAGGAGATGAAAACAGCCTTCCCTGGCCAATGCCACCTGTCAGTTCCGCCCACCCCTCACATTTGTGAGGTCACAGATGGAAAGCTGAACATTGTATGTATGTATGTATGGTAAAGAATCTGCCTGCAATGCAAGAGACCTGGGTTTGATCCCTGGGTCAGGAAGATCCCCTGGAGAAGGGAAGGGCTACCCACTCCAGTATTCTTGCCTGGAGAATCCCATGGAGAGAGGAGCCTAGCAGGCTACAGTCCGTGGGATTGCAAAGAGTTGGACACTGAGGTCTAACACTATCTGTTCAGTTCAGTCGCTCAGTCATGTTTGACTCTTTGCTATAAATTATTAAAATAAATTCTGTCACTGACCTTGACAAACACATCCTACTAATGACCTGGGGGTAGGGGGCTGAGGCTCACTTTTAGAAATCTTGCCTCCGTGAATTTTGTGCGGGACTTGGCGATGCAGGAAGACCCCCCTTTCTCTTCCCTCCTTGTGCCCCAGACAGCTCGCCCTGGTCCGGCCTCACCCACACAGCCTGGACGCTCCCATCCAGCCCACCACCTGCTCCTCATCCAACCACTGCCACCTGGCCGCATCTCCTGCCTGAGTGTGTCGGGGAGGGAGTTCTGGGTCCCTGGGTACCCACACTTGCTCTCAGCGGGGCTGGGCTCTGGGGGTCATATCCCCTCAGCCCCATGGTCTCCTTGCTCTGTGGGGTGGGATGTGGCCAGAGGGGGCCAGACTGGGGCTGCAATAGCTCACTGCCTAGGATGGGGCTCCTCTTGCCCAGGTTTAAGGCAGTTTTGGGGGGATGTGTAGTGAGTCTTGGGGATGGAGCAGGGATGTGTGTACCCCAAATCCTCAAAAGTTGGATGGCCTTTCCCCAGAAGACCATTGCCAGAGAAGGTCGCGGTGACTGAGCTAAGCCATCTGCATCCAGGTGTTCCCACCCCGCATGCTCTTCCTGGTCCCCTGTTAGACTGTGAGGACTGCAGGGGATGTCACCTGCCTGTTGGGGGCCTGGCCCAGGGCTAGGAATAGAGTCGGGCCCTGCCAGTTGTGTGGAGTGAACCAGATTGTATCCACCAAGGACTCACTGAGGCTGCGAATTCAGAGCGGATGCGGGTCCTGCCAGGGGTCACTTTGCAGGTGAGTGGCATGGGACACACAGGAGCTGGGGATGCAGAGATCCCTTCCAGAGATGACGGGGAGCTTTGGGGAAGGAGGGTCCAAGGTGGCTCACAGGGATTTTGTTCTGGCTCCTTTAGAAACACATCTGTATTCTGGCCTGACCTTCAGAGCTTTTACCGATTTTCACACTGTTTTAAGAAGTGACAGGATGGAGTTCAGAACTTGCAACTGCTTTTGGTTTTCCGTTTAGAAACTCTCTGGCCAGTCAAGATTTTGGAAAGGGTCTGATCTCTGACATGCTGATAGTGCTGGAGCCGGGCTATTTCTTCCTTCTTCCTCCGGGCCTCCCACCTGCCTCCCTCCCCCGGCTTCCCAGGCAGGACCCTTGGACCTGTGCAGGAACCAAGGTGCAGTGCTCAGCAGGGCCCACACTTGGAGTTCAGGGCTTTGTCTCCAGTGCTGTCTCCCACTTCTCAATGCTCATTAGCCTTGAATGCATGCTTTGTAAGGGAAGTCTGATGGGACCGTGTCGCACCAGGGACTTGATCCTCAGTGTTGACCATGAGCCACCTCTTAACACCTCCCACCACCTCCCTGGTGTTTGTTCTCTGCTACTCACTCCCCACCCTCTGGCACCACAGGTCCACCTGGCCTCCCCCTCTCCACCCCTGCCCAGTGACCACTGCCACCCTCTGCCTCTGGCTGGAGTCTATATGTGCACTCCAAGAGGGCTGGGATTGGGTGCGTGCGCCCTGTGGCACCCTGAAGTGGGGCATGGCAGTGGTAGACCCCACCCTGAGCTGGCAGCGCCATAGTGTGCTTAGTGGGCGACTCAGCAGGGCAGACCCTGATCCTGGCATGTCCTGGGGAGAGATGGTAATACCCTGAAAGGGTGCCCATGCACTGTATAATGATGGGCCTTTGGGAGGGGGAGATGCCTGGTTTGACTCCCCTGCCGCTGACCTGGGCGATGCTCCAGCCCGCTGGCTAGTGGGAAAGGTGGCGTGCGTGTGCACTTACACCCCGTGGAGTTGCAGGGAGGGGTCTGCCCTTGCTAACCACGAGGGTCTCCGTGCATAAAGGAATACACGTGAAACACTGAACAAATGACAGGTTGAGAAAGAGATAGTAGACAGTATCTATTATCTTTACTGACCCAGCTCTTTGAATGAGGGGTCCCGTAACTTCAGTTTGCACTACGTCCCACAGATTATTTAGCTGCTCTTCGATACAGCATCCCCTAAACAGCAGGGCACTGACTGGCTCATCAGGATGAACTGGGGAGACTGAAGAACTGGATGACCAGACCCATGCAGACTCAGGAAGTCTAAGGCCTGGAGAGCTGTATCTACTGGCCTCCCCAAGTGTTGTTTTTTTTCTTTTCTTTTCTTTTCTTTGATGCAGCCAGGTTTGAGGAGCACTGCATGGAGAACAGAGGTTTTTTTTAGATTCTTTCATCGTGACCCATAGTAGGAAATACCATTTATATGGTGCTTGAGTCTGTCACACGCACACACACACACACACACACCCTTGAAATAAATTTCACAAAATCGTGCTTACTATTACCATATGTGATCCTTTCTTTTTTATTGTATTCTATCTAGTTCATAAAAAAAATGCTTGCCAAGACTCAGAAAATTGATTCCTGCAATGAGAGACCCCTTGCTCTGGGGAAATGCAGGGGTCTTTTGGCTTCCCACCCTCCTCTTCCCAGTTCCTGTGCCTCATCCTCTAGGCTCATCTCTGACTCTGAAGTCTCTTTCTTGTTTCTGCTGAGCTGAGGCACTTGTCCTGTCCGCTCCCTACCCCATATCTCGGCTCCACCCTCTTCTGGGGCGGTCACAAACCCCCTCCTTCAGGAAGTCTTCTAGGATTTCTCTGTTCCCTCTCTTTGGGCGGTTTCCTATGCCTCCTGTATCTATGGTTGCCTGTGGGCTTTGTACCAAGAACTCACTTCCCGTTCTCCTTTCCTGAAGATAGAATCCTTTGTCTTACCTGTTTCCTCCCAAGCATGGCTCTGACTGGTCCACCAGGGAGCTGAGTGCATGAGCCAGCCTGTGCCCTGAGCCGGGCTGTCTGCCACCCACCCACGTGAACTTATCCAAGCTGGGAGTTTAACCACCCAGCCTTCTC
Source organism: Capra hircus (assembly GCF_001704415.2). Lineage (NCBI taxonomy): Eukaryota > Metazoa > Chordata > Mammalia > Artiodactyla > Bovidae > Capra > Capra hircus. The sequence continues at coordinate 36,286,418 of NC_030832.1, read as the reverse complement.
AGCCCATGGTCAGGGTCAGTCAGCAGGCTGGAGCTGGGGGCTGAGCCTTGAGGGCAGGGGCTCTCTGCCCTGAGCCTTGAATGGGAGAGGCTCTCTGCTGATTCCACATGAGTGGATGGTCCTTTCCGCCCGCTCATGGGCCCTGTCCCTGCCACTGGATCCACGGTGCCTGGAGTCTTACCTTCAAAAAGCCACTAACAAGCACCTACTGCATGCTTAGTGCTGGGGTAGTGAGATGACTGTTGGTTCAGACTTGGCCTCTGCCCTTGATGAGTTCAGAGGCGGGTTGGGGAAGCCCCCAGAGCAAGTAGCGGAATTTGCTGTGACACAAATGTGTGGAAAGTGGGTCAGGTAGGCAAGGGGCACATGAGCAAGTGCCCGTTTAGGGAAGCTAGGTGTATGGGTGTTTGGGCATCTTTATGTCTAAGTTTTCTCCTCTGTAAAGTGGGAGTGATCAGATCTACTTTGTCAGGCTGTTAGGCTTAGGTGAGTGAAAATTAAAAGTGCTTTGAGAAATATGTCATAAACATTCTGTTCATGCTTGTGATGTGTAGTGTGCTGACCTTGCAAAGAGTGCCAAGAAGGGGGGCGGTTTCACAAACCTAGGAGGCCACAGAATCCTTTGGCTGGGATGATGTTCCAGACTCTGCTTGTGTGTGTGTGCTTCCACCCCATGGACTGTGGCCCACCAGGTTTCTCTGTCCGTGGGATTTCCCAGGCAAGAATACCATGCCCTCCTCCAGGGGATCTTCCCCAACCAGGGATTGATCCCGTGTCTCCTGCAATGCAGTCAGATTCTTAACTACTTGAGTCATCGGGGAAGCCCATTCCAGACTCCATACCTTGGGAGACGCTGGCCTGGTGGACCAAGGCTATATGCCAAGGTCTTTCTAGAAGAGTCACCTTTGAAGTGGGTCTTGTAGGGTGAGTGGAGGTGTTCTCTGCAGTGACTAGGAAGGGCATTATCGGGCAACAAAACAGCTGCCTGAGGGCTGGGAGTGTGGAGCAGGTGGGCCTTTCGGAATCTGAGGGCAAAGCCTCTTTTCTGCCACCCCAAGGAACCTGGGCTTTGTAACAAGACTTGGCCACAGTGGGTCCCATGCCAGCTTTACTGGTGTGTAGGAGATGGGAGAGAAGAAAGAGAGCCAGAGGAGAGGAGCAGCTAACGGGCCGTGTCAGGAACCCCGAAACAGGGCTGGGGCGGTAGGGATGCAGTTGAGACAGGAGTGCTCAGAGTCTGTGCGGCTGGCAGCATCGAGCCCCTCGGTGGATGGAGCACCAGCGAGAGCAGATTGTAGCCTCGAGCTCCTGGCCTTGCCCAGGGCCCGAGAGGGCGGGTAGCTGGCTCTTTGGCTCCCGGGAACCTGGCAGAGGCTCCACAGTGTTTTCTCAGCTTTGAAAAGCAACGCGGCATGGCGTTACACACCCTTTTGGCAGATACTTGTACTTTTAACATCTAGGGCAGGCTTGTGCGTATCAGGTGTTCCACGATTGCTTTTTGAGCAAGTGAATGAGCAAGTGGCTTGATCTCCGACCTCCGGGAAGCTGAGGGGGTGGCCTCTGCTCCCGTGCAGCTCTGTCATTCTAAGAGGTCCTGGCGTGAGGTCCTTGTCTGCACTTTGCCCCCACCGACCAGCTCTAGAAGCCGTGTTTAGGGGGGCCACAGAGGTCACCCTGCTCTAGGGGGTCCTGCTTCTTCCTCTGAAGTAGGAAAGTGAAAAAGTGAAAGTGTTAGTCACTCAGTCGTGTCCAACTCTTTGCGACCTCAGGGACAGTAGCCCGCCTGGATCCTCTGTCCCTGGGATTCTCCAGCAAGAATATTGGAATGAGTTGCCAGTCTCTTCACCAAGGGATCTTCCCAACCCAGGGATCCAACCTGGGTCTCCTGCATTGCAGGCAGATTCTTTACCATCTGAGCCAGCTTTGAAGTAGGAGTGGGTGGAAATCACACAGAATGGCCTGAATGTGAATATCTGGTGAGGCCTTCCCCTCAGGGCCCCGGATTTTCTGCACCTCCTTGCCCTTCATCTTGCTGTCCCCTCTCCCCCCCGCACCCCTCGCCACCCCCCGCCCCACCAGCCTCTCTGTTATTTTAAAATCCATTCCCAGAGAAACAATTCCTATGGCAATAAGAACACGACTCCAGGCTTCTCTTGGCTTGAGCTGGTCCGACACTTCATTGCCGCTTCGAGTGTGCGAGCTGGACACGGACCAACTCTGCCTGGGGCGGGGGAATTGAGTAACAATAACTAACTGTTAGAGGATTTTCGGGAATCCTGCAGTGGATCCTTGGGCAGGAGACACACAGCACACTGTTCTCCTCTCTGAAGAATCAGGGGGTCCCCAGCCTCCTTGCCTGATTCTTCCTTGCTCTGCCTCCCAGAAACATCCCAGGGTCGAAATGGTTCTTTGGTGGCCTGGACGAGACCACATTGAGAGGAGCTGGATCCAGTCCAGGTTAATTTTGTAACACTCGGGCAAGAGGCAGGGGGGCCCCCACCTCCTGGGCCTCCGTCTGCCCCACCCCTAGCCACCTCCAGAGTGATGGGTGGGAAGGTCAGAGCTGGCCACGCTGACTGCTGACCTCTGCCAGCTCCCCTGCCGCCCAGACTGATGTTGCCAAGCTTGTTCCGTCAGGTGTTAATGGAAGTTATGAGAAGCAGCCTGGGAAGTGCTCGTGAACCAAGCTTGAGAGTTTCCTTCAGAATGAGGGAGGGAGTGAAGAGCAGGCTCTGAAGCCAGGCAACCTGGCTCTGAATTTCGGCTCTGGGTGGCCCTGACCGAGTCATCTGACCTCTCTGTGCCTCAGTCTCCATATCTGTAAAATGGGCACAGTCGCAGTGTTTTCCTCCTTGGGTCGTTCTGGGGCTTCAATGAGTTTATATTCACAAAGGGCTTGGAACGATATCTAGTAAACACTCTGTGCAGCCCCATGAAGTATAAAGGCTTTCCCAGAGCAGGCAGCGGGCTACTGGGCCTTGCAGTGCTTGGGAAGAAGCAGGGGTTTGCAGACGTCTATGGCCACCAGATCCTTTTTTTGGGGAGCATGTTATTTGGGTGGGGTCCCAGAGGCTGTGCTCTGGGGAAGGCTGGCCTAGTGGGTCAAGGTTAAATGCCTCAGTGGTTATGGCAGCTTCCGCCTTTTGCAGAGGACCTCTTTCTGGGAGTCATTTGCAACCTCATGCTGCAGTTGCCCCCACCGGTGCTGTAGGGGAGCCAGAGAAATAGAGAAGGGAGAGGCCAGCTGGCTTTTCTGAATCCCTTAGACCCCGCTAGGGTCTTCATGGCCAAGAGTGAAGGACGGGGGCCCATCCTCACTCTCAGCAGAACCTCAGCCACTGGTGGGGAGTGAGCCCTGAGGGTCGCCCTTGGAATATGATTGGGGAGCAAGTTGGAGGGTCTGGAGTCCGGAGGTGCCCATGGTGAGTCAGAGACAGAGGAGTTCTGAGGAGCTTCATGTCCCGGGAATGTGACAGCTGAGGGGGCCTCATGTGGCCCCAGGATCAGGGAGAAGGGACCAGGGGATCCACAGTCAAGCCGGCCCTTCCCTTCATGGACTCAGTGCCTCACGTGTAACGTGAAACGAACAGGATTGGGCTGAGATCAAATGAGGAACGTGTCTGTGAAATATGCAGGCTAATTATTACTCAGTGTGGCCTGCTTACCGGCCGAGGGCCCCAGCTCTGCAGCTCCGCTTGGCCCAAGTCCACCCTCTGAATAAGACCAGGGGCACCAACACTTGCAGAAGGTTGGATGTTTACTGTGTGTATGTGTGTGTGTGTGTGTGTGCGCGCGCGCGCGCGCGCGCACGCACCCACGTGGTGTTTGCGGCCATGCCTGGCTGCGGTTTGCAGTGGAAACATCTTTTGTCTTTGAAGATATGGTCCCCTCCCCTTTCCTCATTCTGGAAGGTATGGGACTCTGTGGCATTTACCGGGAAGCGCCCTAGTTCCTAGCACTCAGGGAGGCCCAGCTGAAGGGCTGCTGTGCTTTGGAGCCCTCGTGAAGGCTCAGGCTTTCCTCTTCCCCAGAAGGTAGCTTCTGGAATCAGGCCCTGCTGCAGGCTGCAGGCTGCCCACTGACCCTGCCACTGCTGCTGGCCCCCCTGAGGCGCCAGGGCCTTTGGGGAGAAGGGTGGCAGTTTCCTTCTGATTTGGCTCCAGCTGTCTGCACCCCCACCAGTTGCCTCTGGCATCTGACATTTTTGTCATTCTTGCAAGGGCTTATCTGGGGAGTCTGCAGGTACCTCTTCCTGTCCCTCTGTGATGGACTTGGCTATGTGGCTGATTCTCCCTTCTGAGAGGTCTCAACCTGCCCAGATACCCTCTATTTGGGGGGTCATGAGTTCCTGGGTCTCTTCGGGCTTTGCCAGGCTCCTTCTCTCTTTTGTCCCTTGGGTGATGATAACAATTAGCTCAGATCCTGAAAGTCTTCATGTAAGAAGTATGAAAGTGTGCCTTCCTGGAGAGGCAGCTGAACAAATGGGAGAGACCCCTGTATCAGGGGCTTGGAGGGAGCACAGTCTGACCCTGCCTAGCTTGCTTCTTATCTCTCTGGGTGCTCTGCTCATCTCTGGCTACCCTTTAATCTCAAGCTGCTTCCTGCCCCAGGGCCTTTGCACTGCCTTGACCAGTCTTTGCTTTCTCTTAGCCTAGTTAGTTCCTGCTCAAAGCTTAGAGATCAGCTTAAACATCACATCTTCAGGGAACCTTTTGCTGCCACCCCCTCAAGGTGTTAGGGGAAGCACACTGATTGAAACCTCCCACCCTGGCCAGGCACCGTAGTAACCATTTGCATGAGTTGTTTTATGACAGGACATCCTGATAAGGAATGCGGAACTAATAAGCCACCACCAACCGGAAGAGTTCGGGAAAGGTCTAAAGGAGACACCGCATGTCCGTCCACTTCCCGGAATTCCTCTCGCTAGCATCCATCTTGGCTGAGCGATGTGTGCCCCACCAGGAAAGACGCTGAATTAGAATGATTGGCCAAAGACCACCTGGAAACTAATCCCATCACCATAAAACCCGAGACTGCGAGCCTTGCAGCAGAGCAGTTCTCCTGGGTTCTTTTACCCTACTGCTCTCCACCCGGGTGTCCTTTCCCAATAAAATCTCTCGCTTTGTCAGCACGTGTGTCTCCTCGGACAATTCACTTCCGAGTGTTAGACAAGAGCCCAGTTTCGGGCCCTGGAATGGGTCTGCCTTCCTGCAACAAAGGTCCTTTGTTAAATGCCCTCAGAGCTTACTCTCATACTTAGAATTTCATGATAACTATAAGTCAATCATATAATTAATTGATTGATAATTAGTTAATAGCTGTCCAAGACTACAAGTCCTCTGAAGATAGGAGTCCCTGCTGTATCTCTAGGTTCTTGCAGAGTGCCTGGATTACAGAGAGCATCCAGGAAAGGACTAACCACTCTGCAAGCTGTACTAGTTTCTTACGGCTGGTGTAACAAATGACCGTGAACTTTGTGACTTAAAACAGCCTAAATGTATTATCTTACAGTCCTCAAGGTTAGACGTCTGAAGTGGGTCTCACTGGGATGAAAGGTATTCTCAGGATTGATCCTTCTGGAATAGAATCCATTTCCTTGCTTTTTCCAGTTTCTGATCTCAGGTGGCCTCAGCCTGCAGCACCTTGGAGCAGGGCTCAAGTTCCTAGCCAAAGACTGAGGCTGGGTTGAGGTGCTGAGAATGCCAAATCTTAACCACTAGACCAGTGGTCAGTGACAAGGGCCCTGGCTCTTGGACTTTGCAGAAAAGAATTCCCACAAAGACACAAAGTAGTGAAACAAGTAAAGTATTTATTAAAAGGGAAAACAGGTACAGCACATGTGCATGGACGCATGGGTGGATTCAGAGAGAGAGAGTTGCTGAGCTGTGCCCTCACAGCAGTTTGAATTACTGTTATGGGGCATTTCTTCTGGTTTTTCTTTGGCCAATCATTTTGATTTGCCTCGTTCACAGCCCATATTTGGTTCATCCCAGGATCCTACCATGTGTGCGCATGCGTCTGTTAGCTAAGATGGATTTTACCAAAAAGGTGTCTGGGTAGGACATGCCTTGGCATCACTCCCCTTTTCACCTCCAAGGAGCCTTTTCCGCATATGGGTGGTTGGGGAGATCTCCTGACTTGGAGAATGAGAAACACATGGTCTGGGCGGGGCCCAGCCACCTCCCTGAACTGTCCTGCTCTTCTCATCACCAGTAGGCATGGAGGGACCAGAGTTGGCACACACAGCCAGTCCCCAGTCTAGGGGAGTTTAAGGCCACAGGAAGTGAATCTCCAAAGGCTTTACGCTGGTGGTAGTGGTGGGGGTGGGGCCTGTCTGCCTCCTGCCTCAGTTCTAGAGGCTTCTGGCATTCCTTGACTTCTGGCTCCTTCCTCCATCTTCAAAGGGCATTCTCCAGCCCCATCTCTGGTTCTGATTCTCCTGCCTCCGTTTTATAACACCCTCGTGATTAGGTTGGGCCCACCTGGATAACTGAGGCTCAGCTTCCCACTTCAAGATCCTCAATTTCATCACAACTGCAAAGTCTCTTTCACCATGTGAGACAACATATTTGCAGGTTCCCAGGGTTAAGATAAGTACATTTTGGGGGACTGGGCCTTTTTCTGCCCCCCATCACACAAATGAAAGTGCGAAGGGAATGATGCGGCAGACAGTTGGAGCCTGGAGAGTTGTATTGATCCTAGATTTCAGACAGTATTAAGATTGAAAGTGTCTTTGAACTTCAAAAGCCTGTTAAGACTCAGTCTTGTGGGAAGAGTTGTGATAAAGACATGACTTCCCACCTAAGTTTTTACATAGGTTGTGAGGTAGGGATTTAACTTCAGTTTTTTTTCCCCCCAAATCTCCCCTTATACTTCTACTGAATAATCCATCTATTCCCAATAATTTGAAATGCTTTTTATTTAGTTGCATACTAAATTTTGCTATATACATAGCTTTTTTTTTTTTTCCTGAACTCTTAATCTGATCTGGTGCCAGAAATCACACTATTTTAATTACTGTATCTTTATTCATTGTTTTGTTAGTTGATAGAGCAATTCTTCTTTCGCTGTTCATCTTTATCAAAATATTCTTAGCATGTGTTGTACATTTTTCTTTTAGGTGAATTTTAGAATCATCTTGTCTAGCTCTAAACCCTGCAGTTGGGGTTTTGATCTAGACTGTGTTGACTTACTGGATTAATAGAATTCAATGTTTATAATACTGCATGTTTTTCAAGAACAAGGAACACTGCTCCATTTATCCAGACCTTGTTAGATTTATTCCTAGGCATTTTGTAGTTTTTATTGCGGTCATGAATGTGTTCTGTTTGTTCCCTGACACTTGTAAATGTTTATGTCTGGCAAATAGGAAAACTTGATTTGGAGTAGGTTGGTTTTATATACTGCTACCTTCAGGTATTAAAACATGTTTTAATGGTTTTTCAGCTGGTTCTCTAGGATTTTTGAGGTAGAGAACCCTGTTGTCTTCCAATGTGTATGTATGTGTGTTTGTGTGTTGGTCATGTGTAAGTCAGCATTTTGGTTGAGTTGGAAGAATGGGGTTTCATCTTTCTCATGAAGGATGATGAGGTAGAGGGCTCTGAGGAGAGAGAAAAGAAAGCGGGCTGTGTGGTTTGGTCTCACCCAGAATCATCTCTGCTCCCTCTTCTCCTCCTTGTCTACAAAGATGATGATATGTTCACCTCACCCCTCGGTTTATAGGTAGAATATTTTTGGAGTCAGAGGACCTAGGATCCACCTACTTCTCCCTCCCCTCCATCCCCCCATTTATTAAACAGCCTAATAATGGACTGTGGTTTCTCAACTCCTTATAGGGTCAATCATTCTGATTTGAGGCTAAATTATTCTGCCATAATCACCCATCTGTCCTTTCCTCCCCCATCAGCAACCACTTACTCTTCCTGAAGACAGCCCTGGTCCTAGACTGTGAACTGTCAGCTTCTGTTTGGTCTATCTCTTTCTGTCTAACAAAGCCAGCATCTGTTTGAAACGGGAGAGGAGGTGAATGCTGAACTGGGGGTGGAGAGTGTGTGAATTCCTCCCTTCCCCTGCCCAACTTGTCCTGTGCTGGGAAATTTGGTTAAAAGGAAAACCAAAGGCCATCTTGATTAACAGAGGCAAGAACATGAACCTATGTCCTTCCACACAGATATCCCAGGTAGGTGGTGTCCACTCCCCCCGCCCCAAACCTCAGGTGTCCCAAAGCATCCCAAGGACCAGAGAGCAGTGTTTCAGACTGGCATGGCATCTGTTACAGACTGGTGCCAGCTGCATTTTAGTCCCTGTTGCTTCATAAGGACTGGGGACTGGCTGTGTGTGCCAGCTCTGGTCCCTCCATGCCCACTGGTGATGAAATCACAGGGACATGTAAGACTGAGTCACAACTGTGTCTCAGGTAATACAGAAGGCCAAATCATCAGTGCCTCAGACCTTGGCATGCTCTAGCAGGGAAGCTTCTTGGAGCCTGGGATTGTCTGCCTTGGTTATCACAATATGCCTGGAACCTGTCCATTTAGAGTCAGAAATAGGTGATAAAGCCAAATAGGTTCAGGCTGGGTGGGCATCGGCCATCTGTGAGTAGTTGGGCAGGTCAGTTTATAAAGTTTCAGCTAAGTTGGACTGTGGTGGATGGTCCCAAAAGCATAGACCTAATACTCAGTACTTTGGAGAAAGGCAAATTGGTGTCAGAACCTTGGCTCCTCATCTAGCTGTGGGCAAGTTCCAGTTACCTTGCATCAGTTTACACATCTGTGAAATGGGACCTAACCAGTTCCTGTGGAAGCTTTCAGTGAGTTTGAATTGGGGCCGTGTGTTCCGCTTGGAATCTAGCGTGAACAGTGGCCCCTGGGGTGGGTCGTGCTGCCTTCTGGATAGTGGAGCACCTGGCCACGAGTCTGCCATGGGCTGTTTTCCCCATGTCCTGTCTGGCTTGCTTTATTCTTATTTCATGCTCTTGTTCTGCACCTGGGCTGTGAGCCTCTTGGGGTCAGGAGCCCCATCCTTGATGGCTTTGTCTGCCCCAGCAAGTAACCCATGGCTGAGCATTGATTCAGCCGTGGCAAGCCCAACTTGGACATTGCAGTGTTTACTTTCCAGGCTGAGGAGTTTAAGTCGCTCTGGAACTCAGGATCCTGGAGTTACATTCTAGCCTGGAATGAACCAGGGAGTGAACAGGGGGGCCGGGTGGACTCTGATGTGGTGTGAGGGTCCAGGCATTGCATGAGCAAGGGGTTTGGCAGGAAAAAGATCAATTCCCTGCCTGGCTGTTGGCAGGGAGGTGGGAGGGCTGGAAGTTGTCTGCCTGCCGGCCTGGGGCAGCTGCACGTGGGGACAGCTGTCTCAGCTTTGGACATAGGATCTGCCCCAAGATTAATAACAGAGCCTGGGCCATGCCCGTGGGGAGCAGAGAAGGGCTTGGGTTACCACGCACCAGGAAATTCGCCTGCCCCGCTGACAGTGGGTGGGTAGCCCGGCAGGATGGATGGGCTCTGGGGGTTCAGGGGGTGTCTGGGCAAGACAGCTCAGGGCTGGCCCAGCCAAATGCACCCCCATGGGATGCAAGCCGACCCTCCCAAGGGCCGCTTTCTTTCCGCTGGACCTGAAACCGGCAGGAGCTGATCTCCAAGAATTATGTGAAGAGTTGAGAATGGAAACCAAATGTTGGTGTCAGGTAGAGGGAGCTGATGGAAACCCAGGGCCTGGCAGGCCTGGGAGCAGCAGGGGTTGGGGCTCTGGTGGCCAACACAGATGTTTAGGTGAAAGGAGCCTGACACATCTTCTTTCAAAAAAGGTTTATTTTTTTTCCCCCCGATTATATTTATCATAGATCATTTGGGAAATATGGAAAAGCAGAAAGAAAGAAATCATTTATAGCTCCTTTTTTTTTCTTCTAGGTTTTGAATTTTTAATTCTTTATACTGTGATGGAATTCACACAACTTAAAACTTACCGCCTTAACCACGTTTAAGTGTACAGTTCAGCGGCATTAAGTATATTCACATTATTGTGCAACCATCAACGCCATCCATCTCCAGACCCTTTTCATCTTGCAGGACAAAGACTGTACACCCCCTAGACACTGACTCCCCATTTCCTCCTGCTCGCACCCCCAGCCCTTGGCGTCTGCCATTCTGCTTTCTGTGCCCATGGTTTTGACTACTCCGGGTTCCTTGTGTAAGTGAAATCATACAGAATTGTTCCTTTGGTGACGGACTTATTTCACTCAGGCTTCTGTGGTGGCTCAGACAGTAGAGAATCTGGGTGCAATGCAGGAGACCCTGTTATTATTATTATTATTTTTAATGTCCTCAAAGCTCATCCATGTTGTAGCAAGTGCCAAAATTTCTTCATTTTTTAAAGACAGAAAAATATTCCATTGTGTAGATGGACCATATTTTGTGTATCCATTTACCCGTTGATGGACACTTGGGTTTCTTCCAAACCTTCTGGCTGTTGTAAATAATGCTGTTAAGGGACATGGGTGTACAAACTTCTTTTGGCTAGATACTTGGAAGTAGAATTGCTGGGTCATATGGTGGTTCTATTTTTAACTTTTCTGAGGAAATATCATACTGTTTTCCATAGTGGCTGTACCATTTTACATTCCTAACAACAGTGTGAAAGGGTTCCAATTTCTCCACACCCTCACCAACACTTGTTATTTTGTAATTTTTTTTTTTTTGGATAATAGTTATCCTAATGGGTGTGAAATAGTATCTCATTGTGGTTTTAGTTTTTGTTTGTCCAGTGATTAGTGATTGTTAGCATCTCTTCATGTGCTTAATGTCCATTTGTTTGTCAACTGTAGAGACATGTCTAAGTCCTTTGCAGAAATTTTTTTTTTTTCTTTTAAAGATATTTACTTATGTATTTGCCTGTGCTAAGTCTTAGTTGCACTATGCGAACTCTGAGTAAATGCCTGTGGGATCTAGTTCCCTGACCAGAGACCCAATTTCAGCCCCCTGCCTGGGGAGCATGGAGTTTTAACCAGTAGACCACCAGGGCAGTCCCTTTTGCCCAATTTTGAATCATGTTTCTCCCTGTTATTTTTGTTCCCTTAGCTTTTCTGAGTTTTTACCAATTCATCTCCAAACTCTCTCCCACTTTGGGCAGATTTCTCCTGACGCTGTATGAGATGCTGCACAACTCTCACCTTCTGGGAGCAGCCGCTCCTGGAACCTCTGACCCGCTGTCATCTGTTATCCTTGCAAGCTTGTGCTTTCTATTAGTTTCTCAGTTCAGTTCAGTTCAGTCACTTAGTAGGGTCTGACTCTTTGCGACCCCATGGACTGCAGCACATGGGGCTTCCCTGGCTATCGCCAACTCCCAGAGCTTGCTCAAACTCATGTCCATCGAGTTGGTGACGCCATCCAACCATCTTATCTTCTGTCGTCCCCTTCTCCTCCTGCCCTCAATCTTTCCCAGCATCAGGGTCTTTTCTAAGGAGTTCTTTGCATCAGATGGCCAAAGTATTGGAGTTTCAGCTTCAGCACCAGTCCTTCCATTGACTATTCAGGACTGATTTCCTTTAGGATTGACTGGTCTGATCTTGCAGTCCAAGGGACTCTCAAGAGTCTTCTCCAATATCACAGTTCAAAAGCATCAATTCTTCACAGTCAGCTCAGCTTTCTTCACAGGCCAACTCTCACATCCATACATGACTACTGGAAAAACCGTAGCTTTGACTAGATGGACCTTTGTCGGCAAAGTAATGTCTCTGCTTTTTCATATGCTGTCAGGGTTGGTCATAGCTTTTCTTCCAAGGAGCAAGCGTCTTTCCATTTCATGGCTGCAGTCACCATCTGCAATGAGTAGTTTCTCACCTCTTAGATAAATCCCTTTCCTTTCTCTCCAACTTAGCCATCAGTTCAGTTCAGTCGCTCAGTCGTGTCCGACTCTTTGCGACCCCATGAATCGCAGCACGCCAGGCCTCCCTGTCCATCACCAACTCCCGGAGTTCACTCAAACTCACGTCCATCGAGTCAGTGATGCCATCCAACCATCTCATCCTCGGTCGTCCCCTTCTCCCCCTGCCCCCAATCCCTCCCAGCATCAGAGTCTTTTCCTATGAGTCACCTCCTCGCATGAGGTGGCCAAAGTACTGGAGTTTCAGCTTTAGCATCAGTCCTTCCAAAGAACACCCAGGACCGATCTCCTTTAGAATGGACTGGTTGGACCTCCTTGCAGTCCAAGAGACTCTCAAGAGTCTTCTCCAACACCACAGTTCAAAAGCATCAGTTCTTTGGCATTCAGCTTTCTTCACAGTCCAACTCTCACATCCATACACGACTACTGGAAAAACCATAGCCTTGACTAGATGGACCTTAGTCGACAAAGTAATGTCTCTGCTTTTGAATATGCTATCTGGGTTGGTCAATAACCCTCCTTCCAAGGAGTAAGCGTCTTTTAATTTCATGGCTGCAATCACCATCTGCCATGGTTTAGGAGCCCAAAAAAATAAAGTCTGACACTGTTTCCACTGTCTTCCCCATCTATTTCCCATGAAGTGATGGAACCGGATGCCATGATCTTCGTTTTCTGAATGTTGAGCTTTAAGCCAACTTTTTCACTCTCCTCTTTCACTTTCATCAAGAGGCTTTTTAGTTCCTCTTCGCTTTCTGCCATAAGGGTGGTGTCCTCTGCATATCTGAGGGTAAAAGTGGTAAAGGTGAAGTCGCTCAGTCGTGTCTGACTCTTTGCGACCCCGTGGACTGTAACCTACTAGGCTTCTCCGTCTGTGGGATTCTCCAGGCAAGAATACTGGAGTGGATTGCCATTTTCTATTTCTCCCGGCAATCTTAACTCCAGCTTGCGCTTCTTCCAGCCCAGCGTTTCTCATGATGTATTCTGCATAGAAGTTAAATAAGCAGGGTGACAATATACAGCCTTGATGTACTCCTTTTCCTATTTGGAACCAGGCTGTTGTTCCATGTCCAGTTCTAACTGTTGCTTCCTGACCTGCATACAGGTTTCTCAAGAGGCAGGTCAGGTGGTCTGGTATTCCCATCTCTTTCAGAATTTTCCACGGTTTATTGTGATCCACACAGTCAAAGGCTTTGGCATAGTCAATAAAGCAGAAATAGATGTTTTTCTGGAACTCTCTTGCTTTTTCAATGATCCAGCGGATGTTGGCAATTTGATCTTTGGTTCCTCTGCCTTTTCTAAAATCAGCTTGAACATCTGGAAATTCATGGTTCACGTATTGCTGAAGCCTGGCTTGGAGAATTTTGAGCATTACTTTACTAGCATGTGAGATAAGTGCAATTGTGTGGTAGTCTGAGCATTCTTTGGCATTGCTTTTCTTTGAGATTGGAATGAAAACTGACCTTTTCCAGTCCTGTGGCCACTGCTGAGTTTTCCAAATTTGCTGGCATATTGAGTGCAGCACTTTCGCAGCATCATCTTTCAGGATTTGAAATAGCTCAACTGGAATTCCATCACCTCCACTAGCTTTGTTCGTAGTGATGCTTTCTAAGGCCGACTTGACTTCACATTCTGCAGTCAATAATATAATACATATTTTTGATATTTTAGCCAGTCTGATCAGTTGTCCTGAACTGGATTTTGTGAGCAAAAGAAGGGCCTCTGGTGAGGAAGGGAAAGCGGACCATTCAGGGAAGATGAGAACCAGAGCCTTTCTCCAGAGTCCCCAGCGCAGAGAGAAGACTGGACAGTTCACACTCAGACGCTCTGAGAGGGTCCGTGAACGCCAGGAACTGTGCAGCCGACTGAGGCAAAGTCAGCCTTGCCTGGTCTGGGGGCTCATATGGGTCAGACATCCCCTGGGAACAAAGACCCAACCTTCAGCCCAGTCACCCACCGGTGCAGGTAACTGGGGACAAAAGTAAGGGACAAATGTGAACCCATGAGCAAGCGCCTGATCCATCCTCTTGCAGGAAACTGAGGCACTGGCCTCCCTCTCCTCCAAGGCGGGTCTGTAATTCAGAGGGGTCCTGGAGCAGGGGCCTCTTCTGCGCTTTGTTCCCACCAGACCCGCTTTCCAGAAGCCACTTTAAAGGAGCCACAGAGGCCACCAGCTTTAGGGGTCTGGCTTCTTCCTTTGAAGTGGGAGTGGGTGGAGGAGGACTTTTCCAGAAAATTCTTTGTGGCAGCCTCAGTATAAATATCTGGTGAGGTCTCCGGAACTGGGAACTGCTTCTCTAGGGCTGGGAAGCTGCAGGGGGCTGTTCTGGGGTGGAGGGGGGAACTGATGGGGCTGGGGGGAAGGGCCTGGCCAGCTGGGGGCCCCCCACACCCCCCAGAGCTCCTCGCCCTTCTCTCCTCCCCTGCGGCTCCAGGGTTCCCTCCCACAGCATCCCCCTCCATAGGTCTCCTCTTGGGCCTGTGCCCTTTGCCCCCCGCCCTTGGTCTCCTGCCTGACCCGCTAACCAAAGCCTTCTGTGCGGAGGTCAGCGCTGCCTGGTGGTGGTAACAGAAGCCACATGGGGGATGGGACAGCGGAAGGAAAGAGGGAGTGGGAGGGGGAGGGCCCCAGCCCTCGGAGCTGGAGCAGATGGCGAAGAAAAGAAGCTTGTTTGCCTTGCCGGGGGCGTCCGGTTCCAGCACAAGATGGGAGCTTCTCCAGTCTTGGGTGTTTGCTTACATACAAGCCCATGTGGGAATATGTGTGTGGGTCACCCCCTTTGTGCTGGAAGTGCTGGGGCCTGCTGGGGATCCTGGTTGTTGCCTACCTTCCTGAAGGGCTGACTGTGTCTGAGCCATGAGCTCATCCAGGGCAGGGGCTGTGACACCCCCCGCCCGAGGCCCTGCATATCCTGGGTGTGCGTCCACCCATCCGGTTGAGTGACAGATGGACCCAGGAGACTGGAGGACAGGAGAGTCTGTGTCTTCCTCGCCGTCCTCCTCGGTAGTACTCTGCAGGTCTCCTCTAAGGCTCTCTGGGGCAGGGAGCCGTCTCTGCATTTGGACCAATTCTAGAGGCCTGAGAGCTTAGACACAGTCTCTCCTGCCCACTGCGGTTCCTGGAGCATCCTTGACGACCAGTTACAATGGCAAAGCCTTCATTCATGCTTATTCTGTGCCAGCTGATCTTCTACCTATATATCAACTCATTTATTCCCCACAGTGACCTACAGGGTGTGCTGTGCTAAGTTGCTTCAGTTGTGTCCAACTCTTTGCGACCCTGTGGACTGTAGTGCACCAGGCTTATTTGTCCATGGGGATTCTCCAGGCAACAATACTGGAGTGGGTTGCCATGCCCTCTTCCAGGGTATCTTCCCGACCCAGGAACCAAGCCTGTATCTTCTTACGTCTCCTGCATTGACAGGTGGCTTCTTTACTACCAGCGCTGCATGGAAAGACCCACAGGTTAGGTGCTGGTATTATCTCCATTGTTTAGGTAGGGAAACTGAGGCACAGGAAGAAGTAATGGATGTATTTGTGGCAGAGATTGTAGTGATCGTTTCCCTAGAGTATACTTGTCTCTGAATTCATCAAGTCGTATCCATTAGATATGTACAGCTTTTCATATGTCCATCATACCTCAGTAAAATGGGTTAAAGAAAAGAAAAGTGGTGGGTCTGCAGGCCTCGCCGTCATTTGATCTCCGGTGTCCTGTTGTGAGGTCTCTTCTGGAGAGGAGAAAACCTTATTCCGAGGAATTCTAACCAAAAGCTCAGCCATCCCACCACAGACCTGATGAAAAGAAACCTTTCTAGCAGGAAGACTGCAAGTCATTAGTTTTCAGCTTTGTCTCGTGTGACCGACCGTTGGGTGGGCTGCTTCATAGCATCCTGCAGCTTGTGATGGCTTTAATTTTCCGTCGCGATCTCATGGTGAAGCCCACCTGTAGGAGGGCATTAGCCGGGCCAGCCCTGCGCCCGTGCTCCCGGGACAGACAAGGTGCAGATGGAAGGGCCCTCCTGGGGGGCTCTGTGGGAATCGCCTGTCTGCAGAGGTTCCTGGGAGGAAAGGCCTTTCGTCAGCGGGACACTGGGGGAATGGCTCTGCAGAAACAAAGCAAGAACTTGAAAGAGCATTTCTCTGCCGGGTGCCAGGGGAGAGGGGCAGCTCTTCTCCGGTGATCCTGTCTCTTTTTTTGTGGCCGACCCCGCGGTGCCTGGAGGACTTGGGCAGAGCAGCAGCATGAGAGGGGAAAGGTGAGGGGAAGGTGGGCTGCACGACGAGGGGGACATCTGCCTTCAATCATAGTGGAGAACACAGCAGGGCCAAGGGATTGCCTTCCACCCGGCTTCTCCGGAGGCTGCCGCCTTGGGGTGGGGTCTCAGCCCTGGGGTCATGCACACAGGGGCTGCTGGAGAAAACCTTCTGGAACTTAGCTGTGTTCACATCCTGCCCTGGCTTACAGACTGTTCTGAGGGCTCCCCTGTCCTCAGGCCAAGGCTGGGACCACATGGCCCCTCCAGCCCCACGCAGCCGTTTCTCTGGCCGTTCTAGAACCTCCAGGCTTTTGCAAATGCCCAGAGTCCTCCTCAGGAACATCCCTCGGGCCTGAGTGATGCTGATGCTGGATGCTAAGGATCATTTCCCACCCTGGTGTGGAGGTGGGGGGCACTGGAGGAAGCCAGACTGTGTCCTGGGAGGGATCATGAGGCGGGGACCAATGGCAGCAGGAGTGAGAAGGGGAGGCCCAGTGGGTGCTAAGGAGACAGCATTAAGCCCCGGTGCAGGTGCGGTGGCCGAGATGCTGGGGGACGTTTGCTGAGCAAAGGGCCGAGGGCCGAGTCATGGGGAAGGGGAGCCGGTTTGGCGTGCAGGACGCTGAGCTTGTTTTTGAGCTTGGGGACAGTGCAGTGCCTGGACGGCCTGGAGAAGATGACTGGGGGCCTTCCCTGTAGACACCTGGCGTGGACGAGCTCCCTCAAGGTGGGCATAGAGGGAGCGGGAAGGGTTCATGGGACCTGGGGGACCCCAACGTCTAGATGAGGCTCAGAGAGGAAGGAGGAAGAGGAGGTGTTGATGGGGCTCAGAGGGTCTGGAGACTTGGGAGGCCGGGGCATGTGGACTCCTCTTTTGAGAACTGTGGCCCCGAAGAAGCGGAGGAGAGAGAAGGGCGAGCCTGGGCGCGGGGGCCGGGATCTGATGCAAGAGCCTGGAGTGTGTGGGTTGCTGGACGAAGATCCAGTGGAGGATGGATGTGAAAGCCTGGACTGTATGGGGCTTGGGGGGCAGGGGGACAGCTGGCATGGCCTCCTGACCCCAGTGAGCTGACAGGCGGAGAGGCCACCTCTTCCAGGTGAGTAGGAGGGGGCGGATGAGCCAGGTAAGCCCGGAGGAGGCGGGGAGAGAATCCTAGGGAGTGCACACGGTGGGGCTCAGCGTTCTCTGTGGATTGGGAGGTGGGCAGCCTGTGGTGGGGGGAAAGGAGAGGAGGGGAAGGGGAAGCCAGCGGAACATCTTGGGGAGGGGAACCAGGGAAGACTGAACTGCCACCGGCAGGAGGGCCCCCGCCCAGGTGGGCGTGGTTTGAGGGGATCAGAGTGGTGGTGTGGGGTGAGGAGAGGGGGTTGACCTTCCCGTCTCTCCCGGGCAGAGCCAGGCATCTCCTCAGGGCATCCCAGGTCCTCACCTGTTCTCATCACCTGCCTCCTATTTCTGTGGTTCTTCTGTGTCCTCCTCTCAGGTTGCAAGTCTCCCTTCCTGCTCTGTCAGCCAGTGACCATGCCAGGGGCTAGTGCCAGGAGAGAGCTTAGTAAATGTGAATGGACCAAATGGCTTAGATCCACCGTCAGGAGCTCAGAGTGCCTGTTAGATGGGGCAGGGGGACAGCGGCTCACCTGACATGCCCCACATATGCTTTGCTGGAAATTCTCCTGGCTGGGGGACGATTCTGCAGACGCAGGTGTTTGCCGAACTACCTGCCTGGAGAGGGTGTAGGGCAGGGCTTTCCCCGACACTGCCAGCCCCGTGGGCGGCAGAAGCCTGGCCCTGGACGGCTGGAGGACGTGGGACCTCACTGGGCCAGTCTGGTTTCCTGGCTGTCTGACCTCTAGGCGAGGGACAGTGTTTCTCAGGCCCTTCTGCCGAGGTGGAGGGTGATGGTCTCGATAACAGTCCCTCAGCTCTGATGCTGTCTCGTCTGTTCCATCTGCTGCTGAGGAGGAGGTGGCAGCCCAGAGAGGGATGGGGTCTGAACAAAGTCACACGGCAATTCCTGCAGCTGGACCCCCAGTTCAGGGCTCTGGAAGCTCCTGTGAGAAAGATCCCTGGAACCCACTGGCTCGTCTTGGATGAAAAGTGCAGGATCCATTGGTTTTAACCCATGTTTCCCTGATACCTGCTGGAGGGGTTGATGAGCTGCCAGTGAAGGGTGCTGAGGGCAAGAGGCCGCCAAGAGGTTAGGAAGCAAAGACAGGCTTGGGAAGTGGGGATCCCAAAGGAAAGGCAGAGTTCACGAACAGCAGGATTTAATTCGGAAGGCGACGTTCATTCTCCCGAATTCTGCCCTTTGCAGGGGAATTGACGAAGCCCTTAGAGGCTCCGACAGCTGCAGGATTCTGGGGTGTCATGGACCACCCAGCTGGGTCCGGTGTTGAGAGCTGGAACCCTGTTCCTTTGGAACTGGACGCAGGTCCAGAAGGTGTTTGGTTCCCGGGAGAGTCGCTTGGTCATGATTGTGTGTGATCCTCCGGCGGGTATCAAATGCCAGATTCCACAGTCAGTCGCTTTCAGCCGTCACATTCTTCAGATTCTTATCAGCTTTTTTTTTTTTTTTTTCCCCTCGAGTGAACACTGGGAACCACTAGCCTGGCTGATTGTAGGAGGATGGGAGAAAATTGAAAACAGGAGTCCTGGCTTTTGTCTGGACTCTGCCACCAGCTTGCCATCTACCTTGGGTCCTCCCCTTCTCTTCTCACCTGTAAAGAGTCGGGGTAGGGACAGGATGATCTTTGCAAAACTTCTTGAGGGTACAAAGCTTTCATAATCCTCCATCTAAGTCCATAGCAAGACGCTGTCCAGAAAACACACCTAAATCACATCCCGACTGGGTCACCAAGCACGAGAACCTTCCAGCACATCTACAGTGGCGGGGGCTGAGGAGAGGTGGGCGTTCCACGTGTCCCCTTCCTCGTGGGGTGCCATTCCTCCTCCTGAACGTCACAGCAGGGATTCTCAGAGATTCTCAGGAATTCTCAAACACTCTTGAGTTCCAAGGGGCTGGGCTGTCAGGGAATGCTCCAGTGAGTCTGCACCCCGCCCCCCCATCTCCTCAGCAGTCTGCTGTATGGCCACTGGCCATACCTGATGGCGATAATAACCATGGCAGTCACTATCACTGATGCTCCTTAGCAAGTGACAAATGGCTCTCACATTTGTTTATTTTTTGTGGATCCTGGTTAGCATGTTATTATTCCCATTCTATAAAGGAAGTCACAGAGGCTCGGATGCCATGCAGCCCGTTCAGCGAGGTGGAGCAGAACCAGGACTGTAGCCTGACTCTCCTGACTCCCCAGGACCTGGGCATTTTCTGCATCCTGGAGTGTGCAGGGCCACCCACAGCTAATCGGGGGAACTTGCATGAGGCAGGGGGCTCCATGGACATTGGCGGGATCAGTGAGTGATGCCCGCTTGGGCCCACCAGGCAGAGTCAGCGCTGTGGTTGGCACTCAGCTGTGGGAATCTTGGGGCACATGCTATGCTGATGTTTATGGAGTGAAGCATTTACATCCCAGGGATCCTAGGACCCCAAACCAAGGTTAGTCAAGCCACAGCAATGTAACCCTCACAGCCCCAGACACAGCCTCTGAGACCGTTCGTCATCTAGTGGGGGAAGAAAGATGAAGATCCCAGGGACTTCCGTAAGAATTCACCTTCCGACAGGAGAGGAGTTTGCAGGAGAGTAGACACGTGTATACGTATGGCTGAGTCCCTTCGCTGTTCACCTGAAGCTGTCACAGTATTGTCTGTTAATCAGCTATACCTCAGTACAAAATAGGAAGTTAAAAAAACAAAAAGGATTTGTCTTCCAATGCAGGGGACACGGGTTCACTCCTTGGTCGGGGAAATAAGTCCATGTGCCACAGCGAAAACTCAGCACAGCCAAAAAATAAGCACATAAATATTTTTAAAATGCAGATACCACTGGGTAAAGAGCAAAGTCCTCTTTCATCCCAGAAAAGATCAAGCTAGTTCAGGACCGTGATTTATGAAGTAAATCTTAATAGTTTTAAAGTAACGCCTATTATCTCCCTAGAGATTTGCAGTCTGCAGATTACATTCATACAGATGTTATTTCTCTTGAGACTTCAGGCAGTCCTTGGAAGGTGGGCTCCCATTTGCAGATGAGAAACTGAGACTCCGAAGTTGCGATTTGCCCAGGGTCATGCAGGTGGTAAGTGGTGCAGGTCGAACACAAGCTGGGCCTCCTGGTGTCACATTCTTGTGTCTCAACAGTGTTGTATGATAGCAGGTTTCCATTTGATAGCAATTTCCAGGTTGATTTTCAGTTTAGTTCAGTCGCTCAGTCGTGTCCAACTCTTTGCGACCCCATGAATCACAGCACGCCAGGCCTCCCTATCCACCACCAACTCCCGGAGTTCACTCAGACTCACGTCCATCGAGTCAGTGATGCCATCCAGCCATAGATGGTTGTAAAAACCTACTGGTATGGGCTTACACAACAAGGTGATTTTATATTTTGCATATTAGGAAGTGGGTGGCTCCAAGGTTAGCTGATTCAACAGCATCACATGCTCAAGGGCCTTGTTCTTCCCTCTACCTTCCCTGGGCTGTCTTTCCTCATGGCTCTAACATGGCTGCCACAGCTCCAGACATCACACTCTCATATAACTCTGTCTAGAAATAAGGATGAGCTTCCTATCTTGCACTCCCTGCTTTCTCCCATGAGGGATAATGTTTTCCAGAAGTCCTTTAGCCAACTTCCTCTTGTCATTGACCAGAACTGGGTGAACTTGCTTGTGCCTCAACCAATGAGATTATGATTTTGCCTACTTTTCTTACTGATGCCCAGAGTCTGAAGAAACCCAGAGGTCTATGCCTAAGGGAGGAGGAGGAGGAGGAGATGATTACTGGGGACGCACGTGTCATCTGAGAGGTCAGCTTGGGCCGGCCTGTCTCACAGTCTGTTCTAAAGGCCACAGTTCCCCAGAGTACCTGCTGCAAGGGTCCTGGGCCCCCTTGTTTTGTACCATGTGACTCCCCCTCCCCTACAGCCACCTAGGAGTGAGCATCTGACCCAAAGCAACTAGACCTAATGGGGCCTGGTGTGGGTGAAGAAGCTGGGCCAATCCTTGTCTCTCCAACTCAGGAAAGAGACCTGGGGGAGAAAGAACACTTTCTCATTAGTGCCCCTCCTCCCTACTCAGCACCACCTGGGAACCCATTACCCCTGCCTGTTCCTGGGCCCATCCCCACAGAATCTGAGTCAGGAGGTGGTTCTGAGAGATGCACTTGAGAAAGACTGCAAAGAACCATGTCTTCTGAGAAGAACACTGCTGGATCCATCCTGATCTTGGACACAAGGAGGCTCCACTTTCCACAGGGATCACTCACTGACCAAATGCATCCTGGTCCCCTGTGGACACCGAGGACCACTGGGAGATCCAGAAGGAGTGCACAGCACCTTGTTGACGCGCTGTTGGCACTCAGGAAAGTGCTGGTCAGTCCCAGTGCTGGTCATGGGAGGGGCGGCCTTTGTGGCCAGAGAGCGTCTCAGCATGTGGTCCCCCTAACCGTGTGCAGGAACACTGATCCCACACAACGCATTTGGCCCCATCTTCTCACAACTCGCTGACTCTGGCGCTCCCATTAAGGGGAGTAGATGCGGATCGATATAAATGCTCAAAAACCACACGGTCAGCTCGGCCAAATCATATACTCCCTTAGCTGCCCTCCTCTGAATGAGAAATTCAACTCCTAAGTAGCTGATGTTCCGTGCAGGGCTCTCTCCAGCCTCCTTTCTGGTGGGGGCGGCCTCAAGAATTCCCCGCTGTGGAAGGTGCTAGAGGATGAGTGCAGACAATAATGAAGTGGGAGGAAGCCCAGAGGCTGCCTGCAGCACAGCCGAGATCCCTGGGGTCTGCCGGCTCTCCAGCACACCCCCCACCCGCCCACGAATCCAAATTACCCCTCGAAGTCTCCATTCGGCACCCTGGAGTCTGTGCCAGCGCGCTCCTTTCTTGCAGAAACATTTGGTCAGTTGCCACGGGGCTTTCCGATCAGCATCCTTTCCCTCTGAAAGTCAGTGACCTCACATGTACTTAAATTCCTCCCCAGTGTTGCCTTGAAAGGGAGAGTTCCAGTAAAAACGATTGGGAGGAGATGCAGGCAAATTGATCTGCTTATCCAAACACTCCTATTGATTTTTTGCCCTGAAAACCCATCAGGCCTTAGCGTAACACACACTCAGTGATCCTTACATAAACAAAGCCCTAACTCCGGACAGTGGTTTAGGTGGATGAGAGATGAGAGATGGAGAGAAATGTCAGCCAGTTTCTTGGACGATTAACTTTGTTGCGAGACGCCACATGGTGGCCCATGGATGGGTCCAGTTTCGACCTAGGTGGTAAAGGCCATTTCAGGGGGCCTCTGTGGGGCCTTGGCTGATGCTTTCAAGGACTGTGCCTGTTTATCCCGAATGGGCTCAGCCTCTGGCCTCTGCCACCAGCTGGTCCTCCTGGAACCCCATTGACCGGGTTCCCATCTCATTTAAAAATCTTCTGTGTCTTACCCCCTCTTTTCCAATAGGGTGAGTCTCCTCCAAGCTCTTTGAGGGCCAGCTGTGTATGTTCACCCTCCATCCACTGAGTGGGTGTCCTGCCTCTGCTCGCCCATCACCTCCCAGGACGGGGCACCCACTACAACCATATGGGCAGCTCATTGCACCATGGCCCACCCTTCTGGGAGCAGACACCTCCCCAGCCTCCGTGGAAGTCTATCTTCTGATGGTCTCCATATTCTGACCCTGCTCTGGGCCCTTGGTGGCCCCACGAGCAAGGGGTCATCTGGCTCCCCTGTACTTATCTCTGGGGGGAGAGTTGGGCTCCCAAGCCGCCCCACCCCACTGTGGCCCTCAGCTTATTTCTACTCAATATATCTGAAGTGTTAGTTGCTCAGTCGAGTCTGACTCTTTGTAACCCCGTGGACTATAGCCTGCCAGGCTTCTCTGTCCAAGGGATTCTCCAGGCAAGAATACTGGAGTGGGTTGCCATTCCCTTCTCCAAGAGATCTTTGCGACCCAGGGATTGAACCCGGATCTCCTGCATTGCAGGCAGATTCTTTACCAACTGAACCACCAGGGAAGCCCATATATCTGAATATATCTGAATGATCCGTTGCCAACAGGTCTCACCTACTGGAGAGGGCAGGTGGGAATCCGAGGGGCAGGGGCTTCCCCTCTCCCTCCCCAAATCGTGGGCTTCTGACCTGTGGCCTTCCCTTGGCTGCTCACTGGTCCTCAGCCCTGCCCTGCTCCCAGCCCTGTCGTCCCCTGCTCACAGGACGGCGGCCAGCAGCCCTCTCCTCCCAGCACACCTCCTCTCAGTCTGTTCCTCTCCTGTTGGGGCTCCAGCAGACACCGGGTGGAGTCCCCAGGAAGCAGATTCTGAGACGGGGTCCAAGAAGGAGGATGTGTATTGGGGGTGGCTCTTAAGATTGATGCCTGTGGAAGCTGGGGCGGGGCATGGGGTGGGGCAGAAGCAGGAGTTAGAGGGAGAAGCTGAGCTGTGATGTGGACCCTGTGCCTCCAATGGCCCTCCCACTTGTCCCACGGTCCATATGGCTGGGCCTTTCATCTCGTGCAGGGAGCAGACACTGGACAGGGCCCCGGCAAGACCTGGGACCTGGGGAAGGTGGTTCCGGGCAGCCGAGGCTGAATGACCCCTGGCAGTGTTTCTAGCACCTGGGGCTAAAGGCCTTGCATTGAGGGGCTCTGGGTGGCGCAGCCCAGGGTCCACTGTATTTGGGCCGGTGCAGAGGCAAGCAGGGATGTTCTTGACGTTATTCTGCTGTTCAGATGGCCTGAGATCGCCTTTGCTTCCTGTAGACCGCACACTCTGCTGACTCACAGTGAACTTATTGTTGGCGAGAACCACTGCACCCCATCTGGGGCTCGTCCGCTGGGTTTTGGGGCCTGCAGTGCCGGACTCCACGTTTGCCTGGTCGTGTTTCCTCTTGTTAGATTTGGCTCCTTGCTATGGGCTGGGGAGATCTAGCTTGGATCCTGACTCCCTCCCAGGACCTAGGCCTCTGCATCTGCCAACTCCCGGGCTTCCGCAGTTTCCTTCAGCAGCACTACGCCCACCCCCGCCCCCCGCGTACCCTGCTGCCTCCGGCCATCATGGTCTGCGGCCCCGTCCCCTCCTGGCAGCACAGCCCCAGGTGGACAGACCCCTGTATGCAGAGACCCAGGCTCTCAGGGTGAGCTTCAGGTCAAGCCAGCAGGGTAGCCAGGTGGCAAAGGGCTGGGCTTGAATCTGGGTTGTCCGTTGACTTGTTGGGTGGCCTAGGATATGCCTTGGCTTTCTTACCTGGAAAACTGGCATGATAGAAGTTCTGACTGCCCAGGGTTGTGTGAGGAGGTCTTGATTAGGTAACCGCAGCGGGGAGGGGGCAGGGGACAGGACCCACTTGGAGCCCACCCCGTGAGCCCTGTTGTGGCCTGAATCGCCCTCAGCAGTTGTCCCGATGGTTTCACACCAGAGGCGGGGGCTGGCCCCTCTGCCTGCTGTTTGGCGTGTGAGGTGGTCCCCTGAGGGCCTGCCGGAGTATGCGGTATTTGCTAACTCTCCGCTGTCCTGCACGGCCACGTGGACACCGCATGACGTTTGGAATTAGAAAGCTGCCCTTCAAGACCCAAGATAAAAGGGATAAACTTACAGTTACCAAATAAATGAATCTCAGGGATAGAAGGTGCAGTCCAGGGAATATAGTCCATGATATCGTGAAAACTTTGCATAGTGACAGATGGTCACAAGACTTACTGTGGTGATCATTTTGTGAGGTGTAGAAATATTGAACTACTCTGTTGTACACCAGAAACACATAGTATTGTAGGTTAATTATGTTTCAATTAAAAAAAAAAAGAACCTACACTGATCACTTATCACTGTGTGACCTTGAATCTCCCCTGCACTCTGGGTTCCTTGGTAGGATTCCTACCTGAGACTTGTTGAGAAGTTGAACAAGGTCATGTATGTGAGTGAGTTGACCCTGATGGCCATAACCAAGTACCGCATGGGGGCCGCTAAAACAACAGAAATTACTTTCCTTATGGTTCTGGAAGCTGGAAGTCCAAGGTCAAGGTGCTGGCAAAGGTGCTTTCTCCTGAGGCCTCGCATATGACTACCTTCTCCCTGTGTCTTCAGTCATCTTCCCTCTGTTCATGAAAGTCAACAGTTATATCTGACTCTTTGAGATCCCGTGGACTGTAGCCTGCCAGGCCCCTCTGTCCATGGGGTTCTCCAGGCAAGAACACTGGAGTGGGTTGCCGTTCCCTTCTCCAGGGGGTCTTCCTGACCCGGGGATCGAACCTGGGTCTCCTGCATTGCAGGCAGATTCTTTACCATCTGAGTCACCAGAGAAGCCCCCCTCTGTTCATATCACATATTTCCTCTCTTTTATAGAGGCACCAGTCATATGGATTAGAACCCACTGTAAGGACCTCACTTTAATGTAATTATCTCTTTAAAAGATCCTATCTCTAATACAGTCAGATTTTGAGATAACTAGGGTTAGGGTTTTAGCATATGAATTTGTGGGGATACAAGTCAGCCTACGACAGTGTGTGAAACTGCTTTGTCAGCCATGAAACAAGTCTTGAGGGGCTGGGCCCAACTCTGTCTGCAGGAGGTCTCCGTGTGCTCAGGACCCTTGGGCTGACTCTGTTTGGGCCAGAGTTGTTCTTTCTGTCCCTGGGAGGGGCTGGGAGCTGGCTCCTCTGCCCGCAACTCTCTGGGGACCAGCCCAGGCTCTGTGGGCTCTGTGACACGAATGTGGCCTCAGCATCATCCAAATCACCCATCCATCTGGCGGTGGCCTTCAGGTTACAAACTTCAGTTCTCACAGAGTTTCTTGAGCCCAGCTGGCAGGCAACCCCGCCCCCCAGCATTGGTCCCCCCTGAAATTGATCAGGCAGGGTGTGGTCAGGTAATTAGAACAGTGAGGGCCAGCTGGAGAAGGGCCTGAAACAGGACACCCCCAGCCTGGAGGTAGGTGGCTGCAGCCACGGGAGCAAACCCCACAGGGCTGAGCCGGAGAAGCAGCTCAGGGTGAGCGAATGTGGACAGGAAACGGTCTTTCTGGGATGTGGGGCTTGGAGTCACACAGATGAGGACACCTTTACAGGGCCTGCCCCGAGCCCACTGTCCTCGGGAGTCTGTGGTCCTCAGGTACAATGAAGGCTAAGACAGAGGCATGCAGGGGGCCCTGTGGGGCAGAGGATCAGAGAGGGCTTCCCCGAGGGGATGGAGCCTGACTGCAGGCTGGTAGGGTAAGAGTTGGCTGAATGAAAGAAGGTGCGATGGCATGCCAGGGAGGACAGAGTGACAGGGTAAATGGCAAGATGGAGCGTGCTTGGAGGTAACACCCTGGAGGTGGGTGGTGGAATCCTAAGAAAGGATTTCCAAAGAGGAGGTGACTGGGCCAGATTTGTGATTTAGGGAGCGCCCTCTGGTGGCACTTCGGGGAGACTGCAGGGAGACTGGCAGACCAGCAGGGGCTGGACTGTGGGAATCAGGACCCTCCGCCCAGGGCCGGGGTGCAGGCAGGACTCTCCCGATGTAGGGCTGGTCAGCCATGGAGCATGAGGGAGGGAGGAGGTGGAGGGTGGGGCAGCTTCCCCCTGGGGATTCTGGGTAAGGGGACCGGAAGCTTAGTGCAGCTGGTCACCAAGATGGAGCGAGAAGGGGCTGGAGGGCAATGGTCTCAGTCGTGGATGGATTGCAGTGGTGTGTCTTGAGGTGTTTCACGGGCTGTGACGAGGTGTGTCCGTGCAAGTGGGGCACATATGTTGGGGGTTCAAGAGGAAGCATTGAGGTGATGTCACGTGGGGCTGGAGCAGAGTGTGGGGGCAGGAACATGGGGGCAGACCGGGTGGTCCTTGTGGGAAGGAGGGCACTGTCAATGCCCCCAGGCTTGGGTCAGGCTCAGGGGTCGGTGGGGGAGGTGAGATCAGGTCCCAAAGCAAAGCTCAGACAGGACTGGGGCTCAGAGGTCGCTCGGGGAGGGGGTCCCAGGGCTAAGGCGGGGAGCGCTGCTGTGGCATCTCCCGGGTGCAGCATCAGAGGTGGGTTGGTTAGTCCTGTTAAGGGGAGGGCATGGGCTGGGGGTATTCTAAAGACCTCTCCGTTTCATCGTGACATGGTTTCCTAAAGCCATTTAGCACTGGTTTTTCCCAAAGGACTCAACGAAGGATTACACAATTCACCAAATCAGGAGAGCCAGACACTTAGCGTGGCGAAAGCTGCTTGGGAGCAGCCCCTCTGGGGGCCAGGTGGAGCAGGGCCAAGTCAATTGCTCTTCTCCGTCAGGGGTAGGTTGGGCTTCCCTGGTGGCACAGATGGTAAAGAATCCTCCTGCAATGTGGGAGACCTGGGTTCGATTCCTGGGTTGGGAAGATCTCCTGGAGGAGGGCATGGCAACCCACTCCAGTATTCTTGCCTGGAGGATCCCCATGGACAGAGGAGCCTGGTGGGCTACAGTCCATGGGATCACAAAGAGTCAGACACGACTGAAAGACTAACACACATCAGAGGTGGGGTGTGTGTGTGTGTGCGTGTGTGGGTGTGTGTGCACACGTGCGTGCTAATTCGCTTCAGTTGTGTCCTACTCTGTGCGACTCTATAGACTGTAGCCCTGGGCCTCTCCTCCTAAGGAAACAAGCCTGGAGGAGAGCAGGTTTGTCCCCAAAGCTGGGAGTCAGTTTCTCTTCCTGGACGCTCCATGAAAACTCAACCGGAGGGTGGATGGCAATGCTGAACGGATATTGCTGAGATGATGTCCCCAAATAATGCCAGTCATCCCCCCTCCCCCGATCCTGATGGAGACTGCTGAGGCCACCCTCACTTCCTAGGCAGTTTGAAGACCAGCCCTGCCACTCCCAAACTCTGTGCCCCAGGGCCAGTCCTTCCCTCGCAGTCACGAGTTGAATTGTTCCGCTGTCAAGCTGGTCTCTGGGTGGAGTCATTCTGTAGCCCGTACAGCCTTGTTCACCCACCATCGCGCACTCATCATGGTCAGGGGTGGGGGTGAGGGTGGGCAGTGGTGCGATGCCACCCACCACATGGGTGTGATACTCAGGACCTGGGGTCCTAAGGGGGACCCCGTGTGAAGGCAGAGTGTGTCCTCCCAAGATTCCCCAGAACCTCGGGAGCCTGGAGATGAACAGGGTTTAGAATTCCATCTGAAAAGACCCGGAGCCCTCCTTCCTTGTCTCTGCCTGCCTTCTTGGTTGTTTTTGGCCAGGTTTTGATTTTGGGAAGCCATTTACAGCCCATTAAAAGATCAAATGTCTGGAGATGATGAATCGAGGCATTTGAAAATGTTTTCCAATTCATAGCTCATTTCCCTATAGAAAGCGCTGACCTAGGAGTGGCTGGACTTTGTTCCAGATCACCAGGGGCAACTCTCAGGGTGGAGCATGGTCCTTGGATTGGGCAGCAGTTCAACCCTCAAGATTCTTGCTGATGCTCCCAGGTAGAGATGGAGGAAGGGTCCAGGCCCGATTTCCTGAGTAACTGGCAGAGACAGTGGTTTGTATTGCGTAGGTACAACCCTGGGTAGGAGAGCTGGATTCCCTTCCCAACTCGGCCTCCGATTTGAGTCATGGGCAGTGGGAATTCATCTCCCACTACTTATTTTCCCATCTGTAAAAACAGAAAGGACAATTTTTACACTTTTATGCACATCGTGGGGTTCAAGTGGCCAGCTAATCAGTCATGACACCTTGGGGTAGGTTGTGCCGTGTCGTTCACACACCAGTAGCCTGGACCTACTCATTTAATCCTCACAATAACCCTGAGAGGTAGACTTTCCTATTTCACTGAGGCTTGCTTCAAGTCATGCAGTAGACTGGTGACAGAACCAGGTTGCTTGGTGCCTTTGGGGAAAGGGATCGACTTTTGACTGCTTTTTCATGTTCTTTCATGGTATTTTTGACGGTGCCAAAATATTTTCCTAGAAAATTGTCCAGTTGTCGAGATTTTGAAAAATTCTGATGTCATGATCAGACACAATAGTTACTTACAATGTCTAATCTCTATATGGAATTTTTTTCTTGTTCTCAGTGTCTACTTATGTATTTTGTTGTTTCTCAATAATAATTATCTAAATTTTGTCTATTTGAGTTTTTAAAAGCCTGTGTTTGATTTTGTTGATTCACTTTTGCATGTACTCTATTTTCATTCATTTCTTTGTTCATCTTGCTTAGCACTCAGTGGGCCCTTTCGAATTAAGAACTCATGTCTTACAAATATCATAGGATATCACTCATATGTAGAATCTAAAAATATACAAATGAGCTTCTTAACAAAACAGTAATAGACTCACACAGATAGAAAACAAGCTTGTGGTTATCAAAGGGGAAAGTTGGGAGGGGGATAAATTAGGAATCTGAATTAACAGATACACACTACTATACATAAATGAACTAAACAACAAAGACCTACTGTATAGCACAGGGAACTATATTCAATATCTTGTAATGATCTATCATGGAAAAGAATCTGAAAAAGAATATATATGTATGTATACATATATTTAAAACACTGAATCACTTTGCTGTAAACCTGAAACATTGTAGATCAACTGTACTTCAATAAAAATATTTAAAAATGAAAAAATTATTCATACATGCAAAAGAATTCATGTCTTTCTTCAGCTCTGGGAAGGAGTCTTTATTATTGCTTCAAGTCTATACATTCCTGTGCTCTCTCTGGTCTCCCCTAATAGATGGGTGTTGGAACTTGGTCTATCCTCTGGGTACCTCACCTTTGCTCACACATTTTCCATCTCTGTGTCCCTTTGCAGTGCATCCTTGGAGAGGTCATGGCTCACATCCACTCATCAGCTCATTCCTTAATTTGTCTGCTCTGAATTTTCAGCCCATCTGTTGAGCCTTTTTTCTTTTCCCAGTCATATTTCATTTCCAAGGTATCTAACTTTTTCATTTCATAGTATTTCTTATGTGTGAAAAATGATGTCTCCTTGAGGACATTAACTATACTGGAGACAACCATCTCCATAAGGAAGTATCTCCAATTGCTTTACTCATTGTTTTTTCTTGAATCGTGATGTATTCTCTGTTGAGTCAGTGCCTTTCAGGGTATTGGCCTTTTTTTCTTAAATAGTTTGAAATTCTTGGCATTTGGGGTTTTCCATTAGCTGTTTCTGTTTCTCTGTTCATTGCTGCTTTGCCTCTTGGTGGATTGGTGGGATAGGTAGGGGATAAAGAATGTTCAAGAATTCAGCTGTCTGACCTTGAAAGAGTCCCAGTTTTTCCTGGAGGTCATCTGCCTTTGAGGCGCCCATTCTGATCACAACTGCCACGAAACAGGAGAGTTCAATGCCTGATTCTTTTTTTTTGTTAGTTAATTTTTAATTGAAGTATTGCTTTACAATGTACAGCAAAATGAATCAGCCTTATTTATACGTCTATCCCCTCCTTTCTGGACTTCCTTCCCATTCAGGTCGCCACAGTGCATTAGAGTTCCCTGTGATTTACAGTATGCTTTCATTGGTTATCTATTTTATACATAGCAGCAATAGTGTATTTGTGTCAATTCCAATCTCCCAATGCCTCCCCCACCCCCGCCCCCCGCTTTCCCCCCGGTAGTATCCATATATTTGCTCTCCATGTCTGTGTCTCTTTTTCTGCTTTGCAAATAAGATCATCTATATACCATTTTTCTAGATTCCACATATATGTTAATATACATATTTGTCTTTCTCTTTCTAACTTACTTTATCTGTGTGACACCAATGCCTGACTCTTGAGACCAGCAAGGATAGGCATCCTGGTCCTGCCCGTCTGGCTCCTTCTACTGTGGCCCTCTGACAGTCGCCTCTGTGCCCCTCCCCTATCCCGTTAGCCACATTTGCTGCTCCTATAAGTGCACCCACCTTGAACCCAGTCTTCTCTGTGTGTTTTGGACGTGCTTCCTCCTTCAGTTAAGTCCCTGGTGCTTTCAGCTCCTCAAATTCCTCAAAGTACCTGTCCCACTGCTTTTTGTTTTCCAATGCTCCTAGGGACTCTTTTATTTGTATTATCTGCTTTATTGAATTCTGATTGACAAATTTAAAAAGTGTTTATTTAGATTGTACAACTTGATTTTTTTTTTTTTGGTTTACAATATGGTGATTTAATTGCATATACATTGTGAAATGATTACCATGGATTATTAACACATCTATCATTTCATATAGCTACCTTCTTTATGTATAGAAGAACACAAGTAAGAACACTGAAGATCTACTCTCTTAGCCAATTTCAAGTGTACAGTATGGCATTATGAACCATAATCACCCTGTACAGATCTAAACTGTACATTAGATCCCCAGAACTTATTCATCTTATAACTGGAATTTTGTATCCTTTGACCAACATCTCCCCATCTCTCCCATCCCCCTCTCCCCTGACAACCACTGTTCTCCTCTCTGGTTCTATGAGTTTGACATTTTCAGATTCTTCTTACAAATGAGATCATACAGATTTGTCTTTCTCTGTCTGACTTATACCCTTAGCATAATGCCCTCTAGATCCATCCATGTTGTCACAAATGGTAAGGTTTCCTTTCTTTTTTATGGTTGAATAGCTGCATTCCATTGTGTGTATACGCTGCATTTCTTTATCCATTTATCTGTCGATGGATGTTTGGTCGCTTCCTTCTTGGCTGTTGTGAATAATGCTCCAATGAACGTGGAGGCGCAGATATTTCTTTGGGATACTGATTTTGTTTCCTTTGGATAGATAAACCAAAAGTGAGCTTCCTGGATCATATAATAATTCTATTTTTAATTTTTTTGAGGAACCTGCCATAATGGGTGCACCAATTTACCTTCCTACCAATACTGTACCGTGGTTCCTTTTTTTCTCCACCTTCAACAACCCTTGTTGTCTCATGTCTTTTTGATAACAGCCGTCCTAACAGGCGTGACGTGATATCTTATTTTGATTTGCATATCCCTGATGAGGCTTCCCTGGTAGCTCAGCTGGTAAAGAATCGGCTGCAGGAGACCCCGGTTCAATTCCTGGGTTGGGAAGACACCCTGGCAAAGGGATAGGCCGCCCACTCCAGTATTCTTTGACTTCCCTGGTGGCTCACCCGGTAAAGAATCTGCCTGCAATGCAGGAGACCTGGGCTGGGATGATCCCCTAGAGAAGGGAATTGCTACCGACTCCAGTATTCTTCCCTGGAGAATTCCAGTCCATGGGGTCGTTTCACAGAGTCGGACATGACTGAGCGACTTTCACGCACTGATGTTGAGCACCTTTTCGTGTGTCTGTCGGCCATCTGTATGCACTCTACATGTATTCTTTAGGAAAATGTCTATTCAGATTCATTGGCCATTTTTTATTGGATTATTATTAAATTTTACTATTGAGTTTTATGAGTTCCTTATATATTTTGATATCAGTCCTTATCAAATAAATAGTTTGCAAAAGTCCCGAAGCTCCCACAAAGACATTTTTGTCTGAGGACTACTGCCAAATTATTGTTACTGGGGGGTATTGAGTAAGGGACCTCCTCTGCCACCATCTTGATGAGTTCATGGGGGACTGACTTTTAGATTTTCAATTTCTAGGATCTGGAGATGGGAGCGGGGAAGGTGCCTGCCATCTTGATCCAATCACCATATTGTTTGCACATGTTCTGCACCCCCACCTCCCTGGGTCCCAGCTCAGGCCTCCTCAGCTCTTACACACTGCACCAGAGGGGCTTTTCTGAAATCAGAGCCATCTGAGTCATTGCCCACAGCTCAGAGTCTTTCAGTGGCTCCCACCAAAGTCAGGATGTGACCCACTTCTAGCCTGGCAGGTTCCAGGCCTCTTCCCGTCTCCTGGCTCCTCCCCTTCCTCCAGTCGGCTGGCCGCAGGCAGGTCTCTGAACCCACGACGGTCGGTCTCAGCTCCTTGCCTTTGCTCACTCTGCTGTCTCTTCTGCGGACTGTCTCCACTCTTAGCCCCTACACTTAGGGTTGGCTGACTCTAATCTTTCCCCTTTCTTAGGACCTGGGTTGGGGGCCCTGCTGGGTTCCCACAGTTTCACAGCCCCATGCTCATCCTGTGATTATCCCTATGACCCCACGTTCCAGTATGTTCTGATCATCTCCCCGACAGTCTTCCCTTCCAGAGGGGGATTTCCTGGCAAGGGTACAGCCCCATCCTGATTTCACACGGAGTTGTTGGAAGACTGGAATGATGTGGGGGGCTTGATGGCTACAGGGTGTGGCTACTCTCTCCCTTTGACCAAGGCAGAGGGTCTCAGTGTTCTCTTGGCCAGCAGCGGTGGCGCTGCAGGCGTGTGGAGGGCCCCCTTCTGGCCTCGGCCGGCCTTGATTCACAGTCAGATGCCCCAGCAATGGGCGGGACTGATGTGACTGTCGCTCTCCCCACAGGCACTGGTGCCATCACACGGTGACACGGACGGTGTCCTGCCAGGTGCAGAACGGCTCGGAGACGGTGGTGCAGCGCGTGTACCAGAGCTGCCGGTGGCCCGGGCCCTGCGCCAACCTCGTGAGGTAACGGCCGCAGGGCTGGCCAGCTCTGCCTTTCCTTACACTTCCTCTGGGTGAACCCAGCTCTAGCAGAGCTGCTGGGGTAGGAGGGCTGATGCCTGGAAACAGAGTCGGGCACGCATTTATGGAGCACCTTTTGTGTATGGAGTATGGGGACAATGTGTGTGCAAAGATGAAAGGGACTTGCTCCCCAGGTGAAAGGTCCTCGTAATCCAGTGGATATTTGATGAGCAAAAGGGCCAGGCGAGGCCATTCACACATGCACACATACACACACAACCCCACAAGCCCCTCTTCTCAAGAGCTGCCCACCTCAAGCCCCACCCCTCACAGCCCCACCCACCACCAGCCCCGCCCACCTCACAGCCCCGCCCCTCAAGTCCCACCACACCACAGCACGCCCCCCCCCCCCGTCCTTTCAAGCCACACCTACCCAAGCCCTGCCTCTGCCCAGCCCCACTCCACCACGGCCCTGCCCCTTTCATGGCCCCGCCCCCACAAGCCCCGCCCCCCTCCACAGCCTTGCTTCTGTCTCCAGTGTCCTCCACTCCCAGCTCTCACGAGCTCCTCAGCATTCACAGAGCGAGGTCTAAATGGGTGACTAGACGTCCAGGGACTCTGAGACCTAGCCTTGCCTGCCTCCTTGTCCTCTTCCCCTTCAGGTCTTGCTCCAGCTCCAGGAACTGGACTCCTTACCCTGTCACCCCTACTCATCTCCAGCTCTAGGTTTCTGCTTCAAAGACCCTTCCTCATCAACCACCCTCCTCAAACTCCAAATCCCTCTCCCTTCTGTGTTAAGAGAACACTTTGTGCCCTCCACTAAGAGGACATTTGCGTGGGGGGGGGTTCTGTTTTCAGCAAGGTTCTTCAGAGAAGCAGAACCAGTAGTAGATATATATATGGGAGATGGACAGATTTTTAAGGAATTGGCTCATGTGGTGGTGGGGGTTGGCACTTCCAAAAGCTACAGGGTAGGCTCCAGAGACCCAGGGAAGAATTGCTGTTGCAGCTGGGGTCAGAAGGCAACCCACTGGCAGAATTTCCTCCTCTTCAGGGGAGGGCAGTCTTTTTCTGAAGGTCTTCACCTGATTGAATGAGGCCCACCATATTATGGAGGCATACAGGGAGGCCTGGCTTGCTGTGATTCATGGGGTCACAAAGAGTCGGACACGACTGAGCGACTGAACTGAACTGAACTGATCTGAATCTGCTTTACTCAAAGTTCACTCCCTCAATCTCACCTAAAGAAATGCTTTCATGGCAACATCCATTCATATTTGACCATAGAGCTAGGTACTGTGGCTTGGCCAAGTTGACACATAAAATTAACCATCATAGAGTCATCATGAGTTGGATATGTTTTCATCACCAAAGATGAAGAGTGAGCCCCTGAGTTGGGGCCTGTGCCCACACAGTGCTGCCCACTATAGGGCTCAGCATGGAGCTGACCCCAGAATCAGCCTGCAGCACGAATTGATGGAACCCACAGGAGAATGCTCCTAGGCCAAAATTATTATTGTGTCTTTATTATGAAGATAGTGATATATCCTTACTGCTAAAAAGAAGTTTAAACATTTGGTATTAACTGAGTAAAGTAAAAAATGAACATTCTCCCCTCTTCCAGTGTCACTTCCATAATCCCATTGTTAAAATGTCATTCCAGATTTTTTCTCCACATACATATGTATTTTTTTCTTTTTAAATTTGTGTTTTATTGAAGTATAGTTGAATTGCAATGTGTTCATTACTGCTGTGCAGCAAAGTGACTCAGTTGTACATATACGTATATTCTTTTTCATATTCTTTTGCATTTTGGTTTATCACAGGATATTGAATATAGTTCCCTATGCTAAACAGTAGAACCCTGTTGTTTATCCTTTCTGTATATGCCAGTTTGCATCTGCTAACCCCAAACTCCCAAGGCTCCCCACCCTTGGATGCTACCAATCTGTTCTCTTTGTCCCTGATAGTAAACATATTTTCTTAAACAAATATTAAGTGATGTTATTTTGTTCTATGACTTGGTTTTCCCCCAGGAAAAATATTTTGCAGTCTATTCCCATAGAGACACCTCATTTTTAACAGCTGTGTAGTATTCCACTGTAGAAGAGCTTCATCAGTTATTTTCCATTCCCTCAATTGATGGGTATTTAAGTGGTTGCCTAATTTAGTCACTCCAGACCATGTTTCAATCACATTATCATATATATATATATGTTAACAATTTTACAAGTGTTTTTTCAAACTTTTTTAAAGTTTAATTTTATATTTACATAAGTGTTGCAAAAACTAGTAAACAGAGTTTCTGTGTAGCTTTTCCTTTCATCAACTTCCCTGTCTTAGTCCATTTTGGGGGCTGTTGTATCAAACCACCATAGACTGGGGGGCTTAAATGACAAACATTTATTTCTCACAGTTCTGGAGGCTGAGAAGTCCAAGGCCAATGTGCTGCCAAATTCATTATCTGGAGAGAGCTCTCTTCCTTGTTCATAGACAGTCCTCTTCTCAATGTATCTTCCCTGGGGTCTTTAAAAGGGTGCTAATCCCATTCATGAGGGCTCCACCTTTATGACCTAATCACTTCCCGAAGGCCCCACCTTCAAATACCATTGCACTGGGGATTAGGTTTCAACATAAGAATTTAGAGGTGGGGGATGGGCGAAACAGAGACATTGAGTCTTTAGCATTTTTCCTAAGGTTAATATCTTCTGCAACCATAGTACAATTGTCCAGGCCAGGAAATTAGCAATGATATAATACTGTAAACTAAGACATTATTTAAATGTTACCAACCATCCTACTCATGTCATTTTCCTGGTTTTATTTTCCCCATTTTACATTTAGGTTGTCTCCTTAGTCTCCTCCAGTCTGGGGCCATTTCTTGGTCCTACTTTGTCTTTCACGACCTCAGCGCTTATAAAAATACTAGCCAGTTATTTGATGGAGATTATGCATTTTGGGGGAGGAGACTGTGAAAGGCATGTTGTACCTTTCTTGGGGCACATATGAAGAGGTGCATAGAATCAATACTGCTGATGTTGACTTTGATCACTTGGTTAAGGTGGTGTCTCAGCCAGGTTTCTCCACTGTTGTGTAATTATTTCCCCCTTTGCCATTTATGAGTATATTGTGGGGAGACATTTGGAGTCTAGACAGATACGCTGTTCCTCCTCCTCCTTTCTCCCAGTAATTTTAGCATCCATTGATGATTCTTGCTTGCCATAATTATTATTATGGTGTTTGCCAAATAGCGACTTTTGATTTTCATCATTTTTTTTTAGTAGTAGATGTTCTTTAGTTGGGGTCTGCGTTGTATACAAGTGTTTTGATATACTCATTCTGCAGGAGGAGTGGTAAGTAAATGGATTTTGCTGCTGCTCCTTAGTCGGTCAGTCTTGTCCAACTCTTTGCGACCCCATGGACTGTATCCCACCAGGCTCCTCTATCCATGGGATTTCCCAGGCAAGAATCCTGGAGTGGGTAGCCATTTCCTTCTCCAGGGGAATCTTCCTGACTCAAGGATCGAACCTGCATCTGCTGCTTGGCAGGCAGATTCTTTACCACTGAGCCACCTGGCAAGCCCAAGTAAATGGATATATCCATTAAAAATTGAAGGCAAAAGGCTACTTTTAAATGTTGTGCTAGAGGGTGACCAATGGATTGATGATGAAGAAAAGATGCTAGCCCCCCTTTCCTCTTTTAAACGATTATTTATTTGCTTGGTTGCACTGGGTCTTAGCTGTGGCATGTGGGATCTAGTTCCCTGACCAGGGATCAAACCCGCACCCCCTGCATTGGGAGCGCAGAGTCTTACCCATTGGACCACCAGGGAAGTTACCCCTAACTCCTTTTCCTTTTCAGCAGAAGGGACAGAGACCCCATTTTCCCTCCCTCCCTCATGTCCCAGAACCCAAATTCCAAGACTCTTCTGCTTTTCTCATCATCAGGGGTCATCAGAGGACCAGGTCACCATCATCTGATCCTGGGAGCATCTTCTGAGAAGAAGGGTCTTTGGAGTCGGATCTATAAGTGACCCTGACAGTGTGGGTCTTGCTCAGTGTGAGGAATGACCGCTCCAACAGGGAAGCTGCTGGTTGGGGCTGGAATTCAGGCCATGAGGAGTGAGGCTATATCTGTCTCACAGTTCCAATCCCACCAGTCTCGATTTGTGCAAGTAGGGAGCCAAGCTCGGAAACGGCTCTCTACAAGACACAGGATTTGACTTCAGTAAACTCATATCTATGTCTTCGGAGTTGAGGCATAAACGTGAGCAGTTATATTTTTGTTTTTCCAAATTGGGGTTTAACTGCAGTCCTGTGTGTTGGGTACACTCCACAGTCAGTTCCCAAGGAGGAAACAAGGGCTTCCAAAGTGGCACTGGTGGTGGAGAATCCACCTGCCAATGCAGGAGACCCAAGAGACAGAGGTTCAATCCCTGGGTCGGGAAGATCCCACGGAGTAGGACATGGCAACCCACTCCAGTATTTCTTGCCTGGAAAATTCCACAGACAGAGGAGCCTGGGGCCTCAAAGAATCAGACATGGCTGAGCGTGAGTGGGCTATACATCAGGAAATCTGGACAAACACAAAGCACTGAAGGTGGAAAAAACAGCTCCTGCCCGCAGGCACACACGCACACTCCACTGTGTTGGATTTGGGTTTAGAGAATGAACTGTCAGGATTCCCTTTACTAGAAAACCTTGGAAGGAAGGGAGCAGTGGGCCGGCTTTCTTAATGTCAAAATTACAGCTCGAGGTTTTTATATTTTCTAAAAACAGTAAGGCACCTTTAAGAAAAGCCAAATGAGCTAAGTACTGAATCACTGACCTCAACTGAAAAAATGTCAAATGTTCATTGATTTTCACAAGGGCCCTTTGCTTTATGACTGAAGAAATAACGAGAACAATGGTTCAGGAGCATCGGGGTCTTGTCTTTGGAATGGGTGTTTACAGGCCTTTCAGGGAGGTCTCTCCCTCTCCTTGGCATCAGGAGTCAAGAACAGAATGTTCAATCATGCGTCTGTCATGAGCCTGCCCTCTGCCTTCAAAACTTCAGCCAGCAGGAGCTTTGTGAAGTAAAACTCAATCCCCATTCTTTCAAGGAATACTGCATTTCTGATGTAACTGTCCTCGCTACTTCTGTTACTGTTGTTTGTTAAGGAGGGAGGGGTTAACCCCCTTTTCTTCCTTGCCAGTAACTCATGTCTGAGTTAGAACTGGGGTGCCTGCCCTCTGTGACCTCAGGCTGCTGGCCAGGCAGGTGGGGTGGCGGGTCGCTGCCTGGTGACCTGGGGAACCAAGTGCAACCTGTCCCAGTTCTGCAGTTTTCGCATCTAAGAGGCATTGTCCTGGCTGCAGCACCACGCTTGTCTTCCCGTATCCCTCCGGTCCCCTTCTAGCTCCCTCTGGCTGATCATGGCATGGCCCTCCTCCAAATCTTCCAGGAGCTTCCATCTCACTTAAAAGCCCATCCCTCTGTGGCTGACCATTCTCTTCCTGACCCCATGAATGGTCTCGCTCCCTGGGCTCTGGGCACATGGACCAGGCTGTCCTAGAGGCTCAGACTCTCCCCGGGGCATCACCTTTGCCATCCTTTCACCTGGACTGTTTTCACGCTGCAGCAGCTGGAAATGCTGGGTTGCCTTACGGGATTCCATCCTCTGTTCCATGGTCTCTCTTCTCTCTCTCTCCCTGTAACTCTCCAGCCCTTTATCCCACTTAATCTCATTCTTAGCACTTGCTGCTGTGAGCCACAGCATTCATTCCATGGTCAGCCTGGTCATCGTCTGCCCGGCCTACCAGCCTGGGGGCCACAGGAGAGGAGGCTGTCTCAGGCCCTCTAGGCTCCCAGTGCCTGCTGTTCAGGGGCTCAGGAAACATCACTGAATCAATGATGTGATGTCGGGAGGATGAAATGAGATCAGAGTTGTCAGGACACGTAGAATTCATGCACAGCGAGCTCGTGATGGTGAGCTGTGAACACATCATTATGGAGCAAAGTTCTTGTCTGATAAACCAGGCTACAAACTTGCGATGAGGCGATGGAGGCTCAGAGAGGCAAAGGGGCTTGCCCACGGTCACAGGGAGTCACGGGGCTGGGATGGATTTGACTCCAGCCCATCAAACAGGCCCCATTGGGATGCTCCTGAGGTTTCAAGGCCCAGCTCCCCTTTCCCCTCAAATGAACATTTGTGGACCTCCTCCTTTGTACACACCCCAAAGCTCCCAGGAGAATGCAGGTGAGAACGCAGACCAGTCTTTGACTTGGGGCGATGACAGTGGGGTGGGAAGGGGGGCCGTTAGTCAGAGCACCGTAACGAGTAACAAGTGCAGTTACATCTGCCACTGATGCTGTGTGGACATGCGTGGGGGCCCAGACGCGAGGGGCGGGCTTTCCTGAGCTGGGGCTTTCTGCGAGGGGCATTTACCGAGGTAAGAAAAAGCTCCAGGGATGTCCCTGGTGGCCCAGTGGTTACGACTCTGAGCTTCCAATTTGGGGTGTGTGTGTGTGTTCAATCCCTGGTTGGGGAGGTAAGATCCCACATGCTGCATAGTGTGGGCCAAAAAATTAGAAAAAAGAAAAAGCTCCAGATTGTATTGTTTTGTCTCAGTGTGCTTATTATTTCTTAGTCTAGTTTTTTAAAGCATACTTTTTAAATAGCTTACAAATTTTATTTATTTATTTATTTTGGCTGCTCTGAGTCTTCATTGCGGCGTGGGCTTTCTCTGGTTGCAGTGAGTGGAGGCTGTGATGCAAGGGCCTTTCATTACGGTGGCCTCTCCCGTTGTGGAGCTCGGGCTTCAGGAGCAGGGGTATGTGGACTTAGTTGCTCCTCGGCACGTGGGATCTTCCCGGACCAGGGATCGAACCGGTGTCCCCTGCATTGGCAAGTGGATTCTTAATCACTGGACCACCAGGGAAGTCCTGAAAAGCATCATTCTATAGTTTTCTTAAGAGTCTGCATGCTTCAAAAATTTGTTCGCTGGGCTGGTTACCCTCAGCAGAGCCTCAGGGCAGGAGGAGCTTGGGAGGTTCCTGGGGGCCCTTTGGGGCAGGCTCTGTGTCTTATGCGTGTGTTCTCCCGTGTCTCACGACATCTTGGGTCGAACCCAGAAGACAGCGTTTGCAGCATTTGCCAAAAGAGTCTTTGATAACGGGAGCCTATTAACCTCACAGCAATCTGGAAGAGGTGCTTCCACGTGGGGCTGACAATATGCTGAAGATCTTGGCCTCCTTTGACCTCCTTTTTGCCAGGCACCTCATCCTGATGGCGGGGCGGGGGTGGGGGATCAGGAAGTCTCCTGGGATGAGGTGACGTCAGAGCTGAGGGAGGGACTCACAGCAAAGAAGCAGTAACAGCTAGTGGTCATGATGGGAAGATCTCAAGGGCTCCAGACCATGGGGCTGGGTGATGACAGAAGGGACCTCTGCGCTGTCACACAGCTGAGGAGTTGGGCTTTAGCTGGTCCTTCCATAGATTTTGCAGCGTCTAGTCCAGGAGCCTTCAGGTAAATAGATTTATCTCCCCTATCCTTCCCACCAAGACAACTGGCTGAGGCATTTCTTTCTCTTTGATGGGAGCACTTTGGGCAGTGAGGACCCAAAGCAGGAGGCAGGAGGCAGAAAGGAGGGTGAGCTGAGTGAGGAGCCCTCCACCCATCACTTTGTGCCTGGGGAGTGTCTTGCTGGCTCTGAGCTCTGGTTTTTTTCAGAGCAGCAGTCTCGCCATGTTCTTTAGCATCTGTGGAACCATAAGAGAGGGACAGGCGTGAAGGAAGGGCCTGCCTGCACCCCTCCGCCACCCTGCAGAGCAGAGTGCCTAGGGAAGATGGCCTTTCCACTCAGGTCAAGGAGACCCTTTAGTAAGGCCATTCTGGTCCTCCAGCCATGCCCATCCTCACGGAGTAGAGTCCTTGAGGCCAGGAGGATGTGTCATCTGGAGCCCATGCCCCTTCTCCTAGACCATTCTCTGGGCACCTGGCTAAATAGCCTTGACTGGCTTCCAGGCATCCACTGGCCTCTCCCTTGAATCTAGGGGACCGTGCCTATGGTGGGTGCACTGCAAGGCTTTAGGGTGGTGCTGA
The DNA here is from genome assembly GCF_001704415.2 of Capra hircus. Lineage (NCBI taxonomy): Eukaryota > Metazoa > Chordata > Mammalia > Artiodactyla > Bovidae > Capra > Capra hircus. The sequence continues at coordinate 36,244,641 of NC_030832.1, read as the reverse complement.
AGGATGGCTCTTTGTGGGAATGAGAAGCGTGGTTGGAGCACGAATGGAACTGGTACACGTGGGCTGGGCCCACACAGGGAGGAAGAGAAGGGAAGGCGGTTGGGTCTGGCTAGTTTCTTCTGTAAAAACGATGCGTCGTCTGAAGTTACTGGGGGGATTTGGCGTTGGGGTGACGGCACGTCCAGGCCAGTATCTTGCTGGTGGTACGCCCTCGGTACGTTGGCTCCGACTCTCAGAGAAGAGCTGTAAATACCCAGTGACTCATGAGCTGATGCGAAGCTGTTTTGCTGCCGAGCGCTCGGGGCACCTGCGCTAGCTCCTGCCGCCCACCCGGCTCTGTGTGAAGTCTGGGCTGGGGCCACGGCAGGGAGGAGGGGTCTCTGCAAGTCTGCAGAGTGAGATTTGGGGATCAGCAGGGCCATAATCCTTGGCGGGGCCTCTCTTTGCTGAGCACTGTGAAGTCATCACGTTATTTCATTACACCCTGATGACATTTTTATGACAAAACTGCGCAGGTGGGGGAAGGGAGGGTGTGGTTGTGAAAACATGAGTGTAACCGAATCTGGGCACAGTGAGGCCGATTTGGAATGCACTGGGGGACTGGCATGTGTCCCCAGTCCCTCCCTGTGCCCCCACCCTCTCCCCCAGGAGCCCCACGTAGGCCTCTTTCTCTGTGTTTGTTCATGAACTCAAGGGTCTCAGCAAATGTTTATAAAGCAACCTACTTTGTGCCATGGGGGCAGAAGTGGAATATGATGGTGAATAAGACTAAATCTCCTCTCTGATGGAGTTTGAAAAAGTGAAAGCGAAAGTCACTCAGTCATATCCGACTCTTTGTGACCCCACGGACTGTAGCTGCCAGGCTCCTCTGTCCATGGAATTCTCCCAGCAAGAATATTCGAGTGGGTTGCCACGCCCTTCTCCAGGGGATCTTCCCAACCCAGGGATCAAACCTGGGTCTCTTGCATTGAGGGCAGATTCTTTACTGTCTGAGCCACCAGGGAAGTCCCCCAGTGGAGTTTATGTTCACCTAAATATGAAAACACGAAAAGAAAATATGCCCTCCTAATGAGTTCAGGAAATTTTAAAAGGGTAACGTGACTGAGTAAGACTCAGGAACTTTAGAGAACATGAGAGAGATTCTTTGAAGAGATGACTTGGATGCTGAGTCATGAATGGGGAGAAAGAGCCTCTGTGTGAAGATGGGGTGGAGACAGTTGGTGCAAAGGCCCTAAGGCAGCAAGGTCCTGGATAAAGGACCTTGAGAGAGAAAGGTCCGTGTCCAGAAGCAGAGCAGATGAGGACAGTACAGAGGCAGAGACTGATCTCAGCACGGGTCAGTTTGGAATTTATTGTAAGAGAGTGTTGGGAAGCCATTGAAGGTTTTATTTTGAAAGTATGTGTTTATTTGGCTGTGTCTGGTCTTAGTTGTGGCATGCAGGATCTTTGCCGTGTCGCGCAGGCTCTTTGCTTGCAGCCTGGACTCTAAACTTGTGATGCTTGGGCTCAAGTGTCGCAGTGCACGGGCTTAGATGCTCCGCGGCACGTGGGATTTTAGTTCCCTGACCTGGGATCGAACCTGCATCCTGTGCATTGGAAGATGGATTCTTAACTACTGAACTACCAGGGAAGTCCCCATTGAAAGGTTTAGGTACTGATGATAAATGCCTTGCTTTAGGATTTCTTTTAAAATTAAACTTTATTTCAAGGCCATTGTAAATTTACATTGTGTTAAGATACACATAAAGTTTGCCATCTTAACCATTTTAAGTGTACAATCAGAAGTATTTGTACACAGTATCTATACTATTGTGTCCAGATCCCACATGCTGTGCTCAGTACACACACAAAAAGGACTTCTTCCTTTTTATAGCTCAGTAGTATTTTGTAGTATGGATGTGCCACAGTTAGTTTAACCATTTGTCTGTTAATTTAAAAACAACTGGGTCATTTCCAGTTTGGGGCTGTAATGAATAAAGCTGCTATAAACATTTGTGTACATTCAAGTTTTTGTGTGAACATCGGTTTTTATTTCTCTGGGTAAATGCCCAGGAGTGCAATTGTTGGGTCATATGGTACTTGCATGTTTAGGTTTTAAAGAAACTGCCAGACCGTTTCCAGAGTGACTGTACCATTTTACATTCCGACCAGCAATGTCTGAGTGATCCAGTTTCGTGTATCCTGGCCAGCATTTGGTGTTGTCACTATATTTTATTTTAGGCATTCTGTGTAGTCTGTTTCACTGTGGTTTTAATTTGAGTTTCCCTAGGGGCTAATAATGTTGAACATCTTTTCATGTGCTTATTTGCCATCTGTGTATCTGTTTTCATTAACTGTCTCTTCATGTCGCTTGCCCATTTTCTAGTTGGATTTTTTCCTTTACTGTAGAGGTTTGAGGTGTCTTTATACATTGTAGATGCCAACCCAGTGTCAGGTATATGGTTTGCAAATATTTTCTCCCTCTCTGTGACTTGCCTTTTCATCCTCTTATGAGCCTTTTGCAGAGCAAAAGTTTTTAATTTCAACAAAGTTCAGTGGATCAGTCTTTCATTTTATGGATTGTGCTTTTGGTGTCAAGTCTAAGAAGATTTTCCCCTGTGTTTTTTTTTCTAAAAATTTTTATAGTTTTTTTATTTGGCACACAAGTCTGTGGTCCAGGTTAGGTTGATTTTTGCACGAGGTGTGTAATTTAGGGCAAGGTTCATTTTATTGGTCGATGTAATGCCCCAGCTATTTTGGTACCATTTGTTGAAAACATCCCTCCTTCATCGAATTGCTTTTGCATGTTTGTCAAAAATCATTTGGGCACAGTCGCGTCCGGCTCTTTCTAAGTTCTCTCTTCTATTCTGTTGATACGTGTGTCTATAGTTCTGCCGATACGACACAGTCTCGATTTCTGTAGCTGTGTAAGACTTGGAATCAGGTCGACTGGTTTTTCCCACTTTCTTCTTCTCTCTTTTTACATTTTTTTTTTGTGGGGGCTGTACCATGGGCCTTGTGGAATCTTAGTTCCCCTATCAGGGATGGAACCTGCGCCCCTTGCATTAGAAGCTTGTAGTCTTAACCACTGGACGCCAGGGAAGTCCCCATTCTTCTCTTTTGGAACTGTTTTAGCTACTGTAGTTCCTATGTCTTTTCATATAAACTTTAGACTAATTTTGTCTCTATCAACCAAAAATCTTGATGAGATTTTAATAGAAATTGCATTAAGCCTGTATAGCCACATGAGGAAAATTGATATCTTTACTATGTTGACTGTTCCAACCCAGAAATATGGATTTCACTTATTTAGATAATTTTTTGGTTTCTTTCATCTTTCTTCATTGATTTCTTGGATTTCTTATAGTTTTTGGCATATAAATTCTCTTCTTTATTTTTTTTTTTGGAATGATTGTAAATAGGGTTTTTTTTTTTTAAATACAATTGGTAAAATTGAGTTTTTAATTTTGATATTCATGTGTTCATGACTAGTACATAGAAACACAATTGATCTTCTAGGATCCTATGACCTTGCTGAACCCATGCATTAGTTCTGGGAGTTCGGGTATAGATTCCTTGAGATTTTCTACAAAGACAATCATGCCATCTGTAAATAGAAACTTCCTGTCTATTCCTTTCTAACCTGTATGTCTGTTATTTCCTTTTCTTGACCTTTCACTGGCTAGAACTTCCAGAACTCATAAATAAGAGTGGAGAGAATGCTTTGTTCCCAATTATAGAGGGAAAGCATTTCACCTTCAACTGTAAAATTTTTGTATTATCCATGTTCATCAGATTGAGGGAGTTCTCTCTATTACTGTTTTTCTCAGAGTTTTTAATCATGGGCACTGAGTTTGGTCAAAAAAAATTTTTTTTCCATTGATTGACATGGTCATGGGATGTCTTTAGCTTGTGAATATGGTGATTACATTGAATGGTTTTGGAATGTTGACCCAACGTCGCATCCCTGGAATAAACTCCGGTTGGCCGTGATGTGTAACTTTTAAAAATGTAATACAAATTCCGTTTGCTAATATTTTGCTAAGGGTCTTTGTGTCTGTCTTCACGATGGATATTGGTCTGCAGGTTTCTGGTTTTGTACTGTCTTTGTCTGACATTGGTATCAAGGTCTCATATGATAAGTTGGGAAGTGCTCCCTCTTTTATTTTCTGGAAGAGATTATGTACAATTGCTATTAATTCTTCTGAAACATTTGGAAAAAGTCTCCAGTGAACATCTGGGCCTGGAGATTTCTTTATGGGGAGTTTTTCAGCTACAAATTCAATTTCCTGAATAGTTATGGGGCTATTCAAATGATCTATTTCCTATTGAGTCAGTTGGGGTAATTTGTGTTTTTTGATGAATTGGTCCCTTTTTTCCAAGTTGTTAAATTGATGTGTGTCGTGCGCTTCCCTGTGTCATTCCTGATATTGATAATTTGTGTCTTCTTTCCTTTTTCCTCTGTCAGTCTTGCTAGAGGCTTGTCATTTTTGTGATCTTCACAGAAAACCAGCTTTTTGGTTTCATTGAGTTTTCTCTGTTGTTTTTCTCTTTTCAGTTTGACTCCTGCTCTTCTGTATTCTTTGTCCTTCCTTGTGCTTGCTGTCCAGTTGCTCAGTCTTGTCTAGCTCTTTGCGACCCCATGAACTGCAGCGTGCCAGGCTTCCCTGTCCTTCTGTCTCCCAGAGTTTGTTCAAACTCATATCCACTGAGTCAGTGATGCTATCCAACCATCTCATCCTCTGTCGTCCCCTTCTCCTTTTGTCTTCAATCTTTCCCAGCGTCAGGGTCTTTTTCAATGAGTTGGCTCTTTGCTTCCGGTGACCAAAGTATTGGAGCTTCAGCTTCAGCATCAGTCTTTCCAATGAATATTCAGGGTTGATCTCCTTTAGGACTGACTGGTTTGGTCCCCTTGCTGTCCAAGGGACTCTCAAGAGTCTTCCCTGGCACCATAATTTGAAAGCATCAGTTCTTCACTGATGCATTCAGCCCTCTTTATGGTCCATCTCTCACATCCATACGTGACTATGGGAAAAACCACCATAGCTTTAAGTATATGGACCTTTGTTGGCACAGTGATGTTTCTGCTTTTTCATAGGCTGTCTAGATTTGTCATAGCTTTCCTTCCGAGAAGCAAGCATCTTTTAATTTCACGTCCGAGTGACTTTGGGCCCCAAGAAAATATAACCGGTCACTATTTCCTTTCCTTATGCTTGCTTTGGGTTTATAGTTTCTCTCCTCTTTGGAGGTCCCTGAGATGGGCTAATTCAGGTTTTGAAAAGATCACTGGCTGCTGAGGGAAAAGAGGACATGGGCTCAAGATGAAAGTGGGTGAGAGAAGCTGAGATGACCAGAGTGTCTGATCACTTATGCGTGGAAGCAACTAGGGATAACCCTAAATTTTCGGTGTGAGGCTTGCTGGTTGGGCATGCCATTCATTGAACTGGGGACACTGACCAGGGATCATCCCCAGGAGGTAGAAACCAACAGCTCTACTTGGGCCAAGTGAAGTCTGAGATGCCTGTGGGGGATCCATAGGGAGCTGGGTATCAGGTAAGTGGTTGAGTAAGGAAGTTTGGAGTTCCAGGAAGACTCTGGGGCCATACTGAATTTCGTGGATTCTCATATGCCCTTGGTAGGAAGAAGTGCATTATACTGTGGCCCCTAAGAATGTTTCAAATTAAGCCATAGCACACCATCAACTGTTACATGAATTTCAGTATCAGAGATGTTAAAATTTAACAGTATGTGCAAGCCCCCTTGTGGCTCAGTGGTAAAGAATCTGCCTGCCAATGGAGGAGCTGCAGGACACGTGGGTGTGGGTTCAACTGCTGGGTCAGGAAGATCCCTTGGAGGAGGGTATGGCAACCCACTCTAGTTTTCTTGCCTGGAGAGTCCCATGGACAGAGGAGCCTGGGGGGCTACGGTCCATGGGGTTGCAAAGAGTTGGTTGGACAGGACTGAAGCGACTTAGCAGGCATGTGCAATGGTATGTTTGTGTAAACATGATATGATTGAGAATCACAAGCATTCGGATGGTATTTAAAGCTATGGGGCTGGAAGTGAACTTGGGGATGAGTAGATGGAGAAGGGGTGCTGATCCCAGAACAGTCTGGGAGGTAGGGCTAAGGAGATGAGAAGCAGCAGCCAGGTCGGAAGGGGCATCAGAAAGCCCGGCGTCCTGGGAGGAGAGTTTTGGGAGGGAGAGTAGGAGTCTCTCAGGGCTTCTGGGTGGCCAGTGGGAGGAGGGCCAAGGAGTGACCGTTGGGTTTGGCAACATGGAGTCACTGGGGACCCTGGCAAGGGCAGTTCTGGGGAGTGGTGAGGATGGATGCTGAGAAGGCATGGGTGGAGGAGAAAAATGAGGGGCGAGGGAATGAAAACTGGAGAATAGAACACTCTTTCCAGAAGTTTTGCTGTGAGGGAAGCAAGAAATGGGGCTTGGATGCTGGAGGCGCAGCACGAGGCCCAGGGTGGTGTTTTGGTTGGTTTTTAAGACAGGAGACACAGGAGCATGTTTGTAAACTGCCAGCAGTGAGGTGGGAGAGCGGGGAGGTGGCTGGCAAAGATGGGCAGAGGCCAGCCATAGGAGTAAAGGGCTGGGGAGCCTGGAGCTGGGTGTGGGTGGCAGCGGGGGAGGTGGGAAACGAGGGAGTGGGGCGACTGGGGTTTGGACCCCAGACGGGAGTGGGGGCGCCTTGTCAGAGCAGCACTGGGAGAGAAGGCCGGGGCGGGGGCACCCATCCCCTGTGCAGGTCCAACCACGGGACAGCCAGGCGGTCTGATTTCAGTGCTGACTCTCCAGCCACCCACGAACACATCACTGTGGCAGGACCACAGTGTCCTCATCCCAGAGCCTGGGCACTTGAAGGTGCTCAACAAATGTTCATTAGGGAAACATATCCATCCTCTTAAATATAGAAAAAAAAAATTGTATTACAACTGTGTCTGGTGTGGATTTTCCCATTCTATGATTTTTTTATGTAGGATTTTTGTAATGTGTGTGTGTGTGTGAGGGGTGATGGCACCCAAAACTAATGTTCACAGACAAACATGAGACCTGGAGGACTGAGCCTGGGGCCCAGTCTGTCCACGCTAGTGTGGAGCCGGGTCCTGTGATGCCTGCTCTGGCTTCAGGACCTGCAGCCCTGACTCAGGTTTCTCTGAGCCTGTGTTTGGTCTGTTTAGCTGTTTAGTTCTGAGTGAGCACTTAAGTGCCAGGCACTAGTGTGCAAAAAGATCAGGACTCCTCCCTCTCAGAGATGGGGGTGGGGTGGGGGCGTGAGGGCCATGTCCATCCAAGACTCACAGCCAATGGGGGGAAGGGTGTCTGTGCTGTGAGCCCTGGTTCTGGGGCTTCCCTGGGGGACACTTGAGCTGAGATCTGGGGAAGCAGGATGGGGAGAGGGAACAGCAGGACCGAAGACCCTGGAAGGGGCAGTCTCCTCCTTGGTGGCCTCTCCTTCGGGCTTGTAGTGAGGGGGCTGGACCCCGACCCTTGCCCGGAGGGCCCTCAGAACCAGTCCAGAGAATGAGGGGTGCTGCCCGCTCCCCGTGCCTCAGTTTCCCTACCTGGGAAATGAGCATAAACGGCCCCATCTTGCTCCAGGGTGGGAACCACAGCCCAGGCCTGCAGCCGGATGTCTGCGTGTTGTCACCCACCGCGCTTCCGCCCTCCAGAGCCCCTGGTCAGCGGGCTAGACGCGGTGATCGCAGGGCCAGACAGATTCGGAAGGAGTAGCCCTGGGGCTGTGGGGGTTAAGTTTTCCTCGGCCTGGTTTCCCTGCCCTCAGCTCTCTGCCTGGCCCCTCCGAGCTCTTTGATGGCATTAGAGCCAACCTCTTCCAGATGTGCTGAGCCGAGGGGTTTGCCGGAACTTCTGCCTTCTTCATTCCTCTCCGCCAGACGGCCCCCTGCCAGCCAGCCTCCCACCTCGGGCTGGGTTGCCTGCAGCCCACAAGGCCACAGGAAGTCCTGGACTTAGTGCTTTCTTAGAACGTGGCCTTCTTTCCTGCCCCTCCTCAGCCAGCCTGCGTGGGTCCCCCGCCTCGGCGCTCCTCCCCCGCAACCCTCCCCACCCCCCGCCCCATCATCTCCCGTCCCCCACCAGTAGACTCTGGTCCCGGGCTTAAGTGAGAGCCACGACCTGGGTGGGGGACACTGCCCCCTGGGCCTGCTGTTCCTTGGGAACGCCTTGGCGTGGACTGTGGGGAGGCCAGCGCCGGGAGGACCCTGCCTCCTGCCTGAAGAACTGCGGTGGGACCGCCCCTGCCCCGCCCCCTCCCCGCCGGCCCGCTGCTATTAATCAAGAGATTAATAATCTCCTGCCTCCCTTTCTGAAACCCCCACTCCCGTTTCCTGTTGAGTCTCCAGGCTGTCTCGGTACCTCCCAGTCTGGTCCTCCTCGTGGTGGTCCCCGGTGTCGAAGCGGGGTCGGGGCAGGAGCCGCCGTGCCCAGTGAGGGTGGGGGCGCCTGCCTCCCCCAGATGAGGTCATTGGCCTGGCAGAGTCATCCCCAGCAGACCCTGCCCAGGACGATGGCACCCACTCAAGGGCCTCACAGTGCTGTAGGAACATCGCCTTTGGAGGCCAGAGAGCCATGACCTTGGCTTGCATACCTCCAGTGACGGGCATCTCATCTCTCTCCAGAGGTCTTCCTTCATATTCCCTCTCATGTGATCTTGGGCACCCAGGGCCGCCTTTGGGGACACACAGGACTCATCTGCTCCCCCTAACCAGGACAGTCTTTGAGCGGCTGCTGGAGGACTGTGGCCAGGTGTCTCCAAGGACCTCATGACAACTCTGCTCACTGAGTGGGTCCCAGGGGGCTGCAGAGGGCAAGGCCCTCCTCCAGTTCCTGGGAGAGAACATGGGGTCCCTTCAGGAGATCAGGTTCGGTCCAACCTCTGCCACTTTATAACTTGGAATCTGACCCCGTGCTCCTCTTTGGCCTCAGTTTCCCCTCTGCCGCCTGCAGCCATTCATCCCTGCCCGCCCCACACCCTTTCTCGGCCAGCACCCTCCTGGCTCGCCTCCCCACCTCCCATCTCTTCTGTCCCATCCGGCCTCCATGCCAAAGTAAGTGGGGTCTCTCTTGATAGCAGATCTGATCACGATGTTCCTCTGAGCCACAGTGCCTGGGTGGCTTCCCCATGGCTGGGAAGGGTGGTCTCCCAGTGGGTACACGAGACTCTCTTGTCGAGGGGTGGAAAAACCACATCAAATCTCTTGTTTATTTTTTAATCTACAAAATAAGAGAGAAATTAAGCTTTACTGATTTTTTATGTATGCAAAGATGGTAAATAATATGTGTTTATATACATGTACAAATTAATATGATCTCATGCAGGCTCAGAAATATTTTACTGATCAGCATCCGTGGATGCCTGGAGAGCACAGCCAGTCTCCAGGGACGCAGTCCAGACTCTTTGCCTGCACTCCAGGTTTTCACAGCCGCCCCGAGTGCTGTCTGCCTGTTAAAGCATTCTGCCCCCGAACACCATCCAAATCTCCTAGTTCTCCTGGTGCTGGCTGCCTCCTCACCTTGTCAGCTCAGCAGGCCTCCCTCCAGTCTCCCCTCACGTGGGCAGTCTTTTCTGGGCCCTCCTGGTGGATGGAAGTGGCCATGCCCAGCTCCCCATCCCTGCATCCATCAGTTTCCACTAATGTCACCCTGAACTCCTCCTGGGAGCTACCCTGTCAGTTAGCAATGAAGTTCCCAGCCTGGGACTCCATCTGGTGCAAATTATTCATGGATTGTTTCATTCATTCCATCAATTTTTACTGAGCACGTATGATATGCCAAACCCTGAACTAGGCCTGGGGGTTAGTGGAGGAGACAGATGTCAGACAAATGATCGCCCAGGTGGGTGTATACTTATAAGGGTGATAAGAGTTTAAGAGAGAAGTCAGGGTTCTATGAAGGTTCTATGACAGTGAAAGTCAAAGACTGTGGTGGAGTGGGCGGAACTGAGGGATGGGCTGATCAAGGAGGGCTTCTTGGAGGAGGCAGCACTGGGGGCTGCATTGGTGTTAGTGGGTGTCTTGGGCAGAGGGAACAGTGGATGATGAGCCCTGATATGGGAAGGAGCCCTGTGGGTTCAGAAATTCAAAAGCCAGTGACTGCTGGAGTTCGGGGGAGGTGGTAAATGTGGGCATGAGCAAGGGTGGGCAGCCAGGAAGGACAGTGGCCAGATCTTAGAAGTCTAAGTGGTCATACTAAGGATCTGGTTTTTGTCCTGAGATTGAATGGAAGCTGGGAAGGGTTCATGGAGGAGACCTCTGCTTTGAAAACATCACTGGAGCCAGCTGCTGAGTGGAGGATGGAATACCAGGGGTGGGGGTGGAAATTGGGGCATCAGTCAGGGCCCATTGCTGCTGTCTGGGAGGGTGTTGATGGAGGCTGGACCAGGGCAGGGTGAGGGAGTGCAGTGGGCAGGTAGTATCTACTTGGTGGAACTGATCTCCCTGGACTCGTTGATAGGAAGGGCCAGAGAAGGGTAGGGTCCAGGTTTCCATGGATATTTGTTGAGTGAATAACCACCCTCTGGGGAATATATGTCCCTGAATGTGCCGAGTGGCAGTGAAGGAACTCTCAGGATCTGCCCTATGGAGAGAGCTAAAACAGAGAGATCAGAAGTCCCTAGAATTAGTCTGTCTTGGGAAAAAACAGCAACAGCAACAACCAGGGTTAGTGAGACATAGACGGGAGACTCCACATCATATTTGGAGAGTCCCAGCGTAGCAAGAGATCTGTATGCCGCTGCATCTTAGCCCAGACTTCACAGCGGGCTCAGAGAGGCAAGGACAGACTTTACAGGGGGCTCAGAGAGGCAGGACTTGCTCAGTCAGTGGCTCACAGATGGGCAGGGATGCATTGGGATCAAGTGTTGGTGAGGATGTTTTAAACCATCCAGTCTACTATATTTCAGTATGGCAGCCTGAGCAGGGGAGTATAAATACCTAGGGATAAATTTAACAAAAGATGGCACTCTGCTGAGAAAAATTATAAGAAGACATATTAATGGAAATTTATGCTGTGTTTGGGCTTCTCTTCTGACTTGGATGAAGAATCCACCTGCAATGCAGGAGACCTGGGTTCGATCCCTGGCTTGGGAAGATCTCCTGGAGGAGGACCTGGCAACCCACTCCAGTGTTCTTGCCTGGAGAATTCCATGGACAGAGGAGCCTGGAGGGCTAGAGTCTGTGGGGTTGCAAAGAGTCAAACATGACTGATTGACTAAGGACAGCACAGCATCTGCTGTATTTATGGATAAGAAGCCTGGAATTATTAAGATGCCAATCCTCTACGATCTATAGATTCCATCTAATCTTATCAACATTGTAGTGGTTGTTTGTTTGTTTGTTTGTTTTTGCAGAAATTGATAAAGACAATTTAAAAAGGCAATGGGAATATAAAGGACCTAGGTGCCAAGACAGCCTTGAAGGAGAACAAGATTGGAGGATTTACATTACCATATTTCAAGACTTATTAGTAAGCTACATTAATCTAGACAGTGTGGTTTTGGTGTAAGAATGGACAAATGGATCAATGGAACAGAATAGAGTCAAGAAATAGACTCACATTTAAACACTCATTTGATTTTTTTCAACAAGGCACTGCTGCTGCTGCAAAGTCGCTTCAGTCATGTCTGACTCTGTGCGACCCCATAGATGGCAGCCCACCAGGCTCCGCTGTCCCTGGGATTCTCCAGGCAAGAACACTGGAGTAGGCTGCCATTTCCTTCTCTAATGCATGAAAGTGAAAAGTGAAAGTTTAGTCGCTCAGTCGTGTCCGACTCTTTGCGACCCCATGGACTGCAGCCTACCAGGCTCCTCCGTCCATGAGATTTTCCAGGCAAGAGTACTGGAGTGGGTTGCCATTGCCTTCTCCACAACAAGGCACTAAGATAATTTAATTTGAGTGGGAAAATTTAGGCAAAAAGGTCTTTTCAACAATTGGTGCTGTGGCAAGTGGACATTCAAATGGAAAATAATGAACTTTGACTCCTGCCCAGCAGATAGTAAAATTTAAAAAATGGTAATTGAACTTGATAAAAACTTATAACTGATCAGTAAAGATATACTTTAAGAAAATGAAAAGGCAAACCACCAGTTGGGAAAAAACATTCAGCATACATACGTTTGAAAAAGGTCTCTCTTGTATATCTTACAAACTGATAAGAAAGACCCAAAACCCAATTTAAAAGTGGGCAAAAAACCTGAGCAGATACTTCACAAAAGGAGATGAATAAGTGGCAAACATGAGAAAGTGTTCAACTTGGGTTAAAACTATAATGAAAGAGTTCTGCGTACACCTTGAAGTGAAGTGAGGTCGCTCAGTCGTGTCCGACTCTTTGTGACCCCATGGACTGTAGCCTACCAGGCTCCTCTGTCCATGGGATTTTCCAGGCCATAGTACTGGAGTGGATTGCCATTTCCTTCTCCAGGGGATCTTCCCAACCCAGGGATCGAACCCGGGTCTCCTGCATTGCAGACAGACGCTTTACCGTCTGAGCCACACCTTCGAATGACTGAAATGAAAATGACTGACAGTATCAAATGTTAGCAAGGTTATGGAGAAGCTGGAACTCATACACTGTTGCTGGGCCTTGTTCATCCAAATAGGTTTGGGACATGTGTTTGTAGCATCTACTGAAGTTAAACATATATCCGTCCTATGGCCCATCAATTCTATTTCTAGGTACATACCTTAGAGAAGTGGACAAATACCTTAGAATTTGTCCATAAAGACTTGTATAAAAACACTCATCACATGTTTATTCATCACCAGTGAAACTGGAAATAACCCCAGAGTCCATGAACAGGAGAACAGATACACTGTGGTATGTTTATGTAATGAAATATTATTTAGGAATAAAAAGAAACAAAAGATGCTACCCTTAACAATACAGATGAACCTCACAGACAGGATGGTTGAGAGGAAGAATGCAGACAAATGAGTGCATGCTGTATGATTCCATTTATATGAAATTCTACAACAGGCAAAGCTAATCTCTAGTGAGAAGTCAGAAGAATGGTTATGCCTGGGGGCTAGAGAATCAACTTGGAAGGCGTTCAAAAGGACTTTGGAGCAATGGGAATGTTGGTGTATACACAGGTTCAGAGTTCATTGAGCTAAACGCTAGATTTATCTACAGATCTTCCTTGACTCACAATGGGGTTACATCACCACAGACCCATTGCAAGTTGAAAATACCTTAAGTCAAAAATGCATTAACCTATTGAACGTTGTAGCTTTGCCTAGCCTACCTTAAGCATGCTGAGGACACTTCCACTAGCCTACAGCTGGGCAAACTCACCTAACACAAAGCCTGTTTTATAATGAAATGTTGACCATCTCATGTAATTTATTACATGAGAGCGAGAAGGTGAAAAGTGAGAAATAGAATGGAGGGTACTCACCGTTAGCATACACTGCTGAAAGCACTTTGAAGAATGACGGCAGCACTCAGCTAAGATTAATCGCTGGATGATGCGGAAGCTACAGAGACAGGGTGGTCCATTCCTCTCTTCGGATGAGGCTCCAGAATAGCTTGGGAGAAGGCACCGGGTCATCAACACTCGATAATTTAGCAGGTGGAGTGCTCTTGGAGAAGATACCAAGTTTTGACTATATGGTGTGTGTCTTCTCTCCATTGTATATTTCTCTAGAGCAAGCTAGAACATCTTGTATCTGCCTGTCAGCTCCTGTGGACCTCCCGTAATTGACATCCATTTCTTCTAACATCCTTCCACCATTGCTCATGGCAGCAAACGTCTCTGCCAGTTTCTTTGCTGTGAACTTTCCCGGTGCCCCGGGCATAACTTCTTCCTCTGCCTCAACTTCTCTCCCTCTTTCTTTCTCCAGTTTGAACAGCTCCTCACTGGCAAGTTCTTCACCCTTGGTACCAACAAGCTCACGAATATCCTCTTCTTCAAATGTCCAATTCTAGGTGTTTCCCAAGCACTCATATCTCGGGACTGTTTCATCCACAACAGAATCTTGGTTAAAACCTTTGAACATGTTCACATATGTCTTTAAAACTCTCTGCAAAATGCAGTTCACTGTTCACTCATTGCTGTGTGACTTCTTCCCATGGGCAGCGATGGATGGTCTGGGTAGCATGTTTAATGTTAAAACCTTTCCAAAACTCTCAGAGCGTTTGACCAGTTCCCATTGCTTCAAGGGCCTGCACAGACATTTGGTGTCAAGAGTATGGTTTGAATGTAGCTGTGGTGCCTTGGTCCTTGGGTGGAATGAGTACACTTGTGTTCAGTGGCAACTACACAACCTTGACATCAGGATGCCTGTCCTGATATGCTGTGGATGCCCCGGAGCCTTGTCTGAGATCAGCTGAATCTTGAATGGGATGTTGTTTTGCCTCCAATATTCTCTTGCCTGAGGGATAAAATACTTCAAAAGCCAGGCTTCAAACAATGTTAATGTCATCCAGGCTTTCTTGTTATGGCGATAACAAACGGGAAGTGAATGCCTGGTTCACATACTTGAATGCTCTGAGGTTCTGCCACTGGTAGATTAGGAAAAACTTTCATTCGAGCCCTGTGACTTTTCCACCCCCAAAGCAGCCTTCCACGCGGTCTCTGAAAGCCTTGAATCCTGGCATTGTCCTGGACTCCTGATGAATGTATGTTCTCTCTGGCACACGCTTCCAGAACAAGCTCATTTCATCGACATTCAATATTTGTTCTGGCAAATATTTCTCATCCACAATTATCCTCTGCAGCTCTTCTTTAAAAGCTTTGGCACCTTCAGTATTGGCACTCACTGCCTCACTGCTGACTTTCACATTATGAAAATTATGATACCTTTTGAAGCGTTGGAACCAGCCATGACTTGGTATAAACATGTGTGTTACTTGTAGGATCATGGGCATGCTTTTTTAGTGTATTGAAAGACGTCTTGCGTTAGCCTGGATTGTCAGTTGGCGAAGTGGTATGAGCTTCTGAACCTGGTCTTCCATCCACATGGCAAGATAGTTTTCTTTCTTTCCTTTTTAAATATTCATTTGTTTATTTGGCTGCGCCAGGTCTTAGTTGCATCGTGCGGTATCTTTGATCTTTGTTGCAGCATAAGGGAACTAGTTGCCTGATTAGAGATGGAACCTGGGCTCCTTCTTTGGGAGCTTGGAGTCTTACCCACACTGGACCACCAGGGAAGTCCCTGTAAATTATATTTTAATTAAAAAAAAAAAAAGAAAACGAATCCATTGCAATGCGAGGAGTGAGCTAAGCACTTTCTTCCCTGGCACTTACCATTGTGTGTGTTGGTCGCTCAGCTGTGTCCGACTCTTTGCGACCCCATGGACTGTACCTGCCAGGCTCTTCTGCCTGTGGAATTCTCCGGGCAAGAATACTGGAGCAAGTTGCCATTTCCTTCTCCAGGGGGGGTCCTCCCTACCCAAGGATCGAACCTGGATCTCCTGAATTGCAGGCAGATTTTTCACCGTCTGAGCCACCAGGGAAGCCCCACGCATAGGCACATATTCACACCTATGATACAGAATTTGTGCCGCCAGCTCTTGCACAGGGAGCTCTTGCTGCCTCCTTCATTCTTGTAATCCCAGCGCTGGGTATACAGCAGGCACCCTGCATGTAAAGCCAAGCTCTGTGCAGGGTGTGGGGGTGCTGAGGAAGGAGCCCATCTGCTCTGGCCAGGACTGGGGGTGTTTCACAGGGAAGAGGACGTTGGCGTCACACCCTGAAGGCTCTTGGGGGCTTTTCTCTGCGGAGTACAGGAAGATGGGCCAATAGGCAGAGGAGCCTGCACGTGCAAAGGCCAGGAGGCAGGAAGAGCTGCTTGTCGTGCTGCGGTGGGAGGAGCCTTGGCTGGTGGTTGTGCAAGGAGGGGAGGGGAGGATGCTAGGTGGGGCCTTATTCCCTGACCTGGAGAGTGTGGTCTTTGGTCTATCGGAGCCGTGGAAAGTTTTGAGAGAGGTCAGCCTGGTTCGATCCCTGGGTTGGGAAGATCCCCTGGAGAAGGAAATGGCAACCCACTCCAGTATTCTTGCCTGGAGAATCTCATGGACGGAGGAGCCTGGTGGGCTACAGTCCATGAGGTCGCAAGGAGTCGGACACAACTGAGCGATTTCACTTCACTTCACTTCAGCCACAAAACAGAATCATTTTATAAAGATCAGTGGATCTGTGAACTGGACCCCAATGGAAGGGCTGGGAGTTCTTCATGGACATAGGAGGGCAAAGTGATGGGAATAAGCCCAGGGACACTTGCACCAGCCCTGGGCATTCAGGGGAGGGTGGAGGGGCTGAGCCCTGGCCTGCTGGGCTGGTGAAGCAGCGCCACCTACTGGCAGGCCCTGCTCCTGGACTTAACAGCCACCCAGATGCTTCTGGTCCCACATGGGACAGACCAGCCCATGGCCCTCGCTCGGAATGAGGGGCAGAACAAGACCTTCTCTGGGGACTGAGCTCTCCCTCTGGCTCAGGGGCCGCGCCTCAGTACCTTGACCAGATGCAGAGAGGAACAGGGTGCCCTGGTACGGCATGCACACGTTAGCATTCCCAAGTTCTGCCAGTTCTGCCTGGGTTTGGAATGTAGTTCCACCACCTTCTAGCAGTGTGACCTTGTAGAGTTACTGAAGCTCTCAGTGCCTTGGTTTCCTTATCTGTGAATTAGGAATGGTGATAGCATCCCCCTGTTAGGGTTGTTATGTGTCAGAACAGTGCCTGGTACATGGCAAGCACTCAAAGCTCTCATTGTATCTGCTATCACTTTGTCACCGTCATCACTCAAGGCACACAGTGAAGAGCTCTTTGGAGGGCTCCCGGGCTGGAGGCCGAGGGGCAGCCTACAGCACAAGGGGCCTGGGCGCAGCCATGGCAGCTGGAGAAGGGCTGGTCCCCGGAGCTAAGCAGCTCAGACTGTCTCCTGACCACAGTGGGGATGACCAAAGGATATGGGCCAGGAGGAATGAGGTCAGGTCTGTATTTTGCAAACCTAGCATCTACACATCCCTTTCTGCTGTCACATGCGCCCTTCCATTGAGCATCACGCCCAGCATCCTGGTCCTCAGCATGCAAACCAGGAAAGAGGCTCAGGGAGGTTCTGGAACGTGCGCCATTCCCATCGTGAATTAGGGTCAGGACTCTAAATTCTCAGCTGGTGCCCCCTCCGCCCGGGGCTCCATCTACCCCTTGGTGCTGTGGTTATGGGAGGAGTTCCGTCGCTTTCCCAGCCCTTCTTAGCCAGAGCAACAATCTGCCTTTAAGAATTAGTTTTAGAACTGAGATTGGGCTTGGCATGCAGGCGTGTGTGCCAAGTCACTGCAATTGTGTCTGACTCTTTGGGACCCTGTGGACCATAGCCCACCAGGCTCCTCTGTCCGTGGGATTCTCCAGGCAAGAATACTGGAGCGGGTTACCATGCCCTCCTCCTGGGGACATTGGCATAAATACACTATTAATGTGTAAGATGGATAACTGATGAGAACTGAGGGACTTCCCGGGCAGTTCAGTGGTTAAGACTCTGCCCTTTCAATGTGTGGGACATGGTCAAGGAACTAAGATCCCATACGCCATGCAGTGTGGCCAGAAAAAGGAGAACCAGTTGTGTAGCCCAGGGAACTCTACTCAATGTTCTGTCATGACCCAAATGGGAAGGAAATTCAAGCAAGAGGGGATGTATGCTGACACATATATGAATCAGTGTGGCTGATTCACTTTGCTGTACATTGTGAAGCAGCTATGGTGGTCGTTTAGCCGCTAAGTCGTGTCCGACTCTTGTGACCCCATGGACTGTAGCCTACCAGGCTCCTCTGTCCGTGGGATTCTCCAGGCAAGAATACTGGAGTGGGTTGCCATTTCCTTCTCCAAGGGATCTTCCCGACCCAGGAATCAAACCTGGGTCTCCTGCATTGCAGGCAGATTCTTTACCTACTGAGCTATTAGGGAAGCCCCAAAGCAACTATATACTCCAACTAAAAAAAAAAAAATGACATTTTAAATTGAAATTAAAGCATCTTCCTTTTCCCAGATGGGCCTTTTCCTGGCTGGGAGATCTGCAGCAAGAAGCAGCTGTGAGAGTGTGAGTGTGTGTGTGTGTGTGTGTGTGTGTGTGAGCATGTGAGTGAACGCGTGGGTGAGAAATGGTGTATGTTTCTTATCAGTTCAGTTCAGTTCAGTTCAGTCGCTCAGTCGTGTCTGACTCTTTGCAACCCCATGGACTGCAGCACGCTAGGCCTCCCTGTCCATCACTGACTCCCAGAGTCTAATCAGACTCATGTCCTTTGAGGCAGTGATACCATATTTCTTATGCAGACAGTCTATTTGGACTCCTTGGACCCAGGCTCACCTACCCTGTTGTGTCTCATCAGGTCCCTTGCTGTGAGGAGTGGTGACATTGACTGGTCCTCTGCCCTCCCACCCTCTACCCCAGTGGCCTATGCCAGCTGCTTCCTGAGATCTTCCTGCCATGGATCTGAGAGTCCCCAAGGCCTGGGTTTGCCCCTGGGCACCTCTCCCTGCAGACTCCCGTCCCCTCACTTCGAAGGTTCCAGCCCCTGCCTGGCTGCGCCCTGCCAACACTTCCGCCTCCCCTATCCCCAACTTAGAGCTCCAGGGGGAAGCGGCCTTGCTGGAATGTTTATGAAACACAAGGGAGAGGATTTTTTTTTTTTTTTTCCAAAGAAAAATTCGTGTAACAGGATTTTTCAGATTTAGCGCACTATTTCTGAAATTCGAAACGTGACTTATGTGTTTTCCTGTCAACAGTGTGCCTAAAAACATCACGCCTGCTGCTCTCAATTAATTCATAATTTTCCCATTCATGATTAAGTTGCTTGGTGTCAGCAGATGCAAGTTCTGTGAAGTCACGCAGTTTTGCTTTCAAGAGGAAGCTGTGCAGACTTCATCAAGCCGGGATGGAAATTGAATCATAAAGCTGGACTTTTGCCCCTTGTGAAAATCAGTCATATGTATGTTTTCTTTTTTTAAAGTATAGTTGATTTCCAGTGTGTAAATTACACTGTTTCAGGTGTGCAGCAAAGTGGTTCAGTTTTATACGTACGTGAGGGTGCTCAGTCGTGTCTGACTCTGCGATCCCATTGTAGCCCGCCAGGCTTCTTTGTCCATAGGATTTCCCAGGCGGGAATACTGGAGTGGATTGCCATTTCCTGCTCTGTGGGATCTTCCCAACTCCGGGATTGAACCCCCTGTCTCCTTTGTCTCCTCCATTGCCAGGCGAAGTCTTTACCGCTGTGTCACTTGGGAAGCCCGTACATATATTCTCTTTCAGATTCTTTTCCCTTAGAAGTTATTACAAAATACTGAGTGTAGCTCCCTGCGCTATACAGTAGCTCCTTGTTGGTTATCTATTTTATTTGTAGTAGTGTGTATCTGTTAATCCTAGACTCCTAATTTATCCCTCCATCCCCTTTGTGTGTGTGTGTGTGTGTGTGTGTGTGTGTGTGTGTGTGTGTTAAGTTGCTTTGTTAGGTCCAACTGTTTGTGACCCCATGGATTGTAGGCCCACCAGGTTCCTCTGTCCATGGGGTTCTCCAGGCAAGAATACTAGAGTGGGTTGCCAGATCCTTCTCCAGGGGATCTTCCAGACCCAGGGATGGAACCTGGGTCTCCCACATTTCAGGCAGATTCTTTACCATCTGAGCCAACCATAAATTTAGTTGCTATGCGTGTGGGGTCTGTTTCTGTTTTATAAATAAGTTCATTTTTGTTAGATTCCATATAAAAGTGATATCATATGATATTTGTGTTTCTGTGTCTCGCTGGGCTGGGTGGTCTCTGCAGGAGTGGGGTCTGCGGTGGGTGGAGGGGGGCCCTCACATTGTCCTGATGCTGCCCTTGTGTTAGTTACAGGACTCTGATCAGACCCACATACAGAGTGTCCTACCGCACGGTGACGGCGCTGGAATGGAGGTGCTGCCCTGGCTTTACCGGGAGCAACTGTGATGAGGGTAAGTCTCTGGGGAAAATTTCGATTTGGAGAAAATAAAATCGATAAAAATTCTGGGATGCCAGAAGACTTTGACTACATGGACTAAAATGGTCAGTGTTGATGAAGGAGCTATGTGCTTGTGAATATGTAAATTTTTATATTATCCAGCTAAATGTACTGAATTGTCATTTACCTGTAACTGTGTTTATCATTTTACTAATTTTAAATAAGGGGGTCAGGGGATGGCTGCTGGCCAGACCGGTCCTCAGGGTCTCTGGATGCTCCTCTCCCACCTGCCCTCCTTCTAGGAGGAGTTCCTCTCTTTTTCACATTCTTTCTTTCTCCCAAGCATCTCTGAACTAAATGCTCAGGACCGGCCAGCTGGGGTGAGCCTGACACCCTGCCCCGGGGGGGCACTGAGGTGGGGTCTGTGTGTGCACTGCTCAGGCCAGGCCTAGAGGAGAATCATAAGTCCCGGCCTGGGGAGGAGATTCAACGCACAGCCTATTTCTTCTGCTCTGGCTCCGACTCACGCAGGAGCTGCGGCAGGCAGAGCTGGGTATATCGGCTCTGAGTAGATGCAGATGAGGACCTGTGAGCCTAGAAGCCGCACCTGTTGTAGAATAAGGCAGATGGGCCTGGTAGATGGAAGGAGCAGGAGGGCCTCACCCCAGCAGCTCCTCTGCCCAGTTGGTGCTCAGAGAGAGGGCGAGGCCCAGGGCCAGGTATCCCTTCCAAGCCCCGGGCCCTGGGCTCAGTCTGGCTCTGCAGCCCGAAGGGGCCAGAAAGCAGCGCTCAGGCAGGAATCAGAGGGGGTGTCAGAGCCCACTGCTACCTGGCTCACGTCCAGCCTGATGAACAGGTTTGCAGCTCACCCGGTTCTCCAGAAGAGCTGGGCTGTCCCAGCTCAGGAGTCGGTTTTGTATCTGGGAATAGTAGCTGTCCTCAGCCTTGACTTTTTGACAACATGATCCTTCCTCTTCTTTTTTATTTTATTCCCTGACTTGCTGATTTTACTTATGTGTGTATGCACAGTCCCTCTGGTCATGTCTGGCTCTTAGTGACCCCGTGGACTGTAGCCCGCCAGGCTCCTCTGTCCCTGGGTATTCTCCAGGCAAGAATACTGAAGTGGATGGCCATGCCCTCCTCCAGGGGATCCTCCTGACCCAGGGATTGAACCCGAGCCTCTTGCATCTCCTGCATTGTAGGTGGATTCTTTACCCACTGAGCCACCGGGAAGCCTGATTTTAGTTATATGTATGTTAAAACACTATTTGCTGTTGTTTAGTCGCTAAGTCGTGTCTGACTCTTTGTGACCCCATGGACTGTAGCTTGCCAAGTTCCTCTGTCTCTCTCCACTGGCAAGTGGGTTCTTTACCACCAAGCCATCTGGGAAGCTCAAGTTAGATCCTACAGAACAATAAAAACAAAACCTTTGGGGTTGCCCTCTCTACCGAGAAATCATTTACATCTCTGCAGTTTTGTACAAGTTAACCTTCAACTTCACAGAACCTGAGCTGTAACCTGTGATGAATGGCAAGGAAACAAGGTGACCTTCTCCCAGGATAACCCGGCCCTGAAGTGGGCTCCACGACATTGAAAGGTTGGGCCATCACCTTTGGGGCCACACACATGTTTTGGGTAATTCTTGTAGACTGCATGGACAAAGCACAGCATTTGGCAAGCAGCATCAGGCCAGGGGTGTCTGGGGGTCAAGCTCTGTTCTCAGGGAGGTTCTGCCCACCAGGACAGCAGTAGGTTCCAGCAGGACCAGAGGCGCACCCTTCCTGGGAGAGGAGATGGGGTAACTCTGACCTGGTCAAATGCCCCCAGAGGTACCTGCCCTTGAGAGTGCGTGGTACCTCCCCTCCAGAAGAAAGGTCATCCCTGGTCAACAGCACTGATGTGGGTTATCAGCGCACTCACCGGAAGTGTCTGGGCGTCCTGAGCTAATTAGTGAGAGGTGTCAGCACATCGCAAGACACTCTCAGAGCCTCAGAGCCTCTGCCAGCCCTCCGCTCTGGAAGGATCTTCCAGATTTGCCCGCCTCGATGTGGACGTGTGTGCATCTTAGGGCTTGGGATGAGGTTTGCCTCTTTCAGGGAGCCTTGGGGTTGAGCAGTCCCTGTCCAGCTGTGAGCATGAGGGTCCTGGGGATCCTATGGGCTTGAGGGATTCCTGGGAGCAGGAGGCCCTCGGCTGAGGTTGGGACTGGCTTCTGGAAGCCCTGGTAATGACTTTACATTCCCAAGGATAAACCCATAATGTCAGGTGAAGTCAGAGCGGTGTCTGTGACTTCAGACACATTCCTGAGATGGTTGTGGAGGGGCCTGGACTGTGAACTCCCACTCAGTTCCCAGGCCGACCTCTCTGGAAAGCCCGCAGGTCAGAGGTGCCCTCCTCCGTGGTTTCGCTTTGCCTCAGATGAGATTCCCCAGGAGAAGTGCCTTATTTTTTCTGATGTGTCTGGCCTTCCTTCCAAGTTGTCAGGTCTCTGGTTTTACGACTTGGGCTGGGATTGCCTGGGTAGGTGGCTCCCGCCTCCCAGATAGCCTGTCTCTGGACCTGTTTCCTTCTGCTCCGTCTCCCCTTCTATTTCCTCCCTGGATGCCCCAGGAGTGCTGGCCCGAGACTTGGGAATGCTCTCCTTCATAGACGCATCTCCTGCATTGCAGGCAGAGTCTTTACCAACTGAACCACAGGGAAGCCTCACGTCTATATACTGTCTATCCTAATTACTTAAAAAATATGTTTTTATTTAATTATTTGCCTGTGCCAGATCTTAGTTTCAGCATGCAGGATCTTTAGTTGGAGCATGCAGACTCTCACCTGTGGCATGTGGGATCTAGTTTCCTTACCAAGAATTGAACCCAGGCCCCCTTCTTTGGGATCATGGAGCCTTAGCCACCCGGACCACCCGGATGAGGGAAGTCCCCCATCCTAATTATTTGAGGATTCTGCATTTGTGAATTTTACTAAAATTTATTTGTAACCCAGATTAATACCTGAAGCATTTCTGTGGCCATTCAGAGCTGTGTGCAGAGTGAGAAAAAATTTGAGTCGCCTCGTGTGTGTTCCCATGTTAGGAGGTTGAACCGGATGGCCTCCCTGCTTCCTGGTTTCAGTTCTCATGCAAACAAGCGTCCTTTTCAGTCTGTTTAGTGCCGTGTTTTTCGTATTTTTGTGCTTTTCTTTTTTTTGGCGGGGGGAGTGATATCCTTGTCGAAAATATCTTCAAGCATAGCGCCGGCCAATGCTCTTAGTGCAAAAAGACTGATGTGACTTCCTGAGAAAATAACATGTGTTAAGTAAGCTTTGTTTGGCATGAGTATACAGTGCTGCTATTGGCTGTGGGTTAAATGTTAATGAGTCTACAATATATATTCAATAAGATGTCCTTAGATGGAAGCCCACATAAAACAAGGTTATGTATTGATCGTATTGATCAGTTGATGAAAATGCTGTGACCTGATACTCACAGGAATCTAATCCTGTATTTCCCCTACAAGCGATGGTTCAATAGTCACTGATTCAGGATTCTCCCGGGGACTTGATGAAATGTGGCTACCCTGAATAAGGAGAATTAACTGTAATATCTGCATCTATCTAGAAATATTTTTTCCTTATTGCACAAGGAAGTACGTGTTGGGTGTAGAAAAGTGAAAACATCCAGAATTTTACCTCTCAAGGTGACCTCCAGTCTCACTTTGAAGAAAAACCCCCAGACCCTTTATTTAGTTGGGGAAGGGCTGCCCTGGGTCTGTGCTGTGGCATGCAGGCTTTCTCTCTTTGTGGCATACAGGCTTCTCTTATTGTGGAGCGGGGCTCTCTAGTTGTGGTGTGGGCTTAGTTGCCCAGTGGCTTGTGAGATCTTAGTTCCCTGACCAGGGGAACACCCTGGGTCCCACACCCCCTGCGTTGGAAGGTGGATCTCAGCCACTGGACCGCCAGGGGAGATCCACAGACCTTTCTCTGTGCTTTCGTGTCTGTTACACTCTGCACACCATTCAATAACTTTCTTTTTCACGTTGACTGTCATGAACACCTCTCCTTGTCAATAGATTGCTTTCTCTAGTAATCATTTTCAATGGCTGTGGAATTTGGGTACACACTTTATTAACTAACCCCCTACTAGAAAATATTTAACTTGTTTCCCTTAAAATTTTTTTAATAATCTTGGTGCAAACGTCTTTCTTTAACTGACAAAAAATTTACGTATACCAGCGGACACCCATTTTAAGTGTACAATTTGATGAATTTTGATACATGCATATATCACCTCGCAGAAAATCCCCACCCCTTAACAACCTGTATTCTGATTTCTAACATCATAGATCAGTTTTATCCATGCTTGAACTTCACGTAAAAGGAGTCATACAGTATATACTCTTTGTGCATGCTTTCTTTCACTTAGGATGTTTCTGAAATTTATTCATGTCCTTATATGTGTATCAGTGGTTTCTTTGCTACTGAGAATTGTTCCATTGTATGCATACGTATGTGCTAAGTCGCTTCAGTCATGTCCGACTCTTTGTAACCCTGTGAACGGTAGCCCATCAGGCTCCTCTGACCATGGGATTCTCCAGGCAAGAATACTGGAGTGGGTTGCCACTCCCTTCTCCAGGGGATCTTTCTGACCCAGGGATTGAACCCATGTCTCTTCTGGCTCCTGCGCTGGCAGGCAGATTCTTTACCAGTACTGCCGCCTGGGAAGCCCGTCCAGTTGTAAAAATAACCAGTTTTATTCACCCGTTTTCCTGTGGATAGATGTTTGCGTTGTTTATAGTTTTGGCCTTTATGAAGAAAGCTTCTGTGAACAGTCTTGTTTATGTCTTTCTATCAACATGTCTGTTTTTATTTCCCTTGGGTAAATCCGGAAGTGGAATTGCTAGGCTGTGATGTACGTTTAACTTTTAAAGAGTCAAACTGTTTTCTAAAGTGGTTTTACCATGTTACACTCTCATCAGCAAAGTATGTTCTAATTGCTCCACATCCTTGTCAACAGTTGGTGTTGTCAGCGTTCAGTTGTAGCCATTGTAGTGGGTATGAAGTGAGACTTCCCTGGTAGCTCAGCTGGTAAAGAATCCACCTACAATGCAGGAGACCCTGGTTCTATTGCTGTGTTGGGAAGATCCCCTGGAGGAGGGCATGGCAACCCACTCCAGTATTCTTGCCTGGAGAATCCCCACGGACAGAGGAGCCTGGCGGGCTACAGTCCATGTGTTCACACGGAGTTGGACACGACTGAAGTGACTAAGCCGCAGCAGCAATGGGTATGAAATGCTTCCTAATTGGCTCTTGCCTGTTGACTTAAGATGTTGAGCATCTTTCTGAATGCCTATCTGAGTGCTTACTAACCATTCTTATATCTTCTTTTGTGTCTGTTCAAGACTTCTGCTCATTTTTGAATTGTTTAATACTACTAATAATAAAACCAGCCAAACTGTTTCCAAAGAAGTGTTAACGTTTTGTGCTCCTACAAGCATAGTGTGCTCCAGCTGTTCCCCATTCTCACCAACATTTGGTGGTGTTAGTTTTTTTCACTTGAACTGTTCTAGTAAGGATGGAATGATATGTAAATCTAGTTTTCTTATTTTTGAAGTCTGGTTTGACCACTCTAGTTCTTTTGCATTTCCATAAAAATTTTACAGTCCATTTATTAATGTCTACAAAAATGTTTATTGGGTTGAGATTAGGATTGTGATGAATATGCAGACCCAGTTTGGGGAGAATGGATCTCTTAATGGTGAATCTTCTGATTCATGAACATGATGTTGCTCTGCATTTATATAAGGCTTTAATTTTTCTCAGCAATATTTTGTAGTTTTCACAGTAGACAGCTTTCTTATCTTTTTTTAGATGTATTTATAAGTATTTCTTTTTTTTTGGTGCTTCTAAAAAATGGGATTAAAGTTTTCATGTTATAATTATTTTGTTGATAGTATATAGAAATATATTTGATTTTTGATTATTGACTTTGTGTCCGAAACCCATGCTAAGTCCATTTTTTAATTCTTACATATTGATTATAGCTTATATATTGATTTGTTTGGATTTTCTACATAAACTATCATGTTTTCTGTGACTAAAAACATTTTTGCTTTTTCTTTTCAAATATTTTGCTTTTAATTTCCTTTTCTTGCCCTACTGGACTGACTAGAATGTCTAGTAAAATGTTTAATAGAAGTTGTGAGAACAGATACACTTGTTCCTGATCATAGGGGAGAAGGTCTCAATATTTCAAAATTTATTATTAAATATGTTATTAGCAGTAGGTTTTCTATGTATTGGCGAAGGAAATGGCAACACACTCTAGCACTCTTGCCTGGAGACGTCCATGGATGGAGGAGCCTGGCGGGCTACCCATGGGGTCACAAAGAGTGGGACACGACTGAGCGACTAACACTTGCTACGTGTGCTATTTATCAGATGAGGATATTAACTATTTAACTTCTAAGTTGGTTGGGAGTATTCATCAGGACTAGGAATAGGTGCTAAATCTTATCAAATGCTTTTTCTGCATCTATATTCAAGTCATAATACTTTTATCCTTTGTTATGTTAATGCCACACGTTGATTGGTTTGGAATACTAAACCAATCTTTGTTCCTGGGAGTAGCCTTATTATTACTGGAATGAAGTTCATTTGGATACTTTATTCTTTTATATATTTCCATGTTTGATGTCTATCTGTAGTTTTCTTTCCTTCTACTATCTATCAATTTTTAATTATGCGGGTTAAGCTGTTCTCATAAAAAGAACTGGGAAATTTTTCCTCCTGTGTTTTCTGAAAACTCTTTTTTTTTTTTGAAGATTGTATTGCTTTTTCCTTAAGTGTTTAATTAAAACTTTGAAATCACAGGGAAACCATCTGGACCTGTAGTTTTATTTGTGGGGAAATTTTTGATAACAAATTCATTCTCTTTCATCTATATAGGGCCACGCATGTTTTCTATTTCTTAATGTTAATAATTATTTGCACATTTTTAATCTTTATAGAAGTGTAATTTACATACAACTCATTACATGTATTTAATTTACATACAGCAGAAGTATACAGTTCAATAACTTTTGACCCCATGAATGAATAATTTTCTATGTAATTCTCTTTTCTCTGGTATTCTGCCCACCAAATTTGCCTTAGCCTCCCTGTACTCTGATTTCTCTTTCTTCTGTTCAGACAGATGGCTGTGTTCTGCTTGGTGCCACCACCACCACGTGCCCCAGTCTGGAGAGTGCTTCCAGGAGCCACCCTGTTTGTTTTCCTTCTCTCAGGAATCACTGCTCCACATGGTTCAGTGTCTGTAAACATTCGTTTCATAAATTTCATCTCATTTTCTAGTTGTTTATAATGGGAGGGCAAGTTCAATATGATTTAGTCTGCCACGACTGGAATCAGAAATTACATATTTGCCTTTATTGGCCTTTTAGTTATACTTCTCTGTATGATATACTAGTACTCCAAAGGGCTACAATCTGTATCCTTAACTTATCATAGCAAACTTAAATATGGGACTCTTCCGTGTAAAATGAATGAACATTTTAACAGTTCATTTATCTGCTCCCTCCATTCTTCGTGCCATTGTTGCCATACGCTTTAAATATGAATGTGTTAGACATTTTACAATTCGACATTATACTTTTTGCATTAACAGTCAGATTACTATTTAAGAAGTGAAGAGAAGGAAAGACAGTCTTCCCTTTATTCTTAGTTATCATTTCCAGTGATCTTTCTTTCTTCCTGGAGCTCTTTCTTCTAGAATCCTTTTTCCTCAGCGCCAGCATTACTTATAGTACAGATCTACTTAGAGTGAATTCGCTGAACTCAAAAAGAATTTTTTGGTATCTACTTTGTGTTAATGTTTATCTATCTATCATCTATCTGTCTGTAAATCTATAGATATTTGTATCTATAGAAACATACATTTGTCGTTTAGTTGCTAAGCCATGTTCGATTCTTTGTGACCCCATTGCCTGTAGCATGCCAGGTTCCTCTGTCCTCCACTATCTCCCAGAGTTTGCTCAAATTCATGTCCATTGAGTCAATGACTTAACATAAAATTTACCATTTCAGCCATTTTAAAGCATGTGATTCAGTGGTATTAAATAGATTCACAGTGTTTTGCAACCATCATGCTATCTAATTCCAGAATTTTTTATCACCCCAAAGGGAAACCCTATACCCATTAAGCAGTCATTGCTCATTCTCTCCTTCCCTTAGCGCTTGGCAACCACGAATCTGCTTTCTGTCTCTACTGATTTACCTACTCTAGATATTTCATATAAGTGGAATCATTCAATATGAGGCCTTTGTGTCTGGCTTCTTTTACTTAACATCATGTTTTGAAGCTTCATCCAAGTTGTGGCATGTATCTGAATAATGAATAATATTCCATTAGATGGATACACTCCTTTTGTTTATTCATTCATCGGTTGATGGACAATTTGGGTTGTTTCCACCTTTCGACTATTGTGATTAGTGCTGCTTTGCACATTCACATACAAGTTTTTGTTTGAACACCTGTTTTCGATTCTTTTTGATGTATACTTAGGGTTGGGGTTTCTGAGTCATATGGTAATTTTCTGTTTAACTAGCTGAGGGACTGGAAGACTGTTTTCATAATGGCTGCCCCATTTCACATTTCCACCTGCAATGTACAAGGGCTGTAGTTTCCCCACTTTATCTACAATACTTCATTTTCCATTAACTTGTGGAATATTTTTATTAAGTTTATAATTGTGGATTGATTTTTTTTTTTCTTCTTTCTGTTATTTTAAACAGCTTGGTCATTCTATTGTCTTTCTGCATCCATTATTTCAGGTGAGAAGTCTGCTGGAATCATGTTGTTTCCCCACTAAGAATGTTTCCTTGGGTTGTTTTTAAGATTTTTCTTTATCTTTGCCTTTCAGCAGTTTGACTATAATGTTACCAAGTGAGATTTTAAAAATCTTGCTTGGGTTTCTTTGAACCTCTTGAATCTGCCAGTCAGTGTTTTTTGAGCATATTTGGAAAATCTTGTCCATTATTTCTTCAAATGTATTTTTCTGCCTTATTCTCTCCCCTCCTCTTAAGATTCCATTTGCATCCATGTTAGATTGCTTGAAATTGTCATTGAGGATCTGTGTTTTTTCCCCTCCTTTCTTCAGGTCAGATAATTTCTATTGATCTGTCGTCCAGTTCATTGACTCTTAAGACTTTACAAGCTGCTGTCAAGCCCTCCAGTGAAATTTTCACTTCAGATATTATACTTTTCAGTTCTGAAATTTCCATGTGGGTATATATGTGTAGGTTTTTGTTTTGTTTATATTTCCCTGATAAGCTCTCCCCATCTGTTCACTCATTGTGACCATAACTTATTTTTGTATCCAAGAATGTGTATGTAATAGCTGCTTTTAAGTCCTTGTCTTCTATTTCCAACATCTGGGTCATCATATGGTTTGTTTGTATTGACACTTTTGACTTGGGTAGCATTTACTTCTTTCTCTATCTCTCTCTTTCATTCCCCTTCCTTCCTTCCTTCCGTGTTAATAGCTTTTGCTTGTCTACTGGACACTTTAAACGATATGCTGCAGAGATTCAGATTTTGGGGGAGAGTGTTGACTTTTGTGTAGCAAACAGGTAAATCACTGTACATTTATGAAGGCTTGGTTTTTATACTTTATTGGGGTGGATATGTAAAGCTCTTAGACCTGGGATACAGCTTTTTTACCTAAGGCGTAGCCTTTCTGTGGTTTCAAAGGCACACTATAATAATAAACACCTAACTAAGGTGTTTATTAAGCCCCCTAACTTGGAGAGACTCAAGCTCTCGGTCATCTTCCTTTTATTAGACAGCAGCTGATACATCTGCTCAGCTTTCGTAGCTTCCCCACTGTTGTTCTCTGCTAAGCTCATTGGAATCTCCCCTGCACATGCACAGTTCAGGGGTCAGCCAAGGATTTCAGGCTAGTTTGTACACAGAGTTTAAGGCTCTCAGCTCCATGTTGTTCTTCTCTAATCAGATTTCTTTCCCCAGTTTCCAGGTTCCCTGGCAGCCTTAAGACTAAACAACTGCAGTTTTTGATTTGCATTCTGGCCAACCCTGCATTGCCTGAACTGGGGTATGCCCTTGAGGGAAAAGCCATGTACTGTGGTATTCACTCAGTGCTATTCTCTTTTTTTTTTTTTTTTTTTGCAAGTTTTGAATTCCCACCAGTTTCTGCTGGCTTTTTGTTATTCTTTAGTGCCTCCAAATAGTTGTTTAAAAATTTTATCTAGAGTTTGTTATTTTTATCTTAAGTGGAATTAGTCTGACACAAGCTACTCCATCCTACTGGCACTCGAACTTTGTGACCATCTTTTTAGTTAGATCTTTGTCCACACCTTTAGTGATTTCCTTAGAATAAATTCCTAAGCAGAATTATTGGGTCAAGGAGCATATACATCACATCAAGGATTATGAATCATACTGCCAAACAAGTCCCTGGAAAGGTCGCTTGTTACAGTGTTGTGGACAGGTTGAGAAATTCTGGAGGATAGAGTGTTGTCATGACTGACTTCCCATTGTGGTACCTGACACAGTGCTGGTACTTAGTATCTGTGAAGGCTGTTGACTGACTGTACCTGGAATACGATTGCTGCCGGTGCTGATCAAAGGAGTCGGCTTTAATCCTGGGACAGAGGACCACTACTTCATCACTAGAGCTACATTTGAAAGTGTTCCTTCAGCCGCCTTCTGCCAGCAGATGTCCCTTCAGTGAGTTCAGCTGACTGGCAGCAGAGATGATACCAACACCTTTATCAACATCGTATAATTACGTCGGTATTCCTCATGTTTGAAATTTTGTACTTTCAGGAGGTCTTCCAGTCACGTTATTTTATATTTCCACAGTACAGATGCTGCTACAGACTATCTGTGTCCACCTCCCAGACGTATATGTTGAAATCTGTTCCTCAAGATATAGGTATATTAGGGGACTTTGGAAGGTAATTGAGAGAAGCCTGGTGGGCTTCAGTCTATAGGGTTGCAGAGAGTCAGACGCCACTGAAGCAACTTAGCATGGGAGGTAATTAGGTCATGAAGGTAGAGCCCTTATGAATGGGATTGTTGTTGGTTGTTGTTGAGTTGCTAAGTCGTGCCTGACTCTTTTGCAACTCCACCGACTGTAGCTCACCAGGCTCCTCTGTCCATGGGATTTCCCAAGCAAGAACATTGGAGTGGGTTGCCATTTCCTTTTCCAGGGGATCTTCCTGACCCAGGGATTGAACCCATGTCTCCTGCATTGGCAGGAGGAGTCTTTACTGCTGAGCCACCTGGGACGCCCTGTGAAGGGGGTTAGTGACCTTATAAGAGACTCCAGAGAGCTCCCTCACCCTTTCTGCCATGTGAGGACCTGTGAAGAAGACAGATGCCTGTGAACCAGGAACTTGGCCAAGGTCCATCCAGCTGAGAAATTGCTGATACAGAGCTGAAAGCTGAATCTCTTGCTCCTGATTAAATGCTCCTTATTCTAAATTACCGGCAACCTTTAAGGTATTGGAAAATCCCACTCAAAGTTTCCCCAGCACAAAGGACAGGTTAGCTGGACTCTCACCTGGCACCTTCATGGACTACCTGCTGTGGTCTGGTCCCTGGTGTCTTAGAAGTGAGATCTCGTGTTGCTTTGGTGTCATGGAGGAGCTTTGCACAAACTCATCAGGAGATGATAAGTTTCATTCAACCAGGGGATACTTTCTGTGTGTTGTGTGTGTGCGCGTGCGTGCACTGGAGTCCTGGCCAGGACAGGAAATGAATCCTCTGGGCCTCCATATGGGGAAGGGCAGGCCTGGGGCGAGGTAGCTCAGCTAGTGCATCCAAGCACTGAACTGACTGATTTGAGTCCAAGATGATGCTGACATTTCACCTCTGGCTAGAGCTCTGTGTATGAGTATGTTTGTGTTTTAAATGGCTGAGTGTTCAAAGCCAGAAGGAGTTCTCCTGGGAGGAGGCTGTAGCCTCCTGGGTAATCTGCAGAGCTCAGCATTTTAGGGAATCTGATGATGTTTCTGAGACGTGCTACCACGGCTGCCATTAAAGGGAGGGGGACAAGCCAGTAGAACCATATATTCAAATTAGCCTGGAGGTTCTGGACGCTGTGCAAGATGCTTGGGTCACACTGACGAAAAGGAGACCTCAGGAGCTCCTAAACAGAAGGGGCAGGAGTGTGTTGGAGGGTGCCGGGGATAGAGGTGTGAGCAGATAATCAGAATACTGCCAAGTAAAGGGCTTTGCTAAAGGCATGTTAGGAACTTCCCTGGTGGTTCAGTGGTAAAGAATCCATCTACCAACGTAGGAGACGCTGGTTCGATCCCTGGGTTGGGAAGATCCCCTGAAGGAGGAAAGGACAACCCACTCCAGTATTCTTGCCTGGGAAATCCCATGGACAGAGGAGCCTGGCTGACTACAGTCCATGGGGGCACAGAAGAGTGGGACCCGACTAAAGAACAGCAACAAAAGGCAAGTTAGAGGTGCTGTGTGGCCCACAGAGGGCAGAGGTTGGGAAGGGTGCTTCCTCCAGTTCATGACCTCGCCCTCCATGTCCAGCTCAGCTCACTTTCTCAGATCTGCACTCCCCCAAGCATCCCTTCACCCTCATAAGCTCCATCTTCTCACCCGCTGGTTTCTCAGCTTTGAGAAAACAGTCTTATTGACTCTGCGTCATCCTTTACCACCATCCCGTTTTGGGCTTCCTTTCTTGGACAAGCCTTTTGGGAGAACTACCTTCCCCGCCTCAGCTTCCTTGCTTCCAGGGTCTTCTGGCAACTTGCAAGATAAAGCCTTTGCCCCACTTACCACTCAGAGGGTCTTTTCACTATTCACTGGCCAAGAGCTGGAACCCAATACATTTCTTGAATGAATGAATGAAAGATTACAAAGGCAGTTTTCACAGGTGTGTGATAAGAGGTTCAGATGGCTGATTCTCCCCATTATAGAGGCGAGTAACTGAGGCTTAGAGAAACGTTATTATCTATGTGAGGCCTTGCTGGAGCCCATGGAGGAGCAGGAGACCAAGTGATGGGAAGAATAAAGGGCCATTGCTTTCTCACTGGCTGAGCTGGAGAGAATTGCTTAGGCTGCTTCTAACACCTGCTTCTTTGCTGGCATCTCTGGTACACTTCTGACCCTGGCCTGTTGGGGAGAGTGAGCTGAGAATCTGTTCTGTTCAGCATCTGCTCCTGCTCACAGCCTCAACAGACAGCGTGGCCTCACTGATGAGATTCTGGGCCCTTTGATACTCTGTCCCAGCCTGGAGTGGTTCCAGCCGTCGAGATGGGTTTTGCTGTCAGGCGAGCATCTTTCAGCACCTCCCGTCATGCTGTGTGGGGCTGTAAATATCCACAGATGTCACCTGCCTGTTCTTTTTCTGGAAAGAGCTTGCACAGGGGCTGGCCCAGGTCACAGGCGCAGCACTCAGCTGCTGGGCTGTCTGCACGTCCAGAGGGCTCCCAGCACTCCCTGTGGCCACTGCTGCTTCATTCATGGGCATTTCTCAGGGCGTGGCTGGGGCCGCCGTGGTGCCACAGGAGATGGTTGCGAAGCTGGTTAATTTTCTGAGACTCTCCTGGCCAGAGTTACATGACATCTGGGGGAACCCGGATGTTTCCCGCTGGGATCCAGGGTCTCTCCAGGGTGGAGGCTCCAGGTGCAAGACAAGGCTCTCCTGTCACTCCCTCTGATGTGCTGAACACGAGGAGGGAGATGGGCCTCCGCTGAGATCTAGGAAAGGCTGGTAGAGCCCAGGAGTCAGGCTCTGTCTCTCTGTAGTCAGTCACCTCCTCAAGAGGTGAGTATCGGCCAGCCCAGAGACCAGGGGCCGGACCACTTGTGCCTGGAATGGCACAAACACGCTGCGGTGAGATGTCGGGGTAGACGGGGCTGTGCATGGGCGAGGAGGAGGGGCCGAGCAAAGGACAGCAGATGTGTGTTCCACCCGCTGAGCGCAGCCTTGGGCAGGGGGTGTGGGGAGGACCGGGTCCCTCAGTTAGTGTCTGAGGCTCCAGGGAGAACATGTTCATCCCCTAAACGACCTGCAAGATGCCAGTGGGCTTCTCTCCAGAGCACTCAGGAAAGGAGTGGAAGGGCTGTCTAGCACATGGCCTGCGTGCTGGCGGGGAGATGTCGGCCGTGGGGGTGGGTGCTGATGTTAGAAGAGGGGAAAGTATAAAGAGAGGAGGAGTCTCATGAATTCAGCAGATCTGGGAGCTGGTCTTCCTCTTCCTCCTGCTTCGTGTTAGGGTCCTCTGTGGGGCCAAGTTCACACGCCAGGGCTCAAGGTCACATACTTCGGCTTTGGGTGACTGGGGTTGGCTCCGGTGCACTGGAGAGGAGTGGGGTGGGCCGTCAGCCTGCTGCAGGGAAGCATTTCCAGAACCTTCCAGCTGGGGCCAGGGTCCCAGGGACTGAGCACATCACACCCACACCGTGGCCGGGAGAGGGGAAGAGGGCCTTGGCCAATATCATCAACCGTAAGCTCATCCATATGATACTGTCTCAAACTGGGTGGAGCCAGTGGCTGGCAGAGGCGACTGGTCTACCCCAGTCTCACCCACAAGGGCTATGCAGCTGACTGTTTGGGACGTGCCTGCGCTTGAAGCCTTGGCCTGTCGTGGTGGGTGGTGCTGGACAGGCCCCATTCAGGGAGCCTTTTCAACTCGACAGCCTCGTCTTCTAGATGCTTCTGCTTCTCTTCCTGGGACCCCCAGGACTGCAGTGTCTTCAACAGCTCCTCATGTTCTCTTCGGGGGCCTCTGTGTCTTGACCCCAGGTCACAGATGGGGAGGGCTGGGGGAAGTCTGGACCCATCACGACAGTCCTAGAACCTGGATGTACTGAGGACTGGAGAACACAGGCGTCTGCTGGGTGAGATGGAGCCAAGCCAACCAGGAGCCTCCCGCCGAGGAGGGGCTTCCAGGGAGGGCATCCCACGTGACCCAGGAGCTTAAGGAGTGACGTGACTCTGCTACCATCCTCTCCTTCCCCAGAAGAGTGGACTGGACATCTCAGCAGACAGCAAGGACAGACCAGGATTGACAGGCAGAAATGGGTTCCCTGGACTAGGCTTTCTCTGCTGAAACCTGCTGCCATCCTGATTCTCAGCTCAGTCTTTTCTTGAAAGAGAATGGAGGTGGGTGGGACCCAGCCCTTCTGAAGACTGGACAGGACATTTTCTTAGTTGCTCCTAAGGTGGGGTTGAGAGGGGCCACCTCTCAGAATGGGAGGTTAAGAGCCTTCCTGGAGAGGAAGGGGTAGTGGGAGCTGAGGCTCCTGGGATCGCGGGAGCAGCTGTGCAAATCACCTGGCAGAGCTTGCAGGAGCCTGTGCTCACAGTGCCTGCTGTAATCCTCGCCGGTCACACTGGAGCCATGGCAGGAGGTGGTGCGGAAGCCGGAGTCCTGCCCGGTGTCTCCAGGCTCACTCTTCCCACCCCCCAGGCACTGTTCTGTGAGCTGTGACCAGGCTGTCCTCCAGGCAGCCACCCTTGGGCTGCACTAGTGTCCTGGGGGTAAGCTGGACCCACTTTGCCTGCACGAGGTGGCAGCACACTGTGTATTCTCATGTCCTCGATGACGGGCTCACTGCATCTGCTTGCTTAGCTCAGGCTATTGTAATAGAATTCCACAGACTGGGGGCCTTAGTGAAAATGAAAGTCTCTCAGTCGGGTCCGACTCTTTGTGACCCCATGGATTGAACCCCACCTGACTCCTCCGTCCATGGAGTTTTCCAGGCCAGAATACTGGAGTGGGTAGCCATTCCCTTCTCCAGGGGATCTTCCCAACCCAGGGATTGAGCCCAGGTCTCCTGCATTGCAGGCGGATTCTTCACTGTCTGAGCCACCAGGGAAGCAAGGGGACTTAAACCACAGACATTTGTTTTGCAAATGTTCTGGAAGCCGTGCAGTCCAAGATAAAGATACTGGCAGATTCGGTTTTCAGTGAAAGCTGTCTTCCTGGTCACCTTGCTGTGTCCGACACAGGGACAAGGAGAGAGCTCTCTGGTGTCTCTTTAGGTGGAAGTTATTAGTTACTCAGGAGAAGGAAATGGCAACCCACTCCAGTACTCTTGCCTGGAAAATTTCGTGGACAGAGGAGCCTTGTAGGCTACAGTCCATGGGGTCGCAAAGAGTCGGACACGACTGAGCGACTTCACTCACTCATTAGTTACTCAGTTGTGTCCTGTTTTGTGACCCCATGGACTGTAGCCCGCCAGGCTTCTCTGTCCATGGGATTTCCCAGGCAAGAATACTGGAGTGGGTAGCCATTCCCTTCTCCAGGGATCTTCCCAACCCAGGGATTGAACCTGGTCTCCTGCATTGAAGGCAGATTCTTTACCATCTGAGCCAGCCCCTCTTCTTGTAAAGGCACACACTAATCCCATCATGGGGCCCACCCCCGAAATTTGCTTGGTGATGTATCTATCCATTCCTCTATCCCTCTCTCCATCTTGCTTTTTGGTACCTGGGTCCTCATGTCCTGGGTGGATGGGCTCAGACAGACAGCTTCTTCTTCTTTTAAAATATTTATTTATTTTTTTGGTGCAGCAGGATCCTGCGTGCAGTATCTTTACTTTCGGCATGTAAGCTCTTAGTTGCGGCATGTGGAATCTGGTTCCTTGACCAGGCATCAGACCGGGGCCCCCTGCACTGGGGATGCAGAGTCTTACCACTGACCACCAGGGAAGTCCTGAGAGGCAGCTTCTTTAATATCTCATCTGCACCTCACCCCAGGCTTCCCAGCTGGCACAGTGATAAAGAACCTGCCTGCTAGTGCAGGAGATGCAAGAGACTCAGGTTTGATGCCTGAATCAGAAAGATACCCTGGAGCAGGGATTTGCGAACCCACTCCAGTATTCATGCCTGGAGAATCCCATGGACAGGGAAACCAGCCGGGCTGCAGTCCATGGGATCACAAAGAGTCCAGCACGACTGAGCTTGCACGCATACATACACACTGCGTCTCATCCCGGGCCTGTGTCTGTGAGTGAGCCCTGCTGTGTACTTTCAGTTTCCCATCATACAGTATCTCTGCCTCTCTCTTGCTGAGCAGACTCGGTTTCCCGAATCCTCCTCCAGATCAGACAGGCCACCCTGGCCGCCATCCTCTGCCGGGGTCCAGCCCCGGTGGATCCAGGGAATTCGAAGGGTGGACGGCTTTGGCATGGAAAGACTTGTTTATTTATTAATATAAGATTAGATTAAGAAACTATAGTGTAGTAAGAAGATTAAGTGGAGGAAGAGGGCTGAATAGCTTGGTTTACACGGAAGGCCAATAAAATTCCAGACAAGGAATTTGCACCATCTACGTTGGGCCACCGGCGCCCGCTTGAATATCTAAGGGTGCTTCGCCTTAAGCTCCCTTTCGCGCGGGTCTTAACAGCCGGGGCAAGTAAGTAGACCTGGCGAGCCTCCGCGCCCCAGGTGGAGATTCAGCCTGAAGTTAAAGTAAAGAGCAGAGAGAGGGATAGGGAGAGAAGAAGAAAGAGAGAGAAAGACACGGGGGGAGCCAGAGTCCCAAGAAACCAGGCCGAGAGACTAGTTCGAGAAACTGGTCCGAGAAGCTGGTCCGAGAAGCTGGCCCCATCCTTTATTGTTCAGAAGGCCTTTTATACTTGATAAAATATGGAGATCAATGGGTAACACAAAATTATGTAGCTTTCGCAGCTCAGACTCTTTCTATACATCATTTTGTATACAAAAGGTCTCAGGTGATTTACATTATCTTCTGGCCAAGAGGCTTGTTAACACTTTTTGGCTCTCTTCCTTAATGAATGTTAATTTTGTTTCCCCTGAAGTGCTTTTCTTTAA
Source organism: Capra hircus (assembly GCF_001704415.2). Classification (NCBI taxonomy): domain Eukaryota; kingdom Metazoa; phylum Chordata; class Mammalia; order Artiodactyla; family Bovidae; genus Capra; species Capra hircus. The sequence continues at coordinate 36,206,910 of NC_030832.1, read as the reverse complement.
TCTGCATCTCCTTAAAGCATTAAAGTTACATCTCTATAGAACAAAGGTGCAGTGGGATATAACAAAGAAGGTACTTAACTCAAAGATCTAATGTTGCTAATACCAGGTCTACTACTTGTTTTTCTATATACCAACTATATCTAAAAATAAAGGATATGAAAATTTGGCAGCAAGCACTGACTCAACAAATGAAACCTTTAATCAGTTCTATTCTAAAGATTTTGACTCCTCGGAAGCCCCTACATTCCTAGGATGTTTTAAGCTTCCTGTGCCTCCTGCGGTCAGGAGGCCTCAAACAATCACATGCTAGAAAGCCATCGGAGGGGTTTTTGGATTGAAACACTCTTTCAAATGCAGAAGACTAAAGCCCTGAATTGACTTTTTCCAGAAAATGTCAGAAGAGTGGAAAAGCAGAGCACAAAACCCGGCAGATTTTTGTTGGGGTACATGCTTAGGAATTTCCAGAGGGGTCCCTGAAGTCTGAGCACGCCTTGCGTGTGTCAGCTTCCTTCCTCATGACCTTGTCACGGGCGGGATTCCTCACACTGGCTCCCGGCAATCCTCGTTGCCCTGCCTGGTTCTTCTGTCCCTGGGGATGGTGGTGGATGAACCAAACTAGAATCAGTGGGTGGGGCTTTATGGGCTCCATTTAAATATTTTTCTTCCAGTGCCACGTGACCAACAAAGGCCAGCTTGGGGTCCACTGGGAGCTCAGGAAGGTTCTCTCTGAACCATTTAAACAGAGTTAGCTCCTGGGCTTGGGCTGGGGAGGGGAGGAGAGAGCCCCAGCCCACACAGATATGAGGAAGAGCCTTGCAGTGATAAAAGCATCAGGACCCTTCCCATGTAACCAGAAACCCATGGGCAGAGTGTGGTCATGTTACAACAGGACAAGCAGAGTGGAGAACAATGTCTCACCTCCCCAAGGGCCCACCCATGATCCCCTGGAGTGTGGGGTGAGCCAGGCCAGCTGGCTGAGGGCAAGGGTACCCTGGGCAGTGTGTGACAATGGCTTTCCACCCATGCCAGAGGAAAGGAAAGGTTGGTTACACACACCCTGCTTCCTGTGGTCCTGCTTTGCCCAGGGTGGCCATTTCCCAGTTAGAGCTCACAGACAGGGGGTCTGGGCTTGGTGCCCAGCACCATGAAACAATCTGTCTATCCCTGTAGAAGGATTCCATATCTCTCACTCTCCTGTACAGTGGAAATACCACAGATGTCAACCCAGGCCAGGAGCTGAAATGCTGTCTCCTCCCCTCACTCTGTGGGCAAGTCACTTCCTATCTCTGAACCTCAGTTTCCTCATCTGTAAAGTGGGCTCAATGACACTTGTCTTACAGACTTATTAATTCTATTGCACATCAAATGAGATGAATTAAAAAGTACCTGATGGGCACCAGCAGCCCTTAATAAGTGGCTCTTGTTACTATTATTGTTCTTTCAACTTGCCCAGTGTTGGGTACAATGCCAAGTGCTAGGTATCAGAAATATACATCCACTGAGCATGGTGTCTTTTCCTTCTGCAGATGGGTGCTTAGGGCTGAAATGGACCTGAAAATCTCTATTAGGGCCTTATGTGTGCGTGCGTGCATGTGTGTGTGTGTGTGAGAGAGAAAGGTGGGGGGAGGAGGTTGATTTAATCTTTGCTGTTTTTGAACGTGACTGAAGGGTCTGAGCACAGCGTGAAATTTAACCCATAGATTCCCAGGCACCAGGGGCCACGGAAGTGGGGTTCACTCAGCTGCCAGAGATGCTGAGCAGCCCCGAGAGGGAGAGGGCCTCAGGGTCCTTAGTCCTCCTGCGTCAACTGCCACGTATGATCTCACCTGCCGAGGTGCTGTTCTCCTTGAGGGAGAGGAGGTCTGCAGCCAGGAGCTGGGCTCCAACCAGATTCCGCTTCAAGGCAGCTGATCAGCACCAAGGATGCTAGGAATGGAAGCTGGGAGGTGACAGGCGGTGTGGACAGAGCTGGGAGCATGAGGCCAGAAGCCGAGACTGTTCCTGGGGATGTGACCTTCGTTAAGCCACCTGCCCCTCAGTTTCTCCTCTGGAAACGGGGTTGCTCTGCTGGCGAGGGGTGAGCCTTTGAGGTCTGGAGCCTGTGGTTCTGGGCTCTCCTCCGCAGAAGCAAGGCTGTTGTAACAACGAGGCTGAGCTCTGGTTATTGTAAACTTCCCGCAGAACGAGGCATACCTTACCATGATGTCATGTCTAGACACCCAGGTCAGGTATAAATTATGGAGACAAAGTAGCATGTTCAGTGGTTAGACTGTAAAACTTTAACGAGAGATTTCTGGGACTCCAGCATGTGCTGGGGAAGACTGCTTTCGGAGGAGGAGAAGGAGGAGAGGCCCTTTCTTCCTTTTTCACTTCCTTTCCGGCATCTGTGCTTGGGGCAAGGCACTCAGGACTCATGGAGACGCTGGACCCAGGTGGCGGCTTCCTCCAGCGCAGGAAGTGACCAGTGCTGGTTTCCGGAGACCTGGTAGCTGAGCTGGGTGGACCTGGGGCAAATCTCAACCTCACAGGGCCTCAGTTTCCTTATCTGTAAAATGGGGGTGGAAGAGAGAGAACATCACAGCACAAACGTTTCCATCTCCTGATCCTTAAGGACCTGGCAGAGCAAAGCAGTAGACACGTGTGTGGAGCAGAAGGAATGCCTTTTTGCATTTTAAGACCTACCTCCTGTGGCTTTGGTGATGAGAAATGTGGCAAGGCAAAGGAGCAGCTTCAGAGGCTGTGAAGTGCCGTGCTGTCGAGAGGGGGGCCTGGCCTGGAGATCCTGGGGTCTCCTCTGAAAAGGGCTGAAAGTTAAGCCGGTAGCAATTGAGGGGAAGGGAACAACAGAGGGTGAGATGGTTGGATGGCATCACTGACTCAATGGACATGAGTCTGAGCAAACTCTGGGAGCTGGTGACGGACAGGGAGGCCTGGCGTGCTGCAGTCCATGGGGTCACAAAGAGTCAGACATGACTGAGCGACTGAACGATGACAAATTGAGGGGACGTCTTTGTAAACGATGGACACTGTTGTGCTTTTGTTTTTTTCCTTTTTGACACCAAATACATTGTTCCAACACCAATTCTCCAATTCTCTGACTGTGACTAGGGGTTCCACACTCCAATTCCTGTTCTGATACCAACTACCTGGAGTTAGTGGACACCCCACACGCGAAGGGCTCAGTCCTGCAAGGCTGCTGCCCACTTCAGCTGCCAGCTGCACTGAGGTCCCTAGGCTACATGGCCTTCTCTGCCACCCTGCTGACTACAAATCTGTGGGTTCCCATGACACCCCCTCAAGTGCGATAATTCACTAGAGTGACTCACAGAACTCATGAGAGCACTGTACTTACCATTACAGTTTTATCATAAAAGACACAACTCAGAAACAGCCAAATGGAACAGCCGCAGGTTGAGGGATGGGGAGGGTGCTAAGCTTCTGCACCCTCTGGCGTGCACCGCCCTCCCAGCACCTCTGTCTGTTCACCCACCCAGCTCTCTAAACCCCATCCTCTGGGATCTTTATGGAAGTTCCATTACATAGACACGGTTGATTTAATCATGGCCCCTGGTGACTGAAGCCAGTCTCTAGCCCCTCTCCCCTCCCCAGAGGGCTTGCCTGGGGCTGAACATTCCAACCTCCTGATCAAATGGTTGGTTCCTTCAGTCACCAGTGCCCAACCTAAAGCCCTCTAGGGACCCACCTGGAGTCACCTGATTAGCATGAACTCAGGTGTGCTTGAAAGGAGCTCTTTATGAATAATAAAAAACAGGCTTCCATCACTCTGGAAATTCCAAAGGTTTTAGGAGCTGGATTCCAGGAACTGGGGATGAAGGTCAAACATAAACATTTTATAATACCGCCTCTGTAAGCTGGTGGTACTGAGTACACTGAGGATGCCTACCTTGGTCTCTAGATCTGAGGCGGGGAGGCCCTGGCATCTGGTGGAATGACATACCACGGCTCCAGCAGCCATGGGGCACAACGCAGGAGTCTGTTTCCAGATGCCCCAGTGTGCATCACGGCAGGAGGGCTCCACTGCAGTCACCCACATGGCAGAGGAATGACCGAGCATTTGAATGGGGCGGTTGGCATTGCAGGATGCTCAGACCTTTGCCGTGTGGGTGGAGCCATTCAGTCTCGGAAGGCGGTGCCACAGGATAGTATATACCGCATGAGCGAAGGATACAGGCTCTGTGATCCCAGGATGTGTGGACCACGGTCATGTTCCTCATGTCACAGGAGAATGACCCCCAAGGGGCCGCGGAGCAGCTGGGATGAGGACAGTCTGTCCTCAGCCAACTGTTTCACCATCTTGTCGCATTTATGAAGTGCCCACCTGCTCTGCGGAGCCCGTGAACACTGGAGTCCATGCGCAAACCCTCACTCTTTCCCACTGAAGTGTCGTGGGCAAGAGAGGCCTCGCTGGGACCTTCGGGCTCTGCAGAGGGAGTGCATTTGGCCCTGGGTCCCCTGTTCCCACAAGAACCTCTCACATGTTCTTTAGGGCCAAGCATTGCCTGAACTTCCCCTCAGAGGGGGCTGTATTTCCTGACTTGGGTTGGAATGTTCCAGAACCCCCATGCCTCACTCTGCTTTGAACAGTTATTTATTGCCTGGGCCTCTCCTTCAGCGCTTCTCTCCCAGGCTCGGGGTTTCTTCCTCCCGCTCGTCCCCGCTCTCTCCCTCCCACCCTTCTTCTCCTCATCTCAGTTGCCTACATCTCCATCTTTCCAACTTTTCTCTGAGCTGCCTGGGGGTTGCATCTTTCTCTGCTGCTTTTTGGTTTGCAAGGATGCCTCCCCTAAGGAGAAAAAAATGGGGTTTCACCTACAGTCAAATCTGGCCCCACCACTTCCTAGCTACGAAATGTTGGACAACCAAATGATTTCTTGGAGCCTCACTTTCCCTATCAATGAAATGGGAAAATTGAGGCTTACTCTGCAGGGGTCTTAGGAGGTTCTAGAGACTCCTGAGAAATGCCCAGCTCCTGGGAGTACCCAGGGAACCAGACCAGGGCCTGGCCCATGAGAAACACGTGCTGCCTGGCACCTGGCCCTGGGACATGATTTCCTTTTACCTTCCTGGTAACCCCATGGAACAGGCAGGCATCACGGTGCTCCCATTTTACAGATGAGAAAGGTGAGGCTATGTGCTTAAGTGGGTAGATGAAGGCCACACCGTTAGTAAGTGCTTGATCTTGGAGCAAGTCACTTTGCTCCAAGAGCACATCACAACCAGGTCCTGCCTTTGGACTTCCTCCGCACTCAGTAAGGCATGAATGAATGAATGAATGAATGATTCTATGCAGGGTTGCTCCGTGGCTGTAGCCAGCTCTGGGCTCCCCGAGCTGTGAGGGAGAAGCCCTGGGCAGGGTGAAGAAAAGCAGGTCGCCAGCTGGGTTGGTTTGGCAGAAGGATGGGTCTCCAGAGGCCTCATTCAGAGACCAAGGGCCAGGGTCAAGGTCACAGGGTGGGCTCACAGAGCAGGGCTGTTCGCATCTGTGTTGTGTTCATGATGCATGCGTGTGCCTCGTGAGTATGGGATGTGTGCAGTGACTATCATATGGTCCGTGTATGTGTAGCACTGATGCAAGTGCAGACGTGTGTGAGGGGTGGCTGCGCTGTCTGTGCGTGGTGGGTGCCTGTGATGCATGTGAGCACATGGGGGATATGTGTGTTGGTGAGTGGACTGTGCATCTATGTGGTATATGTGTGCTGTGTGTGTAGTGATGTGTGTAAAGTCTGTGCACATGTGTGTGTTAGTGTGTGAGGTTTGTGTGTGAGTGTGCAGATGTGCAGTGAGTGTGTAATAAACCCTCTGTGATGTTCTCGTGGACTGGTTAGATTCCCGTGAGATAATCTGTCTAATCTTGAACTTGGAGGGTGTGCGTCTGGCCACCTGCACAATGGAAGCTGAGGCGGGGCGGTGTGGGGAGCAGAGGGATGGGTGGGGCAGGTCTGACCCTTTGGTGTTAACTTGCACTTAACCCGCGGGCTTTCAGAATGGCTCCCTCACCCTCCTTCACACCTGGTATCATTCCATCACAAGATCCTTCTTTTTTCCTCTCCGGAGAGTAAGTTTCCAATTTTCTGCCTGAGAGGATGTGAGTATCTTGAAACTTCTTCTTCCTTGTAGACTTCACTTCTGTCCTATTTTTAGCACCTCTGTAGAACTTCCCTTTTCTCAGCACCTGATGCACCGCCCTCTGCGGAAGGGAGATGAGCTTTCCTCTGCCTGCCGTCTCCCTGCTGACTCAGGAGGCAACCCCTGGGTCAGCAAAGGCAGCTCCCATTTCTGCATTTGTCTTGCAGTTTTCACGTTTCTGCTGCAGTCACTTTCTCTCCTATTTTCTTCATCCTTGTCAATTTGTATCTTAAAAAAAACCCCAACCCCCAGAATGCTTCCTGTCACTTCAGTGGGGTTTCGGGAGAGTGTTTAGTTGTTTGTTTTTCGGCTGGGCCAGGTCTTAGTTGTGGCACAGGGCATCTTTTTGTTGAGGCAGGCAAACTCTTAGTTGCAGCATGTGGGATCTCCTTCCCTGACCAAGGATCAAACCTGGGCCCCCTGCACTGGGAACGTGGAGTCTTAGCCACCAAACCACCAAAGAAGTCCTCAGAGAGTGTTGATAAATGTGTACCTTCCATCTCTGCAGAAAACACGTAAGCCAAGGAAAATGGCACACTGTTCCTCTGGAGGCAGGTGAACTTGGCTCAGTAACCCTTAGTACCTCTTACCATCCAAATAGTCAAGTTAAACTCTTAATTTAAAAATTATACATAGGAACTGTTTCAAACTAACTAAAAAGTGCATAAAAAGTACCCCATAAGAGACATAGGTACCCACTACTGAGATTTAACGGTGGCAGTCAGCATTATGTCCTATTTGCTTCAAAACAATTTTTTTGAACTTTAAAATTTTTTATTTTAAAATAATTCAAAACAGTGTCTCAAAGACATGAAATGTTAACAGGTATGACTAAAGCCAGGTACAACTGAAGTCCCACCATCCATGCCTTTTCTCTTTTTCCTTCCCGGGCAAAACACTAACCTCAAATTGGTGTGTGCCCTTCTGAGGCAAATTTCTGTATCATTATTTTACGTATTTATACTTCCCTCCCGGCTCAGATGGTAAAGAATCTGCCTGCAATGCAGGAGACCCAGGTTTGATCCCTGAGTCAGGAAAATCCCTTGAAGAAGGGAATGGCTACCCACTCCAGTATTCTTGCCTGGAGAATTCCATGGACAGAGGAGCCTGGTGGGCTATACAGTCCATGGGGCCACAAAGAATCAGACATGACTAGATGACTGTGATATGTATATATGTATCATAGTATATATGATTGTGTGTTTTAAAATTTGCATACATGGTGTTCTGCTGAATGCATGCTTTTACAGTTTGCTTTTTCACTTAGAATATCTGTGAGCTCAGTTTGTAACGATCTTTGCTTATTTATTTGGCTGCACTGGGTCTTTGTTGTGGCCTGTGAAATCTTTAGTGGCTGCATGTAAACTCTTAGTTGCGGTATGTGGGATCTAGTTCCCCGACCAGGGATTGAACCAATACCCCCTGCATTGGGAGCTTGGACTCTTATCTGCTGGACCACCAGGGAAGTCCCCATGATGACCTTTTAACCTCTAGTTCATTTGTTACTTTCTAGGGGTCTCCTGCATGAATGTACTACAGTTTATTTATTATTCTTCCACTGAAAGACATATTGCTTTCACTTTTTCACAAATGCAAATGGGACTACAGAGAATGCGGTCAGATCCTTCTGCACTCAGGCAAGGGCTTGCCCAGCCTGAGAATGCTGATCTTTAACTCTTCTGTGATGATGCTGGTTTTGTTGCTCGGTTGTGTCTGACTCTTGCAACCCCATGGACTACAGCCTACCAGGCTCTTCTGTCCATAGGATTTCTCAGGCAAGAATACAGGGTGGTTTGCCATTTTCCCTCTCCAGTGGATGTTCCTGAGCCAGAGTTTGAACCTGGGTCTCCTGCATTGCAGGCAGATTCTTTACTATCTGAGCCACCAGAGAAGCCCCTCAGTTCAGTTCAGTTCAGTCTAACTCTTTGCGACCCCCTGGACTGAAGCACACCAGGCTTCCCTTTCCATCACCAACTCCTGGAGCTTGCTCAAACTAGAGCAAGCCCCTAGATAGTGTTGAATTGCTCTCCAGTCCCATTCTTTCTATTCCACTCCACAGCATCAGTATGAAAGTTCCCCATTGCTCTATATTTTTACCAATATTTGGTGTCAAATGTGATTTTTTTTTGTACTCTGGTATATGAGAAATTGTATATTGATTTAAAGATCTTCATTCCCCTAGTATATCTTAGTTTCAGCTTCTTTCAGTTTTTGTTTGTCCAAAAATGTTTGTATGTTGTCCCAACTCTTGAATGATAGTTTAGTTGGATATAAAATTCTAGGTTGATAATCACGTTCCCCCTGCACTTTGGAGATGCTTTACTATTGTTTTCTGGACTATTGTTGCTGTTGAGAGGTCTACTGAAGATGTCTTTGGAGATAGTTCATCTTTTTGCTTTGGCTGGTTATAAGATTTTGTCTGCAGATTCACTGTGATCTGTCTAGGTATGGGTCAGCTTATTTATCTGTTTGTGACTCCTTGTAATCCTTGAATCTTTGATATATGAGGATTCATATATTTTAAAATCAGTTCTAGAAAATTCTGTCATAATCTTTCCAGATTTTTCTTCTTAATCATTTTCTCTATCTGTTGCTTCTGGAACTCTTTAGAAAGATAAGATCCTCATTCTGTCCTCCATGTCTCTTAACCACTCATTCTTTGTGGTGTTTCACCTTTGCACCTTGGACAAAATTTCCTCAGATACAACTTTTATTAATATTCTCCTCAGCAGTATCCCAGAGAAGGCAATGGCACCCCACTCCAGTACTCTTGCCTGGAAAATCCCATGGACAGAGGAGCCTGGAAGGCTGCAGTCAGTGGGGTTGCTGAGGGTTGGACATGACTGAGCAACTTCACTTTCACTTTTCACTTTCATGCATTGGAGAAGGAAATGGCAACCCACTCCAGTGTTCCTGCCTGGAGAATCCCAGGGATGGGGGAGCCTGGTGGGCTGCCGTCTATGGGGTCGCACAGAGTCAGACACGACTGAAGTGACTTAGCAGTAGCAGCAGTATCCAATATGCCTTTTTACCTGTCCATTTCATTTTTATTTTTAATAGCATATTTTTAAATTTCCATAGGTTTTATTTTGTTCTTTTCTATTTCTATCCAATTTTTAGTGTTTTCCTTTTAGCTCTCTAATATTTTGTTTTTTAAAAATCTTATTTATTTTTAGCTGGGGCACGATGCAGCATGGGGCATCTTAGTTCTTTGACCAGGGATCAGACCCATGCCCCTTGCTTTGGAAGTGCAGAATTTTAACCACTGGACCACCAAGGAAGTCCCCACTCTATACTATTTTAAAACATATATTTTTTTTTTCTTTTTTTTACATTAAAATTTTATTTATATATTTTTTAATGTTCTTTACTTATTTTTCAATTGAAGGATAATTGCTTTACAGAATTTTGTTGTTTTCTGTCAATCTTCAACATGAATCAGCTGTTTCATATTTTCTTTATTATTTTCTCCTGTTGTTGGGATTAAATCTTCCTGGTTGTCGTCTTTGCTCTCTCACTTATGGTCGCTGTTTTCCTTGTTTTTTATGTATCTTTTTTTAATAGTGAGCTCTTCTTTGTTACAGCTTTTTTGTTTGTAAGAATCCCCTGTAGGCTGGTTTGTGGAACCATTCTCCCACAGAGTGTTATAAGGCACTCCAGAATATCTCTAGCTAGAAACAGATTTTTATGTTAATTTCTTGGTTTGCGGATTTCTGGTAAATTGTTCTGGGCTTATAATCTCAGTTCAAATCCCAGATCCACACAAGGCACAGGCTTGAGATTTGGCTGCGTCAGGAGAGATTTTCTGTTTAAATCTAGGGAAAAGAGAGAAGCTTCACTATTCCCTCCCTGTGCTGACTGACAGATAGTCTTCTAGAAAACCTCTCATGGGGCATGCTGCCCTTTCCCCCTTCGTGGACACTCACAGCAGAATGGCGTGTAAGCATCACAGTGAAGCAGCCAGTGTTACAATTGTGATAACCCCCTCCCTTGTTCCCCGAGTCCAGTTAGAGCATCAGCTCATATAGTATCTACTCTATGTTCAGTTTCCGCTTCATTCTTGTAAATACTTCCTTTCTTTCTTTGGAACTCAGTTATGCATTTAAAATAATTTTCATATTATTTTATCCAGCATTTCTTCTTTAATCCAGTATTTCTAAGTGTTTATAGAAACAAGTGTTTCTGATTTTCTTATACACCATCTATTAAGACCTGAAATCTATTCTTAATTTCCTTTTGTCTCCATTTCTTCACTTAGAACGTAGGAATAAAGTTGCCTTCTACAAAGAGTAATCAGAATCAGGTAAGGATTTATGTAACTGATCTAGCCATAGAGTAAGTGCTCAATAAATGCTAGCAGTAATTATTACTGTTACATTGAAACCATATGTGGTTTTTCTTTTTGATATTTGTGGGTAGCCTAGTTGGAGGTCTTTGAAAATAAAATAACTAATTTTTCTCCCAGTGCAGATTGTAATCTTTAGTTTTGCTAAATTTATTCTAAGAGGGAATAAATTAAGGAAAAAACAATAAACTAAAAGTTAGTGTTCACATGGTATGCTAGTTGTTTGTTGTTCAGTTGCTAAGTCCTGTCTGACTCTTTGTGACCCCAGGGACTCCAGCACACCAGGCTTCCCTGTCTTTCTCCATCTCCTGGAGCTTGCTCAAACTCATGTTCATCGAGTCGGTGATGCCATCCAACCATCTCATCCTCTGTTGTCCCATTCTCCTCCTGCCTTCAATCTTTCCCAGCATCAGGGTCTTTTCCAGTGAGTCAACTCTTCGCATCAGGTGGCCAAAGTATTGGAGCTTCGGTTTCAGCAGGGTTGATTTCCTTTAGGATTGATTGGTTTGATCTCTTTGCTGTCCAAGGGACTCTCAAGGGTCTTCTCCAGCACCATAGTTTGAAAACATCAGTTCTTTGGTGCTCAGCCTTCTTTATGGTCCAACTCTCACATTCTTACATAACTAGGGGAAAAATCATAGCTTTGACTATACAGATCTTTGTTTCAAAGGTATGCTAGTTACAATAATATATATTATTTCATATCATCCATATAATAACGCCATGACATAGGATATTGTGACAGTCAGGATAGACCAGGTTACACTTGGTAACAAACAGCCTCATGATTTTAGAGGGGAGTTGATCCAACAAAAGTTACTTTCTTGCTCAAGCTGCATGTCTGGTGCAGGGCAGTGGAGGGCTCAGCATGTCAGAGCTCTTAAAGGCTCCAGGTTGACAGAAGTTCCACCATCTTGCACCTGCCCCCAGTATAAGTCGGGAACTGAAAAGCCATGGACTTTTCACTGCCTCAACCTCTTACAACTTAATGTCCGAAGCTAGTCGTGTGGCCCTGGTCAACTCCAAAGGGTCAAGGAAATGGAGGGATTTGGGGTGATTACATCTGTCTCTGCCTCAGGCAGAATAGAAAGGTAGGAACTTTTCTCAGACACCTTCTAAGTGTCTGGCAGTATACCAGGAAAGTGTCCTATTTCTTGAAAAAAAGAAATTGTTGGTTGCTCAGTCGTGTCCGACTCTTTGCAACCCCATGGACTGTAGCCTACCAGGCTCCTCTGTTCATGGAATTCTCCAGGCAAGAATACTGGAGTAGATAGCCATTTCCTTCTCTAGGGGATGTTTAACCAGGGTCTCCTGCTTTGCAGGCAGATTCTTTACCATCTGAGTCACTGTGAAGCCTGTCCTACTTTCTCAGTTCTCAGCAAGGCTTCAAGGTAGCATCGCATGTGAAGAAACAGGAGCTGGAGAGATTAAAGAACTCATGTGAGATGCCACTTCTCATCTGGTAGAGCCAAAATTTGGATTCTGCCTTCTGACTCCATGTTGTCTGTTTCTACCAGGGGAGGAAAAGGGCGAGAGACACTCAAGGGGGTGGGAGGCAGCCAGAGGTCAGCTCTGGACACATTGGCCCTGAGAGGCGATGCTGCCTCTGCTGGAGCCCCAACAGCAGGGGAGCCTGGTTAGCCTTTCAGCGCCCCTGTGTGAGGGGTACTCTGCTTGGCTTCAAGGGCTAGTCATGTCATGCCGTACCAGACACGTGTGTAGTTGTAGACACGTTCTAAAGTTGGGTGTGAGTGCTCTGTGATAAGTGTGAGTTCAGGTCCTTTGTGCCATAGACTACTGTGCTATCAGAGGATGCCCAGACTCCACTGGGACATACACTTAGGAGCTCATGGACCAGCACGGATGTGGTCCTTGTGGTCCAGGCCTCTGTCCCCTGACCTGTTTTTGCATGACTGCTTTGGCCAGGATGCTGGTATCATCATCTGGTTTATCCCAGTATCTAGGACAGGGCCTGACCTTGAAGAGGGCTCGGGAAAGGCTCTTTGGTGGGACAGAACTGACTGTTCTGACACTCTTGCGAGCAGGCTGTTACAAAGCTCTATTGCCTAGGCTGTTGGAGAGTGGACAGGGGAGGCTAGGGTCCACCCCTGGCCGCTGTGTTCGTGTGACTCTGGGATGGCTCCATGCTCTCGCTCAGCCTCTGACTCCCATCCTGGATGGTGGTGTGGGCAGCAAAGACGTCCCAGCAGATCTGAGATTCTTTGAGGTTCTGGCATCTGTCCTCACCTTCCAGCCTGCTTGAACTTGGAAAAGGTTTGGTCAGGGATCAAACCCCGCAGAGGACCTTAATGAATTCTTGATTCCGAGTCTCCTCCAGAGCCCAAGCCTGCCAGTATTTACCTTACCACAGTCTTGGGGTTTGCCTTGGGCCTCGGGGTTCCCAGACCAGGCTCAGCTGACCTTGAGATAGGAGGAGGCTGGGGGCTCTGACCCTGAGCTGGGGGTCCCCCACAGGCGATTCTGCAGGGAAGAGTTGGAGCCAGACCCCCACCCCTCCAGCCGACTGCTGCCTCTGTCCCCAGCAGCTGTGGGGGACAAGACCCCGGCTGCATTTATAGCATTTCTGTCTGCAAAGGCCATGCGGTTGTTTTAGATTAGCATACAAATCGACATTAGTGTAGTACATCTGTTGTTAATCCACGTCCCGGTGGAAGGGGGATGCCAACACGTCGTTTATAAGGCACGTCGATCCCATAATGTCCCTTTTTTTTTGCTGCCTTTGTCTTCTATCAGAGTCCATAATGGGTTCCAGGATGTCTTTTATTTTGCTACAGACCACGTTTCCTCCTGCCTAACAGATCAGAATGTAATGGATTCCAGGATGTAATTTATGCTATTTTGGAATCAGACTCTGTACTATTAATTCTAAAGCCTTTGGGCAATCTCCAGGGAGGCCAGAGTTCTCTGTTTGCCCCCGTGGTCATCAGACAGGCACTGGGAACTCAACACAGTCCAGGGGCTGGAGGGGGAGGGAGCCCAGGCCGACAGCTCCCAATTAAGGGAATTCCAGGCAGGCGTGGGAGAGGAGGCCAGAGGGTGCTGGGGGAGACAGACGAAGGGAGCCGAAAGGATGCAGGGCTGGGAGGAGGAGGCACAGATGTTCGAAAAACCCAGAGATGAGCAGAATCTCTGTGGGGCCGGTCACAGACACTGGACCCTGATTTTTGAGCCCCTGGGGAAGAGAAATTGAACTCTGGACATTCAGGAGGGATAAAGCCCCAAGGAGGTGTCTCCTGGAGGAGGGCAAGGCCACATGAGCAGGAACACTGCCCTGGGAGCCACTGGGCCTGGACCTGAGGCTGAGCTTGGTGACCTGAGTCCTCTTGCTCATGGCTGACCCTGGGATGGTGGCTGCTCCTCGCTGAGCCTGGCATTCTCTGCCCAGCACCATCACTGAGCTCTAGAGAGACAGCAGAGGTGTTGCAGGTATGTGCAAGACCTGGACAAGCCTGTGGATCTCGATCCTGAAGGCAGAGTGTGTCCAGGGCACAGGGAAGCCTGTCCCAGCTCTACCAGGTCCCCTGCGCCCAGGGTGCCTTCTGTGACTCAGGGAAAGAGCCTCTAGGAGCATGGGTTCTGGGGACCTCTCTCCCTCCAGGCTCTGGGAGTGGAGGAGACCCAAAGGTCTCTTTGGTACCCTGTGCCTCAGGGCTACACACAATCCAGACTCTCAGCCCAGGGGTACACAGCCCGCCAGATCTCAGGGGCTTTCCCTTCCCCAGGGTATTTAGTACCTGGGAGGCCGAGGAGGAGGCAGCTGTCTGCATCCTGAGCCCTCTCCTCACCAGGCAGCCTGCCCTCTCTGCCTGCTGCCAAGCCTGGGGGCTAGAGATTGACCTGGCACCCGGGGGTGGGATGGGGGAGTGTCCTCCACGTGACCCTTCACCTTTTCCCTTCTGAGCAAGCATTCAGTGTTCTTCCCCACCAACGTGGACACCTTCTTGGGTGCACTTGATAAGAAAGGGAGGGGCTAGGGCCAGCTGCCCTGCCTGGGGATATGCTTTGAGGGACTTCAAGGAGAGTGGAGTCCAGGGGTCCCCTCCCTCCTCCAAGATGGTCAAATTCGTGTGCAGGCCTGAGGCCTCCAGCCCACACCCTAGCCCTTGGGTTGCCCACCCTCTGTGAGGGATGCTTACCCTCTAAAGCTGGGTATGGAGGGGCTCTGAGCAGAAAGGAGCCCCCAGGGCAGGTCAAAGCCCTTTGCAACTCTGGTCTCTTTGGCCACAAAGCGAACCCACCATGTCACCAATGCGGCGGGTACCGTATCTTTTGCATGGAAACTTTTTAAAAAAAATAATTGTGGCAAAAACGTACAGAACAAATTGGCCATTTTGACTAGTTTTAAGCACACGGGGCAGGGGTATTAAGTCTGTTCACGCTTGTTGTGCAACCACCGCCCGGCATTGGTCTCCAGAGCTTTTCCATCATCCCAGTGAAGCTACAGACTTTGAAAGGGGGAAAAAGTTGACCATGTCTCCTGTCCAATGTGTTCTTCTGGGTGATCTCCACCTCTCAATGTCTCTGAGGTATTTTACAGCCCTTGAAACTGTACACCAGGAATAACGCAAACAGTCCTTTTCCGTATTAACGTAAATTAATGGAGTCCAGGGGAATGCAGCTGGTTATCGCCCTCGGGATGGGCCAGTTTGCCTGTCTTTGTAAATTCATCCCAGCATCCCTTATTTGCCTATACGGGCTTATGGCTCTAAAGAGCTTTCCTTTGAACTGCTTGTAGTGTCTTAATGGTTTGTTCCCTCTTTAATTAATGTGTTAAATAAACTCTTTGACACATGCTCATTTAATGTTCGTACAAGAACCATATTTTCCCCCCTTTTGTTAGAATGGATCCTTTAGCAATAAGATTTTAGTCTGCGGAGCCAGGGGCGCTGTGGTTTCAACCCTGGAATTTCTCAGCCAAAGTCACGTTTCCTCATGGAGTTGGAATGTGTGGACACTCAGCTGGGCTGGGGATGTTCTCTGTTGTAGCCTCACTGGGAACCTGTGAGCTCAGGTCTGACAGGTGAGAAAGTCACGTGGGGGTGGGGGTGCTGGGGGGTGTGAGCCTTGACCCAGCTGTAGGAAGTGCGAGGCCAGGGGTCTTCTCAGCTGTCAGAGCTGGGGAAAAGAGATGCCAGATACATTCCATCCTTTGTCACCCTGGGAGAAAATGACAGTAACTACACAGTCAGCCACCCAGAGCTCAACACGACCCTGAGACCAAGTCACCTGCCAACTTGCTCCTGTCCCTGCCAAGGCCCCAGGGCCACTTTGGACCCTGCCGGGCTCCGAGCTCTTCCCCGTGTGCCAGCGCCCACTCTGAGCCCATCACATCTGTCTTGCTAACCATTGGACATCCCTGTGAGGTGTGGGGATGAACATCCCAAGGACGGTCAGGTCCCAGCCTCCAGCTCTGTCCTCCCACTGACTGTCCAGAGGCAGAGGGACCCATGTGGTCCCCAGGGGAGCAGACAACATTCCAGGGTGCCTGGGACTGTTCAGACAAAAGAGCTTTTGTTTGGTTCAGAAGAAAGGCGGTTGTTAAAGAAGAAACCAAAACAATAAAAAGCATTTGCAGGGGAAATGTAAATACCGCCTGCTGGGTGGCTGCTCATGTGGTTAAAAAAAATGTATCTGTACCGAGGGGAATTGCAGGCTGGTCCCTTCCACAGCTGTGTGAGCCAGCAGGTCACCTGGGGCCCAGGGCTGCAGGGGGCGGTGTGGGTGGTGGCGGGCTGGCCCCTCTGCCCAGGGGCCTGCGGATGGTGGAGCCCCCCTTGCAGCTGGCTCCTGGCCGTCACGGCATCCCCCATAGCCCATAGTCTGTTAGTCTCCTCTGCCAGCTCTCCAGGGTGGTTCTGAGAAGAATGCGCTTTTCCTGGAGGCCTCGTGGTAAAGGAGAAAGACATCAATTCCAGGGAAGTCTCCAGGGAAGCTCTTTGAGCCTCAGTTTCCTCATCTGTAAAACGGGGCAGCTGTGCTTTTCCCCCTTGTGGTCTTGTCAGCTGTGCTCCAGAGCCCCTGCCTGCTTGCTCAAAAGGGCCGATTGTTCACTTCCCCTCCCACCTTTGCATTCAGTGATGTCGTTTTGGTGGCTTGGGGCACAGGGGGAGTATTTCCACCACATGTGTGTGTGTGTGCGTGTGTGTGCAAGCTCAATCACTTGGTCATGTCCAACTGTTTGCAGCTCCGTGGATGGTAACCCGCCAGGCTCCTCTGTCCATGGGGGTTCACCAGGCAAGAATACTCGAGCTTGCTGCCATTCCCTTCTCCAGGGGATCTTCCCGACGCAGGGACAGAACCCTGGGTCTCCTACATTGTGGGAAGATTCTTTACCATCTGAGCCACCAGGGAAGCCCTTGAGAGGATAAGAACTGAACTTTTGTGGAAGTGACATTTCTTTCTCTCTCCTTTCTTGCTCAGACAGTGGGACCTTCTAGGAAAAGCCTTCTTTGTTTTTTCTTAAGAACAAAAACAAGGGCTTCCCTGGTGGTTCAATGGCCAAGCTTCCGTGCTCCCAATGCAGGGGGCCCGGTTCCATCCATGGTCAGGGAACTAGATCCCATATGTCGCAACTAAGACCCGGCACAGCCAAATAAGTAAGTATATATATATTTATATAAAATACAGATATTTCCAACTCTGCATGGTTCATGTTGCTGTTGATGTGATCACCGTGAAACAAAATGCTGAATTTCAGTTAGAGGTTGGTGAAAAGGCTTCCCTGGTGGCTCAGTGGTAAAGAATCAGCCTGCGATGCAGGAGACACAGGTTCGACCCCTGATCCGGGGGGATCCCACATGCCGTAGAGCAACTAGGCCTGTGAGCCACAACTACTGAGCCTGTTCTCTAGAGCCAGAGAGCCGCAGCTACTGAGCCATGTGCTGCAACTTCTGAAGCCCACGCAACCCAGATCCCATGCTCCCCTATAAGAGAGACCACGGCAGTGAGAAGCCCGAGCACACAGCTAGGGAGTAGCCCTCACTTGCTGCAAGTGGGGCAAAGCCCGTGCAAAAACGAAGACCCAGCACAGCCAAAAATAAATTAAAAAAAAATTTTTTTTTAAGACGTAATTCTATTTCCCATCATAGTTCACAAATTCCTGATTTCTATCCTTAGACCCTGGCTAAGAACCTGTGCTCCAGAGTCGGGGTTCCTTGAGGGCCAAGATTGCCTGTAATTTCCAGGACGTTGAGTTGTGCCTGATTTGGACTGTGCACCCGAGTCAAACCTAGCAAACGGCAGGTTTGTTGAATGAGTGAGTGAGCGAATTAAGCGAAGAGAGGCGTGGCAGGGGGCCAGGCCTCGCTCCTCCCCAGGCTCTGGTTCCCCAGCTGCACTGGTTTAATGGCGTGAACGTGACTTGGCTTGGCCCTGCTCCCTGATGGGGAGCATATGCTGGCTGCCCGGATCACCGCAGGTTGCAAGCAAGACCCCCTCTCTGAATCAGAACTTGTCACTTGCTGCCCCGCGCTGGCTGTGATTCATCTTATCTCTGGGGGAGGGGGGCTGCGCTCATCATGCCCCAGCTTCCCCGCTGCCTCTAAACCTGCCCCCTGGCAAGCACAGCCTGAAGGAGCTGCCATGGTTGGAGAATTAATTGACCTGATACTCTTCTGGCCCAGAGAAGAAAAGATTTTGCGGGCTGTCTTAAAGAGGCATTACACTATCCGCTGAGAATGTCAGACTGTCAGGGAGCTGCCCGGAAAGAGGAGCCGCCCCTCCTTGCTGTCACGGGCACGCAGCACCAGGCCGTAATGTTACCCGAGCTCTCACAGTTCGTGGTGTTGCAAAGCACGTGGCCTCAATTTCCCTTTTTCCCCGAGAGAAGCTGTCCAGCTCTCCAAGTTCCCAGGGGACTTCTGGCCATGGGATTCGGCGCAAGGGCACAGGCGGGCTGTGTGGACAGCCTCGGGGGTGCTGAGCACCCGACCCAGACACTCTGGGCCCGGGGCCTTCCGAGGTCCCCTGCATAAACCAGAAGAGGCTTGACGTCCCTTGATGTGACCCGGCTCCCATCAGCCCTCTGTCTCTGGGCAGAATTGACATTACACTTTCCAAGATCATTTGCTACTGTCTGGAATGGAGCAGGGTCTTAAACCAGCTGACTCCTGGACCCGTAGGCTGTAGCCAGGGCCGTGGGTCTCATGGCAGGCCACGTCCCGTCCAGCAGGAGCCATTCAGGTCTCAGGAGCAGAGTGGCTTCGGCTGTTGACCTCCGTCAGGGGTTAGCGGGAAGGAACATATACGCCGGTAGCTTAGCTGGTAAAGAGCCCACCTACGATGCAGGAGACCCCGGTCAACTCCTGGGTCAGCAAGTTCCCCTAGAGAAGGCATAGGCTACCCACTCCAGTATTCTCGGGCTTCCCTGGTGACTCAGACGGTAAAGAATCCACCTGCAGTGCGGGAGACCTGGGTTCAGTCTCTGGGTTGGGAAGATCCCCTGGAGGAGGGCATGGCAACCCACTCCAGCATTCTTGCCTGGAGAATCCCCAAGGACAGAGGCATCTGGCGGACTGCAGTCCACGGGGTCGCAGTCAGACATGACTGAGCGGGTAAGCACACACACGCACAACATATACCTGCTGGGCACCAGAGGCAGCGTGGCCTCATCAGAGTAAGATGCCCCCAAGGGGTGGGTGCTCATGGCTCACAGCATGCTGTTTGGCTGTCTGGAAAACTTTCATCATCTTTAGCCTTCATTTTTTTTTTTCTCTTCTTCTTAATCTAGTTTGTTATCAAAATGGGTCTGCAGCATTTGGGAAGCAAAGTTGGGCGTTGACAGGCGATCGCTCCGCACTCCCAGGGTTTCGAGCTGCGCTTGGTGGCAAGGGCGGCGGGAAGTTCATCCTGTTTCACGTTCCTCTCATTCTGGCTGTCCCCGAGCACCTCGCATGCGAGGAACCGGGCTCAGCCTTATAAAGACGTTGAATCTTCACTGAATCCTGCAGCTACCGTGAGAGGCTGACACCACTTTGTAGCCAGGGAAGCTCATCTCTCAAGGCCGAGAGAAGTTGAATAGTTTTGCTCGAGCTCACCCAGCACCTAAGCGAGGGCCAGGCCCAGGACCTGAACTCATAACCTGTCATGATCTATATGGCCCAAAGCATGAAGGTAGTAAATAGAAAATTAGGAAAATAAGACCCCGTCCCTGTCCTTGAGGAGCTCATGGCAGTCAGTCAGGTGACAGGCAGAGATGGGTAAACTACACACGGCTTTCCGTGCGTGAGTGCTGAGTCGTGTGCGACTCCTTGTGACCCCCTGGACTGTGGCCCACCAGGCTCATCTGTCCGTGGGATTTCCCTGGCAAAAATACTGGAGTGGGTTGCCATTTCCTTCTCCAGGGGATCTTCCCGAATCAGGCATCAAAACTATGTCTCCTGCTTTGCAGGAGCAAATTCTTTACGTCTTGAGCCATCACAGAAGCCCTTTATAGCTTTATATGTACCGTAACAGAGGGGGTGGGGCGGCCAGCTCCCCCAGGGACCTGACAGGGGTTCCTTGAGGAGGTGGACCTGGAAAGCTGAGGAGGAATTGGCCAGGTGAGATGCTTTGGGAAAGTCCTCTTGGTGGGGGGACAGTGAATGCAGGAATATGGATGCAGATTCCAGGAGAAGTGAGCGGTTCTCTGAGTGTGTGGAGGGCATGGCCACACACCAGGATGCCGCCTGCCCAGGTTGACTTGAACTGTCGGAGATGGGGAGCCATTCAAGACCAATGAGCAGGGACTGAGCAGAACTCAGACCCACGTTTCAGAAAGAAGCCATGGAGTTCCAAGAGGAGGATTCCAGATGGGGGAGGGGATTCAGGGACAGTGGGAGTCACTGCTCTGCTCTTTTCCTCCCTTAGCACGTCCATGTGAAAAGAGCCATGTAGTGGAAGAAAGCTTCTAGTCTAGAAATTGCTGCAAACTAAAGCCCTCAGATTGCTTTATAGGAAAACTAAACCCCGGGGCTGCCTCCTGGGCTGGGTTCCCTGGTGCTTCCCAGGGCATCCATCCTCGGGGACCGTCCAAGTTGCATCAGAGTGATGGAGAGAGGAAATCCAGGTGTGAGAACTGGGCATGGGGTTGGGAGCTCTGGATTCTCACACTGGCTCTGAGGGACCTGGCGTGCCTTGGGAAGCACCCTACGCCATGAAGCTTTCACGTGTGTGCCTGCAACATGCGTGGTGTCCTCCACACACTGCCCACCCACAAGTTCCCTCCTGATGCCAGTTTGAGTTCACCGAGGGCTCTTGGAGGCTAATGAGCAGTAGCGTGTTTTCTTTGACTTGCTTGTCACTGGCTTTGGTGAAATCCCCAGTGGACATGTTCCCAGGGCGAAGGCTTTTTAAGAGACACAGACTGGAGATGGATTCTCTGGGGTTTGCAAATTTGAGGGGGATGGAGAGGCTGGACGCTGGCTCCCTGCACGTGGCACCCCCGAGGATCTGGTCTCCATCGAGCGCTCGCAGGCACGGGTGTAAGCTGATCTGCGCACGGCGACGGCACATTAATGAAAGTTTTGACAGAGAGATTTCATTTTGGAACTCACATTCCCTGAAGGGTTTGCAATAATTGCACTTGAAATGCAGCCACAGGTCTCAATGCTTTCCAGATTGGGGGAGCAGAGGTATGCTTGTTTCTGGGAAGGTTGGGCTGGAGAGGGGGAGCCCCTCTCCCTGCATGGATGCAGGGTCACTGGTTGACCCCAAGACCTGGCATCCCCAGCTGTGGTCTCTGCACCCTCCCAGCCATCCTGGAAGGTGGGCTTTATTTAGGACTGGGTTTATGGCTGAGCCATGGTGGTGATGGACCTTGTGGGGGTCCGAGTCACAGACTGAGTGGGGACAGACTGGGGGCTCCTGTCTCCTCCCGGGCCCCTCACTTCTGGCCCTAGAAATGCTTCAGGAAATGCCTCGCAGAGCCCAACTCTTGTGTGATCTGTTGTCAGGTACGTGGAGGCCTTTCTCCAATTGGCCTCCACCTACCCTGGGAATCAGCCACGGAATCAGGCAATCACGTGGGCCAGCTTGGGCAATCATGTGGGCCTTCTGGCATCTGCCTCCTACCCCCTACCCCACCTCTCAGCCCGCCTTGCTCCCTCCATCTCAGCCCCACCGACCCCCTGGTTTTACCTTAACACCACAAGCCTACTTCCACCTCAGGGCCTTTGCACTTACAGTTACTTCTAGCCAGGACACTCTCGCATCTAAGCTATCTGATGAGAGTGGCCCCTGCCCCACCTCACCTTCTCTTTCACTCTGCTTTATTTCTCCCCATGGTGTGTATCACCCCCAACATATGTTGTGTGCCACATAATTGAATATTATTAATTAAGTAGCAATTAATTATCTTGCTAATTCTTTTTTTCCACTGGAATGTTGATCATCCCTCTAGGGATGCTGGAAAACAAGCGGTGGACATGCCCTCCCATGGGGCAGACGCCTTTATCCTGGAAGGTATGAGAAGCAGGACTTCTGGGTCAGGGAGCGCCTTGATTATTGTCTCCCACACTCCATCCTGGGTTTCCCTGGGAACTCAGTGGTAAAGAATCTGCCTGTAAAGCAAGAGACACAGGAGATGCCAGGTTGATTCCTGGGTCGGGAAGATCCCTGGAGGAGGACGTGGCAACTCACTCCAATATTCTTGCCTGGAGAATCCCATGGACTGAGAAGCCTGGAGGGCTACACAGTCTATAGGGTTGCAAAGAGTTGGACACAACTGAGCAACTGAGCGTGCATGCATGCTCCATCATTGATGTTTTCAAGTTTTTTACAGATAACAATTTTTTGTTTGTTTTTTGCTGTTTTTATTTTATTGGCCACACAGCGAGGCATGTGGGATCTTAGTACTCCGACCAGGTATGGATCCCGCCTCCCCTGCATTGGAAGCGTAAAGTCTTAGCTGGTAGACTGCAAGGAAGTCCCTATACTCCCTTTAGAATGTATTCAAAGTGGGAGTTCTGTCTGGTCTCTTGACCAGTTCAGAGTAAAGTGGGCATTCTCACCTTCTCTGCCTCATTGCCACGCCCCCGCCTCTCTCAGCCTCTCCAGGGTGGGGCAGAAACAGGGATGCAGGGTGGAGGTGAAGCCAGAATGGCAGGAGAGTGGCTCCCTGTGGGATACGCCTTGTGGCTTCTTCGTGTGGGGCCACCGTGCTTGGAGTGGCCTCTCTCTTTGGAGGGGCGTGCCTCCATTCCATCACCTGGACAGATCCACTCTCTGCTGGCAGCTGCTGCTGCCTTTTGCAAAGGCCAGGCATTCGGAAGCCACCTCTGACTTCTGCTGAGGTTTGGTCCTCCACGATGGATGGATAAGAGCTGAAATGATGCCCACACAGGCTGATCCTACAATTCCTCTTGGTGCCACCACCAAAGCAACCAACCAGCCAACCAGCCTTCTAGATTTCCAGGGCAAAGACCGTCCAACAGCCTCAGTGTCCTGTGATGACAGGGAACCCCCCCCCCCAACTTTGAACTCTTCACGTGGCTGGACCAGCGGTCCTGTGGAAGCCTACTCACCAGTCTTGAGTGAGAGGTGAGCACCTCTGGGTGGCCCCCGCATGCCCCATCCTCTCTGAATGAAACTTCCAAAACCCTCTCAACCCTTGGATAGCTCTGATGGAGGCAAGCTGAGAAGCTCTCCATTACCCGCTTGGAGGGTTGTACATGATTGTTTGTAAATTCACTTTGGTGTTTGACAGCTTGGTGGTTTAGTGGGACTTCCAGTGGGAATATTCACAGTGGAAACATCACCACAGCGAGTGAATTCTTTCTCACTGCCAGCCACCGTGCAAAGCGCTCTGCTGAGATTCTCTCACGAAGCCCTCCCAACAATGCCACGAAGCAGGCTATTCTATGTTATGTATGTTATATCATTTCATCCCATTAATATATGGGTAATTACATAACCTAACAATGAAAGTGTTAGTTGCTCAATCTTGTCCGACTCTTTGCGACCCCATGGACTGTAGCCTGCCAGGCTCCTTTGTCCATGGAATTCTCCAGGCAAGAATGCTGGAGTGCATAGCCATTCCCTTCTCCAGGAGATCTTCCCAAGCCAGGGGTCAAACCTGAGTCTCCTGCATCGCAGACAGATTCTTTACCATCTGAGCCAGCAGGGAAGCCCCAACATAACAATATATATTATTATTTATTATTAAATTTTTTTAAACCTTTCATTTTATTTGCCTATTGATTTTTGGCCAGACCGCACAGCACATGGCATTAGTTTCCCAACCAGGGATCAAACCCATGCCCTCTGTATTGGAAGCACAGAGTCTTAACCATTGGACTGCCAGGGAAGTCCCTATCATATAATTGTTATCCCCATTTATTGATGACAAAACTGAGACTCAGAGAAATCAAGTAGCTTGCCAAAGTCTACACAGCTAGCCTGTGGCCAGTCGCTGCCAGGCCTTTGTTTACCCACCGGGCTTGTCTGCCTCGATCCAGGTGTAAGGGCCAGGAGGAAATCTGCCTCTTTCCATAGTTCACACGCAGGAACCCGCTCATGCCCATGAGGCAGCCTGGAGACACTAGCACAGCTGAGCGGCTGACCTGCATCTTGCCAGAAGGAGCAGGGCTGTTCTTGCAAGCCTCTCTCTTCCCTCCTTAGTATCTGAGCATCTCAGGCTCTGCTGGAAGTTGGTGTGTTTGGGAGGGTGTGTGAAAATGCCCGGTGGGTGAAGTAGGAAATGGCAACCCACTCCAGTATTCTTGCCTGGAGAATCCCATGGACAGAGGACCCTGGCGGGCTACATCCATGGGGTGGCAAAAAGTCTGACAGGACTGAGTGAGTGGGCACACACGCTTACATAAAAGGACAGACAAATCAACAACGCTTCGAGAAATATTGATAGGATGCTTCCGGTCCTCCCACAAGACCTCTGTGTGCTCCTCTCCACTCACTACCCCATGAAGGGAATCACTCTCCTGACTTCTAAAACCACAGATTGACTTTGCAAGTTCTAGTGCTAAGTCACTTCGGTCGTGTCCAACTCTTTGCGACGCTATGGACCACAACCTGCCAGGCTCTGCTGTCCAAGGGATTCTCCAGGCAAGAGTACTGGAGTGGGTTGCCATTGCAATTTCTAAACTATCATACATAATTGGAATTTTACAATACGTCGTCTTTCATATAGGACTTAATTCATTCGGTGTCTGTGTCCATGTTGCTGCATGCATTTAGAAGTTTATTTTTGTTATTACTGAGTGACATTCCATTGTATAAAGGAACCACCGGTTTATCCATGATGGACATTTACCTTTGGGTTATTTCCAGGTTTTCCAGGTTTGGGTCATTGTGAATGAAGCTGTTGTGAACATTTGGGTACAAAAATAAAATGCCCAGTGGGGGCTTTCTTTCCACTGACTGACATGCCCGGTGTCAGGGCTTAGGTATCAGAGGTTCTGGGAACCACGTAGTAGATAGACGGCCCCGTGGGCATGGAACCGGGCCTGGTGAGCTGGTGGCATCTCTTCCAGATCACAGTGAGGCCCAAGGAGTGTGCTGCACCTGGTCTTATGCAGACACCCCCTGGTCTGGAGTGGAACGGGTCTTCAGACAAACCCTACGGTGACAGGCGTCCAGGGTCATCCTGTGTCACTGACACTCGTCTTTAACATCCTCCGTGTGAGCCGACCATCTGCTCACACTGGTCCAGCAGCATCGGTTCTGGGATGAAGCCAGGCCTCTGGGGTGGGGCCATCAGCTTCATTAGAACCAGACCCTCACTGCAGGGCTTGGGAGTTGGGGCTCGTATCCGGAGGTGTTTTATTTTTATTCTTATTAAAAAGAAAATCGCCCTGATCATTTAAACACGGCCGTTAAATATCACGCAGGGACTTGCCAACTGAAATAAGCCTGCAGTATTAGGGAGGAAATGGGTTGGTGGCCGTTGGAGCTGCGGGCCTCATGGCCGGCCCTGCTCCATCCCCCACTGCTGCCCCACTGGGTCTGGAGGTGGCGGTGGGGGTGAGGCCAGGAGGGGCTGTGAGCTCAGAGGTGACTCCCCTTGGAGATGGCCCATCTCTTTGGGCCCCAGATCGTCCTCTCTTTCTTTCACACTCACTGGGCACCTCCTGCAAGACACCTACCTGGGTCTCTCCAGGTGGAAGCCCAGCTCTCCCTAGCAGTTGCCCCTCTTTTTGGCTCTTTCACTCTCTGCCTGTTATTTCTGCCCTGGGTCGGGATCCCTGCTCCGCCACACGCTCCATTTGGGCAAGGTGGTCCTTGGGTTCATCCCCACAGGGCCTGCCACAGACCCTGGTCCACATTGGTACTCAGACTCTAGGTGTATGTGCAGATGTGTGTGCATAAGCCAGGTGTGTACCCACGCCTCTTGTGCAAGCCTGGGCTGTGTGCCTAGTGTATGCCTGCTTGGGAGGTGTGTGACCTTGGGATGTGTATACATATACAAGCTCTGTGTGAGCTGTGTGTACCTGGTTCTGCAATCTTAATTCAAACAGCTCTTTAGAAAAATACACATGGGACGTATTATGCCTGAAAAGCCTTAGAGGTCATTTGGCCCAACCTACTTTGTGTTCAGGTGGAGAAACCGAGGTTCAGAGGAGGCGGTTGGGCATTCTACATGAACTGGCCCTGATTCCAAAACGCCTTCAAAACAGGAGGCTGAGCCTTCTAATGGGCTGGAGGCTGCCAGGGAGGAGATGGGGTTTGGGAAGGAGTTGAGCAGGAGCCCCACCATCCATGGGGACCCATGAACAGGGCCTGGCAGCTGCAGCCTGGGAGGGCAGCTTGGCTGGAAGCCCTCTTCCCTGGCCCCCTGTGGGGGTGTGGCTCAGCCCATGCATTCTTGGGAAAACAGTCCTCCCCTGGGCATGCCCTCCAATAGCTGTCTACCCTCTTCCTGGGCACTTCTAGGGATGGGCACTCCCCCCTCCTCCTGGCACAGCCCCAGCCCTCTGCAGGGCGCATCTCCTCGATGGGGCTGGGACCCTGCATGGTGTCTGCACACTCACTCTGGTTGTCTCCAGAACTCATCTGCTGGCCCGTGCCGTCTCGTTCCCCCAGGGTGAACTGGCCCGGTGCCTCCTGTGGCTCCCTAGGACCTTGCTTGCCTGCTCCCCACTAGAACTACCCCTATTTGCCCATCAGCCCCAAAGAATCAGGCCTGGGTTATATGTCCTCGGTCCCTCCTGTCACGCACCTATGTTATTTCTTCTTCTCTCATCAGCGATGGGACTTCATCCCGGGGCCCAGGGTCCTGGGAGCAGAGGCTCTGCGGGGCTCCCCTTCTGCTTTGTTCCTGCAACGCTTTCCTTCCTGCAGCCTCGGGGATGCAGGGCACTGGTGGCGGCACAGCTGTCACCACTCTGATGTCTCCCTGTTCCTCGTTTTTTTTATCTCAGAAACCGCGGCTGGAAAATCAGGCGTGAACCAGATCTTCCCGACCCAGGGGTCGAACCCAGGTCTCCTGCATTGCAGGCAGATTCTTTACTGTCTGAGCCACCAGGGAAGCCCGACTGAGCCAGGGCCCCCTCTTTGTTTCCATCTGGCCCCTCATCACGCTTTAAGATTTAGGAATCCAGGCTGTGTGCCCTCCTTCGTTTGGTGGAGGAGGGGGGGTTCCGCCATGCTCCCCTCCACGTCTGAGATGCCAGTGTTTCTGTCTGTCTGTCTGGGCGACGCCAATGCTGGGCGCTGCTGTGTGTGCTAGAGTCTGTGATTCATAAAACGTCCCCGTCTGCTGCCTTCTCCCTGGGTCCTGAGAAGCCATCAGGGCACAGAGGGGTTTTATGATCTTTTATGTTACACCCATGAGGCACCAGAGCTCTGAGGAATTCAGCGACTTGCGTGCAGCCCCCTCCACCAAGCGGCACAGCCTGGGCTCTTAATTGTTGTTCAGATTCTCTGACTCCCCTGCCCACTGTGTGTATGTGTGTGTGTGTGTGTGTGTGTGTGTACTTGTGTGTCCAATCTCGTGTGTGGATGGGCCTGAGTGGGTCTGGAAGTGGCGGTGCGTGTGAGCCTGCTGTGTGTGTGCCTGAGTGCGTGTGTGTGTGTGCATGCGTGTGTGTGAGTGTTTGTACACAGCGCGTGTGTGGCATTGTCCTTCCCCGGCCATGAAGAAATGGCCCGGGGACAGGGGGTAATCGCGGGGACGCCAACTGTGCAGTATTTGCTGTTTTTCTTTGCATCCCACCCTGGAACCCTTTGGACAGCCACAGCAAGTGCAGCTCCCTCGGAGCCAGGCCCCCAAAGGGTCTCTAAGCTGGGGCAGGGCATCGGGAGAACAAAGAAGAGGTGAGCAAGGAGAAAGGACCGGACCTGTGACAGGGCCCCACTGCTGGGCTGAGCCTGCCAGGTGGGGAGTGTGGGGCGTGGCTGACAGCCGCGGGGAACAGGGGCTCTGATGATGAATCGGTGCTTCCGATTCTTGGAAGCCTTCTAGAATCTGTAGGGATCTGTCATTTCTCAGAGAAGCAAATGCAACCTTCACCCCCTCCCCCAGAGGGGTCTTTTGCGAGGTGGCTGGTGGTCCCCCAGCGATCTAGTCGAGTCTGATGGAGCCGGGGTCACGTGGTGCCTCAGCACGGCACTGACATGCCCTGTGCTTTACATGAACTGGATCCCACCATAGCCCAAGGAAGTGGCTCCTATTTTACACGTGAGGCCACTGAGGCTCAGAGAAGCTAAGCGACCTGCCTGGACTCACCCAGCTGAATAGAGGTGAGGCCAGACTTGGACTTGGGTCCTAGCCACTGGGCTCCACTGCCGCCTGAGACTTCTGAGTACTACAGACGGATCAGGTGGCTTTCGGCAAGTCACGAGACTACAGAACAGGGCTCCGGAAGCGTGCCTGGCACAGCCCAGGTGCTCGAGGGATGCACTGCCCTCCACTGCCTCATCTCTCTGGATGCGCCCACTAGGTGGGGCAGCTGTTAGCAGAACAGGCTGTTGTCTGCACGAGCCTGCCCCAGGTGGGCACCAGACCTGCAGATGGAGGGCAGAGAGAGGGGGCCGCTGGGCCAAGGATACGGGTTCAGGGGAGACTCGTCCTTGCCCCCCTGACATCTGAAGGGCTGCGTCATGGATCGGGAAGGAGGACCAGAGGGCACACCCGGGGCCAGGGGGCAGAGAGGGAGAGATGACCCGCTGGTAGGTCCCCAGAGAGGCAGTGGACTTCCTCTTGGTGGAGGGACATTGAGGCGAAAGTCATGTGCCACAACGGGGTGGCTTCCATTGTATTTAAGTCACCTTCTGACTCTACAGAATTCCAAGGACTCCCCCCGCCCCCGCCTCCGCCAAGGTCCAATCAGGATGGGGGCCACACCTCCAGCTCTGCTTCACCCTCCTCCCTCCCTGCATCCCCTTCAAACCAAGAGAACCCGGGGAGTGTCAGAGATGGAAGTCACCTTTTGCATCTAGGTCAGGCACCTTCTCTTGATAACATCTCCTTGGGGCTGCTGTGGGGCTTTGTTGCTGCGCTCGGGCTTCCTCTCTGCAGCGAGTGCGGGCTTCTCTTGCTGCAGAACACCGGCTCTAGGGCACGTGGGCTTCAGCAGTTTCGGCTCCTGGGCTCTAGAGCGCCGCCTTAGGAGTTGTGACGCTCATGCTTGGTTGCCTCTCAGCATGTGGGATTTTAGTTCCCAAACCAGGGATCGAACCTGTGTCCCCTGCATTAGCAGGCGGATTCTTAACCACTGGACCACCAGGAAGTCCCGCCTTCTCTTAATAGATGAGGAGACCGAGGCCCAGCAGCCCAGAGTCGAACAGGGACTCGTCCAAGATAACACAGCGTCGTTAGAAGCTACACCTTCCGTCTCCTGATCGCCTGCTGGAGCGCTCTTCCCTCCCCACCTTGTCCTCGTCTGAGGACCCGAAGGCAGGAGGAGCCAGACCTGGGACCATCCCCCCACCTCCCTGTCTTTCCCCTCCCCTCTGCCAGGCTCCAGAAAGCCTTGGTTTTACAAGGGGAAAGGACACGGTGAAGGCGGACCCGTTCAGAGCCTCGAGGACAAATAGTTGAGAGTCACCAATTACCTGATCCTCAAAGACATGCCTTCGACTTCCTTCCTGCCCGTCTTGATTGCGCGGCCGGCGGCCTCCCGGGATGCCGGCTGTGACAGCCATATTGCACGCACATGTTCCCTAATAAGCCAATGCCGAAAACCACATTAAAATGAGCCGGGGAGACGGAGTCACTTTGTAACATGCTTTCTTTTATTTTATTTTTGACTTGGAAAGAAGCATGTCTTGGCTGCTAATCAAAGAGCCGTGGGGGCCTCTTAGCAGAAACCAAACCCATCCCAGGCCAGACCTGCCCTCCCGGCCCCCACAGACAGCGACAGTGGCTCAGGCCCGAGGGACCTGAGAAGGGGACCCCAGACCTTGGGCGGGCCAGACGTTGGGGGTGGGTCCTCGGTGCCAGCCTGTGCCTGCTGCATCCAGGCTGTGGGTCTCTGGATCGCTTTGTTCTTTCGGTTCAGCTGCAGCAGGGGTGTCTGGACTCTGTGTGTTCCCAGAAACACGGACTCCTTCCTATTAGTAAGTGGGTTCTGCAGCCCTCATCGAGAGAGTATGTTTAAGGATCTTCTTGGCACAGGAAGGGGGATAATGACTCAGGGTCCCACTCGGGTGGGACAGAAGTGTAACCCTGGCTTTACCTTGACCTGCTCCAAGACCCCAGAAAGATCCCGCTCCCTCCCAGGTTTCCCGCGATAACTCTGCAAGATGGTTAAGACCAGATGGGATTCCCAGCCAGAGGGCTAGCATCTCAAATTGATGGGTCGTGTGCTGAGATTCGGAGAAGGCAATGGCACCCCACTCCAGTACTCTTGCCTGGAAAATCCTATGGACGGAGGAGCCTGGTAGGCTGCAGTCCATGGGGCCGCTAGGAGTCGGACACAACTGAGCGACTTCACTTTCACTTTTCACTTTCATGCATTGGAGAAGGAAATGGCACCCCACTCCAGTGTTCTTGCCTGGAGAATCCCAGGGACGGGGGAGCCTGGTGGGCTGCCACCTATGGGGCCGCACAGAGTCGGACACGACTGAAGTGACTTAGCAGCAGCAGCAGTGCTGAGATTCACTCCTTTTCATCCAACCACCCTCTGGACGTCCTGCTTAGATTCACACGATCCCCTCACCCCCTGCATGTCCAAAACCCAACTCATCAACACTCCCTAGAACCACTTTAGGTTCTCTCTCCTCTTTTTTTAAAAAAATATAATTTCTTGGCTGCACCGCACAGCATGAGGGATCTTCGTTTCCTAACCAGGGATCAAACCCAACCCCCTTGGATTGGAAGCTCAGAGGCTCAACCACTGGACCACCAGGGAAATCCCAGATTCTTCTTGCTTAAGGGTGAATATTACTCTATTGACTGTTGAGTCCAGAAACCTCAAAACCCCAATACTTTCCTTTGCAACAGTTCCAGGGATCCCCAAGTCCTGTGTATTCACAGCCCTTGAACCCATCTTCTCTTCTCTGGCCCCTGGTTAGACCTCACCCACCTATCACCTGGACCGCCCCAGCAGCTTCCAGTCCAAGATGGAAACTGAACATTCCCCTCTTCCCTGTTTGAAATCCTTCTGGACAGAAGCCAAATGGCACCACCACTAGACGTGTCTTTGTGCAGATTAGGAAAAGGTGATTCTTTCTCAAGGCACTTGTCCGCCATCTGCTGGGAAATTGTGGTAATGAATACACAAATCTTGGCTGACTGGGTAGTGATGGCACCCCCTAAGGTTGTGCACTCAGTGTCCCGAATCCAGACATCTAAGGGCCTTCCTATGTCCCGTGCCTCTGACCCTCTCACATCCTACCCTCCAAGGAGATTGAGCTGTCTCAGGCTCCAAATGCAAGGTGGTTAAAGATGATTAGGGAGACAGGATACAGCTCAACCACGCACCTGCTGTCAAGTTCCTTAACCTCTGCATCCAATCAGTTTCCTTGTCTGGAAAATGGGGATAAGAGGAAGACCGTCATCATTGGGTTTTGGGGAGGATTAAGTGAGTTAATATTTGTAAAATGTTTAAAATAGGGCTTGGTGCATGGAAATGTTTTATTAGTATCGTTTGTCATCATCACCCTCAGCATCACGGTTGTCTCACATCTCCGTCCCTCGCATGCATTCCTCTGCTGGGAGAGAGCCTCTCTCCCACCGCACTCTGCCCTTCTTTGCTTGGTCAGCTACTCATCCTTCATTCAGCTACTCATCCTTCAAGGCTTAGAAAGCCTTTCCTGAGCAAGGCCAGGCAAGTCCCCTCCCTTCCCTGCTTCAGGCTCCCCCAGCCCCTGAGTGACCCTCAGGCATAGCCCTTATCCCTTAGATGTCCCTGAGCTGTAAGCTCCTTGCCAGCAGGAATGAGGTCTTCCTAGGCCATGAATGTTGAGGTCCCGGCTCAGTGTTGGCTTCAGAGCAGGAACTTCCTGGAGTTTTTCCTGCAAATCACTTCCAGCTCATTTTGAGCATTTTGCTGTTCCATACTGGGTTTTGTGTGTGTGTGTGGGGGGGGGGTGTGTTGTTTTTCGGCCGTGCCCTGTAGCATGTGGGATGTGAGATCTTAGTTCGCTGATCAGGGATTGAACCTGTCCCTCCTTAACCAATTATTTTCTACCTTGCACCGCCCCCTTCTACCTGCCTCTGGCAACCACCAATCTATGTTTTGTGTCTGAGGATTTATCATATTTATTCCTATGAATAGAATCACGCAATATGTAACCTTTTTTATCTGGCTTCTTTCACTTAGCATAATGTTTTGGAGTTTGTCCATATTATTCCAGCCTTTTTGTTGCTGAATAGTATTCCATCCTTTGTTCATCCACACATCTGTTGATGAATATTTAAGCTATTTCTACCTTTTGGAAGTAGTGCTGCTCTGAATCGCCAGTATGTATGCGTGGTTGTTTGAGGACCTGTTTTCAGTTCTCGGCATTATCTAAGGGTAGAATTGCGAAGTCGTAGGGTAGTTCAACGTTTACCTTAGTGAATAACCACCAAACTGTTTTCCATAGCAACTGGACCATTTGTTCAGTCCCAGCAGCAATATACAAGGGTTCCATATTTCTCCACATCCTCATACATACTTGCTCTTTTTTTTTCTCCAAAAAAATCATTTTTGTTAACTGTCATAGAGGGTGTGCAGAGGCAAGCTCCCTGTGGTTTTGATGCACATTTTCCTAACAACTTGTGACGCTGAGAATCTTTTCGCGTACTTGTTGGCCATTCTTATACAGAAAATAGGCTGCCCTGATGGCTCAGTTGGTAAAGAATCCGCCTGCAATGCGGGAGACCCTGGTTTGATTCCTGGCTTGAGAAGATATGCTACAGAAAGGATAGGCACCCCACTCCAGCATTCTTGGGCTTCCCTTGTAGCGATTCTCTATACAGAGAATAGAAAATTGTCTATTCAAGTTCTTTGCTCTTTTCAAACTGAGTTGTTTGTCTTCTTGTTATTGCTCTGTAAGATATGTTGGACACTAGACCCTTTTCAGATACAGGATTTGCAAATATTTTCCCCGTTCGGTCGGTAGCCTTTTCATTTTCTTGATAATGCCCTTTGATGCACAAACAGTTTTAATTGTGATGAAATCCAATTTATCTATTTTTCTTCTGCTGTTTATGCTTTTGGTGTGCTTTCTAATTAATTGCCAGATCTAAGGTCACAAGGGACTTCCCTTGTGGCTCAGCTGGTAAAGAATCCACCTGCAATGTGGGAGACTGGGGTTCGATCCCCGGTTGGGAAGATCACCTTGAGAAGGGAAACGCTACCCACGCCAGTATTCTGGCCTGGAGAATTCCATGGACTGTATAGCCCGCGGGGTCACAAAGAGTCGGACACGACTGAACAACTGAAATGAAGTAAACTGAGCTGAAGGTCGCAGAGGCTTATCCTGTGTTTTCTTCTATGAGTTTTATGATTTCAGCTTCACATTTAGGTTGTTTGACTCATTTCAGGTTAACTTTTGTATATAGTGTGGGGTAGGGGTCTAACTTCATTCTTTGCGTATAGATATCCAGTGTTCCTAGCACCATTTGTGGAAAAGACTCTTCTCTCTCCATTGGATGATCTTCTGACTTTTTTTTTTTTTTATATTATTTATTTGGCGGCACCTGGTCTCAGTCACCACATGCGGAGGCTTCGGTGTGGCACACAAATTCTTCATTGCAGCGCGTGGGATCCAGTTCCCTGGCCAGGGATTGAACCTCGCCCCTACCCCTGTGTTGGGAGTGCGGAGGCTCAGCCACTGGACCGCAGGGAAGTCCCAGTTCTGGCATTTTTAAAAGCCTGGGTTCTTGGCTCTGCCACTTCCCGGTGTGTGCTTGAGGGGGGGGAGGGGCTCTCCCTCTCTGAGCCTCCGTTTCCTTGTTTGTGAGATGAATCCCTGGGTTTGCTCAGCCCTGAGGTGGCCTGGCAGCCCCAGGGGCTCCGTGTTCTGAGTTGTAGTCACCGTGGGCAGGCTGGTTCTGGGCTGGCTCTGCCTGTGCGACACGGGGGTCGCCCTCTCCTGGCCCCCGTGCCTTGCCAGTCTCTCTGTGGCTTCTCTTGCCCGTGAGTGGAGCTGCTGCAAATCCTCCTGGTCTGCACAGCCTCCCAGCACCCTCGAGCTAGAGTCAGGCTTCCAACCTTCTATTTAGGGTGGAGGGGGCAGTGGCTGGGAGATGCTAGTTCCCCATCCAGATTCCTGTTTATTTATTCTGCAGCTCTGAAAGCACTTGCCCAGCACGTCAGAAATGAAGCCCCCAAACCAGGCCCAAGTCTTTGCTGTGTTGCCAGGGGTATACTCGGTATACCGCGATCCTGAAGATACCAGAAAATTCGTGACCGATGCCCACCCAGCATCTCCCTCCCTCTCAACAGTCCTTAATGGTGCCTTGTCCTGTCATTTTCTTTCTTTTTTTAAATTAATTTTTATTGGAGTATAGTTGCTTTATAGCATTGTGTTTCTACTGTACAGCGAAGTGAATCAACTATCTGTATACATATATCCCCTCTTTTTTGAATTTCCTATCCCTTCAGGTCACTGTCCTGTTCTTTTCATTTCAAGGAAGAAAATTCACATCTGTGTAGAGTTCCTGCCTTCTCTAGGCCTGGCTCTGTGTAGGGTGGAGCAGGGGTTCATGCCAGCTTGCTCCTGTAATTCCCACCACAGCCGTGTGAGGGCAGTATAATGGCCCACAGGACAGGTAAGGGCGCTGCCTCTCCCAGGCTTGTGCTTGGGAGCCTCGGGAAGTCCTGGGAGAGGCTCTTTGTGCGCTGATGTGGTTTTCTGCTGTGGCGGTGTTGGGAACATCACGTTTCCACTTACCCTTCTTTTTAGGAGGCCCCTGAAGGAGCTCCTCAGACTTTTACCAGAAGTGCAAGTTCCATTTTCCCTCCAGCAGTTAGTGGTTTCTTTTCTAAGGATGTGATTCTCTGCCTCTCCTTTTAAAAAGCCTAGTGCTCCATTTGTATTGGATGGTTGGCAATTGTGGCAGTCTTCCCAGTTCCATTTCTTCATCCGCTCACTCCCCCCTGATTTCTCTCTCTCTCTCTCTCTTTTCTTGGCTGCACTCGGTAGCTGAGTGGGGGCTACTCTCTAGTTGTGGTGAGTGGGCTTTGCATGGAGGTGGCATCCCTTGTTGCAGAGCATGGGCTCAGGAGTTGTGGTGCACAGGCTTAGAGACCCTGCGGCATGTGGGATCTTCCTGAACCAGGGATTGAACCCTTGTCCCCCACACTGGCAGGTGGATTCTTAACCACCAAGGTGGATTCTGGACCATCACAGAAGCCTACCTCTGGTTTGTTGACCTTTCTGCCCAAGAATTTCCCCCCCTCCACCTCTCCCCCCATTTCTGACTTGCTGCACTGCGTGTATGTGTCAGCATCTCCAGCCAGTCTTCCCTCGCTCCTCATCTGTCAGGGGTGGAACTGAACTGCACAGTCAAGACAGTGGTCTTGACATTTAGAGGAGTCATGGATCCCCAACTCTAAGAACTGGACAAAACTTCAGACAGTTTCTCCTAAAACATGCCCAGGACCGATCATCCTGCTTCTAGTTTCCAAGGGTTCCCTGATCTCTCAGTAAGAAACCTGTATCCAAGGTCCTTCAGCTTCGGTGGGAAAACAAGGAGACACCCTCTAATTCCACATGGGACAGGGGTCACTTCTCAAATTCTCAGGTCCAGAGTGGCCTGGACCTTTCTCAGCGGTTCCTTGGGCATAAACACTTTATTCTAATGGAGCAGCAGGACTTTGGGGACCCTCCTCATCCCTCATAACTTGGGAAGAAACCGAATGTCCTTGGGGGACAGAGAATTGTATCAAGCAGTTGGGCTCAAGATGGAGCCCTGCCAGCTGCTGGCTGACCCGGGACAGGGCCTGGTGTCTGTCTGATCCGTTGAAGAAAAAGTGGAAGTGTAGTCTCTCAGTTGTATCCTACTCTTTGCGACCCCATGGACTGTGGCCTGCTAGGCTCCTCTGTCCATAGGATGGATTCTCCAGGCAAGAATACTGGAATGGGTAGCCATTCCCTTCTCCAGGGGATAGTCCCAATCCAGGGATCGAACCCAGGTCTCCTGCATTGCAGGCAGATTCTTTACCATCTGAGCCACTAAGGAAGCCACTGATGAAAGGGGGCTAAACCAGGAACCCCCTACTGGGAGTGTACTGGCTCAGAGAGTTTGGGTTTCTCCCTTTATAGTGAATGGATCAAAGGTTCCTCTGCCTCTTCCCATAAGTGGAGCTCATGTCTGTTTTCCCTAGCTGGGACTGAGTCACAAAAATTCTTTTATGATCCATTTTCTGGCCCCCACCCCTGTTTTTTTTGGAAATTCGAAGCAGCATCCTTAATTTCCTCGGCCTAATTTTAGTCTCTGGAAACCGCAGCCAGATGATGTCAGACTGAATATTAGATGCCATTGGTCTTCCCAGGCTGGCCTCTGCCACCAGCTCCCTGCAGCTGCCCCGTCCCAGGGGGTCACATGTGGGCCTGGGAGATGTCAGGGTCACCGGCCACAAGTGGTGCTGAGGCTACAAGTGATGGGAGTCTTGCTTCTCCATAGGAAGTGCCCTCAGCATTTGGAACCCACTCAGGGCAGGCCAGGAAAGGTTTTCCCAAA
This sequence comes from Capra hircus, assembly GCF_001704415.2. Classification (NCBI taxonomy): domain Eukaryota; kingdom Metazoa; phylum Chordata; class Mammalia; order Artiodactyla; family Bovidae; genus Capra; species Capra hircus. The sequence goes on along the minus strand of NC_030832.1, from coordinate 36,170,347 downwards.
GGGAAGGGGCAGTTCTCACTCCATTAGCAAGGTTTCCCAGAATACCCTACTGTGTGTCCAGAAAAAGCGGGCAGGATCCTCTTCTAAGAAAATGGACCCCATCCACCTCCCATACTCAGCCCGGCACCACCTTCCAACAGCAACTTTTAAAAAATGAGTTCATTTATTTTTCGCCGCCCTGCCCTGGCTCCTTTTAGGTGATCTTGTCTAACTCCCATCTCCTGTCTGAGTCTCTGTGTCCATTTCTTTCTTTAAATCTTATTTTATTAAAATATAGTTGATTTATGATGTTGCGTGAATGTCTGCTGTACAGCAAAGTGATTCGGGTACACGTACGTGAATATGTATTCCTTTTCATATTCTTTTCCGTTATGGTTTATCACAGGATATTGAATATCATTCCCTGGGCTATACAGTGCGTGCTTAGTCATTCAGTCGTGTCCGACTCTTTGTGACCCCATGGACTGCAGCCCGCCAGGCTCCTCTGTCCATGGGATTCTCCAGGCAGGCATACTGGTGTGGACTGCCATTTCCTCCTCCAAGGGATCTTCCCAACCTAAGAATCGAACCCGAGTCTCCTCTGTCTCTTGCATTGCAAGCGGATTCTTTACCTGCTGAGCCACTGGGGAAGCCAGGGCTATGCAGTAGGACGTTGTTATTTATCCATCATATATATGTATAATAGTTTACACCTTCTATCTGAGTCCATCTCTTTATCTTTATTCAAGATAAACAGTCCTTTTTCACAAAGGAAAAGATGCTTTGCTCCCTCCTGGCATTTGCACTTGGCTGGGGTGCCTCAGACGGTAAAGCGTCTGCCTGCAATGCGGGAGACCCGGGTTTGATCCCTGGGTTGGGAAGATCCCTTGGAGAAGGAAATGGCAACCCACTCCAGTACTATTGCCTGGAAAATTCCATGGACAGAGAAGCCTTGTAGGCTACAGTCCATGGGGTTGCAAAGAGTTGGACACGACTGAGCGACTTCACTCACTCACTGGGTTCTGTAGCCTTTGATCAAACCTGCAGTCCCCATGCCCTGTCCCAGGGTGGGGCTGCAGTTGGCTCATGAACAGTGGTGCTAAACATGGGCACAGTCCAGCCCTGGCCAGAGCATCAAGGAACAATGGTTTCCTCGAAGTCCCCCAGGACCTCCAACCTCCCCACATGGGCCCCCAGTCCTTCCATGCCCTTTGCTTGGCTGCGATGGAGGAGTCTGTCAGTGGGGACAAGGAGGCCCCTGTCACAGAGATGATGTGCAGAGTTCAGGAGCCAGAGAAGGGCAAGGTCTGTTTTGGGGACCACAGGCCATGAGTGTGGTGCAGAGGGAGGCTGTGGAGAGGGGAGAGGTGAGGGAGATGGACTGGACAGTCCAGAGGCCACTCTGTGAGGGTCTTTTTATGGGACTCTATCTTTTAAAAAAATAATTTATCACTTTTGGCCGTGCTAAGCTCAGTTGCAGCCTGCGACTCCTTTGTCGTAGCATGCGTGCAGGATCTAGTTCCCCGACTGGGGATCGAACCCGTGCCCCCTTCACTGGAAGGTGTAGTCATAACCACTGAACAGCTGAGGAAGCCCCCTAGATGATCTCTCGGCCTTAGAACACTATGAGTTCCACCAGCACTTATGCACCATGTATTATTATTACCCTGTGCTTGGATCTGGAGAAGGCAATGGCAGCCCACTCCAGTACTCTTGCCTGGAAAATCCCACGGAGCCTGGTGGGCTGCAGTCCATGGGGTCACAAAGAGTCGGACATGACTGAGCGACTTCACTTTCACTTTTCACTTTCATGCACTGGAGAAGGAAATGGCAGCCCACTCCAGTGTTCTTGCCTGGAGAATCCCAGTGACGGGGGAGCCTGGTGGGCTGCCGTCTGTGGGGTCGCACAGAGTCGGACATGACTGAAACAACTTAGCAGCAGCAGCAGCAGCACTTGGACCAGTAGGAAGATGGTAGCCTTTTGCCTTTTTCATCAGCATGTTCAAGAACCATTTCTTTTACATTTTAAATTGAACTTCAACTTGGAAAAAAATCAGGGAAGAAGTTGTCAATCCTTCTGTACCTCCCCTCCAGGGCAGGGACCAAGTGGGGGCCCCCAGGACTTATCCAGGCTCCGTGACCCCCCTGAAGTTCCGGTGGCCAGTAAGCCAAAGAAGCAGAGGGTTCTGACCCTGTGGCTGTGGTTGCCGTTTGGTAGGTGGGGATGTGGACCAAGGTTTATACCTGAACCAGAAGAGGGCGATGGGGTGGGCTCCTGTGTTAAGTGATAGCTGAAACGTGGTGAAAGAGGAGACCAGAAAAGTCCACCCCTGGCTCAGGACAACAAGGAAGCTTGTGTGTCTGGACTCAGGAAAGGAAAAAATAAGCCTGAGAAATCAAAGCCTTGGGCCTCAACCTCCCCTAAATTCGGGACTGAAATTTACCCTCCGTCTGGGACCACCAGGTTGGTTGGAACTATAGATGAGTCAAGTGAAAAATCCCAAATATTAGTTATTTTAAATCCAGCCGTGCACGAAAAGAAATAGATCGTGACCGAGGAGAATTTAGAAAATCTATTCATGTGATTCAGCTCACAAACAGTTTAAGGATACAATTCAACACCTCTTCATGATGGAAACTCCTGGCAAACAAGACAGAGGAAGGAACTTAGGACTGCATAGACCTCCGCCACCGATCCGACGGCCAGCATCACGTGCTGGTGCGAGTGAGTCACTAGACTTGCCCCCCTTTGAAAGTTGTGAGTGGGATATGGAGGTGCCTATCACAACTCCACACCATACCTTTAAAGGAATTAAAAGCAAATGGTTTGGGAAACTTCTGTCTGAGAAAAGGCAGTGTTACCAAACGCAAAAAAAAAAAAAAAAAAAAGCCTCACAAGCCACGACTGGGAGGAGATATTTGCAGTGCAGAGAACTGGCAACAAGTTGGCATCAGAAATAAAGAACTCCCCTGAATCAATAAGAAACAGCCAATAGAGAAATGGGTCAAGAACATGGACAGGACTTTCACAGGCTGGAGGGGAGGTGGGGGGGACAAATGGCTCAAAAACTTATGAAAAGATGTTCAGCCTCATTAGCAGTGTGGAAAATGCAAATCCAAACCACAGTGCGAGGGTGTTTCACGCCCACGGGACTGGCAGACTTACAGAAGTCTTGGATCGCTGCCTCTCGGGGCTCCGGGGTACAGGGCTGAGAGGGTGGTGTTGCAGGAAGGGGGACCGGATGCCCCCACTAATAGGGAGGCTCATTTCTGGACTCCTGTTGTCCTTCAGGACTTGGCTGAGGCTGGGCCACCAAGGGGCCCCTCCCCCCACTCCCTGCCCCCACCCCAGGCCCGTGGGGTCTCCAAGACTGTTTCCTTGGACTCTGCTGGCGTCAAGGCCCCTTCCCAGGCAGCCAGATGTGTCTCTGGCTGCAGCGCCTGGGTCTGGTGTGCAGAGCTGGGTGGAAGAAGAGAGGGAGAAAGGAACTGGGGGTAACTGGGTCAGACCGCCCCTCCCTGGCACTTGGACTGACCCCTCCGCCGAGAGAATCTGCACCCCAGACCCCACCACAGCATCCCTAAAGCTTGGAGGGGCTGGAGGGAGGAGGGCGGGGCTCTCCGACCCCCGCACAGGGCAGCCCAGCTGTGAGCAGGGAGCAAGCATCAGACTCCGAGGCCCTCCTAGGGCTGTCCCCTCACCTCCCCTGCAGTGGCCCGAGCCTTCTCGCATCTGCCACTTGGTGAGTCCAGCTGGGCTCCCAGGAGCCTGGGGTAGGACCAGTGTGGACGAGAGCCCTGCTCATGGAACAGAAGCTTCTCCCGCGGCTCTAGCCTAGCATCTGGATGCGGGGCCAGCAGGAGCCCGATCCAGGGGCCACGCTTCGTGCCTGAGCAGAAGGTTTCTCACCCCTTCCTTTAATCTGCACACACATGGAGCAGGTGACCATGGAGGCTTGGCATTTCCAGATCTTGGGCCACGTTTTACCTTTGGGGGCTGAACCATCTCTCGCCCCTCCTTAATTATGGGGATAACATTATCTCCCTGGGAAGCTCTCCTGGCAGGAGAAAGGGACGGAAGAACTCTTTGCATGGTGTTGGGCTTCCAATAGGGCTGTATGGATTCGTTCTTACTATAGTGTAAATGACTAAGGGGGAGTAATGGGGTGCCTGCCCTGGGATGATGAGAAGGTGCATACCCAGGACTGAGTTTTGGCCCTGGGTGGACCATCACCTCATACCACCTCAGATCTATTTTCTCACCTGTTAAAAGAAAGGGCCCATTGAGGTAGGCCTGAGACCCTTCTGGTCTTTACAATTGTATGGGAGGTTTGTTTTCTAGTATGGGTACAAATATAGTTGCCCCTTCTCTGCCCGAGGAGGTGGCCTTGATTACCCTCATCCTCTGGGCCAAAGTAGCTGAAGTTCAGAGAGTTAAGTCACTTCCCCAAGGTCACACAGCTTGTTGAGGTGGAGGGCCCAGAGAGATGACTAAGCCTTGAGCTATTAGGCAAACAATGTAAATCCTGAACAAATGCCTCTCTGTTGTTCGAATGTGTTTTAAACTATCGAGTCAGTCGGGGGAGGGAAAATGTCTTTAAGAAAGAGCCAGATTGTGTTCGAGTGATTGTCCAGGCTGGAAAATACAGGCAATTAGCAGAAAAATCCACCCTCAGTGAAGGTCTGTGTCTGATGTGGGGACTGGCTCTGTCAAGTGGTCCTTTAGTTGCCATGACAACCTCCTCCAGTGGGGAAGGATGCAGTCCAGGTGTGACCCTGGGAATCCAGAGTCTTGTCACCTGCCCACTCCTCCTCCTTCCTGGTTTCCCTCACCCCCTGTCTCGACAGGAGGCCAGGTGGCCTGGGCTAGGAGGGGGCAGCTGGCTAGTGCAAGGTGGTCCCTGAGAGATGGGTATGCAGGGAGTGAGGAGGTCAGACCTGAAAGAATATAAACCCCAGACATTGCCTAGGGGAGCTGAGCCCAGACTGCCCCATGTCATGAGGCAGGAAACTACTGTGTGGTCACTATATCCCCCACTGGACATGGGATGGGCCTCATCACGTGCTGTTCCCTTGAGTGGCTGAGAATTGGGGGTGGGGGCACCAAGACGCGTCTCCCTCTTGCCCACCTTGAACCTGTGGGTAGGTGGTGCCTGACATTGGGGTTCTGGGCTCCCACCCCATGCAGTCAGAGCAGCGTCTCTTTGACTTGTTATCCTTTGATGGCCCCAGAAGCCATGTGTATAGGGGAAAAAAACCACCTCTTCTTTTTAAAAAGGTATTTGAGGGACTTCCCTGGTGGTCCAGTGGCTAAGACTCCACACTCCCAATGCAGGGGGCGTGGGTTCGATCCCTGGTCAGGGAACTAGATCCCACACGCCACAACTAAGACCTGGCACAGCCAAACTAAAGAAGATTATTATTATTATCATTTTATAAAAAGAGCATTTGAAAACTGCTGCTCTGAGCCCTTCTTTGGTAGGATGTCAGGCCTGTGATCTCTCTAGCCTGGGATTCTTCCTCTGCTAAAGAACTTGGGAGCCTTTGGGATGTCCTTGGTGGCCCAGTGGTTAGGACTCAGTGCTTTCACTGCTGAGGGTGCAGGTTCAGTCCTTGGTTGGGGAACTAAGATCCCACGAGCCATGTGGTGCGACCGAAAGAGAGAGAGACAGCTTGGGAGACCTGGTGTCAGAGGGAGCACCCCACGCTCACATCCCAGCTCCTCTGAACAACCTTCAAGAGGTAGACGATGCTGTTAAGAGACCAAGGGCTTCCCTGGAGCCCAGCTGATCCATGAATTAAAGCTGAAGCCACCTTGGGCCTTCCCGTACCTTTGGAGGAGTAGAGACCCTGAGAAGGGAAGGGGTCTGCCCAAGTGCACGCAGGGAAAGATCAGAGCTGCTCCCAGGAGGTCCTCCGATGCCTGGGGGTCCCCCAGACCTCCCGCCTGGGGACTTTGAACTCTACCACCGTTTTCCTCCGAAAGCCCCAAACCCCAAGTGACTCTGCCCACTTCTGGCTGTCTTTGGGGCACCTCGTCCGTTTCCCTAAGATTAGAGCTCAGTACCCGCCTGAGCCTGGACCAGTGATGCAGGAGGGGGAGGCCCTGCCTCGGGTCCAATGCCGTGGGTGATCTGCCCAGCAGAATCAGGCAGCCTCTCCCATATTCTGGAGGCCCTCGGTCAGCCCGCTTTGCTTTAGGGCTCCTGAACGTTGACTTGGAGCTCGGAGCCCTGTTAAAAAGGATCCTTTCCCACTGACACAGGACGATAGTGGCAAGAGAGACGCCCCATGTCCGGGGGTGGGGAGTCAGAGCTGGTCTCCCTGGGCTGCGCCTGGTGTCATCTTTCAGACCCAGGCAGGGCCGCCTGCCAGCGTCCTGGGACCCTGGAGATATTTATGATTTCTTTCTGGATGAGGAAAAAAGAGAGAGAGCACTTCAAACAATAACTTCAGATTAACAACGCGAACCTCAGAAATCCACCCAAGAGAAGCAACCGGATCGGTGAACCCTGAAAAATAAAATGTATGCAGGGGTGTCCTCCCCTTTCTCAACCCCCCAAATGGCTGCAGAGACTGGATCTCTTACTTCTTTAAAAATGTGTTTTAAATTTATTTGGCTGCCCTGGGCCTTCGTCGCCGCGCGGGATTTTCTCTAGTTGCAGCGAGTCAGGGCTGCTCTGAATTTGCAGTGTGGGGGCTTCTCATTGCAGCGGCTCCTCTTATTTCGGAGCACAAGCTCCAGGGCACACGGGGCTTCAGCGGCTGTGGCTCCTGGGCTCCAGAGCACAGGCTCAGTAGTGGGGCACAGGCTTAGTTGCCCCGAGGTGTATGGGATCTTCCCAGATCAGGGATCGAACCCACTCCACACTGGCAGGCAGATTCTTTACCACTGAGCCATCAAGAAAGCCTCTGACTCTCTTATTTCTGGATAAACCCCCTCTCGAGGCCTGTGGGACAGTCCTAAGAGTCTGGGAGATCCCTCCACTGAGCAGACGGGCGCACAACCCCTTTAATCCAAGTACCCCCAACTGTGGGGACCCCGCTCCAGGAGAATTCTGAGAAGGACCAAGAAGTCCTTGATCTTCCAGAATTCTGGCTGCTACATACTCGTGGATTCCTGGAGACGTCTCCCGGCCGTGCCAGTCAGTCTGAAGGGAAGTCACTCCGCAGTGACTGGAAACAGTGCTGATGAGAAAGACATTGCATCAAACAAACGTGGGTTCAGTCCCTGGTTGGGGAACTTAGTTCCAGCACACGAGGAGCAACTAAGCTGGCTAAGAGCCAGCGGTCCCCCCACCCCCACCGCCACCACCTGACTGCCTGCTTTGAATCCAGCTGCTGGCACTTAGTAGCTGTGTGACTTTGGGGCAAATTACCTAACCTCTCTGTGCCTGGGTTGCTTCATCTGCAACACAGAGATAATAAAGGTTCTTTCCTCATTGGGCTGTTGCAGGAATTAGACAAGTATACATGAAAAGGGGTGTATTGGGTCTCGCCTTTCCGTTAGCGTCTGGCACAGAGTGAGTGCCCCATGAATGCGAGTTGCTTTTTCTTCTTTTGATCATTATTATAGCCTGCGTGGCTCCACACGGGCCAGACCCTCTCTGCTATTGTGAAATCGGAAGAGAGCGTTTCCTCCCTTCTTCCCCTCCCACTGAGACATGAGCCAGAAGGTAATGAACTTCAGCGTCCAAACGGCTTTCTTATCTCTACCTTAAGCCCCTTCCACTTCTCCTGGCCTTGTTGGAAATGGAAACCAGCTGTTCGGGGGGGCAGGAAGGAAGGTCCAGGGACAGTTGCCAGGGTTCGCTTGGGACACATGACCCCTGCCCCCTGAAGGAGGAGGACGGTCCCTTCCCTCCCCTGCCCAAGTTCCCTGAGATCCTCCAAGATGGGCCACCTGGGCAATGAGCTGAGGGTCTCCTTTTAGATCTGCTCACCTCCTGCCCCAGGGTGGCACTGCCTCTGTCCGAGAGGACACATGAGCTTCTTTGCAGCCCCAGTGACAGAGGGATATGCCTGCCCCACTTTTCAGAATACAAGAATGGATGACACATGGACCCACAGGGAAGAGGGGTGCATAAGATGTTCCCCAGCCAGGCTGCTGAGTGCTCTAAGCAAGATGTATATTGCACTCTTGGCAATTAATAGGAAGGTGGCTGCCTGGGTCTGCCTGGAGTGGTCAAGGAAGGCTCCCTGGAGGAGGTGGTGCTTCAGTAGGAATTTACTAATCATTGGAGTGGGTTAGAATCTCTTTCTGGATACGATAACAAGACAGGGAAAGGCCAAAGAACTAGAAGAGTGAGGGGTGCTCAGATCATGGCAAGCAGCCCATTCAGGGGGGACAGGGGTTTTCCTCAGGGCGGTGGGGAGCATGGAGGGTGACATGTCAGATTGGTGGTTTAGGGTGAGCAAGGTCAGGGTTAGACATGTTTTACAGAGACCACACCTGTGTACCAGCATCATCATCAAGAAAGACCGTTTTCATCATCTTAGAAGTCCTCCCCCTGCCCTTCTGATAACTGCCCTCCTCAAGGTAACCACTGACGCACAGGCCACAGCCTTCGAGCTGTCCTGCCTGTGATGGAACTTTCAAGAAATGGACTCACATGAGTGTGTGCTCTTTGGGGTCTGTCATCTCTGTGAGTTCATCCACTGGGTGGCATATGGTTTCTGCGTAATATTCCATTTTGTGAATATTTAGTTTATCCCATCAGCCACCAATGGGAATTTGGATTATTAAAATTTTTGGTTATTTTGAGCAACACTGCCTATTCTTACACAAGCCTTTTGGTGAAATTATGTTTATTTTTGTACCTAGAGGTAGAATTGCTCCTATTAGATGAAATTGCTCATACCTATGAGAAACAGCCACACTTTTAAGACGTGGTTATTCCATGGACATTGCATTGATACTGTCTTAGAGTTCCAGTGCCCCACACCCTCTTGGATACTCAGATACTTGCACTGTTAGTCTTGCCTGGGTGTAGTTTAATTTGCGTTTCCTGATAGAGCTAAGGAGTTGCGCCCCCTACGTATGACTCAGCCATTTGGCATCTTATTTTGTGGTTTTGTGTATTCCAAGGACCTTTCTGCTTGATGACATGCTTTTTCATTCTCTTAATGCTGCCTTCTAATGAAAATAAATTCTTACATTTAATGCAGTTCATGTTATCAAAGCTTTCCTTAATGTTAGTGCTTTTTTGTATTAGAAGAAATCTTTGTCTATTCTGAGGTCATGAAGGTAAGTTACCTATATTTTATAAAAACTGGATCAGGTGTCATTTTGTTTGTTTTGTGTTTTTGTTTCGGCTGCTGATCTTATTTCCCCAACCAGGGATTGAACCTGAGCCCTCCACAGTGAAAGCAAGGAGTCCTAACCGCTGGACCACCAGGGAATTTCCAAAAAACTGTTGTTTCTCTTTTAACAGTTAGATCCACAATGTACCTGGAATCGACTTTCGTGCGTGGCGTGGGTTGGGGGTCAGATTCTTTTATTTTACTTTTCCATTTTGGTATCCAGTTGACCCAGTACTCTTTACTGAAGCCCTTCCTTTCTCTCTTGTACTCATATATACCTCTTTTATAAACCAGGTGACCGTGGTGTGAATCTATTTGTCTGTCTTTGCACCAATAATACAGCGTCTTAATTACTGTAGTTTTATAAGCGATCTCAGTTCTGGTTTTGTAAGTCTTCCACTTCTGTTCTAGTTCATCTTCGCATTTGGCTATTCTTGGACCTTTGCGGTTTTGTATATATTTCAGAAAGAACCTGAGAATTCACATACACAACATACAAAAAAACCTTCTGAGATTTTGAATGGGATTGCATTGACTGGATAGATCAATTGGGAGAGACTTAACGTATATAGTATGGCACCTTCCAATCCATGAGTATAGTATATCTTTTCATTTATTTGAATCTGCTTTAATTTCTCTCACTGATGTTTTATAATTTTTAGTAGGCTTATTCCTAGATAATTTGATGCTGTGTGAATGGTATTTTAAAATTTCACTTTCTGCGTGGTCATTGTCAATGTATAGGAATATGGTTGATTTTTGAAAACTCTATAATCCTTGCTAAATTAATTTAGTAATTCCAATAATTCCTCTTTAGATTTTTCTAGGGCAAAGATGTTTTGGGGTGTGGTCCAGCCGTGGTACAAGACCCAACAATCTTGAACTCTGGGCTGCATTTGGAGGTTGAGAGGGAAGAAGATGGACTTGACCAGTCAGATTGGCAGAGTCTGTAGGGCCATGCAGGCATGCTAAGTCACTCCAGTCGTGTCTGACTCTTTGTGACCCTATGGTCTATAGCCCACCAGGCTCCTCCATCCATGGCATTCTCCAGGGAAGAATACTGAAGGGGGTTGCCTTGCCCTCCTCCAGGGGATTTTCCCAAGGATCGAACCCACGTCTTTTATGTCTCCTGCATTGGTGGGTGGGTTCTTTACCACTTGCACCACCTGGGAAGCTGGGGGGATGCAAAACCCACAGACCTCCCCCGTGTCTAGTCGTGGTCCAGACGCTGTTTGCACATTGCATGGAGAGTTCTTCCCCAGCCAGGGCACCTAGCCTAGCCCACCATGGCCGTACGGGAAGGGAAGGCCGCCTTTAATCAGCAAGCTGGGCGACCTTGACTATGTTGTTAAACCTCTCTTGAGTCTCATCTTCCTCACTCACAAAAGGAGGGACGCATGCCAGGGTATTTCTGCCTCTCACCTCACAGGTGACTGATGAACCTTGGTGAATAGTTTTCGCCCACCTGTGTTGTCTCTTTTCCCCGTGGGGGTTTTCTGAACGTTGCTGGAAGTCTGCAGTCCAGAGGATGCTGGTGGGGGAGGGTGTGGGGGGGTAGGTGGCCAGCTCCCACCGTGCTCTGAGCAGCTTCAGTGCAGCTGGTCCTTTGGGGATTTTTATTTCCACGGCAAGGACACCCATGCAAGGCTGCTCCTCTTCAAGAAGGAACTCAAATTACTTTTCAATAAAAACTCTTGGCAGAAGTTCCTGAAAAACTCTGGCCTTCTCTGTGATTCCTGATATAGAAAAGGATGGAATTTAATTATTCTGTCCTGTCCAGAGCCCCACGGCTGGGCCTGGCATGCAGCCACTTCTCTGTCCGACCAGCAGGCTCCCCACCCCCGCTGGGGTTCATTGCTCTGGTATGTGTGAGGGAACACAGGGGAGACCCAGGGCAGGGCCCCCACCTTCAGCCTGGCCTCGCCCTTTTCACTCTTCCTTTTGGGGTCTGTGTCTTAGAAAAATCCCATCTGTCTGCGGTTACCTGGACAAGCAGCTCTCTACAAGTTAACAGGAGAGGTGACTTCCCAGGCCCAGGGGAGGTATTGATATTTTACAAAATTCCCATCAGGGCCTCTCTGCGACCCACGAGGCTAGGCTCAGAGCACCAGAGGGCAGTTAAGAGCTTCAGGCAGGATTGGAAACATTAGGATTGGAAAAATCTAGAATGATCATGTCTTGGTGGCCCCAGGAGTCTGGGGGTCCCTAGAGACCCTGGAACTCCAGCCTGCAGCTGGCCTGTTTCCCGCCAGCTCATGAAGAGATACAATTCTGTATATTTTCCCCGCAGCATCATAAGCACGTTCTGTGTTTTTACCCAGTTAAACTTTTAAATTAAAGATCCTCTAGAGAAGGGCAGGGCAACCCCCTCCAGTATTCTTGCCTGGAGAATCCCAGGGATGGAGGAGGCTGGCGGGCTACAACCTATAGGTTTGCAAAGAGTCGGACACGACTGAAGCGACGAGAACGCACGCATGTATTCAATATATTCAATATGTATATTGTTTTAAAAAGGCCAATAGCCCTTCAAGGCTTACCGTGAGAAAGAGTTCTCAGTACCCCTCTTTACCACCAGCTTTCATTCCCTATAGTCCGGCTTTTTTGGGTGGGAGTGGAAAGCTTACCTCCATCGTTCTCATCACATTAGGGAAACTGAGGCAGCTCAGGACCCTCTTTTCCTGCGGTGCCCTGTGGGTAACTCACGGTTAGTCTAGCTGGCCTGCCCCACCCCTGTCCCCGCAGCATCTTACCCTATTGACCTCCTTGGAACCGTCTTCCCCTTGGAGTCTTGGCTAGGGTCAAGGGTCTCCCAGGGGATGTGGGGGTCTCCTCCAACCGGTCCCCACTGGGTGGGCTGCGGGTGACACCCACCCTGTGTATGCCCCCTGCCTGCAGACCACCTCTGAGAGGGTAGATGGGCCTCTGGGGGAGGGCCACCCTGGCTGCCACTATCAGCATCTCAGCTGCACAGTGGACCGACTCTGCCTCTTCAGGAGTCTCTGCAGTAGCCAACTCCTGCCCTGTCAGCAAAGCCCAGACCTTGGGAGTCCGATCTCATTCAGGGGGAGGGTCCTGACTTCAAGATTCAGAGCCATGACCAGAAGCAGTGCTGGCCAAAGGCACGTGGTGGGTAGACCGGCAACCCCCCTCTGCAGTGGGCGGTCTGAGGCCGAGGGGGCAGAGGGCAGGAGCAAAGAGCCTGAGACCCCTGGAGCTGGTCAGTGTAAACCCCTTTGGGGCTTCCTTGGTGGCTCAGTGGTAAAGAATCTGCCTGCTGATGCAGGAGACACGGGTTCGATCCCTGGTCCAGGAAGATCCCACATGCCTCGGAGCGACTAAGCCCGTGCCTTACAACTAGTGAGCCTGTGCTTGAGAGCCCGGGAACCGCGAGCTACTGAAGCCCGCTCAGCCTAGAGCCTGTGCTCCACGATGAGAAAAGCCACCGCGAGGGGAAGCCCATGCACTGCAGTGAGAGTAGCTCCCGCTTCCTGCGGCTGGAGAAAGCCCTCCTGCAGCAGCGAAGACCCCCGCACAGTCAAAAATAAATACAGAAATAAAACTAACTTAAAAAAATATAGACCCCTTTTACAGATGGAGAAACTGAGGTACAGAGAGAAAGTGGGCCTCAAGCCACACAGTGAGTTAGCCGCCTCTCTAGCTCTCTCTACTGATCACACTGAGCAGTCAGTTCCTCTGTCTCTCTCTCACCCACACAGCCCCTCACTTCCAATCCACATATACTGGCAAAGATCTCCAAGCTCAAGTTCTGCGTCTGTGTCCTAGCTGCGAGGAAATGCTCGCGGGCCCGCGTGTGCTGGGAAGGTGGGAATCCTCAGAACCCCAGAAAGTGAAGAGTCTGCCTCTCAGGGAGGGAAACCGAGGCCTGGAGCCAGGCGGACAGGGCCTCGGTGGTCACACAGCCAGCATTGCCCCGCCAGGCCCGTTTCCATAGTTCCACTGCCCCGAGGAATAATTAGAGAAAGTTAAACATGCATAATTTAATTGCTTGTCGGTGACAGGATGCCAGGGGAGCCATAAAACTTGCCCAGCGTCAGAGCGCTTGCCCAGGCAGGTGGCACAGGAGACCAGGCTGGCAGCCTAGGGTCCTGCCCGCTAGTTGGGCCTCTCTCTGCAGCTGGGGCACCAGACCCCTTCCCAGCCCTCCCCATGCTGGCTGACAGCCAAGCCGCTCCCCGCCGGCCGACCAGGATGCCCAGTGCCAGCGCAGACTAGGCCTGGGGCCCTGCCCGCTTTCCAGAAACAGGTTCCCATGCAAGCCCAGGCTTGCCCCTCGCTCTGCTGACCGTCCCCGCTGCAGGGCATCCTGTGTGTTGCCTCAGACCCTGGAAATATGTTCACGGGCCGCGAACACCTCGGGAACATTCACTGCATGATGAGGCCCTACTGACACCTCACCCATGGCCATCCTGCCCCACCTTCTTCCTTCGGGAGGGGGTCCCCAGGGTGGGGAGACGCCCTCTTGTGTGTGCAGGTGACGAAGCTCAAGCCGGAAAGTTCTCCAGGCCAGCCCACTTCCAGAGTCGACGCCCTTTTTGCCCCATAAGATGCTCTTGGGCCTCTGCTGCAAGGGCAGGCACCCATTCCCGCCACCCTACCCCCTGCCCATCAGTATTAGCACAAGGTGGGGCTCCCCTGCCAGTCCGGTGGTTGGTTAAGACTTCGTTTTCCCATGCAGGGGGTGCCGGTTCAATCCCTGGTGGAGGGGCTAAGATCCCACATGCCTCGTGGCTGAAATGCCAAGACATGAAAAGCGAAGAAATGTTGTAACAGATTCGATGAAGACTTTAAAAAAATAGTCCACATCTAAAACAAAACTATACCAGCACAGGGTCACCAAGGGGCTCACGGGCACCCACTGGGCCTCCAGGTGGAGGAGGGGGTGGCCGGGGGTGGGTAGGGGACGGGGTGGGGTGTGAATGTCGGGGTGGAGGACGGATGAGTGGGTGGGTGGATGGGGGGAGGCGGGTGGGTGGCATGACACATGGGACCCTTGTTTTGTTTCACTGTCTGTCTTTCCCACGAAAGGTGGCTTTCAGAGGCACCACGATCCTGCAGTATTTAGGAGGGGGCAGTGAGTGGCCCCTGGGAGTCCTCCCGTGTGTCTGGCCGTGTTGACTGGGGGCCTTCGGGCGCCTGGCCATTGTACAGGGTATGTGTGCGCCCTCAGTTGTGTCCAACTCTTTGCGACCCTTTGGACTGTAGCTCGCCAGGCTTCTCTGTCCATGGGATGTTTCAGGCAAGAATACTACAGCGAGTTGCCACTTCCTCCTGCAGGGCCTCTTCCCAACCTAGGATTGAACCTGCACCTCCTGCATTGCCAGGCAGGTGGATTCTTTACCCGCAGAGCCATTCCAGAGAGCCGCCCTCTCCCTGCCAAATTGTTCAGGGGGCCTCCCCAGATCTCAGTCCCCATGGGCCTTCCCCCTGGGGTGGATCCCAGAACCCAGAGAGGACCATCAGCCCTCGCTGCTCTCCAAGCCCTCCAGTGTCTGCAGCCTGGGACGTGGTCGCGCTCTGCTTTCCCCTGGTGACTCATCCCTGAGAAGCCCCCCTGCCCGTCTCTCCGCTCTGTGCTTTGTACCTCTTTCTTTCTTTACTGTCCCTTTTGCTGGGAGGAGTTGGAGGGAAACATGTGTGTTCAATCCCCCGCGTCTAACCAGAAAACCACCTCCTTTCCCGCTGGTCCTTTGTGAAGTCCTGCCCCGTCCCCGAGTCAGACAACTGTATACATTCTTCTAGTTGTTTCAAAGTTTCAGTGTTTATACCTCAGCCTTTAATCTCTTTTATGTATCAGGGTTACTGACAAGGTTTTATTGGGGGAAGAAAAAGAATTCTGTTTCTAAAAAAAAAGGCTTATAAACCACAGACTGGGCACAGCCCAGGGTGGATGGGGAAGGCGATGGGGATGAGGGGGCCCCTGCCAACCCACAGAAACCCAGGAAGGGCTGGTGAGCAGAAAGTAAGGGGCTGTCAGCCCCCGTGGCCCCAAGGCTGGGCACCCCTGGGGAAATCACAGCCTGAACCACCTGTTCCCAAGGTCCTAAGATGCTGGGAGTCTCATTGCATCTCTCACAGGATGGTCATTATTTTAAAACAGGGATGTTTCCAAGGTGGTTTGTGTTCAGTGACAAAGATACAGGACTTCTCCAAAGACAGACAAGGCTGATGATGGGGGGATGGGGACCCCGCTGGTGAGCATGGGGGCCTCGCTGCAGCCAGGGGGCCTCTGAACACCAAATGGGACGTGCCAAGTTACCCTAATACCTCTTCGTGTGTCTGCTTGACCAGAATGGGGTGCCTGTGGGGTCAGGCTTTGAACCGAGAGAGGAATCTAAGCATCTCTTGACTTCCAGAGCAATAAAAGCTCTTAGGAACAGCTTTGAACCATCTATTTCCTCATTAAAGCTCCGGGTCTCTGGAGGAGACAGACATAAATAGATGATTACAGCCCAGGGAGATATGTGCCTGGGAGGTTAAACATTACTGGTCTCCTAATTGGCCTTCCGGCTCCGGGGCCCTCCCACAGCCTCCCACGGTGCACTCTGCTGCCAGAGTGTGCTTTTAAAAATGAAAATCTGACCTTGGCTTTTACCCCCTCCAGCAGCTGCCCATTGGTTTCAGGACACTGCCAGGCTCCTCCCCGTAGGCTTCCTGCTCCAGCCTTGGTGGTCCCCAGGTGTGCTCCTGTCCTCTAGGCTGCTGGAAGACCCTCCCCGGTTCTGTTCTCCTCTGGTGTCAGCACTAATTCTTCCTTCTATGGAATCTGACCAATCACTGTGCATCCCTCAGTCCTCACCTTAGATGCCACCACCTCCAGGAAGCCCTCCTGGGCCACCCCCAGCCCAGATGGGCTTTGGCAACCCCAGGTAGGCTACTCACTCCGGTATTCTTGGACTCCCCTGGTGGCTCAGCTGGTTAAGAATCCCCCTGCAATGCGGGAGACCTGGGTTCGATCCTTGCGTTGGAAAGATCCCTTGGAGAAGGGAAAGGCTACCCACTCCAGTATTCTGGCCTGGAGAATCCCATGGACTATATATCCACGGGGTCTCAAAGAGTCAGACACGACTGAGTGACTCTCACTTTCACTTTCCTGTTGCTCTTTTGCATGTTCTGGTCTTACAGCCCTTACCAACCTGTGTCTTTTTGCCCGTCCCCTTCCTCAGACTGCAGTTCTCAAAGTCAAGGAGTGTGTCTCATTTACTACCCAGCCATTAACTATCAGATTTTTTTTTAATGGTGGAGTTTATTAAACATTTTTTGACGTGTGTACACTGCTCTATTTATTTATTCACTAGTTATCCGTGGCTGCTCTGGGTTTTTGCTGCTGCGCGGGCTTGGCTCTAGTTGTGGCAAGCAGGGTCTACTCTAGCGGCGGTGCCTGGGCCTCTCCTTGCAGCGGCTTCTCTTGCTGTGGAGCACACGCTCTAGACGCACAGGCTTCAGCAGTTGCAGCGTGCGGGCTCCGTAGTTGCGACTTGCCGGCCCCAGGGCACGGGCTTTGGTAGTTTTGGCACAGGAGCTCATTAGTTACAGCTTGAGGGCCTTAGAGCTTGCAGGCTTCAGTAGTTGGGGCGTACAGGCTTAGTTGCTCGCGGCATGTGGAGTCCTCCCAGACCAGGGGTCGAACCAGGCCCCCTGTACTGTCAAGAAGAGTCCCATCCACTGCACCACCAGGGAAGTCCTCAGATATTTTTTGACCCACTACTCTGTGGCCAGGCAGTGAAATTCATGAACAAACAAAATAGACAACAACCCTAAGCATATGACACTCGCAGGCTGATGAGGCATCCCAGGTGCTGGCTCAGACGAGTCACAATACTCTGTGCTGTGGATGCCCAGAAAGGAGGCTCGGAGGCCAGGCAGGCTGCCTGGAGGAGGGGGCACTAAAGATAAGGCTCTGAAGGATGCATAGGAGTTCTCCAGGCAGCAACTCAGAGATTGCCCTGCCTGCCTGAGCAGAGGCTATCCTGCCTGGCCGGGCTGCTCTCTCCCCAGGATCCACTCCACTCTCACCTCTTCTCTTTCAGAATGCATGAACTGTACCCGCTCAGCGACATGAGCGAGCGGCTGACCACGCTGGAGGCCAAGGTCAGATGGTCTGGGGATCCTGGGCCTAGGGAGTTGGAGAGGGAGGAGCTGGCGTCAGCCCCAGGGAGCCCAGCAGGCCTGAGCAGCCTGGTCCCCAGGGCTGGGTGCTGTTTGGGGCCTCAGTGGCTCTGGATAATTTTCTCTAGGCTGGGCCAGCCTCCTGGGGTGGGAGAGGGGCGTGGGATGAGTAAGAAACCCGAGGGTCCCAGGCAGCAGGCTGGTCTGGGTGTGGGCCTCGATGGCTGGGAGACCGGAAGCCCAGATGCTGACCCCTCGGTGGAAAGAGGAGGGAAGTCGCTGTCCCCCCAGGGCTGCTGGCCCCGACTCAGGCTCCCCCTTCCTGGTCTTGCTCGGGGCTGGGCTCAGGAGCTGATGGAGGAGGAGCCGCCTGGCACCTGCGAGCTTTCTCCCCATCTACATCACGGGGCAGAGGGGTGGAGCAGCTCACCCCAGAGGCAGAGGGGCTCAGTAAAAGCCTGGCCATTTATCTGGGAGTGGCCCCAGGCAGCAGCGGGGAGGAGGACAGGACTCAAAGAAGGGGAGGATGTGTGAGGTGCAGGTGTGTTGGGGAAGCTGCCCCGTGGGGACACCTGGGGCTCTGTCCCACCTGGCGCCTGGGAGACAGTGCAGAGCCCACCTCGGAGCCGGCCTGGTGCTCGCTGGGATGTGCTTCTGCGCCGCACTCCCCGTCACCACGTGCCCTGCGGACAAGCCCCACCTCCTTCACTTGGAAAGCAGGCGCAGAGCAATTGGCTGGAAGGTCTGGGTCTGGTGGAGGCAAGCTTAGGGCTGAGGCTGCTGTACTTCCAATCTCCAAGGAGCCTCTCGGGGCAGCGGGACTGCAGGGGGCTCCTGGCCCAGGGCAGAGCCAGCACCGGGAGGCTGGACTGACCCGAGCGGAGGCAGCACTCTCTCAAGGGCAGACTACAACATCTGGCGCTGGGCGCTGCCTGGGAGGGCGCTGTGAGCATGGCCGGCTGGCAGGGAGGCTGGAGTGAGGACAGAGTGCCGAGGTGGGCTGCAAGACCCCCACCGCGAGAACACGGAGCAGACCCAGAGGCTGGACCCCAGCCCAGGGGAGCCTGACAGGCAGGCCCTCCCTGTAAGCACACACACAGAGACACATACATGAACACACGTATAAACACACATGAAATCACAGAGACACACATACTTACATACAGACGCACACAGACACTCGCCGCCCTGGCCAACGCTGTTATCACCCTTCGGCCGGGCCGCCTGCCTTGGAAGCCTGACTGTGGGGACACCTGCCCGGTGCGATGGGGGCTGTGGTGACGGGCAGCTGGAGGCAGGCACGTGTGGGACCACCCCCTACCTGTGGGACCACCCCCCACCAGCTGGGTGACTCACCGAACCCCACTTCCTCCTCCTCTGTGGAGTGAGCTGAGGTGCCAGCCTCACAGGACCGCTCGGGGCCTCAGGTGACACAGTGGGGGAACCCGTGCTGGACAGGTGTGAGGCTCTGTTATCACTTATGCCTTGTCGCTGTGGCGTCTTCCTGATGGAGGTACAGGTACATGGGAGAAGCCCCATAGCAGAAGCGTGAATGGCCTCCCTTGTCCCGGCAGGCAGGAGGGTCCCCCCAGTAGCCCAGGTGCCTGGGCACAGGCCGGGGTGGAGACCCGTGTGCTCCCCGGGTCACGGCTCTGTGGGGTGGGGGCGGGAGGCCTCAGGGAGCAGAGGCTGCCACATGAGCCAAGCTGGGGCTGGGGCAGCCCTGGCAGGGATGAGAGATGCTGGGGAAGATGCTAGAAGGAACTCGTGGCACACAAGACTCTAGAAAAGGCGGGCTCCTCAGGCTCACTGGCCTGACGGACATTTTCCAGGCACCTGAAACCTCCGCGTAGTTTGGCAGAGCGTTGGCTGACTGCCTGGCCTGGCCCCGGCCCAGCACCTCGGGGTGTTACAAGTCACAGCTCTGAGGCAGGACCAGCACCATGCCAGCTGTCCCCCGCCCCCCTGGCCCTCACCCGTGCCCTCCCGCCATGAGCAACTCCTCCCTTGATGCCCCCACCCTGCGCCGCCCTCTGCCTGGGGACACCGCACCCCAGCCTGGCCAGAGCAGCAGGCTGGAGGTGGGCTTACTCTCTGGCCCTGAGAGTGAGGGTCATGACTCCTCCGCAGACCTGAGGGGTCTCCTCCGCAGACTCTGTGGGGGTCAGGCTGTCCCAGTAATAACCCAGTGACAACATGGCCCTTCTCAGCTCTGGGCCTCAGCCTGCTGCCCTATAAGGTGGAAACGGAAGGGGTCACTTCCCAGCCCCTCCCTGGCTCATACACAGAGATGACCTCAGGTGGCTCTTGGGTGGGGAGATAGACGAGGTAGCTTGAGACAGGTGTCCAGAGAGGTGGCAGCTGCGGGGTCCCTTCTGGATTTCCAGATGATGATGGGAGACTCCTGTCTCAGCCCCTGTGTCCTCTTTGGGTCACCTTCCAGCTGCCCACCTGCCTGCTTTGTGCCCAAGTGTCCCCTGGAGAAGTAGGGCCCCTGGGAGCTTCACCCGCCCCATCAGAGGGCCCTGAGGGGCAGCAGCCTGGAGAGGGCGGGGGACACGGGCCAGGCTAGCAGCCAGGCGAGCCCCGCAGCCTCAGGGGTGGGTGAGGTCAGGGGAGCCCACAGGGGTCAGAGAGAGCATGGAGCTGGGGTCGGGGGCTGGGGTCAGGTGGGTGAAGGCAGAAGCGGGCAGGCAGATCCCCGACGGGGAGTTAGAACCTGGGCAGCTAGCAGTAAGTCCAAGGCCTGGAAACTTTGACTTCTGCTTCCTCAAGACCCTGTTTTGACATATCAAGAGGGATACATTCAGTGGCAAGCAATGTGAACCCAGCCATTGGCAGCTTATTTCTTAGCATTTATTGTTAGTTCAATAGGAAGTCCAGACTTAGTGGTCTTGGGATTGGCTTGGTGACTCAAGAAACCAGACTCCCTCCACAGCCTTCCTCTCCACCTTCTTAGTGAATTGGCTTTTGTCCTCTTGTCAGTCAGTGCTAAAGGGTTAGTCACTCAGTCGTGTCCAACTCTTTGCGACCCTAAGAACTGTAGCCTGCCAGGCTCCTCTGTCCATGGAATTCTTCAGGCAAGAATACTGGAGTAGGTTGCCATGTCCTTCTCCAGGGGATCTTCCTGACCCAGGGATTGAACCCTGGTCTCCTGCACTGCAGACAGACTACTGTCTGAGCCACCAGAGTGCCTCATGGTCAGTGCCTCATGGTTACAAAGTGGCTGCTGCAGCTCAAAGCCTCACATCCTTATACACTGTATAAAGGCAGGAAGTAGAGGGTGAAGCAGAGTATCTCAAGAAATTCACTATGTCTCATTGGCCAACACTAGGCTATATGCCACCTCCTAGGTACAAGGGAGCTTGGAAAATGAGTAATTGGCCAGTGATGATTCCTTCTCTGGGGCATACTCACTGGCTCACAGTAAGGGTTCTAGAGCCAAGGAAGAGAAAGTGGCTGGAGGCCAGGCAACTGCAAATGACTGCCCCATTTTCACTCCCTGCAGCGCCCGAGTTGCCTAAGGATCCGAACCTGGGATCTGATCTAGATTCCTCCCACCCCCTTCCTGGGATAGGCTAGAGCGGCTGTTGGGGGATCATGGGGTAGAAAGCCAGCAGAAAAAAAGTTTCCTGCCTTCCTTCCTCCCCTCCTCCTCAGTTTACACTCTGACTTCAAGGACCAGACCAAGTGGGAGGGACCCCGAGGGGATTTCCCTGGGTGACGACTGGTGTCTGGTGCAGGAGGGTGGTGTCCTGGCCAATCAGCCAGGCCACAGTGACGTCATCAGAGCCCCTGAGATGGAAGGCTGGCTGGAGTCTGGTTTTCTCAGCTGAGTCCCCACACAGCCCACTGCTGCCCGCCCCGGTGAGTTCAGCCCAGCAGAGACGGCTCAGTTTCTCCAGGAGGTTTGCCATGGCCAGACCATGAGGGCTTGAACTCAGGAGTGGGCTGCTTCTAACTTGATGGTGCCCGTGGCTCCTCTGCCTGGATCCACGGGCTCTGTGGGCCTTGGTGTCTGTGAGGGAGGTGCCCCAGGAAGGAGTGAGCTTGGTCTTTTTTGAAGGGGCGGAACCCTACCACGAAAGGAGCCCAGGAGCCCAGTCTGGGTGCACCCCACCCTGATACCTCCAAGTCACGCTCCCCTTGCTCCTGGCTCCTTCCTGTTACATTTGTTCACCTGGAGGAGTCCTCCCCAACCCACCACGATGCTGTATCCAACTCGTCCCCCCAACTGGTGACGTTCACCCTCAAACCTGGCCTCTTCTGTGCCGCTGTTTGAATGGTGGCGATCCTACCATCCCCTGAGCCAGGCTCGAGACAGGGCCACCCCTGTCTTCACGTCCTGCCCCCAAGTCCTGGCCACCAGGTCCTGACAGTTCCCACCCCCAGCCCCTCGCGCATGGCCCCGGGGCCCCCATCCTCCACACCGACAGCCAAGTCTCCTTGGCCTGTCTCCCCAGCTCCACGCCTTGGCCACGGCCGGTCAGCTTCCCAGTGGACATCCCCTCAGGGCCTGGGCAGGAATTGTAACCCTCCCCTCCACGAAGAGGTTCCACCCTGAAGCCGCTGTGTGGCCTGAGCCCGCCGCTCCACTTCTCAGGGCCTCCGTGAAGCTCCACCGAGGCCAGGGCTGCAGCCCAGCTGTGGAGAGGTGGACGAGGCACCACACGGGGCCCTGGCCCCACTGACGACTGGCTGGGTGACCCTGGGCAAGTCCCTTGCGGTCTCTGAGCCTCTCTTTCCACCTCGCCTCTGGCGTGGCTGCAGTGGCCCTTCCTGTGTCATGAGCGCTTGTCAGGACCAGGAGGGGGAGGGGCTGAGAGACAGGGCCCCTGGGGGTTGCCAGAGCCTCATGGGGCCCGAGCCCACCCACCCAGTACAGATGGGGGCCTGAGATCTGGGGTGCCACTTTGTTCCCAAGGGTCTTGGGGAACTTTGTCACCCAGGCCCCGGGGACGCTGCAGAGCTGGTGGGAGGAGATGCTCAGAAGGACCCTTTCTGTGCACCCAGGAAACCACAGCCCAGCCCAGGCGTGGGCGCTATGAAGGCAGCCATTTGTTCCCGTGACTCCCCCCCCCGCACACCACCCCAGCATCAGCAGGAGTAACTGGGTGCCCACGTGCTGTGCCCCTGATCTTCTGTGGCCCTGCAGGGTCAGTGCTATCACCCCCATTTTGCTGATGGGAAAACTGAGGCCCACAAAGGTCACGATGCTTGCATATCATGGCTATCTAGTGGGAGAGCCAGAATTCAAACCAGCCTGGCTGGTGGCAGGGCCTGAGCCTCCTCCCCCATCACATGGTACTTAATGTGTGCAGGGGCCTGGGGACCGAGAGTGAGGAGGGCACCCCTGCCCAGGTGGTCCTGACACCCAAAGGCAGGGCCGGTGCTGTTGCTCCAGAGTGACTGTACAGGGGCTGGGGGGACACCCCTTCTCCCCGGAGGGTCAGACAGACTCAGGGAGGAGGGGACAGCTCTCCGGAGTCTCAGAATCTTCCAGGGGCTGGGGGCAGGGACAGCACTGGTGGAGGGCGCTGCTGGAGCCCGGGCTTGGAGGGGTGGGGAGGTCGCGGCCTCAGCGGCTTGGCGCCTTCAGGGCGGCTGGAGCAGAGCCGGTGGAGGAGACGCAGGGGAGGCCAGTGGAGGCCGAGGTGGTCACCTGTGAACGCACTGCATGGCGTCTCTGGTGGTTTTTGCTGGGGGAGCTCGGCCGGGTTTGCCTTGCATGAGGTCCTCACCCACCGCGTTGTGGGGGACTGCAGGAGGGGACGGGGGCAGGTGGAGGGGAGGGGCATTGGGCTCTAGGCAGGCGGGCTAGCGAGGACCACAGACAGGGTGAAGGCCCCTGGGAGAGGCCCGGGAGCCCATCGGGTCCTCCTGGAATTAAGGTGCCCCAGGACTCTGGTGGTTGGGGTGGGTGCAGGTAGGGTTGGGTGGGGTATAAACCGGGGCTGGAGCTTGGACGCCTTCAGGCAGCAGCATCTGCAGAATTAGACGCCAGCGATTCCACTCCCAGCGGCCCCCAGACAGCCTCGGAGCGCTTTCATCTCTCGGCGGCGCTGAGTCTGAGAATCTAGCTGGATGTGGGGTTCGGGTTTCTAAGGCGGGCGGGGGGTGGGGAGGGTGGAGGGAGGGGTGGGGGGAGACATGAGACACTGGACTTCTTCCTTCCTGTCTGGCAGATCGGGACGGGAAACCAGGCTCCATCTGATATGGCGGAGGAACCCCAGTGCCCCCCTTTTCTGGGGTGGGTGGGTCCGCGTGGGTTAGCACCTGCCCGCCGGCCCTGTGCAGATCCCGGTGTGCGGCGCCCCCTGCTGGCGTCTTTGGGAACAGCCGGACCTCCTGGCTCCCTGTGCTGTGCCATGCGCTAAGTGGCTTCGGTCCTGTCCAGCTTTTTGTGACCCCATGGACTGGAGCCCACCAGACTCCTGTGTCCATGGGATTCTTCAGGAAGGAATACTGGAGTGGGTTGATATTTCTTCCTCCAGGGAATCTTCCCAATCCAGAGATCGAACTCACCTCTCCTGCATTGGCAGGCGGATTCTTTACCACTGTGCCTCCTGGGAAGCCCCAAGTACAGTTTTGATAAGTGAAAGTGTTAGTCACTCAGTCATGTCTGACTCTTTGCGACCCCGTGGGCTGTAGCCCGCCAGGCTCCTCTGTCCGTGGGATTCTCCAGGCAAGAATACTGGAGAGTTGGTTGCCATGCCCTCCTCTAGGGGACCCTCCCCACACAGGGATCGAACACACGTCTCCTGTGGCTCCTGCATCACAGGCAGATTCCTTACCGTTTGAGCCACAAGGGAAGCCCAAGAGTACTGGAGTGGGTAGCCTATCCCTTCTCCAGAGGATCTGCCTGACCCAGGAATCGAGCTGTGGTCTGCACTGCAGGTGGATTCTCTATCAGCTGAGCTTCCAGGGAAGCCCTCCTGGGTCCCAGGTGCCGTGAATTAGGAAGTGTCTCCCTACTGAGGCTCTGTCCTTTTGGGTTTTAACCCCTGCTTTCCTGTGGGGGAGAAGATGGGCTGCTTTCCAGGCGGACCTTGAGTGACCGTAGCCATCTTTGTTTCCCTGGAGCTCCTGCTAAACTCAGGCCCTGAGCTGGGCCCGCTTATTCTTTCTTTCTCCTCTTTTTTTTCTTTTCTCTTCTTCTTTCCTTTTCTTTCTTTCCCTCTGTCCATCTCTCCCTGCTCGCACCCAGCCAGCCAGCCACAAACATTCCCTGACCACACCGTTTGTGCCCTGAGCCAGACAGTGTGGGGGACAAGCCTGCCCAGTCCTTCTCTAGGGAAGAACCAGTGAAGTGGGAATGACTGCGGTCATTATTCAGACAAGCACAGTCTAATCCCAGTGACGGCAACTCCAGGAGCAAAGTATGGTGGCTCTGAGTGTGTCCGCAGGGGCCCTGCCTGAGCCGGAGGGTCGGAGGGCTTTCTGAGGTGGGGGTGGGAGAACATCCCAGTAGGGGGTTGGTGGTCCCACGAGCAGTGGGCGGTGCTGGTCCCCTGGCGCTCACGTCCCTGCTCACCCGTGCCCCGGGCCTGACCTTCTGCCCTTCTCCGGCCCAGGTTCTCCTTCTGGAAGCAGCGGAGCGGCCCTCGGGCCCAGACAATGACCTGCCGACGCCCCAGAACACCCCACCGCCCTGGAACGAGGGTCTCCTCCCTGACGCCATCCCGCTTGCCCACCCTGGGCCCCAGAGACGGCCCACAGGCCCGGCCGGTGAGTGAGGCCTGCAGGGGGCAAGGAGTTGGCTGGGAGGAAGGTCTCCCAGGGTCTCCACCAGTAGGTCATACACACCCAAAGGGCATTTTAGAAAACTGAGCTAACGTTTAAAACCTGGGGGGTTTCACATAAAAGTCAGGATTTCTCATTTCTCCTAGAAAAATGGAAGAGCTGGCCATTGGGGTTGGCAGTCCCTTACAGAAACAATTGGCTGGGACTTCCCTGATGTTTCGAGTGCAAGGGATGAGGTTCAGTCCCTAAGATCCCACATGCCTTGTGATGTGGCCAAAAAAATAATGGAAAAAAAAGGAACAGTTGGCTGCAGCTAAGTCACGGCTGCCCCCGCAGATCTCATTCAAACTCTGCAGCCTGCCGCAGTCCTCGCCACTCCCTGCTGTCTCGCAGTCCAGCTACTGCCTGCACTGGCTGCCCTGCTGCCGCTTAGCATCTACGCGTAGGCCCCCAGCCCAGCTCATCCTTGACTGGCTCAATTTTACAGCAGCCCCTGCCTGCACTCCGCCAGCGGTGGGGGCTTACTGCCTCCCCTAGCCTTCTGGGGGACCCCTTCTGAATTCTCTGGCCAGAGTTGGAGGACACCCACTGGCCTATTGCTCTCACTCTTCCCACCACATTGTGAAGTCTCTCTGCAGTCTCTCTCCGCTGGACTGAGCTCTGCTCTCTGGGACTGCAGAACAGTAATAGTAACTCTAATACCATAGTCAGGATTGTTGAACGCCTGCTGCACGCCGGGCACTGTGCTGGGACTTTATGCCGAGTGGCGGTGTAGCCGCCACCGTCCATGTGGCTGACCTCCAGGGTTTAAGGCTGAGGTCTCATCTGACTGGTCAGGATCTGTGCTGTGCCAGTTATTCAGGATTTTTATATCACTCTAGTCTGTACAGATATCATGGCTAATCGTTCCAGTGAGCTCATAAAGCTCAGGTCACAGGAGAACTGAGGCTCAGAGAAGTGACCCCTGGGGTCACCCAGCGATCCAGTGCCGTTTTAACTCAATAATTCACAGCCCCACCGGAGCTCTTTGCAGGGGACGCCCTTCCTCCTGCTGTCCCCCAGTTGAGCCCCCAGTTTCTTAGCAATCCTGCCCAGACCCGACTCTGACCCCTCCGCTGCCTACAGACCCCCAGCAATGGGAGAACTGACTGCCAGTGGCCAGTCCCAAGGCCAGGGAAGCAGCAGATACTCTGCAGGCTTCTGAAGAGCCTGGAGGCTGTGTGGAGGGTGAGCTCGGGCTGCTATGGGAGGAGGGGGCACCTTACTTGCCCTGGGTCCTCCTCTCTAGCCACTCTCCCCAAAGTCTCACTCCCAGAAGGCCTGTCTTCTTCAAATCCTTCTTCTGGGACTGAAGAGGGAGCAGAGGTCAAGGGGAGGTAAGAGGGTTTCTCCTCTTCTGAAGGACCCAGGCCTCAGTGCCCCCTGGAGGGGAGGGAGGAAGCTGGGAGGAGCTTCTGTTCTCCCAAGGCAACTTTCTTCTTATGAGGGGCATGTAGTTCCCAATATGGCCACCAGGTGGAGCACAAACCCTACAAATGCTTACACCTGGGTGCATCCTGGAATCCCAGAGACCAAGTGGGAATCTCTGGAAACTGGCAGCCCCAGGGGGGTCCCCAAAGAGCCCTCCATCTGTTCAGGAAGCATTTTTTGAGCATCCTCCTCAGGCCTAGGCCTTCCCTAGGGAGAAGGGGCTGTCTGCAGACCACACAGTGGGCCTCCTGTCTCTCCATCTACTCTTGCCCACCCTTGGGACCTGGAGATCCCCAGGGGTCAGGCGACCCCTCCAGGACTTCCTGGGGCCTCTCAGGAGGCCTTATTGGGACGATCTTTGCCTGAATCCCAGTCCCCGAGCCTGAGCAAAGAGACAGCAGGACGTGGAGAGAGGGTTCTGACTCATTTACACCTTGCAGCAAGGGGCCACATCTTTTTGAGCCTCAGTTTACCCCACCTGTCAAATGGGAACACAAGTACCTCTTGAGATCATAGAAGTGAACAGGAGCAAAACTGGTTTGTATACTGTGATGAATGATGTGGTCCCTTTGCCCATGGCAGGTGAGGGGGCAGATCTGACCAGACAGCAATGTCATCTAGCCTGGAGCCAATGGAGGCAGCTCAGCCCACAATGTTCTCAGGCCTCATTTCATTCTATCCACAGGGCCCCCTGGACAGACGGGACCACCAGGGCCTGCGGGTCCCCCAGGTTCCAAAGGTGACCGGGGTCAGGCAGGAGAAAAGGGCCCAGCGGGGCCTCCTGGTAAGGACACCCACCCACACACATACCCTGATGTGACTTCGTCCAGTGGGGGAAGGGGGTTGGGATTTCTCCCCTGTCCGAGCAGGTGAGGCATCCCAGACAGCCTCTTTCTTAGTGGGGCTGATGACTGCCATCTAGCAGGGCTCCAGGTTGCCTCCCTCCCACCGCCACCTCCCAGGGCAGCGTCCTTCCAAGCACTTTGGGGCCTGGTCTCACCCGGGACTATGGGAAGAGAAGGCTCCAGCTGCGGGGGTGGGGCTGCTGAGGGCTGGAGGTTGTGCTCCGCCATGTAAACAATGCCGAGAGGTCACGCGGCTGCTCCTGGACCCTGTCGGGGTCAGGTACGGGGCTGGGCCAGGCTGGCAACCACCCTTGCTGCCCCTGCCCCAGGGCTGAGGTCATCTGGCCACAGCACCCGCTGACTTCACTGACCTGACCTGACCTCCCTGACCTTCCGCCTGGCTGCCCCTGAGTCCCCTCTGTACTGGCTGTGGAGGGGAAGTCATTTCATTACATCCCAGGAGAGCCCTCCAGGGAGGCTCTGGGACTAGGGGCCACCACCTTGCCCTCTCGGGTCTATTTCTCATCTCTGTAATGTCAGTCACGAGGCCCAGCCCTCCTGTGACTCCTCTTTTCCCCCCACAGGCCTCTTGGGGCCGCCAGGGCCCCGTGGGCTTCCTGGAGAGATGGGGCGCCCTGGACCACCCGGCCCCCCTGGCCCAGCAGGCAGCCCGGGGCTCCCTCCAAACGGCCCCCAAGGCGTCCTCTACTCCCTGCAGCCACCGACGGACAAGGACAGTGAGTGTCACGCTTGAGGGCTGGGGTGGGAAGGAGGGCCAGAATTTGGAGAGTCCACTGCCCCAAAAGAACCCTGTGAAGCAGACTGTCCGTGAGTGGGGCCTCGGCTTGGCCAGGCGGGGGGACAGGGTACCCTAGGTAGGGGGGTGGTCCCCCCCAACCCCAGGTTGGCCCCAGGGGCCTGTCCCTGCCTCTGTGCTCAGCTCCTGCCCCTGGGGTCTGACCCCCTGATGTCCTGAACAGGCGCTGATGGATGGAGCACCTCCCACGTGTGGGACTGTGTGTTTTAACCTCCGGGATACAGCAGTGAGCAAAAGTCTCCTGCCTGCAGGGGCCACAGTCTAGCACAAGAGGGCGCCCTTGAGCACACACAGAACCCACCGCCGGAGCATGGGGGAAGGGCGGGTCCAGGGAGGGCACCCCAGAGATGGGGCGGGGGTGGGGCCTGCGGCCCATGGTGGGCGTGGCTTTGTTTAAGGGCCCTGGGAAACGAGAAAGGTTTTGAGAAAGGTTTTAAGAAGTGGGTGATGAGATTGACTTGGGATTCTGAGTGGGTGGCACCCCGGGCACCGTGGGGGCACAGGGGCCTCTTGGTCAGCCGTCAGAGAAACCCGAGGCCTCTCCCGCTCCGCGTCCCCCGCCCCCCTCCGCCCTGTCCGCCCAGCTCCCCGGGCAGCGCCGCAGTTAGACCTACGTCTGAATCACAGGGGCCCGCTCCCGAGCCTCCGGTTCCCCATCCCTAGAGCAAGAGTGGTAATACATCCTGACGGAGTTGCTCTGGGTTGCCCAGCCCCCAGCCACGAGGGAAGGACTCATTCCCAAGGGGATCGGGGTGCCTTGTCGGCCCTCCGCGTGTGCAGGGGCCAGAGCAAAGAAGTCACTGGCAATCCAAACGTCTCACTCTTGTGGTGGGCTCAGTGGTGCCCCTTGGTGGAGGAGGATGGGTGATGCTTGGGTGTCTAAGGGTTCAACCGCCTGGCATCCCTGGGCCACTGAAAGCTCAGCCGGCCCAGCCTGGGCGTGATGCCCCACATCTGCCGCTGCCCGCCTCGAGTGCTCAGAGCCCCCCTCAGACAGGACCCTCCTTCCCCAGGCCTGGGGTCCCCAAGAGAGGGCAGACTGCCTGGAGGGTGCAGATGTGAACGTTTAGGAAGAGTGGGGGGGGGGGTTGGTTTCCTGGTGGAGGCACCTGGTTAGCCAGCACTGAGCAGCTGTAGCAGGCCCACCGGCCAGGAGGCCTATGGAAGGGCTGCCCAGGCTTCTGTGATGGGGGTAGGCGGGGAAAGACAGAGGCAGCCACCCCCAGCCCGGATGTCTCCAAGCCTGGATGTCTGCTTCTGGGTCTGAGGTCACATGGGGCTCACCCTGGAGGGGCCCAGGCCACAAGACAGACCCCACCTGGCCTGGGGGCCCTGCGGCTCAGACAAGTGGTCAGGGAGGACTTCCTGGAGGAGGCCCCACAAGAGTGAGCTAGTCAGGTGTGTCAGGATGGGCATGTGGAGGGGAGCCTGGAACAGAGTCCGGACTGGAGAGCAGGGAGGTGAGCAAGGCGGGGCGGGAGTCTCAGGACCTGGAATTTTCAGGAAGAGGTTTGTACTTTAAACAGAGCCCACAGAGTTTCCCCCGCGCTCTGATTTGGCCTCTGTGTTAATGGCTCAACAGTAAAGAATCTACCTGCAATGCAGGAGACCCAGGTTCAATCCCTGGGTTGGGAAGATCGCCTGGAGAAGGAAATGGCAACCCATTCTAATACTCTTGCCTGGAGAATCCCATGGACAGAGGAGCCTGGCGGGCCCCAGCCTATGGAGTCACAAAGAGTCGGACACGGCTGAGTGACTACACACGAGGGAGCTCCTCTGAGCCGAGGGAGCAGTAGATGCGTGAGGCCCAGCAGGGTCGGGGCTGCTCTTCCAGGCTCTGGGGGACTCAGCCCTGCTGGCCCTGTCCCGTGGGTCACAGGCCACTCTGCCCTTCCCGCAGGTGGAGACGTGCAGCTGGCCTCCGCGGCTGTGGACACAGTGTTGGCGGGCGTCCCAGGGCCCCGGGGTCCCCCTGGCCCCCCAGGTGAGTGCAGAGGGCAGCAGCAGCAGCTGGTCTCCACTGGTACCGACTCCTGGGCTTCCCCTGGGCTGGCGGTCTTGAGGGGGCCGGTTGGGGGCTCACGGCCTTGGCAGGGCATTGGGTCTGCCCCAGCCAGCAGTGGCTTGAGTGGGGGGCCTGCTGCTTGTCGGTGGCAGCTCCCCTGGAACTGGTCACAGTGTTTCTGGGTGTCCTGACACCCACATGAAGCAGCCCTGGGCCGCCCTCGAGTGAGCCAGAGCAGGGGTCTCTGGGTGCTGGAGGCCTAGGTCCAGGAGGTCTGCACAGGTGATGGTGGGTGGGGAGACCGAGGGAGCTGCTGGGACAGGTGCCTGGGAGAGATAGGAGGCCCCGGACCTTCAGGCAGAAAGCAGCGTCCTGGGAGAGGGGATGGGACTCACTGGGGGAGGTGAGGTGTGTGGGCGGGGAGCCAGAGCCCAGATGTGTGGCCATCTCCTCTGACAGGCTCTACCCCTGAATGAATGAGCAACAGAGGTCCTGGGCACTCACGGAGGTGGGGGCACCCTTGATTCGGCTCCAGGCCGGGCACTCATTCCTGTTGTTCAGTGTCTCACGCAGTCAGGAAATACCCACTGAGCACCTCCTACGAGCTGGCCCGTGTTCTGGGTTCCTGGGATCCTTAGATAAACAAAAGATTTCTGTCCTCATGGTACTTACATTCTAGTGGAGAAAGTGGGTGGTACCCTCAGTGAATCCCGTAGAGTCCCAGAAAGCAGGGCTGGGATCACGGCTGGGCCAGGGTAGCCCCATGTAAAAGGCAGCATTGAGGAGGGCGCTGGGAGGGTGTTTGCCTTTTAGTTAGACCGCGTCCAGGCCATCACCCCACCCAGGGGTCACTTTCCTGTAGGTCCTCCCTAGGCATGCCAGGGGGCACTCTGGTACAGGCTAGCAGCCCAGGGGGCACAGAGACCTCACTCTTCCAAATATTTGGGGCATTTAGTCACGAACACCACACCCTGCACTGCACCCATCGGTCCTGGCCTGATCCTCTGGGGGCTCCCTGGCCCAGAGGGAGGCTGGCATTCAAACCAGTAGTGGCCAGAAGCAGCGGCTGGTCACTGTCAGGGATTCGCCTAAAGAAGAGGCAGGGGTAGGTGCCTGGAAGGCTTCCTGGAAGAGGTGACGCTCAGCCTGAGACTAGTGGGAGTTTGCTGGGATGTGGAGGGGATGGGGACACTCCAGGAGGAAGGGACAGCCACCACAAAGGCATGGACCCAGAGGGACTTTCCAGGAGGGTGTTTGACCGATGAAGGTGGAGGAGGCTGGGCTGAGCGAGACCTGTCTGAAAAGCCACTTGATGGGGGCTGCTCTGTGGATGGGTGACCACCACTCTGGATGATGGGCAGCAGTTGTAGTAACCCAGGCAAGGACGGCCTCAGGGAGGTCCCAAGGCGGGGCAGGCTCGAGGGAGATTTGCCAGAGGACTGACCGGCTGGGGAGGGGCTGCAGGGCACCCCCACACCCACCCCCACCCCGTGGATGAAGCTGTGGGAATAGGATCAGGTTGTGGTGTAGGGGTTGCCGGCAGGGAGAGGGGCTTGCAGTGGGCTCTCCCCTCTGGGGGTGGGCAGGGGGCCGCAGAACCCATGCCCCCTCCCTCACCATTTATTCACCTCCCCTTTCTGCGCTGCCCAAGGAGACAGACCCGGGGCAGGGCCCGGGGTGGGAGGGTGGGAGGGCCCCTCTCCAGAGCTGATGAGGGGGCAGGGGGCGTCTCCGGCTCCAGGTTACCATCTGTGACTCTGCCGGCAGGGCCTCCTGGACCACACGGCCCCCCTGGACCCCCGGGTGCGCCTGGATCCCAGGTAAGGTCTCGCCCATCTCTGGCGAGGGTGAGGGCACTGTCTCCCCAGGAAGAGAGGAACCAGGCTTCTTACCAGCACACTTGCTCAGGAAGGAACCAGCTCACCTGACTGATCCCCACCTGGGTCCAGGTGGGCCCCAGGGGAAGGCAGGCATGGGATCATGGTTTTCTTAGCAACAACAGCCCTTTGCTGCCCACCCTACCTGAGCTCCAGAGAAGTTAGCATCATTCCCATTTCATAGATGAGCTAACCTGAGGCCATGCAGGCGGTGTGTGGAGCTGGGCCAGGATCACAGCCAAGGCCAATCTTTGTGAGAACTGCCTGTGGTGGGGGGGCACTCTGAAGCCTGATGGTGCAGCCCCAACCCCCAGCTTGCTTTGCCTCCTCAGCTGTGTGACCTTGGACAGAAAGGCAGCCTCTCTGGGCTCCGGCTCCTTGGCTGCTAATAAGGGGCCTCCCCGGTGGGTTGTTACAGGGAGTGAAAGAGAAATAAAGTGCCGGGGGAGTGCTTTGTGCTGCAGGGCCCCAGAGGTCTGTGGGGGACGTCACACAGAGGAGGGGGGGACTTTGGACACCAAGGCAGGAAGGGTTTCGTTTGGGGGTGTCTGCACAGAGCTTCCTGCAGCTCATCCAGACCGAGGGCTTCAGGTTCCTTGGGGGGCAGGGGTGACTGAGAA
The DNA here is from genome assembly GCF_001704415.2 of Capra hircus. Classification (NCBI taxonomy): domain Eukaryota; kingdom Metazoa; phylum Chordata; class Mammalia; order Artiodactyla; family Bovidae; genus Capra; species Capra hircus. Next base: position 36,137,561 of record NC_030832.1, on the reverse strand, counting down.
GCGGGGCTCCCACTGCAAGGCTAGACAGCTCACCCCTGACGAAAGGGCAGGAGCGGGTGTGAGGTTGACAGAGGCTCTCATGAGAAGAGCTGGGGGCAGCAGGACCCCCTCCAGAGGCCCAAGCCCACAGCGACAGGCAAGGTCAGAGAGGATGGTGTGCCCGACCCTTCCTCCACCTACCTGCTCGTGCCAACTCCTTTCAGGGTCCCCATCATGTTATCCCAGCAGTGACGGGGACGTGGAGGCTCAGAGAGCCTCCAAATGACAGCATTTGCCAGAGTCTTCCAGCAGGGGAGCAGAGCAGGGGCCCGGCAGGGCCGGGGTCACTCCAGGTCCCACTCTGGCTTTCTCAGGGTCCCTGCCCTCTGCTAGCAGGTAGTTGACGGGAGAGGCAGATGTGATAGAGAGTAACTGGGGCAGGACCTGCAGCGACAGGAGGGGGGTGGCCCGAGCGGGGTGACAGACAGGAGAAGGTGAGGCTTCGTTCGACTGAGACCCAAGGAACCAGAAAGGAGGAGTCACGCAAAGATGCCAAGAGCGTTGCAGGTAAAGGGAAGCGTAAGTGCAAAGGTTCTGGGGCCAGGAAATGCCAGGCGGGTCCTGAGCAAAGGCACGTGTCGGGGGAGGCGAGGTGGGAGGGAAGTGGGCAGGGGGCTACCTGCAGAGCTGATGCATAGACCTGGGTCACAGTGAAAGGGGGGCTTATCGAGTGTCAGGGAGGGAGCGTCTGGGACCCCATTTTCGTCTTTCCAGGGCCCCTCTGGCTGTGGCTTGAGGAGTGGAAGGCAGGGGCGGGGGAGTGGAGCAGGGAGACCCGGGAGGAGGCTGGGGCAGCGCAGAGGAAACAGACGTATCTAGAAAGTGGACCTGACAGGTCTGGCTGATGGAATAAATCCAGTGAGGGCGGGAAGCGGAAGGTTAACTGCGAGGTGCTTACAGGAGCAGCTGTGGACCGCAGAGCCATTTCATGGAAAAGAGAGACCGCAGGGTGGGGGCCGCACGGCTGGGCCGGGGGGAGACCAGGAGTTCCACTCTGGAGAGGCTGAGTGGGGGTGCTTCCTGGGCGGCCAGGTCAGGGTGCTGGAGGACGGCTCGATGCGCAGGTCTGGGGCTCCAGGGAGCCTTCTGACTGGGCCTCAGTGCTGACAGGGAGCCCACGCGGGGACCCTCGCCTTCATCACTAGTAGGAGTAGCGTTGGTGGCTCAGCTGTGTCTGATTCTTTGCGACCCCATGGACTGTAGTCTGCCCAGCTCCTCCACGCTCCTCTGTCCCTGGGATTTCCCAGGCAAGAATTCTGGAGTGGGTTGCCATTCCCTTCTCCAGAGGATCTTCCCGACCCAGGGATCGAGCCCAGGTCTCCTGCATTGGCAGGTGGATTCTTTACCGTCTGAGCCACCAGGGAAGCCTGAGATCCCCACTGCTGTCGCTCATTCGCGGAGGCCATTTCCGAGTGCTGGGGGGATGTGTGGGTGGCCATCCGGTCCCTTTCTCCAAGGGCCTCCCTGGTGGCTCAGACTCTGAAGAACCTGCCTGCCAGTGCAGGAGACACAGGAGACTTGAGTTTGATCCCTGGAGAAGGCGATGGCAACCCCGTCTAGTGTTCTTGCCTGGAGAATCCCATGGACAGGGGAGCCTGGGGGGCTGCAGTCCAGAGCCTGGGGGGCTCTCTCGCAGAGAGTCGGACATGACTGAGCACGCACGCACACACGTGCCTTCTCCAGGTGATGACCATACTTGGCATTGGCCCACTTCACAGACGAGAAGATGGAGGACTCGCTGGAGGCCCACAGTCACCCATTGGCCAGTGGCGGGGGCTCCAGGAGCAGACGGGCCCCGCTGGGGCACCCCTCATTTCCTCTCCCGCCCACCTTCCTCCTGTCCTGTTTTTCAGCTGTCTGGACCCCAGTGCAGGGGGAGGGCATGCAGAGGACTAAGGGGTTGTGAGGGGCAAAGCCTAACTTGCTTTGTCTGATTTTCTGCAGGGCCTGGCTGGAGAGCGGGGCGCCACGGGGCCATCTGTAAGTGTGGGGCCGTGTGTGTGGGCCACCCCCAGGGTAATGGGCTCGAGTGCAGGCGCAGGGTACCAACTGGGTGGGTGTCTGCCCCAGGCAGCCTGGCTGAGCTCAGGCCCCCAGCCTCCCCGGGCATGGCCAGATCCAGCCCAGCCAGGATGGAGCAGAGGGGGAAAATTGGGCAACCTGGGTGCAGCGCCAGCTGCCCAAGTTGGGAAGGGGTGACTTTGGGAAGTGGGACACCCCCCGGGCATATGCCCAAGTTGGGAAGGGGTGACTTTGGGAAGTGGGACACCCCCCAGGCATATGAAGTAAGGACTGAAATAGCCTCCTATTGAAGGGCTCGGATGAGAGTCCTGAGGTTCTTCTGGGGAGCCCAGGCCCCTGGGTTAATGTGTTGTGTGACCTGTAGAGTCCCTTGCTTTCTCTAAACTTCCCAGGAATAGATATAGACAGCTGACCACTCAATTCCCATCTTAAAAATAAGAATTCACAAGACTCAGCCCCTAACTCTAGGGCTAAGGAAGTGGGCACATGCCCAAGTCTTATGTCAGAGGCACGAGGCTGGGGGAGAAGGTGAGTTCTTTGCTGAGCGTCTTCTATGTGGAGGCCCTCTTCATCCATAGTGGGTTTAAGCTTCACAGTGCCCCCACGAGATGGTGCTTTATTTTCCCTCTTTGCCAGAACTGCCAGCTGAGGCCCAGAGAGGTTAACCAACTTGCCCAAGGTCATACAGCTAGACCAAAGTAGAGCCAAGATTTAAACCCAGGAGTGTTAGCCTCCAAAGGCAGGCCTTCCCCAAGCTTGTTATTGAGAGTGATTTATTTCATCCTCCTAATAGCTCTGTGAGGCAGGCACTGTTATCATCCCCATTTTGGAGACGGAAAAACTAAGGCACAGAGAGGTAAAGTCACATAAGAGTAACTGGCCTCCTAGGTGTTATTGTGAGGCTGATATTACTGGCCCCGTTTTATTTATTTAAATTTTAATTTTTTACATTTTATTTATTTATTTTGGCTGCTCTGGGTCTTTGCTGCAATGCATAGGTTCTCTAATTGCAGTGCGCCTGTGAGATCTTAGTTCCTTGACCAAGAACTGAACCCACGTCCCCTTGCACTGGAAGGTGGATTCTCAACCAATGGACCAACCAGGGAAGTCCCTGGCCCCAATTTTAGAGTCAGGGAAACAGAGGGGAAGGGCAGGGCACTTGATCCCTGAAAGGGCCAGAACCTGAATTCCTGACTCCTCCCTCCCTAGAAATAGAATTAAGCCCCTAAAGTCAAGCCCATGCTGGCCTGTGCAGAGGTCCCGGGTAGAGAAGCTGGGCACCCATCATTGACTGGCGTGCCTTTCTTCCCAGGGGGAACCTGGCGGGAAGGGGGAAGAGGAGGAGAAAGCCGCCGCTGAGGTAACTGTGCCCCTGGGTCTGTGCTTCCCTGCTGCCCCCTGGCTGTGTCCTTGCAGGACAGTCCAGTAGAGCTGGACCAACACCTCTTCCTGAGCGGGGCATCAGCCGCAGGACGTGTGGGGGCCCACCCAGCGGGGGAGGCAGTGGAGTGAATAGTGACTGCAGCCTAGAGTAAAGTCAGCTGCAGTTGGGGAGCACAGATGGGATGACTGGCCCAGGGCCTGAGGGTGGGGGTGACCCCGCTGGGGAGGGTGGAGGAACCACAGACCTGCTGATGAGACCCTCTGTTTGAAGGAGGCCTCAGGCTGTGGGGTCTCTCTCCAGGGATAGGACCCTCCCATGACAGTGCCTGGCACACGGATGTGCCCAAGGTCGCAGTGCTGGTGGACTGAAGGGTGTATGGGCAGGTGGAGAGCTGGCTGGTGGATGTGGGAGAGGATGGATGGAAGAGGAAGGTTGGGAGCACACAGCGGCCAGAGCAAGACAGGGCAGGGTGGGGGCATGGATGGAGCGCGAGCATGGCTGTAGGGACCATACCTTCTGGGAAGCGGAGGGGAGGCTGGCTTCCCAGGATGGCTAGGAAGGGTGGCTGGCTTCCCATCCTTCTCAGGATGATGAGAAGGGAGCGAGGCCAGTGGGGCAAGCTGAGAATGAGTCACCTGGTGTGACAGGGCTCGGCCAGACGTCCAGCACAGCAGGCATGCAGCACCCCCTGAGTGAGCTTGGGGAGATGCTAAGCCAGGATTGGGGGTGTCTGGAGAGATGGGCAGTGGGCATTGGAGGTGGGCAGCTGTTTGAGGCAGGCTGGGCTGGAGGGGTTGAAGCTGGGATCAGAGGACCTTCCAGAGGGCCTTATGGGATTAAAGAAGGGGGAAGAGGCTGGAACCATGGTGCCATGGTGGGCACAAGAGGCAGTGGGAGGAGTGAATGCTGGGGTCACTTGTGATGGAAGGCTGGGAGGGTACCCACGACGTCCCCCGGCCCAGTTTCATCAGCGTGCCTCCTGTGGCCGCTGCTGCTCACTGGGGACACCCCCATCCCAGACACTCCGCAGAGCCCAGCTTCTCATGGTCTTTGATGGGAAGAGCGCTCTTGTGTAACTCAGTAGCACGCTCTCCGGTTTTCTTCGGCTTTAAGCTCAATTAATCCGAGTGTCATGACAGAGCTGTCATGCTCCACCAGCCAGAAAGGTTCCTGTTTGCTGCTGACGCCAGGGCGGGGCTTGGCCTCTCTACCATCGCTTTTTTTTTTTTCAAAGTGACCTTGTCATCTTGTCTCCTCCATTAATCAGCCTATTCACGTGTCCTGACACACGAGGTCCTTTGCCGTGTGTAGGCCAGGCCCCAGGAACGCAGAGGCGCCATCTTTGTGCCCTCCCACGGGCCTTCCGGAAGCCTGGGCTCTGCCCTCGGGTGGGTGGGACCGGGAAGGAGACCAGCTAAGCGCCTCCCCCGCATGGGCCCGTATGAGGTGCTCTGCCCACAGCAGGATACTTTCTGGAAAGAAGGGCGCACAGGGAGGCAGCTGGCGGCCAGGGGAGCAGGCGAGCTCAGGCTGGAGGCAGACAGGCCTGTGTGAAGCCCCGGGCTTGGCCATTTCCGGCTTGTCCGCTTCCAGGCTGTGGGGCCGCAGGACTCTGGTCACCCCATCTGGGCTTCAAGTTCCATGTCTGTGAACTGGAGTTCGAACCCCAGCCCTGGTGCCGGGGTGTCTCTTATCTGTGGTGGCCGTTGTGTTGATGATGGTGACAAGAGGGAAGTGGAGGGCTTCTGGAGCAGGGCGGCCCTGACCCCACGGCTTCCTCCACCCCAGGGCGAGGGGGTGCAGCAGCTGCGGGAGGCCCTGAAGATTTTGGCCGAGAGAGTGCTCATCCTGGAACACATGATTGGGATCCACGGTGAGCAGTGACCCGGGCCGCCGAGTCCAGCATCTCCCTCCGCCCCCCGTCCCCTGCTGCCCTCGCCGTGCTGCCTCTGGTCCCCTCCCTCCCTGCCCTGATGGCCCCGCACTTGGCTGCCAGTCTGCCCCTGTCCCACCCCTGCTCAAGAACCCTCCGTGGCTCCCTGCTGCCCGAGACTGACATACAGCTCCAAAGTCCCTTCCCTAGCACAGCCTGGTGTCCGGTGACTCAGCCGTCATCCAGGCGCCCCGGGCCCCTCCCACCTCCACACCTCTGCTCAGACTGGTCCCTCTGCCTCCTGAACACCAGCTCCAGCCTCAGGGCCTGCTCTAGGATCTCTTCCTCTGGGAAGCCGCCCTCCTGTCTTCTCCCTGTGCTCCGCTGAGCCTTCTGTTCCCTTATGGGGTGGGGTGTCTTTATCTCTGGCACCTCTGCAGTGCCTGGAACCTGGCCCTGGTCAGCATTGTTTGAAGAATGAATGAATGAGTAAATGGTGAATAAGTAGATAAGTGAGTGGGAGACTGAATGAATGGAGGAATGAATGGGTGAATGAATGGAGGGATGAATGGGTGATGAATGGGTGAATGAATGAGTGAATGAATGGAGGGATGAATGGGTGGAGGGATGAATGGGTGAATGAATGAGTGGGTGAATGAATGAGTGAATGGGTAAATGAATGAGTGAATGAGTGGAGGAATGAATGGGTGAATGAATGGATGAATGAATGAGTGAATGAATGGAGGGATGAATGGGTGAATGAATGAATGAATGGGTGAGTGAATGAATGAATGGGTGAGTGAATGAATGAATGGGTGAGTGAATGAGTGAATGGATGAATGAATGAGTGAGGGAATGAACGGGTGAGGACTAGATGCTGGCATCCGCTTTGTGCCCCCTTACTGGGCACAGAGCTTCCCTGGCTGGCGGGACTGGAAGTGAAGGGGCTTCGTGGGCTCCGGAGGCCCTGCATGAGCCCACCCTCCTGCTTTCCTTCCAGATCCCCAGGCCACCCCTGAGGGGGGCTCTGGCCAGGACGCCGCCCTGAGAGCCAACCTCAAGATGAAGCGCGGAGGCCCCCCACCCGATGGCTCCCTGGCCGCCCTGCTCGGGCCTGACCCCGGGCAGAGGAGCGCTGGCCGGGCCAGTGGCGGGAAGTAAGAAGCCAGCTCTCCCAGAGGAGCCCCGGCTCCGCCAGAGACCCCGCCCCGAGGCTGATGCTGCTGTCGGCACTGAGGACGCCCCGAGTGGGACTGGGCTCCAGGCCTGGGTGCCCGTCAGGGACACTGGCTCCCGGGGGCCTTGGGGACATACGGCAACGCCAGAGGCAGGGGCCAGAGGGGCCCAGCGCCCCCGGCCGAGCCCTGCCCTGGTCCCTGCCCTCCCCACCCCCACTCCCTGCTGGAGACGGGGTCTGGTGGCTGGGCGGGGTGCAGGAATCGTCATAATACTCGTCATTTACTGGGTCCCTGAGCCGTCTGGGCCCATCCGAGGAACTTCCCTGCATCGTCTCATTTACCCCTTAGGACGTAGGCTTGTTCCCCCCACTTTACATGGGGGCAGAGGCTGGGAGAGGATCACCTGCCCAAGGCCCCTGGACTGTGGAGGACCAGGGCAGGATTTGAACCTGTGTTCTCTCTACCTGCCAGCTCCCCTCTTCACGGGGACACTCAGACGGGGCAGGTGCTGGGCCGGGCAGTCCCGGAGGCTCCAGCCGGGAAGGAAGGCAGGCCCTGCCCTGCTCAAGACCCTGGGGACCCTCTGGCCTCCTTCCTTGACACCCCTCCCTGGGCTTGGGGGTCTGCTTCACAGGTGGGGAAGTGGGCAGCTTGGCCTGTAGCTGCTCTTGGAGGCCCGGGAAACCTTGAATAAACCCCTGACAGTCAGTGGACTTGGAGACCGTGAGAGAGGAGCATTGGGGTGCCAGGATCCTCAGACTGAATTGGCATCACCCCCCGCTGCATCCTAATCCCTCTGACCCCACCCACCCTGCCAGGGCCTCCCATCACTGAGCAGCGAGGAGGAGGATTGAATGGGACGGTGCACCCGCTGGGGGCGTCCCTCCAGCCCTGGCCTCTCCCAGACTTGCTGAGAACCAGCAAGGTTAGGGTTAGTTTGAGTTACAAGGCAAGTCCTGTGTCCCAAGGAGAAGGAGGGGTTGTCACCTGATTCCCAGACCCTGCTGGGGACAGACGCTCCGCGCTTGGTCCTGTGGGCCCAGCCTGGCTCCGGTCCCTGGTCCCAGTGCCCCAGAGCAGCTCAGACCACAGCCCTCAAGGCCTCTTGGGCATCAGGTCCTCTCTGCCCTGGACCCGCCCTGGTGCTCCTCTCTTGCCACCTCGGCCACAGCAGCAAATGCAGACACTCCCAGGTGCTGGCGCCGCCCCCGTGGTCTCTCCTTGTGGCAGGAGTGACTTGTCCCCACCGCCCTTGGTGCTACTGGGAGGCTGTGCCCCCTCCCTCTGGGCCCTGGTAACCTCTCCCTGCCCTCGAGTCCTGGACTGCCCCTCAGGAGGCAGGGCTGGCTGGGTGGGGGGCCAGGATGTGGCTTCTCGCAAGCCTGTCTTCACGGAGGGGCGGCAACCCTCCCACAATAAAGGTGCTCTCACCCTGTGGTCTGGTGTCACACGGTAGCTGGCCGTTGGGGAGGCCGGGCCAGCTTCAGCCAGGCCCAGCCCCGGGGGGATCTGACGGGAGCCCCTGGGAGCCAAGGGGACCACAAGGCCCCGAGACAGGGTGGCCTGGTTCTGCCCCCTGGGAGCCCCATGAGGGGGGCTAGGAGAGCGAGGAGCTCTCTTCAGAGGCCGCCCCACCCTCCAGTCTAGGCTGGGCCCTGGGCCAGCTCTGCTAGTGGGAGAGAGTGAGGTGGGGAGGGTGCTGGGCCCTGGGCAGAGAGACCCATACCTGCCACGCTCCTGCCTCGGGCCTGGGGTCCTGGACTTTTTCGCCTGGGCTCAAGTTCAGGTGGTGGCCCTGGGTCCGTCCCCTGAGTCCTCAGCTGAGGTCAGGGACCGACCAGGGCTTCCTGCAGGCCGTGTCCCACCAGAACTCAGGGCCTTGCTGGGCCCACCACCACCGCACACGCTCCGACGGCAGCCCCCTTCCACACAAGATGGTGTGTTTCCAGCTGGAAGTGTCCGGCTGAAGCAGGAGCCAGGGGCCCGGTCTGGGAAGACCCTAAACATTGGAGGGGGAGATGCCAACCCAGAGGGGACGGGCAGCTGTGGCTGCTTCTCACCGTCACTCCAGCCTCCCCCTTCCACCTGGATGGTGGCATGACCTTCCTGAAGTGCACGCGGGCAGCACCCCCTTTACTCATGAAGTAGCGGTGGCCCCTTGTTCCTGCTTCACGACTTGTCACTGTCATCCAAGCCTCCATTCTCCTGGCTGCTAGCCGCACGGAGGCACCACCTGGTCTTGTCTCTGTAACACCCGTGGGTGCAGGTGCCCCGCAAGGAGCTTTGTGCCTGCATGGCGTGGGAGAGAACAGGACACAGGGGGCCGGGTGTCTGGGGCTCACAACCCAGGGGGATCACAGCTCTTGGCTTCAGGCGAGAGCCGCAGACGCATCGCCTCCTCTGACGCCCATGCCCCTCAGCTGGCTCAGTCCCTCTGGTCCTTGGTTCTGTCGTGACTATGAGTGTCCGTGCTGATGTGTGGAGGCCCTAACCTGCTCAGCCTGCAGGTCCCGCGATGGATTTGAACAGTGAGGCATGTCACCTGGAGTGCCCCTGGGATCTGGGATGGGGCTTCCAGAGCGGGCCCCCTTCCTCTGCCCATCTCCCCACAGCCCCTGGAGAGGGGGTTCCTAAGGGTCAGCCCTGTGCAGGGGGCAGGCATCCCTGAGCCCCCACCCCACCCCACGCCTGCAGGGCCCACCCAGGGGGATAAGGAGGGAGAATTGGCTCAGCCTCTCCCCTGGCTCAGCTCGCCATCCCCCTGCCACCCTCAGGGCACAGCCACCCTCTCTCCAGGCATTGCCTCCTGTGCCCTGGTGTCCAGATCAAATCAGAAGGAACAGAGGAACAGAGGAACAGAAGGACAGAGGAACCTGGAGGCCTACAGTTCATGGGGTCACAGAGTCAGACACGACTGAACAACTAACACTTCCACTTTCAGGTCACACAGTGACACTTGGCAAGCGCCTGGATGTGGTGGCCACAGTGTGGAGGGGACTCCAGCTGTGCTGACCTTCAGTGGCTCCCACCGGGTCAGCGGCACCTGTGGTTAAAACCTCCAAAGGCCCCTGTGCTGACTGACCACAGCTCCCCGCATGCCCCCGCCATCCCGACCTCTCCTCTAGCCTCCCTGGAATCTAGGACCTGGCTCCAGCGCCAGGGACAGAACCTATGGTGATGGATGGACTCCTCTGCTACACTGATCATAAAATATTTTTAGTGTTTCTCCTGACACAGGCAATGAGAAGCTGATGGCAGAGCTGGGGGCCAGAGGGTACTTCTCCCTCTGCCTGGGGGAACATGATGGCCTCAGGCAGAAATTCATTGCTGATGTGCTGCCTGGGGGCTAACCTGGTAGCTTGGATGGTAAAGAACTCGCCTGCCAAGGCAGGAGACATAAGAGATGCAGGTTCGATCCCTGGGTTGGGAAGATCCCCTGGAGGAGGGCGTGGCAACCCACCTCCGTATTCTTGCCTGGGGAATCCCATGGACAGGAGCCTGGCGGATTGCTGTCTGTAGGGTCACACAGAGTCAGAATGGAGTGACTGAGCACGCACACATGTGCTGCCTTGGGATGGGCAGTGGAAGGAGAGCTTGGATGGTCAGAAACCCGGAAGTGGGCCAGAAGCCCCAGTGAGCCCACGCTAGGGTTCTTGGGGCATTCCAGTAGGACCCCTGTTTTCTGGGGCACCCCCTTGGGACTTGAACGAAAGAGAACACGGTGACCTGTTTTCTGGGACCAGGAGGGAATCAAGGTGAGGCTGGAAATTAATCAGACATTCGCCTGATCCCACCCCGGGGGGTTCAGGGGTCACCGCTGAGCATCTCCTTTCCCAGAATGCACCAGGCGAGGCTGGCCCCTCCAGGCTGGGTGGGAAGGGCGCCTGGGGGGCACTTTCTTCTCATCCTGCACTTGGTGTGTCCCAGAGACACATAAGGGGCTATGAAACTATTCTGCCTGCAGGCTGGGAACCACCCAATTCTGGCTCAGCCCCAGCCAGAAGTGGTCCAGATGCCACTGGGGTCCCCAGCCCAAGCTCTCACCTTCCTGGATCAAAACGTTACCCTCAGGTTCTCCAGCCCCCCACCCCGCCCCATGTCACTCAGCTGTGGTCTTCTGGTGGGAAGGGTCACACGTGTCTCCAGTGTCCAGCTCTGATCACCGCAGTGAGTCACAAAGGAGAGAGACTCCTTCCCAGATTCCGGAGGCAGTGACCGAGGTGGTGGGAGGGGGGCCTCGGTCAGACCCAAAGCCCTCTCCCCACTCTGACTAACCTGCACCCACAATCCCGGCTACCCTGAGGTTTCTGGAACCTCTCCTCCAGACCTGGTTTATGGATTATAAAAAAGAGAATTTCATGAGATTTGCAATTACTTGAATTCCAGGGAGATTTATTTCCAATGTGATTAATAAATTCTAATGTCATCTATAACTTTTAATTGCCAGTTAATTAACATGCAATGGGTGCATTGTAAAAGGCAAATTAAATGCTTTCGCAGGCAGGGGCTGGTACATCTAATGAGCCAACGTGTCCTGAAGGAGACAGCCAGGCTTGCGTGTGCCAGTCCCCGCCTCCTCCATACTGATGGATGTGTGACATTTTGATAGCAAGTGACAACCTGGCTTGGTGTCATCGTAAAAGGTGATCATAGAAGCTGCCTCCAAAACCCATGGTATCTGAGGTTGAAGCTGGTTTCTATTCACATACATGCAACCTGAAGGGGATTCAAGTGATAATTGGAGTTAAAAGTCCGGCTCTGGGAATTCCCTGGTGGTCCAGTGGCTAAGACTCCATGCTTCCAATGCAGGGGGCCCCGGGTTCGATCCCTGGTCAGGAAACTAGATTCCACATGTCACAACTGAGAGTTCGCGTGCCGCAACTCAAGAGCCCATATACTGCAAAGAACATTGAAGATCCCACTTGCCGAAACTAAGACTGGTACGGCCAAATAAATACATACTAAAAAAAAAATAGGAAACAGTCTGACTCTTTGCTCCCATGGGCTGAGTGACTGTACCAGTCTCCCGAGGCTGGGCTAACATATGGCCAACAACTTTCCCCCACATTTCTGGAGGCTGAAATCAAGGTATGGGCAGGGTCGTGCTCCCTCTGAAGGCTCTCTCCAGGGGAGAATCTGTTCCTTGCCTTTTCCAGTTTCTAGAGGCCCCGGGCATCCCTTTGGCTCAAGCTTGCATTGTTCCAACCTCTATCCCTGTCTTCATGAGCTTCTCTCCTGTGTCTGTCTTGTCCTCTGTGTTTCTCTCATAAGGACACTCGTCTCTGGGCCATCCAGAATGACCTCTTCATCCTTGACTTCATCCCATCCACAAAGACCCTCTTTCCAAACAATGTCATGCTCAGAAGCTCCAGGTTTAGGACTTGGACATATATTTTGCAGGAGGAGGGGAGGCGTTCTTCAGACTATGACGGTGACCTTGGGCAAGTCACGTAACCTCTTGGGGCTTCCATTTCCCACCTCTTCCAATAAAGTGCCACTTCAGTGAACTAGTAAGAGCAGCTTCTACTCTGTGTCAGGCACCGTTCTGAGCCCATCACATGCATTGACTTATTTAATCCTCACACCAACCTCAGGAAACAGGTGCTTTAGCATCTTTGTTTTTCTGGTGAGCAGATTCAGGCACCAGGGTGTTATAGTGACTCACCCCAGGTACCAAGTGGTGGGGCCAGGATTTGAACCAGGCCACCTCACCCTGCAGCCTGACAATAAAAGTGGGGCTTCCCTTGTGGCTCAGATGGTAGAGAATCTGCCTGCAGTGCAGGAGATCTGGGTTCGATCCCTGGGTCGGGAAGGTCCCTTGGAGAAGGGAATGGCTACCCACTCCAGTATTCTTGCCTGGAGAATTCCATGGACAGAGGAGCCTGGTGGGTTACAAAAGTCCATGTGGTTGCAAAAGCGTTGGACACGACTGATCAACTAACGCTTTCACTTTTTTCACTTCACCCTACAACCTACAGCCCCCACCCTTTTCTGTAATTGAGCTTTTTAAAATTAAGCAACAGGTCACATACCATTCAACTCTCCCACTTCAGATGCAATTCAGGGGATTTTACTGTGTTCAGAGTTGTACAACCATCACCACAATTATTTTTAAAACATTTTCTTCCCTCTGAGAGAAACCCCTTACCATTTAGTAATACCCCCCAATCTCCCGTTTCTCCCATTCCTGGGCAACCGCTAATCTGCTTTTTCTGTCTCTATGAAGTTACCTGCTCTGGACATCTCATAGAAATGGAATCAGACACCTTGGCCTCTGGCTTCTTTCATTATGGTGATTTCAAGGTTCATCCATGTCGTGGGAGCATCAGGGCTTCATTTTAGTTTGTGGCCAAATAAGAGCCTATACAATTAACCACTACGATGACTTGTAAGGTTCCTGGTCACTCTGAAAACTTCTCTGTAAGATGGACACAATCCAGAAATCTCAGTCAAACCCTGAGGTTTGATCTGTCAGGATTCTCTAGGACTGGGGGCACGGACTCTGTCACCCCTCTGCCCACGGCACTGCCCTCTCTCTTGACTGGATTCCTGGCACAGTGAGAACCCCAGCGAAGGTGGTGGGTGAGCCAGAATGCCAGCCGTCAGGCCCAGTCACTCCCCAAGTGCACCTGTTCTGACCCCCCCTGGGTCAGCGCTTCCTGGTCTTTCCCACGACACAGCTCACAGAACACCGGATACGATTGCACCGCACTCAGGGTAAACAGCCAGAGCTGCCCTCCGCAGTGTGCCCGGCTTGGCTGCCTCAGCCCCTGCCTGGTAGCCTCCAAGGACTGCCATCTGAGCTTATCTAGAACCCAGCTGCAGTCCAGGCCTGGGAAGCTCTGACCTCGGGTGTCAGGGCTTGCACCCAAGGGATGCTCCTGCTGGGTAGGAGGCAGGAGGAGGTGCTGGCTCTTCACCAGCCAGGTCTTCAGACCACCCTCTGTCAATGGTTGAGGAGGGGGAGGGAGGGCATGAGAGGAGAGATGGCTGGACCAGGCCTCTACGGGCCTTGGTACCCGGGTCCTCAAGGAGAAGAGGGAGGGGGTGGGTGGTTAAGGCTGGAGACCCAGGGCCACCAGCACTGCCTCAGCCATGCTAAGTGAAAGGTCAAGGGCACCACTCTGGGGCCCCTCACGCTGACTGCAACAAGGTTGCTTTGGTCTTAAGCAAGATGAATCCATGCCGAGTGCCTCCAAGAGTCACGGGGCTAATCACAAGGCTCCAGGAAACCCAGTGGACCCCTGGGATAGGGGTGGGAGAGGGCAGGCCCCAAGGGAATAGCACCGGATCTGAGTCAGCCCCCAGGACCTCTGCGGCAGGAGGAGGCTGCTGATTCCCATGGCTCTGTTGCTTGTCCATCCCTCCTCTCACTGAGATCCACTGTTCTGTCTCCGGCCTCATGGCTTCTGCCTGCTGGTGGCTCCTGCCTCTTCCCACCATGCTCCTGCCTCTTCCCACCATGCTCCTGCCTGTTCCCATCATGCTCCTGCCTCTTCCCATCATGGTCCCTGCCTCTTCCCACCATGGCTTGCCATGACCCCTTGCTCACTCTCCTCTCACTGTAGGTGGCTTTGGGGTCACCCAACATTCAAGGTGGTTGTCAAACATCTTCACTATCTTCCTGACAGCTCTCAGACTCCCTGGCACCTCCTAAAGGAGGAGGACTCCTGCTCTTGGAAGATGAACTCAGGCCCAGGTATTGTGCCTTCCAGGCTGGACACAGGTACTTGGCAGGGAAGGAGGACTCTGGGAACCTAAGGCCAGAAGCCCCAGAGAACCTGCAGTGTGGGCTTTGCTGCCTGTTGGTGGCAGAAGCTGCCCCCCAGAGGAGAAGGAATGCTTAGGGCCCTAAGCTGGGCTCCTGTGGGACAACAACAGTCTCTGATTTCCATCAGAGCTGTGTTATCAAACATGACCACTCCAGCCCTGCTCTCCAGCTGTTCAAGGACCTTGATTGCATCCATCCAGGTCCTCAGGATGCGTCAGGAGCACATCGCTGTCCGCTTTCTCACCCCACCACCCACTGCCCTCCATGCTCCAACCACCCTGGCAGGTCCAGCTCATAACAGATTGGGTTTGAAAGGACTTGCTCTTAACTTTTCTTCAGCATCATGATTATAAAAGAACTTAAAAAAAAAAAAAGACAAAACCAAAAGGTGCATTGCAGTTAGGGAAGATGTGCAGTGAGGCCAGACTGAGCCCTGCTGGGCACAAGCCCTCCTCTTGGTGAGAACAAATGTTTTTAACGCAGCCCTGTTGCCATGGTGATCACTGCATCTCAGCTTACTGAGGTGGCATTGCAGATCTGTGGGGAAAGAACAGGATTAGTCAATAAATGATGCTGGGATATTTGCTTAGCTATTTGGAAAGAAATAAAATTAGCTCTTTCCTTCACACCATACTTCAATAAATATTCCAGGGGATTTAAGTAATTAGATGTAAAAAGAGAAATTATTATTATTTTTTTAATCTTTGAAGAAACTATAGACAAATATTTATCTTGGGGTGGCTAAAGACTCTTAAACATAAAAGTAGTGGGGGAAAAGTAACAAAGAATAGGATAGGTAGAATTTAATACATAAAATATCAATCTCTTAGTGTTTTAAACAATCATTTAATTAAATTTATTGGGCAACTACAAATAAGGTTCAAATAGTTGCAATAAATATGACAAAGAATTAACACTTCTAATATATAAAAAGTAATTACCAATCAATAAAAATAAGCATTCCAATAGAAATTTCCAAAAAGAAATGTACAAAAAAGGAATTAAAATAAACAATAAGCATATTTTAAAACATTTAGCTTCACTGATAATCAAAGAAATGCCCAGTGGAATACCAATGATATTTTCCTCTCTCTGACCACTTATATTAAACATTTTACTGGAGATCATACCCAGAGTAACTAGGCAAGAAAATAAATAAGTTCACCTAGATTGGTGATTGTTAGGAATTTGCCCATTTCATCTAGGTTAGATAATTATTGGCATACCGTTTTTCCTGGTATTCTTATAATCCTTGTTATTTCTGTAAAGTCAGTAATAATATTCCCACCTTCTAATTTTAGTAATCTGAGTCTTCTCTCTTTTTTTATTGATCAGTCTACATAAAAGTTTGTCAAATTTGCTGATCTTTTCACAGAATCAAATTTTGTGTTTTGTTTTTTCTCTATTGTGTTGTTATAAGGTAGAAATTTAGGTTATTAGTTTGAAATCTTTATTCTTTTTTAATATAGGCAATTAGAGCTATCAGCACTGTTTTAGCTGCAGCTTACAAGTTTGGGCATATTGTGTTTTTATTTTAGTTCATGTCAAAATACTTTCTAATTTCCTTGTGATTTCTTCTTTGGCCTGTTAGTTATTTTGGAGTATGTTATTTAATTCCCACCTATTGGCAAATATTCTTCTGCTCTTGATTTCTAATTTCATTCTGTTGAGACAAGAGAACACATGCTATATGATTTCAATCCTTTTAAATTTATTGAGTCTTATTTTATGGCATAACATGATTTATACTGCAGAAAGTTCTATGTGCATCTGAGAAGAATACTTATTCTGCTGTTGCTTGGAGTGCTCTGTAGTTGTCTGTTTAGGTTCAGAGGGTTTCTAGTGTTGTTCCTTTAATTCTTTAGACCTGGTTTCCTTTAGTTCATTGCACATATTTATGATAGTGTAGTTAAAGTCTTTGTCTAGTAAGTCTAGTGTTTAGGCTTCTTCAGGGACAGTTTCCTGTGAATGAGCCATTCTTTCTTGTGTCTTGGCATATCTCATAAATTTTTGTTGAAAACTGAATATTTAAAATAATATAATGAGGCAAATCTGGAAATCAGATCTCCTGTCTCCCATGCACCACCATTCCCCAAAGGTTTGCTGTTATTGGTATTTGTTGTTATTGTTGCTGCTACTGTTTATTTCTTTAGTGACTTTCCTGGACTAATTCTGCAAAATCTATGTTCTTTGTTGATTTTGGCCACTGAAGCTTCTGCCCAGTTAGCTTAGTGGTCAGTTAAGGATTGGATAGAGATTTCCTTCAATTGTTTAAACCATTACGTCTCCCAGATTTGTTAAGGGGTTCTGTATATGTGATGGGGCATACCTTCAATTTGATAGCTTTAACTTTTACTTCCTGCTTGTGCAATGCTTAAAGGTCAGCCAGAGGTGAGAAAAAATAGATCCATTATGAGACTTTCCTGGGCATGTGCAAAGCTATGCATATGGACTTCTAGGATCACAAGAATATGTTGGAGCTTTTCAAAGCCCCCTAAGGACATCTCATTCCCACTTTTCCTTTTAAGATTTTTGTTTAGGAACTTTCCTGGTGGTTAAGACTCTGTGCTTCCAATGCAGGGAATGTGAATTTGATTCCTGTTCGGGGAACTAAGATCCCACATGCTGAGTGGTACAGTCACAACAACAACAACAACAGCTTTTTGTTTAGCCTTTCTTTAGCCCCAACTGGTAGTGCCACTTCAGGCAGCTACAAAATTAAACAGTTGCCCTTGACTGTTTTTGACAAATGCCCTGGAGCTGGGACCAAGAGCAAAGACTGAGTTCAAATAAAGAGACTCCCTGAGAATGCAGCTTTTCCGGGGGAGCTGCCAGACAGGTCAAGGAGTGACAGTTCTCTGGGGATGGGACTTTTGGGGCAGCTCCAGATCTGTTCTTTCCCTTTTAATAGCTGATGGGCTACTGGTTTTCACAACCACCATAGTTGTGAGCTATTGCTTTTCAAACCTGCAATGGAATTGTGAAAAGGGACATGGGAATAAGGCAAGTTAAAACTCCACAAAGCTTGCCATTCTGATTGTAATTCAGCCATATATTCTTAATTTTCTTTTTGGCTGCACTGGGTCTTTGTTGGGGAGTGTGGCTTTCTCTAGTTGCAGTGTTCAGGTTTAGTTGCCCTAAGGCATGTGGGATCTTACAGTTCCTTTAGAAAGGATTGAACCCACGTTGCCTCTGTTGGAAGGCAGACTCTTAACCACTGGACCACCGGGGAAGTCCCTTGGCTATATATTAAAAAAATAAATAAATAAACACAAACACTCCTCAAGTTTCTAAAAGCTTTAATTTCCAGTCATGGAAAAGTTGATTTTGACCATTTTTACCAGCACTGTCATTGCTGCTATGAAGAAGCATATTTTTGGAAGTCCTTACTCTGTTGTCCTGGAAGTGCTTCCTTTCCACCTGTTCGTGTACAGAAAATTGTATTGGAACCCAGCCGTGCCCATTTATTTATATTATCTATAGCTGCTTTCACACTGCAATGGAAGAGCTGAATAGTTGCAACAGAACCCATATGGCCAGCAAAGCCTAAAATATGTACTATCTGGCCCTTACAGAAAAAGTTTGCCAACCCCTATGGTAAGGCAAGAAAATGATATAAAGATTGGAGGAAGCAAATTGCTGCTTTTTTGCATTAAAAATCATTTTGCTCTTGGTGCTGCTGTACCAAAGGGCTTCTTCCCCCCTGCAAAGGACATGCTAAGGAGCCTTGAAACAGCACCCCCTTTGCCCTAATGGTCTCTTGATGTCATAATGTGTCTAGATCTAGTAACGGGTCTAGTCCCCAAAGTCCCATTTTGGGAATTTCCCTGGCGGTCCAGTAGTTAAGAATCCACTTCCCAATGCAGGGAAGTAGATTTGATCCCTGGTCAGGGAACTAAGATCTCACACGCTGAGGAGCAACTAAGCTCGTATGCCTCAACTATAGAAGCCTGCATCCCACAACGAAAGGTCCTGCATGCTGCAACTCAGTCGCAGATAAATAAATTTTTAACATAAATAAAGTAGAAGGTACCAATTTAAAAATTGCTTTTTAAAATCTATGAACAATCTGTTAGCATAAACAAGTGAGTTTAATGAGGTCATCAAATGTATTAAACAAAACCCAATTTTAGGACTTCTGGATCCAGCTGAGAGAGTGTAGGCACACTCCACCTCACCTCTCCCACTGATCAGAGTTGAAAAGCTTGGACAGAATCCATAAAGCAGCTGTCTGCGGACTCTGGAAAGTAAATCACAGGATGTGGGCTGGAGAGGGAAATCCAAATGCAAAGAATGACCGAAATGGCTGTGAGTTGTCTGGTTTGTTTGTACTTCTCCACCTCTCCTGGCTTAAACTTTAGTACAACCCAAGTCTTAAAACAGTAAAGTCAGTGAAAACGGAGTAAGTTCTAAGGAAAACCTCTTCTTCTGACAGGACAACTAGGAACAGGGCATCTTGCAAGACTGAGAGCCTGGGGAGTGGTGGGGGGAGGAGTGGGGATCTGTATTTTTTTTTTTTATAAACAGTCGCACCATTATTATTCTTTAATAATTTTATTTATTTATTTTGGCTGCACGGGGTCTTCAGTGCTGTGTGGGTGTTTTTCTAGTGGCGGGTGGGGGTCACTCTCCGGCAGCGTGCTAGGCTCCTCGTGGCGGGGGCTTCTCTTGTTGCAGAGCACAAGTTCTAGGGCGCGTGGGCTTCGTAGCTGCGCCCCACCCCGCTCTCAGTTGTCATGGCACATGGGCTGAGTTGCTCCTTGGCCTGTAGCATCTTCCAGATCAGGAGTCGAACTCATCTCTCCCGCACTGGCAGGCAGATTCTTTACCACTGAGCCATCAAGGAAGCCGCTCAATATTCTTTTCCTTTCAACTGTCTCTACCCTGAAACAAGCCCCAGTTTTGAATCTGCATTCCTGGGCTGCCAGCAAACCTAGATGCACCTTAAATCTCTGAGAGGAAAAAAAATTTCTCTCCGATCAGAAAACCTGGGCTCTTCACTGGCAATATCTTGTTTCCTCCTAATTTATTGCCTGGGTTGGGTGGGGCGGGTAGCCCTGTTCGTCCCATTTTCTTGGTGAGGAAACTGAGGCTCAGCGAGGTTAAGTAGTGCACCCACGGTCACCCAGCACTGAAGTGACAGAGTTAGTGTTTTCTCCCTCCCTCGGCCTCCTTAGTGTAACCGTGAGCTCCAGCACTGGCCCAGTGCCTGGCACAGCACGGTGCGGGCAGTGCCCTGTGAGATGAGCCAGCACAAGGCCAGGTTCAGAGCATCCATTGCTTCAGGAACCTGTGCAGACACAAAGGAGACCAGCCCCCAGCCTCCCTGGCCGACTAGGAGAGGCCTTGAACTCTGCTCTGGATCAGCTCTTCTCAGTGTGGATGAACTGCTGTTGATGTTCTTTGCACATAATTTTCCGCGAGACAGGATCATTTGGAAAGCCATAAATACACATTCAGATGCACGTGATGGATAATAAACTCGGCTCCAACGAGTCACTTGAGCCCCCATAAATCTTGGCTGCATTTTCTTCCCTGGTGCCCGTAAATCAGGCCCTATCTCTGCCTCCATCTCTGTCACCCTGGAAGCCCCTACCTGCCATGCGTCACACTGCAGGTGGAGCGTCTGGCAGCTGGCCCCACACGCTGCCCTCATGCCCCGCGTGGATCCTGCCACTCTCCTGAGGGACCCAGGCATCTTAGGCTTCCTTTATGCTTTTCTGAACAGGAGCCACCCTGCACGTCGTGGTTTACACAAGCCTGATGGAGTTTTCACAACATGCAATTTTTTAAAAGCAGGCTGTAGCTGTTCTCCACCTCTCGCCTCTCCTGGGCTTGAGCTTCTCTGCAGGTTATGGTCAACAAGCAGACAATGCAGGGGCAGGGGAAACCTCACAGGGTCTGGAGTTGGACTCAGTGGGCTGACAGTGGTTCTATTGACAGAGATTCAGCCAAGTCCCTGAATCTGGGCCTCAGTGTGCTCATCTGCAGGATGGGGACAGTAATCCTTGTTTCCCAGGACTGTGTTATTCAGGATAATAATATGCAGGTAACCAACGTTTGAGAAAGCCTCAAACCTCGGTTTTTGCTGAACCCAATACAAAAGTTTAACTTTTGCCCCTGCAAAGTCCAATGTGGAGGCCTTCGTCCATCTCATAGCCTTATTATCTGGAACGTGAGGTCCTCCAAGAGATGGAGAAGAGAGAAATGGAGAGAGTTCATTGGCTCATAATAGCTTCAGCCCCAGAAGTGACGTGGGTCACTTCCAATCGCATCCGATTGGCCAGGACCAGTCACGTGGCCCCAGGCTAATCACAAAGGATGCTGGGAAATGGAGAAGCACATGGCTGATAGGTGAGCATCTACTTTCTTGCCAGAGTGCCTGTGAATATTTAATTCAATGCAGTTCACTAGAGAGAGCAAGGAAGGGCTCTAGTAGAACCTCAAAATGTCAGAGACAGAGACTTCCCTGGTGGGCCAGCGGTTAAGATGCTCCCAACACAGGGGGCTCAGGGTTGGATCCCTGTTCAGGGAACTAGATCCTGAATGCTGCAACAATGATGGAGGATCCCCATTATCACAACTAAAACCCACCAGCACAGCCACATAAATAAATATTAAAAAAAAAAAAAAAGAGATGTTAGAGATGACCCTAGATCAGTTTTGGCCGGTGCAGAATTTACACCCAGCTCTCTTGCAAAATGGTGTATGGTGGTCCCTGCTCATGGGGAGAGCCTTTGCCATCACGCTTCCCTTGGGGCTTGGTTGTGAAGGGCCCAGAGCCAGGTTTCTTGTAGGTGCTCAGGAAGTGGGGCTCCCCCAGGTCACATGGTTTTCTGGGATATATTGCATGCTCTCTCCCCTCACATTCCCACCACCCACTCCTCCTAGCAGCACTTAACAACTCCTATTCTCTCCTAACCCCTGCCTCCTCCCAGCCTCCAATGTGGCTTCAGGCTCCCATTGCTCTAGAGGATGAGAGGTTGGCTCCCACCCATAGCTGGGTCCCACCTGCAGGAAGCCTCCTGTGATTTCCCAGGCTCTTGTGTTTGGGGAGAGGCTGGGCGGTCCTCTGGAGTTTGACTGGCTAGGAAGGAGGTGATCAGACATATGAGGGTTCCCCTTGTCTCAGAGCCTGCCTGCCCACTGAACAGCCTCCCACAGCTGGGCCATGTGGTTTCACAGCTGGAACTCCTCAGCCTTCTGTCCCCCTTCTTCAAGCATAGAAGCAGTGGGTCATTGTAAGACTTGAAAGGAAGAAGTCCAGGAGGGCAGGGCCTGGTGTGGCTACAGGAAATAGACTGATTTTGTGACCTTCACTATCAGGATAGGAGGTTGGAGACCCCCCGGGGCTGCCTCTCCTGGGACTGGAGACAGATGGGCTACAAAGAATCAGGCTAAACTGTAGGGGCAGATATTCTGTGTCCTAATCCTTGCCTGGCTACTAACTGAGCATGCAGCCCAAGCCAACGCTTTCATTCCTCGGCCTCAGCTTGCTCATCTATAAAATGGGGATCCGTATTCATTCTACCCACTTTGCAAAATCAGCTACAAAGCACTTGCAAATGGAGGTTCAGAGTGAGAGTGGGCTTGGGGTGGAGAGTGTGGGAGCCAGGGGACCCTCTGTCGGGATCTAAAATCCTGCCTGTGACCAGCTCTGGGCTAGAATCAGCTCTTCTGAAACCCAGGTAGAGCCCAATGGTGAGAACTGGACCAGAGGGGCTGTTTCTCCTCTCTCCCTCCACCCAGCCCAAGGGTGAAATCTGTTGCTTATTCCCAGTGGAATCCTCTTTTTCCATCTCCCATTCCCAAAAGCACCCCATAAAACACCAAAAATAAACACTGTGCCTGGCTTTCATTTGGGAAGGGTTTGTCTGTCCCCTTTTATTACTTCTTACCACGACACTCCAGCCTTTCATCTTTGTGTGCCCAGGTTGGTGACCCTGAGAGGCAGAAGGGGGGGTGTGTCTGGGCCTCTTTGGTCAAATGAGGACTCAATTCTTAGAATGCTCGGGTAAGCACGGGGGCTGCCTGGACGAGGCAGCCAGTGCAGAACAGATGAGGAGACCCGGAGCCTGAGTTTTGAAGGATGAGTAGAAGTTTATCGGGGGAGAAAGATGAGGGAGAGCATTTCCAGCAGAGGGAACAGTATATGGGAAAGGATAGAGAGAGGAATGAAATGGAATGTTCTGGAAGGGAGTGGAACTTCAGCGAGGCTAGATATTAGGGTGCCCAAGGGAAGAGAGGCAGAGAGGGCTGCATTGCACAGGCCTTGAATGCCAGGCTAAGGAGCCTGGACTTTATTTTGAGGGCCATGAGGAGCCAAGGAAGAATGTAAGAGGGGCGGGGACACTTCAGGACAGCTGGCCACCAGGGCCAGTCTTTATGACACAGTCACTTCTTGTGTCGGTGGAGGTTTGGGGGGCTTAGGGGTGGCAGGGTGACCCTTCTCCCCAAACTCGACTTCCCTGGCAGAGACCAGTCTTGAAAGAATCTCAAAGGAGCCTCCACATAAAATGACTCTCTTAAAAAGTCAACATTTCCGTGATTTTGTAGAAATTAATCAGGAACACATGCGTTCTATTTTTCATAAATTGCGAGGGATCAAAAGGGAAGGAAAAATCTCTCAGGGTAAAAGACGACATGAGATCCACCACCCGCTGAAACCGTCCACGCCACTGCCGTGCAGCCCGGGGCCTTCCTTCCACCGGGCGTCCCCGGTGCACCCCCACGGCGGGGGCGCGGAGGAAGCGCGGAAGCCGAGGGACCGCAGACGCAGCCCAGACGGCCGAGGTGCTCCAGGTGGGAGGGAGCACCAGCCGGCTAGCGGCTGTGTGTGCCCAGTGATGGGGGTGGAAACCTGGCACTAGGGGGAGGGAGGACCCAGAGGAGGCCTCCAGCCCAGCTGACGAAGGGAACAGGAGAAGGGACACTGAGAGAACAGATGGCGGGGGCCGAGGCGGGGGCAGATAAGGACTGCCTTGAATACACTGCCAAAGAATCTGCGCTGTCCCCTGCACTTTCCCCCACAGCTTTCTGAGGACCCAGCTGTGATGGGAAAAGCGCTGGAGCTTCTGAGGGACAGAAGCTCTGTTCAGCCTCCCTCTTCCAGTGGGACCTGTCCCAGACCTAGAACCTCAGTGTTCTCCTCTGTCAAATGGGTACAATCATGAGGCCCACCTGCCCCAAGGGAGCTGTGCAGAGCTGTGGACGGGCGGGTACTCGCTAGGGCCTCTGTCACCCTGGCCTCACCCTTGGTGGCCTCGCCCACAAAGGTGGGGGCGAAAGTCAAGGGCACAAGAAGTGTGGAAGTAGTTTCTCAGGCTGCCACCTGCTGATGCCCTTTGTCCAAAGCCCAGTGGTTCCACAGCAAAGAGGTTCCCGGGCCTCCCGGGGCCCAACATCTCTGTGTCCATCCAGGCTGGAGCCAGGCCAGGGAGACTGGCCCAGGTACAGAAACCCTTGCCCCTTGTTCTTCAGTCCCCAGGTCAAGGGCTTCTTTCCTGCCTGCCTACCCCCCCGACCCCACCCTCCACCACCCCCTGAGCTGAGCAGCACCCAGCCTGCCTCTGCGGTGGGCGCCGTGCCAGCCCTGCGGGCGGGCGCTGAGATAATCCGGCTAGACGAGCTGCCACCTTGGCACGTCCTGGGGCGCCTGGGGCCGCGGGGAGCTTCAAAAGGAAAATGAATGTCTCTTACCAGCAATTAGAGGAAATTATTTCGATAGAAATCTTGTTTTATATCTTCTCATCCTTGTTTTTCAATCCCCAGCCTTTGATTTCTTTCTTCTTCAGGGATTCTCAGAAAGAGGCTGAGAGCCTGGGCCGCGCACCGGGGCCTAATGAGCGCCGGGCCCACCTGGCGTCGCAGTCTCACCCTTGGAGGCGGAATCGGAGGAGCTGAGCTTCCGAGACCCAGCCCTGGGGTCTCCCAGTGCGGCTGGCGGCCCCTGGGCGGCCCAGGCCACACTCCCAGGTGGGCAGTCGTGGGTGGGCCCCTGGCTGGCTGGCTTTTCTGCTGCCCGAGGCAGGTGGCTCTGGGGCCCAGGCCTGGCCAAAGTCACAGTGTCCAGGAGCGGCATGGTGCTGAGGGTGAACCCAGGGCAGGGAGGGGCCTAGAGGCCATCTGGGTGAAGGCCAGCACCCTCTCACATCCACATCCTTCAGCATCTCCCCAGTCCCTCGGAGAAGGTCCCAACTCTGCAGCCCGAGTTCAAAACCCCATGAAGTCAGGCCTGCCAGCTCCCCTATCTTGCTCCACCCCTCCACCACCCATCTCCCTCTTCAGCTGCCCAGGAGACCTGCTGTGGCCTGGGGTCCCCTGCAACAGCCTGGGCCTGGAATCAACCCACCTCTTCTTTCTCTGTCTGGCCAGCCCCAGCAGCTTCTTTGAGGTTCATCCCTGTCTCAACGCCTCTGAAATCCTCACCCAGAGAGAGTCTACCTCCCAGGATGTCTGGGGCCTCCACCATCCACCCAGACCTCTGCCCTGATCCTGTCAAACTGTTCAAGGGCTGGCTGCCCTAGGAACTCCTTGAATCCAGGGAGCAGGTTTGCTTCAGCCTCAAGTCCCTAAATGGGCTGCAGCCAGCTTCTGCTTGAATGGATGGGTTATGCTTAACCCATAGGATGGCCTGGAAGAGACACTGAGCTAGTTCCAGTCCCGGCCTTTACGGAGACTAGCTGCTTCTGTTTCCTCCCTCGTAGTACACCCACTCTTGGAATCTAGCCGTCATCTGCTGAGCAGGTGGAGAAGCCATCTTCAGGCACTCTGGTGGACAGCCCCAGCCAAAGTACCAGCCAACATCCAGTATCAGCTGCCTGTCACTGAATGAGCCACTGGATGTTCCAGCCCAGTCAAGAGCCCCTGGGTGGCTGCAGCCCAAATGAACCTCACTTGCAGAAGAACCTCTGAGCTGAACACAGTCAACCCACAGGCTCACGCTTTACCAAGATCATTCCTGTTTTAAGTGACTGAGTTTTGGGGCACTCTGTTGCAGCAATAGGTAACGAAAACATATAGTAGACCAGATGGGTATGCATGTCTAAGTATTTCTCTACTATTTTTCAGAAGATTAACCATTCTACACTCTCGAACAGGAGTTGGAAAACTACAGAAAACAGCCAGCTGCCTGTTTTTGTTCCGCCTGCAAGGAAAGAATTTTTTTTTTTTTTTACATTTTTAAATGCTGGAAAATGAAAAGAAGAATATTATTCGGTGACCAGTACATGAAAGTCATATGAAATTCAAATTTCAGCCCATAAATAAAGTGTGACTGGAACACAGGCACGGTTCATTTGTCTACATATCATCCATGGCTGTTTTTGCACGACAAGGGCCAACTTGTGTGGTGTGGCAGAGACCATATGGCGGCAAAGCCTAAAAGATTTACTGTCTGGCCCTTTACAGGAAGTTTACCAACCCCTGCTGTAGAACATTAAATATGCATCACCATTTTGAACTTAAAACACAGCATCAAAAGATTTCTCTGTGTTTCTAAGCATTTATTTCCTTAGTCCACTAAGTTAAAAAAAAAAATGTGGACTTTTGGGCTTATTTATTTATTTTAAAGCTTGAAGAAGTCTAAAAATGGTGAAAGAGTGTGCAAAAATTTAACAAATCATGGGTGGAATGCTGAGAAAGCATTCAAGGAAAGATCAAAATGAAACTTTCTGATGATGGGGAGGGACAGGGGATTTTGAAGAGAGATTAAAATTGAAAAGGGGGCCCAGCTGGACAGGGTCACCCCTGAAGGCCTTCAAAACATGGTGACAGCCTGTCTCCTTCATCCCCTCCCCTCACCTGCCCCCAGCATTCTACCCAGGCCAGTGTTCCAGGACTTCACACCTCTCTCTGGGAGGGTCACAACAGGCGGTGTCCCCACCCTTGTCCCCAGCTTGCCTCCATGCCCTTCACTGGTGCCCCTGCGGGCCTTTGAGTCAGCCAGCAAACCTGCCCCCACAGTAACTCTTCAGCCATGAAGATTTCCGCCACCCACAGGCCAGCTTCACCCCCTTCTCTGAGCTTATCCCTTGAAGATCCCACTTGCCAGGTCATACTGTTGAGACCCACTTACTTGTCCTTCTGCTTCTTGGGCTGGGAGCTCTCAAGGGCAAATGGCTGGATCCCAGGGGAGGCATCAGGGCCCAGCCAGTGAACAAAGGAACTCTGCTGAGCCCTCACTGAACACTGAGGATCAGAAGCCCCAAGGATGCTTAAAGGGCCAGACAGTGTAGCTACCGCCTCCCCACCCCCAGCCTGCGGGGACCAGGATACAGCGAGAAAAGGGCCCTTCAAATGGTGGGCACATTCAGGGTCATACCTGCCCTGACCCACCCTCGCCTGGCCTCTGGCAGGGCCTCAGGCCAGGCAGGAGCGGCCGTCAGAACCACCTCCCATTCACAAGCCAGGACTGACAACCCGGATCTGGAGAACAAGAAGCCCATTCAGGGCGCAGGGCCGGGCGGGCCTGCTTTCAGGTGCATGATCTCAGCTCTCGGAAACCCAGCAGGCCTGCCAGCGGGCCTCGTAAAGCCTTTGATGACCCATGTGCAGGACACAAATCACAGGCCCCCAGGCCTCTAGGCCTGGCCAACACCTCGCTCCATGGACTCACATTCCAGTCCAGAAAGGGGCACAGACGGGTGGGGCCACGGGCCGTGTAGCAGGCGGCAGGGCGTCCACTCTGGACGCTAAGCCCAGGCCTCATCAGGGCCCAGCCCTGCCGAGCTCCCCAAGCACCTGGCAGGGCAGCCCAGGCCCCCGGGCACTGCCTCCCGGGACACGGCAGCCCACTTGCTGTTTGGCTGACTTTGACAAAGCTGACCGGTAACACCAGGCAGATACACACCACCCCAGACCAGTGGCCCCAAAACACTGAGCACAGCTCAGGGCTGGAGCTAAAGGGACTTTGGATCTAGGTTTTGTCCCCTGATGGCCACCAGCTCTCTGCAGGGGAGGGACCAGCCAAGGAGAGCAGCCGACTCCATCTTGGAAGGAATCTGCCAGAATTTCCGGGCCAGCAGCTTACGGAAGGCCCTACATTTCTGTGAGCTCACAGGGCCTGGCCCCGGAGCCAAAACACTCCCAGAAGAAATGGAACTCAGATGGCCCAAGAAGCCACAGCCCTCAGCCCTCCTGGCGTGCCTACTTGGCCCCTACTTGCCTCCGGCTTCTCCCAGTGCCTGCAGGGCAGGAGGCCAGGACAGGGCAGGCACACCAGTCCCCGAGCCCAGCCTCGTGAGCGGCAGCAGCTTCTGTCACCACCTCTGTGGATGGCAGCACGGCCTGACATCCATTCCTTAGAAGGAAGGCCAGGCCGCAGTGCCCATGCGGGTCCCCAAGCCCTGGAGGGTGGTGCCCGCACCCTCAGGCTAAGTGTCCAGCTCTGGCTGGAGGCCCAAGGCTCTGCTGTCTGACCCCGAGGGCCTCAGGGCCTGCCTTCCAACCACCCGGGAACTTGGCCGTCTGCTGCCCTGGCTGCCCCTCCCCGGAAGCTCCTCCTGTTCTGGCAGGCCAGGCCCAGTGGTGCCCAGGCTTCTGCCCCTGGCCCTGGCTGCTCCCTCTTCTGGGCCCCCCAGGACCCTGTTCAGCCCATGTGTGAGCAGTTTCTGGCTGCACCCACTGCTCCCAGGACACCGCTGCTCCGGAACAAAGACTGGGGTGAGCCAGCCCTGCCTCCCAGTCCCCCAGCACAGACTTGGCCAGAGGACCTGATGGTTTGCAAAGTGCCTGATGCCTTCAGGAAGTCTCCGGTCAGCAGAAGGCAGTCTGACGACATCCACAAGTGTACGAAGATGGCGGGCTTGGAGGGCAGGCAGCCCCAAGCATCACTGGCTGTCAGACGGGTGTCAGCGTCTCTGAGTCTGTGTTTCCTCATCGGCAAGATGGGGATACTAACACCCACCTTTTTCATTTCAGCCCTTCTGGTAGATGTGTACCGTATTGACACTTTAATGTGAATTTCCCTAATGAGGAATGATGTTGAGCATCTTATCTTTATTTACCATTTGGCTTTTTTTTTTTGGTCACCTACCTGGGTTTTTGGTAAATTGGGGGTTATCTTTCCATTATTAACATGAAGTATTTTTTTTTAAGTGCATTTGGGAGGTAATGTCTTTATCAAGATCTATTGTCCGTTATCACAGGGCTGATGAGCGGTTCAGAGACATTAACCACGTGGAGCCCAAGGCACAGGGCGTGGCACCCAGCTGTTCAAAAAGTGTTAGTTCCTCTCCCTCCTCAGGCACCTGCCTCTCAGAGCCCATCTCTTTGCTTCATCCCGGACCATCAAAAACACCCCTTCTGGGACTTTCCTGGAGGTCCAGTGGTTAACAGTCCGCGCTTCCACCACAGGAAGGCAGAGCTGAGATAACACATGCAGCAGTGTGGCCAAAATAAACAAATACAAATAAAACACCCCTTCCTCTCCGACCTTCACCTTTCCCTGTTGTCTGCCTCAGAACCTGCCCCATTCCCATGCTTTGACAGTTCCAACTCTGAGCACTCTTTGGGGACCCCCAGGAAGCAGCCCAGAGGAGCAGCTAGACTCCTGGGCAGGAAATGGGGAGAGCACTGGGCCCAGAGTCCTGAGACCTGGCTTCTAGGGTTTATTCTGCCACTTCCTGCCTGCATATCCAAAGGAAGTTTGCTTTTCCTCTCTGGGCCTCAGCTTTCTCATCTGTAAAATGGGCTCTCCTGCCTGCCTGGCCCATCTTCCAGGTGGTGGCAGGCCTAAACCTCAGAGTAGGGGTCCAAGTGTTTTGGAGACTCAGCACCCCCTCAGCACTCAGGGACAGGGGGCTCACCCCCTCAGGTTTGCACAGAGACAGGCTCCTCCCAAGATCAGATGTACTCCCAAGATCGGGCACACTCAGGGTGGTATGGCCATAGACCCCCGATGCTAGGAAAGACTGAAGACAAAAGGATAAGAGGGTGGCAGAGGATGAGATGGTTAGATAGCATCACTGATTCAATGGACATGAATCTGAACTCCAGGAGATAGTGAAGGATAGGGAAGCCTGGGCTTCTGTTGTATCTCAGTTGGTAAAGAACTTGCTTGCAATGCAGGAGACCCAGATTCTTTCCCTGGGTCAGGAAGATCCCCTGGAGAAGGAAATAGCAACCCACTCCAGTATTCTTGCCTGGAAAATCCCATGGACAGAGGAGCCTGGTGGGCTATAGTCCATGGGGTCGAAAGAGTCAGATACGACTTAGCGACTAAACCACCACCACAGGGAAGCCTGGTGTGTGGCAGTCCACATAGTCACAGAGAGTCGGACATGTCTCAGTGAGTGAACAACAGCAACAGGCCAGAGAACCCAGAGTGACCTCCACTCCTGTGCTGGAGTCCCCGCGACGAACCACCTGAGCTCAGGAGTCTCAGCCCGGCAGTTCCCAGCACTGATTCTTATTCGCGGTCTCACAAGGCATGCTGCATGTCTTAGCCGGTGGTGACAAGAAGATGAAGACCTGGACTGCCTGGGTTCAAATCCTAGCTCTGCTACTTACGGCACAGCCTAGGGCCAGGGGCTCAGCTTCCCCATCTATAAAAGGGGATAGAAGTAGGCTCCACTTCTCTCGGTTGTTGAGCTTTCAGCCAGAAACTAAGGTGAGGCAGCCATGACTCACAGGAAAGCTTGTCTGTTCCCAAACCGTGATTTTAACCTTGCATCCACGGCTCCCAAAAGACGCCAGCCCCAGAAGTCTTGTGGAAGACGGAGCGGGGTGAGGCTGCTCAGCCATCGGTAGATGGCGCTGTGGAGCCATAAGGGCCGCCCTTGTAGCCCGAGTGCGCGCTCACACACCAAGTCTTGCAGACTGCGTCCCCACCGGTGACCAGATCCTACACCAGGTGCTACCCTCAGAGGGAGGTACCACTCGCCTTGTTTCTCTGATGAGCAAAACAGGGCCCAGAGTGGTTAAGCCCTCGGCCCGAGGTCACACAGCCACAAGGAGCTGGGGCTCTCCCGTCCGACCCCAGTTGGGATTTTCAGCCCTGTCCTCACGCCACGCACCCCACCCTTTCAGGGGGCCTCTGGAGCTTGATGGGAACCAGGCGGCCCCTCTCCACCCCCACCATGGCTGGACATTCCAATGAAGCTGAAGCCTCCCGCTTTGAAGTCAGAGCTAAGCCCCAGATTACGGCGGCTCCAGGCTGGCCTGTCCCTCCCGGCCCCATTGCGGGTCCCACGCCACTGGCCTCCCCAGCCCAGTCCAGTGTCCTCGAGGTACTGAAAGGACTGGGGCCCAGAGACTGAAGGACCTGCTCAGCAAGACACAGCCCCCTTCCTGGACACCCTCTTCCTGCTCACCAAGGAGCCCCAAGTCCCCCGTGACCCGCCACCAGGCCCAAATCCCACCTCATGGCCCCCCATCATCACCCGAGAGGCTGCATGTTAACAGGCCCCCCAGCTCTGCCCCACTGACACCCACGTGTCAGCACCTGTCACCCTAATAGCAGGTATTGGACAGGAGATTGATGCTGACCTTGCTCAGGCTTGTGAAAGGGGGGAATGAACCTGGAAGTCTGGAGCTGGGAAGGGGGCACGCCCGCTGGGCCTCGGTGCCCTCATCTCTTCACCAAGGGTCCCACCTTCCGGCTCAATCTGCCCTGGGGTCTGTGGTTTGGGTGGGGCCACACTGAAGCCAGGTGGGTGTGAAGGGGAGGGTTACCCCACTGTGCACCAGGCAGTGAGGTAGCTGATTTATGCACCCCTAACTTTCTGCCCTGAGGAGTGACTCAGGTTCTAAGAGCTAGCCAGCCCCAACCCTGCAGTGTAACTGTCTCTGGCTTGCATACCTCCAGCCATGGATAGCTCACTCCCTACCAACACACCCGTCCCTGGGATGGTTCAGAAAGCTAGAGCCATCCCGGGGGCTGGGTCCCTGTTGCTCCAAGACGCCTACCCGGTTTTGCCTTGCAGGATACCCCAGCCAGTTTCACCGTCTGCCCTGGCGCAGGGCCTTGAAGATAAGGTTCCTCACTTGCCAGCACAGGCTCAAAGGACACTCCTCAACTCCCTCACCTCCCCATCCTGGCCTCCCTGCCTCCAGCTTCCCTTTGCCTTTGTCAAGGGAGACTTGAGGGCTGAATGTGTGAGACAGACAGGAGGCTCTGGAGGCCCTAACGAACCCTCAGCCAGACTGAAATCTTGGCCCAGCCCAGGGCTCAGCTCACAGTGGGAATGGAGTAGTTTTCCCACCAAACAGACTCTGTGGCTACTGGGGCACCCCCTCAGAACCTCACCGCCAGCCTTCCCACCCCTGAGGTCTAAAATTCCATCGGGATGTTTCATTATCGCTGCAGGGTCAAGCATCCCTGTCTGAGGACAACATCGGCTCACCCAGCCCCGGCCCCAGCCACTTCCCGGCTGTGGAAAGGTGCAGAGTCACCCCCAGGGTTGCCACGGAGATGCTGAGTGGTGACGGAGCGGCGTCAGGCGGGGTCTCTCCAGCAGCCACCAGGCCCTGGAGGGCCCCCCCTCTCCCGCGGTCAGCAGAGGCTCCTGGGAGATTACCCACCCACCGGCTCCAAGCCCCGGGTCCACCCTGGAAAGACCTTCAAAGGCCATTCTTGAGTGAACGCCAGGAGGAATCTGCTCTCAGAGTCAATTTAGCCAGCCACACGGGTGGAAGGAATTTGCCGTTTCTCTTAACAGCGACCCCCTTGTGATTTATATGGGGGCCACTGTCCGAGGGCCCTGGTTAACGGATCACAGTGGAAAATGAAACGCCAAGACCCAGGCGTCTCACTGGGCTAATTACCCTCAATGAGACCCAGCTGGCTCGGCAAGCCGGCGGGTCGAGGGCAGGGCGGGATCCCTGCACCCAGCTCCCGGGGGACACGGCGGCCTGCCACGGCCTGGCCTGGGCTTGCTGCCCATCATCGTTCAGGCCACTGAGAGTTCCAGGAGAGCCAGTCTGGCTAGCTGATGAGACAAGTGCCCTTTGGGGATGGCCACAGCTTCAGGGTTTGCTACTGCCCAGGAGGTGGTGATCCCTGAGACTCAGAGAGCCGCAGGGTCCCATTCTGCCTGGGCAGAGACTAAAGCCCAGACAGCTTAGGGCAGGTCCTGCGGGGCCTCGGGCATGACTCTGGCCCGGCTGCAGGCCCCGGCCAGAGCCTCTGGCCAATGGTACCTTCCTGGAGGCCCAGACCTCAGTGCTGACCCCGGAAGCTGCTTCCAGAGGCTTCATGCAGCCGAGATCAGCTCTCTGGCCTCCTGGAGTTGGTTAAATGTCTCCCAAGAGTCTGCTTTGTGCCAGCCCAGTGCAGGTTGCTGGGGGTACAGTGATGGGCAAAATCCAACCCCACCCCCAGGCTTTTAGCCCTCTGTGGGGGAGGATAAACACGTGTCCATCTCCCCAGTAGAAGTGCTTGGAGCCATGAAAGTACACAGAAGGGGATCAAGGGCTGGGCATGTGGCATGAGCTGAGAGCTAGCTGAAGGCTGAGTTTGGCTAAATGGGCACTTCACCAGTGGGAGAATGAGTGGGTGTGTGTCCCAGGTAACAGAAGCCGCATGTGCAAAGGCACTATGGCGGCAGGCAAGGGCGAGTACTCAAGGAACTGGATGAAGCTGTGCCGGGGAAGCACAGGGCCAAGAAGATCGAAGTGAAGGGGCAGGTGGGGGAGGCCACAGGTGGATCTTCTTTTTTTTAAAGCTATTTGGCTCTGCTGGGTCTTTGTTGCCACACAGGCTTTTCTCTAGTGGTGGAGAACAGGGCTCATCTCTATTTTGGGGTGCGCAAGCTTCTCACTGAGCTGGCTTCTCTTGGTGCAGAGTGCGGGCTTTGGGCTTGAGGGCTTCGGTCGTTGCGGTGCGTGGGCTCAGTATTTGCAGTTCCCGGTCTCTGGAGCCACAGCCGTGGTGCACGCTTGGCTGCTCCTCAGCATGTGGGATCTCCCCGGACCCAGCACGGAGCCTGTGCCCCCTGCACTGGCACGCAGGCGCTTTGCCCCTGAGCCCTGAGCCCCCAGGGAAGCCCCGCAAGTAGTTCCTGCGCCTTTACTATTATTTTTTTAACATTTTTTACCAATGACTTATTTATTTGTTTGGCTGTGTCTGGTCCCCGTTGCGGCATGCAGGACCTTTGCCGCGGTGAGAGGCCTTTCTCCATTTGTGGAGCACAGGCTCCAAGAGTGCACAGACTCAGTAGTTGGCAGCCATTGGGTAGTTGCCCCCACGGCTTATGGGCTCTTAGTTCCCTGCCCAGGGATTGAACCCACATCCCCCACATGAATGGCAGACTCTCAACCACTGGACCACTAGGAAAGTCCCCTCTTGTGTCTTTAAAAAGGTGTTTCCAGATATGACTGGGGAGGGATGAGTCCATTTGTCTCCAGCTTTCGGGAGCCTCAGGCCCCACCTCTGGAAGGGGCAGCTCTGTAGATCAGCCCAACAGCCTGGACCATGGGAAGACCTGGAGGAACCCATCAAGGGGTCATGGAGAGCCAAGCCAGGGGTCCCCTGGGAGCTAGATAGAGAGTCGTGGGGACTGCAAGCAGCTGGTGGTGGGCCCAGGTCAGGGGTAGCCAAGACCACCAATGACCCACAGCTGGAGGGAGAGGGGCCCTGAGGAAGCAACATGTGAAAATGCCCTGGGAAGCAGAGACCAGGGCCTTGGGGCCACCAGCAGCCTCACAACTCGTCCCTCCCACCTTCTTTGCCCTAAGCCACTGAGCCCCCCGTTTTATGTGGGTCCTCCACTTGAACCCCGGTGGGTGTTACAGGTGCTACTAATCCCATCTCTGGGCCCTGGAACAGAGTGGGTGTAGGTGGACAGCTATCTGAAGGGTGGAGGAATGGATGAGAAAAGCAGTGGCTCCCAGTCGCCCATCCTGAGCTGCGTGGAGCCCCTCTGGCCTCCCCAGTGGCCGCCCCACATCCTCGTGGAGACCCGGCGGTGCAAGGCCCCACAGGCCTGCTGTGACAGAGCAGGGCTGCCGTGCCCGCCAGACTGGAGAGCAGGTGCCCAGAGCTCCCACTCCCTCCCAAAGCTTGGCTCTGACCTGCTTCCTGGGGACACAAACAGGTCTGACGAGTTCCAGCTGAGTCCTTGGTTTCCAGGAAAGTCAGGCTCTTCGAGAGCAGAGGGAGCAAGGCCTGGTGGAAGAAGAGCGCTTTCCGGAATGTTCCTCCCCCTGCAGCTGGGCCATCCCCACACGTGCTCCCGGACTTTGCCCCTTGGGTCCAGCTCCTGGGAGTCCCAGGCTAATAGGGGGTCACCTCTCTCCCCACCTTCCCCAGGGGAGAAGGTGGGGGAGGGTCGAAGAAAAGGACCTCCTTGTTGAGACCCCAAATTCAGTCCCTGCCCCCATGTCCCACTGCATGGGGTAGCAGGCGGGGTTAGAGCTTACAGGTGCAGGCTCAGAGCCATGCTGTCCAGGTCCCAGCTCTGCCGTTGATCCTGTCACCTACCTCCTTTTTGTTTTCCATTTTGGTGGTTGTCGTTTAGTCGCTAAGTCGTGTCTGATTTTTTGCGACCCCACGGATTGTAGCCCACCAGGCTCCTCTCTCCGTGGGATTTCCCAGGCAAGAACACTGGAGCAGGTTGCCATTTCTTCCTCCAGGGTATCTTCCTGACCCAGGGATGGAACCCAGGTCTCCTGCATTGGCAGGTGGATTCTTTACCCCTGAACCAGCCGAGAAGCTCAGTTTTGGTTGTTATCGTTCCCTTATTGACATGTAGGGTTTTTTTTTTCAAGTATATTCAGGATTTAAGATCTTTGTCAATATCTATTTGGGGGGACATTTATTTATTTCTCTATTTACGTATTTGGTTGAACTGGGTCTTAGTTGCCGCACTTGGGATATTTTAGTTACGGCATGCGAACTCTTGGTTGAGGCAAGTGGGCTCCAGTTCTCTGACCAGGGGTGGAACCTGGGCCTCCTGCATTGGGAGCGAGGAGTCTTAGCCACTGGACCACTGGAGAAGCCCTTATTGACGTCTCTTGCCAGTATCTTCTCCAGCCTGGGCCTTGCCTTTACAGGCTCTTCATGGCGTCCTTTGCTGAACGGAAGTTTTCAGTTGGAGGTCCGATTTCTGCCCTTTTATTATATGGTGGGTGCTATGTGTGCCATGTTTAAGAAATCTTTGCCCCCCGACTTAAGCATCCCTGGAGTCCTCCTCTCTGCCTTCTCTGCCTCTGTCTGGCTCCTAGCTGCCAGGTCTCTGCTGGCCCAGTCCCACCTCCTCCCCACTGTGTCCCCACCCCAATTCTTGTCCTCCTTAAGGCACGATCTTCCCGCCCCAGGACAGGGCTGGCCCCTTTCCGTGTCCCCAGGACTGGTACCAGGGCTGGCACGCACTAGGTGCTCAATAAAAGCTTCATAAATGAAGGCAGTGTCTTGTGCCCCAGCTGGGGATCATTAAAACTGTCAATTAGTTCTAAACATCAGCTCATCAGGAACATTTGAGCAAAGCCAGGAAGTAAAAAGTTTTGGAAAAACCAACAGCATAGGAATGTTTCGCTTTCTCCCCAACTGGAGCATTAATCACGAGAACTCAGACCTTGTTAGCATTATTTATTCTTGCTTTTGCCCCTGACCCACAAGCCAGGGAGTCTTCTCTTCGCACATGTTGACCACAGGGGCTCCTCAAAGGCCACCCCTCCCGTCTGAATGTGGGGGGGGTGGTTCGGGGGGGAGGGTCCGTGGTCTCCGTCTAGTCCTTCTCTTCGCCATGCGTGATGACGTAACACAGGTTCCTGTAGTCCAGATTGCCACACACATCGGGTGGGAAAGCGGCAAACATCTGCTTGACCTGGGGAAGGAGCCGGGAGTCAGCCTGGACCAGGGCCGAATGGGGTCAGAGCCAGGGGTCACCCAAGGGCGTCATGCAGAATGTCCCTCCCCTTTTAGCAGATGTGGGGGGGTGAGCACTAAGGCCAGGCCGGCAGCCACCCCCACCCATCCTTGTTCCCTTCCAAGGAGTCAGGGGAAACCCTGTCAGCAGACCCCTGAAAACAGGGCACTTCCCAGGAATGCTCGGTCGGCAGGGGCGGGCAGTGGCCTGAAAAGCTTGCTCGTACCTCCTCCTCACTGAACCGGTCTGCCTGAGTCATCAGCTTCTCTTTGATGCTGCTCAAGGGAGAGAAAGGGTCACCTTCAGGGGAAGGAGGGAAAGGGCCACTCTGTGTGTGGACACACAGACCCTGAGGGGGCAGCCCAGGAGGACACCAGCCGGGGCCAGCCCTGCAGCCCCCAGCTGGCCGTGCGGCCTCAGGCGACCACTGCAGCGCGCAGCTTCCTCTATAACCTGGACTCTCCCCTTTGCATCGGGGGAGGGCCCAGTGACATAAGCTGGGGCCCCGGCATGACGCGGCGGCCACTCCGATGTTGCCCTGTGCACTCTGCAGGTACAGAATGTGTGCGGCTGCCGCATCGTGTGTGACTCTTTGCGGCCCTGTGGACCGAGTAGCCCACCAGTCTCCTCTGTCCATGGGATTCTCCAGGCAAGAATACTGGAGTGGGTCGGTTGCCGTTTCCTCCTCCAGGGGATCTTCCCAGGTTACAGAGGAGAGCCTCTTTGCCCTGGTTCTAGACACGCTGCTTCTTCAGCTTGTGATTTTTGCTGACATCTGTAAGGTGCTTTGGAGCGTGATGGTGCTTGCACTCGGCCAAGGGGCGGGAAGGTTACCCAGCTCCGTGTCTCCTGGGCCAGCCCAAGTCTCCTTTGCTCCTCCCGGCCCTGGGAAGTGAGCACTTTCATGCCCCTTTTGCAGAGTCAGCGGAGGTTCAGGAGGGGTACCGATTTGTAGTGGCGGGGCCCTGTCCTCTTGAGTGGTCAGGGAGAGCAGCTGCCCACGGTGGGTCAGGCCTGCCCGGGGGAGGTGGGCGGGGGAACTGGAGAAGTGGCCCGAGGGGATGTTTGAAGCTGTCGGGGAGGGCCTGGTGCCCCCAGGAGCTCGGCGTTGGGGGGCGTGGTGGGCGGGGCCGCAGTGCGCAGGGGCGGGGCCAGAGGGCTGACCTGGGCTGTGAGGATCCACGTGCCCCGCGATGCCACAGCCTCGTTCCCCCTGAGGACCGACGCACATTTTCCATTATTTATGTGAGTACAGGACAGTCACAGTTTCCAGCTCTGCACGCCGGGGATTTTTCACAGACTCTGTCTCAACCAGAGCCTTCTCTGTGGCCTGCCTGGCGGGCAGCCACGTCTTTCAGGTCCCATAGCCTGGGGATGGCGGCTTCGGGTCCAAAAACGGGGTCCCCCGAGGGTTCCTCCCAGCCCTGACTTTGCTCTGGTGGGAGTGAAGGTGGGTGACAGGAGAGGGGTGGGTGGAGGCCACTCCAAGGGGTACCCCCAGTGCTTCCTGAGGTCTCCAAGATGGGGGTGGGAACATGGACTCTGGGGGCTGGGTAAACGGGAGGGCTGCAGCCTGGAGAAGCCCTCAGGAATACCTCCCCCACCCCTGAGGAGAGTGTGACTCAAAACTTAGGGGGGCGGGGGGACTGTAAGAATGTCTGGGGGACAAGACATTGTCCCCCACTTCCTCCCTGGCCCCCTGCCCTCTCCTGCCCCACCTCCATCACGTGCTGATGCTAATAGAAAGCAAAATTAGCCTCTAGCCGATGCCTGAAGCAACCCCGCCCAGGGTCCAGGGCTGCCCAACATGGGCCCTGCCTACCACTCTGTGCTGTCTCCCCTACCACCCACCCAGCCCCCGGCACACACAGCCCTCTCCTCCTAAACAGGCCAAGGCCTGGCTCTTCTCTCGCTGTATTCCTGCATCTAGAATGTTCTCTGCTCCAGCCATGACAATCCTCAGTCATCCTTCAGGGACCACCCACCTCTGCCCCCACCACTTCCTCCCTTGCCACTGGGAAGCCATCCCCTGGGGACCCCACATTCCTGGCATACTTCCCCACAAACGGAGACCCCGAGGCCCAGGAAGTGGAAGGGAGATCGAGGGATGACTGAACTGGGCAGGGCAGCGGCCTCCTGGCTTCTGGCTGGAACCTACCTGAGTTCTGGGCAGGAGAGGAGCCTGGGCCACCACCCCCACGTCCCTACCCCAGTCCATCTCTCCCCTGAGCCTCTGGGAAGAGAACAACCAAAGCAGAAGGCGGAACAACTTACAAGTCAGCCTTGACGAAACCTTTCCCTTCAGTGTCGAACACCTTGAAGGCGTGGAGAATGGTCTCCTCGGGGTCTGTACCTAGAAGCAGCAGACACAGGATAAAGAGGGCAGTCAGCGGTTGGCACTGGGTCCCAGGGCCCCTGTAGAGGCCAAGGGTTCAGGGAGCTTCTTCCCCAGCTTCTGGTCCACAGTGAGGCCAGAGAGAAGGGAGTTTTCTGAGAACCAAGGAATAGTAACAGTCGCCAAGGACGCCGTGCTGAGAGCCAATCAGCCTGCACTGGCTCTGGTTGTCGTTCAGCCGCTCAGGCATGGCTGACTCTTTACAACCCCAAGGACTGCAGCAGGCCTCCCTGTCCTTCACTGTCTCCTGCAGTTTGCCCAAGTTCATTTACTAGGCATTTTCTACCTGCTTAATCCTCCTAACCACTGGCCCCATTTTACAGATGAAGAAACTGAGGCTCAGGGAGGTTAAGTGACTTGTCCAAGTTCTCATAACTGATGCCCTGTGATTAGGCTATGGGTAAAGGAGAAAGAGCTCTTACTTGGGAGCTGTAGGTTCTGGCAGCGACATTGGAGGAGTCTGAGAGGTTGTTTAGGCCAGAGGAGGGGCAGGTGGGTCAAAAGTGTGGGTAGGGTGGAGGTGGGGGGCTGGGAAAGGCAGAGCGCAACCAGAGCAGTTCTGGTTTTCTCATGTTTATAGTGTGGGCTTTGGGGACAGATGTCGTTAGAAGACCTGGTTCTGCTAACACAGTGGGATTGAATACCCAGCCCCCTGGTGGTACAGATGGGGAAACTGAGGCCCAGAGGGAGGAAGTGTCTCACCCAAGGCCTCAGGGACTGTGTGAATGGCAGCGGGTGATCTGGTAACCCTTACCTGGCGCTCTTTCCCCTCTGTCACACTGCCCTCCCTATTCACTGGGAACCAAAGGGCTGTCCCCTTCCTTCTTAAGGCTCAGCTCTGTCATCGCTGAAATGGAGACCAAGGTGGGGTTTGCTGCCTGTCTACCAGGACTGGTTAAGATAACGTGTCCTTGATGGTAAAGTGAAGTCGCTCAGTCGTGTCTGACTCTTTGCGAGCCTATGGACTATAGCCTACGAGGCTTCTTCCATAGGATTTTCTAGGCAAGAGTACCGGAGTGGGTTGCCATTTAATGGTAAAGGGCTTGCCAAACATTACTCTATCGTGACCGCAAACATATCTAAGTACTCTGTGCCAAGTCCATCCTGCAGCTTCACCATGTAACCCTATGCAACCCCAGCACACCGCATGTGGTAGGTATTGATGTCTCCAGTTTGTCAAAGAGGACACTGAGGCTCAGAGAGGTTCTGTGGCTGGCCTGAGGTCTCCAGTTGCAAGGGGAGGAAGGTTTGAAGACGACTGTTTGAACCTCCAAAGTCCCCCTATTTGTTCTGCCCCTTTGTGTTCCTGATTCTCAGAGTGGGTCAGGTCATCCGTATCTCTCCCATCAGACTGGGTCAGGGCTGTCTGTATCTCCTCTTTAGGATCATCCAGGACAGGACAATGTCTGAGTCTCTCAACATTTCTGAGACTGGCCCTGAGTGACTGGGCTGGGCTTAGTGCTGGCCTGGTGGCCTGGGAGCTCCTGGAAGCAGAGGTGTGGGCCTCTCCTAGGCAGGATGACAGAAAGCCAGTGTGCCCAGGCCAGAGGCTCAGCCTAGGGTGCATTGGAGCCTGGCCTTGCAGGAGGAGGGGCTGGCCAAGGGGTTGTGGTGAGGGGCCTGCTGTGTGGTCTCAGTTTCCCTGGGTCTCTGGAGGGGCCTCTCTGCTGGGGCAGGCTGGCTCTAGCCCACCTTCCTGAGGGCCAGCTGTATGTGAACTTGTTGCCCTGGGTTCAGGCCCCATGGCTGGACATCTACCACCTGCTAGTCCTCCCCTCCCTCCTCTCAGAGAGGGCCTCCCCTCTGCCGACTGCAAACCTCATCCAGTGGGTGGCAGATAGGCCACCTCCCCTGGTTACTTCATGGCAAAATGTCCTCATCCCGATTAGAGGGATGAAGCGGTGCCTGCCCAGCCCCCCAGCCCCTGTCCCTACTGCAGGCTTGGCCAAGTTTGCATGACAGGCTCAGCTGGAGCCCCAGCCGCGGCGCCCCTGTGAAAATGAGAAAAAGGTGCGGTCTGGGGTCAGAGCGCTTAGCTCAGTCACAGACTGACACGCGTTCCGGGACTCACTTTGAAGTCACTGGCTGGAGTCACGCACATCTTTCCCTGGGACTGAGCCCCCAGCCCCGCCCCCTGGACTTCTGCACCCCTTGAGGAGGTGACTGTGGTCCCAGGAATAACCCCTCACAGCTGGCCAGAGTGGGGCCCGGTGGCACTCCTCTGCCGATTGGACAGCACTGATTGGTGGCTGTGGGTTCAGCAGTGGCCCCCAGGTCCTCATGTCAAGAACCTGGAAATGTCACTTGGAAAAAGGGCCTTTGCAGATGTAAAGAAAGGGTCTTGAGATGGAGTGACCATCCTGGTTCATCGAGATGGGCCGTAAAACCAGTGACAAGTGTCC
Source organism: Capra hircus (assembly GCF_001704415.2). NCBI lineage: Eukaryota > Metazoa > Chordata > Mammalia > Artiodactyla > Bovidae > Capra > Capra hircus. Next base: position 36,096,688 of record NC_030832.1, on the reverse strand, counting down.
TTACGAGAGTGAGACAGACAGAAACAGAAGAGGAGGGGGCGGTGTGACCCCCGGAGGCAGAGATGAGAGCAAAGTGGCCACCGGAAGCCAGGAAAAAACGGGGAGGCGTTCTCTCCTGGAGCTACTCAGTAGAGTCCGACCTGTCAGATTGCGGACTTCCAGACTGCAGAACTGAGGGGACACACGGCTGGTGTTATGAGCCTTCAAGTTTGTGGTCATCTGTTTCCGCGGCCTCAGGAAACTAACACAAACCCCGTCTTAGAGACGGGGAGCCACGGTGCAAAGCTCAGATAAACCTTGCCCAAGGCCACCCTCAGGGCCTGTGGGGGGCCTGCTCTTCTTTTTTTTCTATATTTAAAAAACATTTTTACAAATTTTTGGCCATGCCACAGAGTGTGTGGGATCCTAGCGCCCCAACCAAGGATCAAACCTGCGCCCCTTGGAAGGGCAGAGTCCTAACCACTGGACCGCCGGGGAAGTCCGAGGAGGCCCGGGCTTAAACCCAGATGGAGCTGAGGCCCAGAGAGAGTATCAGGCATGGACAGCCTGAGAGTGGGATGATGATAAGACCCACCCCTCAGGGCAGCCCCCGCCCCGGCTGGCCCTTCCTTCTGACCACAGAATCCCAGCTCCCCTGATGCCACATCTCAGGGGAGCGCCGTGGTTCGAGCTGGAGAGGGGTCGGGGCTCCATTCCTGCCGCTTCGATGCTGGGGCACCTGGGCAGGTGTGTGGCCCATCTGAGCCTTGACCTCCTCACCTATGAATCCTTCCCCAGAGGAGAAGCACAGCCTGCTCTGGGGTGGGCCATGGCAGCTTCCGGGACCCCCAGCCCACCCACCCCCAGTACCACCGCCTCCTGTCGGCCACAGGTGGTAAGACAGAACACGCAAGATGAACCCAGGGCCAGGAAGGTGAGACCAGGGCGGGAGCACTGTCCTGCAAAGGGCTTTCTTGCAAACTGTCCCCCTGGGCCCCTCAGTTCAGTTCAGGTCAGTCGTTCAGACGATTCCGACTCTTTGTGACCCCATGAATCGCAGCATGCCAGGCCTCCCTGTCCATCACCAACTCCCAGAGTTCACTCAGACTCACGTCCATCGAGTCAGTGATGCCATCCAGCCATCTCATCCTCTGTCGTCCCCTTCTCCTCCTGCCCCCAATCCCTCCCACCATCAGAGTCTTTTCCAACGAGTCAACTCTTCGCATGAGGTGGCCAAAGTACTGGAGTTTCAACTTTAGCATCATTCCTTCCAAAGAAATCCCAGGGCTGATCTTCAGAATGGACTGGTTGGATCTCCTTGCAGTCCAAGGGACTCTCAAGAGTCTTCTCCAACACCACAGTTCAAAAGCATCAATTCTTCGGCGCTCAGCTTTCTTCACAGTCCCAACTCTCACATCCATACATGACCACAGGAAAAACCATAGCCTTGGGCCCCTCACAGCCCCGCAAATCGGAAGTCATGACAATTACCCTGCTCTGTGCTGTAGAGGTGGGAACTGAGGCAGGATCTGGTGTGTGCCCCTGGGGGTTGGTGTCCGGGGCTACACCATGCCCCCAGCTGGGGTGTGCATCGGTACAGGGCATGTGGACACACGGGACCACACCTACCCATGCCCACTCGCCCATCCCCTCCTCGGCAACCCCCACCAGGGCCTCACTCACCCTTCAGCTTCTCCCCAAACATGGTCAGGAAGACGGTGAAGTTGATGGGCCCAGGGGCCTCCTTCACCATGGCCTCTAGCTCCTCATTCTTTACATTGATGCGGCCTGGGGGAGGGGAGGGGTGGAGACACCCACACATACAGTGAGAGTCAGAGGGGACCCTGCCTGCAGGCAGCCCAGGAGCCCAGATCTCAGGACCCCAGCGTCTTGCAGAATCTCCCAGCCCTACTGTCTCTCCCATCCCTCCACTCAGCCCTAAGGCCCTGCCCACCTTTTGGTGGGGGCGGTCTCAGGATGGGGGCACATTTAGCCATGGGCTGCCTCCAGCCTCACCATCCCCCTGCCACCACCTCAGCCTCCCTGGAAATGAGAGCAAGTTGGTGGTTATCCCCATTTTACAGATGAGGCCGCTGAGGCCCAAAGAAGCTGCAGCACGTTGGAGTGGAAGACCTGGGTCCTAGGGGCTCATGTGCCGCAGGAGGGATCCACTGGCTGCCTAGAGGCGAGGACTCTGCGATTCCCTGAGTCCCACCTCTGAATGTCTCTAGCCTCTTCCTCACCCCCAGCATTCCCCCAACCCCACTGCCCTGCTGACTCTTCCCCCATCCTCCCACTCCAGGCCTCTGCAGGGGCCACTTCTGTCCCTGAAATACCCACCTCCCTCCCCTGACCAGTCCTCTTCTAACACTGGGGAGTCCTCCCTTGACCTTCCAGGCAGAGCCCGCCCCTCCTGGGAGCCCCCAGAGCACACCAGCCCCCAGAGCACACCCCTGCGCCAACCACCCTGACCTGCCCACAGCCGCCCATTCTTTCAGAAAGGCCTGGACTTGGCTCCGCCCCAAGCCTCAGGCCTCTGGCTCCCAGTCACCCACCCAGGGCAGCAAAGGTGTCCCTCAGGTCCTCCTTGTCAATGAAGCCATCCCGGTTCTGATCCATGATGGTGAAGGCCTGGCAGAGACACGGGCACTGAGCAGCCACCCGCCCTCCCGCCCCAACCCCTCCCCAGCGGTCCCTGCTCCCTGCGAGGGGCAGTCCTCCCACCCGTTGTTATCTCAGCAACCTCAGTGCAGGCCCTGGCCCTCCCATCATGAGAGTGATAGCTAACGAGCTGGGCTCCTACTGTGCACCAGCACCCCCTGGGGCTTCGTGCCCATCCCTCATTTCATGCTTCCCGCAACCCCATTTTACAGAGAGTGAAACTGAGGCACAGAGAGGGGAAAGGCTTGCTGGAGGTCACACAGCAAAGACTCGGGGATAGAGGGGGCGGGGCTGCCTGAGGACAGCTCATCACATCTGGGGCTAAGCTGCAGCCTGGCAGCCTCTAAGAGTGACATCACCACCCCCCAGGGACTGAGGGCTGACCCCACATCTAAAGGCTTTCCGTGCATCCCAGTAACCTCCCAAAGCCCCGGGGGCAGCTGACCGACCTCTTTAAACTCCTGGATCTGGGACTGATCAAACATGGAGAAGACGTTGGAGCTGGCTCCTCCTTCTGCTTTTTTCCGGGCTCTTCTGGGTGCCTGTGAGGTTCCAGGTGAGGCTTTGCAGCAACCCTTTGTTGGGAGGTACCCTGTTCGTGGCACCCAACCCTCAGGCCTTATCTCCTGAACAACACTGCCCCCCCGCCCCTGCCAGGACCCCAGCAGAGACACCAGGCTCCTGAAGCCTTGCAGGGAAGCAGGGGGTTTCCCAGCCCCCAGCAAGAAGCCTGCAGAGAGTGAAGCCTGCAGAGCGCCCACCCTGCAGGGTCACCCTGCCGCTTCTTGCCCCGCCCCTGCCTCCAACTCTGGAAGGCAAGTGGTCAGCGCCCAGGATGTGGAGCAGAGAGGAGTGTCTTTTCTAGCACCAGCCCCCACGTGGAGGGCCCCTCCTTTCCTGCCACCCTCCCCAGTGTTCAGGGTAACACCCAGGTCCCTCGGTCCCGTGAGGTCTGTCCCTTGCCCCCCTCCCAGAGTGTCCCCCCCAACCTGGGTCCCCCACACCTGCTCTGCATGCCCCGCTCTCCCATCATTTGCTCCTGCCCTTCCCACTACATGGGGCACCTTCCCTGCCTTCCATCAGCAAGTAGCTTCATCCTTCAGGCCCAACTCCTCCACCACCGCCTCCGAGAAGCCTTCCCTGATCAGCCTCCACCCAAGGCCAACTAAGAGCTCCTGCCGCCCCCACCTTGCCTCCCCACTGGTCTTGGGCTTCCACGCCCCGTAGCCCAGAGCACGCCGTCCTGCCACACCTCCCTGGGTCTGTCCCATTGAAGGGAGTGGTGGGCTGCCTTCCCCCACCCAGGGTCTGGCTCCGAGTGGGGGTCGGTTTGGAAACTACGGCCCTGGAGCTCAGGGCCTATCTTAGAGCAGCGGGTAGAGCAGGTGACCATCCTTGTGGAGGGTCTCTGGCCAGACTTCCTGTCTCCACGTGTTTCTCTCCGATGTCATGGTGCTGGAGAGTCCACTCTTGGGCCTTTGCTCTCTGTCCCCAAAGCCCTCCGTTGCACCTTTCCCTCAGCAGCCATCACTAGGGCCCCCGTGTGCAAAGGAGCCCCAGACTCGGCTCACGATGGAGGAAAGGACAGCCGGGACTTCACACAAAAGGGGGAGGTGGAAGGGGAGCCCTCGCAGAACCCCCGTGCCCACTCCACCCGGCCTGCACCACCCTCTGTGTCCAGCCCCTGCTACCCCACCCCAGAGCTTCACTGGTACCTGCCCCAGTGCCTGTGTGGTCCCCCCTCCCTCCCCTAACTCATTCCTGTCCCTGAGCCCTACGTCCCCACCCCCACCCTCACCTCCATCTCCCTGGGTCCCCAGGCTCACTTGAGGAGCCTCAGCGCCTGGCTGACTTATAATTAGCTTTTACTCAGTCTTTTGTCTCCACTAATCCTTTGAAAGGGGGCTGGCAGGGGCAGCCAGGACGTTCTGATGCCGTGAAACCCCTGTAATATTTATAAATCCCTTCAGACATCATAAAGAAAGGAACCTCCCTGCAGAATTCATCTCACATAATTACAGATACATTTCCTTCTGATTAATAAAAGCGATCACTTCCGTCTGGGGGGCATATTCTGCCCTCGCTCTCCTCAGACCTCCCCCATCGGCCAGGGCGTGTCCTGCCCCTGTCTATCCCCAGCCTTTCGCGTTATCTGGGGAAATGTCACCCTGTTGTGTGCCAGACCCTGTTCTAGAACCCCAGAAGGAAGGAAGAGGTTGTTTTTCTGCTATTGCACAGGCAAAACTGAGACCCAGAGCCCTGCCCGGCTTTCTGATCTCCTAGCTGGGACCCCTCTTCCAGCCCAGCTGTCTTAGAAATTCCCTTTTATAATGTGTTTCCGAAGGAAATATCTCAGAGCAGAAGGTGGGTCACCCAGACCTGAATTCTAATCCCAGCTTTGCTGTTCACAGCCTCTGTAATATTAAGAAAATCAGTTTTCTGCCCCAAGTCTCCTTTATAAAATGGATATCACGCCTCCCTCAGAGCATCTGGGCAGTTTCCCTGGTAGCTCATCTGGTAAAGAATCAGCCTGCCATGCAGGAGACCCTCGCTCGATCCCTGAGCTGGGAAGTTCCCCTGGAAGAGGGATAGGTTACCCACTCCAGTATTCTTGGGGTTCCCTGGTGGCTCAGATGGTGAGGAAACCACTGACAATGCAGGAGACCTGGGTTCGATCCCTGGGTTGGGAAGATCCCCTGGAGAAGGGACCAGCTACCCACTGCATTATTATGGCCAGGAGAATTCCATGGACAGAGGAGTCTGGCAGGCTACAGTCCATGGGGTCACAAAGAGTCGGACATGACTGAGAGACTTTCACTTTCAGAGCATCTGGACGTTTATCAGGTACCCGCTGACCCAGGTGCCCAGTCCCAGGACCCGGAGCTGAATCAGACCTGGTTCTTGTGCCCAAGGAGCTCACAGTCCAGCTAGGAGACAGACAATTGGTAGAAGGTGGTGGAGGGAGGGAAGATGCTGAAATTTCAGAGAAGCCACTGTACTCCTGGGCACTAAGGGCAGACCTCCCGGAGGGGGTGACTTTCAGACTGAGGCTTGGATGAGTTAGCATTTTCAGGTCAAGAGGACTGATGAGAGCGTATGAAATGGAAGCATGAAAGGATAGCCCCAGTGAAGGCCCACAGGAAGCCCCGAGGGACTGGAGCCCAGGGACAAGGGGAGGGCGGGAGGGCAGGCCCCACATGGCCTGAAGGACCCTGCAGCAAGGCCAGCAGCCCTCATGCCAAGCTCCATAGGACACCGGCTGGCCTAGAATAGCGACCCCAACCCCCACTAAGAAGTATGTTCTCTCAGTGGGATCAGAGCCCCTCTTCTGTCCTGAAACCTCCGAACCTGGCCCACCCTGGCCCCCTCCACCCTCCTCTTCCTTGCCTCCCCACCTTTCACCTCGTCAGCAGGCCCCACCGAGTCCAGGAAAGCAGAGACCCAAGTTAGGACCCCCATGGGTGGACTGGCTGGGAGCAAGGATCACATCAAGGGAGAAGAAAAGGTCAAAGATGTCAGTGAGAGGGACAAGCTCAAGGTCAGGGTGAGTTCAGGCAATGAGGTGAAGGTCAGTATCACAAATGAAGTCAAGGTCACAGGATGAGGTCAGGGTCAGCAGGCAGGGCAGCGCCAGCCTACCATGGTCTGGAGGGCTCCCTCGAGCTCCGGCAGGGCTGGGGGAGCTTGGTGACGGCTCTTTAAATAGTGCTCCAGGGCCAGACCACAGTTTGGAAGGTGACAGAGGACACGGTGGGGGCAGCCCTGCCAGGCACCTGTCTGGGCCCATTCAGAGTGGGTGGGATTGTGGCTTCCGGAGACCGTCCAAGCCACAAGGATTTCTACCAGTGGGGGGCCAATCGGATCTCTGCAGCCAAGGGCCCAAGGCCCAAGAAGAGGCTCCTGGCCGAGGACACACAGTAAGGTGAGGTCTGGAACCAGCTGGGAAGACTTGGCCTTAGACCACACAAGTTCGGGAGAGCTCCCAAGGCAGGGCCACCCACGCCAACTGGGGAGCCAACCCCTCGAGCCGTGTGACCTTGGGTGGGACCCCACCCTCCAGAAGGCTCGGTCCTCTCATATGAGAAGTGGGGAGAACGTGATGCCCCTCCGGTCAGCCTGTGGAGGGGGTTTCTGCATCAGCGTGGCCCCCAGGGACCCCTCAGCCAATAGGACCACTGCCACCATTACCAGGGAGTTGAGAAAGGAAAGAGACAAACAAGAAGAATGGAGGTGACTCTGGAGAGGGACAACGGAGAAATCACAGCCCCATCCATCCGGCCACACGCACACACTGGGACGGGGCCCGTCCCCACCAGGCCTGGTCCAGCCCAAGAATTCTCCAGTTCGTGTGCCAAGCCGAGCCTGCACCTGCCCCTGGCAGGCCTCCCATGTGTCCAGTGCCGCCCGGCTGCCCGGTCCGTCCTGCCAAGTCGGCCCCCGCCCAGGACCGCCATGTCTGATGGGCTGCCAGGCCCGGCAGTGCTGGGCTCAGGCCGTGAACCCACCCACCCTCAGGCACAGGACAGCTTAACTGTCCCCGGAGCTGGCCGTAGGCCGCCAGGCCCCAGTACGGCTGATCCCCCGTCCTGGGGGAGGGACTGTGATGACAGAGAAAGCAAGAAGCTAACTCTTGTAAAACACCGACAATCACGCTGCGTTCAAAAGCCTGTATGTTCACCCTGCCTCCTTTATCCCACTTTCCAGGTGAGGAAACGGGCTCACAGGAGTTAAATCACTCATCCCAGGCTGATCTCAGTGCTCCCCTCCCTGAGCGACCCGGACTGGCTGACTCTGACCAGACCCCTGACCTCTCCATCACCTCTGATGGACTTTGTTGCTCTGAGCTGAGGCCAGACTCTGCCATACTGCCATACTGGTCCCCTGGTTGGACAGGGACCAACCAGACAGGCCACAGGTGTTCAGCAGGTCAGGGTGAAAGGAAACCGGCTCTGGACGCAGAAGGTGGGATTCCAGTCCCTGCCCCACCTTGACCCACTGAGAGATGAGTGGTGTGAGCATGGCAGGTGCCCGTCCGTCTCTGGGCCTGAGCAGAGGGGCAGGTGACCACTGTTTGTGCCAGCCCCAGGGGAGCAGCCCTTCCTGACCCGTCCCTGAGCCTTGCCCTGGAGGCTGCTGGCTCGGGACTTGCTGAGTGCAGAGAGATGATGCCATCCAGGGCTACCACCCCTGCTTCCTGCTGGCCGGAGGTGTCTTTATGGATGTCTTTGGGCTCCTGCCTCCGAGGTCACTGTGCAGGACCAGGCAGGGGCTCCTGAGGGCGCAGGACAGCTCCTGAGCACACAGAGAGCCGCCCAGCCTGCCGGGACGGGGGACATCCAAGAGGGGATCATGATGAAAGGCAGAGTGAGTGACGGCAGAGCTTACAAGTGCTTAGCAAACGAGTCCCCACAGTTTCCCTCCCTGGCCTCCTTCTCCTTCATATTAAGAAAGCAGGAAGAGCTGATCAGAAGTCTGGTGGAGACCATGGAAACCCTTGGAACAGATGGTCAGGAAAAACTTGTCCCTGGGGTAGGGGAGTAGCGGGAGAAGTGAGGAGCATGCAGCGGTCCTGAGTAAGAGAAGCTCTGAGTTCCGCCCGAGCTGCGGACCCTCACTCAGCAACACACAGACCCTCGGTTTTCCCCATCTGAGAAATGGTGCCAGCAACCTGGCCGCCTGGAAGCAGCCATCAGGCAGTCCAGTGCCATGGGAAGGTGGTCGCTCTGGAGTCACTGGCAGAGTGCTCGCCCTCCCCCTCCCCCCCGCCATGGATGAAATTGTTGATGAAACTCACCGTCTCAGTTCCCCTCAGCCTGATGGGGCCAGAGCCAGTCTGTGGCCACTGCTGGCTCACGTTGTTCAGCTCAGCTGACCACAAGGAGATGGCCAGTTGCTGGGGTCAGAGAGACCCCTGAGGGGCTTGGTGCCTCCTGGGGCAATGAGCCTTGGAACTGGAATTCCAGCTTGGCCCCGGGGAGTCAGAGGACTTAGCCACTTGTGAAGAGCAGCCCACTTTCCAGAGATCTACCCTGAGGTCTCCAGGGTGACCAAGCCAGGATGGGAAATTGAAAGAGACCAATTGCCTTAAAACACAGCACCGCCCCCCTCACCCCACCGCCCCGCCGTCCTACAGGGTGACAGCTGTCACCAAGACCACATGAGAGCAAGCTGGAGCAGGTAACTTTACCAGTCACCCTCACCCCTAACTTCTTGCCACTAACTCCCCATGATCAACAGGCTGTCCCCCGCCGACTGCTCCAGACCATCACCTTGACTTCCGATGTGTTCCGAATGCTTCCTTCATTCTCCTTCCTCTGTCTTTGCCCAAGTCACACCTCCCCTCCCCCACTGGAATCACTGTCTCCAACCTCCACTCTGCGGAGCAAGGACCACCTGCCTTTCCCTCACCACGACTGCCCACCTGGCCTATTGGAGCATGAGGGGAATCCCTCAGCCCTCTGAGTCCAGCCCTGCCAGATGCTGAGCATCTTTTATAACTTTCCCATCAAATGGCTGTTACTTGCATACCACCTGTGATGGGGAACTCATCTCCCACCGCCAAGCAAAGGCAACTCAAATTGACAAACACTCATCAACTGTCTACTGTAGCCCTCCACTGCATGTTCTGGGGGAGTAAGAACTTGTCCTTGACAATCCCTGCACTTGTAGTAACCCAATCAGACAGTGTATGCTTGAGTTTATTCATTCACTCATCAATTATTTAGTGGGTGCTGGGCACAGCACTGAACAAAACAAGTGTGGCTCCCAGAGTGAGAGGACCCAGACAGAAAGTGCCACCACTGGGACTTTCCTGGGGGGCCAGTATGTTGGGATTCTGCGCTTCCACTTCAGGGGGCACAAGCTTGATCCCTGGTTTGTAGCCCACCAGGCTTCTCTGTCCATGGAATTCTCCAGGCAAGAATACTGGAGTCTTTCTCCGGGGGATTGTCCCTACCCAGAAATCGAATCCGGGTCTCCTGCACTGCAGGCAGATTCTTTACCACCTGAGCCACCAGGGAAGCTCTAGGATTCTGCATATGGGATCTTAGTTGTCAGTTTGAGATTGTCAATTTGAGTTGCCTTTGCTTGGTGGGGGGATGAGTTCCCCATCACAGGTGGTATGCAAGTCGCAGCCACTTGATGGGAAAGTTACAAAAGACGCTCAGCATCTAGCAGGGCTGGACTCAGAGGACTGATGGATCCCCCTTCTGCTATGATAGGCCAGGTGGTTAGAAGCCTCTTGGTCGGGGCAGTCATGGTGAGGGAGAGGCAGGTGGCTCTTGCTCTGCAGAGTGGATGTTGGAGACGAGGCCAAAAAAAACACAAAAAAGTGGCACCACCCATGCATTCAGAGGGGACGTTTTGGGCTGGAACCCAGTGAATTGGGCCATGAAGGATGAGAAGGGCAAAGTGGCAGAAGGCATTGCTCTGGGAGGAGGGCAGATAAAGGTGTGGATGTATCAGGGCACCCACAGAGCAGCTCAGATATGAAGGTGCTGAGTGGGAGGGGCCAGAGTCTGGTGGAAGAGGGGAGGGGAAGGGGCAGGGCTGCTCAGTGGTGACATCCCAGCCATTAAGAGGTAACCTCCAGGGCCCAAGCAGAACTCGGCAAAGAGTCCCCAGACCTGGCTTGGGGCTCCCTCCTCTCTTGGTTTAGGGAGACTCTTGGCTGACTTAGCAGAGGAGTCCTGCCCCTTCTCCTCCAGCAGCCTTCAAATCCTAGGTATTTTTATAGCAGGATGCTGTGGCCACAGGCCCCTTGAATGGGGCTCCTCTCCCGTGCACCCTCGCCTGCCTCCTCGGCCGCAGCTATAAAACAGGCAGGAGGCATCCCGGGAGACATTCTTCTTTGCTTTGAAGGCTTCCTAGTCTTTTCTAAGTGGCTCCAAATGAGACGTAGTCTCCAGACAGGGGTGGGTCTGGGGAGGAGGGGACAGCAGGGAGTTTGGGAAAAGACAGGCCTCCCCTAATTGTCCTCAAGATCTTAGTCTCCGGTCTGGTAATTAGCGAGCTGATGGAGGTGCAAGTCAACTTCCTTTGGGGTAAGAAGGGGTAAGAAGGGGCAAGAAATGGCAAGGGGGCTTCCATGGTGGCTCAGTGGCCAAGAATCCACCTGCCAATGCAGGAGACAGGGGTTTGATCCCTGGGTTGGGAAGATCCTCTGGAGAAAGAAATGGCAACCCACTCCAGTATTCTTGCCTGGGAAGTCCCACGGACAGAGGAGCCTGTCAGGCTATGGTCTATGGGGTCGCAAAGAATTGGACACAACTTAGCGACTAAATAAAAAGGGGCAAAGGGTAAATTGGCTATAAGTCTGGGTTCTGCTTGAAATATGAACTGCAGGGAGGTGGCCTGAGTCTGGCCCCTGGTCACTTGGTGGGGGCGTCGGGTTGCCTCAAGCATTTGCACGGGGCCTGCTGTGCCTGCAGCACGGGTTGGCTGTCCTTCGGCCAAGGCCGGATTTACTGGTCCGGATCCTAAGTGGGGAATGTGGTCCTCAGGAAGCAGGCACCTCCCTGGTGTTAGGGCCCTCCCTCCCAGAGATAATTAGGGGAGCCTCCTGGGAGTAGAAATGGCAACCCACTCCAGTGTTCTTGCCTAGAGAATCCCAGGGACGGGGGAGCCTGGTGGGCTGCCGTCTATGGGGTCGCACAGAGTCGGACACGACTGAAGCGACTTAGCAGCAGTAGCAGCAGCAGCGACCTTGGAGTAGAGGACCGCCCTCTTTGCCCAATCTCTGATCTCACAACTGGGAATGGGATGGAGAGGTGCGGGACTGTGAAAAGCAGGTATAGGAACCCAGACGTCCTGACGTCTTGGTCACCCCACCTCTGGGGCCCCCAGGGAAGATCCTTCTCACATGCTCACATCGCTAAGTGGCAGCAGGGGTGGACATGGAGGCTTAGTGGTCAGGTCACAGCCAGGAGGATCCAGGCATCTGGGGGTGGAAGGGAGGGCCTCTCACCGCAGTGTCACCGCTGAGAGTGAGAGTGACTGACCTTTCCAGCCACAGCAGCAACAAGGCAGGCCAGACCTAGCTCTGACTTGTGCTGCGGAGTTGCAGGGACGCATAGCAGCATAATTCTGAAAGAGATGGGAATACCAGACCTCCTGACCTGCCTCTTGAGAAACCTATATGCAGGTCAGGAAGCAACAGTTAGAACTGGACATGGAACAACAGACTGGTTCCAAATAGGAAAAGGAGTATGTCAAGGCTGTATATTGTCACCCTGCTTATTTAACTTATATGCAGAGTACATCAGGAGAAACGCTGGGCTGGAAGAAGCACAAGCTGGAGTCAAGATTGCCAGGAGAAATATCAATCACCTCAGATATGCAGATGACACCACCCTTATGGCAGAAAGTGAAGAGGAGCTAAAAAGCCTCTTAATGAAAGTGAAAGAGGAGAGTGAAAAAGTCGGCTTAAAGCTCAACATTCAGAAAATGAAGATCATGGCATCTGGTCCCATCACTTCATGGCAGATAGATGGGGAAACAGTGGAAACAGTGTCAGACTTTATTTTGGGGGGCTCCAGAATCACTGCAGATGGTGATTGCAGCCATGAAATTAAAAGACGCTTACTCCTTGGAAGAAAAGTTATGCCAACCTAGACAGTATATTCAAAAGCAGAGACATTACTTTGCCAACCAAGGTCCGTTTAGTCAAGGCTATGGTTTTTCCAGTGGTCATGTATGGATGTGAGAGTTGGGACTGTGAAGAAAGCTGAGCGCCGAAGAATTGATGCTTTTGAACTGTGGTGTTGGAGAAGACTCTTGAGAGTCCCTTGGACTGCAAGGAGATCCAACCAGTCCATCCTAAAGGAGATCAGCCCTGGGATTTCTTTGGAAGGAATGATGCTGAAGCTGAAACTCCAGTACTTTGGCCACCTCATGCGAAGAGCTGACTCGTTGGAAAAGACTCTGATGGTGGGAGGGATTGGGGGCAGGAGGAGAAGGGGACGACAGAGGATGAGATGGCTGGATGGCATCACTGACTTGATGGACATGAGTCTGAGTGAACTCTGGGAGTTGGTGATGGACAGGGAGGCCTGGCGTGCTGCGATTCATGGGGTCGCAAAGAGTCGGACACGACTGAGCGACTGAACTGAACTGAGCTGAGCTGATAGCAGCAAAGGAGCAACCCAGGGACTGTAGCTCACAGTCAGTTCAATTCAGACACGTGGGTGTAAAAGTGCAACTATTCTTTGTTGTTGTTATTCAGTTGCTAAGCTGTGTCTGACTCTTTGCAACCCCCTGAGCTACAGCACGCCAGGCTTCCTTGTTCTCCACCATCGCCTGGAGTTTGCTCAAACTCATGTCCCTGGAGTCAATGATGCCACCCAGCCATCTCATCCTCTGTCGTCCCCTTTGTCTCTTGCTCTCAGTCTTTTCCAGCATCAGGTTCTTTTTTTTTCCAGTAAGTCAGCTCTTCACATCAGGTGGCCAAAGTTGGAGCTTCAGCTTCAGCATCAGTCCTTCCAATGAATATTCAGAACAGATTTCCTTTAGATTGACTGGTTGGATCTCCTTGCAGTCCAAGGGATTCTCAAGAGTCTTCTCCACAGTTCAAAAGCATCCATTCTTCTGTGCTCAGCCTTCTTTATGGTCCAACTCTCACATCTGTACATGACTACTGGAAAAACCATAGCTTTGACTATACAGAACTTTGTCCTCTTGAGCGCGTTAACAGAGGTCTAGGTCCTCAAGCCAGGGAGATGACAGTGCTACCGTCTGCTGATCTACACAAACAGTAGATGATTTAGGTTTGGTCCTAGTACTGCACTTTGCGGGGAGGGATTTTTGGAGAAGAGCCACCTGAATTGTAGCTGAGGGGCTGGAAACTCTTAGCTGGAGAGGAACAGCGTTAGCTGGTGGGTTGCATGATTGTGGCAATTTATCAGCTTGGCCATGCATGGCCTGTACCCTCTCAATGGGGATCATGCCTCAGTTCTCGGGCCTCTATCTTTCTTCCCCCTGGTATTTGCAGTCAGTCTCATAGGCCTTCCCCGGGTTCAGTGCCTTGGAAAGAACTTTCCATTGTCCCATTTTAATTCCACCATTTGAATTATTAGCTGCTGCTGCTGCTAAGTCACTTCAGTCGTGTCCAACTCTGTGTGACCCCATAGATGGCAGCCCACCAGGCTCCCCCGTCCCTAAGATTCTCCAGGCAAGAACACTGGAGTGGGCTGCCATTTCCTTCTTCAATGCATGAAAGTGAAAGGTGAAAGTGAAGTCACTCAGTTGCGTCCGACCCTCAGCGACCCCGTGGACTGCAGCCTTCCAGGCTCCTCTGTCCATGGGATTTTCCAGGCAAGAGTACTGGAGTAGGGTGCCATTGCCTTCTCCGTGAATTATTAGCTAGTGCTATGAAAGAATCACTCTGATCACAGTGGTGTGTTCACAGTTTCTATGGGTCAGAAATTCAGAAAAGGCATAGTAACAAGGAAGGTTTGTCTCTATAATGTCTAGGAATAAGTTTGGGGGTGGCTGGATGGCTAGCATTGGAAATACCTGAAGGTTTAACCATGCATGGGTTTGGAGTCTGGGCCGGGAAAGGGTGAGGAGGACGAGTGGAGAATGGTGGGGATCAGCCCCCGGGTTCACAAACCACAGGCCTCATCCCATCAGACAGCTGAGAAAACTGAGGCCTGGGGCAGAGAAGGGCTGGCTCGAGTGCCACTGGAAGACTTTTTCCCCACCCCGGAAGGGACACCTGGGAGCCGAGCTGGGGAGGTCCAGATGGGTGCTCCCCTCTTCAAGATGCAGGCTTCCGTGGGGGCTCAGATGCTACAGAATCTGCCTGCAATGCAGGAGACCCGTATTTGGCCCCTGGGTGGGGAAGATCCCCTGGAGAAAGGAATGGCAACCCACTCCAGTATTCTTGCCTGGAGGATCCCACAGACAGAGAAGCCTGGCAGACTACAGTCCATGGGATCGCAAAGAGTCAGACACGACTGAGAGATTACCACACTTTAACACTCTTCAAGATGCAGGGCATCCTGGCAGCAGCTGGTGGCATAGGGGATGCTTGGACTTGGGGCCCTCCCAGGGGCCTGGAGGCTGCCAAACAGGCCAATTTGCTATACTAATGTGTGCTTTCTGCTGCTTGGGGGCCTCCTCACACCCTCTCCTGTGAGCCGAGCCAGAGGCAACAGAATGAGCTATAATTATGTCAGGCCACGCCCTGCTGCCCTGGCTCAGCAATTAGCCAAGTGGCCCGGCACCCAGTGGAGAACCCAGCGGCTTCCACCCCCGCCTGGCTCTAGATGGGGTGAATCAGAAGCTGGGACAGGGAGGGTGGGGTGGGCCACTTTTTCATGCTCCCTCCTGCTTCCTCCCCCGCCCAAGGAAGAGCCTGAAAATGGGGCTTCCTTCTCCCATGAAAGAGATCTCAGACAGGGCAGCTCCCAACCCCACTGGTTGGAGCCCCCCCAGTGGAGAAGACAGTGAAGAGCAGAGCCCTCCTTGGAAGATGTCCCTCCCCTCCCCAGCGCCCCAGCTTGTGGTTGACCTGCAGGGGGACCGACAGAACAGCCACGATCTCCTCAGGGTCTGGGGGCTGGCAGACTAGAGCTTGAATTTGGGTTTGGGTCCTGCTGGACTTGACGTCTCTCTAAAGCCTGGCACATCACTTACCAGCAGGGCTTCCCTGGTGCCTCAGACGGTAAAGAATCTGCCTGTGATTCAGTTTGATCCCTGTGTTGGGAAGATCCCTTAGGGAAGGAAATTAGCTACCCACTCCAGTATTCTAGCCTGGAAAATCCCATGGACAGAGGAGCCTGGTGGGTTATAATCCTTGGGGTCACAAAGAGTCGAACATGACTCAGCGACTAACACTGACTTCTATGTTTCTTTGCCTGTAACCTGAGATTGTTTGTACTTTTTAAAGTTTACTGAAATATAGTTGATTTACAATGTTGTGTTAATTTCTGCTGTACAACAAAGTGACTCAGTTATACCTATACATAATCTTTATCATATTATTTTCCGTTATGGTTTATCACAGGATATGGAATAGAGTTCTCTGTGCTATACAGTAGGACCTTGCTGCTTATCCATCCTATATTGAGAATTTGCATCTGCCAACGAAATTAGTTATGTTTGTGCCCAGTCACTTCAGTCGTGTCCAACTCTGTAATCCTATGGACCATAGCCTGCCAGGCTCCTCTGTCCATGGGATTCTCCAGGCAAGAATACTGGAGTGGGTTGCTGTGCCCGCCTCCAGAGGGGATCTTCCTGACCCAGGACTCGAACTTGCGGCTCTTATGTCTCCTCCCTCAGCAAGTGGGTTCTTTACCACTAGCGCTGCCTGGAAAGCTTGTTATGAGGATTAAAGCATTGCAGCTGGAACATTATCGGTGCATATCAATGGGGGCTCTCTGGTCAACAGCAGAAGACACGGGTCTTGGTGACAAGAGCCCCCAGTTTCAAGGCTGCGTGGTCTAGTTGTCCTCCAGTTCAGCATACATGCCAGCTGTTATGTCACTCTACCTGCAGATGGTGACTTGCAGGGGAACGCTGGCTGTGTCTGCATCACCCAAACACTAGCTTGTACCCCAGCCCGAAGCAGGGGACCCAGAACTCACTGGGCATTTTATTCTCGACAGCTGTGGACTGGGATTTGCATTGATTCCTTCCACGAATGCTGGCTTGACCACAGGCCAGGCTTGCATCCTCCCCTCCTCTAGACTCAGAGTAGCTTTGAACTCACACCGGCTGTATGGCAACTGTTCTTAGAGACAGTCTGGAAAGATCAAGGAAGCGTCAGCATCTTAGATGAAATGGGAGATACTGGGAGGATGGTGGGTGGGAAATGGTGTGTGTGTGTGTGTGTGTGTGTGTGTGTGTGTGTGTGTAGAGATGAAAGCTCACCTCCTTTAGTAGGAAGTCCTTAGATAACCTTGACCCTGAAAGGCCAACTGGTAGTGACACAAGCTTGTTCTTTAGTGCCATGGAGGGAACTCCAAAAGAATCATCTAGAATTGAGAGCTGTGGCCTCTGAGGCAGGGGAGCAAAGGGGCAGGACGAGGGGTAGGTCTGTGTAACGAGTAACTACACGGCTCTCACCACAGCTTCTAACTCAGGGGCCTACCTCCGTCTGACAAATTAAATTGAAAGGAAGAAATATGTACTGTTGAGTCGGCCTCGGTCTCCCCAGTCTCGGGGGCCCGGGGGACCCTCAGGGGAATGGGGTGGGGAGCAGGGCTGCCTTGGGCCTGCTGCAGCCCATGCAGGGCTGGGCACAACGAGATCCTCGGGGAAGCCATCCGGGGTCACCCTCTGGCTGTCACCTGACCCTGGGGCGCAGCAGAGCAGCAGACGCCTGGCGCTAACCCTGGGGTGCTCATGCTCTGGGGAGCCTGCAAGGCGCCCGAGTGACCCAGGGGCACTGTTTGAAGTCCCGGTACCTTCTAAGGATTCAGTTTAATGAGCTGGGTGCTGCAGGCACCTGGATGAAAGATGCTATCTGAAGACATGAGATAATTACCAATTAAAACCATTTTCTTAGAAACAGGAAGGTCCCATTTGCCAAGAGTAAATAGTGGGGGTGGGCCCAGCCTGGGAAAGTCATTCTGGGTGGGCTCCAAAGCCAGTGTGAGTCAGAGCGCGGGGTCAAGGGAGGCCAGAGTTCCCTCCCCCGAACCCTGAGGGTGAGAAGTCAGCAGAGATATACTGGCAGGACCCCCACCCCACTCTGGGGCGGCAGGAGGGGCCCCACCTCAGGACTCTCCACCCTGCCTGGCAGGAATGGAGGAATTACTAGCCCTGCCCAGATGGTGGGGCACCTCCACCAAACGCAGGGGCGTCCTGACCTCCTCTGCGAGATGTAACCTCGATGAAGGCACCAGCTCGGGGAATAGGACCCTGGAGCTGCCTTTCTTTCCTTCTTTTAATTTTTTGGCCATGCCATATGGTATGTGATCTTAGTTTCCCGACCAGGGATCGAACCCACGCCCCACTACAGTGGACGTGCAGAGTCTTAGCCACTGGACCACTTGAGAAGTCCCTGGAGCTTCTTTCCATTAATTCACAAGCCCCTGATGAAGGCCTCCTGTGTGATGCTGGCTTCCTGGGAGGAGACAAGCACACCAGCCATCCTAGGGCATACGTCCCAGCGGCCACGCCTCACTGGTGCTTACCACAGACCAGACCACTCTGCTGAGTGCTTTAGGGGCTGGTTCTTTTCACCTTCAACCTGACCCTAGAAAGTGTTCCATTACGATCCCCATTTACAGATGAGGCCAAGTGACTTCCTGAGGTCACCCGGCTAGACAGTGAGAAGCTCCAGGATCTGAGCTGTAACCACTGCAGCACCCATCCCGTCTCCTGGGCATCTGCCCTGCCTGCAGGTGGGAGGTCGGTAAACAGGCTGGCAGCCATCTCCTGATGGGCAGTCTCGCCCTGCAGACCCCCAGCCCACCCTCTTTCCTGGAAGCCCCTCAAAGCCGAATCTGGGAGTCTGGCACTCCCGCCACACACCCACGCTGACTGCTTCCCCATCACTGATACCCATCCATTCACACTTTCAAGCCAGTGAGCTGGGACCAGTTCTGACTCCCCACTCTCCACATTCCATCAGCACACAGAGAGCAGAAGCTTCACGTGTCTGATGGGCCAAGTGGAACCGGGGAGCCAGGACCCAGCAGCCCAGAGCAGATCCACAAAGAGACTCGGCTCCTTTTCCCACGCACCCTGGTTCCCATTGGCCGATGGCTAATTCCTGCTCCCCTGCCCATGGGGAAAGTTCTTTGTAAATTATAAGGCCCCTAATAATGGAAGCAAGTCTTACAACACTCAGGTCAAATGTACACGTAAAACTATTTCCCAAAATCACATGCTGCTTGGAGATGATGGTATTCAGCATTTCACAAAGTGACCTGACACCTATTCTGTGCTGAGTGGATCTCAGATCTTAGCTGCCCCAAGGTATCTCCAATAACCCGTCCTCACAGATGAAGGGCTTGACCCTCAAGGAGTATAAGTTCTGCCAGAGGGGAGGGACTGCTACACTGAAGAGCAGCTTTTTCCACGATGCCTCCTGGATTAGTTTCCTGTTGCTACATAAACACATAACTGGAGAGTTAGTGACCTAAGATAGCACACACATTTGTTATCTGACAGTTTCTCTGGGACAGGAGTCTGGGTACAGCTGGCCAAGTCACCTGCTCAGCACCTTACAGTCAAGCGGTCAGCCTGGCCATGTTCTCATCTGGAGGCTCGACTGGGGAAGAATCTGCTCCCATCCTTATTCTGGTTGTTGCAGAATTCGTTCCATTTCTTGGGATCTGTATGACTGAGGACTTTGTCTGAGTCTTTGACTGAGGCTGTCTTCTGGTGGCTCCATTCCATTTCCTGCTACTTGGCCTTCTCCAACACAACTACTTCAGGAGCCCAGTAACGGGATCCTCTCTCCAGTCTGTTCAGAGGGCGTCCTCCATAACATAACATAATCATGGGAGTGACGTCTCAACACGTTTGCCGTATTTTTTGCTGTTCTTGTGAAAAGTTAAGTACAGGGACTTCCTTGATAGTCCAGTGGTTAAGAATCTGCCTTGCAATGCAGGAGATGTGGGTTCAATCCCTGGTCGGAGCACTAAGATCCCCCATGTCACAGAACAACTAAGCCTGTGCTACTGAGCCTGTGTGGTCTGAAGTACGTACGCACAAATAAAGAGCCCTAGCTCTCTGCAACTAAGACCCAACACAGTCAAAATGAATAAATAAATAAAACAAAATATTTTTTTAAAAAAGGAAGTTACAGGTTCACCCGCGCACAAGGGGAAGGGATTACACAGAAGGGTGAACAACAGGAGGAAATCACTGGGAGCCATAGGAGAGTCTTTGCCCGATGTGCCCCAGGAAGGAGGAGGAACACTCCCCAGCTCAGTGGGGTTGTCACCGGTCAGGCATCCAGAAGGTTGTGCTCACGTGCACACACACACGTGCATATGTACACACACCCACCCACCCCCCCCAAGCATCCTCCTACTGGGAGTTTCACATCAAAGGCTCCATAACAAGCTCTCACTTTCTTGGATTCCCGTTTCAGGAAGTCCTCCCCAGATCCCCTGAGCGGGAAGCAGGGCAGGGGTTACTGTCCCTTCATAAGCACGAGACACCAAGGCTCCCCGTGGGTCTGTGACCATGCTGCCCTCAGGCGGCTTGCCTCCACTCGGCTCCTCCACCTGGTGCACAGCCCTCACCCTGGTGCCGAGGCTGTGTCACTCTCCCTCCTGCAGCATCAGCACAGCCTCAAGCCTCCGTGCTCCCTAAGCCTCGGAGGAGTCAGGGCATCGCTTACCGGCAAGCGTGTTTCTGCAGCCTTGTTTACAGTTGTTGAACTATTTTCGTCAAATTAATTAAACACATGCTAAATCTTCTCCAATTTGTTGTACGATAAATTAAAGATGCTAAGATTGTGAAATGCACAACAAAACCTGTTTATTCTGATAAAAGCCCGCATGACAGCCCTGAGTTAAGCGTCAGATGGTCCGGAATCTGCTTCTGCCACTGGCTTTATCAGAACGGGGTTTCCGGCCACCAAGCACCTTGGTGGCTGGGGTCCCAGTGAGCCCACGTGGCTACCTGAAACGGGAACTTGAGGCTCCGAGAGCAGGAACCCGTCCTGCATGACCAGAGAAGATGCTGCATGGAGGCCGGGACAGCAGAACGCAGAGTCCCTCCCCAGAACCTCCTGGGGGATTTCTGCTGTCCCAGGGTCAGCAGCTTGTAGGAATAATATCCAGTGTGGATCTGAGGTTGTAGTATATAAACTCAAGTAATCCTCATGCAGCTCTTGGAAGGAGGTGCTGCTGTTACCCTATTGCACAGAGGGGTAAGTAGAGGCATATAGCCCAGGACATGGAGGAGCCTGAGTGAGGCAGAACAGTCTGGCTACAGAGTCTGTGCCTCTCACCCTGTGTGCACGGGATTCTCCTCCAGCTCTGGCCACCCATCCCTGGCACCACAGGCCAGGCTATGCTCCCTGCAATCCAGGACCCCTACCACCACCACCCTGCACCCACCCACCCACCCACCCCACAGCTAATGTCCACCTCACTCCTTTGCTTCTCAGGGCAAAGGGCTCCCTACATGAGCATGACAGGTCACCTGTGAGAATCCTCACAGGGCCTCCTGTAGCTCCTGGGAGGGAGAAGGCGAGGGCATTCCAGCCAAACTAAGCCACAGAGAGCCTTGTGTCCATCCATCAGCCTGGAACACCATCCTTTCCCGAGTACGTGGATGCACAGATCCAAAGTGACTCCACAGTCACAGCCTATGGGGGTCGCTTGGCAAACCCCAGAGCTGCGCTTTGTTATTCCCATTTTGTGAATGGGGAGACTGAGATCCAGGGGAAAAAAGGGACTTGCCCAGCTCCCCTAGAGAGATGGCAGGAGAACTAACTTTAGAGAAAAGGCTGAGATGCCAGCTTCTGATTCCAGCACAGCCTGGTCACTCCTGTCACTCAGCATCATCCCCTTGGCCTGACCAGGTGCTCTGGGCATCTTGGGGGCCAGAGAGCACTTCACAGAGGTCCCGATGTAAGAGGAGGGGCCTCTGGGATGCCCCCCCCACTTTCTTTGACGTGGGTAAGGGGGGCTGCCATTTGAGCTCAGTCAGGGAAGCAGAACCCTGGTGAGTATTATAGTGTAGGAACTAGCCTCCATACCCCTGGGGAGGGTCTTGGAAGGAAAGTCCAAAGTAGGGAGCTATATGGGGACTGGGGACTGTCCCCAACCAGCCCTCCTTAAGCAGGGGTGCAGGTGGAGCGTGTAGAAAAAGCTGGAAGCCAAGTGCGTCTGGCTGCTGGAGTAGGAGGCCAGAGCCAGTGTAGACACTGATGGACGTGTCTTCACAGCCTCCACTCTGAGGTCATAGTCAAGCATCTGGTGGAAGGTCAAGGTCGTTGTGAGCCAGGAGGGCCAGCAGTCCACAAGGGGAGGACAGAAGAAGGGACAGGGATGAACTGGAACCTGCTTGCATGGCTGCGTCTGTCTTTCCCAACTCCAGCCTTGATGGTCTCAGAGCACACGTTTCTCTTCAGGCTGACTAGAGAGGACAGGAGTCCAGGAAACAAGGTTCCCACCCACCTGACCTGGCATGAGCCACCTCAAGGGAATGACAGAACCATTTGCTGAGACCTGGCTTCCAGGGGGGTCACCTGGTGCGACTGTGCTCGTTGCTCACTGCTCAAGAGCACTTGGCTGAGAGATCAATGGGGGCTGAACCCCTGACCCTAGCATGGAGCTGCGCTTACCTGGATTCAGAGGCATCTTTTTCCAATTTATGTAAGATGCTCTTTGAGGCTGGGCAGGGTGTAGGGAAAGAAGATATATTCCAGGTGGGGTGAGGAGTATCTAGGTACCTGTAGGGATGGCCTTCCCCATCTGTAGCCAGTGCTGAGGAAAGGACCATTTTCCTTTAAGGGCCGGGCATGCAGCTTTCCTGTTAATGATTGGACTAATCAATATTAGGTATGGGGCATAAGACAATCATCCTAAATCCCCAGGGAACTGAGCTACGCCAGAAGAAGAGGCACAAAAGTGGGCCGAGGGGAGCTTACTCTAAGGGGGGAATTCTGCCCTAGGCAAAAATATTTCAGATATAACTAGCTGCTTTTACAGGTGATGAGGCCCCTGTCAGTGGAGATATGCAAGCAGGGCCAGAAGGATGCTTACAGAGTCTAGTACAGGGAATATTATGAAGCATCAGGTGGCCTTTCAGCTATCTGCCCCTCCTGGGCTGTGAGTCAAACAGGAGAGGGATCTCTGAGGATGGGAGGGTGGGGCTCACACTCCCCAGCCCACCCCCACACTTTCTCTCTGCTCACTTCTTTTGGGGCCTGCTTTGGGTATTCAGAAGATTAATTTTATGTTTGTACAAAGCAGGGGATTAGAAGGGGAGGAGACTGAAGGTCTGTAGGTTGTTAGGAAAACACCATCTTAGACTGGTAAAATCGCTCTGGATACAAGTTACAGCTGAACGCCCTGCTTACCACCAACAACCCGGGGCTTTTCATTGTCGGTAATTTGCTCTCATGTTCTGCAGTCTCAGAACGGAAACACCTGGGCTCTAGGATGTTAATAGACAGAGTGTGGTGGGGTGGCCTCCATCCCTCAGGGCAGGGAGAGTGGGGAGTCCGACCACCACCCCTGTTCCTGCCAGGGTCTGGGCTACAGACCTCAGACAGAATTCTTCCACGGGGACCGCTGGCTCCTCTGTCCCCTGCTGCCTCCTGTATCCCTCCTCAAGGAACCAGGGGAGCGAGTGCGGCTCAGAGAGGCCACAGGCTCACCCCAGCATGCACAGCAAGTTGCTGACTCCTGGTCCAGGGCACCTTCTCTGAGCTTCCACTTGCTCTTCAAGATCAAAGTGGTGGGAGATGCTGGACCACAGCAGGACTTTCTGCGGGGAGTGGGGGGTGGGGCGGGCCTGGGAGACACAGCTCCTGCCATCCAACATCTATCCCTTTTTAAAAACAGCTTTGGTTGCTATTGTTCATTTGCCATGGACTGCAGCACACCAGCTCGTCTGTCCTTCACTGTCTCCTGGAGTTTCCTCAGATTCATGTCCACTGAGTCAGTGATGCTATCTAACCATCCCATCCTCTGCTACCCACTTCTCCTGTTGCCTTCAATCTTCCCCAGCATCGGGCTCTTTTCCAATGAGTTGGTTCTTCGCATCAGGTGGCCAAGTAACAGCTTTATTGAGATATAATTCACATACCATACAATTTACCCATTAAAAAAGTGTAAAATTCAAGGGCTTTCCGTATATTCACATTGTTGGGCAACCATTGCTACAGTTGAATTTAGATCATTCCTATTACCCCGAAAAGAAACTCTGTGCTTTTTAAGCAGTTACCCTCCAAGCCCTCCCCGTGGTTGCCTGAGCCTTCCCCAGCCCTTGCCAATTGCTAATCTATTTTCTGTCTCTATGGATTTGCCAACCCTGGACATTACATGTAAAAGAAATCTTACAGTACTTGGTCTTCGACTGCCTTCATTCACTTAGCGTGATGTTTCTGAGCTTCATCCCTGTTGTAGTATTGAACAGTACTTCATTACTTTTTATGGCTGTATAAAACCCCGTTGTATGGATACACCATGTTTAGCTTATCCATTCACCCACTGATGGACATTTGAGTTGTTTCTGCTTTGGGGCTATTAGAATCATGCTGCTGTGAATATATGGGTCCATGTTTTTGTGTGGATGCCTGTTTCCACTTCTCTTGGGTGATTCGATTCATAAAAGAAGGGAAAGGAGCAGACCAGAAGTGTTTTAAATGAATCTGAGGATGAGTGATAGGAAGGGCCATCAGGGGGCCTTCCTTGGTGGTCCAGTGTGTTTAAGACTTTGCCTTCTAATGCAGGCGGGTACATGTTCGACCCCTGGTCAGGGAGCTAAAATCCCACATGCCTCGTGGCCAAAAACGCAAAACACAAAGCAGGAAAAATTCAATAAAGACTTTAGAAATGGTCCACATCAAAAAAATGTTTAATGAGTTCAAGCAGGAAAAATCACAAAGGGTGAGGTAGCCTTGGCAGGCTTCCTAGAGGAGGAAGCACTACACTGGGGCTTAGAGGAGAGATGTGAATTAGAGGAAGAAGCTGGGAAAGGCATCCCTTATGGCAGAAAGAGCCTGAGCAAAGGCTTGGAGAGGAGGTGATGAGGGCCCTATCCTAGTACCCCGACGTCTTTTCACAAAGCCTTGGACCCAGAGCTGTGGGAGGTGTGGGGCCCTCCCTGGACCAGCAGCATCAGCAGCACTGGGAACTTACTAGAAAAGCAGATTCTCGGGCTCCACCCCAATCTGCTGAATCAGAGACACTGGGGATGGGGCCCAGACGGATAACTCTTTCCAGTGTGAGATCCACTGCTATTGATGCTGTGGGCTAAGGCATCACACCTAGGTATGAATGGCATAGAGGGAGAGAGGAAAAAGAACCAGTACGCCATCACTGTGGCTACAGCCCCTGTCCGCTCCCAGCCCCGAATCACAGCACCCAAGCCCTATCTTTGCCCACATGGTTCCCTCCCCTGGGGGATGTGTCCCATGTTTTAGGATGTGGCCTAAGGCTTACCTTTTCTTTCTCATGTATCATCCCACCACCAGCTGACCACTAGCCCTTTCTCTGTGTTCCAATCCCCACCCAATCCCAACCCATCCATTCTTTATGTACTCTGCAGGGGCCAGCATGAGCAGGGCACACAGCAGGTGCATAACACAGATCACAAACCAGGGAAGAGTCAGTGAATCAGTGACCCCTGGAGGCACTGGGGATGCACCCTCTGTCTGGGTGCTGGTGTCTTGGCTGAGAACTCCCCATCCAGACTGGGAAGGATGGCCCAGCGATTCCCACCACCGCACAGATGACTCTCACAGTCATGCAAGTGCAAAGGAGCCAGGCATCTATGATACTGTGTGATCCCATTTATCTGCAGCCCCACAGCCCTGGTGACTCAGATAGTAAAGAATCTGCGTGCAATGCAGGAGACCTGGGTTCAATCCCTGGGTCAGGAAGACCTCCTGGAGAAAGGAAAGGCTACCCATTCCAGTATCCTTGCTTGGAAAATTCCACAGACAGAGGAAACTGGTGGGCTACAGAACAAGGGGTCACAAAGAATTGGACAGGACTGATGGACTGGAAGAAACACAAGCTGGAATCAAGATTGCCGGGAGAAATATCAATAACCTTAGATATGCAGATGACACCACCCTTATGGCAGAAAATGAAAAGGAACTAAAAAGCCTCTTGATGAAAGTGAAAGAGGAGAGTGAAAAAGTTGGCTTAAAGCTCAACATTCAGAAAACGAAGATCATGGCATCCAGTCCCATCACTTCATGGGAAATAGATGGGGAAACAGTGGAAACAGTGTCAGACTTTATTTTGGGGGGCTCCAAAATCACTGCAGTTGGTGATTGCAGCCATGAAATTAAAAGACGCTTACTCCTTGGAAGAAAAGTTATGACCAACCTAGATAGTATATTCAAAAGCAGAAACATTACTTTGCCGACTAAGGTCCATCTAGTCAAGGCTATGGTTTTTCCTGTGGTCATGTATGGATGTGAGAGTTGGACTGTGAAGAAGTCTGAGCTCCTAAGACTCGATGGACATGAGTCTGAGTGAACTCCAGGAGTTGATGATGGACAGGGAGGCCTGGCGTGCTGCGATTCATGGGGTTGCAAAGAGTCGGACATGACTGAGCGACTGAACTGAACTGAGTGATTAGCACTTTCACTTTCCACACTGGTATGTGCACAGGAGGGAGTGGATCTGATTTTCAGACAGATCAGCAATGATGTTGGGAATGAACTGAGACACTCAAGAAGTTTTCCTGGAAGGAGAAGAAGACCAGGCCACTGTCAGCACACATCTGCAGAAGATGCCCAAGAAAGAGAAGTAGCCTGACTGGTCTGGGACCTCAGATGGCTGAGCCAGCAGCAACGGGTCAGAGTTGTATTCAAATAAGGAAGCCACTTGATGGAGTGAGTTCCCCACAGGGGAGGTGTATAAATAGAGACTGTGCCTCCACCCAGCTGGGTTGGTGTTGGCAGGATTCCTGCATGGGATGAGAATCCTCCAGTCCTGAAATTCTAAGAAAAGGAGATGAAGGACAGGAGCAACGTGAAGGAAGGTAGAGCAAAACAGGGCCCAAGGCAAGAAAGGAGATGCCGCAATAGCAGCTGCTGGAGCAGCAGCTCAAGATGGAAACATGCCCTTCTTTGTGGGGAGTTTGTTTCAGCAAATGAGAGACAGTGATGGTGACCAGGCTGTCTTCTGAAATGAATACCATCTGGGAAAAAAATACCAAATTCAACAGGACTCATTTCTTCCCCCCACTAATGAACTAAGCCAAGCTTTGTGCCCATTCCAATTTATCTGTTTAGAAAGAAGCTCTTTCTTTCCAGAAGCTGGACCGTCCTTTAGCCAGACAAGGGCTCATGACCACAGAGAGGTTCCACGTCTAATGCTTTTTGGTTAAATGACGTTTCTTGTGAAATGTATCAGCTCACACAGAGTAAATTAAATGTATAGGTATGGTTTATATGATAAACATGATCTTGACACCCAAGTACCTATTCCCTGGATTAAGAGCTAGAATATTACAAGAACCTTAGAAGCCCCCTGTGTGACTTTGAGGGCAACTACTGTTCTAAACTTCCATTTAATTACTCCCTTGCTTTCCTTTAAAACCACCTACAGTTCAGTTCAGTTCAGTTGCTCAGTCATGTCTGACTTTTTGCAACCCCATGGACTTCAGCATGCCAGGCTTCCCTATCCATCCCCAACGCTTGGAGTTTGCTCAAACTCATGTCTACTGAGTCGGTGATGCCATCCAACCATCTCATCCTCTGTCGTCCCCTTCTCCTCCTGCCTCCAATCTTTCCCAGCATCAGGGTCTTTTCCAGTGAGTCAGTTCTTTGCATCAGGTGGCCAAGGGGATACATGTAGGCCACAACCATCTACCTGTATCCCTAAACAGTATGTTCTTTATTTTGCTTGCCCATGACCTTAAATGAACTCATACTGCATACATGTTTCTATGACTTTCTTCTTTTGCCAAATATTGCTTAGAGTTTTATTTACACTGATGTGTGTAACTATGTGTGTGCTGTTATGTCCAACTCTTTGCGACCCCATGGACTGTAGCCCGCCAGGCTCCTCTGTCCGTGGGATTTTTCCAGGCAAAGAATACTCGACTGGATTGCTGCTTCCTCCTCCAGGGGATCATCCCGACCCAGGGATAGAATGCATGTCTCCTGCGTCTCCTGCATTATTAGGTGGTTTTTCTACTGCTGAGCCATCAGGGAAGCCCCTATGTAACTATATTTACTTTGTTTTTATTCCCCATAATATCTTACTCCGTGAATATGGATATTTTTGACTGACATGAATTGAAGACATTAAAAAAAATTTTTTTAAGTATACTAGTTTTCTCATTATCTACTTATTATTATTGGTAAGTTAATTTTACTGTGGTTCTAGAACAGTCTTACAATACACATCCTTTGAAATGTGTTGAAGCTAGCTTTATGCACTAACGTGTGGTCATTTTTCATAAATATTCATGTGCCTTGAAAAATATAAATATTCCCCTCTGGTTGGGTATTTAATACAATGTTCTCTGCGTATCTGCTTGACCAAGTTTGTGATATATACCATTAAATCTTTTAAATACTTTCTGATTTTTATCTACTTGGTTTATTATTGTAGGCAATAATTTCAACTGTCCCATATCATGTTGGACTTTCATATTCCCTGTTATATCTCTCTATTCTGGCCTTAAATATTTTAGGCTATACTATTAATGCATTTAAAAAATAAGAATTGGGGACTTGCCTGATGGTCCAGTGGTTAGCACTTCACCTTCCACCCTGTAGGGGATGCAGGTTTGATCCCTGGTTAGGGAGCAAAAATCCCACATGCCTCGTGGCCAAGAAAACACACACACACACACATATGGGCTTCCCTTGTGGCTCAACTGATAAAGAATCTGCCTGCAATGCGGGAGACCTGGGCTCAACCCCTGGGTTGGGAAGATCCCCAGGAGAAGGGAAAGGCTACCCACTCCAGTATTCTGGCCTGGAGAATGCCATGGGCTGTATGGGGTCGCAAAGAGTAGGACATGACTAGCAAATTTCACTTCACTTCACTTCGTGTATGTGTGTATATATATATACAAAACAGAATCAATATTGTAACAAATTCAATATAGACTTTAAAAGTGATCCACGTCAAAAATATCTTTAAAAAAAATAAGAATTTTTCTACCTTTCTGGTAGGGAATTTTTCCTGACATTAATACAGCTTCCCATTTTTCTTTTTCCATCTGCTATAACATAGTTTCCCATCTTTTGCTTTTCAGTCTTTCTGTGTCCTTATGTTTTGCGTGCATACCTTGTAAACAGCGTATGGTTCAGTTTTATTTTAATGTTGCTCGACAGTCTTTGTCTTTTAACTAAAGAGTCTTTCCATGTATGTTTTAGTGATTGGTGATCAATTGGGGTGTATTTCCACCATCTTATTATATTTTCTAACTTGACCTGCATTTTCTGCTTCTTTCCTCCCTCTTTTCCCCTGTCTTGTTTTGATCTGTGTTTTGATACATGTGTTTTGATCTTGTTTTGACACGACTGCCATAATATTGCAACAGATAACCCCAAACTCTCAGTGGCTCATAACTACGCAAAGGTGTTTCTCACTCTCGGTCTGAGGTTGGGTATAGCTCTGCCTGCTCGTCCCTTTATTCTGTACTGTGGGTTGACTCCAAGATTAGGCTCGCTGAGACCGGGCTTAAGGATTGCAGGCTCTCTAGGGCAGGTGGCAGTGGCAGGAACACCGGAGACAAAGCCAAGTTGTGCAAGGACACCGAAGCCTCTGTTGGTGCCACATCCACTCACATGCCATTGGCTGAATCTAGTCACATGATCAAGCTCAAGCTCGGTGGAGTGGAGTACCTATTCTTCCCATGGAATGAGGCATAGACGGAGTGAATACTTGCTAACGGATAATACATTCCACCATGACTGAATGAAGTTTTTAGGGGGATTTCTTCTCTCTTTATTTTTCCATTTTATTTTCCCACCTTGCCCCCATTTGTTTGAGTAATAGGTTACATGGCTATTCTTTTAGCCTTTATGCTATTTTGTAGGCATACTTAATAAATTCTGAATTTAACGTATTTCCCCCTCCTGACAAATACGAGAACTCTTTAACTGAAATCACTTCTTCCAATTGCCATGCTATTTTTGACCACCCTTTTAGTGCTAAACCATTTCCCTGAACATACATTAGACATTATTCTGTTTTATATAGGCAATGTTAATGTTTGCCCCCACATTTACCATTAATTTTTTCCCTCTATTCCTTTTTGCATCTCACTCTCTTCACCAGAGAGCATTTGCATTCCTCAAGCACAACCAAATTTTATCTTATAAAGGTCCGGCTGATGGGACTTCCCTGGCTGTCCAGCGATTAAGACTTCACCCTCAATGTAGGGGATGTGGGTTGGATCCTTGGTTGTGGAGCTAAGAATCCCTGCAACCAAGAAAAAAAAAATCAAAACATAGAACAGAAGCAATATGGTAACAAATTTAATAAAGATTTTTTTAATGGGCCATATTAGAAAAACTTTAAAAGAAACCTGGTCTGGCTGAATTTTCATGTATCTGAAAATGTCTTTATCTCCTTGCTGTCGTGATTCAGTCACTAAGTCCTGTCTGACTCTTTGTGATCCCATAAACTGCAGCACGGCATTGTAGGCTTCCCTGTCGTTTATCTCCTGTTCAGGCTGAATATCAAATTGATTCATTCATTCAGCATATACTTCTTTAGGGGCCTACTGCATTCCAGGACATATTCTAGGGATTTGGGATGCCTCAGTGAAGAAAACTCCAAAACTTCCTGCCTTTGAAGATCTTACATTCTAGAAGACAAAGTAGGGATAAGAAACCAAGAGGACAAATCAAGTGTCTTGTATATTACAAAGTGAAAACCCACATCAAAAAGAAAAGAAGAGCAAGATGAGGGAAGTCAGATATGCCTGCAGAAGAGACGGTGGTCAGAGTAGACCTCTGCGAGAGTGTCTTGTGAATATCTGAAGGAAGAGGATTCCAGTTGGCGCAAAGGACTAGTGCAAAAGACCCAAGCCAAGAGTGTGGTTGGCACATTCAAGGAACAGCAAGGCAGACTTCCCTGGTGCTCCAGTGGTTAAGACTCTCAGTGCAGGGGGCACAGGTTCAATCCCTGGTTGGGGAACTAAGATCCCACATGCCTCAGTGAAAGTGAAAGTTGCTCAGTCGTGTCTGACTCTTTGCGACCCCATAGACTACAGAGACCATGGAATTCTCCAGGCCAGAATATGAGTGGGTAGCCTTTCCCTTCTCCAGGGGATCTTCCCAACCCAGGAATCCACATGCCTCAAGGTGTGGCCAAAAAAAAAAAAAAAATCCAAGGGACAGCAAAGAAGCCAGAGTGGACAGAATGCAGTGTGTGAGGGGAAAGGAGTAAGAGGCAGTCAGAGCTAATAGAGGGTCTTGCAGCTTTTGTAAAGGCTTTGAGCCAAGTGAGCAGTACTGTAACATTTCAAGCAAAATGACATTTATCTGAGTTTTTGCAATGATCCTTCTGCCTGCTGTGCTGATAGATAAAAGTAATTTTATTTCAGCACATAGAAAATACTATTTTCCACTGCCCTCTCACTTCCATTGTTGCCATTGGGTAGTTAAGAGGCCCCAGGAGGTTCTGGGGTGCTGGTGGGAGACCCCAGTGGGGAACACATCCTCCTCCCCCATGGGCCTTATAGCTGGAGGTCCCTCGGTTCTGCTGGGCTCCCCTTCCTGGCCCCAACTGCAGCCATCTGGGCCCATCATCTGGGCCCCACTCATGCCTTGTCAGCCCTGGGGAGGAGGGGGCCCCCTATAAAAAGTCTGTTGATGACCATCATTCACTTCTCACCTGGAATTTGGGGGTGGGGCTGGGGCGTGGGGAGCAAGTGAGAAGTAGGGGGCCGGGGAGGCTTGGAGCACACGCAGCCCCTCCCCTCTGGCCAGCCCACCCCTGAGGACTCTGCAGAGGGACCTTATTAAAGACTGGAAAGCTGGCCCTGCCACCTCCCCAGGCCTTGCAGGAGCTGAGAGGTGGAAGCCACGGCCTGACCGTCTTCCCGCAATCTGTCATTATCCCTTCCCTTGCCCGGTCCCACCACCAGGTAATTCCATTGTTAATTAAAATCCTGCAGCCTTTAATAACACAGCTCATAATTGCTGTTTTCGCCAGCCCCGGATTGGCTATGCAGGCCCTGGGGGAACCTGGGCTTTTGTTTCCTGAGCCCGACTTTGGTGGAGCTGCTCCTGTTGTATATTCACCCACTCAGATGCAGCCAAGTGTCCCCCTGGATTCAACGGTGGGACGAGGGGCACCAGTGTCCCCCACCCCGGGGGCCACCCCAGAAACCCCTTGATGTGTCCTAGGGAGAGAGGTTAAGGCAGGAGGCTGGGCTCCAAGGTGTCAGCCCCAGCGACACAGCCTGGGCGCAGACTGGATCCTGTACACCCAGTTGGCCCTTGCAGGCCTCCCACTGAGCTTCTTCATGTGCAGCCAAACTCATTCGCATTCCCACCTCTGAGGCTCCCACTGCTCCGAGTCCCCACTGTGCAAGTGAGGAAGCTAAAGATCAGAGAGGGAGGAGACTTTCCTGAGGCCACACAGCAGGCAGGCAGCAGAGTCAGGGGCCAGGAGTCCAGACCTGCCATTCCTCCCCGCTTACTCTCCACGCTGACTGTTGCGAGCTTTTCCACTTTCTTGCTCACAGCCTCCACATTCCTTCCCTCCCTCCCAGCTCCCTCCCACTCCCTGCAGCCCTCCTTCTTAGTTGATCATTCTGGGAGAGGACCTGGGGGCCGGGATGGGGGAATGGGAAGGGGACCAGAGGACCATGGCTCGGGGTCACAAAGTTCCAAGGCGGGGGGGACCCTGTGGCCACAGTGGAGCCAGGACAGCCACCTTAATGACCCACAAAGTGGGTGCTTTACTGCCCACCCCAAATCTCCTTAAGGTCCAAAGGAGCATCCCCACTGGTTGGGAAAGTGATCCATTATCCTTTGCTGAGAAGAGCCACCCCACCCGAGGCCAGGCCCTTGCTCAGAGCAGCCCGTGCCATGAGTGATGGGTGCAGGGTGGCGAAGGCCCAGCCCCAGCGAGGAGGCCCTGCAGGCTGGCTGATGTCCGTCTGCAACTCCCAGCTCTCCCTCTGTGCCCCTCGCTGCTATCCCCTCACCTGTGTGCTGATCCCTGAAGCATCCCTATTAAACTCCACCCCCCAACACACACACACACACACACACACACACACACACACACCCCATCCAGAATCCACTTTCAGGGACCCTGACCTTCTAGAACCATCCTTCCATGTGGAATTCCGGGTCTTGCTCTCTTCCTTCTGCCCATCTCTACTTCCTCCTTTCCCCAGAACCCCAGACCCACCACCTGCTGTCCGTTACCCCAGCCCAGCCCATGCTCCTGGCTCTTCTGCCCCCTCAGAAGGGACGACAGTGCCATTAAGCTAGAAACACCACCAGGCACCCCTGTCGAGAGTCTCCAGAGATCAAGGACCCCTCGGTGCCCTTCATAGCTCCGAGGTCTGCTGTGGCACTCTCAAATCTTCGAGATGAAGGAGCATCATGGGCACAGCTGGGACATATCAGCACGCAGACCGCAGCTGGTTGTCATCCGGCACCCAGCTCACAGCTGCCTCGGCCGACCTCCTAAAACAGCCTCCCGCGCTGCTGGCTTTGTGAAAAAATCAGCCTCTTCACTCCCCTGCCCTCGCTGGTGCCTTGGAGGGAGAATCACATTTCCCAAGGACTTCTTTCATTCATTCACTCCCCCTATTCATTCATTCAACAAATATATTTTGAGCCTCTACCTTTTACCTGACACTGTGTTTGGTGCTGCGGGCACCTTGGTGAAGAAGATGGACAAAGTCCTTATCTTCTCGGAGCTTATATTCTATGAAGGGAGGCACACAATAAACACGATAAATAAGTAAAAGAAATATATGCTGGTTTAGGCACTTCCCTGGTGGCCCAGTGGCTGAGAATCCGCCTTGCAGTGCAGAGGACGTGGATTCAGTCCCTGGCCGGGGAACTAAGAGCCCACATGCCGTGGAGCAACTAAGTCTGTGCACAGAAACTGCTGAGCCTACACGCCCCAACTAGGGAGT
The DNA here is from genome assembly GCF_001704415.2 of Capra hircus. NCBI lineage: Eukaryota > Metazoa > Chordata > Mammalia > Artiodactyla > Bovidae > Capra > Capra hircus. The sequence goes on along the minus strand of NC_030832.1, from coordinate 36,063,316 downwards.
CCGTGAGCTGCAACAGAAGATCCCGCATGATGCGATGAAGACCCTGTGTGCTGCAACGAAGACCCAACGCAGCCAAACAAATAAGTAAGCATACATATACACACATACATACATATACACACGAGGTCAGATAATGGTAAGTGCCAAGGAGAGAAAGGGGGCCTGAAAGGCTTGGGGTGGGGCCAAGAGGGTGACAAGACAGCATGACCAAGGGAGGTCCCACAGGGAAGGGGACATTCAGCTAAGGGGTGCAAGGCCCACTGGTGAACGACGGGGCATGTGGAGCCCTTTTCCTGGGTTCTTGGTGGGGGTGGGGATGCTCCTCCATGCAGGGTCTGAGCAGAGTAGATAACCCACCCCACCACGCCCCTACTTGTCTATCCAGTGGTCCTGATTGTGTGGCCAGCAGGGCTCAGGGCCAGCCACCTAGGGGAGGCGGCCTGTGAGAAGGCAGAAAGCCCCCTTGTTCCTGGGGGGACAGCCAGGGCTCCCTAACTTGAAGCCCTGCCCAAGCCCAACTCCCCACCCTGGAGGCCCTTCCTAGCACCAGGACCTTGGGTGCCTCCTAGTGCAAAAACACCTGCATGCTCCTTGAAGAGATGACTGGTGTTGGCAGAACCCAGAGATCCCCACACGAAGGGACCCACTTGCCCAGAGATGTCGTGTGTTCCCCAAGCAGAGCTGAGTGGGCCCCAACTACTGGCTTCAGCCAGGGCCCTAGGACCTGTGGAAGATGTACCTGGTCAAGGTCATCCTAGGCAGAGTTCCTGGGAACACCCAACCATCAGTACAGCCCACAGACGTGATTAGCCGGCCTCCATGTCTTTCTCTCTGTCAGGCACCCCGCCAGGGACAAGGCCCAGGCCCAGGCTGGCTCCCTGTGGCCTGCCACTAGAGGCCTTTGGTGAGTCTGTGCTGGCTGCCTTCTCTATGGACAAAAGGAATGGGAGATAACTTCCATGGTCTCCCCTCTATGTGACCAAAACCCCTCTCTTTGGCTCTTTATATGTGGAGGGAAGCCTGAGGAAGAGCCAAACGGAGGACTGAAAACATGATAAATACAAAACAAACTGCACAGGCTCCTTTGGAACTGCGCTGACCCCAAGAGGTGTCTAAATCCACAAAATTCTTAGGGGTATCGAAAGTGTTAGTCGCTCAGTCATGTCCAACTCTCTGCCACCCCATGGACTGTAGCCCGCCAGGCTCCTCTGTCCGTGGAATTCTCCAGGCAAGAATATTAAAGTGGGTTGTTATTTCCTTCTCCAGGGGATCTTCCCGACCAGGGGTTGAAGCTAGGTCTCCTGCATTGCAGGCATATTCTTTACCATCTGAGCCACGAAGGAATAATAATAATAATAATAATCACTTCCCTATAGTCCACTTCCCCTAGTGGACTATAAGAAAGTGATTATGATTACTATTTTAACTTTTATTTTTATTTTATTTTATTTTTACTTTTTGGCCATGCCAGGTAGCATGCAGGATCCTAGTTCCCCGACCAGGGATCAAACCCTTGACCCCTGAATTGGTAGCTCCAAGTCTTAACTGCTGAACTCCCAAAAAATATTTTCTTGTTTTTTTTGGCCATACTGTGCAACATGAAGGATCTTAGTTTCCTGACCAGGGATCAAACCTGGGCCCCCTGCATCAGCTGGTTAGTGACGTTAATTCCATCTGCAACCTTTTTTCCCCCTTGCCACCAAAGGTGACATCTTCACAGGTTCCTGGAAATAGTACACGGGCATCTTCATGGGAGAGATCAGGGAAACAGTATTATTCTACCCACCACACCCAGTTTCTTTACTGGGTAGTTATTAAATTGAGATGAGTTTGAGGAATTTCTTGGTTGTCTGGTGGTTAGGACTTGGTGTTTTCACTGCTGAGGCCTGGGTTCAATCCCTGGTTGGGGAACTAAGATCCCACAAGCCCTGTGATGTGGCCGAAAAATGAGTTTGTTTGATGAGGGCCTCAAGCACAGTGACCATCAAAAATTGATGTCTGGGACTTCCCTGGGGGCCCAGTGGCTAAGACTCCGCACTCCCAGTGCAGGGAATCAGGGTTCGATCCCTGGTTGGGGAACTATGTCCCTCACTTCACAGCTAAAGACCCCACATGCCGCAACTAAGACTCAATGCAGCTAAACAAATAGAGAAACATTTTTTAAAGTAGATATTTAATAAGTGGCCCCTCTGGGTATTTGTGTTTTATGTTAAATTATTTAATAAAAAGCCATCTAGTGGGAAGTGCAAATGCAATGGGGAAATGCAAATCAAAGCCACAAGGAGATATCACCTCGTATCACAGCTGTTAGACACCTGTCACCGAGAAGAGAAGAGAGAACACGCCCTGGTGGGATGGGGAGAAAAAGGAGCCTTTGCGAACTGTTGGTAGGAATGTAAGTTAGCGCGGCCACTATGGGAAACAGTATGGAGGTTCTCAAAAAATTAAAAATAGAACCACCAGATGATCGAGCAATCCTGCTTCGGAGTGTTTATTCAAAGAAGATGAAAGCGGGATAAAAAGATGTCTGCTCCTGTGTTCATTGCGGTGATGTTCACAATAGCCAAGACCTGGGAAAATCTAAGTGTCCACCAATGTGTGAAAATCGCTCAGTCATGTCCAACTCTTTGCGACCCCATGCACTATACAGTCCATGGAATTCTCCAGGCCAGAATACTGGAGTGGGTAGTCTTTTCCTTCTCCAGGGGATCTCCCCAACCCAGGGATTGAAACCAGGTCTCCCACATTGTAGGTGGGTTCTTTACCAGTTGAGCCACAAGGGAAGCCCAAGAGTACTGGAGTGGGTAGCCTATCCCTTCTCCAGGGGATCTTCCCGAACTGGGAATTGAACCGGGGACTCCTGTGTTGCAGGCGGATTCTTTACCAACTGAGCTATCAGGGAGAAAACCCACCAATGGGTGAACGCTAAAGAAGAGGTGATATATACAAATTCCGAAATATGATTCAGCCATGAGAAAGGAGGAAATCTTGCCATTTGTGGCAACGTGGATGAAGCTCGAGGGCATTGTGCTAAGTGAGATAAGCCAGACACAGAAAGACAAGGTATCACTCACACAGAGGATCTTAAAAAAAAAGAGTCCAACCCGCAGACACAGAGTAGAAAAGTAGTTGCTGGGGGAAATAAGGAGAGACTCGTAAAAAGGCACAAACTTTTAGCTTTAAGATGAATAAGGTCTGAGGAACTAATGTGTAACACAGCAACTCAGGTTGATAATCCTATGTTATATAATTGAAATTTGCTGAGAGTCAAACTTGAGTTCACACACACACATACATACACAGGATAAATGTGCGAGGTGATGGATGTGTTAATTAACTAGATGGGGAGACTCTTTCGACACTGTTAGTGCGTTCCAATCACCAAGATGCATCTTACAATTTTGTTTGTCAATAATACCTCAATAAAGCTGAAGTTTAAAAAAAAAGATAGAATATGGTCTACTCACTAAAGGGGTCACTTATAGAATCCATGGGGGTCTTCCCTTGTGGTCCAGTGGCTAAGAATTCAGGTTCCCAATACAGGGGGCCTGGGTTCGATCCCTGGTCAGGGAACTAGATCCTGAGTGCCACGGCTGAAAAAGATGCCACAACTAAAGATTCCCGCCTGCTATGACGAAGATGGAAGATCCTGTGTGCTGCAACTAAGACCCGGTGCAGCCAAATAAATAAAAATAAATATTTTTTAAAAATGCATTTATGAGCAAGTCACCCCTGCACCCCCAAGCCCACCCCTGGTCAGCTATAGGCCTGTCCGTGAGAGAATCTCTGGGGCAAGTTCTCCCCCTTGTTGGAGACCCTCAGCTCCTTGCTAGGATACCCTCCTGGGAGGTGAGCTGGCCTGAGTCGTGTGCCAAGATTTAATTAGCCACAACCAGAACTACAAACTCTGGAATTGCTGGGGGTGATCCAGACCTGGCATTCCCCTAAACAACCCCAGGTGCAACAGGCTGGGGTGGCCACCTCCCAGTCAGCCCAAACCAGCTGGCTCCTGGCCTCCAGAAGTGCTGGTACCTGTGGCCCACTGAGCTTTCTGGCTCTTCCCCAGGTGTTTCAAAGAATCCTGGCCTAAGTGAATTTGCTACTTGAGGTCTTGTGCACTTAAAGTGAAATTCAAGCCATTGATTCCAGGGTCTGATGTTACAGGCTTGTTTACAAAAACAACATGCAAAGTCCTAGGCTCCTTCAGTCCTTTTCCTTGAGAGACTGGAAGTCAGATTTCTCTTGTGAGGTATGCCCTGCATCTTCAAAGGTCTAGGGAGGAAGAACAAGTTTAGGCTGCCCAAGTCCTCATTACAGTGGCAAGCCTCCACTCCTAGCTGCCATGGACAGTTGGGGAGTCTGTGCACTGCACCAATGTACCCAGCTGGAGTTTGGGAAGGGGTGGGGGAGGGGCTGAGATCCAGCCCACACTGCACTCTCCAATAGCATGTATGACCTCCAGTTGGCTCCTCCCACAGGGGGAGGCACCAAGGCCCAGTACTGGCTCGAACTCAGCTTCTCAAACTAGATATCCATCAGGGACAGTGCATGATCCTACCGCACACCATCAGGACACTGCTTAAGCCAAATGTGACGCATCTCAGAACTGTACTGTCTCAAGTTGACAATGACCGGTTGTATTATATGACATCTATTTTCTGTTCGAGGAGACAAGGCTATGGGACAAAGCTTAGCTATCATTGCATGTCAGTTTTTCCGCTCGATTGCCTAGACCCTTATGTTCAATTTCTATGCTCATCTTATCTGGACCCTGCAGGCACGGGGCTTGGGGGGCAGCCCTGCCACACCCTTTGAGATGCTCTTCGAGATACCCCCTAGGGACACTCTGGGACCTTCTGACCTCACTTTTTGGGAGACAGTCAGAAAGCAAGGGCAGATACAAGGTGATAAGAGTGACCTGAGGTACTGGAGGACTGTCCAGAGGGGGAGGGCACTGAGGCCCTCTCTCCACTACACATGCTCAACAGTTTCTCGACTGGTGTGGACAGGCCATCTCTGGTGTAACATGACTCTCTGAGCTTCAAAAGGCTGCCTGGTTTGTGTCTCATTTGTGAGAAGGCTGATATTTGAAACCTCTGTGTCACCTCAGAGCCCAGATGCCATGAGCAACACGAGGTGTTCTGCTGGTCTATTGCTACATAACTAGCCACCCTCCAAACATACTGGCTTTAAAAATGTTATTATTATCTTCCTCATAGTTTTATGGAGCCAACCAAGTTCAGCTGGGTGAGTGGTTCTGGCCTAGGGTTGCTCTTGTAGTTGCAGTTAGGTGGCAGCAGGAGTGAGAGTCCCCTGAAGACTTGACTGTGCCAGAAATCCAGGATGGTTTCTTTATTCACACATCTGGCACCTCAGCAGGGGCCTGGGCCAGATACCTCTTCCCCTTCCCTCCCCCTCAACCCCTACGTCCTGCACCAGACTTCTCTGTGTGGTTAGCTGGGGCTTCCTTGCAACATGGTGGTCTCAGAGCAGTCAGACTTCTAACATGGCAACTGGCTTCCCCCAGGGCAAGCCTTACGAGAGAGCCAAGCGGGAGCTGCAGAGCCTTCTCTTGATGTGGGCTTAGAATACACATGGTCAAGTTCACCGCATTCTATTGGTGCCCGCAGGAACAGCCCGAATTCAAGGGGAGGGGCTATGAGTAGCAGGAGGCATGGTTCATTGTGGGAGCCATCTTTGCAGACTATCTGCCGCAAGGGGGTCTTCCTTAGAGCAGAGGTGGGGGGATGGATGGGGGAAGAAGGCCAAAGGCAGCCAGGGAAGGACAACCTGACTGTTCCCTCTCAGAACTGAGCTGGATTTTTTCAGAAAGATCATCATTCACTGATTTCACAATTGTTCTCTGGCGCCTGCCACAGTGATAACTCAGCAACAGCCCTGTCGTCAGGGTGCCCAGAGTCACCTATTGTCAGGAATACATGTGTCTATTTCCTACAGGAAGTTGTCCTTCAAGGTGGGAAAACAATGTGGGATATTTCCATCCTCATTATTCAATCCAAATCATTGATTAAAAATCTATATTTTTAATTAACTACAGTTCACTTTATGGTCCAGTTAATTCAGAAATGCTCTGGAATTTTGTCCTTAAACACAACCCCAAAATTACTTAATTCACTAGCGGATTTATAGCCAGACCAAGGAAGTACCCAGCTCTATATCTTTCCATTGTGTGATTCTGACCAAGCTTTTCCCTTTACAAGTCTTGGTTTTCTCCTGTTAGAGAAAGGATTACAGGAGGGAGGTGAGGTTGACCAGATGACTGGACTCTAAGAGACACCATCATGACCAATGGGTTCAAAATAGTAGTTAGCAGTTTAGTCACTAAGTCATGTCTGACTCTTGCAACCCCATGGACTGTAGCCCCCCAGGCTCCTCTGTCCCTGGGATTCTCCAGGCAAGAACACTGGAGTGGGTTGCCATTTCCTCATCCAGGGGATCTTCCCAACCCAGGGATCAAACTTGTGTCTCCTGCACTGCAGGCAGATTCTTTACCATCTTAGCTGCCAGGGAAGCCAAAATACTTCTATGGCCTTGGGCAGGTCCCTACCCCAGTCAGGGCGCTTAGCCTCCCACCTGTAACATAGGTATGTCAGACACGATGACTCTGGGGTCCTTCGAGGACTATCATTCTTTAATTCAGACTCCCACCTGGACCCACTTAGGCATTTGCAAAAATGCACCCATCACCTTAGAACTGGGATTTAAGCCCAGCTGTTCAGTGCAGATTGTTATTCCCAGATCCAAGCCCCCCCTGCAGTTCACACCGTTGTGGACAGACAGACCCTCCCACGGAAACTGATCCAGAATCCATTCACTCACACCCAGCTACAACTGAGTGATGGGCCAGGCTAGGTGGCAGTCTGGTATAGGAGAAAAGACTGAGATGAAGGGTCAACCAGGCTGGGTAAAAATCCAGCTCCTACTTGGGAATGCATGACCTTGAGAAATTCCTTAACGTTTCTGAGTCTTGGGTTCCCTATCTGTAGAATGAAGGTCCCAGTGCACACCTCCCAGGAGAAGCCCAAGGATTCAAGATCCTATCTGAGGAATCTTGGTGTAGTGTCTGATATTTTTCCAGCTGCATGCTGGAAAGCAACGTCTGTCTGCAAGGCAGTGGCGCTGATTCTTGTCACTGGTGCAGAGCCTTCCCTGAGATAATTTAGGAGATCTGCTCTTGGGAGGGCTCTGAGGGCAGAGCTGCCATCTCCCGTCGGCCACGGGATGGATAGGTCCCCAGGCAAGCTGGCAGGGCCATCCATGCTGCCGCCCCCAAAGATGCTCTAGGCTGTCGCACTCTCCCGCACGCCGTGCTAAAAAATGACTCCAAAGAAAAGTAAGCAGACACTCCAGGCCATAAATATTTCAGAGCGGAATGAACGTCCTTCCCCCAGCACCGACTCGCCGTATATATTATTTATAAAACCATAACTTGAGTTGAAAGGTAGTCGTCTAAAGAATAGACAGTCTCGCTCAGATCTACTTGGTGGTTGGAAAAACAACCGAGAGGGAGAGGAACTGGCGTCTGGGCTGATGCCACAGGGGGACGCGTGGCCCCGCCCTCCGGCTCCCGCCTGGCCCAGAGGGACCGGACTGGACCGCAGGGAGAAGCACCGGACACCAGCAAACCGCTGGGCTTCCACAGCCCAGGGCCTCCCTGGGTTTACAGGAAGTCTCCAACAAATCACAAACGAAACTCCACAAGTTAAAAAAAACCTTCTAGAAAAATGGTACAGATGAACCTATTTGCAGGACAGGAATAGAGATGCAGATGAAGAGAATGGACATGGGGGTACAGGCTGGGAAAGAGCGGGTGGGATGAATTAAGAGAGTAGCATTGACGTATACACACTGCTGCTGCTGCTGCTGCTAAGTCGCATCAGTCGTGTCCAAGTCTGGGCGACCCCATAGACGGCAGCCCACCAGGCTCCTCTGTCCATGTGACTTCCCAGGCAAGAACACTGGAGTGGGTTGCCATTTCCTTCTCCAATATATACACTACCATGCTTAAAGCAGAGCTGGTGAGATGCTGCTGTATAGCACAGAGAGCTCAGCTCGATGCTCCGTGATGGCCTAGCCGGGCAGGAGGGAGGTGGGATGGGAGGAAGGTCCAAGAGGGAGGGGATATATGTATACACATAACTGAGTTTCTTCACTGTACAGAGAAACTGGGCTTCCCTGGTGGCTCAGCTGGTAAAGAATCCGCCTGCAATGCAGGAGACCTGGGTTCGATCCCTGGGTTGGGAAGATCCCCTGGAGAAGGGAACAGCTACCCACTCCAGTATTCTGGCCTGGAGAATTCCATGGACCGTATAGTCTGTGGGGTCGAAAAGAGTCGGACACGACTGAGAGACTTTCACTTTCACTTTTCACAGCAGAAACTAACGCAACATTTTAAAGCAATTACGTGCTTAGTCTCCCAGTTTTTGTGCTTAGTCTCCCAGTTGTGTCCAACTCTTTGCAACCCCCGGACTGTAGCCCACCAGGCCCCTCTGTCCATAGGGATTCTCCAGGCAAGAATACTGGTGTGGGTTGCCATGCCTTCCTCCCGGGGATCTTCCCAATCAAGGGATTGAGCCCAGGTCTCTCGCATTTCAGGTGGATTCTTTACCAGCTGAGCTACTGGGGAAGCCAAAAAAACAACTATATTCCAATAAGAAAAATCTTCATCCACCTTTTTAGTAGGGAATGGAGCTCATCACAAGAGAAGAGGCTGAGAAGGGCTGTTAAAAGCTATTGGATAAGCAGAAAGAGCCCTCAACCAGGAATTGGGAGACCTGGACCCTAATTCCGCTTTTGCTTTTGCATGGTGTGACATCCGGCAGTCTCTGCGCCTCCTGGGCTCGGTTTTCCCATCTGTGAATTGGGAGGCTAAGTGGCCCATCAGCCCCAGCATCCCTGTCCCACGGCAGATGCTTGGTAACATCTTTTCTCTCTAGAAATAAAGTTCACTGGTGCTTCAATCTGTCCACATCAGTTCAGTTCAGTTCAGTGGCTCAGTCATGGCCAACTCCGCAACCCCGAGGACTGCAGCACGCCAGGCCTCCCTGTCCATCACCAACTCCCGGAGCTTACTCAGACTCATGTCCATCGAGCCATTGATGCCATCCAACCATCTCATCTTGTGTCATCCCCTTCTCCTCCTGCCTTCAACCTTTCCCAGAATCAGGGTCTTTTTTCCAACGAGTCAGTTCTTCGCATCAGGTGGCCAAAGTATTGGAATTTCAGCTTCAGCATCAGTCCTTCCAGTGAATATTCAGGACTGATCTCCTTTAAGATGGACTGGTTGGATCCTCTTACAGTCCAAGGGACTCTCAAGAGTCTTGTCCAACACCACAGTTCAAAAGCGCTCAGCTGTCTTTATAGTCCAACTCTCACATCCATACATGACTACTGGAAAAACCCATAGCTTTGACTAGACGGGCTTTTGCTGGCAAAGTAATGTCTCTGCTTTTTAATATGCTGTCTAGATTGGTCATAGCTTTTCTTCTAAGGAGCAACCGTCTTTTAATTTCATGGCTGCAGTCACCATCTGCAGTGATTTTGGAGCCCCCAAAAAACAAAGTCTCTCACTGTTTCCATTGTTTCCCCAACTATTTGCCATGAAGTGATGGGACCAGATGCCATGATCTTAGTTTTCTGAATGTTGAGTTTTAAGCCAACTTTTTCACTCTCCTCTTTCACTTTCATCCAGAGGCTCTTTAGTTCTTCTTTGCTTTCTGCCATAAGGGTGGTGCATCATTTAAAAAATCCATGTAGTAAGGTTTTAAGCCAGTGATGTGAACCTGTTCATACATTCATCATGAATACGGCATTTCCAAATGCAGGCTGACACTGTGCTCTTGTATCAGCCAAACACCATGAGAGGCCTTGCATTTGGGAATGTGATCGTCTAACTGAACAGCCTCAGTAAAATCCTGCAATGGAACAAAGGACTATCTTTCTCAATTTTCACTGTAGTAGCTGCTTGGGAGAGTCCATGTAGGTTAAAACCATGCAAGGGGGAAAAAAATTACTGTGTATTAGGATATAAAGCACACTTCAGTTCTCAGCTCAGATCATTCTAAACAGGTTTCTCATCCAGAGGACTATCCGGCCAGATATTTACAATTTGTGTGGGATGCAACAACCATTCTTCATGGAGCGGGACTGTTGGGCACACTACAGTCCCAGGAACCCACCTCTCAGCATCGTGATGACCGATTAAACACTTCCCTGTAGTCTAGTGGTTAAGAATCCACCTTGCAATGCAGGGGTGGTGCCTTCGATTCCCAGTCGGGGAACTAAGATTCCACATGTTGATTCCTAGTCAGGGAACTAAAGTCCCACATACTACGGAGTAACTAAGCCAGTGCACAGCAACTGCTGAGCCAGTACACTCTGGAGCCCCCTCACCACAACTAGAGAGTCCATGCACTGCAAAAAAAGACCCTACGTGCTGCAACTAAGACCCGATGCAGCCAAATAAATACATATTTTTTAAAAAACAGTCCCATTCATTGTCCAAAACACCCCCAGGATGGAGTAAGCCCACGGAGAGCCACCAGATAAGCTGTTCCCAAGGCCCTTCTGCGTTTCTCTGAGCCACTGATGCCTCCCACAAATGGCTAAATGAGAAACACGAACCTAAGGCCAAGCTGGCCATGAGGTAACCACTTCGGTTCCTGCCTTGCTGCCACATTCTGGCGGCAGCAGTGACTGGACTGTCCAGACACACCCAGCCCCGCTTGAATGGAGGCTGGAGCCAGGGTGTGTGGAAGAGATGCCCGATCCTTCCCCTCCTCCACTCAGCCCACTGGGGAAGTCAGGGGGTCTGATGGGCCCCTGGGAAGCCGGGACTCCAAGCCATTCAAACAGCAGTGCCAGGAGTGCTCTAGGGGAGGTGAAGGGGGCTGAGCCGGGCTTCTGGGGCTGTGAACACCCAGGTCCCGAATGGCAGCATCCAGCCTGTGGGAAAGGAGCAAAAAGGGGACAGCTGCCGAAGACAGGTGACAAAGAGCGTGGATTTGCCTCTGAGCCCTGGCAATGGTGAGGGCTTGTTGCTAGGTTGAATGTATATAGATGAGTCTTAACTCTTTCTTGTGTCCCAGCTGGGGAGCAGCGGGAGGGTCAGAAATGAGCTGTAATTAACTGTAAGAGTCAAGACGTCTTGAAGACAAAAGCTGTGCTCCAGAAGGTCTAGGAAGTTCCTGGGTCCTCCCTGTGAACAGACATCTCCCCCCACAACCCTGCAACTGCCACATCCCATCCACAGCCCTGGGCCGCCCACCCTCCTCCAGACAGGACCAGACACACAGAGCCCTAGGGGGCTGTCATTCAGGCCCAAGAAAGGTTCCCATTGCAACTGCCTCGGGGGGCTGGTGAGCTGGGTTTGGTTTTAATTTTTCTATTATGTGATCACTGTAGGAAATTGAGAAAACACACACAAAAAGCATGAAGATAGAAATAAACATCACCAGTAATTCCATGACTCAGACGCAGTTCCAGTTGTTAGCATTTGTGGGTTGTGCGTGCATGTGTGTACGTATCTATACATATAAATATAAACTTACACACACGTGTGCATGCATGCTAAGTTACTTCAGTCATGTCCGACTCTTTGTGACCCATGGACTGTGGCCCTCCAGGCTCCTCTCTCCATGGGATTCTCCAGGCAACAATACCGCAGTGGGTTGCCATGCCCACATATATGCATATACATAGATATGCTACAGAATAGTAAGAATGAACTTTAATTAATTTAAACTTCCCTACTTTTGCTCCCATCTAAGCTGTGGGATTCTCAGCTTCCTGTAGGAGAGTGACGGTCACCCACGGCCGTCCCCTTGGAGACAGTGAGGTAGGTGAGTCACAACAGAAATGGGAGCCTCCTGGCGGAAGGAAGATGGCTCAGGAGACCCAGAAGACCCTTCTGGCATCAAGGCCAAGTCCTCTGAGCCTGGGATGCACAACACTTGGGGGCTGATGAGAAAGGATCGGAATCCAGCAGGGCCTCTTCCTGGGGCCACCTTATTTGACGTGAATACAGCACACTCTCCCAAGGCTTCCCTAAGAGCTCAGCTGGTAAAGAATCCGCCTGCAATGCGGGAGACCCTGGTTCAATTCCTGGGTCGTGAAGATCCGGTAGAAAAGGGATAGGCTACCCACTCCAATATTCTTGGGTTTCCCTTGTGGCTCAGTTCAGTTCAGTCACTCAGTCATATCCAACTCTTTGCGAACCCATGGACTGCAGCATGCCAGGCTTCCCTGTCCATCACCAACGCCCAGAGCTTACTCAAACTCATATCCATCAAGTCGGTGATGCCATCCACCTTGTGGCTCAGGTGGTAAAGAATCCTTGGGCAATGCGGGAGACCTGGGTTTGATCCCTGGGTTGGGAAGATCCCCTGGAGAAGGGAAAGGCTACCCACTCCAGTATTCTGGCCTGGAGAAATTCCAGGGACTGTATAGTCCACGTGGTTGCAAAGAGTCAGACACGACTGAGCAACTTCCACTTGTCACTCACCTCCCCAACCAGAGGTTGCCTTAACTTCCTGCCCTCTGCTGGCAGTCAGCAAACATTCGGGGACATGGGTGTCCCCATCAGAGAGGATCTGGGTCTCTGGGAGCCACTTCGCAGCTGCCTAGTCTGTGCCAGGAACCAAGAGGGTCCCAAAGCTCTGAGGGTGACACCCAGCCCTGGGCTTACAGCTGCTGCAGGGGGGCAGACCCAGCCTGGAAGCCATCGAGCGACATCGCTTAGCCATGTGCTGCATGGGGTGGCCTGTGCAGCGCCTAAGGGTGGCCTTGCTGCCATTCTGCTCTGTCACTCACCAGTTGCCCTCTAAGCCTCAGTTGTTCAGCAGAAAAATGGGTATAAAGATGGTACCCACATTATCAGTGTGTATTACGGGGACCCAATGAGACAATGCATGTAAACTGCTCCATAAACGGTCATCTTATAATTATTCTCCTGAGAATTTCCCCAGGCCTCTCCAGCCACTTTCTTATAATAAGCCCTATTTCTCTGACTCTCATCCCCCCTCTAGCATAGGACCTCAGCCCAAAACGTCACCCAGCAGCTAAAAGTGGTGCTTCCTCCCTCCTGACTAATCCACTTGTCTGCACAGGAGCCCCTTCCTCTCTGCCTGCCAAGGCACCCCCATCTGCAGTTCCCATCCTGAACTGCGTCCCTGTCACCCAGGCTGTGGGTGGAGAGCTTGGTACCTCCAAATCCCACAGTTCCCCAGCCCTCCTGCCTCAGCTCCAGCCGGCGACTGCCTCTGCATGGACCAGGGCCCAGGCCAGGGACCAGGCTGGGTTCCGCTTCACCTTCACCCCCTCTTGAGACTGATGGCTCTGGGTGGGGGAGCCCATCCTCCCCATACATTCAGCCCACACACGCTGGGACATTTATCTTTGCCCCCAGTGAACACACACCTGCTACCCCAAATCAGCCTATCAGGGTGCAGAGCAGTGAGGTATTGTGCAAGGGGAGGGGTGGGGTACATGGGCTGTGAATGGTCTAGAAGATGTCTCAGAAAAAACAGAAGGTGAGCTGGTAAGGGCCGATGCTGAGAGAGGGGTGGGCCTCCCAGGAGAGAAAGGGTGTGCACCCAGGCCCCAGCCAGACACAGATGTCACCTGGGAGCATGAAAGGCCACAGCATCCCCCAAGGAGACCCTCCCGCAGGTGCTGAAGCCTCGGGCACTCTCAGGCTCCTTAAGGTCAAATACCTTTCTCTCTCCCCCAGCATTTGAGGGAAAAAGAGCACGCTGCCCCACTGAGATGGCAGGGAACAACGTCTGGCATCACCACGTTACTTCTCAGAGAGAAAAGGCTCCCCTGTGTTTGCAATACCTGCCTTTCGGGGTAGAGGTAAGAAGAAAGGGCAGAAGTGGACGGACAAGCCCTAGACTGCAGGCTGGGCTGGTGTGCGTGACTCCAGGGCCTTCATGCACGCACAGGCAGGCCTGATGGAATCTTCCAGACCGAGAGCATCTGTCAACAGGACAGCACGTCCCAAGAGGCCTGCTCCGGCCCCAGGAACCTCCCCAACTTGCTCACAGAAGGGCTGCTCTGTTCTTCTAGCTGATAGGCGTGGAAAATCATCCAGGAAACATGCTATGTGGGCACATGCTTCCTCAAATGCGTGTTTCCACCCCCAGGCCCCCGCAGGAGGACCCCTGTCCCCAGTTTAAGCCCAGATCCACCTTCCCTCGAAGTCTATCCTCAACAGCCCTCGGGCACTCTCAGAGCAGAGGCCTCAGCTCTGCCTCCAGCCCCCACCAATCTCCTCCCCATCTGGAACCACCCACCCCCCAAATTAAAGAAATAGACATAAAAAAACTGGACAAGTTAATTTGCTAAAATGGAACAGAGTGCAATAACTGATTACATTTTTCCCCAAAGGAAACTTGAGTTAATTTGGCTGGTGACTCATATGCCAGGCTGCCAGTTACAACACACCATCCCAGACACGACTCCTCGCTGGGCCCAGCTGGCAGCCGCCCTCCCCACTCACTGTTGCAGGCCCCACTGCCCCCCTGTGCGAGGTGGGGGTTGGGGGAGCAGAGTGCCCGCTGGATGGAGAGCAGTCTGTGACACTTCTGAAAGTGCGGGGCACAGACACGTATGTCCATACAGAAGTATGTGCGTCTACATTACACCAGGCAGAGAAGCACACAAGTGCCCCCCCACACATATCCATATATGCGCATGTGCACGCGCGCACACACACACACACACACACACACACACACACACTTGGGATGCCACAATAAACTCTGAGATGGGCCACTCACCCAGTGATAACCTCTGCATACCAATACTGGGGAAAAATCCAATTAAAGTAACTCATTTTTAAGTCATTTCTATTTTCCCAGCATCTTAGAGATCCTGGGGGTAGAAGAGGCTAGCCAGGGTATGAATATGAAATCTGCTGAGTTTTGGGTGGAAATTTCTTGGCAGCATCCCATGGGTAGATGGGCTTTCCTGACTGTTTGGCGTGAAGGGAATATTAAGACCCCACTCCATCCACCAATATGCCTCACTTGGCCATATTTCTAATGAAAGCAGCTCCCAGCTCAGGCAGAAACCCTCAAGGCCCAATCTTGTTATTCACATGCTGTGTGACTTTGAGCAAGGTATGTACCCTCTCTGAGTCTCAATTTTTCTCTATATCTTCCACATCCTGTTGTACAATAATATGAATGCACTTAATACCACTGAATGGTACACTTAAAATAATTTCATGCTATTTATTTTACCACTATTCTAAAAAATTGGGGGCAAAGGTCATAGGTTTCCACTCCTCTTCCCTGCTTGCCACTAGTTGGGATGTAGAAATGATGGCAGGATCTGGGGCTGCCTTTTCGGACTCAAATATGGGAGTCACCTGTCGAGCATGGAAGAACAGCAAGATAAAAGGACAATGGCTTTGGTGACATTGCAGAGCTGACATATAAGCCCTGGATTGCTTGTGCTTGGACTGTTATACATGAGAGAGGTAAACTTCTTTGCTTCTTAAAAAATATTTATGCTCAAACATGGAGAAAACTAAAACCATTCAAAAGGGTTCATTCATTGAGACAAGAAGAAGAGATGCTGTCTAGGACCCCTCACCCAGTCATCCCTAGTGAGGGCACACAACCCAAGGTTCTGGGTTCCAGCCCAACTCATCCACCAACTTCCGTGTGAAGTGAAAGTGAAAGTCACTCAGTCCTGTCCGACTCTGCAACCCTGTGGACTGTGGCCTGCCAGGCTCCTCTCTCCAGGCCAGAATACCAACTTCGTGTAACCTCAGGTAAGTTATTTTTCCCCCAAAGTCCCAGTTTCCCTATCTGTCTTTTGACACTAACATTATCAGCCTCCATTTTTCAAATCTGGCTGATGAGCGGCTCAAGCAGCAGGAGCTTGGAGGAGCGGGGAGGGGCAAGAACAGGGCCAGGGCAGAAGGGGAGAGGGAGCTTGCAGCACCCCACCATGGGCCTCTCACTGAACCTCTCTTACAGGAGAGAAGCTGCGGAAGAGCAAGGCAGCCCAAGAGGTTGCAGAGCCTAGGGAGAGCCAGGAAGAGTGAGTGGCCAAGGAGAGAAGCACGGGCCTCACCATGCAGGCGCAGGTGGTCACAGCTTTCTGGAGCTGGTGCCTTCGCTCCCAGACAAGAAAACGGGGGCAGAGGCCCCCGAGTTCAGGGCTCTGTGTGGTCTCCCAGCCCCTGCTGTGCCCCCTTAGTCTGTGGGTCTTCCTGGGGCACTGTGGGTCAGAAGGGAGGCCAATGTTTTAGAGGAAGACAGCAAAGACCCTATAGGCCAGTCTTGGCACTTGGGGTCAGGGAGGGAAAGGAAGTCCAGGGATAGGGAATTGCCAGGAAGTGGGGGGAGGTGGAGAAAGGTTTGCTGGTCTCCCAGGAGGGCCTCTTGCCTCCTTGGGAATCCCAGGAGTGATTATCAAAATGAAAGACATCAATGCCTGACCCAGGATAAAATCTGAGAAATCTCTCCCTATAAGTTAAGACTCAGAGGCAGTGTTCTCTTTGTTAGTTTCTTTGTTTGTTGGTTGTTTTGGCCAGGTCATGTGACATGGAAGATCTTAGTTTCCTCGCTAGAGATCGAACCTGTGCCTCATGCATTGGAAACACAGAATCTTTACCACTGGATTGCTGGAGGAAGTTCCTTGCAGACATTGTTAAGGGAGGCAAAACTCTACCCCAGAATCTTGCTTAAATTTGGAGCCCAAGGCCCAAGCACAGAATAACCATCCACCCATAGGGGAGTTTGGGGAGAATGGATACATGCATATGTATGGTTGAGTTCCTTTGATGTTCACCTGAAACTATCACAACATTGTTAATCGGCTATGAAAAATGTTAGTCGTTCAGTTGTGTCTGACTCTTTGGGACCCCGTAGACTGTAGCCTTCCAGGCTCCTCTGTCTATGGAATTCTCTAGGCAAGAATACTGGAGTGGGGGACTTGCCTGGTGATCCAGTGGCTAAGACTCTGCACTCGCAATCCAAGGGGCCCAGGTTTGAGCCCTGGTCAGGGAACTAGATCCCACATGCTATAACTAAGCCTAGGCACAGCCAAATAAATAAATATTAAAAAAAAAAATACTGGAGTGGGTTGCCATTCCCTTCTCCAGGGGACCTTCTCAATACAAGGATTAAACATGGGTCTCCTGCCATTGTAGGCAGATTCTTTGCCATCTGAACCACCAGGGAAGCCCATACTCCAGTATAAATAAAAAAGGTTTTTTGTTTTTTTTTTTTTAAGAAAGAAAAGATTTGGAGCTAGATTCTCACACACATTAAAAAAAAAAAAAAAGAATAACCACATTCACCCATGACATCAAGGGCCAGGCTAGCAATGGCCAGGTTTCTGGGCAGCTGGCACCAGCTGTTCCCCCTCTGAGGCTCACCCTGGCCCAACCATGACCTTGATACTGGCCAGGACCCCTGCCTTTAGGCATCTGGACAGCCCTGAGGCTGGCTGAGCCCTGGTGGAATGCTGCTCCTTTTGTCACTTAAGGAGGTTCCCTGGTGGAGGAGGTTTTAAAACCTCCCAAAGCTTCAGCCCCTGCCTCTGTAAGGAGGTACTTACCCTTGGGGCTAAATGAGGCTGAGGCCCTCAGCCAAGGCAAACCCCCCTCCCGCCCCCTCTACCATGGACATCTGTGGCCAGTTTGCTCCTGGGAAGGGCATTACAAAAGGACAAACAAGCCGGTCAGATTTGTGGTTGGCATCCTCCAATTTCCACAACGATTGTCATTTCAAGAAATAAAACATGTGCTGACATGTCCCTTCCTCTCCAGAATACAGACTCTGGGCACAGCCTCCAAAGAGGCTCAGTAACTGCCCAGGTCCATGAGGCTCCCCCACAGAGCATCTGGGTCTCGGTCAAAGCTTAGTGTGCTTCCCTGCCTCCCTCCAGCCCCTGCCTCTGCCCGTACAGACCCTTAGGAGCGCCTTCTGCTCCTCTGGGCGAGGTCCAGGGGCGGCCTCTTCCTCCTGGTCTCGCCTCCATTGAACCCGGGACCCAGACAGAGCGCCAGGGACCAGGTGGCGCTTCCCGCTGGCGCCGCTAGGTGGCGCCGCCCTAACGAAGATGGGGATGGACCGGCAGATTTGCGCAGCGCAGCCGACAGCCGGTGCGTCGTCGTCGTCAACGCCTCCTATGTGGCCGCAGCCATCAGGGTCCTCAAACCTCAGGTCCCCATGCGCCCGATCCCGGCCCAAGCTCTCCTCAAGGCTCCAGGCTCGCCCTGGGACTCAGGGCACACCTCCTAGGGCTCTGTCCACCAACCTTTGCTATTGGTGCCTGGGCAGTTCCTCTGGTCCCACCAGCTTCCCCAAGGCCATATCTTCTCTGGAGCAGGTGACCCTGCTTCTGGGGGCTCAGTGCAGAGTGGATAAATAGGAAACTTGGTGCGGAGGAAACTGAGCGTCTGGGTTGGGGCCAGCCCCTCAGGCAGGTCCTTTTCCTCCGTCTGAGTTTATCTAACTCTTCAGTGGGATTGATCCCGGCCAGTAGAGTAAACGAGGTTGGCACAGATGAGTCCTGGCATGAGGCATGGCACAGGCTGGGTGCTCAGTTAGCAGCAGTGGCTCAGTTCCCCCTTACATCTCCCAGTGATCATACCTGACCTGTCTTTGCCTTCACCCAGAAAACCAGAACAGAGAATAGACATAAACCAAGGTTTTACAAAAAGGGGGAAAAAGGAAAACCAAAGGGGATGAATTTAAAACACACATACTCACTCAAGAGGCTGGGAAAAGTGAGATTCTAGAATATAGCTAGAGGAGGTGACTGCTGGGAGTGCCTTGTGCTGGGCCCTAAGCCTCTGTCCGACCCCCACCCCTCCACCCCCACCACACCACATCATCCAGTTTGTGTAACCAAGAAAGCTCTGCCGTCAACCCGCCAGGACTAGTGGCTCTGACCACCTACAGGTACACGGGGCTGGTTCAGGCCAGGCCAGCCCCTCCGTCCCCAGGAGGCCAGAACTCCACTAACACTGTACTCTTCACATCTCAGGCTGAGATTCTCTGAGTGTTCTGGAAATTGCCCCCCAAGATGGCATCATATGGGATTCCCCTGGCAGTCCAGTGGTTAAGACTCTAAGCATCCACTCTAGTGGGTATTTGTTCGATCCCCGGTTGAGAACTAAAATCCCACATGCCTTGAGGTGCAGCAAAAAAAAATAATAATAAATCAACAGCTTCATGGAACCAGCCCTGGACTGCGGGTTGAAGTAGTTTCTGACCCTCTTCTGCCCCGACCGTGGGTAACCCTGGGCCCTTCTTTGAGTTTCATCAAAACAACAGGGTAGGGTGGGTGGACTCTGAGCAGCCCTGTGCTGGAGGCAGCTCACTGCCCCCCGCCCCCCACCCCAACTCTAGAGAGAGGCTGTACCCTTGGCCACAGCAGGAGAATCCCACCATGGAAAGCAGCAAGCACTATGCTTCTTCCTCTTTCTTTCCTTCTTTCTCTCCATCTCTTTTTAGAGCCAGTTGTTAATCATTTATCTTCAAGGCTAGGGTATGTGTGTATGTGCTAAGTCTCTTCAGTCGTGTCCAACTCTTTGCAGCCCCATGGACTGTAGCCCGCCAGGCTCCTCTGTCCATGGGATTCTCCAGGCAAGAGTACTGGAGTGGGTTGCCCTGCCCTCCTCCAGGGGATCTTCCCGACCCTAGGATGGAACCTGTGTCTCCTGTGACTCCTGCGTTGGCAGGCAGGTTCTTTACCACTAGCGCCACCTGGGAAGCAGGGACATAACTCCTCCTCTACCAATAGGACTGGCCCGCCCAGGAAGGCAGCCAACAGCTCCCAGCAGTGGACCTGGGTCCTCTGGTGCCCCGGGGCCTGCCAGCCACACAGAACAAGGACACAGCTTCTGTTCTGTCACTTGTTTGATTTCCTCTTTTGGGAGCACGGGAAACCGAGCTGATCCCTCCACCTTAACTTGCCACATGCCTTGAGTTTGTCTGGTCCCACATGTCCCTGGAGGAGAAAATATGTTTAACAGAGCCACCTCTAGTCCTCACGGGGACCATCAAAAATCTCAGAAAAACGGTTTCTGAGGTTCGATGCAGTGGAGAGGGTGGGTCGCCTAGGGCACCCAAGTCACCGAGTGTCCGCTCACTCTGCTCCGAGGGACGGCAGAGAGATCAATCAGAGAGCTTAGAAGGCAGAGCTCTCACAAATTCAGGCAGCCCCAGCATGCAGTTGGCCTAATTTGGACACAGGCTCAGGTAAACCTGGCCTTCGAACACCCTAAGGGGGAAAAAAAAAAAAGAAAAAGAAAGGCTTTACTAAGCTATAAGGATTGCCACGGAGATGCTTAACCTGCTCAAGGAAAATGATCACTTTCAAACACTTTCAAGGCAGGGGGTTTAAGCACACCCCAGACTGATAGCCTGATTATGACCGCCCTTTGTTCCTAGAGATTGACAGCCTCCTTAGCTTTACCCAGAAGGCAGAATTGCTGTTCCTGCTGAGTGTTAATAAAACTCCCTTTTGAGAATATGCAGCCATCCATTCGGCCAGCCAGCTTTGCTCTTTTGCATTTAGCAGCATTTCTTGAATGACAGCTGGGGCCCAGTCCTGAAGAGTCCACACACTCAGACACTTTCTGGGTCACACTGGCCTTGCCACCACCGCCCCAGTTAGGGGACCTGACTGCATCGGACCACAGGCACCCCCAGGTACGCAGGCTCTGTAGCTGGCTTCCCGCCCTGGTCTTACTCCCCGCACGATCGATGTTGGCTTCATGGGTGTTGACTGGTCCTGCTCACGCCTCCAGAAAGTGGCTGGCAGGGGGGACCCGGGGGTAGAAAGCCAGTAAATGCCTGCTCTGGATAAGTTCACTGGCTTTTCATTCTGTTTCAGCCACTGAACTCGCTTTACACGTGAAATCACAGGCAGGACCCTGGGACGTAAAACATCTGAGCACCAGGGAAGCCCTGAGACCACGACAGTCCAGCTAAAGTGTGAGCCGCCAGCTGCCCCTCTTCCTGGACCTCCTCTGAATCTTTCAGCTTTAGTGACTTTGATTTCCACGGAGACCTGATCTTCCCCTTCATCTGGGAACCCAGGTTTGCAAGTCACTCCAACACAGGGAATTAAAGAAAAAAAAAAACGCAGGAAGCTGGAGGTGACAACATCAACCCCCCACAACAGGGCTTCCTCATCTTCCTGAAAGTGAAAGTTGCTCAGTCTTGTCCAGTTCTCTGCGATCCCATGAACTATAAAGTCCATGGAATTCTCCAGACCAGAATACTGGAGTGGGTAGCCTTTCCCTTCTCCAGGGGATCTTCCCAACCCAGGGATCAAATCCAGGTCTCCCTCATTCCAGGTGGATTCTTTACCAGCTGGGCCCCAAAGGAAGCCATCTTTCTGGGCTCCACCGTTATCTTGGTTTTTTGTTTGCTGAGTCACTAAGTCGTGTCCGACTCCTTTGCAACCTCCTCTGTCCATGAAATTTCCCAGGCAAGAGTACCGGAGGGGGGTGCCATTTCCTCCTCCAGGGCATCTCCCCAGACCAGGGATCGAACCCACGTCTCCTTCACTGGCAGGCAGATTCTTTACTGCTGAGCCACCAGGGACGCCCTCGCCTTTGTCTGCTTTCCCCCTATTTACTCTGTGGATACTCTCAGAAACCTCCAGACAGAGGAATTCTCTTGTTTCCTGGTTGCCGGCAGCTCTCTCCCCTCTACTGCTCCAGGTCACTGTAGCAATGATGTTTCTGGCACATGTGTGTGTGCATGCTAAGTCCCTTCAGTCGTCTCCGACTCTTCGTGACGCTATGGACTGGGGCTTCTCTGTCCATGGGATTCTCCAGGCAAGAATGCTAGAGTGGTTGCCATACCCACCTCCAGGGATCGAACCCGCACCCCTTATGTCTCCGGCATGGGCAGGTGGGTTCTTTAGTGCCTCCTGGGAAGCCTGTTTCTGGTACAGCCTCTGCCGAATCAGTGGGTGTTGAGCCCTGCCCCCTGCCCGCACCTGGGACAGACTAGGCCAGCCGCCTCCATGACGGCCCTAATGACAGCCCATCTCTCAGTGGTTCATTCGTCCAACATCAGCTACATGCCAGGCCCTGCACTGGGTAGCAGAGACCAGATGGGGCCCAGGTGAGACAAAGCAGCTTCCTCCATGGAGAGTGAGCGGGTGATGGGAAGGATGGAGGCAACTCCGGCCTGGAGTCCCGTGTGCATTCATGAGGGTAGGAGGGGAGCCTTTGGGGGCGCGTGGGGAAGAGCTGGACCCAATCTCGGTGTCAAGGACCCGTCCGGACTTTGCTGGGAAATGCCCCTGGCTCCCAAGGCGCTGTTGCCCTCATTTCCCAGAAGGGCTCCTCGTGGGGCTGAGAGGTGGAGAAAGAGCCTCGCATTATTGTGCACTTTTTCTTAAGTCTGTGATAAGCTCCTTCTATTAGACTATAGATCTCGTCCCATAAAATAGATTTGTGGACTTGAAGCCGGGGGAAGCCGCGTTGCTGAGCCACGGAAATGGCTCATTTCGGTCCCCCCCTCTTCCTTGAGTAACTGATGGTCATGAATTTTTCACCCAAATGTCGCCACTAAAGATGTCACCAGCCTCCCTCCCCTGGAGATTTTATGATCTGGCTCTAATGGGGTTGGGGTGGGGGCAGGGAGAGTAGGGGACGTCTATGTCCTGGAGCCGGAAGGACTCTGAATGTAGAGGGTTGGGGGTTGGGGGAGGAGTCGGGGGTTGGGGGAGGTGTCGGGGGACAGAGGCTGGGGTTTCAGCTCTGTTTATTGAGCAGTTACTGTGCGGCTGAGCAGAGCCAAGGACTTTCCTTTCACTAACTCGTCTCAGCTGACAGCCAGCTGGTGAGGGAGGTGGGCACACGGGCGGGCTGGGACTCAGAAAGACTGAGTAACTCACCCCAGGTCACGAAGCTTTTTAAAGTGGCATTGGGTGAGTATGAGGCTCCCAGTTCCCACCTCTGTCCGCCCCCACCACCCCAGTGCAAGACAGGGAAGAAGCGGGTCTGGAGGTAGGTACACTGAATGGTAGGCTAAGGGAAATAAGTCTTAAAAGCAAACACCAGAGCCTTTGGGGGCTGGAGAGGCCAGATCAGCATGGATGCGAAGCTTCCAGGGCAGGGACAGCTCTGGCCTCCGTTTTCACCCTGCCTGTGACAAGGAGCTCACCCCCTCCCAAGCCCACTCAGCCCATCTTACAGCTCTGACTGGAGGCCAAGTGGACTCAGCCCCTCTGTAACTCTGGCCTCTTCATCAAGCTGTTCTCCTGGGGATTCTTAAGGCCGTTGTCCGTTTTTCCCAGCTGGCTCTAGTGGTAGAGTTCACCTGCCAAGGCAGGAGACACCAGAGACGTGGGTTCCATCCCTGGGTTGGAAGATCCCCTGAGCTAGGAAATGGCCACCCACTCCAGTATTCTTGCCTGGAAAACTCCACGGACAGAGCAGCCTGGTGGTCTATGTAGTCCATGGGGCAGCAAAGAGTCAGACACAACTGAGCACAAGACAGTGGGCATCCAGCAATGCGACCCCACCAAGTGTCAGAGTCGGCCCCAGGGCTCCCAGAGTATCCTCGTGTCTGCCGTCTACTCAACACACAAGCCTGTGAGGCAGGAAGCCCAGGCCAGGATTACTGTCCCATTTTTCAGATGAGGACACTGAGGCCTCATATAAGGGTAGTGGCAGGGGCAGCTGGAAGAGCAGGGCTGTGTCCCCGCTGGGCACCGGGTAGCTGTGCCCAGTCCCCGCCTCCCTCTTCTCACCGCAGCTTCCCATCACCTGCTCAGAGCCAGCAGCAGCTGGACTCTGG
Organism: Capra hircus; assembly: GCF_001704415.2. Taxonomy (NCBI): domain Eukaryota; kingdom Metazoa; phylum Chordata; class Mammalia; order Artiodactyla; family Bovidae; genus Capra; species Capra hircus. The sequence goes on along the minus strand of NC_030832.1, from coordinate 36,039,503 downwards.
CCTTGCTGTGGGTCCAGCCCTGACTCTGCTGAACCCTCTGAATCTGCTCTGCCAGGCCCCAGGCACCAGGTGGGAAATCATGGTTACCCAAGGAGGCCCACTGTAGGGGCAGGGGATGTCCCCAGTCTGTCCAGCCTGGTTCTGGTCCCCTTCCGCCCCTCCCGAGCAGAGCCTGTTTCCCCCTCTGAAAGATAAAGGAAGGGGCTCCTGATGAGATGAGACCCTCCTTCGCATCCTCTACAACCCAGGTACAGCCAAGGCATCACCCTTTACGACTTGTCGCCCACGAAGCTGCCAGGACCTGTGACTGGGGGTGGGGTTATGTCAGCTGGGCCGTGTGGCATGAGTCACTGTGAGATGTCTAAGAAGGAGGGACCACAGCCCTTCAGCTTTCCAGGACAAGTGGAGGTCCGGGCCTCAGCCACTCTGCACAGCCCCGTCCCCAGGGCAGAGGAGGCCCAGCCTGGGGGTCTCCATAGAGCCTGTGGGAGGGGCCAGCAAGGCTGAGTGAGGGGTGGGGACCACGGGGGAGAGGAGACCCACAGCACCATGCCCCCCGGGGGAACTAGAAAACGTCCAAGGATTGATTGACACTTTACAAGAATCAAACACTTTGCTTGTGGCAATCCAGGCTGCAGCCAGATTATTGCCCTATAAGTGAGTAAAGAAGCATGTTGACTGATTCACAACAAGGAGGAATCCAGCCCAAGACAAGTAAACAGGCGATTACAATGCAGCCCAAAAACTCTTAATAGGTGCGGAGGCTCAGAGCGCTTGCTGAACCAGTTACTAGCTCTGCCCAGGGCTAAGGAGATGGCCAGGAAGACTTCCTGGAAGAGAGGACAACTCAGCTAATAACCATTAGGGGTGCTTGTTTCACACCCTGGGGTGCGTCAGCTGTGTGGAGAAGAGAGGGGCTGGGGCAGTGGGGGAGGAAACAGGGCTGGGGGCGAGCTCCAGATTGCCTCAAAGCTGAGAGTCTGGGGACTTCCCTAGTGGGCCAGTGGTAAGAGTCTTCACTCTGAAAGCAGGGGGCCCAGGTTTGATCTCTGATCAGGGAGCTAGATCCCACATACTGCAACTTGAAAAAAAAAAATTCTGCATACCAGTACTAAGAACTGTTTTGTTTTGTTTTGTTTTGTTTTATTTTAAGCGTAGCGTTTTACCTTGAAAAATACATTTTCAAATTACTTATCACACTCATGAGTTGATAGATCCATGGGACAGAAAAGCAAGCCCAGAAACACACGCTAAAACACACTAGAGTTTAGCATGTGATAGAAGTGGCCTCTCACATCAGGATGTTAAAGATTAGAGTTTTAATAGATGGTGTCAGAATAAATGGGAAGCCATCTGGAGAGCAATAAAGCTGAATCTATTCCTCACCAGAACACCAGGAGAAACTCCAAGTGGACCCAAGATTTTGATGTAGAAATTAAAACCATTAAAGAATCAGAGGAAAACATGAGTGAATCCCTTTATAACTGTGGCGTGGGGAAAGTCTTCTAACCACTCAAAATCCTAAGGCCAGAAAAGAAAAGATGATGAGTTAAATAATAATTATGAATATTACAATGGGCTTCCCTGGTGATTCAAATGGTAAAGAATCTGCCTGCAATGTAGGAGACCTGAGTTCAATCCCTGGGTTGAGAAGAGCCCCTGGAGAAAGGAATGGCTACCCCTCCAAGTATTCTTGCCTGGAGAATCCCATGGACAGAGGAGCCCAGCAGGCTACAGTCCATGGGGTCACAGAGTTGGACACGATTGAATGACTAATACTTTCACTGGCATGAAGAAAGTCTTCTAACTCAAAACCCAAATGCCAGAAGAGAAAAAATAATGAACTAAATAATAATTATTAATATTATTATAATAGTAATACCAAACTTCTACATGATAAAGAACACCATAAGCAAAATCAAAGACAAACAGGGAGAAAATATTTGTGACTCACATCCTAGCCAAGGGGGCTTGTCTCCCTAATAGGTGAAGAGTTCCCGGAAAACAAGAAGAAAAAGACCAACAATCAAATAGACAAGTGGGCAGTAGATTTAAACGGAGTGTTCAAAGGAATTGAAATATACATGGCCGTTAAACGTATGAAGGGATAGCCCAGGCTCATTCAAGTGAAAAGAAACAGAGATTAAACTACACTGGGATACCATTTCTTACCTACCAGACAGGCAGAAATCCAAAAATATGACAACACAGCCTGTTGGTAAAGTTGTTGTGTTGGGAAATAGACACTGTCACACGTTGCTGGTTGGAATGCAAAATGATACAACCTGATGAGGGATGATTTAGTCACTTCTTGTCAAAGTTACAGATGTTTTCACCCTGTAACCCAACGACCCCACTTCTGGGAATTTACTCAACAGACACCTTGAACACGTGAGAAAAGAGGTATGGACAAGCCTATGGGTTGCAGCAAAACCCGCAACAACCCAAGTATCTATCGAAAAGGGCTAGAGAAAGAAGCAAGAGTACATCCACACAGTGGGGTGGGGGGAGGAAGGGGGACGGGGGAGGAAGAAGGAGAACGAGCAGGCAGCTGTCTATGTTCTGATATGCCCAGCCTCCAGCATATACTGTTAGGCAAAACACAAGAAGGAGAACAGCACATATGTGTGCGTGCTAAGTCGCTTCAGTCGTGCCCAGCTCTTTGTGACCCTGTGCACCGTAGCCCGCCAGGCCCCTCTGTCCATGGGATTCTCCAGGCAAGAACACTGGAGTGGGTTGCCGTGCCCTCCTGCAAGGGATCTTCCTGACCCAGGGATCGAACCAGCGTCTCTTACATCTCCTGCATTGGCAGGTGGGTTCTTTACCACTGGTGCCACCTGGGAAGCCCAGACCAGCAGAGATGAATGCAAATAATACTACTTTGTGCATGTACCTAAAGGAACACTGAAGGACACTTTAGAAAGTAAGTGCTTCTCTAGGAAGCAGGGGCTGGGACGTGGGTGGAAAGGGGGGCTTCTAATGAATGCTTTCTTATAAGGATTTCAGACCATGTGACTGTATTATACATGCAAACTTTGATAATGATGTTAAAGTGAATAACTTGCCAGATAAGTAAACATCAGTGTTGACTGTTATTTGTTTACCCCTAAGACCTAGGCCTGTAAGAACTGTCCCTCAGTTTGAGAAAAGGGCTGTCAGCAGTGGGTTCAGAGTAGGGTGGGCACATGGGGGCAAGAAAGCCCACAGCCCTGCCACCAGGGCTCAGGGCCAATGGACATCTGTCCAGCAAGGGAACCTGTGGCCAGAGTCCTGGGGGCGGCTCTGGACCAAGGCAGGACCTCTGCCAGCCCCAGCCCCCTCCAAATTCCCCTGGAGGCTGCTTTCTACTAAGGAGGATTCTCTGATTTGGGGAGAGAGAAGCCACTTGTGGCTCCAACGGTGAAGAATCTGCCTTCAATGCAGAATACCCGGGTCCAATCCCTGAGTCAGGAAGATCCCCTGGAGAAGGGAATGACAACCCACTCCAGTGTTCTTGCCTGGAGAATCCCGTGGACAGAAGAGCCTGGTGGGCTAGAGTCCATAGGATCACAGAGTCAGACACAACTGAAGCAACTTAGCACGCATGCACGCAAGCCCCTGCAGTGGGCTCAAATAAGCCCACTAGAGCCAGTTTCTGAGCCCAGGCTCCAGGGACTGGTCTGGCAGGACCCAGGGCCTCAGCACACATGCGTGCATGCTAAGCGGCTGATATGACAGCAGGTGGCCAGGGAAGCAGCTCTGGCGTTCAGTGGGCACCTGGTGGGTCCCTCTTCTTCCCTTTGCAAATGAAGACTTCCTGCCACAGACAAGGAATAGGTGGGGAAGGAGAGATTCCTATATAGCTTTCCACACCCTCTCCTACAGGAAGCCTTCCAGGGTCCATCAGAAAGGTGGAACACCTCTTCAGACCCCTTCTCCTGGGTGGGCTGCAACCTGTCCAGGGCCGGGACCCTGCATCCTGGCAGCACATCACCCCAGGAGCTTCCCCGTCAGCACATCTGACCTGGAGTACCCTGTCTTCACTGTCCTGGACTCAGCATGGGTGGGGCTCTGCTGTCCATATAAACACACCAGTAGGAACATTTTGCAAACTCTAAAGGGCTGTGCACCAATAATGTCTCTCCAGGGTAGGAGAGGGCGGAGAACAGAAGGCTGTCTGACTCGGTTCCCCTCCACAGGCCTGGGTTTTACTGCCCGATCTACGTGTCGTGTCTGCCTCCACCCCACCCGGTGGCTTGTACACACCTGTTCATGGAAGGTTGTAATTTTTCTGCATGAATCATGGGTAGAATCACACCCAAGTTACCGGCACTCTGCTCCTTAGGGCGAACTGGCCGGGCAGTCGCCTTTGTCTTCCAATTATGTTGTTTTTTATTGCTCTTTTAACTATAACAGAAACACCCAAAGAGGCAGGGAATGGAGGGCCATTAATGACATGGAAAAAGCCACGTGAAGCCACTAGGTGTGAGGCCCGTAGGAAGCTCTGTGTCTGAACAAGGCACTGGCCGTCTAGCTGGGTGTGAGGTTGTGTGGGGTAGTAGCTGGCACGTGTGCTCCGGCATCCTGCAGGTCCTGGTACTAACCAGCTGTGCGACCCTGGACAAGTCACCTCACCTCGCTGAGCTTCCATCTCCTTCTCTATAGAATGATATTGGGGATGGTGTGAAATGTCTGCTACTTTTAGACATTCCGCGCATTCCGAGTCCCCAACAGGCCCTGCTACTGTTCGTGCTTATAGTTTCATAGGCGTGTTTCTTCTCCCTCCAACTTTCTGTCATTTTCTCTAGCCCCTCGCAGACTGCCCTGCACACAGTAGGTCCACAGGACAGCAGAAAGAGCAAAGGGCTTTGGAGTCCATTTTTCATCCACTCCATAAATATTAACCAAACACCATGATGTGCCAGTTGCTGGGGGGTCTGAGACCCAATCCCTGCTCTCGAGGAGCTCACAGTCCAGCCAGAGAAGAGACCCAGAGCAATAACAGGTGAGACAAGGCAGGTGGCAATTACTGCCGTCAAGCCCAAGGGGTGCCCCTCCGCTTCCGGAGTGGGCCCAGGACTGGCTCGAGGGTGCCCAAAGGGTGATGCACGCCTGACTCTGTGCCCTGGAGGAAGAGTGGGAGGGAGCCAGGCAAGCAGGAGAGCCACGTCTCAGGCTGGGGAACAACTTGTGCAAAGGCCCAGACGTGAGACACGCTAGAGCAGGTCTGAGAAGACTGTACCAAGGAGGGGAGGACAGAAAGAGATGAGGTCCGAAGAATGACTAGACACGGGATCTGACTCTTCTCTTTCCACCCAGGCAGAGGCGTCTGAGCTCTATCTAGAGGACATCAGGGACCCCTGGAAGCAGGTAAAGTGTTCTAATGGGACTTCCCCAGTGGTCCAATGGTTTAGAATGCGCCTTCCAACCTGGATGGGATGCAGGTTCGATCCCTGGTTGGGGAACTAAGATCCCACATGCTGTGGGGCAATTAAGCCAGCACACCGCAACTAGTGAGCACATCCCCGCCCCCCACCTGCTGAAAAGGAGATCCAGTGCACTCAAAATAAAATAATTTTTTTTAAAGATGAAAAATAAATTGTTCTGTAGTTCTACTGTTAAGGGTCCGGGGAGGGCACGTGAACTACGAGGACAAGGGTGGAGGCAGACAGGTCAGAGGCCGCGGCAGTGATCCAGGCAAAAGATGGAGGGGCCTGAATCTGGGATAATTTGGAAACTCCTTGGCCACCTACCAGGCAAGACCCTGGGCAAGGGATTTCTACTCCTGGGCCACCGTCCCTCACTCCTAAATCTCAGTAGCAATGCCGAGTTCTCAAGGCAGCAAGATTAAAGAGGGATTAAAAGAGAGCATAATACACTGATATAAATATATTATTCTCTTTTCCTTTCAGTTGTGTCCGATTCTTTGCAACCTTATGGACGGTAGCCTGCCAGGCTCCTCTGGCCACAGAATTCTCCAGGCAAGAATACTGGAGTGGGTTGCCATGCCCTCCTCCAGGGGATCCCCCTGACCCAGGTATGGAACCTCCTGCATTGAAAGCAGATTCTTTACCATCTGAGCCACCAGGGGAGCCCACACTGATACAAATCCATAATTGGACAAATAAATAAAGGAGGGAGAAAGGATCACTCTTCCATCCACTAGAATGGCAATGCTGTAAAACGGAAGAAGGAAATAGAAAAGGACCACGTGGCAAACACCCCAGGAACAATGGCTGCAAATGGTATGTACCAAAGGATGCTGAAATTAATGGACAAAAGTCTGAGGAGAAACAGGAAGTGCCTCATTTCAAAGACTCACTCCTCAGATGTATTAATCAACAAGGGAAAGACAATGACTGTAACCTTAGAGGGAGGAACCTGGCCGACACAGCGTAACCAAATGGTCAAGGCTGCCGAGCAGAGGAGATGTCGGCACACCGAGGCAGGCCTCCACGTTGAGCCGAGGTCTGGGGTCAGCAGCCCCCTGGCTGCCCCTTGGCTGGCCAGCAGAGCCAAAGTGCCCTCCTACATTCAGCCAGCACCTGCTGCGAGAGCCCTCCTGTCCGAGTTCAGCATCGCCTTGGCCCCGCAGTCCCCTCTGGCAGAGGCACCCACAGGTCTTAACATTCTACATACACGTTAACCCTGTGAGTCACGTGCTCTCAGAGTCCCTAACGCCCATGGAGAAACTGAAGCTCAGAGAGGGGAAGGCATTCACTCAGCATCACACAGCAAGTGGAGCCCAGGAAGGACTGTCCGGCCGCCCCAGGCCAACTGCTCCAGGCTGGGTCCCTAACTGCACCACACCTCTTCCTCAGGAGCCTGGAGGCTGAAGGGAGGTGTTGGCAGAAAGCTGCCCTGGCGCTCTCTCGGCCAACAGGGGCGGGACTGACAGCCCGAGCCAGGCTGGGGCCGTGAAGCCTGAAGATGGCAGCATTTTCATCTCCAGGGTGCCTGGGGCCTCAGTCCAGGGAGAAATGCATTCTCACTATGGTGTGAATGACTGATAGCTAGTCCTTGCCTCAGTGGGAGAGAGCATATGGGGTTATACGGGTTCCAGAAGCAGGAGAAACAGAAGGTGCTAAACATGGAGACTATGAACCTGACCCCTGCCCAGGTGCATCCTCCTGGGAGTTACAAGCCCTTGAGGGCTGAACTCATCAGCTGCAGGCTCTTTCACTTCATTCTCCACTTCAGCAGCAGATATGGGAACTCAGCCTCTGGCCCACCTCTCACTCATGCTGGGGTGCCTTCCACAGCTGGTGGCTATGCCAATTCTCTGGCTTGGATGCCACCAGGGACAGGCCTTACGCTTATCAGGGGAGTTCGTTATTTAACCACAGTTACTAGAAAGTTCCTTTGAGGGGTTGGACCCTGGCACTCTTGCCCCTCCACAAGCAGCCCCTTTAGTTAAAATATGGTTTTCTGAAGGCTACTGTGAGGCGGGAATGTGGAAGACGGTGTGATGGGAACCCGGGCCTCAGAGTCCAGAGTTAGATTCAAGATGAGGCTTCGTCCCCAGACTGGGTGGGGTGGGGGACAGCGGTCAAGATAATACCTCTCGAGACACGCTCTGAGTGAAGCAGAGCCCGTATGCCCAGCTCCCGTGGGCCCTGACGTGGACTCCCTGCTAGGACGGCCCCCCGAATAGTCCCACCCCTGCAGTGACTATGGGACTCAGGGATAAAAATTTTTTAGAAGGGTGAAGTCAGACAGAGAAAGATAAATATCCTATGATATCATGCATATGCGGGGTCTAATTTTTAAAAAATGATACAAATGGACTGATTTACAAAACAGAAACAGACTTCCAGATACTGAAAACAAATTTTTGGCTGCCAAAGGGGAAAAAATGCTGGGGAGGGATAAATCAAGAGCTTGGGATTAACATATACAAACTACTATATATAAGAGGGGCTTCCTCAGTGGCTCAGTGGTAAAGAATCTGCCTGCAATGCAGAAGATGTGGGTTCAATCCCTGGGTCAGAAAGATCCCCTGGAGGAGGGCATGGCAACCCACTCCAGTATTCTTGCCTGGAGAATCCCATGGACAGACGAGCCTGGCGGGCTGCAGTCCATGAGGTCACAAAGAGTCGGATACAACTGAAGTAACTGAGCATACACACGTATAAGATAGATAACCAACAAGAACCTACTGGATAGCACAGGGGACTCTACTCAATATTCTATGAGAACTCATATGAGAAAGGAAGCTGAAAAGGAATGAGGACATGCGTATGTAGAACTGAACCACTTTGCTGCACACCTCAAACTAACACAACATGGTAAGTCAATCAAATTCCAATACAATTTTTTAAAAAAATAAATGAATAGAACTTTTTAATGTAGGGATTTCCCTGTCGATCCAGTGGTTAAGACCAGGCACTTTCACTGAAGGGGGCATGGGAACTAAGATCCTAAGATCCTGAGGTGGTGCAGCCAAAAACAATTAAAAAAAATTTTTTTTTTCAAAAGGGACAAAAGAAGCCAGCCTCTCCTCCTCCTCCTCCTGTCTGTCTGTTTGTGCCCACATTCCTCCAAGGCTGACCTATCCCCGCCCTGTTCTCCCAGGGACACTAGGCCGGCCGCATCCTCCCACCCAGGCCTCCCTCTGCCTCCATCCAGGCCCCCCCGCCCCCTGCGCAAGGCTGCAAACGCTTCTGAGGGCTGGAACATCTGGCTAATGACGGGGAAAGTGCTGAGACGACAGGTTATTTCAACACTGCCATCATCCGTTGGGTATTTCAACACTCAGTGCTTGTGCAAGAGACATAATGGGACCTGTCATAAACTCACGCCGTCTCAAAGCTCGGGCACGTCGCGGCGGGGCCGCCTGCAGTTGCTGGGGCTTCGAGATAGGCGCTGTCTTGGGGCCGGCAGCCTCCTTAGGGTTATTTTGGCTCCACTGCGCAAGGCCCCGGAGAGAAATCTCAAGGTGTCAGAGAAAACCCAGAGCAATTACCTCTCGGGGTAATTAGATGGTGGCTGAGATAGACCGCCGCCTTCCTGCCTTCCCTCCTTCCCTCCTCCTGCCTGCCAGGGACAGGGAGGGGGAGCAGGACGGGAGGACCAGCCTGTCCCATCCCACCCGGCCACCCCCACCTCCCCCAGCCCCCTGCAGGGAGGAGGCTGCAGATGACATCATGGAAGCAGCAGCTGTGAATCACTGCCCTGACCACGTTCCCACTTCCCTGGGGGAGGGCAGGCGTAGAGGACCCACAGCTCAACGCCCCCCAGCTGCACTCCCCTTCCCACCGAAGAGCTGCGGGGAGGTTCTGGGACCCCCTACTCCCAGCCTCTCTGCAGCAGACCAGAGTCACAGCTCGGAATCCCTGATTCAGCTCAGCCCCCCCATCTGAGATTTCATCTAGCTCCCGACACCCCCACCCTGGCCTTAGGAAGCCAAGTGGAGGGTGGAGGTGGCATAGAGCCAGCTGCAACAGGGAGGTGAGGTCCAGAGGAGGGGCACTGCCAGCCAACACACCTGGGATTCAAGCAATGCTGAGCCCCCCCATCTACCCATCCCCAGCTCTCATGGGGTGAATCAGAGTCACTCCCTTGAGCTGGCAAAGTCACAGGGGTGAGTGATCAGAGACCCCAGCCCGCCAAAGCCAACTGGTGCCCAGGCCGAGCTCCTCCAGGCTGAGAGCTGGCCCCCACTCTCCTCCCGAGCCTCCACCCCCATGCCTACCCTGTCCCAGACACACACATCTCCAAAGTGTTCACAGGAAAGGGTCTGGGTGGGGAGCTGCAGGGACCCCGGGGATGACAGGCCGGGATGGAAGCTGAGGAGTCGCAGCCCTAGAGATGAGGGGGCAGGAGGGGCGGGATGAGGACGCCAGGGAGAAGGGTGAGTGGGGAGAAAGGCACGCAGCCTGGGCCACGCTGTGGGCCAGGCGGGGAGTGCGCAGACCCAGATGTGGCCAGGCCTCAGGCAGGGCAGGCGCAGGGGTGGGGATTTCTTTGAATGGGCGCTGGGGAGCCAGAGAAGGTCTTTGACCACCAGAGTTCCCAGGGCATAACGGTGCCCTGAGCCCCTTCTGAAGCTCCATCTGGCAGCCGAAAGAGCAGGTGAAGAATTCCAGGGGAGGGTAGAGGGAGGCAGGAGGCCAGAGCATGACCAGGAAGCTGGACAACAACCAGACGAGGGGCAAAGGCAGGATGCAGGGCGTTGGGGAGAGAAGCACAGAGCTGTGTGGGCTGGAGGACGTTTTGGTGGGGGCTGGGGAGGGCAGGAATCCCAGGATCAGGTTCTATGCTAGGAACGCTGGGTTGAGGAGGGGCCCCTCCTAGAAACGGGCCACGGAGGTGGGAGGGGCTCACATGGGACTTGGGGATCTTTGTGGATATCAACCCCCATGGGACCCTAGCTGGTGCCATGCTCTCCACCAGCAGGGACACTCAATTGTTGGCCTTGATCAGACTTTTGGAGCTCATCAGGTATTCCCCAAGGGACACACCAACACAGAAAAGGGTTCTATAACGTTATTGGCTTCTGGTTCAGGACCCAAACCCCTTCCTCCCCACAACAGCCTTCTCTCCCTGGATCCCACCCCCTGGCCCATCTCCTCTTTTTCCAGATTCACTTCCCTTAGCCTCTCGTAGGCCCCTTCAGCCTCTCACTGAAGGACCCCCTCTCCCCCACCCGGTAGGGTCTTCAGAGCAGCCCTCCCCAGCCTGCAGCCCCCTCAGCTGACTCCACAGGACCCACACACACAGCGCATGCCAGGCCCTTCACTATGCAGTCCGTGGCTCGGCCCCCACCCCACCTGCTCCCCCCAGGCGGGGTCCCACTGCAGCTTCCCACAGCCGAATCCCCACAGGAAGTGTGGCTGCCTTGCCCTCAACCAGACAGCCGCTAGTCCTGGGGCAGGGAGCTGTCAGCAGAGCTGTCACGGCCCCTCTGCCAGAGGCTGATTTCCAAGTGTTGTCTTTATAGGAGAGCTTTACCACCTCCAGACAGGCAGCGGCTGGGCAGGGCCACAGTTTCCTCTGACTGGCACCTGGGTCAAGTTGATATTCACACCTGTCTTATGTGCTGGGGGCTTTCACCAGCCCCTTGTACAGGTGAGGGACATGCCTCTCCCAAGTGGCAGGGCCCAATCCAGACATCCCTGCTCTCTGGTGCCTGGGATGCCCTTGACCACAGTCCAGTAGCTTCGAAATGGGTGTGACCCTGGCCTTGGAAGTGCCAGTCCCAGGTCTGCCCTTGATTTTTGTGCCATTGTCTTGGGGAGACATTTACCATCATGGGATTTCCTTTTTTAAAATTTATGCGTGTGTGTTAGTCACTCAGTCGTGTCTGACTCTTTGTGACTCCATGGACTGTAACCCGCTAGGTTCCTCTGTCCATGGAATTCTCCAGGCAAGAACACTGGAGTGGGTTGCCATTCCGTTCTCCAGGGGATCTTCCTGACCCAGGGATTGAACCCAGGTTTCTTGCATTGCAAGTGGATTCTTCACCGTCTGAGCCACCAGGGAGGACTTATTTTTATTTTACATTTTTCCAACCTCTTATTAAAAAACACATCTTAAAGTTAATGACTAGCTTATGTTTTGCTTTATATTTTGTTGTTGTTGTTGGGTAGCTAAGTCATGTCTGACTCTTTGTGACCCCATGGACTGTAGCCCTCCAGGCTCCTCTTTCTATGGGATTCTCCAGGCAAGAGTACTGGAGTGTGTTGCCATCTCCTTCTCCACCATCACAGGATTCCTGCCTCCTCCTCTGCAAAGGAGGCAGGGGCTTCCACCTCTCTGTTGAGGACGTGGCATCATGACGTGGTGGAGGCAGGCTCTTGAGCACAGGCTGGTCACTGGTCTGTCAGCTCTGCCTGAAAGCTAGCCCTCCTCACTGTCCTGGGCCTTGTTTTCTCGTCTGTAAATGGGGTATGACACCCTCTCTCTCATTCAGAGCCCAGGGTGGGGTGCACACAGGGTTCTGGGGGATTCTTTCAGTGATGATCAAGGTTCTAGAACCATCTACAGTGCCTTGGCAAATCATCTCCCCAGGGCACAGCTCAGCAGTTCTGAGGCTGGACCACCAACCCCTTGCGGCAAACAGGTCCGAGGTCTCAGTTAAGCCACAGCCACAAACCCAGAAATGAGCCCCTTCCCCAGGGGCCCTCAGGGAGCTGCCAGAGCCAGGCCCCGGGACTCTGTGGGGACTGGACACCCCTGAGGCTGGGCAACTGCCCGGGGGGCACCGCAAGCCCCTACCCACCCAGTGGGTGCAGAGCAACTCTCCCCTTCAGCCCACCGCTCCTCCTCTCCCCATATCCCCACCTGCCCCCCACCCCAGGGATGCTCCCACCCAGGAGCTCTTCTTTGCCCTGGATGCGTCCCTCTCATTGTAAGGCACATTCAAGGGATTTGAGACTGAACCCACAACAGGATAGCCAAACACGGAGGGAGGCAAAAGCGCAAGCTACTCAGGATGGGGCGCGAAGGAGGAGGAGCCAGCCCCACACTGGCGGGGACAGTGGCTCAGAGGATCGGCGGCATCTCCTAGTCCAGGAGAAATGGCCTCTGGGGTCAGAGGTCCCTGCTCCCCCCTGCTCTAGAAAACACTCTCAGCCCACAGAGGGGTGGCCTCCAGGGTGAGGGGAGGCCCCCAGCCCTGTCCGAACAGGGTGCTGCAGGAGGCCCCGGAGGGCGCCCCGTGGCCCTGATCCCCTCAGGCGCTGGAGCGGCCTGGCCACCTGGCAGCCTGCTCACCCAGGGGCGGCCGGGACACTGGCAGCGCAGGCCCCGGGCCTCGCGTGGCCGCCTCCCCCACAGCTCTGCCGGATGGCACCGTCTCCTAATGCATCTGCCTGTTTACATTCCCCCAACGAAAAGCAGCTTTGTTTATGGAAAAGAGCTATTTTAGTTCCACGTTTTCTCTCTCAACTCCTCCAGCTCGCAGGCAGAGTGGCTGCTGCTCTCTTGAGGAGCTGAGACGGGGATGGAGCCCATCTCCTCGCCCGGGGAAGGTGCTTCAGGCTCCTACGTGGGAGACCCAAGACTGGGCACCAGGGCGCAGGGCTGTCTCCTCCCAGCATGTCTCCAGGAAAAGCACCAAGGTCCTACACAGGTCAGGCAAGTCTCCCCCAGGAGTAGGAGGACAGTGGTCCCCCCAAGCCGGCGACTTGGGGCACCACTCCCCTCAATGCACCCCCCGGCCACCTTGGGCTTCTCAATGAGGAGCTCAAGTTGAGGAGGCTCCTCCCCCTGCCGGGTGAATAATGTTATCCCCATTATACAGATGAGAAACTGAGGCTCCCAGAAGTGAAGTGGCCTCTCTGATGTCACAAAGCTAGAGACACCCGGGGGCTTAACTCCAGATCTCACGCCTGTTCCTCACCGTGCCATCCTGGGATGGGAGGAGATACGCCTATCTAATGGGAAGGAGTTGGGTGGGAGTCCATCATTACAGCCGCTTCTGTAAAAATCCACGGTAAACATTTCCTGCCAGGCTCCGGAAACAGCGAACACAGCGTGAGTGGGAATAATCAAATTCAACCACATGGGTGCTTCTCCAGAGGGAACCTGCTATTTTCCAGATGGGAACCCCAAAGATCGGAAGGGGTAGGAGGGATCAAGCGATGACATTCCTCCGAGAAATAACAAGGGGTGGGCTCCCTTAGCCCAGTGCACCTGCCTCCCCAGGCAGGAGAAGGGGTGCTGGGCAAAAGCAGAGGGGCCTGCCCAGTGCTCTCCATGACCCCCTGTTGGATGCCTCTCCCACCCTCCCTTCCTCCATCCACGGCCCTGATCCCTTCCTCTGTGGGATTTGCGGTTTCTGGTGCACACACATCCCCTGGATTGCCAAGGCAGGTCAACAGTGGTCACCATGACAACAAAGAAAAAGAAAGGTTGATGGAAATGGGACACAGGAGCTGTCATTGATGACTAGCCAATGGATGAATGAGCCAAAGGCCAAATGGAAGATGAGGAAGCAGATGGCCCAAGGCAGGCCATTGGATTGGGCTGTGATGTTAGTTCTTGGATTGTGCCAGATAGCAGGGTTTCCTTGCCAGTCAGAGCCTCTCCCTCAGTGTCAAAGAGTGCCCATCCCTCATTCCTTTGCCTGCCCAATGCTGCTGAATGTGCCTCCTATGTCTGGGGAGTCTCCCACCTTCTGATTGTCCATCTTCTTTCACAAACACCAGCCATCTTCCAGCCTCCCTTGCAGCTAGGGTGTAATCATGTGATGTAGGATCCAGCAGTCACACACCTACTAGACGCAGGGTGGGAGAGGGTGATCCAGGAGGCAGATTCCCTCCAGGCTAACTGGAGAGAGGTGGATTCCCGTGTCATTTCCAGGGGGCAGAGCTGTGACTGGTGTGGGAGCCCATGGGGGGCCTGGCTCCCATCTGCACTGGGATCCTAGGGATCTTGTTTTCCAGAGGAGTCTGGGCTACAAGGAGATCTTGGCTAAATTCTTTGTGTGCCTCCTCCAGCTCAAGTTGGCTTCTGGGTCTGAAATTCCAGACTCGCAGTGATGGAGTAAATGCCTCAGGAAGTCTCATACAGGTCTGGCCTTCTGTGGGGCAGCAGCTGGGGTGGGAGGGAACAGAGGTCAGCGGGTTGGGCCCTCCCTGGCTTGTGAGGGACCAGGACAGGCATCTGAGTGGCAGGGTACCCTGGGATCCTGAGGCCAGCCCCTGGTTATGGGTGTGGCTTTCCCTTCCATGCCTCTGCCTCCCTCCCCCCACCCCCACCTCCACTAACTCCTTCTCCTCATCCTTTAAGACTTAGCTTTTCATCATCTCTTTCAGGAAGGTTCCAGCCCCACCCCTTCAGGGCCAGGTGCCTCCATGGTGCTCCCAGGTCACAGGAGCTGCCAACACCCTTCCATACCATATGGTAACTGCCCATCACCATGTCTCTCTACTAGATGGTGACCTCTTGGGGGCAGGGGTCATGTCTGGTCCTCCCTGAGCAGTTGCACCAAGCATAGTCCTGGCAGTTAGGAGCCAATCAGGGAATGTTTGCTGAAAGAATGAGTGGCAGTGAGCGCGCTCACCCTCAGGAGAAGCCAGCAGTCTCTGGGCTCCAGAGAGGAGTGATGGCAGGGTGGCCTTGGGGCTTGCTGACCACACCTACGCTGGCCAGAACCGCCCCTACTCAAGCCAGGCTCAGCTTGTGCCTGTGCAAAGGGGGTCTCTAGGGTGGGGCCACGCCTGCCACTTCATCCCCTGTGGATTTCTCAGCAAATCCAGTGGGGGGAAAAATTCCCAGGAAATAAATCTGGAGCCACCGACTGGGTTCAAGGCCCCCGTTCTACCACACTGATCTGAACTTGGACATTTCAACCTCTCTGTTTGCTTGCCAGGAACATTTGTCAAGCAGATGCCCAGGCAGGAGGCAGCAGTAGAGGTTCCCTGAGCGCACTGAGTAGAAGTCAAGTGCATCTCTTTGGAATCACTTGTTCCCCCAGACACGCAGGCAGGGTAAGCTCCCCAGAAGCTCTTGGAGGGAACCAGTGTCCACCGCCGGTTGGGCTGCAAGAGTCAAAGCGTGAGGGGTCTCTGCTCCTCCATGCAGTGCCCACCAGAGACCCACGCGCTGGTGTTGCCAGCTGGAGTCAGGAGGCCATGCTGACCCCTGCAAGGCTACACCAGAATGATCCACAGCCCCTGGATGGCGGAGGAAAGGGAACTCCTTTCCAAGATTGCTGTGGAGTCTTGGGTTGGGGACAAGACTGGTCACACCTCGGTTGTCCTTGACCCGGAGCCCTGCTTCTACTGAACATCAGTTTGGAGATGGTCTCGGCTCCTTGCTCAAGATGCCTTAGTCCTCCACCACTGCCGCCCCGATGCGGAAATCCTTTTCCTTAGCTTCTATCCCCAGTCCCACTCATACCAGGCATCTGTGTGGGTAGTAGGTTTACTGACGGTTGGAGAGGCAGAGGCATCTGCTTTGTAATTATAGGAGCCTGTTAAAATCCCTCCCCCTAGATGTCTGTCTGCCATCTCTGCCCTGCCATTCCCCTTTCCCCCTCCTCCTCCCACCCCTCAAATCCTGCCTCCTGTCAAAGCACAACAGCCCAGCCCCCGTGGTCCTGTTCTCTAGAGAGTCCAATCAATTTTCTGAAGCAGGAGGATTCACTTCTCAAAATGATGGGGGTTTTTACCCCACTGCCCTGATACCAGATTCATCAACACAGAGACACAGTAGTTCCTGACACTTCCTGCTTTAGGGGCATCCAGAATTGAATGGAGCACTGACCCAGACATCAAGGAGTCCTGAGATCGGGGAAGCCCCTCAGAAGACCTCCCAGGCAGAGCAGATGGGAGATGCTTGGAAAAGGGACCCTCAGTAACCCAGGGAGGATGCATGAGGGCAGCTCCCTCTACTTGGAGGAGCCACAAAGCTTCAAGGAGGTGACGGGAATTTCAGCCTTGAAACTTTCACTGGGGAGGAGGCAGCAGAAACAGAATCCTCTGTCAAGTCCCAGCTCAGTCTTTGTGTCTGCCTCTGTCATCAGACTGGGAGCTCCTGGAAGGTGATCTCCTGTTAAGGGCCAAGTCTCACTACTTCTCAGGAGGCAAAAAGGGAGGAAGATGTGTAGGGGTGGGACCTGCCGTAACAGCCAAGCATGACAGGCAGCCCCACCCTGTGTGCTCCTGAGCTCCAGACCTGATGCTCCAGGCGGGCTGGAGCCAGATCTCAAGCCTGGTGACAGTCTGGCTAAAGGAACTCCCTCCTTAGGCCAACGGACAGTAAAGGAGTTTTAAAAGCAGAATTTTGCTGTGGTTTGTGTTAACTTTTCATTTTGAGATATTTCAGACTCCAAAAAGTTGCAAATATAGTATGAAGAATTCCCATATAGTCTATCCAAGTTCTCTAAATATTAAAATCTTACACAATACGATGATCAAAATCAGGAAACACTATGACCTAATCAAAACCCTTACTTGGATTTCCCAGGTGGTCCCACTCTTGTTAACACTTTTTTCTGATCCAAGATTCAATGCAGGATCACTTTGCCTTGAGTCGCCATGAGCCCTTAGTCTCCTTGAATCAGAAACAGTTTTTCATCATTGTCTTTCATGACCCTAACACGTGTAAGCAGTACCAGCTGCTTGTTTTCTAGAATGCCTCTCTGTTGGCATTTTCTGATGCTTCTTCACCATTAATTTCAGGGTAGGCATTTCTGGTAAAGATGCCACAAAAAGCAGGGTGTATCTTTGTCGCTACATCATACCGGGGGGCATGTGATGTGTTTGTCTCTGATACTGTGGATATTAATTTTGACTTCTTGATCAAGTTGTCTGCCAAGTTTCTCCAGTGTAAAGCTGCTATTTTTCCCTTTTGCTATTAATAAGTGTCCAGTGGGGAGGCTACTTTTAAGACTCTAAATATCCTGTTTCTCATACACTTTTTTTGTCCATCAATTTTAACATCCATTCATGATTCTTGCCAGAAACAAAATAGGAAAAGGAGTACGTCAAGGCTGTATATTGTCACCCTGCTTATTTAACTTCTATGCAGAGTACATCATGAGAAATGCTGGACTGGAAGAAGCACAAGCTGGAATCAAGATTGCCGGGAGAAATATCAATAACCTCAGATATGCAGATGACACCACCCTTATGGCAGAAAGTGAAGAGGAGCCAGAAAGCCTCTTGATGAAAGTGAAAGAGGAGAGTGAAAAAGTTGGCTTAAAAGCTCAACATTCAGAAAACGAAGATCATGGCATCTGGTCCCATCACTTCATGGGAAATAGATGGGGAAACAGTAGAAACAGTGTCAGACTTTATTTTGGGGGGCTCCAAAATCACTGCAGATGGTGATTGCAGCCATGAAATTAAGAGACGCTTACTCCTTGGAAGAAAAGTTATGACCAACCTAGATAGTATATTCAAAAGCAGAGACATTACTTTGCCGACTAAGGTCCGTCTAGTCAAGGCTATGGTTTTTCCTGTGGTCATGTATGGATGTGAGAGTTGGACTGTGAAGAAGGCTGAGCACTGAAGAATTGATGCGTTTGAACTGTGGTGTTGGAGAAGACTCTTGAGTCCCTTGGACTGCAAGGACATCCAACCAGTCCATTCTAAAGGGGATCAGCCCTGGGATTTCTTTGGAAGGACTGATGCTAAAGCTGAAACTCCAGTACTTTGGCCACCTCATGCGAAGAGTTGACTCATTGGAAAAAAACTCTGATGCTGGGAGGGATTGGGGGCAGGAGGAGAAGGGGACGACCGAGGATGAGATGGCTGGATGGCATCACGGACTCGATGGACGTGAATCTAAGTGAACTCCGGGAGATGGTGATGGACAGGGAGGCCTGGCGTGCTGCGATTCATGGGGTCGCAAAGAGTTGGACACGACTGAGTGACTGAACTGAACTGAACTGAACTGATTTGCCAAATGGTGGCTCTCAAGTCCATCGTTCTTTCTCCATGCATTAGTCGGAATTCCACTAAAAGGAAAAGAAAAGCAGGGTATCCACGCAACGGAAAATGGTCTGCAGCGATCAAAATAGTCTGCTGTATACATTGTAAATCACATGCCAGATAAGGGACTTGTATCTAGGATATATATATATTAAAAAAAAATCCTTCCAACTCAATAATAAAAAGATGAATAACACATTTGGGGGATTTTTTATTATTTCTTATTATTTTATTTTTGGCTACACTGGATCTTCATTGCTGCATGCCAGCTTTCTCTAGTCAAGAGGATCAGGAGGGCTACACTCTAGCTGTGGTGTGAGGGCCTCCCATCGAGGTGGCTTCCCTCGTTGCAGAGCACAGGTTCTAGGGTGCAAGGGCTTCACACCCTTCACACTTGTGCACCCTTCACACTTGTGGCTTGTGGGCTCAGTAGTTGTGGCACACAGACTTTTAGTTGCCCTGTAGTATGTGGATTGCATGGTACATGAATTATATCCCAATAGAGCTGTTATTTAAAACACACACACAAGGCTTCCCTGATGGCTCAGGGGTAAAGAATCTGCCTGCCAATACAAGAGACACGAGTTCGATCCCTGAGCCAGGAAGATCCCACCTGCCAAGGAGCGACTCAGCCCGTGCGCCACGGCTATTGAACCTGTACTCTAGAGCCCGGGAGCCACAACTATCGAACCCAGTACACCTTAAGGCCTGTGCTCTTCAACAAGAGGAGCCAACAACAAGACCCACACCGCAACCAGAAAGTAAGCCCTGCCCTCTGCGACTAGAGAAAGGCCCGCACAGCAACAAGGACCCAGCACAGACAAAAATAAATAAACAGAATTATTTGAAAAATAAAAATAAAACACACACACAATAGCAGCAACCCTCTTGCAGCCTCAGGGGAGGAAGAGGCCTCCACATACCCGCTCAGCCCAGCCAGCTCCACTCCTGCCTCCAGCAGCCGCTCTTTCCCTGCGAAAGTTACTTGCTCCCAACAAGCCAAGCAGAAAAACAGCACTCTCAGGCTGAGCCAAACCAGCACCAACTGGACAGAGTTTCTCACGATTCAGACTAGGGAGATTTAAAGGACTTCCCTGGTGGTCCAGCGGCTAAGACCTCCACCGTAGGAGGCAAGGGTTCGATTCCTGGTCAGGGAACTAAGATCCCACATGCTCCTCCTCCCCCTAAAAAAACATCCCAAATTCCTACCCTAGACTAGAGAGATTCACAGGTGCATTTTGATCAGCTATCTCTCCCGCCCCTGGTGAACTATCCTGAGCCAGACTGTGGTTTTGTGACTAGAAGTCCGAGGTCATGAATCAACACCATCTACTTATCGAGGCCAAAGGCTGCGGTCACAGAGACTGTAGAAGGAACAACTCATATTTCTTGGCGCCTTCACGCCAGAGGGCTGGGCCGCACCCCAGGGCCACGGGAGGCTGCGCTCAGGAACCTGCCCGACTAACCACACACCGCCCAGGGCCATAGCTTCCCCGCCGCCGCCACGGCTGTGCCGCCATCACGGGTGTGCCCCTCGGAGCCTGGCAGTCTAATTCTCCACTCACTGGGCCAGTGACTCCTGGTGGGTGACTGAGGCCATGCCAGGCCAGCGCTGGGCTCCCTGGCTTTCATTCTCTCACTCTTGTTTGCATAGTGTTGTAAAACACAACGCCACGAGAAGTGAGACAAGTGGGAGACGGGGGTTAAAAAGTACAAACTTCCATCCATAAAATAAATAAATTCTTGGGATGGAGTGTACAGTGTGGGGACTATTGTTAATCAAACATTTGGAAGATGCTAACAGAATAGGTCTTAAAATTTTCATCCCAGGACTTTCCTGGTGGTCCAGTAGTTGAGACTGTGCTTCCACTGCAGAGGGCGTGGGTTCGATCCCTGGTCAGGGCACTAAGATCCCACATACCATGCGGAGAGGCCAAAGTTTTCATCCCAAGAAAAAAATTTTGTAACTAAGTAGTGATGGAGGTTAACTAGTCTTCTCCTGATGATTACATTGCAATATATACAAATATCAAATTACTATATTGTACACCTGAAACTAATCCAATGTTACCGGTCATTATATCTAAAACAAACAAACAAAAAACACAGCTCAAATCAGGACCCCTTCCTTGGGTTAAAGCCCTTCCCAGGATGAAGACAAGGTTCCTGAGTTTGGCCTGATGTGTCTTCTGGAAACCCCACCAGCTCAGGGACTTCCCAGCTCACGGCCACCACAGTCTCCTCATTTCCGACCACACTGGCCTTATTCCAGCTCCTCCAGTTCCCCTGCCCCCTCTCCCCTCCAGGCCCCCGGACAACCTAGTAGTTAATTCACTCTGTCTCAAGTCTCCTGCTAAAGAGAGTTTACGGAAGCCTTCTCGGGTGCCCCAGGACTCCTGCACATCTTTCCGACACCGGTCAGCATGTTAATGTCGGTGAGATTTTTAATGTCTGTCTCCCCACCCGGGCTGTGCACCCCCTGAGGGCAGAGGCCTGTCTGCTTCACCCATACTGACACCCACCTCAGCTGGCCCAGAGCCTGGCACATGGCAGTGATTCAAAAAGCCTCGTAGGACTTCCCTGGTGGTCCAGTGGTTAAAAATCTGTCTGCCAATGCAGGGGTCACGGGTTCAACTCTTGGCCCAAGAAGATTCCACATGCCGAGAGGCAGCTAAGCCCGTGAGCTGCAAGTTCTGAGCCTGTGATCTAGAGCCACGCTCCACAGCAAGAGAAGCCGCTGCAATGGGAAGCCCCTTATAGGAAGTAGAGAGCAGGCCCCGCTCGCCGCAGCTAGAGAAAGCCTGTGCACAGCAACAAAGACCCAGAGCAGCCGAAAACAGAAACAGGAGGGAAAATGTTAAAAGCCCTGTAGACAGAATGAAAGAACGTTGTTTTAAACTTTCCATGAAGCCCATTCTCACGTTCAGCTTCCTAAATTTTCCCATTCTCCTCAAACACAGATCAGATCACAGCCCTTCTGTGCCTGGAACCCTCCAAAGGCTTCCCACCGTGAGGATAATAAAATCCAAACTCCTTGCCTTGATGGACAGGGTCCTGCCCAGCCTGGGCCCTGCACCTCTCTCTTGGATCGTTAGGGGAAGGCCCTGGAGGGTGATAAGCGGAGAAAGGTCTTGACTTCTGAGCTGCCACTTTGACCTCTTTATGCCCTTTGACCTCTCCAGTTCATTTCCACCTTGTGCCAGATCAGTCATAAAACAGGGCCAGCGCTGAGCAGGAAGAGTCACCTGCCAGCTGCCCAGGGGTCTGCTCCCCTGAGAGACAGCAAGAGGTGGATGGTGGGTGCCGGCTGTCCTGGTGCAAAGGAGTGTCTTATCCCTGACATTGTTCAGAACTGCCAACCTATGCTGGCAATAACAGAGCAAGTGATAACAGAGCAAGCCGACTGAGTCAGTTTTGTTGTTACTAAATTCTCTACAGATAAGGCACCTCCTTAACACCTGCACCTAGGGTCCCCCACTTAGCATGTCACTGCTTTTGGGGACCACGTCCACCATTCACTCCCCTCTCCATCAAGCACAGGACGAGGGAGGCTGCAATCTCCAGTCCATCCCTTAAGGGCTGTCTGATGTAGGACCAGGCGGACATGGGCATGGGTTTTATGTCACCCCTTAAGGCTGGGCAGGACAGTCATTTCCTGCCAGGTAGGGGAGTGGGGACTCAGTGCTGTGATCACACAGCAGGAATTCAAGCAGCGACAGGCTCTCTGGATCTGGGCTTGCGGAAGGGCTCTGCCATCCCCATAGGATCTGTTGGCTTCCTCTGTGATAAGCCCAGGCGTTCTGGATCCTTCTTTTGAGCCCTTGTAGAGGCGGAGAGGATGCTGGGCGATGGTGCTGACAGAGGGGGAGGTGGGTGGGAGCGAAACAGGAAGAGCCTCTGAACATTATTCCCGGCTATTCCCTCTACCGGGCACTCCCTTCGCCCCTGACCTATATACATCTCACCCTCATATCAGGGAGGCCGAGTTCTCTGCGTTTTTCTTCAGTTGTGTAAACTGGGCCAGAGTTATAGCCAGTGGGGAGTCAGCTGGTCAGACTGGGGGTGGGGGCGGGATGAGAGGGGTCTGTGCCACTTTCCTTGTTGGTTCCAGTCGGCTGGAAGGCCTCTGTGCCCCCCAGCAATGGAGCTGGAACAAAGGGCAGCAAGAAGGAGCAGCAGGGGACTTCACTGGTGGTCCAGTGGCTAAGACTCCGAGCTCCCAATGCAGGAGGGCCCAGGTTCAATCCCTGGTCAGGGAATTAGATCCCAAACTAAGAGTCTGCATGGCACAACCAATGATCCCACCTGCCAAGATGAAGACCTCCACAGCCAAATAAATAAATAGTTTAAAAGAAGAAGAAGAAGAGGCAGGATAGGGGCTCTGCTCTCAGAAGGGTCAGATGAGAGAGCCTGAGTCATCGCTAGTTCGGCAGTGGAAATCCTGTGAACTGTGAAACTTCATCAGAAACACCGTGAAGGAAACCCTGCCCAAATAGGCAGAGAAACTTTGGCCAGGAAAACAGTTTCTGCAGGGGGATTCAAGACAGATCTAGCCACTCACATCCAGCCCTGGTGAGGGGCCTACCACTGGCCCAGGCCTAAGCACACACATTTTGATTCACTTTGTCCTCACCCCAACCCTTGGAGGGGAGGACCACTTATGCCCATTTTACAGATGGGGGAACTGAGGCTCAGAGAAAGGCTATAACTCCCAGGAGGAAGCCAGGTTCTCAGCCTTCTAGCCCAGGGCTCTTTTCAGGGAAACACAAACTCTGACCTTCCCAGCGCACCCCCACTACCCCCACTGGTTCCCTACACAAGCCTCCTCCCCTCCATGGTCTCCCAGAGAGAAACATGATCTGATCGACATTTTTTTTTTTTTTTTGGATTGACATGTTTTAATTACTCAGGCTGCTGTGTGAAGGACGGATGGCAGGTAGAGGGACTGTGACTGCTCCAACATGCAGGCAATGGAGGATGGCAGAGGAGACCGGGGTGGTGGCCGTGGAGATGGTGACCAGTGGATGAGGCCTATCTTGGAGCTGAAACTTACACAGTGTAATGTCAAGTTAGAGGAATAAGGGGTAGGAGAAGGAGGTGTCAGGACCCCAGGCGACAGGACCCCAAGTTTCTGGCCTGAGCAATTTGGTAGAGGGCGGTGATATTTCCATTTTAAAAATGTGGCCACATCGCACGGATCGAGAGATCTTAGTTCCCCAACCAGATATTGAACCTGGGCTCTCAGCAGTAAAAGCAGCAAGTCCTAACCACTGGACCACCAGGGAATCCCCAGTGGTGATATTTCCTGCGAGGAGAAAGAGTAACAAGTGAGTTCACGACACGGGGAATTGGGCCCCGACCCCTGAGCTTCCCTGATAGCTCAGATGGTAAAGAACCCATCTACAATGCAGGAGACCTGGGTTCGATTCCTGGGTCGGTAAGACCCCCTGGAAAAGGGAATGGCAACCCACTCCAGGATTCTTGCCTGGAGAATCCCATGGACAGAGGAGCCTGGCGGGCTACAGCCCATGGGGTCGCAATCAGAGATGACTGAGTGACTAACGCAACCAGCAACGACATCCCTGGAGTTAGACAGGAAGAGGTGCTGGGGCTGCGAGCTGTGTGGTCTGGCTCAGGGCTGAGTGCCAGTGGGTCAGAGGATGGATGCACGACTAGAGGGGCCAGATGGGGGCCAGATGGGCACGCGGGTGCTGTTGCTAGGGGCCTGAACCTTGGAGTCACGCTTAGAGGACCTAGGAGGTGAGACTCTCCGTGTAGAGAGACCTCACATCTTGCTCTTCCTCCTTGAGGATGCAGAACTCCAGGGCCACTGAGGACTTCCACTGACATTCCTGCAGTCTCAGGGAGAGAACAGGCATTGGTGCAGGCAAGGGGGATCGAGGTGATGTGGGCCAGCCCCTGGCGGGGAGGAGAGAGGGAGGCAGGGGTGTGTGGCCTGGGAGCCCCTTCCTCAGTCTGTGTGCACAGCTGTCCAGGCCGAGCTGGGCAGTGAGTCACTGGCTGCCCTCTATCCCTCTTCCTCCCGGGGAGGGTGCCTTGTTAAGGCAGGGAACTCAGTGACCGAGTCCTGGCCCTGGGGACCCTCCTCTTTTCTCCCTCCCCCCCTCCCTCCTCCCGTGCTTCTCAGAGCCTCTTGAAGAGCACCCCTGCACCTAGAATGTCCTCTCCTCCCTGCTCCCTCCCTGCCGCCTCCCAGGGCCTACATCCCTTTCCCCTCCCTTCTTCGACATCCCCCATCTGAATGAGTGGC
Organism: Capra hircus; assembly: GCF_001704415.2. Lineage (NCBI taxonomy): Eukaryota > Metazoa > Chordata > Mammalia > Artiodactyla > Bovidae > Capra > Capra hircus. The sequence continues at coordinate 36,014,867 of NC_030832.1, read as the reverse complement.
CATCTCTCTCTTCTCCATGCCCACCACCCCACCCCACATCACAGCCTATAGGAGAGCATCCATTTCCGGTCCCACACTAGATGGTGATGGCTGAGGAAACATCCTGGGTAGCACTGGCATCTTTTCACCCTCGCACCCTGCACAGAAGCAGGTGCTGAATCAGTGTCCGGTGTGTTCAATTAAAACTGCTTGATTTGGGACTTTCCCGGCAGTCCAGTAGTTAAGACTCGGCACTTCCGCGGCAGGGGGCACAGGTTTGATCCCTGGTCAGAAAACTAAGATTCCGAGTGCCACACTGTGGGGCCAAAAGATAAATAAAAATTTAAAAATACAATACAAATAAATAGTAAAAATATTTAAAGTGCTTGATTCATAGTTCTCAAGCTCTGATTAAGACCTCTCTCTCTCTCTCCTTTTCCTCTGAGATGATGGTGTCCAGGCTGGGGGTTGGAGGGCTTCTTCTCCAGGAAATTTGCCCCAGCTCCAGATGGTTAAGGAATTCTTTTTTTCTTTTCCTCACCCAGTTCCAGGTCTGCAAAGTGCACCACCCAGCCTTTCCTCAAGCCTTGCTGAGCCATGGTGCTCACCGTATGGCAGGCACCGAGCTAGCCTCTCGGCCTGAGTTATCTTGGTGAGTCCTCTCAGCACCCCCGTGACGTGGTTGAGGGGGTACGTTCAGAAAAGTCAGGGGACTCAGGAGGGTCACTGACTTCTCAAGGACACTCAGCAACCACACAGTGACCAGTCTGGCCTCGGGGCCTCCACTCCCAGTCACTGCCTTCACGTGCCACTTGGAGGGACCTGGGCAGGACCCAGAGCATCACGGGAGGAGATGATAATGACAGTCGCTCAGCTCCCCAGCCCCGCCCCCTGGCAGGTGTACCTCGATCCCCTCTCTGTGATGCCCCCATCCCAGGCCAGCCCAAGAGCCAAAAGCACAGCGTCTCCAGCCTGGGACAGAGAGATGCAACCCTCACATCGACACCAGTAACGGTTTACCCACTTGGCTTCCTGTTAGGTTTTGTTCTTCCTTCCCCGAAGGGGTGTCTCTTATCTTAAACTTCTTAGGGGGTTTTTGGTGCCGGTTGTTTACTGTTCAGTGACAGCTGGTGCCAGAACCAGCCTCTTGGGACAAGCAAGGCGGAGCCAAGCAAGTCACCTGCATGGCTGCAGGGTCCACGTTGGATGGGACATGCCAGGGCCCATACAATCAAGGACCCCGTCCAGCTGCCCTGCCGTGTCAGGCTCCGTCTTCCACATGGGGTTGACTTGGGCCAGTGGAAGTGAGTTGGCCTGTCCTGAGCTCCTCCAGCTGCGGGGAAGAGGCAGGGAGCTGCAAAAAAAAAAAAAAAAAAAAAAATCCACCAAGTAGATAACTAAGAGGCACTGGGTCTCCTGGGCTCAGGGACTTGTTATGGTCTGTGAATTAGGACCTCTGGGTTCTTTGTGACAAAGCAAAGTGAGAAATTGGCTACAGAAACTTACGCCTCCTACTTCCTTGGGTAAAGACCTCCTGTCGCCGGGGGCTAGGAGCTCCATCGGACCCCATCGCCCAGTTCTAACAAGCGTCCTTCAATCTCCTGGGCTCTACCCTGTCCTTATCAATTTGCTCAGAACCCTTGGTGGTCTGGGGCCACATCCATACCTAGCCATCCTCATCTCTCCCAGACACCAGAGCCCTTCCTCAGCCTCACTCAGCATTGCCAGGCTGCCCGCCCTTCCTCCTATCGGCTCCTGTCCCCAGATGCCCATCCACCTAAGATACACCACCTCCTGACCAAACATTACTCTGCCTCCCACTCTGGGAGGCTAGGGTCTGGATTCCTGATCACCGGTCACTGGAGGTCAGCCAGCTCCCAAGCCCCCTGAATAGCCCTCAGGGGCTGTCCAGGGTCCACGTTCAAGGTCGACCCAGATCTGACTAACCTTGAACCTCTGTCCCGTTCTCCCAAGCTGTGCATGTAAGAACAGATGCGACGAATGAGCAGGGAGGTAGAGATGAGTTGGGTCCAACTGGAAGAAACTCCCGTACACCAGGGATGGAGGCATGGCCTCGGACTGGGTTGGCCAAACTCTGACCAGGGATGGAAAAGGAGATTTTTTTTGACTTGTTATCTTGAAACAGATTCCTTCTGCCAGGGAGAGCTCATGGAACCAGAACCCTGGAGTCCAGACTTTAGTTCAGGCAATGAAAACTCAGAGGAAGGGCCCAGATGGAATCGCAACAGCGTGACCACTCTAGAACTCTGAGATTCTGGAAAGAAGGCAGTGCCTGAGAGAATCATGGAATTTCTCAGATGTTGCCACAGATCACGGCCGTGTAGCAGGTGAGGTGTTAAGTGAAAACGCAACACCTGAGGAGGGAGGAGACCGTGTGAGAGCCAGGTGGCCGTCTTCAGTGCCTCTGCTGCCTGGCTGCCCCCACTGCCCAACACACCTGCACACACGCACTTGCACAACCAGGCAGGGAAGTGCTACCCAGGAGGTGATTGAGGGAGGACAGAGGAGAGCAAGGGATGGAGAGACAGCTGCAAATGCAGAAACCGGTGCTCACAAACTGCACTGTGAAGACACAGGTGGGGACCGCACGTGCCCAGGACCATGGGTAAGATGGGGACACCAAGGCCCCGGGGAGTGGAAGGAAAACTGACTTGTTTGAAAGTTTCTGAAGTCACTCATCCGCTTTCCCATTCATTCCTTCAGCAAACATTTATTGAGCATCTTCTAGGTTCCCTGGTGCTCAGATGGTAAAGAATCTGCCTGCATTGCAGGAGACTCGAGTTCGATCCCTGGGTGGGGAAGATCCCCTGGAGGAGGGTAGGGCAACCCACTCTAGTATTCTTGCCTGGAGACTTCCATGGACAGAGGAGTCTGGTGGGCTACAGTGATGGGGTCGCAAAAGAGTTGGAAACAACTGAATGACTAACACGTCACTTTCACTTTCGCTAGGTTCATAGTCCATCTCAGAGCTAAGAGCAGATTCTGGGGCCAAATGGCCTGAGTTCAAATTCTTGCTCTGCTTCCTCCCCACCCCCTACCCCTACCCCACCTCGCCCCATCCTGCCACCCGACTTATGTTTACTGTTGGAAAATACATATCACACCAAATCTACGATCTGAAGCATTTTTCAATGAGTGCTTGATCAGTCCGTGCAAAGGGATGGTCTGTGCTCCTGACTCCACCTAGCAATATGGTTTCCAGTGTTTTCTGTCTCCTGGGGGACAAAGGCTGGGAGGGACATAATACTGTGGATAGAAACCCCGGGACCACGGGCTTGTCCCAGCTGAGCCTCTCTTGGGCAAGTGGGCTTCGTGTGTGTGTGTGTGTGTGTGTGTGTGTGTGTGTGGTGTGTGTGTGTGTGTGTGGTGTGTGTGTGTGTGGTGTGTGTGTGTGTGTGTGTGTGTGGTGGGGGTGGGTGAGTCCCCAGGGAATAGTCCCTGCACTTCGCTCCTGCACCTCCCCAGCCTCCCCTCTAACTTTGAAAAGCTCAGAGGTTGGGCCACCTGCGAAGTGACTCTGGGAGGGGGCGGGGGTGGACTGGACCCCATGCTGACCACTCTGAGATGCAAATCCCCAGGGGGAAGTTGATGAGTGGTGGGAATCAGGGCTAGGGGGCTTTAGGGGAGCCAAGGCCTGAGGGAGGGAGGGCTGTGATGAAGACCTAAGAGGTGAGAATGGCCAGAAATACGAAGCCTGGAGGGACAAGGTCACCTCTCCCACTGAGAACAGAGGGTCCCCTGCTCTCCTCTGCAGGGACAGAGCAGTGTGTTCAGGAAGGTGGGTTTGGCCTGGCTCAGGAGACAATCATTCACCCAGAAGACGTCAGGGGCTCTGGAATGTGGAGGGAATGCAATGACAGGGGCCTGGCAACCCGCAGGAGGCAATGAGGGCCCCGCCCCATCCCCACCAGAAGCCTGGTCCTTCTCATTCCACCAGCGACACTCACAGGATCACAGGTGACTAGAAGGGGACTCTCCGAATGTCCCCACTGGAAGGGCCCTTCCAGTGGACAAAAAAAAAAAAATCCGCAACCATCTGTGCTACAGACTGGGGGAAACTGAGGCTCAAAGAGGTGGTCCCAGCCCCTCCCCACCCCCACCCCGACATTCCACCCCCACCCCGGCGTGCAGTCCTGCTTTGCCCCGCCAGGCAGGTCCCCTAAGGGAAACCCTCTTAAAGAGTTTTTCCTTTCGCGTGAACTCACCGCCTCCATCCAGCGGCGCGGTCTCAAAGGTGAACATCCCTTAAATGCGTTACAGATGTTCCTCCTCGCATTTTTGGCTACCGCGGCGCGGCGCGCCTGGAGCGGAGGCGGCCACCGCGCGATCCAGGCCGCGTTTTCCGTCCCGCCCGCCAACTTTTTCAAGCTGTAGTTATTTGATAATGATTTTTTTTTTAACCTCTCCCAATAATTGTTATCCTCCCCGCCCGCCCGGTGCAGCTCAGGTGATGGGCACAGGACTGCAGACGCCTCCTCCTTCCCCGGATGCGGAGCTCCCGCCCCAGCCGAGAAGCCACTGTCCAGGCGCCTTCTGCAAAGCCAAGGTCGAAGTCCGTGTCTGACCCAGCCCGGCCGGCAGGACGACCCCTGACTGCCCACAGTGAGGCCTCTGCAGAACCCAGCACCCTCCTCCTCCCCTCCCGCCCCGCCCCCACCCTGCAGCCCACTGTCCAGGGTGTATGGCTGTCTGATGGATGAGTGCTGGGCCCAGCGTTTCATGCTGCAAACATTTATTAGGCACCGACTGTATTCACAGGCCCTCTAGCAGAGTGCTGGCCTCAAACACAAGCAAGATCAGCCTTTGCCCTCAGGGATCCCTGTCCAGAGGAGACTGGGGCCACACACCCCTTATCTGGGAAGACTAGAGGGGTATCCAGGGTGGGATTCCAGACAGAAGCAGCTCAGAGCGGCAGGGCTGTACCAGGAGGGCTCAGCTCCCGACAGAACTCCCCCCAGCCCCCATCACCTGCAAAGGGTCACCACCAGCCTGGAGGAAGGCTCACTCAGAGCCTTTTCTAAGAAACTGCGTGCTCAGTCACTCAGTCGTGTCCGACTCTTTGCAACCCCATGGACTGCAGCCCACCAGGCTCCTCCGCCCATGGGATTTTCCAGGCAAGAGTACTGAAGTGGGTCGCCAGTGCCTTCTCCTTCTAAGAAGCTACAGGGCTCAAAAAATTGAGTCCTCCAGGTGGGGTAGGCAGGGTCAGGGCCCAGGCTCTCTGAAGCCACCCAAGCAGACAGCTGAGAGGCAGGCCCTGGACAGAAGCACTGAATCTGTTTGGAGTTTGCCCCTCAAAGGGAGGAGCTGGCTGGGGAGCTGAGCACCTGCCTCCCCACCTGAGGATCACATGTGTTTTTGATGCTAAACCACAGTGGCTTGAGCGGAGCCTTTTGCCGGGTTAATGAGTCCACGTTCAGCTTGGTTACACCCCCAGAGAGCCCGAAGTGCTTTCCTTAACCCTGGATTAAGCTTAAGTTTTAAAATGAATACATTTGAGGTGGAATTTGGGCAGCCAGCAGCAGGGGGTGAAAGAGGAGGAAATGAAAGGTGAAAATGGCAGAGGCGCAGGGATGGGGGTGCTGGGAAGACTGGGGTGCTGGCTGGGGGCTGGTGCTCCAGAAAGGGGTGTCCTTGGGCAAAATCAGGGAGCAGGGTGGGGAGGAGGTGTGGCAGTAGTCTCAGTGTCTGGAGAGGATTTTCTGGGGTGCCTGGGGGGCCCCAACTTGCTCACTGATAGTGGTTCCTCATCCTTTACTAGGTAAAACCAGTCTCTCAGGATGGCTTCATGGGCCTCCTCCGCGGTCCGTCCTTTACACAGACCGGTACCAGCTCCTGCCTTGGCCTGGTCAGAGCAGTAGAGCTGATGCACTCCCTGCCCAGGAATCACTCTGGGTTCAGAGAAAGCAGTAGAGTTGTAACAGCAAGGGAATTCCCTGGCAGCCCAATGGTTAGGACTTGCACTGCTTTTCACTGCTGGGTGCTGGATTCGACCAGTTGAGAACTAAGATCCCCCATAAGCGGAGCAGGGTGAAAACAAAAAATTACCCGCCCTCCACCCTGGGTGCCTCCTCCAGCCTGAGCACACCTCCATTACTCCCTGGTCCTAACACCCCCACGTTGCACTTTCTTACACCCTTCTGTGGACTGCCTCCCCACACACCCCCACCAGGAGCTCAAATACTCATTCACATTTTCTGCCCAATTTCCACTCAGCGAGTAACAGGTAACACCTGAACTTTTCCATAAGGCACCAGCAGGACCAAAAAACAAAGACAGAAAAAGAAAAAGTTTGCTGTATTTTCCTTGCCCTCAAATATTCTGAGATGATCAACTCTTCTCTTCGTATTTGTCCACCACTGCTAAGCCTCAATGTAAATTCTGTTGATACTTGTGATTCCATAAATGGCATATTAAATTCATCATTTGACAGTTTAACTGGCAGCCACCTAATAAATTTATTTTTCAGTTCTATTTTAAAAAATCCAACATTTTCAAATCAGAAAATCTAGAAAGAACTTTTTGATTCTTCACATGTGTATAAGTTTTATGATTTAGGGTTTTAAATAGCTTTCACTATTTTCAATTTTCTATGGGCGGGGCATATCACCTGCCCAGTATGGTAGTTGTCCAAGGCCCAGATCAGAGATGCCTCCTCCAGGAAGCCTGCCAGGCTCCCCAGGCTGGGTCAGGTTCCCTCAGCCCCTGGACTTCCACTGTGGCCACGCCAGCACACAGTCTGTTTGTGAATCTCTCTCCCTCGCTGTGAGCCTGTGGGTGCAAGAAGTGGGGTGTCATTCTTCCTAGTGTCCCAACAGTGCAAAGAAGCTGTCAGGAATGGTTGGGGAACTGAACACCCATCTACGGGATTTCCCTCCTGCTCCAGCTTGTGGCTCTGAGTCTTTCTGGGATGAGGTGTGCCCAGCTGACTCTTTGCAACCCTGCCCACCCCCCACTCCCTGCACCCCCAGTGGGTATTAGGACCTTCTGTGGAACCTTGGACAAATCCCCGTCTTCCTGTCTCCCTGGGGCAGCCGCAGCCTTCACATCATCTCCCAGAGACGTCTCCCCTTCCAGTGTAGCCTGGAGGAGGGGGATCATATGCAGGGTCGGAGGCCCCTTTGTCTGCACAGAGGCAGGATTTATCTCAGTTTGGGGAGGTCCGGGGCCCCGGAGTCCTAGATCATCATTAGTTCCATCAAAGAGGCGGCTGTGATCTGAAGGGGCAAGATGCATCGTGTCCAAATTGGAAACAGCCTGGTGGGCTCTGGGGCAGGAACCCAGGCGGGGAGAGGGCTCGGGCTGCCCTGGGGGAGCCCGGGACACCGGCGGAGTCCCACAGACAGTGCACAGGAAGAGGAGGAGGAGGGAAGGGAAAACATTCCGCTCGGGCTCCAGGGAAGAGAGCCGCGCAAGATGGAGCAGAGCCAAGCCTGTAAGTCAGCGCGACCTCCCCAAGGAGGCAGGAGGAGGTTGGGGTGGGGAGGAAGCGATCCTGCTCACGAGACAAGGGCCTACTGTGTGTCTGCCCCCCACACCCTGCCGTGTCCACTCTGACTCCCTAGCTGCCGAAATGGAAAGCAGAACTGGGGTGCCTCGCTGAAACGGCAGAGCAAAAAGGGATTGGGGGTTCATCAAGTTCTCCATCCTGGTACATCCCTGTTGGTGGCCAGCACAGAGGCCACGCTCTGATGATCAACTCCAGGTTTAACACAGAGATGGAGAAACAAGACAGAAGTATCTTCTAAGTATTGGGAAGGGGCGAGATTAGCAGACAGAAATGAAATGCAAATGACACGTTCAACTATAAAAAGACATTGAAAAGATCTTTTGTTGCTTTTTGCTGATTATCATGTTCTTTCTAGACACACACACCCCCGCCTCCAGAGATGTCCTCTAAGCCCTGTACCCCAACAGGTTTCCTGGCATCTGACCCCCACAGTCCCCAACAAGCCCTTCTCTCCAGGAGACAGGAGGCTCTGGAGCCAGGGCCCCTGTAATAACTAGTGGTTGGCCACTTGGCGGTGGTCCTGCCCCTCCCCAGGCGTCAGTGCCCGGCATGGGAGGGAGAGAGGGACTCTGGCTTAGCAAGTGCAGCCTCCAGTCCCCAGAGGGGCCCCTGGAGGGAGCCCGGGAAGGACACTAAAATGTCTGCGAGGGAGATGGCTCTTTAGTCAGGTCAAGAGGCAGAGCAACACTCCCGCTAGGAAGCCATCCCGACGGAAAGGGAACAGGAATGAGTGACAAGGCTTTTCTGCCCCAGGATGTTCCAGAAGCTTTCCAGGCAGACCTCGTTTCATCTCACTTCGCTTTATGGTGCTTCTCAGATTCTGCATTTTTCTTTTTTAACAGATTGAAGGTTGTGGCAACCCTGGTCGAGCAAGTCTACTGTCGCCCTTTTTCAACAGCATTTGCTCACTTTGTGTCTCTGATCACATGTTGATAATTCTCAAAATGCGTGCGTGCTAAGTCGCTTCAGTCACATCCGACTCTGCAGCCCCATGAACTATAGCCCGCCAGGTTCCTCTGTCCATGGGATTCTCCAGGCAAGAATGCTGGAGTGGGTTGCCATGCCCTCCTCCAGGGGATTCTCCCAACCCAGGGGTTGAACCTGTGTCTCTTATGTTTCTTGCCAGTGGGTTCTTTACCACTAGTGCCACCTGAGAAGCCCAGTTTTCGAAATAAACATCAGCAAAAAGTTGACAATTCCCTGAAGCCTCAGATGATGGTTAGCATTTTTTTTTTTTTTTTTTTGGTCATGCCTCTTGGCATGCAGGGATCAAACATGTAGCCCTGAATTAGAAGACAGAGTCTTAACCACTGGATCCCCAGGGAAGTCCCTGATGGTTAGAACTTTTTAGCAATAAAAAAATTTATTTTTCGGCTATAATACTGCATGAATTTCAGGATCTTAGTTTCCCAACCAGGAACTAAACCCTGGTCCTGACAGTGAGAACACCAAGTCTTAACCATTGGACCTCTGGAGAATTCCCTAAAATATTTTCAGAACTAAGGTATGTACTTTTTTTTTAGACATACACTATTGCACACTGAATAAACTCGTGTAGTGTAATTGCTCAGCCGGTAAAGAATCTGCAACGCAGGAGACCCTGGTTCAATTTCTGGGTCAGGAAGATACCCTGGAAAAGGGATAGGCTACCCACTCCAGTATTCTTAGGCTTCCCTAAGAGCTCAGATGGTAAAGAATCCACCTGCAATGCAGAAGACCTGGGTTCCATCCCTGGGTGGGGAAGATCCCCTGGAGGAGGGCATGGCAACCACTCCAGTACTCTTGCCTGGAGAATCCCCATGGACAAGAGGAGCCTGATGGGCTATAGTCCATGGGGTCACAGAGTCAGATACACTTAGCACAGCACAGTGTGCCTGGGAAACGAAAACATTTGTATGGCTTTACTGATGTATTCGCTTAATTGGGGTGGTCTGGAGCAGAATGAACAATATCTCCAAGGTATGCCTGTACTATAATGGTGAAAAATAGGAATCAACCTAAACTTCCAATAGCAGTTAAGTAATCCCATGTGATGGACTGTCATGTAGCCATCACAGATGGTGCTCGTGGACTTGGTTTATCGACCTGGAAGAAATGCTGTCTATAAGACATAAGTGTTCAATAAGGTAATTTTCTCTCTCTCTCTTTTTGTTTGATTTCAGGTTCTTTTCCTTTGTAGGTTGTCATAAGATACTGGAGGACTTCCCTGGTGGTCTCATAGTTGGGAAACTGCCCTGCAGTGCAAGGGACATGGGTTGGATCCCTGGTAAGGGAACTAAGATCCCATACGCTGCAAAGCAGCTGAGCCCACGCAGCGCAGACTCCTGAGACCACACACCACAACTGGAGAATCTGTGCAGTGCCACGAAAGATCTCAGTCCCGCATGACGCGAGGAAGATCCCGCGTGCCTCAACTAAGACCTGATGCTGCCAAATAAATAAATCAAGTTTTTAAAAAGATATTGAGTATCATTCCCTGCGCTATACAGTAGGTCCTTGTTGTTCATCTACTTTATATACAGTAGTGTGAACGCGGCAAGTTTCTTAAAGGACCCATCACAGTGCCTGCATGTCACAAACACTTAGAAACTGGTGACCCTGGCGGGATGTGATACAAGCAGGATTGAGAAAACCGCACAGAAAACAATCCCAACTTTGTAAAACAAGTACTTCACACATACACTGAAAAAGGCAGGAAGGGAATGCAACAGAATATTGTTGAGTTGTGAGATTAGAGATTTGGGAGTTCGTTTTTCCATATTTGCCAGATTTCAACAATGAGTAGCTATGTTTTTAAATTCATTTTCATGTGTTAAATTTTTCCAGCATTTTATGATGAATGATTTTAAATATTCCACAAAGTTGAAATGATGTCATACATAACTCTTCCTAGGTTCTCTCCTGAATTTGTTTTAAAGACTTTTTTTTAATGTGGACCATTTTAAAAGTCTTTACTGAATTTGTTACAATATCACTTCTGTTTTAGGTTTCGGATTTTTGACTGAGAGGCATATGCGATCTTAGCTCCTCACCCCGGCCTCGAACCCACACCCCCTGCATGGGAAGGCAAAGTCTTAACTCCCGGACCTCCAGGGGAGTCTCTGAATTTTTTTTTTAATAATACTTTATCCTGCATCCATCCATCCGTCTATCCCTCCATAAATCTATCATTTTTTTCTTATGCATTTTAAATTGCAGACCACAGTACACTTCTCCCTAAATACTTCAATGTGCATGTCAAGAAAAAACATTGTTTTTAGTAGTTATTGAAAAGACAGACTCTGCCCTTAGCCCTGAGAAAATCATCCCCCAGACCCTCCCTCCTTGCAGAAGGCAGGTCAGGAGGAGCTGGAGCTTGGTTAGGTTCAGGCCCCACCCTTCTGCCTTACTCTCTGGGTGACTTGGTGAGTCCCTGGAGCACTGAGCTTTCTCCCCACCTGGGGCAGGGGTAAAGAGATGTAAAAAAACCTCTGCTCTCTCCATCACCTGAGGTTGTGGTCCAGATTCCCGGAGATTACGCCTGCCCTCACCTTTGGCTTCTTTCGAGGAGAAAGTTCTCCGATTTAGCAGGTAAAACTGGGTGTGTGTGCTTAGTCACTCAGTCATGTCTGACTCTTTCCGACCCCATGGACTGTAGCCCACCAAGCTCCTCTGTCCATGGGGATTCTCCAGGCAAGAATACTGGAGTGGGTAGCCATGCCCTTCTTCAGGGGATCTTCCAAACCGAGGGATCCAACCCAAGTGTTTCACATTGCAGGCGGATTCTTCACCATCTCAGCTACCTTGGAAGCCCAGTGAAATGTAAACTTCAGATCAACACACTTTTTAGTATAGTTTTTGTATAAGTATGTCTTTCAGTATAAGTATGCAATATTTGGGACACACTTATGCTAAAAAACGTTATTCAGTCTGTGTTTTATCTGACAACCTTGTGGACGATGGGGAAACAAAAGCCCTAGGAAGAGACACATGCCAGAAGTTCAGACTCAAGTTGGGATTTCTGATAGAAATGCCTCACGTTTGTGCTGTGGTTCATATTTCACCAAGTGTTTTTTCTGTCCACATCTTGCTTAAGACTCACTGTCACCCTGCAGGAGAGTAATATTTTACTCCCATTTATTTATTGAAGTATAGTTGATTTACAGAGTCATGTCAGTTTCAGGTGTACAGCACAGTGAGTCAGTTTTTTTTTTTTTTCTTCAGATTTCTCTCCTTCATCAGATCAGTTCAGTCGCTGTCGTGTTCGACTGTTTGTGACCCCATGAGTCACAGCACACCAGGCCTCCCTGTCCATCGCCAACTCCCGGAGTTCACTTAGACTCACGTCCATCGAGTAGGTGATGCCATCCAGCCATCTCATCCTCGGTTATTACAAAATATTGAGTCTAATCCCCTGTGCTGCACAGTAGCTCCTCATTGGTTATCTATTTTATATATAGTAAAATTATATATGAGATTAACTGTATCTTAATCTCATCCTCCTGATTTGTCCCTCTCCTCCCTTCCCCTGGGGTAACCACAAGGTTGTTTTCTATGCCTGCGAGTCTATTTCTGTTTTGTAAATAAGTTCATTTGTATATTTTTTTAGATTTCATATAGAACAACATTATATGATATTTGTCTTTCTCTTTCAGACTTACTTCACTTAGTATGATAATCTCCATGACTATCCATGTTGCTGCAAGTGGCAGTATTTTATTCTTTTTAATGGCTGAGTAGTATTCCATTGTATATACACACCACATCTTCTTTATCCATTTCTCTGTCGATGAACAAATTGCTTCCATGTCTTGGTTATTGTAATCAGTGCTGCAACGAACATAGCGGTATAGATATCTTTATGAATTACAGTTTTCTCAGGGAGGAGAATGGCAGTTCTATGTTTATTTTTTAAAGGAAACTCCATACTGTTCTCCATTGTGGCTGTACCAGTTTACATTTCCACCAACAGCAAAAAACCTATGAAAACACAGCAACCCATTTTAGAGTTGGAGAAACTGAGGCTCAGAGAGATCCAGGGCCCCCACCTAGCTGACCAAGTGCAGAGTCAGAACTCAGCTTCAGTGTCTGGCCTTCAAGGGAGGCTCTCCTCCACCCTCTTTCCTCTCTCTGTGACCCTGGAAGAACACACAAATGTCAGCCCTGAAACCCACCAGTGGGGATCCAGGACAGGGCCTGCCCAGCCCACCGCTCCAGTGCTCCGGGTCCATATTTACCTCTGTGATGGTTCATTTTATATATCAGTTTGACCAGGATACAAGATGCCCAGATATTTGGCTAAGCATGATTTCTGGGTGGGTTTGTAAGGTGTTTCTGGCTGACATTAGCATTTGAATCAGTAGCCCATGTAAAGCAAGCTGCACTTCCCAAGGTAGGCAGGCACCATCCAATCTGTCTCAGACCTGAATAGAACAAAAAGGCAGAGGAAGGAGGAAGTGGCAGGTCAGGGCACCCCCAGGTGTGACACATGGCTTCTGCGGGAGGGGACAGCTGCAGATGGTGGCAGTGTGGAGTGACAGGAACTGCCTGATGAGGCTCTGCAAATGATAAAGTAGGCATCGCTGAGCTGGTAAACCTTGCCAAGCCCTCCTTCTAACTCCCCCAACCTGCTCTGTCCCATCCAGGGTCAGCCACCACCTGACCCAGGTGGAGTCAGACCCAGAGTCTGGAGTCTGTGGCGAGGAGGCTGGACCAATCGCCCTGCCACCTCGCCATGCCTCCTGTGCCCGGGCTCTTTGCCTCCAGCCCACCAGACCATCCTGTCTGCCTGCCTTCAGCCGCCCTGGGGACTTTCCCTGCCCCCCATTCATTCATTCATTCACTCACCCAGTAGAATCTGATTGAGTCTCTGACAGGCAGGGGATGACCATTCACTGGCGTGCAGTGATAACTCCCCCTCCAGCAAGAGAGGGAGTTGGCAACATGTCTTTGGCTCACTTTTTTTCCCCAAAAAACTTATTTATTTTTTTGGGAACCTGTGCATATAGTTTCACAAAATAACATGGTAATTTCTAAATGTGTCCTTCCCACAACCACACCTCATTCAACTGGGCAGCCAGTTTGGGAAACTGTGAGTTAAGTTTTCAAGGGTAAAATATGGAAAGTGGGCGCACCCCAGGGCCAGCTTCTCAGAGGTGAGATATAACTCACAAAACCCGCCACCTCTCAGATGGTACCACATGGTTCTCTGAGGCACCACCAAGCTCCTTCATTTCCCTTGTTTTGGTAACAGCACCTGCCCAGATGCTCTTAGTATCAGCTCCCAGATCCATCACAGGGTCAAAAATGTACCTTCTCACCAGCCACAGGGCTTGGCTAAGCTGGGGTCAGGTGCAGAGCTGAGATGCAGGCAGTTCATGGACAATGGTGTAGACACCCCAGTTGGGACAAGTCGTCATGTCAGAGGTCGAGCTCTGGTGATACTCAAGTTCTAGAGTCATTCTTACATCGGGTCTGCAAATGCATCCCACATGTCTGGCCATTGCTTCACATACTGGTTCATTGCATTTAAACAGTTGTTTAAAAACATAATTTGTTTTGCTGTAATCATTTGCTGAAAAGCCCGCCTTTAAATTTAGTAATACAGTAACCAAACCTTTACGAGTTGACTATTGTTGGATGCTGTTCTGACAAAACAGAGAAACACTCACCATCTGAATTTCCAAGACCTTCCCTCCATACCACACACACCCTGCCCCATGCCAGAATTTTTCTTCTCTGAAGGGAATGGTTTTTTCCCTTTTGTTTTGTTTTTACTTTGAACCCCCGAGATTAGTTTTTGGCAAGTTTCCTTTGCTCTCCACCAAATGGTTTTGAAATAGTCATCGTTTCTCTGAGATGATAAACACTAAAAGATTGCTTTTACTTTTGAAGGCAATGAAAACATGTCTATGGTTTTGCTTTGAAGCTCGTCAGAGGGGGAAAAAAAAGAACCCTTCCTATAACCTTTAGCATACGTACAGGAATTCTCGTTTCATGGGCCACCTGTGTGTCTGATCATCATTTAACAATGCTTCCAAAATTTCAATAATCTTTGGGAACCGCTCAATCGCATCAGACAAAGCTGGTGTTGGACTACCCAGTTTGACTTCAGCAAACCACTTTCGTGTCGCTTTGACCGTCCTGTTATGTGTGTTCTGGGTAACAGCCAATCTTTTCCCAGATGAACATATAGCTTAGAACAGAGTTGAATGCAGTGCGTCAATGTTGAATGCAGTACGTCAGTTCTTCCTGTTTCTGCAAAGTCCTCAGCATTGCCGTATCCAACTAACAGGCGTGATTGCTTCTCATGCCATGCTGCAGGGCAGCCAGGTTTTCCCCATAATGTCAGTGGTGGATTTGACCCTCACTTTGTTAGGAACCCCACTTTTTAAAAAATGGTATATCTCCTTAATTTGTATTTTGGCTCTGCTGGGTCTTTTCTGCTGCTCCCGGGACTTCTCTAGCTGTGGCACTCAGCCTTTGTTGCTCTGCAGCATGTGAAATCTTCCCGGACCAGGGATCAAACCTGTGTCCTCTGAATTGGCAGGCAGACCAGCAGGTCTGGCAGTCCTGAACCCCTCTTTGATTTGTTGCAGATAACACCTTTTTTAATTGATAGAGTCCTTTTTAAATTTATTATTTATTTCCTTATTTTCGCTACGCTGGATCTTCATTGCTACGTGGGTTTCCTTTAGGTGCAGTGCGCAGGCTTCTCTTTGCCGTGGCTTCTCTTGTTGTGGAGCACAGGCTCTAGAGTGTGCGCACAGTAGTTGAGGCACCTGGGCTCAGCTGTCTTGCAGCAGGTGGGATCTTAGTTCCCAGACCAGGGATCAAACCCATGTCTCCTGCATTGGCAGGCAGATTCTTAACCACTGGACCACCAGGGAAGTCCTGTGATGTGCTGCAGAGAATTCTTTATGACCACATCTAAGCTGATCTTCATCATCTTTTCACTACTGCAAAAAACCCATGCATCTCTATAATTGAGAAAGTGATGGGGATTTTTCTTACATAAGCTCCAGTGATTCTTTCATGGCCCAGCCAGTGGCCTTGTCACATGTTATTGAATCAGGAACTAAAGATTTCATCTGCTGTGTCTTGTAACATTGCAGCTTTTATTTTTGCCTCTGATTTCATTTTGAATTTGCTAACTTCTCCAGGCATCAACTGATTTATAAGTTAGAATACCTCGCTTGATCTCCTCTAGCAACTCCCTCCAAATTGCCTTTATTCACAGATGAAATATACTTGTCATGACTTCTGAACGCTAAACACTGTTTTCCAAAGAATAAAATATGTTTAACTCCAAATTTCAGGTATGTTTGAATTTCCTCAAGCTGTTATGAGTGAACAGATAATAATTTGTTAGTGACAGTTTCACCAGGAAGTCTGTATTCTCTTCCTCCCAACTGAAGTGATTTCAGATGCCTTTGATGTCTCCTGTGTTTTCAGAATTTCTATAAAGATTTTTTTTCCTTCCAAACAGAGACTCCTTCTGAATAATTCTCCTCTACAGGTGTATTTTGTTGGCAAAACATTGACACAAAGTAGGGAGCATCCTTTATCACCCCAATTCTTAGCCCTATGGATCTGAACACCAGGGGTCTTCAAAGCTTCCAGATTTACCTTAAACTCCTCATATATTGGGGCTCCCCTGGTTGCTCAGACGGTAAAGAATCCACCTGAAATGTAGGAGAGCCAGGTTTGATCCCTGGGTCAGGAAGATCCCCTGGAGAAGGAAATGGCAACCCTCCTGGGAAATCCCATGGACAGAGGAGCCTGGCAGGCTATAGTCCATGGAGCCTTTCAAAGAGTCAGACATGACTTAGTGCCTAAACAACGCAACAACAAGCTAAAATTTATTTGTTGCGTATGAGGTGTGTGTGTGTGTTAGTCACTCCTGCATTGGCACGTGGATTCTTTACCACTGAGCCACCAGGGGAGTCTAAATATTAGCTTATCCATCATAAATTTCAAACTATGTGTGGTCTCCTGCCTTGAAACCCTATCATTGTCTATATTTATATTGACATCATTTCTATATAGATTGATGGTTGATGATAGGAAAATAAAGCCCAGGATCCCACCATCTGGACTCTGTCTTAGAGAAAAAGAAACAAACAAATAATATATTTGTTTACTGGTTTTCCTAAGCACCAAGGGGTCAATACCCTCAGGGTCAGACTGTCCTGTACTTGATGTACCCATTGAAGCCACTTTTTAACTATACACATGGTTTTTATTTTAATTTTATTTTTTACACATAATTTTTAGATTGGCCCAGCTGAACTCTTAGAAAGATGAACACAGACTTTGGTTTTCACATCTTTTTCCAATAATCTCACTTGCTAAAGAAAGAAATCATAGCTGACCATGACCAATATATCCGATAATTGAAGGAGAGTAAGACATTTGTCTTGCTGGCAACACAAAGCTACGCACTTGTCAACGTGAACACAGGGTTTACTTCAGTGATCCAGTCGTCTTTGTCAAGGGAGAGGAGGTAATTGATGGATTCTGCTACTGTGCAGGCGGTGCTGTTGGCTTTCATCTTTTATCTTGATGAGAAGACAATTTTTTCATACTATGGCAGCATAAAGAGAAGTCTGAATTGTGTTTTCCATGTACGCAGCTAATTCCTTGTCTTTTGGACTCTATCATGTTCCTGGCAGTTTAAGAAGTTTTTTCTTCTCCCTCTCTTCAGAAAATCAGAGTAGCTCCTGGAATGCTCCATTTATTCCCTTATTTCCATGCACAGTTGGGCTCTAAGCACACGAATGACCCATCCACCCATGTCCTAGGAAGCTCATAGCTCGGAGGGCAAGACAGATGCTAACCATTCTAAAGTGTTTTTACCAGCACCAATGGTGTAGGGTTTTCCCCTGACACTAACCAACCTTCCGGGTGCCAACGGGGCATCCTACCATCCAATTCTGACACTAACTCCCTGGAGCAATGGCAAACCCCACAGGTTAAGGGCTCAGTCCCAGAAGACTGCTCCCCACTTCAGATGGGTAAAGAACCCACCTGCCAGTGCAGGAGATGTAAGAGATATGGGTTCAATCCCTGGGTCGGGAAGATCCCCTGGAGGAGTGCATGGCAACCCACTCTAGTACTCTTGCCTGGAGAATCCCACGGACAGAGGAGCCTGAAGGGCTACAGTCCATGGAGTCACACAGAGCTGGACGTAGCTGAAGCAACTTAGCATGCATGCACATATGTATTTTTAAATCTTTCCATTTTGAAGATGTTTCATTTATTTATTTTTAATGTTTATTTATTTATTGGACTGTGCCAGGTCTTAGTTGCAACATGTGGGAACTAGTTCCCTGACCAGGGATGGAACCCAGGCCCCGTGCGCTGGGAGCTGTCTTCGCCACTGGACCACCAGGCAAGTCCCTGATTATGTCTTCGCTCATCCTGCTGCTTCCACTTGCATACCCTTCCACTCCTTTTGTTTTGTGAACCCCTATGCATCCTTTTGAACTGTGGTGTTGGAGAAGACTCTTGAGAGTCCCTTGGACTGCAAGGACATCCAACCAGTCCATCCTAAAGGAGATCAGCCCTGGGATTTCTTTGGAAGGAATGATGCTAAAGCTGAAACTCCAGTACTTTGGCCACCTCATGCGAAGAGTTGACTCATTGGAAAAGACTCTGATTCTGGGAGGGATTGGGGGCAGGAGGAGAAAGGGACGACAGAGGATGAGATGGCTGGATGGCATCACCCACTCGATGGATATGAGTCTGAGTGAACTCCGGGAGTTGGGGATGGACAGGGAGGCCTGGCGTGCTGCGATTCATGGGGTCGCAAAGAGTCGGACATGACTGAGCGACTGAACTGAACTAACTGAACTGAATGCATCCTTCAAATCAAAACACAAAATCCCACTGTAGAGCCCTCTGTGACTGCCCTGGGCTATCTTCTCCATCTTCTGTGTTCTGTCCACCTCCGCACCAGCATACATCACATTGAGCCCTGAGTCCACTTACTATCTACTTCCTCAGCTAGACTGAGTTGTAGTTACACTTCCCAGTGCCCACAGGGCTGGTTGGTTGAATCAATGAATAACATTTCAAAAACAGTGATAGTAGATTTTTACCTGGTATCATCTTTGAGAATAAACACTCAAGACCACGTGATAAAGGAGCAACCTGGTTTCTATTTCTACCATCTTTCTTCATGTTGTAAAGACTCACTAATGTTTCCAAAAAAGAAGAAAAATGTGAACAACTCGATAACAGGTTGGACTTTTTTTTAATATTAGAGAGATAATAAAATAGAAAACCATTTTTTTTGTTGTTTAATTAGTCATTATGATCAGGTATCTATGGAAACAACTGGATGTTCACGCTCAAAATAGACAATCATCTCTCCATTGAACAATGTGTAATTAGCACAGAAGTTGGAACTTTGAGAGACAATCTTTATCCCTTTGATAAGTGCTCCTTGATCTTGAGTGATATGGTGAGAAATCAAAAATCAATCCCTGGGGACTTCCCTGACAGTCTGGTGGTTAAGAGTCTGTGCTTCCACTGCAGGGGGGCGTGGGTTTGATCCCTGGTCAGGGAACTAAGATCCTGCAAGGCAGGATCTTAAAAAACAAGCAAACAAACACCTCAATCCCTGCTTTCATAGGCACCACAAGTCAACAGGCAACATCAGTCCCCCTTGTTCTGAAGGTAGAGGCGTGGTCAAGGGAAGGGGTGCCAGAGCATGCTTGCACACCAGAGGGAAAAAGACCCAGCAGCAAGGGAGAGGAGGTGAACCAGGTGGGAGAGAAATGTAGGGGCAACATCCTTGAGAAGATTGGATGGGGACATCAACATCAAAAGGGAACTTCTTGGGATCATGGAAAGTTCTAGAACTCGATGGAGGAAAACTCTAGACATTGGAGGGGTGATGGTTACAGAAGTGTATACAATCATTAATATGCACTTAAAATGGGTGTATTTTACTGTATATAAAGTATATCTCAATAAAGTTTATTTAATAAAATTTATTTATGTATCACAATAAAGTGATTTATTTAAGAATATTCATCTATTTGTTTGTTTCTGGTTGCACTGGGTCTTCACTGCTGCCTGCAGGCTTTCACTAGTTGTGGCCAGCGGGTGCGACTCTTGGCTGCGAGGCACAGGTTTCTCATTGCGGTGGCTTCTCTTGTGGACCATGGGCTCTGGGTGCACAGGCTTCAGCAGCTGCAGCTTGTGGGCTCTAGGGCTCAGGCTCAGTAGTTGTGGTACACAAGCTTAGTTGCTCAAAGGCATGTGGAATCTTCAGGGACCAGGGATTGAACTCATGTCCCCTACATTGGCAGGCAGATTCTTGTCCACTGGACCAGCAGGGAAGTCCGATAAAGTTGATTTAAATAAAAAAAGTCCTGGAGAGGAAGAAAATGGCTGTTCCTTATGAGTGCCCTAGGGAATATTGCATGAGGGCAGGAGTAGATGTGGAAAAGATTCTGAGCTCAAATACGCTGAGTTACAGGTATTTGCGGTCTTCTATTAGAAGGGCCATCTTGAACACGCAGCGTCAGTCTCACCTGGTGACAGTGTCTCCTTGACCAAAGTCTACTCAGGCTCCCCGGAACTTTGTCAGCTTGGCCCTGACTTCTGGACTTCTGTGTTCGTTTCTGCGTCGTCCAATTTTAGCAAGAATCCTGCTAAGTCAGTTTAACCAGAATCCCACATCCTCTGTGTCCGATCACCCTTGATATTTGACCAAATTCCTCATCCCCTTTTACCCTCTCCCGGTGATGTCTTACCACCCCGGCCCGCCTTCTGCAAGAATCCTGTGAGGTTGGCTTAACCAGAGCCCCCGATCCCTGATGCTTCTGTTTAGTAATTTTCCATCGACAGAGTTCCCTTGCCCCGACACCTGGCTACAAATTTCCACTTTTCCTTGTATTCAGAGTCGAGCCCAACCTCTGTCTCCTCCTGCAAGATGCCGCTGTAGCGGCCCCTCTACTGTTGCTCAATTGTGTCCAGCTCTTTTCGGCCCCATGGACTGTAGCCCATCAGGTTCCTCTGTCCATGGGATTTCCCAGGCAAGAATACTGGAGTGGGTGGCCATTTCCTTTTCCAGGGGATCTTCCCGACCCAGGGATTGAACCCGGTCTCTTGCATTGGCAGGCTGATTCTTTCCACTGAGCCACCAGGAAAGCCCTTTCCTTACAGTCTTCAGCATGGGTCATTGAATTATTTTCATTTAATACTGGGAGCTGGTTAGGAATGGCTAGATCTCAGACTCCGCCCCAGACCTGCTCCCCAGAGGGCGTACGTTAATGAGATCCTCGAGGATCCAGGTGATGCTCGTACATGTCAAAGTCTGAGAAGAGCGGATTTAAGGGGTCTGAAATAGCGCCCATGAAGCACACACAGCTTTGAACACTTACAGCCACAGGAAAAGCGAAAGGGACAGACGGGGTGGTGGGCCTACACGGAACACCCCGGTCCTTAGGTGGCAGGCTGGTCAGAGCGGGAGGGCAAACTGAGGAGTCCGGAAGGAGTGCTGATGTCCCTGGCCAATTTCCCAGGGAAAGCCAATCTGGCCATCTGACTGTCAAATTCACCAAGGGCTTTTCATACTTTTGGTCTTATTTGAGTCTGGTTTAACCCTATAAGAGTACACCGAGATCGGAATGGGCTCTATCTCAGCTTTAGAGGTGAAGAAGCTTCAGTTTGGAGAATGCAGACACCCTCAAGAAGGCCCAGGTGGGTGGCCTGCGGTTGTGCTGCAAAGCTGAGAGGCTGGGCTGGGTGGCTTCATGGGCAGCTGCAGGTGGGCCCTGGGAGAATGGGGCTGGTTCTGGCTTGGAGGGCCTCGCCTTAGCAGGCCATTGCTTGCCCGAGCGCCTGGCTCGCTGCTGGCTGGATTTCCAGGAACTCAGATCAGCTCCCTGCTTTACTCCCGCAGACCCAGGAGGTTTTCCTGGATCAGTCTGACCCTCGGGGACCGTACAGAGAGCTGTGCCTGTCACCTGGAGAGGCCGGGGCCCTGGGGAGCTTGAGCTCAGCCACAAGTGCCCACTTTGAGGCTCACTCCTACAGCAGCTGAAACCATGGAGAGGCGGGGGTTCTGGGAGCGGGGAGTATGGGGCAACTCTTTGTGGCTGTAGCTGCTTCCTGCCCTCGCCCTACCCATAATCCCTCCACCATAGTTTCGTTAGCTGGTTCCAGATTTCGAGTTCATCTGTGTTAGATCCCACCCTCGGAGTGCAAGCCAACTCTTCGTTGTGCAGAGAGAAAAACAGCCCAGAAGGGGAGAGGAAGCTGTCTCGGTCACACAGCAAGCCAGTGGCCTAGCCAGCCCCGCACCCAAGCTTTCCCTTTTCAGAGCCTCAGTCTGCTTGTGTGCCCCAACCTGGATGTAGCCAGAACCTTGCTAACGGGAAGCAATTCCTGAGCAGCATCTGTGGGCCACGCTGTCTCTAAATGCCTGCCTCAGGGCCTTTGCACTTGCCATTTCCTCTGTCTGGGCTGCTCTTCCTCTAAACATCCCCAGGGCTTATTTTCTCAGGACATGCTGTTCTCTACTCACAAATCAGCTCATTGGCAAGGCCCTCTGTGGGCCCCCTTTGTAAAACAACTCCCCTCACTGTGCTCTTCACAGCTCTAAGCATCCCCTGATATTTTATTCTATATTGTTTTTATTTTGTTTATTTTCTGTCTTCCCTGGCCTGTGGAAAAGCCAGAATGGCAGGGACTTTGTTTTGTTAATTGCTGTGTTCCCCAGGACCCAATACTACTCGACATTTGAGAAGGTCTCACTAAATATTCATCAAATGAATGAATGAATGAATTCAACTTGTGCTGTTGGGATCAGAGAGTAATGAGGAATTTAGTATGTTGGGATTTGATTTTGGTGAATTTTCTCTTTTTTCAAAGCTATGGTTTTTCTAGTAGTCATGTACAGAAGTGAAGAGCTGGACCATAGAGAAGGCTGAGTACTGAAGAACTGATGCTTTTGAATTGTGGTGCTGGCGAAGACTCAAGAGTCCCTTGGACTGCAAGAAGATCAACCAGTCAATCCTAAAGGAAATCAACCCTGAATATTCTTTGGAAGGACTGATGCTAAAGCAGAAGTTCTAATACTTTGGCCACCTGATGCAGAGAGCTGACTTATTGGAAAAGACCCTGATGCTGGGCAAGACTGAGAACAAGAGAAGAGGATGAGATGGTTAGATGGCATCATTGACTCCATGCACATGAGTTTGAGCAAACTCCAGGAGATGGTGAAGGACGGGGAAGCCCGGCGTGCTGCAACTCATTGGGTCATAGTGTCAGACACGACTTAGTGACTGAATGGCAGCAACACTTGTTTCCACCCTCTATCACCTCTGTGGTTTGCAGATTCAGCCTGTCACACTTCACTTTTCCTGGGGAGGTGGGAAGCTCATCTTCCTCTTGAGCTTGGATGGCTGATCTTTCCCTTCCCCATGTGGCCCTGACTAGCAGCACTACCTCCATCCCCAGGGTCCTTCTAATTCCTCATCTGAGAACGTTCTCTCCTACCTCCCCATCAAAGTGGCAGATAGCTTGCAATTCTGTGTCATTGCTTCTTTAATGTTCACAACCACCAGAGAAGCCAGACACAGTTACACTCAGAATCACAGCTCAGGAAGGTTAAGTAACTTCCCTGAGGCCACACAGCTAGTAAAGAAGCAGAGTGGAGGGGCTTCCCTGGTGGTCCGGTGGCTGAGAATCTGCCTTGTGATGCAGGGGGCATGGGTTTCATCCCTGGTTGGGAAACTAGAATCCCACTTGCCATGGGGCTACTGAGCCTGCACTCCGCAACTGGAGTACATGCACCGCAAGAAACACCTTGTGTGCAGCAACTAAGACCTAGTGCAGCCAAATACATAAAATAAATATTTTTTTAAAAAAGAAGCAGAGTAGAGACTCAGACCTAAGTTTCCTGAATTCTATCATCTATCTGTCCCCGTGGATGCCAGTCCCAGGGTCTGGGTGAGGGCCTGAGAACCCAGACAGGGCTCTGCTCATGGAGTTTGCCCTCCTGGAATGTTGTCTGACAAGTCAGGCAACCCTCTTGGGTCCCAACCTTTAGAACACCCACCAGGAGCATGTGGGACATGGGGAGGCAGGAGTCTATGTGGTCACACCACCCTGGGTACCACTCTCCTGGTGTGTAGATGGCTCCAGTGGTCAGGAGCAGAGAGGGGCTGGGTGGGTAACCAGGCAACTCAAGCGGGGTCCAAGCCAACCGTCCCAAACAATCTCTCTCCCTGGGGTCCTGATGCTGCAAAGAATAAGTCCAGCCCTACCTCCATGACTTCCTACTTCCTGTCCTCAGCCTCTGAAAGCAAGCAGTGACAGACGTGTTATTACCCCATCACATTTCCTGACAGCTCTGATGGGAAAGAATGTTCTTGCCTACACTGAACTGAAATCCTCCTTCCTGGAAGCTTTGTGGCCTCACAGAACAATCTTTCCTCAGGGAAGGGAGGGTCTCTTGTTCCTGAGTTTTCTCCCAGTGAAATGATCGTGGGTCCCCTAACTCTTCTACACATGACAGAGCTCCTGCATCACCCTGCTTCTTCTCTAAAAACATATTCTAGGAAACAGGATTGTCACCTCCCTGTTTACAGCCATTAGGCCTCTCATAACGTAGCTTAAATTCACATTTGCTCTCTGGGCAGCCATCTCCTAGAGCCTGAAACCTAGGATTCTGAGCTTTGAAGAATTGACAGGATTTTAATCCAGCATCTAACACAGTGATGAGCAGATTGTTGGCCTCAAAAGTACATAGAAAGTAGGTAAAGAGAAGATGAGTTTGACTAAATCTGTGAAGCTGGGAATGACCACGGCCTTCTTGGAGGAAAAGCAGGTCTGGCTAAGCCAAGGATTCATGAACAGGGAATTTGGGACAGATCATGGGATGCCTTGAACAACAGGTTTGGAGGTTTGGACTTCTTGCAGGTCAAGGGAAATGAGTGAAGGCTTTTTAGCAAAGTCTTTGATACAGTAAGTTTATGGGATGGACCGTAGGAGTAGGTAGAAGGGAAGGAAGCCCAAATTAACAGACTGCCCTACCGTCCAAGCAGGAAATGAGGAATTAAAAAGCATCACCCTGGGAGGATAACAAATGAATGATCTATATCTTGTATCATCCATAGGTGAGAAAATCAGGGCCCAGAGAAGTAAAGTGACTTGCCCAAGGTCACACAGCTACCAAGGAACAGAGGCTGGCCCAGATATGATTTGTTGTTGCTGTTGTTGTTTTTTAATTTTTCAGCCCAGATGTTTTTCTGCTACATGGGCCCTCCCAGGGGGCAATTCAGACCTTGGCACCCAAAAGATGTTCAAAAAATAAACATGGACTTGGTTCGATGTGCTGCCTGATCTAGGTTGGTGGTGATAAGAGGCATTCCAGAACAGGCAGCAAGGAGAAGACATCAGGGCAAGGTTCCAGGGTAGGGCTGATGGAAGGGGAGTTATTCCAGAGCATTTCCTCCAGGGGTCAAGATGATGAGGGGCCCTGTGGATCGAGATGGTTTCAGACACCTCCCTGGTCCACAAAGCTGGGGTGCGGGGATGCCAGGGAGTGGTCCTCCTGACCGCTGGAGAGAGGTGATGCATAAAAATCCCCAGGGGGCATGCAGAGAGGGCGTCCTGGGGATGCTTTGCCACTCTCCCTCCAAGGTAGGGGACCCAGCACGGGAGAATGGACTCCACAGAATCAGCTGAACCAGTGGGCTCTCTGGGTGACCCTGAGCTCATCACCTCCTCCCCTTGGTGTCTTGGCTTTCTCATCTGTAAAATGGGAATGATGATACTTACCTACCTCATCGCCGAGTTATGAGAATTAATTAATGTTTATAAAGGACCTAGAGATCCACAGATGAAAGGTGCTATAGAAGTACAAAGTATCATTACTGTAATTACATTACACTATTATATCTCAGGCCAAGGGCTTTCTGCAGCTTTGCTTATTATCAAGATTCGCGATGGGGTGGAGATAAAACCCAATCTCCCTCAACCATCACTCCAAACTTCAACCCAGCTCAGTCCAGATCTCAGCTCCCGGAGATTCCATCAGCCTTGGAAGACATGACAAGCGTCTCCAGTCCAGAATTCCCCAGGGGCAGGGAGACAAGTCGTCTCCTCTCAGGAGCAGCAGTTCTGGGGGGTCTGAGGGGGTCGGGGGCTGGACCCCATAGGCCAGTCTGGCCCTGGGTCATCTGGCCAGCTTTTCCCTTTGGGAGGATGCTCTTTGTGTTTAATTGGAGTCCTTCCCACAGTGCCCCTGGCCCCAAAGTCAGACCCAATTTCCAGACCGAAAACAACAACCAAAAACAGGCCGCTTGGCCTCAGATGTCGAGCTCCCCCGCGTTATTGAACCACCGACAATTCCACGCTCCTCCATCATCGCAATTTCACAATACCCCGACCTGACCGGGTAGGCGAAAGCTAGATCAGAAAGAAATATAATTACCTTTTTTTACGAGCTTATGACATGGTTGCACCCTCCTCGGCTGCCAGCTTGTCCAGTCACTCACAAATGATGATATACATACTATAAATTATATCATTATCGACCTATAATTACAGGCAACATCTATATGAATCCCCCTGAAGGAGACTGAGGCTCCAAGATTACGTACCCTCGCCCCTCAGTCCCTTGGGAAAAGAGCTCGGTTGCCAGGAGGAGAAGCTACTTTCTTCCAAGTTTCATGGACATTGGGTTCAAACAGAGACCCCTTTCTCATCATCATACACACAACCGCGGCACCCCCCAGGTTCCCCCAGAACGGATCAGGTCCCCTCACAGAGCACACAAAGCCTGAGAGAGGTTGGCATGGACGAATCCGGACATGTGAGGGCATCTCTCCAGGGGAGACCGAGAGCAGAAGAAGGACCTGGGTATGGGGAGCTCTGAGGGGAAGGGACAGAGGGAGGAGACCCTAGGAGACTCCAACTCAGCGGGCTGGAAGCCCTGTGGCTCCCCTTGGGGCTTGGAAGACATGCTCAAGGACACCTCTGCCTCCCAGGACTCACCGAGCAAGGGTGCCCTCTGAGATGCCCTCACTCATCCGGGCAATATCCAGGGCGTGGCCATGGTCTGGTGATACCCACAGCCCTGCCTGGACCTGGCTGAGGTGGGCTGTGGTCCCTTGGCTGATGGCAGAGGGCAGGAAGGTGCTGAGGCCAGCTCAGTTCGAAGGGGGATGGCAAGCTGGACGTGAGGAGAGGACAAGGACTGCTTTTCCAGGTCACAGCCTCGGCTCCCCGTGGGGTGCAGACTGACATCCACTTCCCTCTACCCCGCTTTCCTTATTTTCCTTCCTTCCCCCCTTCCTTCCCTGGGCCTCCTCTCGCAGCTCTGAACCAGGCTCTGGGAGGCAGCCATGCAAAAGGAACAGGCCCACCCTTAGGGTGTTCATAGCCAGAGGAGCCCCTGTATGCGTGCTAAGTCACTCAGTCATGTTTGACTCTTTGCGGCTCTACAGATGGCAGCCCTCCAGGCTCCTCTGCCCATGCGATTCTCCAAGCAAGAGTACTGGAGTGGATTGCCATGCCCTCCTCCAGGGGATCTTCCCTATCCAGGGATCGAACCCACTTCTCTCATGTCTCATTCATTGGGAGGTGGGTTCTTTAACACTAGCGTCACCTGGGAAGCCCTAAAGGAGACCCTACTCTGAGATAAATGTGGGACCTGGTCAGGACTTCAGGGCAGGACAGGGGGTCCTGGGGAAGGACTGGTCAGGGAAGGCAAAAGCTGAGATTTAAGAGATGGCTTCCGGGTAACCAAAGAGACTATGAACAGAGGGAACATGCCCCCTCCCAATAAAGGCATAAAGGGACGGATGAGGGAGTCTGGTGTGTTCAGGCATCGGGGGACTTCCTGCAGGACACACAGCAGGGCAGTGCGGGGAGGGGGGCTGTCTCCTTGCGCCGGCCCCATCCCACCCCACCTCCTCACCTGTTCTTCCTCTGCAATCCTCCGCTTGACCCACCTGACCCCTCCGTGTCCCCTCCATTTCCCAGACGCTCCTCTGGTCCCTCTCCCTTCCTCCTCCTGTCAGGCTAGCTCTGGGTCCCCTCCCCCCTCCAGCTCACGGACGCCTCCTCTGTGACACCCCCTTCTCTGGGTCCCACCAGAAGGTCTGGTGACACTTGGTCTGGGTCATTCTCTACCCTGATCTCCATATAGCCAGGTCCTGCTGGGTTCTGGAACCAGCTCCCAGACCCATCCTCCCCACAGCAAGGAGCAAGTTGGGAATTGGAAGGGGCAGGCACCAGGGCTCTGCTCAGAGTCCCAAGTGTCAGGTTCACGGCAACAAGGAGCCACCTCCATCTGGATGGCAGGCGACCCCAACTGAGGCTCTTCCTTGAATCACATCTTGTAAAGAATCATTTGCACATTTGAATTCAAAGCCCCTCAAACCAGTATAAACACCACTACCCCGAGTACCATAAAAACCATGTTGAGAGTTTATGGAAACTAAAACATGTGTATTAACATATGGCAAAAATTTCACTTGCCGCATCTTTTTAGCATTGGACTGATGCAGGAGGCATCTGTGCTGAAAGCGTTTGAATGGAAGCTTCAGAAAAGAGCAGAGCAAGAAAAAGGCTATCGCAGACTGGGCTGCTTGGTGGGGCTGCAGGGAAGCCTGAGGATGGGTCCCTGGAGACGGCTGGGGGTGAGTCCACCAGGGTGCACATACAACATGCCTCATTCGCCCCAGACCCTCCAGGGCTGGCTTGCCTCTCCCGCCTACCCCTCTTCTTTTCTCTTTCCTCATTCCCCTCCCCTCCCATCTCAAAGAGCATGGGTCTCAGGTCAGAGGTGGTCAGGGTTGAGAACTGGAGAGGGATGTTCTCTTGGTTCTTTTTTCCCACCTTGGGTCCCAGCAGGAGAGAGCTGAGTCTTCTAGTTCCCCATCAGCCAACTCTGATGGGGCCCTGGAGCAGGGCTCACACCAGCTTCTGTCTGGAACCAACAGCCCAGAGTCCCTGCAGCTCTCCAAGGTGGGCTGCAGCCTCCCTGGTCACCCCTTTCCAGACAAGACGGCCCGTCTGGAACTGGGAATCTCCATGGATTCTTCTGGGCAGCAACTTTTGGGGTCTGTCCTGTTGATTTGTTCTGCACCAGCGTCCTGTTTATCATCTGATGGCACAGACTGAGGATTGCTTGTGCCTTTCGAAAAATAGGGAGGCCCCAGCTTACAGGAAAGAAGAAAATTAACCCGCTGCCCTCCAGCCTGTAAGAGAGCTCTGAGCTGCCCCTGGAGACACAGTCTGCAAAGCTCTTTCATATACACAGTTGAGATGGGCAACCACCCTGTGGGGAAGGAGTCAGATGGTCATCTCTCTCTCACGTGTAGGAGACCAAGAATCAGAGATGAGAACTGAAGTGAGCAGCTCAAGGCTGCATGGTGAATGGGCAGTAGGGACAGCCCTCAGGACTTGAACATCGGGCCTGACCCCTGTTCCATGGGCCCCTCTTCCCCCAGATGACCGCAGCTGGGAAATCTTGACTCTTCCACTGAAAGCCTATCTCCAGAGAGGGATCCCATCCCTGTGTCTTGCACCCTGGATGCTAGCTGGGTGTTTGCTAACTCTTCGCCAGAAAGTGACCTCTCTTAGTCAACCCAACTGCTTGATCCTCCATCTTGGGAAACATCAGAATCTGAGATTGAAATAAAATAATATCTGGCTTTCCTATCTTCTTTGATAAAGACCAAAGCTCTAGGGATTTCCCTGGTGGGCCAGTGGTTAAGACTCTGAGCTTCCGCTGCAGGGGGCATAGGTTCCACCCCTGGTCAGGGAACAAAGATCCCTCTTGCTGTGTGGCATGGCCATAAAAAAGAAAAAGATCAAAGTCCCAAAGGTAATGTCAAAAGTCATCAACCTTGCCCCAAGCCAGCATCCTGGATTTGGGGTTTACCCCCAGCCTGGTGAGGGTTTATGGCCAGGCAGAAGAGACACAAGCCTTCCCAGCTCACCCCTCCTTTCTTTTCGGTTCCTCTTAAAAGAGAGAGAGATGAGCAAGCCTGCGGCACAAACTGTGAGGAGATGAGATGATAGCCTCTTGTCACCCTCCTGGTATTTTGATGTCCAGAGATGGCATTCCAGTGCTCGCCCTGGCAGAGAGAGTGGGGGTCATCGATCTCCCTTATGACACCTTTCAGAATGGGCTCCTCCCTGCTTTAATTTCAGCCTCAAGTTGTGGAGAAGCAGGTTGCTCACCGTAAAACAAGAAAAACACATCCTCCCGTTAACTAGTGTTCAAAATGGCTGCTAGCCTTTCCCACACCTGCAACCAGAGAGGAACCCCTGCCCCGCCACACCCAACCACTAGGGGCTCTGGATTGTCCAGGGACCTCTTCATCTGGATCTACCCCCAGCTTCTTCCTCCTGTGGATGAAATTCCAGGTCCTTCTGTTCTGAGTGGCCATGGAAGCCAGGCTGTGGCCTCTGGAACAAAGGTCCAAAGACAAATGCATAGAAAGGGAAACAGTCGTATAGTATGGGTTGGATGTTTCTGACTTTCAGTGCTCCCTGATGGGAAGAAGAGGCCCCTCCTGATTTCCCAGGGGAACTTTGGGTGGCCTCCATTGGAAGCAGGCATTTGGATGTCCAGTGGGTGTTTGCCAAGAGGCAGGACCTGGGATGGGGCTTCCCTGCTGGCTCAGCTGGTTTAAGAATCTGCCTCAGTGCAAGAGACTGGGGTTTGATCCCCAAATCTGGAAGAAGGGAAAGGCTACCCACTCCAGTGTGTTTGCCTGGAGAATCCCATGGACAGAGGAGCCTGGCAGGCTACAGTCCATGGGGTCACAAAAGGTCAGACATGACTGAGTGACTAAGCACGCACGCAGGACCTGGGATAAAGGGCCTGGAAAGGGGGCTGCTTCACAGTAGCTAAGAAGGGTGGAGACCCAATCAGAACATTTAGCCCACACCTGGGGAAAAGGTCACCTAGAGAACCTGACCACTACTGGCTGCATGACCTCATGCTGTCACTTCTGGTCTCTGACCTCAGAGTCCTGCTTTGTTGTAACAGGTGATAACTGACCTCCCAGAGTTCCTAGAAGGTCAAGTGTGATGGGCATGCTGCTGCTGCTGCTGCTAAGTCGCTTCAGTCGTGTCCGACTCTGTGCGACCCCATAGATGGCAGCCCACCAGGCTCTGCTGTCCCTGGGATTCTCCAGGCAAGAACATTGGAGTGGGTTGCCATTTCCTTCTCCAATGCCTGAAAGTGAAAAGTGAAAGTGAAGTCACTCAGTCACTCTTAGCGACCTCATGGACTACAGCCTACCAGGCTCCTCTGTCCATGGGATTTTCCAGGCAAGAGTACTGGAGTGGGGTGCCATTGCCTTCTCTGGTGATGGGCATGCAGAAGCCTTGTTCTCCATCAAGTGCTCTTGAAGAGTCGGGAGGAAGCCACGTGAGTAGACGTTGGTCCATACCAGAGTGACATTTCTGAAGTTCCCCTGAGTATCCCTCACCATCTGCATTCCTTTGGGAAGAGGCTGCATCTTAGAACAGCCATTGAGGAGTGGATGGGAGTGGGTACATTTATCATTTTCAGAGGGAAAAAAAGTATCATCTGCACTGGCTGGCTCACGGTCACACAAAATTTCTGGGTCCTTCCCAAGCAAGCAATGACATCTGGTAACCCCATTGTCTGCTATCTGCAGGAAAGAAAGTGTTAGACACGAGGGGCAGATGGAGTTTGCCTAACGTGTCTGTTCTCTTCCTTGCTGCCTTTTCAACTCTTCTTGGGAATGCAGCAAAATAGCAGCTGTTCACAATTTCATGAATAAAGAACTATGTAAATTTCAACTACGAAAATGTGTTGCATCTCTTGTGGGCAAAGTGTGGGGTAGGCTCCCGCTCGCCTCTATGCATATCTTGTGTGCATCTTGGGGTTTATCTAAAAGGCATTCTCCAGGCAACTGCTCAGTTTCAGAAACCATCTTGGCTAATTGATGACAAAATGTATTACTCTCTGTCCCTCCTGCTCAGAGCAAGAGGCTTGTCGGCCAGGTTCCTGGGTCCCACCTTCATCGCCTCTGAGAGGAGAGTCAGTCTCTGTGTGTTTCTTTTTACTGATCTGTAAAATGGGTATATGATGCTTCTTTCACAGAACACTTGCATAACAATTATATGTTTGTGAACTACCTTCCAGTCAGCCTTGGAATGGGGAGGCCAAGCATGTTCACAGTCTTCTTATAAATACCTGCATGTGGTAAAAACTTGCCAGCAGGGACTCCATCTTGATCAGGTCCCAAATCCCATTTTCTCTAGTCTTGGGGCTTCCAGGAAGCCTCCAGAAACTGTATTTCCACTATGTTTCTGAAAAGCACGCTGTACTCATTAGTAACAATCCTACCAGCTCAGCTCAAAAATGTTGGGAGGGTCCCTCTAGGTTTGATGGGTGTCATATGGAGAGATAGCAAGCCTCTTGTGAACGGATCCAAGGTGTGGAGCTAGAACCTGTGGGTGGAACTGTAGTGAACCCAGACGCAGCTCTTTAAAAGGGAGTATTTTCGGTAGTGCCATAAGACAGTGGTCCCCAACCTTTTTGGCCCCAGAGACTGGTTTTGTGAAAGACAATTTGTCCACAGATGGGGGTAGGGGTGAGGGGCAAGGGGATGGTGCAGGCTGTAGTGAGAGTGATGGAGAGCAATGGGAGAAGCAGGTGAAGCTTTGCTCGCTAGCCTGCCGCTCACCCTCTACTGTGCAACCCCGTTCCTAACAGCCTGTGGCCCAGGGGTTGAGGACCCCTGCCCCGAGGTAGACCACGTCCCTCTGGGAGGATGGCTAGTTGATCAGAATGCTATAAGCACGTGCCACTGTTATCCTTCAAGATACACGTGACTCACCTGAAGGAAGACCTTGTTAAAAGGCAGATTTGACCCAGCTGGTCCAAGGTGGGGCCTAAGGTTCTGCATTTCTACCCAGCTCCCATGTGAGGCCAAGACTGCTGGTCCTGGGACCATACTCAGGACAGAATGTCAGATCACACTCTGACCTCTCTTCCAGTCCTGAGTTCCTACACTTCTGTGATTCTATGATCAGATGACCATAGAGTTAATTCCCCCCAGGGTCCTGGTCAGCTTGGGCAACGGAAGGCAGCCATGGGACGTTCAAGGGCCTCCCTCCTCCCTAGGAGCAGTCTTTCCAGTGACTCCCACCTGCATCCTCCTAGACCAGGGGCTTTCTGTTTTGTGATTAATAAGAAAGACATCCCTGGTGACCCAGTGGCTAAGACTTTGCACTCCCAATGCAGGGGGCCTGGGTTCGATCCCTGGTCAGGGAACTAGATCCCACATGCCACAACTAAGATCCAGCGCAGCCAAATAAATAAATATTGGGGAGAGAAATGACAAATCAGTTGCTTCTGACACTCCTCGCTGTGGCCATTTGAGAGTCATGGATTTAAGATGCTTTGGAAAGCTTGGTCTCAAAAGGCTTCTGTGGAGACTGGGGCCCGGTGTGGTCGGTAGGTTTCAGAGACAAAGGTCCTTTCTACAGTCAAGGTGAATAAAAGAGAGCAAGTGACAAGAAGGTCATTGTGCCCACAGGTAACTGGCTGGCCCAGCCAAGGGACTTAGTGAGCATGACCTTGTTTCTGCAACTTTGTCTTGTTGCCCGAGGCTCCCTCCCTATCCAAGCCCAGAGCACTTCTGCTCACTCCCAGAGACATTGAATTCCATCACATCGGGTCCAGCATGCAGTTTCCTAGGGTTTCACATCTCTGGGCAGATAGCAGGATTGGCTCAAGGGAGCACAGAGGTGGACTAAGCACAGGTTGGTACCATGTGCTTGTGCCATGAAGAAAAAGCCACCAGTGCACACAGAGAGAGGAAGACCCCTGTGGACTGAATTAATCAGGGAAGGCTTCTTAGAGGAGGTGAGGTTTTAGGTAGAATTTAAGGATTACAAAGATAAGGATCATGGAAGTGGGTCAGAGGTGAGGATGGGGAGGGGGTGAAGAATGCACATCCTAGAAAGACCCCCACAGGAAAATCCTATTCAAGAAGCCGCTCACACTTTGGAAAACAGTCTAAAGTTCCTCCAAAGGTTAAACATAGGGTTAACCTTTGACCTAGCAATTCCACTCCCAGATATGTACCCAAGAAAGAAGAGAGCACATGGTCTGTCCAAAACTTTTACGTAAACGCTCATGGCAGGGTTTCCCTGGTGGTCCAGTGGTTGAGAGTCCGTCCACTTTGCAACACAGGGGACACTGGTGTGATCCCTGGTCCAGTAAGATAACTCAGGCCTCGAAGCAACTAAACCCGTGCGCCACAACTACTGAGCCCATGCTCTAGAGCCTGTGAGCGGAAACTAGTGAAGCCTGCACGCCCTAGAGCCTGTGCTCCGCAACAAGAGAAGCCACCGCAATTGGGAAACCACACACCACGACTAGAGCATAGCCCCTGCTCACTGCAACTAGAGAACGCCACGCGGCAACGAAGACCCCGCACAGCCAAAAGCGAACAGATTGACTGATTAAATTATATTTTTAAATGTTCATAGCAGTCATTACTCACAATAGCCAAACAGTGAAAGCAGCAGAAATGTCCCTCACCTAATGAATGGATAAACACTATGTGATTATACGTGCAATGGGGTATCGTTCAGCCATAAAAAGGTTTGGCCTCACAGCACAGATAAAACAAGAGAAGGCAAATTTGATTTGAAAGGACTGTCTTAGGATATTCTTTAAAAATAGCTGCAATATAGAACATTGCTGCTGCTGCTAAGTCGCTTCAGGTGTGTCTGACTCTGTGCGACCCGATAGACGGCAGCCCACCAGGCTCCCCCATCCCTGGGATTCTCCAGGCAAGAACCCTGGAGTGGGTTGCTATTTCTTTCTCCAATGCATGAAAGTGAAAAGTGAAAGTGAAGTCACTCAGTCATGTCCGACTCTTAGCGACCTCACGGACTGCAGCCCACCAGGCTCCTCCATCCACGGGATTTTCTAAGCAAGAGTACTGGAGTGGGGTGCCATTGCCTTCTCTGATATAGAACATTTCTAGAACCCAATTCTTGAAGTCTCTTCTTCCATTGTTTCCTTGTTTTTTTTTTTTAATTGAGATAAAATTCACATACCATAGAATTATTTCTTGTTTTTAATCTTTTCTCACCTTCTACCGTTTGAAGGCCTTTGTCGTTCGTACAAGGCTCACCCTTGAAGGAGCAACACCTCTGGCAGTAGAGAAATAGAGACCAATAGAGCACTGAAAATGGTGATAATGACAGTCAATAACTGACCTGCTACTAATTGGAGAATTGGGATTCTTATTCACTTATTCACTCTTATTCACTTCTTATTCAAAGAGCTGGGATTCTTGGAAAAGTTACATCCTGTGTCTCTTCTTGGTTATGTACATAAACCACTAAAAACATCCATGGGAAATAAAAAAAGACAGGCTTTCCCTTTGAATATTTTTTCAACAAAAAAGAAGGGAAACTGCAACTTCCCTGGTGGCCCAGTGGTGAAGACACTGCTTTTCAATGCAGGGGGGCTTGGGTTTGATCCCTAGTCAGGGAACTAAGACCCTGCATCCTGCTGGGCATGGAACAAAAGCAATATTTTAACAAATTTAATAAAGACTTTTTTTTAAAATAAAGACTTTAAAACACAGTATACATAAAAAAATCTTTAGAACATTTAAATTTAAAAAGAAAAATAAGAGAAATTGAACTTAGGATATTGTAGAAGCTTTAGAAGAAAATAACATACCATGTTCTGTCTCACAAATGAAAGCAAATTGGATCATCAAATTGCCTGAGTCACCTGAGAAGCCACCTTTCGATACCCGGAGCTCTTATCTCCAAATCAAATTAAGTAGAAAAACAAGTTTAAAAAAAAAAAATCCTTAAATAATTATGGAAGTGGGCAGAGTTTCTTTTTCATGATCGAAACGGCTGATAACGCTTGTATGAGGAGTGAAAAACATCTCATATAAAAATTTAATCTGAGTGTTTTTGTTGTTAAAAATCTCATGTGAATCATGAATTATGAAAAACACGACTGGGGAGAGCTGTGAACAAGTTGATTCAAGTATTTCAGGCATCCGATGATCTCACGCCCCAGTCCGGCTTGGCTTCTGGGATTGTCAGGATTTTATCAGGTTCAGAGCTTGCTGATGGCCTCATGTTGGCTCCAAGCCTTGGCTGGCTCCTTTCACAGGCTCAGGGAATCATGGAGGACCAGAGCTCAGGCTGGTCACCAGTGACGACGGTGGGTGGTAGCTGGTATTCCTCTCCTACTCTTAAATATGAAGAAAGAGAAACCCTGGAAATGAAGGGCATGGTGAGATGGACTTAGACCTCATGACCCTTGACCTTTGACTCTTAACTCAGGAGTAAACCAGGCTCATTCCTTCCTTCATCATACATTCGTTCAACCCCTACTATGAGATAGGCCTGGGAATACAAAGAGAAATAAGACAGGTCCATGTCCTCAGATAGCTTAGTTTGGTGGGAGAAACAAAAAAACAAACAAAACAAAATGTGGTCAAACAGATTGCAGGTAACATTTGATTCTGGGATGGAAGCTGTGAGATGATCTGGGGCACCAAAGGATGGCCTTGACCTCAAGTGTCACGTTGATGGCTGCACTGCCTGGTGAAGGGGCCAGGAAGGCTCGCCTGCCCCTTGCATGGGTTGGTTAAACTCTAGGCAGAGAAAGAAGTCAGTGGGAATTCCCTGGTGGCCCAGTGTTAGGACTGTGCTTTCTCTGCAGAGAGTGCAGGTTCAATCTCTGGGGAGGGAACTAATAACCCACAAGCGCGGTCAAAGAAAAAAGAAAGAAGTCAGTGACAAATCAGCAAATCTGGTGCCTTCATGTTAGAAAACTCTAGCAACTCAAGCAGAATAGATGGGCCCTGACCCATCAGAGTGGACACTGATCATCAGAGGACTAGCCAGGCGTCACTGGTGTGAAGGTTCGTGAAGCAGGGAAGAGTCTGGTGTGGCTGGAGCATTGACTACAGAACCAGGAGAAGTGGCGGGGCGGTGGGGGTGAGGGGGTGGCGGGGAGGCTGAGATGGTGGGTGGGGCTGAGTTAATCTCTTAACTCAGGAGCCGATGGGGGAGAGCCTGAAAGACCAGCAGGAGAGAGACAGGAAGAGAGTGTTTCAGGATGCTCCAAGTGGGTGAACTGGTCCCTACGTCCCGTGTATTTGAGAATACTAAAGCCGAGGTGGACGGGATGAAGGGAGGTGAAAGGCAGAGAGGTGCGGGTCCTCGGTCCCCATCTTCCTCTCTTTGTAAAGTACCAGGAGCTTTCCACATATCACTTAAGTTTTAAGTAGGCCCTCCTCAAAATCACAAAGTCACAGATTATACTCCTCAAAATGGGTCCACAGTGGTGGGTGGAGTCCAGCAAGAATGTCAGGCCATATGCTAGATAAGTCTTTGGCAGGGTGACCAGCTCCTGCACGCTTGCCTGCTGGCCTCCAGTTGAACTGCAAATTAGCCTGGATCAGAGACCTTCAGGGCTGGTCCCAAATCCTGGGATCCACGAACGTTAGGTCCACTTGTGCTGAGGGTCTACAGAATTATCACCACTTTAGAGATGAGGAAGCCTTCCTTGTAGTGGAATCTTTCCCATTTGCCACCTAGGCTTAGAAACCACAAGTCTCCCAGGTAGGGTGCACGAGTGTCTCCTGTAAGATTGCCTAGGGTCCATTTGAGCCATTTTCAGGAGTCTAGAATTCTTAGCTATCTTTTTCACTCTCTGTGTGGCAGGAAATGGATTAATCCTTCCCACCTTTGAGAACATTGGCTAAATAGCTCCTCTTAATCCTCGCTGTTATTGTTCAGTCGCTAAGTCATGTCCAACTCTCTGCAACCTCATGGACTGCAACATGCCAGGCTTCCCTGTCCTTCATTGTCTCCTGGAGTTTGCTCAAACTCATGTCCATTGAGTCGGTGATGCTATCCAACCATCTCATCCTCGTCACCCCCTTCTCCTCCTGCCCTCAATCTTTCCCAGAATCAGGGTCTTAATCCTGAACTGATGCTTTTGAATTGTGGTGCTGGAGAAGACTCTTGAGAGCCCTTGGACTGCAAGGGGATCAAACCAGTCCATCCTAAAGGAAATCAACTCTGAATATTCATTGGAAAGACTGATGCTGAAGCTGAAGTTCCAATACTTTGGCTAACTGATGTGAAGGGCCAGTTCATTGGAAAAGACGCTGATGCTGGGAAAGATTGAGGGCAGGAGGAGAAGGGGGTGACAGGATGAGATGGTTGGATGGCATCACAGACTCAGTGAACATAAATCTGAGCAAATTCTGGGAGATGGTGAAGGACAGGGAAGCCTGATGTGTTGCAGTCAATGAGGTCACAGAGTCGGACACAATTTACCAACTGAACAGCAACAACAGCAAATTCTGCACGCCGACAACAGGGGACAAAGTGAACCCAGTCCTAACTGAATTCCACCTTGCCAAGTTGCCTGTTTTTTTCATTCATTTTCATTCACTTTTATATAAATTAAATGTATATTTTGAAACTCCTGCTATATCAGTCAGAGACCTAGCAGGAAACAGAATTAAATGTAGATGATTCAAGGGATGCGACGAAGAGACAAGGAACCACATGTGGACAAAATAAAGGGAGCCAACTAGGGGTGTAGAGGCCCCCTAGTAAAGATCAGTAATAACAGTAATAGCAGGAACTTCCTGGTGCAGTGTCTAAGACTCTGGGCTCCCAATGCAGAGGACCCAGGTTCGATCCCTGGTCAGGGAACTAGATCCCAGTTGCTACAACTAAAGATCCTATATATTGCAATGAAGATCAAAGATCCTGTGTGCCACAACCAAGACCTTGCACAGCCAAGGAAATAAATAAAAATAAATGTTAAAAAAAAAGTAGTAATAGCAGAAAGCACTACCCCTAGGCCTGGGCAGGGGGGGCGTGGCCACAGGGGCCTGGTGGAAGCCATAGTTGTAGGAAGATGCTCAAATTCCAGAGGCAAAGACAGAGTGGGGAAGCAAAGTTCCAGTCTCTCCTTCCTCCAGTCTCCACTCTCGTACCTCCTACAAAGCAGGCACCTCCATAAGCCCAACTCAATGGGAAAAGAGTGGAAGGGAAATGACAGGAGTTGCCTCCCTGGGGCTCAGGTATGGGATTCAAGGGCAGAAGGTGGCTGCAGGTGTGGAGGAGGTAAACCAGAAGACCTGTGAACCTCTCAAGGATTGGGGGGTGGGGGTGGGGTGGGGTGGGGGTGGGGCAGGGTGGGTGGGGCGGGACTCCTCAGGGACATAGACAAAGGTGTCCAAGGCATTCCATAGGTGAACATTACTGAGACAGCGGAGTTGTTGATAAAGTCTTATCACAGAAGGAAAAGGAAAGTTAGGTTAGCTGGTTAAGATTTGTCTCAAGATGGGAGAAATGGGAGGGAGGGGGTGGTGAGTGCAGTAGCTCCTCCCTGGCCTGTCTGTATTGATCAACCAAACCGATAACCGCCAGCTGTCCCATCCCTTTGTGCT
This sequence comes from Capra hircus, assembly GCF_001704415.2. Lineage (NCBI taxonomy): Eukaryota > Metazoa > Chordata > Mammalia > Artiodactyla > Bovidae > Capra > Capra hircus. The sequence goes on along the minus strand of NC_030832.1, from coordinate 35,975,891 downwards.
GTGAATTCGCTGCCATAATGTGTGTGCATCTGGCCCTTGACAAGAGTTCATGGAGGCTGAGTAATGTTTGGATGGAGGGGAAAAAAAAAATGATTGCGTATGGCAATATGATCCCCGGCAATCGACAGCTGGTGATAGAGGCGCTTTCAATCTTTTATTTTGTCTCGGGCTGAGCAGCTAAGTCTGGTGTTTAGCTGTATTTTGTATTGATTTCCAAAATGACAAAGAAAATTTCCAAAGCTGTCAAACAAACATGAGACGTTTATGAAATGAAGTGACGTTTCACTGCCATTTCTGCTTTCTTCCTCATCTATTATGGATATTTCATTAGCGATTAGTCAGAAACTTTTGAAGCTAGCTTTGGAGTTTGTCATTTAGAGCTTTCATATCAATTTCCTTAAGAACACGAGAAATATCTCTCCTATAAATGAAGCACAAGGCTCAGCACAGAGGCAGAGAATGCAAGGCAGAAAGGCAAACATGATTTCCAAGTATATGCAATTATGAAAAATAGAATAACAAAGTAGGCAATATTTCAAATTAAGTTCCTAAATGTACGTTTCATTTAAGCTCAATAAAATATCACTTAGATTGCAGTAATACCACTTAATTATTAAAAATCCTATCCAACCAGATTAATAACTATCTGAAAGATGCTTGTCTAAATTCTAAATTTCCCCTCCACTCAGCAGTCCCTCATTATGAAGACTATCCCTCATTTTAGAAAGAATTTTCTTCTGTCCCTCAAAGACCTGCTGAGAACTCATTTTTAACACTGTAAATTATTTACAGCAGGAGCTTGGAAATGCAAAGCAAAACAGGAACGTTGTTACAGATGCATTGGTTTATGTTTATTTTTCAGCTACTATATCTTCTTGGGCTCAGGCGAATTTTAAAGAAATGTCATTCCCAAAGATCTACAACTAGCCTGTGCTGGTACACGTGCTAGGTACTTTCTCAAACTGTGAACGTCTGTTATCTTAATTACTCTTTGCAAGAAGTCTGGGAGGCAAGTATCATTGCCCCCATTTTACAAATGGGAAAAGAGAGGCTTGAGGAGGTGAGGAGGTCACTGTCAGTAAGCAGGAGGGCCTGCTGACCCTACTTGTCCTGCCTCACCATTTGTGCTTTGGGGAAGATTCCCTGGAGTAGGAAAAGACAGCCCACTCCAGTATTCTTGCCTGGAAAATTCCACAGACAGAGAAACCTGGTGGACTGTAGTCCATGGGGTAGCAAAGAGTTGGACATGACTAAGCACTTACATACACCGCTAAAACACACTGCTAGGACACCTTGCAATAGTTACCTACTGTAATTCTCAGCACCGCTGTTCACCTCAAATCCCATCGCCTTATGGTCTGGGTCAGTAGCAACCTTAGCGGCTGATAACAGCAATGGGGCCAACCCCCTTCCTTGACACATTGTGTGAGTGTCTCTAAATTGACGCTTTTATTGACCGGCGATTCGCCATGGAAGTTCAGTCTCGCAGAGTAGGAGTTTGGGGACTTGGCAAACAGGACATGCTGAGGGAAGTTTCTGCCTACGTTTACATTTTGTTTTTGAAGTTTCTGCTGTCCTTTTGTGGTTGCCTTTGACTTAGACTTCCCCAGTGGCTCAGATGGTAAAGCATCTGCCTACAACGTGGGATACCTGGGTTCGATCCCTGGGTTGGGAAGATCTCCTGGAGAAGGAAATGGCAACCCACTCCAGTATTCTTGCCTGGAAAATCCCATGGACGGAGGAACCTGCTAGGCTACAGTCCATGGGGTCGCAGAGTCGGACTGAGCGACATTTACTTTACTTTGACTTGATGGTTATTGTAATCTCAGCCTCAGGACAGTAAACAATCAGATCTCAGTTGCTCAGTGAAATCTGTGTTGAGTGGGGAGTCTGTTTTTATTCCATGGGATCCATTGCTTCTTTTGTTGAGTTTGGGCTTCAGAGCCTTTGGGCTCCAGGGGAAGCTTCAGGATTCACTCAACTATGGCACTGTGCTGGCAAGTCAGGGTGATGAGGCCAGTTGTTCAAGAGTAGAGGCCCAGACACTGAGGAAGGCAAGGCCATTACCATGGTTACAGCAAAGCCCAGAATTTGATGGGTTGTATAGTGGGGGTGGGAGGGAAGGATGGTGGGAAATGACAGATGGTCCTTCCTCCTCTATGAACTGGGGGACAAGGAGACAAGGGCCATCCACTCCCAGCACTATTTATCCCAGAACTTTCGAGGCATCGAAGGAACCTTGATCCAGAGATTCCTGGCTGGGCCTGAGAATGTCTTCTGTTTGGTTCACTACCTCCAGGGACAAAGCTGGCTCATTGTGGATCATTAGCATATGACTTGAAAACAAGATAACAGTTGTTAATTTCAGGTCCTCCAAGAAGAGAAGCTGTCACTTCCTGGCTGCGAGTCATTATTTGTCAGTATGTTAGGAAGGCCGGGGTCATGTAAGAGCACTTTCTTTACTTTTTTAAAAAAATATACTTTAGCAATCCACTCCAGTACTATTGCCTGGAAAATCCCATGGACAGAGGAGCCTGGTAGGCTACAGTCCATGGGGTCGCAAAGAGTTGGACACGACTGAGCGACTTCACTCAGTTCATTCTACTGTAAATCTCTATATATGAACCTTCAAGTTGTGAACGTTCGAAGATGTAAGCATGTGTTTTCCCCTAATCACATAAGTTAGCTCTGTTTGAGGAGGCACTGTTAGGTTTTGAGGCACAGGACCCGAATGTAGGATGGAATGTGAAGGTTGCAGCAGCCGTTCAGAATGCAATCCAGTGCTACTGTGGCGTCCATGATGAGAAAAAAAGAGCCGCCACTCAGACGTTACTGGATTGTTCTTTCAAGAAGGTAGACAGAATTGAATCCAGCAAGGAACCAGAACCTGTGCCATTAACTGCAGGTATGAAATCGCAGCTTGCCCTGTCTCCTGTTGCTAATAACCCTTCAGCTCTACCATCTCCCACCTCCCCTCCCTCTCTAGTCAGTAACTCTTGCCTTTTCACTGGATGCCAGCCCCTGTCGTCCTGTACTACTGTGCTTTTCAAGATACTGTACTTTCAGATTAAAAATGTTTTATTTCTTAAAAAAAAAATATATATATATATATATGCTTTAGAACAGGTTGTTTTTTTTAAAAAATTTTTGACTGCACTGTTTGTCTCAGAGGACCTTAGTTCCCCGACCATGGATCAAATCCTGGCCCATGGCAGTGAAAGCACAGAGTCCTAACCACTGGACCACCAAGGAATTCCTTAGGATAGTATTAGGTATGCAGAAATACTGAGCAGATAGTACAGAAGTTCCCACGTTAGGAATCCCATTACCATTTTGTGTTATTATGGTACATTTGTTACAATTAATGACCCTTATTGGTGTGCTATTATTAACTAAAGTTCAGTTTACGTTAGGGTTCACTCTTTGTTTTAAAAAAAATCATTATTATTTTAAAATTTTTATTGAAAGAGAGTTGATTTGGGGGCTTCCCAGGTGGCGCTGGTGGTAAAAAGAAAAATCCTTCTGCCAATGCAAGAGGACTAGAGTTCGATCCCTGAGTAAGGAAGATCCCCTGGAGTAGGAAATGGCACCCCACTCCAGTACTCTTGCCTGGAAAATTCCATGAGCAGAGGAGCCTGGCAGGCTACAGTCCATGGGGCCACAAAGAGTCAGACATGACTGAGCGACTGAGCACATCCATGGTTGATTTACAATGTGTATTTGCTTCAGGCATACATTAGGGTGTTGGATTCAGTTACACATATGTATCTATATCTGTGTGTGTGTGCACGCTCGTACTAAATCTCTTCAGTCGTGACTGACTCTTTGTGACCCTGTGGACTGTAGCCCGCCAGGCCCCTCTGTCCATGGATTCTCCAGGCAAGAACACTGGAGTGGGTTGCCATTTCCTCCTCCAGGGGACCTTCCCAACCCAGGGATCGAACCCAGGTCTCCTGCACTGCAGGCATTTGTTTAACACGGAGCCACCAGGAAAGCCCTATATACATATATAGTTTTTATTTTTTCACATTCTCTTCTCTTATAGAGTATTACAAGATATTGAGTATACTACCCTATACTATACAGTAGGTCCTTGTTGGTTATCTGTTTTATATGTAGTGGTGTGGATACGTTAATCCCAGACTCCTAATTTATCCCTCCCCCTACCCAGGGGTTCGTTCTTTGTGTTACGTACTTGCTGCGTTTTGAGATATGCATAAGGGCGTGTGTCTACCGTGGCAGCATCATACAGAATAGCTTTCCCCCTTTAAACTGCAGGGCTGTGGACCCACTCCTCAGACATTTTGATCATCCTGAAATTAAACAGAAACCATACTCCCGGAACAAGAAAGTGTAGACAAGTCTCTTATTCCCAATGGGCTGTGAACATTCTACAGTGTGGAGCTGGTGAACAAACACTGTGATAGCTAGGAAAAAGTTAGAGACAGGAAAGTATAAAACGGAGTTGTCAGGGGAGAGGGGAGCCAAAAATTCCCTTCTGGAGTGAGGACGAAGGAAGAGGAAGCATAAAACTTTACTGAGTAATGTCCGTGCCCATGTCTAATACTTCCAGTGTATTAATTAATTCTTCAGTCCTACAAAGTAGGTACAATAATTCTTTTCTTTCATGGCTTAGGAGGAACAGGCACAGCGTTTAAGCAGTGTAGGTCCAAGGACATAGAGAAAGAACATGTAGGAATTAGGGTTTGGATCCAGGCAGCCTGGGAATGTGCTTTTACCTTCCATCGTGAGGCAGAAGTCAGGGCGTCACTTCATCTGATGTTCACCACAGCCTTGTGGGATTTATCTTTGTTGTTTAATTGCTAAGTCGTGTCTGACTCTTCGAGACACCATGGACTGCAGCACACCAGGCTTCCCTGTCTTTCACTATCTCCTGGAGTTCAAATTCATGTCCACCGAGCCTGTGGATGCCCTCCAACTATCTCATCCTCTGTCGCCCCCTTCTCCTGCCCTCAATCTTCCCCAGCATCACGGCGTTTTCCAATGTGTCAGCTCTTTGCATCAGGTGGCCAGAGTTTTGGAGCTTCATCTTCAGCATCAGTCCTTCTTTCACCCTATAGGATGGGTTAGTTTTGATTCAGATAATCCAGGAGGGAACACAGCCTCAGAGAGGTTAAGTAAGCAGCTCGGCTACTCGCCTAGCTACGAAGCTACAGAGCCTAGGGTTTGCACACAGGTCTGGCCCTTCTGAAGTCCACGCCCGTGACCTTCTCTGCCCCTTGGCCAGATCTCCACTGAGGAGGGTGGGTGAGGGGTTTCACTTTTCTGCTTCTCTGAATAGCGGTCGCTGCAATTGTTCTAGGGAGCTCGAGAGAGGCAGTTTTTAAGAGAAGCAGCGGCAGGAAATTTGGTCTATTGTTTGAAACAAGAGGTGCAAACAAGCCTCCTCTTTGAAGTGCTGAATAACAGATTCCGCTGGGAATGGAAAGGCGAGAAGCTACAAGATTCTTGAGCTGGTGTCAAATGAGCTCGGCCGAGGGCAGAGGGGGAAGAGGCGGCCCTCAGGGAAACTGGGGCAGGGTTTATTTGAAGACAACGTCTTAAATAGACCAGGCTACAGAGGACAGGAGCAGGGAGGGGAGGGGGCAGGGGGGGGGGTTGCCAGCGATCATTCCTTTCCACTCCGCCCCCCCCCCCCGCCCCGCTTAGGGAGCCTGTTTTTGAAGGAAAACATAGCATCTAAAAAAAAAAAAAAGAAAGAAAACATAGCATCTAAAGGTGTTGGGGGAAGGCGACCGGCTCAACGGTAAAATGCAGGGCTGTTTCAAAAGAAAACAAAACCAAACCCCACCACCTGGTTTGACTCGGTTGGTAATAAAAAGCTATCGGATGAACGGAGCTTGTGTAAACTAATCCCACCTCCCACTCACGAGTCAGCATTAGATTTTGGAAGGAGAGAGGGGAAGATACCGAACTTGGAATGACTTGTAATCGCTTTACTAAACTGCACGCCTTCAACTCTGATAGAGTATCCATGACCCCACCCTCCCAGCCAGACTCGAAGCCGGAATGGGATTGTTAATCAGATCCTTCCCCAGACAGTCCATTAGACCAGACTCCCCGAAAGTGAGGAAGTCAGAACCCTGGGCAACTAGCAAGGAGATTCCCAATGATGACTAGGGAAACACACCCTTCTCCAACTGTTTAGATTGCCAAACATCCCGTCTTCTTGTACTTAAGGGGGACTTTTGACTCTGCCCATAGTCTCTCTGTTTGCAATCGATGACTCATTCAAGACCAAGGTCAGGCGATCGATCTTTATTATAGATGCCCTGGACCAGGGTGTCTGGAGCTTTCACTGCTGCAGAGAAATGTCTGGAGACGATAGCTCCCCCGGGAAGGACTACTGGCCAGCGGGCTGCTGCAAGGTAAGATGGAGGGAACCCATCCTGGGCAGGTAATACCCGGCACTTCCTGAAGGGGTGGAAGAGAGGCGACCTGTCCGACCTTCCAGGTAAGTTGTGACCAGTTTGGGGCTCAGGTGTGACAGAGCAGCTGCAGGTTAGTCTATGGCGATGCAGAAAGCCCAGGTTTGACTCAGCAGTGAGCAAGTCACACAGGAGAAGTCTCTTTACATCTCCGGCCCTCAGTCTTCTTACGTGTAAAAAGGGGAGAAGGCTTCTTGCCTTGCACACCTGCTTGGGGATCAGAGATAAAGCTGTGTGGTGGGCAGGACAGAGGGCAGATGCCGGATGGATAATGATTGTTGTTATTAGACGGTTTCACAGGCAAAGGTGACTCTTCCAGGCTTGTGGCTTTCACTCTGGCCTTTCCACCCTCAGGACATCAGTAGATAATAGGATGCTCTGCATGGCTGTGTCTCTCATCCCCTCCCAAGAGTTCCCATACATTTGTTTCATTTGGGGGAGGTAGGACCTCAGAATTCCCCGGAGGCGAAAGATGTCTAATGGAGGTACAGGACTGAGGCAGAGTGGGGCTGGGTGCCTTGGACCCTGAGGTCTCATGAGCAGCAATACACCTTCATGCGGTTGGGGTTTTTGGGGACTTTACCTCCATCGGAGGCCATTTTCCTGCACCCATCCAATAACCTGTAAGATGGAACCAATTTCGTGTTTTTAATGTCTTCTCAGCCAGATTGTAAACTCTCACCAAAGCCAGAGCTGCTGCATTTCATAGGGCTTTACCTACATCCTCTACCTTGCCATCTCACCTCCCCCTTGGTGCACACACCCGTGCATACACCCGCACACATAATTTCCTTTACTTTTATTAAAGTGGTCCAATGTTTCTCTACCATCAGCTGTTCCAAGATACCACTAGAAAAGCATCCTGATACAGTTTTATATACCTTAAGGTGTGTCCTAGACTAGCATATGCATTTGATGATGGGACAGTGGGCCAATAAATCCAATGTCATGTACAGAATACAAAGACAAGTTTATTGAACAAAATTAAGACCTTCACAGTTCATAGTTCACTGAGGCTAAACAGAGACTAGGTAATTTTTAAAATCTTTTACAAAAATTTCACATACGCATCCCCTTTCCCCTCAACGGTTAAAATAGCCTGCCCAAATGTTGTGAAAACAAAATTGCTTCGGGAACAATTGCAGGTTTGGATTGCCTTTATTTCATGGCACGTTTGGGAAAGCTGGAAACTTTGCTTCGCTGTTGGTGGTTGTGGTCTCAGTTCTGATGTAACAAATGAAAGATCCCCAGGTAAACAGGCCTGGAAGCAGAACACGAATGTAGTCCTTGCCAAGGTCAGGCCTATCAAAGGTTTTATTCTGGTAATAAGGGCTTACGTTGCCAAAACAAAGAAGGCTGAAGGATCACAGAGCTCTGTGGCAAGAAGAAAGAAAGTCAGGAAAGTGAAAGCTGTTTAATAACCAGCAACGACATGGCAAGAGATGGGAGGACCGGTATGGGGAGGTCCCCCCTCACTTTGGGATTTCTTCTTGTGGTGCTCAGGTGGACAAGGAGCAAGGAACACTCTCAGGCTCCAAACCTGGCACACAGCAGGCCCTCGATAAATATTTGCTGGAGGAATAAATAAATAAACTCATCAATTACTTCTGATAGGCATTTGGGAGGGGGCAGCTGGGATCATGTCATTAAATGGTGATCAGAAAATCAAGCAGGTGCTTGGCAGCTTGGTTGAAAAAAAAAATCCAACCTCTTCATCAAACAGCTTTTGGGTGCTCTTTTGGGTTCACTTCAGTCTGCTTGTCTGTAAAACGGTATGGAAATATGAGCAGGAATGCAGAGAAGCAAAGTTAGGGTAGGTGGCTATATTGCAGTTGAAGGAGATCAAATAACGACAACTGACTTTTATGGGGTGCTTAGCGTATGCAGGTAGAGCTCGAAACATTTTATGCGGATTTTCTGCTTGACATGTGCAGACAGACTCGACAAGGTTAGATAACAGGCACAAGGTCAAAGCATTTTTCACCAGGATCTCAGCCCAATATGACCATGTAGCTCTGTGCTTCAATGCAAACTGCTTCTCCTTAATGCTGCTGTTTAGATGCTGCCAATAGGGTAAAGGTCTTTTTGGAGATGATGAGCTGAAAACAGACATTCTCCTGGAAACGGGTCATTCTCTCGAACAGCATGCCGCTTGGCAGCCCCATGGCTCATCATCCAAAATGGCGGACTCCCACCTGCTTCTCCCCAGACGCCGCCAGCTTCTTCCCCCTTGGCCAGCCTTTAAGATCCCAGCCTGCTCGCCGCCTCCTGGGCAGTCCACTCGCTGTTTCCATTCCTTTTGTGAGCTTTCTTCTGTGCTACCTTGTGCCTTCTCCTGACCCCACATACCCTCCCTGTTTCTTTCCACCTCTTACATCCTGCCCTGTCCAACACCCCATCATTTCTGAACTCTTTCGCTCATCTCAACTGAGACCGAATCTCAGTTTGTTGCTCAGATCAAAACTAATGCTTTGGGCGCGTGTCAGCCTTGTATCAGTTCCTTTCCTGGGTATTGTCTTCTGCTTAAGTTGGATCGTTGCTTCCCTACCCCCGCCCCCCCCCCCCCCCCCCCCCGCCCCAATGCTATTGCTCTATTTCCAACAAAAGTGTAAGCTTCTAAGGGCAGAGGCCTTTCCCACTGTTTCTGTGTTTCTTTATAGTGTCTGACACAGTGCTTTGCTCAACAGATAATGATTGGTGATGAGACAATGCACATCCCAGCACGACTGGTACAACCTTTATCTGCCACCACCTCTCAAACCTTTTTTAAAGAACGCAGAATTCTACACACCCAGTTTGGCATCTGGCCTCATAATTGTGGTCCCTTTCTCCACTCAACCATAATGACTTCAATTTCTCTCAAACACCTCTATCTTTTAATATCCACTTCAATTAGCAATAATAGAATAACACTTTGCACCTTTATATGATTTTTCCTTAGAGAACGCAAAAGCATTTTACAAGAAAGTATTAATTATTCCCATTTTACAGGCAGGAAACCCGAGGCAAAGTCAAAGAGTGACTCAGTGGCAAAATTAGGAGAGGATCTTTCCCTCTCTGTTTTCAGTGGTCTGAGCAATCATTAGGTCATGCTACCTCTTCTAGGTTAGAGTTAAGTTACTGTTGAAAGACAATATACCAGGCTTTTTCACCATCCTTTATTTCACCATCCTAATATTTCCTACATTATAAAAGTACTATATGCTCATGTAGAAATTATATTAAATAGAGAAATATTAAAGAAAAAAAACTTACTCATAAATTCATTGTCCAGAGACACTCATTGTTGTTTTGGCAGTCTATGTGTCTATGGAACATTCTATTCTTTGTAACTGAGCTCACTGTATATCCCATTTTCCTCTTAAATAATAAATGTTTCACCATGTCACTACATATTTTACTAAACATGATTTTTAGTGGCTGCCCAATATTTCACCATTTATTTAATAATTTCTGTGTTGCTCAGTTATGTTCGACTGTTTGAGGCCCCATGGACTATAGCCTGCTAGGATCCTCTGTTCCTGGGATTCTACAGGCAAGAATACTGGCATGGATAGCCATTCCCTTCTCCAGGGGATCTTCCCAACCCAGGGATCCAAGTAGGGTCTCCTGCACTGCAGGCAGATTCTTCACGGTCTGAGCCACCAGGGAAGTGTACTGTTGGACTTTCATGTCGTTCCACTTTGTTGTTTTTGGTTTGTTTGTTACCAGAAATATCTCTTGGATGAAAGTATTTGCATTTTATTCTTTCCTTTAACATGTATGCTTTCCAGATTATGTGTGTGTGAATATTCCCATAAGAAAAAAACATTGCTAGATGAGAGGCCCACTTTCCTGGCTTCTTCCCTCGATCTGACAAACAAACAAAATTTTGACATCCTATGAGATCCTGCTACTAAACCTCTAAAGATATCCTAATACAGATTCTCAAAGCTGACACTAGATCGAATGTTAATGTGAATGAGCGAAAGAAAAAACTTTCTTACTCCTTGCTAGATATATCAGATTCCCTCTTTTCCACTGGAACAAGCTTTCAAAATCTTACAAACCACACTTACCCAGGAAAAAATAATATACAGTCTGACAACGCTTACGACAAAAGAAAATCTAATTACATTTCACGAAAACAAATCTTCATTCAACTCCAAGTGTACAACTGCAGAGAAGTGTCATCAAGGATCTTGCGGAGAAACAAAACAATATTTTGCTTCGTGACATGAATAGAATTTCAAAAACCGTGTCCCTGCCCTAGAAGTCCTGGCACCAGGGACATAGTTGTGTGTTTAAAATATTGGATGGCAAACTGATATTTTAAAAGCAATATTAATAAGGAAAGGTCAGTATAAATAGAATGCATAGGGTTCATGTCTCCCAGGAGGAAAGAAAAGGAATTAATATAGGGCCTTAGCACAGAACATGAACTTTGCATTAAACAAGATAATAATAATATTTATATAGTCCTTGACATATATCAAGCCTTTCAGACTACTGACGATATACACTATTAATTTCTAGTGATTCAGCAGTGACATCAGTGAGAGTCATACAGGATGGCGTTTATTTCAATAGCGTACAGGAAATATGTAATATGACACATATGTGGGCCTCTAATGAGGAAGAAGAGGCAAAAAGGGAATTGAGATGTGATATTCTAATAAACTCTGAACTTTAAGAAAGTTTATATTTGAACATAAGTTTGGTAAAAAGAGACTGAGACAGGGGCCATGTGGCTGGGTGAGATGGAGTTTGGGAACTTGTGGGACGATGAGGAATCCTGGATCCCTCTTAAGGGGTTGGAAGTCCCAAGGTAGTAAGCCCTTGATTCCATCGTGTTAGTGATTCAGTCACGTCTGACTCTTTTTGACCCATGGACTGTAGCCCTCCAGGCTCCTCTGTCCATGGAGTTCTCCAAGCAAGAACACTGGACTGGGTAGCCATTCCCTTCTCCAGGGGATCTTCCTGACCCGGGGATTGCACCCAGGTCTCCTGCCTTATAGGCAGATTCTTTGCCATCTGAACCACCAGAAAAAGCTAAATGTATTGTGTAAGCATAAGATGGAGCTCCATCTGAAAGATCCAACAGCAAACCTTTTTGTTTGAGACATGCAGAGAACACAACGTAATCATTAGAGGTGTGGAAAGATACCTAGAGCTAGCGACATTGACATATGCTCTCCAGAAGTGGAAAGCAGATGTAAGTGGTGGGCCAGAAATTAAGTCTTTGAAGATTCCAAAAAAGGGTCTTGGAACTGAGCAATGCTGTCACCAGAGAGAGGGGCTGAGGGGGTGGTGAATATGAGAGTCTACTGTTTAGAAATCATTATAGTTTGTTCTTACAAGTTTGGCAGATTCTTGGTACGATTATACAACTACACATACATTTGGCGTATAGAGACGAATTATGTACTCTGCATGTAATTACATGTAGCAAAATGTGTACTTTTATTTGGTAGGTATTTACATAGTACAGTGAATCGTGTACTCAGAAATAATTAACATAAAGTATTATTTAGAAAAAACAAAACAATTAAAAGTAGCGTGGTTTTCTTGAGCTTCAGAAAAAAAAAGAACCTGGAATCTTTCTTTCATTTATTCCAATAGTCCATGCCAAATTGTTCTGGAAGGCCGTCGCCAGAGAAAAGGAAGATGCTGTAATTTCCCTCTGTTATTCATAATCTTTTGATTTAAGGAAAAGGCCTTTTCAAAGTTAAAGTGTCTCAGCATTGCTGTCTGGACTTAGATATTCTCAAATTTAAAACATTTGCAGATTCAGTCAACTTGAATGAATACCTAGACATCATTTTTAGCTTCTCTATTTGTAAAACTGAGATTCTCATATGACTTATTAGGAATATGATGCATTTTTTTAACTAGACATCAAAAAGTAGCTATGTCTTTATGTTTATTTATGAATAAATTATAAAGGAAACATTTAGCCTTATGTATTGTCTTTGCTTATCCGAAATATTTTTTGTTGGAAACTATTCAAAACCATTTCTAATTTGAACACAAAACTACTCAGAAAGTGAATTAAGGTTTTAGAACTGAATCTCTTAAGTTTTGTTTTTAAAACTATCCCATGGGACACAAGATTTCTGAATTTTTTCATTATTCTTGGAGTTGAGTTAAAACCTATTCTCCAACTTTTTCTGGAGATAAAGTTTGTAGGTGAAACTTAATTTTAAGAGTTTGTTATAAATAAGATCTTAGAAGATAGGGACTCTTTTGTGAGAAGTAAAGAGGATGGCTTTTTTTTTTTTTTTTTAATAATGGCCTACATTGTAAGACATTTTTCAGTTTGGAAGAAATTCTTGATGTTTAATTCCTTGAAGGAATTAGGTTAACTATATCAGAACGATTACTAAATTAGAATCTTTAGGAAACAGGGTAATATGTTTTCCTTTATTGGGGCTATCAAAGGAGGACCAATTTAGTAATAATCAACCCATATGGCATTTTAGAGAATTTGCCAATTTTCACCTTAATTGATTTAATCAAGTATATGTAGCTGTTGGGAGACAAGAGGGTCCGCCAATGCCAGGAGGGTAGGAAAGTGTGAACTTCTGAAAGTGCTTTATAATGTTTTGTAAGTTACATTCATTAGTATTATCATAACCCCATTATGGCCCCTGAATTTTTCTGAGGCAAGATAAAATGGGTCAGAAAAGAAATTTAGGCATTCTGGAGTCATATTTCTTTGTCTGATCCGGTATGAAACGGTAGTTGTTTAAAGGTTTCAGGAACAAACATCATTTTGGTCGGTCCTCCCATCTGATTACTTGGGGCTTAATTTTTGAAAGATTGAGATGGTGAATCAGTCATATACTCGGGAACTGGGAGTTTTCTTTCCCTAAAGGGAGAGCCTGAATATCAATGTCTCTGGGTTGTTTTTCTTGTGCTTCATTCTAAGTAATACCATTTTCAAGTCAAGATGCTTCTTGTCTCCTGGGCCAGTTATCTTGCCAGCCTGTCATTGTCTCACACTGTTCTAGGTGCTTATAGCCATTATTCTTGTAGATGCTAATACACTTCTGGTCCTAAAACCTTTCCACTTTCCGAATATTTTATATAGTACACAGTTTATATAGATGTACTAAATTTGGATGTTAGCAGGTCCTCACGACTTAAGCGGACTTAGCAGCAGCAGCATGATCTACTATGTGGAGGTTGAAAGTCAATCTAAAAAAATTAAGGAAGAAATTAACCTTTTAAATTAGCTGTAAGTTGTTCTTATTCTATGTCTATACTCAAGAAAAGTAAAATGTTCTTTAAAAAGTTTTTTCAGGTCTCTGCTGATGCTTTAAGTCAGCTAATTTTTGATCAGTGACATATCTGTAGTGCTTTTCCTTTAAAATGGTAACATTTTGTGGTACTGGCAAAGTTATTCTAAACTCCCCCTCCCACCCCAAAGAGCAATTAGCCTTGTGTAACTTAAAACGTTGGTAGAAGAAATCTAAATTTTATTTTAAATAGAGCTTAACATCTGGGCTATTCAATGTAGTGTTTTTTGTTTTTGTTTTTGTTTTTGCCTAAGACCAGTTAACATGTAAATAACGTAAATATTACCAGAAATATGACCAGGGTATTTAATACCCATCCAAATTTATTTCTGAAATATTGCCGTGGATTCAGAATCCTGAATTCCAACCAGATGTATTTCTGGAGTATTACACAGGTCATATATATTTCACTTTATTTTGGTTCAAACCCTGGGGATCGACACGATAATTAGATTGAGAACATCTGCACCAAATCCAAACCGTTTCCCTGATCCTTCCTTGAGCCTTCCCCACCGGAGGGATTTTTTTTTTTTTTTAACCCCTGCACATTTTATTTGTCTAGTCACCTTTAGGGCAATTCCGAGGTCTCGCCTGTCTGCCACCGCACAAATGGGAGGGAAAGGCAGACGTATCCTCAAGTGTGGGATACGAGAAATCTTTAGATGTGGCATTTCGTCGGGACAGAGTCTCCAGAGGTGGCCATGCCGTTTCCCGCCAGGGGCCTGGCTCTGGGACAGGGCGTGGCCAGGCGCGGGGCGCGCGGGTGGGCACGTGCGCAGGGACCCGAGGACGTGAGTGTCGGGGCGCCGCTGCCCTCTACCGGGCAGCGCGGTCGGAGCTGCAGCGCGGATGCCGGCCGACCGCGCGCGGGCTCGGGCGCCCCACACCGGGGCGGCCCTCGGCGTCCCGGGGTCGACAGTGCCCAGCCTGGCGCGGCGTCACTGCATCTGGGGCCGCGGCTCCCGACGCCCGCGCTCTCCCACCCACCTGCTTCCTGCCCTTGCCGCTGCTCAAAGCTGCGGCCGAGACGCCCAGGGAACCCCCCCCCCGCCCCCACCTTGCAGACCTCGGGAGTCGTGCGTTGTTGAAACTGACGCTCGTGGTCGCCAGTACCAGACTTGGGGGCGTGTGTGTTCTCCAATTCCTGGGGGCTTTCATTTCCAGTCCCTTCATTCAAAAATGCAGAGTTCACTCCAACGATCAGCGTTAAAACTTTCGAACTCAGTTGAAAAGCAATTATATCCCACTTACATGTTTTATTTTGTATTCCCTACAGATTTTATTTACATATAATTTTCAAGATTAAGGAATTTGGGGATTTGTTTTAACTAATTACACGTTAAATGAAGTGGGAGAGTAAAAGAACTATTCCTACTGGAAACTCAAACTCACACGTGTGTGTAATCAATTAAAGATGACGATCATAAAACTTGTGCTTTTTGCCAGGTTTCTGCGAATAAAGAAATCAAAAGAGAATTGACTTTGGGGTTTTAGCATCCCTGTTAAGCCGGGGACCATGCTTTTCCTTGTAAGTGTACCCACACTTTCCAAGTTTTTGCACCCAAACCGATGTGTCTGAACCACAGGAAGTTTCTGGGGCTGTTTCGCTGAAGCGGTGCGGGGGGATACAGAACTGGGCTCCAAAACTTTTCCTGTCGTGGCCCAAGCTGGCACAGTTGGAGTTAGGTGGGGGCCATTGGGGCCCCTGGCCACCGGGGGTGAGGTGCGGCGCGGCTACCGCGCGGCCACTATGCGGGACTCTGACGGGTGCAGTGACACGGGGGGTCACTGCTGCCTTCTCCCGGCTCCGGTGCCCCCCAACGTGAAACGCTGTTCCCGGCTGACTCGGTCTCTGAATCCGGCTGGGGCGCAGCGAAGAGGGGTGGGCGGCCGCCGACCGCCCGCACGCCTCGTACCCGCCCCGCGGCCGTGGGCCCGGATCGCGCGGGGTCGGGGCTTGGGCAGGTGGTCGCGGCGGCTCCGCGCGCTCAGCGCCCCGCAGGAGGGCGATCGCAAAGCGGCGCAGGGCCGGCACTCGCCAGACCAAACGGCCGCCGGCTCCCTGCCCAGGGTCCAGGAGGGGCTGCGCGGAGTCGGCGACTGCGACCCCCGCCCCACCCCGCCAGCCCCACCCCCGGCGCGCCCGAAAACCGCCCCAGGTGAGCCGGGCTCGGGGGGCCTCCTGCTGGGGGCCCGGGGGCGCCCCCCTCCCGTCGCCCTCCAGCGCCCCCTCGGGGCCGGGCCGGCGGCCTTCGCCACCGCCCCGCCGGGGCCGGGGTCTCGGGAGGGGCGGGGGTCGCCGGCCGGCCAGCGGGTGCCGCGGGGGAGCGGGCAGGGGCCGCGCGCGCGCGCGCGCGAGGGGCCCGGCGGCGGCGGCCCGCCGCGCCCTCGGGCTCAGGCTCCGGCTCCGGCTCGGGCTCGCCATGGCTGCGGCGGCGCCGTGAGGAGGAG
This sequence comes from Capra hircus, assembly GCF_001704415.2. Classification (NCBI taxonomy): domain Eukaryota; kingdom Metazoa; phylum Chordata; class Mammalia; order Artiodactyla; family Bovidae; genus Capra; species Capra hircus. The sequence goes on along the minus strand of NC_030832.1, from coordinate 35,959,711 downwards.
TCCGCGTGCTCCGTGGCGGCGGCGGCGGCCGGCTCCAGGCCGGGTTTTGGCGCCGCCCGCCTGCTGCCTCCTGGCGGCTCCTGAACTCCAGCCCCCTCTCTATCAGCCTCTCACTCCGTCTCAATATGTCTCAAGATGGCGGCCAATGTGGGATCGATGTTTCAATATTGGAAGCGCTTTGATTTACAGCAGCTGCAGGTCAGGCTTCTCCTCGCTCGGCCTCTCGCCCGGGGGTGGGGGCTGCGGGCGGTCGCGGCCTCCCCCCGGGACCCCGGGCCGCCCGGCCGCCGGGGGGCCGCGGCGGCGGGGAGGAGGGGGGTGCCGGGGGAACGCGGGGCCGAGTCGGGGACAAGTCCCTCTCGCTCCCCGGCCCCCATTGATAACTCGCTTGATCAGAAATTGATCCTCTTTGTTCAATTCATCGATCAGCCCAAGATGGCGCCGGGAGCCGCCGCCGCCGCCACCGCTGCCCCCGGTGTCGGCCCCCACCCCGGGGCGCCCCCCCCCCCGGCCCTGCGCCGCCGCCGCCGCGGGACCCGGGGAGGGGGCGGCCCCGGCGGCCCGCGGGGCGCGCGCGCGAGCCGGGGGAGCGGGCGGCTTGCTGGCGGGCGGGCGGGCGGCGGCGGCGGACGCTGTGCCGGGAGGGGGCTGCGGCCCGGCGGCGGCGGCGGCGCCCGGCCGCGCGCCCCGCGCCCCCCGGCCCGCCGTATTCCCGGGGAAAGTTTGTGGGGAGTTGTTGTGGGGGTGAAGCGCCTGCCTCTCCAGGAGGAGCCGCCGGCGCGGCGGAGCTGGGGCTGGTGGCGCTGTGGTGCCGCCGGCTCGGGGGAGGGTCAGAGCGGCCACCGGCGGCGGCGGCGGCGCGGCCCGGCTCGGCTCCGGCCAGGCGGGCGGGTGGCCGGGAGGGCGTCCGCGCTCCCCGGGCCCCGGCCGGCTGGGGCCCCGGCCGCCGCCGCCCCCCGCCCCCCACCCCGGGCTGTCAGCGGGCCGGGACCGCGCCGCTGCTCCCGCGCCCGACCTGGGGCTCCCTCTGCGTGGACCCCGGGGTTTGTTTACGTCCGGGCGGGCGCCCGGGGGGCCACCCGCAGACCCCGCAGCCGCCCCGCTCTTTTGTGTGCCTGCACGAGCGGCGCGGACCGGCCCCTCAGCGGCCGGGGACCCGGGTAGGGGCGCTCGGGGAAACTTGCGGGAGGCAGCGGGTGCCCGGCACGCGGACCCCGGGCGTCGGGGTGACCCGGGGGCGCGGGTGCGGGCGCCGGAGGAGGACTGCAACTTTCCCCGAGCGCAGGCCCGTCTCTGCGCCTGGGTGCGCGGTTTGTCGCGGCCCGGGGCGCTTGCTCCCGCTTCCTATCCGGGCGGCCTTCCCCCCGCGCCCGGGGCTTCCCGCGGCTGCCAGTGACCCATCAGCTCCTCTCGGACCCTTTCCTCCGAGGTCCTGCCCTCCCAGCAGGGTCCGCGGCGGCGGTGGCGGGTGGAGGGGGGTGGGTGGGCAATGGAGAGGGCGGCGGGTCCGCTCCGAAATGCCTACCCAGATCGTGTTCTCGAAAGCAAATCCCCGGGTGTCCCACTGGACAGCGGTGTGCCGGGCCGCGGTCCACGCACCCAACCCCAGGCGCTGAGGGGGGATCGTGCTGGGGCTCCCCATCCGTCTCCCGAGCCACAGCCGTGCCCAGGGGCCGTGTTCCTGCCTGCCACCCCCCACCCAGGGGAGCAGCGCGCCCTCGGGGTCCGCCTGGGACCTGCCAGCTCCGCGCTGGCGGCTCCTGGACAGCCCCGGGACTCTGCCAGGTGGATGTTGTGCGTAGCCGGAGCCAAGTTGAAGGTGAGCTGCGTGTGGGCCAGAAACTCGGCGAGCGCTGGCGGTGGGGGTTTGAGAGGTGTCTGCGGCTTAGAGGGACCCAGGGCGCCCAGGCGCTCCGGTATGGGGAGGGTCCCTCAGCGTCCCTGTGGGACAGCTATTGCTCTCAGCTCTAAGGTGTGCTTGAAGGTAAACTTGGCCGAACTTTCCTAACCCGGAGCACTGGTGATAGTGACCTGCAGTACTTTTAGGAGGAAAGGAAATGAACTCCAGATGCAGACTTGCATGAAATGCAGCGGATTGGATTAAAACGTATGTAAACGGAGTCTGACAACTTTAATTGTATATGCTTGTTTTGTGTCTTTGCCTGCGTAGTAAGAGCGATAAAGCAGACTGACGGCCGTTATGAAATTTCTTCACATTTCTCACTTAACTAGGAAGAAGACTATGTGAAATATGTATTTCCGATAAGATTAAAACTTAAAGGAGTTTGAGTGTTTATTGACTAAAATAGATTATTCCGAAGTGTCTATTGTGTAAATTAGATTCCTGAATGTAATGAACACAGCCGAATGGCATTTTTGATAAATTGGTCTACCCTGTTTTAGTAAAAATAGCTCCTTTACTATAATTTAATTCCCGAGCTTACTATAAAACCCGTTGTGGAGTTTTAGGAGACAACCCTTAACTTTTTTTTTTCCCCTTGTCTTCCTAAATGTGACATTCCAGTCTAATACCAAGGTGGTTTCTTCCTTAAGCATCCTGGCAAAAACTGCTTGGGAGATGGATTCGGTTTCTCCAGAGTTACTAGATTTTATGACTTCTTTGATTCCTCCCCCACCCCACCCACTCCTTGGTGATTAGTTACATCTTCAATGTAGTATTTGGTGGGGGGCTGCATTTAGGTGTGTAACTTTAATGAAAAGTTTCCCTGTCAGTTCATGTGCAAGAACTTTCAGATGTTGGTGTTGAATTAAAAAAATTCTTCATCTGAGCTTCATTCTTTTTACTGAGCAGCCTGCTGGTTTTTGGTGATGGATGGAAGATTTGGCCTTAGACGGTTTTCAATTGCCACTTCATCGCCTGTTTGAAAACCTTCAGTTGCCTATGGGATGCCCAGGTTCTAGAAGGTGAAAGTGGTTCTGTCTTTGTGCCCTGAAGAGGCCTTTTGAGTTGATATCTGGTTTAGCGTCCTCTCTGTTCCCACAGACAGTAAGTGAGCCAGTGCATCTGCAGTTTGAGAAGAGAAAATTCATTAGTTTCAGACTCCTCTCATCTTTCCAGAACCCCTTATCCCGAGCTCAGGTTGCCTGCGGAGCCAAGTGAGGGTGGTGGTATTGCTACCTGAGGGTAAAGAGACTGGGTCCCTGAGGGTCCAATTGGGAGCCCCTCGCTTGACACAAGGACCTGGGGCTGAGCCCTCCTGGGCCCTCTGCTCGGTCTGCCTTGAAGCTGCCTTGGGACGTGGAGTGAGTGCCCAGGAAGAGTTTCTGCAGACTGAGCTCTATTTTGTTTCCTTTTTAGTCCCAAAGTCTTGTGGTATGGGAGTTTCAGGGCTCTGGCCTTGCTAAGACTAGTTGGACAAGTTTTTTATCCTATCCCAGACTTGTAAAAACCAGGCTTTTTTTTTTTTTTTTTAAAGTAAGAAAAACACCATTGTATAAATTTGCCTTTTAAATACACGTTTGGAAAGAGGACACTTTCTAAAACAAGCTCATGTAACTCTGTATGTTAGGGTAGCTTTTTGCCAGTGCCTGGCTTCATTTTGGAGCATTATTCCTACATGGTGACTAGTCTTTCCCTTTAAGGAACCTCTGCAGAAGTAACCTTTAAACGTTTTCCTCTTTTTTTTTTTTCAAAATAAGAAAGCAATTTCATTTTTGCTGCAAGTCCATTTTCTGGTTGCTTTTATTTTGTTTTCTCTTGTTAGGGAAGTGTGTAGGTTACCAGCCATCCAGGACGCTTCCCCAAACGAAGTATATTATTTTGATTACAATTTGTATCTCATCTAGGACCGTTTAAAATAAAGAGTAAACAAATGGGGGATGAGGTTCCACACAGCTGCTGCCTTTGTTTTTTTGGTTCTCTTAATAATATCAGTGTTTTAGAGATTGTGTGTGGAAAGGGGTCATTATCAGTTGATTAAAGTTTCTTTCCCCCCTCTATGAAACTATGCATAGGTTTTTTTGGGGGGGGAGGGGGTGGGGGAGTTGTATGTTTGCTTGCTTTTTTAAAAAAGTGTAAGTCAGGGAAGAGGTTAAGTTATGCAGCACTTCTTGCAGTGGTGGGTCCATAGAGGCCCCCTTCTCCCTTTTCCCCCAGTTTCATCCATCTTGCCTGTAGTTAGTGACATGAGAAAGTGGGGAAGGGACAGATTGCCCGTCCTCAGGAATAACTCTCCTAATCAATCCACTGAGCTGACCTTAAAAATGCTGTCTGGTGAGTCAGTTGAGCCCAAGACCTTTAGTGACTGTTGCAAAAGTCCTCTGCCCTGTTGTATGCAATTCAAACAAACCCACCAGGGTTTGCTTGGGGCCGGGGGGCGGGCGGGGGGGAGGTAGGCTGGGTGGGGGCATAAGGGGTCCCTGTTCAGAAGCACCGGGCTGTACCTTGGGACCCCGCAACCTTGCATCTACCTGGAGCAGTCAGTAGTCTAAATTCCTCCTGAGGCTGGGATCACATCCTAAGAGGAAAACCAAGGCTCCCTGTAGAAAAATCATGTGTGTTTCAGCTCATCTGTAAAAGCACAAGGAACATCCACAGTGAAATGAAGGGAGGACAAAATTGTTGAAGGAAAAGTTGTACATTTTTTAAAAAGAGAAATCCATCGTGTGAAAAATCGTGCAAGGGCTAGGCCGGATTCCTACCTGTGCTTCCCTGTTTTTTCAGTGCACATGATTGGCCTCATGTCAGTTTCACCGATTTAGAAGACAGATGTATCTGATGGACTGTATAACACAGCGATAACAAGGAGTTTCTATAAACATTAAATATATAGGATCTTGTATTTTTAGAAATTATTAAAAGACCCATTTTAATGTATTATATACATTATGTAACATAAACATCTGTATATGTATATATACATAAAGTAGCTTTCCCTATGAAAGGTCTGATTTTTACAAGTATTTGTCAAAGACCGAAATTCGTGTATTTCATCCTGTTGTTTTGTCTGAAGCCCTTGCGTTATGGCTGCAGACAGATAGTTTTGGTTTCAGCTGAAATTCCCCTGCCTCTGATTGTTTAAACCAGACCCTTAATCTTATTTTAACATACTTACAATGTTCAAAAAACCCGGAAGAATTGTTTTGTATAAGTAGCAAGTGAATGTAGTTTAAACACTCAAGCAATTCTGGTATCTAATTGAAAACAGGTGGAATTCTTGGAATCCTGTGTTTGAATCTTATTATAGCAAAGCACAGAGACACTTCTTACGTATGGCCATTCGTTTTGTCCAAGGCTTTTGAAGAGGGGCTCTGTGACCTCTCTGTGTGCCCCACTGCAGTCTTTACCTGGATGTTCAGTCGTGCTGGGCGCTTTAGGAACCGGATGCCCGTGTGTGCTTGGGCACTGAGAGCTGTGTGAGGGTTGATCATGGAGTGAAAAGGGAACTTTAATGGCATAATTAGACAAGCGATTTGATGCATGTTATACAACTAATAATGGCACAGAAATTGTGGATCCATTTGTGATTTCTGATTTAATAAACATTTGTTGACATGAGCATTTGGATACATTTTGTTACACCCCGATAAAGATTTAGAATAAATTAACTTTCCCTAAGCACATCTAGAGATGTAACCCTAAATAGCAACAAAACCAAACAAAAAGCCAGGTTAAGGGGATATGTCAATAACATGTCATGGTGGGGCCCTCTAGATTATCCCAGTCATTTCTCCTCTTTTACTTTTCCCAAACCGGCTGATAGCCTTGGTTTCGTTGTATGTTTAAGAGCCAAGTTTCAGTTGGTGTTTAGGTGCTGATTTGTATTGACCTGTTGGTTCCGTCAAAGTCTTGGATTTCCTGAGGTGTAGTCAGTCCTACTTTTCAGCTGTGTTCTGAGAAAGTTGGTGGAGGAGAAGCGTCTTGGGCTGGGCTGAAGGTGTTCCGGCAGGGGGCTACCTGGGGTTGAGGGGGGACCTGTGGCATTGCCCTCATTAGTGCCATGGCTTGAAGCCGTGGCTTTCAGACACCTGGTCTAATGCATCTGGGCTGTGACTTTAAAAACTGTGTGTGCTACCCTGTTCATTTAATGCGACACAGTTAAAGAAACATAATGAGGGCGAACAGCTCTTCCTGAAAGACATCTAATTTGTTACAGAACCCATCAAGAACCTTTCCTTTGAAAAGTAAACAACTCTCTAATACAAATAATTCTAATTCTTGGCTATAATTAAATTCTGATAGGGTGATGTTAATGCGCAAAATAAATGTTGTCAGTTTTCCTCATTTGAGTCTACAGACTTTTCTTTACTGCAGGAGGCCCCAGGGCGGGCAGGCAAGTGGCAGAGATTTTGTGTTATTAGAGCCCTGGGCCAGGGGCAGCCCCGGGGAAGTTCTTCAGATGTGATTGGTTGGATGCCTGTGCAAGAGGTCTCCCCCCTACCCAGTTCTTAGGAACACCACCAGGGGACAGGTAACTGGAAAGCACTGGGCATGGGAGTATTCAATCCTTACAAGAATTTACCCAGCACTGCAGAGCGGCTGGAAGAATGTAGCCAGGTAAGAGACTGACATGAGACTAACTAGATTCCACTTCCTCCTCTGAGGCACTTGTGAAGTTGGGAAAGGTGGGTGATCCCACCTTTTATAAAACACGAGAGGCCACGGTCAGGGCTACCGGACCTTCCTTGTGGCCGACTCAGCCAGCTGACAGTTGAAATCCTGGACGCTTCTGACTGTGATTTATGAAGTTCATGTCGGAAGAAATTACCAGAGCTTGCTCAGAAGCTTGTTCTTTCTTAGCATTGACCCGAGTATACCAGCATGGGGCCTGTTTTCTTAAAGACATCATTCTCTTTGACTGCGTTTATCTAATAAGTTAAAGCAGTTAACTTTTTTTTTTAAAGTTATGCATAGTTGAGGTGTCTTGAGTTTGGTTAAGGGAAAAACAAATTGACAAATTAGCTCTTTCTTAAGTGAACGTTGCGAAATTGTGAGAAATAGAATGCCATTCTTACTGTCATTAAAATTTTATTTGGGTGTTGACAGCTTTTTGCTAAATGTAAGACGTTCAGATCCTGTCCACCCAGCTGTAAAACAAAAAGAGAAAATACCTAAAAAACAACCCACCCAGTTCAAAAGCTTCTTTTCCAAGTTCCCCCTAAAAGTAAGGTAGTCTGTCTCTAACATTGGGTCTTTCCTGCTAATGAATTGTTAGTATTTTGTTTTCTAACATAGTTTTATATTTTAAGCATCTTGGTTCGGTTGTTTGGACCTGCAAGGGTGTTTGGTTTGTTGCCACCGCCCTTTGGGGTTTTAGAGGAGCAGTCTCTGCTTAGATCAAAATAGTTTGACGTAAAGCTAGTAAGTGACACCAGAGGTGAATCCTTGTCTTGAAGATGCAGACAGAAGCAAGGCCTGTGGGCTGTTGGCAGAGGAAGAGCCGATTCGGAGCCGCCCTCAACCTGGGCGCTGCCAGCCCCGAGCGCCTCCTGTCACCCTGCCTGCCACTTCTTGTCCCTCCTCCGAGCTCGTGCCCCGCCAAGCCTGTCCCCTCCTTCGTTGTGACAACTTTTCTTTTTCTTTTTTTTTTGGTTTAAAGTATTTGTGGAACTCCATTATTTTGAGATTCTTGGAAGAAAGATACTATGTAAATGAAAATTAAAAATAAAATTCTTGCTGGAGGGAGTTGTACATTTAATTTTTTGATTAGGTTTGGAAAAGACATTTTTTTCCCCCTCACCCTGAAAGTAAGAACATTCTGTTGCTCCTATCACCATTTTTGCTTCATTCTGAAAGGTGCGGCACATAATGGTGAAGCATGTCCTTTATTTTCTGTTTTTCCCCACGGTAGTTGACCTAGAACTTGAACCCACGCAGCTCTGTGTACAGTGAATTATTTCTGTTTCACATTGCTCTGCTGTGCCCTCGCCGAGTGTGTAGGTAGCAGCTGCCCATGGAATGCAGACCTTTCAAAGGGGAGAAGATCTGGGGTCACCAGTGTGCAGAAATTACAACTGACATTGTATGTAGACCTGCAAGTAAAATTCCATCCTCCCTTCCTGTTCACACAGCAGAGGTGTTGTAAGCTGTACCCTTTTGAAACAGAAAGCTCGAGAACAGGAGCGGTCATGTAAACCAGTGGAGAAACCTTAATTTACTGGGATTGCTTCATTTCACTTGTACCTCAGCTTGTCGTTATATAACACTCTGTGCTGTCACACCACGCAGCCAAGTAGGAGACAAGGTCAGGTTTGGAGTCGTGCTTCTGCTCCCTAGGCATGTGTGGGACCCAGGAGCCAGACAGGAAGCCCAGGCTGCTGCCAAGACGCCCTGTCCAGGTGCCCTGGGCCACCAGGGCCCTCACCGTCATGGGCAGGCACAGAGGATCGGTGCGGTGGCCAGGGCCTGCCAAGCGCTTCCCTCACGAACAGTGTGACGTGTAGTCAGGAAGTTGTCACCTGGAGCCTGCTAACCCTGGGGATGGTGGGGTGGGGCACACGGGCTTCCCCCCGCCATCCCCCCCCACCCTCACAGCTCCTCAGCCCCAGCACCCTAATTTGTCAGCAGTTGACGTAGAATTGGAAGAGGAAGGATATTGCTGTTATGGTTGAATGTCATTGTCAAGAGGAGTAAGGAATGGTTTGCGATTGTTTTACATTGCTCTGTGTTGGTATGTAATTACGCTGTCATTTTAATACACACTGATACTTTAATACATCTTGTGTGTGTGTATGAAGTTAGTTTTGGGGGGGGTAGTTGTGTGTGAGAGCCAAATCTTCCTAACACACAAGAGCTGGGAGTATTAGCCTTTACCAATGCAGTTTCAGAACTGCCTGTCTGAAACAGGTCATAGTCATTATAGGTGCGACAGCCAGATGAACCTTCCCCAGTCATTGCTTCCATCATCTCATGTCTCTCCTTAAACACCCGTGGTGGCTCCCGCTGGCACAGGATGGAGACCACACTCCTCAACAGTCAGAGTTCCTGAAGGCTGTCTGTACATCGCCTACACCTTTTCCCCGCTGTGGAAGGATCCTCAGGTTGGTGCTCCATGGAGGGGACCTCCCCCTCCTCCCCCTGCACATTGGGGTACCCAGCCTGGTTTATGCACCTCTTTTTCATCTTAGCCAATGCCACAGAGGGAGCTCCCTCGTGCACCAGGCACTGTGATGCAGGGCGGGAGAGCCAGTAGCCCAGATGCGCAGAGGGGCTGGGTGGCTGGAATGTGGCTGTGATGGTGCGTACCCGTGGGATGGTAGAGGGCGGCAGAGGACGGGCCTGCGGGGGGTGGGTGGGCAGGGAAAGCGTCTGGAGCGGGAGAGGCTAAGCTTGAGCCGAGTTCTGTGCAGAGGGGGTAGCTGGTGGTCTCTGAATGCCCTCCTTCGCTGTCTCTGATGGACCCCACGTAACACCCTCTCAGCTTCTGACCACCCTTCCCGGGTGCCCGCCTTATGCCTTCAGTGCACCCACTGAATACCCTGCGCTCTGGTGCGCACCCGCCCCAACTCGGGACTCCCAATGAGTCCTGTTGCAGGAGAACTTTGGGCTTCTCTTAGCAGGCAGACCTGTGTATTCCTGATTTGAGGCTCACTCAGCTAGTTAATTTCAGAACTGCAAATGGAAGTCGTCTTCTGATTGTGAAAGGTAGGCAGGGTACATTCAAATGGCTGTGTTTTGAAAGCTACTGATAGGTACACAGGACTAGCGCATGTATTTCTTTTCGTTTGTTTTATTGCCATGTATTAAAGTCCTCCTTTGCCAAGTGACATATAGGTTGGTTAAGATTCACATAATCGTATTTGTGGCACATAATGTAAAAAGTTCACATTTTTAAAAATAGAATTGGGCAGAACAATTCTTTGACAGAGAATTATTCTCCAACTCTGCCCACAGCCTGAATGGGAGGAAACTTCCCCACATGAACCGGGGGAAAGTCGGTATTATAAGGATCAGAACCCCACCAACACAAGCAACACGAAGGCTTGGGGGTCAGTGCTGGAGAAACGTCTCGGGAGTGCTTGGCACCCCGGAAGCTGGGCCGTGCGTGTGGGCGCAGCTTGACCGAGTAGCTCCCTTTCAGAGCAGTGGCCTTCACAGCCTGCGTGCTTTCTCTGCTTCTTCATTTACAAAGTACCTAGGGTATTTCTGTAGGGGTGACGTCACCGTCTGGCTGCATGAATATTTGCATGGATTTGGGGAAGTGAGGGCTGCCAGGCCTTTGCTGAGCGGGGGTGCGAAAGGAGCCACTGTCCCTGGGGTCCAGACTGGGTGGCTGATTGGAGGTGGGGGGGCAGGGCCTGGCATCCACGAGGAAGAGGTAGACGTGCTCCTTTGCTGGGCTACGGGCACCGGAGGGAATGGCGGGGGTAGGGGGTGTGGGGAATTCAGGGGCTGAGCCCCTGGCAGAAGGAGGGGTGAAATGCAGTGGAGAGGTTTTGGTGTTGAAGCCTAGAAGATGGGTTGAAACCCGGGGTTTGAAGCACCTGGAGGATTTGTCTGCGTTTTGGTTGGTGCCTACGAGTTTGCCATCATTTGTGGCGGGGAGGGCTGAAGAGTTCATCTTAGCGTGGGGATCCCCCCTCCCACCTTGTGTTGTAACTTCGTCAGTTCTGGAGCTGGGACTGCCGCGGGGCTTCAGGAAAAGTCAGAGAGGAGAAGGAAAGCATTGCGGGGAGTGCTGGCTTCCTCACGTTGTAGCTGGTTTTATGTCTGCTGGTGACAAGGCACATGCTTTAAAGACATTTGTACGTGTAGGATAGATGCACACCCACCGTGTGTGCTTAGTCGCTCAGTTGTGTCCCACTCTTGGCGACCCTGTGGACTGTAGCCCACCAGGCTCCCTCTGTCCGTGGGATTCCCCCGGCAAGACTAGAGGAGGGGGCTCCCTGGGGCTGCCTTCCTCCTGCCTTCCCTCTCCCCGTCACCCCGGCCGTCCCCGAGAATGGCTTTCCCCTAAAGGAGGGTCGTCATGATGAGGCTGCCAGGCGATCAGAAGGGGTTCCCTGTCCACAGGGTGCCCAGGTTGAGCTTGGGGGTGGGTGAGTCCCTTCACTTGAGCAGCTGAGCACTGGACAGAGCCTGTGTGGTGGGCGTGGAAGCCCAGTGGACAGACGCCTCTCCAGCCGAGGCCTCGCTGGATCGGAGACACTTTCTCGAGCCTCCCCTGCTGCGAGACTTCAGAGTCAGTGCACAGTGGAGCTCCAGAGAGAAGGACTGTCTGACAGATAATCCTTCCCCAGGAGGTGAGCACTCAGGTTAGCAAACTATATCTGATGGTTGGGGTGCAGTTACAGCATCGGGCTGAACACAACCCTCCCTGTGTCATCTGCTACCCTCAACGTCCCATCGGTGCATAAAGCAGATTGGTGGGAAGGGTTGGGGGGAATTGGAAGGCAAGAGAGATGCCCAGTGGTGGGGCCTGGGGTGTGGGCGGGAACTGGCGCAGGCAAGGCCGTGCCCTGTCCAGTGGGCAGTCCAGCCGTGAGTGCTGGGCTGAGGAAGCGTCTCTGACCAGGACTGTTCTCTGACACCCCTGGCTTGATGCTGGTACAGGGGAGCCATTTGCTATCAGATGCTAATATTTGTGTTCAACCTCGTGACGGCCAGGATGAAACTCCCTCCTCTCTCAGTCCCTGGGAGCCTAGTCGACTTAGCCCCTGTTGTGATACTGGACTCGAATCCACTCATATCACTGAAAAGCAGCCAGGACACAGGGATTTGTTCCCAGTTGCCCATGAAGGTGTGGTGCTGGGCCGTGCTCACTAAGAGGGCAGCTCTATAAGGGTCCTCAGGAGGACCTCCCTCTCTCGAGAAGACGCCTCGCCAGATGACGCTCCTTATTTTCCTCGAGGAGTCATCTTGGAACAGCTGAGTGTTTAGGTTCCTCTGAACTCAGATGATTTTTTGTTTTTGCATGCCGGCTTGTTTGGGCTGATACGGCTTGTTTTATAATGAAGTTGTACATTTAGTAAGAAAACACGCACAAGGGTGCGCTGCTCTTGGAAATAACACAGCAGGTTTGAATGAGGTGGTTTGCAGTCTTGTTTGTTTCGGGGGACGAGCCATTTTTCTCCATAGAGTGTTGGGACCCTTCATTCATTCGTTTATTGAGTGGGTCTCCCTGGTGCCTGATGTTGGCCCTGGATCCTGGTCAAGCCCCTGGGGTACCAAGAGGAATGAGCCCCTGGTCCCGCTGGTCCAAACCGCAGGACACACTGGGCCCCCTGCAGATGTCAGCTTATAGGGGTTGGGGGTGTCTGATGTGTGTGGAGGTCAGGACAGGGGTCTGGAAAGATGGGACGTGGTGTTCCACTGACCCACCTCCTCCCCTGGTGGCCAGGCGCTGCTGTAGCACAGCCTTCCAGTGTCCACAGCAGCAGGATGGCCCTGCCCTCAAGGGACTTATGATCTAGCAGAGGAGACGGAAAGTAAACACGGGAGGAATAAGTGCATTACAGCGTGGGAGTGCCCGGGGCCTGGGCCCAGACATCTCGGTGCAGAGTCCCGCTGAGTCACTTTTGTGTTCTGAGGGCCCCCTGAGAGAGGCTGCTTCTTAAATGCAAGAAGGACCATTCAGAACTCAGATTTGTGTTCAGGAGGATCCAGAATGCAAGGGGAAGGGATGGTGAAGGATGGAGCCAGGAGGGTGGGGAGTCATGGTCCAGAACGAGATGGGGAGGGACTGGGCGGGGAGAGAAGGTGCCAGGCTGCGTGCCGGCAGGCGCCAGGCCCTGGCGTGACCCGGGAGGCCACTGGGGTCGTGGTGGCCATGGCAGAGATGGGCTGAGCGAGTGGCATTCAGAGACAGGGGAGGCCTCAGCAGAGGGGACTCAGGCCAGGCCAGGGCGGGGCGGGGAGCAGCGCGTGGAGGGAGGAGAGGTCTTCTGTGTCAGCTGGGGCCCGGCTCTGGTCCCCCCCAGAGGCGGCCTGTGCGTACAGCCGCCGGGCTGGGCCCCAGAGGTTTATTAAAAGCAGGTGGGGTGCCAGGCGCTGTACTTGAGCGTTGGGTGTGACTCAGACAGGCATGGAGTCAGCCTGGAGTTTCTTTATTCATCCCTATTTGCTTTTTGTCAGTAATCCTTTGTAATTCCCCAGTTTCATGATGTAATTTTAATGGAATTTAACTTGAACACTTCTAAATTATGTAATTAATTACGTTCGGCTTCAATTACAATGACTAATTACAGTGTGATACCTGGTGGCAAGTCAGGTATGTCCTGGTGGGGGGTTCGTGCCTGCCAGCTATTAGGATGGCCACTGTCTGTCACCAGTGGATATGGCTGCCCCCCCACCCTCCCCCAGGAGCAGCTCTGGGACCTGTGAGGTGTGTGATGGGGAACGGGGGTGTGTGCAAGGGGTGGGGGCATGGTGGTGGTGATGGGCATGGGGGCCTGTTGTAGGGCACAAAGGTTTGAACTTGTTTGCAGGTAGAAGAGCAGGACTCTCGCTAGGAAAGTGAGTTTGGAGGACGCGGGCGGGGAACCAGGGTCCTGCCGTGGGATTCCTCTGTTCACTCCGGGATATGGGAGGGAGGCTGCACTGAAATCACTGTGAACACGGCCTCAAGAACGGGTAAGACGGCTCAGGGAGGAAGGAAGAGGTTCCACGAACTACGAGGGGTGAAAGAGGAGGTTGAGAGCCAGAGCCTGGTTTAGAAATGTCGCTCTGGGAATTACTCCCAGGTGGCCAGTGCGCGGGCCTCCGGGAGCAGCCAGTGCACCTCAGACCCCAGGATGGAGCCTTGTGTTCGTGGGCTTCCTCTCTGCACGTGGTGGTGGTTATATTTTGTGTCAGGAGGAGGGGGTCTGGCTGAGAAATCTTTATGCCGAGTGGCCGTTGCCTCTGAAGTGAGGCCCTGCCTTCTCCCTCTGGGGTCAGCAGCCCTCCCTGAGCTGAGTGTTGGGGGAATTCGTGCTCATAGGAGGGCGGCCCCCACTTTGCCCTGGTCCCCGCGCAGCCTCATGCCCTGACCTCCCTCCCTCCAGGGAAGCTTCTGGAACAGACTTTGAACAGCGGTGTCCGTGGGCGGCATCCGGTGGCCAGTGCCACGTTTCTTCTAGATGCCTGTTATCTATTTGAGAGGCTCAGGGCATCTTTTCAAGAGCCCATTCTTAACATCTGAGACTAGGGAGGTTTTCCTGACGCTCGCCTGTGAGTTTTCCGTCATTTCCCATGGGGTGTGCAGAGTGGACTATTGCTGGCCAAGGAAGCTGGTCTCAGAAGCTCAAGCTGAGGCGGCGATTTGGGTTCGGCCTTGAAGGCACCCCAGAGTCTTCCGGGTGTCTGCTCTTTAACGGAGAGCTCCTTTCACCCTTGGGGAGGGGGCTCAGGGGTGCCCCAGGGGGCTTGGAGACCTTCCCTGTGGGTTCTGCTGCAGAGGGGGCTCCCTCGACACAATGCCTGATACATTTACTCTGTCACTTTCTATTTTTTTACAAAACTTATCGTTTTAACCTTTTGAAAGTGTGCCATTGGTTATTCTGTGCCATATTCACACGTTGTGAATATGTGACAGCCACTCTGTGTAACCAACACCACAATCTAATTCCAGAGTGTTTCTGTCACCCCAACGAGAACCCCATACCCGTCAGCAGTCACCCTCCTTCCCAGCTCCCCCCAGGCTCTGTAGGTAACCTTTGGTCTACGTCCTGTGCCTCTGGGTTTGCCTGTTCTTCACATATAAATGGAATCGTGGACTTCTGTCTGGCCCCTTTTCTCTCACTATAAGTTTTGCTAGTTCATCCATGTTGAGGTGCGTATCAGCACTTCAGTCCTTTTTATGGCTGAGTAATAGCATCCTGTTAAACCTCTGTTTATTCTTTCATAAACTGATGGGCATTGGGATTGTTTCCGCTTTGGGGCTAATGTGGAGAAGGTGCTGTGGACATCTGTGTATAAGTGTTCGCGTGACTGTAGGTTTTCAGTTTTCTCGTTTATGCTTAGGAGTGGAATTGCTGGGTCCTAGGTAGTAACTCTGTGTTTAACTTTTTGAGTCTGCTACTTTGTGGCCTCCCCTTGACTCCTCTTCCTCAGGTACCTCTCTGGTGGGGTTGCCCTTTGGGATGACGGTTACGTGCAGACGGAATGTGGAGAGCCTGGGAGCACATACTATTGGCAGCCCACCCAGGGTCTCTGCCCTTCCCTGCCTTCCCTCTTTACTCACCAGCAAAGGGGCCTCTCCTCTGGCCAAGTGTGATGGTCATTTCACTTTGTCTTGGCTGGAGAGATAGGGACTGTCAAGCAGATTTGCTCATGGTGCTGCTTCTGAGTTAAAAGGCGATGAGCCAGGACAAAGTGCCATTTTCTGCCTGTGAACACACCCGTGGGAGAAGAGGCCATCCAGGCCTGCTGATAGAAGGTGGCAGGAACCTGGGCCCTCTGTCCTGCCTGCCGTCTGCCCCCAGCCTTCTGTGATGGAAATCCAGCATTAAAGCCGATGTCCCCCGCCCGCCGCCCCGCCCCGCAACTGCTCTGGCTCGGTGTGGATGAGAAGTCACGTTTCTGAGATGTGATGGTCCCTGCTGAAGGCAGAGCCGAGCTGAGGGTGTGAGATGAAAGTGAGCGCTGAAGCTCTCTTCCGAGAGCAGGCAGCATCCCATTTGCCAAGCCAGATGTCCCGCAATACTTCAGATGCTGCCGATAAAGCATCGAGCAATTAGAATGGTTAATATTCAGTTAAGTATAATTAGAAGCTGGTGTAAATTGTGAATGAAATTGACAGGTTCCGCAAGTTAGAGCAAAATACCAAATCTCCTTCAGTTGTGTGTATGTATCTCTATGGGTCTATCAATTCAGACAGGTATATCATCTTACCTCCTAGGAATTGAAACGAGGGCCTGCTGTTAACCCAGTTCACTATAATTCTGGAAGTTTAGGAACGTCTTGCCAATTGTTTTATATTAAAAATTGAAATCCTTAGGTCAAGAGCTTTAACGCTCTCATTTCTATGCTACAGGCAGGAAAAACTAAATCCGTATTTTCTGCCTGCCTTCAGGGCGTGTGTGTATGTGTGTCTTGTGTGTGTGCATGTGTGCACACATGTGCGTTTCTCCCCGCCCCTGAGTTGCATTCATCACTTCTCACTTCATAGCACATCATGATTTATCTTATTTTTTTCTCCTCTCTGCTCCAGCCCCATGTCTAGTCCCCTCCTCTTCTCATTCTAATGTGTTTAGTATACCTCTATATGGGTGTATTGTAAAACATGTGGCCTGTTCTGTATGTATAAGTAGCTCTAATTCATAATTGTGGCATCATGCTGTAAATCTTCCCTTCCCTTTCACTCCTCACTGTTTCTAAGATCTGTCCATGTTACCCCCTGCAAATTTCATCATTCATGAGAGCTGCGTCGGATTCCAACTGAAGAATCCACTTGTCTTAGGGACTTTAAGCCAGGGACTTTAAGCCACAGACATTTATTGCTCACAATTCTGGAGGCTGGGCAGTCCAAGATCAAGGTGCCTGTAGTCCAAGATCAAGAGGGTACCTGGGGAAAGCCCTCTCCCTAACTTGCAGACAGCCCTCCTCTTGCTGTGTCCTCAGCACGATGGTGGGTCTTGAGAGAGAGTGTGAGGGAGCTCTCTTTTCATAAGGACGCTAATCCTATCATGGGGACCCCTATCCTCATTACCTTATCTTAACCTCCCAAAGGTCAGTGAGGCTTCACTGTATGAATTTGAGGGGGGTGGGGTGCAACACCATTCAGTCCCTAGCACCAACCCTAGCTCACCTGTCCATCTCCCTGGGGATGGCCCTGCTCGGTGGCCTCGGGCATCTTGACATGTGTCTCCTGACTGTTGCCCAGGAGTAGGATTGCTGAGTCCCAGGGTTGCTCCCCCGCGCGGCTACACCACTTTGCTCTCTCTGCCTCTGTCTCATCAGAGCTTCTCAGAAACCTTTATCCTGATGGTTTTAGAGTGGCACTTGAGGGTTGTGATTTTTCTCTGATCACCAGTGTGTTTTCTGCTTGTTACCAACCTTGTTTTATACCCGTCTAGATTTTCAGATTTACTTTTTCATAAATCGTCTGGTCCTGTATTTCATCCCTTGTTGATTTGCAAGAATTCCTTGTATGTTAACCTGGTAACCCTTTGTTGGTTTTCACCTTCCTAAGTCGCTTCTCCCAATCTTTCACTTGTTTGTTGATTTGTCTGTAGTGTCCTTCAATAAACAGAAAAACCTAACTTTGATGAAGTCGGATCTATCAGTTTTTCATTTCAGTCTTGTTTGAGAAAATCTTTTCCCCACTCAAGATCACAAAGATACTCATACTTTGACAGCCATAGAGCTTTGTCTGCCGTGTTTAGATTTTTAGGTTAGAGATGGTTTCCGTGCAGACTGTGAGGGAGTCAGTTTTTCTCCAGCACTGCCTGCCGGGCAGTCCAGTCTCCTACCCAGTGATTTAGGGAGTTGCCTCCCTTGAATGCCGAGTACCTGTATATATGTGGGTATGTTTCCAGGTCATTCTTTTGTTCCACTACCCCATGTGTTTCGTCTTGTACAGGTGCCTCACTGTTTGATTACTGTGGCTTTATACATGTTTTACTTTCAGATTGGGTGGATTTGTACTTTGCCTTTCTCTTTCGAAATATCCTAACTCCTCACCGTCCATTATTCTTTAATGCTGATTTCCATCAAGCTCTCCTTAAGTTCCACTGGATTTTCTTTATTGGATTTGGAATACATATACAGATTAATCTGGGAGAAAACTAAGAAATTTCAAGTTTTCCTATCCGTGACTGAGACTGTTTCTCCATTTGCTTAGGTCTTTCTTCAGGAAGGTTTGGTACCTTCGTCACCAGGTTAAATCCTGGTTCTGTACAGTTTCTGTAGTAGTGTGAACAATGACTTTGTGTTTTTTTTTCTTCTTGATTGACTATTTTGGTGTGGAGGAAAAAACTGGTTTTTGTTTACTGATTTTGAAACTGGCCAGGTTGCTGAGTCTCTTGTTGGGTTTACTAGTTCACTTGAACCTGTTGCATCTCTGGGGAGGGTATCATATGCAAAAAAGTGACACTTTTGTTTGTCCCTTTCCTTCCACTCCTCATACCCAAGAGACTTGTGTTGTCGGCCAGAAGGCCAAGGACTCTGCTGCAGACTGGTGATGGGGCTCTGTGTCTTCTTTCCTGGTCTTAGAGGGAATGCACCTGATGGAGATTTTTGGTAGCAGCTTTAATCAGGTTAATAACTACATGACGCCATTGTCTCCACTTTTCTGAGAGCTTTCATCATGAGTCGGTGTGGACCTTTTCCTTTAAATTTGTTCATATCTGGGTGATTTTAAGCGCTCAGTGATGAATATGGTAAATTGCAGTGATCAGCACTCCGATGTTGAAGTGTCCATTGTGTTCCTCGATCAACTCTTCCCTGTCTTATATTTTAAAATAGTTGGACTAGATGTATAGTTGCCACATCTGTGTTATTAAGTAAAATGGCCTACCGTTTCCTTATTTTTATCCAGCTGGAATTGAGGTTATACTAGTCTCATAAAATGGGTTAAAATGGCTTTGGAACCATTTGTGTAAGATGAAGATTATCTGTATCTGGAATTGGATAGGGCTCACCTGTGACCGTGGGGCCTGAGCCTAAGAGTGGGCTCAGAGGAATTTATCATTTCATTTTCTTTGTTAATCTGAGTTTTCTGTCAATAGACTTATTTTGGCATTTTATAATTTCTAGATATGTGTCCATTTCATCTAGGCATTAAAATTTTTTCTTGTGTGATTATTTGTAGTATTTCCATTGTTTTTTAAAAACTGTTTTGATATTCAAATTTCTTCTTCTTTTTATTCTTCCCTTCATTTTTTAGTTTCTATTTGCCTGGTAAAGCCTCTTCTCTTTCATTATTGCCACTTAACCCCCTGGAGAAGGAAATGGCAACCCACTCCAGTATTCTTGCCTGGAGAATCCCATGGACGGAGGAGCTTGGTAGGCTACGGTCCACAGGGTCCCAAAGAGTCGGACACGACTGAGCGACTTCACTCACTCACTCACTCCATGTCCTTTTACTCTGTGTCTACTGTAGATACATGATGCAGGATCTTGTTTTCTAAACCCTGGTTGAGAGTCTGTCTGCTTAGTGAAATTAAATGGTGTACATTTATGATAATCATGATTATATTAGGACAAATGCAGTTTTATGGTTTCTATTTTACCATACTCTTCGGGGAGGGTACTTTTTTTTCTTTAAATATATCCTGGAGTATAGTTGATTTATAAGGCTGCATTAGTGTCAGGTGTGCAACAAAGTGATTCACCTATACATATACATATATGGGGTATCTTTTTGTAGCCAAGCCCCTGGGGCGACCTCCTGGTGCCTTACTCCAGACACGCCTGTTCTCCTGGGGCTGCTGCCCTCTCTCTGATGTTACTGCCCTGAGACTCATTGCAGGATCCCCTAGGGGAGGGGTTACCTGCAGAGATTTTGATCCTGCTAGTCTGGGGTGGGCACTGGTGTTTTTTCAAAGCTTCTCACAACAGGAGTGGGGTGTGGCATAGACTGTCCATGAGCTGATAAATGTCAAAGCTGGGAGATGGGGGCTTAGGGGTACATGATGGTCTTTGTGTACACTTGAGGTACTGTCTGTGTATAGCTGCAAGTCTGATTACGTCCTGGCTGAGACCCACTGGCACTAACGTGGTACCATCCTAGGTAGAGGTGAGGAGGGAATGGAACCTAGCAAGACCCTATGGGGCTCCTGGGCATGAAAGCCTTTCAAACAGTTGCTAAGCAGGGAAGGGAGGGGATGCAGAGACAAAGGAGCAGCTGAGAAACAGTAGTGCAGCCTTGGGGCCTGGTTCCACCTCAGGGGATACACATAACAATATCTTTGAGCTCTTTACTGAACTAGAACCCCAACACATAGAAGATGTTAGCACCCTCAGTCCAGAGAAGACCACAGTTTAATAATCTTGAGAAGCTCATTAGGAGATCACCTGAGGCCAGATTAAAGGAGTGTAGGCCCTGTACACACCCTAATCTTTATTAGCTACCCTGCCCTGAACCATTGCCATAAAACACCTCCTCTCCAAATCTTCCCGGGTTGGGGACACACAGTTTTGGGGGGCATGAACCCACTGGGTCCTCCTTTGCCTGGCAAAGCAATAAAACTTTTCTTTTTGTGGTTGTTTAGTTGCCAAATCGTGTCCGATTCTTTTGCAACCTCGTGGACTGTCAGGCTCCTCTGTCCATGGGATTCCCCAGGTAAGAATACTGGAGTGGGTTGCCATTTCCTTCTCCAGGGCATCTTCCTGACCCAGAGAGTGAACTGTGCCTCTTGCACTGGCAAACGGGTTCTTTACCACTGAGCCACCGTGGAGATGCTACTTCACCCACAGCTCTGTGTCTGAGATTCGATTCAGCACCGGCATACAGAGGCTGTTTTCCATATCAGGAACAGAGAAGGCTTGCTAGATAGATCTGGGGCTGCCAGAACACTGAACATGGTTTATGGGGCATGTATTTTATTTCTCTTAGAAAGCACTGTTCTAATCTAGACCCTCGTACTCCTGTGGTCCGTGAACCAGCAGCAGCAGTTAGGAGCTTGTTAGAAATACAGAACCTTAGTCCCCACCATAGACCGACTGAGTAAGAATCCACAGTTTTGTGAGATTTCCCAGGTGATTCATAGGCACATTTAAAGTTTGAGAAACACTAAGTCCAGATCTTTTTTAAAGGGATGATTGGCTTTATTTAATTCCTATTTTAATAGAGTGACTCCTCCTCCCTTATCACTCCAGTTGAGCTTTTCCAGGACAGAGGTAGCAGCCAGTGCTCTGAGGAGCTAGAAAAGGTTCACACCCTCAGTGAGGTTGTGCAAGGGAGGCCCCCAGGCCCTCTCCCGGACCTGTTTTAAACCTAGCTCCTTTTGCACAGTTCTCCTAGTATCAGCTGTCTGCTTTTCAAAGTCCTATAACATATGAAAACGACAAATTGGAAGAAGGCAAGGCAGATCTTAGCAGCAGGACTAGTGGTCTGCTTGGGAGATAGAGACCAGAGGACAAGTCTTCAGTCAGGGGCACTGTTTGCTGGAGAGCCAGCCCCCCACCACCCACAAGTGGAGGTGCTGAGGAGCATGGGGATTCTGCAGGTTTCGGCCTTGATCTTCACTATGGTCCATCTGAGCCACTGGGAAAGGACCAGCTGACGTCCTGATGAATATGCCTACCACAGCCCTCGTGTGGGGAGGGCAGTATTGTCACCAGGTCCAGAAACAAACACTTGTTTGGAAGATGTGCTTTGGGGAGCATCTCCTCCGCTTCTTGAGCTGGGGGCCATGGCTCCCGTCCCCTGGTGGGGGCGGTGAGGGGGGGGCGCAGCTTTCAGCGTGGGAACATGGGGTTCCTAGGTGGCCTGCCTTTGGGTGGCCCTGACCCGCCAGCCCATCTGACTTGGGATCTCCACTTAGTGGCTCTGCGACCCTGGGCCCTTGACCTGCTTCCTGTGCACAGTGGTGATGATAAAGCTCCTTACTCTATGGGGTCTGGCTATAGGACAGTGCCCGATGCACTAGCCCTAAATGTCTTTTAGCCTCAAAATCACAGAGTCAAGGAAAGGTGTGGTGTTGGCAGCTCACCAGCGAGACGGCCTTCTAGTGGCAGCGTCACCCCGTGGCCAGGTGATGTCCTGTGTCACAGTGCCGGTACCGACACCTGCACCGTCCGGGCCACGGTTGGTGTGTTGTTTTCTACTCCTTTTTCTCTTATGCTTTTCCCCAGAGGTCATTTCCCCCTTTCTATGGTTAAAAAGAAAAATACCCACTTACACGTTAAACCCACCTCAGTGAATAACGTATTTTTAAGGCCAAGGCCTTCCCCTGGGTGTGAGCAGCTTGCATAGTGAGTATTCAGCGGGCAAATGAGAAATGTGAGCCGTGCAGTACTTGGCGTCTCCAGCTCCTGAGGTTTGGTGGCAGACTTCCTGCAGAGAGGAGGAACTGCAGAGTGGAAACCCTCTCAGACACAGACAGCCCAAGGGTCCTTCAGACGAAACGGGCTGACTCTCTGTGTTGATTGGGACGAGTGGTTATTTGAGTTTTTCTCCTCCTCCCGTTTCCTCAGCCTGCGAGGCCTCCACGGGGGCCAGATTCATCCTAGAGTTACTGCTTTTGTGCAGAGTGAGGCTTATCCCTAAAGATGACAGCCGTTTCTTGTGCCTTCTGCAATGCACAGCAGATGGAAGCCCCAGAGTGCCTGGACCCACAGACACTTGCAGGGTGTCTCCCTGCCTGTGCAGAAAGCTCAGGTTTGCTGTCTCTGGTGGCTGCCCACAGCAGTGAGCAGGAAAAGCCACGGTGCCCCGTGACTTACCTGTTGGGCTCCGAGTTCTGTTTTCTTGGCCAAGATCTTGAAGACAGTTTCCAAGTAGGTGTTTCTTTCTTGGCAGCGGATTTGGGCTCTCAGTCTCGTCAGCCCTGTCCTTGTCTGCAGGGGCACCAAGCTCGGGGTTTGGGAGAGGGGCAGAGTGGCTAATGTAACTGACTGCTCTGTCCTCTGTCACAAAGATTTGAACAGAGCGGCACCGCTGGCTGAATTTCAAACGTAGGACATTCATATAAAGCACACTTTGATCTGACTTCTAGATAGATAATAACTAAACTATGAAACTGGGAAGAAGTGGCCAGATAGTGGTACAGAATATGCACCAGCAAGGGCTTCAGGAGCAAAGTCTGAAAAATCTGGTAAAAAAAATCTTGGATGACAAGGAATAAAGGACTCGACCCTCAAGGCTCCATGGTGCTCTGCTGTGCGGGTACCCCAGGGCCTGCCACTCCAGGAAGTGGAGGCCATGGTTGGCCCTGCACTTTCAGGCCCTGGTCAGTCTCCTCTACCTGACATTTTCAATTTGGGGGCAAAACCCTGAAATTCAGACATTTAAGAAAGAGTCATGGACGAGAGAAGTATGGGAGTAGAAAGAGTTATAAGGCAGAACTAATGCTTTTCCACATGGCCCCTGTGGTTATCACTTTTTAAAAATGATCCAAGGTACCCCCACCCTCCCCGGCCAAATAGTTGTACATCTTGAATGTTTTTAATTTTAAAATAAAAATTGTCTAGAGGTAGTCATCATTTTTGTATATTTTCTTTCTTTCAAAACACTTTATTTTCATTTTTTTCCAAAAATCCTCTAAGGCTTAGTGTTAAAAAGAACCAGCACCCTGTCCACGTCTTCAGTACCCGCAGCCTGGAGCAGTGTCTGTGGTCTGAATAGCTGGGTTTCCAGCTCTGGGCAGTTTGCTTACTGATGTGGCATCGTGAGACGCGTGTGGGGATTTAGGCCTCCCCAGAGCCACCCCACCCCCCCACCCCTCCACCCCTCCCATCACAGGTCTCTTTTTGGCTCAGTCAGTGTCCAAGGATTCAGCATTGATAGCTGTGACTACATAAATAAATACTAACTTTCTGTGAGATACCTAATTTAGCCCTGAACCCCCCTCCAGCAACGTAAGTCTCTTAAGACACGGGAACCTATCGCATTGGTAGGCTTCGTCTCTTCTTGTCGTCCCGTGCTCCTGGCCCCCATGTTCTGCTCTGGCTGGAGTTGCTGCTGCCTGGTCCAGGCCCCTGCTGCCCTCCAGGCCCCTGCTGCCCTCCAGGCCCCTTTCCTTATCATCATCCTGGGGCCTCCCTTTCTGTCTCTTCTGCTCTGTCTCCCTAGTTCCGCGGTTTTGTCTCTCTCGGTTAATCTCTTGCTTGGTTGGGGTGGATCTTCTCCAGCAGCTTCCCGACGAAGGGTGTCTGCCTCTGCGATCCGACAAGGTCTTCATCTTGCCCTGTGTCATCTGAGCCAAGGGTGGAATTCGAGGTTGGAAAGCGCTGCCCTCAACTGGAAGGGCCCAGCCTCATCCAGGAGCCCGTTGGCGAGCATCCTGGCTTCCCATCCCCTGCCGTCTCTCTGACACCTTTTAGAGTCGGGTCTTCCCCTTTTTTTCTTTTTTCCCCTTTTTCAGGCATCAGGAAAACTTGGTCCTGTGTGGGTCCTGTTTTCCTGCCCTGGTTTCCTGTCCCATGGAGCTCAGTGTGCAGACGTGGGCCTCCTGCACTCATCTGCTAATTTTTCTCCCCTTTCACTCTCCATGCCTTTGTCTCTGGGGACATATCTTCTTGGAGAATTCTCAGCCTCCCAGTCTTTGTAAACTTGCATCTGTCACATTTTTTAGCTCAGGTGTTTTCTCTTGTTCCTTGAACGTTCCATTCTTTGGACCTGTTCTTATTTCGAAGATGCAGTATCTTATCTCACTGGCTGCTTTCATCACCGTTAAAAAAAAAAGTTTTCTTCTGTTCCCTGAATTGACTGTGCTTCATGTTTACTTTTAAAAATCTTTAAGAAAGCACTGAATATATGCAAACAATTGTATGCAACACATTTTGGCTACAAAGTGTAATAATGTAATTAACACCTGTGAACTCTCCCCCCACAACTCAGGAACCAGACACAGCCAGGCCAGTAATTTGCATCCGCCTGCATTACCCTCCCCTCTCCTCGTTTCCCTTCCTCCCTGAAGGACAGGTGGCCACTGTCCTAAGTACTGTATTTATTATGTCATGACCTTAAAATAATGTTTTATCACAAATCTATGCACGCTTAAAGTGTTAGTCGCTCAGTCGTGTCCGGCTCTTTGTAACCCCATGGACCATAGCCTGCCAGGCTCCTCTGTCCATGGGATTCTCCAGGCAAGAATACTGGACTGGGTTGCCATTTCCTTCTCCAGGGGATCTTCCCAATTCAGAGATTGAACCCAGGTCTCCTGCATGGCAGACAGATTCTTTACTGCTTGAGCCACCAGGGAAGGCTTAAATGCTATATTATTTACAACTGCTTGGTTTTGAGCTGTATTAAAAAAACGGTATTATTCTGCAGGTAGACTTCTGGAACTTGCCTCTCTGACTCGTTCTGTAAGGGAGGGTCATCTGCTGTAGTCACTGTGGTCTCCCTTGTCTCTGATGTTTAGGCCCAGTGCTGGGACCAGACTTAAGGTTATTTATCCTTTCTCCTTCCTGTGGGTTTGTCTCTGCTCCTTCTCTCTCTCCCTTGGTCCCAGTTAGAGATTTCTTCAAATGTCGGGTGACATTTCATCATCTGTCTCTATGTAAGTGCAAGGCATCAGCATGCTGATATGGGAGCGTGTGTGTGTGTGTGTGTGTGTGTGTGTGTGTGTGTGTGTCTCTCTCTCTCTCTCTCTCTCTCTCTCTCTCTCTCTCTCTCTCTCTCTCTCTCTCTCTCTCTCTCTCTCGAGGGGCTGGTTTTGGGGGCAGTCGACTGGTAGCCTTCACTGTAAATAATATTGCTGGGGGTGGGGGCGTTTGCTGTTTGCTCTTGGGCTGACAGCTTCTCCTGTAAACTCCCTGGGTTCCCTGCTGGGTGGGATGGCTCAGGCTGAAAGTCTGAGGGCCTGTCCCCAGCTTCCTCTGGTCTGTGCAGGCTGCTGTGGCTGGGCCAGTGGCTGGGAAGCTTCTAGGATCTGGTGGACTTCTCCTTTGCTCCCTGCTCCTGAGAGACTAGACCTTGCTGTTCTGGAGGGAGCAGAGAGAGCTCGGGTATCAAGCTGCCATTTTTAAGCTGGAAGTCACATGCCTTCAAAACGCCCCACTTAACATATGGGGTTAGGCTGTTACGTCTCTGACGACCCCAGTTTTCTAGGAAACACATCAGTTTTCTTTTACAGCCATCTTTCTGGAGCGCCTTCCAACCAGGTTGCCCGTGAGTGGCACGTGCTTGACGCACTTTGAAGATCACCTTCAGAGCAACTTTGTGAAGCACCGTGAACGCTGGGCTCACTAGCCTAGGAGCCTTGCTTGTGATGGGAAGGAGGCAGCTGTGTGGGCTTTGGGACCTGAGCCTGGGGTTCAGATCCTCCACCACTTCGTGGTTGGATGCCTCCATTCCCTCGTCTGAAAGGAGAGTCCTTCCTAACTGGGTTGTTATAAAAACAAAACAGAGGGGATATATGTGAAGTGCCTGCTGGCAGCTGCTCTGTAACTGGGAGCTATTATTAACCATGGCATCCTTACTGGACTAAGAAATGGCACCCCCATCTCGCATTCATGTAGCACCTCATTCTCAGTAGTGCTTATTCACACACACACTCAGAAGGACTAAAAACAGACTCAGCTCGGATTGTGCCGATCAACTGCAGGGTCGGCTCCCTCCCTCCCCACCTCTCGCCTGTAATCTTCCCCAGCACATGGACGCCCCACTTCCTGCCTCAGAATTCACTCTTCTCCCCCCTTGCCAGGAGGCGGACCCCGTCCCTTGGAGCCCCCAGCTCAGGCCCTGCCTCCCTGAGCAGCCCTTTCTGCCTTCCCAGCAGCTCTGTCTCTTTGGAAACCCCTCCGTCCTCTGGCTACACTGAGCCCCACTCACCTGGCTAGGGGCCTTGCCTGCCTGAGGCCACCCTGAGGGGTGAGGCCTCCTCCATCCCAGCTGGTCATTTCTAGTCAATTGACAAGACAAGGCTTGGGCAGAGGTAGGGTTTTACCTGCGTTTACAGGTGTCATGGTGGGAGAGTCCGCCAGTGTTTTTGCAGGAATCTTACCATTTAAGTCATAACATTCAGCCTGGTACTTCCGATGTGTTCTCCCCCTGCCTTAAGAAACAGCTGAGGGGACTTCTCTAGTGGTCCAGTGGCTAGGACTGCATGCTCTCAACGCAGGGGGCCTGGGTTTGATCCTTGGTTGGAGGACCTGATCCCACATGCCTGCCACAAGTAAGCATTTGCATGCCGCATTGAAATGAAGATCCCGCATGCTGCAGTAACACCTGGTGCAGCCAAATAAATATTAAAAAAAAGAAGAGAAAACCAAACAGCTGAGGTTGGCAGGAAGTGTGCAAGGAACCATCAGTTTTAAGTCATCCAAGATACGTAAGGACCAGAGTGTTATGCCTCAGTTGCAGTTTGTTGATTTCCCTGTTCTTGCTTCTCCCTCCATCCTCCACCCCAGCCTTCGTGGTTTACCCGAGCCAGTGTTCTCCATCCCCTAATTGAAGGCCCTAAGCGTGGGCCCGTCCAGGAGTCTGGTGGGTCTAGAAAGTGAGGGGGACGTCACAGAAAGGTGACGGGAGCCGACTTCAAGCCTCCTAGATGGAAACCCTTCCGAGGGCGGGGCCTCTCCCAGCCAGACAGACACAGCCACTCAATCTGCTTCCTGCAGCCCCAGGACACACTTCCTCCTTGCGGTCAGTGACTTCAAAAGCTGCCCCAAGTTCAACTGTTTCTCCAGCTTGGGGGACTTTGGGGGCAGCCGGCCGCACGTTGAGGAAAAGCCTCCTCCTGACCCATCTTCTCTTGGGCTCCCTCTTCGTTATTAAACCGAAAGTGCTTTCTTGCAGTCGGATGAATTGAACCCTGTGACCCTTCCTTGGACCTCGTCCTCTGTGACCTCCCCTGTCCCCTCACTCTGTGCTCCCACGCCTGGCAGCCGAACAGTCCCCGGGGTGTGGAACCTGCCTCCCCAGTCAGAGTCTTCTCCCGCTATGCCCCCTCCTTCCCTCCCCATCCTCCTTCCCTCAGCTTCTAAAGCCCTGCCCCTGCCCAGCTCAAGTTCCTGTTTCTGTTTGAATGAAGCCCTTCGGATCCCCTCCAGCAGCTGGACTCTGTCCTCCTCTGACCCCCAGGGGCGCTCCGGGCCTGCCCTACATTTCTGCCCTCACCGCACCTAGGATGACTGGCCTCTGGGTCCTTGCTTTGTGCCCAGGTCAGCTTATCAGCAGAGCGGCTGTGCCCGACTGGGGACTCAGCACCTCCCACGGTGCCTCGCAGAGAATAGGCATAGCATTCAATAAATGTCATAGTTTTGAAATATCTGTTGAAATAAAAAGAAATGCTTTTTTTTTTTCCTCCAGGAGTCAAAATGCATGGCTTTCATCCACTTTCAACACATAAAAGATGTTTTCAACACAGAAAGGCCTTTCACCGCTCTTACTTAATAGTCGGCTTTTGGAATGATGTGGACTAGAATGAAAGATGAGGACGAGCGCCTCTGAAATCAGCTGTTTTGAATTAAATAAAGCAGAGTGAGGTTGGAGTCAGGTGAAGCGAGAGGATGGGATTCAAACAAGGGAGAGTTAACATGCGTGTGGGCACCTGGAAACTCTAGTAAGGGCTTGTCTTCCCACCCACCCAGGAGGTGGCGCGGGAGAAGAGGGTGGGCTGTCCCCACACCTGCTGGACCAGCCTGTCGCCCCCTTACCTCGACTTAGGTCAGAACCGCATAGCCCTCTTGTGGCTTCTCAAAATTGCAAGGAGGTTTTTAGGTTTTTCTCTTGTTTCTTTAGGGGTTTTTCAGAGGCAGAGGCTTCCCCCCACCCCCCCCTTAGTTATTCCTGGTAACTTTTAGAGTTCAGTTTCCTCAGTAAGGATGCTGAGTCCAGGGAGCGAGGTCACGTGAGCTCGTGCGGAGGCCCTCACTGCTCCACTGGCTGGGCTGTGTGTCCACATTGCGGGGGGCTCAGTTTCCCCACCCGCTCCACTTGGAGCACTGGAGCTGGGATGCTCTGTGTCCGCAGCCAACTTGGCAGAGTCTGCATGTTTAGCTGTGCCTGTGAGAACCGACTGAAGACACTGAATGTGATGGTAATCCCCTGGCAGTCCAGTGGTTAGGACTCAAATGCTTTCACTGCCGGGGTCCGGGTTCAGGCCTGCCTGCTGCATGGCGCAGCCAACAAACAGAAACGCTTATCTGTGAAGCCACCCTTACTCAGGCCCCACAGGACACGCTGAGCTGAATTCTGTCTCAGCGAGGCCAGGCAGCCTCTGACTGACCTGGGGGGTTGCGGGGGGTGGAGGTGACGCCCTTGCCTGAGACGAGCTGTGTCATAAACTTCACTAAGAGATGGGGGGAATCTTGTCTCCATTCTGACTGGGGCCGAGTCAAGGCCTTGGTTGGTCAGCTGATAGAACAGACCCCGGGAGATTCTGGGGCCTCCAGGCTGGCTGACTTGCCGTGGATTGTATGGCCAGCTCTGACTTTGTCTGCTCCCACGTGTTTCCTCCGGTCAGGCTTGTCCCCCGTGGGCGGGTTGGCACCAGGCGCTGGCAGTTCTCACAGGAGCTGAGTGGCTGCCTCAGGGCAGCCCTTTCAGAGGTGCTGTCTGGAGGGTCACCTGGGGCCATCCCAGGGGTGCGGTCCAGTGTGGATCAACGCTGGCCTCCACCACCGCAGGTCTGACGTTTTAACTGAGTGCTGAGCGCACAGGACACAGGCCGCTCCACTCGGTATGAGTGGCTAAAAATGCTGGAACCAAGAGGATTTTCAAAACCCGATACTGTGTTTCAGTTGTTACCAAGGAGGACTGCTCATTACCAGGGAACTGATTTTTTTTTTTTTTTTAAAGCAATATCTAGATTCCTCAAGGTTGTGACAAAGCTTAAGCAGCTTGTAAGCAGGCAAATGGACAAAAGTCTCTCCCACAGCGTTTGGTTTCTCTTCTGGGGGTGCTGGGGCGGGGTTCTACTATAGGGGCTGGCTTTGGTGGGCTTTACTTTCTTAAGGCCTCAGGTGCTCCCTTCCTGCCCTTTATAAGCTAACACCCCCTCTTGACCCAGCACCTCCCCTCCCTCCCTGGACCTTTTCTTCTATAGTGACTTACTGTCACGTGAAACACTATTTATAAAAGCTGCCCCCTCCCTCGAGGTAAACTGTGGTGGCTTAATGAAGGTACACTTTGGCCCTTAGGACGGGAACAGCTTTTAATCACAAGAACGTCCTCCTCCACAGCTTTGGAGGATGAGAATGTGGACGTTTGGGCAGTGGGGGGAAACCACCATTCAGCCTAATGCACATGGCCTGTTGCATGTGAGGGTTGTAGAGCGGGTGGGAAGAAAAAGAAGATCCTCCTATTTATCCCCGGATCGTGAAAATGGGTACGCCTGTACCTTTTCTTCGTGGAAGAAATCCAGTAGCATCAAGCTTTCTGGATTCCAAATAGGTCAGATGGCTGGTGATTGAAAGTGGACCAGCATCCAGCATGTCTTTAGAAACAGAAAGCCACAGAGGCTGTGTTTTTGTTTATCCCCTTATCATTCAAGTGACTGGGTTGGGGCTGCGTCTGCAGGCCGCTGACCAGGGGTTAAGAGCAGAGCTGCAGGGAAACGAAGTTAAGGCTTCCCTCCTCCCCCCTCCCACCACCTGAGCCGCGAGGGAGGCAGGCTTATGATTAACTCAGCGCCATCTCAAATGCAATTTCTGGGGGCTGAAAACATTAACTTTTAAAAAATGATTTAAAATTACCAATTGACCATATCCGGGGCCGAACCTGCATGATTCAGCTCCTTTTAAAAATATCTTTTCTCAACAAATTGCTTCCTTAACATTTTAATTTGTTGATCGTAAAGGAAGCTTGCCAAATATTAGCCGTTCTTTTCCATTTCCTACAGCTTCAAGCTTTCCTTATTTGGCATATTTCAGTGGAACTGTAAGGTCACTCCCTATTTTTCTTCCCAAATAACTATATTTATTACTGTCAAGTATTGGCGGGTTTGATCCAGCTGTCATCAGAATGTTTGGAAATACTGTTTTTTGCCAGAATGCTGATTTAATGATCTAATACTGACATGGCTTGTTTTCTCTGCTGACTTGATAACTTGTTCAATAGGCTCCCCTCTTTTTTTTTTCCCTCCTCTCTTTTTCCTTCTGCCGTATGCTTTATGGGGCAGTGTGTAGTTTTGTTTTTGTTTTTTTTTGGCCATGCCTCAGCACGCAGGACATTAGTTCCCCAACCAGGGAGCGAAGCCATGCCCCTGCAGTGGAAGTGCAGAGTCCTAACCACTGGGCCTCCAGGGAATTGACAATGTCTTGACAAGAGTCATAGAAGGAAGTCTTTTTTTTAATTATTCCTTCTTCCCCTCCCCGTCCCATCCCTTCCTCCTCTTTCTTTTTTCGGAGAAGACTTAGATGGTAACAAAACCCTCCTTCAAGAAGCCAGCATTGCTGCTGCCTGGCATCTTGGAGAGTACTTAAGAAAATTTTTCCTTGTGAAAACCTTCAAACATACACCACAAAGTAGAAACAACTATAGCAAACCTCCACCTACGGTCACCGGCTTTACCAGTTAGCAGCTCACGGCCCCATCCAGTTTCATTTATACCCTCATTTCTAGAATTTTGAAAAGACCATCATCTTATTTTATCCATAAAGATTTCAGTATGTATCTCTAGAAGATAACATATCCACTTTTTTTTTTTTCCCCCAAAAAAGAAACATCATTCCATGACCACACCTAAGAGGGGACGTTTCTACCAAGGGGCACAGAAGTGAGACAGTTCTGGGCGGGGGTGGGGAGCTTGTTACAGGGGAGGTCGTCTGGGCCAGGACTCTGCCCTCACCTGTCCCAGGGCCTGGGGCTGGTTCCTGCTCTTTCTTGAGCCTCAGTTGGCTCCATCCAGAAAGCCAGATGCGCTAGTTCTCCTATCTTTGAATGTCTCTCTTCTTTATTAAAAAAAATTTTTTTTAATTGATACATAGTTAATTTGTCTCTGAAGACCTTGAATCTCTGAATGTGCAAGGCACTGCCTTGCTTCAGAATCAGTCCCTGGGCCCCAAAGAAGGAGGGGGTGGGCAGGCGCCCCACCGTGTAGGGTTCTGCCTCCTTCCTGCCGGCCGTGGGAGTTTGGATCTCTGACTCCAGCTGCCTCCATCTGGCAGCTAGATGTGCGCGCCCAGTCATCTCTTTTATCCTGGCAGAGTTCTCCATGGGCCACGGATTGCCCTTGCCTGCCACGCTGATCGTCTGAAACTGTGTAATAGTCACTCCTCTGAGTGGAAGCTGCTTCCACATTTGGTGGTTAGCGGTTAAGGGTCAGTTAACAGGTGTCACATTTGCAACCCATCCTCACCCCAATCTTTTGGAACTGAAATGTTGTGGTCATTCGAATTGCACAAGCTGCCTGGCACTGCCCTAGATGCTGGGGCTATCATTCGGTGCTGGCTGGCCCCCCCGGGAGCCCGCATCTGGCGAGGAGAGGACGCGTGCTCAGTGCCTCTCCAGGCGTAGGGCTGGTGCTCAGGGCTGGGGGCAGGATGGGCTCAGGTTCCGATTTGGCGGCGATGGAGCTGCTGGGCCTTGAAGCACGAGTGAGGTTCCTCCATGTCCAGGCTGCTGGGTGCTGGTGGGTAGTCACGTGTCACCCATAATCCCACCCGTAATCCCAGGGTTAGAATCAGCCGTTAATGCTGTGACTCATTTCCTTTGGCTATTTCTCTATGAATACACGGATTTCTGCCATCTACTCATGCAGTCAGTAACTCAAGAAATGCGTCTTAGAGCATCTGACCACATGCCAGACACTTTTCTTAGTTCTGAAGTGGTGGGGAAAGAGGTCAAGGTGATTCCTGCCCTCAGGGAGCTTACCCTCTGGTAGGGTTACATAGGAAATGGCAGCATATAGCAGATGCCATTCATATTCTGTTTAGTTCACTTTACTACCACCAGGCCACCCAAGGATTATTCGCCTGCCCTTCCAGCCTGCTATTGCCCTTCAGCCTGACGGAGAACAGCTGCTTGTGAAATGTGACCCTGACAAGGGCAGCCCTGCCCCCTGTCCCCGCCCCGCCCTGGCTCACAAGGTGCTCAGGGAAGGTTTTCCTCTGGGCGGGCTCAGACCTTCGCCCTTCCCCTTTAATTGCCTGTAAATGGGTGAGGTTTTCCTCCTTTTGAGTAATTATCCCGACTCTCTTTGCATCAAGGAACATATTTAAAATCTAAGTAGAATTTGCAACCCAAGTGTGCCCTTAAGTCGTTTCATCAGCAGGGTTGGTGTGGGGGCGATGTTGTTTTCCTACAGTTGATGTGCTTGGGCTTCCCAGGTGGCGCTAGTGGTAAAGAACCTGCCTACCAGTGCAAGAGACTCAGGTTCGATCCCAAGGGTTGGGAAGATCCCTCGGAGGACACGGCAGCCCACTCCAGTATTCTTGCCTGGAGGATCCCATGGACAGAGGAGCCTGGTGGGCTACAGTCATTGGGGTCGCAAAGGGCCGGACACGACTGAAGTGACTTAGCACGCACACATGCACGCATTCACAATGCATATTGTTTGACATGTTTGTTTTGTAGAATCCCCCAAATTGGACTAGCCCCCCCAGTTAACCACAAAGAAACTGAGACGCACAGGGGTTGAGTTCTTGTCCATGGCCTCAACCGTGGGAGAGGGAAGATGAGGCTGGGGCCCCAGTTCCTGGGTCCGAGGTCTTAGTCTCCTGCCGGCTCTGGCCTCCTTGGCCTTCCTCCCCACTTCCAGACCCGGCTGCAGTCCTTGGGTGGGGAAGGCCAGGTGCACAAAGCCCTGCTTGTTTGGCTACACATGCCTACCAGCAGTTGCTCTTATTATAGAGCAGTTATTCTTATTTGTCAAGAAACTCAGAACAACTGTTTTTATTCTTCACAGTGAATGCTTATGCACATGACCTTTCGAGAACATATTTCTGGATGCTGCAGAGGCACTGATGTTCATGCAGATTAGCTAAGTTAAACCTTTCTTTCAGCTGAAAGTTGCCTCTGTCCCTTTAAGAATTCCACTTTGCAGAGCGCTTCTCTTATTAAGTGTTTATTAGGAGTCCCGTGTCAACTAGTATATTTTCAGATGACAGAAGGGCCCCTCGGCAGAGCCAAGTGTTAAAGTCTGATGTTGGTTAAACCATACCCACCTCTTGGTGGCAATGAGGGATGGACAGTGCTGGTGCCCCCTGGGCAGGATGGAGTGGAAGGGTGGTCTGCTGGTCCAACAGCGAGCAGCCACGTAGCACGGGTCATGTAGCATGTTCTCCCAGGGGGCAGCCGCATCCATTCACATGTTTGTGTGTAGTGTTTGGACACAGGTACTTACGAATGTTGGAGATATATACCTCCACCTATATGTATAATGGCCACAATGGAAAATTCACTCACCCAGTAATTATACTAATCTTAATTGTTTGGTTAGTAAGGGCCAGGAACAGTGCTAGGTATTTGGGATTAGCGCTGAATAAGTGACAGTACCTGCCCTCATGGGACTGACATTTTAGTGATTTCAAGGGAAAGCAGCACTTGTTTTTAAGAGACCTTGGCAAAGCAGACGACCTTGAAACCTACCAAAGGCAGCGATAGTTGGCACGCTTGTTTTACAATCTCCAGACAAAAGAATCATATCAGGCCCTTTATTGCAGACATGAACATTTATTTTAAGGACTCAAATTAAACTAGAGGAGATAAATGAGCCGGCATAGTTGTTTGCTGATCATTCATGGCTGATACAATGAGCAGCTCATTAAATCGTTGGTAACAAATGGAGTCTTGAGAATTTCAACTCTGAGACACTCTGAACAACACAAACCGTAAAACGTTCCATTAAAGGTGATTTTTCCTTTGCCCTCAAAGCATCTCATTGATTTCAAAGTGTATAAAGAAGGCATTCCTGGGGCCTTTGGGGGAAAGTGCCATGTAAGAAAGTTCAAGAAGTTTCATAAAAGCTGTATTTGAACTTTCAGTGTGATTTCCATGGTGATACTTAATATGCTGTGTATCACTACAAGCATTTTCCCTTCTGTTTTCTTCTGTAAATTTTCCAAAGTGGAGAAGAATTTTCCAGCAGTGGATGAAATGATGCTGCTTCCTTGCACAGTTGTGTGTGATGGGGCTAGCTCAGGTGTCAGCATCTCAGTTGTTCAGGAGGCTCTCTGGGTGCTCCCTTTTATTTTTATTTAAACATATTTTTGAATTTAGTTTTTTTGGCTGCACCATGTGGCATGTTAGGATCTTAGTTCCCCAACCAGGGTTTGAACCTGGGCCCCCTGCATTGGAAGGGCAGAGTGTTAACCACCGGACCATGAGGGAAGTCTCAGATGCTCAGCTTTCATAGCAGGCTATTTAAGTCTGGCCTCCAAGTCTCGCGTCTCACAGCTGGAGCCTCACAGAAGCCCTTCTTGTCGTGGGGTGCCAGCAACCGCCGGGGTGAAGTCACACCCAGCGTGTCAAGTGTGTGGCCATCACAGACCCGAGGCTCTGTTGCAGGGCAGAAAGGGGGAGGTGACCGGCGGGGTGGGAATGCAGTGAGGACAGGCACGTGGGACACTAGGAAATTCTCTGTGCCTCCTCCCCTGACACCCAGCCTGGGGGGCCCTCCTCACAGGGGCCCCCCCACACTTCACCTGCTGGGTCATTTCCTTTGGTCCTTCATCCCTGGGTGTCTCCAGAAGCTCATACTGCAGATAATTTGCTCTCGCTAAGTCAACTTCTTTGTAGAATCACTCACTCGTAACTTTATCTGTCACCTCGATGTCCAAGTGCCAGTAGTCCAGTCCTTCCTGACTTGGTCCCTGGGTGGCCCACCCTCCCTTCAGTTGGCTGGGACAGGTCTCATCCATTCCCATCCCCCCTCCGCAGAGCTGGCCCCAGAGCCCTGGCCTCACTGTGGCCCAGAACCTCTTCTAGCTGGCACAGGGTCTTGAACTTGCCCCCAACGCCGGTCTCAGGGGTTCTGGCGGTTGCAGACAGTGTCAGGGTGTCGGGAGGCCCTCCCCCAACTTCAGTCCCTCTTGCGCTGGGGGCGTTTGAGCTGCCTGCCCTCCTGGAATTGATGGAGAAAGGCCCCTGTGCACACACGGATGCTTGAGAATGCTGGGCTGATCTAAAAGGGCACTGGGGAGGAGGGAAGCATTCGTGAGAGCTGGAGAGCAAAGGGCCTTGAGTGCCGGGCACAGCCATCGAAGCCTGACCCGCCAGGGTTGGTTCACCTGCAGGGACTCCCCTGCAGGGAGCCTCCCCAGCTTTGAGGGCGGATGGCCTGTAGTGGTGGCGGAGGTCAGAAGGAGCAAGAGGAACCCCACCCAGGATGTGGTGACTGTTGTCTGGAGGCAGGGAGGGAGCACACTGGAATGAACCCACATGTGCACTTGGACATGACCAGGAGGCAAGTCGAATTCTGCGTCAACTCGAAACCCAGAGGCCAGGAGGTGTGTGGGGGAGGACAGACATCCTGAGTAGAGAGAAACGCTCAAGAGGCAGGGTGGGTCTGTCCCGTCCCTGCCTGATTCCCAGTGCCTGGGACACAGTAGGTGCTTAATAAACCCATGGACCAAACACACAAGGTTGATTGAAGTCAGAGCTGGCTGTGGGTCCTCCCACGCCTGACAGCATGTGTAAGTGGAAGAGTTTCCCAAGGGGTAGAATTTAAGTGAAGAGAGGCCGAGGACTGAGTGTTGGGAGAAGGAGTTTGCAGTTAAGGGTGCAGTGGAGGCCAGAGGGTGTAAGGTCAGCCGAGGTCAGGGGGCTCTCAGGAGATGGTGGATACATGGGCACAGGGTGGTTAGTGACCTTACTGTGGAGAAGGCAGATGGGTGAGTGGCCCAGAGAGGTACAGGAGGGCTTGTAGGGCTGCACTGTGCTCAAGTTTCTGGCTTTCTCCTGCCACCCCTGCGAAATGCAACTATTGCTGCCGAGACCCGCTCTGCTCTGCTCCCCACAAGACCATCATTTCCCACTTTTCTTTAGGGCCACTGCTGCGTGGTCTGCAGTGCACTGTGCACCCACTGCGTGCACCCACCAGCCTCTCGCCCCCCCGCCCCCCACCTACCTCCTGGGGCCACCACCACCTGGGAAGCCAGGCCCTTGTCCCACCTGGCATGGGCCGCCATGCTGACCGGAGTCCTTGTCCCCTGCCCTCCTTTGCCCTGTGAACCACCTGAGCACAGGTGTCCTCGTCCCCTGGAGCCCTCACGAGGTCACGTCGGCCAGAGCAGCTGCAGCCGCCTGGTTCCAATGTTTTACAGCCAAGACTGTGTTGTCCGCCCACCTCCTGGCCCAGAGTGAGGTGTCCCAGGGAGCGGGGAGGAAGTCAGAACTCCTTCTTCACTGCCCTTCGTAAAACCCTTGTCTGGAAATTAATGGATGAGAGAATCTAGGGAGCCTTGGCTGATGACACCTTGAGGAAACCTCGAGAATATGAACTTGAAACATCACAGCTGTCTCATTAAGAATGTGGGATGGCAAATTCCTTAACCTTAAGTGGCCGAGCTAGTTTAACAAGATGTTTCTCTTTGTGGTGAAATTTTCACTTTTCCCCTTTTAAAGTTAGTCAGATAAAGCTGTGAGGGTGGTATAGAGTTTTGATTTTTTTAAGTTGATAATGAGTAATTTTAGGATAGATGCTTATGAACTCTGTAAATAATCATTTAAAAAACTCTTGCCTGGTGCCATGCTCATATCTCCTGTATAAATATTTGTGTAGCTGGACTCATCTGCCACAGAGGGGCTGAGCGGGTCTGTAGGGCGTGAAAGTGGCTTAGAGTGGGTGGACGCCCATATTGTCTCTCTGACATTTTCTACTCAGAAAGACGAGGTTGATTTTAGTCTGTGATCCTAGCACCCAAGGTGGGGGAGACTGTGGAGTTAACCCTCCTGTAGGCTCATCAGCAGAATATAAGCCTCAGCTCTGCTCAGTTTGGTCCAGGCCTTCCCTGATGGTCCAGTGGTTGCTGCTGCTGCTAAGGCGCTTCAGTCGTCTCCGACTCTGTGTGACCCCATAGACGGCAGCCCACCAGGCTCCCCTGCCCCTGGGATTCTCCAGGCAAGAACCCTGGAGTGGGTTGCCATTTCTTTCTCCAATGCATGAAAATGAAAAGTGAAAGTGAAGTCACTCAGTTGTGTCCGACTCTTAGCGACCCCATGGTCTGCAGCCCACCAGGCTTCTCTGTCCATGGGATTTTCCAGGCAAGAGTACTGGAGTAGGTTGCCATAAGACTCTGCAATTCCAAGGAAGGGATCAGCAAGTTTGATCCTTGACCGGGAAACTGAGATTCCACTATGCTGCTCGGCTTGGTCCACATCATGAGGACTTAAGAGGGGGGTGGTTTCAGTTACATGATGGCTTTTAAGACTAAAAGCCTTTAAAAAAAAAAAAAAAAAACAAACAAACAAACACTCATCAGAGTGACAAGATTTTAAGTCTGAATCCATGGAGGGTTTGTAGCATGATGTGTCCTGTTGGTGTGTGTGTGAGCCAAATCAACCACTTTGGAGAGGGATTTTGAAGGAGCCCGGTAGAGGGGAGCAGCTTCCCTTCAAGATGAAATGTGCCCTTAGAGATGCTCGAGGGTGTGTATTCTGGGAGATGTACACAAGAACAGGGGTGAACACCTGGGGAGGACGTAGAGGTCATTGGAGGAGAGTGGCATTGTCCAGGGAGTTCTAGAAGGCAGGCCACATGTGCAGATGGACCTCATAGACACAGCAGAGAGCAGGAGGGGCCAGCCGAGGGGCTTGCATAGCATGATCCTATTTTTATATGGAATTAAATACACAAAGCCATAGTTTACGTTGTTCGTGGCACCATGAAAAGCTATTGAATATGGAAAGATTTTGAGGGGAAAGATAAATGCCAAATTCTGGAGATGTGATTTTTTTTTTTTTTTTTTGGTGGTAGAGGGGAGGAAAATGGTATTGAAGTGGGTTTAATGGGTTTAACCAATTATAATACCCTTTTATTAGTAACAAATATAGCAGAATGTTAAAATTTGATGACGCTGGGTATAGGTACATAAAAATTTGTGCTATCCTGTATGATTGAAATATATCATTATTAAAAAATAATGTATACTAGCTATCTGAACATATATGAACAGGATTTAGTAATTATAGTACTTATAGCCTAAAGTTTTCAAGATCAGGGTGTTTTATGTGGGGCCCTTTATAGCTTTTTCCTGCTCTTCAGGGAATCCTAAAATTATAGTGGCTTTAATTGTGTTTGTTGAGGAAGTTTTATGGTCTCTTATGTTAAATATTGGGAAATAGGTGAAACTTTTTAGGTCTCTGTACATTTTAAGAAAGTTTTAAGATTTTCTTTCATTTCTAAGATGTATTTTCTCCTTTGGAGTATGCCTCTTTTTCTTTTTAAATTAGGAGATTTATCCTTTTTATTTTTATTTATTTGTCTGCATCAGATCTTAGTTGTGGTATACAGGCTTAGTTCCCCAGCCAGGGATCTGCTGTGTTGAAAGGTGGATTCTTAACCACTGGACCACCAGGAAAGTCCCTATGCCTATTTTTTTTTTAATGGTATGTTTTGTTTTATTTATTCATTTTTAAAAGTATGATGTACTTATTTGGCTGCTCTGAATCTTAGTTACAGTTTGTGGACTCTAGTTCCCTCACCAGGGATTGAATTTGGGCCCCATGTAATGGGAGTGTGGAGTCTTAGCCACTGGACCACCAGGAAAGTCCTTGGATTATGCCTTTTGATAGAAAAATAGGTCCTTGCCTCTGTTTCAGTACAGTAACAGTGAATTTTCTAGAAAAACAAGGACAGGAGAATGGGGCAGAAGAGACCTGTGATGTCCACACCCCCTTATGTATAGCCCCTAGGATACTCGGGATCCTGGACAAAGTACATACCTACTATTATCCAGGCCATGGATCTGAGATGGTTTCATATTGTCTCTGCGACTAGAGATGCTTCTCAGAATGAGATTCTGGCTTAATTGAATTAGGCTCCTTGCAGTCAGGATGGGCGTGAGATGGTGCATTCCTGTCGTGCCAGTTGCCGGGGATGCTATTAGGCTGGCCGTTGATGGAATTATATCCTTTACTCACTCGCCATCTCTCTCAGGAAACAGGAGCTTAATATGCCCCATTCAGTTAATCCCGACAACATCCTTAGAAAGGTGAGTAGAAGGCAGGTAGAGTGGTACTGGTGGCCTCCCCAGCCCCAGCCCGGGGTGTGGTGGGCCCTTCCCTCCTCCCTCCCTGGCGCCTGCTGCCCACCCACTGCGCAAGCGGGCAGGCGGGAGCGAGGCTCCAGGGGCGCCAGCTCCGGGGCCGCCTCGGTGGTCACAGGCTGGCTGGTGGGGCCAGTGGCGGGCTGAGCCCACAGTGCCCGCCGCCTCAGACAGTGATCCAAGTGACACTGTCTATGTGGCCACCATAGTCATCACTGCCTGCACGCCTCGCTCTGCCGAGGGCCGGAGGAGGACATTGCTGGAGGGGCCAGAACTTCTTTGGACCTCACAGCTTTCTGCTCAGGGTGCGGTGGCAGCGAGGCAGGCACCAGCTGTAGCGGCGGCCCTGCTCAGCCATTGGCTGGCGCCACAGTGGGCCCCTCCCCCAAGCAAGAGACCGTTAGTGAGCAACTGTCCACCGGCGACCGTTAGTGGCCCCGCTCAGCCATTGGTTGGTGTCCCCGTAGGCCCCGCCCACTGCCGTCTCGTATATAAAAGCCCGAATTCAGACTTGGCGGGGAGATGGTTTTTTGACACGATAGTCTGGCATGTTGTCTGCTGGCTTTCAAGTTGTTATTCCTTGTTCCAACAACTCATTTCCCGATTTATTGACCTGTGGCGCTGTGAGCAGAGCGAGCTTGGGCTTGGTAACGTTATTATCTCCTTTTTACTCAAAAAGTGACTGAACTGTCCCTGGGCACTCTCAGCCTTCTCTCAGAGCTGTGGTTAGGGTCAAGGTTAAATAACTCAGGGAGGAGGAAGGAAGGAAGCACTCGGGACACATAGACTCGGAGACCAGCCCTGTTATCCCAGCCCTGTTGGGAAGTCTCAGGATCACGATCTCTTTGGATCCTGAGGACAGTCCTTCCGGGCTGTCCATGAGTCTTCCTGGCTTCTCCTTGGGATATACAGTTTCTGGCCCGAGTCCCCAGGCTGGTCAGTGACAGACTTGGCTGGGTTTTGCCAGACTCTGGGTTCCCACCTGGTCACCACCAGGCCCTGTGTCCAGCCTGGGGGGAGAGGGTAGAGGGACAGGGAGGGGATCCTTTGGATTACTTCAACAAGCTTGAAGCAAAGTTGGCAGGTTCCCTTCTGGTGGTGGTGTCACGCGGTTAAGACCGTTGACCGCAGCTTCACCTGAAGGAAGTAACTTGGGATCGTGGAGCACAGGGTTCACGGCGTCCCCTCTCCCACTTCTTCACCCTGAGCAGGGCTGACGACCCCTGAGAGTCAAGAAAGGATGCGGCTTGCATGGCATCTGTTGATAAGACTTTATTCCACTGCTCAAACCATGTACGGGTGCGAGACCACCATAATCTCGAAAGATTCTGGTTAGAACTTGTAGGAGGCAGGAAGAGGAAGCTAGGTTGGCAGGACCCTCTGGTCTTTGTTGCTGTGTCTCGTGTCGTTACCAGGCCTTGAAGCCCCGCTGCTTTACAGGTGGGGAAGGCGCAATGGTTTTTCAGCCCCGGAGCTGGGGTCCACACCCAGACCTCTTCGATCCTCTCAGGGACGATACCTGGCAGCCATGCCTTTGGTCAGCTGATTTGTTGTTTTAGAAAATGTTGCTACTCATTCATGAGACATGAAGATGAAAGCTTCAATTTTAGCTGCTTTGGATCAGACAAGGATTGCCCTTATTATAAGCAGGGCTTTTTATTAAGTGAAAACACTTGGCTCTTAAGATGTGGTGGTTAATTGCTGTTAAATGTATTTTTGTTATACCGCCCTGTGATAAGCCAGAGAACGGTTTGTGCCCAACACAGCAGGAAAGTGAAGGGGGGAATGACAACCTTGTGCTCCTCCAGTCCCCCGTTGGAGCCTGTGGTCTTGTGTGTTTGCTGTGTCAGGTTTATTTCTGTTTCCTGCACCTGGTCTGAGGCTGATCAGGACCGATGACGGGAGAGACCATCCCTGGGGTGCTCAGATGTGTCCCTCTCCCTGCCTGGGCCAGTGCTCATCTCTTCCTGGTCTTTCATCCTCCGTTGTGTAGGCCTTCTAATGTCCTAGCACTGACAGAGGAAATTCAGCTATTGAACCTGGCCTTGTTTTGGGGGGGTTTTGTTTGTTCGTTTTTTGCAAAGTGGAAATGATTTTGTGCTTTGAAAAAGTAAGAAATGCTAGTAAAAATAAGAATCTATAAAAACATAGGATGAAGGAAATAAAAAGTCACCCCTCATCCTGTTCCTGTTCGCATTCTGGTGTAAGGCCTTCCAGACACTTCCCTGGCTATGGGTTTAGGACACCAGCTGATGGAAGAACACTTTGGATACCGTTTGCTAACAAATGAATCTCTCAGCAGCCTGGAGTTCGCTGTGCTACTAAGTATATCTCCCAATGTTAGTTTAGAAAGATTAACATGCCTTTTGTTGAAATTACCCGTTACATAATAGTTCACTGATTTCCTGTCTTTCATTAAATTGTTCTCTTTTTCAACTTTGTACTACTACACAAAAGAGTCAGACACAACTTAGTGACTAAACAACAAAAAAGACTGCATTTGGATAAACATCCTTGTGCATCTATGCATCTTTTAAAATTACTTTTAATGTCTGGTTATTTCCTCAGGTTAAATTTCCAGAAGCAGAAGTGCTGAGTGAACAGTGTGTGTATATTTTTAAGACTTTGAGTACTTATTACCCAAACTTCCCAGAAACATTGGACTACTTTATAGCAGCAATTGCACTAAATTCCTTGTATTACTCTTTTCTTTTGAGTAACATTTCATGGTTGCCCCTGGCGGGGGGAGGTGGGGGGAACACAAAAAGAGAAGTCTATCTGCCCCGAACTGCTCCTCTCCCATTGTTGCTTTCTTTGTATATCTTCCTGAGTTTCTTTATACACAGAAACAAATATGTTATTTTTTCCTTATCTACACATAGTCTGGCATGCTGTGCATACTTTTCTTCACTTTGCTTTTTAATTTTTAAAAATGATTGGTGTTCCTTAGACTTTCCAAATCAGGACATGAAAGCAGAAAATTCTGTTTTCTTTTTAAGTAATTTTATTTCTTTATTTTTGGCTGTGATGGGTCTTTGTTGCTACGCAGGCTTTTCTCTAGTTGAGGTGAGCAGGAGCTACTCTCTAGTTGCCATGCACGGGCTTCTCATTGCAGTGGCTTCTCTCGTTGCGGAGTGCAGGCTCTAGGACCTGCGGGCTCAGTGCTTGGGACTCCCGGGCTCTAGAGCACGGGCTCAGTAGTTGTGGTGCACAGGCTTAGCTGCCCCGCGGCACGTGGGATCCTCCTGGATCAGGGATTAAACCTGTGTCTCCTGCATTGGCAGGAAGATTCTTTTACCACTGAGCCACCAAGGAAGTCCTCTATTTGTTTTCTGTTTCTCTCTCAGAGCACCATGGTATTCCCTGATAGGGATAGCTGTACCTTCACCATCCGGCGAGCTGTGCATCGGTGAGGACCCTCCCCTCAGTACCCCAGTGTGAGATCCCTCCCCCCCTCCCCCCTGAAATAATGCCACTTCCTTTTAGGGATGGGCAGCAGCTCTCCATGAGCCACCAGGAAAGCCATGAGGCCTTCTAGAGCCTGACCTCCCACAGAGACAGCCATCGACTGCAGCATGGCTGACGGGTTCACGGTAAATGGTCTGACAGTGCAGAGCTTGAGGAACTGAAATGATCACAGCTGAGACTGACAAAGTGCAGGCACGGCCCAGGAGGGGAAGTGGCAGCAGTGCCCCTCTGGGCCGAAGCCCCACCACAGCCAGAGGACTCAGCAGTGAAGGTCCAGCCAGGATCTAGGTGGTTCAGATAAGCCCACCTTCATACAGCTTTGTTAAGAATAGTTTGGGTCCCAAACGACGAAAGCAAACTGATACCTTTTAATACAATGTAGTTTTAAAAAATTTTGTGAGTAAGGAGGAAAATTGGTGAAAGAGTAACTTAAAGTCTTTAAGCAGAAGAAACTCTCTTCTTCAGTACACTGTTAGGGTCAGGAGCCTGTTTGCCTTGTGATAGGGGATCTGGGCCCTGTCTGTTCATTGTAAGTGACATAGACCTACGTGCTTAAGTATCTGGCATCTTCGGGTTTCAGGGTTTTTGCGAACTCCTCTGGGAGACAGTGTCCCGGGGCTGACTGGTGCCATGGAGTAAGTCCAGGAGGAGTTCACGGGTGCCTGTGGGGACACAGGAAGGGCGCCACCTGGTAGTTTCGGGTGACCTTGGCTCTCTCCCTGTCCCACCCCAGGTCGCTTTCTGATGACTTTAACAGACAAATATTTTAAAATCATCTACCCTGTGCAAGAGTGAAACTGTCAATCGTTCAGTTGTGTCCAACTCTTTGTGGACTGTAGCCCACCAGACTCCTATGTTTGTGGTACTCCCCAGGCAAGAATACTGGACTGGGTTGCCATTTCCTTCTCCAGGGGGTCTTCTCAACCTAGGGATTGAACCCAGGTCTCCTGCATTGCAGGCAGATTCTTTACCATTTGAGCCACTAGGGAAGCCCAAGAGTGGTCTTTTCTAAAAAAACACTGAAATTAGGAAGGATCCTTCCCTCCCTACTCCCTATTTTATTTCTAGTTTGGAGCTGTTTAGTGTAATGTAACTTTCTGCTCTATTCTTCTAGATAAACATATTCCAGCCATTGGCATTTCAAAATTTCTTTCACAGGGGCCCCTTTCTGGATGAAGCTGGTCTTTTTGGATGAGGTTTGTCTTGTGGCCTCAGTGGTTTTCAGCTTTTTTTCTTGGGCTTGCTTGCCTCCATGAGTCTCGGGCAGTGTGACCCCACAGTAGGCTTGCCTGGCCCACCTGAGGGTTGGTCTGCCTATTTCTGAGACTCCGCGTGGTTCTCCTCTCCTACAACCTAGCCCTTTCAGGAGATGGAAGGGGTCTCGCCTGGTGCTTGGCAGTTTGCTCGGAGGGTGTGCTCCTGCCCAGAGGCAGCACAACGGCTCCATGGGAGGCATCCGGGCGGGTGAGCCATGGTCACCAAGCACACGTGTCTTGCATGAGGGAGAGGGAACTGTAGGATCATGCTTGCTCTGATCTTCCCCGACTTGTGGACATTGGTGATGGGTGGGAAAAAACAGGAGTCAACTGGGACAGAAGGGAAAGGTGGCTTCACTTGTGGATATAGTGCACACTTGGTCCAGAAAGGTCTGAGCACCTGCACGAGGAAGCTTGCTTGAAAAAAATCAAACCAGCTAAAGGCACACAAGACTCAAAACACAGTAACATCCAGAATGCATTATATAATGTGCTCCATTGAAAGGAACACTGTGAACCAACTTAGGGAAAGGATCTTTTAAAATGGCTTTCCTAAAAATACTCCTAGGAATGGG
Source organism: Capra hircus (assembly GCF_001704415.2). Lineage (NCBI taxonomy): Eukaryota > Metazoa > Chordata > Mammalia > Artiodactyla > Bovidae > Capra > Capra hircus. The sequence goes on along the minus strand of NC_030832.1, from coordinate 35,914,769 downwards.
TCAGAGGGTTTGGAGAATTTGCCTTTCTTTCAGAAAGTCCTAATCTGATGTGGAGATTGTTGCTGGAAGCTCCTTGTGAAATGTGCAGAAGCCCACAGTCCTTAGGACCAACCACGTTAGGAACGCCAGTGCTCTGAGTGTCAGGAGTAAGGGGTGCAGGAGTGGGCTTTGGGGGCCTTTCCTCCTTATCACACCTCCCCCAGACCCCTCTTACTGGCCTCGTAAAGAAACAGATGGTGCCCCAGGAATAGCTCCGAACTCCCGTTGGCTCCTGGCTGTATAAAGAAAAAGGACGGGTTCCATAAAAATTTGAAGTCTCCCAGGAAAGGAAGTTATTTCCTTCATGAAATATCGATGGAAGGGAACATTTGAAACGACAAAAATTATGAACCCCAGATTCAAGTTGAACCAGATACTGCACTTTAACCTTTTTGAGAATTATTAATTTAAAAGCAAATAGAATGAAATATAGACTATAAAAGCAAAGTAAATCATTTTTATGCTTCCTGGGTTTTTGATGTCACACAATTGGAAAAGCTCATAGAAGAGCGGATTTTGGAGGGAGGATAGTGAGGCTCAGGGCAGGTCAAGCACAGGCTGGGAACCTTTAGGAACAGGACGGAAGAAGCCAACCGACAAGGGCCCAGGGTGGAGAGCCCTGCAGATCCAAAGAGACCTCCAGGACAGAGTCCTCTGTTAAGAGCAACTTTCTCGCGCAAAAATTGCCCATCCCATGTCCAACCAGAGGGAGCCGATGTTTAAGAAAGGTATCTTTGTCCAATTGATTTGCAGGGAGCCCACCAGCAGTTGATATTTTATGTGGAGGTGGGGAAAGCTGGGGCCCAGTTACAAGTATCTACCTGCAGGAATAAATAATTCTTTTGAAACATCACGAGAGAGAAAAAAAAAAGCAGCTTAAGATTTATCTGAAAAGGAAGTGGGAAGTTAAAGTTGCTGGAGATCTCATTACTGTCTGTCTCGCTCACCATAATTAAAAAATGCCTGAATGATCTTAATAACACATGATTCAGCTGACAAGCACTAATTGCCCTGTATCAGGCCAAGAGAAGATGAATGTTGTCAAGAAAACCACAAGTCAGACAAGCTGATTCTCTCTTAGTCTGACACCGTGTTCCCATGTACAGACCAGTTTTTACTGGAGCCTTTCCAGCATCAAAAGAAGCTCTTTACCTTCCCATTAATTTTCATCGCTGGCAGGCCCGGGTTGTTTGTGACGTGCCGTTCTCATTACTTCTGCTCGCCAGCTCGAGAGCTCAGGTCTGCAGACAAAATGTAAATATGTTTCTTGCTCTTATCTTGGTCCTTTTTAAGGAAAGAAATCCTTTCCCATTCAATCCAAATGCCCCGGTGGGCTTGTTGGTGAATTACATGGCGTTTGGGAATTGATTTTCTGACTCTGCCGATTTGTCAAGAATTTCCCCTGCCTTTCCAGCAATTTGATGGAACCTGTTGGACCCTACCACATCCTCTGAGAGGGTCTTCTGCAGGCAGAGAAAGAGGGATGAGGGCTCTGTTGTTTGGGCATCCAGAAACTTCCTTGCAGGGGGTGGTTTTTGAGGAAGGAGGGAGGAATAATAATCTTGGCTCAGCCCTACACGTCTATAGGATGGCTGAGTCATCCTGTCATACCAGAGCCAAGTCACAGACTGAATCAAATGAAGCTCATTTCCCCTTGAAAGGCCAAGCACCTCTATCCTGGGACAGTGCGCTGGGAAAGAAGGGACCACGGTGGAAATAGCATCCTGGCTGTCCCCTGGCCACCCACCATATGGGTGTGTGCCTCGGGCCCCTGGTGTCAGCCCTGTGCTGGGGAGAGACCCCCTGTAATGGGAAGGGAGATGGGCCGGTGACCTGCTCTCGTCTGGGCTGGATGGACCTTTGTAGGGAAACACTGACACATAGCACACCGAATCCAGCTCAGACCAGCATCTCTGTCCTGACAGCCCTGTCCCTGCCCTCCCGGGAGGCAGGCCAGTGGGGAATGGAGAGGTTGGCCCTGAGCTGGTGGCTGGGCTCTGGCTGTGGGGCCCACGACCTGGTGCTCAATATATCAGAACTGGGGTCCTTGTCTAAGAAAGTACCTCCTGGGATGGTGTTGTTTAGTCTCTCAGTCATGTCCGACTCTTTTGTGACACCATGGACTGTAGCCCACCAGGATCCTCTCTGTTCATCGGGTTTCCCAGGCAAGAACACTGGAGTGGGTTGCCATTTCCTTTTCCAGGGGATCTTCGCAATCCAGGGATCGAACTGTGTCTTCTGCTTGGCAGGTGGGTTCTTTAACCACTGAGTCACTTGGGAAGCCCGGGACGGTGGTGCGGTCTGAACACAGCGGTGCTCTCTGTAACGCCGCACAAGGAGAATGCCAGGCACACATCGGTCAGGGTGATGTCTGTCTATCGTTGTCACCCTCTGGGGTTGGGGAATTGATGAGAGGGTTCACATCGCCTAGTACTGTGAGCTGCATTTGTTAGGAGCACAGTCAGTTGCTGAGAGAGGAACTTACCTCCTACAGAAAGAGGCTGATAAGGCTGGCAAATAAATGAGCAGAAACAGTAAGCCATTTAGTCCATGGACTTGGTGACGTGACAGTGGCTGGTCCCCCAGTGTTCCCTACTGGAGAGGGGTGCCTGGCTCATGGGAGCACCCGGAGCCACCCTACACCAAGCTTCAGGGTTAGTCTAGTTAGTGAAGATGGTCTCTTACCAGAGACCTATTTTCCTGAAATTAAAGTGAAAATTTGTGATGATTATCAAATACTGTCAATGTGACTTAGTCATAGGAAACAAAGATCTTAAAGGAAGTGGTGCATGGAAGTAAAGCCACAGTGCCCTTTCTGGATCTCTGTTTAGAACCTGTGGCCTCTGTCTTTCTCTCGCTAGCTTTTGTCTTTGAACCTCCAAGCCTCAAGCAGTGTGTCACCCACAACACTGTGCAGCCCTTAATACACAGCTTCAGGAGGACCCAGCAAAAGAATCTGTGTGTGGGATCCCTGCTCTGAGCTGGGCTCTTTGGTCAGAGTCTAGCTCTTTTGATGACCTGGTGGCCTCCAGAGTCCTTGGAGGCCTGGACCTCCAGCAGCAGTGGACAGGCTGGCCCCTGCCTCCCCGCACCGGGCAGGTAGTCCCAGGATTTGAACATTAAGGATGAAGTTTTTGTAGGCCTGATTCTGTGTATTGCAAGTAACAGCACCTCTTCTTGCCACCTTTGTTATTTAATTTATGCATAGCCCTGAGTCACTGGAAACCAGGACTAGAGGATCCAGATCGGTGACTGATTCCAGACCTCAGCCTTGCTGGCTTGGCTTTTAAAGTCCTAGGCTGTGTGTGAAAGGGAGGGCTGTTCATTTAATCTTCCTATTTCACCAATTTTTCATGTGTAGGAGTGGTGCTCATCACCCTGATTTTTTTTTTTAATCAAGTTATTTATATTATGGGGTGAGTCTGTCACACAGTCTGAATGCGGAATGCTGCCATCCTTTTAATCAGAATCCTGCCAGTAATTTCTGTTTACAATAGTGCTATTGAAAATTATATTGGGATGAAACTAACATAATATAGAAATTGTTGGCTTGTGTGCACAATTTTTATAATATGTACATACAGACAGAGTTGGCTGTCGTTCAGAAGGCTTTTTCTATTTATCGTTGTGCTTTTTATTAGCTACTGTTCCAGAGCCCTCACAATGGGCCAGGTGCTCTTGGGGAATTCGGGGGATTGGAGCCCCTGGCTGTGGACCTGGAGATCTCTGTTCATCATCCTGTCGGAACCCCAGAAATTTGTGATTCCAGAACTCTCTTCTCCTCTCCCATGTCTTAATCCATGATTGCTGCAGGCATAGTTTGTAGATGGGGTGGGAAGGCAGTATGCCCCCGCCTGACGGGGGCCTCCTCTGTTTTGGACAGGTCATAGTTTAAGGGGTAGGTGTTGTTAAACTCCCAGCCCCAGTGTCCCAGCCCACCCAGACTTTTCTCCCGGAGAGCAGAACAGCTGATGGGAGGAGTTTTGAGACAAAACTACAGGCGATTGTCAATTTCATGGATTACAGTTAATTCTGTTTAATGTTCCTTTTTTTTTTTTTCCTCTCTCCCTTTTTGCCAAGTCCTGTGCATTATAGAACATCAACTTTAGCACAGAAGTGCTTAAAACTTGATTTGGCGCTTAAATGGATATTTACACAGTGACACCACACATGTTGGATAAACAGGGGATTTGTTCTAATGAGACCTTCAGTGATTCGAAGCCGTTTTCCCCCGTTGCCTTGTGGAATCCTGGGCTCCTCTCCTGCTTAGTTCTGGTGATGCTCTGGCAGCCGGAACGCTCGTCCTGTGTCCTCCCTGGGTTCTAGGTTCTCTGAAGCGCTGGCCTCCCCCAGTCACTCCAGGTGCCCTCAGCCACTGTGCCTCTTTCTGGGATTTGCATGTAGCGGAAATATTTGTTGAACTGAATTATTTTTACACACAGGCCTTTCATGTGGCCAACGTTCTGAGGTCTGTTTCCTTTGGCCGGAGGCTGGGAGAAACCTTCCAGTTCACTGAGGAGTGACGAAGGCTTCAGGTTCAGGGGTGCCCTGCACGGGGCTGCATATACCCTGTCTCACCAAGGAGGCTCTCCAGCCAGGAGGGGGAGCCGAGGCAGGTGCCCACATGCCCCCATGGCTCCTGCTGCAGTGTTGGGGAAGTCTAGGAGGCCTTTGGAGTGACACTGCTGGAGAGGCAGGTTCTTCCTGCGGTTCAGAGGGGAGGAAGGGGGAAAGAAGGAATCAGAGCCTGGAGGATCCTGCCCTGGGGACCCTGGACCTCAGAGGCCTCATGACCTTAAAGGCCCAGCCTCAGTGCTGTTGTGATTTCTGGTTTGTATCTCGTGAATTATTTAAGAAATATCCATGTTTTCCAAGGCTATGTTGCCTGGCATTTTTTGTTTTTTGTTTTTTTAATATTTATTTGGCTGCACTGGGTCTTGGTTGCAACATGCATCCTGCATGCATCTTCTCCATGGCATTCAGGATCTTTTAGTTGCTGCATGGGGGATCTGGTTCCTTGACCAAGGATAGAACCTGGGCCCCCTGCATTGGAAGTGCAGAGTCTTAGCTACTGGACCACCAGGTGCATCCCACCTGGCTTTTCCTGATGAGGCTGTTGGCGTCAAGGAATAATCTCCACAGCCCACACTTAGAGAATATTTACTTTGTGTCAGGGGCTGTTCTGTGTGCTTCTCACCTTCTAGCTCACTCAGTCCTCACAAGCTACATTCACAGCAGAGGGAAATGAGGCTAGGGGCCGGTGCCCCTTGGGAAGACACGCTGGGGAGGCAGCTGAAGAGTTTCTGAGCCTCACCCATCTTGTAATGGACCCAAATGCCCACGCCATTCCAAGCCTGCTGTGCCAGGGTTCCCTTCCTCAGTGCCAGTCCCAGCCTTGGGGACCCTGCAGGGCCTTACCATCCTCCAGGCACCGCTGCTCCTTGGCAGCCAGGCAGGCCTGGCTTTTAGGGGAGCCCCCCTTCCTCCCGTAGGCTCTGGGTCACCCTCTTTTGTTGCCATGTGGTGTGGTGGTGGTGGTTCCCATGTTGCCATGTGGAGGTGGCTTAAGAGCTGACACATGTTTTCCAGCCCTCCTGGGTCTAACACTGTTCCACGGTGATGAAAGAGCCCCCAGCACTCAGCCACAATGTAGCCCCCGCCCTGTCCCAACTGTGGATCAGGAAAAGCAGTTGTGCCCGGGAGCATGTGTCCTTGCAAACAGGGTCAGTGAGGGACACTGTTGGGAGTCCTCACCTCTGGGCTGGTGGGCGCAGCAGGGGAAGCCTCTGCTGGGACGTCCCCTGGCCTTCTTTCCCTCTTGCCAGCATGGGCAGAATCTCACTTGTCTCTGCAACCACTTACTTCTCGTCACCTCTCTGAATTGTGTGTGCACAGAGGTGGGTGAGAGCTATTTAGGATCAGTGTTGGGAGCACTCGCATGGACCCAAGGCCATGGGTGTCCCCAGACCCAGATGGGGAGAAGGCACCGAATGGGGAACGGGGGAACAGGCTCCTTTGGAAGGAGCCCATGGGCAGGGCCGAACCCACAACTGCCACCCGTGTGTACAAGCCGGTAAAGCATTTGGTTTTTCGGTCCTTCTCTGGAACTTGTTCTCCGATGTCATTTCTTGTTCTTAGTATCCATGGACCGAAAAACCAAATCCCACCTCTGTACCTGGTGGTGGAAATGACCTTTATTTTGCCTTGAAGCTTACAGTTCTTAGGTGTCTTCTGGTGTATGTGCCCCCACCCCGCCTCCTGCCCCCCGATTATGGGCCCCTATGTATGCTCACCCCAGGAGAACACATCCAATGTCAAGAAACTGACGTGTGAAGTTGAATTCAGGGACTTAAAGGATAAAGCTCATTGAGGGTTAGGTCAGTAAGTTCAGTAAACATTTTTCAGAGAAGAGAATGGCAGTCCAATCCAATATTCTTGCCTGGAGAATGCCATGGACGGAGGAGCCTGGCAGTCCACAGTCCATGGGGTTGCAAAGAGTCAGACACAACTGAGTGACTAACCCTGCTAAACATTTTTCAGTGTTTTCCTTGTACTGTGCTTTGTCTTTTTCAATTCCACTGAATAATAAATGAAATTTATATTTGTTTCTGGACTTGTAGGTATCGGTATACTCATAATTACTTCTAAATAAAATTTTAACACCTTTGGTTTATTGTGCTTCTCCCTATCTATACTGTTAGCTTGACTGTCTCATTGACTCTGATCATTTCAACTCCCAAACTGCATCGTGCATGAATGAAAGAGTGAATGAATGAATGAATGAGTAAAGCCCAGTTTTTCCTTTCTCCTCAGGATCTGGCGCATAGGAATTGGCCATTAATGTTTACTGAATATAATCAGTCCTCAAAAACCCCTACAGAGTTACTATCACTCTTCTTTTGTGGGTTAGAAAACTGATGCTCAAAGAGAGAAAATCTTTCCGCCAGGATGGTTTCTGGAAGAGCATCGCCTTCATCCTCTGTTCCCCATCCGGTGCCTTCTCCCTTGTCTCACGAAACCTGGTCTCCAGGTGCACATTAGGCTTTTATCCCCCTGTCCTTTATAGTTTTTCATTTTGATAAGCTTTAAAGTGAAAGCTTAATAAACTTAAAGTGAAAGTCACTCAGTCTTGTCCAACTCTTTGCAACCCCATGGACTGTACAGCTGATGGAATTCTCCAGGCCAGAATACTAGAGTGGATAGCTGTTCCCTTCTCCAGAGGATCTTCCCAATCCCGGGATAGAACCCAGGTCTCCCGCATTGCCCTTGGATTCTTTACCAGCTGAGCCACCAGAGAAGCCCAAGAATTCTGGAGTGGGTAGCCCTTCCCTTCTCCAGGGAATCTTTCCAACCCCAGAATTGAACCCAGGTCTCCCGTGTTGCCTGAGGATTCTTTACCAGCTGAGCCACAGGGGAAGCCCAAGAATTCTGGAGTGCGTAGCCTATCCCTTCTCCAATGGATCTTCCTGACCCAGGAATCAAACCAGGGTCTCCTGCATTGCAGGTGGATTCTTTACCAACTGAGCTATGAGGAAAGCCTGATAAGCTTTAAAGGATTCATAAAATAGATTTGAGAGGAGTCCACCAGAATTTTCTTCTAAGACATCCAGTGCTTGTGAAGTGTTCAGGAAATAATTTCTCAGAAGAAGGAACCTTGGAATTGCAAATACCATATTTTTGCTGGTTGCACACAAACTGAAACTCTCTTTGAACCCAAATGATGGGAGATGCTGTCTATTTTCTGGAAACCCAAGCTTTTCCACCCCTGCTTAGCTTAGACAGGGCTCCAGGGCCTGTGTGGCAGGGACACAGCTGCCCTAACAGTAGAACCATTCCTGCTGGCACGCAGTGGGGTGGAGAGGGGACACCAGCGGAAGGAATGCACTAGAAGAAGGAAAGCGCTAGGAAAAATGTGGGGTTCCAGATGGACTGGTGTTAGTATCAAGGAGGCCTAGTTAGTGGGACAGGAGACAGGTGAGTACTCAGAGATCCAGGGACTGCTCAGAGCAGGAACCCCACCCTGGCACATTGATAAGAAGGCCTAGGTCGAGAGAGCAGGCCATCAGTTCCAGAGGAACCGAAATCCCAGCTGATGACCAAAATGGAGAGCTGAGGGGTCAGAGCAACCTGCAGGAGGGCTTCTCCCCTCCCCCTCTCCTCTATCTTCCCCCTTCCCTTTCCCCCACCTGCCTCCTTTGGCTCAGAACCAGCTGGACAACCCTGGGCAGGAGACAGGGCTGGGGGGTGCAGACTGCCTGGCAGAGCCCTACACTACACTGATACTCGGGATCAGAGCAAAAGTGCCCCTTAATGTTTTTAAGCCCCTACTTTTGTGGGTCAGCATATGAAGCAAGATGGTGGGTCTCTTATATAAAACATATATATAAAGGCTTGGCTGGAAAAGTAGATCAATTCTATTTGTGCATTTGCACTCATTGCTTAGAACACAAATCTGTTTTCTCCTTTTGAATTGTAATTATTTGAACTATGATTTAATCATTATTTATTTAATGAATTGGCCATGTTAACCTGGAATCTTTCCATGGCTATGGTTTTTACCATCTACCCCTTCTCACTTCACATGCGAACATGAGATCTTTTTTATTTCTGAAGTGTGGCTTGACATCGTTTAAGCTGTTGCTTGCTTCTTATTTTCGACTCTTCTTTGTCACTTAAGTAGGATGTCTTAATTCTTATTTCGTGTTAAATTATTTAGCAGATTTTTTTTTCTTCTTTTTAAATAATGTTTTTGTATTGCATTTTGAACACTTTCATATGGAGGTAGGTTTTAGAATTACTACAGATCCTATAATTCTTTTCTCAAAGACATTTAACTATTAGATGTAAACACTAGAAACACGTTCTTCAATCATATCATTTAGAGCTGCAGCCCAGGGAGACTGACTGTTTGGAATGTGCCCCAGAGTCGAGAACTGGATCTCCTTCCAGCTCAGAACAGATGTTCAGGCTTACTTGAATTCCAAATTTGAGGGTGTTGGGTTCAGTGTTGATCTTGGGGGCAATTGTTGTTCAGTTGCTAAGTCATGTTCGATTCTTTGTGACCCCATGGACTGCAGTGCACCAGGCTTCCCTGAACTCCTGGAGTTTGCTCAAACTCAGGTCCATGGAGTTGGTGATGCCGTCCAACCATCTCATCCTCTGTCGTCCCCTTCTCCTCCCGCCCTCAATCTTTCCCAGCATCAGGGTCTTTTTCAGTGAGTTGGCTCTTTGCATCTGGTGGCCAAAGTATTGGAGCTTCAGCGTCAGTCCTTCCAGTGAATATCCAGGGTTGATTTCCTTTAGGATTGATTAATCTTGGGGGCAGTAGTCCTCTACATTTATTTCCCCCTAAATTCAAAGAAGTGGTGACATTTTGGTTTTTAAACCAGTTGTTGTAGGCATTGGGTTTCTGTATGGAGAGCATCTGCTCTTTTTTTTCCTCAACTCCTCCACTTCAGAGTGTCAGTGACTGTTAGATTGAACTAGGCTTTCTTGTGGTCATCGCTGTTAATTATCTGGGCTGTATCTTTTGTTTTGTACACTGTGGACTGGAAGCTCTGGGTGGGTAGGGCAGTGGCCATTTTAGCTTTTTGTTCCTACAGATTGGGCAACTCACTCAGGGCTTGTTGAATGAGTCAGATCCCGGAGCATATTTTTTGAGTTTCAGTGGAGAGTTTGCCCATGTTCTTTCTGTCTGCCTCCTTGCTCTGAGCTGGTCACCGGCAAGTTGGGGGCAATTGGGCTTCTGAAGAAACTGCATCTAGAAGCTGATGGTTGATCAGATTCTTTTAATTTTAGGGCCAGTATTGCTCCGTTTTCTCCCATTTAGTGAAGTAGTGTGATGGTTTAGCACATTTTAAATAAGATTACACAAGCTGCTGTTAGCTGACTTCAAGTGTCTTTTAATCTGGAAAGAAAATGTTACCTCCTCCATTTGTGAAACAGAGTGTTTCTGGCACCATATCCCAGAGTGTCTTCTGGTTTTCCCATTTTTCAAAACTTACTGTGGGCTTCTAATTACCCTCATTTAGATGTCCAGGGCAGAAATTGCCACTTCAACAAGAAAATTTTGGAATGAGCTGGAGGAAATGGGCTGGTCATTACCATGTTATATATATGCAGCTTAAAAATCTATGTGGATTTTTATTTCATGAGAATGTGACTGTTTAATTGAAAAACATTGTTCGAATGCCCTTTCCCTTCCCCTCAGTCTGTTGTTAATGCACATGTATCCAAGCCAGAGTCAGTTAAGGTGGGTGTCCATTTGCCAGGATGCTTCTTTTCATTTTTGGTGCAGGGTTTTGCATAGCTAAATCTATTTTTGTTTAATTAGGCCCCGCAAGAAAATAAAGGAGGCTGTATTTAAATTTTTAGACCATGAAAGGGCCTCAAACTATCCAAGATGAAAGGCTCAAAAATTAACTTTAATATTTATTATATGAGTAAAACCAAGAGGGAGAATAGTTCCAGAAACTCTTCCTCTTTTTCCTTGTTCAGACAGCTGGCTTAGATTAATAGCAGGCCCCGAAGCAGGCACACTTGCTACTTTTCCTTACTTGTTCTCTTACTAGAAAATAACTCTGAGGGAGCAGACACTTTCCATCTCCTTGAATTTGGGGGGCAGGTTGTAAACTTTATAACTCACTCATATAATAAAATGTGTGTTGATCTCATTATCATATTTTGCTCTCTGGTAGAAGAATCCTAGTTTTTTCCTTTTACTGGGATCCCTCGTGCAATTTTAATCCAGAAAACAAAACCACGTGTGTGCGACAGACTTGCCTCATCCACAGAAAGTTCTAAAAACACCAGTTCCAAGGCTATGGAACCATGCTGGCTCCCGGCCCAACGAAAGCTTGGAGGGACGCCCGTCTGGGGTCTGGCCCGAGAACATTCCTCTCATCATTCGACGAGAGATACCCTGTGTGGGTTGCAGGTCAGCCAACGACTCTTCCTCAGAAAGATGGTCAGACCTAGTTGCGTCAAACGAAGACAAGGGGCAGAAGGAAGGAGGGGAGAGCTCCTTCCACCTGAGCTCCGGTCTTTCTCCCTTCCGTTGGATCCTGCACGGTGGATCGGTCGCTGTGATGGAGAAGACTGTCAGCACTATGTAAATGAGAAGGAAAGTGAAAGTGCATCTCGTGCAGATAATTTCTATGTAGATAATTTGCCATAAAAATTTATATCGCAGTCCTTAAAGCCCTCGGAGATGTAGTCTGTCTAGGGAAAGGTGATTTATATGGTATTAAAACACTTTTTATGTTCCAGTCCTTTAGATTTAATGTTTATTGCCTATAAAAATGAAATCTTCTTGTGGATATTTAAAAGTTTGGGTACTGTGTGAAATATATATTCAGGTTAGAATCTGAACCGCTTTGGGGATGTTGTAAATAAGTGGCAAATCCTGTGCTCCCAAATAGGCTCCACCGTTGGGCCCTTGTCTCTCCTCTGCACACCTAGGAGGTTGCATGCATTCAGCGTGTCATCGCTAGTCAGGCTGCCAGGTAGGAAAACGTCTTCCATGGGGATGGTGTTGATTGCTTTAAAATTTTTTTTTTAAAATCCGCTCACGAGTTCAGAAGTATCACCATTCCTCAGAAACTTTTGCAAGGTGTGACTAGAATGTCATGCCAGCCCGCAGAGGAGCGTGAGTTATGGCCCAGCTCATGGAGGATGGAGGTGCTCTGGCAATGCTGTTTCAAGTACAGAGCGATTTCTGGACTTTTGCAGCCCCTTGAATTCCCAAGTCGTGGCACGCTTTAGTGCCGGCCTTAAATAAAACCCCGAGAGGGTAAAACGTGCAGTGGGAGTCAAGGCTGCTGGAAATGGGGAACTGCGTGAGCGTTCTGGGGGCTCCCAACAGATAATTTTTGAATGGACAACCCTGGAGATGAGGACCTGGTTTGATTTCCAGCTGAAGCATAGTTTCTGCAGCCCTAGCCTGTGCTCTGCTGGACTGTCCCACCAGATGCTCTCTCTGCCAGGATGGTGGCCTTTTTGAGTTTTGTGTCCCAGCTGAGCCCTGGGCAACCTTCCAGGCTTCTTCAAGGCTGGTCACTTTAGAAATTTTAGAACTTATGTGGGAAATGCTTTTTTTTCTGGAGATTTGCAGGAAAAGGTGAAACTCCTCAGTGAGGCCACCCCAATATAGCCGCGATGGGAATTGCAGGGCCATTGGAACATTGAGCCTGCCCTGTGGTGCTGGCCGCTCTTTGAGGCCTGGACTGGCAGGGAGAAGAGACAGGGTGTGGAGGCTTGGGTCAGAGTGTTTATCCACTGGTGGGAGCCTCTCAGTGAGGTTTGCTGAGTGGCTGCTCCATAGAAGGACTTCTTGGCTCAGCCTCCAAGGGCAAGAGGAATCCACATTCTTAGAGAATCTAGGATAGGTAGATGGAGAGAGCGATGGGAATTCTGAAGCCCTCAGGATGGGACTCAGATGGCTCCCTGCAGGGAGGTGCCTGTCCAAGCTTGCCTCCAAAGGACGTTGCAGCACCTGAGGGAGTTTTCAGGCAGAATCAGTGACGAGGTGATGGCTGCAGCCTAATCATGGCAGTGGTGGCAGTGAGTAAGAGGGAGAAATTACTGAGGATTCTGGGGCCATGTTTCCCTGTGTCACCAACACAGTGGGGTGGGATACTTGCCCCAGGAGAGCAGACCACTGTCAACAGCCTCCTGATTTCCAGCTTGCCTGAAGCCATGCAGCAGGCTTTCCACTGTGGGGCAGGAATGTTTGTGATAGCAGTGATGTCTGAGGGGAGCCAGAACTGCCAGGCACTGGGGGGACAGTCCCTGCCCATAGTAGGTGTGTCATCAACATGCACTTGTTGAAAGGTGGGAGGGTGTGTGTGGTGACAGTCCCCTCCCTGACTGGGGAGGGGTAAAAGTAACCACAGTCAGCTTTGTGTCCAAAGGGCCAGTGCCCAGGCTTCCAGCGTGGCCTCCCCCAGCTCCTCTGCGGGCCCCTTGGGAGCAGGTCGGGAGCTCACCAACTTCAAGTTCACCATTCCCTCTCTGCCCCCACCCCTCCCTGTTGGCATGAACTCCACAATCTGAAGGAACAAGAACACACAGACTTTCCAGTGACAGTGTGTGAAGCGAGGCCACTTACACATCTCCATCGACTAATATTTTTGGTATAAAGCCGTTGCTAAAATTAATTCCAGTCTGAAACTTGATGAATTCTCAGTCATGGAATTAACAGGTTTCAAATGGGGAAAAAAAAAAAAATTGGCTCGATTAAAAATAAATGTTTGTGCCGGAAATTTGGAGCCTGTCCCTAACAAGCTGAATATGTTTGGTTTTTTTTTCCTCCCCATTTCAGAGGGTCTGTTTGCCTCTTTGTCTTTATGGGGAGAAAGTACTCATCCCACCGGACCACTAGCCATGACCCACCGGCACTGATCTCTCATGAGCTGTCAGTATTGTCCTTTATGCCTAAGGCCAGCCTTTGGTCTACATGAGGAATGAGATGCCACCAGGCTCCATGGAGGACTCTGAGCGGTGTGTGGTACAAAGCAGGTCACACCCATGCTGCTGTGTGTGGGGCATTTGGTACCCCGAGGGCAGCCTACTTTCAGCCAGTGCACCCACCCAATTGCCTCTTGTGCTTCTAGGTCTTCCTCCGAATGTATACCAAGCAAATCATGTAGGGCACTGTCTGGGTTTCATTTTTATTTTCAATGGGGTGTCAGACTTCCTCTGCCCATCTCTGTCCTCTGAGTGACAGGATGGAACTCCACATCATTCCACGTTAGATACCTGTGATTTGACACCTTGAAGGCCCAGCCACTCCCGGGCGTGCTGGATTAGCACAGCCAGGAGAGGACAAGAGGCCATTTATTAGGAGTCTGGGGATTCTGCTCTCAGTTAACAAGGAGACTTCTAGCAGTGAAGAGCCGAGTTAGGCTTCCTTAGTTATGCCGGTTTAAGGTTCGCATGTGGGGGCAGCGTAAACACTTGACTCTTCATGCCCGGCTTCAGTGTTGAAAAACACCCAGGACGCAGCACCACCAGCACCCCCGCCCCCGTCCTTCCATCCCCAGATCTCAGTAGGTTTAGCTGTAAGAATCGAAAACTGGGGAACCCCCATTTATTTTAGTGTGTGTGCACGTTTGAACAGAAACTTTCCTTCCTGGATTCATTTAAGTAGCAACAGTAATGCAAAAAAGCTGGATTTTATCAATAGTTTTTGCTTTTAAAAAAAAAGCATACCTAGGTGTCCTTGTAGTATCAGCGCTGTGGAGTAATCCGTCCCACCTCCCTCCAGCTGTGGGACCAGTAGCGCGCCCCCGTCTGCCCCATCCAGCCTCTGGCAGCCGGCCGGGCCCAGGATCCAGCGGGGTGAGGTCAGCACGGGAAGGGCAGATGTGCAGGGCTGGGGAAGCCCGTTCCCCTGCTTTAAACCACAAATGTCTTTTGATAACTAGTGAAATTGGCAAGCAGAATGATTGAAAACATGTGAGAGGTAACTGGATCTAAGTTGCAAGTAGTACATATTTGAAAAGTTTTCCCCAATGTAAAAGTTACTCTTTAAGAGCCTTAAACTAATAAAAACAAGGAAATTCCATGTTACGGCTGCCACTCGGCCTTTCCATTTTTATTCCAGCAGTCAGATTTGATAGGTCCGCTGCCGATTGGCTCCAGGACCCCCACGAGCGTGTGAAGCCAGGGTGGCAGGAGCTAGTGGGGGAAACCAGGGCAGAAGCTGGCAGCAGCCTGGGCGGAGAAAGTCCCCGCCGACTTTCAGTGCCAGGCTCCTAATTCCATTTTAGTATATCCTATTTTCCCTTCTTGTGGCGGCTTCCTGTATTACTTTGTTCACTGAAGCCAATTCAGGACTCGCTTAGAGACATTTTCTTGTTGCTTTCCCTTTTCTTGACCTCACTGCAGATTTTATGGGGTGGCTAGGCTGGCTCTCTCTCTCCCTTGGCTGCCGCGTTGCTTGCCCTGTGGCTTCTTTGCTGAACCGCATGACCTGCTCTGGCACGGGTCAAGAATCTGCCTGCACTGCAGGAGACGCGGGTTCGATTCCTGGGTCAGGAAGATCCCCTGGAGGAAATAGCCACCCACTCCAGTATCCTTGCCTGGGAGATCCCATCCACAGAAGAGCCTGGCGAGCTACAGTCCACGGGGTCGCAAAGAGTTGGATGCAACTGAGCAAACACACACACACACACACACACACACACACACACACTCACACACACACACACACACACACACACACACACCGCACGACCTGCTGTCATCCTCTCGCTCGAATCTGTTCTTCCTGTCACCGCCAGAATGAGCTTTCTAAAGTGATCTTCAGTGGCCTAGCGAGTCAGCCACACATGGATTCAATGCAGAGTCTGATGCACATTGAAGGCTCTAACGAGGTGCCCCCAGACTGTTCCCAGATCCACCTCCTGTCTTAGTGACCTAGCAGATAACCAGGAGCTGCCACTGTCTTGCCTTTTTTCACCTGTAAGCCAAGGGAACTGCCTCTACCCCCGGCAGTAGGGGATTGAGGGTGACAGGGACACAGAAAAGGGAGGCCGGGGGACTTGAAGACCTGGATGCCCAGTTCTACCCTTAGGACACAATCAGAGCTTAGAAGAGGCAGGAACCCTGTAGATCCCCCTGTTGGGTCCTCGGAGCCCACCATCCCGACATCAGCCCCAAGCCCAGTGCCCTTTGAGAGCCTTCTTCTGCAGTGGAGGGAGCAGTGTTAAGTGCAGAAAACAGGGCCTTTTACATCTCACTCCATTCATGTGTAATCCCCATCACACACGAAGGTCCCCTTCATCTCCGAACCTCGAGGTCCTCGCTCATCGGTGGAGCGGGTGTGATGGCTGTGGTCGGATCAGCATGGTGATGAAAAATGACGCGGAGTGTAAAGCATGAGTTGATAAGCTGTAGCTGCAGATGTTTTTATTACATCTCTCTGCCCATCCTGTGCCTTCTGGATGCCCCCTCTCCCCACCACCCCCACCCAGTGAAGTCTCATGCATCCTTTGGGGCCGTCTGTTACTACCTTTCCTATGAAGTGTTCTCCGATTCTCCCAGCAGAAGGTCCTGTCTCTCCTCTCAACTCCCAGCTGTCTCAGAACTGCTCCTGGCACATCCTGACTCATAGCACCTGGTCATCTTTCTCAGTTGTGAGCTCTGAGCACTGGCATGGGGCTTGTGCTCTTGTGTGTCTTGCCGTGAGGAGCTCAGGAATGCCCCTGCTGGGCTGGGGCGGTGGGCAGAATCCTGAGGCGTTTGGGCTGAGTGGCTGTTCTAAGGGAGAGAAACCTTTGGTTTCCACTGGCCGTTGTTTGACACAGGCGTGCACACTCGATCCGGCCGTCCCTGAAACCAGTCACATCCTTTCCCCCGAGAGTCTTTAGGGGTTCAGGTGGAGTCTTCACGGTCTGCCCATGATTCACTAGACCTCCCCAGTTCAGGGGTTCCCCTGCAGCCCGGCATGCCAAGCCTCTGCTCTTGGCAGTTATATGCAGTTTCTTTAGTTTAATACAGATGTCTAGAAATCCAGTGAAACCTGTTGATTTAAAATCCATTGAAACCCACTAAGCAGACCCTTAGGGATGGGGTTGTAGCTAAGAGTAAAGCAAGATATCCTCTTTTGTCTCAGTCCTTGTTGAAAATCTTGATCAAATAAATACACTGGTGTGCTTTCCAGATTTAGTCTGTAGAGTATGCAGGGAACACAGTTGATTGCTTTTACTTTTGATGGTTGAAGAGCTCGATTATCGTTTCGGATGCACGGCAATATTTCCTTTCTGTTTACATTAGCCTGGCAGGACCAAATGTTTGCTGGTAAAGAAGACAATGGCTGCTGCTTGTACATCACTGTCTGTAATGGGATGATGTGGGCAGAGAAAGGGCCAGAGAGTGTGACCAAGGCCAATCAGCCAGTGTTGCCTCTGAGGCTGCGTGGGCAGCGCCCTGGGGTCCAGGCCTCTGACTGGTATTACCCAGGGGGCCGTGGGGTGGGAGGTGTCCTTTTATAAATTGTACTCTACTGGGAGCTTCCGTTTGTCCCCAAACCAGGTCAGGATCCTCTGCTCCCCTATGCCCCTCAAGAAGTCACACAGATAACCAAGAATGGATGGTGCAGAGAGATGTCAGTCCAGGGCCAAACAAGTGGCTGCATTTTACCAAGTTCAAGAAAATCTTCTTAATGTATGTGTAGTTAAGAAATAGCATCTAGTGTTAGGGAGAAACAGGTGATGAGACCTTGAGCTTGGAGAAGTCATAGAGAGATAGAGAATGTTTTGTAACAGGCATTGATTTTTTTGCCTCAAGAACTAGCCCCTCTCCTACCCTACTGACTCCCTGTGGGGCACTCGGGAGACCGTGGAGTCACCTGTCCACACCAGGCGAGAGCTTGGAGGTGCTGGGGCTGCACTGGCTGAGGGCGCTGGGTGCAAGTGAATATCAGAACCCACTCCAGAGTCAGTAGTAGACTGTTGTAATCCTGCTGGTCTCTTGTGTGTCTTCGTCCTTTCCTGTGACTTAGATAGTGAGCAATAGCTCTGCAGCTGACTCTATGAAGTCTGATTTAAAGTGCCCCTCCAACTGTTTTTTTGGGGGGGGAGGTTCCCTTGTGGTTCAGCTGGTAAAGAATCTGCCCGCAATGCGGGAGACCTGGGTTCGATCCCTGGGTTGAGAAGATGCCCTGGTGAAGGGAAAGGCTACCCACTCCAGCATCCTGGCCTGGAGAATTCCATGGACCATATAGTCCCATGGGGTCGCAAAGAGTCGGACACGACTGAGTAGCTTTCACTTTCACTTTCCAACTGTTTTTAGGAAGCTCCCCAAGCAGGATGGATTGCGCTGGCAACTGGTGTTGCCATTCGGGTGCCCAGTGTGGGCAAACTGGCAGCAGCATTTCCACGGCAGCTCTCAGAGCAGTGTGCGCCCCTCAACCTCTTTTTTCTCCTTAGGTATCCCTTTAGCATAGGCAGAAGTAAAACTCTTTGGGGAATTAAATGGCCCCTTTAAAGTCTCACCCCTGGTCTCAGTACCTTCAGCCCTCCTGTGATGTCACCTGTTGGTGCCCAGCACCCAGGTCCCCTGATGATGGCGACCAGCCGCTCTGGTGTCAGGAGAGAGTGAAGAAATCACACGCGACGTTCACTCTCTCTGCCACACGAGTGTCATTCTGCTGGGCCATCTGGCCGGCAGCAGCTCTCAGCCAATGGCAGGATGTCGTAAACCTCACTTGCTGAACACGGCACCAAAAACCTTGAAAATTAACTGCAGAAATAAAATCAAAGCTGGCTCAGAGGTGGCATCTCTTGGCCTGACTCGAGCTATTTAAATGAACCTGCTCTGCGTTGCTGATAGATGTCTGTTTCAGGTTTGGTTTCCCCCAGGAGCCACTTGGCATCATTCAACTTTTACTTATAAACTCCAGGCAAAAACATTTTGAGAGCTTTCTGGAGTTTTTATTTGCTAATTAAAATGTGAGAAGGGAACACAGCTACAGGTAGAGTTCTAGTGCAAGCCACAGCTGTGATTTAAAAAAAACCAAACCCGACAGTTTCAAAATGAAGTTATTAGCACTTCACCTATAACTGTGATAGCTTTTAGCTTTCATGATCTGTCTCTTAAGCCCCCCTCCGCCCCCGTAGTGTATAAAAAAGGGAGCTAAGTGAGGAAATCGGAAGATACTTAATCCTTGCAGGAGAAAATAAGAACTACCATCTCTGTGAAACTTCTTTAACTTACAAGAGTTTTTTTTTTTTTTTTTCTTATTCTTTATGTCATGCAGTTTTCCAGCAACACTTCCAGCCAGGGTAGGTGGCATATTTTACAGATGAGAAAACCAAGGTTTAGGGCATTCTGGTGACCTTTCCAGACTTTTGTAAGCAGGATGGAGCTGACTTTTCCCCAAATTCTGCTACTTCCTAGACTCCACTAATGCTGGGCAAGACAGGGCTGTGTGAAAAATCACCCAGTATTGGGTTCCATGGCTTCCCTGATAGCTCAGTTGGTAAAGAATCTGCCTGCAATGCAGGAGACCCTGGTTCGATTCCTAGGTCGAGAAGATCTGCTGGAGAATGGATTGGCTACTCACTCTAGTATTTTTGGGCTTCCCTGGTGACTCAGTTGGTAAAGAATCCGCCTGCAATGCGGGAGACCTGGGTTTGATCCCTTGGTTGGGAAGATCCCCTGAAGAAGGGAAAGGCTACCCACTCCAGTATGCTGGCCTGGAGAATTCCATAGAGTGGGGTCGCAAAGAGTCGGACACGACTGAGCGACTCTCAGGTTGGGTTCCATATCTTCTACCATCTTCAGAATAACTAAAGGAAATGTCTTCTGCTCCTGGAAATCACATTCAACCGACTGGCCACCAAGCCCAACTGTATATTCCTAGGGAGTCCCAAAGTGAGTCTGTCCTTGCACACGCACTGGGTTTGCTTCCCAGCCTGCGTCCGGACCAGCAGCTGTTTGTGGCCGGGGGCGCCCCAGCAGAGAGTGAGCGAGCTGCGGGGCGGTGGATAGATTTGCCGCCGAGTGTTTTCCCAGAGAAGTGGAAGGGAACCTTTGCCAAAGTGGCTGGTGCCCTAACAAATTGATTCCTGCCAAACAATAGAAATAAATATTTTCAACAGACAGAAATTTTGGCTCCCAAAGTATTCAAATTAAAGGCTTATTTCTGAAACAAATACTTTTGGAGGAAAACATTTACCAGCGTAGATGAGATCAGAATCCCTCCTTTTGGCAGTGGCATGATTATTTTTGAGGCTGAAACACATTTTTCCTGCTCCTGCCTCAGTTTTAGCCCATGGCCTTGCTGCCTACTTCCTGGTGAAAGTCAAGTGCATTGAGCCACAGCTCAGGGAAGAAGCATCGTCAGGGTTTGTTTACCACCAAGAGCCTCGACTTCCATGGAGTTAGCTGTCCAGAGCTGGATTAAGATCTCAGCTCTAACCCCTTCGTGCTGTGATTTGGGCGAAGCCTGGCCATCTGATCATGAGTTTATTACTCAGTCTGTGAGATGGGGCAACAGTTAATAATGTTGTCCTCAGAACCTGGGGAGCCCTTCTAGGCCATCACCGTCCAACAGAACTTCCTGGGGCTGATGGAATAGTGTGTGTCTGCCCCACTGTCTACAGTTGTCACTAGCCCTCAGCATGTGCTTCTGCAACCGAGGGATCTGTCATTTAATTTCGATTCACGTGTGGCTAGAGGCCACCGTTTTGAAGAGTGGCATTCCCTTTCATCCGCCTCACCCCATTCATTAGTCCCTGGTTTTCCAAAATTAATTGGTGACAGCTCAGCCCACCGGAGACCTCTCTCCACTGTGAATCTGGGGATTTGCATAGATCTGTTCTGACATCCATCTCCTGTCCAGCAGCTAGACCAGTGGGCCGGGTTGCATCAAGCTAGGCAGGGAAATGAACATTTTAATCACAGATTCTCCCCCGTCCCCAACCAGATCTGCCTTCATGGACATTTTAACTTTTTAACAAGATTCCATTTGGTTTTGGAGTTTGTCTCATAATGTGTACCAAGTATAAGGAGAATGAGAAAAGAGGTGGAGACCAGGGTCCTCATCCCTGGGCCTTTGTTAGCAGGTACTTCACATCCATGCCCGGCCTTGGTCTCCTCGTCTGTGACGTGGCCAAGCTCCTGCACTGCCTCTCCCCCGACTTCATCCAGAGGCCTGCAGGACAGGGAGTGCCGATCCCCTCAGCAGGGGAACAGTGGAGGCTCTGGCCTCAGGGGATGAGCAGACGATAAGAGGCTCACCCAGGAACAAGACGGCCGGGGAGAGAGTGATAGCCCAGGAAAGTGAGAGAATCAAACGGCAAGGACCAACCCCAGTGGCGCCATGGGGCAGGTGGGAAAGCTTTTGGTCAACTCAGAGAAGCACAAGATCAGAGAGGGGTAAGCTCTCCTGCCATTTGGAGCCGAGGCTGCTGGCGCAGAACTGAGTTTTGTTTTGTGACGTGGCCAAAGAGAGCAATAAAGCACTCTTATGACACAGACGTTGCTGTAGCTCGGAACTGGTCAGAAAGCAGCAATTTCATTCGGTTTGGTTAATAACGTAAAGCAGAGCCCTCTTAGTTAGGGTTAAAGGGCGTCCTTTCCGGTCCCCGCACCTGTCCTGGGCCACGTGCGCCCACAGCGACCTGGGCCTCTGATTGCGGCTGTCTCATTATGCGTCACCGAGACACCGTCTCTCACGTCTCGCTGTTCAAACGAGAGTCTGGCAAGTGTTACATGTAGTGCAATGCCTGTCGGATACATCTGGCATTCTTGTCTTTGCATAGTGGGTTTCCAACGGGGTGAAAAACAATTAAAAAAAAGATCAAGTCTTGGTTCTCTATTGAAATTTCTCTGTCCTGAGGAATTCACAGAAAGGCTTGTGTGAAAGCTTTGTACTTGTACTTTTGTTAGGCCGATTGATTTATTTTTATTCAGTTTTATTTTCCGAATAGGTAATGCATTCACTTGATCTGCAAGCAAAATTCTCTTTAAAAATATGAGAAATCTGCCCCCACCTCTGTCCCTGCCCACCTTTAGGTGGGAAGGCCACGGGCAGGAAGTATATATTGGAGTAAATTGTTTTACTTGAATATCTTAGATTGGGGGTTGATATCAACTCATCTCCCAGAATCAAGAAATACTGAGTACATACGGGATGTGTACTTGATGTATGATACCTTTTTTTTTTTTTAAGAGTTAAACGAACTTGAGAATGTAATCTTTATTTGAGGTGGGGTCTAATAGTATCTGGAAGAGCACCTAACACTTTCGCTTTTTACTGCACTAGTAAAATCACTCTTAGAGGACATTTCATCTTATTTAATCCTTGTAGCAGCTCTGCATGCATCAGCGTTCTGATCCAAGTTAGAAATCTGGCTTGGTCCAGAGGCAAAAGGTGGTGGGAGTCTCTATGCAAATAAATCTCTGCACCGACCTGCAGGTACCCCCTCCCCAATTCCTGGTTCCCAGAAGTTCCCTCTCCTTTGTCTAGGTACTGGGAACCCTACTGTGCTGTGAGACCCACCCAGCCAAGAGGTTCCGGAGTTCTCTTCAGCTGGACTAAGTTAAGATGGGAGATGAGCTGTCAGGTTTCTGCAAGGGTTGAAACAGTGTTTCTTTTTTCATTGGAGTATAATTGCTTTACAATGTTGTGTTAGTTTCTGCTGTAGAACAAAGTGAATCAACTGTGTGTCTGCATATCTCCCCTCCCTCTGGAGCCTCCCCCCACCCCACGCCAGCTGTCTAGGCCGTCTCCAAGCTCTCCGGCTCTATCCAGCAGCTCCCCACTAGCTGTGTTACACGTGGAGTGTCTCTGTGCGGGGTGCTGCTCTCCCAGTTCATCCCACCCTGCCTTCCCCTGGTCTCCATGTCTGTTCTCTACCTCTGAGTCTCTAATTCCTGCCCTGCACATTGGTACATTTGTGTCCTTTTTCTAGAATTTGTCATACAGAGAGGGAGTCAGTCAGAAAATGAAACAATGTTTCTGATGAAGCCCCAAGAGGACTTGCAGCTTCAGCTATAGGCAGTCTCTGGCATGTTCCCACACTTGGTTGGGGACCCACAGGGTGTGGTTGACCCAGAGAGCTCACCTCCCATCCCTCTGTTCAGCCTGCGCGGCCAGCTTGCACTGCCCACCTGCTGTGTGCCGGGCTCTGTGCTGGGTGCTCCCCGCCTCCCAGTGCCTTCTGCTGGATGGGACCTCCCTCATGGGGAGCTGACACAGGCCCTGCTGATGGGCCGAGCCTCCACAGCGAGCCCCCCGCGTCTGCTCTGCTGCTCCCTGTGTCCTCAAGGCACTGCTGGCACGGACTTCCCGGTCCCGGTTTTCCTGTTTCCTCTCCTCATAGTGGAGCATTGGTGACAGTGGCTTCCTTGACTGCCAGGAGAGCTCGCTTCAGCAGAGATGAGCCCCCCCTTAGGTGATCCCAATTGTTAGGAAAAAAACGGTACCACCCTAGGGAGCCACAGTCCTTTGAAGCTCAGAGGAGGGGGTGGGTCCTCTAGGCGCCCCTGCCCTCCCTCCTTATCCGTTCTCACCTTCAAGAAGGTGCCTCTGTCAGCTTGTCCCCTTCCTCCTCAGCCCCCACAGCCTTCTGAACTATTCTCTGCCTTTCTAGGGTCAGTACCTGGGCCAGGCTTTTTCTGGCAGCCTCTCTTTCCCACTGTTGGCCTTGCTGTCTGCAATTCTGAAATTTGCCCCCCTTTGTCGGTCCCTCTGTCTGGAGTGCATCCTTGCCCACCCCAGAATTCTCTCGAAGGTGCTATTATTTTTATGAAGCTGTTTTTTATTTTCTCTGAAGTAGAAGTAAGCTCTCTTCCTTTGAACCCTTTTGTACTTACTCTGAACTTCTGTTAGAGCATTTAGTTTCTTTTCCTTTTCTTTTTTTTTAAGCTTACCCTTTCATTTGGCAAGTTCTGACTACTGTAGTCCCTCAGTGTCAGCTCAGGCCCCTTATATAAAATGGTTTAGTATTTGCATATAACCTAAGTACATCCTCCCTTATACTTTAACCTTCTCTAAATTACTTACGCTACCTAATATGATGTAAGTACTATGTAAATAGTTGTAAATACAATGCAAATAGTGTGTAAATAGCTGCGGGCTTGTGGTGAATCCTGGTTTTGCTTTTTGGAACTTTTCTGGGATTTCCCACCCGCCCCCTCCCCCCCCCCCAATATTTTCAATTGCTTCTGAATTGAATCCCTGGGTGCAGAGCCCACAGTTCTAGAGGGCCGACCATGAGGTGCCCCAGCACCAGGTGAAGCAATCTCAGTCCTTCCCAGAGCTCATAACCTGTGGAGCACGCAGTGTTAAGCTAGCACCCAGGGAAACACAGACTCCCAAATGAGGGTTGCTGCCAGGAGGCACCGGTCAGGGGGCTACGTGCACACCTTCCAGAGGGGCGAAGAGCATGAGGGGCAGGGAGGTGGCATTTGAGCTCCGACATGTTCTGGGAGCGAGAAGGGAAGGGCCTCCTAAAAGAGGGAACAACCTGTGCTGAGGGCCCGAGGGGAAGGAGGGGCCCCACCCTGTCGGCTGCAGGAGGAAGGCCGGCCTACAGGACAGGGCTCTGGTGGTCTCATCCAGGCCCCCTGGGAAGCCCCTGAAGGCTTATGCAGGGGATGACATGTCCCCTTTTCTGCAGGGTGTGTGTGGGGGGGTGTGTGGATGTGTGTGTGCTGATCACCTTACAGTTGTGTGCTGATTAACATCCATGAAGGGACCAGGCACTTTGGTCTCCCATTGAAAGACCCTCCTCGAAGCTCCATGTTCACACTCTGGTGCCTCCTGCTGTCCTGCCTCTTGTGGCTCTGCTTCTCTCCCCTGTCTCCCTTTCCTGCACTGCCTGCCTTCTGTCGAGACCCTCCTGGGCCGCATGCAGGTCCATCTAATTTTGCAGAGAGTACAGAGTCGCTGTTCTTTCCCAGGGGGGCTTCCTGGGTGGGGATGCTCATTGCCTGTCCTCAGTCTCAAGCACGAGACACAGTCCTGCAGCCAAAATTCAGATCTTGGTATTGCCCAGCGGTGAATCCAAGAGGGTGAGTGGGAAAGTGATGGGTAGAGTTAGGTGTCAGAAGAAACACTTGGGAAATATGGGGTCAGACTTGGTTCTCTAGCTAGGCTTATGAAATAAGTGGAAAACATGAACTTTTCTCTAGGGAGTTCTGCAAGTTTCTCCTTGAAACAGAGACCGTCCTCCGTGCACATACCCGTGAACAGAACAAAAAGCATTTCCTGCGGGACCACGTGGAGGGCTCTGCCGGGAATGAGGCATTCGTAGGCCCTTATCAGTCCTTTGAAGCTCATGTCTCACTATGGGGGAAAAAATGAGATTTTAAAAGATAAATGTTTACTTTTTAGGAGTAGTCCTTACGTTTACATGTTCAAAATCCGCCAAGTACAAAAGGGTAGTTGGTGAAGGGACCTCCCCAACCCCCTGAGGCCCCCACCTGTTCACTTTCTTCTCCAGAATAAGGAATCGCATGGGGATCTTGTATATAAGCACATTTTGTGTGTGTGTTCCCACTTACAGTGGATCATGTCCTGGTCACTGCCTGTGACTTCTGATTGAACACAGTGTGTCCACTCTGGCACCAGCCCCCTCTCAGCAGCCCTTTCACCACTTGCGTGCCAAAGCCAACCTCTCCAGGGGGACCTGACCCGGCTCCTGCTTCTTCCGAGTCCCCGTTCATGGTCTCTGTCAGCACTAGTCACAACCATGGGTTGTGCTAGAGACTCAGTGAGCCCGGAGGAGGAGGAGATGGAGGGTAATGGGAACTCAGGCCATCCCATCCACAAGCCTCAGCTGAAATGGGCATCTTTCATGAAAACGTGGAGCCCTTTCTTGCTGGCAGTGTGTCTTGCCTTATCTAATGTTTCTGTTTTTGTTCTCCCAGCCTGGTCCCATCTGTCTTGTTGCTCTTCCATGCCAGCCTTGTCTCCTCCCCTGGACTGTGGGCACCCTGGAGCCCCCAGCCTAGTCGGGGATAGTGGTGGCACAGTGCATAATGGCCTGAGGTCAAGTACGTGGTTCTGAGAGAACCAAGAACCCCCTTGATGGAGTACTCACCATGCCTCGAGGTGGAGGTGCATTCCTTTAGTGATCTCCAGGAAGGGCACATCATTTGACAAAACCACACAGGTGACAGCAGGGGTGGAGCCTAGAAGCAAAGCCAGGGTTCCCTGAGGAGTCTTCAGGTGTCCCCTGTAGGAGGCCAGGGAGCAGGTAACAGAAGAAGGCAGGTTGGTGGGCTTGGGGCCTTCACCCCTTTCTACCCAGAGTGGCTTCCACTTGTCCTGTGATTCCATTTCAAGAAACGAAATGGAAAATGCTCAGAGGACTACTTGGTGCAGAAACCATGGCTGGCCCTCCCCTTTTGCACAAGTGCTCTCATTTTCTCTAGTAAAGCTACTTTAAATTCTTATATAGGATTTGCTGTTGATTAGTTGACAGATAAGCTTGAAAAAAAGCATCAGATGAACCAAAGTTAGCAACAGTGAAAAGATGATACTTTACTCTGATGCTGGGCTGGCGTGTTTTCCCCACCAACCCTGGGGCGGGGGCTGGGGGAAAAGGGGGCCTGTGTGCCTCTACTCAGAGTGCTGGCAGGCCTGGCCTGGGGGCTTCACGGAGAGAGAATCTCATAAAAGTGGTGGCAGCATTGCAGGTACCCCCCCCCCCGCCCCCCACGTTTAAAACAGACAGACAACTGACACATTCATTTTGAAGGAGAGCAGTTCCAAACTGAAGTCATTGACATTAAGACATGTGTTTTCTTGGGGAGAAACTTCCATGCGGAACTTCCCTGACCAGGGATTGAAACTGCAGTGCAAGGGCAGACCCTTAACCACTGGGCCACCAGGGAAGGTCCCTCAGTTTCTCTTAAATTACATGGTCACTCCTTATTTGTGTGTGTGTCTTTAATCCTTGGCTAAGAGGCTGGAGTTCCGGAAGAGAGAAACTTCCAGTGTTGAGAGCTCTGCCCTTTGAGGATCTGTTAGAAATGGAGAAAAAAACATCCCAGTAGTCAGCCTTTGACTGTGTGGATCACAATAAACTGGAAAATTCTGAAAGAGATGGGAATACCAGACCACCTCACCTGCCTCTTGAGAAATCTGTATGCAGGCCAGGAAGCAACAATTAGAACTGGACATGGAACAACAGGCTGGTTCCAAATAGGAAAACAAGTACGTCAAGGCTGTATATTGTCACCCTGCTTATTTAACTTCTATGCAGAGTACATCATGAGAAATGCTGGACTGGAAGAAACACAAGCTGGAATCAAGATTGCTGGGAGAAATATCAATAACCTCAGATATGCAAATGACACCACCCTTATGGCAGAGAGTGAAGAGGAGCTAAAAAGCCTCTTGATGAAAGTGAAAGAGGAGAGTGAAAAAGTTGGCTTAAAGCTCAACAATCAGAAAACGAAGATCATGGCATCTGGTCCCATCACTCCATGGAAAATAGTGGAAACAGTGTCAGACTTTATTTTTGGGGCTCCAAAATCACTGCAGATGGTGACTGCAGCCATGAAATTAAAAGACGCTTACTCCTTGGAAGAAAAGTTATGACCAACCTAGATAGTATATTCAAAAGCAGAGACATTACTTTGCCGACTAAGTTCCATCTAGTCAAGGCTATGGTTTTTCCTGTGGTCATGTATGGATGTGAGAGTTGGACTGTGAAGAAGGCTGAGCACTGAAGAATTGATGCGTTTGAACTGTGGTGTTGGAGAAGACTCTTGAGGGTTCCTTGGACTGCAAGGAGATCCAACCAGTCCATTCTGAAGGAGATCAACCCTGGGATTTCTTTGGAAGGACTGATGCTGAAGCTGAAGCTCCGGTACTTTGGCCACCTCATGCGAAGATTTGACTCATTGGAAAAGACTCTGATGCTGGGAGGGATTGGGGGCAGGAGGAGAAGGGGACGACAGAGGATGAGATGGCTGGATGGCATCACTGACTCGATGGACGTGAGTTTGAGTGAACTCCGGGAGATGGTGATAGACAGGCAGGCCCGGCGTGCTGTGATTCATGGGGTCGCAAAGAGTCGGACACGACTGAGCGCCTGAACTGAACTGACAAGCTCTTTCAGCTGAGTTGGAAATACCTCTGATCGGAGTCTGTGGGTTTGCTGCCCACTTCCATCACCTGGGACTTGGGTCTGCAGTTGTTTCCACAGAAAAGTTCTGAGTAGTTCAGAGGGGACGCCCTCCTCTGCCCTCCCGTGGGAAGGTTGGGACTTAGTGAGTGTGGTGTTTTAGGCTACCAGCCACCTCCTCCTCGTTCACAAGCCCCAAGATTGGCCCATGTGCAGCACGTTGTGTAAGAAACAGCTGTTGTTTTGACAAAGGACGTGCTTGTCTCACTTTTTGAATCACCAGTGTGAGTCAGGGGGTCATCTATTCCAGGGCTCTGCCCCAGGCAGGTGGACGCAGAGACCATGCACACTCATGTATGGGACACAGCATGTAAAATATGTTTCTGTAATTACATGTGCATTTTTTCACATTAGCAGTTTTGAAATATATATATATATATATATATATATATGTAATTAATATGTATTGCAGGTCGCCTCCTTTCCTTGGCCTCTCAGAGCCAAGCACAGTTTCAGGTTTATCTTTTTAGAGACAGTTGAAGTGTATGCAACCATGTGTGTAGATATTCTTTTAAACAGTGTGGTACTGTTTTGCACTTTGGTTTTTTTTTTTTTGCTTCAATTTATTTATTTTTTGGGGGGGGATAGGCTGCATCAGGTCTTAGCTGTGTCATGTGGAATCTTTTGTTGTGACTCAGAGACCCTCTAGCTGTGGCATGCAGGCCCTCTAGCATGGCTTGCAGATTGTCTGACTGTGGCACACAGACTCTCTAGCTGTGGTGCACACACTCTCTAGTTGTGACATGCAGACTCTCTAGCTGTGGCTCACGCACTCTCTAGCTGTGGCACATATTCCAGGGCATGCAGGCTCAGTAGTTGCTCTGTAGCACATGGGATCTTAGACCCCTGACCAGGGACTGAACCCTCGTCCCCTGCATTGCAAAGCGGATTCTTGACCACTGTACCACCAGGGAAGTTCCTGCTTCAGTATATCTCAAATATCATTCTACCTCATGTAGTACAGGTAGGAATTTTTGTTGTTGTTGTTCTTTGTGAATTTTTAATACCTTTCAGATGTGGAGACTCTCTATGCTCCTTGTGACATGTGACCAGCGACTCAGGAGCTGAGGGTTCTGTATTTCAGGCCTCCACTGCCACCTCCCCGAAACACTAAATTCCCTTGATAATGCAACATTGTTTGTGCAGATAATAAAACAGTATTTGGGTTAGATTGACTAGCCATCTCCTGCTTTTGTGTTGTCCCCAGAGCCTTCTTACAAAGCCTTGATGTCCTCCGGGGGACTCAGTCAGGAGTCGAGAGCCTTGAACCTGAGCTGCCAAGCCCCGCAGCACTGGAGGCTCGGGCCCTCCTCCTTGCTGCGCCAGTCTGTTTCTGTGGTGGCAGGTGGCCACACCGGGTGCAATTTGAAAGAGCCTGGTTGGTTTTTCACATGGGCCTGCTTGTGTCTGCACGTGTGGGGAAGGGGTGTGGGCCCCCCTCCCCCGAGCATCGCGCCTGCCAGCAGCAGTTCACCCGAGGTGCCCTGGCCTTGCCATCCCATGTTAGGGGTGGGTTAGTCTGCCTTCCATCGAGTGGCTGTTGCCAGGCTCAGCCTTCCTGAGGGGCACATGGGGGGCCGAGGGGCCCAGAGGGACCCCCAGACCATGTGTTGTTCTACTGTACGCAGGGGAAGACGCACAGTAGAAGATGGGAAGGCAGGGTTGGGTCTGGGATCTCATAGTCACCAGTGAGCCCCCGGCATCCAGCACCTGGTGGCAGAAATCACCAGACGTCCTCCGCCTAGATGACAGCCCCCTCCCAGGAAGCAGGGTCTCCACTGAAGGCGCTTTGTTTTTCTCTTAAGTTTTCTGCATCTGTGTGTGATTGGAACCAAACATCAACTTTACTTTTTTTGTCATATTTCAATATTGGCCTTTCTTTTCCTCCCCCTTTCTTGAAATCTCCTTTTATAACTTCGGCTGCTGCTGCTTAAATATAGATGCCTCAGTCCTCCTCCTTACCAGATTGTTTATATTTTTGAGAAGCCTTCTGCTCATCTGCGACTGCTCTCTCCTCTGTCTCCATCCCCACGCTGCCACATTGGTGTTGGTTGCTCTTTTCTTCCCTTGCCTTCACTTGCCTGGGATGTGTTTCAAATGTGGTCTATCAAAATGTGCAGTGTTTCCCTCTTTTCTGCAGTAGCTTTGACATCTGTTCTTGAAATCGAGCCCACGTTATTCTTTTGGACTTGCTTGCCCAAGATCTGCTGCGATGCCAGAAGCAGGGAAGGAAGGCGGGAGAAAGAGAGTGGTGTGGTGGTACCTCCCCCATCTCTTCGTACCGCACCCCCACTTTAAAAACTGCCTGCCATTTCCAAGTTGACAGCACCCTAGATGTTTGTTCCAGCACTCTGCCACCCTGTCTGGCAGCGGCCCACCCCGCAGCGGAACGAATGAAGTGCTCAGCAGCAGGGGCTCACAGACGCCTGCGGTTACTTCCGCCAAAAAGGAAGCCGGGTGGGCGGGAGGCGGGGGAGGAAGGCTCTTGGCTTCCTGGGTGTCTGTGGATGGCTCTTCGGCTTGGTTTCTCCTCGCCATTCGTAGCCCTGCTGGGCCCTGGGGTGACGGGCCGGACCATGGAGAAACCACTTGGAGCTGCCGCTTGATCCCAAGCAAGATGTGTGTCTTTAGCAGCCGAAGCCATCCAGCACGAAAATGCGCCTCTCCGTGGCTTCCGGATTGTGTCCTCTCACTCCTGCTGTCCGCCTGGGACACCACCCTGGGCCCATCTGCCGCAGGCTTGTTTGACACACAGCCTCTTGGCAGCTCGTTTCAGAGCTCCTGAGGCCAGGACACGGGCTCTCTGATGCTCTGAGTGTCAGTTTGTGGTGTGTGACAGAAGTCTTCTCATGGGGGACCCACTCCGGGTGGTTCTCAAGAGTCCCAGGGGCCAGTTAAAGAGTTGGGGGGCAACACTGTTTCCAGGTGCTTCACTTCCCAAGTTGATACAATGCTGGAAGTCGTTATTCTTGGGGCTCGCCTCTTAAGGTCCCTCTTGAGAATGACTCAATGATTGCAGCCATGAAATTAAAAGACACTTGCTCCTTGGAAGGAAGGTTATGACCGACCTGGACAGCATATTAAAAAGCAGAGACATTACCTTGCCAACAAAGATCCGTCTAGTCAAGGCTGTGGTTTTTCCAGAGTCATGTACGGATATGAGAGTTTGACTATCAATAAAGTCGAGCACCAAAGAATTGATGCTTTTGAACTGTGGTGTTGGAGAAGACTCTTGAGAGTCCCTTGGACTGCAAGGAGATCCAACCAGTCCATCTTAAAGGAGATCAGTCCTGGGTGTTCATTGGAGGGACTGATGTTGAAGCTGAAACTCCAATCCTTTGGCCACCTGATGCGAAGAGCTGACTCATTTGAAAAGACTCTGATGCTGGGAAGGATTGAGGGCAGGAGAAGAAGCGGCCGACAGAGGATGAGATGGTTGGATGGCATCACTGACTCAATGGGCTAGGGTTTGGGTGGACTCCGGGAGTTGGTGATGGACAGGGAGGCCTGGCGTGCTGCAGTTCATGGAGTCACAAAGAGTCGGACACAACTGAGTGACTGAACTGAACTGAGAACGACTAACAGGTCCTGAAACATGCCTAAGTTAACCCACTAAGTATTTGTTAAACAAAAGCAAATCAGATGTGGCTGTAGAAGACTCCAGGCCCAGACTGTTGAAGGAGAGTCAGAAAGGTGCCCCGAGTTGAGCAGCAGGACTGGGACCCGGGGATGTGGCAGGAAGAGGTGCTTGTTAGGAGAAGAAGTGAGCGACACTGGGGAGGGATGGCGTTTGGGCACTGGCCTGACTGGTTTTAGCAAAGCAGTATGCATCTGCACGTTGTGTTGTAGAAGCCACCGCTTGTGAGGTGTGTGTGGGTACACAGCACGTCAAGTTAAGCAGGTTTGGGGCATGGATGGGGTGGTGGGGCCGGATGGGAGCCCAGGCCTCTTTCCACTGGTCCCCAGTCCCTCCTGGGCCACAAGGCAGTGATCCTTGGTACCACAGGCTCTCCTCCGGTGTCCTGGTCATGTGCAAATACACTCTCCTCTCTTCAGAGTGTAATTACAATCTGGTCTTCCCTTTTTGTTTCTCTCAACAGAGGGAACTCGATGCCACCGCAACAGTATTGGCAAACCGGCAAGATGAAAGTGAGCAGTCAAGAAAGCGGCTCATCGAGCAGAGTCGTGAGTTCAAGAAGAACACTCCAGAGGTGAGCGGCGTCTCTGTGCTGGGCTTGGGCTCTCTGAAGGGGGGTAGGGTCTTCTCGTCCTAGGGTGCGTTCAGAACACCAGCTGTCTGCTGCTTCCTTTCGGCCGTCCTCAGCCCTAGTGGTGAGCCCCTGTGCGGGCTGGGGACTGGATTAAACCCTAGCTGACTCTTGATGCAGATGCTGAACCAGCTGGGTGGCCAGGTCAGACCCCCAGCCCCTCTGTGTGCACATTTGTAGGCAGGGCCCTGGAGGGGCGCATGAAGGCTTCATGCGTCTGAGGATGCAATATGCCGATGATGCTTCTTGCAAAACATTCAGCCTGGTCAGGCCTTTCAGGACCCTCTGTGTTTCCCCCCTTCCTTGGGGGAAGGGGGAGAAGAGACTGTGCTCTTGTTGCGCTCCTCTTATTTTGGAGAAGTATGTGTTCAGAGGACAGTGTTTAGAGTGGCTCGGGCAGCCTTTTCCTGCCCTGTTTTCTTGGTCCCTCATTCCCTGAGTCTTTATCAAAGGACTCAGAAGACAAAAAAAAAAAAAAAAAACAAAACCAGGAGAGTTTTACAGACCGTCAGGCAGACACGGTGATTGCTTTCTGGGAGCTTCTGCCAAATGAGTCCACAGTGGTTCTTGTGCTGGGGGCTTGCACCCAGCCTCCTGCACCCCCCATGGTAGATACTCAGAGCTCCAGCCCTGGCTCCCAGGCCTCCCCAGATTCTTCCAGGGAGGACAAAGGAACAGGCCTGGAGGAAAGGATGATTTCTGGGAGGGATAGTCTAACTTTCATAATAGTCCCAAAAAATGATGTGTGACTTGAATTTTTTTTTTTTTTAAGTGGATTCATTTTAAGTGTTTCAAAGGAGCTTGCCATCTAAGGGAGTGTTACCATGAATCATTTGGGGAAACAAATAATTAACCCTTGATTTTCAGAACAGATATTTCAGGAGAAAAAAATCTTGGTAGTCCAGTGGCAAGAAACAAGGAAGGAATGGCAGGACCACCCAAGGATTTTACGTTTTAGACCCACTGCTTGTCCTGTCTACCCCCGCCGCCGGCCCCTGCCCTGAGGTGTGTGTCTTCAGTGTTGTTACTGAGCAGACACGTGGGTCAGTAACTCAGGCCTGGGAGGTTGCCGCCCTCTGTGCTGCTGGGGAGTGCTGGGTGGGAAGGGGGAGAAGGGACTGGTGGTCTCCACGTCCCACCTCGTTGTGACAGTAAAGGCAAGAGGGGAGAAGGCCGTTGAGCGACCAGCCACCTTCTTCCTCTCAGGCTGCTCAGAGCAGACCTTCCTAGAAGGTCTCACTATGGGGTTCCTCATGCTCTGGTCTTTGACTTTGTTTCCCTAGACCCACCCCGGTCAGGTATGTCTCTCCAGCCACGTTCGGCCTTGATCAAGCAACTAGCTATCCCCACTGTCCTGTGTTCTCACTGCTGTTCCCTTGGTGACCATATATCCAGGGTGGTCATCGGAAACCTAAAAGAAAAGGGCAAGGTCATGCTTCTGAGGCCTCAGTCACCAGTAGGTAGATATAATCCATCCTATGATGAAGTGCCTTGAAGAGAACTGGATTCCTGGGTGTTCCTCTCAAGTCTCAGTGCCCCGCCAGCTGAAGGTGGTACCCGCTGAGGAAGGGCGTGTCCCCCTCCTGCCACTTTGGGCCCAGCACTCGCTTAATAAATGTTGACTGGGCTGAATGGGCCCCGTCCCTCCACTGGCGTATAAACAGGCCTCATCCTGCGGGGACTGGCCGCTGGCTCCCTAGGCTTGGGTTAAATCCCACGCCAGTAACTGGCCTCAAACTTTGTGTTTTTCCCCCTAATCCCAGTAAATAGGAGAGGCTTGGGGTGGAGCAGCCTGGTGGGGAAAGGCCCTCTGGGGCACAGCTTTCCAGGGCATGTTTTGTTTGTGTATTCTTGATCTTTTCTTTTTTAATTTGTTTTTGTTTTTATTGGGCTGTAGGATATAAGTTGGGAAACATCTTTGCAACTTATGTCAGGGCATGGTTTTAGACAGTGTCTTCCGCAAAGAGGGGGCTGCAGAACACCTCCTAGAATGGAGGGACGCTGCCGTCCTGCATGTCCTCGGCTCTGCCAGGAGGTTGGGGCTGGTGCTCACTTGGGCTCCTCCCGCTATGATAAGGAGGCCTCACTGTAGCACAGATTTCCAAGACACGTGAAAGATAGGCGTGCAGAATCTTCTGTAGGTTTGGAAACCTCTTAAGACCTCAGTGGAGGGTGGGAATGGGTAACTTTGGCGAGGAATACAGAGGGGGATTCTTGGGGGTTCTGTGGTGTGAGGGGTGTGGAGGCGCATGGAGGGCTCTGATGAGTGCGGGGCCTAGGACCCAGATCAGACAGTGGGTTGTCACTTTGTCTGGGGCTTCAGTGCAGAGGAGCCCGACTTGTCTCTGACATCAGTTATTTCTTCCGATTATTCAACAACAGAGGACAGATTACCACTTACTGTTGAGGGAACACTTCTAGAAATTGGATGTGTGAAGATGAAGGTTGCTTAGAACTTTACTCTCAGGGTTTAAAAAAAAGAGTTGGCTTGTTGGTAGGGAGGGCATCTGTGGGTTTGGACACAGACCAGCATCCTCATGCCTCACACAGTCAGCCAAGGGAGGACCAGCCAGCGGGGCAGAGCCAGGGCCAGTGATCTTGCCGGACTTTCACCAAGTGGATTGATTCTTGGTGAAAATCTTGATGTTCCTCTTTGTTTCGGGAAAGCAGAAACTGTCCTCCCAGGGTCCTTGAGTGTCTGGTGGATCTAACAGGCAGACGCAAGCTCCAATAGAGAGTCAAGTGAATGAGGTTATCCCCTGGCAGGGAGTTTGTGTTTTCCTGGACTGGTGCTGCCCACGGGCAACTGGGAAAGCCCAGGACCCAGGATGGGGTTAGGGTGGAGGTGAGGGGCCCGTGGGACAAGCCAGGAGCATGAAGGCACCACGGAGGGCAGAGTCCTGAAGATTTTTTTGTTGAGAATGAAGTTCTTTCAGTTTCAGTTTTATGTCATTAAATGAATACACTGCTAGTCAATTGATATTATTGCTTCTGTCTTTTTAAACTCAAAATTGTAGTTAATCTGAAGGAGATGCCATTGTTCTGCATATTTCATGCCTTTCTTTGACTCAAAAAAAGAGTTCCCTTCGAAGAAAAACGTTTTAAATTTGAATTTTGTGACTAAACATCCACTCCCTGTTGAGTTAATGATTGATAACTGAACGTCCAAGACTGAGGGTATTTCTAGGTTGGATCACTTTCTATATTTATCAGTGCAGGTGACTTACTGGCTGGTGTCATTGGGCAAATGACTTAACCTCCCAAAAATCTCAGTTGCATCATCTATACAAGGTGTAATGGCAGGGCCCAGCTCACAGGGGTGTGTGTGTGTTGTGTGTGTGTGTGTGGTACCTAGTATGTGTGTGGCATATATCGTGTGTGTTTGGCATGTAATATGTGTGTATAGAGCTCCACACAGGCCCAGCACCAACAATTCAGTTCGTGTTTGTTGTGAGCATTAATTTGGAGCGCATATTACCAAACACATGAGATGCAGTTGATTTCTGCTCCTCAAAGTCAGCTCCAAGAACTTAAAAAAGAACCCACAACAAATAAAGGTAGTTTTCACCCAAAATGTTCCAAAAGTTGATTTGTAATAACAGTTAATCACTTTATAAATATTTTCCAGCACCTTCCACATGCCAGATGGTTTTGCTCTGGGGATAAGATCCTCTCCCCAGTCTTAGAAACTTCCTTATATCCTCACCAAGGAGGTACACCATCCTGATAAGGCACCTTAAGTGTAGGATGGTGTCTAGAATCTTCTAAATGCAGACTTTCCCCCAGAAACACTCTGAGATCGCTGGGGGTTAGTTCCAAGCTGCCTGTGTCACAGTGATTCTTACTGTAGGTGAACAAGGCTGCTTTCTGAGGCTTGGTTCTCAACCTTCGAAGCAACGGTGAATGTTAAGGGCCACCCCCTGACACCCCGAGAAATGCACATGTTTGCACAGTTTCTCCTGGACCCCTGAAACTCACTGGGGAGCCCCTGGCTCAGAGCTTGGCTGCAAGGCAGGTGTTGGTTGTCTCGGTGGTCTCAGCCACTGTGCTGGGAGCTCTGTATGTGTCCCCTCTTCATGTTCCTCCTAGTTGTGCCCAAGCTAGGGGCAGGAGGATGAAAGACGGGGGTGGGGGCCGCAGGAGAGATGAATGCTGAGGCTTCGGCTGCTGGGCAGAGGCCACTGTGCTCCGGCCTCTAGGCTGGGTGCTGAAGAACAAGAGGAGGGTGGAGGAACTGGGCCACTCCCACTGGTGAGGGCCCCCCAGGCTGGCAGCAGGGACAGTGCCTCTGTGCTGGTGACATGTTCTTCCTGCCTGAGACTGGTGAAGAGCATGGCTGGGCTGGAGACAGCTTTCTCAGAGTTCTTGAAGCTTCGTGCTGTTATAACTGTGAGTTTAGTGCAGGCCAAACCCCATGCCCTTTGTTCTTTTGTTGCTTCCATCAGAGCTGAGGTGAGGGCCAGGATTACCTTTGATGCCTCTGAGTTGATAAACCTAATGGCAGGTTAGATGACCAGGGATGTGGAAGGCCCTGACCGGAACCCATCTGGAATACCAGGCTGGCTCCTTATTCTGGGAAACTGAGTTACTTCCCATGGTGGGTGGGGACCAAGATGGAGCAACATTGCTAGGGTTTCATGATTCTACCTAGGAATTGCTTTTTCTTATTTTCCCGTTTGGTTAAATTTTAAGTTTGCTCCTGGGACCAACATTTGTCTTGATAAGGATCTTACAGCTGCTACTTGGCTGAGCTGGGGCTTGAACCCAGGCCACCGGCTCCCCAAGTCAGTGCTTTTAACTGCTGCACCAGGCTGCCTCGCCAGTGGGCAGAGCATCCAGAGTGGTGCTGGCCCACAGGGCCCGGTCACAGGACATTTTCAGGGGGTGCCATCCCAGCCCGCTGGCTGCGGCTATTTGAATGCGATGCTCGACTACCAGAAGGGTCTCCAGTGGAAGGCTTGGTTCTAGGCGGAGGACAGAGATGGGTTTTGTTTTGTTGCCTTCTTCTCAACAATAGAGGAACTATCTTCTATGGGGAGGAAGAAAGGAAAGCCTCAGACTCGAAATGCCAAAATTTTATCATAAAACTATCTTTGGGCCTCGTTTTGTCCTGACAGAGTGTCCAGCTCCTACCCCAGACCTGTCAGACTTTGGTATTAATCTGTGTTATAAGGGGTCACATCTCTTCTGTGAGGTTTAAAACTGACCTGCAATTCAGGAGCTCTCCTTGGGCATTTTCCCACCCTGATATATTTTGCCAGAACATTTCTTGCTGTCTTGAGCGTTAATCCTCATGACACCTGGTCCACCAGGCTGACATCGCTCCTGCCGAAACGCACCTGGCCCCTTTCTCTCATCACCGTATCTCTCACTCCTGTCGTCAGGCACAGAGATTGTCCCCTACCCTGACCAGGGCATACCTTCCCGGGATCATCACCAACACTGACCACCCTGGATGCCTTGCTGTCCCCACCAGGGAAGGTGACCCTGGGCCCGACGCCAGCCATAGCACCACAGCCCCACAGCCCCGCCTCCCAGGTCAGCAGTCCCAGCTTCAAGAAGAGAACATTCTCTTTCCTGCTGACATAACCGCCTGTTCACGAGTGTTCATTTCCTGAGTGCCAGAATCTTAAGTTGCCCTCTCTGTCTCCAGCCAGAGTGTTTTCCTGATTTTTCTTTTTTTTTCTTTTTACATTATTGGGAAAATGTTATAGAGATATCAGGAGCCGTCTTGAGATACAACTCTGGAAGAAATCTCGCCCAATGGCTGAAATGAACTAGGTTTGTGGATTTCTCCCCAGCTCTGGCAAGTAGGGGAGGGGCGAGGGCATCTGCTTTTGGAAAGTCCTCGGTCACCTTTCCATCGATCGGACTCCTTCTCAGTGAGATGTGAAAGCATACGCCCCCACCTGAGGAGGTGAGGGGGACTAGTGACGGGAAGTGGCTGCAAACTTTGTGACTCCTTTCGAGCTCCCTGTGAGAGGAGTCAGCAGGCTGGAGGAAGGAGGGGGCAGTCATATATAGTCGTGGCCCGGGCCCAAATGCATTTAGTCACTGCCTCTACGGCCTTTATATAGACACTGCAGGGAGTGACTCAGCCTGGAAAAAGAGAGTCGCTTAAAAATAAAGTTGCAACTCAGATGGACACGTCCTGCATAGGCTGCCCGAGACAGCGTGGCTCAGGCTCGGTGAGAAACCCGGGGGGCACCTTTGCCCGACGTAGCCTTGCAGGGGTCCCAAGGTGAGGATGGTCATTACAGCTGCGTCATGGGAATTGGCACGAGGATTAAATGAGTTCGCGTAAGACTTCTGATTTTTAAACTCTCAGGATTCAGACATTCTCTGCTACAAGTGGACACACTTGCATGTTGAGCAGTGACTGAATTCTTAGCTTTCCTCTTGTTTTTGGCAAATGGACTGACCGTGGAGGCCTGTGTTGGCTTTTGTTGTTTGCATCCATCCTCCTGAGAATTAAAAGCCAGCACAGATGGGAGACTGGAAACGTTTTCCTTGTGTCTCATTGGACACGGGAATGGGTTCATTGAAGACCCACTGCACTGATCTGACAGATTGTGACTTTTAAAGAGGAGGACCAACCAGACACACACCTAGGGACATGGGCCTTTCAAGAAGGGTAGTGATGGGAAGGAGGCCTGTAAGCTTGAAGACCAGGGGGGTGCAGATGGGCACCCCCAGTGTCCCGCAGACTGCTCATACTTGGGGTCTAGGAATCTAGGTGCACCCCTCTGCTGAGCCTGCAGCTGTGGTACAATTGCTTGCTCCTACTTTTGAAGAGGACGGGCCTGCAGGTCGGAGCTGTGCTTCCATCCCTTGTGTATATTTAGCTGTGCACCTTGAGTACTGTGGATGCTGAATGGTCATATTTATAGCATTCATTTAGTAATCTTTTTTTTTTTTACAAAACAAATAAAATATTAAAAAACATCAGCTACAGGGTGCTATAAGATTCGTTTCTCAAACAGGCAGATAAACTTTCATTTAACACTTCAATTTTATTGTGTGTGTGTGTGTACAGAATTTTTTTTTTAATTTCAAGAAATGCCTTTCTTTGGCAGTTTCTCAAAATACTAAACATAGAATTACCCTATGACCCAGCATTTCCACTCCTAAGTATACGTCAAAAAGAACTGAAAAAACGTCCACGTAAAAACTTTGTGTCCACTCAAAAAAATGTTGATAGCAGCATTATTCAAAATAGTCAAAAAGTAGAAGCAACTCATATGTCCATCAAAAACTGACTTGATAAACAAAGTGTGATACACCCATAGAATGGACTGTCATCCAGCAGAGGAATAAGATGTTATCACATGCATGAACTTGGAAACATTTTGCTCAGTAAAAGAAACCAGACACAAATGATGGCGTGTGTGTGAAATGTCCACTGTGGGCAAACCCATAGAGTCAGAAAGTAGATGAGGGTGGTGCGGAGGATGGGGGTCACTGCTGGAGCTCATGGGGTTTTTTGGCGGGGTGATGAAAGGGCTCAGGAGTTAGGTAGTAGTGATGGTTGCACAAGTTTGTGAGTGTGCCAGACACCACTGAATTGTACACTTTAAAAGGGTAAGCTTTGTGGTATGTGGATTATATCTCAATTATGATTTTCTTAATGACTTTCTTTGTGGGCTCTGGGAAATCCCTGCACAGGTGGTCTGTTTGCTTGTTTGCTCTCATCCTCTGAAGCAATTCCCCCACATCAAAGGATCCTGCGGATTTCGTTTTGGCAGTAGCCAACCTGGTTTGGAAAAGGCCACTCCAATATTTGGCCCAATTATAAAGCCCAAATAATCAACTTGGATGCTTAATCATTCTAGAATCACCCACCGTTAAGTTGTAAGAAGACTTTAACTAGAAAAAGTTTAAACATTAAAAGTGAACTTTTAACTGTTACCAACTGAATTCTTGAAGCCCATTTATCAGCCCAAGAGGTTATTTTCTAGTTTCTTTTGGGCCACATTATTCCCCCTCGTTCCAGAGAGACCCTGCAGCATCCTCCCAAGACACAGAGGAGGCCTACTCTAGAGCAAAGGTTCAGCTCAGGCTCGGACAGCTGGATCAAGTTTAGTCCTTGCTCCAGCATTCAGTAGCATTGAGACAGAAACTTATCCTCAGTTCCTCCATATGCAGTAATATATCCCGCCTACTTTAAGATGTCATAGTGAGGAACATGTGAGATTCCTGGAAAGTAAATGGCCAGTCCTACGCCAGACTGGAGTGGCTAGTCAGTAAACAGTGACTGGGGTATTCAGGCCGAGTGACCTTGACCAAGATCACCAAATGGTCAGGGACCCAGATCCCATACTTATAAAGGGAACTGACAGTATTCCAGCTGCTGGGCAGGTGGAAATGAATTCAGTTGTAAGGGACATATAGTAAGTAAGTGCTCAGTACACACTTTTCTTCCTGTTTCCTCCCTTCTTTCTTTCCTTCCTCCTACAAGTAGTTCTGAGCCCTTTCCGGGAGCCAGGGGCCATCCGAGGTTCTGAGATACGGCAGACACCGAGAGAAGGTTCCAGCTTGTGTGGGGGGCAGGCAGGCAGTGACCACATAAACAAATGACACACGGGATAATTTCAGGACAACATGGCAGTGAGTGTGGATGGATGAAGGACCTTCAGGGAATAGGGCAGTTTCATGAATTCAAAAAATGAAAAATGACCCTTTGCACCTCTCCCTGTTACTCTTGCTGACTTTGAGCAGGCTGTTTAGCTGTGGGGGAGGGGTCCCTGTAATTTATTTCTTTCAGCCTGATGGCCTCTGTTTGCTCCTATCACTCAGTGACTTCGAGATGCCAGATTCAGTCCCTCTGCTTCCTAAGACTGGGGAACTTTTCCATCCGGACATCAGAAAGTTGGGTTGGTAAACATTTGAGTTGGAGGGAAGCCTTGTTCTGTTTGACTGCCTTTGGCCCAGAACAATGAATTCTTAGGTAATCAATGAAGAGTTACTCACTCGGCCTGTGTTGGTGACACAGGGTGCGAGCAGAACTGCTCGTGGAGTCCTGACCTGGGGGCCACGTGGTGGCGTCTGCAGAGCCCCCGGCCATGCTTG
This sequence comes from Capra hircus, assembly GCF_001704415.2. Classification (NCBI taxonomy): domain Eukaryota; kingdom Metazoa; phylum Chordata; class Mammalia; order Artiodactyla; family Bovidae; genus Capra; species Capra hircus. Next base: position 35,873,740 of record NC_030832.1, on the reverse strand, counting down.
CCTCCTTGGAGCGGCCTGACCCGACTCCCTCCCTGCGATGTCGCAGGGCTGGCGTTCCCTTTCCTTCCTGAGCCTCTGCGCAGCTTCCTTCATCTGTCTAGCAGTTTTCAAAGGGCTATTTTAAGCCCAACAGACAGATTCTCTGAGAGTTTAATAACCATCAGAAGGAAAAGGCTGTAATTAGATGCATGTGGCGTGGAAGTTTAGTCGAGACCATGCTGAATTGTATAACCTCTGAGCCTCCATTTTCTCATCCAAAAAATGGGAGTGATGACAAGTCTCGCAGAATTATTACGAGTCAGACAAAACGCTGTAAACGGTCCAGAAGAACCTTGGCAAATAGTGAGAGCTCAATAAATGGCCTGTTGAGTGTAGGTTATAAAAATCTAATCTTTTGAAAGAAGAAATTGTGTTCACAAGTGAATTTTAAAGCTATAAACAAACTGTACTTTTTTTTTTGGCTGCACCACGTGGCATGTGGGATCCCAGTTCCTCGACCAGGAGTCAAACCCAAGCCCCCTGCAGTGGAAGCACAGAGTCTTAACCACTGAACAGCCAGGGAATTTCCCTCCCTCCCCCAACCCCTCAAGACTCTTAAAGCATTAAGTAGACCTATAGGCCTATAAGCTATATAGACCTAGTTTCTAGGGCAGACTTGAGTAGGTTCACTAAAATTAAAATACATGCCTTCCCTATGCATCTAGATGGTCATTTATCTCCCTTTGCATGGGTTTTCCTGTTCATGTAGTGGAAATATTTGCCCTGGACTCTCTGGAAACTCTGCTTTGGGAGCAGCCCATAGCTTGTCTTTCTGGTCGGCAGCCTCAACCGAAGTACGTGTTGGGTGGAGAATGACATTCTCCACCTAGGTGTAGATAGCCTGGGTGTAGAAAGGAGCTCACAGCCTCTTCTCAATAAACATCCCTGTCATGTGCAGTTTGTTAGGAATAATGTCTAAATGGGAAAGCCTGAAAATTTGTGATGAGTGTTATTTATTAATGTTTATTACGGCAAAGCATTATGTTAAGTGCATCACAGTCACTCAAGAAGGCTGCTGTCTTTAGTGCCACTTTACAGAGTATCAGCCACCTGCCTCCCAGGCAGACAGATTCCCAGGAACCACGTCATAACCACTGTGCAAAACTGTCTCCTTTTAGCTTTCAGAAGTCGATTTTTGGTTAGTTAATTGTAAGCTGTTTCTCTTCTATTAGTTAAAACAACAACTAAAATATATCTAGAAAGAGTATTGCTCTGAAGTGACATACTCACATGAAGGTCATTGTGTGTGCTGGGAGTGAGTTTTGTGTGGTTAATACCCAGGGAAGAGCAGTTAGGCTGAAATCTGGCATTTACTTGAAAATGCTGGTCACCTTATGGGAACTCTTATAACCCAAAGCACAGGAACACTTCCCCTTCTGTTTTGAGAGTTTTGTCAGTCAAGAAAGAGACAATCAGATGACAAATCCCCCTGACCCTGAGATCTGTTGTCTTAGGTTTTTCTTGCTTTGTTCCAAGGGGGCTATGGCCATCGAGCAATGAGGATTGAACCTGGGTTTCCTGCATTACAGGCAGATTCTTTACCATCTGAGCCAGCAGGAAAACCTAGCACATAGGAATGGTCAGGGTTAATCACTGAGCACTGATTTGTTTTTTGGCCGTACCACTTGGCATTCCAGATCCCAGTTCCTCAACCAGGGATCAACCCTGAGCCCCCTGCAGTGGAAGCGCAGAGTCTTAACCACCAGGGAAGTCCTGAATGCCAATTATTGACTGCTGTCAGCTCTTGGTTTTAACCTGAAAGTGTGAATTGCAGAAAAGGTAGTTTACAGGAAGCATTACATGAGCCTGCCATGCAGAGTGTAATCATTTTGTGTGTGGTCCAGTGTTTTAACAGGAAGATAATATGATATCATTAATACAGTTAAGGAATGCTGTATTTGGAATCAGGACACTTAGATCTTGACTCTCGTTCCACCACTGACTGGGTTTGAGGGCTGAACAGGCTGGTTCCCGGTCGGGTCCCCTCTGTTGCTCGATGGCCATGCAGCGTGGCCAAGACCCAAGGGCCCTGGAGCTGGGCCAGCCCTTTCCCACTCCGGCTCACTCCTGTTCATCCTCCATGGACCCAAGACTTCTGGGCAGTCCTTTCTTCTCAGTGGATCACCTGGTTTACCTCTTGGGGGTTTTCTATTTAGAATTAATTCTTCACAGCAGCAGAACAAGGTGATCTCATTTTATGTGGGATGGTGTGAACCGGGGCCGCTCTGTTTTGAGGGCTCTGGTCACTTCAGGGACACAGCAGGAAGAGCTCATAATAGTGCCCAATACTTACTGAGCTCCAAGCACTGTTCTAAAGACTTTCAACAGTGAAAGTGAAAGTCGCTCAGTTGTGTCCAACTCTTTGTGACCCCATGGGACTGTACAGTCCATGGAATTCTCCAGGCCAGAATACTAGAGTGGGTAGCCTTTCCCTTCTTCAGGGGATCTCCCCAACCCAGGGATTGAACCCAGGTCTCCCGCATTGCAGGCAGATTCTTTATCAGTTGAGCCACCAGGGAAGCCCAAGAATACTGGAGTGGGTAGCCTATCCCTTTTCCAGCAGATCTTCCTGACCCAGAAATCGAACCGGGGTCTCCTGCATTGCAGGCAGATTCTTTACCAACTGAGCTATCACGGAAGCCCAATACTCACAGGAGCCTGTGAAAGTGGGTGCAGGGCTGAGCCCCTTAGAGGAGGAGGAGGTCCCCTAGGGCATCACAGCCCAAAAGCAGAGAAGCCAGCTAGAGGTTGGGAATGCAGGCCTGCTTGTAGCAGGTTTGAGCAGCCCCTTGGGGTGGGACGGGCCCCCCAGCTGCCTCCCCCACCCCACACAGTCCCCTGCCTCCCCGACAGCCAGACTCCCCAGCACAGTTCAGGGAGGGAGTAGCCACTGGACTGCTTCGCCTGTGGGTAACTCGCATCCTGGGCCACTTCAGCTGCAGGACCCACCCTTGCTTACTTAGCATTTGAAAAGTCACTGTTTTAGTTCTGAAGTCCAGTTGGGGCCCCAGTTTAACCCCACATTTATTCATTCATTCACTGACTCTCCTGCCGCCTAGAGCATCTGCAGTGAAGTACCCTGAGACTGGACCCTTAGTGCCAGCTGGGCTGTTCCTAGGGAACCCCCAGCCTTGGGGAGGGGAGATGACCTCAGCTCCTCACACCTCCCACTCCACCTTCAACACTGTGCCGCAAGAAGTGTGCATTTGTAAGGTACTGGGTTCATTTTAACCCTGCAAACGTTTTGAATCAAACAGAACTTGGCACATGCATCTTTTTCTAAGAAGTTCTTGTGTGAGGGAATAGCCCTTGGGCAGAAAGATTCAGGAAGTACGACTGCCTTGGCCTCCTCTGGGCCCCACTCAGAGGCCTCACACAGGATTGTACCTGCATGACATAGTCCTTATATAATCAAAGCCATGTAACCAGGCTTATTTTTTTTAACAGGAAGTATTTCTGGCATACCCCAAAGCATAAAAACAGAACGCATAGTCCTGTGCCCTTTGTGATGACTGGCAAGATGTTAATGTTTTGTCCATTTGCTTCTGATGCCCCCCTTTTTCTTTAAAGGGAAATAAACTGTTACATATGCAGCCAAAATCTTACCTCCGTGCCTTTCCTCTCCTTCCCTCCTCAGATGTAAGCTCATCCTAAAGCTGATGTTTCACCACCATACACTTTTCACACTCACAGCAATGTTTATGCATGCATGAATAACCATAAACAATAGATATTGTTTTATATCCACATCTGTTTTACTATTTATGCACATGGAAGGCAAGTGGTATCTTGCAATGTCTGTATATATCCTTTGACACCTGGCCTCTTTAAACATTTATTCCACTATGTTCATGAATCACAGAAGATGTGTCCATTGCCCTCCTGAGATGAAACGTGGATTCTTCATTGTTGTTGACTATTATTATTACACCTGTCCTGCGAAGGGGGTTCAGGAGTTCCCCAGGGTGGACCCCCCAAAAGCATGGTCTCTGATCACAGCTTGGCCAGGTGGGTGGGTGTAGCCTCAGTGGCTCCATGCTACCACCCCTTGCACCCCGGCAAGCCCCCAGTAGCTGTTCTGGCCATGCCCTCAGTGGGTTTTGCTGTTTCCTTATTTCTCGTGAGGGAGAACATCCCCTTGTATGATGACTGGCCTGTACAGTTTCCTCTTTTGCATCTCAACTGCTTGTATCTTTTACCCATTTTCCCATCGGGCTGTTGGCTGTTTTCTTACCGACTTGTAGGAAATTTTTATATCCAAAACCTGGATCCTCGTTGCTCACATACATGGCTGCTCTCTCCTCCCAGGGCATGGCCTGTCTTTTCACTATGTTTATGTTGTCCTTGGTCACCTGGAAGATCTTAATTTTAACGCAGGTGACTTCTCCTCCCCACCTTCCCCCCAAACCTAGTCTTTGATGTAAAGTTTGGTTATTTGAATCTTATTTCAGAAACTCTGCCTTTACTGATGTCATACAGTCTCCTGTGTTTTCCTCAGCCAACCTCTGGTTTTGTGTTTACACCAGGCCTGTATGTGAGCATCATGTGGATGGTGATTCGAGGCTCTAATTTATCTCGGTCCGTTGAGGGCTCCTCAACCCAGAACCATTTACCATGGGGTCCACCTTTCCCCACCTCTGCCAGGTACCACACCTGCCTCCAGGCCCCCAGGCTGCCCAATCCCACACTGTCTTGGATGAGTATTACTATATTACTATCATAATCATTTCCACACTGTTACTAAGTCTTGATATCTAGTAAAGGAACATCCTCTTGGTTCTTCAAAACCATCTGGACTGTGCTTCTGTATGACTTTTATTTGGTGTCATTTGAAAAATTCTGTTGGGATTTTTATTGCATTGAATTTGTAGATTAATCTGGAGAGACTTTATAAGGTGTTTTGAGTTTGGATGGAATGGCTCTGGATCTTATTCTTAGGTGGGTTTCATTCCATGCTTGACTCCAGGGATCCATGAAAACCACACTCTTGTTAACTTACTCCGGTTCCTTGTGTGGATACAAAATAGTCAACATTGAAGGATTGATCATTGTAGTCTGGAGCCAGGCATAAAAATAAACCCCACTCTGTTATCATAGGTGGCTGTGATTAAGATCAGGGGAAAGGTCGGCTGTGGGTCCCCTCACATTGACAGTTTCCTTCAGAAGATTAAGTGGTTCTTCATTTTTGGCCCAGGTCATCAGTAGCTTAAAGCCATTACTGTCTATTGGCTGTTTGGTTTGTCTGAAATATGGGGCTAGTCTCAGCCTATTTCCCTGGGGTCAGGTGTGTTCACATAATCAAAGTGCCAGGAACCCCATATTGTATGCATGTGTGTATGTGTGTGTGTGTGCATGCGTGCGTGCATGTGTATGTGTGTGTACACAAAGCAGCCTTCTCTGGGGAGGAATGCACAGCGCTAGGCTACAGAGATGTCCTTTTGTGCCTCTGCATTTTAAAATGTGCGTTCTTTATTAGTAGAGTGTTTTCAGGCTTATTTTTGAGACAGGCTTGTTCAGCCACAGTCGTATGCCCTTTGGAAAATGACAATTTGTGAAGCTGTCAGCCATGGGCAAACTGAAGAAAAATGAAGATGCCTTTTCTGTTGATGTGTGTTCAGGGATTTTCATCAGCCCAATGCAGTTCCCATGACCTGTTCAGGCAAGGGTGATAGCTTCTGTTTCCTTTCATTAAAAGTTGGCAACGAGGATATTTTTACTTATTTTGTTTACATGTAAGCAACCCATGGAAAATATCCCATGTGTATTCAAATGGATACTTTGCCACAGTAAAGGAAAAAAAAAAAGGACTAGTTCTGACAGTGATTGGAGACCAAAAATGAAAAAAATAAAAGAAGACCTGTGAATAAGGATGGAGAAATCAAAGTGAAAAAATATGGGAAGAATAGGTTGGGCTAATAAAATAAAGGGTGAAACTTGGGGTTTACCTCTTTTTGCTGTTAGGGAAATGTTTAGCTTTCTTTCTCACTTTTTCTTTTTTTCCAAACGCATTTGCGCTTGAAACTAGATAAAATGTTTGACTGTATTAATTTTCCTGATTATAAGTGTGGGAAAGGAGTTCCATGGTAACCCTTCTTAAGTAAATGAACTGATATGTTAGAACCAGAAGAGTTGAGAGTAATTTTTATTTTAAAATTCTTTTTGCATTAACACATCTGCAGTGTTGAGGAATATATGGAAAATTGAAATAGTGCTTCTATCCTGCTGTGTCTCCAGCATGTCAATAAATCACCTTTTTTTTCCTTTTAAAATGTCTGGCCTTGTAATTTATGTTTGCATAACCCATTACTAAATTCATAGTAGGTGTTTTAGTTGGCAGGCATTATTCCAGGAATTCTGAGGATCTTAAAAAAAAAATGCAGAGTCTTTGTTAGTATTTATATTTAAGTGGATACTTTCCTTTAAAAAAAATGAGTTAGATTTTAAGAAAAGAATTTGGAGCTGACTATTTACCTTATTCTTAAGCCAACAATATTAAAGCCCTTATTTCCACATTATCAATTGTCATGAATTTCTTAATAGACTTTATTGTTATTCTTTCTCTTTAAAATTAAAATTGGCAGAAGAAAATTATATTAAGCTCATACGAATTTCTAGATAATTTTCCATAGGTTTCATGTTGCACAGAAAATAAAGATTTGTTTCCCTAATTTTTAAATTTCTTGAATGCCACTGACCATCTTAGGTATAAAGTGAAGATGAATATATTCATTCATTTACACTGTTTGGTGCTTGAACAGAAATAGCAACGTTCAGGGTTAGTTCGCATACTTGTGGCTTACCTTTGAGACTTTCTAATTTTTAAGCAGACATTTAAAAATAATCATTATGTCTTCTAGTCCCAAGTTAGGAGACGTTTTAGAGCTTTACTTTGAAATGATGAAAAAAGTTATTTCTGTTTTGAAATTTTTTTAATTGATTTTTTTAAATGGTAGTTAGAAAGTTGGGAAGGCCACTTACAGTTTTCAGAAGAAGTTTGTTTTATTTGAACATGCTTCCCTTCTCTTTTCCCAACCCCCATCGACTGGTTAATAACATTTTCAATATAAAATATGTATTTCAGCCCATTTGAAATCTCTGTGGCCAATCGGAAGAGAGATTGTTCCCCCCCTGGGAGCCTTAATATATTTATCAGGAGGTCTACAGCCTCTTCAGTGTCTTTGTGAAAAAGAATACAAAGTTATTAGTGGTATGTTTAAAAATTCAGAGTTTAACCTGCTCAGACTCTGTTCTAAAAGTCCACTTGTGCTATAGAAGTTTGAAAGCTTCTCTTACTTTCTCCTACTTTAGTTAGGCATTAAAAGAAATGACAGCTTTCTGTTGTTTTTGTTTATGTTAAAGATGTAGCTAATTTGACATTTTAAAGTACCTTATTTTCATTATAATTTTAGTTCCTTATCAGAGATGTTTATTTTGGTGGTATTGCTCTGACAACCTTCTACACTTACAGAATAATTTCTCTTGGGTTCCAAAGGTGCTTCTTCCATTTCTGCATTTATTTCTGGAAACTTTGGGCTCTTATTCACTCTTCCTGGAGAGGTGCAGGGTTTTGAGAATCTGCCTTACTTCTAAAAACCCAGCTCTGGGTCCAGAGCCATTCTTGCAAGAACAATGAAGGTGGATTACAGAAATGGTATCTCAGCTTTCAGGAGATGAGAAGCACACTTTCTGCTTTTCGTGGAGTTCTCTTCCCCCGCTCAATCTCCCCTGGAGTTGGTGGCCCGATCAGTCTTCCTAAGCCCTGTGGTCATGTCCCAGAAAGCATTTCCACTGAGGGAAGGTGCTGTGCCAGAAGCCGGGAGAAAGGAAAAAGGAGGTGTTTATCGTCCCAAAGACGCCTTCCAACTTTTATTATTAACTCCTTTCCAAAGTAAACTTTCGGGTTTGTTTCAAGTCACTTCTGGCCAAAGTACAGTTGGGTTTGCTGTGTCCTCTAGGGGGAGAGGTGAAAACAGCATCACCCTGGGTGAGGACAAGGTGGGGGCCTGTTCCTTTAGGGAAGGGAGGGGGTCTGAATGACAGGGGATCGGGGGAACTGAGAATTGAGGGCCAAGAGTAAACATGGCCACCTCAGCAAGCCTTCCACAGCCCTGTGCAGGGCCATGGACTGCGGGCTGGGCCCTCTGAGAGGTGCTGAGGTACGTGGAGCCCCCCCCCAACCCCACCTGCCCCCCCCACCCCAGCCCAGTCAGAGACCGGCATGGAATTAGATAGTTTGGATAAAGAGTCATAAGTGACAAAGTGGTGGGGGCAGTGCCCAGCGGACGCTTAAGAGAAGGGGCTCCGGTGTGGATGCATGGGCCCTGACTCGGGTCGGGGCCAGCGCGTGGCCGTCACCAGGAGTGGACAATCCGAGAGGGGGTGGGGGCGGGCTCCAGCCACGGCTGGAGAGGCTCCAGGGCAAGGCTAAGGAACATGGACCTTGCTCTGCCCAAGGCCCTGCCAGTATTACAGGGCACATGCCCAGGAGTGACCCGGCCCAGCCTACACGTCTCAGAGTTGGTGCCACACTGTGTGGCATGGAGCATGGATGCCCCTGGAGCAAAGGTGGGGCCGGAACCTCCGGGCCCCTGCCCTGAGGGGCTCCATGGGAAACAGCTGTTCTCCCACAAAGAAGAGATGTCCTGTCCACTCAACACACGCCTGTCGTGTGCCTTCTCTGGGCCAGGCACTGAGGACGCAGCAGAGAACAAAGGACCAGCCCCCGCCCCTGGCAATGTCGCGTTCGAGTGGAGGAGACAGCCAGCCAGCGAACAGGTGGGAACGGGTTCCAGGGGATGCTGATCATGGGATGGGGAGAGAGAGAGACGGAGAATTTAGCAATTGCTTGGCCAAGAAGGGCAGGAGGGAGGCACAGGGTAACGAGAGAAGGTTGTAAGGGGGTGGCTTTGCCATCCTGGGGGTACCCAAGCTTGTCCTAGGCAGGGGCAGGACGGGGGAAGGAGAATCCATGTGTGGTGGGGTATACTTCCAGAGCAAGGCCAAGGTCACAGAGTGGAGAGGAGAGGGATCTGCGTTCCGGAGAGTGGCATCAGCGTTCCTGGGGAAGTAGGAGAAGTTGTTCCTGAAGAGCGAGCAGCGGACTGAGTGCTGGGGAAGTGGACAGAGTGTGCAGCCTTGGAGACGGTTGGGGAGGGACTCAGCAAAGCACAGGTGCACGGATGGTGGCGCTGGACACCTCGGGTGTGTTGTGGTGCCCAGCCACCAGGTGTGCAGAAGGGGACAGTGGGTGTCCTGTTGAGGATGGCGAAAGTCAGGTGACCGACCCTGTGGTCCCCACTGGAAGCATTCAGCCTTCTTGCCTTTTCACCAAGTTGCCCTGGTCTGGATACTTTTGAAGCCTTGCCATCCAATTACTTACAGGTCATGAAGCCAAAGTTCTCATGTCTCCGAATTTTAAAGGTTAAGAAATCAGCTTCACTTCCAGCCATGGAGGAGCCACCCTATGTCAGTTATTTTCCTAATTTAGCTAATTATAAAAATCTCCTGGGTGTGTGCTTGTTAAATAAAAGTACCGTCGCTGGGCCCCACCCTAGACAGAGTGAGACATAATCTCCCGGAAAGGGCCTGGGGACCTGCCTTTAGAACCAGCACCTCAAATTTTTACTCCGGGGCCGACTGGGGCACCAGCCTCCCTCGGTCTCATCCCAGCTGGGGTGATTTCTTCCTCCCCGAGGATGTAAGATGGAGAAAGCCAAGGCTGTGGTTGGGATCCCTCCGTCTCCCCACAGTGATGCTTGGGGAGTGTGTGTCCAGTGGCCACCTGAGCCGGGTGGTCAGAGCAAGAAGGCATGGTCAGCCTCGTCATGAGTGAGGAAAGCAGCCTGTAAATGGTGTTAGTGCTGTCACTCCTGCAGGCAGCTGGGAACCTTCTCGAGGTTCCAGAAGGCCTTTGGGAATGAGCATTGTTGCAGTTGCTCAGACCTGGAAGTGTTCTCCGGGTTTTCTGTTCCAGTCTGCTTATTATCGCATGTGAGGACACCTAGGTCTATGTTTGGCCCAGCCTCTGTGCTGCTTGCGGATGGTGCTGGGCATCTAGGATTGTTTTTGCTCAGTGATCACCAGGCTTTGGCTTCGGGCTTGGTTGTTCAGATGTCAGAGCCCCGGGTGGTAGAGGGTGCTCCAGAAGGAGCAGGCGCCCAGACTGGATGTCTCCCAACCTCAGCAGGACAGCGAGTGGGCATCCTGTAGAGATGACTCTGCCTTCCGAGTGTGGTGAATGGTAGAAACCAGGTCTGCGAGCCATGCCCAGAGGAGGACTTGGTGTGGACGGTCTCTGCAGGGCTCCCTCGACGACGCCTGCAAGGACGAGCGTGCTTGTGCTTGCGTGCATGTGTGTGTTCTTTGGGTGACTTAGAGCAGTTTTACAAGCAGAAAGTATGGCTCCAGTGCTGACCATGGGTGCTAGTGCTCAGAACTCAGGGCACCCCAGGCCCTGTGCTCAGGCACTCTGCATGTGTGTTCCACGTGTTCATCACAGGGGCCTCCAGAGGCTGGCTGTCTCGCTGCCCTGTCCTAGAGAGGAGCCCAAGGTTGAACTTGACTGGGACATAGCAAAATCAGGACATCTGAGCCAGCCAGCCTGGCCCCAGAGCCCACCTCTGCACGCTCAACTCTTCACCCCTGGAGTATGGGACCCTGTGCCACCAGCACTCAGGCTAAGCAAGTCTCCTGATTTTCCCATTAATGATTTTAGTGATTTTCTGGCTTATTCACTTCATGCTCACTAGCTCTCTCTAGCAGATCTGATTTTAACAGACACCGAAGATTTTGATAAATCATGGGAGATGGTCTTAAGTGGAGAAAATTCTTTCTTCTTATCCACACTCTTACCTCCTCCTCATCCCCATGCCTCACAAAAGTTGGGAGAAGGGCAGATAACAATTACCATAGTGAGCATCCTGGTCTAGGTACTCCCTTCGGCTTTAAAGATGCTGGTCAGTGAGAATGGTTTCGACCTTTCTGGCTACACCCTAATTCCATTTGTAGTACTGGTATGAAGGTGTTGGTGTGAAATCAATCCATCACTTGGGGAAAATTTTTTAAAAGTCAGGTTTATATTCATTCACTCCTTTTTAAGTCTCCACTTCTGTGAATTTTGGCAAATGTGTACCATTATGAACCACCACCACAATTATTACATAGGACAGCTCCCCCGTTCCCGGGTTCCTCTGTTCCTCTTTATAGTCAGCCCCTTCCCTACTCCCAAGCCCTTGGTGACCACCAATCTGTTTTTCTGTTCCAGTTCTGTATGTTCTAGAATGTCACATAAGTGATTACAGAGCCGCCAAGTCTGGCTTCTTCCCTGTAGCATAATGCATTTGAAACTCAGCCGTGTTGTTGAAAGTACCCATAGTTCCTCCCTCTTTAGTGTTGAGTGGAGTTCCTTTGTATGGGTGTGGACCACAGTGGGTTTAGGTTCATGCTGCACTTTATCTCAAGATCCCCAACATCCAGGCTCCTGGAAACATTTAAAGCTGTACGCAGCCTTGCACCCAGCACTGCCTGACACCCTGATCAGTTTGCTAGGGAGGCCGGAACAGCCGTGTCGCTGCCCTGCTGCTTTGGTCTGCATCACCCACCCACCCTTCTTCTGAGTGCCAGGGGCTTCCTTGAAGGAGACGGGGTTAGTACTCCGTCAGTGAAGCTGACCAGTTCCTGGTCCTGTGTTCCAAAGGGGAAAAGGGCTTGAGAGTCACTGGAAACAAGCTCACGCGGAGGATTCCAGCCCCCTGGTGACGGAGGCGGTGGGCAAGGCTGGAAGGCCACACCTGCGCTGAGCGACAGGTGTGAGAGGTGGCAGGCAGCAGCACTTCCGTCAGCCGGGCGCCTCGCCCCCTTTGCCCTGTGGACTGTAGATGCTCTTCCTGTACTTCCTTATGTTGCTTCATTCCTCTGCCCTGTACTTTCTGCTATTTGTGTGCTCTGGGAGGGTGAGAACCATACCTCCGTTCCTTCTCCATCCTTGGTTGGATCTGGGATTGGTTGATCGATTAGACACCCTAGTGCAGGTGTGCAGAGTGGCCCAGGCCTCCCTACCTGGCCCAGGGATGCTGTCATCACAGCTGGGCAGGGAGTGGCGAGGGGCTCAGCAATCACTATCCCACTCTGTCACATTCTTCTGGAGAAAACCGAGGTCCAGGGAAGGACACCAGCTTGCAGAGTCACACGACAATCCATCAGAGGGGCCAGGACACGCTGGAAGGGTCTGCTTCCCCTCTCCCCCTGCCATCAGTTGCCCCACATAGCTTATCTCCACGCCGTAAATTTGAAAAGTCAGAAGGAAAAGGGCAGTGTGCCGGGCTTCCTTGAGCCAGGTGGCTCTTTTAAAGCCGGGGCTTGTTGCCAATCTGACCCCGTTTCCATGGAAGCAGCCAGCGGGGGCAGCTTGTTCCTGTCAACCTGAGGTCTGGTGGAGCCTCAGCCCCTGACGGCTCGCCAGCTCGCTCCCTCGGAGGAGGGGACCCAGGAGCCCTGTGAGAGGCTCTCTCCCCCTTGCTTTTTGCTACGGAATTTGGCTGGAAGGGAAAGTTGGTGCATTGCTCATACCAGCCTGCGCGTCCCCCAGGACTGGCACAGGGTGGACTTCGTCACTGCCCTGGGGAGACCTCCTTTGGGAGCCCTGCTTAGGGGTGGGGTCCCCCTTAGAATGTGGTTCTCCCATCGTGCCTGGAAGCTTGGCATGCTGCAGGCCATGGGGTTGCAGAGTCAGACAAGACATAGAGACTGAGCAACATTGTGCCTGGAGAACCTCGGAGACGGAAACAGCCATCTCATACGTTTAAATTTTGTGCTATAAGTGAGCTCTTGAAAAGACTAAATATCTCAACGGAATCTATTTCTTGAAGTTAATTTCTTCAAGCTACCGACCTCTCTTTCTCGTGGAGACTGCCGTCCAGTGGTTGTGGTTTGATGACTCGATGGTGAGAGATTTGCCTGCTCTCCTGTCCAGCAGTTTTAATGTCTTGGCATTCCTGAGCAGAGTCTGCTTCATCTCACGCTGGGATCACGGCTCAGTAATGAAGCCTTTATTACATCCACTCGTCAACAGATAACATTCTTTGAAGAATCCTGAGTTTTTAATTACCCCGCTTAAGCCTCTGGACACATGCGTTCTGAGGGGCATTTTTGCATTGCTAAATTCCAAAGTTGATTGCAAACCTTAAAAGACTAGAAACGCTAGGAGCAACTTGCCGAGCCCCGGGCCCGGGAAAGGCCCCCGTCCTCCCCCTCCTGCCCTTCCCGGTCTTCGTGCCTTTCTGTCTGGCTGTTTAAGAGCACTTTCATCAGACGTGCCAGCGCAGTGTCTCCCGGGTCTGTTTTTGCATTCGCTCAAGCAGAAACGCACCCAACCTCTGTTCCAGTAGGTGGAGAAAGAGGCTTCAATCCTAGAAGCACGGCTCACCTACCTTTTTAGGGTATTGCAGGTTTAGCTTGAGGGCTGGAGGGCTTCCAGAAAAGTATGACTAAGGGAGAAAAGAGACTACTCCCAGAGCTAGAAGGGTGGAGCATCACGGCCAGGACAGGAAAATTCCCAGCAGGGAAAACGTCTCGTCTGTGATGCGGACACACTGGGTCATAGATTTGCTTTCACAGAATAAGTGAAACGGAACCAAGTTTTCTGAGTTCTCCTTCCAGAAGGCCCCATTTCTGCAGATGTGTCTTTCGGTCACAGATTTTATATCCAGTATGATTTCAAACACGTCTGTTCCAAACCAAAGGGCTAGCTGAAAAGGGGAGATATTCTGTCGCGCAATCACTCTGCCAACCACCTGTCTTGGGGCAGAAAGTTAGCAGCATCTTTGCCTGAAGGTCCTGACACCCCGAGACCCTGCTGTTTCCCTCCCCTGCTGTGGTTTTCCTTTGCTCCTTAGCAGCTGGAGATGCCCGCTGGCCCTTTGAGAGTCAGGATGTGGTGTGTGCATTGTGTGTGTGTATGTGTGTGACTTTGGAGCAATACAGTCCCATGTCCAAATGTTGCCTCCACTGGCTGCTGGTCGATCACTTGTCTGTAACTCAGTTCAACCTGGATGGAATCTGTCCTTTTTACAGTGGCCATGATTAAATAACCAAGGTCACTTCCCTGCTTATCATAGCTTGGCTGCAAGTGTCTGGAGGACATTTGTTTTCCTCTCCAACTTGGTAAATGGTCATATACTGACTTGCAGAAAAATGGTCTATTCATCTAACTCTGAGCAAGTAAGTAGATGCTTTCCAACACACATGTGACTGAGCTTAGCCCTTCTTTGGGCATCTTCTGGTCCAGTTTGGGTGTTTTCTCTCAAGTGGGCTCTTCTCGGTATTTATTATGTGTCATAGGCAGGATGCCAAGTGAGAGCCAAGCTCAGAGATATTCTGGTGAAAGGAATAGGGAGGCCAGAAGTAAGGTGGAAGCAATGTCCTCTAACGGTAAGAGTTTTCTTTTTTTTTTTTTTTTCTTTAAAGGCAATGAGGGGCTTCCCCGGAAGCTCAATGGTAAAGAATCCACCTGCCAACGTAAGGGACACGGGTTCAGTCCTTAGTCTGGGAAGATCCCACATGCTGCAGAGCAGCCAGGCCCATGAGCCACAACTATTGAGCCTGTGCTCCACAGCAAGAGAAGACACTGCAATGAGAGGCTCGGGCACTGCAACGAAGAGTAGCCTCCACTCGCCACAGCTAGAGAAAAGCCCAAGCAGCAACAAAGACCCAGCACAGCCAGAAATAAATAAATCAATTAATTAGAACTAAATAAAATTTTAATCACATAGGTCTGTGGACACTTGTTGGCCTTTGGAGGTTTAGAATTTAGTTTTGGTCACTGCCATAAACACAGCACAATGCCTGCCATATAGGCATTCAATAAATACCATTAAAGAAATGAATAAGTAACTTGTGAAAATATAGCTGCTGCTCTTGGCATTTTGCACAGACACCTGATTGCAACTTTTTGTTGATTGTATCTTCATGCTATCCTCCAGCGGGTGAAAATCTGTCCATATAGAACACCGCCTATAGACCACACTTTTGTCTTTTCAAAATGCTGGGCAGGGCGGGGGGAAGCTTTGTTATTACCTTATTATTAGGATAATAAGGACCAGTTGTAAAACATCCAGTTCATGAAAAAACAAAGAACAGTCAGCTTAAATTCTGCCATCGTGAGGTAAACACGGTTAGCACTTTGCAAACAGTGTTTCAAGCATCTCTGTGCTTAGATGCACTTCCAGGCTCAGCTCTGCTCGGTGATACTGAAAAGCGCCGACTTGTGCCAGGGACTCGGCGGTCCTGACACTTATGTGCCCTTTTGCAAGCTTGTGTGTTCGGGACGTCCAGCGGGTCTGCCAGGCCTGGCCTGCACTTTTTCATGGCTGTGTAGTGCGCCAGTGCTTGGCTCAGACTGGCTAAATGCAGTCTCCTCTCGGTGGAAGTTCAGGTTGCTTGTTATTTTAAGTAAACCATGTCTAATCACACAACATGACATCTTGAGCCACTGCAAGTTCTTGCCAAAGCCTCCATTAGTGCCGTGGCTCAGGAAAGATTGCTCGTTTTTCCTTCACTTACTGGGCTCAGCCATTCCCAGGCTGAGTGACCCAGGCTTGGAGAGCAGGCAAATTGACTGTCAGAGGCATGAGAGGGGCCCCCGTCCCCACAGAGAGGGACTGCCCCACCCCCTCCCAATGGCTCTTTCCAGATAGGGGTTGGAGTCAGTGTGTACAGCTGTGTAAGCGGGTCCTCCGTATTCCAGCAGGAGGGGTCTGCAGCCCCCACATAGTGGCGGTCCCAGAATGATAGGAAGCACCTCCTTTTCCTGAGGAGGGTGTTGATCAGTGGAAGGATGGTGCAAGCCATGAGTAGTGCACCCCAGCCGCCTCAGTGGTGGCAGTCACCCAGATCCACCCACTGGGAGGTAGCGAACGAAGTGGGCAAACACTTGCTCTTACGGTCCAGCTCACTGGCCCCACAGTAGCCGAGGAGAGACACACCACTGTTAGGAGCTCTGTGTTCTGCCCAACTCACCTCTGCTTTCCAGGGGCAGCCAGTGAACCCCCAGTGAAGCCCAGTGGTCCACCTCTCTTCACTCCACAGGTGAGGGGGACAGGGACCTGCTCCTGGGCACACTTCAGTGAGTTATCAGATTGAGCCCAGTCTTTCCCCACCAAGTGCCCAGCAAGAGGGGGCGTGTGCGTGTCTCTGCCTAATCACCATTTGCCACCGTGTGTCCGTCTGTTGGTGATTCTGCTTTTGTTTTGTTTAGTGTTTTTTTTTTTTTTAAATATTTATTAGTTTGGCTGTGCCAGGTTTTAGTTGTGGCACGCGGAGTCTTTAGTTGAAGCAAACACATTCTCAGTCGCGGCATGTGGGTTCAGTCCCCTGACCAGAGATCCAGCCTGGGCCCCCTGCATTGGGAGTGTGGAATCTTGGCCATTGCACCACCAGGGAGGCCCCTGACTTTGTTTTTAATAAAACCCTGTGCCTGTTGGTGCTCTGACTCCTCCAGGGCTCCATCCACCTCCAGTGGACACCCCAGCATCCCCAGAGAGCAGGCGGCCATGGGCAGGTTGCTCCCAAGAGAGCCAGAGCCCCCCACGCTCCTGCCTGTCCTCTTCTCTGGAGCAAGATGCTGCGGTCTGGCCTGGGGAAGAGCACGAGGGTCAAGGTCAGCTCCGCTTCTCCCTTTACCCACAGTTTAGGCTGAATGCCGTATGGGTGCAAAAGAGCATCACACTTTTCCAAAGTGCTGTCACTCCTGGGTGCTGTCCCCACCCTCAAGCTGGCTTTGGAAATTCTCATTCAGCTTGCAGTCACCAAGAGACTACCAAGCCTTGGGGCAGGTGCCAGGTGTGTGCGGGGAGAGGGTCAACGTGGCTCTCCTGGGCACAGCAGGGCAAAGGCACCCAAGGCCATGGACTGCAACCCAGTCCAACCCAGGCCAGGCCCCAGTTCCGTGGCTTTAGCTCCAGGATCTGTTTGCTTTCGCCACGTCCACTATCATTTAGATACAAAGCATAACACAGCCGAAGCCAGTCAGTGGAATTTAAAGTTCATGCCAGGAAAATAGAATAAATCAAAACAGTCATTAATAATTTTCTTTAAACTGTGAGTAAATCCCCTCTGTTTGTTGCATTTTGTAAATTATATCCAGCAATTAATTTATTGCTATTTAAAATAGAACAAGAACCCATGGAAACCCAGTCTGTATCGAGTGCCTTCTCTGTGCTGGGTGCTGTGCTTGGGGCTAGGGGTACCGGGGACGATCCTGCCCTTGTGGAGCTGACGTCCACCTGGGAGTGGGGTCGTCTGGGAGCATCCTGAGAGCAGGGCTGGGGGTGCCAAGTGGAGGAGCTGGACAGTGCAAGAAACAGGGAGAATCCCTGGGATTCTGAACCCAGGACTGCTGGCCTGAAAGAGGAGCTGGAAGGGCTGGCATAGACCAAGCTCAGGTAGGTGGGCATATCTGTGGTCCTGACCCACTGCACACGGGAGTGTGGTCCTGACTCGGAAGGTCATATCTGGGGCATGTGCCTTCTCTGCTTCCCTCTCTTGGATCTGGGTGACAGAATTGGCTCTGTCCTCCAAGACTGGGAACACCAGCGGTGAAGGGCTTGGCTTGAGAATCAAGCTGAGGCATTGGCTAACATAAAGAATGAGTTCTAGCTCTTTCTCCACTGGGTCAGAGGGCTGGGACTCAGAGGGAGGCAAACTAGCATTGTGTGTTTGCAGCGGGGTGGCAGGGGAGCCCCCAGGTGAAGCCAGTGGTTAGAGACTGAGGAGGGGCTGGCATTCTCTGGCATGAAGCATAGACCCTGAGAGCAGCTTTGAAGTGGCCAGGGAGTCAGGAGGAAGCTCTGAGGACCGAGTTGGAGTTCCAGGAGGGTTTGCAGTGGCTGCCAAAGCTGCAGAGTGAACGTTGGATTTGGAGTTTGAGGCAGATGGGTTTTAATGCAGAGGAGCAGGGAAAGGCAAGGTCTCATTTGTTGAGCCCCAAAGCCAAGGGTGGTGCTAAGCCCATTATGTGTGTCATCTGTGGTCATCTGAGGTGGGTGTCAACATCTTAGCTTCACACAGAGAGCTTGCTCTGGCCTTCAGCTGGATTTTAGACTGGTTCCACTGACTCCAGCCTTGGTGCCCCCCACCAGGCAAAGGCCAGGGAGGGCTAGCGTGCATGTCAAGGTAGCACCCCTGGACTAGTCTCCCCATGGACTTGGCGTCGAGGAGAAGATGCAGAGCAGAGGGAAGCAGGAAGCATCAGCGTCCCCATTTTCAGCTGGGGGGATCGTGCTTATGGGTGGGGAGGATGGAAGCAGGTCTGAAAACCAAGGGCGGGATGATCAGCCTTTATTTCAGATGCTTTGGTGACAGACTTAAACGAGACTAACTCTACTACAAAATGATCTCACTATCCTAAGAATGACCCCGAGCTCGAACATTTTCCCTGCAAATCCATGGGTCAGTGCTGCCTGTGCCCAAGCCCACCCGTTTCACAAAAGAAAGGAGCCGACCAGCCTGGGACATAGTGATGGGTCAGATGAGCAGTGCCTTGGGCAGGGCAGGGAGGTGGGTGGGGTGGTGGAAAGAATCCAGTCTTGAGTCTGAAAGGACGTAATAAAATCTCTAAAATTAAAAGATTTATTTTTTTTAAGCCTACAGTGAAATAACTGTCTCAGTCTGCAGATAGAGCTAAATTTGGGGGAGAACCACATATTTTGATTTCTGGAACTTTTTTTAAAAGGCAACTTCCCAAGCCGTAAATTAAATATTTGGGGTTGTTAGACTAAGATGACTGACTTAGCCATTTCATCAACAACATGGAACGCGTGAAGACAGATTTGGGGATAGCAAGGACACCTTCACGAAGTTTGACCTCTGTGGATTGTTGACCTCAGCAGGAAAATGTTCATATTTTCTTAAGGCTGCTGTTTAAGAAATTAATTGGGAATAATGTCTGTTGCACCGGATCTCCAGCCAAAACATTCACATTTGCCTCATCTGTAGAGAGACCTGAGCAGAGTTTTATCTCTGCGTCTCTTTGCTAAGTGTTCCCGCTCTGTTAGCAGAGCTATAATTAACTCACAGGACGCCAGGCAGCCAGATTCGGCCAGGCGCCAAGAAATCAGCCCCAATTACTATATTCACATTGTCAGTAATGCCCACTTCACAGCTTCTGCTAATTTGAAATGGCAAGTTCCAACTTTCCATAGTAAAATTACCATTTTTGTACTGTTCTATTACATGGTGATATTTGTCCATTATTTTGGCAATGTAAACTTGGTATTATAATGACAATTAGTTGTCGAGCAGTTTCTGAAATGATTTGCAATTACATCTCTTAAATGCAAAACTCATGTCCGCCCTGATGGAGTGAGTCGTGCGCTCCCTCTACGCCCTGGATTCTCTGTAGGGATCAGCTTTTCATATGAGAGTGATATACCCTGGGACTGTGTGATAAAGGTGGGTGTTGAATATAAAGAGCAGCCTCTGGTTGTTGCCTGTTCTGCTAATTTTCGGCATCCCCACCCCTCTGTCTCTCTGAGGTGCCTCGGGGCGGGTGCTCTGGTCGCTTTGCTGGCCAGCTGGTCCTCGCTGCGCTGTGCCAGCCCAACCATGGAGGGTCTGGTCTGTGCTCCAGATGGGCAATCACAGCTGCTTCTCTGACCTCTGGATTGTGAGGTGCCAGAGGCGGTTGGTTTTCCTGCTGACACACAGTGAGGTCCCCTGCTTTCCAGGGAGGTTTGTCCCTGGGGGATCAGACTTGCTGGCCCAGTTGGGTTGTACATTGTGCTCTTTTCAGCAGAGAAACTTCAGGAGGCATGATCTAGGCCAGTGTGCCACTCAAAGTGTGTCAGAGTGCCGCCCGAGGACCAGGAAATGGCCGTTGCTGGCCTGCAGCTAGACAAGCGCAGGGCTTCAGAGCGGCGTTTAGAAACAGTTGTGGCCTCTTGATATTATAGTGATGTCCACGTGGTATTTTTCTTGTATTTTATAAAAATACCAGTCCAAGGACTTCCCTGGTGGTCCAGTGACTGGAACCCCATTTTCCCAATGCAGGGCTCGGGTTTGATCCCTGGTTGGGGAACTGAATCCCACATGTTGCAACTAGGAGTTCACATGCTGCAACTAAAGATTCCGTGTGCCGAAAATGGGACCCAGCATAGGCGAATAAATACATCAAAATATTAGAAAAACAATAACAACATCCACAGTAGATTGGAAATTTAGAAATTTGTGTCATGTCTTTCCCTACTGATTGTTTGAGAAAGATTGACTATTATTCAACCCCCAACCCCTGACTGAATTGCATAGGGATAGTTTATTTTGGATAAGACGATTTTCTTTGCAGGGCAGGCGTCCACAGGGCACAGCCGCTGAGGGAAGAGGCTTCTTCTGAAAGAAGGCAGGCATCCCCAGACGCAGATGGGGCCTTTGGGAGTGACCAATGACCCCCAGTGGCTGGCAGCCAAGGCGTGGGCCTGATTGGGGGTGCTGGTGTCCCCCAAGCGTGTCCATCAGGACCTGGCTTCTCTCTTGAGACCTTTCCTTTCACATGCTGGCTGGGCATCTGGACCCCCCTGCCTGCTTCCATGATGCCCAGACCCCGATGGAGAGGATGTGGATTCCTCCCTCCTCCCCCAGCTAGCCTGTCACCGGTTCCTGGTTTGAGCTTCTGACTGGCTGTCACTTTTGCTGCCTCCTCTGCACCCTCTGCCCAAGTGCCAGGGTCTGCAAGTCATGTCCAGCCCATCACCTGTGTTTGCCCCATGAGCTGAGAGTGGTGTCTGCATTTTTTTAACGGTTTAAAGAAAACAAGAGTATGTTATGATAACATGAAAATTATGAAATTCAAATTTCAGTGTCCCTAGAGGGGTTTTCTTTGTATGTGGAAAAAAAATTTTTTTTCTTTTCTTTTATTGTGTGTGCATGCTAAGTTACTTCAGTCATGTCTGACTCTTTGGGACCCTATGGATTGTAGCCTGTCAGGTTCCTCTGTCTGTGGGATTCTCCAGACAAGAATACTGGAGTGGGTTGCCATGCCCTCCTCCAGGGGATCTTCTTGACCCAGGGATCGAACCCAGGTCTTAAGAGCCAAGACATTAAGGTCTTAATGTCTCCTGCATTGGCAGGCAAGTTCTTTACCACTAGCATCACCTGGGGAGCCCGTGGTAAAAGATATCTAACATAAAATATACCATTTTAACCATGTTGAGTGTATAGTCCAGGGATGTTAAGAACATTCAGGTTGTTGTGCCACCATCGCCACCATCCACCATCCCAGACTGAGACTCTGTAGACAAAGTTTTATTGGAATTCTGCCATACTCACTTGTTTGCCTGTTGCCTTTGCCTGCTTTTGTGCCACCAGGGCAGAGTTGAGTAGTTGCAACAGAGACATCAAGGCCTGCAGAGCAGAAATATTTATTGTCTGGCCCTTTCCAGAAGTTTACTGACCCCTGCCCTAGTGCATACTTTTGTCACGGCCTATGTGGTTACCATGGCAATCATCTAGCTGGTCTCCTGACCTCTACTTTCATTCCTTTCCAGTCTTCTGTCCTTGGGGTGATTTTCCTAAGAGACAAGTCTATCAGTGAACATCCTCGGTTAAAATTCTTTAGTGGCATCTCACACACTAATGTTGTATTATTGGAAACACCAAGAAAAATAAGTTATTAAAGGCTCTGAAGAAGTCCTGCAGAAAAGAAACCTGACAGGCATTGGTTAATTTAGTACCATCCAAGATGAACTGGCCACAAAGTTGTAATTGTTCTTTCCTAATCACCTACGCCATCCTATAGCAGGGGTTGGCAAACTTGGACTGCAAAGAGCCAGATGGTAAAATAATATAGGCTTTGTGGGCAATCTAGTCTCTTTGCAACTACTCAGCTCTGATGTAAAGTCGCCATAAATAATACATGAATGAAGGTCCAGTAATATTTTATGTAGAAAAGTAAAACAGGCCATGGGCCAGACTGGGTGTGCTAAGCCTTGCTCTTACAGGTCCTCAGTGTGGTCCCAGACCTGCAGCATCCCATCACCTGGGCCCACTCCAGACCTGATGAATTGGGGACTCTGGGGGTGGCCGTACAGTCTGTGTCTTAATCAGCCCTACCTACCAGCTAAGGTATGAGACCCTCCCTCCAGTCCAGAAGCACAGAACACACTTAAGGAACACCCCGGGAACAAAGCCAACATTAGCAGGGAGGGAAGGCCCTTCGAGAGCTGGTCTCTGGCTGTATCCCTCCCTCACTAGCAGAGTCTGTGCTTCAGGCGGACTACCTGTAGGTTATGGAGCAAAGCATCCTTTTCCCAACCCATACAAGTGCACAGGAACCCTTCTGTCTGGAACAGCTCTTCTCTCTGGCTGCCCCCAGCCTTGTCCCTAACTTCTGGTCACTCTTGACTCAGCTCAGGTGTTCCCTATCTTGGAAGTGTGTTTGGAGCCTCCCAGCCCCACAGCTACCCCACCTGTGGGGTTTTCCTCCCGATGCTTCCGTACCTGCTGGTGCATCCCCAAGTTGGGCGCTTCTTGTGCGTTCAGAATGCAGTTTATGGCCTGGATGGGGACTCAAATGGGGCCATTTTACTCATCTCTGTATTCCTAGCACACAATACCCCAAAATATTTATTGAGCAACTCAGTGAATGAGCAAAGGAACCCTATGCTTAGGGTGTGACTGATGGAGGTGCCTGGCCCTCAAGTGTGAGGACTAGGAAGTCAAGTCCCCACCAGGAGTTCCTGGCGCGGCGGGGTTCTGGAGGCACTCAGGGTGGGAGGCTCCGGGTCATTTCCTCTTCTTCCCGCCTCTGACTCACTGATTGATTGATGTTTGGAAATTGTGACTCATCATGTTAGAGAAGAAAAAGGAAATTTTACTCTCCTCTCCCTCCCTCCCTTTCAAATAAGCAATAAATAAAAGCAGCTGACATTCTACTTGGTGCAATAAGAAGCATTCAAATGCATTTCTGGTTTTCATAATTGGTAGCTTCTTATAGAAAGGTGCTTATTAGAAGAAAAAACCTTTATTTGTGTATCTGTTTTCGGCCTTCTTGTCTGTAAAAATCATAAAGTGAGCTGGTGTGTGAATTGGCCTGCCCACCCCCTGCCCCCTTTTAAAGACATTTGTGGCAGTTCACATCTTACCAGTGGAGAGTTAAGCTACTTCTCTTTTAGTGAGAAATGTGAGGTATACCCTGTCCGCCTTCAGAGTTTCAAAATGAATTCACCGAGGTGGTGAGTAATGATGTCTTAAGCTGGTTTATTAAACATGAAAGAATAAGATGTTCTAGGTTGACATCATGTACCAAATATAGATAGAGCCCAGATCAGCTGGACTTGAGGCCCGGTGCTCAGGCCAGTGCCAGAACACAGTTGAACCCAATGATGCCTGTTTTGTCTCGTGACACCGATGAGTGAAGTGGACACGCGTGGCCTTGACTTTTAAGCGTCTCCTCCTGGGAAATCCAAAGGAGAGAGAGAGAGGCGTTAGTTCATTTATCACTGTAATATTAGGATTAGAGCTTGCTGGCCTTTTATTGTATTAGTCTTCAGCACGTCCTAAATATGTTAGACTCTTGGTTCTGGAAAACTTACCAGTGAAGTCAGCATCTTTTCAAAACGTGACTTTGAGTATGGGCTCAACAAATGTTGGCTGTAATTATTTTATCACCACCATCTTTCTTATGTGCCAGGCAGAATGCCTTGCGTCTAGGTGGGTACCTTGCTGGATCATCTAATTTCATGTGCAAAACAGCCTTGCAAGACAGAGGCCATGCCCTCCCCAGAGAGAGAGAAGGCCGAAACTTGGAAGGACAGGGACTTCCGGAGTCGCTTGCTTTCAGCCGCACAGCATCCGCAGGTGATGCCCGGGTGCGCACCTGGGCCTGTGTGCCGCTTGCTCTCTCTGCAGGGCAGAGCCCCGTTCCACAGCACTCTGGTTTACCTGGTGCCCATGCCTGGAGTCTCACCAAGTGAGAAATGGATCACAAATGAGTATTTTAACTGAGGAGCTGTTTAAGTGCAGGATCTGGGAAGGGAGAAGCCGACGTGGGATCCACGCTGTCCCTTCTCCCTGGAGATTCCCCAGCTTCTGCTGTGCTGGCGATGGGAAGGGGTAGAGGGGGAGGAGCCTCGCACTTGTCAGTGGTGAGGCAGCAACCTCACCATGACAGCGCCTCATGAGGCAGGCGTGGTACCCTGCCTGTTTCACGGGCAAGGAAACCCAGGCACTTGCTCCACCCTCCCCAGCCGCCCGCTCTGGCCCAGGTCTGGCCCTTCCTGGGCCAGCTCAGAAGCCCCAGGCTGCAGCCACATGCTGGCCACGTCATCACCAGGTCCCTAGGCCTGGGGTTCAGAGCTGGACTGGCCTGGGAAAAGGCCAAGGAGCCGGGGTCCCACCAAGGGCCGTCACCAGAGGGGGCAGCAGAGGATGGGGGCCTAGACTCGGACCCGGGATTTTGAGCTGCCCACCCACGAGGGGTGCCAACTGTGACAGAGCCGAGAGTCACAGCTTGCCCTCCGCCCTGAAGCAGCCAGGACTTGCCAAGCCTTGTTTCTAAAGTCGGGAAGGAAAGCGAGGGCATCTCCCCACACCTCACAGGAGGGATGCAGTGCACACAGCTGCGTCCCACAGGAGCAGCACAGGCCCCACCACACTGCGCCAGGCTTAGGTCATTTCCATTTCTGTGCTGGGAATGGCCTTTTGCAGATACCGGTTATATTTATCACCAGTCAGCTTATCAGCTTACGACACCAGATACACAAAACCATAAACTGACTCATGATAGAATAGATAGTTCATGATTTGATGCTAAAGTAGATCAGCTTTAAAAAAAATCAAAGGGATCGTGGAATCCTGTTTCTACCTCAGAAAACTTTGTGAAATGTTCTGATAGGAATGTTAGTTCAGACCTTTCTGAGAACAGTGACCTTAAATACACTCTATTGACCCACCAATCCCTATTTCTTCTCCCTCCCCCGGGTGAAAAAGTTAGAAATGTGGTCAAAGCTTTATGAGCACGATGCTCACTGTAGAGTTATTTATAATACTAAAACATAGGTGTAGCCTAAAATCCAGTCTAGGGGAATCATTAATTTATGTTAAATTCATTCCTTGAAATGATTATGTAACTGATTTTCTTTTCCAAGACTATCGTAATAACATGGAAAATGATCATGATATTAAAGAAGATAAGATACTATATCATCCTAGTTTTATGGAAAAAATATACAAAAATGATAGACAACATGAATATATACATATATAGCATAATGTACATGAATATCTATCATGTATACAGAAGGCCTAGGGCACCTCAGTACATAGAAAAAAGACTAGAAGATAATTCAGAGTCTTAGCAGGGATTATTTCTGAATGGTGTGAGATTGTTTTTATTTTCTTTGTCATGCCTTTCTAAGTTCTCCAAATTTTCTGTAGTGAGAATTGTTATTAGTCTTTAATTTGAAAATAATAACTAAAAAAATGTTCCACATTTTGCAAAAGAGAAGAGTCTCTTTTGAAAGGCTGTGGTATTTAGTGGAAACAGGGTAAGACCGGAATCTCAGCCTACCACTTGCTCGCTGAGGTCCCCGGGCAAGTAAGTTAGCCTCTAAATCTCAGTGTCCGCATCTGTAAAATGGGAGCACACCAGCACCCACCTCTTAAGAGCTGTTGGGGTGATGAAGTGAGACATGGTACGCGAGCCCCTGGCAGGAACACATGTCTGGACCATCTGCTGTTACCATTCGTACTAATGTCGTTGTGCTTGAAGCCCCAACCGTGTACCAGACTCGGTGTGAAGTGTGATGAGTGTGAACGCAGGTAAAAATAGTCCCGCTCGCGCAAGCATGGGACCTGGTGGTGGGAGGGGGCATACAAGGCAGAGAAACACGTCGCTGGAGTCCGGGAAGGCCGGCCTGCCAACTTGGGAAAGTGGAAACGGGGGTGTCATGGGAACCCAGCTGGAACCAAGGGGTAAAGGTTGCCTCTGCCAGCCAGCTCAGGGCCGACCAAGGCCACAGCCAGAGTCCAGAGCATTGAGTGGCAGGAGAGGTGACCAGCAGGGAGCTGGAGGTGACACTGAGGCTTTAACTGGGGCATCTACCCTAGAGAGAGTTCTTTTTATATCTGAAGGAGGTGATACCTTTATTTTAAGGAAAACCAGACTCTCTTCCAAAGTGTTCACTGCACCTGAGAGAGAGAGAGTGTGTGTGTGTGTGTGTGTGTGTAACAGGAGAGGGAGTGTGGCTGTGATCAGGAGCGTTTGCCCAGCATCACCATTTCTGAGTCGCCTCCTTTCTGAGCCCCCCCCCCTTTCTTTAACTCACTCCCCGCCTCAGCTCTGTCTTCTTTTCCTTTCACCCCACCCCGCAGAAGGAGAATCTTACTCTCTTCTCTGGAGCACCTGGCTTTTCCAGCCTCTTATTACAAGGCCGAGCAAAGGGCGCTCCCGCCCTGGGACGGGCACAAAGAAGCCCGAATGCCCACCTCCCCCCTCGGGCGCCCCTTAGAGCAGGGAGCAGAAACCATGGAAGCCCACGTAAGAGCTCTAATTATTTCTGTTGAAGCTGATTATATTGAGGGTGGAGTGCCTTGCCTTTAATTTCATTGTGCGTGTGTGTGTGTGTGTTTTTTTTTCCCCCTGCTCACAAGAAGTATATTCTTTTCTTTCCTGTTTGTTCCTGCTTGATTCGGGGAGGCTGCTGTTTTCATTGCCTAATTAATGGGGAGACGTCCTGTGGAGGATTTCTTTGTGGACGGATTCTGTTTGAACATGGCACAACCTGTGGCCCCTTTAAAACATAGTTACATCCTTGTCTCTTTATAGGGCAATAACTAGATTAATTTTGCAATGCTTTTCGAATGCCATTGTTCTTTTTAAGAGAATAGGTTTGTCGTTTTAATAAGACTTGAATGCCATCGAGACGCCTTGAATTGGCACAGTCGCTTTGTAACAGCACGGTCCCTTGAAATGAACTTAAGGGAGCGTTTTATGACTGCCTGGTCAGCTCGAAGCTTCTTCCGCCCCAGGCCACAATCTCTAACCATGTTCACCCGAATGTTCTTTTCAGTTGCATTGGTCACCGTCTTTTTAACTAAGAGCGAAGTTCATTGTGTTTGTCTTGCCCCACTCCAGGTTTTACTAATGAGATTCATTTTATAAAGGAGAATTGGAAATTAATTGGGTGATTAATTATGAGATTCTTACTCTTATCAAGGAAAGCTCTAGAAGTCCTGGCTTCAGATAAAACTCATAATGAACCCTTAATATTCCTTTTTTTTAAAAAATTCTTATTTTTAAGAGCCTGATCATGTAAAGAGAATTCAGTGAGATGGAAAAAAATTTATTTTCCTGTTTATTTGCCATAACTTTAATTCCATTGTAAGTCCATGAGTTGTTGGTAACAAAATATAGTGTATGGAGTCAGAAGACCCATCCTTCCCTCCCGATGCCCCTGGCTTGCCAGTCACTGTGCCCCGTGACAGAAGATGAGCTCGGCCAAGGTCTTCCTGTGTCATAGGGCCTGAGCTCTGGGGCTGCCTGGATGGAGGGGTGAGGGAGGAGGGGGCTTTCTGACTGGTGCCACCAGTGAGAATCCAAGAGGGATTAGTTGGGGAGGGGTGATGAAGGATGGGATTAGAACTTAGAAAGCGTGAAATACCAGTGGAATAGTGTGTGTGTGCTCAGTCTCTCAGTCGTGTCCAGCTGTTGGCGACCCCATGGACTAGTAGCCCACCAGGCTCCTCTGTCCATAGAATTTCCCAGGCAAGAATACTGGCATGAGTTGTCATTTCCTTCTCCAGTGGTTCTTCCCCGCCCAGGGGTCGAACCTGAGTCTCTTGCCACTCCTGCATCGGAAGGGGGATTCTTTACCACTGAGCGTAGAGATCTGCAGAAATGGGCTTCCCAGATAGGTCAGTGGGCAAAGAATCTGCCTGAAGTGCAGGAGACGCAGGTTTGATCCCTGGGTCGGGAAGATCCTGGAGAAGGAAATGGCAACCCACTCCAGTACTTTTTCCTGGGAAATCCCAGGGACAGAGGACCTGTCGGGCTACAGTCCATAGGGTCACAGAGAGCTGGACATGGCTGAAGCAGCTGAGCACACACATGCTGCAGAGATGGAGAGGTGCTAGTGACGTGTTTCCAGGATGCCTCCAGGCAGGGCTGCCCAGCAGACAGCCTGGCCCTCAGGAGAATGTTGCTGATGTGGCCGTCACTGACCTGGAGTCAGGCCCCAGCTCTGCGCCCCTGTCGCCTCTGGAAGTGTGATCACGGGAAAGTCTTTAACCTCTAATCTTTGGTTTCCTTTTTCTGTCTACATGACAGAAAAAGAATCCTGTTTGAGGTTGCTGTGAGGCTCGAATGAGCTAAATGCATGCAAAAAGTGCTTTATAAACTCTAAAGAAAAAGAAAGTGAAAGTGAAGTCGCTCAGTCATGTCTGACTCTTTGCGACCCCATGGACTGTGGATTCTCCAGGCAAGAGTACTGGAGTGGGTTGCCATTTCCTTCTCCAGGGGATCTTCCCGACCCAGGGATCGAACCCAGGTCTCCCACATTCCAGGCAGACGCTTTAACCTCTGAGCCACCAGGGAAGCCCTTATAAACTTATCAGCTATGATTGTTATTGGAGAAGGAAATGGCAACCCACTCTGCTATTCCTGCCTAGGAAATCCTATGGACAGAGGAGTCTGGTGGGCTATGGTCCATGGGGTTGCAAGGAGTCGAACATGACTGAGTTACTAACACACACACGATTGTTATCATCATTCTTACGTTAGAATGGAATCCACCCAAGCCATTTGGGAAGCGCCGCACCCTACCCCCACTGGGAGCCTTGCAGTTTGCATGCTACTGCCTGCCTGTCCAGTTGTTTGCTCATTCAGTCACAGTATTGATTAGTATTATATTAGAACTAAAGCAGTATATTTTGAAAAGCAACCAGGAGTAGCCACTCTCTAAAGTGTTATACAAGCATTAAAAATCATGTTTGCAGAGAGCGTGTAGTGTCTGGGCAGGCTTCAACAAAGCAGGCAGCTTAGGAAGTATAGAGAGTGTATTATTACAATTATAAAAGAAATGCACAGAAAAAAATACGGGGAGGAACTATGCCAAAATAGTAAGTGGGTACCTCAGGGCGTGGGACTTGGAGTAATTTTTCTTCTTTATTATACTTTTCTTTGCTTTAAGCATACATTGCCATGGCCTTCCATTACTCTGTAATCAGAAAGATAAATTCATGAACAATAACAGCAGTACCTCACCACCCCCTCTCCAATAAAGGTAGGAATTAAATGTCTGAAGAACTAAAAGGACAAATGTATTGATTTCATCGTTTTAATATTTTCCTGGTTCATCTTGCCTTCAACACTGTTCCTCATCTGGCAGAGAAAACGGAACTCTGACTGCACAGAAACCAAACCAAACTATCGCTGAGCAGAGTCTCGAATTGCTCAGCCCTGTTGGGACCTCCTGCTTAAATTTTTTTGATAATAAAATTTGATCTTGACTTCCGCTAAAGCTATTGTGTATAAATCTTGCATTTCTAGTTAGTGAATGTATTTGGCAGCCTGTAGAGGCCAGAGATAACGAATTGTTATATATCTTGTATTTTGCCTGTGTGAGCCATGAAATCGGGTTTGCAGGCATGTGTAAGTGGATGCATTTATGTGTGCCCTGGCATGCGTAAGAAGATCGGAGAAGCGTGCTGAGTGTTCTTTTCTGGGAGAAATGGGTTTGTCCACCCCTTTCCTCATTCTTGACCCCTCCCTTTCACTGTAAGGATTAGTCATCAATTTTATATTTCTTATTCGGCCTGCGGCACTTACTGTTTAAGTGTAGCTGTAATTGGTGTCTCTTTCCTGCCCTTGGGGTCTCCCTCTTCACCCCCTTCCAGGGCTCTTGCCCCTGCTTGGCTGTCGCCCTCTATATCTTGTGGTTTCTCCCAACGCCTGCTGTGCCGTCACCTGCCACCCTCTCTAAAACCACCCTGTTCTCTTGAAGGAAAATTCCCCCAATTTTAGTTCCAGAAAGTGTGCTGTCCATCTGTACTTGGCTAGCCAGTCCTCCTTTTAACTGGAATTTTGCTGCTAATTGGGTTGGGGGAGGAATCACATTGGTTAACTGCTCATCCACCCTCAAAGTGGGGAGTCTGGCCCTGCCACTTACTGTTTGACCTTTGGCAAGCACTTAACCCCTGTGTGTCTTGGCCATCTCAGCTATGAATAATGCCCCCTCGTCAGGTTGTTATGAGAATTGTCTGAGTTAATACAAATAAAGCCCTCAGCACCGTAGCTGTTGCCTGGTTCACGCCCAGCGCTTGTTGGTGTTATTACTGCTCTCATTGTCATTGCTGGTGCTGGTTTAGGGCACAGATGGCTCGAGACACACCTGGCCTCTAAGCAGTCAAAGGGGAGACTGACAGCTTTGTTCCATCCAGCATCCCGTTCTTTTTTGCCATCGTCCTCTTTGGATCACAAACACCCCCCTGCGTCCAGAAGCCATGGCTCCCAGGACACACAGTGGCGGCACAGCTGCAGGCGATTGTGGTGACTTTGCACAGACTTGGGATCCAGCACTCAGACCCCAGGACCTTCAGGCCGACTCCAGGCAATGGACTGTCATTGTGTCAGAGCTAGAAGAGCCACAGCAGCCCACCCGCCCACCCTGTCTGACTGCAGGCCTCCCATGGAGGGGTTTTATTTGGATCAGAGCATAAAAGCAATCTCTTTCCTTTAGCCTCATAATAAAACAGAAGGCTCGAGGAACAGGAGGGGAGGGAGCCTTTCCCTTCCCCACACATGTGTATGTGTGTTGAGTTTAATGGTGATGGCATGTGGATGTATGTGTGCATGTGTGTGAGTGGTTTAGTGGTGTTTGGGTGTGTGTGTAAAGTTTGATGGTGATGTAGGATGTGTGTGTGCATGTGTGGTTTAATGGTATTTAAGCATACGTGTGGGTGTGTATAGGGGTTAATGGTGATGGGGTGTGTGTGGTTTAATGGTATTTGGGATATGGGTGTGTGTAGGGTTTAATGATGATGGTGTATGTAGTTTGATGGTGGTGTGGTATGAGGCTGAATGGTATTTAGGTATACGTGTGTGTGTGTGTTAGCTTTAACGGTGATGTTGTGTTGTGGTTTAATGATGTGTGGGTGTGTGTTAGATCTGACAGTGATGGTGGATTTCAGCTGAGCCCTCCCCACCTTTGCCACCATCACACCTTCTGTTCTGTGTCCAGCCCGCCTCAGAGAGCACCTGAGGGCGCTGAACCGACCTGCAGCCAAAGAGTAGCACCCTTCCCATGCTTTGCCTCTTCAGGCGCTGGGAGAGAGCGGGTCTGTGTGTGTAAGGAATTGTTTCTTCCTCACACAGCAGTGTGTGGTTAGGGCTACTCTCCCGACTCAGCTCTGTGGATCCCACCTGAAGAGCCTCGCCGTCAGCCAGTCCCTCCACAGGAGCCTGAAACAATGGACTTGGGTTCAAGTTCATGGGAACGGGCATCTGTGTTGTGCCCACAGTGACTATGAGCCATCAGTTACAAGTGGAATCCACAAAGAATACAGCTTTAATGCATCACAAATGTGACCTATCTAAAACAGATCTGTTGGGACATAATAAAAATTAGATATTTGATCATGTGGGATGCCGTCTTCGAGTTTTGAAGCCTTAGTAGTCTCAGATCCCCAGGAGGAGAAGACCTCCGTGTTCTTTGTGCAGTAAAGATGCAGGGTAATTCTTCCAGTTCTTAATGTGCTCAGGCTTCCCTAGTAGCTTAGATAGTAAAGCATTTGCCTGCAATACAGGAGGCCCAGGTTTGATCCCTGGGTGGAGAAGGTCCCCTGGAGAAGGAAATGGTAGCCCACTCCAGTATTCTTGCCTGGAGAATTCCAAGGACAGAGGGGCCTGGTGGGCTACAGTCCATGTGGTTGTAAAGAGTCAGACACGACTGAGCAGCTAACACACGCTGTTAATGTGCTCACGCAGTTGGGATTGGCCTTTTCAAAAGCGTCCTTCTCAGGCCGTGAGTGGGGCCCTGGCCATGACCTTCACTGTGAGAGTCCAGAGAGGAGGGATGTGTGGCACTGGGTTTTACTGGGACGTTCTGGGCATTGAAGAGGGTGCTTGGTACTGTCCAGTGTGGGGTGAAGGGCCAGCTCTCTGGGTTTGCACTCGGGTCCAGCCCTTCCACTGAACGGTGCCTCCCATGTCCTCAACTGAAAAACTGAGGGGGGCGGCAGGACATTGTCATGCACTTTTAATGAGTCCGTGCAGGTAGATGTTTAGAACAGAGGGTGGCCCGGAGTAAGGGCACATAGGCCCCTGTTACTGGTGTGGCAGAGGCTTGATGTAAGTCCTGCAATGGCAGGATGTGCCACTTGCCACTGAGATTTAGGAAGAAGCCAGGAGCCCAGGAGGCACCTCTGGGTTCATCTCTTGTGTACACCAGTACTCTGAGTCCCAAATTGGTCCCCATTCTTGCACCCACAGTGCTGGACAGGGGGCTGACCTGAGGACAGACATGTGGTTTTTAAGAAGTAATGGGTTGGCCAACCTGGTATAATACGGTATGCCTATGAAAGGTAATGAGGGGCAGAGTGGTTTTGAAACCCCCAAAATGATAAGTTAATTTCAACCAGAGGATTTGAGAAGATGACACTTGTGTGCACCCTGTAGGGTGAGCTGCCCCAGTGGGCGTTGCTCCAGTCAGGGGGCGTCATCCAGAGATGTGACCAGGAAGCATGTCCTCGTCCACCCCGCCCCAGTTGACCTTGAGCCAGCAGGTCCCTGGGGCATAGACTGGGGCATCCAGACTCAGGCAGGAGCCTCGTCGGCCGTGCGGTGACCCAGTGCCATTGTCAGCGGGCTGTCCCTTCCCTCACCACCTCCAGGTCTGCTGTCCCACCTCTCAGGCAGGTCTTTGACAGAGATCCCCCTGGGCCAGCAGGCTTTGTAGGGGCTGAGGACCTTGGTGGCTGGGGGCCTGGGCTAAACCATTAGGAGCAAGAGAGGCTCCCACTGGTGCCCACACCACCCTGGCTAGGACCGGAGCCCCTCGCACCTCCCGCTTGCTGGCCCCTGCCTCCTGAGCCCAGTGTGGTCAACTCCATCCCCGTTGAGCCCTGGAGGCCACGTTCAGTTCACTGCAGCTGGATTCTTGGAGATTTCTCAGTCACCCATTCTTAGATCATGGGCGGCTAGTCTCACTCTTATTTTTTCCACAGTTTTATTCTCAGAGGGTGAAAGCATACCTTCTTTGGTTTGGAGCTCTCTTGCCCTCGCTCCCTGTTTATCACTGGCTACTAGCATTTAAAATGGGGAACATTCCAGAGGAAGGGAAATATAGTCTGCAGAGAATGGTGAGTTGTCCTCTATTGCTGGATTCCTGGGCACGGGGAAGACATCAGGTAATGGGTGTTATATGTTAGAAAAGCTCCTTATTAATTTTGGAGGAAGAGAGGGAGGAGGAGGAGAGAGAAGGCAGGCGGGTGGGGGGTGTCCCTGCAAAGGGCTGTCCAGGGAGGGAAGGCTTTCTGTGGGATGACTGTGCGGACGACTGGGGCCCGCCCTGCCCCTCCCCACTGGGTGCCAGGGCCCCCACCCAGGTGGCACTTGCCCTCAGGCAGAGTTTGCATCCTTGGAAGGAACCAGAGAGGGAGGAGTAATGTGAGGGGAGGACCCCCGGGCCTGGGTTTATAAATGCCTTTCCCCGTATTGCTGGCCTCACGGCCATCGAGGTGACGATCCTGAGTCTGAGTGTCTGGTCTTTGCTCAGACGTGCTTTTTCCACGTCCCATTTGCCCTGAGCACCCCCGGTGACCAGAGACTGTGCTGGGAGATCAGAGCCTGGTCTTTCTCACACACGACGGTAAGGGGGGCCAGTCTGCTCCCCGGAAAGGCCACCTGGGACAGCTGGCGATGAGCAGCACAGGGCTTGCCTGACGCCGCACAGCTGGTCACTGGCAGGGCCTGCCTGGTCCTGCCTGTCCTCTGGGCCCCCCGGTGCTGCCACCTGCCCCAGCTCTGGTATTCCAAAGTCTCTTCTGAAACACAGTTGAGAAGGGAGGGTACAGGGGTCCGTGGTAGCTGCTCCTGTGTCTCCCAGGGCTCGTTAGCCATTGCTCATGGGCCGTTTCCTGAGCATCTACTCCACGCTGGCCTAGTGCCAAGATGTCCCCACCACGCGAGAGGGACTGGACAGGTCCATCCCAGCATCCACACCCAGTCCCGACTTGGGTCCCAGCTGCCTTTGCAAGGGCCTGTTTGGAATCTTTTTTCATTTGGCACATTTGAGACTTAGCAAAGTGTCTTTTTCCAACACTAACAAAGCCTTACCAGCTCCTGAAACACTGCGCTAGACCTGAGAGTAGCTGACAGCTTGGATTCCGTCTCCAGTGGGAGCGATTCGACACCGCAGGTTTTAGGAGCATTTAAAAGCTTCTTGTTTGTGTGATGTTCATTGAGCACAAATTCTTTTGCAAATAATGGTCTGCAACTGCTTTAAAGAAATAAACTCCACTTGCTTGGCCGGGGCGTGTATCTGTCAATGGTAAAACCACAAGCACACATTCTATTAGCTGAATTGTTTAATTAAACCACATCCTTGAAATGATCCACACTATGTGAAGGGACAAAACAGGTACCACACGTTCTGAAAAGATATGTAAAGGGTCCCCAGAAACAAATAACCAGAATCCATCCTAGACAAGTCATTTCCTCTCTCTGGACCTGTTTCCTCGTCTGTAAAATGAGGTAGCAGGCCTGGGACAGCCACAACATCCTTGGGGTAATGCAGTGTGAAGAGTCTCTGTTACTCTGAATATTTGTAATGCCTTAGTGTTTTATCCATTTCCCCCTCTCTGTCTTCCCTTGAAAATTAAACTGTTGGAGATTACTATATCCAATGCAGGTCAAACTATGAGAATTGGGGGACCAAGACTCTGGTCCATGTGGTTCTCCTGGCTTGGCCTTTGGTTTCAAAGTGGCTCAGAACCCTGAGCACGTGGGCGGAGAGGGCACCAGCAGAGTCTTGAGAATCCTTCAGCCTTTTCCAAGATGTCTCAGCTGCCCACATGGGAGGAAGAGCCATGGAGGAGAGATCCAGAGGCTGTCCCAGCTCTGCAGCCCATCAGCTCTGCAGCCCATCAGCTCTGCAGCCTTGGGTCTCCCTCTGTCTCCTCCCCTGCCCCCTTCCTCACGGGGCAAGAGGGCTGGCCAGGCCCCCTCCTGGACCGGTGCTGAGAGCTCCCAGAGCTGGAACCTGGGCTGTGAGAGGCAGCACCCAGCAGCCGACGGCTCTCATCGCCCTTAGGTCAGACTACTGGACCCAGTTTGAATAAATAGGCCCCCAGGTTTCCCTGAGCCTTAAACAAAGCTTGAGATTAGGTTAGGAAGGCCCCTCTCTGTTACAAACAAAAAAGTGACCGAATCATATTTTTGTAAATTTCACACCCCCCCTTTTTTTGATAAGAAAACTTAAATCCTCACTATAAAGCAAATTCTGATGTCAAGTTAGTCCTAAATTTTCAGCTCTTCCAACATGCAGGTTTATAGAATCCTATGCTTTTCAGTGGTTGAAAGGAACTTAAGATGTACCAGTTATTTCAAAGTTGTGAAGCAGAGACTAAAATAGTTTGAAGCTGAATTTTTAAGCCTCTTTTGGCCGGATCAAAGAAACCCAAACTTCTAAAAATACCAAATTAGCTTTTTAAGCACAGTTTCTATCTTTAGTTGAAAAATGTGTGCAATGTGGGCTCCTGGAACCTCCTTAAATGTACCCATTGATATCAGCATTTACCTTGAAAAATGAGGTCTTTGGCCTGCGCTAATAATTAAGTCACTTTCTCTACCCTTGACTTTCCCCTTCAGTGTCAGGATTCCACCACGTAGACAGAGACCTCCTCCCTTTCCCTTTCTGACTTCAGCCCCCTGTTTTCTTGCAGTTTGTTATGATCCAAGTTATATTCTTGAAAACCATGATGAATAGATGTGAGATTGAACTTTGAGTTCCCGTGTCAGAAATTAAAGTGGATATTCCTACTCAGGGCATAATCTGAAATGTTTGTGTTTGGTTGCAAATGTGTTATATGATGCTCTCTGTAGCAGATTGGCCTTTCTAATTGCTGAGCTTGTTAAAATTTAAATTGGTTTTCACTTTCTTAGCAAATGTTGACTGACAGTCACAGAAAATGGCTCAGAATCCTGGTGAGTGATGGGAGGCCTGGTGGCCTGGGGTAGGAAACTTGGGGCAGACCATTTGAAGCAGTTAGATTTGACTTTCAGTGCTTCCACGATGGCCAGAGCTCCTGGCCATACCCAGCTGGCTATGGGGAGCACGGGAGAGGCAACTCTTCCTGCTGTGGTCCTTGAGGGAAGCACCATCTCAGAAACTGGTTTCACGTGGGCAGGCCAGACCTCAGCCAAGTGGGGGACAAGGGAAGCAGTGGACTACACACCCAGGGTGGTAGAGCCCAAGTTCCATGAGTAGGTCACGGTCCCCCAGGCCCCTCCTTGGAGTTTCGAGGTGCCCAGGACTATCTAAGGACTTTGGGTGGGATCTCTGCCAGTTTTGTTAAGAGGAGAGGAGACAAGGGAACAGTACCGGGAAAAGGAGGAGAAATGACTTTTCTTTTTTTCTTTTTTTTTTAATTAATTTATTTTAATAGGAGGCTAATTACTTTACAATATTGTAGTGGTTTTGCCATGAAGTGACTTTTCTTAAACCCCAGCTTGGTGCCAGACACCAGGCTGAGCATGTTCACACGCATCAGATAATTTTATCCTCACAGCATCCCTGGAAAGATACTTCCCATTTTGCATCTAAGGAAACTGAGGCTCAGAGAGGTTCCTGGCCTGCCCGGGGTGGTGTAGCCAGTAAGTGGAAGTGTTAGTCGCCTAGTCGTGTCTAACTCTGTGACTCCATGGACTGTGGCCCGCCACGTTCCTCTGTCCATGGGATTTCCCAGGCAAGAATACTGGAGTGGGTTGCTATTGCTTTCTCCAGGGAATCTTTTCAAACAAGGGATTGAACTCAAGGCTCTCTCAACTCGTCCCGCATCAAGCCAACACCAGACTGCAGCCTGTGGATGGGAGAGTTGGGAATGGAGGGAGTAAGTTCTTTTTTGCTTTGGCCACTCAAATTAGGATTGATATACCCACAGAAGGGCTTCCCAGTTGGTGCTAGTGGTAAAGAACCCTCCTGCCAATTCAGGAGACATAAGAGAAGTGGGTTCGATCCTTGAGTCAGGAAGATCCCTGGAGGAGGGCATGGCCACCCACTCCTGTATTCTTGCCTGGAGAATCCCATGGACAGAGAAGCCTGGCGGGCTACAGTCCATAGGGTTGCAAAGAGTCAGACACGACTGATACAACTTAGCACGCACATGTACCTACAGAGAGATGCGTGCTTCATTAAGTATACACTCAAATCAACTTTCCAAAACTGAACTCATCCATGTACTGACACCCAGATCAAGAGAATTACCAGCATCTTCAGAAACCCCTCTTGGGGTCCCCAGCACTGGAAAAAGCTTTAAAGAAAGAAGGAAAGGAAAGCAACACTTGATAGTTAGCTTTTATGGGACAGGCGCTGTGCACCCTGTCTACCATGCCCCAAATCCTCTTTTGAGAGATCAGGAAGTGGACCCAGAAGAGGACAAGTGGCTTGACCAAAGCCACAGCCACAGCGCCCAGTCCCCTCAAATCCTCACATAGCACAGTTTCATCTCCACCCTGCCCCTGCCTTTCATTCTCTCTCTGTCTTTTACAGATTGTTAGGAAGTGAGCGAGCATATTAATATTTCCAAAACTTCTTATGAAATTGGAAGTATTGTGCAGTGATGAAGATAGAAACTAGGAAACAAGAGCTTTTAATCCCAGCTTACAGGAAATTCTAACTAGTAGGAAATCTAATTCAGGCCGTCCTGGGAAACATCACACGCTCAGAGATGAAAGTCAGCTAAATTGGGATCTAATTCTATAATCTAAATATAGATGTAGATATATTACAGGTTGGCCTTTTCCGCTTGGGAGAGGATCATTCACTCTAAAAAGTACCTTTTATGTCACAGAGCGTGGCTGGCCAGGGCGACAGCACAAAAAGGCAAGGAGAGACTTTGACTTTTTCATTCCTTTGTCTTCATTGTCTTAAATTTCATAAGAAGAATGTATTGGTACATTACATGTGTAGTACATGAATTTAACAGGCCAAAGGGAAGACTCTACAGAGCAGAGCGTCTTCCAGGTGGACAGGAGTTTTGCATGTAGTGTTTGCCTTTCCTACCACAGTGACCATGGACTGTGAAGGTGCAAGCTACTGTCGTCCATCCCAGGGACACAGAGACCCTGTGTCAGAAGTTGACTAGCTCATTGGCCTTTGTGTGGCAAGGGCTCTTTTATTTTAAATATGTTTGATTACAGAATAAACATGCCTGTAAAAAAGTTCAACCATTGAAGACATGCAAGACAGAAAATGTAAAATTCCATCAGCCCCCTCCCCCTGCTCCCATCAAATTGGGCTTCTCTGGTAGCTCAGCTGGTAAAGAATCCACCAGCAATGCAGGATACCTGGGTTTGATCCCTGGGTTTGGAAGATCCCCTGGAGAAGGGAAAGGCTACCCACTTCAGTATTCTGGCCCGAAGAATTCCATGGGCTGTATAGTCCATGGGGTCACAGAGTCGGACATGACTGAGTGACTTTCATTTTCCCATCAGATTTCAGAGGTAACCACTGTTAACTTACATAGTATATAATATTTTATTTATTTGTTTTTCTTTTCTCTTGGTTGCACCACTTGCAAGATCTGAGATCCCCAACCAAGGATTGACCCCAAGTCATCAGCAGTGAAAGCGCAGAGTCCTAACTGCTGGACCAGTAATTTGTAATTGTTTTGATTCTTGTTTTTCCCTATTACAACCTAAGGGTAGGCATATGCTGTCTGTCTTATTAACTGACATATCTCAAGCATGAAGAATGGTATTATTCTTGAAGTAGATGGCACGTCAATGTCTGTGGGGCATGCGGACACTTCGGCAGATGTTTGCACGAGTCCCTGACCATTCGTGCAAGAGTTACTGCAGAACAGATTCTTAGGCGTGGTGTTGCTGGGCCAAAGGGTATGTACGTGTTTCCCTTTCCTGGTTCTGCCAATTTAGCAGCCCAAATGGCAGCTCATTTGTCACTCAGTCTTCGTGGAGGACAGAAAGGAGAGTGGGACTGTCCTCTTCCTCACCAACACTGAATAAGTTAGTTACTGAATCTTCCACTGGTTTTTTAAAAAAGTGTATATTCCTTTAAATTCAGACTTCCTCAATCAACAGTGAGATTGAACGTCTTTTAGTATATTTATTAGCCAGTAGTGTCTCTTGTGTAAATTGTCTCGATGTCCTTTGCTAGTTTTTTTTTTACTGGGTGGTTTGCCTCATCTTCTTGATTCTGCTGGGTTTTTTGAGCATGTAGTAATAAATCTTTCTCTCTTATGTGTTGCAGATATTTTCCCCAAGTCTGTCATCTGTCTTGCAAATATAAACATGTTTTTCTACATCCATTCTCTTATAGTATTAAGGTTTTCATTTGGCTTTTTTCCCTCTGACAGCAGTGTTGTGTATATGGTTTGAGGTTTGGGATCTAATAATTTTCCCCTAGATGAATAGTAATTTCCTTCATGCAGTTTTCTTTTTAATACTCTGAATAAAGGAATAAAATTTTGTCTTTGAGAGATGAGGCTGTAGAACCAGAACATGCGGTGCAATTTTTACTTAAAAACCCAGACCCGCAGCAGGAGCTTAAAATGAACTTTCCCTAAAAGCCAAAACTTGTAGAAGTGGTGGCCCAAGGGCTTTCCAGAGGGCTGTAGCTGAAAGGTTTCTGCCATCGGTCTTCCCTCTTCTTTCCCCTTTTCGAGCAGCAATTAAAGATCTGATGACGAGTGTGAATGTGGCAGCATTTTGGCATTTCGGATGGCGGCATAAACACACATGTTGAAAAACTCTAAATTTACATCGGTTGGTCTCCTGTGTCTCATTCTGCTAGAGGCGTAAAAATTTCATGTGCCTTTTTGTACAACTGTCCTGCTGTATCACGGTTCAGGGGAAGCAAAAGTAACTAGAACGCATGTTACCGAGAATTATTTAAATTAGGCTTTATTCCATTTAGTCGATACTGAAACTAGAATCTGAATATTCTTTCCCTTTTCTCCTTTTCACTTCCCCTTCATAATGGAGTTCAGGGACTTCCCTGGCAGACCAGTGGTTAAGACTTTGCCTTCCAATGCAGGGGGTGTGGATCCAGTCCCTGGTTAGGGAGATAAAATCCACATGCCTCGGGGCCACAAAACC
Source organism: Capra hircus (assembly GCF_001704415.2). Taxonomy (NCBI): domain Eukaryota; kingdom Metazoa; phylum Chordata; class Mammalia; order Artiodactyla; family Bovidae; genus Capra; species Capra hircus. The sequence continues at coordinate 35,833,383 of NC_030832.1, read as the reverse complement.
AAAATATAAAACAGAAGCAATATTGTAACAGATTCAACAACAAATTCATTTGAAAGTGGCCCACATCAAAAAAAGGAGTTTTGTGGGTTTTTTTAATAATGGAGTTCAGCTCATACAGCTGCCCAGATTGGACCCTCTGATGCCTTCCCACCCACCCTTCGCTGGGCTGTGGGGTACCTGCAATGGTTGGCACCATGGACCTTGCCTGTCTGCACCTGGTGGGTCATCCTCCCTGGCACACCCTTAAAACCCACCACTGACATTCCGATCTGAGGTCATTATCCTGTGATGGTCACACACTGTCTCCCCTGCCTGCCCCACCTTACATGTTAGTCCCACAAGAACACGACCCCATTGTAGTCATCTCACACTGTACCTCTAGCCCCTGGCACAGAGCCTGGGGTGTAATAGGTGCTCAGTAAATATCCGTCAACTGGCTGACAGGATGGGCTTCCCTGGTGGCTCAGTGGTGGAGAATACAGCTGTAATGCAGGAGCCGCTGGAGACTCAGGTTTGATCCTTGGATGGGGAAGATCCCCTGGAGGAGGACACGGTAACCCACACCAGTACTCTTGCCTGGAGAATCCCAGGGACAGAGGAACAGTGGGCTGCAGTCCATAGGGTTGCAAAAAGTCGGACACAACTGAACGTGCGGACTTAGCGCACATTCCTGGCTGGCTGGATTTTCTTCTGGGTGGGATAATGACCAGTGATCAGAGGTTTCAGGGTGACTGCCTGCCCTTTCCCATAAAGCTGGGAGTGCCCACTTAATCTGCGAGGAACTCAGCCTCCTGGACAGGCTGTACGTACAGATGTGAGCTCTCAGAGGAACATTTTTACTACTCAGACAATGTTCCAGGAGGTGACTCGAGAGACACCGACTTGTCCCAGCATGTGTGCCTGGGAAAGGCACACTTCTGGGCCGGAAGTGGGTCCTGGGCATCCTGTGAAGAAGACTGGTGTGCGAGCACCTGGGCAGAAGAAGGGCTTCGAGGGGAGGAGGCCCTTGGGGCTGTCACCCCAGAGCAGGTCATCACACACTGAAATGGAGCCAAGGCTTGAAAGTTGGAGTCTTTGGCAAAAGCCCAAGTCAGTGAAAAGCCCAAGCACGGAAAATTGATGTTATTAGATCTTGAATTGTAATTTGAGAAACCATGTAATTAATTATCAGTACACTATTGTAAATCAAACACTGGGTTAAAAGGATAACTTCTGCAGTCTTATGCATGTAGTAGGAACTCAGAAGAGACCCATAGGCCTTATTAATAAGCCCGTGAGTTTGGGCACAGTAGCCCCCCTTCACTGGGTTTGGGTTTCTTTCATCTTCATCCATTTGTTCAGTCAGGAACTAGGATTTGAGCACCTCTGGATGCCAGGCCCAGAGGTAGGTGCTGCAGCCAGATGAGCAGGTGAACAGGGCCCTTCCAGCCAGTGCCATGCTAACAAAATAAAGATCAGCAGGGTACCTGGGCCACAGAGATTGTGATTAACATTGTGATGAAAAGAGGGCCATCCCAGGTTCTCGATCTTCTTCTCAAGAACAAGATCTTACAGCCTGAGAACGTTCCTATGAGCAGATCTGACCATTGCCTACCTAGGGCTGGAGCAGAAAATGACAGCGTGAGGGAAGGTGGTGGGTCGCTTCCCAAGGGGGCCCCAAGACTTTGGCTTTTCTTCTTGTCTGACCCAAGAGACAGCTGCTGTGATGCTGACAGCCTTCCTCTGCTCTTGGTCCGCCCGTTACTGTTTACTTCTCCAGCCAGATGGGCAGCCCCGTGATCCTCGTGGTCAGAAGCCGCAGCTCCCTGCGTCACGGAGGGCTCTCTCCCCAAGAGAACCCACATGCCCTTCCTGTCCTCTCTCTGAATCTAGGCTCCTAGGTGCTTGACTCCAGAGTTGCTGTTGACGTCGTTGTTTTAAAGTCTCTGAGTTATATGCTGTGTCCTTCAGAATTTTGAAAATAAGCGGAAAATTAATGTGTGGCCATCAGGCTTGTCCCAGCGAGAGCTGCAGTTGCCCCTCCCTTGCCACTTAGCCGAGCAGGGGTAGGGCTGTGGGGTGAGCTCTCCTCCTTTTCCTTCTGTGGATCCTGAGCCGGCACTATGCCCACCCTCCACACTCGCCCCCATCCCCTTTCCTTTGCTGTCTTCTCTGCACTGCCCTTACCATCTCCTGATCCATTATGTGTCACCCGTCCCTCCCCATTAGGATATAAGTTAAGTTCTATGAATACAAGAACTTGTTGCATTTCTGCAGCCACCAGAGTGGCTGGCATGTCAGAAGGCACTGAAATCTCCATTTCACAAATGATGACCGTCAGGTCAGAGTGCAGAAGGTTGTCTGGCCTGGGCTTCCTGGAGCCACCCATTGATAAGTAGCTCCTGAGCCATCCCCATGAGGGGCGATCAGTCATTCTCCCTAACAGATGTGTGTTTGTTACGTCTAAAGTGTTCTGAACGGTATTTAAATTGTGAGGGCAACCATCAGGACTCTTTGACATCTCAAGTCTCAATTCTAATGAAACCAAGGAGGTCTCACTCCATCACATATGCAGGTGGGAAAGTCAACTGTTGTTTTATTTCTGTATTCAACAAGATGACCTGAAATAAGAAAATAGCAAATGCAAGGAAGGAAACCAAACCCTGGGGTGTTATGCAAGTGTATCTTTGCAGGTATCTTCTTGCCTGTTGACACTGGATCTACTCTTTACCTGCATCTCAGGCTACAGTGTGTGAGTCAGCTACGGCCAGTAACACACCAATAAAAAGTCCAAGTTTCGCCTCCTGCTGTAGTCAGGAGTGCTGACAGCGTCTACAGGAAGCAGGAGAGTCTGGGTTGGCTCTGGCTGCCTCTCTTCCTCGCTGAGGTCATGTGGGCTGGAGACGGGAGTCTGGGGGCTGGTGCCTAGTGGTGGTCATACCTGCCCTTGGCCTGCTCTGTGCTCATGGGTGCAGGAGCCCGGTAGCTGTCAGACATGTCCTGCTTCTCCATCACCACTCCCACCAACAAAGTCCCTGAACATGCTCCCTGGACAGTGAAAGAGGGACTAGCGTCAGGAGAAGGAATGAAAGGTCATAGGGCCTCTTGAGTTTCTTCACCTGCAAAACAAGGATGGTTAATCCCCTCCTTGGGTGGTGACAGGGCACGCACAGAGGGTGCTATGGGTGGCAGTGTGCTGAGCCCAAAGCCCCATCAATGACTCAAGTCATTCATTCAACCAGTAGTTAGTGACAGCCCACCTTAACAAGGAGTATCACACAGCCTCGAAAACCTAGAATCAAGAATACGTTCCTGCGGGATGGTGGTGGGTGTTTCAAACAGAAAATGTTTCTTTAATGCTGTTATTTGTGTTTCCCTTAAAATGATTACTCTTAGGGTGGCAACCTCTCTCGTAGAAAGCAAATCTTGGAAAGAAAACTAAAAGCAAGAATTTGCAGAAGATAGCCCAAGTGCAGTCTCCTCTCCCAGGAGCTCTCCCTCCCTGCAGCCCCCCACCTCAGCCCCATCGCCTAGGGCTCCTCCCTCTCCGGCACATGGTGTGGAGCCCCTTTTCCTCCCGCTGCTGCCCACCACACTCAGCAGTTACTTACGTGTGGATCACAGCCAGGAGACCAAGGTGTTAGGTATGGACCCTGCGTCTCCTTTATTAGTGTCTTTATTTCCTCATTGGTTCACATGTTAGGTGTACCTCCTCGGGATAAGAGGAGTGTATGAGTCACCCTTCTAAACCTGTTTCCTAATCTGTTAAGTGTACCCACCCTGTAGTATGGTTGCAAGACAACGCATGTAAAAATCACAGTCTAGGTCCTAGTCCACAAAGGAGAAATAGCCTCTTAGGGACTTCCCTGGCGGTCCAGTGGTTAAGACTCTGCGCTGCCAATGCAGGGCGCATGGGTTTGATCACTGACTGGGGAACTAAGATCCTGCATTGCTCTATAGCGCGGCCAAAAAAGAGAAAGAGAGAAAAATAACCTCTTCCATCTTTTGTGGCTTTCATTTTCGAGTGCTCAGATTATTTTCTTAAAAAAAAAAAAAAAAAAAAAAGGCTTGTACCCAGAATCTGCCCTGCACTCAGATTATTTTTATTTAACTGTTTTGTGAGTGTGCCATGCACGGGCCATGCAGTCCCTGAGCTGCACTGTCAACACGGTGCCCTGTGAGGCCAAGGCCCAGCGGAGGGAGCAGCCGCTGCCTGGGAAAAGTAGATGTCAGTGAAAAATGCTGGAGGTGGTTGGCACCCGCCAAACCTGGTCATAAACCCAGCGCGTTCTCAGCACAAAACGAGCGCTGTTAAAAATAAAACGTACAAGAAGCAATATATTTGAATACGAGGGCACTGCAAACAGTTTCGCAAGGTATTAAGAGCGCATTAATCTTAATTTTATTATATATTAAAGTTTCTAACTTTTCAAATAATGCAGTTTTCATTGTTTCAAAATGTCTGAGAATTATAGAGCTATTTGGTGTGGCTGTCAGGCAAGGACTCCTGCCATTTATTGGGGCCCTGGTTTTATTTAATAGCCAGATGAATGGAACAGTTAATAAAAGAAATATTGCTTTATTCCCTGACATTTATGTCCTTGGTTTCCAATAAAGAATTGAAATTATGAATAGTTGATGGTTTAAATTGATGTTTTATGTTGAACGCTAGCTATAATTTGCCCTCTGAGGATTGTAATACCGAGAAACAGATGGTTTTTCACAGTAACAAATTGCTATGTGTATACAGTCTCCAGTCTTGGCTTTCAGACACTTTCACCTTTGGTTCTGAGCTGCCCTGCTGCTGGCAGCCGGGGGGGAGAAGACACAGCATCTCTGAGAAGGGGCTTCCTGTGCCGGGGGGAATATCCAGCCAGGCCCCCCGCCACCCCCGCGGGGTTTCGGCTGCAGTTCAGAATCGGATCACAGGCGAGTGCTGTGCCTAAGTCTCAGCCAGTACCTGCAGTTTAGACCGGGAGCTGGGAGCCAGCTGCCATGGGAGGCGGCTCCTCCAAGGTCACAGTGGTGGCTCCAAGGCAAGGCCCGCAGCCTCGCTGAGCGTGACAGCCCGAGACCACGTGCACTCCAGACCTCACAACCCTCTAGAACCGTCAGAGAGACGCAGCAGAGACAAGCTGTTGTGTTCTGTGGGTGCCCCACAGGGGAGAGGTTAAGAGCTGGGGCTCTGGAACCAGGCGGCTCAAGGGCTGGGCCTAACTTGCGTGACCTTGGCTGGCCAGGTGACCTTGGAGGAGACCCCCCCCCCCAAGGCACGCCCCCCCATGTCAGTTTCCTCATCTGTAATGTGTGAATGACAGCAGAAACCGCCCACCTGGGCCCACCTCAGCCCCACCCCCTGTTTGGGAGATTGAACGAGACGATCCTGTAAGACAGCAGTTCTTAGTGCGGCACAAGGCACAGTAAGCGTCGGTGCCGCCAAGCACAAGCAGCGAAAATTACGAAGCAGGTTGATGTGGAGTGATTCCTAGTGTTACAAAAGCCTTTTTGTTCTTTAGGGCAAGTTCCCACATGGGGTTCTTTAAACAGGCTGTGTTAGGGCTGCAGAACTTTACTTTGCAGAGCCTTTTAAAGGAACGTGGCTTCCGTGGAGCAAGGCACCTGACACAGTGCCGCTGCAGAGTGCTTGTGTGGCGCTGGCCTCAGAGGCGCCCTCTGGGGAGGAGGGCCTGGGCTGTCTCGGGCCCCAAGACAGAGATAGAGCCCCAAGGCCACTGAGGCTGGTGCATCCCTGACAGAAGTCTGGAGCTTGTTAAACTGTTGAAATGTGAACCAGAGCGCCAGGTAGACAATTCAGGAACACTTACAGCTAGGAAGTAGTGTCTGGTTTTATGTGTAATTTTGCACAAGTGATAATAGCACTTGGTAATGATGCACTTGGGGTTAGATCTTAATATTTTCCTAAAATTTCATCAATTGAGATTGATGGTTCTATCTTCTCCGAGAAGAATGTTGAATTTCGCGGTTTTTGTTGTGTAGGTTGCAATCCAAGAGCTTGTTTTCAAGGCATTTATTTATTACTTGGGTTTCCTGGGTGGCACTAGTGGTTAAGAACCTGCCTGCCAACGCAGGGGACATAAGAGATAAGGGCTCGATCCCTGGGTCAGGAAGACCCCTGGAGAGAGGGCACAGCAACCCACTCCAATATTCTTGCCTGGACAATCCCATGGACAGAGGTGCCTAGCAGGCTACAGTCCATAGGGTCTCAAAGAGTTGGAGAGAATCTAAGCAACTTAGCACGCATGCATGCCTTTATTACTTAGAATGCAAAGCTCCTTCCACAAGGAAAGAAAGCAGACAAGCATTTGAGCTCTCAGCTGATTGGATAAAAAAATAAACCTGTGCGTGCATCTTGTGCCTCACTTAAGAGAGAACCAGCAGCGATTCCCAAACACCTATTGTGTGCTGCACTCTATCTTTTTACTTAATCCTCCCACAGAGGGTGAGAGGCAGGCCCTTCCCAAGGCCCTATCACCATTCCAGTGAGTGACGGAGCCTAGATCAGGTGCGGTCTCTGCTCACCTGCCTCTGTGGAGGGTCCCAGGGATGAGCCCTGTGGGCCGCCCCAGTGCAGAACTGAGTGGTCGTTATCCTCCAAGTTCTCGTGAACCGGCGATGATTTGGAGATAAGAGGTGGTGCTGGGTGGGCGTAAGGAGACCAGCCTGGACACTACTTGTCCCAGAGCAGATGTCTTTCTCTCCCTCTTCCCCCTCTGTCACATGGGTTATTGAGCTGGAACGTTCTTTCTCCAGCACTAAGCTCATCCTCTCAGGACCCTGCTGCAGGTCTCTCAGCACCTCCCTGTGGCCTGAGGGTGAGTCCGACACCTTCCCCAGGAGCCACGGCAACAGCCCCAGCTTGTCTCCAGCCTTGCTGGCCTCTGTGGAGTCCCAAGTCCCTTACTCTGGGCACTTCCTGTCCACCCACTCCCCTCCCCAGCCCCCATTCTCTTCACTCAGAGCTCAGCTGAGATGCTGCCACCCAGGAGCTCTGCCTCCCCCCGTGGCTGGGCCCGGGGCCTCTGCAATGCCCAGGTCAACTCCACCACCTCCCAATACAGCACCCAGCACCCAGCAGGCACCGTGCGTGGGGCGTGGAGGCATGTGCAGATGTGCATGCCAGAGTCGCCGCGGGCTGAGCAGTGCTGCTTTATCCTAGTGGTGAGACCCTTCATGAGGAAGGGGTGGGTGAGGCTTGCCCATCAGTCATAGCTCAGATATTCTGAGAGCTCAGTAATTTACCGGCAGCACTTCCTAGTAGATTTTCATGGAAGAAGTGATGAATCCAGGATCATTGCTTGTCCGTCGTAGATCAGAGTCATGTTTCAAATTTTATGTTTGTTTGTTTGTTTTTAATTACAGAGAGCTTTGTTTCATAGGTTGAGTGTTAGGGGCTGTTAACCTGGTTGCTCCATGTGACTAGAGACCCTCCGGGTCCCCCGCAGGAAGCAAGGGCAGGGACAGCATCTCTCTGTCACTGTGGTGTTCCAACAACTGGGGGGGAACTCAGAATCCCTCGGCAGACAGGAAAGGGCAAGTTACCAGAGTCAGTCTGGCCCCATGTCCTTGCTTAACGCAGGTTAAAAACAAATGTATGATATAATTTACGCTGGAAAGAAGTCTGAACTATTGACAAGGAAAGCCAAGGTCAGGCAAGGGCAAGGTTTTGGTGGCAGAAGCTCCTCTGTGTGAGTCACTCTGGTGTCTGCTCAGTGTCCCCAACTCATTCCTCACAGCTTGAATCATCCCGTTGGGGGGCTGGGGTGGGAGGTGAGAAATCCAGGCTGAACCCTGAAGTTCTCAGTGAGCTGTGAAGAAAGTGTCACCTCTCCTGGCTGTGAAAGCTCCAAGCTCTATTTGTGGTGTCCACGCCCCGGGCAGTCCTCTCAGATGAGTCAGCGTCCCCCTTCCCCCTAAAGTCCCAGGGCTCCCGGCTGCTGTTTTCCTTTCGTTCCTGAGTCCGCAGCACTGCTCAGGCTCCCCAGGTCTACCCTGCAGCCTGCAAATGGCCTCCCAGCCTCTGGGTGTGGCCTGGCTAGCCCTCTCCGTCACCATCGTGCCCAGGACCCTCCCCTTCTCACGGCCTTTGAAATGAGACCCCCACACTCTGCCTGTACTTTGAGCCTCTTTGAGTTGTGTCCCGCATGCTAGTACCAGACAGACGCAGTCTGCCGAGTGCTCAGGCATCCCAGGTCGGGATGCTGGGTCCCCTCTGGAAGCCAAGGCTCCTGACACCTTTGGCCTTATTCCTCTTTCTCTTTCTGTGTGTCAGTATCCCACTTGTGCATCCTCCAAGGCACCTCTGTGAGGCCCTCTCTCCTCCTGGAGCTCCTTCGTCGCTCCGTCCTACCTCCCTGCAGTCGTGAGCCCCCCTCCTCCCCAGATGTGGAACCAGAGACTCCAAATGGTGTTTGTCCCCAGCGTTGTCCACAGTGGCACCTCACCTAGGACTTGGCATGCCCTGGACAGTGGTAACAGTGACACTGATAGCCAGAATGGTGGCATTATCCCAGCGTATCACCATGCCAGCCTCAGCTCCATCAAACCTCAGTGCTGCGCCCGTCAGCTCCAAAGTGCCCTCAAACTGTTAAACACCATGGCCTTCAGAAGACACTGGGAACATGATGTCTGTGTGCACACACTTTCTGTGGCTGTCATTTGTATGGAGGGTCTTATACTCCAGGGAGTGTCTCTCAATGAAATGACAGCTCACCACAGTGGAGACGAGACTTGACAAGGGAGAGGCTGGGAGGCGGAAGGCACCTCTCCACACCGTGGGTTCCTACAGCCTCGGCCCTGCCAGGAAGAGCAGTCCGCCTGGCAGTTATGTATGTTCCAGTCTGCGTGCGTCCCCACTCGTCTGCCCCACAGTTCGTCCAAGCGCGTATTGTCGTGTCCCCTCCAACAGGCAAGGGACCCTGAGGCTTTGTCAGCCCTGGGCCCTGGAGTTGGAGAGAAAGCCTCCTAGGCCCCTTGTTCTTCCCTTTCGGGTGCATTTCTGGGTGCATCTGTTGGAGATAAATGCTGGAAGTGAACAGTTTTGAGTTAGAATAGCATCTGCATGCAAATAAGGATCGAGGGGGTAAATGGAGAAGATGAACTTGAAGATGAACTTGAAACAAGACCAGAAAAGTGCAGGAGCTGCCGCATGTGAGGAACAGGAAATGGGATTTCCCCGCGAACGGTCTGGGGGATCCCCCCGGGTGCCTCTCTGCCACCATCATCCCCAGCTCTTAGCCTTTGCCCCAGACAATGTGGCTCACACTCCTGGTGGGGCTCCAGGCAGCTGGGGGAACCAGTTGTAGTCACAGGATAAAGGGCACAGGAGAATTCCAAAATTCCCTCTCCCTCTCAGTATATAGTTCTTCATCGTGGCTGAGCCCAGTCAGCGCTTTTTACACCCTCACTGGATGTGAACTGATGCTGGGAGACACGGGTGGCATGGCATACTGTCCCAGCCCCCACCCTGGGGGTGGAGGGGAAGCACTTTCCCTCCCCACCCCGGGTGGGTTGGGGGACATCTCCTAAGACCCAGCACCTCATGTCATTAAAAAGGAAAAGGCAGGGCTTCTCTGGAGGCTCAGTGGTAAGGGATCCTCCTGCCAGTGCAGGAGACAGGGGCTCGATCCCTGACCCGGAAGATTCCACATGCCTCAGAGCAAGTAAGCCCATACACCACAGCTACTGAGTCTCTTCTCTGGAGCTCGGGATCTGAAACTACTGAAGCCTGTGCACCCTAGAGCCCGTGCTCTGCAACGAGAGAAGCCACCATGGTGAGAAGCCTGGCAGCACAACTCTAGAGCAGCCCCCACTTGGCACAACTAGAGAAAAGCCTGCATAGCAACAGAGACCCAGCACAGCCAAAAATAAATAAATAAGGAAAAGATCATCATCAAAAAATAACAGCACTGGCCTCCCCACCAGCACTGTGAGCGGAACACTGAAGTGCCAGCTGAAATGGTGTTCCCAAGAGATTCCAGGCATGTGGGACACATGGCCAGGGTCACTGCCTAGACCACAGTGTGGTCTGTGTCCCTGGAAGGGGTGGACAAGAGCCTGGGGGTTCACGCTAAGTTCCTTGACCCTCAAGGGCGGAATCCCACCCCTCTTTCTTGTCTCCCACCAGAGCCTCTCTGTGTTCCTCTGTTCTATGATTTTGTGCATCCCTGTGAAGCTTTGCTTGAAAACAGTCTTCTACAACTGAAGATACAAAAAAGTTTGAAAATCACTAACTTAGACTCAATCCTATTTGTTTTTTTGATTTGGGAAGCTCAGGTCTGAAGAAGGGAGGTGACCAGCCCGTGAGCTGGGCCTCGGCTATCACCGCACCTCAGAGGCTGCTCCTAGCTGCGGGGTCCCCGAAGGCCAGACAATGTCCTGCCATGCCCAGTGCCCAGTAAAGGGTCTGTCCATGTTGGTAAATGAAGTAAGTAGGTGTCCCCTGGGGGCCTTGTGGCCCACACGTGACAGCGATTTAGGCCTTCTTACTTCAGGGACGGAAGCTCAGATACAAAAGAGCAGAAATTTGACTGCAGTTCTTGGTTTGGAAGAGGGTCATCAGACCAGGACGTGGGCTGCCCCCACTTTGATCTTTGGTCTTTTCTTGTATCATTTCAGGGGGAGGGTTTGTTGACAACAATTATATGCTTTTAGAAAATAAAAGTTCCAATTTCAGAGAGAATGATAAAAAATGCACAAGTATGTCACCTGTCACAAGTATGTCTTTGGACGTGGGGCCCCTCTGAGTGCCCCTAGGAGGCCCAGGCTCCATGCTGAGCATGTCCAGTTCAGGATCTGTCTTCCCAGGCTTCTGCTTTTCCCTAAATGAACAGAAGCACTTGGCCCCAAGTCCTCACCTATTCCGACCTTCCCTGGCTCCTTTGCATGGTGATGGGTCACACGAAGGCCGTTGAGATCCAGAGGATACACCTGGCTGATCCAGTGCAGGTTTCGAGAAACTCGAAGAATACAGGGAACTAGGTCAGAGGCGGGAGCTGGGGGCTGAGAGCTGCAGCTGCTCTGAGGAGGGGATAGTGTCCGGGGTTCACCAGGGGTGACTCTGAAGGCTCTGAGATCATGGTTTACTTGGGAAGTAATTTTTTAAGATTCAAAAGTGCAAAAAAAACCGAGAAAAATAACCCCGCAGACTCTTACAGAAGATCTTAGACCATAGCTGTAAGAAGTGCGATTTACGTGTACAGAACTCTGGTGGATGTTTGAAAAGCACATGAGTCTGGCCCTGGTCCCACAGGCAGGCCGGCATCCTGGTGAACACAGAGCAATTTGTGTTTACGGGGACTTAGCAGATTGGTGGGTAGTTTGCAGTCAGCTTGGCAGTGCTTATTCGTATTTATCCAAGAGCTGCAGGGCCATCTGCCTATTTTGCATTTTGGTGGAGATGTCTGACCTTCTCAGGGAGGAGAGCTCCCAAGGAGGCCGTGCACGTGAGAGTGGCTGGACCAGGCGAGGGGTGCAGGAGGAAGGCTGTTCCCAGTCGGGTCCCACCTGACCCTCGGTGGCCCCTGCCCCTGGGCAGCCAGGCACAGCTGCTCAGGAATCTTGCGATGATGAGCCCTTCTTTCTGGTCTGTCTCTGTCTCGCTGGGTGTGGCCAAGCCTGGGGGGCCCACCCTGGGGATCCCAGGACCCCCTGGCAGATCCAGAGGCAGCAGTGCCCCCGTAAACACAGCAAGGGAGAAAGTGCAGTGACGACCCCCAAATGCAGCTTTCACTATGGCTCCCTCCCGTCGACCCCGCCTCCTCGCCGTCTTCCCTTTCTCCTCTACTGTGACCCTGTGTGGACCTTGCCCTCTGATGTCCACCCAGAAAAATCATGCACATGCTTCATGTGCCTGTCCAAAGCAACCTCCTCTAGAAACTTCTCTGATGCGCTCATCTGCCCTGGGTTGTGCTGATCTGAAGTGAAGCGTTGGTCACTAAGTCATGTTGGACTCTTTTGCAACCCCTTGGACTATAGCCCATCAGGCTTCTCTGTCCATGGGATTTCCCAGGCAAGAATACTGGAGTGGGTTGCCATGCCCTTCTCCAGGGTATCTTCCTGACCCAGGGACCAAACCCGGTTCTCCTGCCTTGTAGGCAAATTCTTTCCTGTCTGAGCCACCGGGAAGCACAAACACCTCTCTTATTTCTTACCCATTTTATAAGTGAGGGAACAGACATGTGATAAGGCAGCTCCTAACCTTAACCAGTGAGTGGAGGAGGCCAGTGAGAGCAGCTCAGAGCCCAGCTTGAGGGCCAGGCATCTTCCGATCCAGGACAAGGATCTCAGGGAGGCTCACTCTGGGTCAGAGCATACAGTCTTAAGGCCTGCTCCTCCTCTCCCTCCAACCCAAGTCTGCTGACCCTGCAGCACCCACCCAGCAGTTCTCACTGGTTTGGCCTCTGTCTCCAGCTCAGGGATTCCAGGCACTGGGGACACACGCAGCCCAGGTGTCAACCCCACAGCTCAGTCACTGTGTCTTAAATTGCAGGGCTCAGATCGGGGGCTGTGTGCCCCCCTCACCCACCCAGGACCTTTCCCTGCTTCAGTCTTCCTGGAGGTGAACCCATCCCTGGTTAAAAAAAAAAAAAAGGAAAGAAAACTATGAGTCAGCCTCGGCAACTGGTCCCCAAGCAGACCCTGGTGGGCAGAGTGCCTGCTTCCCGGAGCTCTGCAGCCCACGTGGGCAGGGAGCTGCTTCCTGGTCTAACTGCCGGCATCCAGCTCTTTCTTCCTCCTTTTCTGAAGTTCAGGGAAGTTGTTAAGTCGTAGGGATGATAGATAAAAGCCCCTGGCCTCCCAGGTTTGCGGCAGGGCTTTGAATCTGTTTCCTCTTGGCCCTGGGGCCACTCCTCTGCACTGCCTCCCATGGCGCTTTCCTCCTCAGTTCCCTCCTCAAGGGCCGGCCCACCAGCCCGCCAGCTTCCTCCAGCCCTGCAGACGGGCTCTGCCGCGCCATCAAACCCTGCGTCTTGAAGCATCTGCTGTCCCACGCCAGCTTGAGGTGTGGAGAGGAAGGGCCATTCCCCCCATCCCTGGGGTCCCCCATCATTACCTGGCCATGCTCGTGGCTCTCTCCTCCTCTCCCCTGCTCCCTGCCCCATGGCTGAGCCTCCACGCGCCCCTTTGAACTTTATTGACAACGCACACATTAGAAGATTACTTTGAAATCTTAATTCTCTAGCAAAGACACCAACTCAGGAGCTGGCTTTCCTTTGATTTACGTCAGCCTCATCCAGTCGGCAGGATGCCCCCACCAACCCAACTATTAGAGTGTTTGAGTGTGGGTTCTGCTTTGCTGAGGCTTTTGACAAATCGCCTGAGAAGACCCCCTGAGAGAGTGTGATGTGTTCATCGCAGCAGGGCCACCTCGGTCTCGATCACTTCCAAGATTAAACCTTCCTGTGGGGTCTGCGTGGCCCTGTGAGCCGTCAGGCTACAGGTTTAAGATTACTGATGAATGTACTGAGTCAAGCCTGGTTTAAAACTATGTAGGTTTTGAAGTTTTTAGGTTTGGTAAGGAAATGAGACCCTTTGTCCCAAACCAGAGCCTGTCAGTCTTGTCGGCGTCGTATGCGTGCGGCGTGTTTTTGAGCGTCTCTATTTTGAGCTGTTTGGAAAAGCAGCTGCCCTGACTCAGGACACATGTGTCTCCATCTCGCGTCCCGACATTAGCACCAAAATAGAAATCGGACTCTGTCTGTGGCTTGTCTCGCAGGCGACTTATCAATGAAACCGCTTCCAAATGTTCTCCAGGAGCACCCCACTTCTGCCTCATCCACCTTGGGTGGAAGATCACATTTTCAGTTCCAAAGAGTTTTCAACAGTTTCTTCTCTGGGGAGCAACATCTACTGCGTATACACTGAACCAGGAAAAATTCCCAGCCGAATCAGCCCTGCTTTAGAACCCTCCAGAAAGCACCAGGCTGAGGGCTGGTTGGAGCCACAGCAGTGTGCACTGTTGCTCTGCATGCACCTGGCTTCCTCCTGCAGACGTTCGTTTGCACTTCAGCAAACTGTCTATTGGAATGGGTCTGTGCAGTGCCCAGAATGCCAACGGGCTAGTACCAGCAGGGGTTTGCCGGTACTCCAGGAAATGTATATTTAAGCATGATTTACTTTCATGTCCTGCGAACTTCACTTGGAAATTCACAGGACAGATCTGGGTCTTTTACAAATGGCTGAGCCTACCCTCCTACCAGACTAAGGCTGGAAGGATCTCCCCGAGCATTCATCTCAGACACTCCCAATAGCACCAGCCAACCTCTCCCTCTGAACAAAGTGATGTTTAGTTTTGGGGTTCCTTGTGTTGTAACTGAAAAGCCCTTGTTTATTAAGGTTTGATGGTTGCAGGGGTGCGGGGAAAAGCATGGGGAGTGGAAATGCCCTCTTTCCAACTTTACAATCTGTAATAAATGCGTGTATTAAATGTGTTCACTTGCCAGGCCCTGTGCCGAGAATAGAAACGTCAGTGAGGCATGGTGGCCTCTTGGTTGTGGGGGCGGGGGGGGGACCGGTCTCGGACCAAAATCAGGATGCCACCTCGAGTGTGGGGACCCAGGGTCAGCCATCAGTCCTCCCTGGAGAGGTTGGGTGGGCTTCGTGCAGGGGCGACCCGGCCGGTGAAGCTCTAGCAATGTCTAGGTGTGTTCTAAGGCCCACCTCCTCTTCACTCTTGTCTTGGACGTGCTCTAGTTTCTGCCTTTTTCACACTGCGTTACCATGATTTGCGTTTTTATCCTCCTTGTGGAACTCCAGCTGTAGAGGCAGGGCGATGTTCCTGGCCGTGCACACACAAGGCACAGAGCAGACCCCCTTAGAAAGTGGGTGCCAAGCAAAGCCCACCACTTCCTTCCAGAGGGAGTCACCACCACTTACCTCACCCCTGCTCAGAGGGGGTTAACTGCTGTTACTGGATGTCCTCAAAGCTGAGACATCACTGTCCATTCATCAGCTGTGTCAAAAGAGAAGTGTGATTAATTTACAAAAATTCTAAGAAGGTGGTGAGAGAACTGCTCTATAAGACGAGGCAAAACGATCTGTGGTATTGACTTTTGCACATTGCCTTGGGCTCAGGGCAAGGCTGCAGGAGAGAGACTTGGGTCAATGCCTTCCCAGTGGGCCCAGCAGGCTTGGGGTTCAGTCTGGTTCTGTTGCTCCATGAGGTGTCCCCAAGATTCATTACAGATCTTGCCCCCCTGGGGCTCTGGGCTCTGATCTGGCTCTCGGCAGCTGGAGCAGAATTCCAGGTGGAGGCCCAGGGGCACCTGGAGGTTGGGCCACAGCCCTGTCCATGAGCTCAGCGCCCTACTTGCTTGAGGCTGATGTGAGGTCTGCTTGGCTGTCTGAGATGGGGCTCCCCCAGCATCTCTGCAGGCCTCTAGGGGAATGGAGGTGCACTGTGGCTCTGAGCGTAGCCCTGGGCCACAAAGCCTCCCCCGCAAACAGCATCTGCCTTTTTAACAGCCTGAGCCCGGGCCGCAGTTCTTCGCTCCTGGACAGGGAGGTCTTTGTTGCTGCCATCTATGAGTGACTCTCCAAAACGGGTCCTCTGACCCCTCGGGTGTGGGTCTCTCTGCCCCAACAGCTGGCGTACTCTGTGACTGAGGGAAGCTGTCATAATAAACGAGGTTACTTCTTAGCTGCCCAGAAGGTGACCTAGAGGGCTGACCGGCTGCCTTGAATTTGCAGATACTAGAGCTGGACTGCCTTGTCGAAAGGCACTGGCGTCAGATAAGGGGGCTCTCTTGGTCAGAGCTGGGCCTCCCTGGGCTCAGGGCTTGGGCTCTGTGTCAGCCCCACTCTCTGTTCAGCCAAAAAGCTACCGATTTCTCACTCTCAGGACAGCAGGCTTGTCCATCATAGGCCATTCCATTAAGTGATCGGGATTCATGGATATTAAGGTCACCACAGTGTTGCTTAAGTTAAACCTGAATTGTGCCCCCCGGCTTCAGAGTGACCTCGAATATAAAAATCACCCATTTCCCAGAGCTGCTCAGCGCTTCATGGATAAGATGTCTAGAGAGTCTGGGTTTCCTAAAATATACAGCTCAATCCTTTGTCTCCCTTCACTTATGTCTGGACGCAGAGTCACAGAGATGTTCCAAATGGCAGGGTGCGGGCCGGCAAGCTGTCCCTGGGGAGATGGACTCAGCCAGGGAGGAGCGGGGAGGTCAGCCTGACCTGCTGGTGAAGCTGGATCGGGGAGAGCAGGGTAGACGGCTCAGGTCAGCTGAGTGAGGCCCCCACACGCTGCGTATTTGTGTGGACCGGGAGAGAAGGTCAGGCTTCCGTGTTAAGGAGAAAGGAGAAGAAATTTGGCTGATAAACCAGCTCATAAATAATCTCCAGTGACAATAGGCTTTTATCCCCAAAGTCTTTTGAGCTTTTAAAGGAAGACATTCATATCCCACATCTCATACGATGTTCACAGCCACCTTTCAGCTGGAGTCACTGGGAGGGGGTGGAGAGGTAGGAGTGAGGCTGGGGGCCGAGGCCCACCTGGGGTCTACAGAGTGATGAGGCCGGCATGGATGCTGTTCTCCTGGCTCCGTCCACGTGGCCCAAGTACCCGGATGTGAAGCAGCCACTCATCCTTGTCACAGGTACACACACATGCAGTGGGGGCTGGCGAGGCCAGAGGAAACAGAGAGAATGACAGAGTAGGCGGAGGATCCAGACTTCCTCTTACAGGGCCAAATACTAAATAAATTAGGCCTGGCCAGCCAAGAGGCAAAATCAGTATATGATGAACATACTTACCTGTTGTTTCGTTTTGGGGGCTGCACCTAGATCTTAGTTTCCCCAACCAGGGATCAAACTCTCGCGCCTTGAAGTGGAAGCACGAAACCTTAACTGCTGGACCACCAGAGAAGTCCCTTATCTGCTCATTTTAAACGCAACTATTTAAAAGTGTAAAAACCATCCCTAGCTCAAGGGCCATAAAAGTACCAGCAGGCCTGTGGGCCAGTGCTGCTTTCAGCCTCTGGGGTTGCCAGTCTGTGCCTATCAGGGACAGGATTCTGCAGGTTGTCTCCCCACCCCCCACCCATCCCGCCACCCCCGCCATGCCCCTCCTATGCCTCCTGCAGAGGCTTCTAACCTGAAGTCACTGGTGGACTTGCCCTGTGTCACAAAGAACTTGGTCTCTGATAGAATCAGAAGGACTCGTGGAAAACTCTGTGGACATGTGTGTGTATGTCTGTGCGCTGCTTCTCACCAACGGCCTTGTTCCCACCTCCCTGACTGCTCTTCCTGGTGCTTGGCCCCAGGCCCGCTGTCCTGGACTGCCGGCATATTCCTTCTAGAAAAAGGGCTCTTGACCCTTTGCAGGCACTTGCCTGCGCCTGCCTTCCCAATTCTTTGTTCTCCTCTAAGCTCAGTGCTGAGGCCTGAGACCTCATCCCTGAGGCCCATTGGCGAAGCAGGGAATGACCAGGCCCAGCCCTAAAGTGCTGCCCTCATGGCGGGGGGAGCCGCCTTCTCATCCAGTGGGGCTCATTTGAGACCCGAGTCAGGACTGCTGGCCTCTTTCCTCTTGAGCAGTTTTCCTGCCTGCGTGGTTCCCAGAGCTCTGCCCCATTCTGTTGGGGTCCGTCTCCTCTGGGCTTCATCCACCATGGACCCTGGCCCACCTCCTGGCTGAGTCACCAGTACAGCCTGTGAGGAGCACATAGGTCATTTTGCCTTCTGCAGAAATCATGCTCCTTCTAGAACCTACTTCTATGAGGCCCTTTTTCTGAAGATAGAGCAGCTCCAGGGGTCCTGGGAGAAGGGCAGTGAGGCCTGGGCAGGAGTGATGGCACGTGCATGGGTGAGTGTTGCCAGAGCAGCCTTGAGTCTTTTTTTTTTTTTTTTTTTGCAGAGAAGGGAGGTGGAGGAAGATTAGCTCAGGAAGATAAGGGCCTCCCTGGAGTTTAAGTCTGGTTGTTGGTCACAGATCTAGGAAAGCAATAGGGTTCCTGGATTAAAAGACCCTAATGCCAGGAAAGATTGAGGGCAAGAGGAGAAGGGGGCGGCAGAGGATGAGATGGTTGGATGGCATCACCGACTCAATGGACATGAGTTTGAGCAAACTCGGGGAGATGGTGAAGGACAGGAAAGCCTGGTGTACTGCACTCAGTGAGGTCGCAGAGTCAAACACAACTTAGTGACTGAACAACAAGGTTCCCAGGAGGAGCTGCAGCCTTTCAGAAATAAAGCCACCTACGTTTAGTCTCAGCGTTGAGAAGATTGGCAGGGGTTGACTTGCACACTTGGTAACCTCCATTGATTGAGACCAGCTTTAGAGGTGTTCTTTGAAACCACCAGGCCAGTTGTCTCATTACTGTTTAAACAGGGAAATCTTATTAGAATCTCTTGACATCTGAACACACCATACGCTTTCCTTACTGGGAACCCTGGAACCCCAGCACCTGTCAGAATCCAGCCTGAATGCATTTGTTTCAGGGAAAATAACGTTCTCAGTGAATGAATTTTGCCCTTCATCTTCAGAAAGTGATTTAATCTGGAACAAAATGCATGTGGCAGAGATGGAATTAAAGCCATTCTCTGAGTCGGGTTCAGCACCATTGCTGAGACCACAGACACTGCTGTGCCCTGGGGTCATGCGGGCACCAGGCAGCAGGGAGACAAGGCTGCAGGGGAGCCTTCACTTTTCCCGCTTTTCCACCAGGAAATAGCTCGCTTTCCCAGCTTGTCAATTTTCGCCCTCTGACCTCTGCAGCTGACCTTCCAGAGGATCAGACTCTGTCCCCAGGCCGTTTACTGCCTCAATCTGAACCGTGTTAAAAATTCAGGTCCATCTTAACCTCTGGCTTTTGACCGCCCTTTGCTCTCTGAGGTTATGCCCCCACCCAGGCCTGTGGCTTTCTCACTGACTTTAGGCTATTGTCCGTTTCAGCATCTGTGTCCTCAGTGCCTCTCCTGGCATGTGGACGTCCCCCCAGAGCGCTGGCTGCCTTGCCCCCCATCGGTCTTACACCATCTCCCTGGCCTTCCTCTGTGTCACCGCTGCCCCAGTCCTGGTTTTATTCCCTTTGCCTACAGTCCATTGCCCAATCGCTGTCCTAGGTTTTCCCACCCTGACTAAGCCTGCAAGCTGCTTCTCAAGTGGCTCTCTGGCCCAGTCGCCCCCTCAGCTCTCCCGCTCACCCCTCCCTCCGTGTCCAAGCCTCAGCTGGCTCCCAAGCACCCTCCTCCTTGCGTCCTTCCCTGGCCCAGCGGGCAGCCTCTCCCCTGGGCCTCTGTCGTATCTCACCTGGACCCTTCCTCCATCCCACCCTTTTCCAGCTTTGAACTGGAAGCAGGCTGCATGCACCTCCTGTGCGTGGAGTAGCTGCTTGGTTGGAGTAGCCACTTGGTCCCCATCTGAGGAGCCCCAGAGCACTGGCTCCTCCATCTAGCTCTGCTATGAACCTGCCTGCCTCGGGGGGAAGCCCCCTCCTCACCCATAGTCAGACAAGGCACATGTAGGGACTTCACATGTGCCAGAGATCAGATTGCACGCTGAAGGTGAACAGAGTACATTTTCCAGAGGAAAGACTGCTGTCCAGTGGTAGGGAATCCTGGCGGGCACAGGTTCCCAGGCAGCACCCGTATCAAAACACGCCACGTTCTTGATCACTCACCACAGCTCATCACTGGCCAGGAGTGAGATCAGGGTTCCACTCAGCCAGGCAGGGGATGCAGCTCAGGGACCCCAGGCCCTCATGCTCCAGCTGGTCTAGTGATTCCCTGGGGTGTAGCACCCAGGCGGGGCCTGCTGCAGTGGCAGCTTTGGGTGAAATATTGCTTGGGAGACAGCACGGCACAGCGTCTTTGGCACCAGCCAGCCCCCAAGTCTGTGGGATAGCTAAATAGCCTCAGGTGAAACACAGCCTCTCCAAACCCCAGATTTCCTCTTTACACAGCGAGGATGATCCCAGGCGCCTGCAGCAAATGGTACGGTGCCTCCACCAGGCTGCCCACAGGAGCCAGGCCCCAAGCATGCCTCAGGGGACGAGGCCTGGTGTCACCCATCTCCCTAAGGGACCCACGAAGGAAAGGCGCCGCGGGGGCGATGGGCCACTCAGTCCAGACTGGGGAGCTGAGCCTCTTTTCGTAAGTGAAATGATTCAAGTGCGTTAGGGCTCAGGCCAGGCCCTGGCCTCTGCCCTCTGCCCTCTGCCGCTTCTCTCTTACCATGGGATCACTCTGCTTCCCCACCCCAGGGCAGGGGACATGGTTCAGCCAGCCTTTCCGTACTTCTTTATCTCTAGTGTGTTTTTCTGTAAATTTAAACTTTCTTCGTTGGGTAAAAGCTTTAGAATTACTAAGATTCCTTTTGTATTGCATAATGTTCTTGCCATTTAACAGATTAGCAGGCATAATTTCAGTGAGCCTTCGTGAATGGCATGCCTCACTTAGCTTAATCTCTCTTTGTACATGTTACAACATATAAAGAGAACTTCTCCAGCACACACGGGGAGCTTGAAAATGAAAGATCACTCTGATTCAAACTCTGAGAATGCGGGATGACCTCTTAAAAAAGAGAAGACGTGGTGAGTGGCCTCACCTGCTATCAGTGCCGGATTCTCGAAACAGAAACGCCAGGTGCCCTCGGGACAGGCATGGGATGTCATACCGCGGCACCTGGGGGAGGAGGGAAAGGCACCGAGTTTGGGGTAACACTGCAGGAGAAAACCGGCCTTCCCTGGCCACAAACTTGCAGGCAGACACCACCTTTGGAAATCTCTGGGAATGCCGAGCCCTGTGGAAGATGAGCTGTGTTGAGCAGCCTGAGGGACCGAGTAGGGAGGAGTTTGAGAATCCAGAGGTTTAAGAGGGCCACCCCGAAGTCAGCAGCCTGGAGAGGACCACCCCATAAATGCCAGGCCCTCAACTAAGTTCCCGGGAAGAAATGACAGCCTTGTAGTCTAATCAGGTGAGATAGCTGAGTGCCCACCTGGAACAAGGTACACTTTGCAGACCCGTATAGAGGGTCAGGGGCTCTGAGCTTTTTCGCACATGGACAGGGACAAGGTCATGACCGTCACGGTCACAGTCGCAGCCGCATTCAGGACCTCCTGTGTCTGTTCGTTCAAGAGCTACCAGGATGCCTACTGCGTGCCCCACACTGTTCTTATAAGGCCAGCAACACGCTTCCTACCTGGCAGGAGGGAGGCCTGAAGTGCAGGGAGGTGACAGTTTAGTAAGCAGTCCGATTCACTCAGCTATTCAGTGGCAGAGCTGAGATTCCAGCTCAGGTCAAGTTGAATTTTTGTGTGTGAGGATGACTTTGCAGATATGCTTACATAAGAAAGGAAGATTTCATAGGGTGACTGAACCGTGCACAGCGTTTCTTGAATCAAATCTGTGTGCAGGTAATAGGGTGCTGGGCGTCTGTTGTTTATAAGGCCACACCCAGGAGTGTGTGTAGTCTGGAAGAGGAGACAGGTAGAGATGGGGTAATTGGCTTGTTGGTGTGTATATGTGTGCGTGTGTGCATATCTACATGAAAAGAGTGGGTATGTCCAGAAGCAGCCCCAGTGAAGCACTGACGGAGCTCTGGAGGGTCCTGTGCATGTGAACCCCAGTGACTTGCTAACCTGAGGACTCTTCCAGAAGGTGCCGGTCAGACACTGTCAGTTTACATTGCTCGGCCTGAGGCATGTATTATATTTTAATTTATTGAACTTTATTTCTATAACCCCTCCACACGGTGTTTTGTCTACAGGAACCCCTGTCTGGATATATTCTGTTATAGTAGATTCACGGTGCCACCTATTCTTACGGCATTGCCACCACATTAGGGGAACAGCCTCTTGTTACAAAGAACAAATCCTGAGAGGTGCATCAGAGCAGGTGCATCAGAGCAGGTGCTGCAAGCCCAGGCATGACGTGGAGGTGGCGGGGGCGGGTTGGGGGGCCTTTCAGTGGAGGGCACGTGTAATTCCATGGTCCCTTGCCTGGCAGAAACCACTCATTCCCCTGAAGTTTTTCTCCAAGACCACCAGAAAGAGATGCCTTTCTGGAAAAGTCTGACGCTTTGTGGGTATGGCGCTGTTACTGGGAGTCAGAGGTGACCTTTTCTGGCTGTGTCCGTGAACCCCGTCTGAGAGGGGTCTGCCATGTGAAGCTGGTATCCGGTCAGGGCAGGAGACCGAGCGATGCCTCCTGATTCAGGGGAAGAGGTTTTTAATTCTTTTGCCTAGACACTTGAATTTGAAATTACATGTTTTGTTACACGTAATTTTGGAATACTCCAGAAAGGACTCTCCTCCACAGTATTCCAAAATAATTTCACTACATTTTTTTTATCATCATTATTATTTTTTTTTTTTACAATTTATTTATTTATTTTTGGCTGTGCTGGGTCTTCATTGCTTCCTGGGCTTTTCTCTAGTTGTGGCGAGTGGGGGCTACTCTCTAGCTGCAGCTTCTTATTGTGGTGGCTCCTCAGGGCGTGTGGGCTTCAGTAGTTGCGGTGGGTGAGCTCAGTGGCTGTGGCTCCCGGGCTCTAGAGCAGAGGCGGTGCACAGGTTAGTTGTTCTGTGGCACCCGTGGCATGGGATCTTCCCGGACCAGGGACTGAACCCACATCTCCTGCATCGGCAGGTGGATTCCTTACCACTGATTCCTTAACACCAGGAAAGCCCTCACCACATTAAGTTTGAAGCATGGGTTACCATCTGGTTGGTTTTGCATGATCTGCTTTTGTAAGCAGACCTCCCAGTGGTCTTCCAGGTACATACACATCCCCAGCAGACTCCTTTTGCTTATGTAGCATCTCAAGGAGCCAGTGGAGTCACGACTTAGTCTCCCCTGCACACCTACAGACAGATCTTTCCAGCCTTGGGTTGGGTACCTAAATATTTGACCCCCATGCTCTACAGCCAGTTTTCTTCACTTCTCTTTTGTGAGCCTTCAGCATCTCTTAAAGGTTATGTCTGCAGACTTCGCATTTGCAAAGCCATCTCTCTCTCTGAAACCTGGAGCCCTCTATCCCCCACTTCCCCATGCGTCCTGCTCCCACTCTGTCCTCAGGGGTAAGCAGACCTGGGGTCGTTCATCTGTGCGTATCTATAAGCTTGACTCTCTGTACACATTTATTGCGTGAGTGAGTGAGTGAATGGATGCACGCACGCATGCATGCAGTGAGCATTCTCTCGGAGAATTCGTAAACTCTTAGCCAGTCATGGAATTTCCCCACAGCCAGCTTTTAGAGGCCTGAAAATATTTTTGATATTTATCTCTTTAAGGAATATGTCAGAAAAACTCAGCGCCAATCACTGTTTCTCAACTGATTTCCTGAACGTGTGATAAGAAGCACGATTCCTTGGGGGAGATAACCCGTTCAGGTTAAATTCTTGTGGAATTCCTTATAGCCCTGTGTTGTTCAGCTAAGATGTAGCAAGAATGTAAATAGCTAGGTACTTTTTGACCTACCTCAAATATTTACCGATGTAAAACATTTTGTCCTCATACCAAACACACACACACATAGCAACCCCAGCCCTCGGTTATGAATATGAGGACTGCGAGTTGCAGCTCTGTCTTGTGTGGCCAACCTGTAGACCAAGAGAAATTTTAAGAACAATAATAAGGTAAGAAAAAGGCCAAAGCTCAACTTGAGATGCTAGGAAATAAATAGATGTATATTTGCCATATATGGTAATGAAGAAGTCCGAGCAGACGCTCTTGGCATTTATGGACTTCTCAATGATTCATCAGCAGGACTGAGAGCTCCAGCCAAGAGATATAGAATTTGTTAAACTGTATCTCTTTCCTGAATTGTTTTGCTACAAAGAAGCCATGCTGTGTGTTCAAAAGAAATTCCCAGGACTGTGTCAAAGTTAGTGTTTGGTAACAGGCCTGAGAAAGAGGCATTCCAAAAGCATTTGGAAGCCATTCATTTACCAGAGGAGAATCACCCTCTAAGCATTAGCCATTTTTCTAGATTTTGTCGACTCAGGTTTGTCAGAAACAGAGGGGTCTGGGCTTTCTTTGCCCAGCTGCTCGTGTATACGCCCTTCCTGCTGGTCATCTGTTAAAGAGGTAGATGTTAATCCGTGGCTCCATCTCCAGGACGGGATTACAAACGTCCGTACCTCCTCCCAGCCCTCGGTTTCTGAGCTGCACCTGGTTCCTGCCATCCAGGCCCACAGCACAGCTCCCGGCAGCAGCCCGAGCTCCCTGGACTCCTCAGCAGGCCACTGCTCCTGCCCCTGTAGGAGCTCCCTGACCGCATCCCAGACAGCAAGCGTGAGGGACAGACACTAGCTTTCCCTCCGCTCCCGCAGCACTGTCATCTTGTCCCATGCCGGCCACCCCATCCCACCCCGGACATCCCATGAAATGTGCTAATTTTGAAATGACTCGTATGCTTAGGAACTGTAAAGTTAGGTGTACCAAGAAGATGTCGTTTTAGACACGGTCCTTGAGCTGTGCAGACTAACCAGAGGGAGAGAGTCAGTGGGTGAAATCATCTTTGGACCTTGAGGCCACAGCTTTTTTTTTTTTTTTTTTTTGCACAGAATTCTATAGGAGGCATAGCAGAAAAATATATTTGTTTGTTTAAGGAAGCTACCTATAGATGGCTAGAGAAATATAGAAAGGAAAGCTATCTTAGAAGTTCAAAGAGTTGTTTTTATATACATTTTGTGGCTGAACCATGCAGCATGCAGGATCTTAGTTTCCCAACCAGGAATCGAACCCATGCCCCTTGAAGTGGAAGCATGGATTCTTAACCACCAAACTGCCAGGGGAGTTCCATCAAGGCCACAGCTTAATCAGCAGAATGGGCAGCTCTCCTCTCCTCCCTGCCCTCACCAGGCATCATCACCCTCAGGCCTGACCTCTGGGGTCTCTGAGGGCCTGCTGGATAAGCCTGGGTGGAACTAAGGAGGTGCCTCTTCAGTGCCCTTGCTGGACTTCCTTTGCTGGAGTGACGTCAGGTCCCCTCCCTGGAGCATGCCAGCCTGCCATTCGGGATGCCGAAGCGCACGTGCCAGGAAGCCCCCAGGGAGCATCCCTGTGCTCTGGAAGCTTGTATTTCTCCTCAATTGCTAGGTTGGGGTAATCCCTTGGGAAGCCTCTGAGCATCTTGAAACATCAAGCCTGATTCCAAAGGTTTAAATTCCCCCATTGCCACTGAGTCACATGTTCCTTAGACTTGGTTTTCAGCCATATGATATAAATAATTCCATTTAGAAATTAAGAAATTATGGTCTGCATTTCATATACCCATGGCTCTGTAGTATTTTCCAAAAAGAAAAAATACATGTGAAAATTATAAGATCCCTGTTTGTATCCCTTGTCTGTGGGGCCTTCTGGTTGCCCAGACATCACCAGGAACCTTGTTCTGCTGCTAAAGCCCAGGACTCTGTGGCTGAAAGATCCTGTCCCTGTTTCCATTTATGCGTCTGCATGAGTGTCTGAGGAAACATTTAGAGTGTGCCCTGCATCTGCAAGTAGATTTTCCCATCGTGTATTTTTAATTATTCCTCTGAGCAACTCTGTGAAGCAAGTAAATATTAATAAAAAAAAATATGTACTGATTATTAAGCCAAGACAAAGGTATATCTCTTCTGTGCTGCTTATTTTAGGTAAGCTCGTTGCACACAAGTGATGAATAAGCTTGAAGTAAGGCCTTCAGGTGGGGAAACAAAGAAAACTGAGATCAGAACTGGAAAAGAGTAGGTTTACAATCTGATTTTTTAAAAATTGAAATATAGTTGATTTACAATGTTGTGTTAACTTCTGCTTTGCACCAAAGTGATGCAGGTATATACATTCTTTTTGAAACATTCTTTCCCATTATGGTTTATGACAGAATATTGAATATAATTCCCTGTGCTATACAGTAGGACCTTATTGTTTATCCATTCTGTGTGCAATCTGATTTTATATCATTTTTTATCTTCTTGGTGATATCTGTCTTTGTTTTATGATTTGCCTGCTGAGTCCAGGGTCTGTGGTGAAGTTGGAGGGGGGTGGGTTGAGGGGGGCTGTTCTGCCCCTTTGGTGCTGGTTTGAGATGATGTTTTAAGTGTCCCCAGTACTGTCTGAGATCTGAGACTTCATCTTCTGATTACAAAAAGTATGAATGTTCATTACAGAAATTTGCATATAGCATAAAGAAGATAGTAATAAATCACCTGTAATCCAAGACATAAATGTTAGCATTTTTGCTTTAGATCTTTCTAATCTTTTTAGGTTCATGAATATTACATATGTTAAAACAATAGAGATTATTCTGTATGTGCCATTTGTAGCATGGTTCCCCCCACCACCAGCACCATAGTATTATATTTTATATAAATGAAAAAATGTAAAGCATATGATGGACCAGTATGCTTCCTGCTAATATTTGTTGTACTTATGAAATAATTCTCCTTTGGAGATCTATGTCTAGTTTAGCTGTGCATTAGCAGGTACCATATTTATTTTCTTTATGAGCTGTGCACAGGCTGAAATAATGCCCGGCCTTTTGCTTGGCCACGTGGACAGCACTGTGTCAGGGATTCTGCCATCACAGAGCCACAGCAGGCAGGGGGGTAACCCCGTTGCTGTGTAGACCTTAAAGTGATCTTACTTTTTTGAACTATCACTCGGTTTCCATCCTTAATTTTAAAAAACAACACTCTTGAGGTTAAAAGCATACAATTTACTTAAAGCCAAGGAAGTGAAAAATAAACCATAATCCCACTCAACCCACCATTTAACACTGATGTAGTTCTCACCATCCTTTTCCAAACACCTACAGATGTGCATTATTCATTTTTACAGCGTGGGGATCAAACTGTAAACCCGCCTTTTAGTCTGTGGCTTCTTTCCCCCTCGCTTCTCCCCATTTCACCTCTAATCATCCTCCAGATCCTCAGGGGCCCCTTCGTCTGTCCTGCAGGAAGTGCCCACAGCCACAGCTGGGCCTGCGTCATAAGTCTGCCCACAGCACTGTGTGCCTCCTCTTCATGTGCTGACCACGTGAAGTGCCCTCCCCCTGCTCGACAGGCACCCTACGAGGCACAGGGACCCACTGGTTTTGCTCATGACCGAAGGAGCACCTGGAGCAGTGTCTGAGAGCCTATAATAGCTGCTCAACAAATACTTGTTGAACAGATGGCAGGCATATGTGTTACTCCATGACATTAGCTGTCCTCTGAAAAATAATTTTACCAGCTACCTAATGTGCCACTACAGGGCTTCCCTGGTGGCTTGGGCGGTAAAGAATCTGCCTGCAATGTAGGAGACCTAGGTCGGGAAGAATCCCCTGGAGAAGAGAATGGCTACCCACTCCAGTATTCTTGCCTGGGAAATCCCATGGACAGAGGAGCCTGGCAGGCTACAGGCTCCATGGGGTTGCAAAGAGTCAGACATGACTGAGCAACTCACACACACAACGTGCCACTGTATTGCTTTACAAAAGTTTATTTAGTAAGTAACCTCCTACTGTTGGCATCTACATTATTTCTTATTTTTCTGTCTTCCAAACACATGCTAAGCATTCTTGTACGTAGATCTCTGCCTGCATCTCTGATCTTCCTGATCAGTGAATTCCTAGAAGTAGAAGCACTCGTGAAGGTTTAATCTGTATTCTACTCCATCATAGCCCGTTTGTCTCCATGTCAGTAGGGCTGAAGATCCAGAGTAAATGACACAGTGGGGGAGAGGGATGCAGGGCAGTGGGAGTCACACTTCCTTTGGAGATTCCCAGGGTGAAAAGGCATCTTGGGCACGTCCCGTCTGGCACATGGATCCCCTTGGCAGCAGGTCCCATGAAGGGTCACTGTGGTGCTGTGTCTGGGAAGAGCTTCTGTTATTCACTCATTCTGTCCACAGGGTTCACAGTGTCTCCTCTGGGCCTGGCAACATTAGGAGCCCCAGGAACGTAGTCAGAGTGTGTGTGAATGGAGTCAACAGTCTACTGCAGGGGACCTTCCCCGGTGGTTCAGTGGCGTAGCCTCTGTGCTCCCAATGCAGGGGGCTCAGGTTCAATCTCTGGTAAGGGAACTAAGATCCTGTGTGCCACAACTGAGACTGAAGATCCCTTGTGCAACAACTAAAACCCAGCACACCAAATAAATAAATAAATATTTTTTAAGTTTAAAAAAAAAAAAAAAAGTCTTCCTGATATCTATCTAGACTTGGTTCTCACTCGAACTA
The DNA here is from genome assembly GCF_001704415.2 of Capra hircus. Lineage (NCBI taxonomy): Eukaryota > Metazoa > Chordata > Mammalia > Artiodactyla > Bovidae > Capra > Capra hircus. The sequence goes on along the minus strand of NC_030832.1, from coordinate 35,805,240 downwards.
CGAGGTAAGCCCCAGGAGGACAGGGACCACAACCAGCTCATTCACAGCACGGAGTAAATGCTCAGATAGGTTTGTAATAGATTATGTGTATAATATGTAGTTCTTCTCTTTGACAAACTCAAAAACTATTGATGTTCAGATCCATAAACAAATCTCAGCAGTATTTTTAAAGTTCTGAATAAAACGTAAGGTTTAGAAACAAGCATTTATGCAGAAAGCAACCTGGAAGAATATTTTGAAATCAGGCCAGTAGATGTAATTAGAGAATCAGAGGGACCTGAGGTGGCCTCCTTCTGGGCCCCACCTCTGAACCCCTGGCCACCAAAAATCCCGCAGGAAGTCCCTGCGCCACCGACAGGCACGATGCCAGCCCAGGCCAGGAGAGCCAGATGCCACAAGATGCAGGGGAGGGCCCAGAAGCGCCTGGCTGTCCCAGCTGCTGCACGGAACTCAGCCAGTCATCCGTGGGTCCGCAGCCTTGACCTCTGGACGAGGAGCCATTCTCCGCTCTCAGACTGGAAAACCTTAAAGCTGCCATTTCCAGACATCTTGATCTCTTAATACTGAGGATTCCCTGAGAGCTTTTGTGTCTGTGTGCATATTGACCAGTAGAGATTCAAAAAAGACCTGTTTAAAACCCAGGACGTCACACGCGCACGTGCCATCTCTTTAGGGTGATGACCTCACCTGGCACGCAGTGTCTGGAGAACTCCACCATTCAGCTCTGTGAGAATGACACTGGAAAAGGAAAACAGCAAAAATAGTTTTTACCTCAGGCACCCCTGGAAGAGTCTGAAGGAGAAGCCAGGAGTCCCAGACCCCACTCTTAGGAGTGTTCAGGCTCTGCTGTATCGCTGAGCTGAGACCACGTGCTACCTTCAAACCAGGACCTCCGTGTATTTCAAATCTGTGTCCTAAGCACCATCCTCAGCCTCCGTCACCTTTGGGCCAGGTTCAGGCATCACCGATCTGATAAACCTGCCCCTGTTCACCATCCAACGAGTTCCCCCACCACTTGCTGTCGCCAAGGAGCTCCGGGATCCTCCCCTCCGCCTGGCTCCTTGGGTCTCCCTCCATCCTCTGCCCGTGGGTGCCCTCAGCTGGCCCTTGCCGCTCGTGCCAGGAGCCCTCCACTCAAGCCGTTCACAAGCTCCCCTCCACTCAGCCCCACACAGCTAGGCCTTCCCATTACACAGTTTTATTAGGCACTGTGCTGAAGGCACATCCATCAGTATTAGAGCTTTTCTGCCAAGATACAGAACATGTTTTAAATGGAGCAAAGAAATTTAAATGGGAAGAAATTATAGCATGAGTGAGTTTATCCCTTTCAAGATAATCTTATTTAATAACCAAAAACTCACAAAGATGTGCATTCTATCCAGCTACAAAGGCAGCGTGGCAGGTTATATATTGTGGTAATTACATGTTTGGGGTTTCATTCCTGCTTTAGACTCGATTTCTATTATCTCAGAAAAATCAACCATTGTAGAAAAGGACTATTCATTTATTTCATTGCTGGGTGGCCCATACACTGTAAAAATAGGTCAAGAACAGTAATCTAAATTGACTGCTGATAAATAATTAAAGCTAATGGAATTTTCTCAAATCTGTGAACTAAAGTCTTCAAGAAATTGCCAGGACATACCGTCTGCTGTTGTATAGAAAGATATTTTTTATTTAACACTTCAGTTTAAATGCCATTTAAAATTACTCTCTTCTATCACAAAGACTGGAAGGAGCCTGTGTACATCTATAAAAGTAACCAGAAGTAGGGTGTTCCATTGAGAGCCCCATGACTCATCTTCGGATGATGAGATGGGAAGCGAAGGTTTCAGGATCCTGGAACAAAGAGAAACTTCTCTTTTCACTGAACTGCATCTTACAATGAGTTCTACAGTCTGTGGGTCACACAATATATATGGTCTTGCTTGAATAGCTCCATACCTGGCATGTGCTCCTGTGTACATGACAAAGGGAGAATTCAGCCATCTTCAGTGACACAAGTACCAAGAACTATCTTTCTTTTGTAGATAATTGTGATTCTCTCATTGGTGCCAAGACTTTATAAAAATACACTTGACGAGTATGCTGAGAGATTATTTTTTAAAGAGATGGCTTATCAATAAAGCAGATTGTTATATTACAGTCAATAAGAATAGCCCTAGACATGACACACTGGTGGGTTCTCCTTTATTAACAAGGACTGTTCAGCCGTCAGCAGGGTATTTTAGAATCCCAAGGACATCAGAGTGAAGAGTCAGTAGCCACATGCTTTTAAACAATATGTCTTCAGCGTTTTGGATTTAACTTGTAGAAAGAGGGTCATTTTCTCCTTTCAGTTGAATTAAATGTTTTGGTTGAAAAAAAATCACCTATTTACTACTGCTACTTTTTAGCAAAGTTGCAGTTGTTAAACTGCACTACCTATAGCTAATAGTGTATTTACAATGTTTTAATGTATTTATTAATGATGGATCCTATTTCTGAAATTAAACTTTTTTGCATTTCTCTTTATGAAAACACCATGTATGGAAATTTCTTGATTTAAAAAGAAACTACCCCATTCAAACAGTCCCATCTGGCATCTCTATAATCTGTATATCTAGTGTCTAGAATCTGACTATTTGTGTTTCACATTGTAAAGCTCTTTAGAACCTTTATTCTGGGGTAGCCAAGGTTGCCGGAAGACACAGTGGGTATTGTCCCATGGCCATTAGGAGGGTCCCGTTCCTCCTCTCTTCTCTAGAACTTTGTTCCAATATGACTGAGGTCTTTTTCGGTGCTCCTCATATACAATGCAAGTCATGGGAGCAGATGGTGTTAGAGACACTGGTGGGGACTTGGAGCAACACTGTCTGTCCCAACCGGGAGAGAAACAAGGGACCGTGGAGAGAGGACTCTGGGCAGGAAGGCTCTGTTGAGGTTTGTCAGACAGCAGAGGGGAGAGTAGCGCTTGGTCCAGAGTAGCCTGTGGGAAGGGGATGAGCTGAGCCCTCAGATAACCTGCAGGGCTCCATCTCCAGGCCCCCAGGAGGAAGGCTCAGCCATCTGTGCTCCCTTGGTCGACCCAGGGCTGTGGGAAACTGCTTCTCCGACCTCCCACTAAAACAACGCATTATTAAGCAAGTCCGTGCAATTGCCTTGAATCTGATTTTTTTTGTTGTTTTGAGTGAATTATTTACCAACAGACTGCTTCTAGTAATGACGTTATTTGTGCTCAGGACGACTTCCCTCTGAACGTCAGCATTCCATCTGGGAGAGAGAGAGTGGCCTTGGGAGGAGGAGCCATGTGGCCAGGACACCACAGGTCTCCTACCTGGGGCAGGAGATTGGACCAGACAACCCCAGATTCCCAGGTTAACCTGATGAAGTATACAATTATTTAGCTGCTTGGCTGTATTATAACTTAAGAGCGACAGTCCCTCACCCCTCATTTCCCTCATTTCCTCTCTGTCTATTCTTTGTGATCGGTCAGTTGAAGGCGTCCAAAGAGTGAAATATGGTGCCTTGAAAAGCTTTCCTATTTCAGACGTACATGAGAAAAGGTGAAGAATGCATTGAACCCACCCTCCATCTATAATAATCATCCACTCAGCACACACTTATGTCATCCTTATGGTCCCACATTATCCGCTCCCCACCCCCCCACCATTGAATTATTTTGAAACAAAAATCTTATTTCATCCATAAACATTTTGGTATGTATCTCTAAAAGACAACAGCCCTTTAAAAAAAAACAGCTGCACTAACTAAAATGTAGACAATGTCAATTAAAAATAAACAACTTGGGATCTATTTTAACTTCAGTTAATCTTGTGATCATCTCTTATCAGTTTTATAATGCATACACTTTAACACATTTCCCCATGTTCAAATCAGAGTGAGGATGCAAATCAATGACATCACAGTTGAATAAGCAGCATTTTTTCTCTTTCTGCGGTATAACAGAACCTCTTACATTTGACAGTACCAAGGTTAGTGAAAATAAGCTATATTATACAATGATTTTCTTTGAATAAACACCTAAAACACTTTCAAGTCAGAATTTCCTTACTTTGAAACCTGAGTAATGAGGAGGGATTAGTGAACTCATCTGGAGATATTTTCAGCCCTGGGTGGGTGTGTAGCGCAGAACCTCTTCATTGAGAAACACTTCCTAGGGTTTAAAATCCTGGCTAGGCTTATATTTTCTTGGGCTCCAAAATCACTGTGGACGGTGACTGCAGCCATGAAATTAAAAGACGCTTGCTCCTTGGAAGAAAAGCTATGACAAACCTAGACAGCGTATTAAAAAGCAGAGATATCACTTTGCTGACAGAGGTCCATATAGTCAAAACTATGGTTTTTCAAGTTGTCATATACAGATGTGAGAATTGGACTATAAAGAATTGATGAAGAATTGATGCTTTCTAATTGTGGTGCTGGAGAAGACTCTCGAGAGTGCCTTGGACTGCAAGGAGATAAACCAATCAGTCCTAAAGGAAATCAACCCTGAATATTCATTGGAAGGACTGATGCTGAAGCTGAAGCTCCAGTACTTTGGCCACCTGATATGAAGAGCCAACTCACTGAAAAAAACTCGGTGCTAGGAAAGATTGAGGGCAGGAGAAGCGGGCAACAGAGATTGAAACAGTTGGTTGGCATCATTGACTCACTGGAATGAGTTTGCACAAACTCCAGGAGATAGTGAAGGACAGGAACCCTGGCATGCTGTAGTGCGTGGGGTCACAAAGTTAGGCACGACTGAGTGACTGAGCAACAGCAAACAACAGGCTTATGTTTTTGCCTGGCCCTTGTCAACTGTTAAACTCCTTTCCCTACCTGGATGCAGTGCAGGAAATGTGAGCCAAAACCCCGGGAACAGAAAAGGCTGAGGGCTACCCCGGGCTGAGGTGGTTCTGAAACAGAAGCCAAAGGGATGCAGCCACTTCTGAGGATGCTGCTGGTTCCCTGGCGGCTGCTGTACCCACACCAGGTCAGGTGGCTGGCAACCACAGGGGAGCCAGAGAAGGGGCCCTTTAACACCTGTCCTCCACTCTGTGCCTGGTGCTCTTGGGGAAACCCTGTTGTCACCACAGGAGGCAGGACCCCACTTCTGGTCCATGCCACCGAGCACAAGGTGTCACTGAGACAGCAGCTGGATGGTTCAGAGCCTTCAACATAGGCAGAGTCGCTCAAGAGAAAACACACCTGAGTTACAGAGAAGCAAAGGGGAAAGGGCGTTGTAAAATTGAGAAAAACATCCTGGAAAATCTGGAGTTTCGAATCTTCAGGAACTGGAGATCGTTTATGACTTGGATGATGCATTTGTGATTCACAGCCTCCTTTTGTTTACACGTGAGTCCTGGCTGTTCCCTTTCATCTGCTGTTCTTTCAAAGCTAAACAGCTTTGTCCTGGCACCATTCTTTGCAAGACTCAGAGGTCGGCCCCTGGGTAGCCCCCAGCTGAATCCACAGTGTGAGGATTCTGTGACACTGGCCCTGGCATCGAGTGTCAGTGTGGACAGGAGAAGTGTGATGCAAGCTGGGAGTGCCAGGCCCCAGAGAGGGAAGAGAGCCTCCCAGAGACCACTCAAGTGCTCAGAATGGGCAGAAAGTCAAAGATTCAGACCATCTGGATTCAGGGACTGTGTGTCTTGTGTCTCTCGCTGACACCTCACAGGTGTGACTGAAAGCTGTGTGGCGATTTCGTCATTTTATTTCTGTTTTGCTTTTAAGTCAGACCGGTTTCTCCAGCGATAGTCACTAGATAGAAAATTCCTCAATGGCATTTTGCTGTTCAGTTTTCTGATCTTAAAAAAAACAGAACTGTGAATCAGTGGTTTGAAGAATAATGAAAATCCTTTTCACATAGAAGCATCTCTTGATAAACATCACTTATTATTTGCAACATGCTCAGGGGAGAGAAGGTTGCAACGCAGTTCTCTGGCTTTGCCAACAGACATCCGATATTAATAATCTCGAGGGCATTGCTCTCTGCGTGTTAAGATGTTTGCTGCTTTCTGTTCAATAAATGATGCAGAACTAAAGAAAATTTGAAACAGTGCTAAAAAACTGTCGCAGGATTAAGTGTCATGAGGCTAAAAACTTTGGGGACCTTCTATTAATTCCCTAATTCTCTTTCATGCCAGTGTGCTGTTGATCGGCCTGGACCCCTTTTTCTTCAGTTTGCGGTGGCAGAGAAGGGCATGTGGCTGCCTGTGATGACCAGGGGTGACAGAGCCTATAGTTTCTGGTGCCGTCTAGACAGTAAAGTCCACCCTGTGCTCAAAGGACAGTGCATCGCGTCATGTCCTCATTAACCCGTGACAGAGCCGCCCATGGATCAGAAGTCAACATCCTGGGTTCTGGGTCCTTAGTTTGGTCCTAAACCAGGTGATATTTGGAGGTAGCTGTGTTGGTTAAGGAATTTCTCAGACTGCCTCCCCCCTTGGCAAAAAAAAAAAAAATGGGAATAAGTGATTATTTTTTTAGCTGGTGACTCGAAATACATCACTTTGTGTGTATATGGTTGTGAATATTTAGTGCCTTTTTTTTTTTTTGTCCTCTACTGTATTCAGATAGATGTGTGTGCTTGAGTACAAACACATGCAACTTTAGTATCTTTAACAGGTTGTTTTAGCAGGTCTGTCAGGAGACACTAATATGCCCAAAGACATGATTTCTGAAATATATGGGCTGGTTAAGACCAGGGGCAACAGAGAGCAGTTTAGTTTATTTACTATCGTTATGAGCAGCATGACTCTTTCACCTGCTGTGCTGGAGTCCTCTGGAAACACTTCTGCCATCTCCTGAGCTTCTCAAGGCTGGTGTTCCCTGTAGGCTGGCCGCCTGTGCAGGCTGGCAGGGCTCGGGGCAGTCCTGGCACAAGCCTCGTAAGAAACACTGTAGGCTGAGCACCAGGGCTCCTGGTACCTGTACCCAAAGCCACCCTCCACCCCCAGGAGCTCTCCGTCCTCCTCTCTACACAGGGTCTCAAATGCCTTGGCACCACCAGCTCTTACAGGCCATGACCCCATCCAGCCTCACCATTTCCTCTCCGAGTCTGGGCCTTTTCGTTACAAGCCTTCTGAATGGTCCATGTGTACCTACACTCCACCCCCTCACTGTGTTGCTATCCAGGTGGCCTCCGGCTGTCATACCTGTACCACACCCAGCCAAGGTGATTCCTTTATTAGTCTCCATGTGGTCCCCTGGAGAGAGCTCTGGGTTCACATCCTGACTCTTCCCCAGTGTGCAACCTTGGATACGCCTCCTTCCCCTTCTGAGCCTCAGGCATCCCCATCCATGACATGTGGGTACCAGTCCCTTTGGTTGGCAGAGTGACTGTGGAAAGCAATGAATGCCCTGTATCTGAAGCCCCTTACTAACGTAGGCTCTCTCCAAGTGGTAACTCGTTAACTTCCACCTGCAACCCCCTTCTTCCCTGTGGGGCTCCCCAAACCCCATCCCCCTCCGTCCTCCCCGCACAGTCCCTGCAGGCTCTCCCTCACACCCGCATCACCCTCAGCCCCCTGCTGGTCAGTTTCCAGCCCAAGACTCTACTCAGCTGCACTCAGCACTACCTGGACATTCCACCGAGTGGTGTTCTCAGGCCTGGTGTCTGTGACAAGATTCAATACAAATACCTCTTCCCTCTTGATACAACCTCCTCTCGATCTGTGTTCTCCTGATTCTCCTACTTCTGATTCTTGATCTTCACCTCTCCCTCTGGCTGTCGGGGAGCGAGGGGTCCACCAACCTTGACCCTCCACCTCCCGCCACCAGGGCAAGCCCCAATCAGCTCATGCAAGTGCATCCCTCAGCCCCCAGCTGCCTGATGTGGTGGCCACTGGCCACACTTGGCCACAAGGGCCCACCTGAAATGCTGCTGGTCGAAATGGAGATGTGGGCGGGAATGCACCCCAGGTTTCAAAGACTTAATATCAACAAAAGATGTAAACTATCTTGTTAATGATTTTTGTATTGATTACATAGGAAATGATACTATCTTGGATATATTGGGTGAAGTGAAACCGAAATTGATTTCATCTGTGTCTTTTTGCGTTTTGAACGTGGCTGTAGAATGTCTTAAGTCACACAGGTGGCTGGCACTCTGTTGGCAGCACTGGCCTGGGAGGCGGAGCCCAGCCTCAGAGGCTCACGTCTGTCTCCCATGAATAGTGCTCGGAAATAGCAGCTGAAATGCAGGATGGTGACCCAGGTCCATTTCAGATACAAACAAATCAAAGCTACATTATAATATCCTATTTTGTTCTAAGCAAATTATCTTAGGCTGACACTAGCAAAAACTTGTGTCAAAATGAGGTGTATCTAACCAGAACTCAGAGGAAATAAATCCTAGTTGTATTCTTAAGTGAGTTCTCTCTCTTTTAAAAAATTTATTTGGCCGCACCAGGCCATAGTTGCGGCATGCAACGGTCGCTCATTGCCGCACTGGAACTCTTAGTTGCAGCATGTGGGATCTAATTCCTTGATCAGGGAATGAACCCAAGTGCCCTGCATTAAGAGCACAAAATCTTAGCCACTGGACCACCAGGGAAGTCCTGAGTGAGTTCTTCCAAACTAAGGGGCGCGGTTGGCATGATTTGTGTTGTAGGAGGGAGGCGATGATCCAGGAGAGGCATCAGGATTGCTTTATGTAACAGAAAACAGCACTGACCTCTTAGGAGACCTTAACGAATGTTTCCCTTCTCTTTTCTCCTCCAATGGCTCTTCCTGACCCACCTTCTCGCCCCAGGATTTGCGCAAGCAGGTAGCACCGCTGCTGAAGAGCTTCCAAGGCGAGGTAAGCGTTTGGGTTTCTTTTACATCCCCTGTTAGAGCCACCTTCCCATTCATCACGCTTTCTTCCTATTCTCATCACGTAAGCGCCACTGGCACAAGGTGCTTACTCAGAGGCAGCCTCCCCAGCCACACCAACCCATCATCCTCAAAGTGATGTTTCCACTGAGTCCGCCGTTAAAGCCCACGTGGGAGGGGAGGGCGGGGTTCAGGATGTCAGAAGGGGAAGCGGAATCTGGGGGGCAGCAGCCGGCATGTCACACATCCCCCAGCGGAGTGGCTTGTTCCCACCCCAGCCTCGGAGCTCACAGGTCTCCTGAGCTGTTCTGAGGCTCCCACCCCAAGGCTTCCTGTGCAGAAGGACATGCTGCGTCATTCTGGTGCCTTGGTGCACAGCCCCGGCGGGGGGAGAGCAGCTTCACAGGCAGAAGCCACAGGGATGGTTTGGGGCTTGTTAGAAGGAACGTTTTCTAAAGAATCCTTCCAGAGAAGGGTCAGCAAGGTGGCAGGTGGGCGGCCGGTCACCTGACACCTGTGCACCCTGAATGCTGCTCATGCACCAAGGAGGCAGGTGGTCCAAGTGGGTGACACGCCAGCTCCGCCTCTACTCTCTGTGTGGACACTCGGTGAATTTCAGAAAACCAGAAGTGGTGTTCATGTGGGGGAATTATTCCCTCTCTGCCCCTCCAGTGGGAATGATAGTATTGTAATATTTGTGAGGACAGTTCCCAACCTTTTGGCACCAGGGACCAGTTTCACGGATGACAATTTTTCCATGGACCAGGATGGGGGAGATGGTTTCACAATAATTCAATCAAATTATATTTATTGTGACTTTATTATTATTACATCACCTCCACCTCAGATCATCAGGCATTAGATCCTGGAGGTTGGGGACCCCTGCTCTAAAGAACCCATGCTGATGGGATCTCAGAAATCTTGTGTTCCTGCAACTTCCCAACTCTCAGAGAGCCTGGGGAAGGGGCAGGATGTGAGGAGATGAGGGGGCGAGTTCAGGAGAGATGAGAGCAGGCAGGCAGATGGTCCCGCAGGAGGCTGGGGAGCAGGAGACCAGGGCCGCCACTGGGAAGACTCTTCAGCACTCAGGTGACAGCAGAGGCTGCAGAGGAGATTGCAGGACAGCAAGGGACACACGTGGGAGCAGCAGCCACACTGCAGCTGTGGCAGCTGCAGATCTGAGAGCCAGGCAGACGGGCTCCTCTCCCTGTTGATAACTTCCTGCCGCAGGAAGCCGCCCCCCACCCCCACCCCCGCCCCGTGCTTGGCTCCATGAGACACAGAAGGACATCAGTAGCCCAGGTCTTGGAAGGGCTTGAATTGCCCTTCCCTCAGAATTATATCTCCGCACCCTCGTTCTCAGTAAAGCCGTCACCTTACGCCTGCCCACACGTGACCTGATCTCTCCTACCTGCTCAGCAGCTTTTGTGAGACCCATCGCTTAGTGTTTCTCTGGCTGAAATAGCTCAGGGTGCTCTTTCTGTTATTTGCTTGCATTTCCTTCCTTTCTGAACAATTTCCAATCTACATACAAGTATTAGTAGAAAGGCTGGGGGTAATGAACAGCTGAGCCCTCTTTACCCAGACTCCTCACCTGTGAACTTCATGCCATGCTTGCGCCCCTCCACCCCCCCCCCTCCACTTGTGCTCAGCGTTTGAAAGGGAATTGCAGAGAGTGGAGGCGGTTATGCCCTTAGCTGCATGGGCATCTCCTAAATTCAAGGGCATTTCAAATGAAACTGAGTTTCTGTAACTGTCATACTTTAACCCTGTATATCACAGCTGGGAAAATACCATGAATTTCATAATATCTAATGTTCTACCCAAAATCATTTTTCCCCAGTTGCCCCCAAAATATCTTATAACTGCTCTGCATTACATTTAGGGGGTATTTGCATTTCTCCTTTAATATAGACACTCTCTCCATGCCCTCATCTTTGTTACTGACTTTTTTTTTTTTTTTAAAGAATCTAAGCCAGTTGTGTAGATTATCCCAGATTTTGATGAGGCGACGGATTTAGTTCTGGCAGTATAAATTACATTTAAAATGTCTGTGAGACATCTAGGCTTCCTATTTGCCTGATTTTTTTTTAAGGCTATTTGAAAAGTAAATATTTTTATAACACCCTTAATATCTACCAAGCCTCTGCTAATTGCTATATTTATATTAAACAATGTGTGCTTTCTAATAAGCTGATTTGAGTGGAGGGAGCTAAATCCTGCTTGTTTCTGAGCTTGCATAGGAGCAAGTAACTGCACGTGGGGACCACTCACGCAGACGGGGCCAGAGGCAGTGTGTCCTGCTGCTTAGATGGGCAAGATCCATTGGTATTTGAAAAAGCCGCTTTCTCTGGTAACTACAGGCTTGTTCTCATACCCATCACTCTAGGGTCTGCTGCTACAAGTTTATTTATCGGATATATTCTTAGAGTTCATCCCAAGGTGTCTGAGCTCCCCCTGGAAGAAAGTACCGGGTTAGTGAAACGTGATCTTTGCCTCAGAATTTGTATAGATAGCTTTCTTTCTTGAGATCCCCAGGAGAAAAAAATAAAATAAAAATGAAGTTTTCCGACAGTGTGAAATTCACAGAGGCCTTTAGAGTTCCGGCGAGAACACTCCTTTATTGTGTCATGGGAAATGCTAGCCTGGCCAGGGGGCTGCTTACACCCTTAGGTGTTTGTTCTCCTGTAAACCCAGACACCCTCCTTCCTGTGGTTTGTGGGACCCGCGTGACTAAGTAACTGCTCACCTTTCTAGAGTCCACTTACCTCTTCACTCCTGTCTCAGGATCAACGGCCGTCCCACATCTCCACCAGGCCCAGGCCCTCACTGACAGCTCCTGAGCCTTTGCACGGCTGACTTGCTTCCCAAAACGCTCTGCATTTACCCTCTTTACCCAGCTTGCTTTCTCAAGGAGAGTCTTCCCTGAGCCCTAGAAGACAGGTCAAGTCCCGCCTTGCCATGGGCTCCGAGCTTCTCTTCATGCCAGAGACCCACCTGCCATCTGTATCGGTTCCCCTCTCGTCTGTATAATGTGTGAAGGCAGCTGCTGTGTGCTGTCCTGTCCATCAGCCATTGTGTCCCCAGCAGCAACTGAGAACCAAAAAGTGTTTGGCCTCTCAGAGTGGCTACTGATAAGCTATGGAACAGCCAGGTTTCCTTGGAGGCAGTTTTAAAAGCACTTCGCCTCTGTCCTTTCTCCAGGATCTATTGCCGTTCATAAGGTGAGAGTGACCCCGGAAGGCACGCTTGAGAAATACCTTTAGAAGAAACTAGTAAATAATGATTTGTTAACCTTGATGGAAATGTTTGGGATCATATAGTCATAATGGTTATTCATAATTGTTATAACAGAGTCATCAAGTTTAACTCATACTGAAATTATAGTTATTTATGGCTTTACCTAAATTTTGTGGCTTCCCTGGTGGCTCAGTGGTAAAGAATCTGCCTGCAATGCAGGAGACTCGTGTTCAATCCCTGAACCAGTTGGGAAGATCCCCTGGAGGAGGGCATGGCAACCCACCCCAGTACTCTTGCTTGGAGAATTCTGTGGACAGATGAGCCTGGTGATTTGCAGTCCATAGGGCCACACAGAGTCAGACATGACTAAAAGCGACTCGGCAGCGGCAGCAGCATACCTAAATGTGGGGCTTCCCTGGTGGCTCAGACAGTAAAGAATCTGTCTGCACTGCAGGAAACCCAGGTTTGATCCCTGGGTCAGGAAGATCCCCTGGAGGAGGGAGCGGCTACCCACTCTGGTATTCTTGCTTGGGAAATCCCATGGTCAGAGGAGCCTGGCAGACTGCAGTCCATGGAGTTGCAAAGAGTTGGACACAGCTGAGCAACTAACACTTTCACTTTAATACCTAAATTTGTGTTTCATAAGCCCGGCTGGGCAGGGGCGGGGATAGGGGTATCAGTCCAGTTTAAGGCTTAGTTTAGTCCAATAATTCAGATAGTCCCTTCAGTGAAGTGATGTTCACACTCTAAGAAAATGCTAAGTCTTCCAAATGGTCGGCCCCAGCTCCTTGCTCCTCTCCCTTAAGAAGGGTCTTCATACAGAGGTCTGGGGATGAGGAACTGGCTCAAAGCCCTACTCCTCTTGGCTCTAGGGGAGCTAGATACTTAACCCGTGTCCTCAGGGAGGAAACTCCACTTAAGAACTAACTTAGTTGCTTATACTAGAGGGGAAATAAAAGACTAAAAATGCATGTGCTTAGCATCCAGCTTAAAAAGTTATAAAAATGCAATAGAATAAACTCAAAGAAAAGTGGAAGAATGAAATTTTAAAATATAATTAACAATATTAAAATGGACTTCCCTGGTGGCTCAGCTAGTAAAGAATCCGCCTGCAATGCGGGAGACCTGGGTTTGATCCCTGGGTTGGGAAAATCCCCTGGAGAAGAGAAAGGCTACCCACTCCAGTATTCTGACCTGGAGAGTTCCCTGGACTGTATAGTCCATGGGGTAGCTAAGAGTTGGACACGACTGAGCAACTTTCACTTTATAAATTAAATGAATGAAAAATAAAAAGACCCAAGAGAGAAGCAGCCCAAATGTTGATTTTTTGAAACAAACTACTACCAGAAACAAACCACCTTCCTAAATAAAGGAAAAAAACCGGTAAGTAATAAAAACAGGATAACTTCTCAGCTGCAGCACAGAGAGATTAAAGAGAAGATAAGGGAATATTATGATCTGTCTTATGCCAATAAATTTAAAAACCTAGACAAAATGGACAAATTTCTAGAATACTGTGATGTACCAAAGTTGATTTAAAAAGTAGAAACCCAAATAGCCTTGTAACTTGCAGAAATATTCCCACAAGGCCTGGACAGTTTTATGGGAGAATCCTATCAACCATTCATAGAACTGTTCTGTTCTTTTACAAAATAGGAAAACTTCTTTTCCTTCAGAAAACAGAAAAAGAAAACACTTCCTAACTCACTTTATGAATCTAGCGTAGTAGCCCTTCATACCAAAACCAGACAAGAACAGTGTGAGAAAGGAAAAATTAAAGCTAGCCTTATTTATGAGTAGATACACAGAAGTCTTTAAAAAGGTACTAGTAAGTTGACTCCATCAAGTTCCATGTATCCCAAGAATCTGGTTTAACAGAGTTATTGACAAGTTAACATCATTCGCAGATTAAAATGGAAAAATCTCAAGTATGACAGGAAAAGAATTTGGTATACTTCGACATCCATTCATGATTAAAAGCAAACAAACCAACCTACCAGCAAAGCAGTAAGAGGGGAAGTTCCTTAACCTGGGAAAAGGTATTTATCAAAGGCTACGCCAATCATCATACTCAGTGATGTTTAAAACATTCCCTATAAAATCAGGAACAAGACAAAAATGTCTACTATTACCACTTTTATTTAACATTGTACTGAAAGTCTTAGCTAGCATGGAAGACAAGAAAAAGAAATAAGTACAAATATTGGATCAGAAGAAATAAAACTGTCATTTTTCAAGTGAGTCTCAATTATTTAACAAGGCTGCTAGATACAAAATCAATAGACAAAAGTGATTGCCTATCTCTGCATCAATAGCAAGCTGAAAAAGGATATTGTTGCAGATAGCAACAAAAAAGTAAAGGATACTTAGAAATAAATATAATAGTGCACAGGAACTCTTTCTGGAGAACAGTGTAACATTCTTATTGAACAATATTAAGGAATATTTTAAATGTAGAGAGTTACGTTATTCAAGAATAGAAATTCCCACTATTATTAAAAACATTAAGGACTTCCCTGGTGGTTCAGTGGTTAAGACTTCACTCTAATGAAGGGGGTGTGGGTTTGATCTCTAGTTGGCAAGTTAAGATCCTACATGCCTCAGGGCCAAAAACACCAAAGCATAAAACAGAAGCAATATTGTAATAAATTCAATAAAGACTTTAAAAATGGTCCACATCAAAAAATCTTAGGATGAAAAAAAGATCAATTTTCCCCAAATTGACAATAGAGAGTCATAGTAGTTTCGATCAAAATTTCAACAGTATTTCTTATGAAACTTAAAAGCTGATTCCAGAATTTACATATGCAAGAGCAAATGGTCAATAATGGTGAAACTGAAAGTCCGTCAGTCATGTCCAACTCTTTGAGACCCCATGGACTATACAGTCCATGGAATTCTCCAGGCCAGAATACTGGAGTGGGTAGCCTTTCCCTTCTGCAGGGGATCTTCCCAACCCAGGGATCAAACCCAGGTCTCCCGCATTGCAGGTGGATTCTTTACCAGCTTTGCCATAATGGAAGCCCAAGAATACTGGAGTGGGTAGCTTACCCCTTCTCCAGGGGATCTTCCCAACCCAGGAATCGAACCAGGGTCTCCTGCATTGCAGGTGAATTCTTTACCAACTGAGCTATGAGGGAGGCCCAATAATGATGAAGATAATAGTAAATAAGAATAAGACAGAGAATTTGCCCTACCATATTATCAGAGCTACAGTAATTGGCACTGCTGCTGCTGCTGCTGCAAAGTTGCTTCAGTCGTGTCCGACTCTGTGCGACCCCATAGATGGCAGCCCACCAGGCTCCGCCATCCCTGGGATTCTCCAGACAAGAACACTGGAGTGGGTTGCCATTTCCTTCTCCAATGCATGAAAGTGAAAAGTGAAAGTGAAGTTGCTCAGTTGTGTCTGACTCTTAGCGACCCCATGGACTGTAGCCTACCAAGCTCCTCCGTCCATGGGATTTTCACAGGTACAGATAAATACACCCGTGGGACATAGTAAAGAAATCAGGAACTGACCTGTGCACATACGGAAGCCAAATATATTGCAGACATGGCACTGCAGATCAGTGAGGTAAGGGGGGTCTTTTCAATAAGTCTCCTTATTGAGGAGACTTACTGAAGGTCCTCTGACCTTTGGTTATCCTTATGGAATTAAATGAAATTGGATCCCTACCTCACATCATATGCAAACGCAAATTACAGATACAGACTTAAGGTAAAACTTTAAATCTTTTAGAAGAAAGTGTAGAATATGATGATTTGGGGCTATGTAGGATTTCTTACGCAGAAAACCATAAAGAAAAACATTGTTACATTCAACTATATTAAAATTTTAAAGTAAAAGCTTCCTTTTTCTCCCCATGGAAAGATAGCCTAAATAAAGTGAAAGGTGAACCCCGGGCTGCTAGCTCAGTTTCATCGTTTTCGAACTAGGAAAGGGAAAAATGAAAATGAAGAATGAAAGACATTTTCATTATCTGTTGGAAACTTATCAGCACAAAGATTCAAACCTATCTGAACCTCTTTCATAATAAACATCGAATGCCCCTGATGTGAATGTTGCCCCTTCGGGCCTACCGTGAACCAGTCCTATGGGGGGGTGTCCTTGGCCGCAGCTCACAAACCAGGAGGAGATAGTTGCCACACACATAGTTGACAAAGGAATAGTACTCAGGAAAAAAATATATATATTTATACATATATATATATATATATATATATATATATTTAGTTTTACCCGTTAATAAGAAAAAGACACAAGACTTCCCTGGTGTTTGAGTGGTTAAGAATCCACCTGCCAATACAGGGGACACAGATTCAATCCCTGGTCTAGGGACTAGGGTCCTGCATGCCGGAGCTTTGAGGCCCAGGCACCGCAACTACTGAGCCTCTGCATTCTAGAGCTGGTGCTCGGCAACAAGAGAAGCCACCACAACTAGAGAGTAGTCCCCACTCACAGCAACCAGAGAAAACTCTGGGTCAGCAAAGAAGAGCCCATGTGCCAAAAATAAATAAATAGAAATAAATTTTGACAAACAGGAAAAGGACGAACACGCCAACAGGAAAATGGACAAAACATGAACAGCACTCTCAGAAGAGAAAAGCATTCAGTCAATGCACCTATGAAGAGATGCTTAACCATATAATCAGGAAAATGCAAATTAAAATCATTTTGTTGTTGTTGTTCAGTCGCCAAGTCGTGTCCACCTCTTTGTGACCCCATGGACTGCGGCACACATCAGCTCTTTGTCGCATCAACTCTTCGTCACCCCGCCTTCTTTATTGTCCAGCTTTCACATCCGTACATGACTACTGGGAAGACCATGCTGCTGCTGAGCCGCTTCAGTCGTGTCCGACTCTGTGCGACCCCATAGACGGCAGCCCACCAGGCTCCCCATTCCTGGGATTCTCCAGGCAAGAACACTAGAGTGGGTTGCCATTTCCTTCTCCAATGCATGAAAGTGAAAAGGGAAAGTGAAGTTGCTCAGTCGTGTCTGACTCTTAGCAACTCCGTGGACTGCAGCCTACCAGGCTCCTCTGTCCATGGGATTTTCCAGGCAAGAGTATTGGAGTGGGCTGCCATTGCCTTCTCCCATGGACCTTTGTTGGCAAAGTGATGTCTTTGCTTTTTAACCCTGTCTAGGTTTGTCATAGCTTTCTTGCCAAGGACCAATCGTCTTCTAATTTCGTGGCTGAAGTCACCATCCTCATTTAAATTATTTAAATGCACCTTATTCACATCTACCACGTTGGCCAAAATTCGAAAGTCCAGATAAGATCATAAATAGGTGTAACCCTTCTGAAAACCAGTCTGGTATCAGATTCTCCAGCTGAAGAAGTACATGTACTTTGAAACAACATTTCCACTCCCAGGTATAAATGGTATCCTCCACCCTAAATAAATGTAAACACGTGCCCCAGGAAACAAGTTCAGGGATGTTTGCAGATGGTAGACAAGTGGAAACAACCCGCTTTCCATCAGCAGCAGGAAGAGTAAGTAAAGAGTGTTGTCACACAGTGGAATACAACACAGCAGGGGAAAGTGAGTGAAACCTGAAACTGTGCAGTACTGAGCTGTTTAAGGATACAATTTTATCATTACATAATAAAAGCACAATGGAAAGGTTAAACAGGAAATCCAGAATGGGGTTTACTGCATGCAGGCCCAGAGGAGGTTTCCAGGGCTGTGGGAATGTCCTCACTTACAGGTGTCCATTTCGTTGTGTGTGATTTATGTATTCTTTTGTAAGGATGAACTACTTCTCTCCAAAACAAAGAACTGTGCTTACAAGGCAGTAGCTCTATAATTCTATTCTTGCACATCAGAAGCTGAATATTATTTTCTTCTACCACTTTGCATTTCTCTTCTATAATAAAGCACATTTGAGAGGATGTTCCAAATGGCATTTGTGGGACACTCGCCCAGGCTTCATGATTCCAAGAAGTGGCTGCACCCTTACCTTTCTTGTCACTAGATCTCCAGCTTCCTGGGCAGCGCAGCGGTACAGAACCCACCTGCCAAATGCAGGAGACGTAAGAGACATGGGTCCACACGTGGGCAGGGAAGATCCCCTGGAGGAGGGAATGGCAGCCCACTCCAGTATTCTTGCCTGGGAAATCCCACGGACAGAGGAGCCCGGTGGACTACAGTCCACGGGGTCGCAAAGAGTTGGACACACCGAGCAACTGAGCACTGGATCTCCAAAGCTGTATCTATCTTCTGTTTTGGCTCTTGCTGTGAGGGGGAGATGCCCCTTCCCATGGGCTTGGAGCCCAGCTCCTACTTTCTCAGGAACTGCAGTCCTGCAGGGACCCCTGGGCTGTACCTTCAGTCTCTGCGAGTTCCTGGATTGTCTCAGCAGTGTTCCTACAAGTGGTGGCACGTGACATCCTAGGAGGGAGGGAAGGAGGGAGGGAAGGAGGGAGAAAGGGGGACTCCTGTTTCCCCCAGCCCTCTCAGCCAGGCTTCTCTAGAGAGCCGTCCATTCTGGGCACCCACCCACCCGGTCTGGCCTCTGCCCCGCTCTCCCTTGGCCCTTTTAGTCCTCAGCTCACTTCCCCCAGTGACATTCAGGCCACCTGAGCCCTCTTGAAAACCCCTTCTTTTGATATCCCATGATGCTCTGCCCACTGAGTTTTCCGTTCATCTCTCTGCCTGTGGATTTTCAGTCTCCCTGGGCTGGCTGTTCCTCCCTTTCCTTCAGACCTCTGAAGGACGGCCTTCTTTGCTGTATCTTCTCTGAGGATCTGTCTGCTGAAAACTCAGGTGTCTCTCACTCGGTCTTTTCTTTGGAGTTCCAGCTCCTATGAGACCTTCTGTGTGACATGACCTTGCAGTTCTCCACAGGAAAGAATTCTTAACCCACAGCCACCTCCCCTCTCCGGCTCATACCTGTTGAAATTCCCTCCTCCTTCAGCCCTTACCTTCTCGGGGATCACTACAGGACACCTCCTCTCTCCCACACCCCCGCTTCCTCCGTCCCTCCTCCAGAGAACACTGTCGTCACCTCCCACGTGCTTGTCCGAAGCTGTGTCATCTGTCATGGAGACCATTGCAGTGGTCCCCTAACTGATCTCTGTTTCTATTCTTATCACCTCCTCATCCCCTGCGACTTCTCCTCTGAGCCTCAGTCCTTCCCTGCCCATGGCCTTGCAGGGCCTCCTGGTGCCCTCAGCCTCGGGTGCTCTGGCCAGGCCACTGCCTGCCTCCCAGCGCCCCTGCCCAGCCCTCTCCTACCCATCCTGTAGGGCTCACCTCAGGTGTCAGCCCTCACAGTGGTCTCCTCTGACAGTCGGTCCAAACCGAGGCCCCCTTACTGTTTCTCTTGTAGCGCATTGTTCTTCTGTTCAGGGTTCCTCCCTCTGTGCGTGTGAGTTTTCACTTCCACCACTCTCTCTAGATTTCCCACCTGTGTTGGCCTCGTCTGTGTCCCCTTTCCTGGCCCCAGGGAGCATGCACCAGGTCCCCACTGGATAGGTGGGTAGAAGCAACAGCCTCACTTCACAGATGAGGATGCTAAGCCCAGAGCGGGGGAAAGCAAAGCACCCACCGTCACCCGGGTGACAGCGGCGCGGCTGGGCTGCTTGCCCCCCAGCCCGTATTCTCCAGTGGTGGTGCTTGGGGAGTGGGGAGGTGGTGCCTTCTGCCCCTCCATCGTCTCAGTCAACTCCCTGGTCTTCAACAAGGACAGTTGGTGTTCATTTAGTGTAAAGTGCTTGGCAGACACAGCTTTGGGCTCCCTCCCCTTCCAACCCCACTTCCAGCTCCTCCTGTATCTGATCTGGTCCCCACAGACGTAAATATCCATGACTGTGTGCAGACCCTTTGTGCAGCCAGTGGGGGTCGGGTGGGTGGGACCTCAGAGGTCACAAGGAAAAGCTGCCTTGAAAGGCTGTCATCCAAGAAAGTCTGAGTACCGCGGAAAGCAAAGGGCTGTGCACACTTGCAGGGCTGTCTGACAGATTTAATAAAAAAAAAAAAAGATGAAGTGGATTAAGTTGGATAACTATTTCATGAGTTAGTTAAAAGTGACAGAGTTTCAGGGGTGGCCCGTGGCCCGGATCTGTTGCCCTGTCATGTATTTAAGCATCCAGATCTAAAGGCCAGGGCTAAATAAAGCCAGGGTGTCCGAGTGCTTTTCTCCCAGGAACATTTTGCAGGGGCTCAGAGGCCCTGGGCGCTGGCCCAGGTACTGCCGCTCAGTCTCCTGTGACCTCAGGCGGCTCCCGGGCCTCTTTCTGTCTGACTTTGCTCTTCTGTAAAGTGCGTGGCTGAACCGAGGTAGTCGGCAGGGAGCCCTGGGACTCTGAAATCTGGTGTGACTCAGTGACCTGAAGCGTGGGTTGAGTGTCAGCAGCAGAACAGAAGAGGGGACATTTTCCAGCAACTTGATCTGTTCCAAAATGGAACGCATGGCCATCCAAGGTAGTGAGTTTCCCGTTCCTGGGAGTGTTCACACAAAGGCCAGAGGACCACTTGTCAGGGGTGTCATCAGCTCCTTCCCCATTCTTCAAGGCCCAACCCAAATGCCAAGGCCTCTGAGTCATTCCAGAATACCCCTCCCCACCTCTGGTAGAGCTTCGTTTGTATCTGTCTTGTGATTTTGAGCCTGAAGACATTCTGCCATTTTTTTTTTTTAAGTTACTGGAACACAGTTTAACTGGCCCTACACTAAATCTCATGCTTCTGAAATCTAGAGGGTAGGGACTGTGTGTGGCACACACGTTTATGTCCCCATCATGCCTGTACTCAGCAAGTACCACATTAAGTACCAGCGGGTGGGCTGGTAGTCGAGAAGATTGGACCAGACTGATGGTTCCCCAAAGATGGTCTTCAGATGGCTCAACTGGCTGCCTGAGAAGCACCCACATGTTTCCAGAAATACAGCTCCCCAGGCTCCTCCCTCCAAGGTTCTGATTCCACAGACGCAGCAGAGGTGGAGTTTGCTAAGAATCTGTCATTTTACAAAGTCCCCACTGATTCTGATGCATGACTGGTTGTCAGACCCACAGGCTAGGCGTCCCCCAAGGACAGCTCCTCTAGGTCAGGTTCTGGGACTCGGTGCCCACTCAAGCACCTCAGATCCATGTGTAAGCAGCTCCGTGATTGAGCTTTAGAATGTATTTCCAGGCGTCATGTCCTTGGCTCCTGCTCCTACCAGGCTGGTCTATTCACTGTCCCCGAACATGCCTGTGGTTTCCTGCTTCTGCCCTTTTCCTAAAGTCACAGCCTCCGTTATTATAACCTTTTGCTCTTCCTCACCTATAAAAATCATTTCCATCCTTTAAGACAGAACTAAAAGTTGGCCTCCTTCGTTCCTTTTCCACACCACCTCAGCCCGTTGCTAACTTTTTCCTTTTGAGGACCTGCGTCTTCTCCCTGACTGTATATTGCCCTCTTTGCTAGACCAAGCCGGTTGAGGGGGGTGTTTATTCTCAGCTGAAATCCCCTTCTGCTCACCTTCTCCTAGTTCACCAAGTTCTGTGTTTTCGGCTCTGCCCCAGGTTCCTAGTGACCCACGAGAAAAATAAGGCAGCCTCCTCACTTGGAGGGCATCAAAGACACCTGCCGGTTCATGGCCCAGGGTCCCCAGCAGGTGAGTGCAGGGCAGGCCGGGCACCCTGAGGACACGACCGGCTCTGGCTGGAGGTCAACAAAAGCGGCTGTCCTGTCTCGTTTCCAGAGGAACTTCCTTCTCAGCCAGCATGGCCATCTTCAGACTCTTGGGCCTCTCTGCGTGCCTGGTAGTGGGGTGCCTGTGGTGGCGATGGCCAGAGTCATGGCAGGGGGAGATGACGGTGTGTTTTAACTCTCTTCTGCTGACACCCGACAGCCCAGTGGCTGCGGCATCTTCCTGTAGGCCCACTCCATGATGGCTCAATTAGGGGAGCAGTAGGACTGCGGTTCAATATTCAGGCCAGCTTCCTAATTGAAAACACATTTTCTCCTGCAAAGCTGCAGCTGGTTTGGTTCTGCTCATGCAGAAAAGGATATAACCTTGCATAACATAGGAAATGAACGGTTGAGAGAGAAGCCAAATTCAATTTCAGTCAGATACGTTGAGGCTAAGCCCGTGATCTATGGAAGCCAGGGAGCGAGCCGAGCGCACGTGGAGGGGGCGCGCTCAGCAGCCCATTCATCACGGCCGCCCGCCCGGCACTCGCTGCCACCACCGCCACGCTGCCCGTGCCATCGCGCCCGCCGCGCCCGGGCCGGGGCTGGACCGCTGCCAAGCGCTCCAGAAGTTAACCTCTTAAAGACCCGGAGCTGCTTTCTGTTGAATAAATGTAATTTTGTGGTCAGAAATAAATGCTTGTGATGGAGCTGAAGCTTTGAAAACAACAGCCCACCAAAGCTATTACAAATTGCTGCACACTGGGGAAGTCAACAGCATACATCAAGATTCCGAGGGTACGGCAAATTGATTTCGGCCCAGAGCTCTGCAGCTATTCAATAAAAGTCCTATTAAGCCATTGTATGTAATGAACAATCCAGAGCAAATCTAATATTTTCAGCAGATAATTATTTTTAACATCCTCTCAGTAACCATCGGCAGAGTTTGTGGGTGTTTACAGCACGCACCCGTGTGCAACAGGCCCTCCCCAGCCTACCTTGGCTTCTGCTGGAGGACCCACGTCAGGCGCCCTGGGACGTGGGGCTCCCTGAGGGTGTGGCAGCAGACCCTGCCGTGGAACAAGACCACAGAGGGCTCCGGGCTGGTCTCCCAGGGCCTTCGCACACAGTAGGTGCCTGGGAAATGTTTGTTGAAATGAAGTTGAAATGTAGAAAAAGGGAGCTCAAAGAACTCTAGAACAAATTAGTAAAGCAATAGCATTGGCAAAGTTGACTCAGAGCCCGAGGCTTTAGCGATCAGAGAGTCACAGGTTTGGAATTCAAGGTCCCACATGACAGAGGGACCAGTACCAGTGCCCACAGGAGCCTCCGACGGGCCCACTGTACTTCGCTGCTCCCTAAGAGCTGGAGAAACAAGGTCTGTGTCAGGGAGCCTGTACTGAGGGAGCCACCAAAGTGATCTTGTAGCTCAGCCAGGGCCACCTGCGCTCCTGGACTGCTCCTCTGCTCTGTTTGCGACCATGAGCTCCTGGAGGACAGGGTCTGCCTGTTCATTCTTCCCTTCAGTAACTATTTGCTGAACATCTACTCTGTGCCAGATTAGACCTAAACTAGACCCCAGTATGTGGTTTTAGGTAATTACCTCAGATGCGCCTTTCATGGAGCTTAACAGTTGGGCGAGATCTGTACCCCCACATGGCACAGTGCTTGGCATGTGGCAGGTGCTCAGGACACGATGGATGAATGGGGATGGATGGATGGGTGGATGAAGGGGTGGGCATGTAGATGGACGCGTAGGTAGGTGGACGGATGGATGAGGATGGGTGGATGAAGGGGTGGGCACATAGATGGATGGCTAGGTGGGTGGATGAAGGGATGGGCGCATAGATGGATGGCTAGGTGGGTGGATGAAGGGATGGGCGCATAGATGGATGGCTAGGTGGGTGGATGGGGGGATGGATGAATGGCTGGTTGAATGGATGGAGAGATGGAGAGTTAACACCTTGGCGTATAAATGAAAAGCATTCTCTACTGATTGAGAAGAGGCTCAATTCTGTGTGTTCGCAGTCCCGGCCCCATTCAGGACACCGGCAGGCAGCTGTGATGTGAAGGTAAAAGCCCTGCACCTAGAGCTGTAAGGCTGAGGTTTGAGGCCTGACTCGCCAGTGACCTTGACCTTCATGAAGTCAGTTCATCTCTCTCTTAGTGCCTGTTTTCTCACATAATAAATGTGAAGAAGTGAGGAGAGGTGATTTGAATGAAGATTAGAAGTAGTATTTGTCTGTGAGAATAGACTGACTCTAATAGTTATTTTTCTCCTGAACTAAATTTATCCAGCTTGCAATATTCAGCCGGATAGTATTTATTTGAATACAGTGGAATTTAAATTATTAGGGTATTTTATTTTCTACAGATCTCCCTTCCCTTGGAAAAACTCAGTCTGGATGTTAATTAGGTTTTACTAAATGCTCCATCAATTTAATGCAGTAATTCCTTAAATGAAACTGACACCGACGACCAGATGGTCAAAAGAAGGACTGCGAACGTATGTGCACGACTCAGGAGGGGTGGTGGGGAGCACAGGGACACTGATCATAGCTGAGAGCCAGAGAGGTTCTGTTGCCCAAAAGTGGAGTAGTCCACATTCCAGATCTGTCAGACTCTGCCCCTGCTCTCTTTGCTACTAATTATTTGCACAGCATTTTGCTTCTACAAATCACCATCTCCATGATCTCACGAAGCCTTCCCCCACCCCAACCTGCTCTGGGAATATTATCGCCAACCAGAGTGGCTGGGTGGAAGGGCAGGAGTGAGTGTGAGGAGCAGATGGGGTGCTCTGGGGGGAGGTCTGTGCCCCCTGCTTCCAGGCTTTTGACTCTCCTCACCTCTCACCATCTCCTGGTCCCATCCTGGAATCTGTGGCTCCCTCATGCCCAGCCAGATGCCACCCTCCTGTCACTCCATCCTCAGCACCTCCAGCAAGGGTCCCAGGCTGAAGGAGCCCAGCCTCAAGTGATGTCCAGTCCCTCGCATGTCAGCCGCCTCCAGGCAAGCTTCACAGCTGCCCTTGCTCTGTGAAGCAACAGTTCTGGGGGTGCTGGGCACATGCACTGCTCCTCTTTGTTGCCCCTGGCTTCTCTGCTGTGTGACACCCTGCCCACCCCCTGCACCCCCCACCCCCCTGCCTCTCTGGTGCCTCCTCTCCAGGGACACGGCTGAGAGTAGCAGAGAAAACCAAACAGACACATCCCAGATTTTGAAAGGAGACAGAGCTGGATTTAAATCCTGACATCATCTTTTACCTGGGTGACCTTGAATGAGTCATTGTAGCTTCTCTGTGCCTCATCCGTATAACGGGAAATCTGTGCTACGTAGCAGAGATGTGTATGTGTGTGTATTTAAAGATCATGGTGTCAAAGCAGGACTGGTAAAGAGGAAGCTCTGGCTATTGATCACAGATTCCTCCAGTGCCTTCAACCTCTTAAATCCTGGAATGAGCCCCAACCTCCCAAGGCTCTCATGCACACCTGCCCATCCCTGCTTAGGTGATCCTCTTCCTTCTCCTTCAGAGCAACCCTATCACTTCCTGGTTGACAGCCTCCGGGACTCCCAGAACCTTTCAGCATGAGGCTGTGGCCCCAGGCTTCGCCCCTAGGCCGCCCCCTCACCACCTCACACCCCCAACCCTCCCCCAGCCCCCGAGACACACACACACACACACACACAAGCTCTGCTCCAGGCATAGCAGATCCTGCACTTGTGAGCAGGCCACATTGTTTTTGCACCGGTTCCCTCTGCCTGGAAGCCCTGCCCCTCCCATCACATAGGAAGCTGACCTGAAGTGTGCACGACAGGAGATGCAGACCAGTATCTAGAACACCCTCCCGTGTGTGTGTGTGTTTTAAGAGAGACAATGTGTGTATATAGATGCTTATAAGTGCATAAAATATTTCTGGAAAGATACTCAAGTGGGTCTTTGCCTCCAGGCCAGGCAGCTGGATGACAGGTAGATGAGGATGGGAAGGAAACCTACTTTCCACGATATGTTGATACGTTTTGGTTTTGTCTCTGTTTTCTTTTTTACTATTAAATGGCTTTTAGTGTACTCACAAACTTGGGCAGCCATCACCAAAATCCAGTTATGGAATGTTTTCATCATTTCAGAAAGAAAGCTCATACCCATTAGCATTCACTCCCCACTCACCCCACCCCCAGTCCCTG
Organism: Capra hircus; assembly: GCF_001704415.2. Lineage (NCBI taxonomy): Eukaryota > Metazoa > Chordata > Mammalia > Artiodactyla > Bovidae > Capra > Capra hircus. The sequence continues at coordinate 35,779,400 of NC_030832.1, read as the reverse complement.
GCAACCACTAATTACTTACTCTCTGTCTCTAGATTTAACCATTCTCAGCATTTCATGTAAATGAAATCATTCAGCGTGTGGTCTTTTGTGACTGGCTTCTGTCACTAAGCATGTTTTCAAGATTCACCCATGCTGGAGCCTGTATCAATACTTAATTCCTTTTTATGGCTGTGTAATATTCCATTGTGTGACTGTCACATTTTATCTGTTCATTATCAATTGACAGCTGGTGGAATATTTTCTACCCTTTGGCTATTTTGAATAATGCTGCTAAGAACATTCATATGCAAGTTTCTTCAGAGATAATGATTTTCATCTTTCTTGAATATATACCTAGGAATGGAATAAGTGCAAAATATATTAATAGTAACCCTGTGTTCAACGTTTTGAGGAGCAGCCAGACTATTTTCCTGTGGTGTACGTCATTTTATATTTCTACCAGCAGTATGTGAGGATTCGTTTCTCTACATCCTCTCTAATGCTTATTATCTGTCTTTTTTATTATAGTCATCCTATAGGTAGGTGTGAAGTGGTATCTCACTGTGGTCTTGGTTTGCATTTCCTGATAACTATTGATGTTGAGTATCTTTTCATGTGCTTATTAGATATTTGTATATCTTCTTTAGAGAAATATATATTACTTTGTCCATTTTAAAATTGTTATTTATCTGTTATTATTGAGTTGTAAGAGGTCTTTATGTATTCTGATACTAATCCTTTATCAGATATATGATTTGCAAAAACTTTCCCCCATTTTGTTGGGTTGTATTTTCATTTTCTTGATAGTGTCCTTTGAAGCACAAAAGTTTTAAATTGTAAAACTCAACTTATCCATTTTTCATTTGTTATTTGTGCTTTTGGCATCATAGCTAAGGTCATGAAGATTTACAGCTGTGTTTCCTTTCTAGAGTTTTCGTAGTTTTACCTTTTACATTTTGGCCTTTGATTCACTTTGAGTTAATTTTTGCATCAGTGTGAGGCAGGGTCTGACTTTGTTCCTTTGCACCCGGGTGACTGGTTGTCCCAGCGCTGCTGCTGCTGCTCTTAACCCTTGTCACAAGTCATTTGACCAGGGCTTTGTTTCTGGACTCTTAGTTCTAGTCTGTCCTGTATATCTGTCCTTAAGCCAGGGCCTCACGGTCTTAGTTAATGTAGCTTTGTAGTAAGCTGTTATAGTAAGTAAGTTGTAGTGAGTCCTCCAACTTTATCTTTCTTTTGGGGTTACTGCATTTGCATATGACTCTTAGGACCAGCTAGTCTTATCCTTCAGTGAAGCCAGCTAGCATTTTGATGGGGATTGCACTGTACCTACAGACCGATTTGGAACTTTTGCCATCTAAACAATAAATTAAAGCTCCCAAACCATGAATATTTCTTAATTTCACTTCCATATTGTTTACAGCTACTGTATAGAAAGACAGTTGATTTTCATATATTGATTTTACATGACCTTGCTGAACACCATGTATGTTTTTATACTTAAAATGTTTACTATATACATATCATCTGTTCACAAAATAGTGTTTGAAGTGTCTCAGGTAGGCATTCACTCTTGGGGAAGCCTCTCCTCTAGCCCTGCTCTGGCTTCCCTGTGGCGGGTAGGGGGATGGCCCCCTCCACACTGTGTCCTCTGAGAGGGGAAGTGGAAGCTCTGGCCACAGAGGACAGGCTGGCACACCTCCTGGCACATGTTAGCCAATCCTTAAGGGATTTTATTGACAAAGTGGAGGAATGAATGAACGAGTAAGACAGGCGTCAGCACATCCCACCTCGGAAGTGCTCTGCTGCTCGCAAAGGTTTTCCTGCTGTTAAGCTGTGATCTGCTTTCTGTGACTTCTACCTGTTGGTTTTGGTTTCTTGCTCCAGGGAGAGACGAGATAGCTAATCCTTCTTCCTCACAACAGCTCTTCAGATACACGTTGACAGCTGGACTGTCAGATGTACAGGAGAGGGCTTTGTAAACCGTACAGGAAGACCGACATGCTTGTTGCTCTTTCATCGTCTTTGCTGTGCTCTTGCTATCCTCCGCCACCAGTCTTCTCTGTGCCCCCCCCCACCCCCACCCTCTCTTCATGGCACTGTCTCCTGGAGTCCTCCAGTCGGTTACTCCTGGGAACTTTGGGGCTGGAGGGGAAGTTAAGGGCTGTGTCATCAGTTTGTCTAAGGCGCACTTTCGTGTCATGGCCCAGGTCTGCACTGCACTGCCTTTATAACCAGACCTGCCCTCTGGGGTTTGTGCCCCCTGCTCTGAGCAGGGTAGGGATTCCCAACAAGTCCTGTTCAGTTCTCTGCAACAGGGAGTACCTCCACTGTGATTCTTCCTCACTGCCCTCTGGGTCTGGGTGCGGGGAGTCATGAAGGAACGTGACCTTGAGCGACAAAGCTGCTGGTAGCAGCTGGGCTCCCACTCCTGTTTCCAGCCTCTCATCTCTCCACATCGCTCCAGAGATGGCCGGAGGGCATCTCCTCCAGGGTCCTCTCTCATCTCTCTTGGCTATAGCTGGATTGGTATTTGCCAAGCATTAAGTAGACGTAGACTTAGAGGAGAATTCCTGGACTCTCAGCTAATGCGATCTTCTCTCAGAAAGTATGCTTCTCTTACGTGGCCAGGTTCAGTTAAAATTAGAACTGGGAAGCTGTGGCTCCATCCACATCTGTTTTGGACAGGACCTTGGTCATTCTCCATTGCCTTCTGGAATTCCACGTGGCTCTTCACATCATGTTTTGCTCTGGAAAGAATTCTGCAGCCAGACATAGAGACAGAACTATTCTTTTGTATCCCTGCAGCTCTTCCTGATCCTCACTGGCCCATAGTCCAGCAACGCGCATCAGTTTGAAAATTGCACTAATGGTCTGTGTTTATTTCTATATCATTAGTTTGTACATTCCCAGGGTGTAGCTAGCAGATTGTTCCTGAGTGTGCTGTTGCCACCATGGTGCCTTAAATGTTGTTTAAGAGTCTCTGTCCTTGAGCATTTCTGGCTTGCTGCTGGGCTGGATGGCAGCAGAGGCCAGCCTGTGCTGTAGTGGGAAGAGTGCAGATTTGGGCTTACTCAGGAAGACGTGGATCTTTACTCAGCTTCTGCATGCTCCCGACCGTTCCAGATATTCACATTTCATTTCACAACCACTCAGCAATGCACTAAGCCAATGAAGTGACCCAGGCGTAAACCAAGTAACCCGCCTCCAGATCCTCCAGCCATCAGCACCCAAGTCTGCATTCCTTCAAAGCATACATTCTTTCCCACCCGCACCCCCCCCCCCCAGCCACGTGGCCGCCAGTCCCAGTGCTGTGCAGGGATGTCATCATATCGGAGTAGTGGTTTTGCCTGGGGGCTTGGTTCTGAGCAATTTGGTCAGTTTCTGCATCTGAGAAATGGCGCTGCCCATATGGCAGCCCCCATCACCATTCACAGCACGAGAGTTCTTCTCCCCATTTTGCAGACATAGACCCTGAGGCACAGAGAGGCTGATTTAGGGGCTGCGGCTCAGCCTTGCTTTTCTGGCAATGTACCATCTCCTGGCCCCAGGTGCCTCTGCCCTGCCTACCACCTGTGCCTGGCAAGTTCAAGCAACATCCTGAAAGGATGAGCCATTTCCACTTCAAAATACGCTCCACTGAGCAGTCATCAAGGCCCATCATTCTGTTTCGTATCTTTTTGGTGATCCCTGGGCCCTTGTACCAAGTCCACGCTGTTGTCCATCTTTACAGCTGGCATGACAAGGCACTCTGTGTGTGGCCGTGGGGGTAGCCCAGCTGGGCTATGTCCAGCATCCACAGCAGCCCATTCAGGGTACCCAATGAATAGCATCCTTTTCACTGTGAGTGGAGTGTGCAGCAGTCATGGCCCTGGGACTCAGGCCACCCCGGCAGAGATGCTAGAGTCACCAGCCCACAAGCAGAGCGTAACAGCAGCCACCAAGGCTTCATGCCTCCCAAGCGCTCGGTCCACTTGCTGGCAATGTGCACACATTTTTTTTAAAATATTTACAAAAAGCCTGTGAAGAGGTCTTATTTGCTCCCTTTCAGAGATGACTTACCCTGGCTGGTTCCTCTCCACTCACAAAGCCCTTCCCTGCTCTGCCCTCCACTGACACCTCCTCCCCAGGGCCCTCTAGTTCTGACTAGGGCAGTTGACTCCCTGAAACCAGACCAGAGCTTGGCTGTCATAACGCTGCATTTCTTCTTCTTCTTCTTGTTCAGTCGCTCAGTCATGACCGACTCTTTTCAGCCCAATGGACTGCAGCACAACAGACTTCCCTGGCCTTCACCATCTCCTAGAGTTTGCTCAAACTCATGTCCATTGAGTCGGTGATGCCATCCAACCATCTCATCCTCTGTCGTCCCCTTCTCCTGCCTTCAGGCTTTCCCAGCTTCAGGGTCTTTTCCAGTGATTCAGCTCTTCACATCAGGTGGCCAAAGTATTAGAGCTTCAGCTTCAGCATCAATCCTTCCAACGAATATTCCGGGTTGGTTTCCTTTAGGGTGGACTGGTTTGATCTCTTTGCAGTCCGAGGGACTCTCAAAGGTCTTCTCCAGCACCACCCTACTTAGACTAAAGTGCAGTGGATATTACCAACCTTCTCAAAGCTCTCAACTGTAGAAAACTACCTTCTCTACCCTGATCTTCCAAGGTCCCTGATGTTATAAAAGTCACCAGTGAGCCTCGAGGCATCTCTTGACCGGTGCAGACTTCTCAGCCTTGAATCTACCCTTGTTCATGCACAGACATACCCCAGGAGGCCTCCCATGTTAGCCAAGACCTGGGGGCTGGCGGGGGCTTGGTGGGGGTGGGGGGTGGAGGTCAAAAGAGGAAGGTGCTGCTGACCTGCCCTGGGACAGACTGTAGAGTGGGGAGAGGACGCTTCCAGAGGTGAGGCATCCTTGCTCAGTGCGGGGAGTGGACAGAAAGAGACTCACCATGAGCTCAGGTGGCACAAGGACCACATGGCTGCAGTGTGCAGGCTTCTCACTGTGGCGACTTCTCTTGCTGCCAAGCACGAGCTTTAGGGCTCTCGGGCTCAGTAGCTGTGGCCACGGGCTTAGTTGCTGGGGACATGTGGGATATTCCTGGACCGCAGATGGAACCCGTGTCCCCTGCATTGACAGGCAGACTCTTGACCGCTGGACACTGGACCACCAGGGAAGCCCCATATGTCTTTATTCAGAGATCCCAGTGCAAGAAGTGGCTCCTCTGAGGCTGTCCTGTTCTCACAGCAGAGAGCGAGCACGCAGAGCTGAACCGCACACTCAACACGCAGACAAAGCGTGTGGCAGCACCACTTATGTCCCACACGGCCCAGTCTGCCACCTGTGGGCCAGAAAGCCCCCACAAGTCATGTGGCTGTGGGCAGAGACAGGCGACGCCCTCACAGGGAGGGCAGACGCGAGGGGAGCAGTAGCAAACACTCCGCAGGATGCCCCAAGTCCCGTAGTGCAGCTCTGCTGGCTCCCAGAAGGTTGGGCGCTCCCTCACCCCTTCTAAGTCTTGGGAGTCTCATCATCGATTCCCGTTAGCTTGGCCTCTAGCCCTGGCCTCTGAGTTCTCGTCCTGCTGGAAGCAAATATTCATCAAGATTTGAAATAAAACCCCTTTCTATAGACCTTTAACTTGAATGTTAATCCTTATTACAGAAAAGCCCAACTCAGCATTATAAAAGTGATGTTGAAAAGATAACTGTTGGATACAGGAAACTCTCAGTAGAATCACATGGTGGGCATCTGGGTGGGGTGGGGATGAGAAGTTCAGCGTAGGAGGCTGGCTGGAGACCACGGAGATGTGTGATGGGAAAGGATGCTCCCCTGCACTGGCTCCAACCAGGTGCCTCTCATCAGAGAAGCAGGTCACCCACCTGCTGACGAGTCACAGCGCTCTCTACATAGTAAGCATTTTCATTGCTTACCTCATTCTGTACCTCAAGCTGTACCCCTTCACCATTTGCTCACTTCTGCAAATAAAACAGTTGACCAATGTAGGTAAATATTTATTCACACAGTAAATATGTATTCAGCACCTACTATGTGCTCGCCGTTAGGAGGAAAGCCTAGCACAGGCTCTCAGGGAATCCCAGGTCTCCTGACGGAGCCTCGTCTGCGGTCCCGGACCTTCGGGACAATCCCATGTGGTGACGGGAGTGGCCGGCAGCCTGCAGCCCGGAGACAGATCAGCTGAGCCTGGAGGATCAGAGGAACATTCCAAAGAGGCGCCTTCCAGGCTGCGGGGAAACTGCTCATGTATTGAGGGAATAGGGAGTAACCGGGTGTGGCTGGAGTGCAAGGCGAGGCGGATCCCCAGAGCAGAACAGGTTTTACCCAGGGCCTCAGCACCCCCAGAGCTTCTCCAGATCTGTCCAAGCTCCACCAACAGCAGCCCCTCTGTCCTCTACTATTCCTCGCGGTGGCACTGCACGCGTATGGGTGGTAGACAGCGTCTCTGCCTCAGGCTAGCTTTGCACATTAAGTAGCCAGAATGTCTAACCCAGGACCTGACATCCATTCCGTGCCTAAGACCTCACCACAGACCTCTTCTCGTTCACAAACCTCTTAGCCCTTGTGCCAAGGGGCTTCCACGCTGAGTTCTGGTTCAGAGGTAGGCGCTGAGGGCGTGAGGATGAAGATGACGCCGTCTTTTCCTCTCTCACAACATGATAAGGGGGACAGATGGGGCCCCACTTCCCTGCGCCAGGCGCTGAGCACTTCACCCCCCTGGGCTCCCCCACCCACCCAGCTCTGGTCGGTGGGGCTGGCACACAAGGCCGGCCAGCCTGGCTCCAGGAAAACCCGGCACAGGCATCCTTGGGCCAGTGGAGCCTGCACTGAGTCTGGCAGCTCGGCCAGATCTTCAGGAGGCATAGATGCCAACAAAGGGTGCTCAAGGAAGAGAAAGCATGGGATTGAGAAGTCCCAGGCCACAGCAAGGGAAGGCCCTCCCCAGAAAAGATGGAGCTGGGCAAGGGGGAGGACAGACCCAAACTCCGAGCCCAAACGTGTGGCAGGAGTCAAAAGAGTGAGTGAGCAGAGAAAGTCTCAAAATTGCCAGAACCAACAAATCCTTCCAGGTTTGGAAACTTTGGAAGAAGGCTTGGGGGACTTCATCAAGGAGAAACTCACCCACACGTGGTGCTCCCACCACCTCTCTTAAGAATCCTCAGCCCAGTTGCCTAATGTGGCCTCGTTCTCACAGGACTGAGTTGAGTGTTCTTGTATCTGTGCAAACAGAGCACAAAGAAGACACAAGTTCAAGGTTCCTGTACTAATTTGCTAGGGCTGCCATAACCAAGTGCCGCGGACTGAGCAGCCTCAACAGCAGACATGTGCTTCTCACAGTCTGGAGGCTGGAGCCAAGGTCAGGGTGTCGGCAGGGCTGATTCCTTCTGAGGGCCGTGAGGGAGGGTCTGTTCCAGGCCCCTCGCCTGGCTCCTGGTGGTTTGCTGACCATCTCTGGTTTGTAGGTGCCTCGCCCACATCCCTGGCTTCCTGCTCACCGGAGCTTCTCCTGTGTGCATGACTGTCCCTGTGTCCAGATACCCCCTGTTTATAACGACAAGGTCATGTTGGATTAGGGCCCATCCTAATGACCTCATCTTAACTCGGCCATCTGCAAAGACCCTATTCCCAAATAAAGCCATGTTCATGAGTACTGGGGGTCCGGACTCTCAGGACAGGGTACGGTGCCATCCATAACAGTCCCAAGTGTGTCGTGTAGGGTACTCACCCCTCCCTCGCATCCCCACCAACAACCCAGACAGGAGAGAGAAGACAGTGTTCAGGATCCTTCCACATCCCATTCTCTGCCCCCTGTACAGGCAGCCACCTTTGTGGGTTTGGGCCGAATTCCTGGGAAGAGGAGGGTCCTCTCTAGGCAGATCTGGAGCTAAGCAGAGAGGCATCTGTGGGTGTCGAGAGGCGTGGAGAGCAGCCGGGGCCTCTGCCCTGCTTCTGGGGCAGACTCTGATGCCCATGGGCACAGCACGCACAGGAGGTGGCAGAAAGGTCCAGAGTGAAGGGAGAACTCGAGACATCTGGAAAGGCAACTCCGAATATCCCCCTTTGCTCAAAACACTGCTGGAGGCGGTGGTTAGGAACACTTGAAATAATACTGCTAAGGCATTCCCCAAATTATATACTAGACATTGAAAAGACTTTATATGTTCATGAAAGCCCAATACAAAATTTTCCATACAGTTTGATTTTAGCACATACACACACACACGTTTGAAACAGCTTTATTGAGACATAGTTCACATACCATATAATTCACCCATTTAAACCTGGCATTGACTTGTACTGCATTGACTTTTACTACAGTCGCGATCAATCGTGTGACATTTCATCACCCCAAAAAGAAACCCACACCCCTTAGCCATCATCCTCCAGGTCCCCCGCCCTAGACAACCACTAATCTACTGTCTCTATAGTTTGCCTACATGCCTACTTTTCATTCAGAATTAAAAGGGAACTGCAGACAGAGGAATGACTTCCACTGGTGAATGGCAGAATTATGGGGTTAATTTTCCTCTTTATTTTTTAATATATTTCTAATTATACAATGAATATGAACTGCTAAGAATCAGACTGGGGGAAGGATTTTATTTTAAAAGTAAAGAGAGGACTACCTTGACATTTTTAAGTAGTCCTTGTAGATTATTTGGAAAACATGCCCAAATCACCACCTTGTTTTATCAGGGGAGAAAGTGGGTCTGAGTCCTCAACGACTGCCTTCATGTAGGCATTTTGCAGCATGACTTGGTAGAAGTTGGAAGTGCATGCACTGTACTTTTTTCCCACTGCCTTGGATTCCCCGAGACCTGCCCTGCTCCCTCTCCCACAAACCTTGTGTCCCCCTCCCCAGGGTCTTCCCCAGGGTCTTTAATCAGGTGACCTCTGTCAGCCCTTAACAAATTGTCGGTTGGCTCAGGTGAGAGGCCCTGTAATTACGCCACATCCTTTTGCCTCTTTAATAATGTTGGAGACAGAGTATAATTCTGTGAGGGGACAGAGGAATATATAATTTAGTGTCCTTTTCCTGAGCCAGCGTGAACTCCGTGCATGTAGCATCTTGCACGCTTCAGGGGTAAAAAGTGATCTGTTGTCTGAGCGAACGTGTTTGGGGAGCAAAATACGTACTGAGTCCAGCCAGCCGCTGGAGCCTCTGTGGATGTGTGTCCGGCGTGCTGGGGATGGATCACCGTTCTCTGATGAATGGACTTTTCACCAGAGGGAAACCAGCTCAGCTAGGTTGGCTCATGAGACACACTGATCCTGGCCACTGAGGCAGGAACTCACTGTCGCCTAAGCTTGAAAGCCAGACACTGTCCTTAACACTCCTGGATCCTCTGAGTCTCACATCAGCTCAGCTGGACCTGGGCTCTCTGCTCGGCCTCTTTCCCGCAGTCCCCACTGCCGCTGCCCTGCACGTTCTCACTGGGGCAGAGGCAGCAACCTGGTGGGAATGGTCGCCTCCTTCCTGCCCCTCCTGGCCTCCTTCCACTCTGACTCAGGTCCAGATAGTACACCGACCCCCTCACCTGGCCAGTCTCACACTCCGCCCCCAGCAGCCCCACATTCCCTGGGGTGTTATAGCCCCATCCGAGTTTCTTCATCTGGATTCTATGGACAGAATACAGGTGGACACATGAGTGTCCTACAAGTAGAGCGTGTAACTGTGTGTGTTTCTAGGAGGAGGGTCTTTGGTTTTCAGAAAATTCTTCGAGAGGACCTAAGGGCCCACAGGTTTCAGAACCTTGGTGTTTGAATGTGTTCCTCCCCTTTCGTGTCTCCTCTCCACCTGGTGAGCTGCTTTTGAGAACTCTGCTCAGATGTCACTCAGTCGCTCAGTCTTGTCCGACTCTTTGCGACCCCATGGACTGTAGCCTACCAGGTTCCTCTGTCTGTGGGATTTTCCAGGCAAGAATACTGGAGTAGGTTGCCATTTCCTCCTCCAGGAGATCTTACCAACCCAGGGATTGAACCCAGGTCTCCCGCGTTGTAGGCAGACGCTTTACCATCTGAGCCACTGGGGAAGTCTATTATTAAATCACCTCTTGACAAATTTTGAGCTCTTTGTTCTTCTTGTCTTCCTCCCATTTCCTTTCAGATTGATGCACTGAGTAAAAGAAGCAAAGAAGCTGAGGCAGCCTTCTTGAATGTCTACAAGAGATTGATTGATGTTCCAGGTAAGCCCAGCACTTGCATCCCATCCATGGGCATTGTGTCTGGTGAGTCAGTGGGTTTCTGATGGAGCTGCCACGTTTAGCTTTGGTTTAAAATGCTGCACATTTCACAGAGAAGAATAGAATGTGTGTGTGCACTATGCAGACGCCCTGGGCGTTCTCAGCTCTGGGCTGACCAATTCCGTGTTCAGGAATGGCTTCGATAGGGCACCTCACATGCCTTGCTCCTCTCCCAGGTCATCCAGGGAATCAGTGACCTCTGGCCAAGTCTTTCACTTCATATCAAAGGGCAGGTGGTAACCCATCTAACTACAATGTGTAGGAGATGTTTCTTCTTTTAAAGGCAATAAAGAGCTACAATTTTAATAATGCTTGCTACAGCATTCAGAGAAATAATGGCTCCTCATTCCTTATTTTAGAAAAGCAAGATGGAATTTAGAGCCCCCACTGGTCCCATCAACCCTCTGTCCCCAGGTGGTCCACTCAATCCATGGGGAGGTGACAGACACAATCACGGGTCCCAACCCAGTCCTGAAAAGACTCAGATCAGAAAATGAGCCACTCGAATGCCATCCTCTGCTGACCAAGGAAACCAAATTACCACCGCCCTCCCCACCCCGCCCACTAGAGCTGCAAGCTTGCCCTCATTAGGAATCCTGTGTGCGTCACCAACACAGCTAGAACTGCCTTAACAAAGCAAAGCAGAAACAAGTCTCCTTTGTACCTGTATTGTATTCTAATTCAAGTCCACTGAGGGCTTTGTGTCCCCTCTGGGAGCCAGAGGCCACACCAAACTAGGAGCAGGAGAACACACTTAGACACCTGGGACAAGGAGCAGGGAGATCCAGATGCCAGGGTCTCGTTATGAGTTCTCGACCACATCCCTTGTTCCTCTGTGAACCTCAGTTTTCCCATCTGTGAAATGGAATAAGGTGGGGAGACAGCCTAGTGACGGAGAGGGATTGCCTTTGTTCTAACCCTTTTGCTATCTCAGGAGTTTATCCAGCTCTGAGTTCCAAATTCTAGCCTTTCAATTGTACCCACCTAGGGTTTCCTGAACACTCTGACTGAGGCTCGCGTGAAGCCTCTTCCGCAGTAAATGAGTCGTCTGTGCCGTCCTTCTCAGGCATCAGCAGCTTGGTGGGCCTGCTTCCGCTTTCCTGTGCTGGTGCTAGCTCTGCGTTAGTGGCTGAAAGGGGGCCAGCTTATTTTGCCTCTTGCCAGAGACCCAGAGAACCTGCAGCTCTTGTTTTCTAAAAAACCTACACTCTTTTTTTAAAAAAAGTCCAGCTCGTCCCCGGGTCCTCCCTTAGTGAGGTTTCTCCACTGGGAAGCCACTTGAACAAGTCGTTGGGTTTCTTTGTCTGCAGTTACTTTCCATCTTCACTGCCTATCGATAGAAAAGAGACCACTTTTCTCATCAGCACGCCTCTTTACCTGAGCAGTCCTTATTCGTATACATATATAATGTTTATGGAACTTTGATCATGAGTATATAGTTATATTCTGCTTTTTCCACTTAATGTTATTCCATCATCATTTTCCTTGTATTGGTGATATTCTTCATAATTATCCTTTTTTGGCTGGCAGTTTTAATTTCAGGTGGTGTGAGCAAATAACACTGGATGTTTTCTATAATAATAAGAGTTCATCAAAGTATATTTGCATGCCACGTAGATCACGTTTACCTGCCTCCCAGGTGCTTCTTTCTTACAAATGCTGTGGTCTGACACATCTAACAAGTACTTGAAAAGCAGGAATGGAGCTTGGCGCTCCCAACCTGTGTTTTGAAGTCTGCTTATCGCTCAGATGAAGTAATAGTGTGGCTGAGGCTTACAGGAAGGGCCTGGTCAATAGCCATGCATTTATTGACGGTCAGTCACATAAATGGGGAGAGTCAGAGGGCCTTAACCGTCTGTGGGCTCCAGGCTTCAATCCGGCCAAATCCAGAAATATAGGTGGGGTGTGTTAAGTTCTGGTTTCAAGAAACAACCTGGACTTCCCTGGTGGCCCTCTGGTTAAGAACCTGCCTGCCAGTGCAGAGCCTGTAAGAGATAGGGGCTCAATCCCTGGGTCAGGAAGACCCCCTGGAGGAGGGAATGGCAACCCGCTCTGGCATCTTTGCCTGCGAAAATCCCATGGACAGAGGAGCCTGGCGGGCTATAGTTCATGGGGCCACAAAGAGGAAGACATGACTGAAGTGGCTTAGTACAAGGAAGATCCCACATGCCTCAGGGCAACGAAGCCCGTGCATCACACCTACTGAGCCTGTGCTCTAGATGACTGCTTAGCATCTAGAGGATACTTAGCACTCAGGGTTCATCAAACCAGCACATGCACTTCAGAGGCCTTGGGTTTTTGTGGCTGGTACTAACGTCCAGAATGCGTTGGGTTAAGTAGCTATCCGGCCAGCGTCCCAAGCTCGACACACCCAGCCTCACGCATGGAGCAGGGGACCCCCTCTGCCGCAGCCCTTTCCCTCCCCCAGCGGTGCAGCTCTATTGTTCAAAAGAAGCATTGGGGTCACCAAGCTCCTCCCTCTTCTCAGCTTCCACATCCAAAATCGCAAGTAGTGCTATTTCTCCTTCCAAAAACCTCCTTTAGATTAAAGACACTGAGTAAACATTTAAATCCATGATTGTCCTGGTATGTCCCCTGAACAGTTGCCACCATTAAGAGCTCATGTTTACCTCCCTTCTCACTTGTCACCAGGTGTGCCTCATTCCTTCGTAAGTTTTGAGGTTATTACCGGAAACATCCTGCTACTGTGGCCAATGTATGCCATCTTTCCCCCCTGCTGTGCCCCTTGGCTCCATGGAGCAGCCCCGTCAGCAGTGAGGATGCTGTCCCCTGGCACGGTGCTGAGTACCAGGGATGGAGCAGGGAGCAGGTGTGACAAACAGCTTCCTGTTCTTGTGGACTCGAGAGTCTGGTGGGAATGTGGGCATCCAAAAGTCATCACACAGATCATTAGTGAATTTTAGGTGTGAGCAGTGCTCTGAAGGCAGAACCCCCTGGGCAAGAGAGTGTAGATGGGGAAGGACAGGGCAGGGTCAGAGGATGCAATGAGCCCCAGGGAGCAGGAGGAGGAGAGGGAGGTGATGAGAGTGGCCACGTACCATATCATCCACACCGGGACACCATCAGTAGTCCAAGAGCCCCGCTCGTCATCAAGCTGAGTCAGGGAATGCAGTGACTCAGGAGGGAGGGGCCCAGGCCGCTGGAGTAGACGAAGGGTTCTGGACTTTGTCTCACAGACAGACCATTGATGGATTTTAAACAGGGAAATGACGTGATCAGATTTGCACAACGAAAAAGTCAACCTGACTGCAGTGTGGAAGCAGATCAGAAAGGGATCCCAGGTGGTATGGGAAAGGAGAGGTGAGGTCTCTGGGTTTCTACTGGCAGGGGTGGACTTGGAGAGGAATGGACAGTGGAGGAAAGCTACTCAGATGGCTCTCGCCCAGGACCCAACTCATGCAGTGTTACTTCATCCATCTCTAAATGACCATACTGTTTATGTGGTTCTATCTGGTTTACAAAAGTAAAAGGAAGACCAGCGAAAAGTGTGCCAAGTTAGCCTCCAGTCACCAATTCTCTCATTGTTCCTCATTATTATTCTAGTTGAATGTGGCCTTTGCCTTTCTTGTCAACGTCATGGCAGTAGTAAAGCAGTTTGATATTTAGATTCATAGAGTCATAGTTTCACATCATCAGCCTAAATGGCTTCATCTGTGACTCTTATCACAGACTGTGTATCATCGTTTATATGATCAACGTACAGATAGCTTACACTTGCAAATATTTAAAATTTTTTATTTTAATAACCTCTGATAGGGATTTATATTAACTTGCTAATGGCCACTCACATGAGGAAAAAGAATCGTAGCCTCTGCCAGCAGTGTGACTTGAGAGGACACCCGGCAAAGCCCCAGGTCAGGGAGTCCCCAGCAGCAGACACCCTGCCCGGGAGGCTAGCGTCCTTGTGCACTGGAATCTAGGTTTGTGGGTGAGAGCAGAGGTCAGCGACCGTCAACCACACTGGCCCCAGCAGTGCAAGGAAAAGTTCAAGGTGTGCTGTTCCGAAGTCATACTCACACACTCCCTCTGCCTACATTTCTGGCAGCCACGTGCCAGGCCCAGCACCACCCACCCAAGATGCAAATGAGGCTGAGACTCGACTCCTGCCCTCCCTCGGGTGGTGCGAGACTGTGGAGCGTCTTTGAGAGAATATCCCACAGTTGAAGCCGGTGAAGTAGGCAGCCTCCTTCCCTCACTGTAATGGAAGAAGAAGTAAATGTCTCCACTCTTAGAGTGTGACCCTCTCAGATAGCTGGGAAAATTCTGGAATGACCTCCTCTTAAAGGCCCTTGCATAACTGGAATTTTTACTGTGTTCTGAGCAGAGTTACCATGGTATGTATGCATAATCTGCCAGGAATTAACCTCGCGTGGGTGACTTTGCTCTTGCTTCTTGATGCTTTTTAGGTTCTTTACGATGAGCTTGCCTCTATCTCCACAATCTGGGTAGAGGGTGAGGGGAGGGGTGGGAGCATACATTTGTAAAATATTCAACTCTCAATCCTAGTTGCTGAATAGCCCTTAGTAGCAGGTTAACCAGATCAGAACGTAAGCAGTAATGGGTGGAGTATTTGTCCACACTTAATAATTGGTACGGAGAAGGCAATGGCAGCCCACTCCAGTACTCTTGCCTGGAAAATCCCATGGGCAGAGGAGCCTGGTAGGCTGCAGTCCATGGGGTCGCTAAGAGTCAGGCACGACTAAGCAACTTCACTGTCCCTGTTCACTTTCATGCATTGGAGAAGGAAATGGCAACCCACTCCAGTGTTCTTGCCTGGAGAATCCCAGGGACGGGGGAGCCTCGTAGGCTGCCATCTATGGGGTCGCACAGAGTCGGACATGACTGAAGCTACTTAGCAACAGCAGCAGCAGCAATAATTGGTATAAAACACAACTGTGCCTTTTCAGTCCCACAAACATCTCTGCAAAGGTGTTTTTTTTTTTTTTTTTTTTTAGAAGTTCCTAGAAAGAAAAGTGTTGAAGAGCTGGGCAGCGGTGCTGCAGAACATCTCTGCCCTGGTGTAGAGTCCATTGGCAGAGTCTTTGCTGGTTCTCATCATCTTCTGGGTTCTCTCTGGGCCCCTCCCACCCCAACACCAACAGAGAGTCATCTCTCAGTCCTTGCTAAGACATGGTTTAGGCCCTATAGACCCAAACCCTTCAAACACAAAGGCAGTGCCCAGAGGGGTTGGTTTTAAGATTTAAATCTTAGGGAGCCCATGATGAGACACTTGTGCTCAGGCGTGTCCGACTCTGTGCAACCCCATGGACTGTAGCCCACCAGGCTTCTCTGTCCGTGGGATTCTCCAGGCGAGAGTACTGGAGTGGGTGGCCATTTCCTATCATTACCAGAGATATAAAACACTTACGGACTCGGGAAACTGCTGGCGCACAGTGTTTCCTGACTGGCCCAGCTCACTTCATTCCCCTCAGATGACTGGCCTGCAGTCAGAAGTAGAAAGTGTTCATTTTCAGAAGTCTGGAAAGGAGACCAGCAGAAGGGAGCCCGCTTTGGAGGCTGCTCTGTTTGCAGCACCCACACCAAGATGCCCCTGCTCCTGGGTGCTGCTGCTGCGGGGCGGCAGGAAGTTTCCATCAGGATTTAAGGAAACTGTCTCTGCTGGAGAAGGTCCCCATCGGCCTCACATCTGAGCATCCAGAAGTAAAAGAGGACCATCATCCGTACTGAGAGCCGCTTTTTAATTCTTTTCTATAAGAATAACAGGGCTTCCCCAGTGGCTTAGTGGATAAAGAATCTGCTTGCAACGCAGGAGACACTGGACACACAGATCCAATCCTTGGGTCATGAAGATCCCCTGGAGAAGGAAATGGCAACCCACTCCCATATTCTTGCCTGGAAAATCCCATGGACAGAGGAGCCTGGCAGACTACAGTCCCTAGTGTAGCAAAGAGTCAGACACAAGTGATCAAGGAAACAAGCACATAAGAATAACAGAGTGAGCCAGTCCTTTGTGCCCAACAGGCTGTTTTAAGTGAAGACATGCTATCAGTTAAAACCAGGAAGCACTGTTCAGTCTTTTTTCCTTCTGTCTGTCTTTTTTCTTCCTGTCTGTCCCCTGATGAAGGATGCATAGTAAGACTCCTGGCTTAAAAAAAGCAGCGAAGTTTTAAGATCTGTTAGAACTACCCCCTTGCTTCTCATACCAGGCTTTTCACCGACATGCATCTCGGTGGCGGTTTTGAAGGCCATGTGATGTGGCCACCCCAGCCTGCTCCTGGAGGCTGCTCCAGTCCGGGTCTTCCAGGCTCCTGGGGTTGGCAAGCAGCGCACGGGTGCCCAGGTCCCTCCAGAGAGAACTCTAACCTCGGAGCCTGATAGCAGGAGACCCTTCGCACGTTTTCAGGTTTCCTTCCTGAAACATCTCCATTTACACGTGAAAATCAACCACCGGCTCCACGACAGGACAGGAGAGGGATGGGGCCTCGGCCATGGAGTGAAGCTGTGGGTTGCAGGTGCCCCCATTCCCCCTGCTGGGCTGCAGGACCAGAGCTGGTCCGAAGGGGCCAGGGGATGGTCAGGCTCTGACCAGTGCTGGGGTGACTGCAGCCGGAAGAGGAGGCCGCCTCTCCACCCTCCTCGACCAACCTGAAACAAACTCGGGACCCGAGGAGTGGAACGTTTGCAAGCCAAGCAAGCTGCTGCACATGCACTGAATAAAGGCCAGCCTGCCAAGATGGGCATCTGAGGCACTTGCCGCCCCACCTTCAGGGTTCTCCCTCTGGACTCCTGTCCCTGGCCCCCAGCCCAGCAGGAGAACTCACTGGTGGTGACTTGGTGACTTGGCTTGCAGTGGGGGTGGGGGGCGGGGGTGGCGTCTTCCCCCCTCTGCCGTGACTGGGGTGGTCCTGGCACACGCGCTATCTAGACAGCTTCTCATCAGTTGCTCATCAGCATGCTAATTGCTGTATGACTAATTATGCCCTGAATTCCAGTTGATTTTCTTAATGAGACAGCTGGGTTAATTATGTAATCGTATGATTACATTAGCCCAGAGTGCCCTGGTGGAGGGGAGCGTCTGCTGCGTTCTGATGTCGTCACAGGGTTGGCGCTCCCAGGCCGCACCCCCTCTTCTGCGCACAGGTGGACTGGGGTCCAGGGGGTCAGTCTTTGCGGGTCTTTACAGTCCCTCACAGCAGAAGCAGCCAGCATTCCGCTGCCCTCCTGCACACACACACCAGCATCCCGCCGCCCGATGGAATCAGAGCCCCGATTCCCAGCCACGCAGCTCCCCTCCCGACATGTGGTTGCGGCGCCCTCTTCCTCCTCCCAGGATGTACCTGCCCGAGGGCTGTTGGTGTGACAGTGACCAGGACGTCCACACCAGTGTCCCAAAGTCCCTGCAGAACCACACTGGTCGTTCTACATGAGGTCAGAGCAGCCCAGGCGGGCCCCACCCTTATTCCCAGCATCCCCCTTACAGGTGCTATTTCACACCTTTCTTCAGCCCTGATCTCCGCACGACTCGTATTTCACTGAGAAGACACATGTGCTCAGGGGAGGGTGGCATCTCCCTCCACTGGCCAGCTCTCTCATCTGAGAGTCCGCTGTGCCCACAGAACCCACCTCTGACATTATGCTCCTCTTCAGACCCTGTCTTCCTCTGCAGGAGTGTGGGTTCCCCAGACTCTCCCTGGGTGACTCTGACTCTGTTAGGCTTGCAGACGCCATGTGGCCACAGGAGAGCAGCTGGTCCCCCACAGCACTACCTCCCACCAGAAATTAGATGACATCTCCCCCTGCCCCCCACTCCCCACCACCAGAAAGTAGATGACATCACCATGCACACAGTGGCTTTGGCCACAAAGGCAGGGGTCACCCTTTTCTCCTTTTCCTCTCTCACACCTTAGAGCTGATCTATCAGTGAGTCCTGCTGACTCAGCCTCCAGGATGCACCCCAAATCTGACCACTCACCCACAAGCCTCCATTACTTCTCACCACCTTGACTCCACCTTCTCTGTCCATCCTTTCTACAAAGTCCATGGTCTGAGTGGACTTTCTGAGCTACTTCTGTTCATGTCCCCCAACAGTAAAAAAAAAATTCAAATTTGTACCCCCCCAATATATACTATTTATTTATTTAAATGATGTTCATGTGTCATTACAGCAGTGTATGAAATACATTGCCAGTCATGTACTAAAAACAGAATTTGAAGGATGTGATGAAGACTCAAAAGGACTTAAAATTTACATTTTATTAACAGTACAAAGAAACATTTTGCTCTCAGTAAAAATATATATATTTTAAAATCAACCTCATTGAGGCATAGTCTATACACAATAAAACACCTGTTTTGTGTACAATTTGATACAGTGGCCAGTCAGATAGTCAAGATGCAGAACATCCATAACCCCTCAAAAGTTCCCTCACGATCTCAAATGCCAGCAACCTCTGATGTGCTTTCCGTCAACCAGGTTAGGTTCATCATTTCTGAAGTTTCACATAAATGGGGTCCTTGGGTAGGTACTCTGATGCATCTGACTTCTCCACTCAGTGTGGTGTGTTGGGGGTTATTTGTCCACATTTACTGGGGAGTAGTGATTCACTGTGTGGATGTAAAACAATTTGCCTTCACATCCACCTATTCATGGACTTTTGAACTATTTGTGGCTCTCGTGAATAAGCCTGCTGTAAGTGTTCATGGACAGCTGTATGTGGACGTCTGTTCTCATTTCTCTTAGATAAATAGCTAGGACTAGAATTCCTGGGGCATAGGGTGGGTGCATGTTTAGCTTGATAAGAAGCCGTCGAATGGTTTTCCAAGTAGCTGTGTCATTTTAGCCCCTCCCCCAATGCGTGTGGGGTTCCAGGTGCTCCCTGTCCCCTACGCCATTTGTTGTTGTCAGCACGTTAGGTGTTAGACATTCTAGTGAGTGGAGAGCATATTTCGTTGTGATTTTTACTTGTGTTTTTCTCAGTGACTAATGATGCTAAATTTTTATCCACATGCTTTTGGACCTTCATAGAACTTCATTTCTAAGGGATCTGTTTAACTCTCCTGCCCATTTTTTTGATTGGATTGTTTGGCCTACTGCTGAATTCTGACTTTTATATAGTCTAGATACAAAAGTCCTCTGTCAAATATATTCACTGCAAATATTTTCTCCCAGTTTCTTGTCATATAAAGAGCAGAAGGTTTTATTTTACTTAAGTCCAGCTTATTATTTCATTGATCTGAATGTCTATCCTTATGTTAATATCGTAATATCTTGACTCTTGTGCCTTTTTAGTCAATTTTGAAATCAGATTATGTATGAGTCCTTACCTTTGGTCTGTTTTTTTCAAAATTGTTTTGGTTCATTGAGTTTCTATATAAATTTTAGACTTGACTTGTCAGTTTGTACAAACAAGGCTGCCGGGATTTTGATCTGGATTCCACTGTATCTATAGGTCAATTTGAGGGAAATTGACAGCACTACTGAGTCTTCCCAGGAGTCTTCTTTTATCTGGCTTTTAAGATTTTCCTTTTATTCTTCTTTTTAGTAATTTGACTGCTTATTGGTGTTCTTTGCATTTATTCTGCCTGGATCTTGGTGAGTTTCTTGGATTTGGGGTTTATAGCTTTCTTTGAAAATTTTGCCACTTTCAAATACATCCCTCACCCCTTTGGGGGAGATGTATGTCAGATTGTTATTGTTTCACAAGTTGCTGAGGTTTTAGTAACTTTTTTTTTTCCAATCTCTTCTCTGTGCTTCTATTTAGATAGTTTCTGTGACTATATCTTTGGATTAGTTCTATGATCTTTTTTATTTTGCAGTGTCTAATGTGCTTAAGCCATTATAGGGAATTTTTTTTTTCATTTCAGATATTGTATTTTAAGTTCTAGAATTCCGTCTGGTTCTTTATAGCTTCTATTCCTCTCCTTGTTCTGTTCATGTTTTTCTTTAATCCTTGAGCATGCTTATAATAATTGTTTAAGTCTTTGTCAGCTACTTCCATTATCTCTTATAATTTCTGGTTCTGTTTTTATTAACTGATTTTTTCCCCCTTATCCTGCTTCTTTGCATGTCTAGTAATTTTTGATTGGATGTTGGACATTTTAATTATTAACTGGATTTTGTTGTCTTTCTTAAGAGTGTTGAAATATTTGGAGCAGGCAGTTAAATTACTTGCAGATCAACTCAATTATTCAGAGACATGCTTTATGCCTTTGGGGACAGGTCCAAACTAGCCTTTACTTTAGGATTAGCTTAGCCCTCCACTCTGGTGTGGCCCTTTGCTGTCTTCCACTGAATGTCCTGGCTGTTCAACAAGCCTCTCTTCTCAGGCTAGTTGTAACTCAAAAGCCTCCAAACACTCTGCAAACTCTAGGACTTGTTGACTTAGACCTTCCTTGCAGTTCTTTGCCCAGCCTTGTGGAGTTTCACCTGATGTGTACGTATGTACCTTATCTTTTAGCAACAGATCTTAGATTACTCCTCTGCAGCTTTCTCTCTTTCTCTGCATATCTCCTTCCTTTCCAGTGCTCTGCCCTATAAATTCCAGGCACTTCAGCCTACTGGTCTTCTGAAATCTATCTTCTCAATCCAAAAGACCATTATGCTCTGCTTGGGTTTCCCTCTTGCCTGTGCTGCAGTCCAGAAAGTATTTCCTGGCAGAAAGTCAGGGTGATCATAGGGCTCACCTTACTTGTTTCCCTCTCTCAGGGATCACCATCCTGCTCTGCTGGTTGTTCAACATCTGTAAATGGTGGTTTCATTTAGATTGCCTAGTAGTCCAGTTTGTGGCCAGAGGTCAGGTCTGGTGCCAGTTAATCTGTCATAGCCAGCGATGGAAATCTCCCAAGTTTTGTTCATTTTGTTGTTGATTTCAATGGCTGCCATAAATGGCTGGAAAAGATAATCACAAAGATACATAGAACCAAACCAAAGCAGTACATTTTTAGCGATCTTTACAAAAATATGATTTCTACCTTTGAAAGCTGCATACCAGTTATAAGAAAATATTAGTTGAAGTTCAGCTAGTAAATTTTTATTTACCCTGGTATTCAATTTTTTCTGCTAACTAGTCAGAAGATATCATATTTTTTATATTATCAACAAATGGGTTTGAAACCCCTTTTGACAAATATTTCTTTAGGTTTGAGTTAATTGATAATAGGTAACATCTATTGAGTATTAACTCCGAGTCTGGCAGTGTATACACATATTATGGTAATTAATGCTTACAACAACTTAATGCTATTGGCACAATTATTATGCCCAATTTATAGATGAAGAGAGTAAGATATGGAGACATTAGCTAGCTTCTCTATGGTTGCACATCCAGTAAGTGGCAGAACTGGGATTCAATAGCATATAGTATGGCCCACACTCTAAACCATTTCTCTCTACTCCCTCTTGTTTGATATGAAGCATTGAGATATTTTTTTGTAGACAGTGTTGTCTTTGCCCATAAGTTTATGTGACGATGGGAACATTTCCAAATATCCGCTTTTAGAATGCTGTCACTGTAGATGAGTTTCATTCAAGAAGCAGTTTTTTTCCCCTCACTAAGTATTAAAACATCACATTTACTTCGAAGACATAGATTATGTGTTTATATATTTTTTAAATGTCTGCCAGGCAGCATATTACTGATAGCCATCTGCCATCACAGAACAGGGCAGCTCATTTAGAACACTTAGCTTTTTAAAAGAAAATTGTCTAACTCATCTTTAAGCTTAAAACTCTTAAATACTTTGCAACTAGAAAGCCAACAAATCCTTTCGTGGCACTGCAGTTTCCCTCTCATGCCTCAGTGGCTCATCTTGCAAGAGTCCTATTCTCTGAGGGCTTTGTCCGTCACAATAGAACTGAATCCAAATTCAGGCCCTTAGCTCACTTTAGACACTATTTTTATGAGACTGACACACTGCCTGCCGTGCAGCAGGGCTTCTCCGACACAGTAATTTCAGCTCTGAAATTCAGTTTGATCCTTCTTCATATTGCCTCTCTCCCTCTCTCTTTTGTTCATATCTTTCTTTAAATCTTTGCACTCAGGTCTCCCCCTCTGGCAACTGGTCCTTTACCGCTTCCCCTTCCTTTCATCATACCTCACCAGCTTCTCTCTAGGCCCTATATATGCCTCCTCATGCCCATCCCTGGACCCTTGCATGGCCATTCCCTCTACCAAGAGTCTTCACGTTCTCTCCTCTTCAACATCCAGATCTCAACCCCAGGCTCACCCCCTCAGAGTCCCTCCCTGTCCATCTGTCTCCAGGACCCATTCACCATTCTCCACACCCTGTCTCCTCTCATCTTCACCCTTGGCAGTACTGCAAGCACCCTGTTTTGTTTGGTTTGCTGTCTGTCTGTCTCCCTTGCTTCAGTAGAATGTCAGGTCTTTGAGAACAAGCATTTTGTCTTGTTCACCGTCATGTCCCCCCAGCACCTGGCACAGTCTTGATATCATAGAGTGTGTACGTGGGTGCCAGCAGTTGGACTGAGCTGTTTCTGTGGCTGCACCTGGCCCTCCCCTGCTTCTAGCTCCACGCTGTTCCTTCCATGTGAATTTACTGCTCCAAAGTCTCCACGGGTCTCAACTCTGGCTCTTAAAAAAAAAGGTCTCCTTTTCCCGGTTTCTCCATCTGGAAACGGTCTTCCATTTGGCCCTTCTTGCTTTACATTTGTTGTTTGTGAACATGGTTTATCTCTGTGAGGCTGGGCCTGCCTGATTCACCTGGACGTCCACCCCAGTGTCTCACCCAGAGCAGACAGATGCTTAGGACAGACTTGTCACGTTAGTACTTGAAGAGACAGTGTAGTTTAGTCGGCTGCTGGTCCAGGAAGCAGAAATCTTAGTTAGACTTTTGCATCCCTGTTTGCCTGGCCGACTTCTCTCCTCCCCACGTTCCCTGGGTGAGACGCCAGCGCCTGGCAGGCTGCAGGTCCCCCTCCCCACCGACCTCTGGCTGTGACGGCTAGAATTAACAAGATAGCGTCCCAGGTACTTAGGCGAAGGTGCTGCATACATGCAGGCGATGGTCTTGTTGTTGTTTGTCGTAATTACAGTCTTTGAGTCCTGTGTTGCGTAATGAGCTATAACATGCCTCTCAGAGCGTTTCAGGAACGAACTGAGACGGCTGTAGAGCACTTTGCAAGTCTGTCACGTCGGGAGCATGGCGGTGGCAGTAAAGCACGTTGACTAGGAGGTAGCAGGGATTTCGTGTGTTCCTGTTCCACGGATGGGTGTGTGCTCTCAGCTCCCCCAGACGATTCCCTAATGGAGCTGCTGAGACGGGCGGCTTGTGACGTTCAGAATAAGACCTAACAATACTTGTGTGGGGTTTAAATGGCATTGGAAATCATTAACGAGACAAAAAGCTATGATTTCCCCTAGATTAACATGCAGGCTGGGGTTTGGCATGCCGAAATTCATTGTTTTGGTCTCTAGCCCAAACATGCTAGAGTCATTATATTGTCATGTGGTAATTAGCTGTTCCTTTAATACAAGTAATAAAAATTAAGCCTAAGAGGTACTTTAGCAATGCCTTTTACATAATCCAAAACAATATTCAAACGCTGTAGGCGTTGAGTCATTCAACTGTACTGTAGTAAAGTTTGAAGTTTAATGCATAGAGATGTTTGAATCCAGTTCATTCTTTATTCTTTGACCAGTTTTGCTACTTAGGCGTTAACCTTTAATCATGTTAAATTAAATATACATGCCATAATGAATAATTATGAGCGTGCTAGAATTTTCATTTACAATATAATGCTTTTGAAAATTTGTCTAAAGGTCCTAGTTACCATTCAGTTGACAATGTACATGCTATTTTTATATGTCACTGAATTCCTTGCTGAATCAAACGAGGGAAACTATTTTTTTATTCGAAGCAGATACAGTGGGTCCTGGCCTCTTAAAAGGAATGGACTGGAAGAGTTGTCAACAGAAATTTTGGGGATGGAGGCAGTGTACTAGCTTAGCTCTTTAAAAATATAATTTGGACTGGCAGTTGTGCCGGGAAACCTACAGGAGTTGATGTTCATAGAATTCTACAGAAGCACAGTGGCTCTCCTTCTCCTCAGTTCTTCCCTGATCTCTGTTTCAAGTTCAAGTTGTCATCGTATGTGGAGGGAGCCAAGGGCCTGCTGCTTTGTCTCCTCAGGCCATTTGCCCGGCATGAGACCATGGTGGGAGAGAAGGGCGTAGGAAGGTGTCCAGGGAAGATACTGAAATTTAAAAATAAAAAACTGCACCTGAAATGTTCTGAGGATGTTCATTCTATAGTATTGTTACCACTCCTACTTACAAGGAACCATATCCCTGAAATGGCTTTTGAGATCTAATTTAACATAAATGTTTTAATGCTGATAAAAATAATCATGAGAGGCCACAAATGAGAAAGCAGTGATGTAGTCATAAGCTGTATATATGCACAGAATCAGTGCCCAGCCACTGGGGTTTCACGTGGTGGACAGTGTTAGATGCTGTACCGAACGAGCCCTGGGGCCTGAGTTTTATAAACCCCACGAAGACACTGGCATCTCAGAGCGCTCCTGGCTCCTGGTGGCTGTGCCAACTGAGGCGTGGTAGGCCGAGCCCTCCCTTCCAGGAACCAGGGGTGGTCTGAAAAATTAACAGCACTGGTATTTGAAAGTTAAGTGAGCGCTTGAATATATACCCTTGTTGATCCACTGGGCTCGGTGTTTAGCATTCCTCACCCAGAGACTAAATCTTTGCAGCCATCTCACAAGTGATGCTGGCGTCCATACCAGAAATATCTTCCGTAATCTCTTCTAAGCCCAGCAGACTCGGGTATGCTTCTGCTCTGATGGGGCCCGAGAGTCCTAGAGGAAGTGCCCCACTGGGGCCCAGCAGGTGGATTATAAGTGCAGCAGAAATAAAAATAAAGACCCAGTTGATACCAGAAGAACATTTAATATCTCTCCATTTTGTGCTAAATTAATGGTAAAGGCAAAGACCTCACTAGTACCATAAATTTCCATGTCCACAGCGTCCGATTTTAGGTCCAAATCCGTTACAGGAATTGGAACCCCTTCCAGGGCCCGAGAGTGGGCTCTTGTCTAACACTCAGAAATGAATTTTCCTAGGAGACACGCAGGCTGACAAAGCAAGAGGCTTCATTGGGAAGGGACACCCAGGAAGAGAGCATCAGGGTAGGGAGCCGAGGAGAACTGCTCTGCCGCGTGGCTCGGAGTCTCAGGTTTTATGGTGAGGGGATCCATTCCCAGGTTTCTGGGCAATCATTCCAACTCAGCGTCCTTCCTGGTGGTGCACACTTCGCTCTGCCAAGATGGATTCCTACGAGGATTCTGGGAGGTTGGTAGGACGTATGGACTGGTGTCTCCCCTCTCCTTTTGACCCTTCCTGAATTCTTCCATTTGGTGGTAGCTTGTTAGTTTCTTATCAGGACTTCCTGTTGTAAGATTATTCGTGTCAAGTGGTTACTATCATGCCTGGGCTAGGATGGGTGGTTTCAGTCAGTGGTTCACCTAATTAATCCAGTTGTTTTGCAAGGAATATGATGGTGGATAGCACATTGAATTGTCTACAAGGCCTCTCATAACTGGCCTAGCTCTCCATTCTCCTACTGTTTGTACTATGACTAGCAGTGTGGAGGCCTCCTGGCTGGCTGGCTCAGTGGCCCAGTACCGGTCACCATGGCTTGGTCACCAGGCGTGCCTCTAGCAAAAGGCACAACCACCATGAGCAGAAACTCGGGGTTCTCCTGTCTTCAGATCACCAGCTAGTAAATCCTGACTGTCTGCTGAGCCTGCTTCATCAGTTAAAGGATGGCCATGACAGAAAGTGGTCCTGTCCTGAAGAGGGGATCATCTTACAAGAGCCCCCTCAGGGGACCTTCCTTATTGGAAGGATGATCACTGATCTCACAGATGTAGGTCTGAGTTCTCTCTGCCCCTTGTTGTTGTTGTTGCTAAGTCATTCTGACTCTTTGCAACCCCATGGACTACAACCCACCAGGCTCCTCTGTCTACGGCATTTCCCAGACAAGAATTCCGGAATGGGTTGCCATTTCCTTTTCCAGAGGATCTTCCCGACCCAGGGATCAAACCCACATCTCACTGGCAGGCAGATTCTCTACCACTGAGCCACCAGGGAAAGCCCTCTGCCCACTAACCAACTGGAAACCTGGACGCATCACCCTGCCTCCCTGAGCTTTAGTTCCGACTTCTGCGAAAAGAACGAGATACATGTCACACGTCTTTCTCCCAGGATTGTCCTAGGGCTCAAATGAGAAAATGTCCATAAAAAGTGTTCTGTGATGAGCAGACGCTCTCCAGGCAGCAGCTCTCATTTCCAGGTTCACAAGAATTGTTAGAAACCTGAGGCTTTCGGTGCCTTCTCTGAACGGGTGCTGGGAGATTTTTCCGGGCTCCCCCACTGCCCCTGCCCACCCCACCAGCCACCATGCATCTCTCTCTCTCTCTCTTCCTAGCAGATCAGGGAATGAAAAATCCTTCAAGCGTCACAGCAGGCCAGGGCAGTGAGCAGATCCCAGGGAGTCCGTGGTCAGTCTCACCCCATTCTCATGCACTGGATTCTACCTGAACATCCCTTAGTGGCTGCAGAGATGAACCCTGTCCACCCAGCGGGGCCCCGGGAAGCTGACGGCCTGGGAGTCAGGTGGCCTACTCCGAGCCTCTGCAAGGGTGGCTCAAGCGTCTCCAGAAGACGGTGACCCATGTGTCCCTCTCTTGCAGATCCCGTTCCCGCGCTGGACCTTGGGCAGCAGCTCCAGCTCAAAGTGCAGCGCCTGCACGACATTGAGACGGAGAACCAAAAACTTAGGGAAACTCTCGAAGAATACAACAAGGAATTCGCTGAAGTCAAAAATCAAGGTTGGTGGAAGACGTATTTGTTCCTTACTTTTTCTTTTCTTCTTTCTTTTTTCTTCTGTTCCTTTTTGCTTTTCTTTTCTTTTCTTTCTTTTTTTTTAAAAATTGCTTTACCCATACTGTTGGGACTAGCTCTGATCGTCACCTGTGTCATGGAGTCCAGGCGGGGTAAGAATCTGAGTCATTACAGAGAGATAATAATAACACTTAGCTACTGAGAAGGAAAACTTTTCCTCCACACTATGACCACATATGATTTTATTGCCTCCCTGATGGGACCAATCAGGAGTCTTTAAAAATTCTTCCTGAATCATCGTGTGATAGGGTCTGCCTTTAAAAGACAGATGTGTTGCCTGCGGGTGGCACATGTCAGATAAGCCAGCTTATGATCAAAGGGCCACATCCAATAAGTAGTTTAATAATTGCTGCCAATACATTAAGGCTTTAGACGAAGGCTCCACGTCCCCACACTTAAGAACCCCCGTGTCCTCGTCAGCGTCACCTGTTCATGACAAATCTAAAGGAGGAAAACAAAACAGCCTCTTGGTGTGGTTGTCCAGCTGTCAACAGGAGAGAGGACAAAGGTTGCCTGGCTTTTCCTGCCAAGGAAGACCGGAGAACTCTCTCCTACACCTAAGATGCAAACGTGTCCCATTCAGGCTTCCTTGTCTCAGAGAAAAGCCGCTGCCCCATCTGACAACCGCGGCAGGTCTCTGAGCCAAGTCCAAGTGGAAATGGGCCTCTTTGGTTTTGCTTGGGGTATGGGTGAGGAAGGTGACAGAAAAGAGAGCAACCTGCTTGAGGGACTTCCCCTGAGGGCTGCAGAAGGAATTACTTGACGACAATTTTTAAAAGTATCCTTGGAGGGCTTCCCTTGGCAGTCCCAGTGGTTGAGACTTCGCCTCCCAATGCAAAAGATGTGTATTCGCTCCGTGGTGGGAGAGCTAAGATCTCACCTGCCTCACGGCCAAAACATAAAACAGAAATGATACTGTAACAAATTCAATAAAGACTTTAAAAATGGTCCACATCAAGAGAAATCTTTTTTTAAAAAGAATTTAAAAAGAAAAATTTCTTTTTTAAGAAAAATTTAAAAATTAAAAGCATCCTTGGGTTCTGAGACCTTTGGACCCAGGCTGGTGAGGAGGGATCGTCCATGGAAAGGACCCAGGAAGAGTCAGGAAGGTCCTGGACAGTGAGGCAACAAGCCTGAAGGCCCCTTCCTGGGGGACACCCCCTCGTTCTGGCCCCACAGGGAACGGAGAGGCTGTGGACTGGAGGGACAGCTCAGTCCTACTAGGGAGCAAGGTGTGGACTTAGGAGGTGGGGGGCGTCCAGTGAGAGAAGTACTCCCTCCCGGCTCTGGTCAGAATCACCCACGTTCAGGGGAAAGAGAACCCGGAAATTCTGGTTCTGATGTTTCTACAACACCAACCCGAAGGTGGGGGGGGGGTGGGCGCTTGTTGTTTTCTTCCAGCGACCCCTGCCATCTTATTTGGACAGATCCACCACCTGGGTTTCCTTCAGTATGATTTGGTTCTGGCAGAAGGCGTGCGCCCCCTCTCCACCTGCCTCATCACCCACCTCACCCCAGGGGCCAGTTGCCCAGTGTGAGGCCATCACCTCCCCCAAAAGTCTCAACTGATGGGCATTTTCAAATGAAATGCAGAGCCCAAGGGTCTTCCCTGGCAGTCCAGTGGTTAGGACTCCACGCTTGCATTGCAGGCGGCATGGGTTCAATCCCTGGTCGGGGAACTAAGATCCCACAAGCCCTGAGGCGCAGCCAAAAAAATAGAAACGCAGAGCCCGTGCCTTAAGAACCAAGGCTCCGAGGCCGGCAGACCGGGCTGGGGGTCCCTTGGTTGCCACCACTTCGCAGTGGGAGCAGAGCTCCTGAGTGTCCTCTGCTCCTCCACGCTGCTCGCCCTGCCCTCCCCCTAACCTAACTGCCCCCTCACTCCCACCCCGCTCCACTCACACGGAGGGACACAGCTGGGACACACCCAGGGCAATGTCCCGGCCCCCGGCCCAGGTGGCAGAGGAGGGACAGAGGCTCCAGGACAAGTCACCCCTGACTTACCAAGCAATCCTCCTGGGGTGGGGGTGGTGAAGAGACTCCGTCAGACGGAGTAGAGCTCCTAGCTAGTGCCCCAGTCTCCCCTGGAAGGAGCATAGATGGGTCAGGGGCTGCCCAGATGTCTCCAACCCATTGTTCAAAGCAGAGATGCCACCTGTTTATAGCCTGTAGACCGTCGACTAAAGAGAATATGCAGGTGTTTCCAGAGGTGACCTGTCAGTGTCCGTTTTGGACGCGTTCCACTCCCACCCAGCCTGCGCCCCTTTGCTCATGTATCACTAACCATTGTGCTTACAGGGCATTTCTTCCAAGCCTCAAACACTCAGCCCAAGAGGTAGGAAGCCCCATGTTCATCTCTCAAATGCCTTGCCAGGGTCATTGGTCTTAATTCCCTCTCTCCTACTCCGAGGAGATCCCCCTGGTTCCATTTAAAGAAAAGCACCAGTTTCTTATTTTAACAAAAGAGCCTCTAGCTTTTCTCCATAAGCCACGTGGGCATAAACGCCCGGCTGTCAAGCTCCTGCCTGGGCCAGCATGTCCGTGCAGCTCAGGGAGTGGAAGCCAACATGAGTTACAGCCCATAGGGACCAAGGCCACCAGTCCAAGCACTTACGTGAGCAGAGACCTGGCAGGCGACCTTGTCACGTGAGCCTGGGGCCCTGTTGTTGCAGCCGCTTCATGGCCTCACCCTACTCAGCCCGCTGAGCGCCCACCATGTCGGGTACTGGGACCACCAGGGCACTCAGTCCTGCCTCGTATGTGATGGATCCTCATCTGAGCAAGTGTAGTCCCTCAAGGGCTTCGCTCACTTTGGAGCTGGGGCTGCAGTAGTTGGCTGGGGGCCGGCCAGCCCCCGTAGCAGCGGAGGTGTCCATGTCGAGGCAGGTGGAGTGATGCTGCCCTAGCCACCAACAGGTCTGAGTTAGGACCCTGCCCTGTTCATTGCATCTGCTCTTGTGTTCCCACTTTGGGCCCATAAACACAAACTTGGTGGAGAGGGGAGCCTGGGCTTTCCAGGGGGCCCTGCCACCCAAGAGGCCCCGAGTCCTGAGCACCAGATACCCTGGGGCTTCGTCTCGCAGCACTGCCGCCTGGCACACGCCCTTCCTCCAACGTGGCTCCCCTGGGCCCTAAGTCATCTGCGCTGCACACGCAGCCCAGGTCTGCCAGACTCTGGCCAGGGAGGAGGCTGCTCTCGGCACCCAAGCTCCGGAAATGGTCCCTTCCAGCCAGGCAGACGCGCCCCAGACCCACTTAGTGCACTGTGTGTTTCATCACTTGTGAAATAGCAGGGCTGCAGCCCACAGCCAGGGAGGTCTGTAGGCTTCTTCCAAACTGTGCACACAATTATAAACTGTTTTCTTTATAAGAAAGTACTTAAACCTACACTAAAATGTTATTAATCCTCCCTCAGTAGAAGACTAATTTCAGATTCATCAATAAGATGATATTATATTTTAGCATTGATTTCCCCCTCTTCTTTTTCTTAAGTTGTATTAGAGAGACATAGTTCTTCTTCCCAGCAAAATCCATTGATCCTCCTCAACCTAAATGTTTAAAGTTCAATTTAACATTTAGGGAGTAAAAGGTCTCCGAAGGGACTCGTAACCATTGATTTTGTGTCAGGGTTGAAGAGCTAAAGTTTAAAACACACCGATCCTCCTAGGTTACGAAAGCCTAGTATATGTAGCTGTGTGGAACCATGCTTCTCTTACTGGAGTTTTTTTTTTCCGCCCCTTCTGCAGAGGTTACGATAAAAGCACTTAAAGAAAAAATCCGAGAATATGAACAGACTCTGAAGAACCAGGCTGAGACCATAGCTCTCGAAAAGGAACAAAAGTTACAAAATGATTTTGCAGAAAAGGAGAGGTGAGCATGTTTTGGGGTCTGCAGGCACCTATGTGCTGATGTAAGGTTTTACTTATTTATATCACAAGTTTTGGGGTTTTTTTTTTTTTCAAAGCAATCCTGTGAAATAAGCCCAGGTTGGAAACCAGAATCCTAGAGGCTCTAAGGCAGTAGCCTCCAACCTTTTTGGCACCAGAGACCGGTTTCATGGAAGATAGGTTTTCCACAGAATTAGGGAGGTGGGGATTGGATGGTTTCAAGATGATTCAAGCACATTCCGCTTACTGTGAGCACTTTATTTCTCTTGTTATTGAATCGGCTCTGCCTCGGATCATCAGGCGCTAGATCCTGGAGCTTGGGGGTCCCTGCTCTAGGGCACAGTTTTGTTTGAAAACCATTTGTTTGTGTCCCTTGTTCTGTAATTTGTAAGATGGGCTTGAGTAAAGTGTACCAGTCTCTCCCCATTGGGGAATGGTGTCTGGTGGTCCAAGGGTGTGTCTGAGGGCTGCATGAGGCGGAGCTTGAGCACAAAGCTTGTGTAGTTGACACATGGGGGTTGTACCCGAGGTGAGATGAGAGGGGCAGGACCGTCTCCTGCTGCCTGTCCTCTCTAGGAAGCCCTGGGCGACCCCAAGCTCCCGCTGCCTTCTTCAGTGGAATGTTAGTATTTAGCAGCTCCCTCTGCCTCTGTCTGTCTCTCACACACACGCACACTGTCTTGGTTTGTTGGCACTGGTATCAGTAAAAAGTGTTCATGCACCATCTGGGGGTTGTGAGTGTTAGGTTTCCACCGGCCTGCTTCACCCAAAACTTTGCCACAAATAACGAGTTGGGTTTTCAGCTAGTGTGATGACTTAATGAAAGTTAGATTTCCTGTGAAAACCATAAGGACTGTTGAAGTCACCAATTCAAATTGCACAACTCAGGCTCTCAGAACTCTGGTGAAGCCAAGATGTAAAAATTTCAGCCTGCCGTGGAGAATCATGAGACCATTAACGAGAGGCACTACATGTCTGGTTACAAGTGCGAGGCAGGCCCATGGTGGCATCCTGTGGCTGTTTCCCGTGGATTTGGAAGCAGCTGCTCAGACTTCCATGAGGCGGGCCGGTGGAGCTCTCCAGCATCAGCAAGGCCTCTGTGGGGCACTGTGAAGCTGGCTTCATTTAGAAAAGAGGAAGAATCCCTGCTGCACTCACTGCCAGGCCCTCTCGGGGCATCGTCTCACCTAGTGTCCAGGATAGATCTGCCAAGCTGACGGTCTCATTTTTCAGGTGGAGAGACCAGGCCTTAGGCTAGGGACCTGCCCCTACTCTCCCACCCAGGCACCCAGAGGTGGGGCTGGAGCCAAACCCACCGCTGCACCCTGGCCTCCTAAGGTCCTTGCTGCATGACCAAAGCCAGTCTCTCAGGTCAAGCCCAGCTCTGCAAGGAACGCCGCACCCATACTGCTGGGAGAGCCCCACAAAGTCAGGGCTCAGAAGGACAAGTGGACTTTTGACCCAGCAGAATTGGAACTGCTGCTAAATATGTCTCCTCGGAAAGTACTTCATGCCCAAAGAGATTTCTCACCATATTACTGAAAATTGGGGGACAGGGGACAATGCAAGTCATTGAAATGCCCTGCCAACAAGAAATGGATACATACGAGATAGTTTTGTTGAATTTGCAGTAACCCCAGAAATGTACCTGGCATAATATGAAGTGAAAAATGCATAGTACAGAATTATAGACAATGTGGTTACATCTGCACAGAGCAAAGTCATGCTTTATAGAAGTGTTACAGTAAATTCCTATAGAAATTTAATATCATTAAGTTGATTTTTCAAATTAGGTTAAAAGATTGATTATATTGAAAGATACAAATAGTTGACCACTGTGGGTGGGGGATAACACTAGATCTTTATCTCATTCTTTACCAAAAAATTGAAATGGATTAGAGTTTAAATGTCAGTAATTAAATCATATACATACGGGAAGAAAACATGGGCATTTACTTTGTTTTTAATGATTTTGGAATGGAGAAATCTTTCTAAGCATAAAAGAAAATTTGTATAAATATGACTGCCTAAAATTTCATACAGACGTTTAAAAACAAATAAAGATGAATAACATTTTTATACCATCAAAAAACTAGGAAGAAATATTTGCACCACATAAAAGAAAGGGCTAATTTTCCTTACAAACAAAGAGCTCTTACAAGTTAATAAGAAAAAGTCCGCACTACAAAAAATGGGCAGAGGAGAGGAACAGACAGTTCATACGAAGAGAAATTTTCAGCTTTATTCCACAGTAAAATTAGGTTTAATTTTATTCAGTGTTGGCACAGCAGAACACTCAAATGTTGTTGGCAAGAGTTTAAATTGGTGAGGTTCATTTTGTTGGAAAGTTTCTGAATATCTATCAAAACAACAAAAACAATTGCACACACCCTTTATCATTGCAGTTCCTCTGTTTGAATTTTATTCAACAAATTCACTGTCAGAATTATGCAACAATACCTATGATGATCACTGTGGAATTGTTTAGTAGAAAGAAATTTGATAAGTCATCTAAATGCCCAGAGAAGCTGGGTGGAGTCAGTTATTTAATAAGAATGGGAAAGAGCTGTATGTGCTAGGGTAGACTATTTCCACAGTACTGAGAGAAGTGAAAAAGCTAGCTACAAGATAGCATGTGTGCCCTGATCCCTTTTGTGTGAAAAGAAAGGGTTTTCTGTTTATATACATTGTAATATATCACATCTGAGTTTATATTATGCTACAGTATATCACATATTACATTGTATTTCTAAAAATTCTAAAGAGCTACAAAAGAACTCTATTTGAGGAGTGCAAATAGAGCCAAGATAGAGAAAGGACATTTTACCTTCCATCTCTTATAATATTTGTGGGGTTTTTTTCTTCAACACAGCATTTATTAGTTTTATAATTGAAATAGGTGCAAATGCAAGCAGTGCTTTTCCACAGATGATGGAAATTTGGGTGTCTTTTTTTAACTGTGCCATTTCTACTTTTCCGTATTCCCAGGTTTCTTCTTCATGAGAGCATGTGTTACATTCAAACGATGTAAAAATAATAGACTTATTTTTAGAGATTTTTCTGCCGATGAGGAGGAAGGAATGCTATTTATTGACCAGGGAATTCATCTGGAGATCCTGGGAAGTATAAATACATGGAATGTGGCTGCAGACATTCAGAATGTCCCCATTAGGTATTAGCGTTGCATTCGCATTCCATTCTAACAGGAACGGAGCAGCTGTCACATCTCTTCAGTACATCCTTTATTCCAACAGATTCCTTCATTGT
Source organism: Capra hircus (assembly GCF_001704415.2). Classification (NCBI taxonomy): domain Eukaryota; kingdom Metazoa; phylum Chordata; class Mammalia; order Artiodactyla; family Bovidae; genus Capra; species Capra hircus. The sequence goes on along the minus strand of NC_030832.1, from coordinate 35,745,094 downwards.
GTCAGCAAAATGTAAATGCATCATTCTTGTCGGGCTAACTTCAGGAAACAATGAGTGCGTGATGATGCTTTTTCTTTTCTTTTTTTAAAATAACTGGCATTTCAAGAATAAGCTGCATTTAGGATAACCTTCTACATCAATTGCCTTGCATCAGGTCCTGCAGGAAGTACACCTCCCCTGGGGGGTGATGTGTGGGTAAGAGTCAGGGGGTTAAAGGTCAGGGCATCAGGGCTCGTGGCGTTACTAGTGGTACCCAGCCACACGCCTGCCGCCAGCCGTTTAAAGGCAGCTCATGGCCGTAGTTCCAGAACCCACAAGACATTTGAGCTGCTCAATAAGATGACCAATCTGGCTTCCTCCTCTTCCTTTTCAGAAAGCTGCAGGAGACCCAGATGTCCACCACCTCAAAGCTAGAAGAAGCCGAACATAAAGTCCAGACTCTGCAAACAGGTGTGCTATTCTGCCTGCCCATCAGGCCACTGCCAGCCAGACTGACCCAGAACAGGTTTACTCCACCTCCCAGTCCCTGCAGGTCCCCCTGACACCTGTCTCCCCGCCCCTGTGGTGAGCCTGGAGGAGGGAGGGAGCCAGCCCACACCCCAGTGTGCCTCAGACACCAGCCGCCTCCCCGACCCCGGCCCCTTCCCACCTCGACTGCGTGAGTCACCCACTCTGAGTCCTTCGAGGCAAGGTGGGAGGCTGCAAACTCCATGTACATCACTGCCAGGAACCATCCTTTCTTCCTGCTCTTTTTCCAACAAACACGTCTAAATCACCAGACTGTCAAGGGCTAACTTGTCATTTGGAACAATAATGGAGGAGAAAAACATTTATTTCTACCCTGTGAAGTTAAGGAGAACAGTAATAGCAGACCTTTAAAACTGCAAAAGTACCCAAAAATCTATGCTCAGGTTTCTCTTTAAACTTCTTTTTGCCTTTTTTTCTTTTTGTTCTGAAAGAGAAACGGGACTATATATTTAATTTAAATGTGGAAAAATAACAGAAGACATCATAATCCAGGTTTTAAAAAAAAATGACAGAGTGGGAGAAAATCACAACAAATTCAGACACGTAAGATCCCCAAAATATAAAGATCACCTGAAAATCAATAAGAATAGATGAACAGTCCAGGAGAACAAGGAGCTAAGGATGGAAACAAGGAGTTTACAGAATAAACACACAGCCAATACACATATGAAAAAAATGCTAATTTTGAATAGGCAGAGAAATGCTAATTAAATCAGTGAAAGATTGTTTTGCCTGTCAGATTGTCAAAAAAAATTTTTTTTTAATTGATAATATCCAATGTTGGTGAGAGTATAGGAAAAGAATCACACTCTCAGTATTGATGGGAATGTAATTGCCTCTTGGGAGGCCAGCTGGGTGGTATTTATCTGAAGTTGGAACGTCCCAGCCACTCACCCAGCACCTTCCCTTCAAGGTATCCTGATGCCCCGGGCATGTGGCAAGCCCTGTGCAGGAGCTAAATTGTTACTGTCATTCTCATGTCCCAGCATAGAGAGATTTCTATGCTTCTGCTCAGGGCACGGAGAAGGCAATGGCACCCCACTCCAGTACTCTTGCCTGGAAAATCCCATGGACGGAGGAGCCTGGTAGGCTGCAGTCCATGGAGTCGCTAAGAGTCAGACATGACTGAGTGACTTCACTTTCACTTTTCACTTTCATGCATTGGAGGAGGAAATGGCAACCCACTCCAGTGTTCTTGCCTGGAGACAAGAGGAGCCTTGGGACAGAGGAGCCTTGTGGGCTGCTGTCTATGGGGTCACACAGAGTTGGACACGACTGAAGCGACTTAGCAGCAGCAGCAGCTGCTCAGGGCAAAGTGTAAATCTCAGATGTTTGTATCATCCTATTTATGGGTGCGTGTGTGTTAGTCACTCAGTCGTGTCCTACTCTTTGCGACCCCATGGACTGTTTCCCACCAGGCTCCTCTGTCCATGAAATTCTCTAGGAAAGAATACTGGAGTGAATTGCCATTCCCTTCTCCAGGGGATCTTCCCGACCCAGGGATCAAACTCTGGTCTCCTGCATTGCAGGCAGATTCTTTACTGTTGGTATTTATGGGGGGGAGGTGTGTATATATATGTGTATATATTTTTAATTTATGGGAGTGGGTAAAAAAATATATATATGTATATACACTTAAACATATGCAATTATATATGGAAATATTTTTAATAATGAAATTTATTTAAAAGCACGAAATTTATGTAATTAGAGGCTCATGGGATGAGCTGAAGCAGCAGTGGCAGGGGATTTTTCTTTTCCATTCTGTGATACTTTTGTAATCTTTGCCTCCTTTGGAATGAGAATGTGATTTTTTTTTCTTTCTGATTTAATAGGAACAATTAGTATCTTATATCATGATTTTATGTCCTCTGCCTTTCAGCCCTGGAAAAAACTCGAACAGAATTATTTGACCTGAAAACCAAATATGATGAAGAAATTACTGCCAAGTAAGTCTCTGCCCATCTCCCTCTGTCAGGTAGCTCCCAGTACTGCTAATCCATGAAAGGTCTCCCTGCTTCGCCCTCCTGTTGACTGACTTTGCAAAGTGGTACAGGGTTTAGAAGATACTTGGCCTCTGAGCTGCTGTAAAGAACAGAGTGTCATTCCCATGGTTCCCTTGCATAAGTTTAAAACATAAGATGTGACAATAAGCTGTGTCTGGTACTCTCAGAACAGCCCTTCCAACTGACACTTTTTTCCTTAATTATTGTGAAGCCCGGTCACCACTGTGCCTTTTTCTAAGAAATTTTGGGAAAGCGTCAGCAAAGAGGAGGTATGATACTTGGGATGTTTTGTGGAGCTTGGTCTGTGGCAATAGCATCACCTTTTACCCGTGCCCAAAGCCTCCACTCCCACACAGATGTATCTTTTTAAACCCCACCTTATGGTGCTAGGTGTCCATGTGCGGACACTTACACAAAGTAGGGGTGTGTGCATCTTTGGGCAGGTATATCAGATAAAGGTCTTGTCGGGAAGGAATCAGTGATCTGCTGCAGGTACCCTGTTGCCAGCCAGCAAGCAAGGAATAACATTGACATAAATCAAGAAAGATAAAGAAGTAACAGATTGTTCCCTGAAAACGCCAGGCTACCGTCTAAACTACTTTTTCCTGTCCCGGGAGGCTCCTCCCATCTCCCCCAGACACCCATCCACCACTCCCTATCCTCCCCCAACCCATTCCCAACAGCTGCATCTCCAGTAAGACTCAGCTCCTGCTGTGCTCACACCAGGCCTCAGTGGGCGCTGGTGGGTTTTGGCGGGGTGGCTCTGAATAGCTCCACCCTCCTCCCCTGCTCCTGCTCCGCGTGGGGCCCTGGTACTCAGCACCCCTCAGTCTGATCACCTTCACCCTTGATCTCGGAGGTTGCTGCTGGGCCAACTGCTCTCAGGGCACATGGGCGGAGGGGGGGGGCGGTGCGGGGGTGGGGATTGACCTTTGTCCTGGATTGTTCAGTAGCTCAAGACCTCGAGAGCCCAGGTACCTGGGCCAGGTGGTCAGAACCAATTTCGATCACGAGCAGAGAACTTCCTCACAGACACTAAAACGTCCCAGTCAGTCTTGGTGATTCTGGCCAATGTGCTGGCACGTCTAATCCTGGTGGAACCCTCCAGATCACTGTCCCCTCTTCTCCTAGTGTGCTGAACGTGACTTCAGATGGTACAGAAAGGACTGGTTCTAAGGTCCCGTGACCCTTAAAATTACACTTTGAAAACTGGCAGTTCTGGTATTAACCCTTCTGATCCCGGGCATCACTGTTGATGAGCCGCAGGCATGCCCTCCCCACTGAGCCCACAGCCTGAGAGCTCCTCACCCCCGCAAACGTATCCTCCGAGGCACCACACCAGCTGCTGTCCCCTTGGCCCTCCTAGGTGTCCGTGTCTGGGTTTCCTTTTCTACCAGCCATCTTTGTTTTTCTACTATTTCTGCTTAGACTTTATTCTACTACATAGGTTGTTTTTCTCAGTAAATTTGATTTTTTTTTAATTATAATACTTTAACCTGATACATAATTCTGACCTTAGTTTATAGCATTTCTTTTCTAAAAGTTTAATCTGAAGATTCTATGCTTATTCCTTGATTCATTCACTCTTATCCACATCATCTCGCTGACAAACTTCATAGGGACTTTGGGGGCTGATAGGTTGGATTGTTTCCTTAGTTTTTGTTAATTTCTGTTTGTTGAACCACGCCTCTTTCTAAAAGGCACAGATACATCTTGTGTATCTACAGTCAACAGAGTTTGCTTTATTATGCACTTAAAAAACTTTCTTGTCTCCACCCTGAACGCACCCTATCTTGTCTAATCTCAGAAACTAGGCAGGGTCTGGGCCTGGTTAGTACTTGGATGGAAGACCTCCTGAGAATACTAGGTACTGTAGGCTATTAAAAAAAAAAAAAAGCAGCAGCTTTTGTACAGCCAACCAGTAAGCCCATCTAAGCCCATGGTTTCCAAACTGTGGGTCATGATTGTGAAATCTGTTTAGCAAGTGGCAACTGGCTAGTTGGGTCATAAGTAGACTATAAGGAAGGTGGTGACCGGGATGGCCTGGGGACAGGAGGAGGGAGGAAGGGGCCTCTTCTCCTCATCCCTAGGCTTTCCTTGCTGTGCTTGGAGCCAGTGTGCGACGCTCAAGGATGATTCCAGTCTCCCAGGTGGTCTGCTCCCTGGGAAGGATCAGAGATGCCTCCTGAGATGACAGGATGATTTTCAGTCCTCAGTGTTGCCTTAAGTTACTGTTTGTAGATGCAGGAAACCCAGCATGAATCCATTCCTTAGTAGCCAGCTGCATCATTTGACGGTAAGATTGTTAAATCTCAGGTCACCTGAATCAGCAAGGACACCCAGGAGAGCACCAGAGACCGGTCCTCCTGACCCCAGAACTCTCCTTGAACTTATCAGAGCCCACTGACCTCTGATAAATGGCAGTAGTTGATGGAGGCTCAGGGAGAATCATCTCTAGACTACTTCCCATCATATCAGTGTATCTTAAGGCCAGAAAGCATTTTTTTCCTCCCAAAAAAATACACATAAGTGAAAATCCACACATGACTTCTGCTTTTTCATTGAACTAGAGTAAATGGAGGATAGAATCAAAAAACATGGAGTGTGTTAATCTGTCATGTAAAATGCTTTGCCTCAAAACTGCAGCTGTAGTTACTACCTGCTGAAGGGGCCACAGGTGCTCTTGGGGTGCGTCCCCACCTGTGATCGTAGCAGGAAACCCTCGTCTCCTCAGATGAGTGGGGAGGCAAGAGGTGCAGCATGTACCTGGGCACAGAGAGAGTGAGCCAGATGGGCGCAACCCAGATCCACCGTCAGCTCCACTGACATTCCTGGAGGCCTTCAGGGAGGCTCAGGGAGAACAGCCATTGTGATCCAGCACAATCCCTGCCGTTGGGGGGACATTAGCATAGCATCTGCTGCGTCGGGGTGTCCACAGCAGACAGACAGCCCCCTCCAGCTAGGATGGTCAGGAGGGAGTTTAACATGGTGCCGCAGGGACAGGGAGAACCAGCTGGATGCCAGTATCCTGAGCAAGACCTGGCTGGGCCTCACTCCGCCTATATCGGTAGGGGACAGGGCTCCAGGGCAGTACCAGCAACCCCTGACCTTACCCTCCTCTGGGCCCTGGCTAGGACTCCCCACCGCCAGGGGAGGACCAGGGGGAGAGGGAGCTGGTGAGGGGGGATAGTGAGTCTCTGGCACAGGCCCCACCCAGCTGGAGCCAAAGGAGAGGCTGTCAAGGAGGCCTTCCTGCAGGCGGTGACCTGTGATTTGAGGCACAAAGATGCACTGGAGTCAGGGGTTGCTGGAGGCAAAGGAGCTCCGTCTGTGAAAACACCAGGCATCGAGGCTAGTCACCTGGAGGACAAGCCCGGAGATCCGAAAGGCTGATCTGCTGGGCAGGTGGGCATGGTGGGCGCCGGGGCTGGACAGAGACTCAGAAGGGGGTCAGCCCTGTCCAACTTTTTGTGACCCCATGGACGGTAGCCTCTGTCCATGGAATTCTCCAGGCAAGAACACTGGAGTGGGTAGCCATTCCCTTCTCCACGGGATCTTCCCAACCCAGGAATCAAACCCAAGTCTCCCACGTTGCAGGCAGGTTCTTTACCGGTTAATCAACAGGGAAGTCCCAGATGGGGGTCAGCAATTCTAAATATTAATAGAAGCAAATGTCTAACACAGGGCAGCTGAGGGCCCAACCCTTACTGTAGATGATTCCCAGAGGAAGTAATCCATAAAAAATGTAGAGAATGGCCTGAGATAATAATTGCTACTTTCTTTTAACTTCAGAAACAATTGCTTCGGTCTTAGAGCTCCCACACGGAGCCGCCCCCCGCCATGCTCCACCTCCCATTTCCCTCCCTTTTCATTTTCTGGGAAAGGTCTGCCATTCCACTGTCTGCTTCCGGCCCGACTTACTTGTCCTGTGTTTGACTAGACAACTTTCCTTCTGGTCTAATACTTACCAGTAGAAGCCCACCAGGGCCCAAGCTCCTCACAAGTGGTCTCAAAACATTTCAAAACAATATATTTTCTCCCTTCTCAAAGGAGAGATTCTTAAAAGGTTTCTTTATAAACTTCCCTGGCAGTCTAGTGATTAAGACTCCACAGTCCCACTTGAGGGGCACAGGTTTGATCAACCTGGTCAGGGAACTGAGATCCTATATGCTGAGCAGCAAGGCCAAAACAATTTATTTTAAAGTGTTGACAGAAAATGCAGAACAGGAAGTGGGTGGCAAAGGCATCATGGAACATGGCTTTGAGTGGGTCATGGCGGGGAGGGGTGGCGGGTCCACTGTCCCTGCCCCATGTGTTCTTGGATAAGCTGCTTGATTTCTGTGCCTCTCTTTCCTCACCTGTAAAATGGGCAGAATAGCAGTCAGAGCTCTGGGTGGCAGTGGAGGGTAATGAGGAGTTATGCCCACAGCCCGCAGCACGGTGACAGCTGTCAGCTCTTCTGTTGTCAGCCAGTAGAGGCTGTTCCCCACAAGCTCGCCCTGAGCTTGGTGTGTGTGTGTGTGTGTCTGAAATTACGGGTCTTGGGAAAGACTGGCCTGAATGGCATCAGGTCCCCAGAAGGTTTGAAGAGTACATGTTGCCTCTTCCTCCCTGGGAGGATGTCACTGGAATGACCATCCCTCACCGCCCCCACTGGGGACCAAAGCCCACAGGTCAGAGGCAGCGAGGCTGTTGGGAGCCCCTGCTGACTGGGTGCAGCCGTCAGCCTGCGTCAGCTGGCCCAGCCCGCTGGCTGCGTCGGGGACAGCAGCAGGAAAGTTTTCCATGTGTAGGCTTGAAGCGAAATGTAATTAGCCTTTATGTGCAGAACAAGGCTTCATTGATGAATACAGCTGGTCTTTGTTTTGTCCTGTCATTGAGAGTGGGAGGTAAAAGTGTTCTTCTTCATGTTTATTAATGCAAGATTCCTTAGACAAATGGCAAGCACAGTTTAATATTTGTTGGAACATCAGGGGGCTTGCCAAAACAGTTGTTGTGTAAGAGGATTGCAGGGTTTCAGATTATAAGCGTTTCTGGGTTAAATAAATGAATTATTTCTCTGCTTTTTTTTTTTTTTAAGTGAAAAAAGTACCTCCTCCTCAGCTGGTCAGGCTATGTACAGATCTTCTGCCTTCTCTTAGCAAATAGAGACTTAGCACCCCAGCTGACATTAACATGGAAATTCTAGCAATGTCGAGCAGGTTGAGTAAGATTTCAGTGGCTCCCTGGAATGGCCTTGGAGGAGGGGAGACAGCTTCTCAGGCCCCAGGAGAGAGGTCTGGACAGCTCCCCCGCCCCGACTCCACGCCTGTCCTGTGCAGCTGTTCGCTTGTGGTGGGGCTTAGGTGGCCACTGCCTGTGGCGGGAGGAATTTTACCCTCCAGCCGAGATACCAACATTCTGGGCAAATCTGCAGGAAGTCCCATTTTCACTCAAGTCCACGGCCACCTCTTTGCTCTGTCCCCCAGAGTCCTGGTTGCAGAAGGAACTTCAGTTGTTAATACACACAGTCAGCTTGTTAAATTCCTCCTGACTTGTGGGTGGAGGCTCTGAGCCTCCGATGAAAGGAAATATTGAATCGCACTGAAATACTGCTTTTTTTTTTTTTTTCTATAGCTAATGTTAGTCTGAGGAGAATTTGCACCTCCCAACCTTTCCTGCCGGTAAAATTCATATTTCTTAAGGTTACTCATGTTGTATTTCTTGCCTATATGCTTTTTAGAAAGAACCACATTGTATGCATACATGCTTAAACAGTTCATTATGAAAGAGACGTCTATGAAGAACTTCACTTGGGATCATTTTAGAGTGTTTTCTCTTTATCGTGCGTATACGACCAGTGTATAATCACAAAGTGCAATATGCTCTGAGAAAGCAGAAAACTTGCCCAGCTGAGCTTGACTTAGGGCTTAATTGAAATTGCTTAGGGGAGCCTGTACTCCACACTCCACATTGTGGAGGGAGGGGATTCCTGTGTCCCAGCAGTGGGCACGGGGGAGACCTGAAATGTTTGAAAACATGAGGATGCCCAGGGTTGAAGACATGATCGCGTAGTTGATAAATGTAGCCAGTGTGCAGTGAAAGGCGAGGGGTCGAGCGCGTCCACACATCCGGACCACTCGGGACTAAGTCATGAGGCCCTCTTGCTCCAACAGTCATGGAGGACGTGTCTGTCGCTCTCAGTTTATAGACAGGGAAACTGCCCTGGGAACATGGAATCAGGCCCCACATCCAGACCTTTGGACTCAAAATCCAGTGCCCTTTGCACTTTCCACCATGACCTCTTTCTGTGCTGCCTTCAGAGAGCAGTGTTACCCACCTGCCGTTACCCACCTGCCGCTTGCCGGGTGGTGGGTCTTGTTGAAGGGTTTTCCGTCTTCTCTCCCTCTCCATGAGCCCGGATGTATTTACCCTCACAGACTGATTTCCCTTTTATTTATTAATTTTTTTACAGTTCCACATGCAAGATTCAGGAAACTAGGCCAGGTAGAGCCAAGTAGCCAGCATACTCCCATTAGACAGACTTTGCTTCCCCCAACTGAATTTGAAAAGAGCACCTCAGTGTCCAGAAACAGTCTCCCTGCTGTACCTTTAAGAAGAATGTAACATTTTCTATTTCCTGGCTTTTTGATGAGTCATCAGTTTCCAGTACGAGTTGCTGTAATTATCCTGGTTAGATTAATTTCCCTAAAAATAGAGAAGCAGCTACTTTGATGGTTTCGAAGAGATGGACTTGAATAAAGAAACCGTTGTCCTTTAAACCTTAGAGAGAAATCAGACGTGCCAGGAACAAATGATGCATTTTTTTTTCCCCTATACCTTATCTGCAAAAGGATGTGTTCATTTTGTAGAATTCCTGTGATTTTTCCTCTCTATCCAAGCATTTTGCTTCACACCTAAAGCTCCATGCCTGCATGAGTACCAAAGGACTTTCCTTGGCTTTTGCACTGACTGTATCTGTTTTGCCTTCTCTTCTTATACAACAGTACAACCCTGATCTGAGGTTTTTTCCAGTCCTGGATTCTCACATCCAGGTAGAAAGTCCTCTGAGTGCTAAACATTCTCCACCTATTCCGTGGACTCTAGACAGATCTAGAAATTACATGGCATCAATGAGAACTGGCGCTCTTTACCTCCCTTCTACTACTACTACTAAGTCACGTCAGTCGTGTCCAACTCTGTGTGACCCCACGGACGGCAGCCCACCAGGCTCCCGTCCCTGGGATTCTCCAGGCAAGAATACCTGAGTGGGTTGCCAGTTCCTTCTCCAGTGCGTGAAAATGAATAGTGAAAGTGAAGCCGCTCAGTCATGTCTGACTCTTTGCTACCCCATGGACTGCAGCCTACCAGGCTCCTCCGTCCATGGGATTTCCCAGGCAAGAGTACTGGAGTGGGCCGCCAGTGCCTTCTCCGTAAGCTAATCTTAAAACACTGTGTTGAAACGCAGGCAATGTGTCAGGTGCTAGAGCTACAGAGTAAAGAGGGCAAGGGGAGTTACGGGTGTGATATGCACACAGACACAGCTCACACGCTCTGTACATAAAAGCATGTGCCACACACATGTACATAGAGCTGTCCGGTATGTGTGTGTGTAAGCATGCTTATGAGTATAGAGATAGTAATGATATTCATCGAGCATTCTTCAAGGGGTATTGTAGAGAAAAGGATGTGTAAGCTATCACCTGAGTTCAGCATGCTTCTATAAAAAATTGGGGGTTTTTCAGAGATCCTTGAAGTTTTCCTGAGTCACTGTAAAGGACAGTCTTGGCAAATTCACAGTTGGAAGCTAAAGGAAACAGGTAAGGGGCTGTTAGGGAAGACATCCGTTTGTAGAAGATCAAAGCACATTTGATGAGCCACAAATCGGGCATCATAACGGGCGCCTTCCTGCCTGCAGAGCTCGAGGAAGAGGACGGGTGTGTCCCTGTGGACCACACAGAGGTGGCCAACGCCGCCTGACCTGCCTGAGGAGGGGCCCACCTCAGTCCCTGCACCCCACATGCCCGTTGGCATCACTGACACTGAGGGCTTTTGTTGAATGAATCGCTCTGTAGGCGCCCTCACTGTGTCGACCAGTGGATTATGGACGAGGCCAGGGGACTAGTCTCGGCAGTGCTGAGAGCCCGACCAGCAAGGCCATGTGCTTTCTGGAAGGAAAAGCAAACTACGGAAGCTGTTGGCGTTTGGGAAGAAAGCAGGAGCCACCTGAACCTCTGCAGTATCTCACAGAGATATGATAGTGGAGGCCGGTCTGGACCATTCACACTTCTGCCCTGAGTGAAACTCCTCCCAAAGCTGCTTATTTCTGACCTCCACCCCACCTCCTAGCCAGGAGTCCCTGGCTGCAGAGGGGACCCACAGCCATGCAGGTCATCATGACACTGCTTATCTCCTTAGCTTCTGATATGCAGGGAAGAAGGGCCCTGACCAGGCAAGGCCCCTTTGAAGGGAGAGGCAGGAAGCCTGGAGAAAGTGAGAAACCATCCTTCCCTGGAGTTGCCCCAAATCAATGTAGGCTAATTCCTTTTATATAACATTTATGATTCTTAAAATTCATGAAAGTCACACATGTTTATTGTACAAAATTTAGAAAATTCTAGTAGATTTTTAAAAATAGGTCATCACTCATTATCCCACAACACATGGATAACTGGGTTTTGTTGTTATGGTTTTTGTTTCTTTGCTTTATTTCTGACTGTACTGGGTCTTTGTTGCAACTCAAGGGCTCTCTAATTATGGCACTTAGGCTTCGTTCCTCTGAGGCCTGTGGGATCTTAGTTCCCCATCCAGGGATCCAACCCACATCCCCTGCGTTGGCAGGCCGATTCTTAACCACTGGACCACCAGGGAAGTCCCCAGATAACTGTTTCAACATTTTGGCATATTTTATTCCAATCTTTTTTCTATATGGTACTCTATTTTTTTTTTTCTTTCACTGTTTACGAATGGTATCAGACTGGTACAGGGTTTTCATTTCTAGGTGGTTGTTATTTTTTACTTGTCATGTAAATATGTCTTTCTTGTCGTTACCTGTTGTTCAGAAACGTGATGCATGCTGCACGACGTCCCATCAGTAGACCTCCCAGGAGACTGTCACCCATTGAGTTCCCTCCTGTTTGGGGGCCTGATTTGTCACGTTGCCCTCATTGCTGTGCAGGTTTTAACTAGGAAGCTTCACACTTGCTCTGTCTTTTGGAGCCTTTACGTTCTGCCAGTGGCTATGGCATCTTTCAGAGGCTTCCCCATGGCATCATCAGACCAGAATTCTCTGAGGACCCCGTTACCAGGCTACTGTCTGGTGACACTTGCAGACGCCCCAGCCTCCCCCTGATTGGTGCACAGTGGAAGGTGCTGGGCCCAGAGTCGGGAGATCCTGGGTCAGGCTGCAGCTCTGTCCCCAGTGTGGCCAGCACAGCTCCCTCCCCGGGCAGCAGCAGTGTCCTCAGTAGCAAAACAGGAAGATTGGACCAGAGCTCAGGCAGACTTGAAGGCCCTGCCCGTTTCTCAGCGCCTTGAATTTGATCGATCACCCAGCTCCTTCCCCAAAGCTGGGCTCTCCCATCCTCCCCCAGCTGGCCCTGTGCAGCCTGTCTGTGGGGTGGCCTTCAGGGAAGGGGCTCCCCAGGACATGGAAGGCAGCATGAGGGTCAGGGGAAGAGCCCAGGTCTCAAGGTCATTCCAGAGTTTGATTCCTGGTGCTGTGAGTACAGAAACCCTGGGCAAGGCGCTCAGTTTCCTTACTCTGGTCTTAGTTTCCTCCTGAGTAAAGGGAGGCCTGGTGCAGCATCTGCATGCACGCCATCAGCAAACGGCTGCCAGGCACCCTGCCTGGCCCATTTGCCAAATGTTGGTTCACTTCCCCCACTGTCCAATCTCTTCCAACCCTAAGGAACCCCAGCATCTTCCATGTTTGACTTGTGAAAATCAGGCCAGTCCATCTGCATCACAAGAGCCCTGTCTGTATTTGCAGCTGCAGGTGTTGGGTAAAGTGCCCTGTTTTCGTGTTGTATCATCATCCTAAGAGACTCTGAATTTAAAATCTTAACTAGTTCCCCTTGGGTGCTGCTAACACTGGTGGCAAAAAGTTCTTAGTTCAGATGATTGAGGGGCCACTAGTGCCTTTAACCTCTAGAGGTTAATAACCGCAAAATAACTGCCTTCCAAAATCCACACGCCACGTGTGTGCGGAACCCACCTTCTAAAGCAAGAACAGTGTGGTTCCCTCCAGCCACACGTCAGGGGCAACTCCGAGAGTTCAACAGAGACCTGTTTCCACGTGGCCTGGAAAATTTGGGGGCCCCTGGGCTGATATAAAACAAATTAAGAGAGGTGCCAAGCATCTGGGCATAAGCATAGATGTCTGGGGCTCCTGTTCTGGGATATCGTTAAAAGAAACTTTGGGGAACCAGCCTTCAGAATGAGAAGTTTCCTATAGGAAACCGAGGGAGAGCCAGATAATTGAACTCATTGATTTCCTTCACGGCTTGTTTGCCCTTTCATTCTCTTCCTGAGGTGCTGTTTGTTGAGGAATGTCTCCAATTGCCAGAAAGACAGTGGGGTGTCTCGTATTCCCCCCCTCCGCCCCCGCCAGCTCTCCTTTCAGCCAGAGCTGAGCTCTGAGGCAAGCCTGCAGTATGAATTTTTAATGCAGAACTTTATGGCATCGCTCTGGCAGCCTGGCCGCATTGCTCTCCTGAGCTTTGAGATTTCATGCTCTGCTGAACAGAGCAGAGACTCAGGGCCTTCAGCATCAGTGAGGATTAACCCCCACGTGACCGCACGTGTGCCCTCCGATTTCCCTAAAGGTAAAGTTGGGAGAAAATATTAAAATTATGTGGCATTTGGAATGTTATCCACAGAGCCTTGGTGCAGAAACAGAGCGTAATCTTGAAATTTCATAGGAAAACATATATTTTTAGCTTTTCATTTATCTTTTTTTTTAAGTTTGCCTATTTTCATTTTGATGAGTTTGTGTGGTCTTTCTACCCTGAAAAAAAAAAAAAAGCACCAATCTATAGAATTTATGCAACATAAAGATTATTAGATCCTTCCATTTTCCATGGAAAGCCCCCGGGTACTTAGAAACTTAGGATTTGTTGTCAAAAGGGGAAAAGGACCAGATATGTGAAGCAGGTAATTCCGTGTGTAGGCATATGGTTGATTGGCCTTTTCTTCTGATAGCTTTCTAGTATTTTTGAAAGTTTCCAGATTAAAGGGGGGAAATTTTTAGAAGTTGTCTATAAAAATGGCTTGAGCTTAAATGAGTTAGGGAAGAAATGGAGCCTTCGATCAGTGGTGCCAGAATAGCTGGCTAACACTCAGAGGATGAGAGATTGGGCAGAGCCCTGTGCAGAGTCAAGCCTTGACGTTTTAAATATTTACATATGAAAAACAAAGTCATAAAAACACTAGGAGAAATTTTAGATGGATATTTATATAATGTGGGGGTGGGAAAAAAATGTTTCAAAGCATGATGCCAAAGGTAGAGCTCACAAAGGAAATTTCACAGCTTGCTGGTGATTGATGAATGACTGGTAGATAAAGTGGCAAAAATATTTGCATTGTGTATGACAGGGAAAGAGAGTCTGTGTGTGTGTGCATATATATGCAAGCACACCTCATTGGTGCCATTTTCCAGAAGTATTTGCTTTTCCTTCATGTCTATGTGTCACAAGCTGGTGATTCTCACAGTATTTCAGACTTTTTCACTGTTATTAAATTTGTCGTGGTGATCTGAGATCAGTGATCTTTGAGGTTGCCATTGCAAAAAAGTATTACGACTCACTGAAGGCTGAGGTGATGACTAGCATTTTTTAGTATTAAATTTTTTAATTAAGGTATGTACATTTTTTAAAGATATAATGCTATTGCACACATAATGGACTACATTCTAGTGTAAACAGAACTTTTATATACACTGAGAAACCTAAAAATTGACATGACTTACTTTATTGCAGTATTTGCTTAAGGGGGATAGTCTGGAACCAAGCCAGCACTATCTCCAAGGTATGCCTGTGTATATAAAGAACCCTTAGAAATCAATAAGAAAAAATTTAATACCCAAAGAGAAAGCTCCAGCTCCTTACTAGACATAGGCCTCTCAGGCTCAAGCGAACTCATGATCCCTCCTGACCTCCTTCTTGCCTGCAGGCAGCTTCCCTTCCATTTTCCCCCTCCCTGGAGCATATTTGGTCCTCCCTTATTCCAGAGATGAAGGTTCCTTCTTGACCCTGCTGTCTAGCCGTGTCAGCTCCACCTCCTCGAGGCCTTCTGCATTCCTCCTGTCTTTGTCTCCACTGTCACTGCGGTAACTGGGCTCTTCTCACCTCTTGTCTTTCCTTCTTCAGTCCCTCCCTAGCAAATCTCCCTGCTGCCAGTCATCCAAGTATCTGTAAAAGTATCTTTCCAAAATATAAATCTGAGCCTGTCTGTATGGCTCCTCCTTAAAATCTTTCCATGGCTCTTTTTTAAATTCTATGTATTTTTTTTAGTTGAAGGATCATTTCAGATGTACAACATAGTGATTGAATATTTTTATAGCTTTGTATGTACCATACAAAGTTATTACAGTATTATTGACTATATTATTAACTGTATTGAAAGTGCTGTACATTACATTCTTGTGACCCCTTAATTTTATAGCTGGTCGTTTGTACCTCTCTGTCCCTGCTTCACCTAGTTCACCAATCCACCCACCTACTTCCCCTCTGGCAGCCGCTATTTTGCTCTCTGTATCTGGAGCCTGTTTCTGTTTTGTTATATTTATTCATTCCACATACAGGTGAAAACACATGGCTCTTTCTTGCCTCCACTGAAAAGTGATGCCATAGCGTCCGGGATGCCTCATGACACAGCTCTGCCTTCATAGCCTCATTTCACACCAACTCTAAACCCCCACCCCCACCCCGTAGAATTGCAGGCCTTTCCCCTGATCACCAGTTCCCACATCCCAGTTCGCAGTTACCAGCCTTTCTCCACGAGCACATCCCCTGCCCCTCCACACCTCATTCCTGCACTCACGCTTATCTGCACCAGCCTCTGCGAGCATGTGAGGAGGGTTCTGGTCTCTCCTATTCCGTGGAGAGAATTTGGGGTCTTGAATTTGTACCCAGAATGTAAACATCTCAATTTTCACTAAATCTGACTGCAGTGTAGCATTTCTTTCCATTGCAAATCAACAACTCAGAACAAGAACAGGTCTGTGGCTTTGTTGCAAGCAGAAATCCTAGTAATTTCACATCCCATCACAGTCCTTGTAGATATCTTGAATACGGTTTAGATCCATGACTGCTTCTAAATGTCAGTGATTTGGGGGTTTTTTAATTAATTTATTTACTTTTGGCTGCTTTGTGTCTTCGTTTCAGCAAACGAGATCTTTCATTGCAGCATGCAGGCTTAGTTGCCCTGTGCCATGCGGGATCTTAGTTCCCCAGCCAGGGATCGAACCCACATCCTGTCTTTCGGAAGGTGGATTCTTAACCACTGGACCACCAGGGAAGTCCCCCAAATGTCAGTAGTCCTTAGACCCGTTACTAGATCAGGAGACCACCGGGACAAAGGGTGTGCTGTATCAAGGTTCCTTAGCATGTCCTCTGCAGGGGGAAGAACCCCTTTGGTACAGCAGCGCCAAGTGCTGCGGGCTCTCTCCCCTTCCCCCGGCACCAGTGTCAGAGGTGGGTGTACCCGGAGCTGTGTTTGGCCTGGGGAGCTCACGCTACTTGTCTCAGACCTTCTGTGCTTGATCCAGGAGATAAGGGATGGGCTGCAGCAGCTCTGCTGCCCCTCCACCATGCTACGTGGGTGCTCGTAGACGCTTGACTTGATATTTGTTAGGACAAAACTCAGCACTTGCCCGTTGGCTGGTTTACTCCCCCTGTGTTTCCTTATCACCCATGATCATGAATGTGGCTAGCATTCTGGATCTTAGCTACTCACTCACATTGATCATTACTTCTACCTATTAATTGATCTTCTCTTGAGTTTTAGTGATTTCATTGTCCAGAAGTAATATAAATATATGAGCTAGATCCCATCAACTTCATTATTAATCATTTTTAACATGGTTTCAATAATTGAAAATTATTATTTCCTTCCCAATCCATTTCCTTATTATTTTTTATGATTTATTGTATCTTTAACTTGTCAGAATGTATTATAGCCTATGAGGTAAGGTATGTGTCTGTTTATTATTCTTCATACCTATTCTCAGCTTGCCCAATAATTCCTTCCTTCAGTATTTAACGCTGGACAAATCAGATGTAAATAATTACATATGTCTCTGGATTGCTGTCTGAAATTTCTTTCCATTGATCCAACTTTTCATCCTTATAAGTACCCAACTGTTTTAATAATGTTTCATTTTCTGTCTTGATACCTATAATATGTTTACTGCTATTGAGGTTACCTAAGTTTTCTATATGCATCTTACTGAGTTTTATAAATCAACTTGGAAGCTAAACTTATATTTATTTCTCTTTAAGACAACTGCACATAAGAAATGTCATCATTAGCTTTCTTTGTCACTAGCATTTTGTAATTTGATGTTCTATAGATGAATTTATGCCATGTTATTTTAATTCCCACATATTTAATATTTATATCCCTGTTATAGATGAAATCATTTATTTCATTTTCTAGTTATTCATTACTGGTACATAGAAGTGTCATTTTTTGTCTTTATCAGAAAACGTGGGGCTTTGCTGAATTCTTGGGTCATGGGTTCTCTGCTGTTTTGCTCCAATGAATCCTTTTGGACAAGCATGTAGCCATATTACCTATAAGTAGTGAATTTGTGTGCTTTTCTGACAACCAGAATACCTGATTCTCCTCTTTGATTCCTGTTTTTTAAAAGGAGCTCTCTCTTATCTGTCTGTGGAGAGCAGTGGAGGCTCTTGGTTTAAATGTCTGTCCTGTTTGAGACCCCGCACTCTTGTGATTCCCATTTAAATTCAGCTTTGACCTGGGTTTCAGATTCCATGTGACTGGAACCCTTCCTCTGTGTCATTTGGTGTGGTTCATTTTCTAGTAGGAAAATACTTCTATATATTGTGTTTCTTTCCGTTTTTATATTGCATATTTTATGGATTGTCTTACTTTGTGATTTAAGACAAGTTCAAGCTTGTGTTTTATTATTTACTACACCTCTAAGTATGACTTCTTTCTCTGTTATTTTGCTATATATAGTATTGGCTAGTGTGGCTTTAAAACCTTACCCTAGCCTTTTGAAAAAGTCTAGTTAATGTTTTCCTCTTTTGAGGTATGTTTCTGTTGCATTTTGTTAGGCTTGGGGTTTTCTTCCAATACATATTTTATTGCTATAGGTGAATTTGGCCTGGTTACATTTACCAGTATAACTCTTACCTTACGTTTTTATTTATTCTTAATACTCTTCTCCCCACCCCAATTCACATCATCTCTGTCAGAAACTTTCTGATCTATTTAAGAAAGATGGACTACAGAGCATAATTGACTCTCTGAATGTCCTGGGTCCTCCAGGCGAGCCCTGCCCCAGATCCCCCCTTTTTACTGAAATTCAGGGTCAACTGCAGAACTATTGAACCCTTTGGAAACCTTTTAAAAGCCACATATTTATTTTAAACTCTCTTACCATACTGCACTGCTATTACATTATATGTCAGGCATAGCAGCAAGTTACACTTCACTACATTAGCCTCACCTCCTGCAGTGAGACCCAGTCCTTCATAGAATACACTGAACCTGCACATTCCGGCTGGCGATTTCCTTAAAGTTGTTCAATTTTCCAAGGACCATGGGCTTCCCTGGTGGCTCAGACAGTAAACAGTCTGCCTGCAATGCAGGAAACCTGGGTTCGATCCCTGGATCAGGAAGATCCCCTGGAGAAGGGAATAGCTGCCCATTCCAGTATTCTTGCCTGGAGAACCCCATGGACAGAGGAGCCTGGCAGGCTACAGCCCACTGGGTCGCAAAGAGTTGGACATGACTGAGCAGCTAACACTTTAAACTTCTGAGGATCTCCTACTGCCTTCACAAAGCACCTGCTGCTCAGCAGGATTATCAACTACAGTGATAAGAATCCTTTTTTCTCTGGCACATGGTAAATATTTTTGCACAAACTTGAGGCTTGCTAGGTAGATCCTAAGGCACAAACATAGATACATTTTTATCATCACATTGTTTAACTTTTACTAAACTCAGAAATATACTTTCCAGGTATCCAGGGTCCTTCAATAAGGGTTAAACCCAGGGAGTGCCCTATCCTGTCATTTGGAAAGCTGACTGGATCCAGTTTCCTGCCCAGAAGCCCAGTGACATTGTACATCAGTGGTCACCGCACATAGCTGAGCTGTAAGGCAGTTATTTGCTGACTGTGTCTTCCCAACAGAGGGCCCTCAGGGTTCTATCCACTGAAGTTTTCCAACCAACCATGAACATACGGAAGAGGGTTTGGCTTGTCCAATAACAATCACTTCCAAAATGTGAATTCTCTAATAAAACCAGGAAGGTCATTCATTTGTTTAACTTCAAATTTTCATCACACTGACCTTCAAAAAGTATTCCAGGTGCCTTTAATACCAGACGCAGAATCAGTGAAGCTCTTAGATTAAAACCTGGGAATTCGAGCTTAGAGTTCCATGGGAAAGATGCCTCTTTAAGACTTGGATTTGAATTAAAGCTCAACAACTCAATAACCTGACGTGACTAAGACATTCCCCGCATAGGACTTTCTGAGTTCAGTGTTACTGTGACGCCCTGATGTTCTGTTTGCTTGGCAACAAGGAAAAACTTTATGTTGCAATTAACTTTGCTATTTTTTTCCCTTATGTCTAAGTATCATGAACTTCCTTTGTGGTATTTTAGTGATTAGACAGGATGGAGGGTGTTCTTAAAGATTCATGGCCAAACCCGATGATGTCAGACCAAAGGGAAGGGACGGTCTTCGTGGGGCCAGCAAGTCTGGCCCCGTCTGAATTGTTTGTCTAACACTTCACAAGTAGAAGAGGAACCACTGAATTATTCATTTTCAAGTTGCCCTAAAAAAAGGCACTTACGCTGCCGAATTGCAGACTCTCGGTGCCAGCAAGAGGAAGAGGAAGGATGCTGTCTTTCCTTGGGACAGGCCACTGCCGTCGGCTGCCTGGTTCTCCAGTTTCACTTCCCGACCCTGTGGGGTGAAGGAGACAAACCACCAGCTGCCTTAAGTGCAGGGCAGTTAAGGGGGCGGGGGCCATGGACAGATGCTACCAGGGCCTCCGAAGCCGCAGGTGAGCCAAGTGCTGGATTGATGGGGGGAGACCAGTAGAGGGGAGGCTCTGCAAGCAGCTCTGAAGGGCCAGGAGGTGTGGTCAGAAGTCCCCGGGGCGTAGAAGAGATCCGGAGGACAGCCTGGGGCCTTGAGGTGGGCCCGAGAAGTCCCAGGAAATCATCTCAGCCTTGGACTTGGAGGGGAAGGGAACAGAGCGTAATAACTAGAATTCAACTGGAGAGGTTTCCTTATTCTGAGTTTTAACTTCTCTGCCACCAAACCTTCTCTTAACAATTCCTACCACATAGTACTTAGGAGAGAAAGGGGGTAATTAGAATCCCTCACAGTCCCGCATAAACGCCGGGTTCTTACCCTGGACTGCTGCTTTCTGTGACCTTGAGCTTCTTGGTCACCACTCACCCCCACCCTCAGTTTCCCCGCCTGTGAAATCCAAGCAGCATCCTCCTGTCCACCTGCAGTGGTGGCACGTCCCCTGTGCCCTCGGGAGATGGTACGATGCACAGGATCAGGGGCACCTGTCAGCCCAAGGCAGAGTGCTTACAGGTCAGGCCAACAGGGAAAAGAAAAATCTGAAAGGAGGCTCCGAAAGTGTGAAAGCTCACATGGGGCAGGCCATGCTCCAACCACCAAAAAGACCTACTTCTTAAACATCTGGAGGAAAGAAACAGCACCCTGGGTCCCCTGGGGGACCTGATGCTCAGGGTGGCGGCCTCGGCTCCCTCCAGATCCCGCGTGGAGGCAGCTGCTGGGAGCCCCTTTCCTGGAGGGAGGAAGGTTGGGATTCCTGTGTCCCCTCCAGAATCCACTTACTCTGTATCAAAGAGAGATACTCATGGATGATTTTTCAATCACGTTCTCCTTGCAAAAGTGTGCCGTTCATACACGCGTTTTTCCTTCCCTTTGATGAAGTTAACGGAGATACTAAGAGGTAACTGACTTGACTAAAACTAGCAAAGTACTCCTCATCTGTATTCTTTCCCAGGGGCCACTCTGTAGCATCCTGCCTGTCTCTGCACGGGCCTTCTGGTCACCTCATTTCTGTGCCCACGGTGGTCAACAGCCTACCGACTTTATGGTTGACAAGTTATAATGGAGAGACACTAAACTACTGTGATGGTCTGTGCTTTTTTAATCACCTTATAATTTTGTTTTTTTGTTTGTTTGCTTGTTATTATGTTCAATTTCTGGCATACAGTAGAGGACAGAACCCCTAGGTGCCTGCTGGACAATTCCAGCCTTGCTTTCCTGGCCCACCTGTCATTACTGCCATTTTATCTTGAAGCTCCTTCCAGAATCTTTTCCCTTCACCTCTAGATGGTTTGGCCTGTAGAGCCTCGCATTCAGGACTCTTATTCTTTAATATAGCCACCATACTATTATCATAGGTGGTCCAGTTGTAAAGAATCCTTCTGCCAGTGCAGGAGATGCAAGAGATGCGGGTTCAATCCTTGGGTCATGAAGAGCTCCTGGAGGAGGAAATGGCAACCCACTCCAGTATTCTTGTCTGGAGAATTCCATGGACAGAAGAGCCTGGCAGGCTACAGTCCATGAGGCCACAAACAGTCAAGACGCAACTGAGCACGCACACTATTATCACATCAGAAGTTAACTTCTTTATATCATCAATACTTAAATTTCTAATTACCCCTAAACATTATACATGAAAATTTTTAAGTTGTTTTGACTCAGGATCCAAATTAAGACCCACACATTGCAATTGGTTGGTATATCTTTTAAGTCTCATCCATTTTTATTGATCCATCTCTTTTTCTTTTCCTGTCAACCTGTTTGGAAGAGAAACCAGCTTACTTGCCCTGAAGAGTTTCCCACAATCTCTATGTAGTTTAGATGTAGTTTCAGATGTAGTTTAGCTTGTTCCTCTGTCCTCTCATCCCTGCAAGTTTGTAGCTGAACCCAGAGGTCTGATAAGATTTAGACTGGAGTTTGGGAGCAAAACCTACTTCCTAGGCAGTTGTGATTATAATCTGTTGTCTTGGGTGTTGAAAATTAGCTGTGACCAGAAAAGAAAGATCCTGATTTTCATGTACAACAATAATAATGAGTGTGTGCGTGGGTTTATGAAGTTTTCTTTTTACCCTCCATCAATATTCTTATTTCATCCTTGTGCCAGTTTCTTTGACAGAGGCCACGCTATTCCTCCCAGACAGATGACTGTCACGCTCCCAGATCTGCCCAAGGTCAAAGGACCAGGAGGCAGTGGGAGGGAGTCTGGCCTGTCTACCTGCCATGCCAGCCACATTCTGGTAACTCTAGCCCAAGGTGTCATCACTCCATCCTACTTGTGACCCCTGGCACTTGATTTAAGGGAAGAAAAGGATTTTCACACCAGACTGCTCCTCCTGGCTTTTAGAGCCACAGTTTTAGAGAACGTGAGAGAAATGGCAAGAGGCATCTGAAGTTAATCCAGATGCTTATCCCAAGAGGCTTCCACGACCTCAGGAGCAGCAGTCTTGTGAGCTAATTCTCCAGCCATGGCTGTCCCCGGGGCTCTACCCTGCGAGGACTGAGCCTGTGTGATGGTCACAGGCAGTTTCTGATCATAGCAGGTTGTACTTCGGGGAGTGACTCAGATTAAACTAAAGGAGGATTTATTTAAATTATTTCGTGTAAGCAAGTCAGTTAAATAGTAGGGCCAGAAGGGAAATTTCCTTCCCATTTGGTATTGATGAGGCTTCACCAAAATTGATTTTAATCATTACTTGTATCACTGACATTTAAATATAACAGTCATCAGAAGGAACAAATTGTGGTTAATTCCTGAACAAGCAGAGGTGACCTTCTGGCCGTTTAACTGTCTCTTGATACAGTTTTATTTGCAACGAGAGTAAAAACCACTGTTTCCTGAGGGTCTGACACAGCGGTCAAGCTCTACAACTGTTTCTCTGTCCAGACCTCGACTTGATCAGAGAGGGAGGGTCCACTCTGGGGTGACACGTTTGACTGGGGGCTTGAATGGATGCCAGGTAGTTTCACCCCAAAGCAGAGGTGGCCTAACCCGGGTGGAAAATGAGAGACAGGACCCATCATACAGCTGGGGATTGTCAAGAAAACCCTTCCACAAAGGATGCTTTCTTCTCCCACCTCCCCAGCCAATCCATGTCGAGTCCTGTTTGTACCCAGCTCTGTGGGCCCCAGGAGGGACGGGGAGTAACGGGGAGCAACAGGGAGATGAGCCAACAGCCCTGCCCTCTGGCAACTCATGCTCCCAAGAACCCGGGTCTATAGATACTTTTTCTTCCAGGGTAAGTGTTTGCCTCCTCTTTCAAGGGCTACAAAAAGTGGTCAGAAAAACTAAGTATTTTCCTTCTGCCAAAACAACTTACAGACTCTTTCCTTGAAAGTCATATTTACAACTTGGCAAAACAGCCCTCCACTTTCTGCTGTTTAGAATCCCAGCCAGTGAGTTGTTGCCTGTCACATGCAGGGTGGACTCGAGGAAGTGAAGGCGTCGTAGGTCTGCGTCATTCATCAGCCAGGATTTAGGGAGCGCCTGCTGTGTTCTCTGGGATCATGGCCACAAATAAACAAGCCATCAGTATCTGAACAAGGTACTCAGAGGCAGAAATAAGTGCAATAAAAATAAATGAGCAGATGACGGGGAGCAGGGCTGCCAGGAGACCCTCAGAAGACAGTGGGCCTTGGAGCCAAGGCCTAGATGGCGACAGCAGCAGCATGTGGAGCTCAGCAGCAGGGACAGCTGTGCGGACAAGCGTGGTGGCTCTAAGGAACAGAATAAGGCTAGAGAACCCACAAGAGCGTTTGTCAATTGAGCCACAAAAGGAAATGTGCACAGAATGCATGTCACTCGCAGACTAAAGCCTCGGCCCCACCTCGGCGGCGCTGAGGGAGCAGTTGTGCACTTGGGCCTCTTTGTCCGGATGGCTGGACAAGCGGGAAATGAAACTGGAAAAGGAGCCGAGGTGTTGATGAGAGGTGGCCCCCAGGGGTCCTGGCCCAGAGGACACTGGGAGGGAGGGCGCTGGGGAGCAGCTCTCGAGCCCATCACACTGCCTAAGGCACACTGGCTGTGAACTCTGCCCCGGGAGCAGGAGGTGGCCAAGGGCTCGCCTGCCAGGCAACATGTTGAGACCAATGGGTGGAATGTGGGCTCAGGTTTTTTGAGAATAATATCGTCAAATCTGTGATGGCTCACTCTGTCTACAAAAAGAAAGAAATGCTTTCAAAGTACTTTGTATGACTTTACCTGACAAAGAGGAGACAAAAGAAATCAGAGGCCAGTCTCACTTATAAATATTTATGGGGGAAAAATACTCAATAAAATATTAGCAAATAGAACTCAGGAGCGTGTTAAGTGCATAATATCCACAACCAAATAGGGGGCAAGTGACTGTCAGTATAATTTACCATTTTAGCGAGTCAGCGAAGAACCTTCTAATTAGCTTCATAAATGCTTAAAAGGTACTTAATAAAATCAGTGTCCTTCTTTTATTAAAAAGTCTTAATAAAATACGAACAGTTGGCTGTCGCATTAACAAAATACAAACACATGTATTTAAAGCCCAAAATGAGCAAAGCGTTTGATGGTAAACCAGTGGAGACCTCACCTGTGATGTCAGCCACCATCTGACATTAGGCAAGGGTCCCCACTGTCACCCTAGCTATGTGTCTGTGCTCTGCTGTCATGAGAGAAAGAAATAGGAGGCATAGAAGGGGCAGGAAGAGGCTGGCCTCATGACATGGTTGGGGTGGTTGCCATGGAAACACAAGCTTGATGGACTCCCACCCCGTGTGGTCTGGTTCAGTCTGGTTGTGCCTCCCTCTGCCCGCTGTTCTCTGCCTCCTTCAGGTTGCAGACCAGAGGTCCTCTCCTCCTGTTTGCAAAGCCTGCTGTCCCTCCTTCTGGGCTGTCCTGCACCCAAATTCCCTGGTGTCGTCACTTCCCTGCGCCCACCTGAGCAGGCAGTAACAGGGTCTCCCGTCTTTGAACTCCTGGGATATATGGCGTCCATCCCTGTGGTCCCAGTAAGGTGAATGTCAGTGCCCTGTGCACTACCAACCCAGGATGTTTGTTTCCCCATCGGACGTGGCACATAGTAGGTGCTCTGTAAGCATCACTGAGGGCAAGCTGCCCCAACTCCACTCACACCCCTGGGCCTCAGGCTGGTGCCACCTCCTTCCTGTGCAGCCTTGCCCTGCCTGTCACACTGGACTCAGACCAGCCTTTCCTCTCCTGAGACTAAGTCCCACCTGTGTGCCTGTGTGCAGGCGGAAGAGGCCCTTTTTCTGAAGACCCTCAACCCCTATTAAGGCGATTCCAGCCCTATAGCCAAGACACCTCCTCATCCCTGGCCCTCTGGCTCCTCCTCCTCTTCGTTTTCCCACCAGTTCTTATTGCATGCGGTCCAGCAAGCCCTGCTTCTGGGCTCCTCTGCTCCTTTGTGCTGGGAGCCAGGTCTGGAGACTGACCCGCCTTCCTGATGAGCCAGGTGGCAGATATAGCGTCCACTGGGTGGGGCAAGCATTCACTTTACCAAGCATACTGGAACTTTTTGCTTGTTTTTACATCAGGGAGAATGGATCTTATAGATATTTCTTCTTCTTTTGTTTTTCTTTTATTGTTTTGTTTTTTTGACTGCATCACACAGCTTGCAAGATCTTAGTTCCCCCACCAGGGATTGAACCTTCCTCTCTTCAGTGAAAGCAAAGGGTCCTACCCCCCAGACTGCCAGGGAAATCCCAGATATTTCTTCTTTTGATGCCTAAGAACTTTACAATCTAGAATTGAGGCTCTTGACCTGGATCCAAGAAAATACACTGACCCTTAAAGTTCGCCCCGGATGCTTTTTCAACTGCCTTGTAGATTTACTTTGCTTAAATAGCTCCTGAAGTTGCAGGTTTGTTTGGGATTGAAATATGCTCCACCCTTGCCCTGGTGCCATCCCTCAGCACTCGGGAGACTAGTGTGAAAGGAAACACAGGGTTTCCATCATGGATATGATTTCCCTGCCGTCAGCCTTGACTGTGTCCTTTCAAGTTCCTCATAAAAAATCATGTGCCAGCCCAGAGACTACCCTGGAATGATCTGTGGGGAACTGATTGAATGAAACTGCATATTCCAGGCCAGGCTGAAATGATCCACAGTCTGAAGCCAGAGCAGAGCACAATGCTGCTCTGGTTAATAGTTCAGTGAAAGCTGTTTTGTCAGCTCGTAAAAAGGTGAGAGAACGTAATCTTTATAATAAATAGTTTTGCTGAGCAAACAATAACGTGCAGTTATTATGGACTTTGGAAAATAAATGATTTTAGACTAACGTCAGGCTCCAGCTCCAACCCACTGACGTGGTAGTTGAGCCTGCGAAACAAAAAGAAGGAACCTCCCCCCCCCCCGCCCCGGGAATATTGTTGACCGCCCTGCTATGAGAGCACATGCCATCTAATTCATAACTGTTCTTTTCAGATAACATTTCCAGTTGCTTTTTTAACCCCTGGGCACTTTCATGTTACTTACTGAGGGCAGTTTGTCTGGTAGGATTCATGTTGTTGGGGAGGGAGGGGGGCAGCAGCAGCTT
Organism: Capra hircus; assembly: GCF_001704415.2. Taxonomy (NCBI): domain Eukaryota; kingdom Metazoa; phylum Chordata; class Mammalia; order Artiodactyla; family Bovidae; genus Capra; species Capra hircus. Next base: position 35,718,764 of record NC_030832.1, on the reverse strand, counting down.
GGCAAGGAGTGGGTTCTACTGACTCAGTGGCAGACAAGTTATAAGATTCTACCAGCATTGACAAATCTGCCAGCGCCAAGGGCTGCACTTCACGTCTCCAAGAGCCCTGATCACATTTTGGTACCCAGTGGGTTGTGTTTTTCATCTCCCCTTTTAAAAAGCATGCCCCCTTGGAAAGGTACATCACTGAGCCTACAGACCTCTATAGTCATCATCTGAACTTTTCCTTGCCCACTGCATCTCTGGTTCTTAGCACTGTCTCCTGTGGCTCTGGTCCCATCTAGCTCCCCTGGGCCCTGCTGTCTTCAGGGGAGCTGGTGTTGAATTCCCTGGCCCTGGAACAGCAGGGCTCAGTGTTGGCATTATCATCTGAAAGCTCTGGAAATACGAGACCTGCTCTCATAATGAAAGGTAAGGACCGCACTTGTTATCACATTCAGTATTTTGGTCAGTTTAGCAGTTGCCTAGTAACCAAAGTTAAACTGACGAGAAGATGGAAAAACTTGAAATTCATTTCCAGAGATCACTGCAGAATGCCAAAAAGACACCTTCCTGTTTAAATGTGGCTAATTTTTTTTTAATCAGTGACTTGAAATCTTTCAGAGATGATACATTGTTTTCTGGGTATTAGGTATTGTAATGACCAAACAAAACCATTCACCTAGGAGGCACTCAGGCCCCCCCAGGCCCCTAAATCTGGCTGGATCTGGATATCACTTCCCAGATCCCACAGGTCCCAGCTTTGCCGACCTAGCCTCTATGTGAAGCCAGATCACTGAGAATACCTCTCGTTCCTAGCCCAGGCCTGTGTCTGACCTTGTCCTGACCCCATGGCCAATGGCAGTGGCCAGTCAAGGAGTGAGGGGTGGATTAAAAATAAGTGAGTGTGGGTCCCCAGACAGTCACATTTCTACCCTTAATCTCCAGAACAGAAGTTGGGGCATTTTACCAGGAGGATCACCTCCTCCTAATGCTGAGAATTAAAGGCAAAGCCCTGGGAATTTCCTGGAGGTCCAGTGGTTAGGACTTCAAGCTTCCACTGCAGGAGGCATAGGTTTGATCCCTAGTCAGAGAACTAAGATCCTGCAAGCCACACAGCATGGAGAAAGGAAGGAAGGAATGAAAGAAAGAAAAAGGAAAGAAAGCAAGGTGCAGCTCTGGCCAAAGAGTTTTCCTGGTGGAAAGGCACTATCAGTTTATTCTGGAGACCTAGGGTCATTCCCTGCCTTTCCTTCCTTCACTCAGCAAAATGCACTGAACATTGCTGTGTGTCTTTTTTTGATTCATCCTGAGAAATACACAGCAGGTCTGCCTCTCTATGCGCCCCATCTCCCTGTGTACACTGCCAGGAAGAGTAGCTGGTAACCCCAGGAAAAACAAGGCCCCAGAAGAGGACACTCCTCTCTGGAAGGCAATCAGATGGGCCTGTCATATGAAATACGTGTAAAAAAATACACTCGAGGAAACATAAAGCAAAACCAAGGAATAACTTAATAATGGAGTGGGAATGACAGGTATGAGAGACAGAAAAACTAAACCAAGGAAACAGAGAGGAGATGGATCCCAGGCTGAGCACAGTTACAGGGGATCAAGCTGAAGAGCTGTCCAGAGGGGCAGGAGAGGATCAGTTCAGTTCAGTTCAGTTCAGTCGCTCAGTCGTGTCCGACTCTTTGCCACCCCATGAATCACAGCACGCCAGGCCTCCCTGTCCGTCACCATCTCCCGGAGTTCACTCAGACTCGCGTCCATTGAGTCAGTGATGCCATCCAGCCATCTCATCCTCGGTCGTCCCCTTCTTCTCCTGCCCCTAATCCCCCACAGCATCAAAGTCTTTTCCAATGAGTCAACTCTTCGCATGAGGTGGCCAAAGTACTGGAGTTTCAGCTTTAGCATCATTCCTTCCAAAGAAATCCCAGGGTTGATCTCCTTCAGAATGGACTGGTTGGATCTCCTTGCAGTTCAAGGGACTCTCAAGAGTCTTCTCCAATACCATAGTTCAAAAGCATCAATTCTTCAGCGCTCAGCCTTCTTTACAGTCCAAATCTCACATCCTTACATGACTACTGGAAAAACCATAGCCTTGACTAGACGGACCTTAGTCGGCAAAGTAATGTCTCTGCTTTTGAATATACTATCTAGGTTGGTCATAACTTTTCTTCCAAGGAGTAAGCATCTTTTAATTTCATGGCTGCCGTCACCATCTGCAGTGATTTTGGAGCCCCAAAAAATAAAGTCTGACACTGTTCCCACTGTTTCCCATGGAGTGATGGGACCAGATGCCATGATCTTCATTTTCTGAATGTTGAGCTTTAAGCCAACTTTTTCACTTTCCTCTTTCACTTTCATCAAGAGGCTTTTTAGTTCCTCTTCACTTTCTGCCGTAAGGATGGTGTCATCTGCATATCTGAGATTACTGGTATTTCTCCCAGCAATCTTGATTCCAGCTTGTGTTTCTTCCAGTCCAGCATTTCTCATGATGTACTCTGCATATAAGTTAAATAAGCAGGGTGACAATATACAGCCTTGACGTACTCCTTTTCCTATTTGGAACCAGTCTGTTGTTCCATGTCCAGTTCTAACTGTTGCTTCCTGGCCTGCATACAGATTTCTCAAGAGGCAGGTGAGGTGGTCTGTTATTCCCATCTCTTTCAGAATTTTCCACAGTTTATTGTGATCCAGACAGTCAAAGGCTTTGGCATAGTCAATAAAGCAGAAATAGATGTTTTTCTGGAACTCTCTTGCTTTTTCCATGATCCAGCGGATGTTGGCAATTTGATCTCTGGTTCCTCTGCCTTTTCTAAAACCAGCTTGAACATCAGAAGTTCACGGTTCACGTATTGCTGAAGCCTAGCTTGGAGAATTTTGAGCATTACTTTACTAGCATGTGAGATGAGTGCAATTGTGCGGTACTTTGAGCATTCTTTCAGTTCAGTTCAGTTCAGTTGCTCAGTTGTGTCCGACTCTTTGCGACCCCATGAATCGCAGCACGCCAGGCCTGCCTGTCCATCACCATCTCCCGGAGTTCACTCAGACTCACATCCATTGAATCCATGATGCCATCCAGCCATCTCATCCTCTGTCGTCCCCTTCTCCTCCTGCCCCCAATCCCTCCCAGCATCAGAGTCTTTTCCAATGAGTCAACTCTTCACATGAGGTGGCCAAAGTACTGGAGCTTCAGCTTCAGCATCATTCCTTCCAAAGAAATCCCAGGGCTGATCTCCTTTAGGATGGACTGGTTGGATCTCCTTGCAGTCCAAGAGACTCTCAAGAGTCTTCTCCAACACCACAGTTCAAAAGCATCAATTCTTCGGCGCTCAGCCTTCTTCACAGTTCAACTCTCACATCCATACATGACCATAGGAAAAACCATAGCCTTGACTAGATGGACCTTAGTTGGCAAAGTAATGTCTCTGCTTTTGACTAGGTTGGTCATAACTTTTCTTCCAAGGAGTAAGCGTCTTTTAATTTCATGGCTGCAAAATAGGACACAGCAAATGGAGGGAAAGTTTGGACAACATGAAGGGCGGAGAGGGGTGTGCCGACAGTAGCCAGATAATGGGAGAGCCAAACTAAGCAGAAGACTATCTAAATAACGGAGATAATTTAGCCAGAATTAAAGAGGAAGGGGTTCGTGAAGATACAACAGGAGAAATTCAGGAAACCCTCCCTGAGGCCGGTGCTCAGGATCTCTGCTCCCCCAGCCCTGGCCGTTCCCCATCCACCTGCTGGGTCCTGCAGCCACCAGCTCCCCAACATGCTCCAGAGAGAAGGGAGACAGGGCCCCTGGAGGTCTTATTTCGGGTGCTCAGTAGCCAAGCGTTTCTGTCTGCCTCTTGTAAATGCAGCCCCGGCAGACTTTATAGGAGCCACATCTGCCCGCACCTGTCCTGTGGCCAGGGAGTTGTAGGTGTCTCGAAACATTCACGGACCAAGTAAGTGAGTGTCCAAATGATTCCAGCAGCTGGCGGGCTGGGTGAGTGGCCGCATGGATCTGGACTTGGTGAATAAGTAGTGAATAACTGATTTAAGTTCAAAGCTGCATTTAAAAGTAGTGATTTGCCTTAGGAGAAGGTTGTTGACTTTTCATTGTCTCGCATACACAATGAAGTCTGTGCTCCATCAGCAGGGGGTCCCCTTTTCTGCCACTAGCAGATCTTAACACTTTCCATGATGGTTTTACCCTCCAGATTCACGGCAGTTTCTCTCTAATATCCTGAAGGTTTCTTTTTGAAATGGTGCAAGGAGATGTTTCACAATTGAAGCCACCCCAAGCCTACCCCCAGCCCCCAGCATTTCCCTGTGGAGCCCCAGTTTGAGTGTTTGTCTTAGAGACACTGCCTCCTTCACCAAGTTGCCCTAAAAATAGCTTCATTTAACCAGACCATTTGGTGAGGTGTTTCAGACTTTTCTCTGATGAGTCTGAAAGCAGCATACTGTTTCAAACAGATACCATGATCTGTGAACCTGATCACCAGCGTCTGATACCTTGTTCAGGCTGCTGAGAGTTGATGAGATTGCCTGGAATCGCAGGGCACGCCTAAAGGCTGGGAAAGCCTCAGGGCCACAGGAGGGAACACACGATGCAGCAAATAGCTAAAACAGACCGGCCAGGGCCTGAGTGGCTCTGTATTAAGGGTAGGCGGTTAGGACCAGAGAATGAGGGTGGGTGGTTAGGACCAGAGAAGCAAGTTTGGGGAACAGAAGAACCCTGGAGTCAGCCTGTCCGGGCGCCCCGACCTGCCCCAGTGGGTAGACTGGCTGACCAGCCCATCACTGGAGGGACCAGCTGCATTCAGGACCCTGACCATTGGCTGAACACCAAGCCCTGTGCCAGCAGGGATGAGGGTGGAGGAGACATATACTGGTGGGGAGACTGTGCTGCCTCCTGAGATGGCGCCACTGGCAGGGTTGGGGGAGGGGTGGAAGTAGGAGACGAGGTTCCCAGAGGTGGAGGGTGACAGGACAGGCAGTATAGGTCCAGGCTACACAGGGGTCCATATGTGGTGAGACAAGTTGGAGCAGAGGTCTGTGGATGGGGGCCAAGAGCCTCGATACAGAAGGACAGCCAAGGGAGGCCAGCAGGCAAGCCGTCCAGCGGGGAGGGGTGGGCCTGAGTCCTGCAGGTCCCCACAGGGCATGGAGTGAGGCAGCCCCCGCCGGAGGAGGCCTGTGCTGTATGTTCCATCCCCTTTCACGGAGGGTACTGAACCTCTCACAGGTAGCAGTCTTGACCTTGACCTCCTCTCTGGGGCCACCATTGGGACCTGTCTGGGGCAGCGACTCCCCTGGGAGTTCTGTTCAAACCTGCAACAGACTTTTGGAATTGTCCTTCTCAGTAGAACTCTGAGCATGGTTCCTCTCTCTCTCATGATGTTGTATGTTGGAAACATATATGTGCCTTCAAATTACTCAAGAAAGGACTTTCAGAACAGGGGGGAAAAAAAAAAAAAAGCACCTGGCAACTCCCTGTGTGTGAGCAGGCTCGGAGGTGGGGTGTGGCGGTGACTCAGCTGGTTCGTGGTGCCGCCAGCAGAGCCCCCATCCTGCATCCCCAGCCTTTCCCCACCTCCCCCCACCTGTCCATGGTTCTCTCAGCCCTGGCAAACTTCTACTCATCCTTCAAAACCCAGCTCACACATCACCTCCTCTGAGACCTTCCTGATTCCCTCCGCCAAGGAGAATCCATCTCTGACTCCTCTGTTTCTCCAGAGCTCTCTGTTCAGGGCTCTGTTCAGGGCTCTCTTGGCAGGAGCCACTGTCTCCCCAAGGAGACTGGGTGCCCCTCAAGAGCACACCAGCTTTTTCCCTCGACGTAAGCCCACCTCCTTCCAGCAGGCATCAGTGTCCCCTCGCAGGTCTGCAGGCCCCCCACCCCGACACTGGCCTGGCCTGTGTGCCCATGGGCCATGCTGCCAAGTTGGGAACAGTGGTGGCCCCTGAGCCTGCCTCACCCATTGACTAACCTGCTCTCTCCCTCTCACCTCCCCAGGGCCGACGAAATTGAAATGATCATGACGGACCTTGAAAGAGCAAACCAGGTAGGATGTTTGATGGCTTCAGACATAAAATCACAAGAGCATAGCCCTTTCTGTCCTCATGGAAGAGGCTTCTCTCTAAGTCAGGAAGCCAGTTAGTCTTGTATTTTTCACATACACCTATCAAAGTTGATGCTTTTTCTGATGCCATGAGCTATACACAAGAAGTCCCAGGTGTGATTTCCTTGGGAAAGTCTCTGATACGGTCCCTGCATCCCAGGCATCTCATGGTGATGCTTTTTCTCTTCCTTCATCCATTTCTTAAGTCTCTACACTCTTCCCGTGACAGCTGTTATGCAGCAGAGTTTATACCAACACATTAACCCTGCAGCAAAGTCTGTGCCTCCACCTTCTAATGGATTGAGCCACTTTCTCTGGAGAAGGCTTCCAGCCAGCGGGCCCTCTCAGCTGATTCTTAGTCGTCACAGTGCTTTGTGGAACGCACCCCCAGCACTGTGTCCCACACAGAATAGGCACCCAGTACCCTAAAAACGGGGCTTCCCAGGCAGTGCTAGTTGCAAAGAACCCACGTGCCGATGCAGGAGACATAAGAGACATGGGTTCGGTCCCTGGGTCGAGAAGATCCTCTGGAGGAGGACATGGCAACCCACTCCAATGTTCTTGCCTGGAGAACCCAGTGGGCAGAGGAGCCTGATGGGCTATAGTCCTTGGGGTCACAAAGACTCGGGCACAACTGAGGAGACTTGGCAGGTACGCACGCACACATCCCGTGGCTGTAAATACGGAGCTGCCACCCTGCCGAGCCCGGCCTTTCCCCAAGAACTCTGCAGAAGAGGAAAACATTTTGCTTCAGCAAATGGTATTACTGCTTTGAAAAGGAAGGGGTCTCCTTGTTTTATTTTATTCTAGTCTATTTTTTAGTGGAGAGAAGCAGCCAGAGCTGGGTTAGTTTTCTCAGCCCCAGAAGGCCACGCGCGGGCAGTAGTGGCCTCTCCCCACTTAGTTCTACAGCCGGGCCACCCCACGCACAGGGAAGCTTAGGGTAGCTCCAAGAGGATGAAAATCCTTCTCGAATCTGCAGTCTCAGCTCTCTGCCTTTTGAGGGTCCCACAGCATGACTGCCTCCCAGCTGGCATTCCTAACCCCTTGGCAGACATTCAGGAAAGAGCGTCCCTGTTTGATCTTTAGCTCATGAAAATACTCTGAACTCTGACTGAAATGTGACAGCCAGTTTATGCAGGAGAACGGTCATGGGGCGTCTGGGTTCCTTTCTCCTTTCTGAGGGTCCTAGGCCTGATCCATGTCGGGTGCTCAGTAGAGACACCTGGACTGCATCACCCCAGGTAGCATCTTTAAAGTAATTCAATTAAATGTATTTACTTACTGGCCGTACCACACATCATATGAGATCTTAGTTCCCTGACCACGGGTCGAACCCATGTTCCCTGCATCAGAAGTGCAGAGTTTTAAGCACTAGACTGCCAGGGAAGTCCCAGGTAGCGTGTTTGTGTGGCAGCTTTGCTGGTCACAGGGAGAAGAGCTGACCATTCTTGAGTAACTTGTCTTGTGCCTGGCTCTGTTCTGAGCACTTCACATGAACCGAGCCCCTTAAACCTCACCGGTTTCCACCAAGATCAGTGTGGTTATGACTCCCATTTTACAAATAAGCAAACTGAGGTCAGCAGCCGGTCTGTTGCAGAGTCAGGCCTGGAACCTACGCACTTTACCACACTCAGAAACAGGGCTGGAGTCCAAGGACTCATTTTGCCTTTCTGTCAAATTCTCAAAAACACCCATTCCGCTCTGTGCCCTAACACACTGCTTCTGCTCCAGCGCACAAAGGTGCCTAAGCATTTATTTACCTTAACTTACTATAAACTAATTTACTGTGGCCCCTTTGTTCTTATTCAAGTAGCACTGCTCAACTTTGCAGAGACCATACTTGTTAAGCTTCCCTGTCACAGGACTGTCATTCACATTCCTCAAATTTCCACCCATCCACTCTCTCCCCCTGGCCAATCCTGGGCCAGCCGCCCCTTCTGAAGGCACTCTGGGGTAAGTTCTGGTTTGTTAGATAACCCAATTCTGTGCATATCAAGTGCTCAGGTTCTAATTAGTCTGCAGGTACTAAGCATATTTGGCAGAGGTGACACTTTTCTCAAAATGCCGAAGGCCCTGGGTGGCTATGGGTCCTTGGAGGTGCCAGGCAGGACCCTGCAGAAGGTGCCGCTTCCAAGGTGGCAGTTTGCTCAGGTCCCAACTCGGTACTTCCTGGCTGTGTGGCCTTGGATAAGTCTCTTCACTGCTTATATTTCTTTAAAAAAGAAAAGAAAAAGATGAACTTTGCAGACCTTATGCCAAGGAAAATTAATCCAGTCACACAATAAAAGAAAACAAATACTATGTGATTCCTCCTATATGAGGTCCCTGCTGCTGCTGCTACTGCTGCTGCTAAATTGCTTCAGTCGTGTCCGACTCTGTGCGACCCCATAGACGGCAGCCCACCAGGCTCCCCCGTCCCTGGGATTCTCCACACAAGAACACTGGAGTGGGTTGCCATTGCCTTCTCCAATGCATGAAAGTGAAAAGTGAAAGTGAAGTCACTCAGTCATGTCCGACTCTCAGTGATCCCATGGACTGCAGCCCACCAGGCTCCTCCGTCCATGGTATTTTCCAGAGTACTGGAATGGGGTGCTATTGCCTTCTCCAAATGAGGTCCCCACAGTCATCAAATTCATAGAGACAATAGAAGGGTGGGTATCAGAGGCTGGGGGAATGGGGAATTATAGTGTTTAATAGGGTCAGGCTTTCAGTTCTGCAAGATAAAAAGTTTTAGAGATGGTTGCCCAGCAATGCGAACATGCTTAACACTACTATAAAATCCATACTTAAAAATGATTAAGATGGTGTATTATATGTGATTGTATTTTACCATAATTTAATCTTTTTAATTTAAAAAAGAAACTTGTTAATGTTCGAGAGAACGGGAGGAAGGGAGGCAAGTACAGGCAGACCTCAGAGAGATTTCGGGTTTGGGGCCACCGCAGCAGAGCGGGTATCACAGTGCAAGTCACTCAAATGTTTCAGCTTCCTAGTACATGTAAAAGTTGTGTTTATGCTGCACTGCGAGTCTGTTAAGTGTGCAATAGCAGTATGTCTGAGCAAACAATGGACATACATACCTTAATTTTTAAAGAAAGCTGTTGGAAAAACACTGCCAGTGGACTTGCTCCAACACAGGGTTGCCACCAACCTTCAATTTGTAAAAAGCAGTGTTTGGAATAATAAAGAGAAGCGTGGTTAAAGGAGGTCTGCTTGCACTTCCTTTGCAGGATTATTTGCAGAATTAGAGGTAAAATGCCCGGAAGTGGAGGGCTTCCTGCATGGCTCAGTGGCAGAAGAATCTGCTTGCCAGGGCAGGAGGCGTGGGCTCTATCCCTGAAGTCAGGAAGATCCCCTGGATGAGGGGATGTCAACCCATTCCATCCAGTATTCTTGCCTGGGAAATATCATGGACAGAGAAGCCTGGCAGGTTACAGTCCATGGGGTCACAAAGAAATGGACATGACTGAGCATGCATGCACACATGCCTGGAAGTGAGTGCCTTAATTCATGCTCTATAGTTGCTAACATACCCAGGTTCACAGGGAGAATTCCAAAGTCCCACCCTAGGGGAGTACCAGCACGGTGAGGGTATGGGGAGGTATAGGAGAGCCTAACCAGCCACTCAGGGCGAGTTCATAGCCGGATGTGGCTGCCAAAGGAGATTAATGCAACCTCAGGCTGCATTAACAGAAATAGTCTCTGGAATGAAGGAGGTGATGATTCAGCACCCATCTGTAGCAATCAGTCCTTGCTCAGGGAATTGTCATTTGTCCTAGAAACCTGCAAGGAAGGCAAGCATTCAGGGAGTGCTTTCAGGGTCCACTCCATGGCCAGGATGGGGAAGGGACCTGCACAGGAGGGAAACCAGAAGGTTTGGGGACATCTTTATTCTTTGGGGAGCAGAGAAAGAAAACAGGGGGACTTGACACATGGGGAACTTGGGATGTTAAGAGATTAGAAAGGGGAAGGCCTAGGGTGGTGGTTGTGGATTCTGGCCTTGCAGGTCTCCAGGACTGGCCACGGAAGGGGTTGGGCTTTGTCATGGCTGCGGGCAGAGGCTAATGGGGGGGAGCTCCCCTCATCCCATGCAGAGAAGCTTGTTCTCAGCAATGAGTCGCCAGAGGTGCCTGGAGCTGCCTTCTACAGGAGTGAGCTCCCCGTCAACAGAGCTATGTGAGCAGATATGGGCCAGACTTCGCTGAGCGTGTGAGGTGGAGGATCCAGACACAGAGCAAACAGAAAGTGCTTGGACTCAATGACTCAGCGGATTGACAAGGGTGACTCAACGAGGAGAAAAACTTCCCAGGTAGACAGGGAGGAGGGCACCCAGGAAGGCAAGGAAGTACTCAAGGGTTCCAGGCTGTTCCAAAAAGCCACTTTGGGGACGTGGGCCCAGAGGAAGGGGTCCAGCCGGGTTTAGGGCAGGGGGCCTCTTCCTGAGAACAGTGGAGCAGCACAGGCAGGACTGAGACGCCGGATTTGAGTTCTAGAGGGATTGCTCTGGCTACACAGCGGAAAGTGGAGGGGAGTGAAAGGACCGGAAGCCAGGAGAGCAGTGAGCAGCTGCTGAGATGGATCAGGGCAGGGATGTGCGGCCGGCTCGGACCCCAGCGACAAGGCAGAGGCGGAAGCGGGCGGGAGGAGGGGCACCGAGAGCTGCACCAGGGCGGGCACAGCCAGACATCTGGTTCTGTGGCTTTCCCATCAGGGGAGAGCCCCAGGAGGAGCAATTTACTAGTTCATTGGCATATAACATTATTTTTGCACTGGGTTTATAGTCAAAACGTTCTACTGAGACCTGAAGCTCTATTTTATAGCTAAAGTACTTCTGTTTCTAGTGAGGAAAAGTGGAAGAGAATCAGCACCAGGCGATTAGGAGCCGGGTTTATTTACACCTATTTGTTCAACCTTGAGATGCTTGTATTAATACTGTCTTTATTAGTGACTGTTAACGTGGGACTTCCCAGGTGGCTCAGCAGTAAAGAATCTGCCTACAGTGCAGGGGATGCAGGTTTGATCCCTGGGTTGGGAAGATCCCCTGGAGAAGGAAATGGCAGCCCACCCCAGTATTCTTGCCTGGGAAGTTCCATGGACAGAGGAGCCTGGCAGACTACAGTCCAAGGGGTCACAAAGAGTCAGACACGACTTACAGACTGAAAACAACAACAGAAAGTTCAGAGCTCTGGGGGCAGGGGGAGGTAGGGAAATTTGCTCTTCTGGCTTTTCTGAAATCATGACTCAGCAGTCAGCGGACTGTGACAGTCTAAGTTTATGGGAGTGGAGTGGCACTGGGGGAGGTCCAGCTTTCAGCCTAGCTGACCCTTGAGAGGAGAAATTCAAATCAATATCCATCGAATCCCCCAGAAACACAGGCAGGGAGCCTGAACAGGACTCCAGCCACTGAACGGGGCCAGCTTGGGACACATGGCAATTAATCTCTCTGTGGACTTTTCTGACCTTCTTCCAACAGCATCACTGAAGCAGGGCCACCTCTGGCCCTAGCTGTGCCCCACAGCACTGGGTGGTGCTGCTTTGGAAGGGTGACCTGAAGTTAGCTGTGTGCTTTCCAGAGCGGTGGCATCTGTTCCCTTGGGAAGTCGATTGCTGGTCTTTGTAGTCTTGCTCCCCTTTCTCTTCCTCGAGAGTCCAGGGCCTGGAGGGAAGCAGGTCGAGGGGTCATCCCCAAGGAGACCTTGCCTTCTCCCATAAACGGTCCAAAGGTGTTATTTGTACTCGAGGAATATGGCGGCCAGGACACCATCCCCCGAAGATGTCCTCCACAACCTGCGGGTATGTTCATTTACTTGCAGAGCAGAGTCAAGCCTGTTAATCTGCTGACCTCGAGGTGTGAGAGTCCCTGGGATTATACAGGTGGGCCCTCCGTTGTCCCCAGGGTTCTCAGAGGCAGAGAGGGAAGCAGAGGGGTCAGAGTGAGGGGATGCGAGAATTCGGTTGGCCACTGCGGATGCTGAAGGCCACAGTGAGGAAGGGGCCACAAGCCAAGGAATGCGGGCATCCTCTACAAGCTGGAAACAGCCAGAACGCAGATCCTCCCCTGGAGGTTCAGGAAGGGCACAGCCCTGCTAGCACCTTAATCTTACCCCAGTGAACCCCGTAGCAGATGCCTGACCTCAGAACTGTGACGTGATCAACCTGTGGGACGTAATAAACTCAGTGTGTGGGAGTTTACTCCAGCAGCCTTCAGAAGGTCCTGCAGGGGGGACAGCCTTCCCTCAGGCCACGTTCCCAGCCATTCCCGTGGCTGCCGCATCCCTGGAAGGATTTGCTCAGCTCTGGTGTCCCTGAGCCTGGGTTTCCATGGCCACACGTATAAAAGGGACAAGCGACAAAGCCTAGGGCCAGGTTGGGCAGAAGGCTAGATCAGAGACACACCACGTCCAGCACCACTGTCAACCATATAAAACCAGGGACCTCAAGGCCACACCTTAAATGGGTAAATGGGAAAGCCTGCCCGACAGGGGAGGTGGGGAGGATTCCCTCATGCCCCAGCCTTGTTTCTAAGGGAGAAGGAAACACACCCCTTGAGAGAACTCTGGAGCACAGCCACCTTGCCCTGGGCCCAGGGCTCATGTTCCACACTGAGCCAAGACCGGTGTCATCCGCCCCCGCCCCGCACCCCCGCCTCAGGCTGCAGCCGCCCCAGCCAGTGTCATCTGTGCGGAATCCTCACTGCCCTGTGCTGGCTTGACTAACAGAATTCTTGAAACAAAGTGCCCACAGCAAATAAAGTGTCCTGGCTTCCTGGTCCCAGACGGCTGAAGAGAGCTAGAGCTTCACCTAAGACGAGCTTCAGTCTCTAGTAATTTTCCCCTGAAACTTTTTAAGATTTTAAATTTTAAAAAACTGTCCTCATTTTAAAGATAAGGAAAGAATAAATGCCACCTGAGGCAGCCCATGCCAGGAGGCCAAAATAATAGTACTCATCCTTCCTCACTGGACACCTCTCAACCTGTGGTGGGCGCTGCTAGGCACCCAGCTTGTGTTATCTCCCTGGTCCCCAGTCATCCTGCAGGGCAGCCCTATCTATCTCTATGGACAGGGTCACTACCACAATGCACAGCAAAACCCTCATTCATTCACATGCTCCCTGCCCCCTGCCCACCCCCATTTACTTTCCATGTGCTTCCAGCATTTGCCCTCACTTCTCAGAAAAGGACAGAGAGTAAGAAACAGCCAGCAGATCTCTCAGGAGGACACCCCAGGTTTGGCCAGGCTCTGTCCTCACCATGGGGGGCCGTTGAATCACATCCACAGTGCCGCCAGCTCGGGAGCCCAGGCTCGGCCCCAGCCCCGGCCCTGCCTCTGCAGGGAGGACGAGGAGGCCACTGTCAGCAGGGACAAGGAGCTGGGTGTCTCCTGCACCCACAGCCCCAGAAACCAGCCCCAGAGCCCGTCCCCTCTCATTGTTGGTTCCGGTTCGAGACACGAAGCTTCATCCGGTTGAAGTGTGGTCATGGGGTGAACGGGCGACCCCAGAAACAAGTGATGTCAAGGAGCCAACCCAGCACAGCACCCCCTCCTTCCACCTCAGCCGCTAACAGCGGGGCTACATCTACAGCTACAGAGGCTCACTGACCGCAGCAGCTCCTGGCCTCCACTCTCTCCTCCACAGGCTCTGGGGCCTGTTTTGATTTCCAGTTGTTCTGCTTTGTGCGGGATTAGCCGCAGAGCCATGGAGATTTTATGCCCGAAAGTGTAACTGATGAGACAGACAAGAGTAAACTTTTCAGTGTGTGCGTGGGCTCAGTCGTGTCCGACTCTTTGCAACCCCATGGACTGTAGCCCACCAGGCTCCTCTGTCCATAGAATTCTCCAGGCAAGAATACTAGAGTGGGTTGCCATTTCCTCCTCCAGAACCTTTTCAGGAACTTGACTTGAGTATTAGAAAACACATGGCATGGCCCATCTGGAAACAGACTCAGGGGGAAGTCTTTTTCACCAGAGGGGAGACTTTCCTGCAGTTATCGTCACCCATGAGCCCCCCACCCACCAGCATCTTGGCCACACTGGTCATATCGCTGCCTTTCCTGACACAGGCACCTCAAGACATTTTGCAACAGAGGGTGGGAGGCAGCTGCTCAAGCACAGACAGGCCTGGCCAGGCGCCATGGGAATTAGATGGAGTGCAATTCCAAGAGCTCCTGGAGCAGCGTGGCAGGCAGCCTCCAGCACCACCCTGGGTGGGAGTAGCCGCTGTTAGAAATACCCTAATTTGTCTGGATGCCGGGCAGACCGGGCCACACTGCCCTCGCAGGACCGCTCAAGGCTGCCAAACCCCATCCTCATACATCTAGACAGATCAGCGAGTACTGGGCAGGATAACTCTGTACTTCTCTTTTCAAAAATTCTTTCTTAGCAATTAGTAGGTACACACTGTCACACCACGAAATAAAACACACGAAATAGCCTTACCCAGCCAGGCTCTTCTCGCTCATCTTTTCTGTGAGCAGAATGTACGACTGGTAGAAAGAAGCAGCGATCACACCTCAGACCACGTGCGCAACGTCAATTAGCAACTGCTTCCCCGCTGTCTTTGTGTCTCGTCTCAGTCATAACTGTCAAATCGGGATAAGCCCATCAACAAGGCACTCTGGACAAGTGACCTTCTGGGCGTTAATCCTTGAAAAGTCCCTGGGAGGGAAAGAGTCTTCCCATTTTACAGATGGGACGGTGGAGGCTTGGTGAGCTGAACTATGTAACCTGTCCTCATCCCTTGGTTCCAAAGGCCCAGCTCCTGCCCACTGCACCATGGTGCCCTGTTAGGTGACAAGCATGGGAGTGACTATTCTCGCCAGCCAGTGGGACATCCTGGTTAGCTGTCCGGGGCACTGGTGTCCTTGTCCAAGAATTACAGCAAATGACAGAAGCGTCCACTTGTTTCTCCTGCAGCCTCCTCCCCGCAGGCACCTCTGTTCATCCTCACCCATCAAGCAAGGCCTCGTTGGCCTGGCTGGCTGGAAATGACCAGCCTCGGCGTTAGCTTGGTTGGGTGAAGGGTTAAATATGTTGAAATAAGCGTGGTCCTCACAAAAGAAGTGGCATTTACACCCCGTCCGTTTATGGAAATACTTGCTAGAGGAAAACAACCACAACATTGTGCGTGTTTTCAGGAGGAGAATGGCCAGTGTGTCTTTAATTCACTGTTTACCCGTGAGAATTACTCCCAGGAGTAATCCTGCAATAAAATCTTCTTGGTCTATGAGAATAGAAAGAAATTGAATCAAAAGACTCCATTTCCACTTGTATTTATTCAGTCTGGGAAATTCAGTGGGCCGGAGCACTAGTATCAGCAGGGGATTCCTTGCTCCTAGCGTTAAATTACTGTCATAATCGCTCAATTATTTCTTCCTTGTACTGTTTAAAATAAAAATCCATCACATTCTCTGTGTTTTTTTTTCTAGCATTTATTAGGTTGAGTGTTTAGGAAAATCAATTATAGTCAGTCAGGCATGAATTGATGAATGTTCTTGTAATAATTGTCAGTTGTTAAACCGAATGTACTTTCTCTTTCCACCCTTTTCATTTCCTTCAGAGGGCAGAGGTGGCTCAAAGAGAGGCGGAGACCTTGAGGGAGCAGCTCTCGTCGGCCAACCACTCTCTCCAGCTGGCCTCCCAGATCCAGAAGGCGCCGGACGTGGTGGGTAGCCCAGCCCCGCGGGGACTCTATCGCCCTGCATCCACACCTCTGTGTTACGGCCACTTTCTCCTTTGGCTTTAGAACATCCCTTTGGCGGGGATAATATTTGAAATAGTCCCGCTGTCTCGATGGAGTATTCTTGTGACAGTCTGGGGGTGGAAACTGTTTGAGTCAGAGGAGGAGCTTTACTGGTGGTGCGTCGGTGCTCGTGGTCAGGGTGACGCCACCCGGTGGAGAGCCCGCAGAGAGCATCCTCCTGGTTACGCTGGTTGTGGGTTGCGGGGGGTGGCGCTCCCAAGCTGAAGGCTTAACAACACTGCAACACTGCACAGGAAGCTTGGACATTTGGTCTTCTTCTGGGCTTGTGTTTCCAGAGTGAAAAGTGCTTCCTGATGGGGGTGGGCAGAGAAGGCAGTGGCACCCCACTCCAGTACTCTTGCCTGGAAAATCCCATGGATGGAGGAGCCTGGTGGGCTGCAGTCCATGGGGTCGCTAAGAGTTGGACACGACTGAGTGGCTTCACTTTCACTTTTCACTTTCATGCATTGGAGAAGGCAATGGCAACCCACTCCAGTGTTCTTGCCTGGAGAATCCCAGGGACAGGAGAGCCTGGTGGGCTGCCGTCTATGGGGTCACACAGAGTCAGACACGACTGAAGTGACTTAGCAGCAGCAGCATGGGGGTACAGGTGGGGAACAGGGGAGGTGATCACACAGCAACCCACTCTGAGTTTGTGTGATAGTCCTGACCTTGCCCAGTGTGCGACTGAATTTCCCAGGCACACACCTCTCAGTCCTCTGCCTCTTGATTTTCCTAAGATTAATGGAAACTGCTTTTAGCTGGAACTTTCCCAGCTCAATCAGGGCGGCTTTGAACTGTCGGATTCCAGACTCTTCAGTGCCGTGCAATGACCACGGACCCTGGAGCCAAACCCCTGGGTTCCAACCCCAGCTCTGCAGTTTATCTGCTGTGCGACTTGGGGCAAATGGCTTAACCTCCCTGAGTCTCACTGGCACCATCCGTAAAATGGGTTTTCACAAGGGTTCTGGAAATTACTCTGAGTGAGGCCAGTCCCGCCACATAATCTGTCCTCTGACAGCCAACCTGAGTGGTGAGCCTTCTGTGGTCAGCATCAGTGCTCTGGTCCAGGAGCCCCAGTTTCCAAGCCAGCTGCATCACTGGTTCCTGTCCAGTGATATGAACTCAGGTGGTAACACTTACCAGGCCTGAGTTTCCTGGCATGCAGAGTAAGGAGGAAGTGATCCTGAGGACCCCTCAGCTTTGACAGCCTGTGATGGGTGAATCACACTTGTCGGTATCCTTTTATTAATTTATTTTTTCTTAAGTGTTGTTTTTTTTTTTTTTCCTTTTCTGACTTGGACTAGTTTTAAAGTTTTCATTGACTTTGTTACAACACTGCTTCTGTTGTTTTTATGTTCTGGTTTTTTGGCCACAAGGCATGTGGGATCTTAGGTCCCCAACCAGGGATTGAACCCACACCCTCTGCACTGGGAGGCAAAGTCTTAGCCCCTGGACCACCAGGGAAGCCCCTGTCCTTTTACTTAACAGACAGTTGGAGAGCCCTTGCTGTGAGCCAGGACCCGCAGTGGATACTGGGAGAGCCAAGAGGGACGAGTGAGGCCCTCCCCAGAGAGAGGACGGTCCGGTGGGAGACGTCCTGCTATAATAAGGTGGCACATCACTCTGACAGCGTCTCTACCACCAGGCCATGAAGCGGGCGTTGTCATTTCTTTATATAGATGAGGAAATGGAAGCTCCCTGGACGTAAACCCCTCGTCCCAGAATGTTCGGGCCCAGTGTCCAAGCCAGGGCTTGAGCGGGGTCCACCTCTGCCCCAGACCAGAGCTTTAAAATTATTCCCCAGGAACAGATCCAAAGCAAAGCTTTAGTGTGAGGACCCCTTGTAAGATGAGATCTTTGTTTTCTCTCTTTAAGTTCACATTTAACTAAAAAGTGACTTAAGCATTTCAGGATACAGAGAAAAGTTTTCCATTTAAGGCACCGTCACAGCCTTTGTATTTAATGGACTCCGGTATTAATTTTGTCCAAAACGTCCCCTCATCCAAGTTCACCTGGATGGGACCCAGCCCCACGGCCATGGCAGGAGGAAGCTGTCGAGGATGGCGTCTACACGGCTTCTCATGGCCTCTGTGGTCGCTTGGGGTCCTTGAGAGAAGGCCATGCATCCTGTGTCCACACGGGGCCCCTGAGCTACAAGTTGCGATTGAGAGGGTTTCTGGCACCATCCTGGACTGTAACAACCAAAACATTTCGGAAGGAAATGAGTGTTTGTGCAGGTAGAGTAAGTTGTGGATCCTCGGGTGCTTAAACACTTCATCATCGGCTAAGTGCAATGTTTATATGGCACTGCTTCAGTCTCCCGCTAGCAACCCTGCCAGGGCTCCTCTCGGGGGTGCATTCCCACGTAGCTCGGCAGCTCCAGCCCCAGCCAGTCGGGGAGCGAATGAGCAAACATAGGAAACCGGGCCAGCGGCACAAAGTCTGTTAGGCTTGGCTGGCAGAACCCAGCAGAGAAACAGTCGAGGCTATAGATCCAGCAAAAGCCAAAGATCCCGGGCCACTGGGGTCTTGGTGGAATCACCAATTCCAGAAGGCACTGCTCCGCCCGCGTGAGGGGCCGTGCAGGACTCCTAATGGTCATCTCATTTCTGCCTCACGACGCTGCGGTTGTTAGAGGACAGTTTGGTTGCCTTCATTTGGTACGTGAGGAAACAGGCTCAGAAGAGTTAGGTCATCTGCCCAAGGTCGCACAGCTAGAAAATGACCGAGTTGGAATGTGAGCCCAAGGTTGTCTTGTTCTGAAGTCCACCCCTTCTTCCACCTCCATCCAGCCACCTGGCTTCTTGCGCACTTAAGGAGAGAGGAGATAAGCAGGCTCTTTGGCAAGCATTTACAGAAAATACTAGTTCGGGGCTCTGATGCCCCACACCAGGCCGTCTTCAACCTAAATGCCTGTCCATCAGGTGAACATACTGGATGGAGTCCGCCTACATTGCCACTTGGCATTGGCAGGAATAGCAGGTTGATGAGGAGGAAGGGAAACTGAGCTTCCCGGTCCCTCGGCCCTCCCCAGAGAGGTCAGCCTAGACTCCAAGCGTTTGCCTCACAGGCTGGGGTCCCGGCCCACCATCACTGCACGTCAGGTTTCCTGCATGTTGAGTAACACTGGTGTATCTTTTTCATATTTCACCTGAAAATGGCTGCAGGGTAGCAGAGATCATTATCTGGCTTCTTCTGTCCAGTCTTGGTGTTCTGGTCTCTGTGGGAGGATTTATGTGACCTGCGAGAGTCCACACAAGCAGGTTGGCAGGCAGGCAAACAGTTCCAGGGGACAAACTTTAACAGGTGCTCCCTCAGCCACTGCTGCTTCTGCATTCATTCTCCCCCTTGAAAACACACCCGCACCCCCAAGTCCCAGCACCCGGAGGGACACAGGCCCTTATATGTGAAGCCTGGAGCCTGGGCAAGTCCCCCAAGACAGACTCCCGGGACCCCATGCTGGTTCTCACAGGGGCCTGTTGTCTGGCTGAGGGAAGTCAGTTTCTGTCCTTCCACGGTTTGTCCGAGCCAGGGTCCTGACCCTGGACCCCATCCATGTCACTGGGGAGTCCCTGGGCCCTACCCCAGGCCCCTGAACCACAGCTGCCAGGGCAGGGGCTAGACCTCATGTGTTTGTTAAAGCCCCCAAGGGATTTGGGCTTTCCTGGTGGCTTAGTGGTAAAGAATCTGCCTCCAGTGCAGGAGATGAGGGTTCAATCCCTGGGTCAGGAAGATCGCCTGGAGAAAGAGATGGCAACCCACTCCAGTATTCTTGTCTGGAGAATCCCAAGAACCAAAGAACCTGATGGGCTACAGTCCATAAGGTCACAAAGAGTCAAACACAATTAGCGATTAAACAACAACCAAGGGATTTGGGTGTGGCTAAGTCAAGGCCTAGACAGACACGAGGGAGGCAGTGGTCCTGGTCCCCTGAGTCCACGTTTCTCAGTAATAATCTCAACTGATTAATCTCAGTTATTACTGATTATTACTGAATTGCCAGATGCCAGCCTCCTGTAGTTTTCCACGCCTCCCCAACCCTGTCCCACCATCTCCTTTGAGCTGGTGCCCACAGACCAGCAGGCCACACCTCCATCACCCAGGTGTAGGCCTCTCCTCCACCCGCAGCCCCTGGTCTACTCCCAGGCCCTTGTCCAGCTCTCCCTCCATTTCCCACTGTGTCTACGCAATGGGACGACAGGATGCCCTTGTGCTGGAGATGGGAGTGAACACATTCAGGTGCAGAGGAGGGTGGTGTTTTCTATCCTAATTCCAAGGTCCCATTGCTTTAGGGTGTATTACCTCATCTCATCTCACTTAGTTTATGTGAGACACGAATTATGTTTGCTATGTTACGAATAAGCACTCTGTGGCTGTTCCTGAATTAACCGGCATGCCTACATTCTCGTGGTCGACTTGTGGGCCAAGGCAGGCTGGGCCCCAGGGGTTGAGTGGCCAGCCATCCCCTGGGACAGCCTGTCCCCTGCCCCCATCCTGGGTCCAGGGCCACACTGAGAGCTGCTGTTTTTACACATGTCTTCTGAGCCCCTCGTCCCTGATGTGGTGACCTGCGCTCACCAATTGAAAACCCCAGGTCACTTTCCAGTTTGTCTCAAAGATTCCCTCCCTAAGAGCACTTGCGCAGTCTCTATGGCTGCCATTCCTCATCCCCGGAAGACTGGCAAATAAGTCCAGCTAGACACCATGGCGCAGCCTGCCCCCGCCACGTGGCCGGCCTCCCTGTGTCGCTGTCATTGCCTCCCCCTGCCGAGCCCAGGCCCCCTGGCCGCCCTCCTGAGTGGTCACTTTCAGGTACCAAGAGACTCGGTCCTCTCCGAGGTGGCCTCTCAGCGTCAGTCACCCCTTCCTTGCCCCTGCTCCCTGCCTCTCCCACCCTGTCCCACCTGTGGTGTCCATGCCCAGAGACAGAGCCCCCCTTCTTCCCACGGGCTCGCCCGTCCACCCACACCCTCCCTCCATCCTCAGGCCCCTCTGCTGTCCTTGCTGCTGGGAGGACCTCTCTGCAGTCCCTTGGCTCCTGACTTCAGTTCCTGCCCATGTTGTCTAAGGGCAGAGCTTCCTAAATTCTCTGTGGTTAAGGACGCTTTTATTTGTTTTGTTTTGTTTCTAGTTTCCAATCTGTTGCAGACTGTTTCACAAAAGACAATAAAAACGTCACAGCAAAATCAGATTGCTGTAAAAAGTTTCTAAACGCTTATTCTCCATTTCTGTGCTTGTCTCACTGTGTACCGGCCATGGTTTATGAATTGGCACCAGTCCGTGGAGCACAGTCTGAACAGAACTGGTCTGGACAGCATGTGCCTCTTTAATAAGTTGGCGAGAGAATGCTCGCTGGGGCCCCAGGGCCATGAGCAGATCTGCCAGAAGTCAGAGGAAGTGAAGGGCTTACTTTACAACGTCATGCAGACCAGAGACACAGCCCACAAAGCTTCACATTCTTACATGGTAAAGGCCTTAGTTTCCTGGGAGGGAGATAGGTAACATTATTTCCCTCGTGACCGGCTGTCCCTAGAAGTGAGAACCCTGTGACAGGCACGTCACATGTGGGATGGCATGGCCATCCCTGCCACCTGGGGCTGAAGCTGCCACAGTTTCCTGCCCCAGTTTAGGTCAGACTATGGCGTGCAGCATTGCGTTTCCAGGGGCCGGGGTGGTGGTGGGGATGGTGGCATTCTAGACCGCAGTCTGAGCCACCCCTGGGTCTCTGCTGTCACAGGGACCAAGCCATCCTGCCCGCCCCATCCCGCCCCATCAGGCATGCCCAGAAGTGCTCCGCCCCGCAGACAAGCTCCCAGAATTATTCAGGAGCTACAGTTACTTTTAAAAGCTGACAAAAGTCCTGCTCTCCTACTTGAGAAACGGAGTTATGGATTTGACTTTTAAAAAAGATCTTCTCCCTGTTTTGCATATTTTCTAAAATGAGCAAATTTGAGGAGTGGGGAGTAAGGTTTTTAAAACAGCAATTATCAAAAGAATTCGTAAGCAAAAGAACCCTAAATAATGCATCTTCCACATCATTTACCTTTTTTGTAAAATGCCAGCTCTGAGAATCAACTTGTCAAATGATATCTCAGCTTCTAAATAATACAGTAATGAAGCAAAAGGATATTGAATCTCATCTTGTGGTAGAAAAATCCGAATTCTGTGGAACATTCCAGAAGCCATCCTCAGAACCTTCCCCTCTGGCATCCGCAGCCATCATCAGCAGGGCCATTTCCATCACCTCCTTCAGGTCTTTGCTCAAAAGTCACCATCTCAATGAGGCTTCTCCTGACATATTAACCCCAAACGCCCCATCCCTGCTTCAGTTTTTTCATGGCACTTATCACCATCTGACACACTCCATGCTGCTAATAAGTGTATTTAAGGCATGTTGATAGCTCAGTTGGTAAAGAATCTGCCTGCAATGCAGGAGACCCCGCTTCGATTCCTGGGTCGGGAAGATCCGCTGGAGAAGGGAAAGGCTACCCACTCCGGTATTCTGGCCTGGAGAATTCCATGGACTGTATAGTCCACGGGGTCACAAAGAGTCGGACACAACTGGTCGACTTTCACCTTCAGGCCCACCCTGCCCCGCCCCGTGGGGCAGGACTTCTGTCCTTTTGTCCTCTGCCGTGTGCCTGGTACACGGTGGGTATTCAGTAAATGGTTGTTGAACAGACAAATCCAGGCAGCAGCTCCCAGGCAGGTGGGAAGGTGGTGAGGGCAGGGCGATGGGCAGGGTGGGTCCAAGCAGAGGCACGAGTTGCTGCCGTCTCATCTGCGTCACCGTCCACATCCTTCCCACCGCCTGCTTTTCGCCTCAGCCAGCCGCCGGCACCGCCGACCAGCCCCACAAGCCCGTCCAAAGCCGGAGCGGTTTTGTCATCCCCTTTGTCCTCCGCAGGAGCAGGCCATAGAGGTGCTGACCCGCTCCAGCCTGGAAGCTGAGTTGGCCGCCAAGGAGCGGGAGATCGCCCAGCTGGTGGAGGACGTGCAGAGACTCCAGGCCAACCTCAGCAAGCTGCGCGAGAACTCAGCCAGCCAGATCTCCCAGCTCGAGCAGCAGCTGAGCGCCAAGAACAGCACCCTCAAGGTAAGGGCGCCAGAGGGCTGGGAGGGAGCCGGGGGGCCGAGGAGGGCGGCACGCACGCGTGCACACACCACCTCCCTCCGCACGCGGTCCCGGGAGACACAGGGTGTCTGGCTCCCCACCAGTACCCTGAGCTCTTCAACGGACACTTCACCCCGTGTAATGACCATGGCAGGGTGCCTCACCTCAAAGCCATCTCATAGTTGTTGTCTGTAACGATGATGGTTACAATTCCTTCTCCTTTATCTCGGTCAAGCTCCAGCCATCAGCCTGAGTCTCCCTCCACTGAGGACAGTAGAAGGAGGCATGAGGTTTCCCTGGACTCGCCTCCTCTCAGAAGCTCCATTAGGCTCTTGTTTGGAGGACTCCGTGTCCTGACTGACAGCAGGCAAGGCAGCCTTGACCCCTGTGAGGTGGCCGGAAGCAGAGTCCTAAAGCCCAAGGCAGCGAGGCAGGACGGGCTTTGACCCGGGTGGCACGTCCCTGCCAGTCAGCCATCCTCTCATGCAGCCCATGGTAGAAACCCCCATCCCGGGGGCTCGCCCCCCAACAGCACCTCTTTGTCCTCCAAGGACTCAGAGGCTGTTTGTGCTGGACCTGAGGCTGTGAGCTCACTGGCCTGGGCCAGAGTGCCGTCAGGGTGCAGCTGACATAGTAGTCCAGCTCTGCCGGCCTCCCCTGGCTCCTAGAGGAGGCTGCCCCAAGAGGACCCAGCCCGCTGGGACCCAGCCCTCCCTGTACCCAAACGAAAAGAACGCCAAGGGTTCGCTGCCGGCAAGTCACCACCAAGCCCTCGGGGCCCTGCTCCCGACCTGCAGGGCTGTTTTCTGACCCCCCGGCCTGTGCCAGAAGCCAGGGCCCAGAGCCCCCGCGATTGGCCCTTGATCGCCCACCTGCAGTCCTCAGCTGTCTAGCCAGAAACTACATCCTCTTGGGGCATCTCATACATATGTGTCCCAAATTCAGAACCCAGAACCTTCTACATTGTATTTTTTAAATTATACTTATTTAAGGTATGTCCAATCTGTTGAAGTTAGCATAATTTGGAGGTGGTCCTGGCACCCTAGACTCACACCTCAGAGCCAGCAAGGACTCCTCAGTGGGATCTCATTTGACGATGAAGACACAGGACCGGTGAGGGCACAGGCACGATCTCTGCCGTCCCCCCACCCGCCCCGTCCGCCTGCCAGGCGCCCCCGCTCCACTCAGCGCCCACTCGTGACGGGCATGAATGGATAAGCGACCGACGGCCAATTATAGTCCCTGCGCACAAAAGAAAGTGGATCATAGTTAATTGTAAAAAAAAGTCAGGAAAACTTTCTCTTATGTAAAGTAATTATAGAATGTGGTTAGGCCCCATTTTGATATTTTCTAAGTTGAGGTTTTTTTTTTTTTTTCCTTCTCAACTCATGACCATGTTTCTGAGGCAGCACTTAGTCCCCAGCAAGTCTGTCCTCCTGGCAGCTCGCTAGCGTGACCTTGCTGGCACCAGGGCAGCCACGGTTCACCCTCACTAGACCCTTCTCTGCCTCTTTGGGTTTCTCATCCACCGCCTGAGAAACTTCCCGGAGCCCAGGCCCCTCCAAGGACACGGTCTTGCCAGGACGGGGAGATGGTTGAGGCCGGGGAGCCCCAACCGGGGCATTCAACTCACTGGTGTTTCGTGTCCTCTCATCTGCTTGCACAGTGATAACAGTGCCCACTTTTTATTTCCAGAGTCAGTGTCACTCTCTCGTGCGAACAGCCGTTTCTGACCCCAGCAGAGGCACAGCTATCAGCTAACTCTCCTTCCCTCCTTTGTTAACAGCCAAAGGGCGCGACTCAAGTCCGTGACGCGTTTGACTACATGAGAGCTGTAGACCCTACCGTTTTATTACAGAGCAATTTCTTCCGAATCAGTTAAGGTTTTAATGTTTGCCTGCACCAAAAATGAAACGCAGTTTCACAAATTAATGTTCTTTACCCGTATCTTGGGGGAATTCTTTAATATTGTGCAGTTAATGAAACAATTCGGCGATACTTCTTCCAAAATTATTACTCCCCTATCTTCATCTGATCTAATAATCAAAACATATCCTCTAGTAACAAGACTTCTCTGATTTTAATTATCTTAACCCCTAGTCGCCAGGAGCAAAGCTCTCCCTGATATCAGACCCACTCGCGGAAAGCGCCTGCCTTCCCCAAACGAGTGCATCTGCCTTGCTCACCCAGAGGAATAAGGTTAATTGAATGAGATACTTCCCTGGGCTTTTTTTTCTTTCCTAACGTGTGCAATTTATAGTCTCCAATCTAAACTAAGCAGCAAAACAATTATTAGGAAACTATTTTATGAATGAGACCTGTCAAACCGACCCGATGCTTTAGTGACAGGGGTCTGGGGCCAGCCGTGGTGGCCACTGGAAGCAGCCAGGAGCCTCGCCTGACTTCCCATTTCCTCCTCCCCCTCCTGCCACTACCAGCACCACTCCTCCATCCTTTCCTTCTTGGACCGTGTTGACCTGCTTTGGGGCCTCGGGTTGGGATGGCCGGCCGAGGGCACCACAGCCTCCCGCTGTCTCTCAGCCTCTCGGTGTGGTGCGTGGGTTTCACCATGGACACTGACCACGACCTCTGAGATGAACGGTGATGTGCAAGGGCAGAAGTGCAGTGGCCAAGCCTTGAGACTGTTATGTATTGAGCTTGCTGGGGTCTTCTCCAGCAGGACACCTGAGGGTGCATGTGCTGTGTAATGAAACCTGTTTGGGGACTAAGCGGTTTGCTTTCTCAAGCACCCTGACATGCCCCCTCTCTTTTCGACTGAGTACTTTCTTCCCTTTGCCTCCATAACTGATTGATAGTCATGAGGATAAATTGCTGGTTGGATGTCTACCAACCAGTCTCTCTCCTCACGTTCTGCTTCTTCAAGCCAAGGTCACCAGCGCTATCCAAATGCAGTGGTGCCTCCTCTAACCTTCAGACATCGAAACAGACTCAGAAGCGGGAGACGTTTCTTCCTGTCTGGTCTGACAAGTGCTTCATCTCCATCCCACTTATCAGGGATCATTCTGTACTTGTAATCAATGAGATAACCTGACCGCCATCATGAGGCTGCTGTCTCTGGTAACAGTGCTCTGGGGTCTTCTGTTGGAACCCTTCAGTAGCCCAGGAAACACAGCTACTGATAGCTCCAATTTAAAACAGGTGTCTGTAAGAAACACTCACTGAGGCCAGTCTCCCCTAGAGAGAAATATTATTTTCTACAGATGCTTTAAAGATCAGCAGTTCTCACTGGATGCATGGACCCATGTGTTAGAATCACATGAGGACCTTTTTCCAAACCACACAAGCCTCCCCAACCATCCACACCGCTCACACCACCTCCCAAGGTTCTGTTGGGTCCTTTTGAGCCACTGTCTCCTTCGGGGTGAGGACGAAAAAGGACCGACAGCTACTTCTCTGCACTCGTTCAGCAACTTTAATTGTGGACACTCCCTCTTTAGTTACATAAGTTCCCTCTCCGGCCATGTTTCCTCTGCACCAGGGCTGCCCTTGACCGCATTTTAACCAGCATCTTATCACTGGCCCAGTGTGTGAAGCTCCAACATCCAGGTCCCACTGAGGCTCGCCAGGCTGGTGGGTGTGATAATGATCCATCCAGCCCATGGCTGTAGAGGAGAGACCTGTACATGTCCCTCCACGTCCTCCGCTCGCCTTGGATGGTACGAGCGATTCCTAAGGTCAGACACCCTAGCATCAGAGAGCCCGGGGGCCGAGCCTCCCTGAGCCTCGTCCTGGCTGCATCTTGAAGGCACTGTGAGCTCAGATTGAAGGAGAGGAAGCAGTGAGCCTTCCATGGGGAGGAGGGACGAACGTGGCCCCGGGCCTGGCCTGCAGCCATTGTAATGCCCCAGAGAGAGGAACTGGGGGACTTTGTGCTAGAGGCCTCGAGGCCCAACTCTGGAGTGGGGTCATAAGTAAATCGCTGTAGACTGGTGGGCATTACTAGAAATGCTTTCAGAGCTAATTGTGGGACTCTATGGTGAATCCTCTTAGACACAGGTGCCCTAGGTCACTGGATGAGTGACTCTTGATATTCACCTGCAGACGGTCCCCAGCTTGTGGCCCACTTAGCCGACCTTGCAATGTCCAGGTGGCTGAAATATCCAGCCAGGACCCATAAGGAGTCGGCTCCCATTCCCTCTGTGCTGAGTCACCGGGATTGCAGCTCAAGGAAGCTGGAGGTGACTTGTGATGGGGTTACCACACAGGGCCCCCCCTTTTCTGTCCAGGAGGAGCACGCTTCTCCAGCCGGCAGCAAGGCCTCTAATGTCATGGCCACTCTCCCCACCCCCTGGCCCGGAGGGGGGGTTTCCGCCTTTGGTCTCACGTCCCCAGCATCCTTGCAGAGCATGCGGAGCGCCCACCCAGGCATCTCTGGGCTTCTTGCCCAGGGATGAAAGATGGAGTTATACTGAGGGATGACTGTTGATTTAGTCCTCTCCAGCACCTCCCCAGCATCAGCTGACCCTAAATTTACTTAACTGCCACCTTTCACCACGGAGCAGTGGAGACCTGGGGTGGGGTGGTGGGGTCACCGTTCAGGTGAAAAGGAGGGGCACGCTGCCTAGTTCCAGCCCCCACAGAAGCAGAGTCAACCTGGGACCTCTGCCCTGGGCCAGGGAGCCCACTCATACCCACTAGGTTCTGCCCAGGGGTCCACGTCAGGGTGAGGGGTCACATACCAACGCCCCTAACCTGACCTGTGGGTCCTCAGACAGCACTGCCAGAAGCCTGGCTCCCATCACCCCAGAGGGAAGAGACGGAGCCACCAGTAAACTGCAATGCAGTCGCCTCTCTGGCCCCGTCTGCTGCGTGGCTAAGAGGTGTTGCCTCCTCACCCCTCGCCATGTATCCCAGAGGACCAGGCCTCTCGAGGGTCTTTGCGTTAGTCTCTGTGCCAGAGACCCCTTAAGTTGGCAGCCCTAGGCCCCATGTTATAACTTGACTAAGATAGATGTCTTTTATAAATTTAGTGCCTAATTTGCTGCACACCAAAATACTTTGCATTTGAAATTAAATTACCTCATTATTTGAGTCTTAGCCAGGGTTTTGAGAACTTCATATAGATAATGCTTCTAGCAATTCAAGGAACAGCTGATGAGCTCCTCCTAAGTTCTGGAGCCATTAAGCTCCAAAGCTCCAGAGCTCCTAAGCTCTGTAGAATTAAACATGAGTTCATGCATGCTAAGTCACTTCAGTTATGTCCAACTCTTTGCGACCCTATGGACTATAGCCCGCTAGGCTCCTCTGTCCATGGGGTTCTCCAAGCAAGAATACTGGAGTGGGTTGCCATTCCCTTCTCCTGGGAATCTTCCTGACTCAGGGGTCAAACCCACGTCTCTCAGGTCTCCTGCATTGGCCAGTGGTTCTTCACCACTAGCACCACCTGGGAAACCCCGTAGTATTAAATGTACATGACCTATATTATAAGACGTGTTGGAGGGTCCCTTGCAGCTTGCGCTTGTGCATCTGACATTTCCTCATCTCTGTCCTTTGCAAACCCATGTTCTCACCCGCCCCCTTCCCCAGAGGAGAAGTGTGAGGCCTGACAGGCTAAGCCCATCACCCAGGCTCCCACTCAGCCATTTAGGTCTGAGCTAGAAGCCCAGCTCCTCACTAGACCTTTCCTCCCCGCTCTGTATAAGGTTAGATCTTTCCTCCCTGTTCTGTCCCACGAGCAACTTCTCAGGAAGGCAACCCACTTCCCAGATTCTGCATTCATGGCGCGAGATGCAGGGCTGCCGTTCTTGCCGTTGGCGTTGAACAGCCAGAGCTGCTCGGGCATCTGTCCTCCCCCATGGATCTGCCCAGGGCATGGGGGCGCTGGGAGGTGGCAGACAGGGATGTGGAGAACCTCACAGACTGAGCCCCTGGCATGAGACCCACAGAGTGTCTTCAGAAACCGTCTAATCATATTCAGGATGTGCTGTGCTGTTCTCAGTCACTCAGTCGTGTCTGACTCTGTGCGACCCCATGGGCTGCAGCCCGCCAGGCTCCTCTGTCCATGGGATTCTCCAGGCAAGAATACCAGAATGGATTGCCATGCCTTCCTCCAGGGGATCTTCCCAACCCTGGGATCTAACCCAGGTCTCCTGCACTGCAGGCAGGTTCTTTACCATCTGAGCCACCAGGAAAGCCCAGGAATACTGGAATGGGTAACCTATCCCTTCTCCAAGGGAACTTCCCAACTTCCCAGGGATCGATCCAGGGTCTCTTTGTGTTGCAGGCAGATTCTTTACCAGCCGAACTACCAGGGAAGCCCATATTCAGGATCACCCCAGGGATAAAGAAGCAATAACTGCCATAACTCACCACCATTACTGAGGGTGGTACCGTGTGCCATGCACCACGCTAGGCACTCAGTATTATGGTGGCACTCTGTCTGCAGGTTCCACATCCAGGGGTTTGCAGGGCCAAGTGCCCCACTCTGTTCTGTGTAAGGGACTAGAGCATCTACGGACTTGGTACCTCTGAGGTCCCAGAACCAGCCCACTCTAGGTGCCAAGTGACAACTGTCCCATTTAGTCCTCATGAAGCCCAGTGCCGTGTGTGCCATTACCCCCATCTTATAGATGAAGAAACCGAGGCTTAGAGAAGCTAAGCATCTTGTCCAGGGTCACTCCTGCTCAGTGGCAGAGCCAGGACCTGGCTTGGGTCTATCGGGCCCCAGCCCACCGGCTCCTCACTGCCTCCTGCACTTGCTTCAAGCATCCCACCAAGGCCTGCGGTGCAGAACCCATGTGTTTTTTTGGTTTTTCTTTTCCTTTCTCTGGACAGACAGACAGATGCTCTGCAGACATATTGGGATAATTAAATAAGATGGTGTGTGGGGTGGGGAGCCAGGCCTGGGATCTGGCCCACAGTGCAACAAGCATAGCAAAGTCCAGGAGAAGACTCTGCAGTGGAGGGACAGCCTGGAGCGCCTGCTTCCGTCCAGGCAGGATGCTCCGCAACCAGACTTTCCCAGCGCCCAGCAAAGATTCTGGGGTCAAAGGACAGAGCTGAGGGCGCTCGGGCTTTTCTCACCAGTTGGGCCTCCACCTTGTGCCTCCCGCCCTGCTCGTCTCCATCAGGAAAGCTCCTGAGGCAGCACCAGGCTGCCATCCAGGTGTCTGCTCAACCGAGGTTTGCAAGCACTGTCCTGGGTGCTTCCTGACTACTCTGCCTCCAGATAAACAATAGAAATTTCCATGCAAACTGCTTAGTTCTCCGTGAAAACTCATATTCAACCAAACAGATTCCAGTCCTAAAACCTTCTGATCTGGGCCGGTCCCAGGTCTGCAGAGAGAACCTGGAGACATGCCCTCAGACCCCACACCAAAATCTGGCAGCGACAGTGGTCCCGCAGCAAAGGCCCCACAGTGCCAGCATCTTCATTGGCTCCTTGTCTCCCGCCCCTTTGCTCAACCCTCAGAGGTCATTGCTGCTCCCATCTCATGGATGAGCCACTGATCGACGTGCCCACAGGGCTCAGCTTGTGAGTGACAGAACTGACTCCGGGTTCCGGGCCATGCCCGGTCTGAAAGCTCCATGTCCACCCTTCTTCCTATCCGTCTCCTATTCTGTGAACTCGACCACATTTTACATGTGCCCTGCGTCCAGCAGCAGTGAGTCTCATCCTCTGAAGGTGCTTTGCGTCCCAGCAGCACTGGGTAATCTTGTAATAGGAAGGGTTTCCCCGCTGTTCGACCACAGGGAGGAGAATGAAAGAATCGCTCCTTCGTGAGCAGCTTCTGAGCATCTTTTGTTGGAAAACGAGCGCCTGCTTCCTCCTGTTTGATTGTGAGGAGAAACCATCATAATAGAGAAAGTTGGCCAGAGGTCTGAAAAAGGAATGAGGGCAAAGCAATTCTCCACAATGGAAAATACAAACACAAGAAACAGCCCACAAAGATTGCAGGAAAAGATGGGCTAAATGGGGGCACATGGGATTCAGGTGAGCATCGAAAGGCTGGTGGGCCACGTGGGAATCTTCTCCCCAAATTCTAGAATGTTCTGAGTTGGCTTTAAACTGTGATCATAAACATGGCTGATCAAGCAGAGCCTGAAAGGTAACCGGAAGCCCTGTAGATGGGAAGGGGCTATTGATTCAAGGATGGAAGTTGTTCACCCCAGCCCAGGCTGGGTGAAAAGACGCTAAATGGCCAGGACCCTCTGCTGGCTGAGTCTTTGTGTTTCATGTCAAGCTGTCCTATTTGCCACAAAAAGCTCCTTTGGTTGGGAGAGAGGGGGATGAGGTTGCGGGTAAAGAACAAACTAGGCCAAACGCACCTTCGTAGAAGGAAGCACCCTCTGCTCACCACTGTATGCCAAAGGCTCTTCCTGGCGAGAAGGCCCTTTGGATGAAATCAGCTACGTGGGCTCACAGAGTTGAGTGGAGCACATCAGAGCATCCTCATACCCACGAACCTTATGGTCACGCCCCTGGGCCTTGCCAAAGAGCCCCTGACCCAGTGGACCATCTCTCCTCCTAAAACCCTGGAGTCTGGGGGAAGCCATCCAGAAATGCAAACACATTTCCCCTGATACCTGATACCAACCCCAATGACAAAGGAGCTGTGACTCTTAGTTGACAACTAACCGTTATCATCAGCTGACCTCGCCTAGTTTGTGAAAAGCCACACGCTGCTTTTAAAATGCCAGGACAGCATTTCTTCACCCAGTTTGCCATGTTGTGAGATTTCATACAAAGCAGATTTTTCCTTGTTCTGTTTTGCATTTTTTTTAATTTTTCCATCTATTTTCATTGAGTTTTGTTACAACCTCATGGTTGCCATGTGTGTGTGTGTGTGTGCGCACCCACTCAACTCCAGCCCCACGAGGGAAGGATAGGGACAACTCCACTGTTGTCACGTTCCACTGTGCATATCTAGGCTCCCTCAGGATGCCAGACGCTTCACAGGTGACACAGTCAGCGAAGGGCCTTAGCCTTGGGCCTGCTGTGACCGGGTACCATAGACCAGGTGGTGTGAACAGCAGACACTTACTTCTCACAGTTCTGAGGCTGGAAGTCCAAGGTCAAGGCAGTGGCATGTTTGGTGTCTGGGGGGCTCCCTTCCCTGTTCACAGACAGCATCTTCCCACTGTGACCTCACATGGCGGAAACGGCAAGGACGCTCTCTGGGGTCTCTTTTAAGGCCCTGATTGCACCACCCCCCTCCACGACCTCATCACCTCCCCAAGGTCCCACCTTCCTAACACCATCATCACACTGGAGGTTAGAGTCTCAGCTTTTGAATTTGGTGGGAGGGACACCACATTCAGCCCATCAGCCTGTTTCAGACACTACCACTAATAAAATCCCTCTCTGTTTTCAGCAACTGGAAGAAAAACTCAAGGGACAGGCTGACTACGAAGAGGTGAAGAAAGAGCTAAAGTAAGTGTGGAGATGCCAGCTCGGCCCTGCACAAGCCAGTGCTCATCAGGGACATTTGCTAAGGAAGGCCTGTGTCAGAGAGGGAACAGCCCCAGGTCCTTGGCTGACCCCCCAGCACTGGGCCGAGTCCTGGGCTGCCCAACATCGCAGGTGTCTGTGCTTAGACCTGTGCCTGAATTCTCAGGCTCTTTATAAAACTCTGTGCATAGAAACTGTCAGCATGCATGGAATCAATATGCCTTTATGGGAAATATAAAATACGAGCTTATTTTTAGCTGCAAGTTCCCAAAACAGAAGGAGAACAGAGCAAGGTAGCCTTTTCCAGCCGAGGGCGCACACCTCCCTGGCCACACCTCCACCTGAGACGCAGCGGCTGAAAGCGTGTCCTCCTTCAGTGCTGACGCCCACACTCTTATGCCTAGAAGTTCCCTCTCCAGGCCCCACCGCCTAGCCTGAGCCTCCCGCCATCTCAGACTCCGCTCCCCGAGCTGCCCTGGGCCCACCCGGAGCCCTCACCTAAGAGTCTCACCTGGCCTCTCCCACCCCCAACCCCATGGCCAGGTTACCAAACACTGCAGAGGAGTGCCTGCAGGCCTGCGTCCTCTCCCCTGCTGTTGGCCAGCTCTGCTTCCCTGGGGGCCCTGCCACACACTCGGGGCACCCTTCTGCCCCCAGCTGTGCCCTGACCACCCCCGCCCCCAGCAGACCCCCTGGTGCCCTGTCTGATGGAGGCAGCTCCTGCCTTTGCCTCAAGGTGACTCCCTCTAGTTTTGGCTTCTCCCCACTGCCCCCACCACTCCACCCCACCCCTCTGCCCCCCTATCCCCATCACTCCAGACTGACCCCGCCACGCTGGTCCCTTCCTTTCTTCGCCTTCCAGCTCATCCATCAGCCCTTTTCTCTCTTGCTGATAGTTTTAATTTCTCGTTTTAAAAATGAGCCAACACCTACTCACCGTGCTGTTCTTTGGATTCTTAATTTTGTTCCCTTGAGTTTGCTGGGGGGAAAAACGCACTGGAAGGCCTCTTTGACCTTCTCGACCCCATGTCAGTAGCCTCCCTGGCGGGGTGACCCCGGCAGAGTGGGGCTCCCCTCACTTCTCTTCCCAAACATCCTCACCCTCAAGTTGCAGACAGCCTTTGCGCACTTCCTTGAACGGCCCCTCGGCTCTCTGCACGTCCAGCTCCTCAAGCTCTGTCCCCTCCCCCACCCCATTTCTAGCTTTGGGAGGATGTTTTTCACTTCTGTGCCCACCTCCCCATCCCTGTCCCTCCTCAAAAGAAATCATGTGTGCCCTCTCCTTGTGTGCGCCCTCTCCCAGTATGGAATCAGAAAAGCTGACATGGAGACCTTCTCTAGGCCCCCATCCTTCCCAGCCTGAGGCCCGTCCCACACGCCTTCTCCTCCGAGCTCACCTCCGTTTCCAGGAGCCAAGGCTTCTAGGCCTCTCCCTTCTGCTCTCTCCCGGCTCTACCTGCCCAGCCGCTCGCTGGTTCTCAGCCCCTCCAAGAACAGAGCCCCCACACACTCCTTGCCTGCCCTCATGTTACCTCTGCACATGCAGCACTCACCCCCAACAACGCAGGCATCTCTGAGAGCCCCATTCAGGTGACTTTTCTGTTAAAATACGTCCCTGGCTTCCCACTTCCTGGTGACGCAAGCACCCTCTAGACATTCACTGGTGTCCCTTTCTGTCCCATCTCTCCGCCATCTCCCCGAGATTCCCCCACCATCACCCCCCACCCCAGAGTCTAGAAAGCACCTTGCTCCTTTATAGCCCTTCTCAAACCCTCACAACTCTTGAGACAGATGCGTCTCCTGCCTGGGTTTTCTCCTGCTCGTGCTGTTAGAAGCACCTGCAGGGCTCCTGAGGCCGAGGAGTGGCTCTGACTCTGCACAGGCCAGGCACATAAGAGGCTGTCGGTAAATTTGTTGAATAAATGAAGAGACACAGTTTTTAGCATAAACTCAGACGCACTTAGTCTTTTCTTACATGATCCTAAAGAAGCTCACAGACAAGAATATAGTTGCAAACAACGTGACAGCCACTAAGAAAAGACAAGCTTGTCCAGACTGCTCGCCTCTCTCCTCGCAGCTGATGCAACACAGCCCAGGGTTCTTATTATTCTCGGTAGCTCATCGTAAAACAAAATTATGAGCTCCTCCTTGTTCCTGTTTTGTTAGTTTACATGACAGGAGCCACTATGAAGACACAACCGGAGGGAAACCGAGGGCGGTCGGCTCCTTATTGAACCTCTTGGGAGCCGTAGCAGAGAGGGGGTCCCCTGGGCCCTGGGCACTTTTCCACACAGTGCTCCCCGGATGGCACTGCCACAGAGCTTAAAGAAGGGCCGAGGCTAGAGTCAGGGCTGGGAGAGCACAGGTGGCCCAGTGCCTGGGATGGAAGCTGCCCTCTTTCTTGAGCGTGAGGGGAGCACCCTGGCTCCTTGGGGCCACGTGGACCCAGAGAAAGAATTTTCACGTGTGCCTCACTCTGCAAATACCAGTCCTGGGTGCCCCAACTCACTCAGCTCTCAGGCTTGTTGGAACAGGCCATGACCACAGTGGCTTCTGTGACAAGGAAGACAAAGGAGAAATGAGCCTAGTCGCCCACGCCTTTGTGGTGGCTCCTTCCCCATCCTGGGCACCAGGACAGTCCCCTGCTGCCTGTGAGCCATCTGGTCATGGGACCTCACTCTTGGCCAAACGCTGGGGGCACAGGTTTATCTTCCTGACTTGTTAGAGCTTTTTCAGCCCCTCTCAGCTTTACAAATACATTCCACTTACAGCCATGTTATGTCTGTGTTCAACTTAACTTTAAAATTATACTCCGAACAGACCTGGTGTGATTCCATATGGAATGATTTACATGCTGGGCAAGAAACTTTCGCTGGCCAACTGCTAGTTGAATAGTTATTCCAGAGCCGCTATCGGATGATAAGGCTGCCAGCGAAGTTGTTAAAGTTGTCAGTTCCTCAGTTCCTGGAGCGAACCCCCCCAGCCCTGCCCACCGCAGGTCCGAGCAGGGGTAACGCTCCGTCTTGCTCTCCACAGCATCCTGAAGTCCATGGAGTTTGCGCCGGCCGAGGGAGCTGGGACGCAGGTACGCCGTCTCCCTTTTGCTTTTTGCGCGTGCGAGCATCACGTCGCTGTTTCACCATCGAGGTTGTTTCTCCTCGGGAACATTTCACCAAGTTAGACCAAATTATCTTTAAGTTAAAAGGGGCAAAAAGAGAAAAATCAATGTTTTTCAAACTGGTTAACTGAGTTCACCTGAACTTGCAATTTAACACGGGCAGGTACTAAGAAAGTGGGTACAAACACTCTCAGCTTGTGTTACAGATCAGCCCCACATGGACTGACTCAGGGATTTTTATTACCTACTGCCTCACACGGATGAGGAACGAGATGGCAGTGGCACACGGAGACCCAGTGGCCAATTAAAATCTTAAGTCACCACCTGACACCCCATTCCTGAGGCCCAGAAGGCAGCCAGCTCTCGGCAGCTGGCACCAAAAACAGGTCACCTTGCAGGTCTTCCTTTAGACCTCCATTACTAAAGGAAGCAGAGGTCTAGACGCTTAGATCTGGGGACAGAAGAGAAAATAATTAGCTGTCTGCAAGCTGTGTGAGCCTAGAAAGAGAAAACTTCCTTCAACCGAAATGGGTTATTTCAGAAAGGGACTTGCGCGTCCTCCACATGCATGGAGCATCCTTGGGAGGCTGGAGGCGGGTCAGATCAGAGCAGGGGCCATGGGGTCTCTCAGCCCACGGAGCCAGGTAGCAGCTGGCCCCGCGGTGAGCACAGCTCTGCCCTGTCTAGGACGCATCCAGGCCCCTGGAGGTGCTGCTGCTGGAGAAGAACCGCTCACTGCAGTCCGAGAACGCCGCGCTGCGCATCTCCAACAGCGACCTGAGCGGTAGGTTGATAAGTTCTCGCGGCCAGTCGGCCCCCACCTGGGGGTCGAGGAAGAGGAAGGCGAACCGTGAGTCTGGGCTGATGCATGGCGGGCGTCACTGGGCGATGGGCGATGGGCAATGAGAGCCTTGACTAACGAGTGTCCGTCTTCCTCCTCGTCCTCTTCACCCTTCCCTCCGCCCCCACCTGGCAGAGACGGTCCAGGCGTGGCCGCAGGGCGTCTGCGGAGGGTAGGCAGGGCCTTGCTGAGAGGGGCGCCCCCCGCCGGCGCGCGCGCGTTCTGTGGCTTTTCTGGTCTCTTCCGAGTTGTGCGGCCTCTCCTGTGGTGTTTCCTGGGCTACTTCCAGGGCTGGGCCCTGCCCTTCCCGGCTCAGTGGAGCTTTTCTTCCTTTGTCAGGTTGTCCTTGGGAACGCCTCCCCCGTCCTTAGCCTTTCTTTGCTCATCCCAAAGTGGTGGCGTCACTGACGGCTTCAGGTTTTGGCAGCTGGTAAAGCGTTTAAGAGTGTCTCGGGCTCCGATGATATTACATTCTTAAAAATGTGCGTGCCTTCGATCGAGTGGACTCGGTGCGGTACATTCGCCTCAGAGCAAGTGGTGTGAGAATCCGTTGGTCCCAAAATGTCAGTGTTTGCTGCTCCTCAGGTGGGGCCCTCTCTGGTAATAGCTCGAATGCTGGCGGCCCGCTGAGAGGCCCGCGACCTGCCGACTCTTTACTGTGTGTGGTACCGGCTCCTTGTCACGTTAGGAGTTTGAATCTCTGTCAAGGGGAAACTCTCCAGGCTGCAACATACAAGAAAGGTGCAAACATGAAATGCATGTTGCTTGTTCCGGGGGGCCTCGTTTGGCTAATTTACAAATTCAATCGAAAAACAAACCAACACACCTCATTGGCCCTTGTTTTAAAAAAAAAAAAAATGCACTTTTTTTTTTCCCTTTTGTGGGGCAAACTTTGCATCTTGGTCTTGGTTTTTTTTCCCTTTGGAATCCCCCATAATGCATTATGTTTGCCCTTCCTTGTAGGGTCAGCCAGGAGAAAAGGGAAAGACCAGCCTGAGAGTCGGCGTCCTGGACCTTTGCCGGCCTCCCCTCCTTCTCAGTTGCCCCGCAACACGGGGGAGCAGGCTTCCAATACTAATGGTACACACCAGTTCTCACCAGCGGGGTTAACGCAAGACTTTTTCAGCTCATCCCTGGCAAGCCCCAGCCTGCCCCTGGCTTCTACGGGAAAATTTGCACTAAACTCTCTCCTCCAACGACAGCTAATGCAGTCCTTCTACTCCAAGGCCATGCAGGAAGCAGGAAGCACAAGCATGATTTTTTCAACAGGTCCATACAGCACAAACTCCATATCTTCCCAAAGTCCATTACAACAAAGCCCAGATGTAAATGGCATGGCCCCATCTCCCAGCCAGTCAGAAAGTGCTGGGAGCGTCTCCGAGGGCGAGGAGATAGACACTGCAGAAATCGCCCGGCAGGTGAAAGAGCAGCTGATCAAGCACAATATCGGACAGCGCATTTTCGGACACTACGTCTTGGGACTGTCTCAGGGGTCCGTGAGCGAGATCCTGGCCCGGCCCAAGCCGTGGAACAAACTGACAGTGCGCGGCAAGGAGCCGTTTCACAAGATGAAGCAGTTCCTCTCAGACGAGCAGAACATCCTGGCTCTTCGCAGCATCCAAGGCAGACAAAGAGGTGAGCGACTTGGGGTCGGCACCCACATGTGAGCCTGGCACAGAGCTGTGTGTGTGCACGTGTGCGTGTGTGATGATACATGTGTGCCTCACATCAGGTACAGCTCACAGTCCTGCCACTTCCAAAGCTCAGGGCCCACGGGCACGAGCCCTTAGACTCGGAGGGTCCAGCCTCTGAAACTCACTCCGTACCTCACACGAGGTGGACTCGCTGTTCCAGCGCCACATACCGGGTCGGAGAGAATTAACGCACAACGTCCTGATACGTTTCGTGTACAGCAGTCCTTTCGGCCTTGGGTGCTGGCCTCGGGTGAGGAGGGGCCTGTGGGTGCCACCCAGCCTAGAGCAGCAGCAGTGGCCAGGGCGGGCCTCACATGGTGCTGGGTCCCCACAGAGGGTGAGCCGACCACATGGGCCCCCTTCCTCCTCCCTGCACACAGGCCTGTGGCCTGTGATCAGTGCACTCCCCATGTGTTAAGTCCCATTAGTGACCTGTTCAGCATCATGAGCAAACATACCTGCCTCGAGTAAAATACAGTAAAGTATTAAAACACCCTTTGTACCCCAACCCTCCATAAAAAGATAAAAAGCCTGTCCCATCTCTAATTGCAGGAACTCCAACCCTCTTAACAAACGATAGGCGATCCTTCTGCCAAGTCAGCGCTGATAGAGAAAGGGAACTTATCAGACAGAAATACAGGCTCAGAGAAGGGAGACATTTCGAATAGTGTCCGTTTGCACGGAGGACATTGAGCCTTTTACGGCGATGTTAACTGGAATCGACTGTCTTTGGATGATTAATGTGAGCTTTGTTCCGGGTCTGGTGGGCGATTCGCTGGGCGGCAGAGCTCCCTCCATCTGACCCCCGTGGCACTGGTGCCACAGACCGCCCCCCAGTTCTGTCCGATCCCCTCTGGCAGCAGAGCCATGGCCTCTGCAAGCCGGTCAGCCAGGGAAGGGCCTCTCAGAAGTTTCTAGTGACTCCCAAGCGGCACAGGAAGCCCTGAGCCCTCTCTGTAGCAACAGGCGGCTCAGATTTCATGTCACGCAGCCCATATCGTCAGCACCACCATCCCCCTGATTGTTTTGTTCTTACCACACTTGTTTTTCAACAGAGAATCCAGGCCAGAGCCTGAACAGACTCTTTCAGGAAGTACCGAAACGAAGAAATGGGTCTGAAGGTATGTCGCAGGCAGGTGTTTTTCTTTGCAGTTAGTAACCTAGGAAGCAGCATGCCCTTAGCTGTGTATTTGGGTTCAAACTGTACAGTGTGATTCTGGCCTGGAACCTGATGGAAAAACAGAGCTAGTAAGTATAAAACAAAGCACGGGTTCAAGTACACATGGCCCCTCCCTCCCCCCACCGTGGCCCCACACTCTACCCAGTCCAGGAAGGGGCAGCACCCCTAAAAATCAGCCCCAAACTGGAAATCACACCCCACCCCCACCCCCCCCACCCCCACCCCCCGCCGCTTCACATTCAAACTACAACTCTCCCGGTGTTGTCAGAAGCAGGTGAAAGAATAACCCTTTGTTGCTCTGAAAAAAATCAGGTGACTGAGTCAGATGAGATACTGCTGCTTCCTTGTCCCTTCCCCGAGCTTGGAAATCCATCGAGGGTGCAACCGATCAGACAGGTTGTGGCCGGCTCTCTCACCCATGGGTCCCAGCGAGCCAGCCCCCACCGCCCTCCTCGCAGCCGCAGCTTTAATGGGGTTCTGTGCCGGTGGTTGGCTTGTCTTCAAATGGTTTGATGTGGCAGTTCATACTTAGTAAGGAATCAACCAGTTAAAACCTATGGACAGCTTCCAGGAAGCACCGAGGCCGGCCCCCAGGCCATGGTAGCTGCAGCACATCTGGTCCCGTGGCTGCTCACCGTGTGACCAGAAGACGGGGTTCTTGTCCTGTAGACATGTCCTCAGGCTCCTCTCCTTGTTCATGTGATGAGACCCAAAAATTTTACCTTAAGCCTCTTCCCTTTGTACATCCAAAGATGGCGGGAGAATCAGCCCCAACCCCTTGCCCCTTCTGCCCATTTTTTCTCTCTGGCCTCAAGGACATGTATAGGGAGGGCCTTGAACATATCCCAAGCCAAAGCAACTGCTGGAGTTGCTTTTAAATGACTCAAAAAAAAAAAAAAGCCTTGCCCTTTAATCCTTCATTTATATATATTTTTATACACACACACATACACACTGAATTAAATGATTTGCTCTCCCTGCTCCCAACCCATGGGTGATACCCAGCTTGGATAGTGTCAGAGCTGGTCCCACAGGCCAAACACTGTTTGACACCAGGTGGAGTCAGCAGGAAGCCCTTCCTGCCCAGGGTCGCCGTACCTGCTGTGAAGTCACCCGCACAGCAGGTACAGGTAAGCAGGAGGCCAGCCTGCCTCCTTGTCATCGCCGGCCTCAACTCACCGGCAGCTGTTTTTCAGAATGCTATCTTTGTGCAGCACTACATTTTGTTACAGGTGTGGGTTTGTTGTCATCGGTGTGGCTTCTCCCCGCAGGTAACATCACCACCCGGATCCGAGCCTCCGAGACCGGGTCTGACGAAGCCATCAAGTCCATCCTGGAACAAGCCAAGAGGGAGCTGCAAGTCCAGAAAACCGGTACGGAGTCCAGGACTTCCACCACTGCCTTCCCCGCTTACGTCGTGAGCGTTCTGTTCAGCAGTAATTAACTGAGTTTAAAAAGAAATAGAATGTGTGTTTTCAAGCCTTTAGTACAGCGGGGAGCAGGTCTGTCTGACATGTGTTTTGCTTACCATTCTAGGTCATTCCTTAGCCCTAGCCTAGAATATCCATGACTTAAATGAGCAAGTAAGCTGTATCAGATTCCCTTTCTTAAATACAACACAGGAATCTGTTATTTGGTATATACTTGACCACACACTAGTGAAAAACAAACTCTTAACAACTGCTTTACAGAACAAATGTTAGCAGGAAGGAGCAGGAAGTGTTAAAGGACAGGTGTCCCCACCTCTGTAGTCAGTCAGCCCTGGGAATCGGCCCTCAGAGCTCCCTGTGAGCCGCCTTGTCCAAGAGGAGGGAACATCAACATTTCAGCTTTTTCTCTGGGTGAGCAGTGATTGAGAGGCGCACCAGGCTGTGGATTCAGCTCAGAGCTTCCGCTAGAGGGGAAACCGAGCAGCCAAGTTCTCCTCCTGAGGTTCAGCACAGACACACACCTGCCCTGTGCCCCTGAAGCCCCTTCTCTGCCCAGTCCTTCCAGCAGGGACCATGGTGTGAGGCCCCACCAGGCCTGGCAGCAGGCAGCGTGACATCGAGCGCCCACCACCCCTGGCCACTCTCCTGGGTTCCTGAGCTAGGGCCAGCCCACTGACCCCCCTACCCCGGCCCCGGCCCTCCGCTTCCCCTTCCCCTTGGTGGCCACCCCAGAGTCACCCACCCAGAAGGGAATCTGAGCTGACAGAACCAGTGGAATTTTGGAATATAGCACACGAGAATGTTAAGTTTAAAGTCATCCAGGGGACTTCCGTGGCGGTCCAATAAGTGGGACTTTGCCTTCCAATGCAAGGGGTACCGGATCTATACCTGGTCAGGGAACTAAGATCGCATACATCTCATGTCCAAAATACCAAAACATAAAGCAGAAATAATATTGTAACAAATTAAAAAAAGACACACAATAATAGCCCACATCAAAAAATATTAATAATAATCAAATAAAGTCATCTGGGAAAGAGGCCAGGATGGTGTGTCTCAGAGCGTTTGCACAGGTTACACCCTCCACCCCCCCCCCCCATTCCCACCCCCCATCACACTCCTGATTGTAACTCCGTTCAGTCGGTGGGGCCATGGAGCAGTAGCTTTAGCCCTTCATCGCTAAACGGTTGCATGAACGGTTCACATTTCCCGAGGCGGGAAATGCTGAGATCACAGCGCAGTGAGGTTGTCCCGAGTAACCTGCAATCCATGGCGGGTTAACTGAGAAGGACGTGGGTGGGAAAGCCCTTCCCCGCTGGGAGGTGCCCCTGTCTCATCTGCGCGTTTGCTCCGCAGCAGAGCCGGCCCAGCCTTCCTCGGGATCCAGCGGCGGGAGCGCGGACGACGCCATCCGCTCCATCCTGCAGCAGGCCCGCCGGGAGATGGAGGCCCAGCAGGCCGCCCTCGAGCCCGCCTTAAAGCCCGCGCCGCCGTCCCAGACAGACATCGCCCTCCTGACCCCCAAGCTGATACCCGCCTCTCCCATGTCGTCGGTGTCCAGTTACTCCCCTTTAGCCGTCTCCCTGAAGAAGCCCCCCTCAGCTCCCGACGCCAGCGCCCCTGCCCTGCCCAACCCACCAGCCCTGAAGAAGGAGTCCCAGGACGCACCCGGGCCGGACCTCCCGGGGGCGGCCGACCCCGCCGCACAGGGGGTCCTGAGACACGTGAAGAGTGAGCTGGGCCGCGGCAGCGTGTGGAAGGATCACTGGTGGAGCGCCGTCCAGCCGGATAGGAAGAGCAGCGCTCCGCCGGAAGACCCCAAGGCCGAAGACGCCAGCAGCAGCAAAGAAAAAGGCAGCGGCGGGCAGGCGCGGGCGGAGCGCGGCCAGCTCCAGGGGCCCTCCTCCTCCGAGTACTGGAAGGACTGGCCCAGCGCAGAGTCGCCCTACTCCCAAAGCTCAGAGCTGAGCCTGACCGGAGCCAGCCGCAGTGAGACGCCCCAGAACAGCCCTCTGCCCTCCTCGCCCATCGTGCCCCTGTCGAAGCCCACCAAGCCCTCAGTCCCACCGCTGACCCCCGAGCAGTACGAGATCTACATGTACCAAGAGGTGGATACCATCGAGCTCACCCGGCAGGTGAAGGAGAAGCTGGCCAAGAACGGCATCTGTCAGAGGATCTTCGGGGAGAAGGTACGAGGTGGGGGTTCCATTCAGCGGCCTGGGTCTTCCCATTTCCTTTCACTGATAAGGACTGGGGAGCAGGAGGGATCTGTCTGGAGGATGTGGCCATCACCCACTTAATTAACCAAAGAGAACTGTGGCTCGTCTACTCCCAAACTTGCAAGGAGACTGGCCAGTGAACGCTCCATTTGCTGCAGCCTCGCTGGAGGCCAGGTTCCCAGCAAGGCCCTCTCACCCTCTGTGGCCCTTTAGACCTCTCATCATATATGAGGGGGTGGCAGAGTCACCATTTGGCAGATGAGGAAACCGAGGCTCAGGGAAGTTGACCACATGCCCCAAGCTAGCAGATGACTAAGTCAAGCCCTGTCCCTGTGGCCGAGCGGAGCCCAGAGGCACCATCTCTGTAGGCTGTTTTGGCCAAAAAGGATCTGATCAGAGAGAGAGATGACCAGCCCATAGAGAGCCAAAAGGCACTTGGTAGAGACAGCAGTCAGAAGATGCTAGGGTGTTGTCCAGCCAGAGGAGCAAAGCAGCTTGCCCAGGGGTGCACAGCTAGGGGTGGCATGGGCAGAGCTGGGCAGGGCCCAGGCTGTGCCCAGGGCCGGCCCTGAAGGCCCTCGCTTTCTCATCGTCCTTCTTGGCGCTTCCTGGTCACTAAGATTCTGGATAATGGGGATTTACCAGGCCTGCAAAATGTAAGATAAACATAGTACTCCAGGATAGTCTTAGATTAAACAACGACTGGCTAAGCAGAATGAGAAGCGCTCCAGTCCCGTAAAAGACAGTCTTCCTGAGTGGCACAGGGCTGGGTCAGCAGTGGCCTTCGAGAGGCCCGCGGGAGGCCTCCTCCACCTCCTTCCCAGGTCCGGCCTTGAGTTCAGTGTTTGCAATATACCGTGTCATGCATCCTTGCGATACAGTTGTGAACTCTTCATCCCGATCTTGCAAAAGGTGATGGGGTGAATAGGAATGAGGATGAGAATTTAAAGTCCCTTGAAATTTCTAGTTCAGTGTTGTAAAAATATCATTTGAGAACATTTAAATAGACATTTGTGCTCATGCCTTAAATTTAGCAGAGACTTAATAGCATTGAACTTGTTTGGCCCATGAGCGCAGTTTATTCTGGAACTTGAGAACTTTTCAAAGACTGATCGGATGCAGCCCCTAAATATCTCTGGGCTGCATCTGTGTCCTGTGGGGGGTGTTTGTGCCCATACATATGTATGGCCATATGTGAGCATAAGAAAAGTCGGGTATGTACGTGCAACTTGTCGACCGTCGGCACTGAGCTCCACTCCCAGGCTGGCTCCTCTGTCGCCACCAGCTCACCTCTGGGCCCCTACCGTGGAGCGATGTGATCAGAGAGAGCCGACCTTTCTAAATGCCAGGCTG
Organism: Capra hircus; assembly: GCF_001704415.2. Taxonomy (NCBI): domain Eukaryota; kingdom Metazoa; phylum Chordata; class Mammalia; order Artiodactyla; family Bovidae; genus Capra; species Capra hircus. Next base: position 35,674,563 of record NC_030832.1, on the reverse strand, counting down.
GCCCGGCGTCAGCACAGGAGACAGACGCCTGAGTCCCGCCAGCATCCGTTGCTCCTGGTTTATCTGAAGGGGTCCTTGGCCCCCAGCACCCTGGCCTTTCCTGGCGCCACCAGGCAAAGAGCAACATAGTTTCAGTGCTTCCTCCTCGGGTTGTCAGGGAGACAACCCTGCAGGCTTGGCAGGATCAAGACCCTGGAGGGAGGGGGCCCCTCCCCTCCATTTGTCTGCCCCTCTCTCCCTAGGAGCTGAAAGCAGGGACCATGACTGTGGCTCCCTGTGCCAGGGTGTCAGCCCACCTTGAAAAGCTTAGCCACCCCCCAACCCAGGCTGTCGCCACCCCCCAGGGGCCAGTTCTGTGCTCCTCCCGGGAGTGCTCCAGTGCCATCCTACCTGGCCACGCCACCACATGGCCGTGCATGCAGCAGAGGCCTCACACCAGATTCAGGCGCTGATGCCACCACGTGTCCTTGGTTGCCATTCCAGGTGCTAGGCCTATCACAGGGCAGTGTCAGCGACATGCTGTCCCGGCCGAAGCCATGGAGCAAGCTGACCCAGAAAGGACGAGAACCCTTCATCCGGATGCAGCTCTGGCTGAACGGCGAGCTGGGCCAGGGAGTCCTGCCCGTCCAAGGGCAGCAGCAAGGGCCAGGTAGGGGCGGCCCCGCCCCCAGGCTGCTGCGGGGAGCGGGGAGGGGCGTCCACATGAGGCGGGGCTGAGACGCCTCTTTCCTCCACAACCTGTTGCCATGGGACTGACTCAGTTTTTAGGAAAGAGAAGATTGTGCCTAGCTAATTTTATAAGCAGCAGAAAATGAGTTACCAATTAAGAAAATGCTGTTTATACATAAATATAGGTAAAAGTCAAGTAGCTAAATTAGGGAATCGGGAAAGGAAATCAGCCAAAGGCACAGAATGAAGGCTCTCACGGGTGGCTGCTTCCGCCTGCCCCCCAGCTGGGGGACAGCTTGCCACCAGCAGCATCTGGCCTGTCCGCATGGGTCCCTCCTCTTCTGCGCTCTGCACCCCTGCCAAGTCTGCCCTTTCCCGTAAGGAGTGAGGACCCTCCCTTGTGCCTCTGGGCCCTTATGCTGTACCCCCTCAGCTGTGCTCAGGGCATTAAGAAACTTTAACCCCCGAGTTTGCTTCCTCATGTAACTGTCCCCCTTTCTCTCCTTTAGTCCTGCACTCCGTGACATCACTACAAGACCCCCTGCAGCAGGGCTGCGTGAGCTCAGGTAATTAGCCACAGTTGGGGTTTGGATGATATATTTCCATGCCTTTTGGTCTGTACGGGGGGGACTTGAATGGTCCCTCGTCCTGGATCCAGTGAGCTGAAAACATGGTATCCTGTTGGCAAACAGAGTTCTTCAAGGTCATAGTTTCTAGTGGAGAAGCAGAGGGTCGAGAGCCGAATGCAGGTCCCTCCCACATCTTCTTACTCCCAGCTGTGTTCTTTCATCAGCCTGTCGCATGAAGCCCTGCCTTCGGGACTGGGGTGCGAGTCAGAGACAGATTCTGTGCTCAGGGGGCTTCCAGCCTTATAACAGGATATAGGGGACAAGCAATGGGCAGTGCAGTTCAGGGCGTGATGCTCAGGAGAGTGGCACTGAGGTTGAGGTCCAGCCTGGGAGCAGGTGGTGGAGAGCCTGGAGCACCAGCCAAGGGGCTGGGGCTGCTTCTGTCCGGCATCAGAGAGCCTTGAGGCCTGGTCTCTGAGGTCACTTCACCGCCTTCCGGACTCCTGAACATGGCAGCCCCGGGCTGGCCCGCACACCAGGCTCCTGACCCCGTGCGTTCCTCGCCTTCCTGGGCATACGCTTGTGCCAGCCTCTTCCCACCCAGCTCTCGGGAACAGCCAGCGTCATGAGCTGTTCCTCTTTCTTCCTTTCTTCATCTTTCTAAACATGTTAATTAGTCTCCATATCCCATTGATTCATTGAAAACACAAACAAAGCTAAGTGAGGAGCATGGAACCCGCCAGCCTGTTGGAAGTTTTATGAGGGAAAACACGTGTCGTGAGGGGAACAGCTGGGCCGCAGCGGCCGATACCACTTCAAAATTCCAAACCCACACAGAGAAGCAGCCGGAGTACGCTGGGCTGCAGCTCAGTTCCCCACCAACATTTTCTTGTGTTACGGGTATTCCGTCTTGAGGGGTTGAAGGCTGTGTCTAACCCAGGCTCTTGGCTTCCTTCGCTGCACCTCTGAAAGGAATGGTTGGCCCTCTGAGAAGGATCAGGTGTACTTCCTCCTCCCTGCCTTTCTGGGTTGGCCAATCTAATTAGCAAATGCTGGAGACCTTAACACAGCCCTGGCTCAAATTCAAGACACATTAGGGAAATAATGGACACAGTTGTTTGTGCTAAGAGTTTCCCGGATGTTTGCATGGAAAACTAGCCCTGCCTCTCGCTTAAACAGAAAGCCGGCCTCCTGTTAAACTCCCCAAGTGTTTGCTGCCCCATCAGAGTCAGGACCCAACTTGGCAGAATGTGACAGTTTTTCGATCAAACTCCCTTGTTCCTAAATAAAACAAGAAATCGCCTATAGTTCCAGGTCGGTTATGATCGATGCCAAAACCTTCTCTGGTTCTGAACAAATTCTTCAAGAGTGGCTTTAAAGAGTGGTTTTTATTGTTATAGCAAGCCCTCGCTACCGTGCTGGAACATTCATATGACAGTCCCATTTCCAACATGGGAAAAACTCACAGGGCTTCTCAGAGGGACGTGAATGATATTTGTAAGAGATCAAATAAAGTGATTCATACTCTTGGGGAGTCTGGAGATTGAAAGAGGGAGGGAGGGAGGAGGAGGCAGTGAGCCCCTGGGTAAAAGTGAGCGCTATAGAACTTTCCCCTGGTTTCTATGAAGAGGCGGCAGGCAGGCCTCTCCCTCTTGTCACCTGAGCAAGATGGGCTTCTGCAAGGTGCTCTGTCGTGTCCGACTCTTTGTGACCCCTTGAGCTATAGCTCGCCAGGCTCCTCTGTCCATGGGATTCTCCAGGCAAGAATATTGGCGTGTGGGTTGCCACTTCCTTCTCCAAGCAAGATGGGAGGTAGACTGCAAACCTCCCCCTCGACATGCCCGCTGTGAGTCAGCAACTGGGAAGCCATCAGTAGAAATAATAATTATGGTGATTGTGGGGAAAGTGGAAAAATGTTTCTGATATGCTAGGAAAATTATAAAAATTTTTTAATATCTTGATGGTGGCCAAGGGAAAATGCTTCTCTGGATCAGGAAAGACTAGAAAGTGCTTGTCAAAATGAAAAGAAAGATGACCAATAGTGACAAGATTAGGGTGGCAGTTTTCCTTGTTTAAAATTTCTTTACTTCAGCTTCACCCTTTTAGGAGTGTTTCTAAAAATTAGCTGTGCCTTTCAGGATGTGGAATTTAGATTTGAAAAACAGAATTCGCTTATAATGATGAGTGTTGACAGATCATTTGGGGATGAATGGCTATTCAGTTCAGTTCAGTCACTCAGTTGTGTCTGACTCTTTGAACCCCATGGATGCCAGGCTTCCCTGTCTATCACCAACTCCCAGAGCTTGCTCAAACTCATGTCCATCAAGTCAGTGATGCCATCCAACCATCTCATCCTCTGTCATCCCCTTCTCTTCCCACCTTCAATCTTTCCCAGCATCAGGGTCTTTTCCAATGAGTCAGTTCTTCAAATCAGGTGGCCAAAGTATTGGAGCTTCAGCATCTGTCCTTCCAGTGAGTATTCAGGACTGATTTCCTTTAGGATTGACTGCTTTCCTTTAGGATTGACTGCTTTGATCGCCTTGCTGTTCGGGACTCCAGGACCTTTGACAGCTTAAAAAAATTAGTGTCTCAGAGAAAGCTTTCAGCATGCTCCCCCAAAGGCATGGGAGTAATGCCTCTAGCCTAGGGTTTCTTCAGGGTTCTGATTCCCTGCTCTCACCATGGCTACCACAGAATCCTTCCAAAGAGGCCCCTAGACCCAGAAAGATGCTCTGTCCTCAGTGGTGGCTTCATGAGGCCTCTGCCTAAGCCAGCTCAGCGTGGAGGCAGCAGGTGGCCACAGGAAGGTAATTCTACCCTTGGGTTAGTCTGTTTCTGAATGTTGGTGAGAAACACTCGGTGTCTGAGAATCCAGGCTGCCAAACTGGCCTGGCCACCGTTTTAGCCTCCCAGGTGTGGAAGGACTTTGGAAGACCTGCCTTCCGTCCATAGCCTCTTTCTGAGCAGAGATCGTGCAGATCTAATGCATGGCTCTGTGCTTAGTTACCATGGCGATGAAGTGCCCCAGGAGCAGAGGGCCTCACTCATCTCCACAGCGAACTGCTGACACAGGAATCAGTTTTCTGCACTAAGAATTCCTGTCTGTCTCTTTCCACCCAGGCCCGTTGCCCTCAATGTCTCCGTTTTTCTTAACGATTTCTCTGTCGAACTTGCCAATCAGTTCTATGATAAAAGGAGAGACAAACTCAAGTTTCTGGTGCATCATCACTTTTCCTCTTGGCAGTTGTAATCATTTCTAAATGTCCCTTTGATGATTCGAGCGTCGGGATGATGGCCTCAGACATTGAGGAAAGTTGATGCCATTTTCAGCGAGTGACCTCTGCTTGTTTTGGAAGCTGTCGAGGCCTCCATGAAGAGTAAGGAGAACAGAAAGTTCCATGTTGATTATATGAGTAGCTTAAAAAGCAAAAACGGTTTTTAAAGGACCAGACTTCAGATCAATTACCTGATCCTTTATTTCCCGGTAGTCTAGTTTTTTTGTTTTTTTTTTTAATAGGTATTTATTTATTTGGCTGTGTCAGGCCTCAATTGCAGAACTGAGAATCTACATTGCGGCATGTGGGATCTTAGTTCCCCGACCAGGGATCGAACCTGGCCGCCTGCTTTGGGAGCACAGAGTCTTAACCATTGGACCACCGGGCAAGTCCCTCAACACACAATTTTTGGGTTGGCTTCTTTCAAAGTTCCCAGTGTTGGGTTGTCTTTGATCTAATATAGCAAACCTATTTGAAGGCAGAGGTGCAGGTGGTCCTTGGGGAATGGTCCTCCGTGTCTCCCTTTCGTTTTTCTCCAATCTCAGCTATCATCCATCGGCTGCCCTTGCCCTGCTTAGCAATAGTAATGCTCAAGGGAACCAAAGGGAACCCTCAGAGAAGGAGAAGGGAGGGGCCAAGTGAGACTTGTCTTCTCTGAGTGCGGCCTGCAGTCATTGCTTATCAGTTAGCGGGGTGTTTTTTTTAAAGGAGGAAAACCTGGAGCGGTGATGACAGTGTGCATGTGTACATATATGTAGGCAGGTATATAGGCACATAGTTAGCTATGACTCCAATTGCATTTTTTCTTTAAAGCTCCTTTTGTATTCATGGTTCCTTGGTGTGATTAATCTTTTAGCCCCAAGGGAAAGGAGACGGAAGACAGCTCTTAAGAGGGGAGAAGGAAAGGAGAATATTTTCCTGGATGCAACTCAGTCCGTCATTGCCTTACAGAGAACTGATAGGGAGGACTCGCCCATGCGCTCAGCTTTATAACTTGTCTTTCTTTTTTTTTTTTCAATTTTTATTGGAGTACAGTTGCTTTACAATGTTTTATTAGTTTCTTCTGTACAGCAAAATGAATTAGTCACACATATACATATATCCTCTCTTTTTTCGGATTCCCTTCCCATTTAGGTCACCACAGGGCATCGAGTAGAGTTCCCTGTACTATATAGTAGGTTCTGTGTTAAGCGAGTACTGTATATGTTGTTCAGTCGCTAAGTCGTGTCTGACTCTTTGCAGTCCCATGGACTGCACCATGCCAGGCTTCACTGTCCTTTACCGTGTACTGGAGTTTGTTCAAGTTCGTGTCCATTGAGTCGGTGATGCCATCAAACCACCTCGTCCTCTGCCGCCCTCTTCTCCTTTTGCCTTCAGTCTTTCCCAGCATCAGGGTCTGTCATCTGTGTATATGTCAAACTAAATGTCCCTTGACAGAGGAATGGACATACACATGTACACATGCACAAGCGTGCGTGTATGCACACAGTGGAATATTACTCAGCCATGAAAAGGAACAAACTTGCACCATTTGCAGAGACGTGGGTGAACCTAGAGGTTGCCATACAGAGTGAAGTGAGTCAGAGAGAGAAACACAAATATCGTGTATTAAGTGTATTAACGCATATATGTGCAGACTTTAAAAAATGGTACAGATGATTCTATTTGCAAAGCAGAAATAGAGACACAGAGATAGAGAACAACTGTGTCAGCTTTTGTAACTTGTTACTCTGGGAGCCCTTCCTGACTGCAGCTCACAAGCTCCACACCCTCTTCTGATGGATTATTGCAAACTGCACAAGGGATGGCTCAGTCTCCTCTGATTAATTATAAAACACCCAGCTTTTCCCCAGCGTGTTGGGTGGGAACTGCAGGTTCCAAGTCTCCACCCGTGGAGAATTCCATGGCTCCGCGTCGCTCTTCTCACTCGGCAGAGCACCAGTTGCCTCTTGAGAAGACAGCAGCTGCGTCCATCTCTTAACGTGGGTGGTCTCATGCACGCCCCTCCCTGACGTGAGGCCACAGGGCTCTGTGCTGCATATGGCCCTACACAGACATGGCCTCTGATTAGGGACAGGCCAGCCTTCCTTTTTAATACACATAATGGCCAGGAGAACATATCCACAGTTTTAGGGCCTTTGATTTAGCAATAGGATTCTGCTGAAACTTCCTCAAATAAGCCATTAGTGCCTCAATTTTAATGATTAAGTCAGGGTGGGGCATTTGAATAGCTCATTAATAAGAAAAGGAATGGCTCATTGTACCCCCAGAAAATTCCATGGCACCATCTAAGGCAGGCAGAGCTCTTCATTCAGTACCATCGACTAGATCTGATTTGATTCTTTTTTCTTTTATGGAAATAGATCAGTCATAGCAACTGTTGGTACTGTCTGAAAAGAACTATTCTAACCCTCCTTTGTTTTGAATAGCTGAAAAGATTTGTATATCCATAACTGATTTATACATGGCCCTAGACCACAGATCGAAAACCAAAGAAAATTCTGAAAAGCCACTTGTGAGCTGGAAAATGCCCCTCCCTAAGCAGGTGGCCGCTGCTCATCACTAGTTCAGGGCTCAGCCTCTGCCTTCACTCACCCGCCGTGGACGTGGTGGCCAGAACCAAATGCTCATCCATTTCTTGGTTGTGCCCTGCATGAGGGTGTTTTAATATGACCAGGAGTGCCAAGATAAAGGAATTCTCTATCTAAGATCAGAAAAGACATGTTTTTGGAGTCAGACACAGCCTACCTTACTGTCGTCTGTTGTCTGGTACATGTGGGCACAGGCCTGCCGGGAGGGAGGCCCGTGGTGCTAAGGGAGCCCCTAGGAGGGGGCTGAGCCACGAAGGGGTCAGAGAGGAGAACATTCCAGGCCAAGAGCTCTGCAAGTACAAAGGTTCACTGATGGGCTAGGACATGGGGGACAGAACCTTTGGGGGAAAAAAAGGGAAAATACTCGAAATCCCTACTTGTGGTTCAGCTGGTAAAGAATCCGCCTGCAACGTGGGAGACCTGGGTTCGATCCCTAGGTTGGGAAGATCGCCTGGAAAAGGGAAAGGCTACCCACTCCAGTATTCTGGCCTGGAGAATCCCACGGACTGTATAGGCAGTCCATGGGGTCACAAAGAGTCGGACATGATTGAACAACTTTGACTTTCACTTTCTGCTTCAGAGACCTTTTTTCTCTCAAAGTAACAGAAGGAAGGTAAATTACGGAAGAATCTTGTCTCTTCTTTATGTAGAATGCTGTTGCTGCCGCCGCCTGAAGGCTCATCTGATAAGAGCCCGAGTGTGACAGCAGGACAGGAGAGGGGCTCCTTGCTCCTCTGAGGTGACCTCGGTGACTTGTGTCCGTAGCAGCATCGGGATTCTCCCCTGCTGCACCTTACCCCTGTAGGCTTCCAGAGTGTGGCAAGGCAGGCTGAGACAGGACACTCACGAGTAGCCCTGGAGGCGGGCGAGGCCGTAGCTGGGAGGCCACCTGGCCTGCAGGCCGCAGGGCGGGAGCTTCTCACAAGCTCCCTGGAAGCGTCACCCACTTCCCCATGTCGCCTCCGTGCCTGTGCCGCTCTTTGCTCACCTAGCCGTTCTGAGCGTCTGTGGGATCCTTGGTGGCTCCTGGCCACAGGATCCTGAAACAGCCTCCCTGCAGCATTAACCAGGAAGGCAGAGGGTGCTCAAGGATAGGACAAGCCAAGCCTGGCCTCACCTCCCCTCCCCTAGGGCATGCCACACCTCCAGGCCCCACACAGGCCTCCCTGGGGAGGCAGCCACCAAGCGAGACAGCCCAGTCCATGTTGCGTCTCCAAGCAGCAAATGTTGTCGTCAGGATCCCCAGGAAAGGCTGCTCCAGCACACATCAGCCCCCAAGGGTCTCTGTTCTCCCCCGAGTGGGATTCATTACTGTGTCTCCATAAAAAGAGGATAGAATCAGAGAGATTCTGCTGTTGTTCAGTCATTCCAGTTGTGTCTGACTCTTTGTGATCCCACGGACTGCAGCACACCAGGCTTCCCCCTTTCACCCATCTCCCTGAGCTTACTCAAACTCACATCCACTGAGTCAGTGATGCCATCCTACCATCTCATCCTCTGAGTAACCCAGAGTTAGAGATTTGACTTTTTTTATTTGTATTTATTTATTTTTATTTTTGGCCGTGCTGGGTCTTCTTTGCCGTGCAGGCTTTTCTCGAGTTGCAGCATGCAGGCCTCTCATTGCCGTGGCTTCTCTAGTTGCCAAGTATAGCCTCTAGGGTGTGTGGGCTTCAATAGTTGCCGCTCCCCGGCTCTAGGACAGGCTCAATAATTGTGGCAAACGGGCTCAGTTCCCCCAAGGCATGTGGGATCTTCCTGGATCAGGGATGGAACCTGTGTCTCCTGCATTGGCAGGCGGATTCTTTACCACTGAGCCACCAGGGAAGCCCTTGACTTTTATTTTTAATTATAGTTTATGTGTTTTTGTTTTCAATAAGTAAAATGCATCATGGCTACAAAATGCAGGATTTAAAAGAGCTCACATCCCTTTTAAAAAATAAGTCACCCTCCCACCCTCATCCTCAAGCCCCCAGGCACTCTCCCCAAAGGCACTTCTGCTGGTTTCCTGCAGAGAGCTTGTGTATCTAGATGTTTGCTGCACATAGAAGGGCGCACATAGGACTCAAGGTGTGCCTTGCTTTTCTCACCTGGCAATAGATTGTAGAGACTCCCCCAAGGCCAGCACATAAAAAATTTCCTCCTCTTTTCCCTGATATAGGGAATTCCTATGTCTGACCATACTATACTTTATTTAAGCAATCACCAGTGAAAAATACTTAGATTGCTTTTTAACAGCAGAACCTAAAACATGATCCTGCAGTGAGCAGCCTTGAGCATGTATGAGCTGCAAATGGACACAATGGGTTCAGAGCCGACTGCAGAGGGCTCATCTTGTCTTGGCCTCTGAGCAGCTGTGTGGCCTTGGGCATGTGACTCAACCTCTCTGTGTCTCAGCCTCTCTGTGTCTCAGTTTCTTCTTTAAAATAGGAAAAGTACCTATCTCCTAGACCATAAGGAGTTTAAAACCCATGTTTAAAAGCCTCCAGAGCAGCAGCTGGCACTGAGGAAGTGCTAGTTGAGTGCCTGCTTTCCTACTGCTGCCCTTGAAGCCACTGCCATTAGGTCATTTCACACGCGTTAGGACAGCAAGGCTAGCTATAAAATCATGCGTGTGCACACCTGACGTGTCAGGTTCCTGGTCTTAAAACAGGAAACAGACCCAGCACTCACTTCTTGGGTGGAGACTCAAGTGGGAGCATTGCTGGGCGGTAGCTAGCGCAGAGGGTCAGCCAAGGGAGGACCTGCATGCAGTTCTCCAGCGTCCTGGCCTCCCAGAAATGTTGACCATCCATCTGCCATTCCATGAGGTTGACCCAAAATCTTGAGCTTCAAGAGTTAAGGACTGCAGGTCATTGCTCAGACCATCTGGGACAAACTCAGAGCCAGGCCATCTTGTCTGGATACACTCATCTGGGTGACTGGGCACAGGTGGCAGCCCCATCTCATTCGGCCTGGACCCTTGGTACTGGCACGTGCTAACTCCCCGTTAGGAGGAGGCCCCAGCAAGCCCTGGACACAGGCCTCTGGGCGCATCTCTTTTCTCTTCCCCTTAGACTTTCTTTGGAGAATGGAATTTACAGTACACTGGGCATTCAGTGCAAGAGGCAAAAGTAGGTCACAGGAGCAAATGAGGACTTCTGTTTTCAGTTTTAGTTCCAGAGAAGGAAGAAGAAGCTTAAATGTTTAAAAACCCTCAGGTAATTTTTTTAAAGGTGGTAAGACTACAATGAAGAAACTCATATGTTTGCATCTTTGATGTGCCAAGGGCAGTGCTGATACCTTTAATCCCTAATCAGGGAGCAGAAATGATGCCCCCCACTCCCCCCGTCTTTCAGATGCTCAGAGTGAGAAGCAGTTTGCCCCATCAAGGCGGAGGTCTAAGAAGCACAAGCACTCTGAGGCCAGTCTTGCTGCCATGGGGGAGCCCAAGGACTCTGTCCCCCATGACAGGTGAAGGGTTGGCCCCTGAAACGACACTCGGGGAAGTCAAGGCCACGTTCAAAACAAAGAACAAAACTGGGCTCAAATGATAAATGAGCAGATACTTAAAAATCAGATCCAAGATGCACAGAAAATCACATGCCTCAGTTAGTACCTAGGGCATCCCCTCGTGTTTCAGGCTGGGAGCTAGACATAAAGGAGGGGAACCCAGCATCAGGTCAGTGGCAGAGTCAGAGCCAAGTTCATGAAGCTCTGCAACAGAAAGGGTGTAACCCATCTGACCTGTGATGTGGGTCCATGCCAGTTTTAAGCCCCTTCCAGGCTAGATCTTAGGAAGACCCACATGGTGGCCCAGGTTCTTTCCTGAGCAAGGACAGCTTCATGCCCTCTTCCTGCCAGTGGCCCTCCGCCAGCCCAGGACCCTCAGTCCTGCTCCCTACAGACTGGCCTCTGGGCCACAGTCACGCTCAGGAGCAAGAAGGGGGTCCCCAGGAGAATGAAGTGAGCCAGGCAGCTTTCGTCATCGGCTTCATCTCAATTTCGTGTCTTCCTCTTCCCTTCAGAACTGGATTCCTAAATATAGCCCGAGTCTGAATTGGCAGATGTTGGGTTTGTCCTTTACAAGAGGGCCAAAATTAGCTTGTCATTTGGCACCTAAATAAAGCAGCCAAACTGCCTTTGTACCAGCTTTGCAACAAGGAGGGACTGGAGTTGCCGCGTTTTATTTGATAAGGAGACTTTTCTGGAAAGCCGAGCATCACCTCTGAAGCCAAGAGGCTGAGTCTGGAGGGACATGCCTTCCTCCAACTGGACGCCCTCACTCATGAATTACAGTCAGTTCGTTCCACATAGTTTAAATACCTTGTGAGATTGGAGGAGGAGGATCCATACTCCACAGAAATGGCACTTGGAGAGAACAGCCGTGGTGACTCTCAGTTGGGGAGGAAAAGAGCAATCTGTCCGGAGTGCCTGGAGGTGGGTGAGCACAGGGGCTCCCTAGGGGCAGCAGAAAGATGTTATAATCAATTACCACATCATAACACTGATGTATGATAATTACTGAGTGTTTCTCCTGAGATAGTGCAGCATTTGGCTGGGATGCAGTTCTTTCATGGTCCACTGCCTGATTAATATGCAAATAATAGGCTGATTGCATGATGAATGCAGAAAATGAGTTCGCTGATAACGTGAGCGCTGAAGCGGGAAGATGATAAATTACTTTTACTGACTGTCGTACATTTAAGTACCCTTTCTCAACAATTTCATCACAAATTAAGTAAAGCAGTGTGGAGAGATTAGGAGGATGTGTAAAATAATGTACCTTAATAGCTTTCCTAATACCATCGCATGCAACGAAAATGTCACTCAGTTCTATTCAGCACAGCCCAGGGCCTGTGGAGGGCCAGATCGGTGCACTCACCTGCGTGTTGTTGGGGAGCTGAGAAGCAGCCCGCCCCACCAGCACATTCCATATCAGCCAGGGATTCTCTAAGGAACATTCCATCACAGCGCAGACATTGTCTGCACGCCAGGCTGCCCGGCAGCGTTACTGAGAGGAGGCAGGCTGCTCTGGGGGCAAATCCGGGACCCTCCCCACAGATGGGCACGCGGAGGCCTGCTGCCCCCCAGGTGCCTCTGGGGAAGGAAAGTTTCTGAGCTGCAGACCTAAAAGACTCAGAAGGAAAACACAATCCAAAACCGCCTCTCAGTTCTTCCAACTCTTAGAAACACAGGAAAATTAATTCCACCACCAGAATGGCGGTCTGAGCTGCCTAGCAGACAGTAGCACTCCCAGCGAAGGACCGGCAGGTCTGCTCAAAGCCGTAAAGGAGCCCCCGAGAAAGAGAGAAAACACATGCGCACAGGCACACGCGCACAGTGATTAATCTTTGATTACAGCAGAGCAATTTAACTAGACGGTTTGTTTTTTCCCATCTCAGTAATATATATTTAGACTGTTTGTATGACATACATTTTCTCTTAATGCACAGGGATGCATTGATAAGTGCTCATACACACAGCTGGTTCGGTAATAAGGTTACTGAAGGTAATTTGAAGGCATTATTTCTAAATCAGTATGGATCTGTGGAGAGCTGGGAACAGGGTGAGCACCGTGCCTCCCGAGGCAGGGCCGGCCACATCGCCCAGGGCAGCTTCCACGGCCTCGCCAGGCTGGGGGTTCACCACCAAAGTTGATTTGTAGCCAAAGGAAGGGTTTTGACTTTTAATATTCCCAAACTCTGCTTTGACACATGTATGTCCTTGAGGGCTCGTAAAAGATACAGGAGAAAAATAACGGAAGTCTGGCGGGGGAGCATATTTACATGCAGTACCCACCCCCCAGATGAGTGCTCAGGCCCACCTCACCTAGGCAGCTTCCCCGGGTGTGGTTGGAGTCAACTCAGAATTGCTAGGATCCTTCCCCACTCCACCCAACACCACGTGCTTTCCCAGCCTGGGGAGAAAAGAGGAGGGTAGGAAACCATCCTTCCCCTCCGTGAGGAGGTGAGAGAAGTTCCCGGTGGCACAAGGCGGTGCTGATGGGAGGAGGCCCACAGACTCAGTTGTGGGCAGCCCATCCGCTGCGGCCTGCTGTGGCTAGCTCCCCAAGACGGCCCTCCTACCTCCACTCTTCCGTCACTCACCTCCGTCGCTGACCTCCCACCACGTGTCTGTCGTCCCCTCCAGGGAAACAACCAGAACTGAGCTCAGCCTCTTCTCCCAGATCTGTTCTCCATCCAGCCTTCCTTGTGAAAGCACCGCCGCCACTACTGTCACCTGAGTGGGGGCCCTGGCAGCCCCCCTCACACCCTCTCTCCTCACGCCCACTCCCAGACACGCACACACACACACAGTTTCTGGTTCCTAAACATCCAGACCCATCTCTCCAGACTGTATATCCGGCTGGGCCCCTGCCCTCCTTCAGATCCTTCCCTGGGATTAAAGTCCCGCCTTCTCAGTGTGTGACCGTCCCTCCTGCACCTCCCCACCCGCACCATCTCTTTCTTGTTTGCTGTCCCCAGCCTCAGCATCAGCGTCATAGTGCTGTGAGCTGCCTGGACATCCCCCCCACCATCCTCCTGGTCTTCGCCTCAGGGGTCTTTGTGACAGTGACCTCGTAATGATGTCTGCCTGGGTCACCACTGTCCCCCACCTCCTAGCACCCACCTGGCACTGAGACGGTCCCTTTATTGAATGAAAGGTTCCCCCCTTCCCCCTGCCACTCTTCAAGTGGCTTGAAAGTCAGGCTTGCCACAAGTTAAATAGAAACTTTGCATTAAACAAGTTTTCTTTGTTAATAAGTAAACTATTTTGGCTTTTAAGTCACTATAAGAGTTCCTTGCACATGCTCAGTCACTCAGTTAGGTCCGACTCTTTGTGACCCCATGGACTGTAGCCCACCAGCCTTCTTTGTCCATGGAATTTTCCATGGAATTGTCCATGGAATACTGGAATGGGTTGCCATTTCCTTCTCCAGGGAATCTTCTCAACCCAGAGATCCAACTTGCATCTCCTGCATTGGCAGGTGAATTCTTTACCACTGAGCCACCTGGAAAGCTCAAGAGTTCCTTGCTGCTGCTAAGTCGCTTCAGTCGTGTCCAACTCTGTACGACCCCGTAGATGGCAGCCCACCAGGCTCCCCCGTCCCTGGGATTCTCCAGGCAAGAACACTGGAGTGGGTTGCCATTTCCTTCTCCAATGCATGAAAGTGAAAAGTGAAAGTGAAGTCATTCAGTCGTGTCCAACTCTTCTCGACCCCATGGACTACAGCCCACCAGGCTCCTCCATCTGTGGGATTTTCCAGGCAAGAGTACTGGGGTGGGGTGCCATTGCTTCCGGTTACATGTGCTTTAATTTGCTTCCTGGGAGTCCCAGAGGCTGCTCTCCAGGCAGAGTTCCTTAGGCAGACTTAAAAAAATGTTCTCACACCAGCACCTACTATCTCAGTTTTGCTATAGAAGCAGAGCAATTTGGTAGGTTTGCTGAGATTTTCAGTGACTTAAGGCAGTGTCCAGGTGGGCTGAGGGCCAAACAGTATTGCCAGCCCAGGGCCAGCGAGAGGGCCAGGTAGGGCCTGGCCGTGGGAGGGGTGTGCACTGACGCTTGATGCCATCTCTTTGGGAATGGGCTTTCCCGAGATCAGGAGGAGACCGGCTTAGGCCCTTGAGGATGGGGCCTGGGTCAGTGAGACCCTCCCCTTACTCCTCTGCTGGTGTCAGGTGCAGGTAAGCAGGCTGTTCTGTGGTGGGGCCACTTCACATGCTCTGATATGTCTTAGCGTGTTGTTGGGTTACTTCTGTTCCTTTCTTGATAGCCAGTATGCAGGAGGTGCGAAAACTCCTACGTACAGAATCTTTTTGGTTGTGGCACGCAGGATCTAGTTCCCTGACCAGGAATCAAACCTGGGCCCCCTGCATTGGGAGTGCAGAGTCTTACCCAACTGGACCACCAGGGACGTCCCTCTCCACGTATTTTGTTTCAAGCCCCTGCTACTCAATCCAAAGACCACTCATACTCAAAAGCAGAAAACTCCACATGGTTACATGGGCCATGTCTAGTGGAGATGTGGCTGGAGAAATAGGTGGGCTCCTGATGGGCCACGAGCATCTGCCCAGAGACTTGGAGGCAGGGGGCCATCAGCGCAGCCTCCCCCGCCCCACCCCCAAGGCAAGGTCTGGTGCTCAGGGATGTCAGAGAGAGGGTCTCATGTCAGCCTGTGACCCTGAAACACAGGAGGGCAGATCAGGCTGCCATTCACCTTTGACACAGAGAAGCTCGTTATTTCTAAAGAGGGCTGTCAGCCATAAACCCTCAGGTCGGGGGTCCCTTTGGAGAGGAGCCACATGAACCTCGGGTGAGTCCTCACATTTCAATTCGGGTTCCATGTCCCCAGCACGATTGCGCATCTGAACTCGGCCGGGAGCGTTCTGGGCTGGTGGTCACCCTGCGGTGGCTTCTGAAGCTGTCCCCACTGTCAGCTGGAAGGGCCCTGAAGCTGGGCAGGGCCCTCCTCTGCTGAGGCTCCCCTTCCCCCTCTGGCTCCGTCTCCACCCTGTGCCTCCCTGGCACCCCTCTTCCTCTGCTCTTTGATTTCTGCCCTCGCTCGACCATGTTTCCATGCGCCATGCCATAACCTTACTGTTCCCCCAACCTTCTCCTTCCCTTTCCCATCTTCCATACTCGTCTTTCTAGTCACTTGGAATTTCCTGGCTTGGCGCGGGCTCAAAGCCTAAACTATGGACATAATGAAAAGTGGTGCATCAGACCAGCCGCCAGTTAAATAATGTTTGGGTTCTTGTCAGAATGTCACAGAGTACCCTGTCATTTTGTTTCAGCAACTTGTCCTTCTGAATGCACAGTTCGCCTTATGGCATGCCAGCAGTAAAAATGTCACTTACAATAATTACTTTTTGGTGAAAATGCTTGCTGACTTCCTACCTTCAAGCTGTTTTTTACACAGTGGGGAGATAATAAGAAATGACTTTATCCTGACTGCTCAAATGAACACTAAATGGAATTTGGGTTATTATTACTGCAGATAGAGGGCTAGGTATGGAAATTTAAACAGTGGATCGTGTAAACTGCAGAGAGATTTGTCTCTGAAAATTATAGCAGGTGTGCATTTTCAATTGGCTTCCACTGAAAACTTAAGGCAGCTGTTGTTTGCCTGCTGTTTTTGGAATATAATATTTTTCTAATCCTTTTATAGTTCCTGAAAGCTCTGTGTATTTTAGGGGCCTTGAGTCACTGTCTGTGCTTCCTGTATCTTACATTCCAGACTTCTTTTCTGCAAGATTCGGAAATTAATCTTGGAAAATTAACCTTCCCCCCAAAATTAATCCTTACAGATCATTTTTTAAATGTAACACCTTACTACTGGCGTCAGAATTGGATTAGATGGTCTGTGTAGCTAGGCTTTTAAGGCAAATTACCCATTTTCAGTTGCCCCAGTTCCACAGGCTGCAGACTCCTTGAAAGCATGATCTGTGTCTAATTTCTCTTACCCCTTGGAATGTACCTGATGGTCCAGTTGTTAGGACTTGGCACTTTCACTGCTGGGACCCCAGGTTCAATCCCCGGTCAGGGAAGTAACCTCCCACAAGCTGTGTGGCTCGGCTAAAAGAAAACAAAAAAGTAAAAATAATATCTCTTATCCCTCTGCCAAGGAGAGTTCACAACACAAAGCAGGAGCTTTAAAAATGTTGGCGTGGGCGAGAGAAGGAATGGATGAAGGCAGACAGGCTGTTATAACACTGCAGTGACTGACCGGTGGAGGCTTCCCGCTCCCAAGCTGGTCAGATCCTTGCTCCACCGGAGTGACCTGGACCAAGTCACGCTGCCCATCGGACCCTCGGTGTCTGGGTGCAGGGTTTATATTCCCAGCACAGGAGCATCGTGAGAATTGAATGAGCCAGTATGTAAGTGCCCTTAGCCCCCGGCTGCACTCAGACGAGGTTCTAAAGATGTTCTGGTTCCCTTCCTTCATCCCAGAGGTGGGTGGGCTTTGGAGACCTGACCGTCGTGTTTCCTGAGGTGAGGTCAGAAACATGGACACATGGAGTGTGGGTGGAGAAACCGTATTTTGCAAGGGTGGCCCAGCCGCTCTGCCGCTGACAGGCACACGAGTCCCGGGATCCGTGTGCACTGGCCCCACCCGTACAGGAGGGCTGCTTAGAGCACAAAAGGCGTAACTCGTTCCTGGCTGTGTAGCTCTGGGCGCGAGGTCATGTCTCTGTCCAGTGAGGCAGCTGGATGTATCTACCATTCCGTGTCGGGTCATGAGAATGGAACTATCTGTCCTAGTTCATTCCCGGGAGCCTCCGCACAGGGAGGGCACGAGAAACGCTCGCTTGAGCAGTAACTCCTGTTACAGGCAGTGATAGAATCGGGTTTCTTTCCTTTTTTTTTTAAATTTACTTTTTAATGGGAAAATAATTGCTCTTCACTGCTGAGTTGGTTTCTTCTGTAAAAGGTGAATCAGCTCTAAGTATATACGCATACGTCGCCTCCCTCCTGAGCCTCTCTCCCACCCGCCCCCATCCCACCCCTCTAGGTCATCCCAGAGCACCAACAGAATAGGGTTTCTTAACGTCATGTTCCTCCTCACCCCAAGATGCTCCTGTTGCAATGCACCCCCTCTTGGAACTGGACCCCCACGCCCCGTGGCCCAGGTTACAACATGGGACACACCTGTTCTTGCTCAGCCCTCTCAGCACGTCCACCCAGCCCTCAGCCCTGGTGACCCGATCTCCTGAACTTCTCCTGAATCTGTATCTCCCCACCCCCCGTCCCACCTTCCTGGGGCCCCATCCACACTCCCCATCGGCCTCCCGGCCCCCGCTGTGCTGTCCGTAAGTCCATTCTGTACTGAAGCAGCAGTGACCTGGCTTACTTTCTTACTGTTTGATGTTAGGTCTATAATATTTCAAACACAAGTTACAGAACAACCCAGTGAATGCCCATCACCCAACTTTAACCCTACCTTTTGATCATCATTCAATCCTACGTTTTTAAAGTAAATGAAACATCTGCCTCTCCTAGTCTCATTCCTCCTAGAAGTCAGCTGCCATCCGTCCTGAATGTGCACTCTGTCTTGGATGTGATTTTATCCCCTCACCATGTGTCTGACTGCACATCGCGCATGTAGGCGCTCAGCCTGTGTACCAGCGTTGTCGTCTGTTTGGTTCCACGCCTCAATCTGTGGGCTCACCACTATGCTATTGTGCCGTCCGGACCTTCTCACTGCTAGAGGGTTTTCATGATTTTTTTTGGTTTGGTTTGGTTTTTGTTTTGCTTTGTTTGACTTCCGGGATGCTAGTTCTCCAGCCTAGGATGGAACCAGTGCCCTGGGCAGTGAAAGCCTGGAGTCCTCACCACTGGATGGCCAGGGAATTCCCTTCACTGCTGTTTATAGTACATGGTGGATAGCAGGAATGTACCCTGGCTCCCAACTGCGCAAAAATTAAAACAGACTCCTTAGCCAATTCAAAGGCCCTGCACAACCCAGACCCTGGGGACCACTCCAGGCCTCGTATTCTCACTACATTCAATCTTACTGATGCCGCAAGCCCACCAGGTATCTGGAACAATCTGTCTCCCTTCCTTGTCGCTGCTACTCCTCCCACCTTGGCTGGCTAATTCCTGCTCATGCCTGAAGCCCCTCTGAAGTACTACCTCCCGGGAGGCCTCTGACCCCCCCAGACATCAGTGTCCCCACCCCCGGCCGTGTGCTGTGTCCCACTGGCCTGACTCAGCCGACATGGGGAGTAAGTGAAAGAATGACGCAGTGATGCGTCTTCATCCATGCTTCCTGCTGGGACTCTGTCCTAAGGGCGTTGATACTGAAATGTAATCCGAATACACTAAAACTCACAGTTCTATGCTCTCACTAATCAAGGTGTAGGATAATTCCATCATCCTCCCCAAATCCTCTCGTGACCCTCTGTGGTCACCTCCAGCCCTTGCTTGACTCCCAGCAACACTGATCTGGAGATTTCCCTGGCAGTCCAGTGGTTAAGACTCTGTGCCTCCACTGCAGGGGGACCCCAGGTTCGATCCCTGGTCAGGGAACTAAAATCCCACATACCACACAGTGTGGCCAAAAATAAATAAATATCTTTAAAAAATAATAATCTCAGGTGACTTGGCATAAACCAAATTCCCAGTCATCTTAAAAAAAGAAAAAAACAACACTGATCTGTTTTCTATCCCTGTAATTTTACCTTCTCTGGAACGTCATCTGAATGGCATCGCACAAGATATAGCTGCTATCTCTCTCACCAGCATCACAGTTGTGTGCCAGGAACTGTAGAAGAAGCAGCAATAAATCTTAAGGAGATTTACGTTGCATGCAGAGGCCCTTTATGTAGACAAATATGTTCCAGTACAACTCGGTAACTACTCTATTTTTTAACATCAGATTCGGATTTACTTAGTGCTGTGTGGCAGGTTCGTTCCTCACTACTACAACCCTGCCTATATTTTTCAGATGAGGAAACCAAGATGTTCCAAAAACTTAGGAATCACATTCAAGTTGGCATCACGAGTTAGTGGAGGCAACCTCCATCCCACGTTCAGTACCTTAGTGCCAAGCCCAGGGCTCCTCCGTTTGTGTGTGTGTGTCTGTGTTTTGGGCCTTGCTTAAATTATCTTTATGTAATTTAAAGAGAAGAGCACAAAACCTTGTTCTTTCAAAAAGTATCGTTTTCATCAGAGAGCTTGATTTGCTAATTTTTGGAAAAGAAAAGCAGTATTTCTCCTCTGTTGACGGTGTTTCTTCTCTCAAATGGTGAGTCATCGGGCACTGGTCTTCCTGCCACTGAGGGGCCCCCCACCCCTGGCGCCTCACCAGGGGGCGATGGGACCTGCTTGACGGATCTATTTTGTGATGCTGACCAAAAGTAGCTTTCTAGTCAAACAAATGACTTTGCAGTGTGATGTTCTGAGCGTATGGATTCGTGAAGTATCCAGGGGTCTGTTTCCTGTTGCCTCTTGTCCCTTTCGCTCCAAAAAAACTTGGGCCAAATTCTGCTCTCGGTGGCCAGAAACTAATGGCACCTGTATGTGCTGGTGAGCAATTCAGACACACACTAAACTGTTCAGACGCAGACTCGGGACAGGGGTGCAGACACCAGCCCAGAGACTAGTGGCACCTGTGTGTGCTGGTGAGCGATTCAGACACAGACTAAACTGTGTTTAGATGCAGACTCGGGACAGGGGTGCAGATGCCAGCCCAGAGACTAGTGGCACCTATGTGTGCTGGTGTGCGATTCAGACACAGACTCGGGACAGGGGTGCAGACACCAGCCCAGAGACTAGTGGCACCTGTGTGTGCTGGTGAGCGATTCAGACACAGACTCGGGACAGGGGTGCAGACACCAGCCCAGAGACTACTGGCACCTGTGTGTGCTGGTAAGTGATTCAGACACAGACTAAACTGTGCTTAGACATAGACTCAGGACAGAGGTGCAGATGCCAGCCCAGTACATTCCAAGGCCCATGGGGTTTTGGCCTTGGTTGGGGAGGCGGGTTGCCCTTGTCTGCAGTCATGGTGGGGAGCACAGAGGGACACCGGTAACATGCAGCGCACACCTCTGGTCAGTTCTTCCAGTGTTTCTGGCAAGAAATGCAGGAAGGCGAGTGGCTTTACTGAGGACACCTGAAAGAAAGAAACGTGCTTCCTCTCCAGCTACTCTGGGACCCACCGGCGCCCGAAAGGAAACCAGGGGCCGGTGCTTGGGAGGCGGCGCCAGGCGGCATGTTCTCCAGGCAGCCATTGTTCCGACCTTGCTGTGGGTTAAAGGACACCAACCTGAGAAGAAACCTGTTTATCATGTGGGGAATTCATGCCATCCTTGACAGTGTACAGTGAGCAAGATGGATGATCTGCCAAGTTGGTCCCTCGCTTGGGTGAATCAGGGCAAATTTACAGTACAATTCCTCTGCTGCTTCAGATACAAAAATAACATTTTCCAGGTTTCATATCCAGTTGTACAATGACCTGGAGGTGAGCAGAGAGAAGAAATCCGATTTGTAGGGTTCAGATCGCCTTCAAGATTTATATGGACCGTTTCTGCCGTTTACCTCTGCCTCTTTCACATCTTTCACAAGCCAGTGTTTGGTTTTTTATTTTTAACCTGATTTTCCATGTTGAGCACACAGCTTTATGTGATGGTAGAACTCGGTACTGGTTGAGGACAATAGATGGGTTTATTGCAGTTATTTTATTTGGGATTTTATCTTTCTAGGTATTTTTACAAAATATCTCTTGTACTTGGAATACATTTCAAGAGGATGGAATACGCTTTCCATCCTCTTGAATTCAGAATAGGTTGTTATCCTGGATATCATATGTCCGGTGAAGGACACTCCAGGTATATGATCTGTTAAAATTCAGTTATTGCAGGGATTTCCCCCCATAATCCAGTGGTTGAGACATCACCTCCCAATGTGGTGGGCAGGGGGCGAGGCAGGGAAAAATGCAGGTTTGATCATTGGTTGGGGAGCTCAGATCCCACATGCCCTGAAAAAAAACCCAAAACATAAAGCAGAAGCAATATTTTGACAAATTCAATAAAGACTTCTTTTTTAACGGTACACATTAAAAAAAAAAAAAAACGGAATTCAGCTTTTCCTTGGTATTACATTTTCTTTAGTGAGGTCACGAGAATTTGGGGGTCGACGTGTGCTGGTATTCACTGCATGGCCTGGCCTCACAGACTGCTGTCTCTGGAGATGTGGAGCCCACATGACAGGCTGGCCTAGCCCCTCACCCGTGATGCCGCGGGGTCTCACCATGTGCCCATTCGCAGTGGGGAGGAGAGACTGGGGGGAGAAACTGCATCCAGACTCCAAGCCAAAGGCAGGCTTTACCCTGGGGGTAGGACCGCAGTGCTCAGTCACTTTCATTTTCTCTATATTTGGAAATTAAGAGGTACGGAAGCCTTTATTCCTGGCATCCCCAAACTGGAATGGGTGTCAGGTTTTACAGGTAGTGCTGACAGAGGCCAGAAGGTACCACTCACCAACAGGGCACAGTGCCCTCCCCCTCACCAGGCACCTCCAAAGCCCCTTCTGAAGAAAGGAGAGCGTGGGGACCTGCCTACCCACACTGGCCTCGTCTCTTCCGGTCTCAGTGACCACCTGGCGTAGACAGACGAGAGCTGGGCTTTCAGAATCACATCCTGGGGTCTGACAGAGAGCCGGGTGGGTGTTCCTCTTCCTTCTCTTCTCTCCGTGGTCACTGTGGCGCCCTCCGGGATCATAATGAGAACGAACCTGGGGTCCCTGCTCAACCCTAGGCCCCCAGGGGCCTGCAGCCAAGGCCTTAGGTCTCTTCTTCAGGGTTTTCATCATTGTGGTGACTGCACATTGCAGAGAGCCCTCACTTAAAATAATATGTCCACTCACTTTGTGCTGGAAATTATGGATAAAATAAATACTCAAATTATAATATAGCCAAGATGCTTCTGAATTATAGAATTAAGGGTTTCTGTGGGAAGGAAGTCATGACAGTGATTAATAGGGCATACTTTTTTTAACAGAATGCCCTTTATTGAGTCTTCAGAAACATACTGTTTAAACCCCTGCTTTTACTTCTTTCACTGTTATTATTTTTATTTCTTTAATACAGAAAATAAAAGGTTAATTCTCAGTCACAATTCATTTGGACCCATAGACTGCCATGCTGTCTCCTTTTTATACAGATATCTACTTAGTAATTCCTAGATAAGGCAAAGAGGTGCGTGTGGGGAAAAACCTCCATTCTCAGCCTTGGGTTTCTGTGTGCTCTAATTCCAGAAAGCACTCCAAAGACCTCCGCCAGCTGCAGCCCTGCACCCGAGTCACCCATGAGCTCCAGCGAGTCAGTGAAGAGCCTGACTGAACTGGTCCAGCAGCCCTGCCCCCCCATAGAAACGAGTAAGGATGGCAAACCTCCAGAACCCAGCGACCCGCCCGCCTCAGACTCCCAGCCTGCCACCCCACTGCCTCTCTCCGGACACTCAGCGCTCAGCATTCAAGAGCTGGTGGCCATGTCTCCAGAGCTGGACACCTACGGCATCACCAAGAGGGTCAAGGAGGTGTTGACCGACAACAACCTCGGTAGGTTCCCTCCCCAGCTGCTAAGTCAAGAGGCGGCAGGCCATTTCCTGTTGGGGGTTCTCAGGAGGAGTGGGTGGAAGGGGCCTCAGGCTTGGCCAGCCAAAGGGTTTAAACGTTCCCAGGCTACCTACGGGAACCTAAAACGTCCTACAGTTGTGAGCACCAAGGGTTCGTAAGGGTGTTAGAAGTCCAAGGTCAGCCCCAGCCCACTCCTGCACCCCCACTGGGACCTCTTGGAAGACAGGCATGCCAGCCAGAGTCAACTTGGGCAGTGCAGTCTGACCACCAATTGCCCAGAGGCGCTCTAAATCCTGGGGAGTGAGGGGGTTCAGAGCAGGGAAGAGTCAGCATGAGCCCAGCAGCATCTGGTTGGTGTCTCTGACCCAAAGTGGGGGCCAAATTAGCAAATTACAGATGAAGCAGGCAGCTTGGTCAAGACCCAGGCATCATCTTAACCTTTGACCTGGGATCTTGGCATATTCGTGTTCATGTGTTAGTCTCTCAAAGTCATAGCAGAATGTGTGTGTGTGTGTGTGTGTGCATTTTAAAGGGTGACGGTTAGTAGCTTTCTTCACGCTCTCAAATGTATCTGTGACTTCCAAAATGACTGAGAGCCACTGCTATGAAACCTCTAAAAGTAATACACGTAATTTTCTGAAAATAATCACTTAATTCCCCCCAACACCCCTGTCCCAGTACAACGGGGTGGATCAAGCAAATAGTCACTAGCTATTCATATATATCCCTTTCCTGAACATAATAAGCTCCTTGGAATGAAATGAGATTGACTTGCCAGGTTAGAATTAAGTAAAATTTATTTAAAACAACCACAGTAACAACAACAACAGATGGTAAGGGGGCTTCCCTGGTGGCCCAGTGGTTAAGAATCTGCCTTTCAGTGCAGGAGACATGGGTTCAGTTTCTCGTCAGGGAACTAAGATCCACATGCACTGCAATGAAGACCCAGCACAGCCAAACTTTTTTTTAATCTTTTAATAAAAATTAAAAAAAAAATTTTTTTTAATGGTAAGGACCTGGGATGTTTATAAGCTAAACTGAGAGTTTGAAAAGCCGAAAAACCTCAGGTTTCCAAAATCAGTAAATGTTGGGGTTGGTAAAAATGTTACTGCTGCTAAGTCGCTTCAGTCGTGTCCGACTCTGTACGACCCCATAGACGGCAGCCCACCAGGCTCCTCTGCCGTCCCTGGGAAGAACACTGGAGTGGGTTGCCATTTCCTTCTCCAGTGCATGAAAGTGAAAAGTGAAAGTGAAGTCACTCAGTTGTGTCCTACTGTTAGCGATCCCATGGACTGCAGCCTACCAGCTCCTCCATCCATGGGATTTTCCAGGCAAGAGTACTGGAGTGGGGTGCCATTGCCTTCTCCGGGTAAAAAATGTTAGGCTCAGTTAAAATGACTGATATCAAAAAAATTTATTTTCTCAAATCCAAAACTTTGCATGCAGTAAACTTTTACTTGGAGTCCCACTTGTTACAAAGCAGTGCTCTATTGACTACCCTGTGAGCGCAGCTGGGGGTGTTTCCCTCTCACAGATGGAGGATGTGAGCCAAAGAAGGAGTAAGCCAGTCATCAGGGTCACCCTCGGGCTTCCCAAGTGGCTCAGTGGTAACGGATATGCCTGCCAATGCAGGAGAATTGGGTTCGATCCCTGGGTCAGGAAGATCCCTTGGAGGAGGAAATGGCAATCCACTCCAGTATTCTTGCCTGGAAAATCCCATGGACAGAGGAGCCTGGCGAGCTACAGTCTATGGGGTCGCAGAGTCGAACACAAGTGAGCATGCACGCTGGGTCACCCCACACTGAGGGGCAGAGCCAATGTCGTGGTCCGGAGGCTTTATGGTACCAGACCCCGGCCTCTGATCCCGGTCTCCACCTCCACTCGAAGTCCAGTGCCTTGCAGTCCTCCTGTCAGGTCTTTCCGGTTGTGTCTGGTTCTCGTCTGTGCCTTTCAAAGTGCTGGCCCCTCTTCACCTGCGACTGAATGGCTCTCAGAGAAGAGAAATCTTCCTTTCAAGCCTCTGATGAACACTGCAGACCTAACGCCACTGTGCTCTCCAGAGCGCAGTACCCTCTGATCAGCCCAGGGAGCAGGCTACTTGAACTGCAGGGACAGACTTCAGAGCTGGAAATGGCCTGCTTGTCAGGAAAATAAAGCTGAGGAGCTCTTTCTCCTTCTCTTTCCTGCTGTGACCTTGGGTCAAGTGGCCTGTTTTCTCAGCAAGACCTGATAACCTTGCTAATCGTGAAAGGAGCCAGTGCAGACGGCCCCGTTTGAGGCTCTGAAAGAGAGGTCGCCCCATGAGCTACTTAACCTCCCGAGCTCGGGTTTGGGATTAGCCACCTCTGATAGATGCAGCAGGTGTTGTGCGGGCCTTGGTTCATCCGAAACCCAAAGACTCCTTCTAGAGAAACCTTGTGCATAAGCAGAATGTAAGAGGAATACTGACTCCATCACCCATGGAGGTCGTGACAAGTCTGGTTGAGGAAGTGCTTCTAAGAAGTGCTTGCTCAGGACTTCCTCAGTGGGCCAGTGGTTAAGACTCAGAGTTCCCAATGCAGGGGCATGGGTTAGATGCCTGGTCAGAGATCTAAGATTCTGCATGCCACACAGCTTGGCAAAAAAAAAAAAAAAAAAACTGCTTTCACTAAACCTGGGACTGATAAGACTCTGGGTCTTGAACCCCCGTTTCTGATTTCACTCTGACACCTACTTGTCCTGCCAGCTCCCTGAGTCTCAGCAATGACACCTCTCTTGGTTTTGTTCTTTCTCCAGGTCAGCGCTTATTTGGGGAGACCATCCTCGGACTCACCCAAGGCTCTGTCTCCGACCTCCTTGCTCGCCCCAAGCCCTGGCACAAGCTCAGTCTGAAGGGACGGGAGCCCTTTGTCCGGATGCAGCTGTGGTTGAATGACCCCAACAACGTGGAGAAGCTGATGGACATGAAACGGATGGAAAAGAAAGGTAACTTCCCGCCCCCGCCCCAGCCCGTTGCTTTCTCATTTATAAACCCACTGTTGCTGATGAGGGACACTGATCTTCACACTGAGCTGATGAGGGACACTGATCAATGTCCAAGGAACTGTAAGGCAGGGTGCAGGATATTTTGACAGTCCTCTGCAGATGAGTACCTAAATGGACTGAAGAGATTTGTGTTTTTTTCTGCCTCAAGACCTGAACCCAAGGACATTTAGCATCGGAGGGCACTTTGATAATTCCTCAGTTGCCCTGGTGGCCAGTGTAGCTTTCTCTTCGAGAGAGTGTAAGGCCACTTGGTGTTGGTTCTTTTGTTTTGCTGGGTGGGTGGGGTATTGCAGCATTTCATTGCACATGCACCATCATGGCAGGGCTTCCACATATTATCCTTTCGAAGAGATCGTTCAAAAATGCATTTGTAGGGCTTCCCTCATGGCTCAGTGGCAAAGAATCCACCTACCAGTACTGGAGACAAGCATTCGATCTCTGATCTGGGATGATCCCACGTGCAATGGAGCAACTAAGCCCGTACACCACAGCTATCGAGCCTGTACTCTAGAAGCCGGGAGCCTCAACTACTGAGCCCAAGGGCCACAACTACTGAAACCCAAGCGCCCTATAGCCTCTGCTCCGAAACAAGAGAAGCCACCACAATGGGAAGCTCGTGCACCTGGAGAGTAGCCCCCACTCACTGAAACTAGAGAAAGACACCACAGCAGAAACAAAGACCCAGCACAGCCAAAAATAAATAAATAAATAAAATTTTTTTTAAGTTTAGCAAAAAGTATCCTATGAGAGCGTTATGAAGTTTACAGTGAGATGCTTTTTTTTTTTTTAATGCATTTATAAATAAGAAAACTAGCTCAGAGAAGTTAGCTGTCTCCATGAAGGCTGCCTACCTGGAGGATGGCAGAGCAAGTTCCTATAGAACAGACATCTCTCTTGCTGTTACATTCTCCAGGCCTATAGAGGGTATGGCATCCCAGAGGGCTGAGAGCAGCTCCTTTCTCCAGACCCATCAGACCCTCCTCGATGCTGAGCGCAGGCTACAAATCCGAAGGGGTCTCCTTGGTGACAGAAAGGAACTCCTGCCCCATCTCATGGCTCACACTCCACATGCTGCCCCTCAAAAGGGACAGTCCTGGGTCGCCTGTAATGTGGCGACCAGGTGTGGAGAGTGGGCACCAGCTGCTGGTCTGGCTGCAGGAAGCTGTGACCCTGCCCATCAGTGTCTGCAGGGGACCTCTACTAGAGAGTGGGCATCACAACCACTCGTGGGACTGTGCCGGCCCCATGCCTAGCACGCCTGAGCTGGGTGATCATGGGGGAACCCAGGCTCCTACCCCCTGAACTCACCTCCAGCTGAAGCACCTCTGTCCTCACCAACCAGGAAAGGGCTCCAAGAAGACATGAGAATCTCTGGTGCTGGCTCTGTGGAGCTGGGCTCCAAGAAGACGCAAGAGCCTCTGGTGCCAGTCCTCATGTGACCGTAGAGCTTGCAGTTCCTAAGTGCCTCCTGTCTCCAGACACTGGGCCGAGACCTCATTCAGCCCACACCACTCCATCTCGTGCAGATGTTGTTATCCAGGAAACATGAGACTCCGGCATTATGAGACTTGCCTGATTTCAAGTTGGTGTAAGCAAGAACCCAGACTCTTGAGAGCCCCTTGAACAGTAAGGAGATCAAACCAGTCAATCCTAACAGAAATCAACCCTGAATATTCATTAGAAGAACTACGCTGAAGCTCCAATACTTTGGCCACCTGATGGGAATAGCTGACTCATTAGAAAAGACCCTGATAATGGGAAAGATTGAAGGCGGAGGAGAAGGGGACGACGGAAGATAAGAGGGGTAGATGGCATCACTGACATGAGTCTGAGCAAATTCTGGGAGACGGTGAAGGACAAGGAAGCCTGGTGTGCTACAGTCCATGGGGTCACAAAGAGTCAGACACGACTGAGCGACTGAACGACAACAAAACTTGGGCTGTCAGGCTTCACAGCCGATGCTCTCAGATTGTTCTGCTGCCCTGTGCCGAGTGCCAGCTATACCAGGACCACAAGCCTACACATTGGCTTCCATGCCAGCCAGGGTCATCCGGTGGACTCCTGTTCTACCTGCCCTCAATGGCCAGCCAAGGCCCTGCCACAGGCTGCAGCCATGGGCCAAGCTCCAGAGGCTTGGTGCTGCCTCACCCACCCCAACAAAAACTTTTTCATTTTTTGTTCTGGGAAATTTCAGACATAATGTAGAGAGAATGGTATCATGAATCCAGTATATCCGTTTCGCGGTTTTAGCAACTCACCAGTGCTTGCCTGGGCAGCTTTAAAGCTGTATGCCCTCTGTCAGAAGGCAACGCCCTCCTGATGGCCACCTCCTGAGCACAAGTCCTGGGCCCACCGCTCCCTGCTGTGCCCCTCCCTTCTGGGCCAGCAGAGCAGGACCTGGGCACCCCCAGACAGATCTCCGGGGGCCTCCTTAGCCGCCACCCATCTCCTGCACAGGCTCTCGGCGCCACCTTGTGTCACAGAAGAGTTACTGTTCCACTGGGCCCAGGCCCCTCTGCATCCCAAAGTCCCTAAGCAGCTGGGCCCTCTGTCTCTCACCCTAGCGGGGCTGCTTACTGACCAGCCCCAGCAGGAGGCATCTGATCCCTCAGACACAACAGTGGGTGACCCTGTGCCCAGCACTTCCTGTGATTTCCATAGACTGTCAGTCACCCTCCCAACTCGAGGGGTCTGGCGGAACAGACCAGGCCCCTTTCTTTCTGGCCTCTGACTCTTATCACATTCATTTTGGGAGGAGATTTGTCTCTCCATTGTCTGAGTTCTAATCATAGAATGGCACCTTAAGTAACTCCCTAGCCTAAGTTTCTGCATCTGTAACATGAAGAGAATACGTTCCAGCTGTAAGGATTAGAATGTACCTAGTATAACAACCAGCGCATTGAAGTGCTCAGTAATGAGAGTTATTAAAATAATTTGTATCCCTTTAAGATACGTGAAAAAAAGTTGTGCCCCCCATCTAAGCTAGGTTAAACATTCTGCGCCAGGCGGTGCAGGCTGCAGGGTTCCCTTGGAAACCCTGCTCCCTCCTCTTCCATGGAGCTCTGCTGCTTCTCCCTTCATCGCAGTCTTTCATTGCTCTCCTTTCTTTCTTGTAAACCCCTCTCTCTGCTCTAGTCTGCCCTCTGCTTTCTGTTCCCTTCATGAGACAGCCCTGAACCAACCTGTTCACATAGTTCCAAGCACATGCACGCAAACACACACACAGCCTCAGCCAGCTGGGGGGCTGAGCCGCCCTCCCTGAAGGCTACTGAGGGGCCCCGACAGTCCTCTGTGACACTGCAGACCTGAGTGTCAGTGCTGCTGAAGCTCCCAGGCTTCCTGTGGCGCCCGTGGACGCAGCCCAGCCCTGCTCCTGCACCCTGACCAGGGGGTGGGGGCTCTAGCCACCATCTGGCCAGGTGGGACTGGCACAGGGCTGCCCAGAACAGACTTAGGTCAACCTCAGTTCTGACGCTTACTAGCCGTGTGACCTCCGGCAAATCACTGAACTTCTCTAGGCTTCAGCTTTCCCATCTGTAAACAGGGATGTCACTGGTCTCTCTCCCATAGCATAACTATGAAGAGTAGGTGACAGATGTTAGCCGCTGATGCTGCTGCTGCTGCTGCTGACAGACACTGCTCTCCAGACCACTCCATGTGGTCTCAATTTAATAACACTTTTTCATATTCCACTGGGACTTCCCAGGTTACACTAGTGGTAAAGAACCCGCCTGCCAATGCAGGAGACTTGGATTCGATCCCTGGGTTGGGAAGATCCCCTGGAGAAGGAAACAGCAACCCACTCCAGTATTCTTGCCTGGAAAATCCCATGAACAGAGGAGCCTGGCGGGCTGCAGTCCACGGGGTCCCAAAGTCAGACATAACAGCGCATGCACACACACACACTCATATCCCATCAGTTTAAGGAAATGGCAACCCACTCCAGTATCCTTGCCTAGAAGATCTCATGGACAGAGGAGCCTGGGGGACTGCAGTCCATGGGGTCACAGAGTCGGGCACGACTGAGCGACTAACACTAAAATGAACACTAAGGAGTTTTCAGACCATATTCCAAATTCACTAGAATGACCTCTGTGGAGGATTCATTTGATCAAAAAATCCAAACAGTTCTTAACCTGAAGCATAGTGATTAAAACCACATAACCTCAGAGAGGAGCAGATGAAGTACAGACAGCCCTGGTACAGCAGATAACTCAGAACCCAGGCGTCACCCCATTTGCCTTGCAGCCCACTCTG
Organism: Capra hircus; assembly: GCF_001704415.2. NCBI lineage: Eukaryota > Metazoa > Chordata > Mammalia > Artiodactyla > Bovidae > Capra > Capra hircus. Next base: position 35,644,116 of record NC_030832.1, on the reverse strand, counting down.
CACACCCTCAGGTGACAGTCGCACCCGAGTCCCTGAGCCTGCTCTTAGCCAGCTCCACACCGCTGCTCCTAACCGTTACTCCACAGTGAAGACATGAACAGCGTATGTCCACCCCTCACCTCCCCCTAGCCGCTGTGCCTTCTGGGGCGGGCTGAGAGGTCCTGAGCTCTGCTCCAGCCACTCCTCCATTCCTGGATCAGGCCCCACCTCCTCCAAGATCTGAAAGTCCTACAGGCTTTCTCAAAGCTCCTCCTCTTCTCCATCCCCCAACTTCTCGCTCACTCCCTACATTTTTTCAAGACTGTGGCCCATGGATCACTGCTTTCCTCCAAGCCCACGTGCTGCCTCATCCAGGGGAATGTTACGACCCCTCTGACCTGTCCAGCACCCGAGCCGCAAGGAGTTTGACCCCCTGAACCCTCAGTTCCCCAAATTTCATCATCACCCATAATTGCTCTGTCTCTCAAAGCTTAAATTCAGGTGCCTCCTCACTGATCCATCCATCTTTCCACATTTATCTGTTCATCCCAGTGGCCCCAGACGGCCTCCCGAGCTAGGATAGCCCCTCCCAGGCTCCCCCCGAGCAGCGCACCCTCTCCTGCTCTCTCTCCTTCCCCAGACCCCCTGAGCCCCGCTGGCTGCAGCGCTCTATCACACAACTCTCCACTCTTCACCCTTCTGCAAACCCCGGCCGGGGGGCAGCGTCCTGCCCGTCTTCACACAGAATCATCCTTGGCACCTGGGCCCCACAGGGGTTGGTGCCACCTCAGATCCATTTCTCCCGTTTCAACAAGGTCCTCTGTGCTTCTCCCCACCCCCACCATCCCTCCCCTCCACCCCCACCACCGTCTCCCACCTGCCTCTCTCCAAGACTCTGTTCCCAGCTCTTCAGAGCTGCCTTTCCTCCTGCCTTCGTACTTCATGAAGAAAACCAAGGCCATCAACCCTCCCCACCTCAGTCCCTATAGGAGCGTTTGGGTGTCCATGCTCATTTCCCTCCCTCCTGCCCGCTCCTGGCCCATCTCACACACCCCACCTGGAACACCAGCTCTCTGTCTCCCCGCCTCTCAGCTCCCTCTCATCTTTAAAGGCCCACCGTCAACCCTGGACTTCCCTTCTAGAAGCCATCCCATGTCTCACTCTTGCTTTACAGTTCGGCTTCTTAGAATAGTAACTCCTGCCCACTACCTCCGTTCTCTCATCTCCTGTTCGCTGTTAGGCCCCCTGCAGTCTGGCTTCTCTCACAGCTCCGCTCTATCTGCTCACCATGGTCTCCAGTTTCGCCCTAATCACTAGCACCAGGACATCCTGGATCCATGTCGGATTTTGCTTCTATAGCACTGACTCGGGGACCCCCCCCTCCCCACTCGTCCCTTCCTCACCACCATCTCCTGGTTGGCCTCCCGTCCCTCTGTGTCCTTCACGGCCGCTGCTTCCTGCTTATCCTCTGCATATGAGTGTTTCCAGGATTCCTTCTCTGCCCTTCTCTGTCCATCAGTTCCTCAGGGTCACTGACTTTACTACAAGTTCTATTCTAGTGGTCCCAGGTTCCTCTCTCTGGCTTAGACCATTCTTCTGAGCTTCACACCTGTCTTTCTAACTGCTACAGACCATCTCCTTGTGGATGACCCAGAGAGCCCTCAGACTCCACGTTTCCAAGATGACCCCTCATCTTCTCCCCTTAATCTGTTCCTCCCACGGTACCCAGTCCAGAGACATCAGCGCCCCCTTCACCTCTCATGCCTGAGGCCAGGGAGCTGTCCCCAGCTCCGTCTGCTCCGTTCCCTCACTGAGTCGGTCCCCAAGCCCCATCAGTTCTGCCCCTCACAGTGAAACCATCCGTGTGCTTTTCTCCAGCCCCGTCACCATTGCCTTTGTCTACATCTCTAGCCTCCTTCCCTCCCCACTGAGCATCTTCCCTCCAGTCCTTCCCCCTCCGTCCGTCCTCCAAGCCACTGCCAGGGCAGCCTTTCAGAAACAGAGAGCTCATCACCTCATTCCCTTTATTGAATCTTTGTGTCTCTTCCCCCTGCTTTCAAGATAAAGTCCAAACTTGCAGCCTCCCCTGGCCACCCATCTCTCCAGCTTTAGGTCCAGCATCTCCAACCCCCCTCCCCCACATGCACCCACACGACACACTTTGACCGTCCTGTTTCCTACCTGTGTCTCTGCACACAGTATTCCTGCTTTCTGGAGTGGCCTCCTGCTGTCTGATATCTCACTGCCAGTTTTTTTCTGCTTAATCCCTCTTTGTCCTTCAAGATGCAGTTCAAACATCATGTCCCCTGGTTGCCTCCCCCGTGCCCTCCCCAGACAGGGCTGAGTACTCCCCCTCAGAGCCCCCCTCCATGGGGTGCCTGTGTGCCCTCCCTTATCACACCCCGCCGGGGTCAACTCTCTATTTAGCTCTCGGTGTCCCCACTGAACCATGAGTCACGCAGGGACACACAGGGACCTCCCGTTACAGCAGAGCAGGTCCTTGATGAGTGTGTGCTGGGTTTCAGAACGGTTCTAGTCCAAGTGTTTCAAGATGCTCTCAGAAGAGCAGGGAGCTGCCGCGACCCATGCAGAAATAGCCAGGAGTGGATGGTGTGCCGTGGAGCTGGGGTGTTGGGCGGCCTGGGCGGGTCTCCCCGCTGGGCCCGCCCCTCAGTCTGACGTCTCTCCCTCCCTCAGCCTACATGAAGCGGCGGCACAGCTCGGTCAGCGACAGCCAGCCCTGCGAGCCCCCGTCCGTTGGCATCGACTACAGCCAGGGCGCCAGCCCCCAGCCCCAGCACCAGCTGAAGAAACCCCGAGTAGTGCTGGCCCCCGAAGAGAAAGAAGCTCTGAAGAGAGCATATCAGCAAAAGCCATACCCGTCACCAAAAACCATCGAAGAACTCGCCACCCAGCTCAACTTGAAAACCAGCACTGTCATCAACTGGTTCCACAATTACAGGTACGGTCCTGCTCTCAGCCCAGTCAGTCACAGCTCTGTAGGAACGCACGTCCAGCCCTCAAGAAGAAACCAGCCATTCACTGTGCATGGGAGGGCATTCTGGGGGCTGAGGACTTGGTATTCAGTCAGTTAGGTGGCTTTTTCTTTGTATTGGCCTTTTAAACTCCCAAAGATGGAGAGCCGTACAGGTAGAGACAACCCATGTCTTCTGTAACCAGAAAAAGTCTCCTCTGAGTGCCATCAGTTAACAGATAGAGTGTATGGGACTTCCCTGGCGGTCCAGTGGTTAAGACTCTGTGCTTTCAGTGCAGGGAGTGCAGGTTCAATTCCTGGTTGGGGAACTAAGATCCCACATGTTATGCAGCATGACCAAAAAAAAAAAAGTTGAAAGAAAAGGGGAGAGTGTAGTCATTCTTGGTTCCACAATAGTGAGCGTGTATCTAGTGATTTTCTTATGCTTTCTCAAGGTCTTTTCTAGCGGTATTTTCCAAATTAGTTTGATTCATTTTGTAATTAAATAAATGAAATAGTGTAAGACCCTTTCTCTTGGGAAAGTCATGAGTTCTTGAAGATTTATTGATCATCTACTAGGTCCACAGACACTGAGCTATGGGTTTTAACTAGCACTGTATCACTTGATCCTCACAACTATATAAGATACACTCCTGACCACATTTTATGGATGAGAACATAAAGCTCAGAGGGGTTAACTAACTTACCTAAGCAGGGAAGGGCCCAGCATACTCCTGCAGAAAAGGGGACAGGGTAAAATGTTTGGATTTGATAATGGAAATCCATTGACAGGTAATGAATTGTTGATCACCCATATAACCAAGACTCCCTGCTGCTAGAAACAGAGAATTCTCAGTGGTCTGATGGAGAATCAGGCCCACTGAATGACGTGTACACGGCCATCTCAATCGCTGGTTCCTGTCAGATCATTTTCTCTCTGGCTCAACAGAACGGGATAGGTGCTCCTGGTGATACCAAGGTGACAGGTGCTCGTGGAGAGGCAGTGTAGGTAAGCAGCAGGCAACAGAAGATCACAGACAGCCAGGGGCTAGAGGGAGGAGTTGTGTCTCAAAGTGGGCCCTGCCTTATCAGATAGGCTCTGCTGGAATTTCTGATAGGGCCCAATGAAACTTCCAGGTTCTGAACAAACTGGAAAATGCTTAAACATTAGATGAGAGCCAAAATAATACCTTTATCACCAATGAAGGCTATGTGTGAGAGCCAAATAGAGCTACTGCTGCCACTGCTTAGTCAGTTCAGTCGTGTCTGACTCTGTGCGACCCCACTGACTATACCCTGCCAGGCGCCTCTGTCCGTGGGACTCTCCCAAGAGTACTGGAGTGGATTGCCATGCTCTCCCCAAGGGGATCTTCCCAACCCAGGGACTGAACCCAGGTCTCCTGCATTGCAGGCAGATTCTTTACCACTGAGCCACCAGGGAAGCCCAATAGACCTGCTACCTGACTCTTAAAACCAGGCCAGTTTATCCATCAAGGCAGCACTGGCCCCAGGCAGGCCTCACCATGTGTGGGCTGCCTCCCAAGAAGACAAAGAAAGTACATGAGCTGAGCACAACCAGCTTATTCACTCCTAAATTTACCGATCAGATAAAAACAGAGGCAGAAAGAGGTCAGCAGTTACAAGAGTGGCGCTCTCTCTACACGGAAGGAAACTTCAAGAGCAGTGAACAAGTACAGTGAAGGCGAGTGAATGGAAACGTGGGCAGAGGTTCCCCAGAGCCTCTCCTTGCCAGGTGTTATGCAATCCTGTTTTCACTTTCCAGACACAGAGGTGCATTTGAATGTGCACTTTCGAGTCTTCTTCAAGTCACATCCAATTTAATGAAGTATCCTAACCCTGGACAGGAGGGGCATGAAGCTGTAGATTGCTGAAAATCTGGGTAAAGGAGCTATCAGTCATACAAAACATCCCCGCCCTGCTGGGAGCCACCTTTTCCCCAGATCCCCCTGCAGGCCTCAGTTGAGAGGCAGTCACTGCCTCCTGGCCAGGGCACACACTCTCCAGGTTTCCCAGCTGGCCTCCTGACCCCTATGGAAATGCCATCACATGATGGTCAGCTGGTCATTGTGGAGATGCCTGATTTGAGCATTTAAACAAATCCAACTATAGAGAAGGCGGAGATGGGAAGAAGAGCCATGGAACCTCAAAGCTTAGTCATGAGCTCAGATCCAGACCTAGAGTAGATGGATGCTCAATAAATGCTGTCAAATACACTCCACAACAAAGCAGGCTGGTAAGTCAAGTGGTAGAACCAAGGGCAGAGATCAGTCTCAGCTGCAGAAATCTGGATGAATATCCTAGGAGAGGTATGATGTGTTCAGGGTATTGAAAGAACTGAACTAGAGAAGAATTTTATAAGTCACAGAACAGGTTGGTAAGAAGTGGCATCAGGTCACTAGGAATGGCATAAAGCCCAAAGAACTGAAGTCCCTCACCTAAGGCCACCCAGAGGAAAAGTGCAGAGATTCCAGCTCAGCTGGCCCTCTTTCCACGGCTTCAGCTCTTCCCTTAAATGCTCAGGACAGACCAGCTCCCCTGGTAGGTCCCATAGCACTTCACGTAAGGATGAGCATACAGCAGCACTCAGCACACAGGGGCTGAATGTATTTAATTCCTAAACAAGAAAGCCATTTGTTTCTTTTGTTTGTTTGTTTGTTTATTTGTTTGAGGCTAGGCTGGGCCTTCGTTGTAGTGTGCAGGCTCTTTGTTGCTGTCTGTGAGCTTTCTCTAGTTGTGGTATGTGGTCTCTAGCGCACCTGGGCTTCAGTAGTTGTAGCATAGGGGGCTGGTTGCCCTACAGCATATGAGATCTTAGTTCCTGGACCAGGGATCAAACCTGCGTCCACCTGCTTTGGCAGGCAGATTCTTAACCACTGGAGCATCAGGGAAATCCCTTTTTTTTTTTCAAGATATTTTTATTACTTGGTAGTAAGGATTTTTTTATAAAGATTAAAAATATAGGAAAACCTAAAACCATCTAGTAAAAATAGCTATATTTGACTATATAAAAGCAGAAAATGATAGGATTCAAGCTATCACAAAGTCCCAAAACAAACACAGCAGACTGGGAAAAAGTGAATATTTTACAATACATGTAATAAAGTGTTCCTTTGTCCATTTTTATAGGAATTGATTTTTAAAATCCTACTGAACAATTAGTAAAGAATGTGAATAGGCATTTCATAGGAAAAGAGACAGCCACTGCTAATATATGAAAAAATGATCAATTAGATTAATAGTTTAGAAATCTAAAATAAGAACAACATTCCACTTTTTTGTTACCACTTGGCAAATCTTGGAAAGTGTCCTAGTATCTGGTGAAGATGCAGAAAAGTGGCAGAAATATAGTATTTGTAGGGGAGTGGATTATTACTAATAATTTAGAAAGTGATTTTACAGTTTGTATTAAAATTAAATAAGCACAGATCTTTTGGCCCAGCCATCTCACTTTTGAGATTTTTATCCTAGAGAAATAATACACCAATTTTTAAGGACCTGTGATCAAAAAGGCAGTTTCTTAGGTTCTTTCCACAGGAGTTAAACAGAAGTTGATTTCATTTTTTCTGCACCACTCGAACCCTTAGGGAGTAAATGCTTGGGGTTGATTTTTACCCCCATCAAAAAATAAACAAAACTTTACTTCCTCGTCTTTTCTCTAAGGCCATCAGAAGTATTCTAAGGTGACCGTTTACCCAGGAACACCAGAACAACATAGCCCAGGACACCTGGTCTCCTGGAGAACAGGTCTACCCAGCAGAAACTCTTCCAAGCCCTAAAAGCCACGGCATCCTGTCAGCCTTGCATGACTTGTCTGAAAACCAGATTTGCTTCTGGGACCTGGTCTTTCTAGACCAAAAGATAATCTTCCTCAGGGACACAGAGTCTAGTCTAGGCTGAGAAGGGTGATGCCTCTTATCTGCTAAGCACATAACATGTGCCAGTCCCTGAGCCAAGAACTTTATAGATGTTATTTCATATTTCCTCCCACCTGCAGTCGAATTCAGAGCTGCCAGCCCCATTTTACACATGATACATGTAAATGTTTAAACATCATACATGTCATTCTAGCCAGTGAGGGTCACAGCCTCGATCCCAGGTCTTGGACATAAAGTTGTCTCTCCGGTCCCTCAGCCTTTCTGTCTCAGCCTTAGCACTTATAACAAGGACTTTGTCATTCAGAAGGCAGCTGGGTGGTAAAAATAGAAAAATAGTTCCTTTTTTTTTGGTCTACTTTGTGTCCTGTATTTAATATTTCATCATGGTGATCTAGTGGTTAAGACCTGATCCTGCCACTGCAAGGGGGCTTGGGTTCTGTCCCTGATTGGGAAACTAAGATCCCACATGCCGTGCAGCATAACCAAAAAGAAAAAACAACAACAAAAAAAACCAACATTTAGTAATAACATCTCTGCAAGGAAGACACTATTCTCCATACTTTTCTGATAAGAAAACTGAAGCACAGAAAGCTTAAGAAATTTGTCCAAGTTTTGTAGCTAGTAATGACAAGCCAGATTTCAAACCCAGGTTTGCCTGGTTCCAAAAAGCCTATGCTCCATTCTGGAGCATGATGGAGTCTATGATGGACCTGTGGCCTGGATGAGACCAAACCCTTAGCTGCCCATCTAGCCTTCCCCACCCAGGGTGGAATGGGATTGAGTGTTCACCCTAGTGAGTATTTTTTAGCTGTTAAGGGGCTTGAAGTCCAGCAAAGTGCAGGTTCATCTTCCTAGCAAAGTGCCCAGGGATCTGTTGATGGGAATTACCATTTCACAGGCTCCCAAAGTAGCCCCCAGGAAGGAGGAAAGTCTTCCATTACCTCCTGGGAACTTCTGGGGGGCCTTCAGGACCTCCCTCTGCAGCTTTGGCTCAGGGATCATCTTCAGGACAAGGGTCAAAGGTCACCCTTTGTATGGAGCAAAAAATTGTGTAGCAGATAACCATGACCTGACTTGTGATATACTGGACTAAACTATAGCCGAATTCTCCCTGGCTCCAACCTCCCTACATCCAGCACAGGACCTGGCATACCATGGGTTCTCAAAAAATGTCACCTTTATTGAGTTATACACACTGCAGAAAATATCTTCACACATGCCTGACCCCAGGGCTTTCTGCAGGCCCAGTTTCTGTAAGACACTAGACTTGGTGCTGATTTCCCTGAAGATGCTTTTCCACTGACAATTGGCTTGTGATCAGAGGTTTTTAGGAAGAAACACCTAGAGAGACTTCTGATCGAACCCAGTACTGTGAGCACGATAGGAAGAGAAATTCTGACACTAAACAAAAGATTTAACAAAAGCCCTTTCATGACATCACCAAGGGCTCCAAAACAGGGAAGGGCTGGGCCCTTCTGTAGCTGTTTCCTTTGGACCTGACGAAGTAGTGAGGCACACTTTCCACTGTAGGCTGTAAAGTGAAGTAAACGTAGCTCAGTCGTGTCCGACTGTTGGCGACTCCATGGACTGTAGCCCACCAGGTTCCTCCGTCCATGGGATTTTCCAGGCAAGAATACTGGAGTGGGTTGCCATATCCTTCTCTAGGAGATCTTCCCAACCCAGGGTTCGAACCCAGGTCTCCCGCGTTGTAGGCAGACACTTTACCATCTGAGCCACCGGGGAAGTCTGAACTTGTAGGCTGAACTCGGCTTAATTAAAACATGGTGGATGTGTTGGAGCACATATTTGGCCTCCCTCCTGATTGGTCAAAAGTTACCCTTCCTTGGTCATCTTTTAGAGGACGGAATTAGTTGAAATTTAATCACACAAATTGATAGAATCCCACCTCAGCCTTGACCAGAGACTCTGACCTGTGGCTCAGAGCTGGATAGTGAAGATTTTCACTTTGGGCACTATCTAATAATTGGTTCTCTCTCAGGAAGTCCAGAGGGGGAGGCGATGGTTACCATTCATACTTTATCTCCTTGTATGAATTCATTCGGCCTTATGGCTGTACACCAAGCGCCAGCACTAGGTGTGGGTGTGCAAAGAATGGGGCCTTGCCATGCCACTAATGTTGGCGGGCCATCCTAGTGAAGAGGGGACTAGCATTCCAACCAAACAACAGGTTACTCAGAGGCCCCACGCCTGGGAAACTTTAAGCTGGGAGGGTTGCTGGCTCCTGCCTGGGGAGAATGGGGTGGCTGTAAAGAGGGGCTCCACTCTGGGGGCCGCAGGAGCCTGAGCGGCTGTCAGCCCGGTGGGAGTGAGATGTCGGGCAGTGGGCGGAGATGGCAAGAGGCCTGGGCCGCGAGGGAAGGGACACGGGGCACCCGTGCACAGAGGTCCCCTGACAGCGCCCCCACTGCTTGTGTCTCATAGGTCTCGGATCCGCAGAGAACTGTTCATTGAGGAGATTCAGGCCGGGAGCCAGGGCCAGGCCGGGGCCAGCGATTCGCCGTCGGCCCGGAGCGGCCGGGCCGCACCCAGCTCAGAGGGCGACAGCTGCGACGGCGTGGAGGCCTCCGAGGGCCCGGGCGCCGCGGACGCCGAAGAGTCGGGCGGCCCCGCGGCCGCCGCCAAGTCTCAGGGAGGGCCGGCCGAGACGGCCGCGGCCCCGGAGGAGCGGGAGGAGGCGCCGCGGCCGGCGGAGAAGGCAGAGCCGCCGCCCTCGGGGACCCCGGTCCCGGACGCCGCCGCCGCCGCCGCCGACGAGGGCCGGCCCCGGGCGCCGCCGCCGCCGCCGCCGCCCGAGGGTCCCGCGGACGGCCCGGGGCCCGTGCCAAACCCCGCCGCCGCCGCCGCCGCCGCTGCGCCCGCGGCCGGGGAGGACGCCGCTACCTCAGCCGCCCCGCCGGGCGAGGGCCCCTGCCGGGCCCGGGACGGCGCCGACAGGAGTTCCGCTTTGCCAAGCACCAGCGCGCCCGCGGCCGTCCGCCGGCCCAGCTCGCTGCAGAGCCTCTTCGGCCTCCCGGAGGCGGTGGGCGCCAGGGACTCGCGAGACAACCCCTTGAGGAAGAAGAAGGCCGCGAACTTGAACAGCATAATCCACCGCCTGGAGAAGGCTGCCAGCCGCGAGGAGCCCATCGAATGGGAGTTCTGAGAGGGCGCCGCCCGCCCGCCCGGCGCGCCGCCGCCGCGCCGCGCCGGGCCTTGTCTGGCCGGGCCGGGCTGGGCCAAGCCTGACCGGGCCGGGCCGAGTCTGGCCGAGCTGGGCCGAGTCGAACCGAGTGTGGCCGAGCTGGGTCGAACCGGGCCGGGCAGAGGGGCGGGCGCCGACTCCGCGGCCGGGACCGTGTTGCGCACTTAACCGCCCTGCGGGCCACAGGGCAAAATCGCCATAGGCCAAGGTGCATATAGAAATCAAAAGGAGCATTAAGCCCAATCTATGTCGTGTTTTCAAGGAAGAAAACGGAAATGTGTAGTCGAGCTTTTTTGTACCCTGAAGTGTTTTTTTTATTGCCCTAAGTGATTTCCACAGGTTCTGGAATAACTCTTACAGCTTTGCCTTGCGCCCTCCTCTTTTCGTGTGGGCTTTAAAAAAAAAAAAAAAAAATCAAACCCACATATTAAAAGGGGGCTTTTTATCTGCCATCTAATGGCTTCAGAGCGATAATACACTATTATCTTCTTAAACCAGGAAAAAAGGGGAGGGGGGGATTTTTCAGAAAAAAAATTTAAAAAAGAAAAGTTTTTGTAGCTGTTCAGTTGCCACTAAGAGATTGCACAGTCAAACCGACTCTAAACACACTAGTTTGGATTCCTAAATATTTTCAAGTAAAGAATCTTCTCCTTTGAAACTTTGAATTAAAGTAAAACACATTTACTCCACATATTTTTTAACAAAAAAAGTCACATCAGGAAAATATCTGATTTTGTGGTAGCTGATGTAGTGTTTTCTTGTACGTGAATAGAATCCTGACATGTAGTGCACATTGATCCATAGCTTTAACTGACTCTGGGCTTTTGCTGACCAGGGTTTGTTTAATACACTCCATTCTAGGCCAAATCAGGACAAAAAGAAAAGATCCGAATCTAGGTATTTTATAATCTGCTTTTTAACCTCTAACCGCAGAGCACGCTGATCAGACCTCATATCTTGGAGGTGTAGGAGACAAGTTAGAACTGTAGCATGTACCCGTTCATTTTGTTTAATTTATGGTGTCTTATGTCTGTGTTAGTGCGTCTTGCACATGTGCGAGCGTTGAAAGAAAGGAGGAAAGTGTAGGCCTCGAAGGTCGCTGCAGGCATATCCGGGGCCCCTCGCCCCTCGTAGGCAGCAGTCTTTCCGTGACACAGAAGGCACCACACCTCACACCACTCTCCCGGGCGCCTGATGGACTGAGCCCCACCAGGGGACGCCACTGCCTGGGCCTGGGCAGGGCTCCTGCGTGCACCCAAGCACGCGCATAACTCTCTCTCTGTCTCTCTATCTCTCCCTTTCTTCCCACCACAAGCACTGATGACTGTTGACGTCGTGGGAAGCCTCCTTCCTTCCCTGCAGAAGAGAGAACGTGGCAGTCTGGGCTCGGCTCCCACCCCCGTAGTCTCACACCAAAACGCTGATGCTCTTCACTTCCAGACCAGATCATTGGCCCTCCATTCATTTTGCCTCTTGGAACGTTCTTTTTATGCACAGTTTAGGGCAGTCTAAGTACAAATCAAAAGTCTAACTTGTCTCTGATTCCTCCTGTCGTCTATGTGTATATGCGTGAGAACAGAGGTGGATGAAAGTATGCGTGTGTGCGTGTGTGCAATTTTATACGTCTGTGTATTTTCTTAAGTACCTGTGCACACATAGAGTGCATTACTGCCACCTTTTTTCAATAAGCTGTTTTATCAGTTATGGCTTCTACAAGTTTGCTAATTTAGACTCCTTTATTGCCATATCTTTAAACTAACAATAGATGATTTCGGTATATATATATATTTTTTTTGCTTATTTATAGGTGCTGTATTTTATTATCTGATTGTTAGGAAGGGATGAAAGGGGCAAATATTCTTTAGAGGGATAGACTGCCGGCAGTATTGGGTATAATTTACAAGATGTAGCTGTCATACTGTATATTACTGATTGAAACCTTTTTGACCGTATTGTGTATCATTGAAACCTTTGTCTTAGGTCAACATCTTTGGATGACATTTTAATGGTGCATTCATTATTTCTTAAGTTTAATTAATATTACCTTTTTTTGATTTGGGGGGGTGGGAGGGAGTTCTAATTTTAAAGGTATGCTCCCGCTATTACACCTCAGTGTGCTTGTATTAATTAACTTGTAGGACTTTGACTGTAAGATGTGAAACCACATTTCTTGCATGACGTTTTAGAAATTATGTATTTCATTTACAGTCTTTTAACCTGCAACTGCAGCACTTATTTCAAGTTTTCACAAATTTAAGAGTCACTACACTAAAGACAATGCCTTTTCATGAAGAAGAAGTTTGCAGAAGGCTCTAGGAGGCTGGGAGGCAGGCCGTTTGTCTTTTGATGGTTTCATATCATTCTGAATTTGAAATCTGGTTCAGTGAGCAGAGAATTCAACACAGAGGAGCTTAAGGGGAAAGTGGATTCCCATCTGGCTGAATCCAGGTGCACTGAGAAGAGGGCATTTGCATCCGTGACCCTCAGGACAGTGAGTAGCAGAGCCCCTGACGGTACTGTGGTGTCCTCTCCACAAAAACCTCAAGGAGGAATTTTGTCATCACGTGATGAGTCTCCAAATACCCGACTTTCAGTAGAATGAAAAGCAGGGCGTTAACAGGGAACGCCAGGGTAGTGTTTTCGCTTTAAAGGCATGACTGTTATTTACTAAGGTGTTAAATTGAGGAAACTGATAAAAAGTATAAATCTGTCCATCCTCATGGCCAAATAGTAACGTCTAAAACAGCCACTTTGGCTCTTCCAGGCAATTTAGTCATTTTTGTTGGTTTTGTTTCTTTTTTAAAAACTAGGTTATTGTTGATTTTCATTCTGTCTTTTTTTGCCAGACTTACATCTGGGTGCTCGATACAATCAGTTGGTTAAATTTTGCTTGCAGTTCCGTATTTGTATTCTCTATTTATTTTTTTTTTAAATTGCGATCCTAATCCTAGATCTCTTGTGTTTAAGCTGTCACTGTAATACTTACAAGAGCTGCCACTAAATAACAGAAACCTGGGGTAGGGTGTCCCCCTCCTCTTTGTGCCCCTCAGTCTGAGTCCAAGGGTTGATCTTTCATCTTGATAAGCAATATTCAAGTGCCTTGAACAGCATCCCCTCCGTGGGCTTTACCTTCCGCTGGCTGGCGTTCCAAGCAGCAGCTCCCACAGGCAGCCGACCTCTTCCCCTTTCCGCTCGCTCCATCAGTCTAAAAAGCTGGTTTGTACCTCTCCCCTGGGGAACACGGTTCCGTAGAAAACACTAACACTTAATTACAAGCTCCATTATACCATTTTAAATGGCTTCTTTTTGTTAATTGGAGGCAGTGTTCATAACTTAAGGTTTTTGCCATTACTTAGCTGGCTAAGTGGAGGCTCCGCATACAGTGTCCAAGTTCAGCCTCTTGACCTTTGGTTCCTGCCCACATTCTCTTGGGTGTCTGAGGTAGAAGGGGCGTGGCTTCACTCCTGCCTCCTGGCTCCCAGACGAGGCCTCTTCTCTTGAACTTCTGGGTGAAGCTTGTGATCTCTGTCTAGCAGGTCGCCCTTCTTTAGGAAAGATTACCACAGCCATCTAACTACAACTCAGTTTTCCTTGGAGCTTACCTGCCCGAAGGACAGCGCGACACAAGGTAGCTTGTGGTCAGGAGACTGCGGAGGAATCTCCAGGATCTGCCAGGATCCTGACTGTACGGCTACTCTCAAGTCATGACACTCTGTCTAGGCCAGTGACCAAGGCGGAAAGATGAGAGTTCACGGCCTCCCTGGGACAGTTTCCCTGTATGTCCAAAGCACAAATGCCTCCCTGTTCATCTCTCTTCCTCCTGTGGGCCTCTTTGTGTCTCCCTAAAAGCCAGGTGTGCTGGTTGATGGTCCAGACCCAGAGTGCAACAGAGCTTTGGGTGAAGTGTTCCTCTGTGCTCCCTCTGGCTGTGAGAGACTCTCCGCAGCTGCCCTCAGCCCCAGGAGGAAGGAGACACGCAAATGCCTCCATACCCAGGACCGCCACAGCCCCATGAGCAGACCAAGCAGAGGGCAGGTTGTACGCAAGCTCTGGCCTCTGCTACCGGCCCTAAGATCACCCAGCAGTCGTGCCCTAAGAGGTTGGGACGAGAGTCGCGGGACAGCTCTGTCGGCAGGCAGGTGCCTTCTCGCCTAAAGTTGGCCTGGATTTCTTCGTTCTCCCTGAACTCGTGTCCTGTCGTGCACGGGCGATCGTTGAACTCTGTTGACTTTCTATGCAATGTTCTTCATTCCTCTGATGGTAGGAAAACAGACCTCCCTGAAAACAGCAGAGGAGCCAGCGGGAGCAACACTCCCGTCCTTCTGGGCTGAGCACACAGTGAAATAGTGTTGGTGATTTCCTAGATCTTGAGCTGGGGGACAACAGCCTTTGCCTTAAATGCACCACAGCAGACGCCTCTCGACAGGCCTATAAAAACCAGAATCTGCCCTGAGCCATCCCGGGCTGCTCCCCTCTGAAGCCAGTAAGCCAGCTGCTCAGGGGAGGTGGAGCCAGGCCGGGTCCTGGCGACCTCGGTGGGCGGGCAGCCGCTCCCCGTCAGGCTGCAAGTTGGCTCCCTCCCTGAATGTCCTCCCCCACCCCCGTGTCATCATACTCATTTGTCCCCTTCTACCTCACTAACCATGCTCCCACTGGACCTCCCCCCGCACCCCTCAGAACCGCGAGGCAAGTGGGATCCGGGAAGAGAAAACCCAGAAGCGTGGCATCCATGAGTATAGCTCGGCCTGGTGGGCAGGCGGCTTCCCTCTTGTGAGCACAACCCAGACAGACAGCTGTGCTCTGCGAGGCGCAGGGATCCTCCTCTTGGCCTCCACCTGCTCCTGAAGCGCTCACAGCTGTTTCCTCTGCAGGCATGGGTGGCCTTGGGCCCCACAGGGCCTTCTCTCTGGCCCGCCTGCGCACTCTGCCCATTCCCGCTCAGCTGTTAAGATCGGCTGTTAAGATCGGTCAGAGCCACTTCCCTCGCCCCAGGCTGCCGCTCCATGGCCACGTGAGGACACTTCCCCAGGATTCCCACCTGGCACTGGGGAGCTCTGTTGTCTCTGGCACCAGGAAGTTATAATCTCAGCCCTTCTGTGAGGTCTCCGTGGGAAGGATCCCAAGGACAGGAAAGGATTTGGCCTTCCCCAACCCACATGCCCAGTCTTCAGGCGTGTGACCCTTTCTTCCCCAAAGAATAGGCCAGTTTCCGTGCTGTGCTGAAGAAAACCAGCTCCTAGGGCTGCTGGTTGGGTGTGGGTCCCATCCAGTCTGGTGGCCAAAGTGTTCTCTTGATGGAAGGAATTTGGACACGCTTACTGGGAAGAACTCACATTTAGAAATCCGCCCCCCTCCCTGGTGCTGCCGTTTCTTTGCGTCTTGATGGTGATAGGGGAGCCTTCGTGAACCCAAAGGCAGAGCTCCTGCCCTAAGTGGCCAGGTGATAGCCTGGGACTCCCAACACAGTATACATTTATTTCCCAATGCAGTGAATGTCAGTCTGACCAGTACATCTGCTTGCTAAGAGGATGGTTCAATTTGACAATGTTACTCCCATTCGGATTCTGTTCTGCCTTTTGGTAGATGAAAACTACCAGGAAAAGAAGGGAAAGGAAGTTCCTAGTTCCCAAAAGATCGAGGCTGTGAGACACTTAGAGGTGTACAGAAAGCTGGGGCCAGAACACGCCGGTGGGGGGGGCGGCGTGCAGAGGGAGGCAGCAGAGGAGAGGGTGTGGGGAGCAAGGAGCTGAGCATAAAATGAGCCCCGCCCCAGAGCCCGCCCTTCCCCAGCAGCCTGGGAGCCTCATCCTTGGTCAGGGAAGAGTATGGAAATGTAGCTCCCCCACCCCAGCCCCGCCCCGCCCCACCGTCATCCCTCGATGGGAGCTGTCCCCGCCTGCCCGGGCCTTGCCACCGCCTGTCCATGGCCACCTCCCCTCCAAAGAGACTGTCCATGCCGTCAGTGGCATACTCCCCATTTTCATTTTTGGATGAAGTGACATTTAGCTTTAACGAGACATTTCCAAAGTGCTTAGTCTCCTCCAAAATGCTAACTTTAAAAGTTGGGCATCATAGGTGAAGAACCTTTTTTTTAAAAAAAAAAAAAAAAAGGCTAGTGAAAGACATTAGGCTAGGCATAAATGTGCACTTCCCCATCGTTGCTATTAAACATTTAAAATACCTTTGAGTTGCTTTTCTTGGATCATTATAGCTTATCCAATAATGTAAAGAAGTAAAGTCTGTGTTACTGTAATTCCTGTAGTGTTTAGACTCTCTCATTTCTACCACAAAATATGCTGTATGCTATGTATCAAGCTTTCTGTGAACAGAAAGGAAAGGTGCCTTATATTCCAAAGTCATGGCTACACCCCTGTGGACAGTAATCAGAAGCACAGTATATACAGAAGCATTGGGACTTCCGTGGGTGAAACCAGATACCAGTCAGCAAGACGGATTGAAGTGGCACGGGGCTCCTTTGTTTTCTGGTTCCCTTTTTTTTCCCCTCCGTTTTTCGTTTCTTTTTCTTTCTTTCTTTTTTATGTTCTCATAGCTTGCTTTAAACAGAAAGCACTTAAATAGATGACTATGTGTAAAAAGCTCTGTGCAATAGTAATCATTTCCCTTCATTTTTAAGAGAGAACGTATTGCACACCAAATGAACTCAAAGTAAGCTTTAGACCAGGACGATTCAGGTTGTGGAGGAGCAGGATGAGTGTGTTCACTGTAGTTCCGTTTTGTTCGGGAACGGAAGGGAAAACGGGCCTCCCCAGCACTGCCTCCCCGCCCCTGCCCCGCAACCCCGTCTCAGCCTGCCTCTTGCTGCCCGCCATGCTAGTGACGCAGGGCCCACGGGCACCCACCAGAGCCTCTGGCTGGGGCAGCAGAGCAATCGGAGCGGGCTGCGACTCGGCAGCTAAGAACCCCCCCAGTGAGCGTGTGGCCACAGGCGTCCCTCCCAGCACTTCACCTTTTTCTTGTTGAGATGGATCGACTGCTACTGACACCCCCCCCCCACCTTCCTGCAGCGTGCGTGAGGATAATTATAAAAGGATATTTCCTTGAGAAAAAAAAAATTGTTTAAAAAAATATTTCTATTCTCTTCTATTTATTATTAGGTTAATCCTTTAAGTACTTATCAGGAGTGTATTGTTATTTTGTGTCGTTGTTGTTACCATAAATACTTCTGACTTTCACGCCACCCTTTGCTGTCTTCTGCCTCCCTCCCTCCCCCAGCCCCAGAGACCCAAAGGGTCTTGGGGATGTGATCGGAGGGCAGAGGGGGGTTTCTCTGAATCAGCTGTCTCTCTCCAGAGTAGCCGCTCAAAAACTGGTGGTCTCCATCACGTCCCACTTTTCAAAACGAGAGAGTTGATGAACAAAACAATCTCCCAATGTTAAGGAAGCGCCGGGGTTTGAAGTTTGCTCGTGTGAGGAGCTGTAGAGGAGACTTAGAAAAAGCAAAGCTTGGTTCCCCCAAAGCCTCCTAGAGCCTCCGGTCAGACTTCTGGGTTCATGACGGTTCAGGAGCCCCGGGGCAGGACGGGCGCGGAGGCCTGGTCAGGCCTGACTTTGGGTGAGAGAGGTCTCTGGCAAGGCTCACTGCGCTGACAAGTTTCTGTTGGCTTTTGTTACAGTTGTTGTTTTCCTTGCCTACAAAGTTGGTCAAAACCATCTTGCGGAGCAACCGTGTTTTTCTGTCCGGCTGTGGCTTAAGGACCCACTCCGGGGGAGCAGGGGTCTGGGGGGGAGCCCCTTTCCTCCTTCCTGTGGTTAAGTGCAGAGGAAGCATGGACCAGGGGCACAGCTTTCCGTGGCTAGAAGCACAGCCAGCAAGACACCCAGTGGCTTGCTCCTCGGGTATCGGGGTGGTGGAGGCTGAGGCTGGGCGCTGCCTGCCGCCCCGAGGTAGGGCTCCCAGAGGGCCTGCCGACCCTCTCTGTGTCACCCACGGCTTTTCCCCGCTCTGACATCGTCTGGGGTCCTGACTCTGTCCTCGTCTCTTTGAAAGCCCTCTGATGAAACAACAGCCCCATCCCTCCCCCTACAAGGGTTTCCATTTCCCCCAAGTCGTCTATTGCATTTCTCTCTCTCTCTCTCTCTCTCACCGTTTTCTGCCTCATTCCTAGAGAAAACGGGCATCTCATGTCCCACCCTCTGAGACCCACCCCCACCTTTCAGAAAATGCTGTGCATTTTGGAGACGTGAGGATTTCGTCCAAAATTCTGAAAGCATTTGCGGACAGCTCCTTAGAAAATAAAAATGGGGAAAAGCAAAACGAAAAGGCGGTGTCCCCCCACGTCCCTTTCCACTGAGTAAGACCTAGCTCTTTGCAATTGTGCAATAAACTACTTGCCGTGAGAGCAGGTGGCCACGCTCCTGCCCAGACTACTAACTGACACAGCACAGGACGGGCGGCCGCACGGGGGCCTCTTCCAGACGCCTCCCAGTGAGCTCAGCTCCCCACCCCCACCGCCACCAGCACCGTGTCGTGCGGTGTCTTACATTTTAGCAGTATTTTATATTTTCTGTAACGCACTAAGTCTTAGATGTTTTTAGAACTCGTTTGTTCATACTCACAATCACAGACTTTTTTTTTTTTAATCCTCACAATGACCCAATTGACCAAAAAGAAAAAAGAAAAAAAAAGCATCAGTTTTGTACAAATAGCTTTGAGAAAAGCCTCTGTTGTGTTGCTGTGACCCATCTCCGGTAACATTTTATTTCTTGCTATTTGTTCTCGACGCGAGAAGTCAAAAGTTGATCCGCCTGGCATGGGGGTGGGGGAGGCACCCGTCGTCCCTTCTGTCCTTGGTTAGCCATACGATGTTTGTTCTCAGCACTGTACAACGGTCCCTATATGATATGGAGAAGCAATATCACTGTATGAAACTCACACCATGTATTATTATTATTCACTAGCACCCTAGGTGTGATAATTGAAGTAAATATCTTTTATACAAACACAAGAACGTGTGGGTTGTTTTTATTTAAAGGGCTCTGGCCTGAGGAGGAGCAGCAAACACTTTCCATTCTGGGTCCAAAGGGCACCTCGCGCACTGCCTTCCTCCAGTGCTTCCTTGGGCGTGTGGCACCGGGGCCAGGTGTCTACAGAAACCTGGGTAGGATGTGCAGGGGACCTGGGGGCCAGCCGGCCTCGCCGTCCACGGGTCTCCCTCTGGGTACACGTGAGGCCCTGCGTCCCAGCTGGCTTCTTGGCGCCTTTGGAGCCCTGGTCCTCCCAGCACCAGCTTCCTCGTCTGTGAAACGGCCGCCACCATGCGTCTCACAGGCTTGTGAAGACCAGGAAGGGTGGTCGACCATGCTGTGTGTGGCCCTGGGCTGACTGATGGGTCTGAGAGGTGTGGGGAGGTCTCTTGCTTTGTTCCCTAACCCCTGTGATGTGGAGAAGGACAAGCTCAGGGCCTCTGTGAGTGCGGGCAAGTAAGGGAGAGGAGGAAGGAGGGAATGGCGTCTTGTGGGCTTCTGGAAGGATCGGGCTCCTGAGAAAGGGCCTCTCCAGCCAGCGCTCGGGGCTGGAGGTGGGAGAGCCCTGCAGAGTCGGGCTGCCGGGTGGTCCACAGGCTTGTGACCAAGGATGTCTGTCGTCTCAGGATCTAGAGGGTTGAAAGAGAACCGCCATCCTCCCCAACCTGTGACTGCTGGGTGCAGGAGGAGTGTGTATTTGTTGATTGTGCCTTGATCTGTGCGTTTCAGAATGTGAAGTTCCTACTGGTGATACAGAAGCGTGAGCTAAACTAGATTCAATGCACCCTCCACAATGCGCCCTCCCTTTTCCCCAGAGCAGGGAAAGCCTCCCACCAGAGCTGGGCCCTCCTGAGCCTATCTCCTCCATCACCCAGATGTGGAAGTGTCCAGAGCTGCCCCCAAATGTCTGCCCATCTCCCGCCACGGGAGAAATTACATAAAACCAGTAAGGCTCTCCCAGTTTGGCACTGAAAAAACCTAACTGCAATCATTTTTTGTTTGCTAGTTTAGGTACACTCCTACTTTTAAAAAATCCTTTAAATTAAGATATAAAATGTTTAAAAGAAAGAAAAGCACTTAACACAAAGTCTTTTTACCCAGAAGCTCTCCCTGCTCTTGCAGTGAGATTTGATTAACCAGAACTGCAGTTGCACGTGGTTTTGTAGCTCCAAGTCCTGTCTTGGTAAACAGCCAGCACCAGAGGCAGAGAAACAAGCAGGATTTGATGTGCCGACTGCAGTCCCCACGCAAGCAGTGTCCAGCCTCCCTGTGCACAGCTCTTCTCCTTTCTCTCTGGTTAAGTGGATCCGAACAAAACTGTACCTTATTTGATGCACTGGGGAATGGCAGGTTTATACCGCGTAAGGGGACACAGTGATATTATTAACATGCGTGACTCATCCACAGCTTGTGTTTTAAAGGGCTTTCATGTGGCAGCCTTGGGGTGTGTTGCCATCTCTTCCACGGCCCTAGATGTTGGCTCTGCGGGGGAGGGGGCATGCATTTTGTGGGTCCGCACGCAGGGAGCCAGGGTAAGAACACAGAGGACTGGGGAGAACTGTTGTGACGTCGGTGAGGACTTGCAAAAGGGCTAGCAGATTCCAGCCTGGTGTGGCCTTGAGGTGGAAGGAGGCATTTGTGATGGACAGGCAGCAAGGACACCCAAATGCAGGGGCAGCACGTACCCAGAAGCAGAGCGACGATGTGGCGGGTCAGTGGAGCAGGAAGCCGCGGTGCTGGGGTAGGGTGTAAGCGAGGGGAAGCATTTGGAGCAGGGATGACCATACCGTTGGTAAGAACAAAGCCAAGTCTGGAGGTGACATCTCACCAGGTGATGCTTTTTCTGTGAATAACATCAAGAAGGAATTCAGATGTCGCTGAGAGTGTCTGCAACCATGCTGGGAGTGACAGGGCCCCAGCCAGGGAGGAAGTACCCCCGCTCCACTGGAGGCTCCCAGCAAGTACACACCCACTGGTGAGGGTGCAGGGTCGCCCTGGGGCTCTGCTCTGGCAGATCTGCAGGCAGGCCCAACGCCAGGGCACGGCCTGGAGGACCCCGGGTGAGGCCTGAGCCTGAACCAGGCGGTGGGTCCAGCCGAGGCCAGCTGACCCAGCCAGGCTCCTACTGCCTCTGCCCCCTGGGAGACCCTGCAGCCTGAGGACCCCTGTGTAGGCTCCCACCGAGTCCTCTAGGGAGGACACAGTGCTTCTCTAAAAGGCCAGATGCTCCAGCTAATAGCACAATGAGGGCTCACCATGGGCCACTGCTCTGGGCACTGGGGTTACAGCCAGGGACAAACAAGGAGCTGAACTTCCAGTGAGGGAGGAAGACAACAGAAATAATAAATGAATCACTCGGCCACTTAGACGGTGATAAGTGTTACGGGAAAGAAACAAGGCAAGGGGACAGGAAGGACACGTGGAGGGGTTAAAGTTTTAAATAGGTAGTCAAGGACTTCCCAGGGCTTCCCGGGTGGTGCTAGTGGTAAAGAACCCACCTGCCAATGCAGGTAGACATAAGAGACGTATGTTTGATCCCTGGGGTGGGAAGATCCCGTAGAGGAGGGCATGGCAACCCACTCCAGTATTCTTGCCTGGAGAATCCCATGGATTCTGGTGGGCTACAGCGCACAGAGTTGCAGAGTCAGACACAACTAACTACACACACACACACACACACACACACACACACACACACACACACACACACAGGGACTTCCCTGGTGGTCCAGTGGCTCAGAATCCACGACCAACCCCGATGCAGGGGACCTGGGTTCAGTCCCTGGTCAGGGAACTAGATCTCGTGTGCCACAACTCAGAATTTGCCTGCTGCATCTAAGACCCAGTGCAGTCAAATAAATAAATAAATTTTTTAAATAAATAAATAGGCAGTCAGGATAGGCCTCACTAAGAAGGTAACACTCAGACAGTCTTGACAGAGGCAAGGGGATGAACCATGCAGACACCCAAAGAAAGAATGTTTCAGGCAGAGGGGGCAGCAAGTGCAAAGGCCCTGTGCACAGAAACATGCCTGGAAACCAGCTGGAGCAGAGCGACCAACAGGAGGGACGGGTGGCAACGAGGTCCGAGAGCCAGGTGCCGCCTGGTGGGGCTCTGGCTGCTGCTACTCCGAGGGACGCAGGGGCCAATGGGGTTTGAAGGGAGGGTGGTCTGGTCTCACTGTTTAAAAGGCTCTCCGGCTCTTGCTTCGTGACTAGGTTCTAAAGGTGAGGGCAGGAGAGGGGAAAGCAGGCGCTGCGGCCACAGTCCAGGTGGGAGGTTGTGACTCGGACCAAGTGGGGTCAGTAGTGAAACCGATTGGATTCTGGTTGTATATGGAAGGGAAAGCCAAACGCAAGCCATGAGACAGAGGAGCTGTCAGGAGGGATAGACAAGGGCAGGGAGTGCCCTAGGGGTTTGGTCTGAGCCACTGAAGCATGGTCTTGCCTCTCAGCCCTGGGGACACTGCCTCCTGGGGCCGTGTGCCAGGGGCTTCTGCTGGGGTGAAGCAGGTTGAGGGGGTGGGGAAGTCAGGCTTCAGTTTGGACCTGTCAAGTCTGAGATACCATTGGAGGATGAGCCCAGGAAAAGGAGTGCGCTGGAGGTGTCCGTGCATTGGAGGGTCGTCGGCTTATAAATGTCACTAGAGGTGCCCAGAGTGCATGAGAGCCAAGAAAGGCACGCAGGGGCAGCACCCCGGCTGCAGCAGCGTTGGAAGCTTAGAGGGGAGGAGGACCCGCAAAGGAAACCAAGGAGCGGCCAGCAGGGGGCAGGAGGCCCGGGATGGTGCCCTGGGAGCAAGTGCTGACAAGTCAGTGAGATGAGGGCTGAGAAACGAGGACAGAGCGAGGTGCGAGGTCTTCGGTGACCTTGGCCAGGACCGTTGGCGTAGCGGGTGTCCGGGTCTGACGGAGCAGGTTTAAGGAAGTGGACGCTTGAGACTAGGCAGCTTCTTCAGGGAGTTTTGCTGAAAGGGGCCATGGTGTCAGAGAATGGCAGCGGGGAGCATTTCAGAGGGGAGAAGAGCGTGCTTGTGAGCTTGTGGAAAGAAGCGAGGGATGCAGGATGCGGAGGAGACCTGCTGGGGAATACCCTGGCCGCGGAGCCAGGCGCTGGCCCCTCAGGCACCGTCTCTGGCCGCCTGTGGGGCACAGAGCGGGGAGGGGGTGGGTGTGCTGGCAGCCGAGTGCCCCTCAGAACCCTCCAAGCACTCTGACACCCCTCCCAGAGCTCCCACCTGGCTTGCCTGTGGCTGACTGAATACAGGGGTCCCCACCTTCAGGAAAGCCCACGATGTGATGCCCCCAAGCCTTGCCCCCCGACTCTGCCTTTGATCATCCTGCCACCGTGATAGTCACTCTGCTTTCTTCCTCCCCTCTGTGAAACGCACGCCCTAGAAAGCCTTCCCGGATTCTCCCAGGGCAAGGTCCCATGACCCTTGATAAGGGGACGGGTGCAACATTTCAGAGGCGAGGTGTTCTCTCTCCAAACATCCCCGCCCTGCCCCCGCCGCCCCCTCCAAGATGCACCCTCTCCTCCAGGCTGCACATACTGCGCCCTGCAGCACCCTCCTGACGTCCCCTCGTCTCAAGCACACCCCACCTCCATCTGCTGTCCGTCTGGAGTGGGCTGGTCCCCACATCCCCCCTCTGCACCCCTGCCACCCCTCACTCCACCACCACCCTGACCAAACTCTCCAGCCTTTGTTGAGACACAGGTGACCCCCCCTTACTCACGGATGGTCCCGATTCAACTTGGGGCTTTAACATGCTTCTTCCTGACCTTGCCCTGCTTCCTGCTATCTCCTCTCTGGGTCATTCCTGGGACACCCCAGAAAATGTCAGCATCCCCAGAAGTCCTGTCCAGGTGTTTTTCAGACCCCTGGATGTCTCCCTGACCTGCATCTCCAGCCTCAGACCCCTGGCTCCCACTTTCCACCACGTGCATCCCCGAAGGTGTTCCACTAAGCCCTTCAGACTTGCCAGAGCCCAGCTACACAGCCGCTTGCCCCTTCCCCGTTTCGGGGGCCAGTTCCAGGCACAGGCCTACCCTCGTGGGTTCTTTGCGACAGTGGGGATAACGGGTCTTTCCAGGACCTTCTATTGCCATGCCGCAGGCCCAGAATTCAAGCCCAGGCCTGCCAGACTCCAGCTCAGGACCCTCCCCTGACACCAAGTGGCCACTCAGCAACATGATCCCAAAACCTCATTCTGCGTGTTCCCACCCCCAGCAGAGGAGACGGAAGGAAGGGAGGGGTGGCAGGTCTCCCGCCGCCCCCCAGGGCCCTCTGATAGCCCTGTCCCATTGCCTCCACCACCCCGCCTTTGCCCAGCTTCTTCCCTGGGCCTCCCGGGCAGTCACCTCCACACCTGCCAGGATGGCCCTCGGCTTCACCCAGAGACACTTCTTGGGGGACAGCCACCCACACACTCAGCCTTGCACCCCCAGAGGTCTCCTCGGCGGCTCACTGAGTGTCTGGGAGCATTGGCAGCAGCGGCCGTGGCCGGGAGAACCGCATAGGACAGAGGGCTTGCCATCAGGGACCTCCGTGCGCGGGGACTGGCATGCCCACCCCTAGGGCACCAGACACAGGCAGACATGAGAATGCCCCCTGCCCACGGATGGCTCCTGGAGCTGCGAGTCGCTCCTCCCCCAGACGTGGCTGAAGGATCATCTCACCAGCGTTTTGTCCAACCTTCCGGCCGCGCTTGGGTCCCCTCGGAACGGCTTGGCGCACACCTCCTGGGCCCAACACCGGGCTGCCTCACAGGCTCCCCTGCCTTGCCCCTTCTGCCCCTTGGGGTGGGCGGCTGCCCACCTGAGCCCTCTCTGGGCTCCCCACCGTGCTCATCCCCAGAGGCCTGTCCACCCGGCGCCATTTTTGGAGATGCTCCTGTTTGTGGCCGTCCCTCTGGACTCCCAGCGCCAAGAACCAAACCTGTCCCCTCCCTCGGTCCAAGCCCTTCACCACTAATCATGCTACCCTCTGCCTACCCCTCACCACGAGCCCTGTCCACCTCCCTCCTAAGTGTATGTGACACTCACCAAGGCCTCCTTGCACAGCCCATGGGGGGGGTCTCTCTGGGCCTGCAGGCTGAAGGCAGACCCTAAATCTGTCCCCCACAGCCCTCCCTCCATGCCCCATTCCTGCCCTCAGGTGTGGCCTCTTTCCCTGCCCCATCTCAGACCCCTCACGTCAGGCAGCACCACCTACCCACCGGGTGAAGAGGGGGCCCAGTGGTGACGGACGGGACAGGTCCACTCAGGGCCTGAATCCTGGCATGGGGAGGGCATCATCATGACGGGGGGTGCACACCCTTGGGGGGTCTGGTCCCAGGTCAGGAAGCCTTGGTAGTTCCGTCTGTAATATCTTCGTATCCAACTGATTGGACCGTGGTGAGATGTGTGAAGAGCCTGGTGTGCAGCCGGCACCTGGGAGATGGAGCAGGTGCGGGTGAGGCTGGCCGGCGAGCAGGCCACACGGTGAGGGGTGTCTCTGCCCGTGAGGGCCCAGGGCCCTTCTCCTGGCCCTGCCCGCAGCTTGAGGCCTTGGGACATTTCTGGGGCCACACTGCCCCCTGGTGGCCATACCATCTACCCTCAAGGGCCTCTGGCCTGGACTACCACCTCTGCGGCAACCAGCAGGGTTTATTATTCTATAAATGAGGCCCACACAGGGCAGGTCGCTGCCCAGAGTCACACAGCCAACCAGAAGTAGGGGTGCTGCTGTTCAGTTGCTCAGGCGTGTCCAACTGCGACCCCGGGGACTGCAGCACGCCAGGCTTCCCTGTCCTTCACTCTCTCCCGGAGCTTGCTCAAACTCACGTCCATGAAGTCGGTGATGCCATTCAATCATCTCATCCTCTCTCAACCCCCTTCTCCTCCTGCCCTCAATCTTGCCCAACATCAGGGTCTTTTCCAGTGAGTCGGCTGTCTGCATCAGGGGGCCCAAGTAGTGGAGTTTCAGCTTCAGCTTCAGCATCAGTCCTTCCGATGAGCATTCAGGACTGATTTCCTCCAACCCGGGCCTGCCCTCTTCTGGACCACTGCTGTCCCCGCTGCCAACGGCAGCTGAAGGCACCCACGGGGAGACTCATCAATGTTTCCCACCCTACCAAAGCTCAGGGACGTCTCCACACAGAACTATTCAGCATTTGCTTTATTGTAAAGACGATAACTGGTGTTGGGACAGGGGAAAGGGCCCGGGGACTGGGGCCCAGGGAGGTCCCGGGGGCGCCGCCCCATCCCTGACAGTGTGCTGAAGCCTGTTAGGGGAGGGGCTGAGCAAGTCTGAGGTCCGTTCCAAAGGCAGCACCCCCTCACTACCCCTTCCCGTTGGGTCTGAGGGGGGTCTACCTGCCCCCCTGCACCGCCCACTGCACCTCCCTCACCTCCCCTTCCCTACCCCCCGGGGCCTCCCTCTGGTCCTTATCCCAGAGCATCAGCCCAGGAGGAAGCTCGGGACTCTTTGGGTTCAGCCTCCTTGTCCTGCTTGACGGGGGCCGTGAGGCCTGCAGAGGGAGAAGGGCTGGTCACTGCGGCTCGGGGGTTGGTGGGGGCTGGGGGGCATTTCTCCTAAATCTCTGACCTGGGCTCCATCCTTCCCAAACCCAGAGAATTCTTGGGCAGAGTGAGTTCCCACGCCAGGAGAGCCCGGCCCCTGCCTGCTGCTCTAGTGCTGGTCCCCTGGGGAAGGGGCACAGGCTGTGTGTTGGGAGGCACAGGGCAGGGCGTGCACCTCAGGTCCCTCTGACGGCCACGTCTTCCTTTGGCCCAGGGCGCTGCGCGGAGCTGCAGGTCCACGTCACTGAGCTCACAGCCACAGCAGCTGAGCAGAGGGAGCTGATCGCCCGCTTGGAGCAGGACCTGAGCACCATCCAGTCCATCCAGCGGCCGGACGCCGAGGTGAGCCCGCCCCCGTCCCCACCCCACCCTGCCTGCCCAGACTGCCTTCAGCCTCATGAAACGCTGACTTTCCAAGCAAGCCGGCCTGTCCTTGGGCAGCCAGTGTCCTCTGGGCCCACACTAAGCCCCACAGGGACTGTCACCTACAGCCTCTGGGGTCTGTCTACTCACTTCACCACAAAGGCCCTATTTGGGGCAGCAGGCCGCAGGCTAAGGGCACAAAGCCCCCTGCCTCTGGGTGCTGGCTTGGCCCTCGGCCCTGGCAGCTCGGGGCAGAAGCAAGGCCAGGACTATCCACCCATCCCACGGCTAGAGGACCTCGGGCCCCGAGATCAGGGAAGGCTGGAGTTCCAGGACCCTCAGGGATCATCATCACACGGCCCACCTCATTTTAGATGAAGAAACGGGGCCCAGGGAGAGAAACGGGGCTGGGCGGGGGCGACACGGCAGGCTGGCTGGTAGGACCGGAGCCACCCAGATGCCCGTCAGGGCCAAGTGGCCGGGTGGGAGCCCCACGCTGAACTCCAGCCTCGGGGTGAACCACCTTCGCTTTGGTGGCCCACGTGAGGCACCCTATCCGGGCCCTCCTGTGGCCACTGCCGTGTCCAGCCCCTGCCGCCAGACCGCCCCACCTGCTCTTTGCCCTCTGTGTGCTTGGCCCCCTGGATGGCTGTGTTCACTGCCAAATGTGGAGATGCCTCGCTGACCTCTCCCTCCCACCTGCAGGGCGCAGCCGAGCTCGGCCTGGAGAAGATTCCCGAGCCCATCAAGGAGGCCACCGCCCTGTTCTATGGTGAGGAGGGGCCCAGGCTGTGATGGGCTGGCAGGAGAGGGGGACAGGAGCAGAGGTGGGGTCACCTGGGCCCTAAAGAGCACACACCTCCATCAGAAGAGCCAGGCCCCCGGGCCAGCAAGGCAGCAGAAACTCACAAGAAGGGTGAGGCCCCCACTTGCCCCGCTAGGCCTCAGTCTGACACCCCCACCATGGGAACCCTGACCCCCTCAGCCCTGCCAGGGGCCTTTCGCAGGCTGGTGGGTGTTGATCAGCTCCCTGGCGGGGGTGGGGCCCAGCCCTGAGAGGCAGCCAAGGGCTAGAGCAGAGGTGCCCCCAGGTGTTGAGGCCAGGACACAGTGGCGGTGGCAGGCCACTCAGTCCCCTCAGTGTCTCTTTGCTTCCGCCCCATGGCACTCGGCCAGAGCCCCCTCAGAACTGGTGACCTGAGGGCCCCCCACTGGGCTGGGCCTCCCCTACCCTCAAGCCACTGTCCCTCCGTCCTAGGACCCTCAGCGCCTGCCAGCTCCCTCCCCGAGGGCCAGGTGGACTCGCTGCTGTCCATCATCTCCAGCCAGAGGGAGCGCTTCCGGGCCCGGAACCAGGAGCTGGAGGGGGTGAGTCGAGTCCCTCCCGCCCCAACACTCCACGGACCTGAGCACAGCGCGGAGGACCCCCGGGTGTAGGGGAGAAAGACGCGTCACAGACCACAGACCTCAGTGGGGTTAGGTTTGTTCTCTGCGGTCAGGGAGGGCTGCCCAGAGCAGATGAGGTCACGCTGGGCTTTGAAAGGAGAATCAGACCCTCCAGGTAAACGAGTGAACAGAAACATGGGGTCAAGGAGCCAGAAGGGAGTCCAGGGGCAAAACAAAGAGTTGCCAGGCAAGGTCCCTACTGCCAGGCTGGGGTGTGATGGCAGGGTTTAAGCTAGGGACCAACACTGCCAGGATGGAGGGTAAGACGGTCACTTGGGCAGCCAGTTTAGAACAAAGGCTTGGCCCAGGAAGACGATTTGGTGGTGGTCACCGTGGTCCAGGAAGAAACATCTCAATCAGGTGGAGGGGTGGAAAGCAGGGGCAGGTCCCAGGGAGGAGGGTCTTGAACCCTATGAAGAGGAACAGTCTAGAGAAGGCCAGGAGCTCTGTGGGGTCTGAGAGAGCCTGCTGGCTGCTAAGCACCCAACTGGTGGCCCTCCTGGAGAGACCTCGTAAGGAAAGGGCAGTCTAGTCTGCAAAGGTGACAAGCCCAGGGACTTCCCTGGTGGGCCAGTGGTTAAGAATCTGTCTTCCAATCCAGGGGACACAGGTTCAATCCGTGATCCGGGAACCAAGATCCCATGTGCTGCAGGGCAACTACAGAGCCCGCACACCGCAACTAAGACCCGACACAGCCAGATAAATTAGTTAATTAAATATTTTGGGGGAAAAAAAGCGACCAGTCCAGCTGCACGTGGGTCTTTCCCATGCAGTGTCCCCTTGGGGACCCTGCAGACCACTTCCTCCATCCCACAGAGCCAGCCCAGGTCCTCCGATCTCTCTCCCAGTACAAAGAGGAGCCAAGAAAGTTTCCATCTTCTCAAAGAGTCACCGCTTGAGCAGGCGGTGGAATATCTAGCTCCTTCCCTCCGCACCCGCAGCTCCCCCATGGGGCTTCCAGGCTGGGGTCTCGGGGAGGCTGACATTCACTGAGCACCCGTGCAGGCCGGACCCCAAGCTGGTCCAGTGACAAGGCTGAACCAGATCCAGTGAGATCCCCTGTGATCTGGGCTGCAGAGCAACAGGCTTCAAATGGAGGACCGTCAGGACAGCTCCCCTCACAGCTACCTTCGTGAAAGTGGACGGGGATCACCCACGCCCCTTCAGGGCTGGGGACAGTCACCATGGGAGTCTAGGCAGCCCTTTAGAAAGGTCTTCAAACTAGACCAAGTAGGGTGGAAGGAGTATTTATAAGATTGTGCCTTCGGCTTTAAAAATCTATACTTTTTTTTTTTTTTTTTTTTACCATGTATGTGTTTTAAGTTGTGGTAAAATATACATCTGGAGGAGGAAATGGCAACCCACTCCAATATTCTTGCCTGGGAAATTCCATGGACAGAGGAGCCTGGGGGGCTACAGTTCACTGGGTCGCAAAGAGTTGGACAGGACTGAACACACAAAAGATACATCCCTTAAAATGTATCATCTTAACCCTTTTCAAATGCAGCACAGTGGCGTTAAGTGCATTCATGCTGTTAGGCAACTCACCACCACCCATTTCCAGAACTTTTTCATCTTCCCAAACTGAAACTCTGTAGTGTTTAAACACTCACTCCTCTTTCCCTCCTGCCACCCTCCACCATTCTATCCCGTCTCGATGAATTTGGCCACCCTAGGTATCTTATATGGGGCTTCCCTGGTAGCTCAGACAGTAAATAGGTGGAATGAAATGTCTCTTTGTTTCTAGCTGATTTCACTCAGCACAATGCCCTCCAGGTTCACCCACGCCAAGCATGTGTCAGAATCTCCTTCTTTTTTAACGGTGCATAATATTCCATTGTGTGCATGGACCACATTTTGTTCCTTCTTTCGTCTGTCCATGGACACTTGGGTGGCTTCCACCTTTTAGCTCTTATAAATATGCTGCCATGAACATGGGTGAGCAAATTATCTTACAGTCCCTGCTTTCAGTTCTTTGGGGTGTACACCCAGAAGTGGAATTGCTGCACAATATGGTGATTATATTTTTACATTTTTGAGAAATTGATACACTACCACGGACATTTTTGTCCTTTTCAACTTTTCACAGTGTGAAGAAAACACCTCTTTAACCATTTTAATAAGTTGGAAGATGAGTTCACATGTCACTTTGCCGCTAGGTTGGCAAACATTAAAATCGCATATTGTATGGTTTCATTTATATAAGACATCTGAAAGAGGCAAACCCATTGAGACAGGAAGGAGATTAGTGGTTGCCGGGGGCTGGGGGAAGAGGGCATGGGGAGTGAGTGATGACAGGTATGGGGTTTCTTATTAGGCTGATAGAGATATTCTGAAATTAATTTTAATTAATTAACTAATTAAAATTAATTTTAATTCTGAAATTAAATTAAATATTTAATTTGCATGTTAAATTAAATATGCAAATTAAAGATGATTGCATTACATTGTGAATGTAGTAAAAAAAACTGAATTATACATTAAAATAAGGTTTATGTTATATGAAATATATCTCAACAATAATTTTAAGCTGATGCCATAAACAAACAACATGAAAAAAGTGACCCAGGAAAATAAGAAAGAAAAAAAAAAGAATAAAAGAAAGTGACCCAAGGACTGTGGCTTCTGCCTGCTTCGGGGTCTCCCCAGGCTTTAAGCAGAGGCTGGCAGGTCTAGGACATGACCTCAGGCCAAGCAGGGGCTCAGGGTAGACAGAGCGGGACCCGTGCCAGCTTGGAGGCCTCTCCCCCAACTCCTTCCACTGTGGGCCCTGCCCACCCACTCACCCACTCACCCACCCGGCTGCCCCCAGGAGAACCGCCTAGCCCAGCACACCATCCAAGCCCTGCAGACGGAGCTGGACAGCCTGCGTGCGGACAACATCAAGCTCTTTGAGAAGATCAAGTTCCTGCAGAGCTACCCTGGCCGGGTGAGCGCCCCCCCGCCCCCACCCCCCTGCTTCCAAGCTGAACCAGTCTAGGGAGAGGAGAGGTCCCAGGGGACGGCTGGGGACAGTGACCTGCTGGGCAGCAATAGGCCTGGGAGCCTCAGAGACCATCCCACACCCCCCCCCGGCCCCAGGCTTGCCGGCTGCCCCCCGACCTGTGGAGCCTTGATGGAGTCGTGCTCACCAGACACCCCAGCCAGGAGCTAATGAGGTTCGGAAAGAGGCAGGGCTCACAGGGCTCAGGCCCACATGATTCCTTTGTGGTGGGGAGGGGCTTTGTAACTCTCCTCGCTGACCCCAGGATCTGGAAATTTAACCCTAGGGATGATGAACATACAGGACAACCGTGGGGGGATTCGTTTAAAACATAAAAACATATATATATATATA
This sequence comes from Capra hircus, assembly GCF_001704415.2. Taxonomy (NCBI): domain Eukaryota; kingdom Metazoa; phylum Chordata; class Mammalia; order Artiodactyla; family Bovidae; genus Capra; species Capra hircus. Next base: position 35,612,371 of record NC_030832.1, on the reverse strand, counting down.
TATATATACACACACCAGAATTGGGTCCAACATTCCAAAAACCTATCAATCAGATTGGCATAGAAAACTACCCACTCTATTCTGAGCTGGGAGGGCCCTCTCTGGCTTCTCTCAGCCCCCAGGGTTCACAGGAGACCGCCTCGTGCAGGAAAAGCCTCTGAGACCCTGGGGAGACGGAGTGGTGTAGAAGGATGGAGCGGTGGCACGCTGGCGGGGGGCCTCCCTAGGACAAGCCCCAGACTCAGCCACCAGCCCCCACACCGCCACTTGAAGCTGTTCTCAGGCCGCCAGAGGGCGCCCAGGCTCCACGAAGACTAGTTCTAGCTCACCGTGTGGCCTGCTGCAGAACACGGGGCTGGGGGGGGGGGGGGGCGGCCTTCATCTCCCAGGTGCTGGCCTGTTCCCCACAGCCACCCTGCAGTCTCCCAGCAAAGCCCCTCCAGACCCACCTCCCTGCACCGGGCCCCGCCCTGTCCACCTTGTACATTCCAGCCACCCTCAGGGTCTTAGTTCCCCCCACCTGTCCTGAGGCACTGTGGCCCCGACCCCAGGGGGAGACCCCTAATCCTGGGCAGTGCCCCTGGATACAAGGCACCACCCATGTCACACCATCACCCAGGGCCCTGTCCCCGCCTCCACCGTCGTACAGAAAAGGAAACTGAGGCTCCCTGTGACGTTGTCAGGCTGCAGTCCATTGGCTCGGGCCTTCCAGTGGGGTCCACTGACCGGGTCTCTCCTCCTCCCTTTCCTGCAGGGCGGTGGCAGTGACGACACGGAGCTGCGCTACTCAACCCAGTACGAGGAACGCCTGGACCCCTTCTCCTCCTTCAGCAAGCGGGTGCGTGGGCCCGGCTGCGGGGCAGCCCCGGGCGCCCACCCAACTCACCTGGCCTCGGGCTCCCTCTGGCCCCCCTCCACCAGCCCTGGTCTCAGCCTGCACCCCTCCCCGACACTGCACCTTGACACGCCAGACCACCAGGGCAGCCCCCACACTCACTTTGGTTCTGGGGAGGCCTGGGGTCCACCAGGATGGGCCTGGAGTGCCAGGAACACCGACTGACGCTGACTGCCTCGTGACAGTGTGCCGTGACCCGGTTAACCCCAGGTGCAGGCACTCTGGGGGGCAGGCACACGGGCAAAGAGCCTCCCTGTGTCAGGTGACTTACGGTGGTGGGGAGGGGGTTTGTAACTCTCCCTCACCCGCCCTGAAGACCCTCTGTGTTCAGAGTCGGCCACTGCAGAGGGGGACAGCAGCTCCATCATTGGCCCTGAGTGGGACTGGGGCACCAGGGTGCCTCTGGCAGCCTCCGCACCCCAGGGCCCTGCAGGGACAGCAGGACAGGGTCCCTCTCTGTAGTGAGCTGGGGCTCTGAGGGGATTTGGGGGTCTTCTCCTCATCCCTCCTCGCCCTTCAGGAGCGGCAGCGGAAATACCTGAGCCTGAGCCCGTGGGACAAGGCCACACTCAGCATGGTGAGCCGCGCCCCGACCCCGAGCCCACCATGCCCTCCCCCGATTGGGCCTGGGCCTCCGACCCTGGACACCTGGTCACCTGACCTCCAGCCCAGTCTGGAAAGCTCCAGGAACCCCGCTGCCCCTCCGGGGCCCGTTCCAGAGTGGCTGTGTGACCCTAGGAGGGGGGAATCTGTCCGTCTCCGTGACACCCCTATTATTCACGGTAGATTCTGAACGTGGCCACACGGGGGCGCCATTCCCTAGCATTCCTGCGGCCCCGAGTTCCCAGCCTGAACGCTGGAACAGCCTAATTTGCCTGCCCTTCGCGCCCCTTGCTGCCCTGGATGGGTGAGACCGGCAGAGGTGGGTGAGGCTCGCCCCACCCCACTCACGCCTTGCGTGCTCCCCAGGGGCGGCTGGTTCTCTCCAACAAGATGGCCCGCACCATCGGCTTCTTCTACACGCTGTTTCTGCACCTCCTGGTTTTCCTGGTGAGTGAGGATCTAGGCACAGCCGGGGATACATTCACCACGGTCCCCACAACTGCCACCCGCAGGCACATAGTCTGCGCTCGGCCACTTCTGTCCCCATCGGGGGCCCTCTGGCTGGGGCAGCAGCCTGTCCGTCTCCATGCAGGGCCCAGCCCTGGGAGGGAGGCTTGGTGGAGGGGGCCATGAGGGAGACTGGCAGATGGGAAAAGAGGCCTAACGGTAGAGTCACTGCTAAGGGACAGCCAGGTGGGCCGCACAGAGAGGGGACATCTTGAGCTGAACCTCCTGGGGGGCAGAGGGGCATTCTAGCTCCCGGGCACAGCGCATATGGGGGCCTGGTGACGCCCGCGTGTCCGCCCAGCAGGGGTGGGGGCACGCCTGTAGAAGCCTTCAGCCTCAGGGACTCCTCACCCCCAGCGAGGCCACAGTCCAGATGGTCCCTATATGGCCAATCCGGACTCCAGCTCTGATGGGCCCAGCTGGTCCAGGTGCTGCCCAGCGACGTTAGGGATGGTAGCTCCATGCCCAGGCCTGTCTGACCAACTGTGAAGCTGGTAGGCATGAGAGGTTACATCTCCAAGGCCCCCCCCCACGCCCCTCAACTTGGGACTGCGGCCACAAGAAACATCATGTGTCAGGAAGCCAAGCCCAGGGGCCGCAGGTGGACAGCCGGAGTGGCCGCAAGGCAGCTGACCTTGTCTCTCCCCCGGGGCAGGTGCTCTACAAGCTGGCATGGAGCGAAAGCATGGAGCGGGACTGTGCCACCTTCTGCGCCAAGAAGTGAGCCACCCCTGCGCCCCGCTCAGCCCCTTGCTTGGCCCCCGCACCACCCATTCTTATGTCCCCTGCCCCCCTCCCAGCCTTCCATCACTGCCCCCATCTGGTCCACCCACAGAGACACACCCCCTGGAGACCTCCATGCCCCCCGCCACCCCCCACATCTCTTTCTTTTTCGCACTCGGCTTCAGCAAATGTTTCTGTGGCCCCCCAGGTTCGCCGACCACCTGCACAAGTTCCACGAGAATGACAACGGGGTGGCCGCCGGCGACCTGTGGCAGTGATGTCCCCGAACTTCCCCGGCTCGACAGTGATGGCTGCGTTCCCCTGCTTGTTCAGCTGCTTCCAATGACTTAGGCTTCCCTGGAAAATACCCTGTGTAGATGACTCTTGCCCTCCACCCAACAGTGCCAGAGGTTCCCCAGAGTTTCCTCTATCTCCCTTTAAAGAGGGTCTCAGCCTCGTCAGGCTCCCTAAGTCCAGAAAGCTCCTGAGGCCAAATCAGACCATCTCAGGCTGGTGACCCAGCCTGGGTCCTGCCCAGCAGCCTGACCTCTAGCCTTGGGGACAGAGACCTCTCAGCTGTGACACTGAGTTCCCACTGATTCTGGCTGTGGTTAATCCAGTTGGGGTCCCCCGGGCCATCCCAGGATCCCCTTGGGCTCCCCTCAGATCCATCACCATCCCCCCAAGGAATGGAAGCTCTTCCTGGCAGGACAGCGAGCTTTAAGTCCAGCCCCCTGCACCTGCCTTTATCCTGGCCCCACCCAACCCCTAAAAGAGAGGGAACCCCAGAGGGCAAGACAGTTTGTTACCCCCTCCCAACCCCTTAGACGCACTATGATTTTTGCTTTCTTCTTTAGCAAGATATTCCGGCTTTTAGGTGAGGAGTACTCTCCAATGAGCACCCACGCCCCAGGCTCTTCAGACCCAAGGAACCGCTGGTGGGCCATCCTGGCATGGCCACCCTGGGGCCACTGGCAGATCTTCCTAAGTTAGGCTTGCACCTGCATGTTCAGCTTTGCATATTTTGAATAAATACCTTGTTGCAGCCACACCGGTGCCCTTGCCCTCTGTGATGGTGAGGCTACAGGAGACTGGTGAGCGGGTTCCTGTAGCAACACCCCCAGGAGCTGCGGCTGGACCTGATGGCTGCTCTGCTGGCGTGGGGCATGGTCCCTCACACGGGGGAGGCCTTGCCCCCTTTTCTCATCCCTGAGATTCCCTGAGTGGGTCCAGAGCTTTGCTGAAACCGAAACCTACAGTGTCTGAGTTCCCTTCAGCAGACAACCCAACCAAAGAGAAACATCCATTCCTTTTTCAAATCTGCCTGTCAGGCTGCGGTAGGATGTGTGATGTCAGCTCCTGGGGACTCCCTGCTTCCCTTTCTGTGTACGCTGGAGCCAGGCTCTCTGTCCCTTTCCCTTGAGCCCTGCCTGCCCATGCCCACCACGTCCCCTGGACCAGCCTAGGGGACACCCCTGAGTCACAGGTTCTGAGCCACCTGGCCTCCAGGCCAGCCCCACTGGTGAAGGCTGCCTTCCACCCACCCACACCGAGGGCTTCCTCTTGCTCTGTGATGGTTGGCGTTTATCCCACTGACCAGGCAACCCACGAGGCTGGTTCCACACTCTGCAGTCCACCAGGCCAGAGGCCCCTGTGCGACCCCTGTCTGAGTTTTAGCCCTGAAAGCTCCAGAGTCTGTACCCCCAGGGGCCCTTCTTTGGGGTCCCAACCCCAGCGCCCATCACTTCCCCCATCAGGACTTTCTCAAAGGCCCCAGAACCCCCCACCCCTGGGGACCTCTCCTCCCTGACCCTCATTCCTGTCCCAGGACAAAGCTACTCTTGGCTAATCACACACATACGCCCCTCCTTCTTTCCCCACCCTGGCCACTTCCACTTCTCCCACCAGTTCCTTCTTGTAGGTCGGAGTCCCCCTCACTTCCTCCTCCCTGGGTATCAGCCTAGGGCTCCACACTCCACGGCCCTCCTTGGCCAAAGACTGGCCACCAGCGGAGCTCAGCCCAGCTCTTGGAACCAGGTCAGTTCGTGGGGGTGTGGGGTGGGCAGGCTCTCTCACCTGCCAGGAGGGTGGGGTCCACAGCCAGGCCACCCAGTGTGGAGCCTCCTTCCCTCTTTACCACTCTGCAGGCAGTCCACCCTCCCACCCACCTTCCAGCCCATTCAAAGGTTTGAATCCCAGCCGGATGTCCAGGCCTCGGTGAAGCTCAAGGATGGCTGTTCTGCATTGCACCTAAGCCTTCAAGTGTTTGCTAGGCAGGCCTGGCGAGATAGTGGCCAGTCTGCATATGGAAGGGTAGGGGCCAGGTACCAGGGCCTCAGACCAGGCCTGCTTTGCTTTAGCGCCACTGTGGAGGGAACCCAGGGCTGGTGGGCAGGAGGGCAGGAGGCGAGGCCTTGGGGCCAGTCTCCACCTTCACCAACCCATGGCTCCTCTTGAGGCCCCACCCTTTTCATTCTCAAGACTGGGATAAAAACCCTTTTTGCCTCTTCTGCATCCTGGGAAATCAGAGATGTGAAAGGGCTTTAGGAAAGGTTAAAGGGCTCTCTACAAAGGTCAGAGGTCAACATGGGTGGGAGTGGGTAACAGATGGAGGCAGCTCCCAGCCACAGCTCCTGGGAGACCAGGGCAGATCACAGAACAGCCAGATGTGGAGCTGCAGAGGTTTAGTGAGGGCCGGGAGATGGAGACCTACTGGCATTGGGGCCTGAGGGCCTGGGGTGCGGGTAAGAAGGGAGAGGGGAGGAGGAGCCCCAAGGAGCAAGCTCTACGTCTGATCTCTGAGCCGGCTTCCACACTTCTCCAGCTGATGCCCCTCTGCTCCTCCTGGGCGCCTTCCAGGCCTGCAGGAGCCCCTCTGGCTCTTCTAGGAAGCCTCCTGGAGGCTCCCAGATCACCAGCAGTCAGTCCGCAAGTTTTTGCAAAGGCCAGCAGCAGTCTTTGTTTTTTCAACCAGACTGAAATCTGCAGTAACTTACGCCCCAGGTTTGGGGGGCTGCAGAACCAACTAGGAGTGAGGAAGACAGGGCTGTATCTCCGCCCCGCCCCCATCAGCCCCGTGTATGACCTCTGAAGACCTCCCTCCCCGTGTGGCGTCAGTGTCCCCAAGACTGTGAAGATAGGGAGGTGGGAACCCTGCTTAGGTTTTCTCTGCCCCGTTGCCCTGGGCCATTTCCGGCACTGAAAGCGCTGAGGGGAGGGGGCGTGGTGCTCGCCGTCCGGATTTATGAGAACCAGACGTCGACTTCCCCCCGTTGCGACATCTGGGCTTTCTCGAGACTCCCATTGTCCCCACGCCGGAGGGTCCCGGGTCCCCGCCGGGCGCCCGTCCCCGAAAAGCGTCCACGCCCCAGACACTCCACTTACTCAGGCCACCCAGCCGGCCTCCACCGGCCGCGCTCCCGGGGCCACCATCCCGGACTCCCCGGGACGCCTCCGCTCGGGGCGGGGGTGGGGGGGACCTCGGCGCCTGGCCCGGAGCCCGCTCCGCGAAGCAGGGCAGCCGCGGACGCTCGCCCCGAATGGGGCGGCTGCAGGCCAGTTCCTAACCCCCCTGGGCCCCAAGGCTCGGCAGCCCAGCCGCCGCCACCGGAGGCAGCGAGCAGCAGCTGCGGGCGCCGAACAGGCTCCGCGGAGGGCGGGGGGCGCGGCGGGGGCGGGGCCGGCGCGGCGGGAGGGGGCGGAGCTCGCGGCGGGGGTGGGGCCGGGAGGGCGCGCGCCGCACGGGCGGAGGATAGGAGCGGGAACCGAGGGGCGCGCGCACCGCGCGGGGCTGAGCTCGGAGCGCGCAGAGCTCCGCCGCCGAGAGAGACGAGCCGGGGCCGCGCCGGGCCAGCGAGGAGCGCACGAGCCTTCGAGGCTGTGGACTACGGAGGGAGGAGCCGCCGCCAACGCCAGCTCCCGCCTGGAGGGAGCCTGAATCCGCCGCGGGCCATGCGCCGCCGGGCCCCGGGAGGCCGGCCGCGGTCCGGGCAGCGCTCAGCCGGCGCCCCGGCCCGCTCGGCCGCAGCTGCGCGCCTGTAGGTACGGCCTGCTTGTCCTCCCAGTTCCCTCGTCCCCCCAGTCCATCACTCTGAACCCGGTCGGTCCCTGAGGGCGAGCGTGTTGTGTGCGCACCGCTGCTCCGGGGAGCGCGGCCCCACGCGCCCCAGTCCGCGCGTGTTGTCTTTGTGTGCGCGGGTGGGAGGGAGCGCGACGGAGGAGATGCGCCCCCGGCGGAGATCGGCTTCTAGACACCACCCCCCCGGCCCGCCACCAGCCCGGGCTGGGCGGGAGTGGCGGGAGGGGCCGAGCCGCCTCCGGAGCAGCTGCGCCCCCCGCCCCTTCCCAGGGCCGAGGCCCGGTGGTGGGCGAGCTCGGTGGGCCCCCTGGAGGAGGGGGTCTCTGGCCAGGGCTTGGGGAGGGAGGAGCGCTGGGGGTCTCTTCCCTAGGCTGCGGGGGCGGGGGGAAGGCCGACCCGAAATGAGGGTGCGGGCCACAGGAGGGACCCTGTCCAGATCGGCGTCGCCCGGCCGGCACGCCCTCCATCTGGCCCAGGCCTTCTTTCTCACGGTCTCGGTTCCCGACCCGCCCACCCCGGGAGCTCTCCCGCAGCCCTCGGTAGTGTGGGGAGGATCTCTGCGGGTGCCGGAGAGGCCGGCTCCTTTAAGAAGGGGCGGGTTCGTGCCCTCCATTCAGGCCCTCCGGCCTCGCCATTGATGAACCTGCGGGCGGTGCGGAGCCCGGCACCGCGCCAGCCAGCGGGCCGAGACCGGGCAGAGGCGGGGACCCCAGCGGCCCACGAAGTGCGGTCTTCAGCGGGGAGAGGTCTGCAATGACTGGGACCCCTCCAGAACCGCGCAGGGCGGACTCGACAGCCTCGAGAGTGACCCGGGAACAAAGATAAGCCAGTTGGTGCAGGGGAGAGCCTTAGGGCTGGGAGTCAAACCTGGAGTGAAGCCTCCACCGTTTGCCCTTTGAGCCTCCATCACCTACCCAGTAAAATGGGGGTGGTGGTGCCTCCCTCCTTGCTGGGTGACTAGCAGAAGTTGCCCCCCCCCCCCAACACAGGTCGCTGAGCATGGGTGAATGGGCACCCCTGAGAGGGTCGGAGGAGCCAGGGGGTGGTTACCCTAAGAGGCTTTGGCTGCCTCTGTTGCAGGGGGGAGGATGATCTGAACCCTCCCATCCCTGCCCCCAACTTTGAACAGATCTCTTCCATCCTGGCCTCCCTGCTCCATCTGGGAAGCCAGTTGACTGGGAGTGACCTGGAACCTATCCGCTCTAAGAACTTTGGGGGAGGTCTGGCAGTGGGGAGCAGAAGTGGGGTTCAGGGTATTTGTGGGGTTTGGGCGACAGGTTCCTACCAGCCGCCTCCCTCTACTCCTCTCCTCCTCTAGAGGGCGTGAGTGAGGATGGGCAGGAGATTGTGATGCGGGATAACTGAACCGGTCTAAGTGATCAAGAGTTAATGCATGGGCTTTTCCTCTTACCCTTACTCTGAAAAAAAACCTGTTTAAAATTTTTTCTAACCCCCTCCTCCCTACTTTGTGGGTCTCCTACGGAGAACACACCAAAGGGTGAACTTCCCTGGGAGGTGGGACCCCCCACCTACCCAGGTGGAGCCCTCCCACCCTACTCCCAGGGCTGAGCGGTTGGTTTCGAGCTGACTGCTGCTGGCTGAGGGCGGCTGTGCTGTTTCTCACATAATCTTCACAACAACCCTGGGGCTTGGTACTATTATTATCCCCCTGTTGCAGAGAAGGAAACAGATTCAAGGAAGTGAAATGATTTGTCCAAAGTCACTCAACCAATGAGCAAAGCTTCCAAACCATCTCTCTGATAAGAATCCGGTTCCTGCCCCTTGCACTGCCTGTCTATTCTGAGTTGTAGGAAATTGGAGGTTTAGGGACCTTGGGCCTCCTGCCTGCTGTCCCCACGGCCTTCAAAGGTCCAGTCTTAGGGCCTGCTCACTTCCTGCTCCTTCACTGTCTGCGTAGGACTGGAGGGGCGATGGCCACTTTGGGAACTGGGGAGGTTTCTCTTCCCCCGCCTCACCTGGGTGGGTCTGTTTTGATGGCTGAGCTCTGTCCCAGGGGACAGCAGGGTGACTCTTCAATATCTAGCAGAGGTCATGGCCACACCTGTTTTTGGGCAGAGCCATGTGTGGGAGGATAGCATCTTTGGGCTCCTCTCGTTTGGGCTCCATTCTCCCAAAACTTCCGACCCTCTGAGTCTAGGACCCGCCTTGGGGCGGGTGTGACACCCAGCTGGGGCTCATGGTCTGGTGGAGAGGACAGGGCACTGCTGTACAGTGTTGTGGAGGGATGGGGGGGGCGGTCAAGCAGAGACAAAAGACCCTCCTTGGGCTTGGGGGCCCATCAGCTACTGGGGCAGAGGAGCAGGTGAGGCGATGCCAGGCTGCGCATTGAGACCCCAAGCAGTGGACAAGCAGGGGTTGAAGGAAGAGGATGTATTAGAACTTGGAGTTGGTGAGTTTGAGGTGCCTGGAGATCAGCCAGGCTGGGAGATCTGTTGCCCAGATGCCAGGGGAAGCTCTATAAGCCTCTGCAGTACCCAGGGATCTGGGATACTCAACCGAGGGAGGTGCTGAGGTCTCAGGAGCCACCGGTGTGTGTGTCGTGATAAAGCCAGAAGGCAGACTGGTGGGCTAAGTGGTGGGGGTTGAAGGGGGTGTCCGGCAGATTTTGGGGGCTGGGCCACGGCCCAGGGAGGTCTGGGAGGGGTGTGAATCAGGCCCTGGGTGAGATCCCTATCACTGGGAGAGGAGGGACTGTGCGGGGCCCAGGCCAAGGCTGGAGAGGGGTTGGTGCGTCTGCTCCGCACCGCCAGGAGGCCAGGGCCGTGCAGCTAGAGCCATCCCAGCCTGCTCTCCACGTCCAGAGCCCATCCAGGAACTGTCCAGCACCAGGTGCTCCTGAAGGAGAACAGGCTCCCCTCCTAAGCCCCCAGGCCCTGACACAGCTTCTTGTCCTGGACCCCACTCCCTGCTCCTCCAACACTGGCTCCCTGCGGGGCCCAGCCCTGGCTTCCCCTGCCCCCCTCTCCAGGAGTCAGAATGGCCACCTGCTCTCCCAGGGCAGGGCCTGGGTCCCCCTACTGTGCCCTCAGAGTGAGGGCTCCCCAGGGACAGGGCCCTGTTGGGAGCGGCATGTGCTGTAGAAAGGGACAGACCTGAACTTGACTCCACATGACTCCTTCCACCCATCTGGGGCCCTGGACCCGCCAGCATGGCTCCCGACCCATAGGGGAGTCCAGGGGTACATCCGGGAATAGGGGACTAGTCACCTCCCTTCCCAGAACCTCACTTCCTCATTTGTGTGATGGGAGAATCCTTCCTTCCTGGCAGGGAGGAGGACGTGAGGGCAGGGGCATAGCCGTGCTGGATGTGGGTCCCAGCCTAGGAAGATGACCTTGGCCCCCCTGTGGAGCCTGAATTAGTCAGGGGCTGGGGGGCAGGGGTGGGTGGCGATCTCGAGAAACGAGGATGTTCGGGAGGAATCCTCTGCCCAGAGGAATGGGAAGAAAAGAGGGAATGAACACAAGACGTTTAGAAAGTAGAAGCAAAGGAGCTTTGATTTTTCAAACAAATTGCTTATTTAATCCTCATGACGGCCCTTTGAGGTCAGTGCTGTTTTACCCACTGATTTGACGGATGAGGAAACTGAGGTCCCCCGGAGGCTGAGTCACACAGCGCAGATGCGGAGGAGCTAGGATTCAAACGCAGCCAGCCTCGCTCCAGATCTCAGGCTTTTAACCACTCCACTGTCCCACGTGTCAAACGGTCAGATGTGGAGGAGGGGAGATGCCCCGGCCACGGGGCCCCTGTGATGTGAGCAGCTGTCGGCTGCAGCTCTGGGGGCCCCCTAGGACTGGGGGTCTGCAGGTCCCAGAGCCAGCATTGCTTGTCAAGGTCAGGGGCATTGGTGACATCCTGGGGGCTCAGCGGAAGGGCTTCCCTGGTCCCATGGTGGCAAGGCTGGGAGTTGTGTGGCAGGCGTGACGGCACAGGGCTTTTAACAGCCACCTCCCCGAGATGCTCCTCGGCACCAGCCTTGGACCAGGAGCAGGCAGGTCTGCATGAGCAGACCAGTCCCACTTTACAGCTATGGAAACTGATGCTCGGAAAAGCCAGGACCACCTGAGTCCCATGCTGCTCCCCCCTCCCCATCCCCACGCACATACTGGGGTAGAGTATTAAGAGGGCTCTTAATCCACACCTGTCCCTGCCTGTCACTAATCAGAGCAGCCTCCTCCCCACATTCTGCAGCAAAGTCCCCGCCCATTCAAGAGCATTAAGACCAGAAATCACACCCACTTCTGCCTCCTGCCGGGGTCACGGGTCAACACAGGTATTCTGGGTAGGGAAGGTCTGGGACTTTCAGCCGCACCTCTCTCTTGCAGGAGGCCTTGGTTCAGAGCATGCCCTGTGGGACACCTTCTGAGAGCCCGAAAGTTGTCTGTGCTGCAGGGGATGGGGTGCAGACAGGGGGCTGGGGGATACGGTCCCAGGAGGCCACGAAGGCAGCTGGAAGGAGGCTTGGTGGTAAAGTGCACAGTCAGCTGGGCTGGGCCAGGTCCGGAGATGCCCAGAGGACAGGACACCAGTGAGCATGGTTGGGGCCGGCTTCCTGGAAGGCTGGGAGCGGCCAAGGGAGACCCTGTCTCCTCTTCTTGTGTTGGGGGGGCCCCAGGAGGTGGCCCCGGTTTCCCCACTGTGCATGGTTCACAGCAGGGGGCGGGGCAGGCACTGCCCAGCCCAGAACAGAGCACAGAGGAAGGGTGCCACTCAGGCCCTGCCCCCTGCCCAGGAGGCAGCCTTGCTGGGTGCTGGGTGGCTGGTTTGCTCTGCAGGGCAGCTGTCCCTTCCTCGGGGGTCTTGGGCAGTAGGGAGGCCATCTCCAGCTGCGGCTCCCAGGAACACCCCCTCCCCCGCAAGTGTGGCCCTGGGCCCTGCTGGTGCCTCCCCGCCCTCCAGGCCACTGCCCACCGCGCGGTCGATCGATTGGTCACCGGCCCATTAGCGGGGTGGCTAGGCCGCCTTGTTAATATTTTAAGGAATGACCTGGCCAAGGGGTCCGGAACTACGTGCCACAGGGGGGCTGCCGGCTGGCTTGCTTGCTTTTTTTTTTTCCTTTTCCAATTGTCAGCGCTATTTTTACCACCGGAAGGCCAGCCGCCCCCTCTCCCGGCATCTAACCAGGGTGGGGGTTGGGGGAGTCTCCCGTTTGGGTTCTTGGCAGAGGGGTGAGTAGAGTTCACAGCTTGGAAAGGCACCAGGCAGGGACACGATTAGGCTTCCCCTCCCCGCACACCCCTGTCCTGCCCTGCTTCCCTGAAGCCCTCCGTCCCATCGCCCTCCGGGCCTGGCATGATGGGAACAGAAAACATTTTTTCCAGGAGGAGAGGCCAGACAGCCTGGCTGGGCCTGGAAAAAACCCCAGGGCGATAGATTGGGGAAGGTGGTCTGCCCACACAGGTCTCCATCCCAGTCCTCATAGAAGCCCATGAAGGTGCAACAACCTCCTGCCTGTCCCTGGTCCCACCCCTGCAGGGACTGTGGGACCCTGGGCTTCAGGGTCAAGGGCCGAGACAGTCGGGGCCCCTGGAGGCCACTGCTCCTGCACGCCACCTTATGGATGGGGAGCCAAGTGCTCGGGAGACACAGGGCCTGGCCGGAGACGCAGCCCGGATCTCCCAAGTTTCTTCTGGCTCCCCAGGGCCAGAAAAGGGGGAGAGGGGGGACCCTGCTCATGGAATCAAGAGGGCTGAGAACCAAGGGGACTGTGGGAGCTCAGGGTGGAAGGGCTAGTGTCCAGGAAGGCTTCCTGGAACAGGAGGGGGTTTTTACACAGCCCGGAGAAGGAGCAGAAATTGAACAGTAGCCGAGTGAGGCAGAAGGTCCAGCCGGCTGGAGAGCCATGCAGGCAGGGACGGAGGAGGGAACTCCTGCGGCGCTGCTGGAGCAGGGGGAGCCCTGGGCCTGCTGGCTTCAACCCATAAACCTTCCCCGCCAGCCCAGACCATGGGGGCCGGAGATGGCGCCCACCCTGCTTCTGGGACCTCCAGGGTCCCCTCCCCCTGAAGCTCTGCTTTTCACACCCCTGGGCCTGTGGTCCCCTCCGGAATGACTGATTGGAAGTCACCCTGGAGGGTCCCTGGAGACCACCTGCTTGCTCCACCCAGAGGTGAGGGGAGCCCCAGCCCTGCCCACAGGGACGCATGGCTCGGAACACTGCAGAGACCACCTCCTGCGCTGTCCTTCCAGCGAAGGGCAATCCCTCAGGCTCACTTGTTTTAGTATTTATTTGACTGAGTCGGGTCCTAGTTGTGGCGTGTGGGGCTCTCGGGGCGTGTGGGGCTCTCTCGGGGTGTGTGGGGCTCTCTCGGGGCGTGTGGGGCTCTCGGGGCATGTGGGGCTCTCTCGGGGCGTGTGGGGCTCTCTCGGGGCGTGTGGGGCTCTCTGGGCACGTGGGGCTCTCTCGGGGCACATGGGCTTAGTTGTCCCGTAGCATGTCTGAGTGCTCAGCTGCTCAGTCATCTCCGATTCTCTGCGACCCCACGGACTGCAGCCCGCCAGGCTCCTCTGTCCATGGGATTCTCCAGGCAAGAATACTCGAGTGGGTTGCCATGCCCTCCTCCAGGGGATCTTCACAACCCAGGGATCGAACCTGCATTGCTGGTGGATTCTTTACCTCTGAGCCATCAGGGAAACCCAGCAGCATATGGGATCTTAGTTCCCCGACCAGGGATCAACCTGCATTCCCTGCGTTGGAAGGCAGATTCTTAACCACTAAGGTGCCAGGGAAGTTCCTCATCCTCACTCTTAAAGTGAGGAAACAGGCCCAGAGGTTGGAGGTAAGGTCAGCAGCCCTCACCCAGAGAGCAAAGACATCAGGCCTGGAGCCCAGTTGAGCGGAGTCGCGGCGCTTGGTCTCTGACCGTTCTGGGCCCCCAGGCAGTTGGGGACAGCGCTCCAGTATCCCTGCTGGCACTGAGCCCTCTTCCTTGTGGCTTGCAGCCTCCCTTTCACAGGGAGCCATGCCTGTAACTAGCGCCAGGGCTCCCTGCTGGCCCACTGCCCGTGGCTTTTACCCCTGGCTGTACCACCCCTGTCACTTCTGCGTAGCCCCGGCTGGACCCAGGGGACATCGAGGGCTGCTGGTCCGGGCATCGGGCCCACCGGCTCCTGAGCCGCCAGCGAGTGGTTGGGGTGGGGAGCAGGGGAGGGCAAGGCAGGGCCAGCGTCAGTGCTTCCCAGGCTAGTCCCTGCCAGGGCACGGCCATCGCCCCCTGCCCTTGGCAGACTCTTCTCTGAGTCCCGCCCCTGCCTCCAGTGAGGCCTAGCTGGGCCCCCTCCGCATCTCCAGAGCCTCTCCCGCAGCTCCTGTCCCTGCACTTGCCCGTCTCCTTGCTAAGAGGACTCTGGGCCGGCCAGAAGGGGGTTAAGGCATGGGGACTGATGCCTGAGCTCACAGTGGGACCAGCTTCCTCCCCACCCCCACCCCCACCCCCGCCCCATGAGCAGGTGGGGGGCATCCTCACCTGCTGCCAGCTAAGGGACAAGCCCCTCCCAGGCTGCCCTCTCACCTGGTCTGACCCTCCTTGGTGGTCGCAGCGGAACAGGAATATCGATGCACCCTGTGGGGAGTGCTTCCTTGCTGGGTCAATGGATGGGCTCGGAGCCCAGGGCCTCCCATGCTTAGCCTCAGGGCCCCGTGTCCCCATCCCACCCCCGGAAAGGCCTGCTTGCTGCAGGTCGGGCGAGGCCCCGGTGATGGTGGCAGGCAAGTTCCTGCCCCACCCTCCCTCCTGGCATAAGACTCAGGCCCACCTTCTGCCCCCAGGAGTGCCTGTGGTAGATGGGAGACAGGCAGACACAGACGCCTGGGACGCTCCGCCCTTAGCACCTCGCTAGCTGGACACACGGGAGGGGACTGTGGGAGCTCAGCCTGGGCTGGGGAGGTCAGGGAAGGCTTCCTGGATGAAGTGGCCCCCTGAATTCATTCTTGAGGGCTGAGTGGGAGTTAGCCAGATGAGAAGGGAGGAAGGGCAGGGCAGGGGAAAGGCCCAGCGTGAACCAAGCTCCTGGGTGCCTGAGCCCAACCCCCTCCCCTATGTCCTGAAAAGTCTCCCTCAGGTTACTGCTCATGCCTGCAGGGAGGTCACTCTTGGTCCTCTTTGCTGGCAGGAAGTCCTCTCAACTCCCTGCCACTCTCCCCCTGGATGCTGGCCTGGGAGTCTCTGAGCGACTTGCTGGTTTGGAAAACTGTTCTCCGGACTCAGTGGCCTCCTCACGAGGCCTGTTGCCTCCCCCAGGGCTGTGCTGTGGTTGCTGAGTGCAGGTCGAAGGCTGAGGTTGCCCCCCAGGTGAGAAGGAATCCCCCGGTGCCCTGTGGCCCAGAGGCCCTGCGGATGATCTCACAGAAGTGGGGGAGCTATTTTTACCCGGCATTTAATTACACAGCTTGGATCCCAGAGGACAGATGAGATGGTGCTCCCAGGAGCTGTGAGGGAAGGGCCAGGCCAGGAATCATGGGGATCCTGGGGAAGGCAGGTGAGGGCATGACCCCTCCATCTCAGTTCCCCTTGCACCCACCGGCCCCCCAGACAGAGGCTCCCCAAAGCAGGGCAGGTCCACATCGCCCCACTTTTTCTCCAGTAGTTTTCACCCTGGCCTGTTGCAGGGGGGAGATGCATAAACAGAATGAATGGCCTGTGCCCCCAGGAGGGCGTGCCACTCAAGGGATGAGAAGGCAGGGCCCCCTGATGACTAGCCACGTACCATGCAGTCTGGCAATCCCGAGTGAGGAAGGGTGGAGGGGCCTGGGGACAGGAGGTGGAAGCTGGGATTCCCAGATTCGGGCCTCTTCAAGGAGGTCTGATTTGCATGGGGTTCAGGAGGAAACAGGGCTTCCCTGGTGGCTCAGATGGTAAAGAATCTGCCCGCAATGCAGGAGACCCAAGTTCGATCCCTGGGTTAGGAAGATCCCCTAGAGAAGGGAACGGCTACCCACTCCAGTATTCTGGCCTGGGAAATCCAATGGACAGAGCTGGCTAGTCTGTGGGGTAGTAAGAGGCAGATACAACTGAGCACGCGTGCGCGCACACACACACACACACACACACACACACACACACACACACACACACACTGGAGGGAACAATTACAGAAGGTAGTCAGTCCACCATAATGGTAAGAAGTATGAAGAGGCAGCACCTTCCAGGCCAGTATGAAAAGCTAGTCATACTGGATCCACACTGGGAGATGACCCTCGAAGTCTCTGAGTCGGCGTGCAAATCCCAGACTTGTCACTAACGAGCTGTGTGTTCTTTGGCCCGGTGTGAGGGCTTGTGACATGCCTGGTGTGTTGAACACATTCATCCATTCAGTGTTTACTGAGTGCCTGCCACCTGCCCAACACTGGGGACACAGCCACTTAGAAGACGTCAAGACTGCTGCCTGGTGGAGGCGGCATTTTCAGGGGAGGGTGTGGTGCAGGGTGGGATGGGGTGGGGTGCCTGGGAGACAACACAACCCAGCAAATGGATAAACAGTATGAGACGGGGATACACACTGTGCCAAAAAGTAAGCACACAGGGCCCTAGTTCCCTGACCAGGGGTCCAGCTCACACTTCCTGCAGAGGGAGTGTGAGGTCTTAACCATGGACCACCAGGGAAGTCCTGAGACCTTGTTCTTGATAGAGTGGTGGTCAAGGAAGGCTGTCAGGCAAGATGGTATCTAAGCAGAAACCTGGAGGACATGAGGCAGTGTGAGGGGAGGGACATTCCAGGCACATTCAAGAGAAAATCGCAAGTGCAGAGGCCCTGGAGTGGGACTCGGGTGGGACCTGAGCAGAGGGCAACAGGTAGAGTTGTGGGAGTCAGATGGAGGCAGGTCACGGGAGGGGTGGGTGGCCAGTGGAATTTCTCTGAGTGGAGCGGGAGCCATTGCAGGGTTCTGAGCAGGGGAGGGCCTGATCTGTCTTTCGTTTTAGAAATGATGACTGGGTTTCTGGGTGGAGAACAGGCTATGGGGGATAAGATCAATTTCCAGAGGAGGGTTGTGGAGGGAGGGCAGTGAAGAGGCTACTAAAGTACTGCTGGTGGAGAAGAGGTTGCCTGGGTCACCAGACAGCAGCCTGGATGGTAGTGAGTGGAGGAGGAGTGGTTTTCTTGGCAAGTTTCAAGGGTAGAGCCAAGAGGATTGCGCATGACTTTTTCCTGTCCTCCAAACTTCAGTGACCCGAGGGTCACTGGAGGCTCATTAGGGACCCCACTTGAAAGTACCTGTCATCCCAGCCTCCTGTGCCAGACCCAAGAATGACTTTGGGGTTCCCTGAGACTGCTGTTTGAAGAGAGTGAATGGAGGGGGGCGGGGTCCCCCTCCCTCCTGCAGACACATGTCCCACCTCCCCGGTTGTCCTCACACACTGGCGCTGCCGAGAAAGGCGGCTGCACACAGTCCCGGGGGAGCGGGAGCGGGTGGGGGCTCCGATCCAGGGGTGGGGAGTTGACTCACCGGCTGCTCTCGCCCGCAGCCTCCGGGGGCTGCGATGGGACGGGAGCCATGAATGGTGCCGCCCCGGTCCCGGTCCCGGTGCCGGTCCCGGACTGGCGGCAGTTCTGCGAGCTGCACGCGCAGGCGGCCGCCGTGGACTTCGCGCACAAGTTCTGCCGCTTCCTGCGGGACAACCCAGCCTACGACACGCCCGACGCCGGCGCCTCCTTCTCCCGCCACTTCGCCGCCAACTTCCTGGACGTGTTCAGCGAGGAGGTGCGCCGCGTGCTGGTGGCCGGGCCGGCGCCGCCGCGAGGGGCGGCTGAGCCCGCGGACGCCATGGAGCCCGGGCCCGCGGGGCCCCCGGCGCTCAAGGCCGCGCCCTACGGCCACTCGCGCAGCTCGGAGGACGTGTCGGCGACCGCGGCGGCCAAGGCCCGCGTCCGCAAGGGCTTCTCGCTGCGCAACATGAGCCTGTGCGTGGTGGACGGCGTGCGCGACATGTGGCACCGGCGCGCCTCCCCCGAGCCCGACGCCGCCCCGCGCGCCGCCGAGCCCCCGGCCGAGCCGCGCGACAAGTGGATGCGGCGCCTGCGGCTGTCGCGGACGCTGGCAGCCAAGGTGGAGCTGGTGGACATCCAGCGCGAGGGCGCGCTGCGCTTCATGGTGGCCGACGACGCGGCCTCGGGCCCCGGGGGCGCCGCCCAGTGGCAGAAGTGTCGCCTGCTCCTGCGCAGGGCCGTGGCGGGCGAGCGCTTCCGCCTGGAGTTCTTCGTGCCGCCCAAGGTGAGTTGCCCACCCCCTTTGCCCTGGGAGAGGGGATCGTGGAGGACCAGGCTTCCAGCACCCCTTGGTCTTAGCTGGTCGGCAAAATGGAGTATTCCGGGTCAGGAGCCTGGAGTGCCGGCCCACCGCCCCACAAGTCATCCCTCAAGCATCCTTCAAGCCTGCGAGGGGTCAGAAAGACCCTCTGGCTACAGAAGGGGTTCTTACTGTTCTGGGAGGTGGAGGGGTACTGCAGAGCCTGGCTGCCTGGACTCTGTCTTCCTCACCTGGAACCGCTGGGTGGCTGGAGCCTCCCCAGAGAGGCAGGCAAGGAGTTATTGGCACGCTAGCCTGCTGGAGGTCTGCAATCAGGCTCAGTAGACATCTGTCTGGTGGCCAGGCTCCAGCCCAGCCCCGGCCCAGATGGCTCCCTTCTGGCCCAGGTTTCAAAAGCTGTTTCTTGCCCTTAGCAGCATCTTGCTCACCTGAGTGCACCACACCCTCCCCTCTTGGGGGTTGCCATCAAAGCTCTAGGGGCAGCTTTGGGTCTCCTGGGGTAGGCGGAGGGAAGAGGGGGCAAACCTGCCTCATTTGGAAGGAGGGAATAACTAACAATAGTCCCCGCTTCCTGAGAGCCGTCATCCTCCCAGGAGCCCAGCAAGGTGGGCATAAGTGGTCCCAGGTCACAGAAGAGAAAACAGGAAAACTCAGGGAGGGGTGTGGCCGGCCCAGAGTCACAGAACTGAGCTAATTATACCCATCACCCCGGTGGTCCTGGGAAGGAAAGGAGCTGGGAGGTGGGAGCGTGTGCTGGTGCGGCAGCCCCGAGAACCACCCAGGGGCCCCACCCACCTCTGCGCCCACCCTGCCCCCAGTGCCTTTAGTCACCCTGAGCCTCGCCTCCTTCCCCACCTCCCTGTCTGTCTGTACTCCCGATCCTCCTCCTTGCCTCTCTCCCCTTGGAGGTGGATGGGGTGGGCTCCCCAAGGTCTAGGGCCCATGAGCCGTAGGAGAGGTGATTTCCTAGGGGGACACACTAGCTCTCTGAAGCGCTCTCTCCAAGTCCCAGGACCCCCCAGACTTCCCAAGGGCTTTCTGCCAGCCCAGGCCCCCACCTTTAGGTCCCTGAGAGAATCACAGACTACTAAGCGCGACGCCACTGCTCGTCAGACAGGGAGACCGAGGTCCAGTGAGGGTGGGAAGCGGGATGTGACTTGCCCAGGGTCACCCACAGGGCAGGGCTTGAGCTCTTCTGCGACTTGAGTGGCAGCCACAGCTTCCCGGCTGAAAATAGCTGCCCTCAAGGGAGGGGATGTAACAGCTGGTGCCCCCTGCGTAAGCCCCTCCTGAGACTATCACTCACCGCTGGCAGAGGGCAGGGTTCCTGGGGGGCCACTTTCCCAACCTCTGAGCAATCACCTTCCCAACCTCTGAGAAAGGCCAGTGGGTTCCTACCCCGATCTGGCCTCAGACCCTCCGTTTTTCATGCAAATGTTTGCAAATTCAGGAGCGACTTCGTGGGAAGGGGGAACAGGCCTCACCATCCCATTTCCCAGATGAGTTTGATCTAGGACGTATGCACCCCACGGGAAGCCCCGGCTGACACTCCTCCCGCCTTTGAGTCCTGTTCACCCACCCACGGTCCAGAGCTCTTCCTCCTCTCGCCCCTGGAGGCCTAGCTGCACCCTTGGAGCTGATGGGGGCTTGGGGTCTGCAGGCTCAGGGACTGTTTCCGGGACCCTCAGAGCGCCCTTCCATACGGCCCTGTGTGTCAGACCTCCAGCCCCCTCACCCGCCCTGCAGGAAAAGTCTCCTGGACCCCAGGTCCCCTCATAGCCCTAGACCAGGCCCCAGGAAGCAATGATGCTGGCCCCCTGCCATCGGGGAACCACCAAGAAGCTGTTGTTTGCTGGGCTGGAGGGTCAACCTCAATGGAGTTAGTGCAGGATGCTCTGGGGGCCCCGAGGAGTAGAAGCCTAAGCTGCAGAAGTGTTGACCAGTGGACAGGGCCCCAGGACAGGCATTGCTGGAGACTCAGGCTGCATAAGCCAAGGCCTGGGGTTGTCATTGGAGAAGGAAATGGCAACCCACTCCAGTATTCTTGCCTGGGAAGTCCCATGGATGGAGGAGCCTGGCGGGCTACAGTCCATGGGGTCACAAAGAGTCAGACACGACTGAGCAGTCAACAGTTTCCCTTGGGGCATGAAACAGGCTGACAGCTCCAACCACGCAAGAGGGAGCAGTGAGCCGGAGCGAAGGGAGAGGCAGACGGGCCTCCAAGGCCAGGCGGAGGGTGCACCGCCTCTGGCAGCGGCAGCCCCGTCCGGCTCTTCTCTGTGGACCTGTCTGTTCCACCCGCTCCAGGACCGCGGGCCCTGCCCAGCTGGCTGGCACGGGGACCTGCTGTGGTCAGCGAGCCCGCAGTCACCACGCCGAGCCCAGCCCTACGCCCGCTGGACGGCAGCCAGTGCTGCCAGGAACCCCCACCCGCCTGCCCACCCAACATGGGGCCCTTCCCTTTCCTCCTAAGAAAGTCCCTGTCCCAGAGCTCAAGCTCTGCCAGGAATCTCAGTCTCAAGCCAGCCCCAGGGGCCTTCCGGCCAGGGCCAGGAGCTCTGGGGCAGAGTGAGGGGCAGGCACAGAGCGGCCCTCCCGGAGAGTCCTGCCAGCTCACCTCGGTCAAATCCCACACTGGCCTCTTTTCTTCCACCTGGAGACACGGCCCTGCCCGATTCCAGGAATCCCGTTCCATGTCAGGGTCTCCAACCCTGTACTGTGGTAAATCTAATCTGAAGGAGGAGACAGCATTTTTTTTTTTAATGAACTAGAATAGAATAGAAAATGTCACACTCCATCACACACAGCCAGAGTAAATATTATCCGGTGAAACGTGTGTTTCAGAGATATTTTTACCTAGGTGTGTGTACCGGGTTACCATGTCAAATGTATTTCTTACTGTAGGTCAAGATGAAAAATGTAAAAACCACAGATCTGGTGGGTGTGCTGGGCGGAAGGGTGGCTGGGGCAGAGCTCGCCCCCTCCTCAGAACTTGGAGGTGGGAGACCCATGTCCATCCTAGCTCTGTCCCTGACTTGCTATGTGACTATGTGAGGAGGTCCCTCCAGGTCCCAGGAATGCCCTCAACTTACCCATCTGTGAAATGGGGATTGGGACACCTCCACCCCAGGGCTGCCTGGCATCCTAAGCTGGGGGCGGCTCTGACCTCTGAGTGCGGGGGAGGGGAGAGAGGACTTCAGGAGGCCCTGGGGCCACTGTCTCACCACCCTTCATCAGGCCTCCAGGCCCAAAGTCAGCATCCCCCTGTCGGCCATCATCGAGGTCCGTACCACCATGCCCCTGGAGATGCCGGAGAAGGACAACACATTCGTGCTCAAGGTGAGCCCCACCCCTGGCCCTGAAGACCCCTCGTGGGGGTGAGGGTGAAGGGCCAGCAGCAGGGTGGGGGCAGGGAATCCCAGATTTGGGGGTGGGGGTCCCAGGACCCTGCACAGATGTCAAGCTAGGATGTGAATCCTGGCCCGAGCTCCAGAGACAAGTGGCCCAGGTGTCGTCCACCATGTGGGTCTCCATTCCCATTTCCTCCTGGGCTGGGGGGAAGGACCTGAGTTTCACTTCCTCCCTCTCGCCCCTTCCCCCACTGGAGTCCCGCCACCCGCACCCACCCCACAGGCAGGAACTGGTAGCCAGCCTGCAGCGGTTATGCAAATGCCCGTCACCAGCACTGGAGTGTGGGAACCGCCTGGCCCCTCCACGGGCACAAAGGCCCTGAGGGTGGCCAGGGAGGCAACCCAGTGAGTCTGGGGGCTGCCCGTCCTTTTCCCAGGCCCCACTTCGCCGGGGTGGCCTGCTCGGGTTGCTGAGGACACAGCTCTGGGCTGCCAGGGCTGTGGTCCCGAGCCTCGTTGGAGAATCGGAGGGTGTTTGTGAGGCCAAATCCCCAAGGAGGCCTGCTTCCACCCCTCCGAAGCTGCACGGAGGGGCGCCACCCCCCGCAGCCCCGCCTCCTCTCCAGGGGCCCAGTTGGGTTTATGTTTTTACTCGGTCCTGTTTGTTTAGTCATGAACTCCTTTATTCATTTAACAAACATTTGCCAACCCCAGACCCTGAGTCACCCAGTCTAGGAGCTGAGGACACGGCCCCTCTCTGCCTGGCTCTCTCATCTGCTGGCCTTACTCCTGACAGCCGGGTGGCCTCTGTATCTCAGTAGGTTCAGGAGTCCTGAGGCCACGGCACCCACCTGCCGGGCCCACTCTGGGCCTGTTTCCCCATCAGTTCAGAGCAGGGTGGAAGTCAGTTCTGAGCTCTGATGGGATGGGAATCCCACTGCTCTTTACTAAACAAGAAACTCAGAGGCCAGGCCTGTTCAGGTCCCAATGCTGCCACTGAGCTCTTGTGTGACTGAGCCAGTTAGCGGACTTCTCTGAACCTCAGTCTTCCCATCTGCACAATGGGGAAAGTGTCACCTCTCTCTCCTGGGGCTGTTGGGAAGAGTTCATCAGACTGTGTGTGCCTGATCACCCTCTGGGTCGGGCTTTCTCCTCCTCACTTCCCTTCTGGAGGCTGCTTATCCCTGGGGCGTGGCCACAGAGGCAGAGTTCCAGGTGCAAAGGCGGGTGAGCCCCACCACTCAGGGCTGGGCCCGCCGGCCCCCCACAGACTGAGGATTGTAATGCCCTTCTCCAACCCCCATCCCAGCCCTTACCCAGCACGGCCTCCTTGGGGGCTGCATCCGCAGGGCTTGAGGATGACCTCAGTCATCCCCGTGATCCCCTGCGGTGGGCCCAGGGGAGAGGGGCTGCTGCCCCAGTGGGCTGCCCTCCGCTGGGGACCCCCATCTCCCCAGCTGCTCAGACCAGGGAGCCCCCCCACCGGGAGCGGGATGAACCTCTGGACTCTCAACGCCCCCCTCCCCAGGTGGAGAATGGAGCAGAGTACATCCTGGAGACCATCGACTCCCTGCAGAAGCACTCGTGGGTGGCTGACATCCAGGGCTGCGTAGACCCCGGGTGAGACCCCTGGGACGGGTAGATGGGGTAGGGGCCTAGCGGGGCTCTGCCCTGGGTGGAGCCTTCACGGGGAGCAGCTTTCTTGAGAAACGGGCCCTTCCTAAGGCAGTCCAATCCAGGTGGGTGCTGGCCAGGACCCTCCCTGTCCCCACACCCCCCCACTCCCAGCAGGCTCTGTAGGTTCAGGGTCCCGGGGCCTGGAGGGCAGTTGAATCATCTTGTTCTCACTCCCAGGAGAGGCTGAAACCATGAGGAGATAGATGAGTAGTGATGGGGGAGTCCCCCTAATCCAGTCCTGGGGTTCAGAGAAGCTGTACTGGTAGAGGGGCCCTTTCTCTGAGGCTTAAAGAAAGGGGGGTCTGAGCCAGGCAGAGAGGGCTGGGGCCGGAGGAGAGCAGTGGAGGAGCGCGAGGGCCTGGGACTCGCGGGGAATGTCAGCGCCCTCGGCTGGCTGGAGTTAGAGCTAATGAGGCCGGGCCTTCAGCGACAACCGGGAAAGCGGGTAGGTCTGGGCAGCGGGGAGCCATGGCTAGTAATAAACCGGGGGGCAGAAGGACAGCAGAGAGGCCGGCTGCGCCAACCGGGAGAGGTTCCCCAGCCCAGGACTGGGAGGGGTGGGCAGGGCACCGGCCAAGCCGTTGGCAGCGGCTCCTCTGGCTAATGGGGTGAGCCAAGCCCGGGGGGAGGGGCTGCTGCTTTCTAATTAACAGCTTCATTTAAGGAAGCACAATTAAAGTCCTGGAGCCTCCCAGGCGCCCCTCCATCCCCGAAGTGGTTCTAATCCCTCCCCTACCGCCCTTCCAGCCATCTGCTCCGCACACTCTTTGCCTCGCCCCCGTGAAGGTGAACCTCACTTTGCGGGTGTTTCAGAGCCGCCACAGATGGGGACACAAAGGCCCGGGGGAGAGGAGGGGCCGGCACGGCCCCACCCACCCCAGGCCCCGCCCCTAGAGGAGGTCCTCTGTGGGATCCTCAGAGGAGGCCAGCCCCTCTTGGGGGTTAGCGGGTAGGGGTCGTGTGACCTCAGGGATGGCTGCACGCACTTGGAGACCTGTCCATATGGCCCGGTCACTCATGTGGTAGCCACTGAGCAAGCTGAGGGTGTGATCGCAGGAACACGGAGGCAGAGGGACCCAGGCGAGCCAGACAGCAGATGCTGGCCGCGGGACAGTCAGCCTCTGCCTGGCTCTGTGAGCAGACCGCGGTCGGGGTCCGAGTCCTACGGCTGGACACGGTTGGGCTTTCTTGCCTTCGCAGGGACAGCGAGGAAGACGCGGAGCCGTCCTGTGCCCGGGGAGGCTGTCTGGCCAGCCGCGTGGCCTCCTGCAGCTGTGAGCTTCTGACGGAGGGTAGGTGGGCACAGAGCTGGCTGGAGCAGTGGAGGGCAGGGCTGGAGACTGAGGTCGCTCCAGGGTGGCCAGACAGACATGCATGTTTCCCACCTGCCGCTTCTCCAGCAGTGGACCTGCCCCGGCCCCCAGAGACAACGGCAGCCGTGGTGACAGCCCCACACAGCCGCGCTCGAGAGGCCGTCGGCGAATCCCTGGTCCACGTCCCGCTGGAGACCTTCCTGGATACCCTGGAGTCCCCAGGCGGCGGCGGCAGCAACAACACAGGTGCAGTGGGGCCCTCCCTCTTCCTGCCCCCCTTCCGGGGCCCCCGCCCAGCCCACAGACACCCACAGGCCCCTCCCAAGCCCTTCCTGAGCCTCCGAAGCTGTGACCTTTCATCCCCCTGGGTCCTTTGCACAGCAACTCGGTAGTTTTGGCTTTTGCAGGCCCGACTGGGAGCCTGACCCCTCCCATGGGCCCCGGTTTCTAGAAAATGCTCACAGAAAGGGGTACCAAGGGTCAGAACCAGAGGGATGGGGACAAAGACACTTGATTTGTTCCCAAGTTTGTTGCTGACTTAAGAGAGTGACCCCAGGAAATTAAGCAACCCCACCAATTTTTTCCAGAGAAAACTGCTCGGTGATTGTGAAATAAGCATCTTCTGATGTTATACATACAAGCAGATAGCCTGAAGTCTGCACCAGCTGGGGCTATTGAGGTTTCGTTGCTGGTTCATGAAGTGCAGGGACGTTTAACATTTCTTGAGTGAGAACAGAAACCGTTGGCCCGTCACTATTAATGAGACAAGAGGCTCCCGTTCCCTCATTTGATACATTCTCATCATTAAGCTATTTGCTAAACCAGACTTGTCAGTTTAAATCTACCCTCTCTTAGGCTATCATTTTCTCCTCTCTGTGTGTTGGTTTACCTCATACATTTAGTGGGCCAGGTCCGGTCCCTGCCTCGTTCTCAGTTATTCAAAGAGCATCTTACCTGCAAAAACCCAACAAGCTGATCAAGATGACCCATCCCTGTTCTCCTTCCTGTGGCCCCTCCGTCCCCACGCCCCTCACTCTGCCCCCCTCTGCAGCAGAGGAGGCAGCAGAGCCAGAGGCCCAGGCCGAGGCTGAGCTGGAGCTCTCCGACTACCCCTGGTTCCATGGGACGCTGTCGCGGGTCAAGGCGGCTCAGCTGGTGCTGGCGGGCGGGCCCCGGAACCATGGCCTCTTCGTGATCCGCCAGAGTGAGACCCGGCCCGGGGAGTATGTGCTGACCTTCAACTTCCAGGGCAAGGCCAAGGCAAGTTGGTAAAGGGGTGCTGGGGGGGGGTGGCGCAGACAGGGGAAGCCTCCAGCCCGGGGTTAGCGGTGAGGGTGGGGGCGGCCCCGAGGCTGCATCCCTGCGGGGCAGTAGGCTCCGTGGGTGTGGGGGCGGCATGGCTTCCCACGGGCCAGGCCTGCTCCTGCCTGTGCTCTGAGCACCCGCCTTCCTCTTCCATCTCCCTGAGGGGCTGCAGGCTGCCCCAACCGTGGTGTCTCCACAAGCCGATGGGGTCCTGCCTGTGGCTGAACCCACAGGAGGCTGGGCCCTTCTGAGGGTCTGGCTTTGACCCTGTGCATTGGGGATCACGTAGTACTGGGGCTTCTGAGGGTCTCCACCTGGGTACAGGGGCTGGGGTCAACCAGTGCCCCCCCACCCCACATAGCCCCTCTTCTTCTCTGCTCAGCAGTTCACCAGCCCTCCTGGGCGCCGATCCGGGCCAGGCCTGTGCTCAGACCAGGCCGGGGGGTGTGGGAGGGAACCACACAGTGGGCCCCAGAGAACCAGGAAGGAGGACCTGGGCAAGAGGGCTTTGCGGGGCAGAGGGCACTGGGAGGCTCCTGACCCCACCAGCCCGAGTAGGAAAGGACCTTGGCGATGGATGGGGAATCCTTGAGGTGAAGACAAGTGAAAGGGTGGGTCAGACAGGGCGGGGCCAAGCCCAGAAAGTCCAGTGACTGTTGCGGGGCGGGGATGGTTAGAGTGGGCAGGAACCTCAACCCCCTCTCCTCAAGTTTCCGATAAGGAAACAGACCCAGCCCTGGCTCCTCCCAGGACACGGGTTCCCGTCAGTCCCTGCCAGAGGAGGGGGCAGCCCTGGACTCCCGCTCCGGGCCTGCACTGGGCCAACATCCCAAGCCTGGGCTGGCCGGGCTCAGAGCCCCACCCCCCCACCCCTGGCTCCCTGGACAGCGTTGGCCCCACTGTGGAACACTTCCTTCCCTGCCAGGGCTTCTCTCTCCTGTTCGTAGGTGCCCAAGCTAACTCCCCATCGCAGGCACACTCTGAAACCCTCCCGTCACCCCCCTTCTTGCCACACACACCCCAGGGACAGCCACTCTTCCCTGTGTGGGATACATATGGAGCAAAAAGGACTGAAGTCAGGGCCCTGTGGCTCACCCACCACTCAAGACCACAGGCCTGGTCGCCCCGCCTCTCCCTGCAGTGCCTGGCCCAGGTGGGCCCAGTTCTCCGGGCTCCTCCCATTCCCTCCACAGCTTGGATGAGTGGCACCTGTGGCCACGCCCCCCCAAATCAGTGTGGGGTTGCTTCCAGCCTGGACCTTAGCTGAGCAGGGATGGCCAGCAGACCCCTAGCTGGGCTTGGAAAGTCACCCCAACATGAGTTCTCTTCTTAGCTCTATGCCAGTGGCTGTGGGTGAGTCCCTCCCGCCCTGTGCCTCAGTTTCCCCATCTCTAACACGGAATCTCTGGGCTTCCTTGATGGCTCAGACAGTAAAGAATCCACCTGTAATGCAGGAGACCCAGGTTCCATCGCTAGGTCGGGAAGATCCTCTGGAGAAGGGAATGGCTACCCTACTCGAGCATTTTGCCTGGAGAATGCCGTGGACAGAGAAGCCTCCCAGCTACAATCCATGGGGTCACAAAGAGTCAGACACAACTGAGCAATTAATACAAACAAAACACGGCATCTCTACCTTCTAGGGCCTCTGGAGACTAGGGATGGACGGGGTGCTTGAAGGCCCTGATTCTGGTGCTCTCGGGATAGGGACGAATGCATTCCCCTTCCAGCCCTCGCCCGGCTCCGTGGCCCTCATGCCCATCCCCGCCACCGGCATGACCCTCCCCATCCCGAGACGGGGCTCCCGGGTGAGAGGCCCTCGCTCTGACACCGCCCCATATGGCCCCTGTGAGACCTGGCCCTCCCCCTGACCTTCAAAGGCACTTGCCAATCAGGGAGCGGGTCCAGGACACCCCTCCCTCCCCCCACTGACCATGCCCATCTCTGCCCACAGCACCTGCGCCTGTCCTTGAACGGCCACGGGCAGTGCCACGTGCAGCACCTGTGGTTCCAGTCTGTGCTCGACATGCTCCGCCACTTCCACACCCACCCCATCCCGCTGGAGTCCGGGGGCTCTGCCGACATCACCCTACGCAGTTATGTGCGGGCCCAGGGCCCCCCACCCGGTAAGACGCCCCTAACCCGGCCCGCGCAGACAGACGGCTGGGCAGTGGGGGAGGGCGTCACCCTGCTGGCCCCCGGGGGATGAGCACCAACCAGGTCTTACCTGTTGTAAACCACCTGGACCAGCCGGATGGGCGGGAAAGAGATAGCCCCAGCCGATCCCTGTCCGGAGTAAATTCCTGGCGGGCGGAAGGGGGCGCCCGCGGGCATCCCGGAAGTGGGTGGAGTCCCTTAGATTCCCGCGTGGGTGGGGCTAAGCGCCGAGCTGGTAAGGAAGGCAGCCTGGGATGGGTGAGTGAAGGTGCGGGGCACGCGGGTTGCGCGTTGGTATGCCCGCCACACCTACGAAAAATGGAAAGTGTCAGTCGTGTCCGACGCTTTGTGACCCCGTGGACTGAAGCCTCCAGGCTCCTCTGTCCATGGGATACTCCAGGCTAGAATACTGGAGTGGGGTTGCCATGCCCTCCTCTAGGGGATCCTCCCGACCCAGGGATCGAACCCGTGTCTCCTGCATTTGCAGGCAGGTTCTTTATCGTCTGAGCCACAGCCGCCTATACCCAGGACTTTCTCTAGGAGGTGGGCTGGAACTAGGGGCGCGGGATTTGGGGTCTGAGCCTCCCTGTGTGATGCTAGGTCACCCATTCCTGGGGCGCTGGCCCCTGTCTGCACGCTGCTGGGGGGTGGGGGCGGCCCTGACGCCCGCGGTCTCCCGTTGCAGACCTGGGACCCTCGCCCAGTGCCGCGCCCCCGCCGCCCGCCTGCTGGAGCGAGCCGGCCGGCCAGCACTACTTCTCCAGCCTCGCCGCGGCTGCCTGCCCTCCCGCCTCGCCCTCGGAGGCCGGCGGCGCCTCGTCCTCGTCCGCCTCGTCGTCTTCGGCCGCGTCGGTGCCCGGCGCCCCTCGCCCCCCCGCCGAGGGCCCGCTGAGCGCCCGCAGCCGCAGCAACAGCGCCGAGCGCCTGCTGGAGGCGGCGGGCGGGGGAGCTGAAGAGCCCCCCGAGGCCGGGCCAGGCGAGGGCGCCCGGGGCCACACTCGCGCCGTGGAGAACCAGTACTCCTTCTACTAGGCGGGCGCGCCGGCGCCAAGGCCCTGGGGCCACCGGACCCGCCCCCGGCCGCGGGCGTCCAAAGCCGGACCCTGCCGGCCCCCCGCCCCGCCCGGCGCCGGGTGGGAAAAGCGAAGCTCTTCAGTGAAGACATAATGTTATTAAAGAGCCTGTTTTAGGGACTGCACCTGGCTCTCCTGTCGTCCTTGCCCGGGCCCCCGCTCCTCTCTGGCCTGGCGGGGAGGAGGGGGGCGCCGCACACCGGCTCCCTGGGGAGCGTCCGCCCCCCAGCTGTGTCTCTGGGGTCCCAGCCTCCCCATTGGGTGAGTGAGGCCAGGAGACAAGCGGCGGCAGTACCTGAGAGGAGGTGCAGAAATAAAGCGCTGGGCCCAAGAGGAGCTTTGGCAGAGCTGGGCCAGAGGTGGAGTTGAGCTTTGGGGGTAAGAATGGGAGGTGGGGAGGGCAGAGGGAAGATGAGGAGTGACACAGTGGGGCCGGGTGAGAGCAGGGCCCTGGAGGGGAGGTCCTGGCAGTGTGGACCGGCATCCTCCACACTATCCCATGGGGGGACTGGGCAGTTCGAGAGGCTGGGTTTCTCACCTTTGATCTAGATTCAAACTTGCAGCTGGCCCAGAGAGCCTCTGACCCCCCTCTCCCCTGCCGGCGGAGGTCCAGCTGTGGCTCCCACCTGGAGACCCGGCCAGCTCCAGGTCCCAGCACCCCTCCCTCGGGCAGTGGTCCTCCTGAGAAGGATCTTGTTCCTGCTGAGCCAAAGCCCCCACCCCCTCCCCCCGTATTAACTCAGCCTCCCCACCTGGGGCCGCAGACCCGTGGTCCCTCTGCCCAGGAGCGCTCCTGCAGGGCCTGCATCCTATGCATCTCAGAGCCCCAGACAGTTCATTCTCCTGGGACTGCCCCTGCAAGCCCTCCCCCAGGGGAGGCCTGGGGGGCACCCAGAGCTTTGCTGCCTGAGTTACCCAGTCCCGACTCCCACGATGACCAGGAAGTGACCCAGCTTCACTCCTGCTGCCACCACGGTGAGGGAGTACCAGGCTGGTGCTCAGAACAGCCTGTAACTCAGCTTCTGGCACCCCCATCCTTGTGGCTGGACCCCCTCTGTGCTTTTGCCCTGGGCCCTGGTGAGTTGAGGTCTA
The DNA here is from genome assembly GCF_001704415.2 of Capra hircus. Taxonomy (NCBI): domain Eukaryota; kingdom Metazoa; phylum Chordata; class Mammalia; order Artiodactyla; family Bovidae; genus Capra; species Capra hircus. The sequence goes on along the minus strand of NC_030832.1, from coordinate 35,582,338 downwards.
CACCAGGCCAAGTGCAAGCCCCCGTCCCACAGAGCCAGGGTTTGGGGTGAGGCTCTGGCTGGGCAGAGGACAGGGGGCTGGTGAGAGCTCTGTCTGGCTGCCATCTGCCTCTCCATCGGCTGAGGTCTCCCCCCTGGCAAAACGGGCGAGCACCAGACATCACCCCCAAGCCTGAGGCTTCATCCTTGCTGCCTCAGTGGAAGGGTTCGGAGGTGGCCTCATGGGTGGAATGGAGACTTGCATGTGTGGTCTGCTATTCTTCACCCATCTGTCCCTCCTTCCTGAAACAGTCTGCCAGCTGAGAGCGTGAAGCAGGAATCTGGGCCGAGGAGTAAGCAAAAGGCACCAAAAGCTGAAATGGGAGCCCAGAGCATGAAACGGGGAAAGGGTCTGTGCCCACTCAGTATGGATGACAGGCACTGTTCCTAAGGTTTCCCCAGGGTTAAAGTGGATTCAGGGGAGAATGGTGGAAAAGATGACAGCCATCACCCAGGGCCCTCCAAGGGGTGTGGTATGGAGGCCTGGCAGCAAGAGGTCAAGAGAAAAGAGGGGCACTCTCCACAGTGTGACCTCCAGGGTGAGACCTTCAGGCCTGTCACTCAAAGTGGTCCTTCCAGAAAGCCCAGACTCAGTGGGACGCGGGGGAAACCATAGCAGTTGCACCGATGGTTGCGACAGCCTTAAGATTTTGCTCCTCAGCAAGCATTTCAGATGCCTGCCTGGTGCCTGGCCAGGTCTGCAGGTGCCTGGGGTAGCTGGGTGGGCAGCCAGACAGATGAGCTATGCCTGTGAGTGGGAGGACCCGGTGATAGGGGGCTGGGGGCAGGGAGCGGGAGAATGAGACCAGCTGGGTTGAGAGGGCCTTGAGTGCCAGGCCAGAAATGGAGGGTTTTCGGGGACCAGGACCAGTCTGAAATGGGAGTGGAGATGGTCAGTTTTAGACCCATCAGCCTGGGGCCTAAGGATGAGGGGAGGATGGGTCGAAGTGAAAGTGTTAGTTGCTAAATTGTGTCCGACTCTTTGTGACCCCATGGACTATAGCCCACCAGGCTCCTCTGTCCATGAGATTTCCCAGGGAAGAATGCTGGAGTGGGTTGCCATTCCTGTTCTCCGGGGGAATCTTCCCAGCCCAAGAATCGAACCTGGCTCTCGCACATTGCAGGTCGATTCTTTACATCTGAGCTACCAGGGAAGCCCCAAGGATGGGTTGGAAGGGGATAAAATAGGCCAGGGAGGTTGCAGTGATGAACTGGGCCAGGACAGGGAGGAGACCAGTGATGGAGGAAGGACCATCCATAGACTGATGGGGGGCGGGGAGGATGGGGGGGCAGGGGATGCCTGGCTTAAGGCTTGGAAGATAGTACAGCCCCTGCTGGACCCACCTGGATTTCTCCACCTGGAAGGGGCTATGGAGAACGTGAGACCCCACCCCATGGCTAAAGAGAGGGAAGAGACATCTTGCTGTCTTCACCAAGAGGCTCCGAAGGACAGTCAGTCTCTCCAGCCCCGGACCACATCATCCAGGCCTTTGCTGTCCATCCCCCAGCTCTCCTTCAGGTAAGAGGTGGGGCTTGGCACGACCCTCTCCATGAGCCCCAGCAGGGTGACTTGGTGTACCTGCAAGTCTTCAGGATGGAGCGCTGAGAGCCGTGGAGAGGCAAGCCGCTGCCATGTATATGCTCTCCTTGGAGGGGGCCCTCGACCCAGAGGCAGATCCACACTGAGGCTAGATCAGGACATGTGCACTTGACCGAGGGTGACCAGGTCTCAGAGGGCTCCAGGGTAAACCAAGGGTGCAAGGTCTCCCCGGGAGGGCGCCCAGCTCCGACCACATGGGGTGGGTTTTCCCATCCTTAGCCACCCACCAGCCAGGCCAAGAAGCAACAAATCCTGTGTCCTGTCTCCAGACGTGAGGCTGAACCTGCTCCAAGGAGGTCACTGTCAGAACTGCGGTATGTGAGCTGGAGGAGGGCGAGGTCCACACCTGTGCCCCCATCAAAATAGAAAGCCTGGTGTTTCATGGCTTGGAAGATATCAATGTCCTTCAGAAATGAAACTGGTATACCAATGATGGTTCAAATCGTTTGTTTGTTTGTTTGTTTCTGGTGGGCACTGCTAACTCAGCCAAGTATAAGCCCTTTTGGGGTAGAAGAAGGAAAATTCCTGGCACCTATAAGGGTTCTTAAAAAAAAAAAATCTTATTTGGTTGCACCAGATCTTGGATGTGCAGCTGGGATCTCTAGCTTCATCACAACATGTGGGTTATTTAGTTGCCGACCAGCAACACTTAGTTGCCTCATGTGGGATCTAGTTCCCCAACCAGGGATTGACCCCAGACCTCCTGCTTTGGGAACACAGAGCCCCCAGCCACTGGACTACTAGGAAAGTCCTCTAGAAAGGTTCTTATCTGCCTAGTATTAAGAGACAGCCAAGTAGTACACATTGCAACATTGTAAATGCTGAGTAATGAATCTCAATCCTTCACCCAACACCCTTTAAAAAGATGCATCTGGCCTCAACGGCCATCCTTCGAGGAGGAAGTTTTCTGCAGCCCCCCCCAAAGACCAGGGGTTCTTAATCTCTTTTTTGTGCCTCAGATCTCTTGGCAGTCTGGTGAAGGGTAGGGACCCCTGCACAGGTTCAAAACATTTTTTAAAACTCTAAAGTAAAATATGTCATCTTGCAACGAAAACCAACTATACTGAAATTCAATGGAAATATTCAATGTAATCAAAAAGTAATCAAAAAAATTCTTAAACTCGTGATGTGTATTACATGTGTTTTGCTTATTAACACTTTAAATAGCAAGCTCTAGCAGTGCCTCTGTGGACTAAGGTAATTTCAAAGTAGTCTGAGTGTAAACGATATTTCAAGGTTTCTGCAACAACCAAGATGCGATGAAAAGATCACTGGTTTCTACAGGTGGCAAAGTGTCAGGTGCTGTTACTATTGCTGTGATTTCTCCTTAAATGAAGGAAATGTTTTTTTTAAGATTTATTATTTATGACAGCACTGGGTCTTCATTGATGCCCGTGGGCCTTGTCCAGTTGCAGCGAGTGGGGGGCTGCTCTCTAGTTGCAGTGCGAGGGCTTGTCATTGCTGTGGCATCTCTGTGGAACACAGGCCCTCAGATGTGCAGACTTCAATAGTGGCACACGGGCTTAGCTGTTTAGATTCAGACGGCTTAGCTTAGATGTGCCATCAAACCTGTGGCCCTTGCATTGGCAGGCAGATCCTTTACCACTGAGCCACCGGAGAAGCCTGGAGATGTAGTTTTTAGTGAGAGGTTAATTAAAGCAAATATATCATTTCATTCCCGTTGAAGTTCATGGATTCAGTGTATGGTTTATCCACAGACCATCCCAGGATGTCAGGTGAACAGCAGTGCTCTAAAGAGTGAGGACAAATGGCCTTTCTTGAAACAGAATGTTCAGAAAGAGCAGAGAAACAATGGTGTGATGAGGAATCAGATACCCACCATCCAAAAAGGCCTCAGCTGGTGCCTGATCTGATGGTTGACCTTGTAGCAAAAATTAACCTCCTGGTTTCTACTTTAACATGAATGAAGAATCCTGATGGTAGGAAGGGTACTGGCCAAGGAGCCAGGTCTTAGAGGGGAGAGGAGGCTTGTGTGGTTCTGGATAAATGATCTCTCCCTGACCTTATTCTCTTTGGCGCTGGATGCAGAAAGCTCATTAGAGGTTTAATGCTCATGTCGATGTTTGCATTATGAGTTTCAACTTAGAGCTGTTTAAGTTGGACACATATTTGGAAACTAATCGAGATGACAATGTGGTGCCCAGAAGCTTTAAAGAATACCGTCAAATTCACAGAGACAAAAAGTAGAAGAGAAGTTAGCCGGGGCTAGGGGAAAGGGGAGCTGAAAGTTGCTTAATGGGTCCAGAATCTCTGTGTGGGGTTTTGGAAGTGGCTGTGATGATGGTTGCACAATGATGTGAGTGTGATTAATGCCCCTGAATTGTATGCTTAAAACTGTCTCAAGTGGCGCTTTGGCAGCACATACAGTAAAACTGCAACAATACAGAGATTATTGTTCTCTGAGCAAGGATGACATGCAAATTTGTGAAGCTTTCTCTTTTGTAGTAGATCGTTGGAAGCATCTCTTTATATATTCCAGTTAATAAGTAAGAAAAAAAGGAGACATAATTTGAATATTATTTTGAAACTCCCAGCAAATAAACAAATGTAGGCATTAGGCTTCAGCAATTGCTAACATCAAAAAAAAAAAAAAAAAAAGCAATAGTCAGACACTGATCTTACGTCTAGAAGGGGATGCAGCTCCCCTGTCTAAAGAGTTCAAGCGTTCTAACTTCACGGTGACAATAGTGACAATCTGTGTATCGTTTTCACTTTGCCCTATTAAGGAGAACAGTTTATTTTCATCTTGTACTCACCAAAAGGGTTACTTTCTCCAATCTATAAAGAATGGTGTCATATACATTTTTAAGTAGCAACTTTTATGAGAAATATATGTATGTAGTCACAATAAAGATAAACAAAATTAAGATAAGCTGTTTTAAAATGAGCAGAGCATCAGTGAAACATGGGATGATTTCAAACAGCTATATACGTGTAATTGGAGTCCCTAGAGGAGGGGAGGGAGAAGGCAGTGGCACCCCACTCCAGTACTCTTGCCTGGAAAATCCCATGGATGGAAGAGCCTGGTAGGCTGCAGTCCATGGGATTGCGAAGAGTCGGACATGACTGAGCGATTTCACTTTGACTTTTCACTTTCATGCATTGGAGAAGGAAATGGCAACCCACTCCAGTGTTTTTGCCTGGAGAATCCCAGGGACGGGGGAGCCTGGTGGGCTGCCGTCTATGGGGTTGCACAGAGTCGGACACGACTGAAGTGACTTAGCAGCAGCAGAGGAGAGGAGGGGAGAGGGAGAGATAAGAGGACCCCCAAAATTGAGGAAATCATGGCTAAAATTTTTCAAAATTTGATGCAAACTGTAAACCTACAGATTCAAGAAACTCAACAAAACCCTAAGTGCAAGAAACATTAAGAAAATTATATCAAGAGATATCATACTCAAATTGCTTTAAGTCAGGGATAAGGAGAAAATCTTAAAAGCAGAGAAAAGAGACATATTACCTGTTTTTCCTTGGACGATAGTGTTCTCCTTGGAAATAATGCAAGCAAAATGACAGTAGATTACCATCTTTAAAACTGTCAACCTAGAATTCTATACCCAGCAAGACTATTTTGCAAAAAATGAAGGGAAAATGTAGAGAAAATTGATGGAATTAAAAAGTCGGTTCTTTGAAAAGATCAACAAATTTGGCAAACCTTTAACCAGACTGGCAAAGGAAACGAAAAAAAACCTAAAATTAGAAATTAAAGTGGATACATTACTATTGACTTTATTGTGAAAAATTTTGTAAGAGAATATTATGAACAATTACGTGGCTGTTTACTCAGTCGTGTCCAACCCTGTGACCCCGTGGACTGTAGCCCACCTGACACTTCTGTCCATCAAATTTTCCAGGCAAGAATACTGGAGTGGGTTGCCATTTCCTTCTCCAGGGGATCTTCCCAACCCAGGGACCAACCCAAGTCTTTTGTGTCTCCTGCATCGGCAGGTGGATTCTTTACCACTGTTGCCACCCGGGAAGGCCATGAACAACTATGTGACAAGAAACTAAATAATCCAAGGGAAATGGACAAATTTATTGAAATAAACAAATTGCCTCAAGTGACACAAGACAAAACAGAAATATTCAGCAGGCCTGTAACTAATGAAGAGATTGCATCAGTAATCAAAAACCCCTCAACTAAGGAAAGTCCAAAACCAGATAGCTTCAATGGTGAATTCTACCAAACATTCAAAGAAGAATTAACATGAATAATACTCCAACTCTTCAAAGGAAGTAAAGATTCAGAAAGCATATGAGTTGCCTAGAACAGGCAAATGCAAAGAGACAGAGAGTGGGACACCAGGCCCTGGGGGTGGAAAGAATGGGAAGCTGTTGTTTAACCGGGACAGAAATGGGATAAAAGTAAAAGGAAAGAAAATGATATGCTATGCTGTCACTAATCAAAAGGTAACTGAAGTGGCGATATTAATATCATATAAAATAGACTTTAAAGAATATTTACCAAGGACCACGAAGATCATTTCGTAATCATAAATGGGTCAGTTAATCAAGAGGGCATAACAATCCTAAACAATTATGTACACTAACAATAGAGATTCAAAATACCTAAAACAAAAACTAAGAGAAGTACAAGGAGAAATGGGTATTCACAAACTGTAGTCAGAGATTTCAGTACTACTCAATAGTTGATAGAAAAATAGGCAGAAAAGCAACAGGAATAAGACGACTTAAAAACACCATCAGCTGACTTGACCTCATGGACACGTGTCGAATGCTCCACTCAACAACAAAAGAATACGAAGTCTCTCAAGTGCACAGGGGCCATTTACCAAGATAGATCATAATCTGGCCCGTGAAGCAAGTCCCAATAAAATCGAGAGGATTCAAGTCATATACACGGACCACATGGAGTTAAATAAGAAATCAGTAACAGAAAGCTTCTTGGAGAATCCCCACATGTTTGGAAGTTAAATCACACACTCCTAAATACATCAAAGGGTAAGTCAAAAAGGAAATTAGAGAGTGTTTTCTCTTTATAATTATTTAGTTAGCCATTTGGGGCTGTGCTGGGTCTTTGTTGCTGGGTCTTTCTCTAGTTGCATTGAGCAGGGCCTACTCTTGATTGCGGTGTGCGGGCTTCTCCTGTGGTGGCCCCTCCCGTGGAGCGCGGGCTCTAGGGTGCCCGGGCTTCGGTAGCTCTGGCTCACAGGCTCTAGAGCGCAGGCTCAGTAGTTGTGTGGCTCAGGCTTAGTTGCCCCGAGGCAGGTGGGATCTTCCCAGACCAGGGATCTACCGGGTGTCCCCTGCACTGCAAGGCTAATTCTTAACCACTGAACTCCCAGGGAAGCCCTAGAGAGTGTTTTCAACTGAATGAAAATGAAAGCACATTAGAAGGTGTGGGATGCTGCTCTAACAGTATCCCAGGAAACATTTACAGCACTAAATGTCTATCTTTAGAAAAGGAGAAAGGTCTGAAATCAACGATCTCAGCTTCAATTTTTTTTTTCAGCTTCAGTTTTAAGAAACCAGGAAAAGCACAGCAAATTAAATCTAAAGCAAACAGGAAAAAAAATAGAAATAATAAAGATCAAAGAGGAAATCAATACAGAAAAATCAATGAAATCAAAAGCTGATTCTTTGGAAAGATTAATAAATGTTCATTGGCTGATTCTGTGTCTCCTGAATCCACTCCCCTATTTCGAGCACGTGGAAGAGTTGAGAGGAGGGAAAAGGAGAAAAGGAGCTACAGGTGTGCTGAGTTCCTTCCAAGGAGGCACGTGGGGCATGGTGCTTTCCACTTGGTCCCTTGCAGCTGAGAAAGGGTGATTGGTTCTCCATCTCAGGTCTGGAAACGTCTTTTAAGCTGTCTGCGACCTCCGGACAGAGGAGTCGGCATGTCTAGAGTTTCTTTAGATCACGTGGCAGGAGATGCCTCAGAAAGACTCAATATTTGGTCCTCTAAAGCATACAAGCAAGTATGCTCCTCCGCAGGAGGAGCCCTCTCTAGACTTTGGCCAGGCTGAGAAAACACCGAGGCATCCAGCTAGGTAGGAACCGCCTCGTCACCTTCCCTCCTCTGTCTCTTGGCCCCCACCAGGATCAAGACAGTAACTAGAAAGCAAGAGGACAGAATCCACCCACAATCGCCTCCCTGGACTCAAGGCTCTCTCCTGCCTCCAGCCTTAGCTGGGGAAAGAAGAGAAGTCTTAACCCTGAAAGGGAAATATTTCCTCCACGTGGCCCTGGCGACCACGTGCATCTCTACCTGGGTCATGTAGGCAAGACACAGCTGGCCTCAACCTTGGCAGGACCCCCTGTGGTCCTCCCAGAACATGACAACTTAGGGAGCTTACGGAGGGGCTTCCTCTCCCTCTTCCAGGAAGGCCTTTTTCTCATTTCCTCCTGGGCTCTAATGACATAGGAGGCTTTCTGCCTCGCACGTCTCAGAGTACAGCTGCAGGTTATCAAACTACACGGAAATGACTCCTGGCTGTCAGGGTGCCCCACCCCTCATGTTACATTGTCATCTCTTGTTTTGGGGTCATCCTTTTGAAGAAGGGTCACGGGAAGCTGCCACCTTGACTGATCTTGCTTTTGCTTTCGATGCACATGATGAACTGTCTGAACTGAAAAAGATTTGTTTCAGAAATTCCCTGGTTGCCCAACGGTTAGGGCTCCATGCTTCCACTGCAGGGGGCCTGGGTTCGATCCTTGGTCAGGGAGCTGAGATGCTGCGGACCTCGCACACAGCACGCCAAAGTAAATTAAAAATAAAACGGTGTATTTCTTTACTGGCCAAATCTGTCAACCTTGCTTGATACCCCTTAGTGAGTTTGAGGTTGCGTCGTAACCCAGTCTGAACTGGGGCTGTGTCCTGTGGTTTAGAGGGACGAGGGAACTCTATTTAGTCTCCGTATGAGATGATGGATGCTAATTAAATTTTGCAGTGATTATTTCACAATAGATGTAAGTTGAAACCACCTTAAACTCTAATTCCACTGTGGTCAGGAAATATGTCTGGAATGATTTCAGTCTTTTGAAATATATTGAGACTTGTTTTACGACCCAAGTACAAGGTCTCCCTTGGTGACTGTCCCATGCACACTTGACAAGAATGTGCATCCTGCTGTTCTTGGCTGGAATGTTCTATAAATGTCAATTAGGTCAAGTTAATTGTGAGTATTGCTCACATCTTCTATATACTCATTAATGCTTTTGTCTGTGTTTATTTCTTTATTTTTACTAACTGCCAAGGCAGCAGTGTTAAAACGTCCAAATATGATTGTGGGTTTGCCTGTTTCTCCTTTTAGTTCTGCCAGGTTTTTTTTCTCCCTGTACTTTGAAGCTCTGTTATTAGACTCATCATCCATTTAGGTTTGTTATGTCATTCTGTTGAATTTATCATTAAGAAATGACCCTCTATCTCTGATAGTACTCTGTACAATCTACGTTGTTATTAATAGAGTCACCCTTGCTCTGTTACAGTTGGTATTCGTAGGGTATACCTTTTTTTTGTCTTAATGTTTTCAGTTTTTCTATGTCCTTATACTTGAAGTGTGTGACTTGTTGAGAAACATACAGTCGGTTTGTTGTTGATTTTTTTTTTTAAACTCCAGTCAGGCAATCTCTGTCTTTTAGAGATTGTATCTATCATCTTCCTACTTGTTTTCCATTTGTTCCAGCTGATTTTTTTGTTCTTCCTTTCCTTTATTTAATCTTTTGGATAAGTAAGAATTATTTTTATTATTGGTTTATCACCTCTATGGCATTTTAATTATACCTTTTTATACATTTTTTTCAAATGGTTAATCTCAGGATTACAGTATGCCTTTTACTTTATTATCATCTACCTTAAATTTGCATTTTGCAACTTCAGGAAAGATGTAAGAAATTGACAATTGTACAGTTCCGTTTATACTTCTTCCCTCAACCTTCTGTGTTGTTGTATAGTTCACTTCTAAGTGAATTAGAAACCTCAGTATACCCTGTAATTATTGTTGCCCTAAACAGTAGCCTTTAAAACTTTTTTATATGGGAAAATATACAAGACATTAGATATACTACTTCAACCATTTTTAAGTATACAGTTTAGTGGCATTAAATACATATTTGTTGTGCAACCAATACCACCATCAATTTAAAAAAAAAAATTTTTTTTAACACTTACCTCCTCATTCCCTCCCCCGCCCCACCCGCCCAGCACCGTCGTGTCTCTGTGGATTTGACTCCTAAGTACCCTGGCCGAGAGAAGCATGCGATGCTTGTCTTTGTGTCTGCCTTGTTTCACTTAGCATAGTGTCTTTAAGATTTGCCCATGTTGCAGCATGTGTCAGAACCTCCTTTTTTAAGGCTGAACAACAGTCCGCCGCATGTATACCACCTTTGTTTATCCATTCGTCTGTCACTAGATGTTTGGATGATTTCCACCGTTTGTATGTTAACAAGAGCTGCTATGAGTGCAGTATTGATGTTCAGGTATCTGTCCAATCCCTGCTTTCGATGCTTTTAGGTATATATCTAGAAGTTGAATTGCGGGATAATATGGGGACTCTATGTGTAATTGTTGGAGGAATTGCCATACTGTTTTCCATAATTTTAAAATTTTCTCCATTTATTTGTACATTCCAGGTTTCTTCCTTCCTTCCTAAAGTTCCAAACTAGCTGTGAAATATGTTCCTTCTGCCTTGTGGGGCAGGGGGAGGTGGTAGGCTTTTAGTGCAGATCTATTGGAGACAAAGTCTCTCAGCTTTTGTTTGTCTAAAAAAAATTGCCCTCGTTTTTTAAAATATTTTATTTTTGATTGAAGCATAATTGCTTTCCGGTGTCTTATTGGTTTCTGGCATATTTCAGCACGAGTCAGTACACATATATCGCCTCCCTCTTGAGACTCCCTCCCACCCCTGTAGGTTGTCACAGAGCACCAGGTAAAGCTCTCCGTGTCAGACAGCAAATTCCCACTGGCTATCTATTTTAGTTTGCCTTAGTTTTTACAGAATATTTTCACTAGCCATAGATGGCTAGGTTAGCAAGGGCTGCTCCTTTCAACACCTTAAACACATCATTCCGTTTGTTCTGGTTTCTATAATTCCTCTTAAGAATTAAGCCATTGTTGTTGCTATTCCCCTGAATTTAATGTATTTTTTTCCTGTGGATATTTTAGATTTTTCTCTCTATACCTTTGACTTTCAGAAGTTTGATTCTGGAATGCCTAAGTATGGTGTTTTGCTATTTATCCTGCTTAGGATTTACTGAGCTTCTTGAATATGTGAATTCGGGTCTTTCATTAATTTTAGAAATTTCTCAGCCATCATCTCTTCGAATGTTACTTTGGTGCCTTCTTTCTATCCTCTCCTGCTGGGTCTGTTTTTCCACATAGACTTTCCTCCAGATACAGGAAATGAGAGTCTCTTTAGGTGCTGCCAGGTAGGCAAGCCTCTCGGTGCGAGGTTCCATTGGCTGCCCTGAGTCTGTTGTCTTCCAAATTTTCTAGGGCAGTAAAGAAAAACCAGCCAACTCTACAACTCATATCATAGTCATTTATTTCATATCCTTCAAGATCTAAGGCAACAACATAAGTGATCCACCTCAGGTGAGATTCTTGGCAACTGATGCTATATCCAAAGAAGCAGAAAGACATGGGTGTTTGAGATGGGCAGCTGTCAGCGTATATGGTAAACGCAGAGGGAGGCCAAAGAGATGTGGTGTTAATAGCATCTCCTATACAGGATAATGGGCGATGAGGGAAGTTCTTTGAAGAAAAATACCAGCTTAAAAATGCATAAAGAATGCTGAAATTAGAAGTTGACTGTTTTGTAGCACTCAGTGAAATAATGGATCCAGGAACAACCATTATAGGCTGCAAAAAACCATTAGGTCAGGTTTTTGAAACTTTATAATGGATGGATTATACTGCCGACTTCTAACCCCCAATCAATCCTAACCTGACTAAAAGCAGAACAGCCAGTCACAGTGGGGATCCTCAGGTCAGACAGAGGAAAGAACACAGCACCTCCTGCGAGGCAAACAAGCCAACAGAAGTGAATCTGAATTTAAATCCAGTCTCTAGATCTAACTGAGTTTACTGCCCCTAAGAAAATAATGATGATGATAAGGCTATAGAAGGATATGTGAAAAGATACTTAAAAAAAAAAAAAGTAGTTGTCCAAATCCCAAACTGAGAAATTCTATAGGAAAAAATATTGTTTCTTCAACAAATAATTGTCATGAAGAAGAAAAGGGGAAGGAGAACTGATGTAGGTAAGATGAGACATGAGAACTAATGAGAATAATCCAATGGTTTTAAAAAAATTATGAGACAATTGAGGCATTTAAAAATTGGGTGTTAGTTGATACTAGGGAATTACTGTTAAAGTTAGATAATGGATACATGGTAACTACTTGGTTCTCTGTCTTAAGACTGTTTTTTTATCTTTATGACTAAAATTTTTGGAAAGCAGTTTTGTGATAGAGAAAGGAGAACACATGGAGAAGGATGTAGACTCCAGGGAGACGGAGCATGTTTTTATGTTGAAGGAGAGAGAGCGCTGCTGCTGCTGCTGCTGCTGCTAAGTCGCTTCAGTCATGTCTGACTCTGTGCGACCCCACAGACGGCAGCCCACCAGGCTCCCCTGCCCCTGGGATTCTCCAGGCAAAAACACTGGAGTGGGTTGCCATTTCCTTCTCCAATGCATGAAAGTGAAAAGTGAAAGTGAAGTCACTCAGTCATGTCCGACTCTTCACGACCCCATGGACTGCAGCCCACGAGGCTCCTCCATCCATGGGATTTTCCAGGCAAGAGTACTGGAGTGGGAAAGAGTGAGGACCCCAGAAAAAGAAGAAATCGCTGGTGGAGCCAGCTCTGGAGAGTCCTGGGAAACAGGGCGCTGGACCCAGGTGGCTGGCCTTGTCAAGGATTCCAGCTCCTGTCCTGTTCACAGATTTGATCTTCATTAGCCCTTAACTCATCCCATTAGATGAGTGTAATAATTCCCATCTTAGAGATAATGAACTAAAACTCAGAAAGGTTGATGACTCACTCAGGGTCAAAAAACTGTAAATGGCAGATCCAGGATTTTTGTTTTTTTCATTCAGCTACACCAGGTCTTAGCTGCAGTATGCAAACTCTTAGTTGTGGCACGTGGGATCTAGTTCCCTGACCAGGGGTTGAACCCAGGCCTCCTGCCTTGGGAGCATAGTTTTAGCCACTGGACCACCAGGAAAGTTCCTAGATCCAGGATTTAAACCAAAGTTTCTGTGCTTCAAGCTCTTGTGGTCTGTATGGCTGCAAGGCAGGCTGAAATGTCTCATGGGGCAGGGAGGGTGACATTTCAACCATTGGAGGTGAAGAGGGAACAGCAGATTCAGACTTCATGACTGATGGCCCGTATTCCTCATTAAGCTGGGTGGGAGGTTCTTGAGGACAAGGGAACAGGCTCTACTGCTCTTTCTGGGGCTGCCAAGGAGCTGGAGAGGAGTGAGTCACTTTCCTGGTCCAAGACCATCTTTGCCTGCCAGTGAGACAGAGGTGTCCCCGCAAGGAATTCAGCAGGGAGAATGATCAGGTCCCTCTCGTGGCCCTTTCCCACTCCGCTGCAGCTTCAAGGAATGGATGCAATATAGAGAGTGTTAGTTGACCCAAGCTGCATGTGGGAGCACAGTTGCTTCAGTCGTGTCTGACTGTTTGCGACCTCATGGACTGTGGCCTGCCAGGCCCCCCTATCCATGGGATTCTGCCAGCAAGAATACTGGAGTGGGTTGCCATGCACTCCTCCATCCATGGGATTCTGCCAGCAAGAATACTGTAGTGGGTCACCATGCCCTCCTCCAGGGGATCTTCCCTACCCAGGGATCAAACCCTTGTCTCTTAGATCTCCTGCATTGGCAGGCGGGTTCTTTAGCATTAGCGCCACCTGGGAAGCCCATATGCATCAGCACACAGTGGAAAACTTCGAAGCAAAGCTCATGCAAGCTCAGCTGCTACCCAGAGCCCCAGTAAGAGAGGGGATGTCCAAGCCTCCCTATCTCACTGTGCTCTGATTGCACCCGAACTTCTGTTCTCTGCATAGGTCTGCCCTGCCCCTGGGTGGTGACCTGTGTGCATGGAATGAGGCCAAAGGAGGAGCCAAAGAATCTTGTCTGGGTGCTATGGGGGCCCTAGGCGACAGAGAAGGGAGAGAGGAGGCGGGCTGCAGGGAGGAAGCAGCACCCATCGCATAAAGAATTTAAGCCAACGAATTGGGTTACGTAGTGGCTTTATGGCATAATAATAATTAAGAACTTTGGCTTTGAGGTCAGACTCATCGTGATTATCCCAGCTCCATCATTTACTGCAACCTTGGGCAAGTTACTCAACCTCTCTGGGCCCAGTTCTGGTGCCTCGGGGTCCTGGGAGCATGTGGGGCTGGGTAAAGCTTTGCTGCCCTCTGGTGGTAGACAGAGGGTGTCACTGAGAGGCTGAGTCCACTCTTGTGGGACAGCTGGTGAGGAGTGAGGATGGGCAGACACTCTTTCCTCCCACAGAGAAGACCTCAAATCTGGCTTCAGCATTAGGAGGGTGAAGAAGGCTGAGTGCCGAAGAATTGGTGCTTTTGAACTGTGGTGTTGGAGAAGACTCTTGAGAGTCCCTTGGACTGCAAGGAGATCAGCTCTGGGATTTCTTTGGAAGGAATGATGCTAAAGCTGAAACTCCAGTACTTTGGCCACCTCATGCAAAGAGTTGACTCATTGGGAAAGACTTTGATGCTGGGAGGGATTGGGGGCAGGAGGAGAAGGGAACAACAGAGGATGAGATGGCTGGATGGCATCACTGACTCGATGGATGTGAATCTGAGTGAACTCTGGGAGTTGGTGATGGACAGGGAGGCCTGGCGTGCTGCGATTCATGGGGTCACAAAGAGTCGGACACGACTGAGTGACTGAACTGAACTGAACTGGAGGGCCCCACCAGGGTCTGCTGGGGAGCCTTGGTCCATCTATCCATGACTCGTGAGGTCACTCAGGCCCTCATAGGGGCCAGCCAAGCTGGGTTTGAGTCTGGGTGACCCTGAGTTGGTCTCTTGCCCCTCTAGGCCCTCTCAGTCCTTATCAGGATGACAAACATGTCAAAACACTTAGACTAGGCTTAGCCATTGAGGTTGCTGTTACCTACATGCCTTAACTCTCTCTCCCCTACCTTTGTGCGTTCATTTATTTCATTCACTTAACTTCCAGCCAGCAGCTGTCTGCCAAGCACCAGCTCTGGGCCAGACCCTGAGCTGGAGGTGTCAGGGAGACGGCTGCCCTCTTAGCTCTGTAACTGTCTGTTCATCTACTGTGGTGTGCGCTTTCATTCATGGAGGATCCATTTCTCTACTGAGTGTTCATTCTTTCTTTCTCATACTCACTAACTTCCTCATTCACTCATCCATCCATCACTAGTTATCTCAATTGCATATTCATTCATTCTTTACTTTTTCAGACTCCTTTCCTTTCTCTCTGCCTCATTCCTGTGTTCTGCAAGCATTCTAAAAGCACCACTCTAAGCCAGAATTAGATGCTGGTTTCTGGCACAACCCTCTCCCCAGACTTCTAGGTAGACAGATGGTGAGGACACCCTGTGACTGCCACATGCCAGCCATCAGGACTTGGAGCAGGGGGAGCACCAGGAAGGGAGCAACTGACTGCCTGGAGGAGGGGGCTGGGTGGGGGCAATCAGAGAAGGCTTCCTAGAGGAGGTAGCATTTAAGCCACACCAAGCAGGGTGTGGGGCTTCCCAGGTAGCAGTAGTAGTAAAGAACCCTCCAGCCAGTGTAAGAGATGTAAGAGGTGCTAGTTCGATCCATGGGTTGGGAAGATCCCCTAAAGGGAGGGCATGGCAACCCACTTCAGTATTTTTGCCTGGAGAATCCCATGGACAGAGGAGCCTGGAGGGCTACAATCCATGGGGTTACAAAGAGTCAGGCATGACTTAGCAGCTAAACAACAACCAGGAACACACCTGTAGTTGAACAAATTGGGTTTATCGGCTCAGTTTGAGAAGGAAGACTGCATTTACCTCAGTAAGAGAGTGTTTAGGGGATTCCCTGGCAGTCCAGTGGTTGGGACTCCACACTAGAGTTTGATCCTTGGTCAGGGAACTAAGAGCCTGCAAGCTGCGCTAGTGGCCAAAAAGAACTGTGGGGAGGTGGTTACAAAGGCTTAGCATGGAATTTGGGCCTGGGTTAAGTGATTTGGGGGAGGATTTGAGTAAGTGAGCTTTTACTCTGGAATAGATGTTAGGAATCAGGGACAATTTTATGATTGAAAGCCTTAAGTATTTAAAGCGGAAGTCTAACCGGATAAAGAAGCAGCGGTTACTCATATTTGTCAGAATAGGGGAAACGTTTGGTCTTTTTCTTGTTCCAACGATATTCTTGTTTTCATCCGACTTTAAACGCGATTACGGAGCAGTCTTGTTTATGCCTCGCGACATCATGGCCCCAGAATGGCTTTGCACGACAGTGGTGTTTAGGAAATTTTCTATGTCCAACAGGAGAATCCCAAGGTCTATCTGTGAGTGCCAGGCCAGCTCCCAGATGCAAGAGGCAGCGCTCCTCTTTCTCGTAGGAAAGGCCCGTTCCCTCGACCGAGGTGTATTGCTGGGTGCCAGGCGCAGAGTAATTGGAGGCGGACAAAAGAGTTATGGCCCCAGTCCTCCGGGAGCACACATTGACGTCAGTTTTGTCTTAAACAGATCGTCAGAAACGGCAGAGGGAGTGGACCAGACCTAAGGAACAAAGGCCCGGGGGCGGAGGTGGGGGGTGCCGAGATTTAGCAGGGTGGCGGGCGAAGCCACAACTCGCGCCGGGACTGCAGAGTTCTGGCCCGACCCTCGAGCACACAGGGCCACCTCTCCCCCAGGAACGTGGGCGTTCGCTGCGCTGATCTGCTCAGAAACAGGGAAAAGAAATCAAGCCGCTTTAATCAAAATAACCCCCCCGGGCCTCGAGCTCATGAATATTCAGCAGCCTGCTTCCGGCGGGCAACTCCTCTCCGGCCGCGCCCACCTAGGAGACTGCGCTTGCGTCACTGGCGCGCGACTCTGTCGTCACGCACGCGCGCCGCCGCCCGTCAGGGAAGGCAGCTGTCATGGCGAGCTCGGCCGCCTGCTCCGTGAGACCGCCGAGGCCCAAGAAGGAGCCGCAGGCGCTCATCATCCCCAAGAATGCCGCGGAGGAGCAGAAGCTCAAGTTGGAACGGCTCATGAAGAACCCGGTGAGACGAGGCGCGGGCTGACGGCCCTCCCGAGTCCCAAACCCCTTCCCTTCCGGCGTCTCCGGGCGCTCGAGGGCCCTCTTCCCCCGTCTCTGAACGCGGGAACTCAGGAGCCAAAGTCCAGGGTCAGACCTTGGGAAGGAATAGGCTAGCCGGAGACAGTGAGCTTTCTGCTGTGGACTGGCTTCCTGTGCTTGAAGACTCTTTAACTTCGTGTAAAAGGAAGCCTTAGACAGGAAAGATGGAGTTCTTGGGTTAGCACAATAATTCATTCTAAAGAACATTAAGTGTTAGGCATTGGCAGAGCGACCTGGGGGTTGGAGGTCTCCAGCGATAATGATTGACGTTTTGAGTTCTACCCTGGAAAGTTGAGTTTATCCCTAACAAGGCTGTGGGCTGTGATAGGACCCGAATATACAGGATGAAGTAAAGCCAGATGGGAGAAAATAAACTCAGCTTTGGGCCCAAGAAACAAAGCAGCCTTACTTCACTATTCAGTTAAAGGATTTTGGTTGTAAAAGACGTCACTTTGTCAGCCGGTTTATACATAACAAATATTTTCATGTTTAAATGTTGCAGGACAAAGCAGTTCCAATTCCAGAAAAAATGAGTGAATGGGCACCTCGACCTCCCCCAGAATTTGTCCGAGATGTAATGGGTAATGTCTTTGTGTGTGTATGTGTGTGTAAATACAGTTTTTAAAGTGTAAGTATAAAACCTCTAGTTTTTGTTAATTATATCCCCTTGGGGGTGGGGAGTTCCAATATTTTACTGTTACAATAAAGGGATATTATTGGCTTTGGTTTGGCATTAGAGAAACTTCTTCTTTGCTTTTTAATGATATCTTGTTTTTTTTTAAGTGGAATAGTTTTTATTTTGTTGGATTGTAAATTAACACAGTTCTAAAGAAGAGTAAAGAACAGGTGTAAAAAAATTAGAACCACCTGTAGTTCCATGGTTCTACCTGTAACATTTTGATACAGCCTTGGAAACCTGTTTATAGTCAAAACCACTCGTGCTTCAGAAAAAATGTTTTCACAAAAATGTGGTTGTTCTGCACATACTGTTTGAAACTTACTTTTTATAGATCATGGCATCTTTTCAACTCAATAGAATTCTAGCATATCATGTGAAATCCTCTGCTCGCAGAGGGGAAAGGTAACAGACTCTCTTTTAGGTTTCTGCTCTCTGAATCTGCTGTTCTGTTAATACTGTTTGAGAGTGGAATTTTTAGGGACTTCACATTCAGCATTCATGCAACAAGTATTTAATGATACCTACAGTATGCCAGCCACTGTGCTAGGTTCTGGGATACAGTGGGGAATAAGGCAGGCTTGATCCCTTCCATCACTTCTGGTATCTGTCTTTGGTCTGCTTTGATTAAGGGTAGCCTGTGTTGGTAACTGGATCTCATCAAGAGCTCTGGACTGTCCTGGCTCTAGGTTCAAGCGCTGGGGCCGGCAGCGGCGAATTCCATGTGTACAGGCATCTGCGCCGGAGAGAGTACCAGCGCCAGGACTACATGGATGCCATGGCTGAGAAGGTTAGTGAGCCAGGAGGCTGCCTGAAGCCTGGGGTTTAGGCCATGTGCACTGAAACCTGAGGAAAATAAGCCATTGAAGAAGAATAGATACACCCGGGTGTGGCTTGAGTGAGGGCTGCCTTCTGAAGTTAGCATGAGAAACAGATGTCAAGTAGAGTCCACCCAGCACAGCAGGGTGCTCACACTAGGAAGTGAGTGAGGGGAGGGCTTCTGCCAGGTGGTAGAGAGCCCAGCGGGGTCCCCTGTCCCTGCCAGGCCATTTGCCATGGAATAGGAGGCAGGCTCTCACATCACTGGAGTTATTTCTCTATAATTTTCTCTCCTTTTGGCAGAATGCCTGTAATTCCAGTTAGCTGTGTGTCTGGTGTGAGTACTGTGCTTTCGAGTATTTTTGCCTCTCTGAGTTTTCCTTCATGACACATAGTAATTGATTAAGAATTGAGAATATCTGTGAGTTTCTGGTGGTCTAGTGGTTAGGATTCAGCACTTTCACTGCTGTGGCCTGGGTTCAATCCCTGATCTCAACTAAGAATCCCACAAGCCTCCAAGGTGGGACGTGGCAAAAATAAATAAGATTTTTAAGTTAAGAATTGAGAATTGTTTTAGAAATTGTACTGTAAGAACTCTTAAATTTTCCATTGCTTGATGGCAAAGGACAGAAACCTCTCTTCTATTGCTCTTAAGAAATATTCTCTTGGACATATCACTTGTTTTCTTTTTGGAATTGGGTTTTGGAGTTATTTTATCCACGCCAGAAATCTTGCTTGATTTTATACTAGATTTAAATTGAGTCTGCAGCTCAACTTGAATGAGAATGGATGTCAGAGTGTTTAGTCATCTTCTCTAGAAACGTTGTCTTGCTTGTTTGTATCTTTTTGTATCTCTCAGTGACCATCTATGGAGATTTCACACGTCTCACTACATTTGTTCAAAATTTTTTTTTTTTTTTTTAAGTATTTTGACTGTAGTGATCCTTTACATATTTATTGGCCTGGCCAGAATCGAGTTTGAAAAAGTACCTTTATGATTTTCGAGCAGAATGGGATAATTGCCATGGTGGTTTTCACCTGGTATCTGTGTGTCCTCCAGCCCTTAACTCGGCCCCCAGCTGTTGGTTCTCCAGCTACTGCTCATCTCCAGTAATTAGTTTCAGGTGACTTGTGACACAGCTGTGCCAGGTCACTGAAGGCTTTGCACTGTCAAGAATAGCAAAACTCTGTGTATAGACACTTAGTTCAGTCGGTCAGTCGTATCTGACTCTTTGTGACCCCATGGACTGCAGCACGCCAGGCTTCCCTGTCCATCACCAACTCCTAGAGTTTGCTCAAACTCATGTCCATTGAGTCAGTGATGCCATCCAACCATCTCATCCTCTGTCAGCCCCTTCTCCCACCTTCAACCTTTCCCAGCGTCAGGGTCTTTTCTAGTGAGTCAGCTCTTCCCATCAGGTGGCTGAAGTATTGGAGTTTCAGCTTCAACATCAGTCCTTCCAATGAACACTCAGGACTGATCTCCTTTAGGATGGACTGGTTGGATCTCCTTGCAGTCCAAGGAACTCTCGAGAGTCTTCTCCAACACCGCAGTTCAAAAGCATCAATTCTTTGGCACTCAGCTTTATAGTCCAACTCTCACATCCATATGTGACTACTCGAAAAACCATAGCCTTGACTAGATGAACCTTTGTTGGCAAAGTAATGTCTCTGCTTTTTAATATTCTGTCTAGGTTGGTCATAACTTTTCCTTCTAAGGAGTAAGCATCTTTTAATTTCATGGCTGCAGTCACCATCTGCAGTGATTTTGAAGCCCAAAAAAATAAAGTCAGCTACTGTTTCCCCATCTATTTGCCATGAAGTGATGGGACCAGATGCCATGATCTTAGTTTTCTGAATATTGAGCTTTAAGCCAACTTTTTCACTCTCCTCTTTCACTTTCATCAAGAGGCTTCTTAGTTCTTCACTCTCTGCCATAAGGGTGGTGGTCATCAACATATCTGAGGTTATTGATATTTCTGCCGGCAATCTTGATTCTAGCTTGTGCTTCATCCAGCCCACCATTTCTCATGATGTACAGCATATAAGTTACATAAGCAGGGTGACAATATACAGCCTTGATGTACTCCTTTTCCTATTTGGAACCAGTCTGTTGTTCCATGTCCAGTTCTAACTGTTGCTTCCTGACCTGCATACAGATTTCTCAGGAGGCAGGTCAGGTGATCTGGTGTTCCCACCTCTTTCAGAATTTTCCACAGTTTATTGTGATCCACATAGTCAACAAAGCAGAAGTAAATGTTTTTCTGGAACTCTCTGCTTTTTCAGTGATCTAGCAGATGTTGGCAATTTGATCTGTGGTTCCTCTGCCTTTTCTAAAACCAGCTTGAAGATTTGGAAGTTCACGGTTCATGTATTGCTGCAGCCTGGCTTGGAGAATTTTGAGCATTACTAGCGTGTGAGATGAGTGTAATTGTGCGGTAGTTTGAGCATTCTTTGGCATTGGCTTTCTTTCGGATTGGAATGAAAACTGACCTTTTCCAGTCCTGTGTCCACTGCTGAGTTTTCCAAATTTGCTGGCGTATCGAGTGCAGCACTTTCACAGCATCATCTTTTAGGATTTGAAACATAGCTCAACTGGAATTCCATCACCTCCATTAGCTTTGTTCGTAGTGATGTTTCCTAAGGCCCACTTGACTTCACATTTCAGGATGTCTGGCTCTAGGTGAGGATCACACCATCGTGATTATCTGGGTCGTGAAGATCGTTTTTGTACAGTTCTTCTGTGTGTTCTTGCCACCTCTTCTTAATATCTTGACACTAACGAGCACTTTTTTTTAAACTACTTTAGAGGGCAGGAGATAGAGCACAGTTGTCTCAAGTGCCATCAGTTAGTCGAAGTTTTATGTATTGATTAACAACTCAGAGAAAATACAGAAAAATGTTTCACAAACCTTGAATCCACATAGTTGCAAACTTATTTTCACATGGTGAAGGATAGGCTCTGAGATTAGAAGGAAAGAGAGATGCAAGAGAATCCTTACCTTCCACAGTGACTGATAAGAGTGTCCCCGCTATGGACAGAGCACATCTGACTCCTCCTGGAGCCCTCACCAGGGCCAGCAGCCAGCGGGGGCTCTGTCTTGGTCCCTTGGAAAGTGCAGCTGCTGCAGACATTCACAGCTCATCTTCTAAACAGACCAAGTGCTTTTAGCTTGAAGGCATTGCTTTCTAGTTGAACTCTAATTGAAGTTCTGGGAATTCTCTGGCAGTCCAGTGAGTCAATTTTAATAGACTTGAACTTTCACTGCCAAGGGCCACGGGTTAAGTCCCTGGTTGGGGCACTAAGATCACACAAGCTGCATAGCATGGACAAAAAAAGACGCTGATTCCTTTCTTGTAAGGAGACATTTCTTTTCTATTTCATAATTCTGCTCTGGAAGAGAGTTTCTGTGTCAGTCTCAGCAGAACCACCCAGCCCTGGCAGTGCAGACCAGCAGAGGTGATGAAGCCACCTCTTCCGCTGCTGGCTCCCTTTTTGAACACCCCCCACCCCTGACCTTTATGGCTATAACTACCAGAAGTAGAGGTAACACTGTTTTATCTGAAGATATTTTTATAGTGTTTGCCTTTAGGTTATTGCAGTTCATTGTTCTTCCTAAAGGCTCGGAAAAGGAAGAATTATTATTCCCCCATTTTATAGACGTGGAAACTGAGGCTTAGAAACAGGTATAGCTGCTAGGAAGAAATAATACAAGGGGTGTGTGTATGTATGTATATATGTACTCACATATACATATGTAGCACATGTATGTATAAGTAATGGCAGTACATGTTATGCTGCCTTAGAATCTGTCCGTCAATAACTGTAAGTAGTCAGGACTTAAAAGTTCCATGGTCCCAGCCCTCTGGCCACTCCAGCTGGTGAACTGTGGTCACTGTCTCTCAAGAAAAAACACACTCTTGTGTGCCTCCTTACTCTGAGTACTCTTAGTACATTTCTGACACTTCTTGTCACTGAATCTATGGGAATTTTCCCCACACCAAGCAGTTCTGTGGCACCAGGCACGTGTCCTACAGTTTAACTCAATTCGCACACTACCCATGTGGAGATAACTTCAGGTCTCAAAAGCTAAGGACTCAGTCCTACAAGATTGTCTCCCACCCCCAGCTTCAAAGGCCTGCTACATGTCTCCATTGTCATCTGTGCTGACCGACTGGCTGTAAGTCAGAGGCTCCTATGTCCCCCTCCTCAAGGCGCCATTAATTTGCTTAGAGAGGCTGATGGAACTCAGTACAGTATCTCACCACTAGTTTCCAGTGTATTATGAAAGACTGGAACTCAGGGAGAGCCAGACGGAAGAAGGTGCAGGGAGAAGGAACAGGAGCTCTGCGCCTCCATACCCTCACCAGCCCAGGAGCTCTCCGCACGCACCCTTTGGGATTGGGGGCTTCACTGTGTGGACATGGTTAAATCATTTGGCCATTGGTGATTAGTTCAAGCTTCAGCCCCTCTCCGCTCCCTGAAGGTCAAGGAGGCGGGGCAGAAAGTTCCCGTGGCAACCAGCCCTGTTCTTAGGGGCTTTTCCAGAGTCACTCATACACTCCTATAATTGAAAGGGGCTGGTTATAAATAACAAAAAATACCCATTTCGTCTTTATTTCTGGAGCTTTATATCTGGAGTTAAGGAAGAAACTGGCAACAAAACTAAATATTATCGTAAAAGATCCCCCTGTGGCTCTTAAATAGGAAATTTATAAGAGTTTTAGGAGCTCTGTGTCAAAAAAGTAGACAAAAATCAAATACATATTTATTTTAAACCGCAGTGTAACATTTTCCAAGGCCCTAGTGAGAAAGAGCCGGTAGTGCCGCCTCTGCCTTCCAGATGCAGTGTGTCTCTCACCTTCTGTGTCTCAGTTCACTTGGGCATGAATTGGTTCTTAATGACCTGAGTTGCTTCAGCGTCAGAGACCTATATGTTGACTTCCTGCCCCGCCTGTTGGGCAACTTCTTAAAGTGGCCCCAGAGATCTAGCTGTGCCTATAGCTCCCCCAGTGGTGTGACTTGTAGAGTTTTCATGTCATGCCAGAGTTTGTCTAAGTGATGTGGCTTTTTGCAGCAAAAATTGGATGCAGAGTTTCAGAAGAGACTGGAAAGGAATAAAATTGCTGCAGAGGAGCAGACTGCGAAGCGTCGGAAAAAGCGGTGAGAGCTTTGTGGCATCCCATAGCTAGTGAGACTTGGGGCAGGAAATGTAAAAATAGATGGTTGGCGAACAAATCCTTCTTGTGGTCAAAAGTTCACCTGCATGGCCTGTTGAGGTCTTGGGTGTTAAAACCTACAGTGGCGCACCCCAGTAGCGAAATGACTTTTCTTCCTGGGGAGAGATCAGTTCATTTACTGCCCCCCACCCCCAGCTTGCTACAGATTTTCCAAGGCTTGGGGGTCAGCACTTCAGTGATGGCGTGGATTTCTGTGTCTCCTCTATGTCTGTATTTTAATGAAAGGTTTAGTAAGTTGCTATGAGCAAACATCACAGTTAGCCTCTCCCTGAAAGGAGGGCCTATAACCTCCCTAAGTGACTATATACAGGCTGCATGTGTGTCTGTATTTTAATAAATGCTCCCTCAACTGTTAGGTGAGCAGGATTCTAAAAGTAGTCCCTAAATATCTTGGAATGAAAAAGTATCGCCAGTATCAATATCTCTGGATTGCTTTAATCACCTCAGGACTGCAAAGAATTTGATCTTGATTCATGAAGGATGCAGGTTGATGATGTTGGAATAGCAGAGTCATGCGGAAGTACTTTCATTTTATTGTAGCATTTGTGTAGTGTCTAAATCGATGAAGGTTCTGTAAGTAGATGTTTAGTTTCTAAAATATAAAATGGGTAGTTAAAGAATTAGTGTGTTTATTTTACATTTGTAGCCAGAAGTTAAAAGAGAAGAAATTACTGGCAAAGAAGATGAAACTTGAACAGAAGAAGCAACGTGAAGGTGAGTGGTGCCCACTTTCCTTTTGTGACCCTTCTCAGGGCTGGTCACAGTGGTTGACCTGTCAAGAATGAGGTTTTAGAGTTTGGAGCTGGTTGGCTGGCCTCTGAAGAGATGAGGGCTTGTTTCTGTTAGTTTTGACTCATTTAATTTTCAAGTGACAGAAAGGCAAGCTGGTTTAAGCCAAAAAGAAAAGATCCTGGCTCGTGTTTAGTCCAGCACAGACCTCCTTTCAGGCCTGGCTTGTAAAGGAGCGCTGCTGTTATTGGCATTGACTGTCTTTCTGTCCCCTGGCTCCCTGTCCTCAGGGGGGCTCATTTCCTCCTGATGGTTCTAAAGTAGCTGCAGCTGCTCCAGGCTGCACCCTGGCTCATTCTTGTCCAGTAGGAAAGACTGAGGGAGTGTCTCCAGCAAAAGTGTTTTTGTGTCTCTCTGGCTCTTATTGAGTCATTTGGCAAGTCAGTTAAGAATGCTTTTGGCTACAAGAAATAGAAAACTAGCAGTAGTTAAGCAAAGAGGAGTTATTTTTTCTCACGTAGCAAGAAATCTGGTAGTAGTGTGGTTGAGCAGGTCGGTACTATCAAGCTCAGCATCCCTGCCGTTTTTTGACCTTGATCCTGGGGGCATGAGGTGGCTGCTGCAGTTCCTGGCATCATACTTAGGTTTAAAGCAGAAAGAAGAGGGAAAAGAAGTGGCACTTGTCTGGTTTTTTTTTTTTTAACTGGAGAGCATATGATCCCCCAGAAGTGCCCATCAGGTATTACTTTATATCTCATTGGTCAGTACCAGGTCACTTGATGTCATCAGGCTAGATGAACAGAAAACAGAACTGTCACAACTATGCTTAACCTATCGTGATCCATCACTGGATGGATGGTACATTGCCACCCTAGACAGAATTGAGGTTTTGTTACAAGGAGTAGTAGGGGGCGAGTAATGTCTCAGTATTCCACAGGCCTCCCTACTTCTGAACCCATCACAAGGCCAGCGGTGCCAGTCACTCCTTTGGGAGCCCCTGGGCTAAGAATCAGAGAGAGGTCCCAGATGGGAAGGATCAAGGAGGCTAAGAGACCCAAAAAATGACAACTGATCACCACTTTACTGAATTGGGGGCTATACTATGATTGACTAGACACGTTTCCTGATTGGACAGTTGTGATTTTTGTTAAGATAAAATCAGACCTGCGTTGACATACTGAAATATGAGCAGCCCCTTCTAGGGCCAGCTTTCTTATGGGTTGTAAATGTACTATAATGGGCTTCCCTGGTGGCTCAGTTCATTAAGAATCCGCCTGCAATGCAGGAGACCCAGGTTCAGTCCCTAGGTGGGGAAGATCCCCTGGAGAAGGAAATGCCAACCCACTCCAGTATTCTTGTCTGGAAAATCCCATGAACAGAGGAGCCTGGTGGGGTACAGTCCATGAGGTCACAGAGTCAGACAAGTTAGTGACTAAATCACCACCATGTGACATGCTATATATGACATGATTTTAGCCCGCTGCCCACCATTTCTGAGAAAAAGTTATTTTACAGTGCCAAAATGTGATGGCTCGGACCTCATCCCTCAAGTAAACTGCCTCATCATGTCCCCTGTCCTTCCCCAGCCCCTACACACAGAGGAATGTGGGCATACTTGGTCCAAGGCCAGGAGGGTTGGGCACGGGTGCCTGTCTCATGTTCTGTTGAAGAAGGTACTATGGCTTGGACCCCAGTATATTGAGACATGAAAAGATCTCCTTGGCTCTGGGTAATCTGACCTTCCCTCCCCAGGACTTGCTGTTTTTGCTGCTTGTTGTCTTTACTGCTGTTTATGTGTTCAGTGAACTTCCTGAACTAACTAACTAAGCTTATATTCTTTGTTGTATGTGGCAGCTGAAGTCTTTGCTTGGTTAGCTTAGAGGTCAGCTGAAGATTAGAGATTTCCTGAAATGCTTTGAACCTGATACTTGCCAAGGGCCTATTCTGTGTGTGTTGGAGCATGTCCTCAGCATTCTGGCAGGCAGTTTACAGCTTTGCCTTAGCCTTCACCTTGCACAGAGCCTCAAGGTTAGCCAGAGGTGAGATTAGGGCCATCGCTTGTCTGTCTTAGACTTGTGCACAGCTGTGTACACGCATATAGCCTTCTGCTGCTAAGTCAGTTCAGTTGTGTCCGACTCTGTGCAACCCCATAGATGGCAGCCCACCAGGCTGAATTCTTGCCTGAATTCTCCAGGCAAGAACACCGGAGTGGGTTGCCATTTCCTTCTCCAGTGCATGAAAGTGAACAGTGAAAGTGAAGTCTCTCAGTCATGTCCGACTCTTAGCCTTCTAGATTACCAGCTTTTCCTCTTTTACTTTTGGTCAGTTTCTTGTTTGTTTCAACTGTTATCACTGCCTCAGCCAGCTATGATGTTAAACAGTTGCCACTGATGGTTTCTGACAAATACCTTTCCGAAAGGCTGTTCTCACTGAGTCAGATTGAATGAAGACAAGCCTTGGGAGTGGAAGTTTCCAGGGAGCTGCCAGACAGGTCAAATACGGACAGTGCTCTGGGTATGGGACTTTGGAGGAACTCCCACCAGGGGCTACTTGTGGCTTTTCACAGCTACTGTGATTAGGAGGCTTTTGATTGAGAGGCTTCCTTGGATCTGGGGAGGAGGAGTAGGGAAGAGGACAAGTTAAAACAACCACAAAACTTGCTGTTCTTACCAAAATTCAACCATTTTTTAAATCAAACCATCCAGGGAACATTTCTAGAGTTCTGAAAAAGTTGATTCTGACGATTGTTGTCAGTGTTCTCAACAACACTGCTACTTTTATGGAGGAGCAGATTTTAAGAGGTCCCTTCTGAAAGTGCTACCATCTGTGTAAATTTTAACCTACCTGTATTTGAAATATGTTTCCTTTAGATATCAGATATGTGGGTCATGTTTTTAATCCATTTTGACAGTCTCTGTATTTTTTGATAATGTTTGGATTTTAGGGCTGCCACTTTGTTTAAATTCTCTTTTTTTGTTTGTTTGTTTCTGTTTCTCCTTTCCTGTCATCTTTTGGGTTTATTTGAACATTATTCTATCCATTGTGTGTTTAACTGTTTACCTTTTTATAACCTTTTAGTTTTTCCTCTAGAGCTTACTCTGTTCATTCTGCTTTCACAATCTACTTAGAATCAGCATTTCACCACTTTAAGTAGAATGTACATAGATCTCTTTAATCCCTATATTACAGTTGTCTTAGGCATTATATCTCCATACACTGAAAACCCCTTCAGATAACGTTACTATTTTTTTTAAGTTGACATATAGTTGACTTACAATATTATTTCAGTTTTAGTCGTACAACATAGTGACTTGATATTATCATAGATTTTGCACCATAGTTATTATAATATCTTTGGTTATATTTCCTATGCCATACATTCCATCGCTGTGACTTATTTATTACATAACTGATCTTTTGTACCTCTTGGTATCCCTTCACCTGTTTTGCCCTTTCTTCCATCCTCCTCCTCTCTGGCACCCACTAGTTTTTTTCTGTATCAGTGGAGTCTGTTTCTGGTTTAAGCAGATTTAGATCCCACATATAAGTGAAAACATGCAGTATTTGTCTTTCTTCATCTGACTTATTTCACTTAGCATAATACCCTCTAGGTTCTTCCATGTTCTTGCAAATGGCAGGATTTCATTCCTTTTTTTATGGCTGAGTAATGTTCCTGTGTTTGTGTGTGGACACCTGTCAGTGGACAGGTGTACCGGTCTGCATTCTCTATTCATCTGTCAGTGAACACCTAGGTTGCTTGTATGTGTGTGCACGCGAGCATGCGCAGACATTTTCTTCATTCATCTGTCAGTGGACACCTAGGTTGCTTCCATATCTTGGCTTTGTAAATAATGCTACATTGAACGTTGGGATGCATATATCATTTTGAACTAGTGTTTTCATTTTCTTCAGATAAATACCCAGAAGTGAAATTGCTGGATCATGTTCTGTTTTTATGAAGCAGAGCTATTTTTATTACTATCTTCTATTTTCAATCATCAAATATATTTCAGACTCAAGAGGAGAATAGTCTTGAATTGTGACCAGATAGTTGCCATTTCTGTTGCTTTTTCTTTGTTCCTCACGTTCCAGACTTCTTTCTGTCAGTCTGTCTTTCTGTCCTCTTTCCCTTGTGTCAGAACTCCCTGTAAGCCATTCATTGAGAATAGGTCTGCTGGCTATGAATTATCTTAGCTGTTCTTCATAGGTGTCTGTCTTTGTTTCACCCTTGTTCCCATGGGGACATTCTCCCTGGATAAGAATATTGGGTTGGCAGGTGTTTATTTCAGTACTTTCGAAATGCTGCTCCATTTCTAATTTTTTTTTTTAAGTAATTATTCAGATTGTTTTCCTATCATTGTTTTTTCCTGGCTGCTTTCAGTATCTTTAGGTGTCAGGAATTTGATTACGATGTGTTTAACATGTATTTCCTTGGATTTGTCCAGGAGTTGCATTTAGAGTTCACTGAGCTATGTGAGTCATTGGTAAGCACGTGTCTTTGTCAAATTTGGGATTTTTCCCCAATCTTTTTTTTTTTTTGCTTTGTTCATATTGGATAGTTCCTGTTGATCTGACCTTGAGCTGCCTGTTCCCTGTGTCATTTCCAATCCACTATTGAGTCAATCCAGTGAATTACGTTTTTCAGAGAATTTTTATTTCCATTCGATTCTTTATACTTTTTCTTTGTTGCAATTTTGTTTCAAGATTCTTCACTCTTCTTGGAAAAATATTTCAGTGGGTACTTTGAAGTGTTTGGTAGTTCCAGCATCTGGGTTATCTTGACATTAGCATTTGTTGATTGTCTTCCCCCGTTCAAGTTGAGATTTTCCTGATTCTCCACATACCGAGTAATTTTCTGTGGATCCTCGACATTTTGAATCTTATGAGACTCTGATCTTGCTGATGTTTGTTTTAGCAGACAGTCATCCTGGTTGTGTTCAGGACACAGATTCTGATCGGCCTCCTGTGGATTGTGGCTCCAGGATCCAGGGTTTTTAAAGCTTTAGCTGTGCTCTCCAGATGTGTCCTGCGGGTGCCACCCAGTGGCCAGTCAGGGTTGAGTTGAGTTCGGTTCTCAAAGTGCTCGGCAGGATGATTAGGGCCAGATTCATGCATGTGCTGTCAGGGCGACCCCAGGAGTTCATAAACAACTTTATGATGTCTCTTCTAATCTCTCCGTGACCTCCCTGGTAGTTCCTGGTTCCCTGGAGCTCCCCTTTTCAGATCTCCAGCCAAAAAGTCGGGGCTCTAGTTACCTACTCTGCCACACGCTTTGTACAGTTGCCCCTGCATCCAGGGCTGTGGTGGGAGGACGAGGAAGAAAAGTAACAGTTTGCCTGGCCGTCTCAGGACCACGGCTCCTCTGATCAGAGAGAAAGGCCTCCCTCCTTCCAGTTTTTGTGCAGCAAGCCCCATTGCCACCACAGTCACTGTGGCCCTCCTGATGCTGGCAGAGCGAGAAAAGACAGAAGCGTTTCCCCTCTCTGAACATTGGGAACCCAGCTTCTTACTCCTTGAACTGGAACTCGAAGGCTTCTCTCCAAACTCTGTGCCCAGTCTCCGCTTCTGTGTATTGGGGCGCCCCGAGTCCAGGCCGAGGGATACTGGAGAGAAGAAAGGAAGAAACAGGAAATGCAGTATTGTTCCAGTGGCACTTTGTATTCCGGTCTCTTCTCCCATGCTGCTTATCTTTCAGAGTCCATGCATTCTGTCCTGGTGCTATAAGCAGTGTTCAGTGGAGAAACAGTCAAATGGGCTTCCTCTGCGTTACCTGGAACCCACCCTCCACTTGTTTTGGGAGTGTGGTTTTTTCTTTTTTGGTTGTGCTGGGTCTTCGTTGCTGTACATGAGCTTTCTCAAGTTGCAGTCAATGGGGACAGCCCTCCAGTTGCAGTGCACAGGCTTCTCACCTTGGTGGCTTCTCTTACGGTGGGCGGGCTCAGTAGCTGCGGCTGCAGGCTCCGGAGCACAGGCTCAGGAGTTGTGGTGTGTGAGCTTAGTTGCTCTGCAGCTTGTGTTGTCTTCCTGGCCCAGGGATCTAACCAGTGTCCCCTGCAGGCAGGGCGGACTCCTAACCGCTAGACCACCAGGGAAGCCCTATTTGGGTTTGTTTGTTTGTTTTTTACTTTATTTTACTTTACAATACTCTATTGGTTTTGCCATACATTGACATGAATCCACCACAGGTGTACATGCATTCCCAAACATGAACCCCCCCCTCCCACCTCCCTCCCCACAACATCCCTCTGGGTCATCCCTGTGCACCAGCCCCAAGCATGCTGTATCCTGCATCAGACATAGACTGGCGATTCGATTCTTACATGATAGTATACATGTTTCAATGCCATTCTCCCAAATCATCCCACCCTCTCCCTCTCCCTCTGAGTCCAAAAGTCCGCTATACACATCTGTGTCTTTTTTGCTGTCTTGATACAGGGTCATCATTGCCATCTTTCTAAATTCCATATATATGTGTTAGTATACTGTATTGGTGTTTTTCTTTCTGGCTTACTTGTTTTTGAATCCACTTACAAGACTTGACATTTAGCTTTTGCACGTTTCAGCTTGGTGTTACTGGCTCTGTTGGTTCAGGTCTCCACAGTCCTTTTGAATTCTGATTCTGGGATTCAGCACGTTACCATGTCTTTCTGATGTTGTGATGGGCAGGTTTCATAAACATGCCCCCTTTCTGTCATTGGTAAAAATGCTGAGCCAGCCAGACTGGGCCGGGGAGCTCCATCTAGGCTGGCATGGACCTGTTCACTGAAACCCTGGGTGGAGTTATTCTCCAGCCAAGAATCAGCCAGATTCCCTCTTCTTAAATCTGACCCACAGAAGTGAGATAGAAAACTGAGAGGTCACTCGAGGTCATGGAGTAAGCATGGAATCCATAGGGTCTTAGCTCAGTGCTCTCTCTGGCTCACCTTGACCTCAAGCATCTCTTTGAGCAGATTTTTTCCCCCCCTTAAAATGTAAAATGATAAGCTCTTTCTAGATCTGAAATTCTGCAACTTGGTATCTTTGCCGCACGCCTTGCTGTAATGAAGATAGCATCTTTGGGGTGTGGTGGGGAGGAGTTCCCTCCCCTGTAAATCCAAGAACCCTTTCGGAACAAGAAATGGAGGTTACTTTGCTCTGAGTTTGTATTTATTGAACCTGTGATGGGTCTGCGGAATCAGAGTAACCTTTTAGTAATCAGTTACAGAATTGGAGAGAGGTGGCAGTATCCCAGAGCCGAGATTTCTTAACCTCCTTTCTCGCCGCTCTCTCACCACGCAGTTTCCAGTCCCTTTTCTTTCATTTGCCCGAGGCTAAGAGTCTCAGAGAGGATAGATTGCACCCAGGGTGTCTGCCCTGATTAAAATGGCCCTGGGTCTCCCCTTGTCCTGAGCTCCCGTTCTATCAGAAGGATAAATGTCTTCACCCACGTCGCATTGTAGTAGTGCAGCGTTTTTTCAGACTGAGGACTGTGATCCTTTACTTACTGGGGCATGAAGTTAGCTTAGAAGTTACAGATTTTTTTTTTTTTTCAAACATGCATAAGACAGACTAGGAAACATCAGAAAGCCTCATATCCTGGAGTAACTATTTAGTGAAATTTTCTTTCGGCTTCCAGGTAGGCTGTGGGCCGCAGTCAGGCTTGAAACTCACTGTTACAATACGTGAGCCCCACTCTTCCTGTGCAGTTCGCACCTGTACATATTTTTGAAACGATGAGTAAAAATGCACGGCTGTATATGCTTCTCACCGAACGAGCAGGGCGGAGTGTTATGGGGATAACTTCCTAAAGGCGGTTGTGTGCCTTTCCCACACCTCTCAGTTCCTTGCTTGTTTTCCGTTTTGTGAGCGGGAAAGGATTTCGAGGTGGTTGGAATTAATAAATCTAATGTGGTGATACTCAGTTCCGCCACAAGGTGGCTTCAGTGCGCCTCTGGGTTCTGGATGGACTTGGAGCTAAAGCGCTTGAGCTTCTTGGCTCCTCTCCAATCAGTGGTGACGGGCAGCTGGCTAGGAGTTCAGTTCTGTTGCTGGGAGGAAAATATCCCGGCTTGTTGTCTGTGCCGCCGGTCCAGCAGTTCAGTGAAGTGAGACTTGTCAGAATGATACCACAGGATGGCGTTAAGCCAGTCTGGATTATTAAAGCCTTGAATCCTCAAACAGTATATTCTAACACCAGTGTTAATTGTGACCCTGGCTCACCTACCAGAGAAACCTTAAGGTGATGTGTTGCTAAGTACATCCAGGGCGGTTTCTCCAGGGTTGGGGTCGGGGAGAAGCAGGTGAGGGAGATAAAGTGGTATAGACTTTCACTTACAAAATAAATGAGTCACAGCTGTGAAATGTGTAGTGTGGGGGGTATCATCAGTAACGTTAATATCTTTGTATGGTGTCAGATGACAGCTGGACTTATCGTGGTGATCATTTTGAAACATACAGAAATAGTGAATCACTATGTTGTATACCAGGAACTAATATAGTACTGATACTTCAAAAACATTCCTAGGAAAAGAGATCAGATTTGTGGCTGCAGAGGTCAGGAGAAGGGGGAATTAGATGAAGGTAGTCAGAAGGAACAAACTTCTGGTTACACAGTGAATAAGTACTGAGGATGTAATATACAACATGATAAAGATAATACTATCGTACATTATAAATGAAAGTTAACAGACTTCTCTGCAAAAGGAAAAAAAAATTTTTTCTATTTCTTTAACATTATTGAGAGATGGATGTTCACCGAACCTGCTGTGATTATTTCAAAACTGGGGTGGGAGGAGCAGTTTATCAGCCTCAGCACTGTGGACACTCTGGGCCAGATGGCTCTTTGTTGTGAGGAATGATATCCTGTTCACCGTAGGATATTTAAGAGCATCCTGGCTTCTACCCCCTAGATGCCAGCAGCACCCACCCTCCCTTCCGTCACTGACAAAAAGAAATGTCTCCAGACCTTTGCTGAGTGTTTTCCTCATGGGGGAGAGGGACAGAAGCGTCTCCAGTTAATACAACTCCTATTTCAGCTGGTATCTGGTGTTGGGAAGACACTCAGTTTGTTTTGGATCGAACTGTTTGAGTGCCACGTACTCTCTATATTGGGAAACCATGCGTATCCTTTGTGTCTTCTGAGAGTAAAGGTAATACAGGATCATTTTAGAAGTGTTTAGAATACAGGAAAGGAAAAAAGTTAAAAATAAAAAATTATCTGTAATTCTTACTTAAAAAAATCATTTTAACATTCTCATGATGTTTACTTAAATTTTAATATTTATCATATAAACTTATTTACATAATATCATATTTATAGTTGTCCTTTTATCATATAACATTGTATCACAAATATTTTCCCATGTTCTATAATTCCATTGTGCAGGGAAGGATTTTTTCCAGTCTGTTCATTCATCTATTGTCTTGGGTTTTTGTTTGTTTTGTTTTTATTAAAGTTAACATCAGCTTCAATAACACTCAGTGGCATTTTACCTAGTATTCTTACAGTCTTGTGAATAAAATCTCAGATACCTAGATTTTAAAACAGTCTGTAAACAGTAGTGTAAGAGTAGTGGGAAAAGGTCAAGTATCATCACCCTAATAGATCACCTTTCTCTCTGTCCATCTTCTTCTCTTTTAAATGTTTGTTTATTTGACTTGTTGGGTCTTAGTTGAGACATGCGGGATCCTTCATGGCGGCGCAGGTTCAGCAGTTGCGCTGCTGGTGCTTAGCTGCCCTGAGGTGTGTGGGATCTTCGTTCCCTAACGAAGGATGAGACCCGCGTCCCCCGCATGGCAAGGCGGATTCCCAGCCACTGGACCACCAGGGACGTCCCTGTCCATTTTGTTTTAATCTCACCATGTGAACATATCATCTGTATGTAGTTATAATTGTAGTGTATGAACGTGTTTCCGCTTGCTTACTTTTATTTAACATTATAAGCACTTCTGGTCCTTCACAACCTTTTCAGTGACTGATCATATCCAGCAATTGACATGCCATGATATACCTAACACTTTCCCTTTGTTAGACTTTAGACTGATTCCAGTTTTTCTCTTCTGATATTTTAGTGAATTTATGGACCTGTCTCCCTTCCCCCTTTCTGGGTAAAATTCCAGCAGTGGCAATTATTAGATCACAGAATATAAAGAGAGTTTTTGGCTCTTGAAATGTATTGCCAGTTTCTTTCCAAAGAAGTAGTACCAGTTTCTACAGCCATCAGCGATGTGCAATGGTGTGCATTTTACCATATTAAAAAAAAAAGTACAAAAATATAGATCCAGTTCTGGCAGGACGGTGGTAGCAGCCTCCATGCTCTTCCCACCCACCCTGAACAGCCTCCAAAGCTCTCTCCAGAACAGGCTGGATTGCCATTTGTTCCCCTACAGTTCCCTGATGGCTCAGACAGTAAGGGGTCCGCCTGCAATGCCAGAGACCCGGGTTCAGTCCCTGGTCTGGGAAGAGTCCCTGGAGAAGGAAATGGCAACCCACTGCAGTACTCTTGCCTGGAAAATCCCACGGATGGAGGAGCCTGGCAGGCCCCAGTCCATGGGGTCACAAAGAGTCGGACAGGACTGAGCGGCCTCACTCTTACTTGTAACAGTCCTTAGCATTTATTGAACATTTACTATGTAGCCCCAGTTCTAAGTGCTCTGAGGTAGTAACAAAATCCTCACAGCAGCCCTACGGCTATCCCCATTTTACAGTTGAGGGGCCTGAGGGACCAAGCAGTAATGGGCGCCCACAGAGCGCGCAGCTAATCCCACACAGTGTCTCCCCACTGGCCTTGCACTGACCCCCAAGGTGACTGCTTGAACCCTAGCCAGCAGCCCTGCATGCCCACCCTTTCCCGTCTCCCCGCCCTTGTTCTCTGACCTTGGCTCCCTTCCACGTGTCCTCTGCTCACCGAGCTTCTGTCACCGTCCTCCCACCTCTGCTCCTGCGCAGGTCTCTGTGCTCTCTTTCTCGTGCTCCCAACTCCCCATCTGCCCAGAAAGCTTCTGCTCATCTTGCACCTTTCTCTCCTTGTAAGACCTTCCCCACTGTCCCTCCCCACCCGTCTCCCACTTTGCTCCCACAGGGTTTGGTTACGGAATCTGCTAAATCACATAGTGTGTTTATTCAGTCACAGTCTCAGTTCCCTGAGGGTAGGCAGTGTCTTTTAAAAATAATAATAATAGTCTTGGTTTTAGAATGATTTTAGATTTACAGAAACACTCCGAAGGTAGTATAGTACCAAGAGTTCCCATGTGCCCAGTTTCCCCTGTTGTTAAGATCTTAAGTTAACGTGGCTCATCCATCACAGCTCATGAACCGGTCTTGATGCGCGTAGCAGCTGAAGCCCATACTCTGTTGCCTTACTTTTTACCTAGTGCCTTTTTCTTGTTCCAGAATCCCATGCAGGGTGTCACATTACATTTAATCATCACGTAGCCTTCGGCTCCTGTGCGATGACAGTTCCCCAGACTTTGTTTTGATGACCTTGAGAGTTTCAAGGGTCGGGTGTTCCATAGAATGTCCCTCAGTTGGGATTTGTCTGACGTTTTTCTCATGAGTTAGTTATTTGGAGGAAGAAGACCACAGAGATAAGGTTCCATTCCCACGTCAGGGCTGGATGCTTATCAGGAGGACTTGTCACCGTTGATGCTGCCCCTGATGCCCTCCTCAGGCAGAGCTCGTCAGGGTCCTCTACTGGATGGCGACTCTTTGCTTCCCCTTCCCACGCTGCACCCTTTGGAAAGAAGTCACCCTGCGCGACCCACACATAAGGGGTGGGGGTTCCGCAGCCCCTCCACGAGGGCAGAGGCACTGCATCAGCTGTTTGAAACTCTTCCGCATGGATTTGTCTGGTCCTCATTTTCTTTGTAACTGTGGACTCTGAGATGCTTATTTTCTACTCTTAAGTTTAATCCAATACTACTTTATTTTCTTGCTCTGATTGTTCCAGCTTTGGCCACTGGGGGCTCTTTTATATGGTTCCTGTCCCTTTCACAGACTCCCATCATTGGTGGAGTTTGGGGGCTTTATTTTGTTTGCAACAGCACTTCCTTACTTCCTGGTACTACAAGGCAGTCCGGACTTGTCTTACGTATTTTCAGCGCCTAACCTAGGATTCAGCCATGCCTCTGAATCCCGTTTCTTTTTATTGGAGAATGAAATAAGTTTGTTGAAGAGCCAAACGACTGCATTGGGTCCCAGTTGTGCCCAGATTCCTAAGTTTCTCGTCTCAGAGAGAGACACTTCTAGACTCCGACAGCCTGTCTCCTGCGCACAGGAACCAGTTGTGTTTAGAGCTTGTCAGCCACAAGCAGTGCTTTGAGCTCTCCTCAGTCAGCCAGCATCTCGGGCATCCAGACACCCAGATTAATGAGTGTTTTACTGGGTTTTTTCCTCCAGCAATTAACAAAAGTTTAACAAAAGTGTTGAGTAATAAAATGTACACAACCCAGTTTTTATCGTAAAATGCACGGGAGGGGCATGTGGACACCGCTGAGCCTCGGATGCGCGCAGCCGCCGTTCGCACCGGCCCCGGCTGTGACGGGATGATGTCTCCTCGCGCTGCCACCACTCCGCTGTGGTTCTCTTGCCCACCAGCAGCCATCTCCACACGCTCACCTATCACAAGATTCATAAAGGATCAGGTCCCCACAGCCTTCCTTGGACATGTCCGCCACCATTTATTTTCAGCAGTAACTTCTTGTCCATTCATCTCTTCAACTCAGGAGGCTTAGCCTTGCTCATGCTATCTACTCGGTGAGCTCAAAGACGTCTCTTAACTGTCCAGTCCCTTTAAGATCAGAATTCAAGATGAAAGTCTGTGCACTTGTCCTGCCTGTTCAGACCTCTTTGGATGTGGTTGGTGGTTCTCAGGCTTGAGGCTGGCCTGTGATGACTAAGTTACAGAACAAAAGAAATTATCAGCAGTTGCACCCTGGGAGCGCAGGTCCTAGAGCAGAGCTCCGAGCCGGTGAATGGGGAATGGTGTACACGTGGCAGAGCCCCCGAGCGCCTTGTCTTCAGGGTGGAGACTGAGTGCCCATGACCTCAGACCAGTGCTCAGGGAGCGCTGCCCGAGGAGTCCAGGGAGCTCAGAGCTGTGCGTCTGGTCCCTCTCTAGTTTTTCACTTGGTCTCTGCATAGCATGTTTTTTCTTTCTCCCCTTCCCTGCCCCCACCTTCTTTTTTTTTTTTTTTTTTTTACAATTTTGGTAAAATACACATAACACAAGATTTACCATCAGTACAGTTCAGTGGTGCTAAATACATTCAGATTATTGTACAACCATTATCACCGTCATCTACTCCCGTAACTCTCTTCATTTTCCTGTGTCTTTGAAACAGCAGTTCCCCACTCCCTGCTCCTCCCAGTGCCTGGCAGCCACCCGTCTCCTTTTCCGTCTCCAAATCTGGGGCTCTCAGGGCCTCCTGTAACAGAGAGCATAGAGCGTTCATCATCCTGTGACTCCCGTTTGACTCAGCATAGTGTCCTCAGGGTTCACCCCCGGTGCAGCCCCCGTCAGGGCTTTTTTCCTTTTTCAGGCCGAATCACTGCACTGTGTGACTAGGCCGCGTCCTCCGTGCCCACTCAGCATGCTCGTCGTTGCTGCGTGCCCCTCATTTTTCTTTCTTTGTATGGAGCGTGATAGAGTCACAGTGTGTGTTAGAGTCGGGTGTACAGCAGAGGTTCGGTTGCACATATGTCCTTTTCCGGATTCTTTTCTCCTCGAGGTTACGTGTTTATCT
This sequence comes from Capra hircus, assembly GCF_001704415.2. Classification (NCBI taxonomy): domain Eukaryota; kingdom Metazoa; phylum Chordata; class Mammalia; order Artiodactyla; family Bovidae; genus Capra; species Capra hircus. The sequence continues at coordinate 35,544,220 of NC_030832.1, read as the reverse complement.
CGGCTGCCCCGACCTGCTGCCCTGTGTGGGCTTTCTCGTGCTGTGGAGAGGGGACTCCCGTGGCGGTGGTTCTCGTGCTGTGGAGCGGCGGCTCTAGGTGCACGGGCTTCAGGAGTTGTGCTCCGGGGCGTGTGGGATCCTCCCCGATCAGGGAGCAGACCTGTGTCCCCTGCACGGGCAGGCCGGTTCTTATCCACTGCGCCATCAGGGCAGCCCTCATACAGGTCATTGCAGAGTGCTGAGTAGAGTTCCCTGCGCTGTCCAGCAGGGCCGTGTTGACTGTCTGTTTTATATGTAGCAGTGTGTGTATGCAATTGATCCCTCCCCGACAGAATCCCCACACCATACGTTTGTTTTCTGAGTCTGTTGCTGTTTAGTAAAAAGCTCGTTTGTGTCATTTTTTGGTTCCACATGGAAGTGATGCCATGGATGTTTGTCTTAGTTGACCATCTCAGTCCGTCCACGTTGCTGCAGAGGGCTGTATCTCGTTCTTTTCTATGACTGTCACCTCAAGTTTCTCTTGTCTCCATTTCCCTTTGCGTTTTTGCAGGCAAGGTAGGCAGAGGCTTGGAAGTCACATAGTCCAGGTTGGAATCCTAGGTCCTAGTTTTACTGATTGGGAGACCTTGATTAGCAAATTACTTAACCTCTCTGAGCTTGATTCCTCGTGTGTAAAATGGATATAGAGGAGTGTTACTCATCTCATAGACCGTTGTTAGAATTAAACAAGAGGGTATAGACGTGCAGAGACTTCACACAGCGCCTGGCATGTGATAGGTGTGCTGCAAATCTTAGCCACTAAAACATGCTCATCATTTGTACTTTCTCATTCTCGTTGGCATGAGGTTGAGGAGGAGGAAAATCCTAAGGAATTATATCGTAGGGATGATTTCAACCCCTTGCCGTGAATACTCTTTAGTGTCCCAGCCATGGTGTGAAAGTGGATAATAGACCGTGCTGTGCCCTGGGCACCCCCAGGCCTTGAAGCTCTTTGGTCCTGTGATGAGATGGCAGCAGTAGCCAAGCTCTGGGTGCCTGTGGGCGCTGGGAGGCGCCATCAGGGAGCTGGAGGGCAGCTGCGGGCTCCACGGGCTCTGGCTCCGCCTCGTCCCGGCTCTCGCCCACTGCTCTGCTGCAAGAAGAGGGGGAGCAGGAGGAGTCGGGAACAAGTTGTCTTGGTGCTCTGCTCTCAGTCTGCTCGGCGGCACTGTGGGTGCCGGCAGACACGCCAGGGAAGACAGTGGGATTCGGAGGCGCACATGGAGTGTCGGCGGGAGGCTTTCTGGGTCTGTGGGAAGAGCTGGGAGCTGACATGTTTGCTGTGGCCGGGGCCCTCTGCTGCGTGGTTTTTGAAAGTCCCTTTGCAGACAGGGCGAGAGCAGGGACGTGAGCAGGTATAGTCAGCCTTGTTCAATGGCAAAGGGCAGCTGGGGGCATTGCCTTGCCAAGACGATGGACTGGGGAGGGGACCACATATAAAAAAGCAGTGAGGCCCGATTTCTGGGGTGTCAGGATCTCGTGTGGGCTGGACCCTCTTAGAGGGATGACGTCTACCCCCCCAGCAGTGGTAGGTCGGTTCTGGTACTGGCCGTTTATTCCCGGGGTGGCCTTGGGGGCTGATGGGTGTGAGGACCTCTCCGGCTCCTCATTGTCCAGTCCAGGGACGGCTGGCGATTGGGTTTTCTCTAGCAGTCCATTCTCAGGGAACCCGGTCCTCCGAGTAGATGTGTGTATCACTGATCCAAATGCCGTGTGATTGCAGGATCCAGTGAGACCCAGGAGCAGCCATCCAGTGGCTCCGAGGAGGCGTCTGGGACGGAGGACGAGGAGGAGGACGCGCCCAGCTTCGTCACGGGGCGATGACAGGGCTGGCCGTGCAGCTATCTGAGCCTGGCCCGTCCTGGGCCCGGGGCTCCGAACGCCCTCCCCAAAGCCTCATGAGAGACACAGTGGGAGCCCCGCTGCGGGCAGGACTCGGGGCAGGGAGAGGACTGGCCTCCAGGACGCTCGAGGGCGCTGCTAAGCGGGGTTCATTAATGTCCTTGTTGAAAGAGGGGAACCCAAGGCCTGCTCTCACATAAGTGGACAGTGACGACCTTGGGGCTGGTTTCTGTGAAACGAATGTTTGTTTAGTAAAGAACAGAAAAACTCCAGGTTTTGCTCAGACCTGAGACATGCTGATTACAGAAGCTGCAGAGAGGCTGTGACACAACACGACAGGGAGGGGGCTGGTCCCAGACTCAGAGGAAGCGGCCTCGGCTCTGGAAGGAGCCCTCACTGCAGGGCCTGGGGCCTCCGTTTCCTTCAGCTGAGGGTGCAGACTGCGCCCCAGGACTCGTCTCCCTCCGCGCATCCCACCAGCTGCAGAGGGAGGCCTGGGACTGAACCTGGGGCGGAGCCAGCAGAGAGGACCTTGGCGTGTGAGGAGGACTGCAGAAAACCAACTGGTATAGAAAGTCAGCAGGAAGAGGAGCCAGGCTGGGCCGGGCCAGCGCAGGCGGCCTGCGGGGCCCGGATGGACCAGAGCAGGCGGCCTGCGGGGCCCCGCTGGGCCGCAGGTGACACTGGCCAAAAGCTACATTTTCTTCGAGAGGGGAAAGGGGATCTAAGCGGAAAACGGAAGGTGACTGAGGGCAGCCTCTCAGGCCAGCGGGAGAGACAGAGTTTCTAACTAGAGCCTTCCATCATGGTTTTTGGTATCCCCAAGTTTCTAGGTCTATCTTGTGCCTTTTATAGAAAGTTTGATAGAATTAAGGAGATAGTGGTTTCCAGTGAAGGGAAACGAGGAAACATCTTACGTTTCTTGATTTCCCTGGCTCCATCCTGAGCCATGTGATGTCTGTGATAACGTCTGTCTTTCCACAGTTTAAGTCACAGGAATTTTCTTTCCCAAGAAGCTGAAATGGAAAGTCGGCCCTCATAAATCAGCACACAGCCTGTCCGTTTTGAAAGCGGTGTTTCTCTTTCATTAGGGGCTGACCGGTTAGTTCTGTGTCCTCCTATCTTTGAACTGTTGGTTTCCTTTGTCCCCTCAAAGTGTGTGTGTCAGAGCTCGTGCTTCAAGCCTGGAGCCCTGGGATTGAGTTCTGGCCCTCCCTCTGATGGGACAGAGAACTCCGGGCAAGTCCCTGCCCGGTGCGCCCAGCCAGGAGCTCGGAGCTTCCGCAGCAGATGTGTGCTGGGCAGGTGGGCAGATGACAAGACTGGGTACTTGTTTTTACCTTTACTGGATGTCAGAAGACGCTGCTCAAGGAGATGTCCTCCAGCAGTTCCTGGTGACGTGCAGTGGGCTTTTTAGTGCCTTAGGTTGAATGACTCGCAGGCTTTCTGTTACCAACCAGAAACTTGGATCCACTCTCCCAATCCACTCGGCAGAACCAGGCGAGTGACACCGCACTTGGTGTTATCACAGCCCAGTTCACTGCAGGGCAGCAAGCAAGGAGAACAGGCCAGCTGGTGCTCAAAAGCCCAAAAGACTGCGAGGGAGAGGGGCACAGGGTGTGGGATCAGCTCATGTACGGTTCTGATTGGTTGATGGTGAGTAACTGGGTGATGTTTGGGGACTCTTAGCTTTCTGGTTCCTGCCCGACTGGGGTCTACGTTGCTGGTGGTCAGCGGGAAATCTTAATACCTGCAAAACAACTCAAGGGTGTGGTTCAAGATACTACTTATAGCCCTTGAGGAGGAACTAGAGGGCCTTGACTTTGTGTGTGGCTGAATTACTTTGTCTTTCTTGACTGCTTTCCTGTGTTTCTTCATTTTCTCATTTGTAATTTGTGCAAGAATGTGGGAGAAAGGCATTGACTTTCATTTTCAAATTCTTTTCATTTTTAAAAGAATTCTCAAGTTGCTTGGTGCCAGTCCTTTGTATTATGAAAACATTACCTCTCTGATGGCTTTGTCACAGCACCTGGACAAACGCTTGAAAATCAGACACAGTACAGTGAGGATAGAAATCCAAACACACCTGCTGTATACCCAGAGTCTGTTACAGATGGCAACCAGGAAAATCAGTTTTGGAGTGAGTCATTTTTATATAAATTCTGTAACCAAGGAGTCTTTTGAATTAACGCTCTATTTATTTGGGTTTCAGCTTCTCCAGGGCTATTTTTTAAAATATATGTGTATATATATATATATAAATATAACAGGAGCTGTTGGCCACTGCACGTCATTTTTGTGGTTAAAATGTAAAGCAGTTTTATCATCTGGTACTTTTCTGCCCAAAGAATCTAGCGCCTTCTGCTGGGAAGCTACAGCCTGAGCTGTCTTGGTGATTACTCTAGGAAGTCCCCTACATACAAACCTGCAAGTTTCGAACTTGGAAAGATGTAAATGTGATCCATCCAGCTCAGGTGTGAGTGAAGCTGCACCTGCCCTCCATCTCCCGTTGCTGACAGTCCTTCAGCTCCACCATCTCCCTCCAGTCGGTAACTCTTCTTAGCTGCTCACTCAATGCCAGCTGTTGTATGACTGTACTTTTCAAGGTACTGTACTGTAAGATTAAAAATGGTTTTTCTGTTTCTGTATTGTGGGAAGAGCAGGAACCTAGCACAGTACTGTAGAGCGGCTGTGTCGGTTAGGCACCTAGACTAACTTTATTGGACTTAAGAACTCATTTATATGTAGGGACTCCCTGTATTCCTAAACAGACACACTTCATGGCAGCTGAGTGTGTCCTTGAGTCTGATAACAGTTCAGAAAGTTCAGGTTCTCAGTAATGCAGGAACGTGTCTGAACCCATGTCCATAATAGGCACCCAGGTCCATACTGAATGCCTGAACTCCAGTTACATCATTTTGATTTTGTAAATACATTCTTTAAAGTAGATGTATACAGTGCATGTTTGATAAACTATAACAGCCTGTATATGCCACAATAACTTCTCTATACCTTGGTATGTGAAAGCTGCCATTATATTCCTCCTTGTTTGCAAATCTTTCAGGAGAAAGCATTGATGATTCAAAATACTTGTCCCTCAATGCTAGGCCTCCTTTTATATATATTTACATGTAAACATATAAAAATATTAAATATATTATCATGAGAAAAATTAAACAGTGAACAAGCTCACAGGTAATGCTAATTTTATAGGCTATATCATTTATACGAAATTGTCACACAAACACTGTACATATGCTTTTAGAGTTAAAAGCAAGTGGTGATAAATGTCATGAGTACTCGACGAGAATTTTCTGTCTTGAACATTGGAGTCAGGAGTATGATTAGAAATGAAACTTCCTGTTTTGATAGGGAGACAAACATTTGGTGACCAGTTCAGTTGAATCACAGTGATCTTACAGACCCGGTTCAGGTTCTTGGGTTAGCTGTCTACACTGCGGTGGTCTTTCTCTCATCCTGGTGTCAGTGTTGTTGGAGGTCAGCAGTCCTTTCTATAGACCAGTCCAGTGCAGAAGCCCTTAAGTGGGAAGTAATTCACTCAAGAGTCGGTTTCTTTCAGTTTCCACTGAGCTACTAAATACCTGATAGGTCTTCCATTTAGGTTGGAGAGAGTCTTAATAAATGATGTCTCTTCCAGTATGTAAATCTCCTGGTTGTGGATCATGGGGCATCTGATCTTCATCTGAATACAGATCACTGTGATCAGCTTCAGAAACAAGCTTGGGATATTCCTTTAAAACTTAGACTTTATAACATAACAACAAGGTCATCTTTGATGTAGATAATACAACCAACCTCAGCATATACAAAACCTCAGTAACCACAAAGGTATGTTATCAAAACATAATCATTCTAAATTACCCTTTGTGGCTCAGATGGTAAAGAATCTGCCTGCAACGTGGGACACCTGGGTTCAATCCCTAGGTCGGGAAGATCCTCTGGAGAGGGAAATGGCAACCCACTCCAGTATTCTTGCCTGGAGAATTCCATGGACACTACAGTCCATGGGATTGCAGAGTCGGAAACGAGTGAGCAACTAACACTGCCAAATTAAGTCGTTTTGATAAACTTGGCCTGATTATTTACCTAAGTGTAATTGATCGTATAGACTCTTTAAAATCGATTGTGCCAGAATTTTTCCTAAGGAATATCAAATTTAACTTTTTAAAAAGATTTCCTTATGTCTAGAAGATACAGACTAAAAATTGTTAAAACTATATTCATCAGTTAACTCAGTCCCATGTAACTAATCCTTGATCTTGTTAACAGTTTGATGAAACCATCAGGGTTTCCATTAGAATTAATTTCTTACCCAGTTCGTCAGTGTGATCTGGAAGTTATCAGAACCTTGCGCTTGCCAGAAAGTCCTTTCTGTGAGCCTTCTTAAAGATGAAGCATTTTTGCAAAAGCATCAGTGAAATATCACCTATGAATGACAAGGGACTTGAAAAGGCGCAGTTAAGGATATGATTACAGTGCAGCTGACAAGCCTAACCAAGTTGCTGGGACATACAGTATTTCAACAGCTTACTGACCAGAGACGTCCTAATACGTCTTTTGTGGTCTGAACACTATTGATCAGACATTTCCACGTTCACTTACATAACGAATTGCTGGCCAGAGGCATTCGTTCCTGCAAAAATTCCCCCGTCAGTAATGTGTTAACAAGAATTAAGACATAACAATACCATTCAATTAGGATTGATAACATCTAGTTTCTAGAACACTTAATGACATTTACCCATACAATATTACTTAAGGCTTATCATCACTCATTTGATAATGCTTCTCATGTAGTTTTAACACATTAACTTATAGCAGTTGAAATAAGTTTCACTTGGTTTTAAAAGGCTTTTCCATTTCCTTTCAGTTCACGTTCTACCTATTAAGCTAAAACCATAGTCTCAGACAGTGAGCTGTGTTTGCATTTAAAGGAAATGGAAGTTACAATTTCGGCTTTGTACCTAGGAAAACTTTTGCTTTCAGGGTTGGAATTTTGAAAAATTTTATCAAGCTGGATTTCTCTAACTGCATATGCAAAAAGGAAACAATTAGAATGTCAAGAGTTTTATCTTGGCCATTTTTCTCTGAAGTCTAAACATTGTGTCCACATGGTGTTACACCGAAGTCATCTTTGTTTTCATAGAGATCTGGCTGAAAGTTTCCCAGTTTTGTAAGACACCCTAGGAGACTACAAGAGGCAAGAGAGCTCTCATTTCTTTTCTTTTCAAAGATCTGGTATTATCAGAAACAGATCAGAACCAGCAACCCAGTGCTCAGAGGCCCCTCAGATCATAGTTCCCAGCACAAGGATGGGAGATTTCCTATCTGTTGTTCCAGAGAAGGGTAACGCCAGCCAGCCTTGGTTTAATGAGGAGTTTCCCAAGTGGCCCACACAGTTCGGGGTGGTTGAGGGATTCCTCAGCCCGGAAGGGAAGGCTCCACTTAGAGCAGCATTGTGCTCAAAACCAGATGACCAAGTCCTGTGCTTCCCCCCAACACACACACACACCAAGAAGGACAAATTCCATCCACAGGAACCCAGTAGGGGAGATACCCTGGTGTGATCACACGCAGAGTCCCACTGCTCACCAGTGACGTCTCCCAGACCAGAACTGGAGCCTCGTGTCCTTCACCACAAAACCGAACTGCTGTGGGCCAGGGACGCCGAGTCGGCAGTCAGCACTCCGAGTCGTCCTGGCGACTCAGCTGCTTAGATGGCTGCTGGACTAGATCCGAGAGCTACAGCCGGCCAGGGGCTGACGTGCCCCTTGGTTCGACAACACAGTAACTGCTCCAGCAACCCCACTCCTGGGCGTATACCCAGACTCAACTGTCATTTAAAAAGGTACACTCACCCCTATGCTCGCAGCAATACTCACAATAGCCAAGACGTGGAAACAAGCGGAATGACCATCGACAGATCGTTGGGTAAAGGTGCACATATATACAGTGGAAAGCTACTCGGCCATACAAAATGAAGTCATGCCATCTGCAGCAACACGGATCCAGCTAGAGATGGTCACACTAAGTGAAGTCAGAGACGGGGACTTCCCTGACAGTCCAGCAGCTAACTCCTCTCATTTCAGTGAGTGCCGCAAAAAAAAATCGTGTGTGTGTAATACGACAGAAACCCACCTGCGGGACAGAATCTCACACAGAACAGACTGGTGGTTACGGGGGAGGGGGTGTTGGGAGAGGGGCGGAGCGGGAGGTTGAGGTCAGCAGATGGAAGTTTTTATATTTAGAATAGAAAACGTCCTATTGTATGGCACATCAATATCCTATGATGAACCATAATGGAAAATATTAATGTGTATATATGCACACAGACACACACACATATATAACTGAATCACTTTGCTGTACAGCAATAAATCTACACACAAGAGGCCGTCCCCAAGAAGCTCCCCCAACCCCCAAGTCCTGCTCAGTTTCATTTCTTCAGAAATGAAAAATGTTTAGAAAAAGGGAACAATTAGGTGTCATCAGTGAGGAGGAAGAGAGACCCACCCCCCCCAAATAAAAAGGACCAACGCCCTTTGTGACAGTTGCCAACCAGGATCATTTTGCCCAACATGCAGCAGCCAAAATGCTGAGATGCCAGGGTTTGCAGCAAAGGGAGGGTTTATTCACAGGGCAGTCGAGCAACAAGACAGAACAAGTCTCAGGTTCACCTGGAAGGGGAAGGGCTCCTGGTGTTCATGGTGTAAAGAAGCGAGGCAGCCTGAGGCGCGGGGGTAGAGGGGATGGGGAATTGGACACAGCTGTGACAGCTGTCGTTCTGTGCAGGTGTAACTAAGCTACAGGCCTCTGCACGTTCAAAAGTGGGTCTGCTTACAGCACCATCTGAGAGTTACCCTTCGAGGTCAGAAGGTCACCAGGTGGACACATGGGCCGGCCCATTTGGAGAGTCACTGGTCCTATCCAGCCTTAGCCAGCTCAGCTCAAACTAGACACAGCTGACTCCAAGCCCCCGGGAAACAACTGACAAACACCGTTTAGGCTGTGTGCTTCTCGTTGACACACTGGTCTCAGAACAAATGACCCTGAGTAATACAGGCAGAGGAAATGGATCTGACTGATAATTACCCTCAGTTTCCTTCCCCCATGTCTTCTGATCATTCCTCAGTCTTGAGAGTGGAGGGGGCGATGACAGATTTACAGAGCTGTGTTAGCCCTTTGCCTCTTATCAGTGATCGCGTGTGCTCGCTCAGTCGTGTCCAGCTCTGTGACCCCATGGACTGCAGCCTACCAGGCTCCTCTGCCCTTGGGATTCTCCAGGCAAGAACACTGGAGTGGGTTGCCACTTCCTCCTCCAAGGGATTTTCCCAGCCCAGGGATTGAACCCACATCTCCTGCATTGGCAGGCGGACTCTTTACCACTGAGCCACCTGGGAAGCCGCCCTCTTAACAGCACAACGTTGTACATCAACTGTACTTCAATTAAAAGTTTTTTTAAAAAAGCATAGGGCTAACAAGGGCTTGAAGAATACAGCTGTTGAGTGCTCACTTAAACATTCTCTTGTTCCCAGTTTCCAGTGAGCACTTTGATCCCAATAAACAGATAACCACCTCTGTACCAACTGTCACGGGCCCAAGACTGATAATCAAAATGGCAGACAAAGACCAGCTCTGAGGGGGACACACACATTGTTAAAATTTAGGCCCCGGATCTCATCTAGGACACGGTCAAGCCACGGAATCAGTGTCTTACCTCCTTACATACTGGAGAGTCCCAATCATTAGCAGTTTGGCTGAAACACTTAGATACTAAATAGAAAGGAACATAGGCTGGAAAAATACGTATGTTTTCTATTCTCACCTAACAGAACCTTGACAGGTAGAAAAGGATTTTTTTTTTAATCTGAGGTCACAAGGATGAAATTTCAGCTTAGACAAGGAAAAACAGGACAGGAAATTCTGTTGATTAGACTGATCAGATGTATCACATCGGAAGTCACAGTGAAGTTAAGGACAGCTGAAAAATTAATGACAGGCAGGACAAGAGGTAGGCATCATTACATACAGAAAAAGATTTTGGATGAAATTTCCAACAGCTTGGACAAAGGTCTGTGTAGTCAAAGCTATGGTTTTTCCAGTAGTCATGTATGGATGTGAGAGTTGGACCATAAAGAAGGCTGAGCACCGAAGAATTGATGCTTTTGAACTGTGATGTTGGAGAAGACTCTTGAGAGTCCCTTAGACTGCAAGAAGATCCAACCAGTCCATCCTGAAGGAAATGAGTCCTGAATATTCATTGGAAGGACTGATGCTGAAGCTCCAATACTTTGGCCACCTGATGTGAAGAGCTGACTCATTAGAAAAGACCCTAACACTGGGAAAAACCAAAGGCAGGAGGAGAAGGGGACGATAGGATGAGATGGTTGGATGGCATCACTGAGTCAATGGACATGAGTTTGAGCAAGCTCTGGGAAATGGTGAAGGACAGAGAAGCCTGGCGTGCTGCAGTTCATGGCGTCGCAAAGAGTCGGACACAACTGACCAACTGAACACCACCACCACCAGGACTTCCCTGGTGGTCCGATGGTTAGGAATCTGCCTGCCAATCTAGGGGACACGGGCTCCATCGATGTTCTGGGAGGATTTCACATGCCAGGGGCAACTCAGCCCTCGAGCGGTAACTACTGAGCCCACACTCCATGACTACTGAAGTCATAGCCTCTGCTCTGCAACAAAAGAAGCCACTGCAATAAGCAGCCCTCACACCACAACTAGACAAAACCTGAGCCAGCACCGAAGATCACGCACAGCCACAAATACTAACGGAGCAGGCAGTAAAGACATCCAGCAGCTAGAGAGAGTGCCTGCTTTTGCCCAAATTTGAGAAGTCCTAATCATTGAATTGTCTTTCCAAGCCTTAATTTCTTTCTTCTTTTCATTCTGAAAAGCTGCTTAAGATCTGTTCGGGGTTCACCTGCCCACTGGGAGGAATCAGTGTAGGGGACCTGGAACCAGCCAAAGCTTGGGTGATCTCTGTCGACAGTTCTCCACAGTATGGTTTCCACTTCCCATCGTGCTCCACACAGGGACTTCGCTAGTGATCCAGTGGCTTAAGACTCCAAGCTCCCAACGCAGGAGGCCCAGGTCCAATCACTAGTAGGGGACTAGATCCCACATGCTGCAACTAAGACCTAGCACAGCCAAATAAATAATATATACTTTTTAAGTTGTAGATCCAAATGCTTCAAAACCCAGCCATTCTCAGGAATCCCCACAACTGTCTCCTGATAGTGGGAACTGCAAGCCCGGCTAGAGCTTCCCTTCTGTCAGGGGACAAGACTCTGTCCTTGTGAGAGTTCAAAACCCAAGTGGTCAACAGAGGGCAGAGAACTATGCCTTTTCCTCAGACACCTTACAGCTTCATTCAACCATAAAGTTCAAAGTCAAAACTGTATTCTGGTCTCAGGCGTCCTTTGTCTTACCTGCAATCAAATGGTACCATCCACATACTAGAGTGGGGCTCCCCAAGGGCCTTCAAATCTTTAGCCAGGCTTTCTACAGATACCGTGCAGGAATTTTTAAGTCCCTGAGAACTTCCTGTCCAGCAGAACGGTTGTTTAACTCTTGTATCTAGATCTTTCCATTAAAAGCAAACAATTCTTGAGATTCAAATCTCAAGGGCATGCAAGCACACACACACACAGCATTCTTCAAATCCAGTAAGTAAACCAACAAAAACCTCGTGTGAGCAGAGCAGTGACGAGAATGTATGCGTAAGGGACTCGTGGGCAAGTATCTTCTCCAATTTGATTAACTGCCTGAGTCATGCACAAACCAGTCTTCATCTGTGCTCAGTAAAATGGGATTTCCCTGGTAGCTCAGATGGTAAACAGCCCGCCTGCAACGTAGGAGGCCCAGGTTTGATCCCTGGGTCCCGAAGATCCCCTGGAGAAGGAAATGGGAATGCACACTAGTATTCTTGCCTGGAAATCCCACAGACAGAGGAGCCTGGAGGATCACAGTCCACGGAGTCGAAAAGAGTCAGACACGACTTAGTGATAAACAAAAACAACAACTGGAGTGTGAGGTGACTCAGGGACACATTAAGTCGTATTCCGGGAGGGCTGTTAGCAGGGACTGAATTCCATGTTGCACAGCTCCTTTAGCGGACTGGTTCTGTAACAATATACAGTAACAATCGACTGCACATAAGGTATTTCATCCCGGTGTTTCTTCCCATTACAGAACAAATCTAGTTGCAAATTTGTAACATAACTTAAGGATACATTTTTAGGCCCAGAGTCCAAAGGATATCTTGGCACATACAAACAGACCAGAAATAAGACCAAAGACCAGAGCCCTGGGCGTCCAACCCAGGTATGGAGTACCTGAGCTGCTGGGACCTTTTATACTTTTTTACCAAAATTCTGCTGACCCTATGATCTTTGTCCCCCATGTCCCCTCCTGCCTTTTGTGGAAAAACTTGAGTCAAAGACTAAGTTTAATCAGAGAGGTAAGAAAATGTAGAAGCAAAAAAAGAGTCAAAGGAAACCAAACAACCATAATTCAATCATATGTTAAGGACCCCTAGTTCCTTCTCAAGAGCTACAGAGAATATTCTGAGCCATATCCTGTGAGCGGTCTTACAGATGCTGACACCCCTATCACGTGGAAGAAGTTAGCCACGTGGTGGCCAGCCTGCCGCCTTGACACGCCTGTGTGCTCACCCCTCAGTTGCGGCCAACTCTTGGCGAGCTCCGGGACCATAGCCCGCCAGGCTCCTCTGCCCATGGAGTTTTCCAGGCAAGAATACTGGAGTGGGCTGCCTTTTCCTTCTCCAGGGGGATCCTTCCTGACCCAGGAATCGAACGTGCATGTCCCGCATGTCCTGCATTGGCAGGCAGGTTCTTTACCCCTGCATCACCTGGGAGGTCCCATGGCCGTGACAAAAGCTACTGCAGTTTCAAGAGCTGGCCTCAAGGAAATGGGAAGAAGCCAACCCTGGAACTGAAGACCAACTGTACTTAAAACAATCAAGATAACGCTGGTCAGACCGCCGCGTGGCCAATTGCAGGGTGACTCTCAGAGCCGACTGTGCTGTTTCTGCATGGAGCCCCCTCCCTCAGTCTATAAAAGCTCTTGGCCCCAGACTGTTGGGGCGGGGGTGGAGGGGGAGTTGTCTTTTGGACAAGCATCTGCCCTGCCCCCTCTCTACACTGGCATTCAAAATAAAGCAAACTTTCCTTTCCACCAACCTGGTTTCTTTTTATTGGCTTTTGAGCAGCGGGCCCTGGTTTCCATTACACTGCCAGGTGGACCTCTGTCCCTTCCCTCCTCAACCACCCCACCCAGTCTGGCCAGGAAAGCCAAACAAGCTAGGTAAAGGTGTGTTCAGTTGCTCAGTCGTGTCTGAGCCCGCCACCCCATAGAGGACAGCACATCAGGCCTCCCTGTCCATCACCAACTCCCAGAGCTTACTCAGACTCATGTCCATCGAGTCGGTGATGCCATCCATCCTCTGTTGTCCCCTTCTCCTCCTGCCTTCAATCTTTCCCGGCATCAGGGTCTTTTCCAAAGAGTCAATTCCTCGCATCAGATGGCCAAAGTATTAGGAACTTCAGCTTCAACATCAGTCCTTCCAATGAATATTCAGGACTCATTTCCTTTAGGATGGACTGGTTGGATCTCCTTGCAGTCCAAGCGACTCTCAAGTCTTCTCCAACACCACAGTTCAAAAGCATCAATTCTTCGGCACTCAGCTTTCTTTATAGTCCAACTCTCACACCCATACGTGACTACTGGAGAAACCATAGCTTTGACTAGACAGACCTTTGTTGGCAAAGTAATGTCTCTGCTTTTTGATATGCTGTCTAGGTTGATTATAGGTTTCCTTCCAAGAAGCAAGTGTCTTTTAATTTCATGGCTGCAGTCACCATCTGCAGTGATTTTGGAGCCCAAGAAAACGAAGTATGTCACTGTTTCCACTGTTTCCCCATCTATCTGCCATGAAGTGATGGGACCGAGTGCCATGATCTTCGTTTTCCAAATGTTGAGTTTTAAGCCAGCCTTTTCACTCTCCTCTTTCACTTTCATCAAGAGGCTCTTTAGTTCTTCTTCACTTTCTGCCATAAGGGTGGTGTCATCTGCATATCTGAAGTTATTGATTTCTCAGGAGGCAGGTCACATGATCTGGTATTCCCATCTCTTTTAAGAATTTTCCATAGTTGGTTGTGATCCACACAGTCAAAGGCTTTGGCATAGTCGATAAAGCAGAAGTAAATGTTTTTCTGGAACTCTCTGGCTTTTTCAATGATCCAACGGATGTTGGCAATTTGATCTCTGATTCTTCTGCCTTTTCTAGATCCAGCTTGAACATCTGGAAGTTCACAGTTCATGTACTGTTAAAGCCTGGCTTGGACAATTTTGAGCATTATTTTGCTAGTGTGTGAGATGAGTGCAATTGTGCGGTAGTTTGAGCATTCTTTGGCATTGCCTCTCTTTGGGATTGGAATGAAAACTGACCTTTTCCAGTCCTGTGGCCCCTGCTGAGTTTTCCACATTTGCTGGCATATTGAGTTCAGCACTTTCACAGCATCACCCAAAGAGGTCTTCCAAAGGACGAGGCAGCTGCTCTGACACAGCACCAGCTAACGAGCCCCGGGCAGAAGGCCCGTCTGGGCTTACCCCCAGCCGGCTCAGACCGTCACCGAACCTGGTTCATCTTGCCTGATGCCCAGCAGGCCAAGACGCCGAGGCTCACAGCTGAGAGGGTTTGTTCAGAAGGCGGCCAAATGAGGAGAGAGAACAAACCTCAGGTCTGCCTCCCAGAAGGCAAGAGGCTTGGGGTGCATTGTGGGAGAGCAAACGGAGAAACAGGCTGGTCCGGGCACGGAGGGCGTGGGGCTAGGTGATTGAGAAAAGGTGTGGTCATCGTTGTCCTGCCCAGGTGGAACTCAGCTACAGGCCTCTGCACCTTCAGAAACGGAGGCACGGGATTTCCTTGGTGGTCTAATTGTTAAGACCCCACACTCCCACTGACAAAGGCCCAGGTTCCTTCCCTGATCGGGGAACTAAGATCCTGCAAGCACCATCCCCTCAATTCCCCCCTCGAGGCCAAAAAAAAAAAAAAAGGAGACATTTAGCACCCTCTGAGGGTGGATCTCTGACATCAAAAGGTCACCCACATGGAGAGTTAGTGGTCCCGTCTGGTCTTAGCCTGCTCAGCTCCAACTAGGCACAGGTGCCTCCAAGCTGCTGGAAGCAAACACCTTACTGTGAAGGCTCCGCACCGCTAAGGGGACTGCCAGCCTTAAACGACCTTGAGTGAAGCCAGGTGAAGTGGGTTTGATGAATAATCCCCCAGCAAGGAAGTATAGCGCTGCCACCTGAACCCGGCTGTGACTGCAGCGTCCATCCTCCCAGCTCCGGCCACTGGCTGGGCCACTGCAGGGAGGGGTGTGCAGAGCCCAAACCTGGCAGAGAGGGTGCCAGGCTGAAGGCCCTCCTGTAGTGAGCCACTCCCACCCTGAGTGTGGTATGTGCGTGTGTTTGCATAATAATATAGACTTGTGCCACAGCGTCTAATAGTCTTAAATATAGTCGCTCCTCGTGGTCCATGCCTTCTGCTTTTGTGAACTGGCCTCCTCACTCAATTTGATTTGTAACCCCAAATCGATACTTTTGCGGCCAGGTGCAGCCATGTGCACAGTGGTGAAATTTTGAGTTGCCCGATGCACCGTTGCCAGCTGAAGTCAAATAAGGCAACACTCTGCCCTCTGGTTTCAGCTTATACTTGTCTACTTAATGGCAGGCCATTTCTGCATCTTTGTGCTTTTTCTCCATGGTTTTTCCATTTTAAAGGGCCCCCCTGGGCATCGTGTTAAAGTGCAGAGACTAGTGTTCCTAATTTCAGGGAGGCTGGGTGTGTCTTAGAGCAGCTTTGTTCAGGCATGAATCAGGTGCTGTGAGTTCATAGATGGTGCATTAGTAATATCTACCGCTGAAAGGGTCTTTAAACAAAGACACATAAATCAAGGTTGTGGGACTTCCCTGGTGGTCCAGGGGTTAATAATCCGCCTGCCAATGCAGGGGACATGGCTTCAGTCCCTGGTCCGGGCAGATTCCACAGGCTGTGGGGCAGGTGAGCCTGAGCACCTCAACTACTGAGCCTGTGCCATACAGCCTGTGCCCTGCAATGAGAGAAGCCCACGGTGCAGCCAGCGCGCAGCCCCTGCTCTCCACAACCAGAGACGCCCTCGGGCAGCAACCAGACTCAGCACAGCCAAGAATCATAAATGCTAAAAGTTGTGTATCGATCTTTACTGATGGGACCAGAGGCTCACAGAAACCTAACCCCGTATTTCCCCGGGGAAGGAACGGTTCGTGCTTGGATGCTAAATCACTTCAGTCACGTCTGACTTTTTTCAACCCCATGGACTGTAGCCCCACTAGGCTCCTCTGTCCATGGGATTTTCCAGGCAAGGATACTGGAGTGGGTTGCCATGCCCTCCTCCAGGGGATCTCCCCGACCCAGGGATCGAACCCAGGTCTCCCTCTCCCTGCCCCCATTGGCAGGTAGACTCTTTAGCACTAGCGCCGCCTGGGAAGCAGTTCAGCCTCTCGGTGGCACTCTGTTCCATTTTCACTCCTCTGCCGGCATCCCTGACGGCACTGCCTCCCCGCCAGGCTTCCTGCCCTCCCCTTGCTTGTCTCACTGCCGCTCACCCAAACATGGGGGTGACCCAGAGCACTGCCTTCCGTTGTCAACACTCAGGCCCCAGGGGATCGTTCCTAATATGTGGCTTTCAGTACCAGCCTGTCTTCTGAGTTGTGGCTGCCCCTTCCCTCTGGGGCCCAGACTTTGTATCCACCCACCCGCCGTCTCCTCTGGGCTGTCTGATGAGCACTGTGAGCTTCGCATAAGGAAACTGTGACTTGGACTTTCCTGGTGGCACAGCGGATAAGAATCCACCTGCCAACGCAGGGGACACGGCTTCGACCCCTGGCCTGGGAGGATTCCACACGCCGTGGAGCAGCTGAGCCCATGCGCCACAACCACTGAGCCCACAAGCTACAGCTACGCGCCTCGAGCCTGTGCCCCACAAGAGAAGCCACCGCAGCGAGCAGCCCATGCACCACAACTGGGGAGAACCCCACACAGCAGCAAAGACCCAGCACAGCAAAAACACAAAAGCTTGACCACATCCCCTAAGCACGCTCCTCTATCTTCCACCCAGTTGCTTGAGCCTCTAACCTCAGAGTCAGGGTCATGGCTGGTTCCTGCTTTTCCTCACCCCTTCCCCACATCCATCCATCTCACCGGACCTGCTCCCTCTCGCTGTCTCTGCCTCGTTCACCCGAGTGCACACACCACCAGCATCTCTAGTTTGGATGGATGCTGTGGCTTCTTTCCACTCAGGCCCCTCTGAAACCAAGTCCCCCTGAAAGAAAGGGCTTCTCCTGAGTTCATGATTAACCCCTATCTAAAACCTTATACCCTTTCTGTCCTGCAATCTCGAGGGGACTTCAAGATTGAGAAGAACCAAAGAAAACAGGGGACTGAAACCAAGCAGGACCCTGCAGGGCCCTCCTGGGGACAAACGCCATTCTGTGTCCCCTATTTCTTGTTTACAGAAAAAGACTTTATAGTCTCCTAGACCTTCCCTGAGTTCAAAAGAGCGGACTCAAGCAGTTACTAATTAGGGAAGGAAGGGAACACAGAAGTAAAGAGCAGGTCCAAAGGGGCCTGAAAACAGCAGGGGCTGACCAGGAAATTCTCCACCAGTCAGTCACCTCGGCTGTAAGTAAACAACAAAAGGCCTCAACCATCCTTTTTGCTCTGAGAAAGAAGTTAAGGAATCACAAGACCATGATTTATGAGTTTGTTTTGCAGGAACACACAGACAGATCGCCAGTGACACAGAGTCACAAGATGGTAGAGGTACTGAGAAGCAGGCAACTGAGATCTTTTCAGGAAACTGAAATCACAAAGATCCCTCCTCTTTACCTTTTTTTTTTTTTTTGCCTTTATAAACTTTGCACTCCAGCCAGCAAGATGGATTTGAAACAAACCTCTTATCCACCCAGTTGGCACCTCCTGGACTAGTAAACCTTTCTCTGCTCTAAATGCCAGTGTTTCAGTTTGTTTGGCCTCACCGCATGTCAGGCACAAGAATTTGATTTTGACGACACCCCCTACCCCCAAATCTGTTCCCCACACAGCAACCAGAGTGATCTTTTGAAAGAAACTAGAGCTTTCCCTGACAGTCTAGTGGTTAAGACTCCAAGCTTCCAATGTAAGGGCGCAGGTTCAATTCCTGGTCAGGGAACTAAGATCCCACATGCCTCATGGTGAAAAAAGAAAAAAAAGCAGAAACCAGATATTGCCTCCCCTCGGGGTTCAGTCCTCAAGGTCGGACTTCCATTGTTACGGAGTCCAAGCTCACTCTGCCTGCCACACGACAGGCCAGTGAATCCGAGAGACAAGGTGTTGAGGCAAGCAAGGGAGAGACTTAAATCGGAGAGTCAGCAGATTGAGAAGTGGTGGGCTAGGGCCTCAAAATAACCATCTTATTGGGGTCTGGATGCCAGGTTCTTTTATAAGTCAGAGAGAAAGAAGCAATGAGGAACTAAAGTCAAAAGGCAGAATAGAGAGTGAGAAGCAGTGAGGAAGGGGTGTGCTCATCTCGTCTATTCACAGGTGGACAAACTCTCTCCCTGAGCTGAACAAAGGCACTTTCAGTTCAGTTCAGTTGCTCAGTCGTGTCTGACTCTTTTCGACCCCATGGATTGCAGTGCACCAGGCTTCCCTGTCCATCACCAGCTCCCAGAGTTTGCTCAGACTCATGTCCATCGAATCAGTGATGCCATCCAACCATCTCATCCTCTGTTGTCCCCTTCTCCTCCTGCCCTCAATCTTTCCCAGCCTTTAAAAGGTGCGTTAGTTTACAGTCAAGAAGAGGGGCAGGGTCCTCCAGGCAAGCCACTGAGTATGATCATAATAGTAAAAGCAATGGAAAGCAAGTCAAAGACACAGTTCCAACAAGGGAGTCAGAATCGGCTTTCTCCCTGAAGCACCATTACACTTAAAACAGGAGCTGAGGCCTTCAACCCAGCCCCTGCGGCCCCCCCACCCCAACCCCCCCTCGCTCCCAGTGGCCCCGCCTCCAGAAGCATTTCCCGCCTCCTCACTCCTGTAGGCCTCCGTTTTCCACCCACTCACCACCTGTTCCCTTTCCTCCAGGCTCCATCACTGGTTCACCTGCCTGCACCCTGCCACACCCGCAGCCCCCGCGACCCCAGACTCCACTCAGCTTCTGACAGTAGGGACCCGCGTGTTCTGTTCCTTGCTGACCCCCAGTGCCAGCAGGGCGCTTGGGATGTCATAGGTGCGAAACAGATGTCACTCAGCGAACCTCAGCGACTGAAAGCAAGCAGGTAAGTTGTGCACCGGAGAAGGCAATGGCACCCCACTCCAGTACTCTTGCCTGGAAAATCCCATGGACGGAGGAGACTGGTGGGCTATGGGGTCACGAAGAGTCGGACACTGAGCGACTTCACTTTCACTGTTCACTTTCATGCATTGGAGAAGGAAATGGCAACCCACTCCAGTGTTCTTGCCTGGAGAATCCCAGGGGCGGGGGAGCCTGGTGGGCTTCTGTCTATGGGGTCGCACAGAGTCGGACACGACTGAAGCGACTCAGCAGCAAGTTGTGCACACCTGAAAAAACCGCCCCTACGGCAGGGAGAACCTACAAACCTGCAAGCAGGCACAGTCACTTTTGCTGCCTTTAGTGCCCAGAGCTCAGCAGCAGGGGAGGAGCCTGCCTGAAACACCCAGACCCACCCCAGCCACACGCCCCAGAGTGAGTCATCACAGCTCTGGCCGTGATTAGGCATTTTAAGCAGGTACCATTTGAAAAGACCCTGATGCTGGGACAGATTGAAGGCGGGAGGAGAAGGGGACGACAGAGGATGAGATGGTTGGATGGTATTGCCGACTCCACGGACATGAGCTTGAGCATGCTCCGGGAGTTGGTAATGGACAGGGAAGCCTGGCGTGCTGCAGTCCATGGGGTCGCAAAGAGTCAGACACGACTGAGCAACTGAACTGAACCTCAGGAGATGCTACTCTGGATCCCCACACCAAACCCCTACCACCAATACCTTGAAAAACACTGGTTTGGAGCATAGAAAGTACCATCATTATTTTAATTCTCTGTTTTCAACATTTATCATATGGGGGGTAAAACTGAGTTAGAGGAGAGACATTCTACTGACTTCTGAAAATAGGAACGTAACTAAACCAGCGTTAACTAAACTTGGTTTCCAAGGTACGTGGGAGGAGGGCTGTGTGGAAACCGTATCTTCCATTATCACCACTGGAAACAGGCACGGTTTCCCCTCCTCCCCTTTGGAAGTTTATCTATGTTTACTGTCCAGCATTCACAACTAAAGTGATCTACTGCTGAGTCATTTCAGGCGTGTCCGACTCTGTGCGACCCCATAGGCGGCAGCCCACTAGGCTCCTCTGTCTCTGGGATTCTCCAGGCAAGAATACTGGAGTGAGGTGCCATTGCCTTCTCCAATGCTTGAAAGTGAAAAGTGAAAGTGAAGTTGCTCAGTCATGTCCGACCCTTAGCGACCCCATGGACGGCAGCCTACCAGGCTCCTCCGTCCATGGGACTTTCCAGGCAAGAGTACTGGAGTGGGGTGCCATTGCCTTCTCTGAAGTGATCTACAACCTCTATCTAATAACATAGATCACTAAGGAGAACCACCTGAGAAATTAACCTGGGGCAAGTCCTTGGGCAATTTTCCCTTTTCTTATTCCCCAGGATGTAGCAAAAAAAAATTTTTTTGAGGGGGGGGCGCATCTGTGCTGCGTCAGGCTTCTCAAGTTGTGTCACACACTTGGGATGTTAGTTCCCTGAGCAGGAATCAAACCCACGTCCCCTGCATTGGCAGGCGGATTCTCAACCACTGGACCACCAGGGAAGATCCCATAGCAAACATTTATTGAGCAAACACTAGGCTGAAATCCAAAGGGTTCTGAACTGCACTTTGTTGGGCAACACGATCCTCACCTTCAAGGGCTCTGGGTCTGATGAGGGATACAGACAAGAAAGTCAGGCTGGTGACGCTCAGGGTGCTGCGTGGGCATGGGCCCCAGGCCTCCAGGATGAGCGGAGGCTAGCTCAGATCAGAAACTCAGATCAGAAACCAGAGGTGACGATGGCCTGAATTAGAATAGACACGAGGTGGGGAGAGCAAAAAAGAGGGGCTCGGGGGATTTCAGAGACATTTCAGAGGGAGAATTCACAGGACTTGAATTCTCCTTGTGGGGAGTCAGGATCTAGAGAGTTCTACAAATCTACAGAGTTACCAGCTGTGCCGCGTGGTGGACCCTCCCTAAGCGGGTAGGGGACCAGGAGGTGGAGCAGGGATGTGAGGGAACCATGAGGCCTCTAGCTGTGGGCGTGGTGAAGCGGGGCCATGGGACACGTCCTGCCAGGCTGGGAAGAGATCAGGGTTGTTGGTGATGATACAGGAGCCCTCAGGCCAAACAGTGAGTGGGTGAGAAAACTCAGGGAGAAGTGTAGAGAGAGGGACCGGGACAGGATCCTGAGAAACACCCGTATTGAGTGGACAGATGGAAGAAGAGACGCCCGCGTGGGGTGCGGGGTAGAGTCTGGTGGGCTCACCGAAGAAAGAAGGAGGGTTTCCGGGTGGAAGGAGGGGGACGCAGGGGCACACAGGGCAGTGGCTGGGACATCTGGATTTAGCAGCACAAAGGGCTGTGACTCCAGGTGCCTGAGGAGGAAACGAAGGAAGTGATGACAGCTCTCTGAGAGGTTTATAGTCTGATGTGTGGGGGAGAGGCCACAGAGGGAGTGGAGAGGAGACTGAGGGGGAGAAGGATGGCTGTCAACAGGGTCGGGGAAGTGCTGGGGACTGAGTGAGGAAGAAGGGTCAGAAAGCGGGATATCTGAATTTAAGAGTTCACACTGGGAATTCCCCAGCAGTCCAGTAGTTAGGACTCACTGCAGGGGCGCAGGGTTTGATCCTTGGAAGTTCACAGAGGGTGATGATAAGCGCTGGGCTTTAGGAGTGAATGGTCAAGGGACTGGATACGCTGTCCACGCCAGCGGGGAGGCCATCCTGGCTAGGAGCTGGGGGAGGGAGGAAGACAGCAAGGACCACAGTGTTCACGGAATGAGGGGTCACAGTGGATGAGGTCACTGGCATGGGGGTGACCTCTGGGACGTGCCTCCCAGAATTGCCTTTTTCAAATATGGGGTGGCCAAGGCCTCAGAAAAGGCGGTGACTTGCCAGACCACCAGCCACAGGAGTGTCAGCAGAGACTGGAACCCAGACCTCCCTGATGAGCAGCTAGTACTATGTACCTTGACCTGAACCACCTTGGCTTCTGCGTAACCCCCATGCAACAACCTGGGCACCTGAGTGGGCTCTGCAACTGTGAGTACTGTGATCATTAAATTTCTCTCCTTTCAACTTGGTGCTGTCAGCATGCTTAATCTCATAAGGTGGGGAACGCTGTTTTCTGGGTTTGGTTAGTAAACGAGCTCTGGAAAGCCCTGGTAATTATGACTTACATTCTACTTCTGCCCGGACAGGCTGGATAAATGTGCCTGGGGGTGGGAGCGTGGCTACCAGGCCTAGTAAGCTTTCTAAAGGATGTGCAATCAGGGTTCAGAAGTGAGGACTCAAGCAAAGGCCTCTGTTGCTCAAACAGTGTTCACCTGTGATGCAATTACAGCCGTTAGCAAAGTGTTCAGAATGTTTTCTTCCTTTTTGAATACCAAAAACATTTTATATTGGGGTACAGCCGATTAACAATGTTGTGGTAGTTTCAGGTGAACAAATAAATTAAAAACAAATTTTTTAAAAAGAATGTTTTTCCTGTTTTCCAGTCCACTTTATCAACTGCCAGAGGTGTGAAAGCCACACTATGTTTTTTGTGGACTTTGCTCCCCGAAATACAACAATCTCTTTCCTGTTGCCATGGGTGGGAGGGGCAGTAATCAGACCCCAGGATTTTCCTCATTCCCTTGTTAGGGCGGTAAACACAGGGAAACTAGCTTAGTCCGCTCTTAAGCGTGCTCTTGGAATAAAAGGTGTCATTCTGGCTCTCAGCATGGGTCTTGAAGTATAAATGGATCTGGCCTGGCATACCTGCTAACATTTACTCATCCAATTGTCAGAAAACTTGGACTGGGCGACAGGAATGGAATTTTTCTTTTTTCTT
This sequence comes from Capra hircus, assembly GCF_001704415.2. Classification (NCBI taxonomy): domain Eukaryota; kingdom Metazoa; phylum Chordata; class Mammalia; order Artiodactyla; family Bovidae; genus Capra; species Capra hircus. Next base: position 35,521,086 of record NC_030832.1, on the reverse strand, counting down.
CTCTTTGGATAAATGTGTCACGGTGCCATGCTGTTGTGACAGATGGAAAAATCCTATGTAGGGCACGCAGGAAGGGCTCCGAGGGCCCGCCTGGCACGGTGGGTGGATGGGAACCCATCTCTCCTCTCAGTGAGTTACCCATATGCACTTCCTGAAAAGACCGTTCCTGTTTGAATGTCTGGGTTATAAAACCGGAGAGTTCACCATTCCGGCTGAGAGGTTCCCTGCAGCCTGAAACGGAAGGAGCCAGAGGCACCGAGGAAAACTCTTTCTCCCCCAGGGCTCTGCCCACCAAGCATGCTACACTCGGGTGAGGACCCCGTAGGTCTCGCTGGGCCTGGTGGGTGGGGCTGCGGTTCCGGGTGACCAGCTCCGGGTGTGTGCTCGGCCTGGGGTCGCTGTCCACCTGGCAAATCGGGGCGTGGCCGCCCACACCTTCCCCAACGGAGCCTCCTTTCCTCTACACCCCTTCTCCCCCGGCCACCCACCGTCCGCCCGGCAGACTGATAACGAGATCCCACCCGTCCACAGGGTCAGTGACCGGTCCTGGGTGTCCCCCGGGGCTCACCCTGGGAACCTGGTGCTCCTACTCTGTGTTCAGACCCACACGCGTCCCGCAGACTAGGGCTCACCCTTCCCTGGACTCGCGGGCCAGACCCAGGGACAGAGAAAGCGCAGCCTCCCCATTCCGTTGCTGGGGAGGGAGAGCGAGGGATGCCCAGGCTTCCGGCTCTCATCACTGCCGCGGCGCGGATCCCTGCTCACGGCCACCCGCGGCGCGCCCAGGAACCAGGAAAGATGAGCACCCTTCTCGGGTTTTCGTGTCCCGGCGGGAGCGGCGCCAGCGCGGAAGGGACCCCGGGGGACCCCCAGTGAGGGGGCTGCGCGCCCCGCCCCTCCTGGCCCGCAGCATCACGTGGCCCGTGGCGCCCCCGCGGGCAGGTCACGTGACAGCCGCGCCGTTGCCGTGGCAGCGGCTGCGGCTGCGGCGGGCGGGGGGGGGGCGGGGCAGCCGGCGGGGGCGGGGCCCGGGGGACCCCGCGGGACTGGCGGAAGGAGGGAGGGGGCCGAGCTCGGCGCCCGGGCCGGGCCACCGGGCCACGCCAGCGCCGCCAGCCGCGCGCCCGAGCCGGAGTCGGGCCGGGAGGGCAGAGCAAAGATCGGTGAGTGCTCACTGTGGGTGTCGGGCGAGGGCGGCGGGATCTCCGTCCCGGCGGGGGGCGGGGGCGACCGGAATTGCACCCGGAGACCCCAGCTTCTTCCTAGGCAGGCCTACGAGACGACTGTGAGGTTGGGACCCCAAGCCCGCGGGATCCCCGGGCGGGGTGCGGAGCCGCCAGGATGACTGGGAGGTTGCCAGACGCGGAGAGATGCGGGCCGCATGCGGGTCCCCTGGCTGCTAGGGAGTGCTGAAGGGAAGGAACAGGGCTGCAGGCGGGTTCCTCCAGGGAGACCCAGGGGAGGAGGGGAGCTGGGCCCTCCCGTGTGCGGGTGTGACAGAAAGAGTCAGAAACAGCCGTTTCTGCGTGGCACTCGCCATTGCTCATGCCCCAGATGTTTAAGGGAACTTGACAGTCAAACCCCCAAACCCACCCCCTGGAAATGTTTCCCACAGCCAGAGACAGCGTTACGGTAATTCTACGAGATCTCTTTTCTCTGACCGCCCCTTATATGAAAACAAAACCAAAAGACCACAAGGTTCGGCCAGGAGAGCATCGTTTGGCTCCTCTGCCACCTGACAGAAAGGTCAGGCTCCATCTTGCCCCGCCCCACCCGCTGCCTGAGCAGAGCCCTGGAGTCTGAGGACCAGACTCTGCCTCTGGGGGAGGCCGGGTGGGCAGGAGGCTTGGCCCGGGGTAGGACTCTGGGGCTGAGGGGCCGCGGATGGGTTTGAATCCAGTCTTTGCTGCTCCCTCTGCAGGAAGTGGTTTCTCTGTCCTCCGGACCCACAGGCCCACCTCACCACCCCAGCTCCAAGCAGACAGACAACCCTTCCCAAATCCTGCCACTGGAGACATCAGTAGAGCTGAGGCCGCCCCCGCCACCGCCTAGGCCACCGTCAGCCCTCACTGCCCATGAAGTTCTCCACTCTCCAACTTGGGCTCAGCTAACCTTCACTAACCGTCCCATCTCCACCCCATTCATCTCTCTGGAGGCCACCAGGCCTTCCTGCCCTTCCCAGTTGGCCAAGTGTTTGAGCACACAGACCAGATAGAGCCCCGATGGCTCCCTCACCAACTCCTCCCAAGCCTGAGGGTCTGGGCAGCTCTGGGCAGCGCCAGGGCAAGTCCAGCACAGTCCTACCACCTGGGCTGCACATACTCCCTGAATCTTGCTTCCACCACGGCTCCCCTGGCCCCTCTGCAGCCAGCCTTCCTGCCCTGCCTCTCAGACCCTCCCCAAGTGGGCACCATCTTGTCTTTGCAGGAGGGTCCCTCTTTGCCAACACTACCTTGACCAACTGTGTCCTGGTCCCTGCTCCCTTGCAGGGACCGTCTCCTGGCCCAAGAGTAGAGGCAGCCAGCCAGCGCCTTGTCCACCCCGTCAGCCCCCACACCGGCTCCACTACAGCAGCATTTAACTCACTGGACAAGAATCTCCCCCGACTTAGGCCACTCCCCCACTGAACATCCTCATCTTTCATCTTTGATCCTTAAGTACCAAATGCAGTCTTACCTTAGGGCCCAGGAAGCGTTCACTGGATGCAGGACAGAGGATGGATCCTCTGAGGGGGCGAAGGTTGTGCCTTTTACCCTTCCAGAGGCTGGACAGTGTCTTCATCAACCCCATGGGCTCACTTCTGTTATGTAGTGGAGCAAAAAGAGGAAAAAACAAATGCATTTCCCAATGATACCATTCTAAATTATTTGGAGCCAGCCAATGGATTGGTTAGTGAACAACATTTCTCTGAATTCTCCCCAAGGGAAGGGACATTCCTGTGATTGAAGTGCTCACAAGCTGTGCTGCTAGCTGCAGATGTGGGTGGGGGCCGGGGTGGTGGTGACCAAGTTTCCAAGTCGGCCCTCTTGTAAATGACCTAGTAATTGGCATACCCGGGCAGGAAAAGAAGAGCGCAGAGCTGTTCTCTGGGGACCCTGTTGGTCAGTAAAAGCTGTGCGTCCATGGCCTGGCGCAAAACAAAGAGGAAGGGACCCCCCAAAAGAGAGAGCCTCCCCCCTCCCCAGGACCCTCCCAGAGAATCCACTTAGGGACTGGCATGGGCAGATCAAGTTTGGGGCATTTCCTCAGCCACGGACCCTGGTAAACACCCTCTATTCCGCCCTCCCACCCCCAACCTGGCTCCCTGGGACCTAGGAACGCTGATCTGTTTGTAATAGCCTTAAGTAGGCTTTTCACTGGGCCCATGCGGGCCTGAAGGTACAAGTTAATATCTGATGCTAAGTGAGCTGTGAGGTGCCTATGCCCTTGAAGCCTGCCCTACAGATTAATTAGAGCTGATCCTGAGGGCTGCTGCAGGGCCAGCCCCTTGGGCCACACAAGACCGCCAATCCCCTATTTGGATTACTGGAGATTTGCGTTTAAATTCACAAATCTCGAAAGATCAGCCCTTCTGATCTTCATCCTGTGTTACTGTCAAACCACATGTCTACTGGGATGACTCGAGGGGTCTCCAGACTCCATTTCTTGAAAAGAATAAACCCCCAAACCATGTTCATGTCAATTGACCAATTTGATTTTTCATTTTGCTAGTTTCCACTGCACCCTGGATGTAGCTTCAGCAAGTTATAAATCAGTTATTTTCAGGGTGAACTGTGCTGATTTAAATTGAAGTGAGATTTGAGAAATTAGCAGCTGCATGGAAACACTGATTTCATGGTTGGCACCTGGCTGTTGGAAAGCAATTTGGAGTCTTCAGGCTCCATTCTCTCGTTTAAGACCCCAATAGGGTGGAGAAGGCAATGGCAACCCACTCCAGGATTCTTGCCTGGAGAATCCCATGGACAGAGGAGCCTGACGGGCTACAGTCCATGGGGTCACAGAGTTGGACACGACTGAGCGACTAACAGGATGGGCATGTCTCCACGTGAAGATGAACAAGTTGGAAAAGTCAGGTGGTGTGCTTAGAATCGCATGGCTGGGTCAAATCCAGAAGTATCAGGTCCTAGAAGCTTCCAAAACGCTACAACCCCCTTGTTGAAGGTAGGCGTTTAGGTGCTTTCGGCCAGCCTTGGAATTCTGTTCACCCAAGAGCCATGCTCAGTTGGAGCTTTTCTGAGCTCAGGAGAGGAGACCAGATACCAGCTTTGTGGAGGAACACTGGACGCTGAGGTGGGTCCTAAAGATGCACCCGCTTGACCCTTCTTTCCCACAGGTGGTCCCTACATTCCTGAGTGGGGACAAGCCTCAGAGGCCAGGGCCCCACCCTCGTGCACCCCTGGATCCCGTGGCCCTGGCACAGGGTGTACATAGCGGGCCCCCAGGGAAGGTAGAAGGGACTTGGGAGTCTGGCTTCTCCATGCGTGGGGGACCCTCGGGTATATCTGAGTGTCTCTCCCGCCCCCAGCCTGGCCCCCACCATGAGCGCCGAGCTCAACGTGCCTGTGGACCCCTCTGCTCCCACCTGCTCGGAACCCGGCCACAAGGGCATGGATTACCGGGACTGGGTTCGCCGCAGCTACCTGGAACTGGTCACCTCCAACCACCACTCCGTGCAGGCGCTCTCCTGGAGGAAACTCTACCTGAGCAGGGCCAAGCTAAAGGCCTCCAGCCGGACATCTGCCCTCCTCTCGGGCTTTGCCATGGTGAGTGGAAACACGTGGTGGGAAATGCAGCCAGTAAGGTGGGCTTCTGCTCACCGAAATCCTGTGATGCTTCAGGGAGCAAAGCCCACCCTCTGGGCCCTGCTAGCAGCCAGGATGGACCATTAGGAAGTCTCTGTCCAGAGACTTCCCTGGAGGTCCAGGGGCTAAGACTGCACTCTCAATGCAGGGGAGCCTGGGTTCAATCCCTGGTCAGGGAACTAGATCCCACAGGCTGCAATTTAAGATCCCACGTGCTGCAAATAAGACCCCTCCCCCACCCCCACCCTCCAATAAAAGTCTCCGCCCAGGTCCCACCCCCTCCAAGGGGATTGGTCTTGCAACAGGAAGGGCGACCTGGGGCACCCAGGGGAGTCCCCAAGCCCTCAGAAGGCCCCCAAGAGTTTGGGAATGTGAGCAGGGACTGCAGAACGGGCCGGTTTGCTCAGTGTAACCCAGCTGGGCACACACACGCCCCCCCCCCCCCCCGAAGTGATGAAGTGGAGCTTCTGGCCTGACTCCTGGCTACCTGGTTATGCTTTCCTTCTGAGTCACACCCCAGGGCGAGTCTGTCTGGGGAGAATCCGCAGGCCCCCAGGAAGGGCCACATCTCCTGTTGACTCCGAAGCCCGCAGACCTCATCCCTCCGGGGATCGGCCCAGAGCACGGGGATGTCAGGATCCCAGTGAGAACTGCGGCCACCGCTCCTCCTCTATTGTCTGCTAGGAAGTCCTATTGGGCTGGAAGCAATTCTTTTTTTTTTTTTTAATGTGGAAACAATTGTTTTCCCGTAACCTAGAGCGTCAGTTGTCAGTGGGTACGTAGAAAATAGAAAGGTGTCTGAGAGAGCCAGTGTGGCCATTCCCCTGACAAGGGCCTGCCAGACACGGGTGCTGGTCACCCTCGGAGAAATGAGACATTGTGTAGTCAGGGTGTGACTTCGTACAGGGCGGGGCAGTGGTCACCGCATTTAGAGGGCAGTCAATCTGGGTTCAGGTCTGTGGTTTAAAGCAAACGCTGATTCAGGTCTTGTGAATTATTTTTTAAAAAACAGGGTCTTCCCTGATGGTCCAGTGGCTAAGACAGCTCCCAAAGCAAGGGGCCCGGGTTTGATCCCTGGACAGGGAACCACATCCCACAAGCCACAACTAAAGATCCTGCATGCCACAACTAAGGCCCGGCACTGCCGTATAAATACATATTAAAAACAAAAAAAAAAGCCCATAATTACAAAAGTGTCCAATCACATGGGGCAAAATTTTGGCTCAAAATGATTTTCTTTCATCACATTGAAAAAGGAATATTTTCTCAAGCTTAATTTTAAGAAATATGCAAGAGAATTTTCAATGTCATTATTAAAATGAGATCTTGGGCTTCCCTGGTGGTCCAGTGGCAAAGACTAGGCTCCCAATGCAGGGGGTGGGGTGGCGCGGTTTGATCCCTGGATGGGGAACGAGATCCCTGCGGAGCCAAAGAAATATTTTAAAAATTAAATTTTGTTTTCTACCTTCACAGAAGAATTATAGTACTGCATTAAGTTTTTCTGGCCTGTATATATGTATATGTATATATATATATATATATATATATCTTTTATCTTTGGAAAACTAACTCTGAGAAGCACTGCCCAATTGAATGCAGTAGGATGGTTTCCATTCTGTGTGGGGCCCAGGTCTTGGAAATCACTTCCTGTCTGTGGGCGGTCTCTTGAGACTACAGTTTGGATTTCCAAATTTAGGGAAGTCACTTTTTCCAACAAAATGCTCACCCAAGTTGAAGGTTACAAAACCCGTCATTGAAATTTGAAAACAAGCCCTGTGAAGCTACAAAACAAAGAGTGAATCCTGGAGGATTAGTTTGAGACTTAACGGCAGGCTTCAGGGGTGTGAAGTGGCCTGAGAATGGGAGCAGTGACCTTTGAGAGGCAGGGGTGGAAATAAAAATGCATTTTCTCAGCTTTCATGGAGTATCTCCTCTGTGTCAGCCAGTACTCCCTTTAAGCCGGCAGGGACACATTTCAGAAACCACACAGACCCCAGTAAATCAGATAATTGTTCAGACTGCAAAGCCACCTAGGAGAAAGAAGTGATGAATACTGATCGTCAGCCAGTATTTCCGCTGTGGAAACTATAGCTGAATTAGGACGGGGTCATGGAAATATGGACAGGCGGTGCTCCGCGCGGAGCCTGTTCTGTGTATTTTGTCGTCACTCAGTCACGTCCGGCTCTTTGCGGCTCTCTGTATTATGTATTCCCTAATTAGAATTGCAAAGCTGGTCCCTTGTCCAACAGGTGCTCACGCCTGACCTTAAGCTTATTTCTTCATGTTTATCCTGCCCCTAACACAGAAAACCTGTGATCCGAGGCCTGTGATAAAATATCTACATAAATACACTGAAATATGGCCTTTGGCCTTTTCTCCTGCAGTGGAACAAAACTGCTTTCCTTGCTGGCCTTTTAATCATCTTTGTTTCTTATCTCTGCACCCTCTGAGGTTCACGACATCCTTTTTTGTTGCGTCACGTTCTTTGTGGTCACAAGAGCCTACGCAGGCTACCAGGGCACTGAGAAAGGACCACCCCTCCCTCACCTTGGCAATGTGGCCACCGACTCTTTGGAGCAATAATCATTGCAGAGTTTCCGTTCAAGCTGTGGTCCACTAGGACTGACATTATCTTTTTCCGTACCAAGGGTTCCATCTCCACTGAGGACAGAATGAGGGGATAAGGCAATAGTTGCTAGAAGTTGTGAAATCTTTTTTGTATATTTCTTAAAACTAGGATGGCTCTGGGAGTTCCCTGGCGGTCCAGTGGTCAGTGATTGGGACTCTGGCACCTTTTTTTTTTGGCTGGTGTGGCCCTGGGCTCAATCCCTGGTCAGGGAACTAAGATCCCACAAGCCGCACAGTTCAGGGAAAAACGAACAAACAAACAAACAGGGATGGCTTAGATCTAGGAGACAAACCGTGAGTGGAAGAGCCTTCTGGCTTCTCTCTGCCTCCCTGCTCCTGCTGTCTTAATGGGTCTGGTTTCTTATCGTTGGGTACTTGAGAGAAAGCCCTTGGTGAGCCAAGACTAGGTCTGCAGAGCTGGGGTGGGGCGTAGGCCCCAGGGGAGCCATCTCAAGTGGGCTGGGTGTGACCTGGGGAAGCATGGCAGGAGCTTGGGGCCCAGTCCGGATTTTGAAAGTCCCTTAGGGCTTCTGGTGAGCAAGTCTCAGCCTAAATAGACACCCACTGCTACAGAGATAGGGAGAAGGCAGTGGCAACCCACTTCAGTACTCCTGCCTGGGAAATCCCATGGACGGAGGAGCCTGGTAGGCTACAGTCCATGGGGTTGTGAACAGTCGGACACGACTGAGCGACTTACTTTCACTTTTCACTTTCATGTACTGGAGGAGAAAATGGCAACCCACTCCAGTATTGTTGCCTGGAGAATCCCAGGGACGGGAGCCTGGTGGGCTGCCGTCTATGGGGTCACAGAGTCGGACACGACTGACGTGACAGCAGCTACAGAGATAAGCTGGGGCTTCTGGTCCTTTGGTGGGCCTCTTATTCCCTTTCACTTAAAAGTGATTTATATGTTATTGAAGTGAATACACACACACGGTTTACCCCAGCAGCCCCTGGTTCCCACCCCTGGAGGAGCCCCTCCGTCTCCATGTGGAATTTGGGAATTACTGTTTCTTACACTTTCTAGACATTACCTTGGCCTAGCTGTGACCGCTGCTGAAGATTCAGCTGTTTTCCCAGCCCAGGCCATTTCCCAGCTTCCCCGTCTTGCCATTGTTCTCATGTATATGGCTATTCCCGGCCTTTGGAGATGAGGCTGCTCCTTCCTGCTTTTGGTCTCAGCTGACAGAGGCACCCTGTGGCTTGTGTGAGTCCGTCCAGTGTACAGCTCTGAGTCTGGGGGTCATCAGGAGCCTCCATTGTTCCTTTTCTTTTTAACCCCCTGAAAGGTCAGGTGGTTTTGAAAAGCAGCAGTTGTTGGCAGCTAAGTCCCACTGCAGCCTGGCTCTGCTATCAACAGCAGTGTTGCATTTTCCCAGGGAAGTGCGGCCTCTGCCCTGGGCCGGAGCTGGGCACCCCCAGTACACCTCTGTCCATGGCACCCAGGGGGAGACCTCAGAGGGACCCAGTGCTTCTCTAGCCTTTTCTGTACTTTTTAGATTGCCCTTAGTGAGATCTTCTCTAGCATATCAGGAAAAAATTCACAGTGTGTGAATAGGGGAGGAGAGTGCCCTCTGCTCTGCGGAGGCCCCGACTCAGCAGCCCCTCTGCCTTGCAGGTGGCCATGGTGGAGGTGCAGCTGGAGACGCAATACCAGTACCCGCGGCCGCTGCTCATTGCCTTCAGCGCCTGCACCACGGTGCTGGTGGCCGTGCACCTGTTCGCCCTGCTCATTAGCACGTGCATCCTGCCCAACGTGGAGGCCGTGAGCAACATCCACAACCTCAACTCCATCAGCGAGTCCCCGCACGAGCGCATGCACCCCTACATCGAGCTGGCCTGGGGCTTCTCCACCGTGCTGGGCATCCTGCTCTTCCTGGCCGAGGTGGTGCTGCTCTGCTGGATCAAGTTCCTGCCCGTGGATGCACGCCACCAGCCGGGCCCCCCGCCAGGCCCCGGCGGCCACACGGGCTGGCAGGCCGCCCTGGTGTCCACCATCATCATGGTACCCGTGGGCCTCATCTTCGTGGTCTTCACCATCCACTTCTACCGCTCGCTGGTGCGCCATAAGACCGAGCGGCACAACCGCGAGATCGAGGAGCTGCACAAGCTCAAGGTGCAGCTGGACGGGCACGAGCGCAGCCTGCAGGTGGTGTGAGCGCATGCGCTCCCGGCGCGGCCGCCGCCGCGCCTGCGTCACTTGGCGTGGACCGGAACTCGCCTGCCTCCTGGACAGTTTCAGACACGCGGATAGCCAACCGGGCTGCCGAGTCTCTGCCAGACGGTTCTAGACCAAAGTTCTACTTCTGTCTTAATGCTGTTAAGACCTGGCTCGTTTTCCCTCAGAGGATGGAACTCTTCAGTTAAAGGGGAGACTGATGGCTAAGAGCTCAGGGTAGAGAAAGGCTGAGTCCTTGGCCGTGGGGCCTTCCTGAGGCAAGGAGGCCGGGCTCTGGGTTGTAACGGGTGGTCACGGGTCTCCTCAGAGACATGGACCGAGTGGCCAGCTCGGGGCGGGAGCCTGGCAGGGGCCTGGAGAGTCAAGGCAGCATCCTGAGTTCAGGGAAGGGATTGCACCTTGACTCTGGAGCTGGGCTGGTGGCAGCCTGGGGGCATGAGTGATGCTACCACCCTGCTATGAATAGACTGGGCGCAGGATTAACGGCTTGGCCTGGTGCTTCCCTCCCTGCCCTGGAGGGAGTTGGGTGGCCTCGCCTGTGGGGTGGGTGGGGGAGGGGAGGCAGGAACCTGGGTAGGGTAAGTCAGCCCAGCAAGTGCATCAGACTAGTCAGGCCTTGGATGAGATGTCCAAGGTCGGAGGCCTGTGAGGTCAAGAGGCCTGTCTCTAGGCATCCCAGGTGAGGTGCCCACTTGAGGTGGCTAACTGAGGGGTGACCTGAAGCAGCCTGGGCTCGAATTCTCTCTTCCCAGACAGCAGGATCCCTGGCCACACTGACCCAGCAGGGCCACCAGGTTGGGGAAGGGGACCCCAGTCCAGAGAGGCCCTTATCTCAACCCCAGACGGTCCCAAGCTGTCAGCCCTCCGAGCTGCGGTTACAGAGGGTTGGACACTGGCCAGGCAGCTGAGCTCACCTGTCTCCCTGCTGCCTGGGGCCCCTGCTGTGGGAGGGGGGCAGCCTGGGGGACTTCGTGTCTGGACAAGGCCGTGGCCTGGCCTGGTCCGTGGGTGGTGGTGTCAGAGGCCAGCCCTGGCCACATTTGGGTTCTGCTTATGACAGCAGGGAGGGCGAGGTCCCATGTAGTGCTCCCCAGGGGCCCCCCAGGCCTTCCGGCCACACCCACCCAGCTCATACTTCTAGTCATGGTTTCTGGTGTTTTCCAGATGGCATCTGGTAGGCCTGAGCCCACGTCTTGGGGCAGAACGTATACGTGCTACAGCCCAGCTCCTCTGTGAGCTTGCTGTGCCCTGAGCTGCTTTTAAGAACCACGTGTACATACTGGCCAGCAGCCGCCAGAGAGGGGTGCCTTTTCTTTTGTTTCCACAGTCATCGGACTTCATGCTCCGATGGCATTTCTGTCCACAGCCCAGTAGCTCTGTGGTGTCTGGGTTGTGTGTGCCAGGAAACGCTGGTGGGCCTGGTTGAGGTTTCTGAGACTATGACATACTGTCGAGAACGTAAACCTTAACACATCACTCTGAAATGCTGAGAACCACCAGTGCAAGTCGTGGCATTTACGGGGAGCCTGGATGTCATGTCCTGTGGGGCCAGAGGAGAGCCCTGGTGCCTTCCGAAGGGTGTGTCTCTCATATCCTCTGCTGACATCTGTCGTGACTTGCTCGCTCCCTGGCGCATGTCTCCTCTCCTCTTGGAGCCTTGTTGAAAAGGCTTGTCTGGTTTAACGTGTTTGCTCTGTGCAAGGTCACTGGCGTCACTGCAAGACCACCACTGTGTGTCCTGGTAGGGACCAGCTCTTCCCCACTGCTGGAGGGGGCAGCAGCCCCTTCCTCTAGCCTGAGCCTTTTGAGAGGGGCCTCGCGGCGCTCACTGCGACCCACTGTCCTGGGCTGCCTGGCGCCCCTGCCCTGTGAGCCAGGCCCATGGAGTGCCCAGCTCCCCCACATCGTGGCAAGCACACCCCAGGTATCAGCCAGGAGCCCGCTGTTAATGCCTGGCCCATGGCGGTGGTGGGAGGGGAGCTTCCTAACCTGGCCACATCAGGGTCACCTAGGTGCCAGGGGCAGTGGCACACAGGCAGGGAAGATGCCGCATGACATGTTTTAGACACTGATTAGGAGAACAGTGTTCTTGCAATTTCTTTTTTTCATCCAGCACGTTTTCCCAGCTCCAGCCTTTCTAGTTCCCAGAGGTATGGGGCAAACAGTTTCTGTGAGAACAGAGCTGACCACGGGTTGGGGACTGGTGATGGGGGTCACTCTCAGAGTAGCCCAGAGCATCCTCTGAGGCTGGAGAGTAAGCTATTTGGAGCTGCAGCAGGGCAGTCTGGGAAGGAGAGGGAAGCATATTTACAGGCTAGAAATTCGGTTCCTGGAGGTTTAGCCTGATTGTGAAGAGGGTTCCGAGTATAGTGGCCTCTCTATGGTGAGAGGAGTGGTGTGGGCTTGCCCTATTTTCCTCTGAAAGGAGCCTTCCTGGTGCTCATAAAACAAATGCCCGCAGATATACACAGAGGCCATTTCCAAAGTGGAACACAGTCTCCATTTAGTACCTGACCAGAAGCAAACTCACGGTTTCTATTTTGGACAAACTGCCAGGGCAGAATGTATTTCAGTGTCTTCTAGGAAGGTGCGTGCAGGACAAAACCACACAAGCCTGAGTGGATTGAGGTTCATCTACAGACCTTATCTGTCTTGTGCTGAGAAATGCACTATGCATGACGTCATGGAGACCACATGTGGTGTGCACCCTGCCCCCGTCCTATACATGGATTTTTAAAAAACTGTTGCCCTGGATTGAACTGAATAAATAAAGCTATAACTTGCTCTCTGCTCTTGGTGGGAGGCCACAGGGAGAGGGGATGCTCAGAAGCCCCTCCTCCAACCACTGGTCACCAGTGTCCCAACAGGCTCCCAGGTGAGGGAGGTAGAGGCCCCCTTATTAGAAACTTCTGTCCTTTACTAATAACATTTTTTAGTTTTTTTGGGCATACTGTGCAGTATATGGGATCTTGGCTCCCAACCAGGGATTGATATCATACCCCCCCGCAGTGGAAGCACACAGTATTAACCACTGGCCCACCAGGGAAGTCCCTGTTATTGTTCCTAACGTTCTGGCACTTCAGCCCAGAGGGCCAGCCTGTCTCTGCAGCACAAGATGACTGGGCTGCAGTCGTCTTTTTTTTTTTTTTTTGGGGGGGGGGGTGGCGGCCAGAAAAGGCCTGGGCTCAGCGCAGAGCTTTAGGCCAGCAAGCCCATTCTGACCATTTCCCGCATGTGCTCAACCAGCCTGCAGACACGGTCCCGACTTGGATGCCTCCGGAAGGGCAAAGGAAGAGAAGGGACAGACCAAAGCTAGAGACTCCTCACTAGGTCCATTAAGACCCTGCTGAGCTGTCTTTCCAGCCCCTGCCATCCCTCTCAGGCTGCTGGGGACACAGTCGGGCGGGTTTTGCACCCGTCTCTGCAGGAAGAGCCTAGAGGACACTGCCTGGCCTCAGCTCAAATGGGGCCCTCTGTTGGTGGAGCACCCTACAGGCTCCATCCAGGGGCCGGGATGCCCCAAGGCCCAGCCTGTCAAGCCCCCAGCGAGCAGACCACCAGGTCAGTGTGCCTGCTTGGAAACCGATGTGGCAAAATGGGCTGGAATTCTGGCCGCCTTGCCCAAATGCCACCCTGAAGGGTGTGAGGGCTAGCAGGGAGGTCACAGTACCTGAGAAACAGCAGTCCCCCACCAGAAGAGGTGTCTGGGAGCCCACTGCCCCCCACGGCCGGCCACTGGGCCCACTCAGTCCTTCTGTTGGGTCTCTGCCAGGGCCACTACACAGACAGTGCAGGGTGGCCAGTGGCTCTGCACTCCTGACAGCTCTTAGAAAGTTCCAGAGGAACCGTGAAAACCAGTGCTGTGAATGTCTCCAGGCTGTGATAGGGCGCTGGTCCCCTAAGTTTGGCTCCTAGCATGTGGCTGATGGGCCAGGTATATAGACATATAAGCAGCAGACAACCAGGCTGGCCCCCCAGCCTGCACCACCATGCCTTCCGCCTCCACAGGCTGCTCCTCACCTGGTCACGGGGGACAGCCGCCCGTCCAGGTCACCACCTCACAGCACTGGCGCCAGGTAGGAGCCACCGTGTGCTGTCCTGAGACTCCTCCACAATTTCTAACATCACTGGGGGTTGGGGGCCCAGGCTCCCAGCAGACTGCCCCATCACCACACCCCACGGGGTCAAGCATGACCTGGGCAGAGCCGGCTCAGAAGCTATCAGCAGTCCTGATGTCTGAAACAATAACCACCTCACATCCTCTACCAATCCACTCTCCAATCCAACACGAAGTGGTTCCTAAACGAGGGGCCTGGGAACTCCCCGGGCAGTCCAGTGGTTAGGGCTCATCACTTTCACTGTGGTGGCCTAGATTCAACCCCAGGTCAGGGAACTAACATCCTGCAGGCTGCGTGGCACGGCCAAAAGTAAATAAGTAAAATAGTAACTAAATGCGGGGCCTGCAGGCTGGGAGGTTCTGCAGCCTTGTTAAGTTGTTCAGTGGCTCAGTCGGGTCCAACTCTTTGTGTCTCCATGGACTGCGGCACGCCAGGCTCCTCTGTCCTTCGCTATCTCCCAGTTTGCTCAAATTCATGTCCATTGAGTTGGTGATGCTACCTAACCTCTAACCTCGGTTACCCTCTAACCTCATTAAGACAGATGGATAAAGGAGAAAACCGCCTGAAGGGGCACCAACCATTTTTAAGCTCAAATTAGGCCATTGCCCACAACTGTGACAAACAACCCAAACCAGCGGCCACCGCGCAGGCCCAAAGGGACCGACCTGGGCCCCCCACAGTGAAACCATCCCGGGCAGGACTCAAGCTGCCAGGCGCCAGGGTGTGGCCAGCAGGCTCCTCTTAAGACCTGAGAAAGACCCTCATGCTGGCCCCCCCCTTCGATGCTGGCCAACGGTCCGCTGGGGAGCCAGCGCCTCCGCCAGGCCCAGCTGCCAGCTCCCCGTCCCGGGCGGCAGCTCACGTGGTGGGTCTCCCCTGAAAGGAGAGCGCCATTTGCAGGAGTTCCTGCCCCAGTTCCTGCTGCTTCCCTCCAGGGCCGAACTCGGCCGACAGCTCCCGGAAGGTGACGCCCACGCGCCGGGCCCGGATGTGCCGCCGGTGGATGGCATGCTTCCACTGGTGCCGCGCGCCTCCGCTGAGCACCACCAGGGAGCGGCGGGGCAAGGGGACCGCCACCTCCACCTCCTGGCACGGGACGGACCGGCTGGGAGCCATCGCGCTGTCCGCCAGGGCCTCCGGGAAGCCGGATGGGGCCAGGCAGAGCAGCAGGCTGCCGGGCGCCTCCCGGGACATGGACAGCACGGTGGGGGCCAGCAGGCTGAGGCTCACCAGCCGCTCCCCCCACAACCAGGCGTCGTCCAGGTGCGGATCGATGGCCGAGCCCCGCTCCGGGCAGTAGTCCAGGTTGCACTGCTCCACGGGCTGGAAGTCCTCCAGGATAGGGTAGAGGCCCATCCGCCGCACCACCTCCCGGCTGAAGCTGGGGAGGCCTCGGAAGTCAGCCATCTTTAGCTTCTGTTTCCGGAAGTTGACTTTGGGGCCATAGTCCTGGAGGATGAGCACAAAAAGGAAGTGGGGGGTTGGCTAAGTTTACGGAAATGGCATCACACGTCAGGGCGGAAGAATCCAACCACAGAGACCAAGACAAGCCACGACGTCTGACTTCGTGGATCTGACATTTTGGCAGGAGACAGAGACCAGAGAGATAAAAACAGCAAACACCAGCTGGCAGTAAACGCCGCCGAGAAAAACAAAGCAGGGAAGGGGATAGGGAGTGTCGGAGGATGTCTCCGCCCAGGCACCGCAGGAAGCAGAGCTGGAGACAGGAGGCCCGTGTGTGGGTGACCTATGGGTGGCCAGCGTCCCCGGAGTCAGGACCTGGGAAGGAGGAGCGGCTGGGCAGGGCAGGCGGGAGGGCGTACCAGCCCAAGGCAGTGTTACCAGCTGGTCAACACGGCGCAGCTGGGCTTCACGACCACGAGGGAGAAGAGTTCCCCAAGGACCCCGAAGTGGTTCCACTTCTAACCTCACTGAAGAGAATGGAAACACATGTCCATACAGAAACCTGTACTCGAATGTTCACAGAGGCAGTACTGACAAAGTCAAACAGTGGGGACCTCCCTGGTGGTCCGGTGGCTACGACTCTGAGCTCCCAGTGCAGGGGGCCCGGGTTCTATCCCTGATCAGGGAACTAGATCCTACATGCTACAACTAAGTTCATATGCTGCAATTAAGACTCGGTACAGGCAAATTTTAAAAGTCAGAAAGTGGAAACAACCTGTGTCCACCAGCCGGTGAGTGATGAACAGAGAGTGGTCTATCCATGTGATGGAATAATGCTGAGTCACAAAAAGCAATGAAGTCCTGATACAGGGTGCAAAGCGATGAACCTGGAGAATATGCTTGGTGAAAAACGCCAACACAGAGGGTCATACCCCAGCTATAGGAATGTCCAGAAGAGGCCAACCGACAGACACAGACAGCAGTTAAGTGGTTGCTGGGAGTTAAGGAAATGCAAAGTGACTGGCAATGGGTATGTGTTTGCTCTGGGCTGATGAGAATGTTCCAGAACTAGACAGTCGTGACGGCTGAACAACACTGTGGCTACACTGAAAATCAAACCACTGAATTATACACTTGAAATGGGGGGATATTATGGTAGGTGGCTTCCATCTAAAGAAAAAAAAAAAACCACGAGAGAGGAGCCCTGTAGAATACAGCTCAATCTGAGGGGTGAGAGGGGAGCACGTATCCACACTCCTGCTCCCTGCGGCCCCTCCAGTGGAGGGGCCCCACCTGGTGGTAGAGTCTCCTTCCCTGTTCTGCAGGAGCCAGGGCCAGCTGGCTCCTTCAGGTCACCCCGACCCGTCGGCAGCAGCCGGCAGGAGGGCCACAGGCAGAAAGAAGAGAAGCCAAAGCCCGAGGAATCCCTGGGAGGCTGGGGTGACTGCCGTGGGGACAGCAGCAGCGGAGACCAGGGCTGGGCTGGCGGCCAGCACAGGGCCTTCAGGGCATGGGAAGGCCTCTGTGTTCACGCTGACATGGGAGGCCTGGAGGGCCGGCAATAGAGCAGCGACGCTGACCCGCTGGTGGGATCCCTTCCTACTGAGACCGACAGGAGGGGCGATGGCCACACAGGGAGTGTGGGAGGCAGGTGGCAGCAGTGGCCGGGGGTGAACGTTCTTAGATTCAGGACACGTTTTGAAAGAGTAAAGAGCTGACAGGAATCACCAGAGAAAGACAGAGGACTGTGGAAAGATCCAGGGTTTCTGGTCTGAGTAGGTGGAAGGTGGAATGCACCGGCTCAGCTCAGGGCTGACAATCAGGAGAAGCTGGGGCTGGAGATCCAAGCACGCGAGCCCTGAATTTGTTGGACCGGGCCTTGCTGAGATCAGCTAGGGGTGTCTGGAGAGGGAGGAGAGGCCTGAGCCTGAGAACCAGCCGCTGGGTTTAGGGGTAGGGGTCGGCAATGAGGCAGTTTCAGAGTGGGTTAAGAGGGAGCAGGAGGAGAGGAGCTGAACAGAACAGCTGACTCTTCTGAGAAGTTCTGCTGCAGAGACGAGAGACATGCAGCTTCCCGGGAGGCTGGTGGGAGAGAGCCGACCTTGAGAGAAGGGAGCTGGACAAGGGCTTCTGAGAAGCAGCAACCAGCCCGAAGCTGACGAGGGGCTCGGAGGGAAGCGGAGCACAGGAGAGAAGGAAACCTCAGTAGATCCGTATGTTTTCTCAGAGAGCCCTGGTCATCAGTGGAGAGGGAGGAGGGGAGTGAGGACTGGAAGGACAGCACCAAAGCCGACGACCTGGGGAGTCAGCACGGCTCTGAGCACGAAGGGCCTGGCTCAGGATGGAGAGCCAGAGCCCGGGGGCCACCTGGGGGTGGGCGTGTGGGCTGGACCCGACCAGGGCTGTGGGTGAGCGGAAGGAGTCTGACAAAGTGAGAACAGAAAGGGTAAGGGACACCCGAGGAAGTGCCTGTGCTAAGTGGCTGGGGGGCCAGGGGGAGTCGGGGGGTGCGCTCGGGCAGGGAGCGTGGAAAGGGGGCCGATGGCTATCTGGAGGGGGTGAGGACTGCTGGAGATGAGGAACAGAGGAGACAGGAATGGACCCAAGGAGAAGGGGGCTGTGATCCCAACAAAGGGAAGCTTCAGGGTTTGGAGGCCAGCGTATCAGTAGGAACAGGCGTGAGGAGATTCATAACTGACCCGGAGAACTGCCTGCTGACAGGGGTCGGGGCGTCTGGCAGCACTCCACAGGGCTTCCCTGCGGGCTCAGTGGTAAAGAATCCACCTGCTAATACAGGAGACGCAGGTTTGACCCCTGATCCAGGGGGATCCCACGTGCCTCGGAGCAACAAAGCCAGAACTACTGAGCCTAATGCTCTAGAACCCAGGGGCCGCAAGTACTGAAGCCTCCAGAGCAACAAGAGAAGCCACTGTAAGAAGAAGCCCTCGCACCAGAACTAGGGAGTAGCTCCTGCCTGCCGCAATTACAGAAAAGCGTGCACAGCAGTGAAGACCCGGCACAGCCAAAAACAAATAACTAACTAAGTAAGTAAAAAAAGAAGCACTCCACGAGTCACCAGCACTAGGCCAGCTGGGGAGAGGGCAGAGAGAGCTGGGTGGCCGTCTGCTTCTGAGCCCCAACTCATAGGAAGGTAAACAGGCCATGCTCTGGGCCCTTTCCCAGCACGCCTATTCAGCAGCCCTGCCCTGCCACAGCCCTAGGTCAGCTTGTCCGCTAATGGCTCTGGGGGGTGGCTGCAAAGGAAGGCATGGAAAAGGAGATAAGCACAGGGGCTCCAGGGTCAGGTGCCTTGCAGGGCCCTGCAGCGTGACTGCCCTCTCTGGCCGGCCAGGCCCTCCTCCCCCTACCTGGCTCTGGCCCAGCCTACCTGCTTCCTCCGCCCAGACTGGGAGAGCTTCCAGGGGTCGCGGTCCATCAGCTGCACCATCTCAGCTTCTTCCTCTCGGGTCACGAAGTCCTCGATCAGGGTCACGCCCGGGAAAGGGAAGGCCCAGCCTTCAAAGTCAGACTCCTCGGCCCCCACTGCCCAGCCGGTGTCAGGGTAGTAAATGAACCGGTGTGTTTTCTGCAAAAGAAAGACAGGGGTATCAGAGCCTCTGGAGCCCTGGCTCACACCACACATGTGCCCTGAAAAGCTGCCCCGCCCAGTGGTGCACCCTCCCCAGCAGCACTTTGGGGGGCAGCTGGCGTCTCCAGGGAGGTGGGACCCTTGCCCAGCCCCCACCTTGCTCACTTTTTCATCTGTAAAAGAGAGTACACAGGACCATTCTTTCGTCTTCCACCTTGCAGGTGAGGTGACTGAGGCTCAGCAAAGTTAAGGAACTAGCCCAAGGCTTCACAGCTGGGGAGCAGCCTCCGAGGCCACACTGTTGCTGTGCTGCTGTGGGCACTGTCTGTGCCCCCCAGGCTAGTGAGGCCTATGTGGAGGCAGACAGCCCTGACGGGGAGCTGGAGAAATCTGCTCCCCTAAAGCTGAGGCCTCGAGCTGCCCAGGGGGTGAGTTCACACGCTGGGAAGCCAGAGGGAGCAGCTCTTTCTAGCCACAGTGTGGGTGTCGCCGGGGCCTCCCCGACACGGTGGCAGCCATGGGCGCTCCCTGAATTTCTCACCGAAAAAGGATAGAGGGCTTCCCAGGTGGCTCAGTGGTAAAGAATCCACCTGCTAAGGCAGGAGACATGAGTTCAATCACTGATCCCAGAAGATCCCACTCACAGTGGGGCAGCTAAGCCGGTGCGCCACAACTACCCAGCCCATGGTCTAGAGCCTGGGAGTGGAAACTAGTGAAGCCCGCACACCCTAGAGCCCGTGCTCCGCAGCAAGAGAAGCCACGGCAACTGAGAAGCCCGTGCACTGCAACTAGAGAGGAGACCTTGCTCGCCCCAACTTGAGGAAAGCCCACACGGTAGTGAAGACTCAAGAGAGCCTAAAATAAAATACAATTTAAAAAGAACAGCAGAACTTGCCAGTCACCTAGAGGAGTACCAGACTGACAACCTCCTGTGGCAGGGCCTCCAGCCAGTGACCCGGCACAAGCCTGGCCAATTACCAGGCAGTCTTTGCTCTGGAGCTTCCGGTTGGGTGAGCCAAGACTTCCTCAGATCTGCGTAGCAGTCAGAGGTGCTCCCTGCCCAGTGCCCCCTGCCTCCTCCCCGTGTATGTTCTAGAAGCATTGCCAGCACCCCTGACTCTGAACCACCACGTCTCCCTCCTGGCACCTCACGTGGGACACACAGAAAGTAAGGACTCCTCCTGTACATTTCACTTGTTCCTCAGGCATCAGGTTGGGAAGATGCTACCCGCTGCAGTGCCCAGAACCTCCACACCCTCGGCCATGAGCCCAGTCCAAACCTCTGGCGAGGTCTGAAAAACTTTTTTTAAGAAAGTAATTGTGGTGAAATATATACAACCACATATATTTTATACATAAGACTGATCCTCAACCATATTTTAAGTGCACAGTTCAGTGCTGAGTATATCACACTGTCGTGCAACCAATTTCCAGAACTTTCTCATCTAGCAAAAGTCTACCTGTTAACTTAGAGAACGAACTTGCGGTTGCTGGGGCTGGAGGGTAGGGGGTAAGGAAGGGGTAGAGGGATAGTTAGGGAGTTTGGGATGGACATGTACACACTGCTACATTTAAAGCCAATGAGGTCCTCCTGTACAGCTCAGGGAACTCTGCTCAATGTTATGTGGCAGCCTGGATGGGAGGGGAGTTTGGGGGAGAAGGAACACACGTATATGTATAGCTGAGTCCGTTCTCAGTCCACCTGAAACCATCACAACATTGTTAATCAGCTATGCTCCGATACAAAAAAAATTTTTTTAAGTCTATCCATCAATCAACACATCCCCTCTCTCCTGCACACCCACCACTCTCCTTGACTCTGACTACCTTAGATGCTCTACCTGAGTGGAATCATACAGTATGCCTTGTGACTGCCTTATTCCACTCAGCATAACGTTTTGAGGTTCATCTGTGTTGTAGCACGTGCTAGACTTTCCTTTCTTCCTTTTTTGGACTGAATAATAGTCCGTTGTATGGACGGGCCGCATTTTGCTCATCCTTTCATCTGTCCATGGATACCTGGGTTGCTTCTACCTTTTAACTCTTCTGCGTAACTCTGCAATGAACATGGGTGTACAGATATCTCTTCAAGACACTGCTTTCAATTCTTTTGGGTCCATATCCAGAAGTGGGATTGCTGGGTCATATGGCAGCTCTACATTGAATTTTCTGAGGAACTGCCACTGTTTTTCACGGACAAAAACAGCCCCCTTCTGAGCTTCTATCAGGGACACCGTGACGGTTTCTTCACTGGCTTCCCAGCCCCCTTTCCTTCTTATCCACTCCTTCCCCTCAGAGGAACTTTATAAAGTTCATATGTGATTTTAACTTTAAAACCCTCACGAGCTCACCACGGCCCTCAAGAGGAGCCCAGCCTGCCTTCCATGGTCAGGCCCCACCGGCCTCATCTCCCTCACCTGACGCATCACCCACCTTCCCCAGGCCGCGGCCCAAACAGTTCCCCAGCCTGAAGGCCCTCGCTCTGCTCAAAGGCTCTGAGTCCTTCTTTGTTAATTCGTAGGATTAAGGAATCTCATTTCCGTCCAGTGCCTCCTGGGACCCTTTGCCCCGAGTTTCAGCACCCTCTGCTCTCGTCCTGTCGTCTTCCCACGGGCAGGTGAGGTTCCCAGCCCGACCCGGGCGGAGGGGCAGCGGCCACGTCTGCTATCAGACTACCCCCAAGTTCCATAGGTGAGCAGCGGCCGGACTGCACCGACGTCCCAGCCCCTTCTCCACTCCAAGCCCACGCCTCAAATCCCTCATCTCTTCACCTCCCAACGCCCCCATCTTCAGGGCCGCTGACACGGTCTGATCCGGAACCTGTCTTCAAGGCCTCAGTTTCCCCACACGAAGAATGGAGTTGTGGGCGCGGCCCCTCTCCCACCCCTCACCTGCGAGGGGTGCTGCCAGGGCGGGTCACCTCCGCGCTGCCGCTCGCAGATCAGACAGGTCCTGATGCCCTTGCAGCCGCATTCCCGGAGAACCTCGGGAGGCGCCACCGCCGCAGCCGCCATGGCAGCGTCCCGGCGGCCAGGGCGCAGGTGCGGGGCCGCGGGGGCCGCTGGGAGTGGTAGTCCGCACGCAGGGCGCGAGCTTCGTGGCGACGCTTCCTTCCGGCGGTCGCCGCCGCGGACGGATTCGCGCGGCGCCACCTCCTGGACTGAGGCAATCGCTGGCGCCAGCGTCGGATTCCCGTGCTGCGGCCCGGGCACACGCGGTCCGCGCCTCCTCGCCATGGCCCCCCTCTCGACGCGGGTGCTGTTCCAACGGGGGCGACCCAAGAGCGACCGGCTAGGGAAGATCCGGAGCTTGGAGTAAGGGCCGGGGCCACACTGTCCGCCACCGGGGCCTGGGTCGGTGGGCAATCGGAAAAAAGCCTGGGATCCTTTCTCTCTCCCTTCCCGGCCCCGTTATCACCCCGAGTTTTTAAACACTCGGGCGAAACGCCGTCCTCTCGTTATGAGATGGGTCGGGGCGGTGGGGGTGGTGGTTCTGGGGCAGCGTTGCCCCAGAAGAGGGCCTGGGCTGCTAGGGAAACAGTCTTGTAGAAAGAATATGGAGCAACCTGTTGAGAGAGTTACAGGGGAACTCAGAGAGCCCCCCCAGAGGATCAGGAAAAAGCCTCTTGGAGATAGCCAGCTGCCTCAAGTTCTAAAGCAGTTATAAATGGAGGCGGTGTTGGGGATCAGCTGCACAGACAACAAGAAATATCAAGAGAAAAGCCATCTGAGGTGCCTGGGCTGACATGAGTGTGGGGTGGCAAGTCGGTGGGCCTGCCCCCTGAGCTGGTCCTGTCTGCGCCACTCCCCAGCCTGTCAGGGCTGAATCTGCTCTCAGAGGACTTGGACCTCAATCTCCTGGGTCGCTTGAAGCAGCTGCAAGAGCTGGACCTCTCGGACAACCAACTGGAAACGCTGCCTGCTGACCTGGGTCTGCCCCACTTGCATGTCCTCCATTGTGCCAACAACCAGCTGAGCGACGTCACCCCCCTCTGCCAGTTCCCGCAGCTCGAGGAGCTCAGCCTGGAGGGCAACCCCTTCCTGACAGTAAGTGGGTGCCCGCAGCAACCCCAGGCGCTCGATGGGCTGGGGCTTAGCCACAGACTGGGCACAACCCTGAGCCGCTCTTCCCTCATCCTCCAGGTCAGTGACAGTCTGAAAATCACCTTCCTCCTGCCCGAGCTCCGTAAGTTCAACGGCAAGGATGTTTCCACCATTCGCTCTAAGGCAGAGAACCTGAATCGGGAGCTGACCACCAGGGTGAGGAACCGGGAGGAGTCCCTGGTGCTCGGGAGCCTTGAGGAGTGAGTGACAGAATGGGGTATTTGGAGAACTCCGAGAGGGGCTACAGCGGCCCTGAGACCCTACCCTGACCCAGGGCTCTGAGCTTGGCCTCTTGTTCTTGTGCAGGCAGGGGATGTTGAGACGTTTTCATGGTGACACTACACTGGGCCAGCTTTTCCCTTCAGGGACTGTTTGTCCCTATGGCTCGCTTGGGTTTGTACAGCATGCAGCCGAGAAGACTGTGGTTCCTGGAGGCTTCCCGGAGGCGATGAGGGCGACGCCTCTGATCGCTAGAGACAGGCGCCACAGAAGGTCCAGGAGAGCTGGGCTGGCCTGAGCCTGAACCTGGTCCCTCTTGTACCAGGTCGCAACTCACTGGAGGAAGTTCATGGCTGCGCTGAGCCGAGAAGAGAAGGCAAAGGCCCAGGCCAACTTTGTGAAGTCAGCTGTCAGGAATGTCCGCTACGGGCCCGTGTCGCTCAGCGAATTCACCCAGTGGCGGGTATGCCCTCCCAGCTGCTTCCTCCCTGGCTCCCGCAGCCCGAGCCGCCCTGGAGGTTGCTGGCCACGAGAGGACGTGGGGAGTAGGGCAGGTCAGGGAAGGTGGCCCTGGGGGCTGGAAAGACCCTTCCCCAGCTCTGACTGGCTGTCTGGGAGGGGCTGGAGGCCCCGGGACCGTGCCCGGCTTCCTGACGGCCTGCTCCCACCCAGGTGCGGATGATCTCTGAGGAGTTGGTGGCCTCTGGTGGAACCCACGCGCGTGAGGCAGACATGCCAGAGGGGCCCCACAAAGCCACAGCTACCCAGGAGCCCAGGGTGAGTGGTTCCATGGGGCTCCCAGGCTCCTTGGGCCTGCCTTGGCCCTTCCTGCCTCAAGAGGCATTAGGGAAGCAGGGGACCTTGAGATATGCCCAGGAGATGGTCTCCTGTGCTAGAGTGGGTTCCCTCTGATCCTGGTACCCCTTGCCTCCCATACCCCAGGAGGGTGAAGTTGAGTCTGTGACAGGGAAGAGGCAAGCCCTGAGCAGATGGGTGCCTGGTCACGACGCCTCAGCCTGCCCCACCCCCTCCTCCACAGGCCAGGCCTGTGGCCTTGAGGCGGCCAGGTGATATCCCACTCAGCCTCTCGCCCCAGAAGCGGGTGTGCACCTCCCCGTTGGCGCCGGTGGAGGGCAGCCTTGTGGGCTCTGACAGCAGCCAGGTGAGCCCTGCGCGGTGGCAGGGAGGTGCAAGGCGGGAGAGAGGGCCCGGCCGCCGTGACTACCCTCTCCCCCCACCCCTCTCCTGCAGCTGGAGCCCCTGCACTTCCTGCAGTGCCACAGCAAGAACAACAGCCCCAGCGACCTCAGAACGCAGCTCTGGGCCTGCGCCTTCGAGCCGGCCTGGGATGAGGGTACACACTTCGGGGGCAGGGGCCCTGGGAATGCCACCTGCAGGGGCTACCTGGAAGGCTGGGAAGCAGGGAGGGACAGAGAGCTTAAAGTGTCATCCAGGTCAGGAGGAGCGACTGCTGCGGACAGCTGGAAATGTTTTCACCAGACTGACCTCCCAAACAGGGCAGGCAGGGGCCACGTCGCAGACCGTGGCCACGTGTGGTGGGGAGGCCGTGTGTGTGATCGACTGCCAGACGGGCATTGTACTACACAAGTACAAGGTGCCTGGCGAGGTGAGTGCCAGCGCCTGGCTCCTGCGAGGTGGGCAGAGCCTTGGCTCCTGGGGGCAGGAGTGTTGAGGTTGACGGGCCAGACTCGGCTACCTGCTCACCAGGTGGCCTTTGTCTTTGGTGCTGGACCGGGGTTCCCAGGTAGCTCTGCCCCTCGGTGACTGCTCCCCTCCCCGCCCCAGGAGTTCTTCTCCGTGGCCTGGACCACCCTGACGGTGGTCACACAGACCGGCCACAAGAAGCGCTGGAACGTGCTGGCGGCTGCGGGCCTGCGTGGGCTGGTCCGGCTGCTGCACGTGCAGGCCGGCTTCTGCTGCGGGCTCATCCGGGGCCACAAGAAGGCCATTGCCACCCTCTGCTTCAGCCCCACCCACGAGACCCACCTCTTCAGTAAGACCCTCCTCCCACACCCCCAGGGTTCCCCAAGTACCCGTGTCTTACAGCCTGGCACCTCGGCTCCTCCCCAGGGTGGGCCTCACATCAGCTGCCAAGGTCAGCTCAGACTGCGGTGGGAAGCACGAGGCTTCAGGGACACCTGACCCGGCTTCGGATTCTGTCTTGTTCCCCCAACCTGCCCTGCAGCCTTGGAGGTTTCTCAGAGCCAGGGCAGTGTCTGCCATCTGGGTGGGTACCCCAGCCCTCTGGGTGTGGTGAGGTGGTATCTGAGCTGTAGCTGCCTGGTGTGGGGCACGCTAGGTTTGAGCAGGATAAGGATGGGGCCCTGGGAGTCCTGTCTCCCAGCTGTGGCCCTCCCTCCCTCCCTGCCTTGGAGCGGCTGGCCTTGGGAGCCTGGTCTCCACCTGGGATGCAGCCTGCAGGAGGCAGCGGGGCCTTCTCAGAGCCATCTGTCTCCTTCGCATCCCCTTGCCAGCGGCCTCCTACGACAAGCGCATCATCCTCTGGGACATCGGGACACCCAACCAGGACTACGAATTCCAGGCCAGGTGCCACTGCGAGGCAGGACAGCCCGGGACGGGGGGTGGGCGCACCCGAGTCTGCGGCCTCACGGCCTCCTGCCTCTCATCTGCTGGCAGCCACCTGCTCACACTGGATACCACCTCCACCCCACTGCGCCTCTGCCCTGTTGCACCCTGCCCGGACACCTACCTGCTGGCCGGCTGCGAGGGCGGCTGCTGCTGCTGGGATGTGCGGCTGGACCAGCCCCAGAAGAGGAGGTGAGCCCCGGCAGGGGATGCCCCGAAAGCCCGTCCTCAGAGCCGAGCAGCTGCAGGTCCGAGGGTCTGACCCCAGGCACACCTGCCAGGGGAAGGGCCTGCACTATGCCCCCCACCCTGGGCAGCCCAGAGGCAGTTTCCAGGGCCCTCTTTGCAGAGCTGGGGTGTTTGCACCTCTTGCTCATCTCTCGAGGAAAGATCACACTTCCCAGCACCCCAGGCTGTGATCACCTCATCATTGCCCGGGTCCTGCCACTTGCCAGCTGTGGGACCTTCCCTTCTCCAGCATGATTTCCTCATCTGCGAAGTGGGGACAGTGACTCACACCTCAGGACTAGTGGGGGGCAAGAGGGATGGGGTCTGGGCTGGGACGAGGCCTCGGGAAGGCCAGCTTGAGGCTTGTGGCTCCTGGACCCTGGGAGAGCTGAGGCAGTGCTCGGGAGGGAAGCCCTGCCCTCGAGGGTCCCAGAGCCTGGTGAAGGAGACAGGCATTAAAATCACACAAGGTGTGATTGACGTCAGCGACGAATAAGGTGCTCCGAGAGCAGCAGGGAGGCTCAGGGGACTCTGAGGTGACCAGTGACAGATGGACAGGTCCTCAGACCTATGCTCTTCATGGATCCCAAGGGGAGGGTCAGGTGGGCAGACGGAGGGAGGGTCTTCACACAGAGGGAAGTGCAAAGGGCAGTGAGCTGGCTGACAAGGGAGGTCTGGCCACAGCTTGGGCAACTGGAGGGAAGGCAGGGGCAAGGTGGCTGGGCCAGGGGACACCGGCCCTGTGGTCCCTGGTGAGGTACTGAATTTTAACCTAAGTACAGGAAGTAGCCTGGGGAGAATTTGAGGGCAAGTGGCAGGGGAAAACTAGAGCAACATCTTAGCACAGACCAACTGCCACCGGGCAGTGGTCCAGCCAGGTGTTGGCAGCCCCCTGCCTCCTCCCTCCATGCCCACCCGCGTCCGCCTCCTCCCCAAGTCCTATGATGCCTTCCCCACACCTCAGACGCGTCTGCCTCTTGGGGTGGGTACTTGGCTGCCTTGTGTGGATCTCGGACTCTGCTGGGACCCTCTCCAAGCAGTGTGACTCCGCGCGCTCAGCCGCCACTCTGCACACTGCCCTCGGGGTCAGAGCAAACCCCTGCCCGGGCCAGCAAGCTGCTCACCTCACTCAGCCCGAGGCACAGCCTGGCTTCCGAGCCCTTCCTGGCCAAACCCCACCCCACCCCAACCCGCTGGCTCCCCCTTCAGGGTTTGGATGGACCAGGGGTCCTGAGGAAGTGCCCGGCAGGGATCTGAAGGAGCACCCAGCTTTGATGTGTGGCACTTCCTGCAGCCTTCCGGGCTAACCAGCATCTTCCGCTGCCCCGCAGGGTGTGTGAAGTGGAGTTCGTCTTCTCCGAGGGCTCCGAGGCATCCGGACAGAGAGTGGACGGTCTGGCATTCGTGAACGAGGATGTCGTGGGTGAGTGAGCCCAGCTCCAGGGACAGTCTGGCTTCTTGGGACCCCACTGGCCAGGCCTTCTGTGCTGACTTCTCTGTGGGCGGGGGTTTAGGTCCAAGGGTTTCTGAGGGGGCCCTCAGCATGGACCAGGGAAGTGTCTGGAGAGGGCCCCCCCGCAACAGGCATAGCTCTTCCTTCTCCCATCAGCCTCCAAGGGGAGCAGCCTGGGCACCATCTGCCTGTGGAGCTGGAGTCAGACGTGGCAGGGCCGGGGCAGCCAGCCCACGGTGGCGGTGGTGGTCCTGGCTCGGCTGCAGTGGTCGCCCACCATCCTGGCCTACTTCTCCCTTAGCACGTGTCCTGGTGAGTGGCCCCCCTCCTTCCCCGCTCCCGGCCGCCCCCCAAGTTCTGTCCCACCTAAGGCTCCATCCCTGTTCTGACAGACAAGGGGCTTGTGCTCTGCGGGGACGAGCAGGGCAGCGTGTGGATCTATGACGTCAGGCCCCTCCTGGCGCAGCGTTCCCCGCCGCAGGCCGCCCTGCAGGCCCCCACGCAGGTAGGCACGCAGGGGGCCGGTGCCGCCCAGGGGCCCTGCTCAGGAAGCAGCTGCTCAGCCCCCTCTCTCTTCCCCCCAGATCCTTAAGTGGCCCCAGCCCCAGGCGTTGGGCCAGACGGTGACCAAGACGATGGTAAACACGGTGGTGGCCAACCCCACCTTTACCTATCTCACGGCGCTGACCGACTCCAACATCGTTGCCATCTGGAGAAGGGGCGAGCCCTGAGCACACGGGCCTGCCTCCGCCACGGGGCACCAGGGACACAACTTAACTTATTCAGCTTTGGGGGTAGTAATGGGATCTTTATGTCTGTGTTGTGTTTTTTTTTTTAATTAAACGCTACTTTGTAATAGAAGCTTGGGGAGAGCTCTCTGTGGGTCCCATCCCTGCACTGAGTGAGGCCGGCCAGCCCTGCTGCCAAGGCTTCCAGAGCAGACTCCTGGAAGCACACGGGTTTTCAGTTCCCTTCTGCTTGAGACAGTGCCTGGCAGCCCCAGGTTCCCAGGGTTTGCTAGAATGAGTTAGCTCCTGCCACCTTCTCAAGACAGAGATCGGGTCTGTGGGCCAGTCCACTCTGAAACAAGGCCCCCAAGTGGCGTCGGAACAGGTCCTCTACCTCCACTGAACTGACGGTCCTTTAGCTGTGAGGTCATCTCTGCTCAGCCCACAGCTGGGTTGTTTCCAGTCATGCTTTATTAGGAAAATAAAACCAACTCTCTATGTACAGGACACATCAGTGTCTGGAGGCTGGAGGGGAGCTCACTGGACCCTGTGAGGAGGCCCACAGCTGGTGGAAGTGCTCTCGTCCACCTGGAGAAGGGCCCGGGGCAGCCAGCTACTCGATGCCCTCCTGCTTGTCTTTGATGGCCACCTGTCAGGGAGCAAGGATGTTGAAGACTCAGCCCCAGCCTCCCTGACCAAGGGCCGCCAGGAAACCGCCACTGTGCCCCTCCCCAGAGTGCAGCCGTGAGCTAACAGAAGCAGCAAGCTGGGGCCTCAAACATTCTGGGTGCTGGGCAGGTGCCCCAGAGACCCTGGAGCCAGCCCACCCACGCCATCATTCCCCCACAGCCCAGGTCCTGTTGCCTGGGGCAGGAGGGAGTCGGGGGACAGAGGTGCCTCCTGGTGGCTCCGGAAGCCGTGGCTCTTTCCCACTCAATTATGCCTAGACTTTGAAGACCCCTGAATAAACAAGTGTGGCCACACCCATTTGGGCTTCTTGATGATGGAACCCCCAGGGTACAGTGAGCTGCACCCTGGACAGAGACCACAGGGGGCCGGCATCACCAGGAAGAGGCTTGGAGGGCCAGCCCCAAGCAGCGGGCCCCTTGCTCCCACAAGGAGACCCAGGGCACCAGGGGAGGTCCCACCCCCGGATGCAGAGCGCAGGTTCCAGGCCTCAGCTCCATAACCCCTCAGTCCACACTTGGATGCTGTGGCGGACGTCCCTGCTTGGTCATCACCCCTTTCCCCGCCCCGCCCAATAAGTCAGAGGCAACCCCCTGGGGGCCGTCCTGGGTGAGGGCCTACAGGCTGGTGTCTGCAGGGACCGCCCCCTGCCCCTCCCACAGTGGGCCTCACCCGGAAGCGCTCTTCCAGTAGGGACAGCTCGCTGATGAGGTCAGTGATAGCGTTGGTGAAGGCCTCCTGGGGGCTGTAGTCCGGCGTCGTCTGCACCCGGATGATGATCTTGTGCTCCAAGGGGTGCGGGACTTTGTAGCCAGCAAACAGCACCTGCGGGTCCTTGAGGAGCTGCCTGAGACATGGACAGGCATGGTGAGGGGGGCAGGGTGCTGAGCCGAGTGCACTTGGGGCTCTGACCCCTTTGTAGCCTTCTAATCAAAGGTCTCCCTGTTGGCTTGTGGCCTGAAAGCACATGCAGCTACTCCTGACCTTTAAGAGTTTGTGTTGTGGTCACACACCCTCACCCCAGCCCCCACAAAAATCTTGAGTTAAACAGACACCCAAAGACAACACAGTCAGTGGGGACTCCTCCCACACACACCCCTACAGGCACAAGGGTCAACGACCCTTCCCACTGAACAGGGTTTCCCGCCACCTCTTCCCTCAGGGGATGTCAGGGAGCCTGCAAAAGCCCCAGAGAAACCTCCCAAAGCAGGAAAAATCCAGCCAGCGTCCAGTAAACCAGAAAAAAAAAAAAAAAAAGCCCCATTCCCAGCCCCCAAAGAGCATCTGGCAGAGTAAATAAAGGCAGCAGGTGGAGAAGGCTCCAGGCTCTGAGCACTTGAAACAGAAATGGAAATCCTCCAGGCAACGCGGGCTGGCAGCTGCATCCGCACACACGGGGTCCCGCTCCATGAGGTTGTGGGGAGTGAAGCCTGTGCCCTGGGCACCGGGAGATTTCCTCCTGCGTGGCTCTGTCAAGCATGAGCACTGGGGGGCTCCCCTGGTGGTTCAGCAATAAAGAATCTGCCTGCCAACGTCAGAGACAAGGATTCGACCCCTGGATCAGGAAGACAACACATGCAACTTGGCAGGTGACTAAGCCCGTGCGCCGCAACTATGGAGCCAGTGCTCAGAGCCTGGGAGCCGCAATGACCAAGCCCACGTGCCAC
Organism: Capra hircus; assembly: GCF_001704415.2. Lineage (NCBI taxonomy): Eukaryota > Metazoa > Chordata > Mammalia > Artiodactyla > Bovidae > Capra > Capra hircus. The sequence continues at coordinate 35,490,674 of NC_030832.1, read as the reverse complement.
AGCCACTGAAGCCGGGGCTGCTTGTGTCCTGAGCAAGAGAGGCCACTCCACTGAGAAGCCCTCATACCGCACCTAGAGAGTACCCTGCATAATAATGAAGACCCAGCACAGCCAAAAATAAATGTTTGATAGAGTGTGCACACCGAGGGAGGGGTGGGGCCTGGCATAGGAGGGGACACTGCGCTCACACGGGCGGGGGGCCGCAGCAGGACACCAGAGACAGCCTGGGTGCACCCCTGGCGTGGTGCTGGGCGGGAGTCATCCAGACAGAAGGTGGGCAACCCCGCCCCCTAACTCACACCAGGAGAAAAACAGGCTCCTCCTGCCTGCAGCCTCAAACATGCACACCTGGGAAAGGCCTGGCTTCACTGACAGCATTTCTCAGCAGCGAGAGGACTAGTTCCTGGGCCAGAGTGGCAATCCCACTGCTGGCCACCTACCGGGCCAGGACTTTGCTGGTGCAAATATCAGGCGTCAGGTAACCACCAGGACACCGGATGACCACGGAGTCCCTCTCCCACCTCCTTCCCTTATTCTACTGACAATCGCTGGCACGTACATCTTGGAATGCCAGGTGTCACTGATGTCACTATTTGTGACAGGGCGGACAACCCTGACGGCGTCTCGTGAGCACAGAGCCTCAAGTGGGCCTCCTTTTCTGTGGCTCACTGTGCATTTACTTTCTTTAGTCGGATAACTGAGCCAACACAGAGAAATGGCTGCAAGACCAGATGTGGGGGCACCGTCATTTGGAAGAAAAGGTACTGGGATCTGTGAATTCCCACAGCCAGCTCCCAGGACTTTCTGGAGCTCACAGAGCCTCGAGAATGTCTTCTGGAACTTGATGCTTGGCCTCTCAAAAAGCCTATCAAACGTAACTCCCAGGACTTCTCTCATCATCCCGTGGCTAAGACGCCACACTCCCGATGTAGGGGGCGCAAGACCCGGTGCAGCCAAGTAAATAAATACTTTAAAAAACACAACCCCCAAAAGCCACTGACTTGGAACTTACGATTTAATGATGTTTCCTAGCGTGTGGTCCTCCTTGTTGATGGTGAACAAACAGGCATTGGGTACTTTGGTGTCCTTGTTAATGGTGATCCTAGGAAGAGGCAGAGACAACAGATTGGGGGCGGGGGGTTTCATCCCTGGAGCCTAAACCCTGTCCTCCAAGGAAAGCTTAGGCCCTACCTCCTCCTGAGAGCCCTTCCCCATCTCTTCATTCCATACAAACCTCTCTGACTCAGAGAAGCCCAAACCCAGCCACATCTGGTACTGTGGGATCCTCACCTTCTCTGAATTATCCCTTCTTCTCGAGCAGAGCTTCTCAACTTTGGCACCACTGATATTTTAGGCCAGAAATTTTTTTTGTAGGGGGCTGTCCGGTACACTGTAGGGTATTAGCAGTAGCCCTGGTCTTTACCCACTAGAAACCAGAAAAGTTTGCAGACAAAGTGGCCCCCCAGGTTGAGAACCACTGCTCTCAAGCCATTTCTCTGTGTTGGCTCAGTTATCCGACTAAAGACTGAAGTGGCTGGCAAGGGGCTACGGGCTAGACTGCAGAGCCTTGCAGTTAAGACCAGGCAGTTAAGAGAAAGAAAAGCCAGCATTTAAGATGGTCTTTTGGACTTTCCTGGCAGTCCAGTGGTCAAGAGACTGCGCTTCCACTGCAGGGGGTGCGGGTTTCATCCCTGGTTGGGAAAGATTCCCCGTGCCATCGCAGCGTGGAGGAAAAAAAAACAAAACAAAGCAAAAAAAGGTCTTCTTTGTGCTGAATCCTAGACTAAGCACTTCACATAAATAACCTAATTTATCCTCCCCAAGAGAAAATCCTGTGATTTAATACACTAATAAACTCATTTCTTAGATGAGGAAAGTGGTTCTCAGGCAGATTAAGTCACTTGTCCAAAGACACAGAGTTCTTAAGTGGGGGATCCTCAGGCAGGCTATCTGAGCGCTGGACTGCACTTTCCTTCACCAGCAGACAGTGAGGAGTCACTGAAGATTTTACACCGGCGAATGAAGATCCGGTGTGAGCCTGACAGCCATCAGACTGTCCTCTGTATGCAGCAAAGAGGATAACGGTGCAGGGTGGGAAGACTCTGGAGCCAGAAACCCTAGGTTCGAATACAGATCGGCTAATTTCTGTGAGCTTGGGGGAGTTACTTAACCTTTCTGAGCCTCGGTTTCTTCATCTACAAAATGGGGCGGCTCACCACCGCCCAGCAATGTCTTAAGTTTGGCAGACACGGGTGTGGAGCACTCAGCGAGTAGACGCTCAAGCAAAACTTGCTTCTGCCTCCCGGCAGAGGACGGGCAGAGAAGCCCCAGAATCTGCGGGCGCAGACGGTCAAGGGCCCGCGACCCTCCCCCGTCTCTGACCCAGGCTGGTTCCACTTACTTCTTCTCGCCCTCGAAGAGCAAGAACGACTCGAAGGCGGGAGGGGCGTTCATCCTAGCGTCGCGGCCACCTAAACCGCTGCAGCAGCCACCACCGCCTCCAGGGCACTACCAAGCGACCACTTCCGGGTTAGCGGCTGCTTCCGGATTATGCCGGCAGTGCCAACCCCGTGTGAGGATCGGCTCGTTGCCCCCTATCGGCCTGGAGGATCCTGCGCAGGCGTGAGAAGCCGCCAAGGGTGGGGGCTGGTGGCTCTGCGCATGCGCGAGTCTAGAAGCGCCTCTCCGCTCACCGGCGGGCCCTGGCGCGCCTTGGCGCTCGGTGGGAACGCTGAGGGGTGCTCTTTCAGTTCTCAGACATCCTTGTCTAAGCCAAGCGGGAAGCCAGCGGTGTATTTCCCTCTGCTCTCTTTGTCCCTTTATCCCTCTTTGGAAATGTGCCCTTGGAGTACACAGCAACAGGCTCCTGAATGGAGAAGGAAGCCTTGTGGTGGTGGGCAGATGTGACCCGAAGGGACGGAAGAAACTTCCCCTGGGCTAGACGGTTGTGTATGAAAACAATCCCCGTGTCCACGCGAAGGGCTACAAGACCCCTGGCCGGGTTGTCAACTGACTTTCCAGGTGGGCTTATAGCCTAGTGAGTTTCTTGTTAGAGGAGGGAGGGCTAGGGAGGAAGCAAGTGTAAACAGGTGGGGACAAAAAAAAAAAAATGTCTGCCATTTCAGTAAACAAAGAACGGTTGCCCACTCTCTAGTTACCAGCCGCTGACAGTGCGCCCGGAGAGGAGTTCAGGATGGAGAAAAACCGGATGCTGGCCCTAGATAGTTAGGATGCCTATGTAGAAATCATTTCAGTGAGCCCACATTCTTGCATTTTCCCAAGAAAAGCACTGAAATCCTTGAGTGTCTGTCTTTTGTGATTAGGAGCGATCTTTTGATACTCGACTACATGTGTTGTTTTTCAGCGAAACAAACAAAAAAGCTCCTATATATCCTGGCTCCTGTCTTACCTCTTTGGAACAGTTCCTCACAGCGATCTGAAAGGCTGTCTCCCAGGCTATTGTCCTCAGTAGGATCCCCAATAAAACAACTCACTCAGGAATTCCATGGCTATCCAGTGGTCAGGACTCAGCACTGTCACTGCTGAGGCCCAATTCAATCCCCCGTTGGCGAACTAGGATCCTACAAGCCACGTGGGGCAGCAAAAACAAAACACAACACAACATAACTTCCAACTTCCGGGTTGTGTATTTTTGTTTTGAGTCAACACAGTTGTGAGAGGAACTCAAGAGGATAAGGGTGTGAATCGGTTCTGGTTGGTTGATACTTTGCAGACTACAGCTTAGAATAAAAGTCCTATCTGAGCAGTCAAAGCAGCAGGGGCCAGGGTCTCAGATTAGCTACTGGAGCTGCAACAGCTCCCTAGCTGCTTCTTCAGGTCTGGACCACAGCTGTGGAGCCCCCAAGGAAATCTGGAGCTTCCCTCACCACTTCCTGGGAAGGACTACTTCCTACCTGAGCTTGAGACCTGCGGTGAGAAAATGTCGTATGCTAGAGGTCCTTGTGGCTCAGCTGGTAAAGAATGCGCCCGCAATGCGGGAGACCTGGGTTCGACCCCTGAGTTGGGGAGATCCCCTGGAGAAAGGAAAGGCTACCTATTCCAGTATTCTGGCCTGGAGAATTCCATAGATGGGGTCCTGAAGAGTCAGACACAACTGAGCGACTTTCACTTCAGAGGCCCACACCAACCTGACTCTCTGGGCCAAGAGTCTTTTAGGTTGTGACTGTTTTTTTAAGTCGACAGTTTTACTGGAATACACCATCCCCACTGGTTTCCTCAGTGCCTGTGGCTGCTTTTGTGCTACAAGAATAATTGTGACCAAAACCTGCATGCCCGGGCCTTTGGAGGAAAAATCTGGCAATCCCTAATCTTGGGGAATGAACCCGTGTTTGACTTTGATATTTATTATTCAATTAGAGCCCAGACACTGAAGTTTCTTATTAACTTGCAGGTTTCCATCCCATACAGAACAAAACTCCATCCACCAGTTTTGTATCTAATATCACCATCTTATTCTAACTTTTCCCAGCTTCTCAAAATAGTCTGTGAACCAGATTTGCTCAACACTCGTTTCCTCCTTAAAGTGTAATAAATCTTTGTTACATGTTCATGCTATATTTGTCTGAGTCATTTTTTAACGTATTTGAAAATTATATTTTGACAGGAGTTTCCCAAGAGGAGGTCGGTGGGAATTTGCCCAGACTTCCTATGGGATCGGCATAGAGAATGAAGAAATGCACATACCACATGAGCTAGGCCCACTCAGGGCTTCCCAGGGTGTCTGCTTTGTACTGAATGCCAGCCCCAGGGCTGCGGGCCTCCGTCTGAGGGCCCAATCAGACTCTCAAGACATCTGGGGGGATGGTGAATAACAGGCCTGGTGATCCCAGGGAAGTGGTACAGAATCCCTGGGCAGGTGAGGGGGTGACCTGCAGGACCGCCTGGACTTGAGGGCAGGAAGGAGTCTCTTCTCTTTTTACCGGAGACTTCCAAAAAGAACGTAGCATCCTGGGCTGTAGGGACCTCTGCTCCGATTCTGAGAAAATCTAGACGGGTGGGTACTCATGGGAGAGGTGGCTACAGGGACTACTCCCCCACCAGATCCACTGGAGGACAGGGTGGCAGTGACGACACCCACATCAGATCCACTGGAGAGGGTGGCCAGTGTTGCCAGTGGGTGGCTGTGTGTGTATGCAGTTAAAATCTGCAGTTCTAGGACTTCCCTGGTGGTGCGGTGGTTAAGACTCTGAGTTTCCAGTGCAGGGGACGTGGATTTGATCCCTGGCCAGGGAACTAAGATTTCACATGCCAAGGGTTGTGGCCAAGCCCCGCCCACCCCCACCCCCACCGAGGTTCTACTTGTGGCAGCCCCTTATAGGGGCACACCTGTCTTTCCCCTTCACTCCATGCCTTGGGGCTCAGCAGACCCTGGGATCCATACTTCCTGATCAGGAGGTCCTTGAAACCCAAGAAGAGCCAACAGGCAGGAGATGTGTGTGAGACCCTGGGGAAGTAGCCAGAGAAGCAGGAGTTGGTGATGGGGGCAGGGAAGAGCAGGCTGAGCCCCCTAGGCCCTGAGCCCTGGGCCAGGGAGAGAGAGGGGATGCCCAGCCCTGCAAAGAAGCTGGTGAGGCCCACACGCTGGCAGCATCATGACCAAGAAGCGATGAACATCCAGGGGCTTGAGTTGGTGTGAGCTGTGGGGGGGACCACCCCCATCAAGGCTGTGGCCAGGAGAAGTCTGATATGGCCTCAAAAGCCACAGGGTTGAGGGGAGGGGGCAGCCCCTTGTACCTTCATCACCTCTTTGCCTTTCTGGGCCACCGCTCAAAGAACCCAGATGGTCCTGCCCCAGAGCCTGGCTAGTCAGCTGGGTCAAGGGTCCTGCCTGTGACCCGGGCCCTTGGGAACTGTCCCAGGTCTGGGCTCACAGGGGAGGCTCTAAGCTTGGTTGAATGAGACCTTTAAGAACGTGCTGGAAGACCGTGTCCCTCCTCTGTCTTGTTAATTACGTGGAAGGTTTCTGTGTACCTAGGGAGGGACTGGGAGGAGGGCAGGGAGGTGATGCAAGGAAGTCCTGCTTGGGATGAGGGGGTTGGCATAAGGGACACTGGCAGGGCCAGGCTTTGTAACAGATTGAGGTTCTGACCTGCTTCCTCTTGCAGGCCCGCTTGAAGGGCCTGTTTGGGGGCTGCAAGGAGGGGCAGCTGGTGAGACATGTCAGGCTCACAGCCTGTGGGATGGATGAGTGGGACCGAGGGGTGTGGTGGGGACAGTAGGTGGGAGGAGAAAGAAGTCCTCAGGATGGGGGGCAGCAGAGAAGAGGCAACGGGGGTACACAGAGTCTATGCTGGTGCCCAGTCCTCGGCCATCCCCGCCAGCAGCCGACCCCCATCACGAGACCCCAGAGCCTCCGCAGTCACAACAGGTTTATTGTCAGCAATAAGCACCTCGATGCTCTCCCGGGGGGCACAGCCCAGGAGCGGGTGGGGTGGCGGCTGGGAGCAAAGCGGGTGCTGAGGTCCAGGCCTGGTCTCCTGGGCTCTGCGCTCCCTCCTGCCTCTCTGGATCTGAGAAGTGTCAGTCCATCTGGGAGTGGGCCACCGTAAAGGGTGGCTTCTGGCTGGCTCTGCCCTGGGCAGGAGAGGAGGGCCCTGGCGCAGCCTGGGGCAAGTGGTAGAGATGGCGGCGGGGAGCAGCCCGGCCTTACAGAAGAGCGAGAGCAACTGAAGCTCCCTGGAGACATCAGGCGGGCGATGACTGGCCAAAGCCTTGTCAGCCCTGGACTCTGGAGCCCCCAGACCCCTGGCTCCCCCAGCCCAGGAGGGACCTGGGCCCTGCACCCCAGTAAGAGGGAGTGAGGCAAAACAATGAGAGTACGCGGGGGTCTCCCAGCACTTGGCAGGGCGCGGCGCAGCCTGTGGGGCACCTCACGTCTGCAGCTCCAGGATGCGGCTCGGCTCCGAGGGCGGCGAGCCAGCTGGGCTGGACCTGTGGGCCTCCTGGAGGTCCCCGAGAACCTGGAACAGCTCGGCCAGTGGGTCCCCAGGGGCTGGAGGCAGATGCGGGGTCAGAGAAGAGAGGGCCCCCCCAGGGAGGGAGGCCCCACCCACAATGCCCGAAAGGGGACTGGGGTGGGTAGCACCTACCTTCCCCAGGGCCCGTTGGCCCGCGGCCTGCCTCTGGGCCCATGCTCAGCTGTCGGTGTTTCTCCCTGTGGGGAGAGAGGACAGGGTGTGAGGCTCCCATGTCCCCATGGGACCCAGGGTGACCCCAGCTGGGACTCCTGAGCTGGAGGGGGTCCTGGGGGCAGGGGCCTAACTTTTCCAATCTACAGGCAGAGATATGGGCCCAGGTCTCAGCTGGCCCCCACTCACCGCCCTTGTCCCCGCTTCCAGCCCCTCCCTTGGTCCCCCCTCACCCCTCACCCCCCACCACCCCGGCAAAGGCAGTTTGGAAACCAAGGTTGAACCGTGTCACTCCTGTTTTGGAGGGCCCTTGGGAAGAGGGCCAAGCGGAGCCTGAACATCCCCTAGTGTTAACTGGCCACGGAATGAGTTTCTTTCTTTTGGGAACAGGAGACAGTGATTTTTTTTTTCTGGCCACATTGCACAGCATGCGGGATCCTAGTTCCCAGACCTAGGGTCAAACCTGCACCCCCTGCATTGGAAGCACGGGGTCTTAACCGCTAGCCCACCAGGGAAGTCCTGAGAGTGCTGTTTCAAGTGTGGCTCCTGACGCGTTCACCAATGGCACCCCGGGCCGCACAAGTACAATCCTCTGTGCGCTTACACAGAGGGAAGGCGAGCAGCCTTCGTGCAGACCTTGTGCCCCTTATTGAGAAATTCTATGGGCTCAGCCCTTTGACTGTCTCCTGGATCTATTCTGGGAGAGACGTGTCCCTCTGCTGAGGTCTAACAAGGTCCCCCATCTCAGGTGCCTCAGGTGACCCCGGGGGGTCAGTCTGGTCCCTTACTCCTCTGTTCATTTGCTTCTTCAACATTTACTAAAGAAGAGAAATCTGTGCTGTTTAAGCAAACAAATGTATAATAATCTGCCTCAGCAGTTGTAGGAAACCAGTGCAGCAAGGGGCCTTGGACAGGTGATCGGGCCAGAGGCTGGAGTTCCTGGTGGGGCAGAAGTTCTGGGCAGCAGGCTGGAATGGGCCAGGGCTGGTCAGAGGCTCTGGAGGTGGGGAGGCCCTCAAGGCAGGCTGTGCTGGTTAAGAGCCTGGGCACTGGTCTCACCTGAGCCCCAGGTAGGTTGGGTTCAAATCTTTGCGCTCTCTGTTGCTTCCTGGCTTAAATGGGGGATGATAAGAATCCACCTGTTTCAGTAGCTGCAAAAAGTGGTTTTTAAAAAGCATCCCATGTTTTCTAAGCTGGAGTCAGGGGCGCTTCCCTGGTGGCTCAGGGGTAAGTAATCCTCCTGCCAAAGCAGAAGACACGGGTTCGATCCCTGGTCACACATGCCTCGGAGCAACTAAGTCCGTGTGCCGCAACTCTTGAGCCTCTGCTCTAGAGCCTGGGAGCCAAAACTACTGAAGCCTAGATGCCCTAGGGTCTGTGCTCCACAACAAGAGAAGCCTCCCCAATGAGAAGCCCTCGTGATGCAGTTAGAGCACAGCCCCCACTCACTGCAACTAGAGAAAAGCCTGCAAGGCAATGAAGACCCAGCACAGCGAAAGATATTTTAAAAAATAAAGAACAGAAATAAAACTAAAATAAGCCAGAGCCAGGGCTGAGAACCACTGAATTAAGTGAGTTTGCTGACAGCAGTCCCGGTGCTCCGAGGGCCCCACGGAAGTACTGGGCAGATGAGGGGGCAGGGTCAATCAGGGCGGGAATCAACCACAGCCTGACCCTGGGCTTCCACAGCCCTTGGCACCTTCATCCAAAATAGAGCCAGCCTCGTGCTGCAGAGATCCAGGCACCCTGCCCTCCCCAGGTGTGGATGCCTTAGCCAGGAAGGTGTGGGGGCTGGATTAGGAAGGAAGAGAACAGCCACCATGGAGAAGCCCTGAGCCTGATCCTGGCTCTGGCCACCCTCAGCCCCCTGCACATCCCCGGGGGCTGCCCAGGCTCTGCCGCGTGGGCCTCACTGCCCCTGAATGGGCCTCCTCACCTCAGTGCAGCCTCCACACCCAGGAGGTGCCGATAGATGAGCTGAGCCTCCAGGTCGTGGTCGAGAGGGTCATTCCACTCCTGCAGGGTCACCCAGGACCGCGTCTTGTTGCAGCCCAGATCTGGGGGCAGAGAGGGGACAGAGTGGTGGGCAGGCACTGTGAGCTTTCACATCTAACTTCCTGGGATGCAGATGGGGAAACTGAGGCCTAGAGAGGGCAAGGGGTGGACTCAGGGGCCCCCCGGTGCAGGGCTGGGCTGGGGGCACAGCCTGGGAGGGCTGGCCCAGGGCCGGTCGGTGGCGCCCACACTTCAGGGGGCAGCCCCTCATCTCCCTCCTGTTCAGCTCCTGAGCAGTAACTGACATAACCGCAGGATGTGGAAGTTATGCAGGATACAACCTAGGGTGCTGGACCACTTTCTGGAAGATTCCTGCCTAGAAGGAAGCTGGGAGCAGCCAGGAACCATAAGGTTATGGTGAGAGGAGCCAGGAGGGTTGTGCCTTGGAATGAGCTGGCTCTGCCACGTGCTGGCTTCACGACCTTGGCACAGACATCCGCCCTCGCCAAGACTCAGTTTCCCCCTCTACAGTACGCGGCTATCAGGCCCTGCCTTGTAGCGCCCTGGGGAGCCCTGCTGCGCCACTGACGAGGGTTCTCGTCACAACGTTATAGCCGGAGGCTGCAGGCCAGGCCCATCACCCAGGGACATGCTCGTAACAAGCTGCCCTTGCTCCCTGTCAGAGCCAGGGCTGAGCATGAGCGAGTGGGCCATCTTCCCAGGGCCTGGACCACGCCGAGCTACGGGGCTCAAGGCTTGGCCCGGCCTGCAGGCAGGGGGTTGCTCAAAGTGCTGAGTGTCCTCTGTGACTGGGGAGCAAGAATTCTGTAAAGCAAATACAGATAATGCAGGAAGATCTGGAACCTTCAAGAACTTTGCTGTCCAAGAAGATAGCCACTAGCCACATGAGACCATTCATATAAAAATGAATTGAAATTAAAATAAATTCAAAACTCAGCTCCTTGGCTACACTCACCCCATCACAAGTGCTCAACAACTGCATGTCCACACATGGCACACACACAGTGTTGGGCCATACAGATACACACCATTTCCATCATCACTGAAAGTTCTAGAAGCTTCTCTCTGCCATCCCTCTAGGGCCCAAGGCCCAGGGTACCCCCAACTCACAGCTCCAGTATCGGGCTGCCAGTGTGGTAATATGCAAATTCAGGAGCTCTCTTCAGCCCTCTTTAGCAAGGAATCCCTAAGGCGTGTTCCTCAGAACCCTGGTTCTGCAAGAAGCTCTTTCATTGGGCTGAAAAAGGCTTCCCTGGGGAAGGAGTTTGGAAAGAGCTGAACTAGATGGCAGCAGATATGGGATTCTAACTCTGGCCTCCTCCAGGGTCTCTCAGGCACCCACAGGCTTTGTACACACCAAGTGGCAGTTCCCAAACCACCGGATCACGGGACCCTTTCTGCCCAGAGCACCTGCATGGCCTGGCTGGCCTCAGGAGTGCCCACAGGTGCCCAGGTGGCTCCCAGCTGGCCAGCGAGGTGGGGCTCCAGAGCCCCATGTCCTAGGCAGGGGCCTGAGGCCTATGGGGGACGGACTCAGCACTGTGGCTTTCTGGCCTGCATCCCACCTGTCTTGTCCCTCTGGTGGCAGCAGCTCCATTTGTCCCCACGGAAGATGCCAGGGTGGTAGGAGCCCAGCAGGCCAGTGTTGTTGATGCAGACCTTCCGCAGCGCAGACAGCCACTGGTTCAGCTCGTTCACACACTGCAGGGGATGAGGGGGAGGGGCCATGATGAGAGGTCACCGCCTCCAGGAAGCCCTCCATCCTTGAAGCTGCCCTGCCTCTCAGGACTACATAGTCTTGAGAGTTGGCTCAGCAGCTTTGGGGGAATTAGAAAAAGCTGCCCTTTCTCCATACGCAGGCAGCCCACACCCAGCACATGCCCTGGTGAGGGAGCGAAGGCTGGATGTCAGCCCCACTGGCCCCCTCGGCCAAGCCCCTGGGCAGTCCCAAACCCGCCAGTCATGTGTACTGGCTCTGCTGTTACCATTTCTCCGCTGTGGCTCTAGACTCTGACCCATCGGGGAGTCCTTGGGGGTTGAGCCCCGTCAGACAGGTCTGTGACCTCCCACCCCTGCATCCAAGACAGTCACTCTGGGGAACAAAGCACATCCCCTCCCACTTCTCTGTCCCCCTTGTTCAATGTCCCTGCTTAAATGCTGCCGTCACAGGCCCTCCCTGAGCTCCCCTCCCTGCCGCACCCCACTCTGTCCCCTCTCTCTCAGTCTCCATTGCCAATGTCAACAAAGCGCTGACGTTAAAATAATGTCAAATATTTTCACTGACATTTAAAATATTTATTTATGGATCCATCTCCTTCCCTGTGATGGAAGCCCATGAAGGCAAGGACTCTGTTCTGTCTGCCGTGCTACCCCCATCACTTAGATTAGTGCCCGGAACCTAGAAAGGACTCAATGAATATTTTTTAGATGAATGAATGGGTGAGTGAATGGGTTAATACGTGAAGAGGAGAAGGAGATCTGAGAGAATGACCCACAGCCACACACTTGCACAAACGATTGTTATGTGTGGAAACATACGTACGCACACACACAGAAACACACAGACACCAACTTAAGACAAGTTCCAACAAATGTATACAATGTGAAGATTCAAGACACGGGGACGCACTCATCTACGCACTGGACCACCCTGAGACCTAGGACCTATGTGTGGGTGCCAAGACAGGGCCACACAGACATGGGCATGGCCTCCCAGGCACCCAGACCCCGAGAGACACACCCACGACACTCACATCAGCTTTCACACCCATGCTGTGCCTGATACAGCGACAGGCGGTCGGAGGCTCACTCAACCTTCACTCTAGCCCACCCACGGTGGGGAGAGTTTCCCACAGGACCCCCACTGGCCGTGGGCCCCCCTCCGCATGGCCCACACCTTGCACTGCAGGTAGGCAGTCTGGAGCCTGCCCGAGTCATCCGTGTAGATAGCCTGCATGACGTGGGAGCTGCCGAAGCTCTTCTCCTCCACCTTCTCTGCTGCCCGGATGTTGGCGAGCTTGATGAGGGTGCTTTTCTAGGGGGATGGGGACAGGGGAAGGGAGGCTCAGGCCGAGGTCACTCCCCTTCCTATTTCTGGGCCTCAGTCTCCCCTTCTGCAGCACCAGGAGTTGGCACTGGGGATCCAGAGGACTCACCCTCCCAGGAGCCTGCTCTGAGAGTGACCTCAGCCAGGACAGAGTACAAGCTCACTCAACCTGGCCTCTTGGGGGCCTGAGCATGCCTCAGTGCCCCACCTCACTCACACCCCTGACCAAGAAGCCAGGGCCAGACACTGCAGCCGCTGGCCACCCCAGGATCCCCTAGAAAGAGGACCTTCTTCCTTTTGGGTCTTAAGTCACCCTATGGCTGCCACCAGGAGCTGGCCCCTGCCTGGCTTTCTTCTCCAACCCCGGTGGTCCCTGAGGTGGGCCAAGAGGCAGGGACAGGTGCCTCCAGGGTGTTCCAACCCCTCAGAGCCCCTCTTACCCTCTGCCGCCCTTACCCACCTTGGAGCTGGGGGTCTTGGCAAAGCTGAGGGCCTCCGTGGTGAGGGAGAAGTGGAGCTTCTTAAAGGAGGAGGATGTGAGGGGGCCTTTGCCCTTGGTCCTATGGATGAAGAGCGGCCCCTCCTTCACCGGGGGTGCCTGCAAGCTCAGGGCCCGCTGCAGGTCCAGCTCTGCGGGCCAGAGAGGGAAGGCAACACGTGAGCCCTGGGCGGGGGGAAGGCGGGGGGGCGGGGCCGGGGCGGAGCAAACTTCAACATCAGGCTGTGGGTGGAGCAGCGAGAGGCACTGAGGTGGGCGGGGCAGGGGCGGGGCCACGCCCTGAAGAGCTCACCGTCTTTCTCCTGGATGTCCACCAGCTTGGTGATGAAGTCCTTCAGCTGGGCCACGCCCTGGCGCACCATGGGCTGCAGCGGTTCCATCCAAGTCTCCTTAGCCCTGGAAGCTGGCGTGTCCATGTTGCCCACGTTCTGGACCGCCTAGGGGTTCGACAGCAGGAAAAGCCAGACTGCTCGAGTCAGACACCAGGCGACGGCCGCTCCCACCACCCACCACCTGCACCCTGTCTGTGCTACTCCCACAGTAGAAATGGAGGCAGGGGCGACCCAGGCTCTGCTCAAGGGCCCACTCTATCCCACTGGGGACCGGGGCGGGGCGGGTCACAGTTCGCAGTCTTTGCTGCTACTGCTGCTAAGTCACTTCAGCCATGTCCGACTCTGTGCGACCCCATAGACAGCAGCCCACCAGGCTCCTCTGTCCCTGGGATTCTCCAGGCAAGAACACTGGAGTGGGTTGCCCTTTCTTTCTCCAATGCATGAAAGGAAAAGGGAAAGTAAAGTCGCTTAGTCATGTCTGACTCTTAGCGACCCCACGGACTGCAGCCTACCAGGCTCCTCCGTCCATGGGATTTTCCAGGCAAGAGTCTTTAGGGAACTTATAGTTGGGACTGAAAGTGAAAGTGAAGCTGCTCAGTCGTGTCCGACTCTTTGCGACCCCATAGACTGTAGCCCACCAGACTCCTGTGTCCATGGGATTTTCTAGGCAAGAGTACTGGAGTGGGTTTCCATTTCCTTCTCCAGGCAATCTTCCCAACCCAGGGACAGAATCAGGGTCTCCCGCATTGTAGGCAAGACGCTTTACCATCTAAGTCACCAGGGAAGTCCACAGTTAGGGACTACTTGGGCCCAGTTTATTGATCTTCTGTGGATTTCACAGCAGACTCTGCTCCACCGGGTACCCTGGCCCCAGCCTGGTGCCAAGAAGATAAGGGCAGCCTGGGAGTCAGTAGATCTGGGAGTTAGAAGGTCCCGGTTCTCCCAACATGTGGTGCGACCAGGCCTTGGGCACCCTCCAGCTCGTGGACTTGTTCCCTTAATCATGAGACTGGGCGACCATGAGAAAGCTTTGAAAACTATGAAGTGCCGTGCCGCAGGAGGGCACCGGCGGCCTGCCACAAGGCGTTCCTGGAGCCGATGTGAAACACAATGGGGAACATGGCAAGGGCCCCAGTCAAGCACCCAGCTGGGCATCTTCCGCCAGGATCCGCAGCCCCGGACCTTGGCCAGCAGGAGCAGGGTGCGGCTGGTGCGGGCGTCCGCGTGCCGCTCTCGCAGGTGGAAGAGCTTGGGCGCCAGGATGGCGGGAGAGACGAAGCGCAGGCACAGGAAGCTGGTGACGGCGATGAAGGGCACGTTCTGGAAGGGCATGAGAGAGTGGGGGGCTGGACTCCGCGAGGCCTGGGCTCTTTTGACAGCTCCCTTCCCTTTGGGACTCTCTCCCTCGCTCCCGTGACCTTCCCGAGCTCGGCCCCAGCCTGGGCTTCTAACCATCAACCAGGCCCCTTCCTACCAGGCCCTGAGACACCCACCGCTTCTTTTCCCGCCACTTTCTCCCCTCCGTCTAGCCCCACCGACAGAGGGCGCACCTCGTCCTGGGCGCTGGGGAAGCGCTCGCGCACGCGCCGGAAGAGCTGGCGGAAGGTGGCCCGGACCACGGCGGGGCACGCGCGAACCGAGCGGCTGAGTGCGCTCAGCAGCGCCCCCAGGTGGGCGCGCAGCGTCTGCGCGCTCTGCTCCAGCACCTCGGCCTCGGTCTGCGGGCGGTGCAGTCCAGAGCACCTGAGTGGGCCCCGGGGGCGGACCCGCCGAAAGATCGAGGTCAGCGCCTGCACCCACGACTCCGACAGGGGCGCCCGGAGACACAGGTGTAGAAAGACATCAGCCAAGACAGGGACACAGTCAACGCACAAGTGGGCACAGCGGACGAAAGGCCGACTCAGGCAGAAAGAAACACACGCACACTTTCACAAAGGGCCTGACCCGTCCCCCTGTCCGTCCCCCACCCCGCCCTCAGGGGTCACCCCTGGCCTCACCCTACATCCTTGACCTCCACCTTGCTGGGATCCAGCTCCACGTACTTCTTCTCCTCAAATACCCTGTCAATGATGGGGCCCAGGACTCCGTGCAGATACCGCATCCCTGCCACCTGGGGGCCACCGCGAGCAGCGTTGGTCCCGCCTCCCACCTTCGGCTACCGGCCCTCTCTCCCCGCAGCTGGCCTCCCAGCTACCATCTGCCTGCTGTAGCCACCCAGGGTAGAACCTGGCACACACAGAGGAAAGCTGCTCAACACACTGCAGCTACATGAATGAATGAATGAGTGAAGGGAATTCTCAGCCTTAAAGGGCCCCGGACAGGAGGCAGATGAGTCAAGTTTAAGGCGCAGCTCTGTCTCTCCGCCTCTAGGAATCTCAGTCTCCTCTATAAAACAAAGACAATATACCATGCAACCTCACCTTCAGAAAAGACTCCATGGATTTGGAGGCCAGAGAATTGCTCCGGAACAGGGTGTTCGCCTCACCTACAAGCAGAGGTTCTAGTGGGCAGGGAGTTGAGAGAGTGACAAGGCTTTGGGGAAGATGGAGGAGCTTAGGACTAGGGGCTCCTTGCTAACCACTCAGTAAAGAGCCTCCTGGCCACCTGTCAACTCAGCACCCCATCTCTGCCTTTTGCTTTTTCCTTTACTTCCGAATCTGACCCATCTCCCTCCTTAACTGGACCCCTTGGCCTCCTGCAGGAGGACTCTGGGATTTCTCACCTCCGAGCATCCCTGGAGTCCTAGGCTTCCGGCTCTCCACCCCAACCCGGTGCCCTAACAGGCCACTCCCTCCCAGGCCTCACAGGTGCGGCTCAGCTCCAGCTGAAAGAGCAGGTCCAGGAAGTCTTTGGCCAGTCCTTGCCCCAGGAAGAGCTTGAGCAGGGTGGTGGCCACTTCCTGGCGGCACTCCGTGCTGGTCGTCTCCTCAATGAGTGAGATCAGCTGCCCTGGGCCCTGCAGGGGGCGGCGAGGAGAAGCGGGGCTGCAGGACGCACAGGGGAACCCCAACCCTTCCCTCTGAGGACCGCAAAGGACCACGGAGAAGGCAGCCTACTGTCCCAAGGGACGGAGGGGCCCTGGGCACTGGCTGGTTCTGACAGCTCAGATCTTCGCTCTTCAGAGCGTGTTTAGAAGGACAGGGAAGACACACCCACGGTCCCTGAGTCTCCCGCCTTCCCCCGGGGGCTTCTCACCTGGTTGCCCAGCTTCACCTCTCGGCACAGCAGCTGCACCAAGGGCTGGTAGCAGCCGGATGGCAGCACCGTCTCGTCCCGCAGCCGCACCTCCAGCTGCAAGGAGCCCAGGTGGCCCCTGGAACGGGCAGCCCGTGACCTCTCCACCAGGGACCCAGGCCGCCCGGGGCCAGCCCCTTCCCCACTGCCTCTGTCTTCCCTGCCATCCCTCTGAGCCAGCCGGCCCTCCACCGAGGTCTCCTCTCACCGTCTCCTCCACCTCCCATTCTCTGCCCCGGCTGTTCTGTTTGGAAAGCCCTTGCTGCCTCCATCCTCAGCGGAGCTCCATCCGTCTTCAAGGCCTGGCTCCCTACCACCTCGAGACCCCTGAGGACCCCAGGCTTCACCCATGTGGGCCTGCTAGGCTCCCCGGCCTCGAGTTTGTCAACTCCCAGAGAACAGCTCCCATGTGTGTATTTTACACAGGAAGCAAATCCCCAAGCTTCATGGCAGCCTGCCAGGGGAAACTGAGGCTCAGACTAGGTAAGCAACTTGCCACGTTAGACCTAACTTCCAAGCTCCCCTGTTCTGACCCCTCCTGGGGAGGCTGCTGACCAAGGCTTGATAGACCCTAAGGCCCCCCACCCCCACTACCTGCAGGACAGCCCGGCTAAGTGACGAGTGACAAGACTGCCGTGGCTGGTTCTATGGAAATGTCTTGGAGTT
The DNA here is from genome assembly GCF_001704415.2 of Capra hircus. Lineage (NCBI taxonomy): Eukaryota > Metazoa > Chordata > Mammalia > Artiodactyla > Bovidae > Capra > Capra hircus. The sequence continues at coordinate 35,473,733 of NC_030832.1, read as the reverse complement.
GGACACAGCGGTCCGCCCAACCCCTGTCCTGATGAGGGTGTGTGTGTAGGGACGGGGCTCTGGGACCTCCTGTGGACTCACAGAGCTGAACCATTTGAGGTGGGGACACTGCTGTTCCTCCACTTCTGGGCTGAGTAGAGGGCAAGGGGGCCAGGGGGCTTCCTTATACGGTTGCCAGATTCACCAACATAAAAATACAAGGCACTCAGTCACACTGAGTATCTTAAATATGTTTGTCTCATACACTTCATGGACATACGCTAAAAAATCAGTTCAAGGTTTATCCCAAATTCAGCTTTACCAAACATCCTGTATTTTATCTGGCAACCCCATTCCTGGAAAACTGAGGGGAGAGTAAGAGCTATGGCTCAGGGACACTGACTCAGAGCTCTGGAGACTTGAACTCTGGTCTAGGGTCTGCAGAGACACCCTTAAAGGGAAAGTATCTGAAGGCTTGTTCTAGAATCTGCCAGAAGACGGAAAGCAGGAGGCTTGTACTGCCTTGGAGCTCTGAGGTCAGGGCTGAGCCCAGGACTGTCAGAAGGGAAAGAGGAGAAGATGCTGGCCTGGTGGACAAGGGCACAGGAAATCCAGGGCCGATCACTCACCCCCGGCCGGCACACCTGCCTGCCTGCTGGAGCCGAGGCTCAGCCTCCCAGGGCCCAGACCCGCCACCCCTGCGGCCAAGCCCCAAGCACTCACTCTTCCCGCCGGCTCTTGGACTGGTCAGGCTGCAGCCGGAACCAGCCCTCCTCCCGCTGGGCTGCCCACAGTCTCTGCACGTTGACCACCACCTGGGAGCGGGACAGGCCGTGGTTGTTGGCGGGGGAGAGGTGGGGACGACCCAAGGCTGGGATCCTCGTTTCTCTTCCTTGCCAACCACTGTTCTTTGGAGAGGGTGTACCTGCTGAGGGTCCCTGAGCACCCGGGGGATCCCAGGCCTCCTGAGTGCCCGGCTGTGGGATGGGACAGCCGGAACGGAGGCCGGCAGGGGTGGCCTGAAGGGGCAGGGCACTCACTTTGCCCAGGAAGTCATTGCGGCTGACAAGGTCCCAGTCCCAGGCCTCCACACACAGCGCCTCCGCCGCCCCTTCCTCCAGCTCGAACTCAAATGTCTCGTTCCAACGTGGGTAGCATGACTTTTTCACGATCTGCCCCAAAAGAAATCCCTGATCACTGGAGGCGGGCTGACTCCACCAGTCTCCCCGGGGCCACCAGAGCGCAGGGCCACCCCACACACCTCCCTTGGGTTCCCTGCAGGGGCTCTGAGGCAACAACCCCTCCTTGTCCGCACAGAGGCCCCGAGATAGCAGAGGTAACGATTCCATGTCCAAATCCCTACTCACTTCTCAAGTGGGGAAATCGAGGCCCAGAAGGGGTAAGACATTAGTCCAAGGCCACACAGCAAAATGGTAGCAGGCTGCCCTGAGAACCCAGGTCTCGACGCCCTCCCCACCAGGGGCAAGTCCACCCCGCCCCTGCCGGCTGTTTCCCGGAGTTGAGAAAAAAGCAGTGTGGGCAGGGGTTGGACTTGGCAGATTAACCCCTAGGTGGGCAGACTGTCGCAGCACACCCAGGCCAGGGGCGAAAAGGCAGCAGAGACCGCAGAAGCTGGCACCAGAAAGGTGGACCCACCGTGCACCCTGGGAGAGGCCACCCTGCTTCCCCGAGCCTCCTCTGAGAGACCGCAGACCTCAGCTGACCTCCCCGGTGATGGTGATAGAGGATGAGGCCGTGAGGGCCTGGGCAGGTCCCCGAGCCCCTGGCTGCTCCCGGCCCCTCAGCGTCCTCACCGAGGTCTCCTGCGTGCGGCCGTTGTATCGCACTCGGACAAAGGGGTCAGAGGCACCATTCCGGTCCTTGGGGGCGAGGTCCCTGCAAGCGACCAGAGCACCCACTTGTCACCCAGCCTCACCCAGGTGACACCCCCTGCCCCACTGTGAGGTGACCCTACACCAGGTTGGAAAGGCCTGGGCGCAAGCTGGGAGGCTGCGGCAGTCTCTCCGTTTTCTAGACCCTGACTCCCCCTGCGTTCACCCCATGGACCCTCCCACGTGTTCCCCACACCAGGCTAAGGTCCTCCAAGGCCCCTTCTGACTCCAGCCAGCTGCTGCGCCTCCTTGGGTGGCAGGGACGCAAGGCAAGTGCGGCCTGGAATAGCCCGGCCCAAGGGCACATCTCACTGCCCTCCGTTCCCAGGACAAGGCTCACCTCTCTGAGCCTCGGTTTCCTCATCAAGAAAGTGGAGAAGACAATCCCTTGAATGGAGATAACGGGCTCCTAGAAGGCCTACCCCCTCCTACTTGGCGGGGGCCCTTGGGGAGCAACCCCCACCACCATCCTGCCCTCTCCCTGCAGCTGGTCCTTCACCAGGACCAAATCTGGCCACGGCGCCCCCAGCTTAGCACCCTCTTTGGAAGAATCACGAACCCCCTCCGCCTTCCCTTCCCCGGAAATATAATTTTCTGCTCTTTTCTGTCTTTTCCAGTTTACGCCTCTTGTAACTGCTTCTCTTTCCTCCTCAGAACTGCCTATTAAAATTCCAGAGCGTGGCCTTGAGAATCTGCCCAGAAACAGGAGGAGAAAATGTTCTTCCTGCCTCTGCAACAAAGGCAGCTCCTTAAGGGGCCAAGAGCCGAGGACAGCAGGGGACAAGTCCCCTCACACACCAAAGGGGGGTCTGACTGACCGGTGTCCCCCCTTCGTCCCCAACCCCGTCACTTCCTAAGAGGCGGCCAAGTCATGTGCATGTGTGTCAGCGTGCATGTGAGCGTGTGAGCACTCAGGTTACACACAGCCTGGCCTGGGCGAGGCTGAGGACGGAGGAAGTGAGTGGGCAGAGGGGTGGACGGTCCGTGAGGATGACAGGGTGCGAGGGGACTGACTGTAAGTCTGCCCAAGTCCAGCCATTTTCCCTGGGGCTGGCTGTGCATGTCCCAGCCCCGGGACGCAAAATAAAGCCCAGCAGAGCCACAGGCCTCATGTTCAGGAGGCAGGCTTTCCTCCAGAGTGGCCAGCCACCCCGTGGGGACTCCACAGGTGCCAGCCGGCTGGTGGGTCCCTCCACAGGCCGCCCCCACTCCCACCCTGGAGGCAGGCAAGGACCCGGTGGAGGTGGGTTGGAGCCAGAAAGGAAGGTGCTTCTCACAGAGTGTGTGTGACTCACACTCAGGCCCCGACGGGAGTGGAGTCTGCAGCTAAAAATACCCTGGTGGGGGCGGGGGGTTCCCTGGCACAGGTGACAGCCCCAGCTTCCCATCCAAGTCACTCTCCCTCCAGGGAGAACCCCACCCCTTCCTCTGGAGATTTACAGCAACTCCTTTCACCGCCCCCACTACCCTACCCTACCCTACCCTACCAAGGGCTCCCCGCCAGCCCCACAAGTCAGGCCAAGTTGACAATGAAGTTAAACCCAGGGGAAGCCCAGTCCTGGCACTGGGGCTGGATGATCGGGGAGCAGGGTCCCCTCCCCCATCACCCCCACACCTCGAGGATGCCTGGAAGTCCAGCATCAGACCAGCATCCTTGCCCCTAAGAGAGACAGCCTCCCACGGGGTCACCGGGGCAGCGTCTTCACGTCCCCAGGACCCCCCCAGAGCCCGTCATCCAGGGAGGAAGCCTGGTGGCGTCAGGGAGAGGAGGCCTAGCACCCATGGCGGGCTTCTCTAGTTCCGGGGGGCCCCCTGCCCAGCTCCCCATGGCTCACCTGGCCTCCAGCACAGAGCAGCGCAGCCTGCAGGCGCGGGTCCCCGGAACCACCTCCAGCCGCAGGTGGATCTCGCCCTGTACCTCCTCATCAGGGTCGACCTCGGTCAGGTGGGCCCACCCGCTGAAACCTAAGGGGCCGCAGCTCAGCCAGGGGCCTGGCCCTTCTCCCACAGCGGCCCCACCCAAACGCCCCGGGCCCCTGACTGATCGCCTCGAGGACCTCTCAAGCTCCCAGGAGGCCAGGGCTGCTGCCCCCAGTGGCAAGCGGGGACACCAAGGGTCAGGAGCTGAACAGCGGTGGGGTCAAAGTCCAAGTCCAGCGTGGTCCCAAGCTGCATCTGGTGGCCCTGGCCTTGCCCCATCCTGGGACAGGCCTCTCTGCCTCAGCTTCCCCATCTTAAGAGATGGGGAGAGTGGGCTGCCGGGAGGAGGATGCAACAGATGGGGGTGCAACAAGAGGATGGCATCACGGGGGCCACTGGCCCCTGAGCGGCCAGCTGGGGCCACAAGCAGGAGAGGCCTCAGGCCTGGCAGGGGCCAAGAGGCCCCGTGAGTCAGCAGCGGCCATCCCCGCAACCAGGCCCGCCCCAGCCTCAGGGATGGGAGCAGGTGTGTGCCGGGGAGGCCCCTCAGGAGTCACGGGGGCTCAGGCCAGCAGAGCCTGAAGCACCTCTGAGCTCCTGGTCTGAACCTCCACCGGCAGATGGTGACTCAGCCCGGAGGAGGCGGCATCGGGTCACACGGCCAGGCTGGGGCAGGGCTGACCCCTTCAAACAATATCAGTGTCCCCCAATCCTCCAGGGGCTCTCTAGCCACGCCCTGCCCCAGGCCAACCCCCTCAACTGAGGACACTGGGGACCAGGCTGAGGAGACCTGGTGGGGTACACAGCCAGCCAGACTGGGAGGAGGGAACCCCACTCCTCAACAACGGAACATAAAGAGGCCCCTTCCTCTGTGTGCAGAGGTCTCAGATCTCACTAGCAGCCCCTCATCGCCCTGGGGGGAAGTGGTCCCAACTAGGGGGGCAGAATGGCCCCAGCTACAGGGCAGAGGCCAGGGAACAGGCGACGGAGAGGGCCATGGGCCCTTCGGGGGAGGGCCGTGACGGCTTTCCTGAGCACAGGGGACTGAAGGATCCCAGAGGAAGGTCTCAGATCAGGGGACGGGCCGGGGACTGGGCAGACCAGTGTAGGGGAAGGCAGGGGACGAGAAGCTGGCGTGGCCTCCCTCCTGGGGTCTTACCCTTAGGGTGAGCGGCCAGCGTGTCCCTTGTAAGGCAGACCTTCCCGATGACATCATCCCGGCTGGAGGGTGGAGAGGGAGCCCGAGCTGGGCAGGGCTGGTGTAGAACCGGAGACCCCCAACACACCCCACCCCCTTCAGGGCCCCTCTCGGGAGCAGGGAGGCTGACACTGCAGTCACTTACAGGAGCCTGCACGGAGCAGGGCCCGTGACCCTCTGGCAGACCCTCTTGGGGGCATGTGTCTGCACGTGGACTTACGCGTGTGCCTACCTACACACCCAGCTCTTCTCTCTGGGTGCCTGTGTCCAAGCTCACACCCCCATGCACACACAGCCCAGCACACACATGCAAGCGTAGTGGGGTGTGAGCATAGCGAATCCACACACACGGACACAGATGCTGCACACATCCAAGCCCTGTGCCCTGCAGGTCCCCTGGGCTCCCCCTCCTTCCAGGCTGTAAAGAGGAGGCAGTGACCCGCAGTCCCAAAGAGGGACGGGGGGCGAGGTCCAGGCCCCGGATGGGGAGCAGGGTTGTACCCACCTGAGAGCATCCTCGTCCATGACGTAGAAGGCCACCGAGTGGAAGGTGGGCGGCAGGTGCACCTCGTACTCCTCGCCCCAGAAGGGGCAGAGGGTCTTCCACACAGTGGCAGTCCTGCAGGAGATGACCCTCAGCACCGCCCACAGACCCCTGGCTGGGACAAGGCAGTGGGCGCTGCGGGGCTGGAGCCCACCCGTCCCTACATCCCCCTCCGTTTCCCGGAACAATTGCTCTGCTGAATAATGATTCTCCCTGTCCCTCCATTGTCCGCCACCCATCATCCCCTCCTGGCCATGCTCTCTGCCCTGGCTGGGGCACTGGCTGCATCTATCAGGCCATTTTCCATTTGGGGAAACTGAGGCCAGAGTTGGCCGTCTCTGGCCTCAGGTCACACAGCAGGACAATGGCAGAGCCAGGACCGGAAGCCTAGCTTCCCAGCCTCCCCTGGCTCCTGATTCTGAAGAGACTCGCTCGCTGAGGGTGGAGGCAGGGGGATGGCCAACCTGACTCTGGGGACAGATGGTCCTCCTGAGGGGGAACCTGAGAGCCAAGGTCTGGAGCCTGCCCCACAGAGCCAGCTCTGGTTCATCCCAGGGCAGAACCCTCGACTCACAGGGCTGCAGACACTTTCCTGGTGGTCCAGCGGCTAAGACTCTGTGCTCCCACTGCAGGGGGGCGTGGTGAGCTCCATCCCTGGTCGCAGAACTAAGATCCCACATGCTGTGCGGTGTGACCAAAATAAACCCCGCAAAACTCCTAGGGCTCAGCAGGGTAAGCTGAAACCCTCCAAGGACCTTGATGAAGGCTCAGGGGATCACCTTCACCCCAACCACTTCTTGGACAGGCCACTTGAACTCTGGGGCCTTGATTTCCCTGTCTGTCCTTGAGACAACCCGAGCAGTCAGGCATCTCCCCACCCTGCTCCCGCCATCCCCCAGTGTCCATGCTCTGGAGAGAGCCTGGAAAAAGGCACGCTGTTTGCAGGTGGGAAGCACTGTGGGGCTGACGTAACCGCCTTGGCTACTGATTAGCAGTGGGCACCCCAGAGGGCAGAAGGGTGGAGCAGCTCTGGCCATGAACTTTGGAGGCAAAGGCCTTCATGGGAGAGGATACCAGACAGCAAAGACCCTGCCCAGCATCATGGGGCCCATGGGGAAAGGGATACAGCACAGGGGAAGTGGCCATTCTGGGCAAGTTAGCTTTTTTTTTTTTAATAGGATGTGATGCTGTTGTATGGAACTCATGGTAAGTATTGGAGCTCATGGTAAGTATTAAACAGGCTGCAAAAGGTTTAGCATAGGGCCTGGCAGAGTCCATCCTTCCTGAGTGACAGCTGTGGTTACCAGCCATTATCCTCTGGCCCTTTGGCCGGTTGTAAAGTTGTCAGGAGGAACAGAGTGGGTGGGAGGCCCTTGGCTGAGAGCCCAGCACATGGTAGATAATCCTTCTATGGGCGTTAAGGCCAGTAATTAGCAAGGCTAGTCGGTCTTTTCTCACCTCCCAGCAGGCTGTCAGGACCTAATGGGCACCAAGAAATCAGAAGCTTCAAGCCCTGGCCATCTCCATGCAAATTTCACACGCCCTTAGATGTGGGAGTTGGGGGGCGGGGCAGGAGGACTGGACGGGGCTGGCGGGGCGGGGGCAGTACCTGATGATGGGCTCGTTGTCCACCTTCACAATGCAGTACGGGTCGCTGCTGCCGGTGCTGCAAGAGACGGGAGGGACTGCTGGGGGCGGGCGGGCCATGGGCACCCCTCCTCCCACCCCAGGAGAAAGGGCAGTCCAGGCTGAGGCACCAGGTCCTAGGCTGGGACCCAAAGACGCCTCAGGCTGAAAAGTGTGCCCCCACTCCTGGTCTGGGAGGAGGCTGGTGAGGCAAAGGTGGGAACCTGCACCAAGGCTCCCCAGCCACTGCTTCTCCAGCTCAGGACAGGTCTCTTCTCCTTCCTGCCAGCTCCCACAGCCCCCAAACCCTGCCTCGTCCAGGGGAGGACAGAAACAACAGTCACAAAAGTCCCTCCACCACATCAGTCTCTCCTCTGAGCCTTGGTTCCTGCTGTTCCTTCTGCCTGGACTGCCTTTCCACTCCTCCCAAGACCCCTTCCCAGCCCCCCTCCTCTGAGAGCCCACACCTGTCCCAGAGGCTGGGAGTAAGGTCTCCCCTCCCATCCCAGCACTGCTAGTGAGGTACTGTCACCAACTGCCTCCTCTGCCTGACTATAACCCGAGAGTAGGGACCACCTCTGTGTTGACAGGGCTTGGCACAAGACTGCGTCCCCGTGAGTGTTGAGCGGAATGAATGAATGAATGGACAGCCATTAGCCTCAAGCTCCCAGCCATCTGGGAAAGAATAAATACGGAAGGCAAGCCAAGATGGCTTGGTTCCTCCCGTCTCTGTTGGCGGGGGATCCCTGGGGTTGAGGGCAGCCCTGGCCAGGCCCAGGGTCTCTCCTGAGCAAGAAGCGGGAGTGAACTTTCTCCAGAAGTGCCCTTCAGGTCTGCAGCTCATAAAATGGAAGATGTTGGATTTGCATGTTGGAGGTTGGGGAATTCCAAGCCCAGCTTCCCTACTCAAAAGGGGATCCTCCTGCAGAGGAAGCTACTGGAGACAAAGGTTCTCCTGATACCGATGGGAAATGTCTCCCAAGACTCAGTCCCTCCTCCCCGTAGACTGGGATCTGTAACACCAGCTCACAGGGTGGCTGACCTGATGTGAGGGCCAGCCCACAGACTGTGTTTAGTAACTGTTAGCACCGCCCGGAACTCTCTGATCTTCCCTTTGTAACCCTCTCCCATTGTTCAAGAGCCCTGCCCCCTGGTTGGGAAACTAAGATTCTACTTTGCCTTGCAGCAACTAAGCCCCAGCAAGGCAACTACTGAGCCCTCCAGCCACAACAGGAGTCCATGCACTGCAGCTAGAGAAGATCCCATGTGCTGCAATCAAGACGATGCAGCCAAATAAATAAGTAAATACTTTTGTAAAAAAAAAAAAAAAAAGAGTAGGCTTTTACGGACCTGAGCCCAATGGTGGTCCCTGGCCAGCTGTTGGGACTTGTGCTCTCTGCCCTCATGAGGCCCTTGGGCTGGGCCCCTTCCCACTTCTTCCCCAAACCACTCACTGCTGCTGCTGGCCCAGCCTGGCTCCTTGCGGGGCCTCTATATTTAGGGCCTTGGCAGTTTCCAGGCTGTAGAAGGGGGAGGATCAGGGCAAATCCTGAAATAGCCCCGGGACCGTCCCCAGGGCCGCTGGGCAAGGGAGCCAGCGGGTCACCGGTCACCATGAGACTCAGCTCCTCTCTGGCTGGCCCAGGCACCGGAGGATGGGGAAGAAGCAGGACAGAACCAAGCGGGCTCTGGAATCTGTTCGGGGAGCACCGCTGGGCCCTGTGCCCTTAAGAGGACTAAAAACCCACGAGTGGAAGTGGCAGAGAGGCGGGTGGCCACTGTGTGATGACCACCCCTCTCCGAACTGTCTCAGTCAAGATGGATCACCAAGAATGAAGGCAAGCTCCCTGTCCTCAGAGGCATCCAAGTGCTAGCTGGAAGGGATGTTGCTCGTGAGTCAGGCTTGGGGCTCATGAGGCCCAGGGGTGCAGGCTCACCACCATCACTCCTGCCTCCAACACTCAGGGAGGGCCTCCTGAGATTTCTGAACCCCTGCCATGCCCAAATGCTTTGCATGGCATTTGCAAGGCTGGGTCCTCACTGAGCCCCACAGCAAGCTTGCAGCCTGGGTCCAGACATGATGCTTGGTCTATCAGCAGAAGAGTGGATCTGACTCCTGACGTCTCTCCCTACTGGCTGTGTGGCCCTGGCAAAAGACTTCCACATCCTAAGCCTCAGTTTCCCCATCTACAAACGTTTGTTGTAGCATTTGTTGGAGCAGTGTTCGGTCGCTCATTTGTGTCCGATTCTTTGTGACCCCGTGAATGGCAGCACGCCAGGCTTCCCTGTCCTTCACCACCTCCCAGAGTTTGCTCAAATTCATGTCTATTGAGTCAGTGATGCCGTCCGAACATCTCATCTTCTTCACCCCCTTCTCCTCTTGCCCTCAATCTTTCCCAGCATCAGGGCCTTTTCCAGCGATCAGCTGTATAAGGCAGATATGAGACAACTCATTGGAAAAGACCCTGATGCTGGGAAAGGTTGAGGGCAAGAGGAGAAGCAGGCAGCAGAGGATGAGATGGTTGGATGCCATCAGTGACTCAATGGACGTGAATCTGAGCAAACTCTGGGAGACAGTGAAGGACAGGGAAGCCTGGCGTGCTGCAGTCCATGGGGTTGCAAACAGCTGGACACGACTTGGCGAATGAACAAAGAGGACTGCATGGGAAAGGTCCTCAACACATCTGAATCTCCTCTACCGTGGAGCAGGTGTCCCTGAGGGCGCCGAGAATGCCGAGACGAATGAGTCATGGTTCCTGTGCTCAGAATCATGTGGCAGGGGCAGCCCACAATGGAGCAGCTGGTACCAAGGGCTTCATCCTAACTCCAGCTGACCCAAAGTGCTACAGGGCAAGGAACCCTGCCCAAGGGCACCAGGGAAAGCTCTGGAGGGAAGCAGAAGTTTAGAAAGGGTCCTGAAGGATGAATAGGAGTTTTCCAGCGGCCCATGAAGGGAAGTGCTTGAAGGCGGAAGACTCACACATGTGCGAGAGCAGGGCAGTGGAGGCCAACAGCCCAGATGTGAGGGCCTGAGGTGGCGCGGGTTCACAGCTGGATCTAAGAAATGCTTGATGAGTCAGAGCTGCCTATACCAGCCACTATGGCGAAGACAGACCAAAGGAGGGGAGGGGAGGGGAGTACACAGGAGGCAAGAAAAGAGATTCTGGAAGCAGAACCCACAGAACTTAGTGACCCCTCCCCTGGGGATGGAGGCACCCCCCGAGGAGTCTCTCACCTGCGGAGAGGCAGGGCTGGGGAACCGGGCATCAGGGTGGGCAGAGTGCAGTTTCACTGCCCTCGGCTGCTAAGAGCCTGGAGTCAGGCACTAGGGCCAGCGCTGTGGGGATGGGGAGGGAGGCGACAGACGGAGGGGCTGCACCTCCCAGCCGACACCAGCCGGAGGAGGCCAAGCTGACCTAGATACCGGTGCCAGCAGGGGGGCGGGGGGCGGTGGGTGCTTGGAGGCTGGGCCTGGAGACCGAGACCCTTCTCAGAGCTCATCCGCCTCCCCGCCCGAGAGACCACATTCCCAGCTCCAGCTCCCCTCCCCTCCCCTCCCCTCACACAGCGAAACCCACCTTGACACAGCCCGCCCAGCACCCTCCCTCACCCATCGCCATGGCAACTGCTGAGCCTGGCCTCCTCAGGCCCAGGGGGCCTTGAACTGGAACTGCTGGTGGCGCTGAGCGCGCTGGGAAACTCCCGGGGACCACTGTGCTCGCGAGGGAGGTGCCTGAGACCCCTCTTCCTGCGCCCCACTCCCGAGTCCGCCCCCCCACCCCCCTGGCATCCCGGCACCCGCTGAGGAGCCCAGGGGTGGGGAAGCTGCCGGCCGGCAGACTTTGGACCCTAGGCTGCCTCCGGGCTCCCCGCCCCCGCCCCTCCTCCAGGCAGCCAGGCCCTCAGACTTCATACTTTCCATCACCCTCCACCGAGAGGGATTTCCACCTCCAGTTTACGGCGGGGAAACTGAGACTTGGTGGACAAAGAGCCGCCCAAGGCTCATAGGAGGGAGGCGGCAATGGGATCAGACAGCTCAGCTCTGGCACCTACCGAGAAGGGTGGAGGTGGGGAGAAGGGGGAGGGGGGTGTGCTTTGGAAACCTCAAATCTGGCCAGGGGCCGGGGAAGGTCCTAGATGTCAGTGCTTGTGAGGAGCCCTAGGATTAAGACCTTGCTCTTCCACCTGGGGCCAGCATCTCCCTGTTTTCGGAGCCTCCGTTTTCCCATCCGTAAAATGGGCCAGTGACAGCGGCCTTGCTGGGTGGTTTTAAGGGTTAAAGGCTGCTCCTCAGGCAAAGCTGAGGACACAAGAACAGCGACTCCCGGGCCACCCCATCCTCCACAGATCCTGCCTCTAGACCAACAGGGCTACTCTTCCTTCCCTTTTCAAAGGCACAGCAGGAAGCCCCAGGGCATTTCGGGTGCAGGGTGCATACTGCCAGGAACTAAGCGTTCCAGAACTCCTGAGGAAGACCCTTCGTTTTTAGGGGGGCCCTCCACCCCCTCCAGCCACACCCCCCGCCGTGCACAGAGACAACTCCTTTTCTATGTCTCCCCCACGCCCGCTCCAGTTCTATCGGAGCCCCTTCCGCTTGTGGGCCTCCGTCTTCCTTCACTGAAGGCCCCTTATAGACCCCCCCGCCCCCTCCCCAGTCCCGGGCCCTTCCCTGTCATCCCCTGTCCGGTGTTCCAAGCAAATCTCACTGTCCCTATTTCCCTGCCTGTCTCCCACCGCAGCCGCACTCGCCACACCCTCGCCACCACTGCTCTACTTGTGGGCGGGCCGTGTAGACCCCAGGAAGGTGAGGCGGGCATAAGGGGCAGCACCACTCCTGGACAGTTCGGGTTCCCATCCCCAGGCTTGCTCACATGTCCTTGGCGGGCAGGTTCTTCCCCTCCACGATGCGGATGGACAGCGAGCTGCGCTTAGCCATCGCGGGTCCGCGACGCGGGGTCCTCAGCCAGGGGAGCCGGACGCCAGGTTCCAGTGCAGCGGCAGGCAGGCGGGCGAGGGAGCGAGCGCTGGACTGGGCGCAGGAGGGGGGCGGGCCCCGCGGGGTGGGGGAGGTAAACGCGGGGGCGGGGGAATCTCGTCCACTTCATTCACCCTCCCCCCGCCCCCGCCCCACGTGCGGGGACACAGCGCCCGGACGGACCAATCGGCGGCCGGGGCTCCCCGGGTGGGCGGGGCCGGCCCAAGCCGAGGCGTTCATTGGGCACCCGAAGAGGTGTGCGGGCGGGGCCTGCTCCGGGCGGGGGCGGCGATGGTTGGTCCCGGCTCGCTGGTGGTGGCGGGGGAAGCGGAGGGGCCAGGGAAGCCCCACTAGTCAAGTGGAGACTCGAGGCCGCAGGTGACGTACGCCAGGACCCGCGTGGGCCACGGGCGTGGTCCGAGTGTCTGTACCCAGGCGTTCAAGGGTGTGGGCCCGAGTGTGAGCTGGGAGGCGTGAGCAAGCGCGGGGACGCGCCGGTGGGATCGAGCGAGGAGGACAGCACTGGCCCCCGGGAGCTGACTCGGGGAGGCCCCTGCAAAGGTGTAAGTTGAACGAATAAACAACTGGATGAATTTGGCAAACAAACAACAGGTGTGTTGGTGTTAGACTCTCGGGGACCCAGAAGGAGGTGAAGCGGGGCAACTCAAACGTCCCGGGGATCCAGAGGTGTGGGGATTAGTCTGAAAGAGCCGGATTATTTGGGGGAGCCTACTTGGGAGAAGGGGACTTCCTCAGTTGTCATCTCATTTGCGCCTTTTACATGCCCGGAGTGGGAGACTGGATGAATCGCTCAGGTTCACAGAGGGAAAATTATGTGCTGGAAGGTCACACAATTGGCCCCCTAGGGTAGGCCTCCCCAGAGCTTGGGGCCTGACTGGGGACCTTTCCACGAGGGCAGGATCCTTCTCTGAGACTCAGTGTGCCCCTTCCCAAATCTAGAAGTCACAGTCCAGGTCTGGCACAGTGGCAACTGGCTCTGGCAGCTGACTCAGGGGTGGGGGTGGGGGTAGGTGGGAGGGGTATTACCCCAAGCATAACTGCAGACTTGGGTCCTCACCCCAGTCCCACCACTCCCTTGCTGGGTGATGCTGGATGGCTTCCTAGACCTCTCTGAGCTGGTTTCATTCCATCACCTGCAAAGAGGGAGCACTGACACCTACCAAAAGCACCTACCAAAAGGTATGGGGGTGCCCAGCAGGTTCTATTTTCTGGTACATTTTGTATTTTCCTGTTTTGTTATTTATACACTTACACGCATGCTTTACCAAACTCAGAAGGCTTTGAAGGTTTACAGTACCTTCAGAGAAAAGTCAGTCTCTTCTCTCCCAGCCACACAGATTCCTTCCCCCGAGGCACCCACTAGTCCTGACACCTTGTCCGTCCTTCTGGACTCAGTCTCTGCCTACAGTGCATCAGCAGACATTTATTTTGTTTTCCTTTTTATACACAAATAATAGCTTAGTGGTTACTCTGAGAGTTTCACTTATTCTGTCTCAGGGAGCCGTGCATATCTGTACACAAAAAGCATCCTTATTCTCCTGGCCGCTTACCCAGTTTTCCTTCACGTGGAGGTCCATCCATCACGTCTTCGATGTCCCCTGTCAGTGGATGAGCAGGGTGTCACCATCATTTGCTTTCACCAAACAATTGCATGGCTCACACATGGAACAGGATGGTTTCTCAGGGTACCTAGGGTTGTTTTATCAGGTAGTTTATCAAGGCCATTATCAGTTCAGTTCAGTTCAGTCGCTCAGTCGTGTCTGACTCTTTGTGACCCCATGAATCACAGCACGCCAGGCTTCCCTGTCCATCACCAACTCCCGGAGTTCACTGAAACTCACGTCCATCGAGTCGATAATGCCATCCAGCCATCACATCCTCTGTCGTCCCCTTCTCCTCCTGCCCCCAATCCCTCCCAGCATCACAGTCTTTTCCAATGAGTCAACTCTTCGCATGAGATGGCCAGAGTACTGGAGTTTCAGCTTTAGCGTCATTCCTTCCAAAGAAATCCCAGGAGTGATCTCCTTTAGAATGGACTGGTTGGATCTCCTTGCAGTCCAAGGGACTCTCAAGTCTTCTCCAACACCACAGTTCAAAAGCATCAATTCTTTGGCGCTCAGCTTTCTTCACAGTCCAACTCTCACATCCATACATGACCACAGGAAAAACCGTAGCCTTGACTAGACAGACCTTTGTTGGCAAAGTAATGTCTCTGCTTTTCAATACGCTATCTAGGTTGGTCATAACTTTCCTTCCAAGGAGTAAGCGTCTTTTAATTTCATGGCTGCAGTCACCATCTGCAGTGATTTTGGAGCCCAAAAAAATAAAGTCTGACACTGTTTCCACTGTTTCCCCATCTACTTCCCATGAAGTGATGGGACTGGATGCCATGATCTTTGTTTTCTGAATGTTGAGCTTTAAGCCAACTTTTTCACTCTCCTCTTTCACTTTCATCAAGAGGCTTTTTAGCTCCTCTTCCCTTTCTGCCATAAGGGTGGTGTCATCTGCATATCTGAGGTTATTGATATTTCTCCCAGCAGTCTTGATTCCAGCTTGTGCTTCTTCCAGCCCAGTGTTTCTCATGATGTACTCTGCATAGAAGTTAAATAAGCAGGGTGACAATATACAGCCTTGACGTACTCCTTTTCCTATTTGGAACCAGTCTGTTGTTCCATGTCCAGTTCTAACTGTTGCTTCCTGACCTGCATATAGGTTTCTCAAGAGGCAGGTCAGGTGATCTGGTATTCCCATCTCTTCCAGAATTTTCCACAGTTTATTGTGATCTACACAACCAAAGGCTTTGGCATAGTCAATAAAGCAGAAATAGATGTTTTTCTGGAACTCTCTTGGTTTTTTGATGATCCAGTGGATGTTGGCAATTTGATCTCTGGTTCCTATGCCTTTTCTAAAACCAGCTTGAACATCTGGAAGTTCACGGTTCACGAATTGCTGAAGACTGTCTTGGAGAATTTTGAGCATTACTTTACTAGCGTGTGAGATGAGTGCAATTGTGCGGTAGTTTGAGCATTCTTTGGAATGAAAACTGACCTTTTCCAGTCCTGTGTCCACTGCTGAGTTTTCCAAATTTGCTGGCATATTGAGTGCAGCATTTTCACGGCATCATCTTTCAGGATTTGAAATAGCTCAACTGGAATGCCATCACCTCCACTAGCTTTGTTCATAGTGATGCTTTCTAAGGCCCACTTGACTTCACATTCCAGGATGTCTGGCTCTAGGTGAGTGATCACACCATCGTGATTATCTTGGTCGTGAAGATCTTTTTTCTTTTCTGTACAGTTCTTCTGTGTATTGTTGCCACCTGTTCTTAATATCTTCTGCTTCTGTTA
Organism: Capra hircus; assembly: GCF_001704415.2. NCBI lineage: Eukaryota > Metazoa > Chordata > Mammalia > Artiodactyla > Bovidae > Capra > Capra hircus. The sequence goes on along the minus strand of NC_030832.1, from coordinate 35,458,231 downwards.
GGTCCATACCATTTCTGTCCTTTATCAAGCCCATCTTTGCGTGAAATGTTCCCTTGGTATCTCTAATTTTCTTAAAAAGAGCTCTAGTCTTTCCCATTCTGTTCTTTTCCTCTATTTCTTTGCATTGATCCCTGAGGAAGGCTTTCTTATCTCTTCTTGCTATTATTTGGAACTCTGCATTCAGATGCTTATATCTTTCCTTTTCTCCTTTGCTTTTCACTTCTCTTCTTTTCACAGCTATTTGTAAGGTCTCCCCAGATAGCCATTTTGCTTTTTTGCATTTGTTTTCCGTGGGGATGGTCTTGATCCCTGTCTCCTGTACAATGTCACGAACCTCTGTCCATAGTTCATCAGGCACTCTATCTATCAGATCTAGTCCCTTAAATCTATTTCTCACTTCCACTGTATAATCATAAGGGATTTGATTTAGGTCATACCTGAATGGTCTAGTGAGTTTCCCTACTTTCTTCAATTTAAGTCTGAATTTGGCAATAAGGAGTTCATGATCTGAGCCACAGTCAGCTCCCAATCTTGTTTTTGCTGACTGTATAGAGCTTCTCCATCTTTGGCTGCAAAGAATATAATCAGTCTGATTTCAGTGTTGACCATCTGGTGATGTCCATGTGTAGAGTCTTCTCTTGTGTTGTAGGAAGAGGGTGTTTGCTATGACCATTATCAGTCATCCTCAATTGCCCCCTCTGACTGGGCATCCCTCAGGCGTGTTCCCCCACCCCTGGTTTTGGACCAGACCATCTGGGGAATGAGAAGAAGCTATGTTAGCTTCTTGGTAGATTGGGGGCTCACTGCCCCCACCAGGCTGTACTGAGGCCTGCTTGGTGGGTGCTAGGCAGGGAGGGTCACTGCCAAGTCTTGTGTTTGGTGTGGCTGCAAGGATATTCTCTTCACCTAGACGGGAGACTCACCCCAAAGCCAAGCCAAGGAAGCCCAGGCTTCAGGACCCAGTGCTTGCTTACCTCCAGGTCTGGGAAGCTTTGTTGTTTAGTCATCTACTCATGTTGGACTTTTTGCAACCCCATGGAGTGCAGCACACCAGGCCTCCCTGTCCTTCAGTGTCTCCTGGAGTTTCCTCAAACTCATGTCTATTGAGCCGATGATGCCATCCAACCATCTCATCGTCTGTCGCCCCCTTCTCCTCCTGCCCTCAATCGTACCGACTCCAAAGGCAGCTCTGTCCATCATCAAACTGTTTCAGCAGTGAGCACGGCCTGGACCCCCCTCCCTGAGCTGCCACAGTGGTCCTTGGGGCCTAAACCATCACTGTTCTCCCCAGAGCCTTTAGCCTACTCATCTCCAGGCCAGGCTCCTCTCCCCTACTATGAATTCTAGACCCCAGGCCAGAATTGTCCCCCAGAGAACCTCCACTTTGTCACAAGAGCTTCTGGAGTGTAGCTTCTAGAGGGGAGCTGGGCCTCCCTTCTGTGTTCTCTGCTCCATGGAGCAGACATGAACAGATCCTCCCATTTTCTGGGCACTAGACCTTAAATGATATCACCCACAATCTCCTTAGCTTTGGGGGAGGCCACACTTCCCTGGTTTCTGATCCCAAGCAACACAAACCAGCTCTGACTAATACAGACAGAAAGGGATTCATTAGAGGCTGTTGAGTGTGTCATGGATGCTCAGGGAGAGCCAGAGAACCAGGTCCAAAGGCCACACCCAGCCGGGAACAACGCCCTAAATCACATGCCAGACGTGGCTTGGTGTGGACACCCCACCGCTGCCCTAGCCAGACCCCTCGTCTCTTACCAACAGTGCTACACGGCCGCCCCCACCACCCCCCGGGCCTGTCCACAAAGCTGGGAGGGTGTCTGTGCCTGGGGAGGGGAGGGGCCTGCCTCCAAAGGTGGGGTGGGGGAGGGAGGAAGACCTGGACAGAGGAAGGGGGTCCAGGCGCTGGGCACCCCGAAGGGTGACAGTAGATCCTGCAGGGTCTTGAACTTCTCCGTGCTGCACCCGCTAGATGCCACCTAGACTCCGAGTGTCCACAGAGTCTGCCATTTGGCTCCGGTGACAGTCCTCTGAGTAGGCGCCTGGCACCCTGCATCGCTCATCTTCAGAAGGAAGGGAGGCGGCTCAGTGGGGGCTGCCGCCCACCGACCCACATCTCTGCTGATGTGAGAGGCCCTTCCCTCTGCACTGCCCACTCCCTGGCCTGGTGGCCTCAGAGCGAAACCTCTGAGGCCATAGGGCCTTCTGAGGCAGAATGGGGTTGACACAGGATTCAGCCAGGGAGGCAAGCCCAGCTTCTAGAACATTCCCAGAAACCAGTCTCTGGGGAGGGGGTGAGTCAGAGGGCGGGACAGGGAGGAGAGTGCATTCTGGCTCTGCCATCAGGCCAGACCCTCCATGTAGAGGGGGGCTATACAGGGGATCCCTTTCCTGAGCCTCCTGCTCTCAGTCCCCATCTTCCTCATCCATTCATTCAGTCGTCTACTCATGTGTTCAGCATCACTGACTTGTGCCGGGTGCTGGGGATCCATGGGATCAAGGGGTTCACAGTTGAAGGGAAGAGAAAGACACAAAAGGGCAGGTAAATGCTACAACAGAGAAATGAATGAGGAATACAGAGGGGGAGGAATACAGAGGCCCAGGATCTTCAAAGAGGAAGTGACATTTGAGCTGGCTCTCACAGGGTGCACACGGTGGTCCAGGTGGGAGCAGGTGCTCCCAGCAGAGGGGGCAGCCTGAACAAACGCGTGCAGGCGTGATGAAGGCTGGTGTGTTCCAGAGACATCCAAGAGGGAGGTGTCAGAGGCCTATGGAACTTGAGACTGGAAGGGCAGAGGGAAACCAGCCAATGAAGGGCCTTGGCAGCTCAGATGTTTTCCTGGGCAGGGTTTAGAGCCCAAGAATGACGTGGATGGACCTGGGTGCTGGAAGTTCAGTGAGTCCACATTTTGAAGTATTAGCAAGTGGGTCTCATTACCACCCTGAACTCACTCTGCCCCTAACCCACATGGTCAGCTGAATGGAGTATCCCTTTCCGGATGTTTTTGGGGAACTACAAAATGTTTCAGTTTCTTTTAAATCAGAATAAAAAGTGAATGTAATAGTAATGAATATGTAACAGTGGATCCACTCTGGATTGCATCCATCTCTATACCAAAGCGGATGTAAATTTTAAGGTCTTGACCCACATCAGCAAGAGTGCCGAGGACTCCTGAAAGTCTTGGTGCTCTTGGCACATTAAGGAGGCAGCTCTTGAGTTTCAAAGCATGTTTAGAATAAATTCACAACAGGTCAGTAACATTGAAAAGTGTTTGAGTTTGTGGAATCTGGGTTTTTGAGCATCAGAGGAGACTCAGAAGGCCCGGGAGGACCAGCTATTTGCATACTCTTGTTCATCGCATCTTTTTTCCCCAAGAGGTAGAAGCGATCTAAGTGTCCACTGATGGATATATGAATAAGGTGGTCTCTACACATACAATGGAATATTATTCAGCCTTTAATAAGAAGAAAATTCAGGGACTTTCCTGGTGGCCCAGGGGCTAAGACTCTGCACTCCTCCAGGTTTGATCCCTGGCCAGAGAACTAGATCCCACCTGCCGCAACTAAAGATCCTGCATGCTGCAACCAAGCCCCAGTGCAGCCGGATAAATAAAAACAAATATTAAAATAAAAAGTTGAACAAAGGTGAAGGAAATCCAGCACCTGCTACAGCATGAACTAACCTGGAGGATATTATGCTCAGTGAAATAAGCCAGTCACAAAAGACGTGTGCTCTATGGTTCTGCTGCTGTGTGATGTCTAGTACAGTCAGTCTCAGAAATAGAAAGTAGAACAGTGGTTGCCAGGGTTCTAGCCTCAGGGAGGGAGAATGGGGTGTTTGTTGTTTAATGGGTATAGAGTTTCAGTTTTGCAAGATGATAAACTTCGGAAGATGTGTCTCACAAGGGCATGAATGTGCATAGCAGCATTGAGCTGTGCCCCTAAAAATGGCTACGGTGACTTACTTCATGTTACATTTTTTTTTTTAACCACAATCAAAAAATGCAAATATCCCTCAACTTTATATGCCTTTCTGTGGCTGTAAAAATATTCAAAAAAGAATTTTATAACCTAGTTTTGGAAGTTCTCCGGGTTCCAGGAACTCATTTGACTTGCTGCTGACCTTGATTTCTCCACAAACATCGTCCACTCTTAGGAATCTTGGGAATCCTTCCCAAGTGAGAAAATGTGACCTACCGATTGTTTTCATGCACAGTGACACATCTTAAAATGCTAAATTTGTGAAACTGACACGACATTGCGTGCAGAAAATATTTAAAGAAACATTTGCCATTTTTATAATTGGGGGAGGAACTTCCCTGGTGGTCCAGTGGCTAAGACTCCGTGTTCCCGATGCAGGGGGCCCGGGTTCAAGCCCTGGTTGGGGAATTAGATCCCAGTATGCTGCAACTACGGCCTGGTGCAATTTTTAAATAGTTTTAAAAATTGGGTAGCTTATGTATTTTGAAGCCAGTGACCTTCCCCTCCCCCAGAGCTAAGGACTGGAGGCCCCTTACCCACAGGGTCTCCCGGTGAAGCTGTCCCTGCTCAGGGGAGAGGCCTCCCCTTCTGTCCTCCCCACTTCCAGTGCCAAATCTCAGCTGGGCCCTAAGAGAGGACTTCTGAGAGGAAACAGACCCCAAGAGGAAAGGGCAGGTTGGTATTACTGTGAGTCAGAAAGTCAGAGAAGTGGATCAGAGGGAGAAGCAAGGTGTGGGGAGGAAGCTGAGCGGAGGTGCCGAGGGGGGAAGGGCAGCCCTCCCACAGAGGTCAGCGGGGGAGGGGGGGGCGGGGCGGGGCGGGGGGGGCGGGGGGGGCCCAGCTGGGGCCCCACAGAGGCTGGGTGCAGGGCTCTAGACTGAGCCCAGGGCCCCCGGGGAGCCCTGGCAGGCTCCAGACGAGTGACAGCAGAGTGCCATGAGGTCTGGACAGGCCAGTTGTGAGATGCCTGGAGGAGGCAGGTCAAGAGGCATTCACAGACCGGTCAGGGTCTATTCCCAGCTCCCCCTTGCCCCGCCCCATTTAGACAGAGAACATTAAATACAATTTTAAAACTGAGGCCCTCGGTAAAGAGTGTGGGCCCTGACCCGGATCCCCAAGTTCAAATCCTGGCTCCGTTACTGATAGGGACAGAATGAAGGGACAAAACAGGTGATTGAAAGGTGATTAAATAGTTAATCCCACTAGGGGACTATAAGTAGAAAGATATGGGAGACCCCTGTAAGTTAATGATTACTTGAGAAAGCAGGCTTGTTTAGCAACAAAACCATGCAACGGGACATGCCCCCAAACAGTAAAACAATGGTGGCGTGAGACCCACCTCCTGCCCGGTGAGCTCAGTAAGTTGATGATCTCGGACATGCTCTCTGCACACAAAAAACAATCGCTTGACCATGTAGGGACAAGAAAACTCCCCTGCTCCACCTGGAGGAGGAACCGATGATGAGAGCATGGCGTCTACTCAAGAAAGACAAGGTCTTCTCTCCTCATGGTTCCTTTGATTATAAAACTGCAGCCCCACTAAGTTCTTGGGGCACAGCATCTCTCGCCCACCAGCGTGTAGGCCTCACAAGCATCCTAGTCTAATAAATCACTTCTTATCTACCACTTTGCTCTCACCGAATTCTTCACTGCACTGAGACATAAAGCAATGTGGTATTGGGGCTCTTTGGAGCCCCCCTGGAATGACACCAATCGGTTTCACGACCACAATGAGACCTGCTGTGTGACTATGGGCAAGTAACTCAGCCTCTCTGGGCCTCATTTGCCTACATTGTAAAGTGGTGCAATGGTGGGGCACCCCCTCCATCGCGTGGCTGTAAGTAGAGCTTGCTGATGTCAGCAGAGCTCAAGAGGCACTTTTCGGTGCTGAGAACTTCGGGAACATTCTCATCCGTCTTCGCTGGAGCCAGGAGCTGCTCCCATCATCCCCTTCATACGGATAAGGAAGGCACAGACGGAAAGGCTGGTGTCAGTCCACTTTGTAGACAAGACCCTGCAGGGGCGCTGTGATGAAGTTGCCCTCTCCTAGCACAGCTTCACCTTCCCTGGAGGACAGAGAAACAGACCCTGCTCAGAGAGAAAGAGAAACAGAAGCAGAGAGACAGGAAGTCAGAGAGAGAGACTGCGGAGACAGAAGGAAGGTTCTAGACCCCGACTGAGGTGGGGGCAGAGTTAAGGGGAGTGTGGCCCCCGATTCTCCCCAGGGACCGCTTGTGTGTGGCGGGGGAGAGGTTTCAGGTCCCTCGGGGCGCCCCAAGGGGGCCGGGAGAGCGGCCTTGAGCAGAAGCCTAGAGCATGCAGCGCTGACCGCTGTCCCCGAGGTGCCCTGTGAGCGTGGGGCCCCAACAGTGGCCAAGCGGGCAGCCAGAAGGGAGCCCAGAGGTGCCCATTCTCTGAGGCCTCCCCAGAGCTGCAGTCACTTAAGCCCCTCAGCTCCAGCCCACTGCCCCTTCCCAAAGCGGGAAACTGAGGTAAGGCAAGCGAAAAACCAGGAGTCCTGGGTTTTGAAAGGGGAAGGTTGGGAATACAGAGTCTGGGTCTAGATCTCTGCCCCAGCCTCTAGGAGCCACCCAAGGCATCCCCTACCCATAGAGGGTGATGTTCCAAGTGGGCTTCCTGGAAGAGGTGACACCAGGCTGGACTTGAAGGAGCAGGGCTAGGGCGAAGGGGGTGGGGGACAAGGGTACGGGCATCGTTCTCAGGCAGAGATGGCCCTGGACTGGGGAGGGGACGGTGAGACTCCCAGGAGACCCTGGTCTCCAGACCCCTGGCTGAGCGTCTCCCAGCTCCGGGGGGAGGAGGATGACAGGGCACATGGCATGAGGCCAGAGCAGCAGCCGCAGCCGGAACATAAACCTGTCAAGGCCTCTGGCGCCACCGCCTCCCGGCTCCAGCTCGCGACAGGCCCTGGCTGGGCTGACAGGAACCAGGAGTCCTGGAGCCACGGTGGGGTGAGGGGTTACAGGGGGGCTGTGGGGGAGACATGACATGGAGGCAGCTCCCGGTTCTCAGCCTGACTCCTGCCCAGGGGGCTCCAGCCCACCCTTCGCACCTGCTCAGAGGGCGCCCTTCCACCGCCGCAGACACCAACTTCTTTGCTTCCACGGCATCACAGCTTCTGGTCCTCTGTGGGTGTTTCCAGTCCAAGCTGCAACTGCTGGCAACGGGGCAGGCTGATAAACCGAGAGGAAGAGCTGTTGGGGCACGAAATAGCGACTTTATTCGGAAAGGCGGCAGACGGAAAAGATGGGAGACTAGTGTCGCAGGGAACCGTCTTCCCCACGTTAAATTCCCCACGTTAGAATCCAGGCTTCTCTTACTAAGAGGGGAAGGGGAAAGTCCTGGTTCCGACCAGACTCCAGAGGGGATGCGTTCATTTCTCCCTCCCCTGCTGCCGTTCACAGGTGGGCCTGATCAGGCTCTGTCCCGTGAGCTCATCTAAGGTATTTCAGCTTTACACTCGTTACCTGTGGCAGGGTTCCCAGAGGTGGTTCCTTATGTATAACACAAGCTTACAGGTGGGATTTCATTTGATGGTCCAGTGGCTAAAATTCTGCACTCCTAACGCAGAGGGCCTGGTATTTGATTCCTGGTCATGGAACTAGAGCCCTAACTAAAGATCCCACAGGCAGTAACTAAGACTCAGCATAAGTAAATAAATATATTTAAAAAAAAAACAACTTATGGGCAATAGTGATTAACTTGTCATAGAATATGAAGGTCCTTCCCTATTACCTGGGCACTTGGGACCCTGGCCTCTGGGTGCCCTCAACTCACCAGGGTCCCCCCTGCCCTAGCCGCCCCCAGCAGGACCCCCATTGTCCCTCCTAGCATCTCTGCTTCTGCTCAGTCTGGTACCTTCTGTGTGACTGACCGCTCCCTCCCCTGCTGGACTCCACCCATGTCTGTCTGGACTGTGCCTGAGTGAGGGGCCGCCAGGCTGACAGTGCGCCCAGTACTGGGGGAGCAGGCCTCCCCAGCTCCTTGGGGCAGAGGCCTCTGTCTGTTCTCTGCTGTGGCCATGATGACACACAGTGGCAGATGCCTGCAGAATAAACGCGGACTCCTTTTCTTTTAGTAAAACGCATACATCTTAAGTGAACAGCTTGATGGAGTTTTACACATGCGTACACCTGGGTAGGGCTTCCCTGGTGGTTCAGTGGTTAAGAAACCACCTGCCAATGCAGGAGACGTGGGTTCGATCCCTGGGTCGGGAAGAGGAGGAGGGCATGGCAACCCACTCCAGTATTCTTGCCTGGAGAATCCCATAGACAGGGGAGGCTGTCAGGCTACAGTCTGTGGGGTCGCAGAGTCAGACACTACTGAGCGACTAAACGGCAACAACCACACCTGGGTCATGCGGATGGAGAGCGAGGTCACTTGCTGGTACCCCTAGCAAGCTTGCTCGTGCCCCAGTCTGGGGACAACCTCTACCCCAAGTCGATCACCCTGTTATTCTTGCCCGCTTCTCGTCTCCCCACAGAGGGGATCACAGAGCATGGATTCCTCTGCCTCCGGCTTCTCTTGATCAGTGTGATGGCACCCAGGACAGCCACCCACAGCTTTGCCTGCGTCAGCCATCCATGCCCTTGTCATGGCGGAATAGCCTTCCATGGTGTGGACAGAGCTCCCACAATGCCTTTCGCCCGTGGACAGACATCTGTCCTCTGTACTGTGTCCAGTTCGGACCTGTTACGAACAAGACCGCTGTGAGTGTTCTCAGACCTGACTTCTGTTGGAGGAGGGTGTGTGTTTCTCTCTACAGAGGAAATACCATGAGCAGAACTGCTGGGTCCTGGGGGAGACATCAGAACACTAGGTCCTAGCCTGGTCAGTCCTTACTGTCCCTCTGCAGGCATGTCACACCTGTCCCCACCCTCTCCTCAGTGGACACACTGGGTGGCTCCCCTACCTCCTTCCAGCAGCCCAGTAGCTGAAACTCTTGACCCTTCGGTCTTATTTGGGAGAGCTGGACAGCTGTCCTGACCTCACTGCCCCCACCCTCGTGGGCCCAGGGGCCCCTCTCACAGCAGAAGGGCCCACAGGGTTGGTCAGCAAGCCGAGAGCCCTTTCCCCCATGAGAGCACAGAACTTTCTTCCTGCACCGGGAGCGCTTCCCATGGCACTCTGGGACCATCTACCTGGGGTGTGTCCCTCCGTCTTGGCCATTTTGTTCCCATAGGACAGGGGCTGTGGCCAAGCTCTTCCTGTCTCCGGTGCCCAGCACACAGCCCGGGGAGGATGGTGGCAGGTAAGGATGCACAGAAAGGTGGGATGGGAGAAGGCAGCCCGAGATGAATGTCTCCACCCTGGGCACTGAGCCTGGAGATTCAGGCTTAAGGTCCAGCCTGCCTGCAGCTTTTAACTTCCAGGGGCCCTGCTGCAGCCTTGGTGTCCCTCTGGGGTCCAGGCAGGATCTAGAACCTGCCCTTCCCTTCATCCCCACCAGGTAGGACTTAGACTTGAGGCAGGCCAGCTGGGGACAACCACAGCCACATCGGCCAGCCTCCCCAGGCACCAGGGGTCCACATCCTGAACAGCTCAGGCTGGACCACGTCCACGGTGGGAAGAGAAGGGGTCTCCTGCCCTGTTGAGGCCCTTCTCTGACATTCTCGGAGACTTCTCAAGGGGCTGGTGACTGGACCGGGGGAGGTGGGTAAGCTGTGGTCAGGCTCTGTGAGCAGAGGTGCCATTGCCTGCCCCACCCTTGGCCCTGAGCCCAGACTCAGGTTCCTCTCTTCCCAGAACTTCGTCCCCCCTGAGTGGTGTTACGTGCTTTGGCCTCATTAACCTCCTGAACCTTCCAGAAAGGAGTGGAAACATCCTCCCACTGAGGAAGCTGGGGGTGGGAATGGGAGAAGGGCAGGGGACCACCCTGGCTGCAGTCCAGATCAGAGGCAGGGGCCCGGGGGCTGGGCACCCCTGCCTCCCCACCAAGGGCCCTGTGGCCCCCTCTCTTCCCCTCCAGCAGAGTTCTAAGACCCCTCCGGGTCCCACCACCAGCTGGCAGCACTTACACACCCCTGTCTATTCATCTGTAAAATGATGCTAATCGTGCATTGCCCCAAGGATGTGAGGTTCACATACGTGAATTGTTCAGTCCAGTTCCTGGTGCCTAGTAGGTGCCAGACAGGGATCCTTGGCATCGCTGTGCCCTCTGTGTGTGGCCCTCGCTGGGTTGGGCTGGAGTGACTGGGTAGGGTGGAGGGATTGAGGAGGGAGCGGTCTGAGTCTCCTGGTCTCTCTTTCTGCTGCCCTCGGTCTCTCTCAGCCTCTATCTACCAGGGGTGCGTGGAGAGGCAGTTTTGAGGGCAGCCAGGAGATATTCTTGGAGCCCTTGAGGTTCAGCGTGGACAATGAACTTGCCATGGAAGGAAGTCCCAGGCGGCCACAAAGAGAAGGTGACGTTTGAGGTGGGCTTGAAGGACCAAGGGGATGTTGGCTCCAGGTAGAGGGGCAGAGAGGTGGGAACAGCAGCAGGAGAGTGAAAGGAACAGCCTTTGTGAGCCCTCAAGCTGCCAAAATGACACGGAACCTCGAGGCCGACTCTGGGCAGCTCAAACCCACCCCGCAGGCAACACCGTGTCCCCAGCAGCTCTGCAGAAGTCCCCAGGGCCACCAGGGGGCAGCCTGCATCTCGGCCTGGGGCCAATCAGGGGGTCTCAGAAGGACCATGCCCTCAGCCTGGACTACCTTCCTAGGAGGGACCTCCCAACAGGACCCTTAAGAGACCTCCTCTCTCGGGTCACACCCTCGCATCTCGGTGCCCCAGGTGGAAACGTCCCCTGGAGAGCTTAGGCTGATGGGTGTCTTCAGACCCTTCCATGTGAACCAGCATTCCCAGTGGAGCCCCTGATCCATGCCAAAGAGGGGGAGTGCCAAAACACGCTTGGGAAAAGGGGGCACAACAGTTCCGTGGGGCCGCCTGGGCTCCTGCGGCAGGGGAGAGCTGGGTGTCTGGAGAGGAGCTGGGGTGCAGAGACGAGGGGCTGGGAGGTTGCAAAGGGCGTCCGGGCAGGGCCCCTGGGGGACCCCCGCATGCCTGCCGGTTGGAGTGATGAGCCGTGAACTGTCCTTGCCCATGACACACCTTGTCTTTCTCACTCTTCTTTTGGCTTCAATTTTGCCCTTTTCCCCTATTGAGCCCAGACCTGGAACAGAAGCACATTTTCTGATTTTATCTTGTGTTTATTGGGAAATGGTCGTGCCCATCTCCGGGCCAGCTCAGACGGCTTCCCCCCAGGAAGTGAGGGAGTTCCCATGGCTTGTCAGAGTTAAAAATAGAGACAAGTGACGTAGTGAGAGGCAGAGACAGGTAAGAGTTGGGGATACAGGGAGAGAGACAGAAAAACAGGGACAGAGGGGCAGGGATACAGCAGGTCCTCTGCCCTCATCTGTTCGCCCGTCCACCAGGCTGACGTCACAGGCCCTGTGCCCCACTGGGTGTCGCTTCATGGCCCAAGGCCGTTGTCCCTGAGTCTGTTTCCCAGGTTTGTGTGCCCGAGGGCTGGGGCGCTGAGTGGGCTGGCGTGGTCTTGGTCACCCCACCGCCCCTGCTCCCGGCAACAGTGTCGGCGCCCCTGTCCCACGACGGCCTCCTCGTCGTCCCTGTGCAAGTCGAGACCCTGCTGGTGCAGGGCTGGCCTTGAGGCCAGGACTGGAGCCGGTGTCTGTCTGCTGAGTGTAGGAGGAAATGAACCAATGGATGAGTGAACAGAGAGGGGCTGGGTGACCCGAGGACCTCACCGCTCACCTCTTCCATCCTTTACGTGCACGAGAGAACTGAGGGGGCTCAGGCAGGGCGCCAGGGCTGGGGCTGGGGCAGGACACTCCTCGGGCCCTGGGAGCGCCACAGGAGAGCCACGCGGGGCTCTCCCTGAGGGCAGGTCTCACAACACAGCTCTGAGGCTCATGCTCCCTCTCTGCTCCATCGGGATCCTGGTCGGCAGCTCTATAGGCCAGCCACCCTGGGTCACGAGGCCTTCCCCTCCAGTCCAGTCCTGGACTCCCAGGCCCCAGAAGAGCCCAGGAAAGCCAGCCCAGGCACGGTTGAGGTTCCAGTGAGAGCCTGGGGTGGGGTTCAGGGTGTGTAGGGGGACGCCCTACCCACACCGTGCTGGGCTCTCAACCACCCACGGCTGGGCTCTGGGCTCAGGAGCTGGCTGAGACTTCATGGCCTGGCTGTGCCTATCACAGAAAGCGGTGCTTGTCCCTCGTGGGGGCCTATGGTCTGGGACAGCGGTTGATCAGGGTCTTCTCCAGAACTCGGCTTGGGGGCTGGAGGCCCAGGGAACCACGAGGGGGTTGGGGGCCAGGGGACAGGTCTACATTTGGCTGTGGGGTGACGTGGTGGCCTGAGGTCCTCTGGGACATCCATCCAATCAGAGGCAGCCAGGACCCCTGACCTCCCTGACTCAGGGGTTGGTCAGTTCCTGCAGATACCTGTCTGCATGCTCCTCACCCTGGCCTCAGGCAGCCCTGATCATGCGGCTGGAGGGCAGGGGGGTCCCCTAGATGGGACAGGACTTTGTGGCCCCTTGCTCCAGTCTGGAGACCAAAGGTGGGGACGGGTCTGATTCCACAGGATTGGCACAAAGTTGGTCTGTGCCGCTTGGTGATGTTGTGATATAATAAGAACTGTACACTTGGTCTTTGTATAGCTCCTGGGACAGAGCTCTTAAAACTTTGGAATTTTCTGAGTGCAGGTGAGAGGAGCATATTTTGTTATTCATAAGGAGCCCCCGTCAACCATACCCCAGTCTACGCTAATGAGGTGACTCTGGGTGGGCCCCTAGAGTGCTTAAAAAAAAATTTTTTTTTAATCTTGGAGCTTGCAGGATCTTAGTTCTCACACCAGGCATCCAATCCGTACCCTCAGCCATGAAATCACAGAGTCCTAACCACTGGGTTTCCTTGGTGGCTCAGACTGGAAAGAATTCACCTGCAATGCGGGAGACCTGGGTTCGATCCCTGGGTTAGAAAGATGCCCTGGAGGAGGGCATGGCAACCCACTCCAGTATTCTTGCCTGGAGAATCCCATGGACACAGGAGCCTGGTGGGCTACAGTCCATGGGGTCACAAAGAGTCAGACACGACTGAGCAACACGCAGGCACTGGACCACCCTGGCAGTCCCCCTAGATGGCTTTAAGATGGAAGCAGCCATGCGACTAAAGGGCTGGAAGTTTCAGCCCTACTCCCCATGGACCACACCATCCAGACCCCCTGCCCTCCAGCCGCATGATCAGAACGCCAGAGGGGAAAGACCAGAGTATTTAATCCCTCTACATACAGCCCCCTGTCCCTGCCGGGCAGACCCTTCCTGTGGCTCCGGCTCACTGGCTCTGGAAACCCCACCAGTCCTTCAGGGACAGGAGTGTTGATGGCCCCATCAGTGCTCTGGGTCCTCTTGATTCGCTGCCCACACCCTTGTAAATGCTCTCGGTTGCCCCATTAGACAGTGTGCCGTCTGTTTCCTGCCAGTGTTGACCCATGCTGGGTGCTGGTGGAGAGCAGGGCCTCACAGTTACCCAGCTCAACCCTCGCTTTTACATAAGGGGGAAACTGAGGCCCACAGAGGGTAAGTGATCCATCCAGGGTCACCCAGCCCCAGGGTTGGGGCTCATGGCTGCTCTGGAAAGCCTTTGCTCAGCAGAGGCTGGAATTCCATGTGCCCCTCTCCTCCCTGCTCTGCCCAGGCTGGTCATGTGAGCATTTCCTTCCCACCAGGGGCCGGATGTGTCTGCAGTGGCTTAATAAACCCATTAGGGCTGTTTGCAACACCCGGACACAGACACCTGGGCACCCAGCCAGCGCCCTCTTCCCTGCCCAGTGCCCGGTAGAAAGGGGTGTCTCCCGGCCTCCTCGCTGTCCCTCACCCCACCCTCCAGCTGTCCTCACCCTGCCCACCCAGCAGTCACTGTGGCTTCCAGGCTTTTGTACGCTCGGTTGCTCCTGCCGGGGTCCCTTTCTTGGGGCCACCTGGCACAGTGCGGCCCTTCTCCTGGAAGCCCTCTCCTCTGGCTCTCAGACCTCTGCGTCCCCTCTTCCTCTTGTGCTGGCCGGTTGCCCTCTCCTGTTGAAGGAGGAAACAGAACAGGCTCCATCTTGGAACAGGACTCCCTCTTGGGCCAGACTGTGGACTTTGAGCTCTATGCCCAGTATCTATGGAAACAACATACCAACTGGAAAACCAGGCACCCTGGATGGCAGAGCCCCAGGGCTCATACCTAGACTCTCTGTTGCCTAAAAGAATACCTTAATTATCTGTGTAACCGAATAGAATCATGCATTCTATTATGCTTATTGGGGTATGACCACCGCCTATTGATAATTGTCCACTGTTAACTACCTAGGCTTAAGGCATATGAATCACTGGTTAGCTTTGATTTGTATCTTTCCTTTCCTTTGTTCAGACTAGTTTCAGGGAATTCAGGGAGGTGGGTTTGGGCAGGTACACTTAGGGTCTATGAAGTTTTCAGAAAAACTGGTCAGGGTCCTTGGCTAAGAGGAGACTCTGCCTTGGGCTGCCGGTGTGATAAACCGCACTCCGCTATCTGCATTGTCCTTCTGAGTGAGTTTGTTGCCCAGAACGTGTGGCTACAACATTTGGTGCACGGGCCAGAAAACTCCTCACTTTGAGGAGACAAGTCCCATTTGGGACTACTCCAAGGCCTTGCGGCTCGAATCTTCTAAAGGGGGGAAGGCACCTTGCCCTTCTGGAAGGATTCTGCTTCTCAATGCCCAAACCTTTCATGTTAGCAGGTAGTGGACGGCAGCTGGGGAACTGAGCGTTCAGGTGAGGAGGAACCCACCAGGTAGGGTGGAAGAGGGGGCCTGATCACCCCCCTGGGAGGGATTAGAAGGGGCACAGACCCACGGGAGCCTGGAATAGGCAGGTGGCAACGATTGCTTGGTACACAGGTTGACAAGGGTGTTAGGGCTTAGGAAGGAAATTTGTGAAGGTCATTTAGGAGGTGGTGTCCACGCCGTCTTGGGGAAAATTATTACCAAGCAATTGCCAGGGGACTTTTAGGAGAAGAAATTTGGTTTTTGTGTGGTCATATTCTGCTCTCCCCAAGGAGGTGTCCCATCTGCTATGAAATTCTCGACTCCCTCGGAATTGTCAGGCTAGAAGGAGGGGGATACATAAATGAGTATGAATTGGCTTTTCCGGAGACGGCCTGGGACGTGGGATATTTAACCCATCTGTATTTTCATCTACACCTGATCAAGCCCATCAAGGCAGACTGGACTTTAAAAATTAAGGGAGAAACAGTCTTGGATCACGTGGTGTTCTGGTTCGCCTGTGCTGACTGGCAGGTGAAGACACACCGATCCCCCTTCTCCCTCTGGGATCTGGCAGGTAAGGCTCTTCTCACCCCAATTAGGAAGGAGGCAGAATGGCAATTTAAGTGTCACTGAGTGGAAATATCAGAAGTACATAGGGTGCTGAGAACTTTGTAGACAGAACGAAAAGGAAAAGTAGAAGAAGGTCCGAGAAGGTAAGCAAGATGGGGGGAAGTGAATCTAAGGCAACCGTATTGGAGTGCATGATTAAAAATTTAAAGAAAGGATTTGGATGTTACCCTACTCCAGTACTCTTGCCTGGAGAATCCCATGGACGGGGGAGCCTGGTGGGCTGCAGTCCATGGGGTGGTGGAGAGTCAGACATGACTGAGCGACTCCCCTTCAATTTTCAATTTCATGCATTGGAGAAGGAAATGGCAACCCACTCCAGTGTTCTTGCCTGGAGAATCCCAGGGGCTGGGGAGCCTGGTGGGCTGCCATCTATGGGGTCGTACAGACTTGGACACGACTGAAGCAACTCAGCAGCAGCAGCATGGGGTGAAGATGAAGCCTAACCACCTCCACATACTCTATGATGTCGAATGGCCCCCTATGGGAGTAGGATGGCCACCAGAGAACACCATGAACTTAAAGATAGTGGAAGCAGTCTATACAATAGTCACAGGAGGGGCAGGACACCTGGATCAATATCCATATAATGACTCATGGCTAGGGTTAGCTCAAGACCCTCCTACTTGGACAAGGTTCTGTATTCAGAAGGGAAAGGGGAAAATAATGGCACAAAAATTGACTGATGATAAAAAGGAAATTCTACAGGATTTGGACGGGGATGACCTGACCCCTCCCCCATACTGGATAATGACGCGCCTGCCTCCCAGTGCTCCACCAGGACCGGAGGCTGCCTTAATGCCCAGTCCAGGGCCAGGTGAAGTTCCTGCAGCCGCTGCTCCTCCACCAGCTCTCCCAGAGTTCGTAGAGCCGCCATCTCGGCAGGCTCCAATCCCAGCTATGGAGACCTCGGGTCAATGCCCCCAGAATTCCACCTCAGCTGGACCTCCTAGATTGTATCCACCTCTCCCCGTGAGTACTGATGGTAAGGGGGAAGAAAACAGCAATTAGCCAGAGGCTGCGTCTGCCAAGGAACAGGGGGAAAGAACCCCACTACAGATACCCCTCAGAGAGCTACGACAGCCTCCAGCTCAGGACGCGTGGGGCACTACCATCAGCCCCCTGTAGCCTATTATTACCAGCCATTTTCCTCTACGGATATATATTAAACTGGCAGAGACACGCTCCACCATACTCCGGGGAGCCACAAGCCATGATTAGGCTAATGGAGACTATTTTTTGAACCCACCGCCCTGCATAGGATGACATAATCCAACTACTAGGCTCCCTTTTCAGCACTGAGGAAAGACACAGGATCCTAACTGAGGCCAGAAAATGGTTAAGAGAAATGGCACCTGAGGGTACTGCAAACCCGCAGCGGTGGGCAGAGCTAGCCACCCCCGATGAGAGGCCCAGTGGGGACTGTAACACAGAGGAAGGGGGGGCCACCTGAGAGATATCGGGCAGCTAGTTTACAAGGTCTCAAGAGGGGGGCCTGAAAAGCTATGAGTGTCGCAAACCCTCCATAGTAATTCAAAGGGAAAGTGAATCACCCTCTGAGTTCTGCGAAAGACTGTGCGAGGCCTATAGACTTTATAGCCAACAGACCCAGCCAGAGGCTGCTGGGTCTGCAGCCTTTGTGTTTCTAGCCTACCCTGAAAATGTCAGATGAGGGGACACCAAGTGACTCATGAATTTTTATACATCCCTGAATGCCCAGTACCTTCGTTAGGAAGAGACTTGCTGTCTCAATTGGGGGCACAAGTGGCCTTTCCCCTCAAGAAAGACCCACTGTTCGAGTGGGCTCAACCACCTATTTACTCTTCCTCTCTGTAACCCCTCAAGATGAACGAAGGTTGCACAATCTCCCGGCAAGGAAACTGGACGGGCTAAACAGTCAAGAAAAAGAGTTAACTGAACAATTCCCTGAGGTCTGGGCGGAAGACAACCCCCCCCCCCCCCCCCCGCCCCGCCACCGCCCCACCCCACCAGGCTTGCAAAACAAGTCCCACTGGTAATAGAACTCAAACCCAGTACGATTATGTCAGCATCCGCCTTGGGCCTGCCAGACCTTGCTAAGCCATTGACCTTGCTAAGAGTGACCTTGTAGTCACACTTTACGTGACTGAAAAGGACAAGGTGGCTATGGGAGTGTTGTCCCAGACTATGGGGACATGGGACAGGCCAGTGACTTATCTCTAATCAGCTGGACAGTGTTGCCACTGGGTGGCTGGGATGCTTACGGGCACTTGCTGCAGTTGTGTTACTGATCCGGGAGGCAACCAAGCTGACTTTGGGCCAAGATTTGTTCGTAAAAGTCCCACATGAGGTCAACACTCTCCCGCAAGGGGACCCCCATAAATGGCTGTCAATATCCCAGATTACCCAATACCAGGGACTGTCATGTGAGAACCCCCATGTTACTACTGAACCTTGTCAGGCCCTGAATCTGGCCACTCTCTTTCTTGTGGGAGAAGGTGGGCCCTCACATGATTGCAAGGAGATACGCCAGCAGACCTGACTTGAGAGACCAGCCAATCCCAGACCCAGGTTTGGTCCTGTACACCAATGGCACCAGCCTGGTGAAACAAGGACAGTGACTGTCGGGATGTGCAGTAGTCATGGAAGAAACTCTCTGCCATCACACTGGGCCGCTCAACAGGCCAAACTATATGCTCTAATCCAGGCCCTCAGCTGTCAAAAGGTAAGAAGACAAACATTTACACAGACTCCAGGTATGCTCTTGCCACACTACAGGGCTCTGTATAAGGAGAGAGGCGTTTGACAGCCAGTGAAAAAGATACTAAAAATAAGGAAGAAATTAAGACCCTATTAGATGCTGCCTGGGAACCAGAAAGGGTTGCAGTCATACACTGCTGAGGACGTCAAAAAGAGGATAACCCCCCAGGCTCAGGGAACAGACTGGCAGATAATACCGTGAAACAAGCAGCCGAGGGCTTGAGGGTGACAAGTGAAGCCGCTATTAAAGCTCTCATATCGGCGGAGCTACCCGAGCTAACGCTAGACTCTCCAAAATACACTGAAGCCCAAAACCAACTAGCCAAAGCAGAAGGGGCCATCAAGACTGAAAAGGGATGGTGGGAATTGCCAAGTGACAAATTATTGGTACTGGAGGAGCTGGCACCCACTCTGGGAAGCCAAACACACCAAGCGACCCATCTAGGCCCTGATAAACTGGAAGAGCTAATTTGAAAATATTTCTTGGTTCTCCACCTCTCTTCCCTATGCAGGACAGAATCTCAGAACTGCACTGCCTGCTCACAGGTCAATGCTGCCTCTCGGCACAGACAGAAACCTCCAGGGATTCAACTAAAAGGCACGCTGCCCTTTGAACACCTGGAAGTGGACTTCACTGAAATGAAACCTCACCGACACTACCATTACCTGGTAGTGGTAAGTACGTTCTCAGGATGGGTAGAAGCTTTTCCTACCCAGACTGAAAGAGCATCAAAAGTAGCCTGGTGCCTGATTAGGGAGATAGTTCCCAGATTTGGATTTCCTACCAGCATTGGATCGGACAATGGCCCGGCATTCGTAGCTGATTTAGTATAACAAGTAAGCAAAACTTTAAACATCAAGTGGAAATTACATACAGCATATAGGCCCCAGAGTTCTGAGATGGTGGAAGGAACTAACCGGACACTTAAAGAGACACTCTCCAGGTGGATCTTAGAGACAGACTGTTCCTGGGTGGGCTTGTTTCCGACGGCTCTGCTCAGACTCAGGATGACCCCCCAGTCCCATGGCTCTTCTCTGTACAAAATTGTGTATGGGAGGCCCCCTCTCATAATAAAACAGGTGTCAACAAATTTGCCTCAGGTAAGGGGAGATGAGATTTCACAGCAGATGGAACCACTGGGTAAGGTAATAAGTCAGCTAACTAAGTTTGTACAAGTAAGGGTGCCGTTCCCCCTTGGGGAACAGATTCACAAATTTGTGCCTGGTGATCTGGTGTGGGTCAAGGACTGGAAACACAACTCCTTGGCCCTACATTGGAAGGGTCCATACACTGTTGTTCTAACCAGCCCGACTGCAGTTAAAGTTGCAGGCGTCACTCCCTGGACCCACCACATGAGGGTGAAGAGAGCATACCAGGCAGACCCGGAGGACGCGCAGTGGTCTACACAAAAGGACCCCACTGAGCCCCGTGAAACCAAAATCATCTTAAAGAAGAAAAAGAGGTGAAGCTCTACGATCAACTGCTGCTACAAGGACTTGGTGGTACCATCTTGAGACGAACCATAGTTTCAGTACAGAGAGGGACCTGTGCTATAATTAAAGCTGAATGTTGTGTATATATTCCTGATTTATCTGGCTATATATCAGCCACCCTAGATGACATGAAAGGTCAGGTAAGAGTTATGTCTGATAATAATCTTCCTTTTTGGACTTCGGTCCTATCTGGGTGAAGGGTGATGGTGGAAAACTATCTTTACCACTGTTATAGTTGCCTTGATAGGTATGCTTTGTGGACCCTTTATTTTACAATGTATTATGAACTTTGTAACCCAAAGATTGATGTCGTTCTCCCAAATTGGAGGTCGGAGAGTCAGGGTGCAATATATCCCTATGAATGATGCTCATACTATGAGTTAAGAGCGTCAAGAGGGGGGAATGAAGGAGGAAACAGACAGAACAAGCTCCATCTTGAAAGCAGGACTCCATCTTGGGCCAGACTGTGGACTTTGAGCTCTATGCCCAGTATCTATGGAAACGACATACCAACTGGAAAACCAGGCACCCTGGATGGAAGACCCCAGGGCTCGTACCTAGGCTCTGTTGCCTAAAAGAATACCTTAATTATCTGTGTAACTGAATAGAATCATAAATTATATTATGGTTATTGGGGTATGACCACCAGCCTATTGATAATTGTCCACTGTTAACTACCTAGGCTTAAGGCATATGAATCACGGGTTAACTTTGTATCTTTCCTTTCCTTTGTTCAGACTAGTTTCAGGGAATTTGGGGAGGTGGGTTTGGGCACGTACATTTAGGGTATATAAGGTTTTCAGAAAAACTGGTCAGGGTCCTTGGCTAAAAGGAGACTCTGCCTTGGGCCCGCCAGCGTAATAAACTGCACTCCGCATTGTCCTTCTGAGTGACTTTGTTTCCCAGAACGCGTGGCTACAACACTGTCCCCCACAGTGCTGAGCAAAGTAAGGACAGAGCCCCGCCTGGGTCATCTCGGCCCAGGGTGGAGTGGATGATGACAGACGCTCCGCGTCCTGCATGGGGTCTGGGCCCCCAGTCTGAACCCAGGCATCTCCAAGGAGTTACAGCTTCTCACACACTTCCACGCCCCCACCCAGAGAGAGCACAGGAGTGGGGGTGAAGCCTGGAAGCTCTAAGTCCTCCAGCCAGGAGGAGAGGCCACAGAGAGGAGGCTGGGGGGAGGGACGGCACGTGCCCACAGGCCAGGTGGGCCTCACTAGACCTATCGGGGTCACTGGACTCATCCTCACTGTCCGGGTGGCTCGGCTGGCCTAGAACCCCTGGGTTCCCCCCTGGTGCTGTGTCCTCCTGAGAGGGGCTGGGACAGGCACGCAGGGAGACCAACAGATGTATCATGACCCAGCCACTCAGGGGACATTTATTCCTCAAAGCAGCAGGCCCAAGCTTTGGGCTAAGGATACCCTCCCCTCCCCTCCCCCTTAGTTAGAAACACTCTCTCCTCGGGCTCTGAAGCAGCAGGGTGGGCCCCCAGCCTGCACCAGGGGCCCCCTGGAGGCCCTCAGGAGCCCCCCACAGCTGAAGGCCTCGACATGTGGTGGGTGTCATATTGTCTGACGAACACCAGCTCCCCTGGGCCGGAGATGGGCGTGCTCCCGCAGGTGTCGTACCTGGGGGGCGTGGAGGGGAGAGGAGAGAGGGAGAGGATGGTGAACGGACAGCCCGATTGAAATCTGATGGCCATGGCTTAGAGCCTAGAGCGCTGTGTCCCTAAATCTGAGAAAAGGCAGCTCCTTCTCCCCGCTCTTTGTCACGACCCCGCCCCCATGGTCTCCTCCACTCCCCACACCCAGGACGCCTCCACAACAGCATCTGCGTTTCCCCTGATCAAAACCGGCCACTGGCTCTCTCCCGCCTTCAGGATACAGCTCAGCCTTGAATCAAGGCCCAGGCCTTGGTGGCAACTCTTCTGCCCCCAGACCCTTCCCATCTGCTTCCCTTCCCCTCCTCTCCAAATTCTCTTTAGGGACCAGGTTCCTTTCCTCTAGGAAGCCTTGTGGACACCGCTTTCCCCACCAGGCCCCAGCATCTGAGTTCGGAATAAAGCCTTGAGCGCTCAAGTCAAATCTCAGCGCTTAGACTAAAAGCACTTCACCTCCATCCATCTGTACCGCCTGCCCTGTCGTCCCCCACCCGCCCCCACCCGACGTGCAATCCCAGCTCTTGCCACCAGGGGGCAGATGGTGTCCGTTCAGAAAATTTGGCCCCACCCACCGGCTCCACCCATCAGCGGGTGTCTGGCAGGCAGAGGGACGAGGGAAGCAGGGGTCAATGCGCCCACAAGCACACACACTGGCTCTAGAACGCTGGGGATCCCTTGATCAATAAATGTTACCCCTCTTTGGCCTTCAGGGAAAACCTCTCCCGCAGAGCTAGCAATGGGGAGCAGGGTTGGAGGTCTGGATCGAGGGAAAGGGAAGAGGCGGCCCAGGTCAGGGATCCCACCCTCCCCCCACCCTCCCAGGGGAGTCTCGACCCTGTCCACGTACCAGGTGAAGATGAGCAGAGTGAGGAGGGCAGCGAGGAGGACGGCCAGCAGGACGGAAAGGATGGCAATGATGACCACAGTGCCCGCGGTCTGGGGCCCTGGGGCAGCCTGCAGCACCTCGGCTGAGGGCGCCAGGGGGTGCCACAGGCGGGTAGGGCAGGAAGGGAGGAAAAAGATCCGGCCTGAGAAGAGGGGCCTGGAACAGCCCCCAGACCAACAGCCTCCCAGCCCAGCCGGGAAAGAATGGGGCGGGGCACAGGCTGGGATAGGGGCTCTGACGGACTAGGGGCTGGCCCATTCCTCCCAGCCCACCCCCAGTCCGCAAGAGCCGCCAGGCCTAGTGTTGGACCTGCACACCTGGCCGCATACCTTGCTGCAGGCGGGTCTCACTGGACCACTCTGTCTCAGCCATGGGTCCCCTGTCACTCATCACCAGGAACTTCACTCTGAACAGGAGATCCACCATTGGGGGTGGGAGTCCCCAGGACCTGAAACCCTCCCACCCTGGTGCCTGTCAGTCTGTCTCCCTGACTCCCAGGACCTGGGGGGAACAGCCTGGAGCTAAAAGCACGGCCTTAGAGTCCGCCGGAAGGGGCTCTGATCCCAGTTGTGACTGTCTCCGCTGTGCGGCCTTGGGTGCATGGCCTGCCCTTTCTGGGACCCTCAGTGTCCTCACTTAGGACAGTGTGGAGTGGGCTAGGTCCCCCAGCACAGAACATCAGTGAATCAAGTCCTGAGTGAGATGAGATGGGGCCCACTCTGACTGGATGAGGAGACCCCTCCCAAGTGGTCCAGGTGGCCTATGGGGTGGGGGCTCAAGTTGGGGGGAGGCTCTGCTCAAGAAGACTGGACAATTCACCGCGGCCTCCCTGGTCCCCTCCTGCCATTGGCAGAACTGGAGCCAGGCTCCCAGGCAACCAGGTGAAGGTCTGGACACAGGCAGGAGCCATCCACCCCCGCCCCGGCCCGGCGCTCACCGGTAGGGGCCGGGGCCTGGCAGCGGGCGGTTGCAGCCTCTTGTCCTCGGGGAGCAGTGGGTATCATTGCCGACGCGCAGGACCCGGAGCTGGTTGCTGGGCGGGCCGCCAGGGTAGAGAGCCCGGCTGGCCCTCAGCGTGAGGTAGTAGCCCCCCTGGGGGAAGTCGGCAGGAACCGGGGTGTCCTCCACCTTCTGTGGGGCCGTGAACTTCTGCGTGGCTGAGGGTGGCACCGAGGGTCAGCCAGTGGGGGCGGCCACATCCACTTACCCCCTGCTCCCCCCAGGCCTGGCCGCCCACTTCACAGAGGGACAAGCAAGGCCCCGGCAGCACCCACCGTTACTGTGGGCCACCACCAGCCAGATGGCGTCAGAGTCGGAGATGCTGGGGTGGCTGAACTGGCCCCGCGGCTGCTCCAGCGTGAAGGTGGACTGGGTGAGCCTCCCTGCCAGGGTGGCGCTCGAGAGCTGGGGCACGTAGCTGATGCGCTCTGCGCCGGGCGGGGGCAGAGAAAAGAGGCTCAACACGATGACCAACTCCCCACAGTCTAGTCTGGAGGCTCAAGGTCTGGGAAGCCCCAGTCTGAGGCGGGAGGCAAGGTCCTGGAAGCCCCAGTCTGAGGGAGGAGTTAGGGCTTTTCCTGGGAGTTCTAATCAGGCGTTAATCAGGAGGGCTTCTTGGCAACTCTGCGTCCAGCCCCTGGCCCCTGCCTTGGGAGCCTATTAGGGGTTGGCACCATGGGAGGTCGGGGGAAGCCTTGCCCCCTTGAGTCACCAGGGTCTCAGGGAAGTACAGGGCAGATGGAGGCTCCGGAGGCCCCTCCCCAAGCTGCATAGTCAGTTCTGGGAGAGGCATCTTGGGTCTTGCTGGGGTGAGACTCAGATTTGGGGGAGCCTGAGCCCGGGCCTGAACCCTAGGCTGGACTCTGGCAGAGCCCAGTGACCTTGAGCTCTGACACTCTCTGGGCCTCAGTTTACCTACCTCTCGAGTCTCCCCAGCTCCACCCACATGGTTCAGGTTGGTTTGTTTGATGCGAGGAGTGAATGGCTTGGTGTGGGGGGAGGGGGGTGGTGACACAGGAAGACCCCAGGCCCAGACGTGGGGACGGGTCCTGGCTCAGAGCGCAGGGTGACCTCTCCTCACCTAGAGCTCTGCACCTCCTGCCCCCCAAGACTCCCTCTCCTTCGGGAACCCGTCCTTTTCTCAGCCTCCCACAGCCCTGTCCAGCCTTCAGTCTCTGCTTAGAGAGCTCAGAACCCCTAATTCCTCTCCGGGCCCCCTGAGGTCAGAGCACCCCCTCCCTCCAGCCCCAGATGCTGGAGAGCTGTAGAAAGACGAGATGGGCTAGGGAAGTTTCCAGAACCCTCTTTCTCTTTTGGTTCAGTTCAGTTCAGTTCAATATGATTCATTTCTATTAAATTCAACTCAGCCCCAAAGGTTCAGGGCTAGAACCTTCCCCTCTCAGAGTTCCCGGCTCTAACACTGAGGCCCAGGGCACCCTGCATACAGCAGGTACTTAATGTTCTTGCTTAACAGGGGAAAGGCGCAGAGCAGCAGCAACGGGAGTCGGGGGCTGCGTCTGTGAGCTCTTCCACTTTAAGAGCCTGACAGTGAACAATGCTTGTCGCTCCCTTGCAGAGCTTCCTTTTGGAGTGTTATCCTTAAAGACTTCTTATTTGTTTTGGGCCACGCTTGCAGGATCTTAGTTCCCCACCCAGGGGCCAAACTGCACCCCTGCAGTGGAAGCACAGTCTTAACCACGGGACCGGCAGGGAAGTCCCCTGAAGTCCTCTTTAAACCTCTCCCGGGGACAGGGAGGAGGGGAAGGAGGGAAGCCACTTGTGACAACTGGGCTCAGGAGACAGGGGGATGAGAAGCCCAGAGAGGGAGGAAGCATTCCTTGCTCCCCTGTCTTGGGGGGCGGGGGCACAGGTGTCTGCCTTGTGTCCTGTTCTGGTGGGCTGTCTCCCCTGACCCACCTGGGACCCAGCCCCAGACTCAGAACTCAGACTCAGGAGGCAGCTGGAGGAGGTGGGCTCTGTCTGAAGCCTGAAGTGTGGTGGGCACCACCCCCTCCCCACCCCACCCGCCCTGCCCTGACCCTCACTCACCCAGGCTCATCCCCGTCTGGAGGCAGGCCAGCAGCAGCAACAGTGCCATCAGCAGCGGAGACTGTCCCCTGCCAAGCCCCATGGGCAGAACAAGCGTCCAACCGTTTGTCTGTCCGAGGGTCTGTCCACAGCATCCAGAGCCCCAGAGGCTCCGCTCCCTGGGCTGGGATGGGGCGCCGCTTCTGGCATCTCCTGCTGCCCCTCCCAGGCGCCCCCTTCTCCCAGACAACTGGTCGGACGGGTTTAGGGGCTGAATCTGTTGGCCCCAAGGATTTGACATCTCCAGGGAGGGGTCTGAATAGAATAATTAGCTGCTGTGCTGCCAGACCAGCCCGGACACCCCACCCCCACTCCAGGAGGGCCTGGCCAGGGAGGGGCCCCAGGAGGGGGCGGCAGCCCTGGGGTCCAGGCAGCCCCAGTGGCGGTCCTGCCAGGCCCTGAGGAATCTCCTCATCCAAACAGTCCTCCAACCTGGCACCCAGGGCTCCCCTTGGGCACCCTGTGCGGAAGGGAGTAATCCTCATTTCCTGGATGAGGCACAGAAAGGGGAAAGAGGGGCTTGTCTAAGATCACCCAGCCAGCCGGGCAGACCCCAGAATTGGAGGATCACCCCCAAGGCAAGCCTGGGGGCACTTAGGGGACTCACTGCTGCGCCCCTGCTGCCTGGCCCTGGGAGGGGGCTCCCCATGGCCCCACTGTGCAGAAGGCAGTAATCTTCATTTCCGGGATGAGGTACAGAAAAAGGAAGGGGGCTTGTCCAAGATTGCTGGGGCAGACTCCAGAATTGGAAGATCTCCCCCGCAAGGCAAGCCTGGGGTGACTCCCTGCTGCCCTCCTGCAGCCTCGCCCTGGGAGGAGGCTCCCCCACATCACCCTCCCTCCTCTCCTTATCCAGGTGACCTCCTCTCTCCTTCCTCCATCTCTGGCCACTGCCAGAGCAGGACAATCCCTCTTCCAGACAGAAGGTTCTCAGTTGGGGCCCAGGGCTGGTGGGCGGAGCATGTACCAAGCACCTCTCACCTGGACTGGAGCAGCAGCCCCTCATGGGGTTCTCTGCTCCAAGCACAGGGACCCCACTCGGCCTAGCTCCACACTTGACCAGAGCCACCCTCTTAAAACTCAAACTCCTTTGGGGGATACTTAAATTTTTAAAATACAATTATATTCTTTAGTCATTATAATGCATTCGATTTATATCTCTATATAATCAAATATATAATCTAGTTGATTGCCAGCCCACCTGAACTATCTTTATTTCCCAAAATACTTAAAATGTGCAAATTGTTTATTGCAGTGAACTTGAAAAAAGGAAAATATTCCTACCCACACTATTATTACCTAGTAGACTTTTTTCGACCAGCTGTTTACCTGGACTTGCTAGCAAATGGTTGCAGACTTTGCAGGATTTAACACTTCTGTATTTCACCAGTGACTGACTCAGCCTCAAGGGAGTGTTAGTCTCTCCGTCGTGTCTGACTCTTCGTGACCCCATGGTCCGTAGCCCACCAGGTGCCTCTGTCCATGGGATTCTCCAGGCAAGAATACTGGAGTGGGTTGCCATTTCGTCCTCCAGGGAATCTTCCCGACCCAGGGATTGAACCTGGGTCTCCTGCATTAGCAGGCAGATTCTTTACCATCTCAACCACCAGGGAAGCCTAGCCCCCAGGGAACTGGGGGCCAAAACCAGAGGGGAAAACTCAGGGAACAGGATTTCCCAGGTGGTCCAGTGTGTAGGACGCTGCTCCCAATGCAGGGGCCTGGGTTGGATCTCTGCTCGGGGAGCTAGGTCCCATACGCTGCAACTAAAGATCCTGAATGCTACAAGTAAGACCTGGCACAGCCAAATAAATGAATAAATATTTTTTAAAAAGTATTTAAAGGGTGGGGGGAGGCAGACAAGGTTCTGGTGTTCATGGGGAGCCTCAACCAAAAGGTGCTGAGACACCCTCTCCCAAGGCCTCTGGCCTCTGTGTCTTGGCTCAGGCCAGGCTCTCCCTGGAGGGCCCTCACTGCCTTGCGTTCCCAGCGAGCTCTTGTCCTTCGGCCCTACCTACCCTTGTCTGGCGTCACCAAAAACTCCCCTGATTGGCCTTGGTGCCTCCTCTTAATGCCTTCCACAGCACCTGACATGTACCTCCATCTTATTATATACTTGTTGCAATAAAATGTATTGTTTTATCAAGTGCATCTCTGGACACACCTGGCCCTCCTCCCGCTGGAAGCTCCTGGAGGCAGGAATCCCCCTCCCTCCCCACAGGATGGCTGTGCGGAGGGGGTGGGCTCTCAGGTCTGGCACGGGTTGCGGGGGACGCCTCCACAGAGCAGCCACTTCAGCGCCCTGCCCTTTACATGGATGGTCTTCAGATGCAGGTCATCCTGTGCTCGACGTTCAGCCATGGGACACGGAGGTCGTGCATAGACTTTGAAGCAGAGGTGTGGGCCTCTCAGAGGACATGACCAGTGCTGCTGGGCCCAGAGGCAGAAGAGAGGAGGACACGAGCCGGCAAGTCCCGGGCAGACCCAATCCCGGAAAAGCTTCTCTATTTCTCCAGCCTGTTATTACAGAAATGGTCACACCTGGGAAAGTTGGAAGTATATAGAACAAAGAATGCTCTTACATACAGTCCCCACCCAGATTCAACAATGGTTAACATTTTGCTATACTTGTTCTCAAGCCTCTCCTGTGTGTGTGTGTATACACACTATGCAAGAGTATAGTATATATGTGTGTATAGTATACACACTTATGCTTCCCCGGTGGCTCAGCGGTAAAGAATCCGCCTGCAATGTAGGAGGTGCAGGAGATTCGGGTTTGATCCCTGGGTTGGGAAGATCCCCTGGAGGAGGAACTGGCAACCCACTCCAGCATTCTTGCCTGGAGAATCCCCGTAGATAGAGGAGCCTGGGGGCTACAGTCCATGGGTCACAAAAGAGTCAGACACAACGAAAGCGACTAAGCACAGTATATATATATATATATATACACTAAGTTACTCTCTATACATCAATATATACCTACATGTGAAAGTGAAGTCACTCAGTCATGTCCGACTCTTTGCAACCCCATGGACTGTAGCCTGCCAGGCTCCTCCATCCATGGGATTCTTCAGGCAAGAGTACTGGAGTGAATTGCCATTTCCTTCTCCAGGGGATCTTCCCAACCCAGGGATCGAACCCGGGTCTCCCGTACTGTAGGCAGACGCTTTACCATCTGAGCCACCAGGGGAATCTAGATACCTACATGTATATAAAACATATATATGTATACTTACAAAAAGTATGTGTAAATATATGTTTATACTGTATATATTACACTTACATGTAATATATTTTAATATAATGTATATAAAGGTATACAGATTTACTTTTTTCCTCTTCTTTTACTCTTCTGAAAGGCAGCTGAAAGCGGCCATCAGAACATGGGAGGAGCCGGCTTTAACCTTTCGAAAGTACATTCTTGCCCATCGACTCATCTTCTCAGATCCCAGAAGCAGGCAGGCAGGCCTGATTATTAATCTCATCATACAGATGAGAACACCGGGGCCCCAGGCAGAGGAGCCTTCTCGGCCCTGTGGACAGTCAGTGGTGGGGTTGGAAACCGGCCCCCTTTTCATCCGTGTTTAACCCAGGGGCCGTAGGAGCAAAGGACCATGCATCTCTCTGGGTCCGTGACCCCCTCATTACTGCTCTGCACAAGGTCTTGCTCTTTTCCTAGTCTCTCCCGGCCCTTCCCTATCCTATTTCTGCGCTCCCCAAGGCATCGACTCTCCCCATTTGGTGCGTGCCTCTGCGTCAGTTGCCTACGGCTGCACTGATGTGCATGAAGGTCTTTGTCTGTGGTCCCCAGCATGCAGCTCACAAGGAGCATCCTTGGTTCCCTGAAATAGCGCCGGAGTGATAAAGGTGAAATGCATGTTTTGTTTTGTTTTCTGTAACAAGCCCCTTTCAACCACACCTGAGTTTATGTTGCTATGATTTTGGAAAGCCCCTAGATAATCACAGGTTGGGGGCTGGTTGCCAAGGGAACCAGCCACATGATTAAGAATTTGCAGCTTCATCCCCCGACCTCTGGAGAGGGGAGAGGGGCTGGAGGTTAGATTAATCATCAACTGTCAATGGTTTAATCAATCATGCCTATGTAATGAAACCTCAAAAAAAAATCGCAAATATTGAAAAAAACCAAAATACTGAAAAATCAGCCCTATTTCTACTGATTTGAAATGCTATTTTCAAAAAATCTTCTCTGTTTAGCTGTGTCGGGTCTTCATTGACTCATGCGGGATCTTCCATTGCATCCCAGAGACTCTCTAGCTGCGGCTGAGACACACGGGTCTTAGTTGCAGCATGTGGGCTTAGCTGCTCCACAGCATCTGGGACTTTAGTTTTCCAACCAGGGATCAAACCCACGGCTCCTGCATTGCAAGGCAGATTCTTCACCCCTGACCCACCAGGGAAGTCCCTGAAATGTTCTATTTTTAATCACAAGCCACAGGCGTGGGCAACCCTCAGTGCCCTTTTCACTTGATCCAGGTCAAGTTTCCATATGTCCCCAGGGCGATCCTCCCCACAGCCCACCCCGGGGCACCAGCCTGCTCCATCTGTCCCCCCAGGCCCAGTGCTCCTTCCCAGACCCACAGGGCCTGAGGAGTACCCCTGGTCCTGCATTCAAACCGGGGCTTCTGCAGGCAAGCCGGTGTGAAGGGGATGGGGACCAGAATGCCTGGGGGAGCCAGGGAGGGCTGCTGGGGAGGTGGGACACACCTAGCCCTGGGGAATAGTCTATTCCCGAGGACCTACCTGGCCATGTACCTGGGGTGACTCATGGGACAGGGTGGGGCACCCAGAGATGTCTGATGACCCGAGCCCACTCTCAGCCCATTCCCCACCCCTGCCCCGAGGGCTCTCCCACTGCCCTAGGTGCCTATATTCAGGGCACAGGGACTGGAGGGCGAAGGTGAGCCTGACACTTCCATGAAACACCACCTCCACTGGGGAGCGGAGGAAGGGGGGCTGAGGACTTGGAGAGAGAGGCCAGGATGATTAATGGGGCATTCCTGTCTGTCCCTCAGCGGGGAGAGGTCGAAGTCAGGGAGAAGAATGGTTGTCAAGGGCGACACATTCTTCCTGGGGATAACTCCAGCCTGCGTCACCCCACAGGGAGTGGGGTTTCGGGGAGGTGGGGACTCATCTGACAGGGGAGGGGAGACTGAGGCCAGCAGAAGAGGGCAGGGCTGCCTGCGGGGCTCACCCAGAGGAGGAGGAATCAAGGGCGACCCCTGGGCTCCTGTCCCTAGAGGTCCAGGCTGGGAGCAGCGGTGGTTGGTGGGGAGAGGGCCAGGACACGGCTGCAGTGGGCCCTGGGGAGGAGAGGAGGCAGGGAAAGCTGGGTCAAGGGGCCAGCGTGAGCCCAGCCCTTCCTGCCTCCAAGCCTCTGCACGCATTGTTCCTGCAGCTCTCACCACTGCCCTGCATACTCCGCCCACCCCCCCACCGTCCCCGCTCACGTCCCCAACACTGTGAGGGTGGGTGAATCAGTCTGCTCCACCCACCAGGGCAGAACGCCCCAGACCAGGCAGCTTAACAGCAGACCTTTACATTCTCCCAGTTCTGGAGGCCGGAAGGCCAAGATCACGTGGGCGGGGCTGGTGTCTTCTGGACCTCTCTCCTTGGATCGTCCCCTTCCTGCCTCTTCACCTGGTCTGTCCCCTGCAGCACCCCAGTGTCTCTGCATCCTAATCTCTTCTTATAAGGGCATCAGTCCGATGGGGTCACATCCCCACCCTCAAGGACTTAATTACCTCTTAACATCATTATCTCTTTAAAGACCCTCTCTCCAAATACTGCCACACTCTGGAAGCCCCCTGGAGGCCCAGCGGTTAGGACTGGGCACTTTTACTGCAAGGGGCACAGGTTCCATGCCTCGAGGGAACTAACTAAATAGTCACACGCTGAGGCTTCAACATAGGAATTTGGAGGAACATGGTTCCATCTGTAGCAGTCCGCTCCCCGGTCCCCTCCGTGGGTGGGACTGGATCTGACCCTCCCTCTGCGTGGCCTGGAGGGTCTCTGGGCTGGGTCCCTGGACCTGTTGTCCTGCCCAGCAGCTGCCCCTCCCCCCTTCTGAGGGGACGGGTGGGGGTGGGTGGGGTGGCCAGGCTGCAGAGTGAGCAGCGGGGTGTGGCTCTGTCCATCTGCTCCTGTTTCACGTTGGCCCCTCCCGAGAAGGTGGTGCCCGCCCCACCCTCCGCCAAGGGCCTGGCAGCTCCCCAGGTTCTGTGAGCAGTACGGGAGGGGCCCCAGGGAACCCAGGAGGCAGTGGGCTGGGCGGGCCAGGAGCTGGACGGTCCCTCCCTGCCTTCCAGCTTCCTCCTAAGGACAGCAGCGCTCTGCAGAAAGTGCTTGAGTCGCCATCCTGCGGAGGCACCAATGAACTGCCCCTCAGGCTGGGACACCAGCCCTGGGGTCCCTTCCTAGGAGGCAGAGAGTCACAAACCCCAACAAGGCTCTGAGGAACTCCAACAGGAAAGGAAATTCTTTCCGTGAGCACAAAGCCAAACAGGAAGGTGCTTCCCCGGTGGCTCAGTGGTAAAGAATCCTCCTGCAATGCAGGAGCCGCTGGAGACATGGGTTTGATTCCTGGATCGGGAAGATCCCCTGGAGGAGGGCATGGTAACCGACTCCAGCATTCTTGCCTGGAGAATCCCCATGGACAGAGGAGCCTGGCGGGCTACAGTCCATGGGGTCACAAAGAGTCGGACAGAAGTGAAGCGATTTAGCACACGCGCAACCACAAAGCCAAACAGGAGCTCCTCGTGTTCCCCCCGCGCCTGGGGCCTGGCCACCTTCCCAGGCGTGGCAGATGGTTGCTCTTCTGACTGCCTCCTGCAACGCTCTTCTTACATCCGGGACACGGCTTTCCGACTGCTATGTGCCCCCACCCAAATGATGTCTCTGCTCGGACTCAGTCCCCTCACCCCCACCCAGGACCCCCCCAACCATGGTGGGGTCCGGGGGGCGGAGCCTGTATCTGCACCTCCCCCTGCATCACCCAGAGGGTGGGACGTGCCAGGCTCCCAAGGCACCTACCTCAGCCCATTCTGGCCAGTGTGAAGAGGTATCTTTCTTTTATAAAACATTCAAGCAACAAATATGTATTAAACACCTACTGGGAGCTAGGCACTGTGCTACCTCTAGGGGGCGCTCTGGTGAGGAAAGCACACGTGGTCCCTGGCCCCCTGGAGTTGAGGGTTTAGCGGAGGAGATGCAGAAGCTCGTTGTTTTAAATGTCTGATCACAACATGGAAAGAAAAGGTGCCGAGGAGGAAAATAACACGGCTCCAGGAGAGCTGAGGGGTCAGGAAGGGCTTCCCTGAAGAAGTGTGAGGAGCTGAGGAGCGATCTAGAGGAAGGGGCATGGAGGGGGGTCTCTATCAAAAGAGAAGCAGGTGCAAAGGCCCAGTGGCAGGATGGGGTGGAGGGGCTAACAGAGGCATGAATTCAGGGAGCAAGGGATGGATCCCGGCGCCTTGCAAATGAGAAGACCTGCTCTCACGGGGAGGAAACCTCTGAGGGGGAAGCAAAGGTGAGACACATGAGGTGTGTCATCGAGTTCCTCTGGATGCCAGGAGGAGAATGGGGGTGGGGAGCAGGGATGCAGACGCGGGGAGACCAGCAAAGGGGCGACTGCTGACACCCCATCGAGAAACCGGGGTGGCGGGCCGGGGGACTGCAGGGAAGATGGAGAGAAAGGGATGCTTCAGAGATAAGAGGAATAAAGTGACTCTGAGGCTGAGAGGGAGGGAGGGGTGCTGGCCGGTTTCTACCTGCTGTCATTCTGCTGCCTTTGATTTTTGGCCCAATGAGTCATCTGTGAGTCATCGCCCCCACAATCACTGCTGTTTTTTTCCTTCTTCACAGTGAACTTGTTTTTAACCACTGAGCCATGATGTGATGGGCCAATGGGTTTGGAGGTACTTCCCCAAGGACAGCCCTGGAGAAAATGGAAAACATCATTTAATAAAGAGGTTCTCTGCAATGTGGTTCTCACTAGGCGCCCTGCTCCAGGCTGTCACGAGCTGGCCCTCGCGGGGCTTGGGTCTAGCTGGTGACCCTCTCGAGCGTGACTCTGAGGCAGAAGGCCCCAGCACAGCTCCCCAGAGTCCAGCATGGCGGTGCCTGGGCTGGTGATGACCGGGCCCACCGCCCCAACTGTGTCAGCCTTCCGCTGACCAGGGCTGTCTATCTTTGTAAAATACTAACAATTTGTTAGTGTTTGTGTGGATTCACTCACCTACAATGACGTTCCCAGAACCCACTTTTTCTGGGGATC
The DNA here is from genome assembly GCF_001704415.2 of Capra hircus. Classification (NCBI taxonomy): domain Eukaryota; kingdom Metazoa; phylum Chordata; class Mammalia; order Artiodactyla; family Bovidae; genus Capra; species Capra hircus. Next base: position 35,424,645 of record NC_030832.1, on the reverse strand, counting down.
GGCTCTAAGGCTGAGGCGACAGGACCACTTTCAGAACATAAGGGGCCCCGTTTTGCATTCCTACCCATCCCCACATCAGAAACCTGGGCACAGGAGGGACCTCCCTGGTGGTCCAGTGGTTGAGAATCCGCCTTCTTGTATAAATCTTAATTATGTTGAATTGGTTCACAGCACTTTTCAGGTCTACTATATGCTTCTGCTTCTCTGTACATTCATTCTATTAATTTCTGAGAGTTTGATATTCTAACTAAATATCTTAATTTATCTCCCTAAAACAACCGTAACTAAGTGGAACTACATGTAACTCTGTCCTGTATTTTCCATGCTTCCTGTAAATGTGTTACTATGTTTTCATAATTTAAAAATTAAAAAAGAAAGATTAAAAAAAACCAATCTGCCTTCTAATGCAGGGGACATGGGTTTGAACCCTAGCTGAGGAACTAAGATTTCACATACCACCGGGCAACTACGGCACAGCTAAGATCTGACACAGCCAATAAATAAATACATTTTTTATTTTAATGAAGGAAAGATACCCAAGCACAGCCTCTCCCTTTTGGCTTGTCTCTCATGTCTAAGAAGTGCCGGATTCCTCCAATCACCTCCCCAATATTTCTAGAATCCACCTCTTCCTCCCCAATGTGCTTCGTCTGCCCTGGCTCAGGGCTGATTCCATGTGCCTGGAAGACCAGGTCACCCTCGCTCTTACTGGGCTCCCGGCCCCCGAGTCCCTCTTTCTCCTTCCCTCCTCCTTTCCTCTGACCTGACTTACATTTGCCTCCTGAGACACATCTCACCCCTAGTTAATCCTCTTGACCGTCAGGTGGGGTCAGTTGCCTCCCCTGCCCAGGCTTCACTCACCTTGTTGCAATGTCTGTTTAGAGCTCATCTCCACGGTCAAGGCCCAGGTGGCCTCGATGAGAGCAGCTCCTCAGAGGGGCTTGAAGATGCTGTTTGGAAGTGAGGGGCGGCCCCAGGGACGCACAAGACATCACAGGACTCAGAATCCACAAAGACTCTGGCACTAACAAGCCACCAAAGGACGCCGGGACATGCCAGAGCCAGGGGCAATTCCTGCTCCTGGCTGATCCTCCATCTTTGGGCAGGTTCTTTCATCTCTTCACTCAGCAAACACCAATGGATCCCTATTTGTCACTATCATTTCCTTCCTGGGCAGGCCCCAAGCCAGGCATCCTGGGTCTTAAGGGCCTTGTTGTCTGGTATTGGGGCCAGGCCTGGGAGGGACAGCGTGGGCCGGGCTCCACTGGTGGTAGCTGGCATAGCGCAGGGCCAACTTTTAACCCTCCTCCAATTCTAAGAATGAGCCTCTCAGATGGCTCAGAAGTGAAGAATTGGCTGCCAAAGCAGCAGACACAGGTTCGATCCCTGGGCCAGGAAGATCCCCTGGAGAGGGAAACGGCAACCCACTCCAGTATTCTTGCCTGGAGAATCCCATGGACGGAGGAGCCTGGCGGACTATAGTCCATAGAGTTGCAAAGAGTCAGACACAACTGAGCGACTAAACAATTCCAAGAATCCAAGAGGATCCTGGGCTCTAGGGCAGTGGAATTCCAAAAGTGGCAGTCTGACAGGCCTGGTTCTCATGGCCAGGTGTCACCCAGGACACCAGGGCCTGAGCTCCCAACTGCACCAAGAGCAGGTCTTGTGGCTGGTGAGGATGCAGGCAGGGTGGGAGAGAGACCACAGGGACCGGGGTGCATGGGTTTTGAAAGCAGACTCCCATGAAGCGTTTACCTGGGAAGGAGCACTGCTAAATCCACCTGCATTAGTGCTGGGCTTCCTGGCCCTGCCCTCCACCCCACTGGGGGTGGGTTTCCCTGGGGCCAGCAGGAGATGAGGGTACCCCAATGCATAGCTAGGGCTAGCAATCTAGGGGACAGGCTTGGGGCAGGGCCCGGGCTGGTGGCAGGGGCAGGCTGCACAGGGCGGAGCCAGGCTGAGCAACACGTGTAACTGCCCCTCTTGCAGAGCCAGTGCAGGCACCACCCGGATAGAGGAGCAAGATTGCATTTATTCATCTCCAGAGTCAGGGGAAGGGGGTAGATTTCTCTGCCCGGCGCCCTCCTCGGGTTGGCCTGTATGCTGGGAGCCGCAGTTATGCTTAGAAGGGCCTGGGAGCGGCCAGGGGACACGGGATGCAGGGACAGTGGATCGTGGGCAGATCACTGAGCCTGTTTTTCCATCCAGAAAACAGTGACAGCTGTGCAGTGGGACGACACACCGCTGATCCTCAGACGAGAGTGACTGCTCATCCTCTGGCTTGGCCGAGGTGGAAACTGGAGCCGTGACCTCCAGAGACCCAGGTGCGTGGCGGCCACTGAGACATCGGGTCCAGCGGCGGGACGCTCAGCTGTGCACAGACGTGCGCATGCGTGGGACTCGGCAACCGCGGCGCCACGGCGCCCCCTTGTGTCCACGGTGGGAATCACCGGTCTTGCAGGCGGACGGACGCTGGAGAGTCAAGCGGCTCCGGCTGGGTGATGCGGGCGCTGGCTACTGGACAGGAGAGTCCATCGGGGGCAGATCGTCTCAGGAGTGTAAGCTCGAGGGTGCGTGACAGTCCGAGGGGGTGATAGCCCCCCCAACAGTAACAGGTCGCATCAGGACACGTGGTCATCTGAGGCCCAGAGCAGTGAGTGAGCACCCCAAGAACAGCAGCAAGCCCTGCGTGAGGGCCCATGCCTAACACTGTGTGTGTGGCATATAGCAGCCGCTCAATAAATGCTTGTGGAATGGGAGTGAGCGCAGGAGTGTGTGTGCCATCTGCATGTGCAAGGAGGTAGGAAGTGGTAGCCGGATCATCACAGCAATCTACACTGTCTGACCTTCCAGCCAGTGAGGGCTACCCTCAGAAAGGGCCCATGTCCAGGGAAGATGGAGGCACCTCTGAAAGCCTCACTGCAGCCCCGGCCGCCAGTGAGGGACAGACGGAGGGACAGAGGGACAGATGGGGGCCTCATGTACCCCAAGATGGGCCCGGCCCAGCCCAGCCCACCGCAGGCCTCCTCCTGGGGCCTGGAAGCCTCCTTTCGGGCAGTGTGTCCACATGACCTCCAGCCTTGCTTGAGGTAGGCAGATCAGAGGCAGATGGCATTGGGGGCTGGATGCCTGGCCTGACCGCGGCCCTCCCACAACTTCCTGGAGGCGGGGGAAATGAGAAAGCCCAAGGCAGGGCTGCTAGCAGTGGGATTTCAGGCAGGGCGGGAGGTGCGATGCGGAACACACACGCACACACACACACATACGTGCACTGTGCACTCACCCCCCGGCCCCCACCGCCCCAGCCCCAGCCAGGTGGGCCAAGCTAGGGGCTGAGGCTGGGGAAGCGTTCCAGGCCAGGCTCGCAGCCCACCGGCAGGGTGGCCGCCTCACTGGGCGGGATGTGGTGGGTCATGTAGCGCTTTCCCATGAAGGAGCCGATCCGCAGCTGCTCTGGGGCCTCCTCCGGCCACCACAGGCTGGAGCTGGATGGGGACAGGGAGACAGGCTGTGGGTGGAGTGTCTCCCTGCTGGGTGGAGCGGGCTGCTGAGCTCCCACAGCCCTCCTCCTGTAGCCTCTGATGTCCCTTTCCTCCCTGGGAGGACCAGCTGGAGGCCTGCCTCCTCCAGGTGGCCACCCTGGCTCCCTAGATATCAGTTCATTGAAACAACTGAGGGCTCACTGGAGAGAAAGCACGGTCAGGGAGAAGGGCCCAGGCAGAGCAAGGTGGCCCCATCTATGAACCCGTCATCAGAGGACCTGCTGGACCACCTTCCTGAGCTCCTAGATGAGACACTCAGGGTGGAAATTCCCTGCACATTGCTGAAAGGGGCACCAACCAACTCAAAACTACAGGGCTCCGGAAGGGCTCCCAGAAGGTGCTGGGCCAGACAGAGAAGAGAGGTTCTGGGGAGGCGAGGGGCCCTCCGGGGGTCGCCACTCACAAGCGCACGCTGGAGGCTGCCAGGAAGGCCAGGAGCAGGAGGCCGCCCAGGGAAGACAGGATGGAGGTGATGACGATCATGTCTCCACTCCGCCGCCCGGGCCACGTGTCAATGGAGCCTGGGGACTTCCCTGCACACACAACGGCTTTCAGAGGCTGCCCTCAGACCCCAGGGCGGTCACCTCCCCGCCATGCTGACTGCCGCACGTCCCCAGCTGGCCTCCTGAGCCCGCTCATCTGTCCCTCTCTGCTGGGGCACTTGCGCTCTGCCAGCCTGGACCACCTGTCACGCCAGCCTCTGCCTTGGTCTAACCTGCCAGACTGTTCCCACCACCCATGGCAGGCAGAGAGGCAGCGGAGCTCAGGACCAACCGGGTGCTGCCCTGTTCCCTGGAGTCTGGCATTCAAGGGCTTCACGTGACAAGATCCACGCCCCCTCCCCTCCCCGACCCCAGCCTCTGCAGCCTGTCTCCTAGACACCCCCTCATGGGACACTCAGCCTTTGACGTGCAGTTTTCTTGGTCTGCTGAACCGCTGCTCCTTGGCGCTCTGCTGAGAGCAGGCTTCCCAGGACCACGGCTCCAGCCTCTTTCTTGCCCTGGCCCAGCACAGGGTTGGCTCCCTGAAGGAGGGGCAAACTATTTCTGTCCATGATGGGGCTTCAGCCTAGGGCACCCAAGGGTTGGCAAACATTTTAGGGTGGACAGAGCTGGTGTCTCTGCCCATGGGGCTGACCCAGTACCCCATCCTCTAGTGGGAGGTTCTGTTTAGGGGGTGGTCTGGACTTGGATTCTGACTTGGGGGCCCCAGTCCCACGGTAGCTGAGGGAGGGGCCAGCTGAGCACAACCGGGGTGCCGATGTTGGCTGGTCCACAGGGCACACTGGAGTCGGAGCACCCAGCCCTCTGAGCTACCTTGGTGGAGAGCGATGGGGTCGGACCACCTCGTCTCGGCCTGGGGTGAGCCCCTGGAGTTCATCAGCAGGAACTTCACCCTGAGGGAGAGGACCAGGGATGAGGCTCCGCGCCTCGACTGCTCTGGGCAAGGCCCCCACCTTGGCCAGGCCCCAGGCAGCTCATGATGGCTAGGCTGTGGGCCTGTCATGTTCAGGGCAGGGGGGCGCCCTGTGCTAAGCACCCCGAGACCTCTCTGGCCACAGCAACCTCTGCCACCAGCCCTCAACCATCTGAACCGCCACTCTTCAGACACCCTCTCTGGTTCAGGGGTCCCATGACTAAATGCCACGTACAGGGGGCCTCAGGGTGGCTCACAAAGGTGTGTGAGGCCCCAGCCCCTGTTCTCCAGAGGAAAACTGCTGGCTGTGTGGAGTCTGTGAGGCCTTGGAAGGCCCCCCAATAGGAGCGGGCACCCCAGGCAAAGGCCAGGAGGGAGAGGTGTGCTCAGGGCGTGCTCAGAGACCAGGATCAGGGGAGCGGGCAGGCTGAGCTCCGGGGGCACTGCCCAGAACTTGAGTTGTATCTCTGTTTGGGGTGGGGGCTCTGGGATCCAGGCAGGCTGGCACCTGCCATTGACGGGAGCTGGCTCTGGTGGCCGCTAGGGACGGGGTGGGAGGCTGAGTCAGGGAGTGGCCACTGGGTGAGAGGGTGAGGGGCGCCGGGGTAGAAGGCGGCTACGTTCTGCCCCGCCGTCTCTGTGGCCCCTGCCGGTTCCCCCAGCCGCACTAAGTCACCCTGAGTTTGTCTGGTTTTGTCCCCTTGCTCGCTGGACCCCTGCTCTCCCACCCCGCTTCCACCCTCAGCACCAGGCTGACTTTCCTGCCAGACCTACCTGTGGGAGGGGCGGTCTCCAGCATTCTCCTCCCCCTATGCTGGGGCCTGCAGACCCCTTCCCATCCCCCACCAGATAGGGCCTGCAGACCCCTTCCCATCCCCCACCAGCTCTGTGATTCCCACCTCCTCCTGGAGGCCACCTGCCTCTCCAGGAGATCCGTGACCCCACACAGGAAGAAACCAAGGCTGGAGAATGGGAGGGGCTTGCTCGGCCTGCAGCCAGGAAGGAGCGGGGCCAGGACAGAGGCCTGGGCAGAGACTGGGGCAGGGGTGAGGTGGGGTGGGGTGGGGGGCAGCTCTGGTCACAGAACCCGACCCCCACCCCTCCATCTCCCAGTACAGCTCCCTTCCAGGTTTCAGGTCAGGCGACTCACCTGTAAGGCCCCGGGCCCGGGAGGGGGGCATTGCAGTAGCGAGGTTGATGGAGGTCAGCAAGGCAGCCGGCGTCATTGCCCACCCTAAGCACGGGGGCGCGCCCGCTGCCACCCGCCGGGTCCTCACAGGGCAGCTGGTCCATGGTCAGGGGCAGCGTCATGTAGTGGCCATCGGTCAGCAGCCTTGGGGAGGCTGGGATCTCAGCCAGTGTCTGGGGGTTCTGAAAGACCCTAGAGGCTGCAGGAGGGAGACACAGGCAGCTGGGGCCGCAGGGCAGGAGGAGACAGGCAGTCCACTCCCATAGCCCAGCGCCCTCCACACCTCAGAGCCCAGAGTGCCCCTCCAGACACAAATCAGACATCACCTCTCAGATCCCCTGCAGAATAAAGCCCGAACTCCCCATTCACACCCAGTTGAGAGGGGCTCCCAGGGCCCTGGAGCTGTCCTCAGACCCACTCGTCACCCCAGGCCCCAGACCTGCACCGGAACCTACCGTTGTTGAAGGCCACCACCAGCCAGACAGTGTCGGCAGCGCTGGAGTGCCCATCCAGGACACAGCGCGGCTGCTCCAAGGAGAACGTGGTGGCCGTGACCTTTCCTTCCAGGTCCCAGGCGGTTATCCGCGGCGTGTAGGGGATGAGCTCTGGGGCCATGGAGACAGGTGTGAGGGTCCAGGGCCCACTGCCCCTGGGGCTGCCTCTCCTGGTTGGTGGGGGCAGGGGGTCCCAGGGTCTAATCGCTCCAGCAGGTGCCCCAGCCCCTAGGGTCTGGTCGGGTGCACCCCTCCAGGGACCCCCACTTACCCAGGCTGAGGCAGGGCTGGGGCCAGCCCAGCACCACCAAGAGCAGCAGCCAGGGGCAAGGCTGCCTGGAGGGGAGCCCCATGACAGCCTGCAGCGCACCCACCGGCCTGCTTCCACACCCACAGGCTGGGGCCAGTCTGGCTGCCTTGGGCGGCGCCCCTCCCCACACACCGTGGGCCTGGAGGAGCTGGTTAGTCAAGCTGCCCCGCTGGCCAAGGGCTGGAAAGACCTGAAAACATAAAAGCACCCCACTCCGCCTCCCAGCCCAGCCCACCCCGGGGAGGGGGCTGGGCAGGGGCAGGCCAGGGCTGAGAGAGGCCCCTGGTCCCCGGGTGCCGGCCAGGTCACCCCAGCGGCCTGTGTCTGAGTTTGGGTCCCACCCAGACCCCCAGCCTTGGGGAGGAGGGCCACATGCCAGAGATTCCTGCACCCCACGTACCAGGAGCCTCCCTCTGGCCTTCCATCCCCACCCAGGGGAGGAAGGGGGCAGCTCTAGCTCCCTCAGGGCCCAGTGGTCCTGCCCTCCCTTCACAAGGCCACATCCTCCCTTATATCCTTTGATCATAGAGCCAGGGTGGCTGGCCAGTGCCCTGCTTACATTACTCCCTTGGGTTCTCACTATATATGTATATATATATATATTTTTACTTTTTAGAATTCTTTTAAATTTTTCATTAATTTTTTTGGCCACACTACTCAGCTTGAGGAATTTTAGTTCCCTGATCAGGTATTGAACCCAGGCCCTGGCAGTGAAAGCGCCAAGTCCTAACCACTGGACCGCCAGGGAATTCCCTATAGTGGGTTAGTCGCTCAGTCATGTCCAACTCTTTGCGACCCCATGGACCACAGCCCACCAGGCTCCTCCATCCATGGAATTCTCCAGGCAAGAACACTGGAGTGGGTTGCCATTTCCTTCTCCAGATAATTCCCTATATGTATTTTTTAAATTAAGATATTATTCACATAACCTAAGATGTCCCTTTAAAATGTACAGTTTAGGGGGTTTTGTTTTGGTGGGGTTGCTTTTTGGGGAGGTTGCTTTTGTTTTAAACAAAAAGGGTTTTTTATTTACAGGAATTCTGGAGAAAGATGGCTGCTGGTATGGGTTTGGTCAAATGACATTAGGGTCCATGTCTCTGAAATTGTCTTGACCTTTTTTTTTTTTTCTGCCATACCTTACAGCTTGCAGGATTCTTGTTCCCAGCCAGGGACTGAACCCAGGCCAGGGCAGTGAAAGCAGAGTCCTAACCACTAGGCAACCAGGGAACTCCCTCTCTTGGTATTTTTTTTCATTGCAGCAAGATGGCTGCTGTGGCTCCAGGCATCATGTTCTCACTCAAGGTAGGAAGAAGGGAGGGGCAGAGAGGTGTTGCTCAAACACTTTTATCAGAAAACCTTATGCTTTCCATATAACATAAGCCCTGTAGACTTCCTTTTAAACTTCATTGCCATAAATCACCAGATTCTAGAACTTTATCACCCCAAAAAGAAACACTGTACCCATTAAAACAGTCACTTCCCATTCCCCTTCCCCCACTGACAACCACTGATGTCCATTCTGTCTCAGTGGATTCGCCTCTTCCGGATGTTTCATATAGACAGAAACACACAATGTGTCATTTTCTGCCTGGCTTCTTTCATTTGATACAGTGTTAAGGCTCATCCATGTCGTATGTGTTAGCATTTTATTCGTTTTCCTGGCTGGATAGCATCCCATTACACGGACAGATCGTATTTTGTTCATTCTTCGGCCGATGGCTATTTGGGTCATCCCCACTTCTTGGCTGTTATGAACGCTACCGGGACCGTGTTTCCAGTTCTTGGATATTTATCTAGCAGTTTAACTGCTGAGTCATATGGGAACTGCTTTTTGGGGCTCTGGTCGCCAGCTTTCCAAAGCAGCTGCATTTTACATTCCCACAAGCAGTGGACGAGGGTTCCAATCTCTCCACATTCTCACCAATATTTATTTCCTATATATATTTATCATACCCACCCTAGTGGGTATGAAGTGGTACCACTTTGCGGTTTTGATTTGCACTTCCCTAATGACGTTGCTTGTCCGCCATCTGTATAGCTTTTTCAGAGAAGTGTGTGTTCAAGTCCTTTGCCCGTTAAAATTGAAGATTTTTTTATCGTTGAGTTGTGACAGTTCTTGATACACTGTGAACACGAGAGTCTGATCAGGCATACGACGTGCAAACACTGCTCCCGCTCTCTCACTGCGCTGTGGTGTGGGAGCCGAGGGTGGGGGCGGGGCACTCAGGGACCCACACAACCCCTCTGCCCTGTGAGCCCTGGAGCGAGTCTCACTGTGGAACCTAACAGAGTTGGGGTCCAGCTTCTCTATCAGGGCCTCCTGGCCCTCCCCAAACCAGCTTCTCCACAGGGCAGGGGGCACGATGCCAGGGGCTCACAAAGCTGCCTTACTTTCTTTTCACAATCAGAAGAGGAAAAAAAGTAACTTCTAGGTGAAAGTAAATACTCTAACATACACTGATCTTTTTAACAATAAATCATAAAACAGAATTTAAGTTTCTTTCTTAGGGAGAAAAGGGCTTGTGAAGGCCACAAGCACACCCCCCCACCCCTCCTTGCCCTCAGGAAGCCTAGGAGTATTGGATCCTCTTTCTAAGAAGACTGGGAAGGATTGGAACCTTGAGGGTGGGGGTCAGACCAGGCCTGGCTGGGATTTAGTCCCAGCTCTACTACTGTGCCCTTAAACCTCTGTTTCCTCATCTGGAAAGTGGACACAGCAGTACCCGCCCCGATATGAGCAGCACTTAGAGAGTCAGAACCCGCTTAGGAAGTCAGAACCCAAGGAAGTAAACGGGAGGAGCTGGGGGGGGGGGTCTCCCTGGCAGAGCTGCTGAAGGCCCACTGCAAGGAGAACTGGGGTGGGGCAGGGGAGCCGCTCGGGTCAGTGCCCGGCTCCTGGCCTCCCCGCAGCCTGTGTCTCCTTTAGGAAGAAACAAAGGTTGGACAGGAAGCCTGTCAGGTCCATTCCTTCTCTGATGCAGCAAGACATGTGTGGGCTGGCCTTCATACATCCAATCTTCATACATACACACACATGTACACACGCAGCCTCTCCAATGGCAAACCCACAGGGCCCACGGTCTTTGGCTTTAGAGCATTTATTGCAAACAGAACATATGAGGTATGAGCAGCTGACCCAGACGGAGGCCTGCCCCCGCGGCGCACACGGCAGGCAGCCTCTCCTCACCCCGGACACTGAGGGCCCCACACAGCCCACCGAGGATGGAGGGGCCCACACACTGAGGTAGCAGCAGCCGAAGGCCCCACACGACTCCCAGGCTCGCCCGGTTTCCACAGAGACCCAGGCCCGGCGGGCACAGGGAGGGGGACGGGCGGGCATGGGGAGCCCGTGCTCCACAGGGAGCCTGCCGTCGTGGTGGGCGAACCGGGCCAGCCAGGCCGCGGGTCACTGCTGCTCCAGGCAGTCCTCGGTCACCCCCTGGGCGGCCAGCTCGGCCAGCACGTTCTGCAGGTAGTTGGGGTCGGGGTAGCCGTGGCCTGTCACGTTGCGGTCCATCTCGGTCTTGTGGTGGATCTCGTTCCACACCACTGTATCCGTCTCTCCGGTGGTGCTGGATGTTCCTACTGTGAAGATAAGGCGCCTCTTCCAGGCCACCTTCAGCAGCTCCAGGACCTGCCCAAGGGGAGGGGATGGAGGGGGAAGGGGAGGGGATGGGATGGAGGGGGGAGGGGAGGGGATGGAGGGGGGAGGGGAGGGGATGGAGGAGGAGGGGAGGGGATGGAGGGGGGAGGGGAGGGGATGGAGGGGGAGGGGAAGGAGGGGAAGGAGATGATGGGGGTAGGGCATGGAGGAGGGGGGAGGGAAGGGGATGGGGGGGAAAGGGATGGGGAGGGGGAAGGGGAGGGGATGATGTGGGGGAGGTGTGGGGGAAGGGGCGGCAGGGAAGGAGCAGAAGGCTGTGAAGAAGTGCTCTGAACAAACCCTGGCTGCAGGGGCTGGCCTGGAGGGCAGACACTCCTGACAACCCCCTCACCTCCCTTAGCCTCTTCGTGCCCTTGGGGCTGTCCCCACCCCAAAGCCACCACCCTGGCTGTTCTGTCTGCTTGGAATGCTCTTTCCCAGCCTTCTCACAGCTGTTTAGTCGTGTCCAACTCTTTGCGAACCCATAGACTGTAGCCCCCAGGCCCCTCTGTCCATGAGATTTCCTAGGCAAGAATACTGGAGTGGGGCGCCACTTCCTTTTCCAGGAGACCTTCCTGACCCAGGGATTGAACCCATGTCTCCTGCATTAGCAGGCAGGTTCCTACCGCTGAGCTACCTGGGAAGCCCCTCCTCTGAGCTGGGAAGCCCCAAGTCAGGACTCAGTGCAAAGGCAGCTCCGCAGACCACCCCCATCACCTAGGGTGAAGCGGCCCCAGTTCCACCGCATCCCATCACACTAGGCCGCAGGAAGACCCCTGTCCTCCCCCCAGCGCACCTGCGGTCAGGTCGTCTCTGCCTGGATGCCCCATACCCAGACGCCTAACCTGGAGCAGGCCCCCAGGAAGGGGCAGCCCACACCCCAGCCAGCCCGCAGGCTTCATCTCCTCCTCCTGTCGCAGTACGGTGGGCATAGGCAGAGCTGGTGCGGCCACCGAGCCAGCTCTCCCAACCCAACAGCCACCTGCTGCTCAGGGGCAGCCAGGCTGGACTTGCCAGTGGCGGGGGAGGGGCATGGAGGCTGCTCCCAGGGGTGGCAGCCGGGCCTTTACCTTGCGGCCCTGGGCGTTGTTGGGAAGGTAGCACTGGCGGGGAAACCCTCTGGCAGTGAAGGGCTTTCCAGGGTTGGGGTGTTCAGGGCCCTACAGGAGGAACACAGACGGTGAGAGTGGGAGCCAAGGGGCTGGCGGGCCGCAGAGCTGCTGGGACAGGGCCCCTCTCCCCAGCCTCACCCCGCCACCTTCCAGGCGGGGCTCCTCCTGCACGCAAGTAACCAAATCAACTGCTGTCTCATATCTTGCTCTAAAGACCCAGCATGCACACGGCCTGCCCACACCTGCCCTCCCTGAACCCATGCTGCTCTGCTGGGCACCACACCCCCTAACAGCCTCCACCCCCCTGAGGAAACTAGACCTCTCAGAGGCCAGGCCTCGCTGGCAACCCTCTGGGCACAGGGCTCTCTGGACTGGATGGCAGGGCCTGCTTCACCATCACTGGGGCGCACAGCACCTCCACTGCTCTCTCCGGATGGAGCAGGGCCCCGAGACCATGGCAGCAGGCTAGACAGAGGGTGAGGGCTGGAACCACGCTCGGCCCTTGCCCTGCTCTCAGCCCATGGAGACACACCATGTACAACTCCAAATTCCTCTCCTGCTTTGTGGCTCTACTGCTGTCTAGAATGTTTCTAACTTTTCCAGTTTCACTTTGAGCACAATGTCACTTTGGAGGACAACCAGGGGAAAGCACATAATTGGACAAAACCAAGGGACATCCTGTCCTCCTTTATCTTCCCAAGCCAACGAGGCTCTGGGGGACACTGAGATCCCCCGGTCCAAGGCAGAAACCTGAGGAGCCCAGACTCTTGTCTGGGTCTCCACTGGGACCTGCAGCTGAGGTCCCTGCTCCTCCACACCCCACACAGGTCTGGATCAGGCCACTGAGCCGGTCCCTCAAGAGTGGTCAGGCCTCACTGCAGGCACCTCTCTGCCCTGCACTCTGCCCCGTGGGAGGGTTCCTGCTTGTGGGCTCCCCAGCCAACCAGCTAGCCCAACAGAAACGCTTGTTCCTCCTGCTTAGACTCCTGTGGGCCTTCTGCCCAGTACAAGTCCAGCTAAGATGCCTCTGCCTCCAGGAAGCACCCCCCTGGTTCAAGAAAAGGCAGGGGGCATCTCTTTGCTTCCACAACCCTAAGGGCTGGCTGGAGCCCCCAGCACGAGTGCCTCCTGATTGCTGGGAGTCTGACTGGGCAGCCGGGCACCCTCAGTGACCCCGGGGGACAGAGTGGGACAGGAAGAGCCCCGGAGAGGGGCCGATTCCAGGAAGAGCCAAGGAGGCTCCTCTCGTGCCGTGCCCCTCACCTGAATGCCGTGGGGAATGTTGTAGACTATGAGAATCGTCCCACAGTCCTCGTGGCCAGGGAGGGACATCTGAAACGTGAACACCTCCATCTTCCCCCGGGGCTGGGTCCCAGTCTTCTCCCCGTAGATCGTTTTGCAGGAGGGACACTGCAAGCTTCCATCCTGGGACAGGGCAGAAAGTCGTGGACTGAGCCGGTGGCCCCGAGAGGGCACCCAGGCCAGCCACCCCACTGACTAGATGGGAAAGAGACCTGCAGGGACACGAGTTTGGTTCCCTGGTCACCCAGCAGGTCCTGGGCCAGTCGCCCAGCTCCCTGGCAGACTCCTTGCAAATAAATTCAATTTTGGCAATTTCCTTAGAAAGACAAGTTTTACCCCAGAAACTCATTATGCAATTTTCGTTAAAGGGACAAAGGGGATCAGGTAGAAAAATTAGGTTTATAAACCAAAGTCTACACAGTTGCTGCTGCTACTGCTAAGTCACTTCAGTCACGTCTGACTCTGTGTGACCCCATAGATGGCAGCCCACCAGGCTCCCCCGTCCCTGGGATTCTCCAGGCAAGAACACTGGAGTGGGTTGCCACTGCCTTCTTCAATGCATGAAAGTGAAAAGTGAAAGTGAAGTCGCTCAGTCGTGTCCGACTCTTCGTGACCCCATGGACTGCAGCCCACCAGGCTCCTCCGTCCATGGGATTTTCCAGGCAAGAGTACTGGAGAGGGGTGCCATCGCCTTCTCTGCTACACAGTTGAGTCATATTTAAAATGGAACAGAAAACCGTTTCGGAAGGACTGCTGAGGCTGGCGCCCTGGCCAGTACGCGTGGCATGAGGACGCTGCACAGGGGACAGCCCAGGCACGAACCCCCCACGGGCCTTGGCTTTCTCTGCTCCCCGACCTCTGTCTACTCTGGCTAAATTACACCAAAGGCAGGGCAGCCTGGCGTCACCTGCCACCCCCAGCCCCCTTCCCGCTGCAGGGCCAGGACTGCGGACATCTCAGGGTGGTCTCTGGGCGGGCCCCAGGCTCCTCACAGGGCAGCCCCAGTCGCCTGCTCAGCTGCAGCACAACCGGGACGGGCAGGTGACCCCGACCCCCCTCCCCCGGCTGGGCGGCCATGGGTACCTTGTTCCCATTGCAGTACATGGCCAGCAGGCAGAGCAGGTGGAAGGTGTGGCCGCACTTGGCCAAGCAGCCCACGGCCATGGGCCCGATGGTCTTGCTGTCGGTCACGTCGCTGTACCCAGACGCCACGGACAGCTTCTCCATACAGATGGTGCAGTCCTGGAGGGGGACCCACACGGGGCAGGCTCACCCCCAGCCCCCGTGCCACAGGGGCGAGTCCTGAGGACCAGCCGCCATCTGCGGAAATGCTGGGCCCCAATCTAAGTCAACCCCACAGCTCTCTGTTCTGGAGGCTGGGAGCACCAAGGGGTCACTGGTGTCTACGGCCTCAGAGCAGTCACTGTCACCGCGGTGGAGGGGATGGCAGGCGGCACCGAGCCTGGGGGCTGCTGTGACGCCTGGAGCCCAGGCTGAGAAGGTGGCAGAAGAGCCCAGCAGAGAGGAAAGGACGGGAGGGGCCCGCAGCGCTGGGCTTTCCGAGGGAAAGGGAACCTGTCAGAAGCACAAGCACAGCAACAGGCAGGCAGGAGAGAGGAGAGTGTACTGAAGCAGGAGCCGGCGTTTCTGTTGGGGGCTGGTGCACCTGCAGGGCAGGGGTGACCAAAGCGGAGGGGACCAGGTCCCAGTAGGCCCTGAAGGCCATGACTGGGGCCTGGGGCTTTGTCTTACACATCAGAGTAAGCAGAAGCATTCCTCCTGCTTAGACTCCTGTGGGCATTCTGCCCAGTATAAGATGCCTCCACCTCCAGCAAGCCCTCCCTGGTTCAAGAAAAGGCTGGGGCCATCTCTTTGCTTCCATAAGCACAGCAACATGGCAACAGGCAGATGGCATGAGCAGCGGATATTAAACCATCACAGCCACACACTGGCTATGTGATCAGCAGCTGGCGGGGAGGCAGCTGGGGCCAAACAGCACAGCTCTGTCAGGTAAGCACAAGAGCAGAGAGATGGACAGACAGACTCCTGTGAAAGGGGGCGGGCAGGAGGGGAGGCCCGAGGAGAGGCCTTCCAAGTTTCTGTCCAAACCTTTACCAACCAGATGCTTCCTGTGTTCTTGACTTGCAGAAGGCGGCCAGAGAGTCCCCAGCTCTGAACCGGCATGCATGACCTTGAACCCACCCCTAGGACTCTCCAGGGCTCTCCATTCAAGCTGGAGAACAGTGGCATCACAGCCCCGAAATGAGACTCAGCAGACATGGGTCAGGTGAAGCTGTGACGGGGTTAAACGCAGGAACCCTGGCTGGCCCTCCCCAAAGCCGGGGGGCAGGACTGGTCTCTGGACAAGGCACCTTCCAGCAGAGGACAGGCTGGGGGCCTCGTCTGAGCCACCCCGTTACCAAACAAAGGCAAAAGCAGTGCAACCCCCGCGACACGCACCTCCTCCGGGGCCGTCTTCAGCTCTTCGGTGTAGTTTCTGATTACCTGCTCTGGCTCTGGCTTTGGGGACCCTCCTAGGAGAGAGAAGAACATAAATGGTGTCCTGAGGAGAATGAACTGGAGACGCTGGGAGAGAGGAGGACAGGGAGCGGTCCAAGCTACCAGGAGGGAGGTTAGGATGGCTCAGACAGGAAGGTTAGTGTGCAGGAGAGGAGAGAACAGGCCAGCCGCAGAACAGTCCAGAGCTCCACCGGGGGCAGGGCGGGCGAGGGGCAGCCCCAGGAGCCCTGGAGGAAGAGAAGCAGAGACAGCAGCTGGCCATGGCCTTCAGGAGCCACAGGCGGGGCCTCAGCCATGGCCCCGCGCACCTTCACTCAGGAACCCAGACCCAGGCTTCAGAGGACATGCAGGAGGGTCAAAGAGCAGCTTCTAAACAAATGCTCTGGAGTGTGTTCTGGCCAGGTGATTTTACTCAACTTTCAATATTCTCAGAAGAAAGTCTGGGTAAGAGAAGTAAGTGTTCTGAGTCACATGTACAGTGCACGCCCACCCTGCGGGGACATCTGTGTGCACACTGGCCGCAGGGAACAGCCACAAGGCCACGGCCAACCACTGTGCTCTTGGGCTTGTCCCTGGACTGGAGTGCCAGTGACCCGCCTCCTCGATTCCTCAGCTGCCCACGGCTCCACCTCCTCGCCTCCTCCTCTCAAAACCTCCTACCCCTCTGTGTGCACCTGGGCATGAAGCTGGGAGGGGAAGGCCCTGCACCGAACAGGCCCCACCCCAAGGACAAGCACCCCCTCCCCACCTCCCCTCTGCAGCTCGAGAGTCAATCAGCAGAGTCACAGAGTGGTGGTAAAACAGGAGCAGAGGGAGGGACGGGGAGACTGGCCCAGTCTGGGAGGGCGACGCCGGGAGGCCTGCCTGCCTCAAGTCCGGGGGAGCTCCTGGTCCCAGCCTCTAAGACCAGAGGGGCTCTGGCGTAAGCCCAAGCTCCCAGCTATCAGCCTGTGGCTACAGAGACTTACAAGTCTGAGGGCTCAACAGCAGGAGCCCCCCTCTAGACCAGAGGAGGCCCGGTGACAGGCAGGAGGGAGCGGAGGGGTCGGGGCTGGGTGAGGGCAGGATGGAGTCTGGCTCTTGGGCTGGGACCAAATCAGGTCACCTCTGAGTCTCAGGTCACTCATCTAAACAGTGGACCTGACGCCAGCCCTAGGGGTGAGCACTGAAAAGGCATTAGCTGCTAGGACCTGAGAGGCAGCCAGAAGCCTAGGGAGACCAGGCACCCCCAAGCACACGCACACACATCCCCAGACACAGACCCCGAGGACCCTGACTGCTCACTGGAGAGAAAGCCAGACCAAAGCACAATCCCCACCAGCACCAGGTGGCCAGCCTAGTAACTGGAACTCAACTCTGAGGGGAGAGACCTTCCAGAAAAGCCTGGTCTAAAAGGCCACTTTGGTGACAGGCCAGTCTCCAGCTGAACCCCAGAACCCCTCCAGCAAGGCCTGTCTCAGCACCCCGTCCTCTCCAGCCTCCCCGCACCCAGGTAGCCTTTCAGAACTGACGGTAACTCTCCATGATCCACTTTTCTCAAAAGAGGGCCAGCCAGGTGACCGCCTACCCCACGAAAGGACATCTGAGCCCAGGAAGGCCAGAGGGTCTGCTTTGCACACCATGTGTTTTCAGAGCAAACCCCAAGTGTCTCAGGAAGCGGCCCTGCCCACAGATCCAGCCCTGAGGCAGAGTAAAAAGAGGGAGCAAGGCTAGCGGTGGTGATGGCAGCTGGGCGCTTAGGGAGCCCTTTCCTGGCTTCCTTTCCCCTACTCCTCCCGATGGTCAGACAGGCAGTGAACTCGATCAGAGCAACCGTCACCATGTGCCAGGCACTGCCCCTGTGCGTTTATTTCCTCTTCCTCCCACAACCGGTCTGCCGGGTAGGAGGCCCACTGCTCATGAATGGGGAAGCTGGCATGATATCACAAAGCTGGTGAGCGAGCGCTGCAAACCCAGGACTGGCGGGGCCAAAGCCCTGCTCACGCCATCCGGAAGGTCCCCGAAGCAGTCACTTGTCTGGCCCAGTGATGGCAGCAGAGCCACAGTTTAGAAACGACAAGCGCAGAACTTACTATGCAGCAGCCCCTCCTCTTGAATTCTCGTCTGACTCACACAGCACCTGTAACAGTTCTGAAACCCCTTCTCCCCTAGCCATGTGACAGGAATGGCATGGTCGTTGGGGACCCCTCTGAAGCAGCCCCACGTGGGCTGACCCCTCCTGAGACACACAGTGGCCCCAGTGGAAGGGACAGAGCTGTCCCCCCTCCTGAGCCTCGTCTTGCCTCGAACTTGTGTTTACAGTCACTGAGTCTTCAAGCACAGGCCCCTCACACTTCCACTGCAGCACTGAACTCTGGGTCTCAGAGGGGAGTGGATTCCCAGGGGCCAGGCTTGCTGCCAACGGCAGGGCGGGCCACTGAGCCCATCACCACCCGCAGGCGAGGGGAGGGCGAAGGGCCGAGGTGGTCAGAGGAGAGCGGCGGGTACGGGAAGAATCAGAGGTAGTGAGACTCGGAGGAGGCTGAGCAGAGGCCAGAGAGTTATTTGTGAGCAGGAACTACCTTTCATGGACATTTTCCTCAATCTCTTAACTGAGCTGTGACTTTTAGAGGCCAGACAGGAGGCGGGAGGGCTGGCGGGCTGGGGTGCGCAGCTAAGACACACAGGGAGTCCAATGGCTGACATCAGAATACTCGTCATGCCTACACGGGGTGCGAGATCAGACATGCAGAGGGGAGAAACGTTAGAAGGAGCCGTCCGGCTCATGACCGCCACAAACCCCGGCTGCGCCCAGGTGGCACTGTCGATGGCCATCAGGACTCGCCCATCTCCCTGGGGAATCCAGCTGCTCGAGGCTGCCAGGGCCCACCCAGACCAGCAGGGCTGAGCTCAGCAATCAGTGAAATGCCAGCTCGTGAGAGCCCCGGCCCCAAGTTCCAGGAAGGTCTGAACAAGCACCCCATCAGCCTGTGCTCGGAGCATGCAGGTGGGGAGGCCGTGGCTTCAGGAGGGCAGAGGGCAGAACGCCACCCCAAGACACGTCCAGAGCGGTTCTGCAGGGAGGGCGCCTCTCCATGCCAGTGCAAGGAAGGAGAGCAGAGGGCAACACAGCAGGGTGCAGCCAAGCCATGGAAACGCGGATGGTCCGGAGCTTGCGGGCCTCCCTCTGTGCCCCCTCGGCCGAGCCCCCGCAGCCCCTGGTCGCCTGGCCCCCCATGGGGTGCTGCCTATTCTCCATGCACCACCCGGCCTGTCTAGGTGCCTTCAGAGCCATCACTGGGGGAAACAGGCAGGAATCTTGCCCCAGGGCCTGCCTCCTCACCGAGGTGTCCCCATGGCCCCTGGGACGGCTCCTTGGGAGCAGCTACGGCCCCAGGCCAGAGCTCCCTTCTCCGGTCCCCTCAGCCGAGGCTCAGACAGCTCCTCTGGCTGTGGCGGGAGCACAGGGGCGGCCCACAGCGGGAGAAGCGGCAGCAGGCGGCCACCCCTAATGGACTATCCAATCTTGTCACTCCTTCCCCGGTGCCTGCAGGGCAGACGCCCCACTCCTCAGCCTGGTGCTCCACCCGCACCCTAGCTGACCCTGCCCCATGCTCCCTGAGGACCTGGAACCGGACACGTCCTCCTGCTGGAGGCACCACTCCTGCCACGCTCTCGGCTGCCCTGCGGTCCACAGCAGCCTCCACCCTCCCCTCCCCATCCCTGGAGCACCTCCTGCCCCGGAGAGGGGCTCTGGGCTTCCCCCCGCCACCCCCTTAGGGAGCTAACAGGTGTTCAGAATCTGGCCTACGGTCTAGGCACCATGGACAGGGAAGGCGGGCCCACTGCCCGCTCCAGGGGCGATCCAGAGTAGCCAGAGGAGAGCTGGCCCAGGGCTCCATCAGGCCCCACCGTGGCCCCCGCTAGAGAACAGAGGTTCTCAGCACAGCCCACGCGCCCAGCACAGGACAGCAGCAGAGGCTGGCGGCCCAGGCAGCGCTGGGCGCACTGTGCTGGCGGCTCCACAGGAGACACCAGAGTGCCCATCAGAACACCGAGTCTGGACGCTGGGCACTTGTTCAGCAGGCAGTGCGATGCCACAGCATCTCAAGGTTGTTCCTGGGCTCCAATGCGGCTCCCTTGGGAGCTAAACATTGGGTGGCCTGGATGACCAGCAGGCACGGGGTGCAGACAGACCGAAAGAGAGCAGTTCCTGGCGGGAACCCAGGAGTTGTGTGTGCTGACTGTGGTTTATTCCCCCAGAAGCCACCAGACCCTGCCATCAACCAGACCCCTCTCCCAGCTGCCCCTCCTTGACCACCCATCTAGAACGGCCATGTTCCCCTCCAGCTCATCTCCTCCACTCCGCTCCATTCTCAGCACCAGACGTAACGAGGGCTTCTGTCTTCGTGACTGTCTTCCCTGGTCACAGGGGAGACCCAGCCTCTGCCTGCTAGGGAGCAGACATCCCTGAGGCCACGCCATCAGCCCCGCGAGAGGCCAGCGTGGACAGCGCTGCTGCTGTTTCTAACGAAGGACTCGCTCTTCCTCATTCCAGCCACAGACAGTGAGTCTCAGTTCACACGCCTGCAGAGAAGCAGCCCTGGCTCTGCCGGTCTGCCTTCTTGTGAAAAAGTGTGAGGGTCATCCTGCAGCCAACACATCACAAATGCGGCATCCAGTGGAGAGGATGGGGGGAGGGCCACAAGGGGCCATCACAACTTCCCCAAGAGCCGGGGCTCAGGGATGCAGCCCCCCAAACTCCTAACATCCCCAAACAACTGTAACAGGGCGAACAAGCACAGCTTTTCCTGCTCTCATCTTCGTCTGCCAGAGCCCCCCGCAGGTCCCACACCGGGTCAGACGTGTGAACACCCCCTTTCTGACGCTCAGCGTTGGCCTTTCGTCTAGTGACTAGGCTAAGGTGCCAGCCTACCCTCCTCCTGCCCTGGCCTTACTAACCTGGCTTTGAGGCTGTTACCCCTCCCCCGGGGCTGACAGGCCTTGGCAGGTCCTGGCAGTGTAAAATGCAGACACTCCTCCTCCCTTGCTGGTTGGGAGCCTGGCCCCGGCCTGAGGGGCCCACTCCTCCCCACGGTCCTGAGGAAGGGGCCCTGGTCAGGCGGCAGGCAGTGAAGCCATCTCCCGAGGCACCTGGCAGACGGGGAGGCAGCCGCTCCTCCAGTGCAGGGCACACGCAGCCCTTTGGCAGCACGGCTGCTGGCCAGGAGCCTGCCTGAGAAACCCCGCGCCCAGGTGCTCACCTCAGTGCGGCATGAGCGCTCCCAGATCCATGACCAAATCCACAACCACTGCCCAGCTGAGACGTCTCTCCAGCCCCCGCTTCCTGGGGGTGGGCTGGGGTCCCTGGTCCCCTGGCGCCCCACACAGCCGCCCCAGCCACAGCGCGAGCCAGAGCCCTGCGTTCAGGGCAGGCGGCGTTCGGCCAGATTTGTCTACTCTTTCCTCGCCAGGAGCCACTCCTGGGCTTCGGGGTCTGTCTCCCTGACAAGCAAATGGGAGGTTGAAACACCTCCAGGATGGCTCTGAGTGCAAAGGTGGTGGGGATACAGAGAACAAGGCCGAGAGAGGGCCCCGGCCTCGAGAGCTCCTCAGCACCCCGGCCACTGCCAAGCTGCAGGCAGAGGCAACCGTGCTGGCATTAGGCCCTCAGCGACCGCAGAGCTGAATGGGGCTGGGCACCTGCAGGCTGGGCTTGCTCCCACAACCTCTCTCCAGCAGTACGTGTATGTGCGTGCGCGCACACACACACACACACACACGGGGCTGGGCACTTGCTCCCACAACCTCTCTCCAGCAGTACGTGTATGTGCATGCGCACGCACACACACACACACACACACACACACACACACACACACACACACACGGGGCTGGGCACCTGCAGGCTGGGCTTGCTCCCACAACCTCTCTCCAACAGTACATGTATGTGCGTGTGCACATACACACACACACACACACACACACACGGGGCTGGGCACCTGCACGCCGGGCTTGTTCCCACAACCTCTCTCCAGCAGTATGTGTATGCGTGTGTGTGCGCGCGCGCACACACACACACACGGGGCTGGGCACCTGCAGGCCAGGCTTGCTCCCGCAACCTCTCTCCAGCAGTACATGTATGTGCGTGTGCACGCACACACACACACACACACACGGGGCTGGGCACGTGCAGGCCGGGCTTACTCCCGCAACCTCTCTCCAACAGTACGTGTATGTGCGTGTGGGCGCGCACACACACACCCGGGGCTGGGCCCCTGCGGGCCGGGCTTGCTCCCGCAACCTCTCTCCAACAGTACATGTATGTGCGTGTGCGCACGCATGCACGCACACACACACACACACACACACACACACACACACACACGGGGCTGGGCACCTGCAAGCCGGGCTTGCTCCCGCAACCTTTCTCCAGCAGTTATGTGTATGCACGTGCGCACGCACACACGCGCGCACACACACACACACACACACCCATCTGTAGTGCCTGGGCTATGTGATGCCACAAGAAGACCTAAACTGGGCAGGAACTATCTAGTCATCTTTGCTCACTGTTCTCTCTGCCCCACCAGAGGGCTGATGGCTGAGCAGGTAAGTATGTTCCAGAGGGCTTGCTGGGCAGCATGTCCCCTCCTGGGTCCTTCCTGGCCCTACTCTCTTATCTCCACTACATCTCTGACTGGTCCTTCCATGTCCTTCAAGTGCTCTTCTTCCTGGTGGCCCACCCAGTCTCTGTAAGCTCGCACACTCCTGGGCGGGCAGACACCCCCCTACTCCACCTCACACTGCTCTTCTGAGCTGCCCATCCAAATCCCCCCGCCTCCAGGACAGCTCCACCGGCCACAGCCACAGCCATTAAACCACCAGACTTGGGAGCAGCACAGTGTCATAGCAAAGAGCCCAGATTCTGAGGCCAAGAACGCCTGGGGCTGAATCCCACTCTGTCCAGGACAGGCTGCCTGGCCTTGGGAGGTTTCTGGAATTCTTAGTGCATCAGTTTCCTCAAATGTAAAATGAGAATCAAAGTTCCTCCCCCACAGAGCTGCTATTGGGATGAAATGAGTCGCCTCCTTAGTCACAAGGACTTCTCTGTCAGCAGCACACATCAGGCCTCATTCTATTCCTTCCATCTCACAACCAGTGCAATCACTGAGTCAGAAACCCTTACCACCATCCACTGCCGCAGCCCTAGTCAGTGGTCAGCTGGCCTGGGGCGCGAAGCCTGGGTCCAGAGGGCCGCTCCGCCTCCAGCCTGGGCCCCTCCAACCCGCCTGTGCTATCACAGTGACTCACCCAGCACTCGGACTGCCTAGCTCCCCCACCGGCCTCCGCCTCTAAATGATGGCGGTTCACCAGACGCCTCGGTGTACCTTGCCATAGTTTACATTCCCCCTAAGTTAAAAAACAACTCTCAGTGGCTTCCCATCACCCACAGAAGGAATTCTGAAAACAGTTCAAAGGGGCAGGGTTAACAAACGACCTAGTGAGACACAAAAGCCACTTGCTCAAAACATGAACTCCAACCAAAAAAGTTGGAGGAACTCCCCCAAGGGGCCCTGTAGGGAAATGCCTAAAGCATGTCGGAACAGAAAAGCGACTCCTGAACCATAACCCAAGGTGATGTGAAAACGTAAAAGATGGAGAAAGTCGGCACTGGGCACCCACCATCATCAGGTACGATCCCCTCAACACTGAGACAAATGAGGGGGCACCCAGGCTCACTCACAGGGGGCGGGTCAACATCAATGAAAAAGGCGCTGCCCCCCAAGGAGCCCCTGTGGGTTTCCACAAGAACACAGAGGGTCAGAAGACCCCCTCCCCACAATCTCCTCCCCCTTCCCCACACATTCCCCGCCCCCAAGTCCCACCCCTGGCAGACATGTCTGGACCGGAGACCACCTGCCTACCTGCGAGGGCTTGCTGGACCCGGCTGGGCTTCGGCATCTTCATGGGCACCGTGGCGGGGACGCTCTGGGGGCTGCTCGCTGGACCGCTGGGCAGGGAGGCACTTGGGGAGAAGAAGGGGACAGAGCTCAATGTGAGGAGCTGACTTTGCAGAAACAGCCAGTGAGGAAGACACTGGTGCTGCTAAGGCCCCTTTGCGGTCTCACTTCCCCACAGCGGCCTCTGTGCGCTGAGGGCTTCTGGTTTTTAAGAGGAAAGATCCCGACGAAGAATATCTCAAAGGACGGGCGAAGAGGTCTGATGGTCATGACTCTCGAAAGCACTTCCTCCGTGAAAATCAACCAATAAAAGTCAGACTCCAGGTGGGGCACTGGGCAGGGGCAGGACACTGGGCAGGGAAGAGCACGGCTGGGGACAAGACTCGTCTTCTCACGCGGTATGGAGAACGAAGCGCTGGCTGCCGCAAAGTGCTCTCCTGGACAAGACTCTGAAGACAAATCACCGAAATAAGGACTCTGCGGTACCCAGAGCGGAAGTCCAACAGAAACCACTCCTAGTGGTCAAGACCAACACCACCAGTACAGTAACAGGCCAAACATCATCAGGAACTCCAAGAAAAGATGTTCTGAGAAAGAAATTAACACCCTTTTTGTGGTTTCTGCCAAAAGAGCATAACCTCAGTCTAATCATGAGAAAACATTTGATGAAACCAAATTAAGACCATTTGACAAAAGTGACTCTTTCAAAGTGTCAAGGTTACGGAAGATGAAGTAAGACTGAGGAGCGGTTTTATCCAGGGGAGGAGAGGAGGAATGACAACTGGATGGAGAGTGGGTTCATGGACCAAGAAGAGAACACCACAGAAAAAACTGATGAAAATCGGAAAAGTCCTTAGCTAATAGTCCCACACCAGTGACAAGTCTTTGGTTCTGGCAACTGCACTACGGTTATCATGAAAGGTGTTAACAAAAGAAGTCAAGTGACAGAGAGGTGGAAACTCCACTATTTTTGTAACTTTCCTGTAAATCCAAAATTAGTTTAAAATAAAGGAAAAAAAATTTTTTTAATGAAGGTCTTGCTTCCCACAGTGACTAATTCCAACTCTCTCACTTGGCTTTAAGCCATTATATATATATGTGTATATGTGTGTGTGTGATTATATTTCTATTGTTTCATTTTTTAAATATTTGTTGATTGATTTGACTGTACTAGGTCTTAGTTGCAGCATGTGGGATCTAGCTCCCTGACCAGGGATTGAACCAGGGACCCTTGCACTGGGGGCTCAGGGTCTCAGCCACTAGACCAGAAGCCATTATATTTTTAAATGGTAATAAATCCATGCCAGTAAGGGTTGTGGGGAGCCCCATACTGGAGATGGCTGATGCAGATGGCCCAAGATGCCTGCTACTCCCTCCTTGTCCCAGTGACTGTGTCCTCCAGCCCTGCTCATGTTCAAGATAATACAAGACGAAGGGTCCGCAGTCCCTAACTGGAGCTCCCCCAGGACAGGGCCTGGGTTCACTGGGCTCAGGACACAGCAAGAAGCTGGAAAGGTGCTCAGGAAACGATGGACGCCTCCAGCCTGCTGTGCTACCCTAGCAACGGCCAACAGCCCAGCAGCCACCTGCTTGTGGCAAATGCTTCTGGGAGCTCCTCCAGCCCCCTGCCTATCGCCAGCCTCGGGGCACAGATGCCGCTGGTGGACGCAACAGGGAGCTGGCTGGTTCTGGTCCACATCAGAAAATCTCAAACTGGCTGGTACTGGTTTTCACTTCTGGACTTTACGCTTCCTGCCGCCCATGTCTACCGTCAGCCCCAGGGGGACAATGGAACCGGGCCTGGATGCTCTGCTAAAGTGGTGGGGGAAGAGCTGGGCGTGCAGCACACCTGGCTAAGGCTTTGGCCCCACTAAGCTGTTTAATTTGAAGCCACACCCCACCCCCTTCCTGAGTGTGTTTCTTCAATTCTCAGGCTCTAGAAGTGAACGACTTGGAGAAGATACAGTCCTTGGAGGCGTCCTTCACTTCCTAAGCCAACTCAACAGGGAGCAAGGAGCCAGGAAGCGGGAAAGCCAAAGCCTGGCTCTGCTGCTCCAAGGGGCAACCCAGCGGGCTGGGCACCACAGGCCCAGCATGGCCAGGGCAGCGGGGTCTCCCCTTGCCGGTGAGGGGCCCATATCTGAGAGAGAAGGCCGAGGCTCAGCTTCTACCACAAGAATGAGAGCAGAAAGCAGACAGGCAGTAAGGCTTCCAACAGGCAGCTCACCAGGGAAGTGGGACCAGGAACCGTCAAAGTTCCATCTGCCTAGGGGTTTCCCAGTGTCACTGCCCCTGTGGCTTTCCCCAGCTCCTCCCCCATACGTTTCTCTGCTGTGATCAGAAGGGACAGAGAAAGGACCCAGCGGTTCCCACGATGGGGACTCTGAGGGGCAGACAGAGCCTCGGAGGTCACGGATCCCCCCGCACTGTCTGCTAAGAGCTCAGACTGAGAGAATGTTCTCTGCTGTGGGCATCGTTTGCCCATGAAGTGCCCTTCTGAGAATTCCTTCCTGTCAGCCTCCTGCCTGCCTATTGGGTTCCTGGGTCTACCTATTAAGCCCTCCCTGCCTTTCCCTTCTGAGAAACCATCTCCAGGAGCTTCCAAGTGGAGGTGAGAACACAGACAGATTCTCATCTTCTACTCAGACAGGATTGGACAGTCCTGGACAAGGGGCAGAGCTAGGAGGCAGGAGAGCAAGGCATGCAAAGCCTCCCTCCAGCTCCCCACGGGGGACCCTCTGAGCATGTGCGGTACAAGGTGCTTAAGGTGCAGACAGAGCCTGGGGACCCCACTGCCAGCAGCCACTGCGGGACACGTCGAGTCCCCTTTTCAAGCTTTACTTTCTCTCTCTGTAACATGAGAATAATCCCCTAAGGCCCCCTGGGTGGCTGCCAGGCTCAGTGTGCAGTACGATCCAAACGCCCACTGTGTCCTAGGTCCCAGTGGAGTGAGGCGGTTCTGGAGAGTTGTGGGGCCCTCACCAAATCCTAACCAACACAGCCCTGTCAGAGCAAAGGGAAACTTCTGCAACTGCCCTGGCCAACCTGGTAATTTTAAAAGGGGAAAAGAGAGACGTAGAGAGAGAACAGAGCTGAGCCGAGGGCTCACAGTGAGCGAGTCAGGAGTCAGGTCCCGCTGGAGTCCAGGACCCCAATCCCACAAGTTTAAAGAGCCTGACTGACAGCAGGAGGGAGCAGGGCACAACTTTCCCAGGCTGGGAGAACAGCAGCGACAAGAATAGAGCAGATGGACGAAAATGAGAGCCATTTTCCTAGGCCGGGTGAAGGGGCAAAGACCCCCGAGGCCTCGCTACAGTGAAGCTGCAACAGAGGGCTGCTCGTAATCACCGCCCCGAGTCAGCAGAGAGCTAACACCTCTATTAAACAACGGCACACCCGCTATTAAACAACGTGTGCGTGACACATTTTGGAAAGTCTTCCATCCAACATCACTGAAACACAAGTCTTGGTGCTTAAAGGGATAAACTTCAGCTACCAGGAAATTTACTTAAACCCGGCGGCACGTGTCTTCCCGATGGATTACTCACTCAGAGAAAGGCTCCTGGGGCACGAGGCGGGTCCGTCAGCTGAGGGTTTACCCAGATTGAGCAGGAAGGGATTTGAAACTACATGGGTTCCAAAAAGAGAACCCACAGGGGCTCCACAAATTTTCATTTCGCTCACTCACAGGTCCTTCCCAGGGGCTACCAGTAAACGCTGCTGGTCCCCAGGTTTCCCCAGTCCATGGCGCTGCCCACCCCATCGCCTTCCCCTCCTCACACCTGGTGACTTTAACCTGATGCTGCTGATGTTCACCTGGCCTGGAGAAGCTGCACCACAGCCGCTGGAGAACTGAGGTGCCAAGTGTTTTCAAATCCTCCTAGCCCGGCTGGGTGAAGAGGTCAGGGATTAATCAGACCCCCTCTGGCTCTACAACAGCTGTTCGAGATGGCAGACTATAGAGGGCCACACAAGTTAGACGTGGGAAGACTGACCCCTGCCAGTGAAAGACACCCCTCCCCGCTCCTGAAGGGATGGTCCAGGAGGTCAAAGTGAACCCCCCATCAGGAGGCAGGCCCCTCTGACCCTGCTTCCCCTACCAGAGCTGGTTGGCCCAGTTCCCACCTGGTTTACAAGGCAGGGTGGCAAGGCAAGCAGCAACACGCACGACCAAGCAGCAGAGGTGAGGCTACCTGGCCCCGCAGCCTTCCCTTCTGCAACCTGCCTGGACGGGGCCCTCAGGCTGGGGAGGGGAGACTCCAGAGAAATCTCAGGGGAGACCAATGGGAGCCCCGTGCCAGAAGAAAGCAACAAAGCCCAAGTGGTCGCCTGGCTCCTCCCAGAATCCCAGCTCTAGAACCTTCTAGAAACCTGCCTCAGTTAATGCGTCAGCACACAAGCCCCAGGAGGCTGCGCAAAGCTGACAGAGTCGTAAGAGTGGCTTCACCCTTAGTGATAACCCTTCTGGGCTGGCAGATATGACGTGTTTTTCTCTAAAATAGACTGACCCATGTACTGGAAGGGGCCTCACAGGGCACTGGGAAGGACTGGGTTGGCACAGAGCCCAGCATGCTTATGTCTCTGGAGAAGGCCCAAGCCTTACCCATGCTTCCAATTCCCAGAAAGACCTCAGATCCACGAGCCCCAACTTCAGAAAGGAAAAGACGTGCAGGAAGACACCGGGACCCAGTCGGCCCACCCTCTTCTCTGCTCCGGCAGCCTCTGCACGCACCCATCAGGACGCCCTGTCTTTCTCTCACTCCGTCTTTCAAATGGCTTTCAGAGTTCCACATGCCCCACGTGTCCCGCAAGGGGCCTGGGTTTGAGCCCAGCTCTGCCACGTCCTGGCTATGCTGCCAACCCCGCCAGCCTCAACATGCTCCCCTGGAATCTAGGGACATCACCTACCACAGGCCGTTGGGAGGATCCGGGGAAACCGAGCCTGGCTATAATGGGTGCTCGGTGAGCGAAGCTGTCACTGTCTTATCAAAGCCGGACGGGTCCTCTGGAAAAAAACACTAGAGGCCCCAGAAGCTGCCAAGGAGGTCTCACACTGGGAAGCTTTGGCCCTCCTCATGGTCAGGAGGGCTGGGATGGGTGAGCGAGGTGGCACCAAGATGCTGACTTTCCGGGGAACGGGGCAGCCACAGGTCCCCATGTCCAGTCACCGCCTGCTGAGGCCACCCTCTCTCAGAAATCTGCCCCCATCCCGCCCACCACTGTGAATCCTCAAAACGTTCTGCAGGCCCCAGACTCTCAATAATGATCAACGCTGAGGCCCTTGGTCAGGGACAGGTGTCTGAACTTCCCAGAAGCATCCACCACTGGCCACTCCAGGGTTTTCCCACTTTGAAGTGTCACCTAACTTAGATGGGGCCATTTCCTCACTTTCTCAGGGTGCCCTAGGGACCCGACTGTACCCCAGGGGCCAGTACAGCAGCCAGCCTATATCACCTGCTGCCACCCCACACACTCAGCTTTTTGCTCTTTCCTCAACCAATTGTTAAACACCAAAACTGGGCTCGGGGAGAGGACTGGCCCTTCTGTGTCTGTGATTTCAGGGCCGGGCACACAGCGGGAGTCAGTGAAACGTCCTCGTGTACCCAGCTGGGGCACACACACACAGCCAAAGGATCTAACTGCTCAGAGAGCCCAATTCTCCTCCGCCAATGAACAGATCACTGGGTGTTAACCCACGTGGCAACTATCAGCACTCACGCGCCAGAGGTCGTGGAGGTCGGGGGGGACACAAGGCTGTGGATGGCCATGGTCCCCTGGCACCATGTGACACACGCAGAGGACATGAGGAAGTAGTGGGGACCACCAAGGAGGCAGGCGCCAGATCTTCCCGGCACTGGGGGAGCCTTCCCAGCTAAACAAGGGCGGAAACCCAAGGCCCTGACAAAGCACATGGCTGGACACAACAGCCATCAGGAACACAAGATACCTGGCTGCGCGGGTGGCGGACGGTCCTGAGGGCTGGTGCTGCAATGCCAGGTGGGAGAGGCTGGAGCGGCAGAGGGGCGTGCTCCCCAGGGAGGACGGCGCCCCGGCCCAGGGGTTGGTGGTGTTTAGCCTGGGCGCAGACCTGGCCCCGGAGAGGGAGGGCTTGTTGTACGGAGCAAAGGTCTGGTGGGTCCCCCAAACAATGGCGGTCCTGTGGGGGGGCTGGGGGACGGGGTAGGCGGGGAGGTTGGTCATGGAGTGGCGGTAGCGGCCTGACACGGGGCCAGTGGTACCACCGCTGAGGCACTGTTGGCAAGAGCAGGCGACGCCTGTGTGGCCTGGCGGGGCGATGATGGTGGTCACCGGGTACGGGGGCCCCGCCTGGCGCCGCACACTCCGGCAGAAGCTGGAAGTCTTGTTGGTCTGCGTGTGGGTGGCATAGTTGACGGTGTAGTTGTACCCCAGGGGCGCCAAGTCCACGAGCTGGTTGCCCTGGGCCACCTGCTGCTCCAGGTAGTCGCAGACGCTGGCCTCGTAGGCCGTCCAGGAGTTGTCGTCACCCAGCCACTCCCAGATGACGCCCCGGCCGGGGGCCGAGTGCTGCGGGAACAGGTGCCTCCGCACGGCCCGCATGGTGCCTGCGTTAAACGGAGGGACGCACGTCAACAGCTCATCTGTCGGCCCCTCACCACCCTCAAACCAGGGGGGTTTAAAATTCTCTTTGTTCTCTACAGCCAACATAAGATAATGTGGTCACAGTCTATATACATGGGTCATGCTGCTGTCTGGTCTAAAGGCTGACACTGATGACTCTCTCCAAATTTGGGATGAAAGGTAGAGAGCACTCTCTGTGCAAAGAAACTGCGGACCAAAGGGATGAACTGGCCTTCCTCAGCGGGACTAGGGGACGCTGGACGCTTAAAGACCAGCTGTGGCTCAGGCTTGACGAGGCTTCTCAAAACATTCCTAAAGGTGAAACCTGTGTGGGCTGACTGAAGAAACCGGAACAAAAATGTCTGAAGAAGATGAAACCATCTATAATCCAACCACCGAGTGGAAAGCACACTTCATATATTGCAATATATTCCTACCCATCTAGTCTTCTAAGCACATACATTTAGGTGCAGCTGACAATCAGTGAAAACCTTTCCTATTTCCATGTACTATGCCGTAAGTAGTTCTTAGGTCTCCAAGACTGTGTGAAACTCATTTACTTTTTTTGTAATTTTTTTTTTGGGCTCCATGGCATGTGGGATCTTAGTTCTCCCACCAGGGATGAAACCTGTGACCCCTTGCAAAGTGGAAGCGCAGAGTCTTAACCACTGGACAGCCAGAGAAGTCCCAGAAACTCATTAACTTTTACAGACTTTTCTTACATGGATATACGTGGATTCCCTTGGACTTCTCAGGTGGCAACTATTAGGAGACACCTGTGGTTAGCTTATATGAATAAACCAAATTGCATGATTACGGAAAGGAGAAAAGGGAAAAATCAATTTGGGCCATGCTTCCAACAGCATGCAACAGTACTTGCTGAAAGATGACCACTGGGATTACCCTCTACCTGGTCTCCTGACCTCAGCAGCCAGAGCGATACATTTAACCCCCAAATCAGATGATGTCACTCTTCTGCCCAAGTCCTTCCTGGCCTCCTCCTTTCAGAAGAAAAGCTGAAGTCCCTTCAAGGGACAGAAAGCCCTGCACAAGCTGCCCTTCCCCCTGGCCTGTGCCTGGCTCTTCCTGGTGACCAGGCCACGCAAGCTCAGAATAACCTCTCTCTACACTTTACACACCCTCAAAAACAGAAACACTCACTGACCCAACCATACATGGGTCACGAATTATTTATCTTGCTCGCTGTCTTTCTTGGTGACTGCAAATGTCATGAGGGCTGGGACTTATATCTGCATCCGCTGCCTGGAAGCCCGAGTCCTCACACCCCCGAGAAGGCTGCTATGGGATCAGAGCTGGATTCTTCAGGCTGTGCACCAGTGCATTTTGGGCCGACAGTTCCTTGTCGTGGGGCCAGTCCTGAATGCTGTAGGGTGTTTATTTTGTAGCATCCCAGGCCTCTCGGAGAAGGCAATGGCCCCCCACTCCAGTACTCTTGCCTGGAAAATCCCATGGACGGAGGAGCCTGGTAGGCTGCAGTCCATGGGGTTGCTGAGTCGGACACGACTGAGCGACTTCATTTTCACTTTTCACTTTCATGCACTGGAGAAGGAAATGGCAACCCACTCCAGTGTTCTTGCCTGGAGAATCCCAGGGATGGGGGAGCCTCGTGGGCTGCTGTCTCTGGGGTCACGCAGAGTCGGACACGACTGAAGCAACTTAGCAGCAGCAGGCCTCTACTTACTAGATGCTGGTATTACCCACCCCACAGTCCTGACAGTCAAAAACGTCCCCACACGTTGCCCAGTGTACCAGGAGACAAAGTCACCCTCAGCTGAGAACCACTAATTTAGAGGGACAGGCACAGCTCTGGGAAGAAGCTGGCGGCCCCATTCTCGGTAATGCTGATCACTGCTGCTGCAGCTGCTCAGCTGCTTCAGTCGCGTCCAACTCTTTGCAACCCCATGGACCGTAGCCTGCCAGGCTCCTCTATTCGTAGAATTCTCCAC
Organism: Capra hircus; assembly: GCF_001704415.2. NCBI lineage: Eukaryota > Metazoa > Chordata > Mammalia > Artiodactyla > Bovidae > Capra > Capra hircus. Next base: position 35,392,607 of record NC_030832.1, on the reverse strand, counting down.
GCAAGGACACTGGAGTGGGTTGCCATGCCCTCCTCCCGGGGATCTTCCCGACCCAGGGATTGAACCCAGGTCTCCTGCATTGCAGGTGGATTCTTTACCACTGAGCCACCAGGGAAGCCCCTACTATTAATATTCACATAGGAAAGAAACATGAGTGCACAGGAGAGTGGACTAACCACCCAGGAGACACAGCTGTCCTTCAAGAGCCAGAATTCATCACCAGGCCCTCTTCCCTAGCACGGTGTGCCACCCCCATGCTGGCTGGCCTGCTTGCCTGCTGCTTGCTAGACCTTGGAATCTCTATAGGCAGTTCTGCTTTGGGAGACAAGGGCAAGGGGCTGGGACGGCCTCTGCACTGTTTCAAGGCACCCTGTACCACAACGCGGTACCTCACACACTGTGTGGAACCTGCTATCACTCAGCATCGCCTCCTGACCCTGTGCATTTCAGAGGCAGGATGACGCTGAGTCAACTCTGTGACCCGAACACAGAGCACAATGCCCGGCCCGAAGTAGACACCTAGACACACGCTAGAGGCAGGAAGGGTCTTACCAGTGTCCTGGCGGAACTGCGTCCAGCTGGGGAGGTCGATGATGTAGGGAGCCAGCGAGGGGTCGGCTTGGCCTAAGGGGATGCTGTGGGCCAGGCTCCCCAGTCCGAAGCGCTGGCCCTTCTGCTGCACAAACTGCTGCTCGATGTAGCTGCAGACGGCGGCGCTGTAGGGGTGCCAGGTGCCCAGCCCGTCCTGCCATTCCCACACGGCCACTGCCACCGGGCTGGTGTACACCTGAGCCAGGGAAGGGCTTGGGGCCATGGCCATCTTCCCCAGGACTCCCCGACTTTCCCAATGGGTTCAGACCACACTGGGCTGGAGTCTTGGGTTCATTGCCCAGTGCTGCCAGGAGACCTGTAAAAAAGACAGACAAGCGGTTACCCACACTCACGGTGGCACTGCCCGGGTCAGTCTGGGTGAAGGGAAAAGATCGTGCTTTTCCAGTCACTTTTTCCCTAATACCTTAAAAGCTTCGTGAACCAAATACCTCACCCTGTCTCTCTGCTCAGGCAGCCAGTAAGAATTCAGTATCAACCTAGCAGGGCTCTTGCCTCTACAAATGTCCGGGAAGACACAGTGACTGAATTCTCGGTGCTAACCATCAGCCCTGCTTCTGTCCTTTTACCAATACTTTCCCTCTGGCCCAGCTACTAAGTGTATCTTTTGACAGCATATTTTCACGAGTTGCCTCAAATCCTTCGTGGACTGGAGCCATGAGGACGCTTTACACCTGTGTGGGGATGCCACAGTTTCCAAAGTAGGTTTGTTAAGACACAAAACAATACCTGCTGTGTTACAAATCAGAAAAAAAAAAAAAACAGAGTCTCAGAAAGGACCAGGGGCTCAAGGGCAGCCCAGGGTCAATGGCAGAGCAGGGACTCAAAGCTGGGGTGGGTACCAGCCCCACCCAGGCCTCCAGGGCCCCCTGGGCTCCCGCACCATTAACCGTGAAGCCCAAGACGGACATACAAATCCCTGGGCGCCGAGGTCCTCCTTCCCCGGCCTCTCTGAGCCCCACCCCCGGGTCCTGGGCCTCGCTGACCAGCGGCCAGTTCCAGAGACTTTACACCCATCTCCCAAGGCCTCCTCCCAGTCACCCCCGCCTAGCTGCATCATTCGGGGTTTTCCCAGGCCACCCGTCGCATGAACTTCTCCTCCACGGCACCATGGAATATATACTGGGGTAATGGCAGTCCCGGTCTTTCTGTCCCCCTCAGATGGCAGACACCTCACGAGTCGGCCTTGTCGACAGCCCCATCACCAGCCCCAGCACGGGCCATGTCACGCAGCATGAGTTTGACAGGGATTAGCTCCAAGCACAGCTGAATTCAGGAGCAGATGACAATTCCTGTGCCTGCAAGTGTCTGAAGGAGAGGGGGGCTGTGGACACACAGGGTGGCAGTGCCCAGAGCACCAGCTCCAGGGGTGCGAGGGGAACTGGGCCGACGTTCAGTGACAAACACCAAAGGGACTCATCTCAGTTAAGTGGAACACTGTCAAGGCGGTATTTCTCCCACTTTATGGACAGGAAACTAAGGCTCCAAGAAGTCAAGGCATTACTGAAGGCCACACATACAGTGCTGAGTGACAGCAGAGTGCAGACCCAGATCAACCCGAGCTCATGCCCTTTCTCTCAGCAGGGAAAGCTCAGTCTGGGCTCTACATCGAGCTCCACTTTCAGGCCCCACTTAGGGAGGAGAGGAGGGGGCAAGAAGGGGAGGGAAAGAGGATCCTGAGTCTCAAGCCGTGAGCACCTTCAGCTGTGACGTCCACGGAGGGCCCTGGTGCCAAGAGGGTCCCAGTTACGGGATCTGCTCCAGTTCCCACACAACCCTGTCCCCGAGACTGCGCTCCAGCAGGGTTTCCGTAAGAAGGCTGAGACCATCTGCCCCACAAGGAAGGCAGACCTGGGGCAGCACGTGGAAAGGAAGGGGCATGGGCTCTGGCGCCCACACACCGCTTACTCGCGGTGCTCCACTTGTCTTTTGATGAAGGTGGCCAGCCCCTCCCAGCCTGACTTCCCGTGGACACGGCCACACCACCCTCTACTCTAAGTGCACTCCTCAGGGACTCAGACGGACAGGTGTGCTAAGGCACCAGCAGGTATCAACAGGCCTGGGCCTCCCTCCCTTTCCCTGACCCCTCCATCCCATCCCTGCCTCCCCCTCGAGTCTGGGGGAGGAGCGGTGGCCCAGGGCGGCTCCGTGCTACCTGAGAGCACAGGCGGTGAGTCAGGCCAGAGATAACTCTGAGCACACCTGGGGGAGCCAGGCCTGCCCCTGAGCTGCAACCGCTTCAACAGATGCACACCTCCCACCCTGAAGAACCAGACCCGGGATGCCCTTGAGATGGCTGGAGGGTTTATTAGCTCAGCGCCTGCAATTAGAGGTCCCTGGAACGACATCCAGGTACAAATCACAGGTCTGGTTTCGGGGCCAATTACTCCTGAGCCCAGACTTTCCCCCAGCACCTCCTGACAGGCATCACTCATTTTTCAGCCAGAGGGGGAGCCTCCCAGTTACCAGCACACGCGGTATGCTCCAGCATGTCCACACATCCCCAGGTGAACCGACTTGGAGAAGTCTGCCAAACAGCCTGAGAATTCTGCTTGAGAACCTCAGCTAGAGCTGCAGACTGCAGGCACACCACAGTCCAGGCTGGCAGGGTCCTGGAGACCCAGAGATGAGAAAGACCCAGCACACGGCCCCTCCGTGACCGGCCGCTGTCCCCACTAATACAAGGCCTCCACTTTTTGTCCAGCTGCATCAAATCCCAGCAAGTCCCAAAATATCTGGAGCCGATTCCCACCTCCCAGCCGTGGACCCTGCTGCCCGTGTCCCGAGTCCCATCCTCTCCGCATCTGAGCCCCCAGCAAACTTGCCCATTTTTCCAGGCTCAGCCAGAGCCCCTTTCCGAGCCCTCCGACCAGGTGCTTGCCAGAAAATGCTGACTCCACCCTCCTGTGCGTCCTCACCGCATATCCTGCTTATCTGAACCGGACCACACTGATTGGTTTCAGCGTCTGGCCCCCCTCCCACACCATCCTAATGCGAACTCCCAGAGGGCAGAGCCGAGGCTGACCCAAAGCTGGAGCTGCGGTTCTTCAAACACCCCAAATCCTAGAGGGGCTGAAACACACACAACAAGGGAGGAGCACCTTTCACTCCAGGGGCCTGGGGCGGGCCTGGGGCAAGGCCCAGGATGCCCACTGCTGTTCCCCCTCAAAGGCAGCAGTTACACACACACAGCAGCCAGTCAAGGCACCCATTCTCTGTTACAGCCTCAACCACCCCCAAGCCGCAGTTCAAAAACCTAATTTGTTTTGGCTCTTAATGATGGGGCTATTTAGGGTGCTCTTAATTATGAAAACTATTATTCTAATTGGCCATGGGAAAAAAAGCCTCAGTCTGGGGGCCACCTAAATACTTTACAATAATGGAGTAAGGGAATTCTGAAATAAATTATGGTACATCCCAATGATGGAATGTGAGTCTTTAAAAGGCTTTCAGACCTAGGATAACTCTCCTGACAAATAAAAACACAGGGTATGTAAGCACGCACACTGTGCTCTCATGTAGGCAGGTGCACCGTTTACTGAACGTCTACTGCAAGGCAGGCACTCTGCCCAGTGTCCTGTCATCCTGCTCTCTCAACCCTCAATCGCCCCTGAAGGTAGAAATTATCCCCATTTTACAGACGCAGGAACTGAGGCCAAAAGAAATAAAAAATGTATTCAAGGTCAGGTGGCCAGTCTGTGACACCATGAAGCCCATGTTCTTTCTACCTTATATAAGTGAATTTTCAAAAGGTTGGAAGGAACAAATCTTGACATGTTACTAGGGGCGATGGAGTTGAGTATGGGATATATGTTCTTTACTTCTCTCTATACTGGCAGATGTTCTACAACGATCATATTACTTACGATGATTGGACCAGAATTATCTTTAAAAAATGTATTAACAACTTGACCACAAGAAAAACCATCCTGCCTTCCCTTGCATTCTTCCCTCAGATTTAGCCACAACCAACCCCTTCCCGGCCCCTGGTCCCAAGGCACAGCAGGACCCTGCTGTTCTACCAGAGAGGTGTTTGACACAAAAGAGAAGAGTTACGTGTGTCTGAGAGTCCTTCTATTCCTAGGGGATTTAGGAAAGCTTTAGAACAAGATCTGAGCTGACACAGGAATCCGAGTGAAACTCATCCCGCCTAATTGTGGGGCTCCAAGTCGGGGAGCCACACGAGTGGATCCCCTTACAGTTGAGGCCTCCAGGAAGAAGGCCCCAAGCGTGGTTTTAAACTGGTGCCCAGACTGAGGGATTATCAATGTGCCAACATGTGACGACCCATTTCCTCCCCCTTGAGTCCCACTGAAATACGAAGCGGCCTAGCCCAAGCCTGAATGGGCACACGCAATGATCCTGGGACAGTCACAGCCCCTCTCCTGGGCTCAACTGCTCAGGGGGTTAGATGGGTTTTCGAGCCTTTTATAAACAGCAGTACCCTTTTCCAAATGTGACCGTACACCTCCCATCAATAACACAAAATGTAAAAACGTGGGGTGCTCTACCACAGAAGGTGCCCTCTATTTCCGACTCCGAGAGGCCCAGGAAGCTGCTGTGCAGGACAGAGGCGTCTGAGGGGCACGGGTTGGAGACCAGTGAGACTGGGTGACCTTAAGCCCTATTTTCTAAGCTGCCTCTCTTTCGGGTGCTTTCCCAGAAGCACGGGCCTGCAACTCCACACTCCACCAGCTGACACAGTAAGCATGACCAGTAACCAGAGCATGACCTTGAAAGACCTGTTATGGGCAGCTGGCCACCCGGGCACTGTCAGAAAGCATTCCCATGGACCTGGGAAAGTCGAATCCTGTGCAAAGACATATCAAAGAAATGTTCTCCTTTGCTAGACGTGTTGTTTTTAACACAATGGAGTATTATTTTTCTGCCTCTCAAAGCCATAAAAATAACTTAATTTCAATACACAGTCCTACAAGAGTACACGGAGAAGTCAGACTGCTGGGAAGGATAAACCCCTTCCAGAAAACAGTCTGGTAATATGTATCAAGAGGTTTAAAAATGTTCACTCAGGGGACTTCCTTGGCGGTCCAGTGGTTAAGACTCCATGCTTCCACTGCAGAGGGCGCAAGTTCAATCCCTGGTCAGGAAACTAAGATCCTGCATGCCCCATGGTGAGGCCATCACTTGCTTTGACCCAATCATTAAGAAATCTATCTAAGGAGATTAGAGGAAAACGTCAACATAAAGCTATTCTCCACAGCACTACTTTAACTTGGTAAAGAGAAGCAGAGAGAAAACTCAGTAGAAATGTACCCAAATGCTAACAACCACTGCCTTTGAGTGGAGAAACTGCAGGAGACCTTCTGTTTAACTTCTGAACTTTTCCCATTTTTTAAAGTGGGAAAGTTTTACTTCTGTTATCAGAAACAAACCTCTACAATGCCCACAACTTTCAAAAGATCATAAATAGGAACTAAACCTCCACCGCTGTTAACCTACCATCCTGACTTTAGACGGCCACTCCCGTCCCAATGGGGTTTCATTAACAGGCCTGTCAAAGCACCATGGTGCCTCCTTGCCAAGAGACACACACCCCACCCCTGAGTTCCCAGAAAGTGCAAAAAACACACCATCCAAGGACCTGGATTATTACAACAGGAGCACTGCAAGGTAGGGCTTTGGTTTAGACAAGGGATGGCTCCATCAAGTGCCACTCAGACCTTACTAGGCTCCTGAAGGATGGAAGGACTAACACTTGAGTTGTCCCTTGCACGCTGGGGCTGCAAGACGGAATTGACAACTCCTCTCCTGGCTTGTGCCTGTCTGGGCCTCCAAAGGCAGGTCTGAGCAGACTATCCCAAATGGGGTTCAGAAAGCCACACAGTATCCAGAGGGTGAGCCCTGGTGACCGACAGTTGCTCCATGGACAACCTCCTCCACCAGCACCAAGAACCCGCTGCCCCTTCTTTGGCCAGGAGCAAACTGACCACCCACAGGTCATCAGAGGGCTGAGCCCTGGTTCCCAGGCCTACCCTGAGGCCAGAATGTGGGAGCCGAGGAAGCAATGGCAGGCACAGTGGCCAGCAACAAGAGCTTACTATGTATACCAGGCCAGTGCTGGCTAAGTATCTTCTAAGTGTTCTCACTTAATCTTTACAATACTGGACAGGGTATTATCTCTGTTTTATAAATGAGAAAACTGAGGCAAAAGATAAGCAAGTTGCCTGAGAAGTCACAGGTACGTGCTGTGCTGTGTTCAGCAGCTCAGTCGCGACCGACTCTTTGTGACCCCGTGGACTGTAGCCCACAAGGCTCCTCCATCCCTGGGGATTCTCCAGGCAAGAGCACTGGACTGGGTTGCCATGCCCTCCTCCAGGGGATCTTCCCAACACAGTGATCGATCCCAGGTCTCCCGCATTGCAGGTGGATTCTTTACCATCTGAGCCACCAGGGAAGCCCAAGAATACTAGAGTGGGTAGCTGATCCCTTCTCCAGGGGAACTTCCCAACTCAGGAATTGAACCGGGGTCTCCTGCATTGTAGGAGGATTCTTTACCAGCTGAGCTACGTGGGAAACCCAGTCACAGGTTTCCCAAATCAGTTTGCAGAGGGAGAAGTTGATGTGGGCAAATCAGCCTGCCAGATGTGTCTGCTCAGCCTACTACAGTTTGTAAATTTTACAGATTGAGCCAATGTTTTAAAATTAGGATAAATCAGTCAATCAATCCAGATTTCCAGCTTCTCTTGAAAACCAGAAAACCTGGCAACGTTTGCAGGGCTGACCCAGATTCATTATCCAGCTAGCAACAAGCTGTACTGCTGTGGTGGCCGGTACCGCTCTCAAGGTTACCAGTTACTATGACTCCCCAGGGCGGGGCCAGCAAACCTTTTCTGTAAAGGGCCAGAAGGTACCTATTGTAGGCTTGGCAGAACATAGGGTGTGTGTTGCAACTACTCAACTCTGCACTGTGAAAACAGTAATGGGCCACGTGTAAACTAACTCATGTGGTTGTGTCCCAATAAAACTTTATTTACAAAAACAGGCTGTGGGCTGACTTGGCCCGTGAGCTATGGTTTGCCAGCCAAGCTGTGCTCTCACCATCCGGATAGTTGAGAAGTACTTCTCGGAACCCGTTTCTCTTTTAAAAACTGGGAGAATGCTTATGGCTCTGGCGAGCCTCCCCTGTGGCACGCCTGCGCTCTGCAGACACGTAGGGCTTCGCCCAACACCCGAGGGTGAAACACAGCACCTGAGAGCACGATGGTGGCATGTGGCCCGGGCCTCCTGGGGAAAGCCCAACTGCTTCCCAGAGCCACACCTTTCTTGCATCGGGCAATCAGGCCCTGGTCTGCCTCTCCTCTCTGCACTCCCCCGTGACTCTCTTATCTGTTCGCACCGCTTCAGTAATCCCACGCACGCTGATCGTCCAGATCTTTCTTCAGATACCCTGCCCGCATCCCTGGTCCAGCCATCAGCAACCCCAAGGACAGCCCAGAACTGATCAGGCTGTTTCATGCCCGCCCCTCTCCCACCCACAGTGTCCACTCTACCTGTCCATTCACTCATCTCTTAATTCCCTGTGAAATCTTTCCTATACCCACTCCTGCCCTGCAGGGAGAAGTGGCCACATCTAACCGCCAATGTCCATGTGACATCTGAGTGCAATTATCTATTTGTCCCCTCCAGTGGGGCATGGGCTCTTTACAGGCAAGGATTACGGTTAGGAAAAGATTTTTCAAAGCAGACACAGAACGCTGACTATAAATGAAAAAATACATTTCACTGTGTTACAATCAAGAATGGTTGTTCAACAAAACGTGCCTTAAAAACAAAGTTACAAGCTGGAAAAAGGTATGTGCAATAAGCACAAAAGATTAAAATCAAGCATACATAAACTCTTACAAATCATTTTTTTCTAATGCCAAGAACCCCGCAGAAAAATTGGCAGAAGATATAATTTACAGAAACACACATGCCAATAAACTCATGTAGAGATGCTTGACATTAGGGTTTGGTGACATAGAAACCATGATCCCAAAAACCCCATTTTACATCCATTCCATTGGCAAAAAAAAAAAATCAGCCTATATCAAGTGTTGGCAAGAGTGTGGAGCAAGTGTGGAAGTGTACAAGGGCAAACTCATACAACCACTTCAGAAAAGAGTCTGGCAACAGCTATGGAAGTTGAATATTTATTTACCCTATGATCCAGCAAAGCACCACCCCTCAGTTCACACCCAAGAAAACCTCTTGAGTAGGTGCAACAGGGAACATGTATAGAAGTGTTCAGAACAGCTCTCTCTCAGCAGCAAAAACCTGGAAACGACCAGGCACTCATCAATGGAAGATCAGATACAGAAACTGGTTTGTTCACACCATGGACTATTATTCAATATTCAAGACAAATGAACCAAGTGATATGCAATACTACGGACAAATTGTAGCAATATGTTTTTAGGTTCCTTAGGAATACCCAGGTACCATAAAACTAGATAAAAATGAAAGCAAAGGGATAATGGATATCTCAGGATGGGAATGGGAAGAAAGATCAAACACTGGATATGTATTCTGTCTCAAGATCCCAGCTTTTGTTGTGGATGGATGAAATGCAGGAACTTACAACACTCATTAAAAAAAAACTTAGGAAATAAATAAAAGTAGGCCATGTGTGAACGGGTGATCAGTGTGGAGCAATCCAGTTTTCTGTTTATCTGAGGTGAATATTAAAACAAACCCACAGAGGTGACTGTTTAATTCATCTCCAGGTGCTGAGCACAAACCCTGGCACGCAACTTCCTGGGCACACGTGGAATGAATGACAGACGCTTCATCCGTGGCTCCATTCCTGCTGTCTCTTAGGTACCTCCAATATGTCTGAAGCCAAACTCACCTTCCTTGCTTCTCTCTCTTTCCTCCTGGATTCCTTGGCTCTGGGCTGCCCCTCCTCCAGCTTCTCCCCACAGCCCAGCAGCTGCCCTGGCTTGCTCTTGCCTCCTCAGCCCCCACTGTGAGCACTTGGCTGGGACCTGTCAGACTCTCACCTTGATGAGCACTCGCTCTCATCTGGCTTCTCACACTTGTCTCTCCTTCTCGACCACCTCAGAGACAGGGGCGAGGCGGAGCTTCCTGAAGTACAGTCTTGCCCCTCTCTTCCACACCTCCCTTCGAGGTCTAGAAACAACGTTCACATTCCGTGGCTCACGGGGAAAGTCCATCAGCCCAGTCCCTCCCTGTCAACACTATCTGCTGGCACACCTCCCTTCAGTACCCCCTCTTCCATCTACACTTCCCCCTCCCCAGCTCCTTCCAGAAAGTTTAAGTAATGACCCGCTACCCCATATACATCCAGTTTCCCCAACTCTGTGCTTCAACTTTACCCGGCACCCTACCCACTTGGCCACCCAGTTAAACACCTCCAGGATGCCGTGATGTGCCCTCTTGCGGGAAAATCCCCTCTCATCAACTTCTACAGCATTGCATCTGTCCTCCACAGTTCTCTCCGGCCGTTCTCTCTCTTCGACAAGCCCAGGAACAGCCAGAGCACAAACTTCCCTGTCTACCTCCCTCTACTAGAAGCTGGCGTGATGTAAGGAAACAGTCACAAGGAGAACGATCCAATCCAATCCATTCCATGCTTTCTAGCCAGGGTGCTCATTTAGCAAGGCCCTTCCTGGAATTCTCCTGCTAAAATCCCCCAAGTCTTGGCATGACATGCAAAAGCCCCCACACTCAACCTTCTGCCCACCTTTTCAGGCTTCTCGGCCATGTACCCATCCTGTTGCCCCAGCCACACTGGAGTCACACTTACAATGACCCAGATATGCCGGGTCTCTTCACAACTTTGCATTTACTGACTCCTCTGCCTGGCTTCGTCCCCTACTTCCTGGGTCCTACTCCTTCACAATTCACTTTGGCTCTCACGTTCTTGAAGCCTTCTGGACCTTCCCTCCTGGGCAAGGGTAGGGGTGGGATGGGGGAGGGCTCTGCCCTGTGATTACCCACTCCTCCATATGTATCACACCGACAACACCTTGTCGCTGTCTATCGTTTCTTTATCTTTCCCACCAAACAATGAGCTCCTGGAAGACAGAGTTTTTGTGGCTGGTCACTGCACCCTCAGCACCAAGCAGGGGGCCTGACAAAAAGGAAGCACCCAGTAAAGGTTCAAGTGACCAAGGAAATTAAAATTTCTAATGCAGAAATCCTGACTCGTGTCCTTCATCTCATAATGCATGTGTGAAAACAGAAAGTAGCTTCTAAGACTGGTTAAACAGGAGAAGCTGTTGGCAAGAAGCCACCTGAATATATCTGAGACAAGAGGCAATCAACAATCCACTCCCAGGGCTCACTTTCATCTTGGGGACCTCAAATTTTCCCCTCCCCAGTCCGCACTTTCTCTACTGAAAACCAGATTGGAAAGGCAGCGACGTGAAGTCCCCGTGGCTCTCACCTTTTCTCTGTGGAGAGCTGGCACAAAGCGTGCCTTCTTGATGAAGATACCAGATCCTTAGGAGGAATGACTTGTGTGGATTCCCATCTTGATAGAAAACACAAACAACAAAAACCGGGCAAATCTGAAAGGCTTGCTGACTCAGCGACACAAATTCCAAGGCACCTTTGCCAACAAGGAAGAAGACGATCGAGTTTTAAATTGGGAAACAGCAGTTAGTGAAAACGAATGCACAGATGTTGGGTCTGTGTGCTGTGGCTGGGGACTGGAAACCACCAGATTTATTTTCCAACAGCCTGGGCACAGCAGAAGGTACAGTAGTCTCCCTCTGCCCACTCAATAATCAAGGGGCTAGTTAGGGGAAGAAAAAAAAAAAAAAAGCCCTTCCATAGAAAGGCCTGAAAGGATTTTGTAAGCCAGTTTGCTTTGTGAGCATCCAAGAAATCAACAAACTACAGAACGTAAAAGTTTGCCAAGGTCACACAGTAAATGAACAAGAAGCCTAGCTATAGTTACCCTGATGGTTTAAGTAAAGCCTGATTACCAGAAGGACCACCTTCTACAACTTTAGACGAGTTACATGGCATGCAGAAATATTTTGAGTTTCTTAAGCGGCCAAGCGTCTATGCACACACTATTTCCACTGCTACTGGCACTTAGGGAGGGAAGAGGAACCAGTGTGGAGGACAGTAGCTGACTTGAGAAAGGGTAGTTTCGGGGGCAAAGGGGGAGGGAAGTCTAAGTCCTCTTCACAGCGTAAGCTACTGGCACCCCGCAAAAGTGAGCCAGGGTCCCACAAAAGAGGCACTTCCTGGAAGGCGGACCTTACTTGAGAAGAAGAAAGCGGAGTTAGTTAAGCGAACTCCTCAGAAGTACAGCCCCCGGCTCCAGCGAGCCGCCCACCGGGAAGCAGATCCCAGCAGGACCCACACCCTCACTAGGGCAGCCCGGTGGCCCCGCCGCCGCCTCCTCCGGATCCTGTGGGAAAGGGTACTCTCCTCCCGACGGGCCAAACTCGCAGGGTCTGCGCCGCTCCCCTCGCCAGCCCTTCGGCGTTCCCGCTCCCCACCCCGACCGGTCCTAAAGCTCTGCGAGCGTCTCTCAATCCCCTCAACTCCCGCCCTCGGGGACCTCCACCCGGAGGCCGGTCCCCGCAAGCCCCCTGGGACCTCACCCCGGAGCGCCTCTCCAGCCCGGCCCAACCGTCCCTCACGCCCACGCCCGCCCCCTTCCGGCCCCAGCTCGGCTCGGTCTCCCCCGCGTCCCCGGGACCCCAGCCCTAGGCGACGAGCAGGTGGCCCGGGCCGCCCCTCTCACCGAGACTGAAGAGAGCGAGGCAGGCGGGTGGAGGACACCGCCGCGCTCAGACTGAAGCTCCACTTCGGCCTGGGCACTGCTCCGGCCGGAGCTCCCACTCTAACGAGGAGGCAGCCTGAGTGAAACTCGGCGTCGCAGCTTCCTCGGGTTCCAGTACGCATGCCCAAGACGCTGGGCCTTCTGGGAAACGTAGTTCCGGCGGGGCAGCAGGGGCGGGGCCGAGCCCAATGTGCACCTGTTCAGTTCAGTTCAGTTGCTCAGTCGTGTCCGACTCTTGGTGATCTCATGGACTGCAGCATGCCAGGCTTCCCTGTCCATCACCAACTCCCGGAGTTTACTCAAACTCATGTTCATTGAGTCAGTGATGTCATCCAACCATCTCATCCTCTGTCCCCCTTCTCCTCCCGCCTTCAATCTTTCCAGCATCAGGGTCTTTTCAATGAGTCAGCTCTTCGCATCAGGTGGCCAAAGTATTGAAGCTTCAGCTTCAGCATCAGTCCCTCCAATGAATATTCAGGACTGATTTCCTTTAGGATTGACTAGTTTGATCTCCTTGCTGCCCAAGGGACTCTCAAGAGTCTTCTCCAACACCACAGTTCGAAAGCATCAATTCTTCAGCGCTCAGCTTTGTTTATAGTCCAATTCTCACATCCATACGTGACTACTGGAAAAACCATAGCTTTGACTAGACCGACCTTTGTCGGCAAAGTAATGTCTTTCCTTTTTAATATGCTGCCTAGGTTGGTCATAGGTTTTCTTCCAAGAAAAAAAAAAGAGCTTTGTACCTACTTGGGTGACAAACACTTAAACACGCAACTGCAATCTAGTGCGATAAATGTGATAAAGGAGTAAGAGCATAGAAGGGGTGCCTAATTGCAGGAAGAGGGGTCAGGAAGACATTGCAAAGGAGGTGACCCTAGAATTGGATTTTGAAGCCTGAATATGGGTTTGTCAAATGGAATACAGGGAAACCTTTGCAAAGGATGAGAGATGAGAAAGTGCCTGATGCATTCAGAAAGCAATGAAATATTCTGTGTAGCCAAGGCAGAGAATAGGTACATGGACGGGGTGAGGACAGAGAAAATGGATTAGGGTGTGGCAGGATATGGGGAAATGGCCGGGTGAGATTATGAAGGACACTAAATATCACGCAAGAAATTTAGTCCACTGGAGTCAATGGAAGGATTTAAGCAGGGGAAAGAGAAGCAGCATTGCACTTTGGAAGTGTACCCTTGTGGTGGGTGGAGGATTGAGAAAGGAGTGGGGAGACCAGTTTGGAGGCTTAGGCTATAGTCCAGGTCAAAAGTGATGAGGCTTAAACCAGGCTAATGACTAATCTTTCGGATCACAGACTTCCTTTACAAAGCTAAAGAAAGTTGTTCCCAGAAAAATGCTCAGATGTATTCATACGTATACACACAGATATTTTTACATACAGTTCCAGGGGGTTCAGAGTCCTTTAAATCTTGGACTCTAATTGAATATCTTTACATAATCTAATCAAAAGCTAGTGAAGGAAGGAGTGCCTGCAGCAGGCCTAGTTTCTGGTACTCTAGGCCAGGACCCAGTGACTTATCGCCCGGGAGCTGACTTAGAGGACACCAGTCTTGAGCCTGGGAATGAGCCAGTTATGCCCAGAGCCAGCTCTCCATAGAGGAATGAAGGGTAGCGTTTTACCTGCGATTTATACTAGATGCCTGAAGTGGCTACAGATTAGAATAGGACGCTTCCCTTCCCTTCTCAGAGCCTCGGTCACCTCAGCCATAATCATCCGCAGGACGTCTAAGGCACCTAGCAGGTGCTGAGCACTGGAGATGCGTCACCTCCGTGAATCCTCTCAACGAGATGGATGTTATTCCCATTTTTTGGGACCTCGTCCCACAGCTTGCAGGACTGTGGGGTCCTAGCCACTGGACTGCCAGGGTATTCCCTGAGGAATGCTGACTCCTGAAGAACAGATGAGAGGCAGAAATGTCTGGGGAAGAGGCTGGACCTGGGGACATGGGGTGAGCATGATGGCTTAGATCCAAGAGAAGGGTCCCATGAAGGGGGTGCTCAGTGATGGCAGTTTTGAGAGGCACAACCTGCTGGTCCCTGGGAGGGGAGCCTATCCAGAACCCAGGGCTCCTGCTTCCCTATCTGGGGCTCCCTCATTTTTCAGTCAACCGGCTGACATTCCAGAAAAGTCCCAAACTTCTGACTTAGCACAGAAAGGCCATTGGTGACTGCACAGCGGTTTCTACTGAGAGACAGGATCTGAGGTCATGGAGGTTAGGAACGCCTGGGTGTACAGGCGGCTCTTCCAAGAGCCATCTTTGTGTTCCACACATGGGAGGGGGGATTGAGAGGACCGTCGAGGATAAAGCCCCACAGCGGGGATGACGCCACTTACATAAGGATGCCCGTGGCCGCGTGCACTTTGGAGGACGCGGGCCAACCCAGTGACCTCTGAAAGGCGGGAATGGCAGGTGATAGTCACTTTCTTTGTACTTTTCCTGTAGCATTTGAGTGTGTCCCAGTGAATAGTTTCCATTTTTATAGCCTGAAAGGAAAGACTATTTTTATTTGGGGAAAAATGAAGAGTTCCAGTTGTGAAAAGAGGCAAAATAGGGCAGCAGCAAGAGGGAGAAGAGGGGACAGGGACTCTGAGATTTTAGGCAGGAAAAAGTGAGTGTGCTGTGTCCTGAGGTCACAGCAAGATGTCCCTCGAGAAGCTGGAAATGAGGGAAACTGGATGCACCACTTGCAAACTGAACTTGAAACCAATACACGCAGCAGAAGGAAGCTGGTTAAATGACCCTGGGATGCTAGGTAGAAAGGATGAGGAAGACTCACAGGTGCTGACGGAGCTGGTAGCTGAGATCTAATGTCAAGTAAAAAAGGAGCTTCATGGAGAAGGAAATGGCAACCTACTCCAGTATTCTTGCCCGAAGAATTCCCATGGACAGAGGAGCCTGGCAGGCTACAGTCCATGGGGTTACAAGAGTCAGATGCAACTTAAGAGACTAAACCACCAGAGAAAGACTACCCTCAATTTGGCAGCAAGTGACAACTGTCCTTAAGATTTCTCTTTTTTCCCCCTGGTAGGAAAAGAAAACACTTGGAAAAAGAAAATGATACATTTTCTATTCAAATGTAAAAAAAAAAAAAGGAACTTTCAGAGCAGAGGGTTATAGTAGAGTAGGTACTTATTTGTGTGTGTGTGTGTGTGTTTTTTGGTGTGGAGTTGATTTACAATGTCTTGTTAGTCGCAGGTACACACCAAAGTGAATCAGCTATTCGTATACCTATATTCATTCTTTTCAGATTCTTTTCCCATACAGGTCATTACAGAGTATTGAGTTCCCTGTGCTATGCAGTAGGTTATTAGCTATCTATTTTACATATGCTAGTGTGTATATGTCAATCCCAATCTCCCAATTTACGCCCCCCTCCACCCCCTCCCCATATAACCATGTTTGTTTTCTACATCTGTGACTCTATTTTTGTTTTATAAATAAGTTCCTTAGTGCCATTTTTTAGATTCTACATGTAAGCTATATCATATATTTGTCTTTGTCTGACCTACCTCACTCAGTCTGACAATCTCTGGATCCATCCATGTTGCAAATGGCATTATTTCGTTCTTTTTATGGCTGAGTAATATTCAACTGGGCTTTCCTAATGGCTTGGTGGGTAAAGAATCTGCCTGCATTGCAGGAGATGCAAGCAATGCCGGTTTGATCCCTCGGTTGGGAAGATCCCCTGGAGGAGAAAATGGCAACCCACTCCAGTATTCTTACCCGAAAAATCCCATGGACAGAGGAGCCTGGCAGGCTACAGTCCAAAGGGCTCCAAAAGTTAGGACACAACTGAATGCCTGAGCACGGAGCACACTATTCCACCGTAAATGGGAACCACATCGTTATCCATTCCTCTGTCAGTGGACGGACAGCTAGGTTGCTTCTCTGTCCTGGCTACTGTAGACAGTGCTGCAGTGAATACTGGGGTGTGTGTGTATTTAAAATGCACACACAGGCCTGTCAGCAGAGATTTTTCTGGGAGGAAACCTAAGATGCTCTAAGAAGGTAACAGATGAGCTGAAGATTTTTATTTTATTTACTATATAGTTGGGCTTCCCTGATAGTTCAGCGCTAAAGAATCTGCCTGTAATGCAGGAGACACAGGAGACACGGTTCGATCCCTGGGTTAGGAATATCCCCTGGAAGTGGAAATGGCAATATTCAATGCTAATTTTTCTATCACAAAAATATGAGACTGCCCCCCCCACACACACACACAGTAGGGTAGGTTAGGTATGCCCTGTGGGAGCTGAAACATTCCTGGCAGAGGCTCTGTCCTTAATCATCTGCCCAGAAGGAAAGACTTTTTTTTTTTCTAATGTCTCAAAGACTGGCATTTGTGCCACCTACGGACCTTTGAGGATTCCTAAGCAACGGAGGGGTTTCCCAGGTGGTACTAGTGGTAAAGAACTCGCCTGCCAGTGCAGGAGACATAAGAAATGCAGGTTCGATCCCTGGGTCAAGAAGATCCCCTGGAGGAAGGCGTGGCACCCCACTCCATTATTCTTGCCTGGGGAATCCCATCGACAGAGGAGATCGGCTGCAGTCCACGGGGTCGCACAGAGTCGGACATGATCAAAGCAACTTAGCACACACGCACACAAGCAACTGAGAACAAATGATGTGGTCCGAGAAAGAGGTGCCCATAGACGGGGGAGTGGTGGTGGCCAAAGGAACTTAGATTGAAAAATAAAGTCGGGATAAGGGGACCGTTCCTGATGGTCCAGTGGTTAAGACTTTGCGCTTCCAATGGAGGGGGTGCAGGTTCGATCCCTGCTTGGGGAACTGAGAGCCCACATGCCGTGGGGTGTGGCCAAAAGAAATAAAATAGCCTAAAAATAAATTAATTAATGGTCGGACTTTCCTTGTGGTGCAGTCATTAAGACTCTGACCGTCTACTCCAGGAGGCAACCAGGTTCAACCCCTGGCAGGGAACTAAGATCTCACATGTCACGTGACGTGGCCAAAAAATATAAAGTCCTTCAACCCCACTCCAGGTGTCAGCGTTTACTGCTTCCGAAAGCTCCAACCCTGGAACCAGCCTCCAGCTCACCCTGGAGCAAGAAAAGATCAACGTAAACCTGGGAAAAGGCAAGACACTGGAGCCCAGGGATGCCGCTGAGGGGATCAAGCCTTTTCTGATGTTTTGCTTGGGAAGGCAGAATTTTGTTGCCTGGTGCCTCAGCTAATTGGCCTGCATCTGATACTCCGGAGGGCTTGTGTGATTAGAAGCCACAGCTGCCTTGCTCATTATTTCTGATTAATAGGCAGCACTTGGCATCTCTGGGCAACGGTGCTGGCTCAGGATCCAGGTGTGATCTACACAGCCCACAAGAGCATGATGGCTTTGCAGCCCTGAGGTGGGAAGCTGTCCCCACCGAGAGCATTGTCTTATGTAAGTCCCAGTCGCTTGGAACACGACTTGATGAATTGCTTTGTCCTCACTAGTTCCCTTGCTGCCAGTCTGAAATAACTAATGTGTACTCAGAGTTAATACATTGGAGACATTTGTTTTAAATCTAAGCAATCACACTTGACCTCTGGCCCCCACGCCACAGTTATTGTTTTGATTGTAAAGTAATGCTCCGGCACCCTGGTGTCAGAAAGAGAAAAAGAGAAAAGAAAGAAAAAGAGAGAGAGAGAGATCGAACAGGCCCAAAATGGACTCACTTGTGCTAAGCCCCACAACAGCTAACCAAGACTTAATACCTAATTGCAGTTTTAGCCTCTCCCAGGAAAATAATCCTTTAACCAGTCAATCTGGAATTACCTAGCAAGTACCAGTGGTGGTTCAGATGGTAAAGAATCTGCCTGCAATGCAGGAGACCCTGGTTCAATCCCTGGAGAAGGGAAGATCCCCTGGAGAAGGAAATGGCAAGATCAGGCTTCCCATTCATCTCCAGAGTACTGGCTACTGATTCGAGTATTCTTGCCTGGAGAATCCCATGAACAGAGGAACCTGGTGGGCTACAGTCCTTGGGGTCCCAAAGAGTTGGACACGACTGAATGACTAACACGCACGTATCAGTGAAGTGATTTGCCCATAGACACTTCGCGCCCCATAGTAGGAGGGTAACTTTCCCTGAAATAACCCACTCTGCTCAAAACTTCCTCTTCCCACCCACTTCTGCCTATAAAAGCCTTTCATTTTGTACAGCTGGTTGGAGGTCCTTTCTATTTGCTAGACGGAGTGCTGCCTAACTCATGACTTGTTGAATGAAGCCAATAAGGGCTTTAGATTTAATCAGTTGAATTTTGTTTTTTACATTCATTTGGGATCTTAAGTTACCTGAGAGAAGGGATCAGGGACTTCTCTGGCAGTCCAGTGGTTAAGACTCTGAGCTTCCATTTCAGTGGGCGTGGGTTCAATCCCTGGTCAGGGAACTTAAGACTCCACATGCCATGCCGTGCAGCCAAAGGGAAAAAAGATAAAGAGAAGGGATCCACTGTGGTGTGTGGACAAACTTAGGTGTCCTAACCTGAAGGCTGAGGGCAGGTGGTCCCTTGGTAGACAGTGGGTTATCTTTCTGGTGATATCCAACCTCCTCCTGAAAATTTCCATTAGCCCTTAGGAGTTGCTCAGAATCTACTGGAAAAAAAATACCTGATAAATCTCACACCTGTCAGGAAAAATTGTAAAAGACCTTGAAAGTGAAATGAAAGTCACTCAATTGTGTCCCACTCTGTGTGACCCCATGAACTGTAGCCCGCCAGGCTCCTCTCTCCATGGGATTCTTCAGAGAAGAATACTGGAGTGAGTAATCATTCCCTTCTCCAGGAGATCTTCCCTGACCCAGGGATTGAACCTGGGTCTTCTGTATTGTAGGCAGATTCTTTGCCGTCTGAGCCACCAGGGAAGCCCCCAAAAGACCTTGAAATAGGCAGAAAGTTAATCTGAAAGGGTGTTAGAAAACGCCCAGTTACCTGATTCTTTGAATCTGTGCCTTTCCTTTTACAAAACCGATAGTAATACAAATAACTCTTATCCAGAGGGATGCTATTGACTTCTGTCTGCGCAAGCCATTTTTGCCTCTATCAGCAAATTCATGTCTGCGTTCCTGCCTGCCTTTGTAAATCTGTTGGTTGGTTGTTTTTGTTTTTGTTTTTGTTTTAAGTCTCCTTTGTTTTCTTTTTCTTTTTTTCCTGATTCTCTTTTGAACCACTTTTTTACGTCTTGCACTTACCCTCAATGAATGAGTTAAAACAAGATCTTCGACACTTTTGTATTTTATATTTGTGGGATCATGATTTTTTCTTCATTGTTCTTTAACATACTTCATATCTCCCTTTTCCCCCTGGCTATCACGAAGGCAAAAATTTAAGATTAAGTTGTCTTATTTTTCTAAATGTTTTACCAGCAGGGAATGCCTGTGGGCTGGGGCTGCAGCCTGGTCCAAGCAACAGTGTGTGGGATTTCCCTGAAGGGCCAGCAAGGGGCAGCTGGAGCCCCCAGGATGTGCTATGTGACTTTGGGTGAAGTTTTAAACCTTCAAAGTGTTGATTCACCCAGGGATTCCTAGCATATAATAGGATGCTTCCCCAAACAAACACCAGGGAACTGTGTGCCTGCCACTTTCCTCCGTTTCCCAAGGAAGCTCCACCTTGAGGCAGGCAGACAGGGTCCTCTGACGTTACTGCCGGAGGCCAGTGTCTCCGCTCACTGAGCTGAGGCCCCCCGGGAACTGCCTGGGGCTGACACTCGGGGTCACATCCTCAGCACGCTTCCTCCCCACACCAGACCCAGCCACTTCCTCTGAGGACAACAGAAGTTGAATGAGAGACACGTTCCT
Source organism: Capra hircus (assembly GCF_001704415.2). Taxonomy (NCBI): domain Eukaryota; kingdom Metazoa; phylum Chordata; class Mammalia; order Artiodactyla; family Bovidae; genus Capra; species Capra hircus. Next base: position 35,372,418 of record NC_030832.1, on the reverse strand, counting down.
GAGATGTTGCAACACCTGGGACCATGAGGACAAGTAACCCGTAGGTGTCTGCAGCAGGGACAGCCCCCCTGGGGTCCTGGGAGTAATCTTTCTGGAGAGCAGCTCTGAATGCACACTGCGTCCCAAGCGTCACATGAATCCTTCCCATAACCCTGAAGTTGAGAGCTCCCCTACCTGAAACAGGATAAAGCTTAGCAGGAGGAAGCGGGCTCAGAGGGGTAGAGCTAGGTGGAATGTGAGACCGGTCACCTGGCCCAGGGGTCCTAACCAGGATTCCGGCAATGCTCTGTTAATCTGCAGACAGTGTCATCTTACAGATGAAGGGAACTGCCGACCTGACCGTGGCCCGCTTTCTGTTGGCCCCCGGACTGTACTCCGCTATTTGGTTGATCTCCCCAACAGGGCTGGTCCATCCGTGGCACTCAGCCCTTCAGTGGCTCTTCTTGTCATCAGCCCTACATGGCCTCCCTCTCTACTTTCCCTCTTACTGGACATCCAGGCCCTTCAATCCATCAGAGCCCATGTTCTCCCTGTCCTCTCTTCCCTTCATACCCACCACCCCCATTTTGCCCAGCTAGGACCTGCTTGATCTTTGAGGGTTTACTCCAGGATCACCACCTCCAGGAAGCCCACCCTTCCTACCTCATGTCTCTTTTCCCCTTATATAGCATACCTGATAGAAAGGGAGGCAGATTCCTTCTTGAGGTAAACCTCTTGGCCCAGAATCAGCCAGGGATTTTGTTGAGACACAGAGTCTTAGATCTGGAATTGGGCCCCAAACTCTGCCTTTCCCACAATCCCCAGGTGATGCCCAGTGGTGTTTATAAAAAAAAAACAAAACAAAAAAACATGGACTTCATTGGCGGTACAGTCATTAAGAATCTGTGTGTCCGTGCAGGGAACACGGGCTCGATCCCGGGTCCAGAAGATTCCACATGCTGTGGAACAGCTAAGCCCATGTCCCCTAACTACTGAGCCTTCATGCTGCAACTACTGAAGCCCGTGCTCCACAAAAAGAGAAGCCACTGCAATGAGTAGCCCATGAATTCCAACTAGAGAGTAGCCCTCCGCTGGCACAGCTAGAGAAAGCCTGTGTGCAGCAATGAAGACCCAGTGCAACCAAAAACAAATTTTTAAAACCTTGAAAGAAAACCAACAACAGAAGGGCAAGGATCGAGGCCTTCCTCTACTTCTGAGACCCTGAATAATCAGCTCTTGCCCTGAATGTTTTTCAGTGCCATTGGCTCCAATCAGTTTATGCCTCAATAGCCCTGCCCAGCTGGAACCAGCCCCATTTGGCCCCCAAGGGTGCTCAGGGCTCACAGCAGGTGACTAGCAAAGCTGGGATTCCACAGTGATCTTCACCCAGTGAGGAGTCACAGCTGGGGGCGAGGTTGGAGGCAGCAAAGGGCTAGCCCAAGGTAGGGACATCACAGCCCTCCCTTGATGGGAGAAAGAGCACGGCCACCTCCCCTGGAGAGGGGCTGCAAACTTCCTGGGCGCCCTTCCCTTGCTGAGCAGCCCTAGGAGCTGTGGCCTGGCTGAGAGCACAGAAGCCTCTGCGAAGGGAGTGGGGAAAGCAGGGGAGGTGGAGAAGCAGCTCCTGTCCATCACAGGAAGCCCTGAAGCATCCATAGCTAGTGACTAGACGCCTGCTCCTTGGAAGGAAAGCTGTGACCAACCTAGACAGCATATTAAAAAGCAGAGACATTATTTTGCCAACAAATCTCCATCTAGTGAAAGCTTTGGTTTTTCCAGTAGTCATGTATGGATGTGAGAGTTAGACTATAAAGAAAGCTAAGCACTGAAGAATTGATGCTTTTGAACTGTGGTGTTGGAGAAGACTCTTGAGAGTCCCTTGGACTGCAAGGAGATCCAACCAGTCCATCCTAAAGGAGATCCATCCTGTATACTCATTGGAAGGACTGATGCTGAAGCTCCAATACTTTGGCCACCTGATGCAAGGAACTGGCTCATTTGAAAAGACCCTAATGCTGGGAAGGATTGAAGGCAGGAGGAGAAGGGGACGACAGAAGATGAGATGGTTGGATGGTATCACCGACTCAATGGACATGAGTTTGAGCAAGCTCTGGGAGTTGGTGATGGACAAGGAGGCCTGGTGTGCTGCAGTCCATGGGATCACAAAGAGTTCACACAACTGAGTGACGGAAGTGAGCCGAGACCACAGCACCCCCACACCCCAGAGGGGCTCCTCTACAGCAGCTTCAGCTCTCAAGATGAGCGCTGCCCACGGCCATCACCTATGGCCTTCGAGCTTCTAGCCCACAGACATGTGGCTTTCTGCCAGCTGCCACTAGAGAAAGACTAGAAGTCCTTTCCTCCTTGCCCCTACTCCTTGCACCAGATCCATGGGGCCCAGAGCCAGGACCCCCTGCCAGCCTAGAAGTGGGGCAGGGCCCACCCCACTTCAGCCTCCAACCTCTCTCATTTTGGACCCACTGGAGACATAGGGTTATAGTTGCCCCTGAACAAGCAAGCCTTGGACTGAGGAAGGACGAGTTGCCCAAAGCCAGGAAAACACAGGCTTGTCTTCACCAATCCTGGCCTCTCTCCTCTTTGTTTACTTGCCAAGTTGTGTTATAGACTCTTTTGCAACCCCATGAACTGTAGCCTGCCAGGCTTTGTCTATGGGATTCTCCCGGCAAGAATACTGGAGTGGACAGCCATAGCTTCCCCTCCAGGAGATCTTCCCAACCCAGGGATTGATGGATGCATTGGCAGGCGGAGTCTTTACCACTGAGCCACCAGACAAGCCCATATAGCCTCATAAAGACAGTGGTACTTCGATTTCACTGTTTGAACCCATGACTCTGTTATTATCTGCCCTCCGCCCCTACACAGCCACTCCCAATTCACCCCCATCTAGTCACTGCTCCACACCAAGTTCACTTTCTTCTTTTATTGGGAAGCAGACACAGGGCACACTGGGTGAGAAGCAGCCCGACGCCTCCCAGTGAGACCCAGGACAACAGCAGCCAGAGTCAAGGTCATCACAGTAGCCAGGCCTAAGCCCAGCATCAGCAGAGGGGGAGAGGAGGTGGGCCCTTCCACGCCACGGTCATTCACCTTCCCCAGGAAGATCAACGGCCCCACTGTGACGTCTGCTTCCTCCGTCACTGAAAGACAAGACATCCGAGGGTTAACCGAGTCCCCGAGCCAGGAATCAGGTGAGGGGTTTTGTTCTGCTCAACGGGCTGAACCAGTAGGTTTAGTTCTAGCAGCTGCATTAGTCTCCCAGACCCGAGATTATGGGCTGCCCTGGTGGCTCAGCAGTGAAGAATCTCTAGCCAACGCAGGAGACATGGGTTAAGGCATGGTTCCCCACTCCAGTATTCTTGCCTGGGAAATCCCACGGACAGAGAAGCCTGGCGGGTTATAGTCCATGGGGTTGCAAAGAGTTGGACCCGACTGAGCAACTTAATAACCCTCTGTGTGTCAGGACTCCAGGATGACTGCAGAATGGCCCTGGCCAACATCAGGTGGGGGCTTGGAGCCTCTCCCGCTTAGCTCTGAGATGGTATCCCCTAGAAATACATATTAAGTCCCTTCAGTAGGGTTTGACCATTTGGGACCCCATGGACTAGCCTGCCAAGTTCCTCTGTCCATGGGTTCTCCAGGCAATACTGGAGTGGCTTGCCATGCCCTCCTCCAGGGGATCTTCCCGACCCAGGGATCGAATCCATGTCTATGTCTCTTGCACTGGCAGGCAGGTTCTTTACCATTAGTGCCACCCAGGAAGCCATCCCCTAGGGGTAAGCAGCTTTAAATGGGGAACAAGAAAAGGACTGTCACCCTAAGGCAACAGCTGGTGCCTCTGAGAGGAGGGGCCTCCCGAGACCTACCTTGCCTGCGACTTCTTCGGGGAACAGGCTGGCCCTCCCGGTGGGACAGCCTCATGGAACGGCCTGAAATGCCGCAGCGCCCCTTGCTACAGCATCGACAGATGTCAGTGGGGCCTTCAACCGGGGACCACCTAAGAGTGAAATACAGGAAGTTAGCAAACTGCTTCCTGCAGGCGGCACAGCTGTCTAACAGTGGGCACACTGGGAGAAATCAACATGAGCAAGGGTGGCTGGTCTTCCACCCCAGTCTGGTGTCTTTACCGGTTGGAGGACTTGCTGAAGGAACATGCTTTGTTTAGTTGGTCCGGGACTCGGTCAACCGGAGTGACCTTCAGGTGACAGGTGATATATATCTGGAAATAAGAGCAGCTATTACCAGGCAAAGTTCTAGGCAGCTCAGTGACTGGTAAGCCAGTTCTTCAATAACCCTTAGCCTTTGAGGACGGAAGCCCGCTTTAGAGACAGAAGGAGGCAGCTTCAAAGACCAACTTGCCTACAAGTCCAGAGCAAGTTGCACATTGGATTCTGAATCAGAACCCAACCCATCAGCTTTATTCCTAGTCTCTTTCACACTTCTCCAATCTCTCAGCCATGTCTCACTCCCAGGGCCTCATTAAATCAAAACCTTAGGAACAGGGAATCAAGCCCAGTGGGAACAGAATCCAACTTGGCTGCTGGAATGGGAGGAATTTTGACAAGACCAGAGCTCAGGTCAGCCCAGGGCCTCTTGGTAGAGGCATCCACAACCAGAGGTCCCCCTCATACTCTAGGGGTCCCACACCCCCCACGCACACACCCTGCCAAGGCACTTGAACGCCACCTACCTATCCTGAAGCCTTCAACATACAGAACCACAAGCTGTGGTCACCACCTAGTGGCTGAATGCACCAGCAGGGAAACTATTTCAGAAACTTGAATCAGCCAGGCTGCACTCCCGATTGTCTATCTGACTCCGCTTCTCACAACCCAGAGCAGCACTTCCTGGTCCTTTAGCATCCCTATTCCAGGAAAGGAATTGCCTTGAGCCTCAGCTTCTTCCCAGATGATGTTAACTGGGGCCGCAGATCCCCCTGAGTGGTTCCTCATTAGCTGGTTGAGTAAGAGTCCATCTCCCCTGTACTCTAGCCACAGTTGGCCCAGCCACCTGCCCACCTTTGAGGGAGAGCCTTCCCAGAGGTCAGGCTGCCTTCCCTTGATCAAGATCCTCCTGTGGTCTTAGATACCACCCCATCTTCAGATATGCAGATGCTGGCTCAGGTGTCGGCTGTGATGGCTAGCGCCTGTGTGAAGCCTCATCTCCTCCTTCCCCTGGACCACCTGTGAGGTCAACACCCTACCCCAACCAGGATCTTCTGCCCTAAGACCCACAAGGTCATCGATCTGGGGACCAGGACCCTTCCCTCGTCTCGTCTTTCTCCCCAGCCCCATTCAAACACATGACCTGCCATTACAAAGCTTCAGGACAACGCCCAGTAGCTTCAGTTGCATCTTTCATCACTGTCTGTAGCAAACAACTTCTGTTCTCAGGTGAGGAAGTAGCACCTGTGTGCTCATCTACAAATTTCCCACTGCTCGCCTCTCAATGCCACCCAGCCACGTGAGCCTCTGGCTCAGTGCTCTGTAAACCTAGCTGCTTGTTAGAGAACTTAAATGGCTTTTGATGCATTTGTAAATAGACGCTAGCGACTAGGCATGGCATAAAACACTAACAGAACCTAGATGGTAGGTACATAGCTCTTCGCTTTGAAATCCTTTCTCCTTCACATTTTTTAGATTTTAATGGAATGGGAAAGTTCATGTCAGACCCCACCCCAGTTAAGTGAAAATATATGGGATGATTAAATATCAGTATTTTGATGATCTTTCCAGGTGGTTAGTACAAGAGATAGAGCTGGAAATCCTTGCTTTAATCACTGTTCCTTCTTGACCAGCTATCCCGAATTCCCATCCTTCCGCTCCTATCTCAGGAAAACGCACTTAAGAGCTACTTGAGGGCTTCCCTGGTGGTGCAGCGGTTAAGAATCTGCCTGCTAATGCAGGGGACACAGGTCTGATCCCTGGTCGGGGAAGGTCCCACACGCTGCGGGGCAACTAAGCCAGTGTGCCGCAACTACCGTGCCCCCTACTCTAGAGCCCACGAGCCCACACGAAGACCCAGCACAGCCAAAAGTGAATATTCGAAAAATGAAAGCATCTTGGTTTGTAAGATTCTACCAGCACTTTCTGGCTAGCTGCCAGTCCTACCTATTCTTCCTGTCACAGTCATCACATGTGGTCCGAATTCTAGCTCACTCCCGCCTTAGTGTCAAGCTGAGCTTCCTAGCTTAGTGGTTCATCAATGGCACCTGAAGACTTGTTAGGAATGCAGGTGCCAGGCTCCACTCCAAGTCTATTGAACCAAACCCTGGAGGGTATGGGCTCAGCGGTCTAGTTCAAACCCTCCAGGTGATGCTGATGAACTCAGGGTTCAAGAAGTCACTGATCTAGCCTACATTCGAGTTTGAGAAGCTAACTAGTATGAGAAGTTCACACCTGCTTCCCTTGCCCCTTCTAGAAATCCTCCAGAAAAGCTGGCACCTGCTCTGATGAACTCCTTTACTCAGCCCATCTGGGTTCCAGTCCTGCTGACCTTGGTGGGGATGATGTCAGTGACCTGGTCACCAGATACTGCATTGCTGATGCAGTGTCATCTGATGTGACCTGTCAGCTGAGTCCCCTGGGTCCCCTCTACCTTGTTCTGTTTCCAGGATCCCTGACTCATTCCATCCTTCGTGGATTTTCTCACTCCATCCCACATGGATTTTCTACCAGTCTCTTAAGGCCTATGCTTTCCCAAAGATCTCACTGGAGATCATGGCTTTATCTATTTGCTAAGTTACTAGGCTAGGTCAGAACTATCAGATCACTGCTTAAGGGAACAGCTCATGAGTGACAGCATCAGCTTAGGAAGCCTGGTCAGCCCAACCCTAAGAATTCAGGCTTATTCCAGGCTATTAAGCCATTACCATGTTTCTGGAGTCATTAGCAAAATGGAACACATCCACTGTGAACTGGAGGATCTCTGGTCTGGGTCTAGGTGCTTTGAAAGCAGACGAGGCATCAGTGAGACCATCGACGAGACAGCTTTGAAGAGAGCAAGTGAACCCAGTTAGAGACGGAGAAGGTGACACAAGTCACATCCCAGAAGGGTCCCCGGAGAGGCAGGCCAGCCTCACCCGTGGAAGTCCACGATGGTGTGGTAAGGCGAGGTGCTCCAGTCCGGCGTCAGTGTGGCCACGCAGTGGTCCACGAACAGTCGCAGGGGCACGTGGCTGCCGGTGTGGACTTGGGCCTGGAGGTGGGCTCTATCTCCCAGCTGGAAGGTGGGTGTCATCTTCTCGGCGCTCCAGTTCTCTGCAAGGCACGCCGGGGTGAGAGCCTGCCGGAGCACCCCATCCCAACAGTTGCCCCCTCCCAGCCCACTTTGCTCACCCTCCATCAGGCGCAGAGAGAAAACCAGCTTCTCCTCCGAGAACACCGTGGTCCTGAATGGCACCCAGGTGGGCTGGATGGCCCAGCTACTCACATTGCCGTGCCTAGGAAGAAACGAGCAGCTGCCCACACCTGGCATGCGGCTCTGGGCCCTACTAGAGACACTCTCCTCTGGGGTGTGTCTGCCCACCTGCCTGAGCACCGCCCCCCCGGATCTTGTCCGGGGAGGCCCTTCCACACATGCCTTGTTCCTTGTGCCTTCACTGAATCAACTCCACTTCCCTCCCAGATCACAGTCAAGTTCAAAGCCTTTCTAGGTGTCCCTGGTGGCTCAAAGAATCTGCCTGCAATGTGGGAGACCTGGGTTTGATCACTGGGTTGGGAAGATCTCTTGAAGGAAATGGCAACCCACTCCAGTAGTCTCGCCTGGAGAACTCCATGGACAGAGGAGCCTGGCAGGCTACAGTTCATGGCGTCGCATAGAGTTGGACACAACTGAGCGACTTTTACTTACTCTGCACTCAACCCAGCACACAGGGCCAGGCCTTGTAGTTATAAGCCAGTCACCTGGTCCCCAAGCCTAATGCTCCAAGGTCACAGGCACGTGCTTCATGCTGGGGCCTCCTCGACCCTCACTCAGCTACAGAGTGCAGGTTGTGATGGTCAAGGTCAGAGCTTGGAACCCACCTCTGTTCTACCAAGCGACCCTTTCTGAACTGAGGGGGCAGGGCAGCCCTGCAGCTTCCCCCAGGAGGCAGCTGTGGCCCCGGCCAGTTTCAGGGGCTCCGAGCAGAGGCCGCAAGGCCACCCCTACCAGGACTGAGGGCGGCGACCACAGCCCCAGCCTCAGCCCCTCCCCCGTCCTCACAGCCTCGCTGCCCGGTGCTGCCAGGAGGCTGACATGCTTGCCAAGGAGCCTCTGGGCCAGGGGCGGCCACACAGACCTGGGGTAGTGGCACTCAATTGGGACCTCCACGCGGTTAGTCCTCAGGATGGACAGGTTTCCTGCAGGGCGGGGGCTGTGGAGCAGGAAGGTACTGTACACCAGCGCATCGTCGGTCACCTGAGGGAAAGGAAGGGGTTAACTCTACCAGCATCACCTGCCCCCCATGTGCCCGGCAAGGGGTTGGGGGGCCAGGGCTGCTGGAGGTGGAGAGAACACAGGCCCTGGGCTCAGAGCCCACTTCGCTGACCCGTGGGAGGGCCTGCACAAGCACCCCGCTTTGCACCTCGTTTCACCGCAAAACAGTGACACTTCCCTGGGGGTCTGGACCAGCTCCTGTCACCAGCAAGCAGCACCCTGTGACCAGAGGCCTTGGGTGTGGGCACCCGTCTCAAGCTGCTGCCCCCCACCCCAAGACACATACACCATTTCCTTTTCCAGGGAATGCCAGGGGCCCAAGAAGACCCCCAGGAAGAGGCTAGAAAGTTCCAGGAATTTCAACTCACTGCCACAGAGGTTACCACCTAACTCACCCTCCTTCTTCTGACTTATTCTCACGCTCATCTTGCAGAGGGGGAAGCTGGTTTGGTGGCTGCCCGAGGCCGGAAGAGCACCAGCAGGTGCTGCTGGGCAATTTGCATCCTCTCCCAACAACCCCCTCCCAATAAGCAGCTGCCCAGCCCGCCCTCACCGCTCAAACTTCAAGGGTGAGTCCTAGCTGTCCATTAGCAAGTCCCCAGGTGGAGAAGCTGCATATTTGTGGGACTCTGTGCAAAGGGAAAATGTGGGGCTCCTTGTCCAACAGGAAAGAAGTCAGGACAGTGGAGCAGCATTAAAGCAAGCAGGGTCCCCAGCGTCAGCACAGGGGGTGTTCCCCGCAAGCCCCTGGAACCCCACGTGATTTTTCCCACGTGATTCTCATCTGGGAGACCGGGCAAGCTGCCCAGCTGTGCTCCACGGTGGAGGCATGGGGGAATCTTACAGATACTGACATCTGCCCCCACTTCCATCCCAATTTCAGATGGAATATGGGAACCAGGAGTTCTAACCACTCCCCAGGTGACTCTGATGCCCTAAGACTGGGAGCTACTAGGTTAGGATAATTCCTTAACTCTGAGCAGCTCAGGCTTGCCTAAGCTCTCCCCAGGAAAATGAGGTCCAGGTGGCTTCACGTCCAGCCCTGGGGACCACCCTGAGACCAGAGCTCCCGAGGAGGACCCCGGGGGCTGAACTTGCCCTGCCCCTAGCCAAACTGAGACCAGAGTCCAAGGGCCAGCTGGGTCAGGGGCGTAAGGGAGGGCAGGACAGACCCTCCGAGGGGCAGCAGGAAGCTGATCCAGGAATTGTGCACCCGCTGGCCAGTGCACCCGGCCCATGCTAGGAGGGCCCTCCTACCCAGGGTCTGCCCCTCCCCCTCTCCTTGGGGGGGCTGTCTGGCCTGAATTACTCAGCTTTCCCCCTGCACACACACACCCCCATTTGAGACTGCCCCCACGGGACACACACTTTGAACCTCTTCAACCACAATGCCCTTTGACCCTGCCCTCAAACAACTTTCAACACAAGGCTTCAAAGCCATTAACATGAATAAGGGACACCAAAATAGGTTTTTTTTTCCCCTGTGATGACTTCTGGGCTTTTCTGAGGTTTCAAAATTCACCTCTTCCATACAACTTTCTAGGGCCCCATGAAAGCACTGGGTTACCTGCAGAGTATCCCATCACGCACGCCCCCGCACCCATATTGACTATATGTCTTCTGGTTGCCCCCTAGGGGTTAGAAGTCATCAGGAATCAGAGTGGGGGGTGCCTGGTCTGGCGCAAAATGCACTGCCACCCCTGGTCTCCACCCACCTCCCCAATTTTGGCACCTAGAGGCAGAACTCCCCCACCCCAGTGCCACCAAGGCCCCGCTTCAGGTCTCAGCGGCTCCACCCACCCAGCTCCCCCGCATGAAAGGGATCCACCCCAGCCCCACCTTGCACCCACACTCTACATCACCGGCCCCCTCCCGTGTCATCCCACCAAAGCCGGGGCTGCCGAGGGGGTGCCAAGCCTCACCTGCAAGATGTTGCCACACTCGTGCAGCCCGACCACAAACCTAACCACACCATCCGTGTCCGCGAATGCCAGCGGCTCACAGTTGTCGGGGCCCAGGGTGAGGTCCGCAGGCCGGATGAGCTTCCCGGTGCCGAAAAGGTCTTTGTCGACCGTGACCACCAGCTGGGCCTCCTGACACTCCACCATCACGGTGGGCGGCTTCGATGGCCTGAAGCGCTCAGTTTCATCATCCCAGAAGGGCTGGGGGCTGCAGAGCTCCGTGCTTCCCCAGAACAGAAAGCAGAGGAACAGCCTAGAGCGCGGCCCCATGGTGCCCACGAAGCCACTCCCACCTACTGCGACTCCTGGGCAGGCGCCACCCACCGTCTTATACCCCTGATGATGGCCACTCACACCTGGGCTCCCAACTGCCCCTCTTCCCCAGCCAATCAAGTGGGCCAAGCCCCTGATGCTCAAAGTGGCCCCCGGGCCCGCAGCACCGGCCTCACCTGGGAGCTTGTTCAAAGGCAGACTCTGGGACTTCTCTGGTGGCCAGTGGTCAGGAAGGCATGCTTTCACTGAGGGGGGATGGCTTCAACCCCAGATAGGGGAGCTAAGATCCCTCAGGCACCGCGGGCAGGCCAAAGAAAGAGAGAAGCGCAGACTCTCTGACACAGCCCAGGCCGCCTAAATCAGGACCGGTCTCCCTCTCCGTCCCCAGGTGATCTGTATTCATATTAAGCTTTGAGAAGCATCAGCTGGTAGCCTGGTCAGGCATAGCTTCTCACCCCTTCCCTCCTTCCACCCTTTGCTGGCCTTTCCCTCATCACCTAGAGAGGGAGCTAAGAGCTACCCTGGATCCTTAGAAGGGGGTGTGTTGGTTGCTCAGTCATGTCTGACTCTTTTCAACCCCATGGACTGTAGCCCACCAGGCTCCTCTGTCCGTGGGATTCTCCAGGCAAGAAGACTGGAGTGGGTTGCCATTTCCTTCTCCAGGGGATCGTCTCGACTCAGGGATCGAACCCACGTCTCTCACGTCTCCTGCATTGGATGCGTATTCTTTCCCACTGTGCCACCTGGGAAGCCTGGATTATTGGGGGAGACCAGGAGAAAGCCCTTGACTAAGGATTGATTAAGGATGAGGAGAATTTTATCAGAGATGGGAGCTCTTTCCAAGCAGAGAAACCATGGTATCATTAGGAGGCCAGGGAATGTTGTGGGCTGCTGCTCAACTTTATTTTTTTTTTATAAGATTGCATTTTTCAAAATTTATTTATTTGGCTGCACCAGGTCTTGGTTGTGGCACGTGGGATCTTTAGTTGTGGCATACAGGATCTAGTTCCCTGACCAGGGATCGAACCTGGGCCCCCTGTATTGGGAGCATGGCGTCTTAGCCGCTGGACCACCAGGGAAGCCCTTGCTGCTCAACCGCATAGGAGGTAGCGGGGAAGGGCAGTTCAGGCCGAGGGATCTGTGTGAACAGAGGTGTAGACAGGGCACTGGGTAGACGAGGGAAAACCTCAGGAACTCAGAGCTGCTGGAGCCTCAGGTCCCTAGGGGCCAGAGTGACAGTTTAGGGGGCTGGGGAAGTAAATTGGGGCAGGATCCTAAAGGTGCTAGGCTGAGATGCTGGACTTTATTCTTGGTGAGAGAGGTAGGGTGGGGAAGACGAGTGAGCTGGCCAGCTCTAGTTGGGGAAGGGTAGGTCTGAAGACAAGAGTCAGGGGGGCTACTGCGCCGGTCCTGGTCGGGGAGGTGGAGAAGGGCTGACAGACAGGGTGAGCCCTTCCTCACGGCCCACTCCTTGCCGGGTGTGGGTGAGATTCCTTCAAGAGGAGAGAAAGAACTCAAAATAGTCACGGCGTTAAATTCCTAGGGGCAGAAGTGATACCAAGCAGGGCGCTGTGGGGCTCCTGGACAAAAAGGCTTTCTGTATCCCCCATTTCTTTGATTTCAGGAGACGGACTTCATTCAGCCCCCATGCCCTTCCCTGGGTTCCAATGGGCAGATTCAAGCACTTGTTAATTAGGGAAGGGAGGGGATTTGAGACCAGGGAGAAACAGTCAAGAGCAGCCTTGGGGCAAGGTGCCCTTTCCCCATGAATGGGTACACACAACAGTATCTTTGAGCTATTTTGCAGATACTGAAAGCCCCTCCAGGTGGGAGAAGTTAACGATTACCAACGGTGTGCTGCCCTCAAGCACATAGACCCCAGACCATTTGGACCTGAAGGTTGATGATGCTGACTCCTACGTGCCTCACCAACCCAAGAAGAATGTCCACGAGCTGATCATGCCTGCTCTGAACAATTACTATAGAACTTTTCACTGTCTTCTCCAAGAGGGGGGACACACGGTTTTGAGGGTATTAGCCCACTGTGTCCCCCTTTGTCTGGAAAAGTAACAAAGTTATCCTGTTCTCCCTCACCCAGAACTCTGTCTCTGCGATCTGATCCAGCACTGGTGTAGAGAGAAGCTGAGCTTTTGGCACCAGAAGTACAGGCGTGCTTGCTAAGTTGCTTCAGTCCGACTCTTTGCAACCCCATGGGCTGTAGCCCGCAAGGCTCCTCTGTCCAGGGGATTCTCCAGGTGAGAATACTGGAGTGGGTTGCTGTGCCCTCCTTCAGGGGATCTTCCCGACCCAGGGATGCAACCAGCCACAGTCTCATGTCTCTGCATTGGCAGGTGGTTTCTCTACCACCGGAAGTGTGTGCTCTTGTAAATGCTTGCTTCTAATTCCCTAGTGGCTCAGATAGTAAAGAATCTGAGCTACAGTCCACAGGGCTGCAAAAAGTCGGACCAAGCAACTAACACTAACTGAAGGGATTGAACCATACTTGTAAGTTGCTTAAGTATATACTTCCTAGGTGTTTTTTGTTTTTGTGTTAATAAACTTGTTATTTTGTTAATAAACGTGTGTGTTTTTGTTAATAAACTTGTGGGAAAATAAATGAAGGGGAGAGATTACCCCCACCACTTCCTCTGACTTGATCAACACAGGTGGGGCTGTGGTGGTAGAGAAGCAGATGAGAGTTCAAGCTCCAAGCTTGCCTGGGCGGCCTGCCCACCACAGCAGAAACCACCTGGGTTTCCTGCCTAGCAGGCCCACAGGCAGAGAGCCAGCTGTGGCCTGAGGCCCCCGAGGGACAGCTAGCCGGAGAGACTGTGTCCTCTGCTGGGAAAGGGACCCCTCAGTCCTACAGCTGTGTTCTCAGACTGTGCTGGGAGTAGGGTGGAGTTGACGGGATGAGCGACCAGGGAGGGCATCCCTGAAGCCATCAGCCCCTCTCCACCTTGGAGTTAACCCCTCTTAGAGGGCTTCCTTGGTGGCTCAGATGGTAAAGAATCCTTCTGCAATGCGGGAGACCTGGATTCGATGCCTGGGTCTGGAAGATCCCCTGGAGGAGGGCATGGCAACCCACTCCAGTATTCTTGCCTGGAGAATCCCCATGGACAGAGGAGCTTGGAGGGCTACAGTCCATGGGGTCGCAGAGTCGGACGTGACTGAGCAACTAAGCATATCATAGCATGGAGGGCTTCAGGGGAAAAATAGATAAGAATTGGTGAGCGTAGGGGGAGTCTGGGTGAGAGACTATATGCAGACGGGTGGTGGTGAGCATGTGTATTCTTGTTTTTCAGAACAAGGACCAGAGACAGCACCCCTGGGAGCATGGCCAGTCCAGCCCCACCATACCAACCAGACCAGATTCTGGACCTTTTATATTTTTTCTGAGAAGTGCTGCCCCCTGGCGGCCAGAATGCACCAAAGCGGCGCCACCAGCTCAGAGCATTTTCCCTTACTTAAAACTTTTTAAAGCCCGGATGTCGTAATGTTGCTTTAGTCGCTAAGTCGTGTCTGATTCTTTTGGGACCCTCATGGGCTGTAGCCTGCCAGGCTCCTCTGTCCATGGGCTTTAGCAGGCAAGAATACTAGAGTCGGTTGCTCAGGGGATCGTCTCGATCCATGGATGGAACCCACGTCTCCTGCATTGCAGCTGGATTCTTTACTGCTGAGCCACCTGGGAAGCCCAAAGCCCATAGTGGTTTCTAAAATACTATTCCTCTTTAAATGCAGGACTCAAGTCTCCTTGGAGAAATGGCTGATTCCAGGACTGGGGCCGGGAAAGTACAGGGTGAATCTGGAACATCTTGTTATGCAAAAAAAAACAAAAACAAAAACAAAACCCTCACAAAATGATAAGGATGTGTCAGAAGAACATAGGAGCCAAATGAATGGGGTAGGGCTGTGGGAACTGGCCCACCTGGGGACAACTGTCCACCAGAATGAATGAAGACAATAAGACAGCACATTGAAAAAAATAAGAATTCATGAGTGTCCGTGCAGAAGCTAAAAACACATAAATGAGTAAGCTTTTTCCATAAAAAGGGAGACTTCCTTATAGTACAATGCAGACTAATGATTGTAGAAGGAGAAACAGATTCAGAAAATAACCATTTGCAATCATCACAGTAGTAACAGATGCAGGCAAGAAGTATTAGTGCAGGTTAACAATCAGCTGATGGTGGGTGGGGAAGGGATGGATTAGGAGCTTGGGATTAGCAGATGCAAATGATGACATACAGAATGGGAAACAGGGAATTCCCTGGCAGTCCAGGGGTTAGGACTTGGCACTTTCATTACTGTGGGCCCACTGTTCAGTCTCCAGTCAGAGAACTAAGATCCCGCAGGCCACATGGATCGACAAACACAAACAAAGAAATGGGAAGCAACAAGGCCCTATTGTAAGCACAGGGAGCTGCATTCAGTATCCTGCGATAGGGCACTTGCCTGGTGGTCCAGTGATTAAGACTCTGCCCTGCAAAGCAAAGGACATGGGTTCGATCCCTGGTCAAGGAACTAAGATCCCACATGTCTCAGGGAAGCTAAGCCCATGTGCTGCAACTACTGAGCATGTGCCCCACAACTAACACCTGACAGAGCTAAATAAATAATACTTTAAAAATATCCTATGAGACAGATTCACTGGTAGCTTAGTGGTTAGGACTCAGCCTCTCACTGCTGAGGGCTGGGGTTTAATCCCTGGTCAGGGAACTAGGATCCCACATGCCCCATGGGGAGGCCAAAGTTAATTCTTCTAAAACATTCAGTGAAAGTCGCTCCGTCGTGCCCGACTCTTTGTGACCCCGTGGACTACTCAGTCCATGGAATTCTCCAGGCCAGAATATTGGAGTGGGTAGCCTTTCCCTTCTCCAGGGGATCTTCCCGATCCTGGAATCAAACCAGGGTCTCCTGCATGGGCAGGCAGATCCTTTATCACTTAGCCACCTGGGAAGCCCCTTTACAGTGGATACATCTGGCAAATAGCACTGTAGCCACGTTGTCAGAGTTAACCATTAGTCGAATGAACACTATATTTAGTGGGATAAAAGGACATCATGTGCCTCCTCATGAGAAGAGATGATGCCCAGTGGGTTTTTTTTCTTTTCTTTTGCCCCAAGTCATGTGTGATCTTATTTCCAAGACAAGGAATCAAACCCAAGCCCCCTGCGTTGGAAGCATGGAGTCTTAACCACTGACTGGACTGCCAGGGAAGTCCTGATGCCCAGTGTTTAGGAAAAGGTTATGTATGTGTAAATAGATATGTGTGTATGTGAAAACACATGTACATGTACACATACGTGTGCATGTATATGGATAAATATGTAATATATAGCAAATTACATATATACACATATTACATATATACAGAAAGAAAGCGTATATAGCAAAATGTTCATATTTGCTCTATATGGGTAAAGGGTAAAGAGGATTTCAAAATAAGATTAAAAATAAACCCTTTCTAGGTCAGATTCAAGTGAAAGAGAGGACAATCGGGATCTGTTTTCAGAAGAAGGCTGTTAACCAGTTTCCAAAAGCAATGCCTGAAACAAAATATGAAGACAACAAAAAGATGTGTAAGATTTTTGAGGAATAATTTATGAAAATCATCAAAGAATATAATCTAATTAGAGATTCCATATTCATGGATGGGAAATGCAATCTCAAAGATATCAGTTCTCCCAAAATTAATTTGTAAGCTCTATCAAAATCCCAACAGGTTGTGTGTGTGAGTGCATGTGTGTGCATGAGTGTGTGTGTGTGACTTAACAAAACTAATCTAAAATTTACATAGAAAGGCTGAGTTGGCCCTTTACTTGGCCGTAAAGCAAGACTTTTGAAGAAAAAGAACAATGTGAGAGACACACCCTAACAGATTCAAAGACGTATTATAGAGCCGTGGTAACGAAGGCAGGGTGCTGCTAGGACAAAAAAAGAGTACAGTGGAATAGACAAGAGAGCCCCAAACAGCCACTTGCATATGTGGAAATATGATGCACGACAAGGGGAACAGATGGGCCGCTCAGTGATAGGAGCTGTGGCAAGTATTATCCATATGGGGGGAAAATTGGATTTCTATCTCATACATAAAAATGAATCCTAGAGAAATTAAAAAGCCGAATGTGAAAGAACAAAAATTAAGACATTTAGAAGGAAATACAACCTCACAGGGCAGAGTGAGGTAAAGGGTATTTCCTAAATATGACCCCATGCCCTCCCTCCACAAAAAAGCACAAATTGTAAGAGAAAGGTGACATTTTTAGGGCACTTTCATAAATAATAATAAAATATCTATAATAAAAATAATTACCACTCACCATGTATTCATAATACACGGGGACTAGGCTGAGTACCCTAATCCTTATACCCATCTAGGGAAGCGTCATTGGCCCCGTTTCACAGATGTGCAAACTAAGACTCAGACAAGTGGTACCCAAGGTCACACAGCCAGGGAACAGCCAAAGATTTGATTGTAGATTAATCGGACTCCAGTTCCTGTTCTTCTATCTCTAACCTTTACTGTCTCTCTGACACTTTACAATAAAGTCAGTTCAGTCAATACCACACAATTGTGTTATGGGCTGGAGGTAGACATGCCCAGATAAATAACTCCAATACAAACAAGGGTTGGGATTTATGGATATGTGCCTGTCTCCCCCAACTATTCATAGTAGATACTCAATAGGTGCTTTAAAATATAGGACTTTCTACCTGTCACCCTGGGAAGACAAGCTAACCGATGTGTGATTGAGAATAGTGAGAACTGTGGGGCAGCTGAAATTTGCCACACACACACACACACACACACACACACACATGCAACACTGATACTACTGCCATTGCATGAACTCTGTAGCCAGACTTAAGCTGGAGAGACCCTGACGGGCTGAGATTTGGCACATTTTTTTGTGCATTGGGAGAAGTGGAGAGAGATTTAGGGGTATAAAGAGCAAGCCGATCGGGAAAACTTTTCACTATTTCGTTATTAAATGTCAAATTGTGTACAACATTTACAGCCCAGTTGACTGAGTGAGTGACCTTTGTAGTGTGTGTGTACGCACACACATATATATTTGGCTGTACTGCGTCTTAATTGCGGCATGTGGGATCGTCAGTCTTTGTCGGGGCATGCAGGATCTTTATTTATTCTTCAGTGGCATGAGGGATGCAGGATCTTTAGTTGCAGCATATGAACTCTTAGTTGCAGAATATGGAATCTAGACCCCTGACCAGGGTTCGAACCTGGGCCTCTTGCATCAGGAGCGTGGAATCCTAGCCATCGGACCACCAGGGAAGTCCCTGAGTGTGTCACCTTGATCACAGCTAAGAAAAATGGATTTTTGTACAATGTTTTGGCTTTCAATTACAGTGTTAAAAATTACCTTTAAAAATAGTGTTGGAAATTCCTTGGTGGTCTAGTGGTTAGGACTCTAACTGCTAAGGACTGGTCATAGAACTAAGATCCCACAAGCCTCTTGGTGTGGAAAAAAAACGTGTCTAAAGGGAAAATGAAATACCTCTCCCACCCCCAACTATTGTTACCAGTTTGTAATGAATCCTTCCAGACAATTTTTCTATGCGTATAAAAATCACTTAAAAATACACTTACTATATGCAATGTTGTGTCCTAGATTGGATCCTGGAACAGAAAAAAAAAGACATTAGTGGGAAACGTGGTATATTCAAATAAAGACTGGTTAATATTAACGCACCGATGTTAATTTCTTGGTTTTGACAAATCTGTTGTGGTTGTGTAAGATTCTTAACATTATGGGAAACTAGGTGAAGAATTTATAGGAATCTGTGTACTATTTTGGCAATTTCTCTGTAAACCTAAAATTATTCTAAAAGATTATTTTAAACATGCACTTTAAATGGGGATTATATTCTACACTGTTCCACAATCCGCTTTTTCTTATAAGATGTGGAGGACATTTTTCATGCTGAAAATCACTCCATTCTTTTTGATGGCTGTCTAGAACAGCACTGTACAGAGGTAACCACAATTTATCCACCAATGTCCTCATGCTGAACATGTGGATGGTTGTAACTTTTTCTGCTGTTACACTAGAACTTCCTTGTCCATCTATCTTTCCATATCTGCTTAGATATTTCTTTAGGATCAACTCTGAGAAGTGGATTTTTGGGTCAAAAGGTATATATGATGGGACTTCCCTGGTGGTCCAGTGGTTAAGACTGTGCACCTCCACTGCAGGGGACATGAGTTCGAGCCCTGGTTGGGCAACCAAGATTGGATTCCCACATCCTGCACCACACATGGTACAGCCAGGAAAAAAAAAAAAAAAAAACCTAGTTAAGATGGTAAGTTTTTTGTTAAATATATTTTTCTGCTTAAAAATAAAATAAAATAGTTTTAAAATATTTCATTAAAAAAAAAATCCAGGTTCTAGCCAAGAGGGCCTGCTTGATTCTCAGAATGCGGCAGCTGCTGCCAGAAGTTTCCTCTGCACCATTGGTTGCCCAACACAAGGCACATCCCTCGGGATCTTTTTGCCGTGGCAATCCTTAGGCTGCTTCTGAAACAAAGGGCTGGATAAACATAATGGCCTCCACTTCTGGTCATTCCAAACTCTCCATCAGCACCAGTGCTGCCCCAAACACACTCCCGGCCGAAGTCCACGGAAAGATCAAAGAATGAACTTTCAGTGACTCAAGGGGGCGATACAGGGCATATCTCTTCTATTCTCTGATTTCACTTTTGGGTATTCTGTGGAAACTGCATTTTGTCACTGGGCAAACGTATCTCACAGTGGGACTTTCATTTCCCAACAACGTGTTGCAACGGACTCCCACTTCAGCCTAGAAAAACACACCAAGAAGGAAGGGTGATGTAGACCATTGGATGATTTAACGCGGCAGGTTTCCTCCGAATAGGCGGGGCTGTTGGAGGTGCTCAGGGGAATTCCTTGGTGGTCTAGTAGTCAAGGGACTTCCCAGGTGGCTCAGTGATAAAGAATCTGACTGCCAGTGCAGGCGATGTGAGTTCAATCCCTGGGTTGGGAAGAGTCCCTGGAGGACGAAAGGGCAACCCACTCCAGTGTTCTTGCCTGGAGAATCCCAAGGACGGAGGAGCCTGGTGGGCTACAGTCAACAGGGTCTCATAGAGCGACCAAGCAGCAACAGCCAGTGGTTCGTTCAGGGTCTGCGCCCTTTCAACGCCATGGGCCTGAGTTTGATCCCCGGTCTGGGAACTAAGGTCCACAGGCCACTCAAGCCAAAAACAGAGAAGAAACGAATTAGGAGTTCTTGTCATGACTATCCTAAACGGAGTCATCAAAGTTTTGGGATGCCACCACCCTCCCAGGGGGCAGAAGAGCTGCTCCACTCGGGAAAGGCAGTCCAGAATTTGGGGCCCTCGTGGAGATCTACTCACACATCTTACACCAGGTTTTCCTACTATTCAGCCAAGCCCGGCTGCTTCCAAAGGATCTTTTCTTTTCTTTTTTTTTTTTTTTTTTTTGGCATGCAGGATCTTAGTTTCCCAACTAGGGATCAAACCCGTGCCCCCTGCATTGGAAGCTCGGAGTTCCTAACCACTGGACGGTCAGGTAAGTCTCCTCCATAGGATCTTTGAGAAGGTAAATCGGTGAATCAACCCCCTGGGCACCTGGCGTTTCTCACACCAGGGAATACCCCTTGTCAGAATCCATTTTCACACACATTTTGAGAAGTGCTAAAAACTTTTTTATTTTGCAAGGGTAATCTGTATTGTTTTTGTAAGTCACCTAAGACTTTTTAAAAAATGTCTTATGTTGAAATACTAATTATAGATTCACAGGAAATTACAAAGAAATGTATAGGGAAGGACTGGTAATCCAACAGCTAAGACTTTGTGTTCCCAGGGCAGGGGACACAGGTTCAATCCCTGGCAAGGGAACTAGACCCCACATACCACAACTAAGACCCAGATAAATAAATTTTTTGAAAAAGAATAGAAATGTACAGGGAAGCCCCATGAAACCCTCCTGGCTTCCCTGGTAGCTCAGATGGTGAAGAATCCACCTGCAGTGCAGGAGACCCCGGTTGGATTCCTGGGTCGGGAAGATTCCCTGGAGAAGGGACAGGCTACCCATTACAGTATTCTTGGGCTTCCCTAGTGGCACAGACGGTAAGGAATCCGCCTGCAATGTGGGAGACCTGGGTTCGATCCCTGGGTTGGAAAGATCCCCTGGAGGAGGGCATGGCAACCCACTCCAGTATTCTTGCCTGAAGAAATCCCATGGACAGAGCAGCCTGGTGGGCTACAGTCCATGGGGCTGCAAAGAGTTGGACATGACTGAGCGATTAACACTTTCACTTTCTTCTTACCTAAGCTGTACGTTAAGTGTATGTTCAGTTTTTAAAGCAACTGCTAAACTATTTTGCAGAGGGCTGGACCATTTTATGTACCCACCAGCAATGTATGAAGGATCCAATTTCTCCACGTCCTTGTTAGCATTTGGTACTGTCACTATTTATTTTAGCAGCTCTGAAACGTGTGTGGTGATGGCTTATCCCAGGCTTAATTTGCATCTCCCTAATGGCTGGTGATGTTAAACACCTTTCATGTGCTCCTTGCCACCCATATACTTCCTTTGGTGAAATGTCTCTTTGTGGTTTGCCCATCATCTAATTGGATTATTGGGTTTGTGTGTGTGTTCAGTTTGTTTAATGTTGAGTTCTGAGAGTTCCTTGCATATTTTAGATAGGAATATCTCTATTCATTTAGGTGGTATACCCATACAGTGGAATATTACTGAGCCATAAAAAGGGATAAAATACAGATACATGCTATGACACGAATGACTTTTGAAGACTATACTAGGTGAAAGGAGCAGAACACAGAAGACCCCATATTAGAGGACTTCACTTCCCGGAAATGTCCCTGAATGGGCAAATCTGTAGGGATAGAATATAGATGAGCAGCTGCCAAGGGCTGGAGGAGGGTGAGAAGGGATTGACTGACAATGCGCACAGGGTTTCGTTGGGGGTAGTGAATATGTTCTGTAATTGGATAATAGTGATATTGTACAACTCTCTGAATATACTCAAAACCAATAAATTGCACACCCAGAGCTTGTTCAAAGTTTCCTAGACAAGGAGTATGAATGGAGGAAAAGGCTAGCACCGAGCCGAGGGCTCCCATCTACTTGCCAATCCTGCTTTGCGACGGGCAAGTTACTGGATCTGGCCAGTGAGACGTGAGGGGATTTCTCTTCTGGGTTTTCTGGGAAAGTCTTCTAAGCTTTTAAGATAGGACACGAGGTGGGGATGTTTCCTCTTTTCTGGCTTTGAACATTGTCATATGCATGAGCTACTCAGAACCGAGGCCACCATCTTGAGTCTTAAGGGAAACCAGCCAAAGGGAGGAGCAACTCGCTGAAGACGGCAGAATAGACCTGGGTCCCTGATGATGTCCGTCCACTGAATTAGCCAGTCCTGAAATGGCCTTCCCTCTTCCCTGGTGGCTCAGACAGTAAAGAATCTGCCTGCAGTGCAGGAGACCTCAGTTTGATCCCTGGGTCGGGAAGATCCCCTGGAGGAGGAAATGGCAAGGAGCCTGGCGGGTTAGAGTCTCTGGGGTCGAAAAGAGGGGGACACGATTGAGTGACTAACACTTTCACTTTCTTCCTAAGTGACACAAAAAAACCTCCTCTTTTTGAGTAACTTTGATTTGCATCTTCCATTACAGCCAAAACAATCTAACCAATACAGTGTCAGACACCTCTGAGGAAACGTACTCAATAGTTTGTAATAACCTGTAGAAGAAAAGAATCTTATATATATAGGACTTCCCAAGTGGGCCAGTGATCAAGAATCCACCCGTCCCACCTGCAGGGGGCACAGGTTCAATTCCTGGTCTGGGAAGATTGCCTATGCCATGGGGAAACCAAGCCCACGGGCCGCAACAATTGAGCCTGTGCCCCGGAGCCCGGGAGCTGCAACGACTGGAGCGTGCGCATCAAGAGAAACCACCGCAATGAGGAGCCCACACACCACAGCTAGAGAGTGGCCCCTGCTCTCTGCAAACTAGAGAAAAGCTCTCACTGCAATGAAAACCCAGTGCAGCCAAAAACAAAAGAACATATATACCTGAGTCACCTTGCTCTACACCCGAAACTAACACAGCATTGTAAAGCAACCATGCTTCAATTAAAATGAAAACCAAAAAACACTTCTGCAGTATCAGGTAACACAATGACTAGAGCAGAAACGATCATTGGCACTGCCCCCCCACCACGCCCCCTGGCCCCGTTACACAGTAATAGAATTCTTAGCTGGGCTAGGGCCATGAGAAGATGTTCCAGTCCTGAGAGAGCAGAAGGGACACGGTCGTGCCCCTTAAGGGGAGAAGCATGCCTTCATTGTTAACCTAAGGAAGGATTTGGTGCTTGGCGTGCTAAGGACCAAAAGCAGACTGAAGCCAACTGAGTGAGAGGTTAAAAAAAAAAAAAAATGAAGGTGGGTAAGCAGATGGCTTTGGGGGGAGATTTGGCTGTGATGGGGAGCAGAGGGAGGGGCAGCAGCTGGAGGGGACGTGGAGGCTGGGGGCAGCCATGCCAAGGCTCTGCTCGGATCTCCCTGCAAGAGAGGAGCTGATGAGCCCCATGGAGTGCAATCAGCCGACAGCCTCCATCTGTAGCACCTTGGAGCCGGGGATACACTCTTCCTGGGCGTCCCCCACCAGTGACAAAGCAGGGTGGGGATACCGGGCCGGGCCACTGCTACCCTGAGGACCCAACCAACATAGATGGAAAGGGTTTTCTGTTGTTCGTTTTAAATGACAGAGACCAGAGTTTGCTTAGAAGTCCCAGAGTTTGCTTAGAGTCTAGTTGGGAAAGAGCAGCCGAACACGGACGAGAGAAGACGCACAGATGGAGAGAGAGAGGTCCCTGGGAAAGCAGAAGATGGAGTCTGGACTGTGGGGGAACAGGTCCTCAGGCCCGGGGAGGAGGAAGGAGGCAGGAGGACGGGAGGACCGAGGGTGGACATGTGAGGGGGTACAGGTTTGGGAACAGGGTGATGGCAGACCTCCTGCCAGAGAAATTTCTTCTCCTGAGAAGCGGGAAGCAAGGCCAGGCTCCAAAGCCACGTGCTTCTGTATTCTTTTCTTGGTATCTGTTTTACCACCTGCACAATAAACAGCTTGGGTTAGAACCCTGCTCCCCCAACCTGTTTAAGCCTCGATGGAACTTCAAAAATACACTTTTGGGGGACCCCCCACCCTCAGCTGCTGGATCAGAATCTCTGGGGTAAAAGTGGTAAGGGCAAGAATCTGTGTGTGCGTGTATATATGTATATACACGTACTTTTTAAAATATTTATTACCTATTTATTTAGCTACACTGGGTCTTCATTGCAGCACACAGATCTTTAGTTGTGGCTTTGTGAACTCTTAGGCGTGGCTCATGTGATCTAGTTCCCTGACCAGGGATCCAACCCGGCCCCCTGCCTTGGGAGCAGAGAGTCTTAGCCACTGGACCACAGGGAAGTCCCTGTATATATATTTAAAGTATGGCCGGGGATGATGTGAAGGCACATCCAGGTCTGGGAACCACCCTACTGGGCTTCTCAGGACCCCTCCAGCTCTGAGAGTTTGTAGTCCCACCCCATCCCCAGGATGGTGCAGAATTCTGGCACAGCATTTGACTGAAGCTATGAGCTACAGAGTAAGCCACATGCCACTGTCTGTTACCAGGAATTTAAAAAGCCCCAAAGGGCTTCTCTGGTGGTTCAGACAGTAAAGAATCTGCCTGCAATGCAGGAAACACAGGTTCAATCCCTGGGCTGGGAAGATCCCCTGGAGAAGTGAATGGCTACCCACTCCAGTACTCTGGACTGGAGAATTCCATGGACAGAGGGACCTGGTGAGCTACAGTCCATGGAGTCGCAAAGAGCTGGACACAACTGAGTGACTAACACAAAGTCCCAAAGGTACCAGACTCAAAAGAACCATAACAAGGCAAAAAGCCTGGAAGCAAAATCAGAGGTTCTGCCTGGGTGGGAAGCCCACTCAGGCTCCTAGGATCGATCGATGTTTCCAACCCCCCCTGGTGGGACGTGGTCAAGGGCAGTCCCAGGAACTGGAGACAGGCATGCTTTTGGCATCTCTACAAAGGGGTGGAGACCTAGCCAGGCCTTTCAGAAACCTGAACCCTGGGGTGGGGGAGGGGGGAGGAGGGGCTGCCCGGCCCTGAGAGTCCACGTCTGACCCCCTCCACCCCAGAGCTCCTCCTCGGCCCGGTCCCCCTTCTGGGGGCTGCTCCAGACCCTGCAGGCCACCTCCGCTCTCTCTTTGCCTCCCTCTCCCCACAAGTTCGAGTGGGGACAGGCTGGGGCCACCAGCCAGCTCCATGGACGGGGGACTTCACCTCTGCTCACCTCCCAGCTTTGGAAAGAAAAGAAGAAAGGTCTGCGTTGCTTTGCATCTGGGAGATCCTTCCCCGTCCTAAACTTCTGGAGGCAGGAAAAAGGGACTTGACCTCGGATTGACTATAAAGAAAGGAACAGAGAGAGCCTAGAACCTTCCCACAGGTATGAATTTCTTCACTTTAGCTGGCATGTGTGAGTATGAGTGTGTGTGACAGGTTTTCCATTGGTCAGAGATGAAGTTGTCCGTAATGATCTCCCAGGCCCTTTCTGATCGCTTTGGTGCTGTGATTCTGCAGCCCTAACTTTCATTCAGTTGTTCAACGTTTCCTTAGTACCCATCCTGTGGCAGGTGCTGCCACTAGATAAGCCCTGATCCCTGCCCTCAACGGTCCCCAGTCTGGATGGGGAAACAGTAATTGTTTTCTTTTGTAACAGCAACCACACTTACAGCGGGTCAGGCACTGGGCTAAACTTTGTATCAACTTTAGCTCATGTATCCTAGCAAAAACTGGAAGAGGTTAAGTGTATTCCTAGCCCCATTTTACAGGTGAGACCAGTGAGGCTCAGTGAGATGAGGTCACACAGCTGGTAGATTGTGGAACCAATGCTTGGAACCACCGTGGATGCAGCCTGCCTGCACCGTAAAGAGACAATTCAGGCAACAGGAGCACCACTCCAGCGTAGGGAGGGAGCCATGATCTGGGGGGCTGGCAATGGTGAAGCCTCATTTTGACCAAGGTCTCCAGAGTGTAAGGCAGGACCAAGCTCAGAGCTGGAGATGAGGCAGCCTCCATGAGGCCCACTGAGAGCTCTTGGGTCATCTGGGACTTGAGGTCAGTGATGGTCCAGATCAGGGGTCCCCCTCTCTCATTCCGGGGGCTGGGGTGACGGCGGGTAGAGCAGGAGGACTTCAGGATTCCCCTCCAGCTTCCCTGGGAGCTGTCTGTCCCCACACTTACAGAGCGGGGGCTTCCTTGACCTGGGGGCTAGTGTCTCAGCAGCCTAAGAGGTGGGTGGCCCCCAGGCCTGGGAGGCAGGGGCAGGCCCAGGTCACTGTGGATTCCCCTCAGCAAAGCCTGGACCACAGTTTTCCCCTCCTCACAGTTCTCAACTCCCATCTCCCATCTGTCCCCAGAAGGACAAAAGCTGATTATTCCACTGGGGGCTGTACTGGGCCCCATGAATGGAGTATTGAAAACCCTGTGTCCACATCCAGATAGATTTTCATCCTCTTCCCAACCAGCCTGTTTGTCCGCCAGGATGGAGGCAGAGCCAAGGAAAGATGGGGCCGGGGGCGGTGTTCCTGCTGAGAGGGGCATCCACGTCCCTGGGCACCGCAGTCTCTGTGTATCCCAAACAGAATCATCTTCTCTCTAAAAAAAAAAAAAAATTTTATTTGCCCTGGGTCTTAGCTGCAGCATGTGGGATCTAACTAGTTCCTTGACCAGGGATCAAACTTGGGCCCCCAGCATCAGGAGAATGGAGTCTTAGCCACTGGACCACCAGGAAAGTCCCTCAAACAGAACCATCTTCTAAACCAGCCATCCCTCACCGCCCCCACCACAACCATCCAATCATTATCCACACACTGGGATGCTGGTGACATGGTGTGAATGTTCACTGAGCTCTACACTTAGGATTTATGCTCCTCTTGGCTTGTAAACTTCAATCCAAAATTAAACAAAATAATCTCCCAGGGCTTCCTACCTCGAAAGGGCAGAGCATCCCAAATGGCATTTAAACTTCCAGTCCTACGCCATTTTTGCATATTTGTGACTCATAGGAACCATGTCTCTTTGATGTTTTTTTCTTTACATTGACTCTTTTTTTTTTTTTTTTTTTCTGATTTAAATTAACTGTAGGGAATTCCCTGGCAGTCCAGCAGTTAGGACTTGACGCATTCACTGCTGGGACCCGGGTTCAATCCCTGGTTGGGGAACTAAGATCTCACAAGCCACGAAGCAGCAAAAAATAAATAAATAATTATTTTAAAATTTAATGAACTTTCAAGGGAAACCTGATATTGTTCCAGATCAATGGAAAGCCAGGATCCTTTGTCATAAACAGAATGCACTGCAAAAGGAAAAAATTAACGCAACAGTAAATGTCCATCTATCTCCCCCCCAACTCCCCCACCACACACACACAAAGCTCTCCCTGGGCCCTTCCAGCTGGAAGAAGAGACCTGGAACCTTTAATTCCAGATGTTCCAGCTGTGACTTCTCACCGCATCTTGATGGGACCATTGGAAGGACCACCCATTGGCTGGACACACAAGGAAGCAGAGATGCACACTGGTCCCCAGCCTGATGAGAGGAGCAGGGGATGGGGTTCCAGAGACAGGAGCGCTGCCCCTTCCCCTCTCCCCCCAGCCCTGTCCTTCATCCTCCTATTGCCACTGGGTGAGTGCCCCCCAACTCCCCTGACCCTTCCCCTTCCCTTTTCTGACTCTCAGCTTTCCCAGTTGTGAAATTACGGTGGGACATGGCCTGTAAACAAGGTGTTTTCCAACATTCTTTCCAGCTCTGACATTTGCCCCAGGTTGATGAAAGCTAAGGTCTGAGTTTGGAGAGTGAAGGCTCAGTGTTAAAGGCGAGAGCTCGATGCACAGAGTCTAGGCAGTGAGGATACTAGAAATAGGGAAGGAGGGAAAGGGCATAGGCTCACCAACCGCTGTTGGAAAACCAGCTGGTAGAACAGATGGAATCAAACAACCTCGGGACTAACCTAACTTAGGAAAAAAGAAACTGACTCTCAGTTTCTTCCTCTGTAAAATGGGTACACTAGTACATGCCTCAGAGGTTGTAAGGTAAGGTATGTGGCCATGTCTGACAAGCCTATGCACAAATGAAGGGCTACTATGGGGTATTAACTTCTCATGCCAGGCCAGTTTCCTTCTTAGGCCATGTGCTCAGAATTGTCTGGTGAAGAGGAGTGTGGCTATCTGGGTTAGAATCCCTCCTCCACCCTTTATTTGCTATTGGCCTTGAGCAAGTGGCCTGACCTCACTAAACCTGAAGTCTTCCCTTCTGCAAAATCTAAGCTGCCCCATAAGTTGTCCTAATGATAAGTGAGCCAGGCCACATAAAGCAATGAGCACAGTGCTGACATATACATATGTGAGAGCTGAAGCAGAAGGACTGATAGGGACTTCCCCGGTGGTCCGGTGGTTAAGACTCTGTGCCTCCAATGCAGGTGGTGTGGGTTCTATCCCTGGTCAGGGAACTAAGACCCCACATGCCACAAAGCATGACCAAAAAACCAGAACCAAAAAAAAAAAAAGAAACCCAAAGGAAACAGAAAGACTTACATAGGTAAACTCTTTAGTGGGAAATCAGAATGAAACCCAAAGTTAATTTACACCCTTAAGGCAAAGCTACTAAATATCTGGGGAGTAATAGATTCTGGGCAGGGAGCTCTGGGGAAAACCAAGATGACATAGACCTGGCCACATCACTGGGCAGAAGGCCTGGAAAGGGGTATATATACAACACCCAGAGATTCAGTGGAAAAAGAAAGCCCTTTTAGCTGAGAGCTCCAGGAAGGCTTACCGTAGGAGGGGGCTCCATCTGCAGGGCTGTAATGAGCAGGGTGAGCAGAGGAGACGGCAAGATTACAGACCTGGGGACGAGACTGATGCAAGATTAAGAAGGAAGGTGAGGCTGCTCAGAAGATTCTAGAAGGCTTTGCAGAGAAAGTTTACGGTCCAGGACTTCTGCAGGAAAAGGGGAAGCTTTGAGGAATTCAGCAGTGGAATGTGATCAGCCTGTCTGGGTCTCAGGCAGATCTCTCTGGGGCGGCCCATGGACCAGTGGGAGAGGGATGAAGCTAGGAGGCCAACTGGGGCAGTCAGGGGCTTTGGCAAAGCAGGGATAGTGATGAGGAAGGGGGTGATGCTGAGGACTGGAGGGGACGGTTGGAGGGGAGGCTGTGTTCCTGGGGCCAAGGGAGGGGGCTGAGGGGCCAATGCTCTTCCTCACTCTGTTCCAGCTGGTGCCCTACAGCCCACCTCACTGCCCTTTCCAGGTAGGTGCCCCTGCCTCTCCCCCCACCCTTCCCCCTAACTCTCACTCCCAAAGCACTCAGGTGCTCAGAAGACCTCTGTTACTCAAGATGCAAAGGAACAGCTCCAGTGTCCCCATTTTACAGAAAGGGCAAAATAAGACCCAGGAGGGACTGAGCCCAAGGTCCCCACGGCTTTTGGCAAGGTGGGCATCCTCTAGGTAGGGCCCAAGTGACCCCCACCACCACCCCGTGCCAGATCAACTCTCTCCACAGAACTCAGGCTGGTGGGGGGCCCGAGCCGCTGCCGGGGCCGCCTGGAGGTCCTACACGGGGGCTCCTGGGGCAGCGTCTGCGACGACGACTGGGACGTGGTGGACGCCAATGTGGTGTGTCGTCAGCTGGGCTGCGGCCTGGCGCTGCCTGTGCCCCGGCCCCTCGCCTTCGGCCAGGGCCGAGGCCCCATCCTGCTGGACAACGTGGAGTGCCGCGGGCAGGAAGCCGCCCTGAGTGAGTGCGGCAGTCGAGGCTGGGGCGTGCACAACTGCTTCCACTATGAGGACGTGGCGGTCTTGTGTGATGGTGAGCAGGACAGCCTGTGACCTAGAAGGGCAGACAAACTGCCGGGCAGCAGGGCTGTGGGCTAGACACGTGAAGGGACTTCCCAGAGGTAAGAATGTTCCAGTGAAGACCAAGCCAGCAGCTGCAGTGTGTACATAGTCCTGGGGAAGACCCCCAGCCTGGCAGGCAGGAGCCTGGGCCCTGCCATACTCCGGCTTATGGTATGACCTCTGCTGAAAACCAGCAACACTGCTTCCACAGAGGGCTTCAGTCGTCCCAGCAGAGAGCCCCCTTCCCAGTTTTATATCCAGACCGCTGGGGTCTGGTGGTTTAAGGCCCATTTGCCATAGACCTGCCACAAATCTCTGGGAGGCTTTGACCTCGAAAGCAGTAGTTCTGGTTTTTAAGAAAATCAGCTGGAGGGCTCAATATAAAACCCAGATGGTGGGACTTCCCGGGCGGTCCAGTGGTTAAGACTCTGCACTCCAATTGCAGGAGGCACAGGCTCAGCCCCTGGTCAGGGAACTAAGATCCCTGCATGTTGCAGGACACAGGAAACACACACACACACACACACACACACACAATGATGTTAGCCCCATCCCAGAATTTCTGATTCTGCAGATTTGGGATGGAGCCTGAGAATTTGCATGTTGCATTTCTAACAAATTCTCAGGTGATGTGATGCTGCTTTAAAAACTAAGGAAACCAAGAACTGAAAGAAATCCTCTAAAGTAAATTCTTCTAAAGCTACTGCTTTCAGGACTCAGGCGGCCCTTTCTCCTCGCTTACCCAGAGTCCCCAGCTTTGACCCTTTGTGTGGCCAGAAGCCCAGAGATCAGGAAACTTAGGGGTCCATACCCTGCCCCTCACATATCTGTGTGTGTGAGGATGGAGAACAGAAATATCCACATCTTCCTCTCTGCCACCCTGCTTCTTTTCCAGAATTCTTGCCCACGCAGACCCTAACAAGGAGAGTGTTAACCAGCAGGGCACCCCCTACAACGCCCCAGAATGGAAAAGGTAAGTAAAAGCAATGTGGGGGACCACCTGGGTCTTAGGAGAGGGATCCAGGAGGAATCTCCCAAATCCTACCCTAGGCAGTGGGAAGAGAGGGATTACTGATGGGTGAGTTTGGTCACTCCTTCACCCCTGCTCTGCCCCCTGCACCCCCACCCCACAGGCTGCTCACTATCTGGGTAGGGAAAGAGGATTCATTCTAGTGACATGATAAAAATAGCACAAGGTTGGAGAAAATAAAAGAGGTGGGCTAGTGTTAGTCATTCAGTTGTGTCCAACACTTTGTGGCCCCATGGACTGTAGCCTTCGAGCCTCCTCTGTTCATGGAATTCTCTAGGCAAGAATACTGGAGTGGATTATCATTTCCTTCTCCAAAAGAGGTGGGGGCTGAAGCCTAATCCAATGGGAGAGTCAGATATACTATATATAGAAATGCTGATAATGAATGATCTTAGAGCAAGAAAATGAAAAATGAAAAATTCTCTTAAAGGACAGATAAAAAGGCAAGGCAATCCAGAGGAGGAAGAGGATCCCATTCATCAGAGATTAGGGAGGGCTTCCTGGAGGCAGAGTTGTTTGTGAAGTAAGGAATCAGCACATTCTATACGGTTTAGGAGAGCGTGGACAAGGGTAGGCAGAAAGTGACAGAGTCATAGGATTCTATCCTCAGATCCCCAAATCGCCCCTAATCTAGACTGTGAAGAGGCAGTGCTTTGGGGGTAAGCGGGTGAGCAGGTCTTCCTGGGTGTTAGGTCCTGGGACACCATGTATTGTGGGTATGCAGAGGGCCTGGGGCAACAGAAAGACCACTGGATTGGGATGGGCAGCAAAGCCCTGCAGGAGATGCTCCTGGTTCCCGCCCTCATCACCAGGTGAGGGCAGCGTGCGCCTGGTGGGGGGCGCAGGCCCGTGCCAAGGCCGAGTGGAGATCCTGCACGGTGGCCTGTGGGGCACCGTGTGTGACGACGACTGGGGGCTGCCAGACGCGGCCGTGGTGTGCCGCCAGCTGGGCTGCGGGGCGGCCCTGGCAGCCACTACCAACGCCTTCTTCGGCTACGGCACGGGGCACATCCTGCTGGACAACGTGCACTGTGAAGGCGGCGAGCCCCGTCTAGCAGCCTGCCTGAGTCTGGGCTGGGGCGTGCACAACTGCGGCCACCACGAGGACGCCGGCGCGCTCTGCGCAGGTGCGGGCTTGGGGGCGGGGCGGGGCGGGGCGGGGCCGTATTCTGAAGCAGGAGACCGGAAGCGGGGCCTTGGACTGGAGCGGGATGTTGAGTGGCTTGATGTTTCCCTGAGCTCTTTCAAAAAGGCCCCCAAGTTAATTTTTTATTTTTCAGTACGGCTTTAGAAGTGCCTCATAAAATTCTAGTAGACTCCACGACTATGTAATACTGCAGTATTACCCCACCAGTTGAGATTCCCTGGTGGCTCAGACGGTAAAGTGTCTGCCAGCCATGCGGGAGACCCGGGCTCGATCCCTGGGTTGGGAAGATCCCCTAGAGAAGAAAATGGCAACCCACTCCAGTACTCTTGCCTAGAAAACTCCATGGATGGAGGAGCCTGGTGGGCTACAGTCCATGGGGTCGCAAAGAGTCGATCACGACTGAGTGACTTCACCCCACCAATGCTCCAGAGTTGTCTAACAGTACTCCAAATATGTCTCCAGAGTTTTATGGCACTCAGTTCAGTTCACTCAGTCGTGTCCGACTCTTTGCGACCCCATGGAGTGCAGCACACCAGGCTTCCCTGTCCTTCACCAACTCCCAGAGTTGACTCAAACTCATGTCCATCGAGTCGGTGATGCCATCCAGCCATCTCATCCTGTCATCCCCTTCTTCTGCCTTCAAGTTTTCCCAGGATCAGGGCCTTTTCAAACGAGTTGGCTCTTTGCATCAGGTGGCCAAAGTATTAGAGCTTCAGCATCAGTCCTTCCAATCAATATTCTGAGTTGATTTCCTTTAGGATTGATTAGTTTGATCTCCTTGCTGTCCAAAGGACTCTCAAGTCTTCTCCAATACCACAGTTCATAAGCATCAATTCTTCAACACTCAGCTTTCTTTACAGTCCAACTCTCACATCCATACATGACTACTGGAAAAACCATAGCTTTGACTAGATGGACCTTTGTTGGCAAAGTAACGTCTCTGCTTTTTAATATGCTGTCTGCTGCTGCTGCTACTAAGTCGCTTCGGTCGTGTCCGACTCTGTGCGACCTCACAGATGGCAGCCCACCAGGCTCCCCCGTCCCTGGGATTCTCCATGCACGAACATTGGAGTGGGTTGCCATTTCCTTCTCCAATGCATGAAAGTGAAAAGGGAAAGTGAAGTCGCTCAGTCATGTCTGATTCTTAGCGACCGCATGCACTGCAGCCTACCAGGCTTCTCCATCCATGAGATTTTCCAGGCAAGAGTACTAGAGTGGGGTGCCATTACCTTCTCCAATATGCTGTCTAGGTTGGTCATAACTTTTCTTCCAAGGAGCAAGCGTCTTTTAATTTCATGGCTGCAATCACCATCTGCAATTATTTGGGAGCCCAAGAAAATAAAGTCAGTCACTGTTTCCACTGTTTCCCCATCTATTTGCCATGAAGTGATGGGACCAGATGCCATGATCTTAGTTTTCTGAATGTTGAATTTTAAGCCAACTTTTTCACTCTCCTCTTTCACTTTCATCAAGAGGCTCTTTAGTTCTCTTTCGCTTTCTGCCATAAGTGTGGTGTCATCTGCGTATCTGAGGTTATTGATATTTCTCCTGGCAATCTTGATTCCAGATTGTACTTCATCCAGCCCAGTGTTTCTCATGATGTACTCTGCATGTGAGTTAAATAAGCACAGTGACAATATACAGCCTTGACATCCTCCTTTTCCTATTTGGAACCAGTCTGTTGTTCCATGTCCATTTCTAACTGTTGCTTCCTGACATGCATACAGATTTCTCAAGAGGCAGGTCAGGTGGTCTGGTGTTCCCATCTCTTTCAGAATTTTCCAGTTTATTGTGATCCACACAGTCAAAGGCTTTGGCATAGTCAAGAAAGCAGATGTTTTTATGGAACTCTCTTGCTTTTTCGATAATCCAATGGATGCTGGCAATGTGATCTCTGGTTCCTCTGCCTTTTCTAAAACTAGCTTGAACATCTGGAAGTTCACGATTCACATACTATTAAAGCCTGACTTGGAGAATTTTGAGCATTACTCTACTAGCATGTGAGATGAGTGCAACTGTGTGGTAGTTTGAGCATTCTTTGGCATTGCCTTTCTTTGGAATTGGAATGAAAACTGACCTTTTCCAGTCCTGTGGCCACTGCTGAGTTTCTAGCTCTAAGTAGTCTTTTTTTTTTAAATTGTTGGTATTTTCTTTTTAAGTTTAATTTTTATTTTATATTGGAATATAGTCTATTCACAATGTTGTAATTCTTTTCAGTGTACAGCACGCTGATTTAGTTATACATGTATGTGCGTGCTCAGTCACGTCTGACTCTTTGAACCCTTAGACTATACTTATAAGTATATACATGTATATACATGGATTTTCTTCTTTTCCCATATATGTTATTACAGTATGTTGAGTGCTATACAGTAGGTTCTTGTTGATTACACTTGTTGATTACAAAGCACTCTTTGTGAAATACTTCAGAGTAAAGTAATAGTACTTTAAGATAGCTCTAGAGATACTCTAGAATTCTTTCACTGAAACTCAGGTTCAGTTCACTTCAGTTCAGTCACTCAGTCGTGTCCGACTCTTTGCGACGCCAGTGTCCCCAGAATTCCCTATCTCTTTCAATCCTGATTCTCTTATGATAGTATTTCCCCTCATCTGGTCTTTCTTCCGCAGTGAAAGGTGTTCTGAACAAATAGAAATAATAGGGCTGTTAATGGCACTTTACAGATGGACTCCACTCTGCCAGATATAGAGTGCTTGCCCATGCCTCACGGCAAACCAGGAGCCATCAATCCCAATTTACAGATGGGAAAGCTGAGGCCCAGTGAGGCAGAGTGAGTCCTGGCAAAGCCTCAGCTAACCTTGCTGCCTAATCTTGAGCATGCCCCTTGCCCCTTCTAATCTTATTTATCTGTAAGATGGGGATAGTGAGTTTTGTTCTGCAAGCCCCTCAGGACTGTACATGGCCCTCCCTGGTGGGCAAGGCCTTCTTTATCTCCCCGACTTGGACACACATTGGGCTTCTGAGAACCCTGGAAAGAAATGAAAACACGCCTGTGAATGTGTTGTATAAACTGTAGAGTGTACGCCTAGGTAGCACAAATAAATATTTGACCAGAATTGGCAAAGCGGGGCAGACTTCCTTGGACCCCAGCTGAGGCTGAGCCTCCAGCTCTGGAAGTAAAATCTGTTTGTTTTCTCCAGGGAAACCCTCTCATCCTCTCCAGGAACCAGAACCTTGGCCTCTGACCCCACTCCCTTCTCTCCTACTCTAGTCCTGGGCCACCCGACTCTCACAGCACTGCCACCGTTGGCCACAAGAGTGGACTGGGCCTGGCACACAGAGCCAGAGGGTAAGGAGCCCTGCCCTCCAGCCGGAATAATAGGGGTGAGGTGGGTAGGACTGGGAATTGGAAAGACTGTCTGGATCCATGGGGAGGGGGCCTGGGCTAGCAGGCCAGGGCTTTTGACCAGATGGTAAAGAGGTGGGTGAGAGAACGGATGAGCAGATGGAGCAAGGATGAAATCCAGAGCTCTGAAAAGTTCAGCAGGGTGGGAGGAGGCACTTCTTCGAAGCTCTGAAATAAAATTTGGCAGGGGCTGGGTGGAGTGGGGTGCTGAGGTTGGAAATCGAGGAGACTTGTGAAAATTGAGATACAAGCTGAATGAAGGATAGAAGTACTTTTGGAATGAGGGCTGGAACTATCATTGGCACTGAAATCTGTAAGTAGGATTTGATTCATTCGCTTCAAGCTTCCTGAGGACCCCACCACAGCAGACAACATGGTAACTCTAGAATTGAGGCTGAGTAGGGTGAAAGCGTGGTAGAGGTCATACATTTCCGTAGGCGCGCCCTGTGCCCTGCTGCAGGCCAGAAGTCCCCTTTGTCCCATTCAAACGCTCTAGATGCCTTGTCTCTGCAGCTACAGGAGTCGGTGCCCTACCTTCCAGGGAGCCCGCACGGCTCACCACTGCTGCCTGGGCGGCAGGGAAAAGTAAGTGGCAGGGCAAGGGTTCCGTTGCGGGTGGGAGAGGGTGGGGCCGGGGCTCTGCCAGGGAGCCGGCGGCCCCAGCCCAGCCCCTCTGGCCGCGGGCCTGTGCGCCCTGCAGGCGGGCGGCTGCGGCTGGTGGGTGGCCCAGGCCCGTGCCGCGGCCGCGTGGAGGTGCTGTACGCCGGGGGCTGGGGGACCGTGTGCGACGATGACTGGGACTTCGCGGACGCGCGCGTGGCCTGCCGCGAGGCGGGCTGCGGGCCGGCGCTGGGGGCCACGGGCCTCGGCCACTTCGGCTACGGCCGCGGCCCCGTGCTGCTGGACAACGTGGGCTGCGCCGGTACGGAGGCCCGCCTCAGCGACTGCTTCCACCTGGGCTGGGGCCAGCACAACTGCGGCCACCATGAGGATGCGGGCGCGCTCTGCTCAGGTGAGGCCGCAGCAGGACCACATGTGCACTGCAGCAAAGGCGACGCGGAGCGCCGTCTGAGAAGAGGGCGGGGCCGCGCGCAGGCGCTTACTTAGGCATCGGCGGTGCCTGCTGTGAAGTAGGCGGGGCCGCGCGCGGGCGCGTACCGTGGTGCCGGCGGGACGAACAGGCTGAGGAACGGGCGGGGCCTCGCGGAGGCAGGCTCTGGGGATGGGCGGGGCCTCGCGGAGGCACGCTCTGCGGCGAGGGCAGGGCGGGGTTCGTTGGGAAATGGGCGGGGTCGCGCGTGAGCGCTCACCTCGGCACTGCAGCGTGAGCGCGGCGGGAGAGTGCTCACGCTCCGCAGTAAGAGGTGGAGCCCACCATCGGGTGGAGCCCACTCGCTCTGCGGCTGCGCGGCATGGGCGGGGCCGGGAAGAGAGCGCCCTCTGCGGCAGTGCGGGGCGGGGCCCGAGCTGAGTTCGAAGTCCCGGAGCACAGTGTGGGAGAGTCAGTTAAGGGCGTGGTCGGGGAGCTTTTGCTGTGCTGCGTCAAGGATCCGAAAGGCTCTAGTTAGCAGTGAGAGTTGATCAGCTTTCGGGGCGCATACGTTTGTCCCTTGGGAAGTCACTGGAAAAGGGATAGTTGCAGAGTCCGACACATTTAAAAATGCGTCTCTTTATTGACGGATGTGGGAATTGATATTTTCGCCCTTGTTTGGTGCCCTGGTGGTAGGTAGCTTTGGCCACAGAGGGCTCTGCTTTGGGCCGAGTGAGAAACACAACCCCCGTTTCTGTTCCAAGGAGTGGGGGCTTATGAAGCCCTTTCTGATCCTAGATCAGGCTTCCCTTGGAGAGTAAGAGGTGACCTGGTCTCAAGGGACTGGTTCCCTAGTATCACAGCCACCTCTTTCTCTGTCCTTGCTGAGCCAGGTCCAGAGGAGCTAGTCCAGCAGGAGGGTGCTGAGACCACCCGGGTGCCCACTCCTCGGCCCAGGGACGGTAGGTGTTCACAGTCCCTAAGAGTGAGGTGGAGACATCAGAGTAGGAGGGACCAGATCTGGAGGGAAGTCACAGCCCCAGGTTACACAGCAGGTTTGCACCAGGTCCTAGAACTCTTGTCCTTTCCTATTAGTCTCAGGCCTCATCAATAGAGATATGATGTCTGGAAAGAGAGAGGGGGGTTTTAAGCTAGAGCAATTGAGAGATTTCTAGAATTAAGACCATAAAGGGACGGGGTTCCTGTCCTGAGGAGATCAATGAAAAGAATTCAGGCTTTAATTTGGGGAGTCCAGAGGGGAGGGGAAATGGTGACCTTCGGGGACACAATCTCACTTGACAACAGCCATAGGGCTGAGGTATTGGGATTGTAAACAACTAAGGAGAGAGCAGACATGGAGCTCACA
Organism: Capra hircus; assembly: GCF_001704415.2. Classification (NCBI taxonomy): domain Eukaryota; kingdom Metazoa; phylum Chordata; class Mammalia; order Artiodactyla; family Bovidae; genus Capra; species Capra hircus. The sequence continues at coordinate 35,334,839 of NC_030832.1, read as the reverse complement.
GCATGCACAGAGCGCCCCACAAGGGCTTGTACACACTCTCCTGATGCCCATCTTATTTTATCTCATTTGTCTGCCCTCATCCAGTGGCTCCCAGGGCAGTGAGGTGTCCCAAACCACCACCCTTTGTCTCCCCTTAACTACCCCTCCCCTGGCGTAGCTTGGGAGTGGCGTGGTCTGGCCTGGGCCGGCCCCTTCCAGCCCCAGGCCTTGTCCCCCCACAGGACACCTACGTCTGGCCAACGGAGCCCACCGATGTGAGGGGCGTGTGGAGCTCTTCCTAGGGCAGCAGTGGGGCACTGTCTGTGATGATGCTTGGGACCTGCGGGCAGCTGGCGTCTTGTGTCGCCAGCTGGGCTGTGGCCAGGCCCTGGCAGCCCCTGGTGAGGCCCGCTTTGGCCCAGGCCGAGGCCCTATTCTCCTGGACAATGTCAAGTGCCGTGGGGACGAGAGTGCCCTGCTGCTGTGCTCTCACATCCGCTGGGATGCCCACAACTGTGACCACAGCGAGGATGCCAGTGTCCTGTGCCAGCCGGCGTGACCCAGCTTGCTCTGCAGACCACCTCTTCTGGGAGCCTACTGCGGCCTGCCCCTCTTCCTCCAGGAAGTCCTCCTCCTGTGACAGCAGCGGTTCACTCTGCCCTGCCCTCCCCTTGCCTGGGAGCGAGCCTGCCCAAATGGTGTGGTCCTGCCTAGGGGAGCATAGCCCATCAACTTAGTATGTGACCTCACTGTCATCACCTATGGTGGGCCCAGTTCAATGAAAGCTCCCACTGTCTGCTCAGCTCAAACAGAAAGTGGTGGGAAGTGAATAACTCCTAACTGTCCTCTTTGGCAGGGGTCCCGTTACGGGAACCCTGACCCAGCCTTCCTGGTCTGTGCTCCAGAAGGTTCAGCTGTAAATGGGGTATATCCCTTCCCTCCCGCCTCTACTCATCTTGGAATCCTCAAGAAGAGGGAAGGCAGGAGAGGCCTACAGTTGTGACCTTAGACTGCCAAGGGCTGCAGAAGAACTGGGGTCATTGCTCTGGCCTGCTAAAGAGGGCCAGATGGTGCTTGGCTGGACAAGGGGACTGGAAGGGGCCAAAGCAATGACAGTGGCCCCAACCTGCAGCTGGAACCAGCAACTCTGATTTCTGCTGCCCCCATGACACAGCCTCCATTTTGCAGATGCAAAGAACCCTGGGGGCTGTAGCCACCCGTTCATAGGTGCCAAGTCAATAAAGCATTGTTTCCCCGCCCCTCGTCTTTTAACCAAGGTCAATGTTGGGGCGTAAGTGCACTGTTTGTGGCAGCAGGAAAGACTCTGGTTAGGACTCTGGAGGAAACCTGCTGGGGGATGGAGGGCGGGTCAAAAGCATCATCAGAGAGCTTTCCGCAGGCCCATCGCATCCTGGAGACGCTGACTCACAGTGTCAGGCCGCCAGGAAGGCCCCTAGAAGGTCCCCTGGGCCATCCTCACGTTCCCAGAAATCTGGGTCCTCAACGGGGTCTACTCAAGGTCACGAAACACGGCGGTCACGGCAGTGGAGTGACTAAAAGAGAAAAAAAATTGACAGGAGGCAGAAAGAATGATGGGGAAAAGGACGCAGCACTGGGGCTTCCCCAAGGGCTGCTCTTGGGGTACCTCACCTGGAGCCCCAGGGCCACAGAGAAGTGGGGGATCCTGCCAGAGCCTCTCTCAGCCCCAGGGTGCATGACTTGCTAATAGCAACTGTCTGACCAAAAAAATCCTGCCTTCCACATTAGCCTGCAGGCTCTGTATGAGTTTTCTCTCATTGCTGTAACAAATTATCACAAATTTAGTAACTTTAAACAACATAAATTTATCATCTTACAGTTCCTGAGGTCACGAGTTGGAAATGGGTTTCCCTGGTCTAAATTCAAGTGTTGGCAGGGCGATATTCTTTCTAGAAGATCCAGAGGAGAATCCATTTCCTCACCTTTAGCAGCTTTTAGAGGCTGCCTGCATCCCATGCCTGCTCAAGACCTCCTTCCAGTCAGCAATTGCATCACTCCGACACCAGCTTCCATCATCTCATCTCTTTTTCTGACTCTCCCGCCTCTCTCTTCCATCCTTAAAGGTCTTTTATGATTATATCAGGCCCACCTGGATAATCCAAGATAATCTCCCCATCTCAAGGTCCTTAATTTAACCACATCTGCACAATCTTTTTAACCATGTAAAGTCACATTTTCACCAGCTCCAGGGATTAGGACATGGACATCTTTGGGGGGAAGGCATTATTCTTCTTCCCACAGGCTCCAAACCCAAGTCCTGGCTACCAGCCGAACAGGAAGGCAGACACTTAAGCTCCAAACTCCATCAGCTCTTGGCAGTACTGGTTTTGTCTCCATTTGTCAGGGAGCGCCCTGCAACCCACTGTGTCATTGGAGGGATGAGGGCTGGAGGAGGGAAAGGAATGACAATGCTGAAGAATTCAGGAAGAATTCAGGGCTTCTGGTTCTGGATGGTGGAGAAGGACATGGGCTCATCTCCTGTGAGAGCACCAAAGAACGGAGGGAGTCAGGCAGAGAAACAGGGATGTTCTAGCCACCCAGAGCCTCAGACCTGAGTCTAGCACGCTATCATTTTGCACAGCCCATGGTTATTACCTCTCCAGGTATATCACCGACTCGATAAGACACGAGTTTGAGCAAGCTCCGGGAGTTGGAAGCCTGGCGTGTCGCAGTCCATGAGGTTGCAAAGAGTCGGACACGACTGAGCAACTGAACTGACTGACTGACTGGAGGTACACCCACATTCAGTATCTTGAGGTGTATCACAGCTTCCCACCCCTGGACACCCCTTCCCCATCTAACAAAGTGCTTTCATCGGTGCTCAACTCAAGGGAAGTATTAGCATCCCTTTTTACAAACAGGGAAAACTGAGGCTCAAAGATGGGAAATGATTTATCCAGGTTTGGAGAGAGATGTAGGACTGGAAGTTAAGATTCTTTTTTTTCTTGGCTGCACCACATGGCATGCAGGATCTTAATTCCCTGACCAGGGATCGAACCCATGCCCCCTGCATTGGGAGTATGGAGTCTTAGCACTGGACCTCCAGGAAAGGCCATTTGCTCAACTCCTTAGTTCAGTCTACAAAGTCTCCTGCACAGACTGGCCCTGCTTGTGTTTTTGACATCATCCATCACCACTTGGTGCCAGGATCTCGCCAGGCTGAACTACTTTCAGTTCCTCTAATGTCTGGGCTTTCTTCCCACCGGGCCTCTGCACATGCTGTTCTCTCTGCCTGGAATACACGTCACCCTCTCCCCTCCTTCCCCCTTAGTCAACTCTTATTTAGCCTCATGGCTCAGCTTTCCTTTTCTCCAGAAGGCCTTCATGGGTACCCCCCACCACCGCATCCAGTCAGGACTAGGAGCCCCCATCTCACCGTGTACTTGCCCAGGGACAGCACCAACCCCCGCATCTCAGCAGACTGCTCTGACTTGGCTGTGTCCTCCTGGGGCTGGGGCTGTTGTGTTCAACTTTGTGTGCAAGACCTCATACAGGGCAGGTGCTCAAATAATAGTTGGCCAGTGAACAGAGGACCTGAGCAAATATTTCTGGAGTACCCGTGTGCTAGTCTGCGCACTGGGCTGGACTCTGGGGCTGCAGAGCCCCAGAAAGATCTAGACCCGTTTCTGTTTGCAGGGCCTAGAGGTTACCTTCAAGGCAAGTCCCGTGATAAGCCACTGAACAAATCAACAGCCAAGAGATTTGGAGCGGTGATTCGTGCTAGAAAGAACATGAAGCAGGGTGTTTTAGGAGGGAATGGATGGTGAGGGAAAGCCTCTGAGGAGGTGAGACGAGCTGGGCCTGGGTGGGAACCAGCCATGAGCCTTTTGTTGACCATGAAAAGGTTTAGGGTAGACCATTCCAGGTCCTTCACTAGGGATTTAGCCTGGCCTGCAGAAGCACCAGCAAGAAGGGCAATGTGACTGGAGCAAAGTGCCAAGAGACAAGTCAGGTAAAAGCTGGTAAGGGTCAGACCACTCAAGGCTTTCTGGGCCACAGGAAGGAGTTTTACTGTAAGGGTAATGAGCCTCTTGGCCATCTCCTGCTTCTTTCAACTTCCTGACTGCACCTTGCCTCTTAAGATTAATTAAAAGGGCCCATTAAAATAGGATACCAAGGATCCCTACCAAAAATCTCAGGAATTCTTATGGAGGTTAGCGAAGTGAGTGAAAGTCGCTCAGTCGTGTCCAACATTTTGCGACCCCATAGACTACACAGCCCATGGAATTCTCCAGGCCAGAATACTGGAGTGGGTAGCCTTTCCCTTTTCCAGGGGATCTTCCCAATCCGGGTATTGAACCCAAGTCTTTTGCACTGCAGGCAGATTCTTTCACCAGCTGAGCCACAAAGGAAGCCCAAGAATACTGGAGTGGGTAGCCTATTCTTTCTCCAGCAGATCTTCCCAACCCAGGAATTGAACCGGGGTCTTCTGCATTGCAGGCAGATTCTTTACCAAATGAGCTATGAGGGAAGCCCCTTATGGAGGTTAGGTCCTGCTAAGTCCCCCTGACTTTTACTGTTTTCTGAATCTCCCATCTGCTTTTGGAGAAGGCACTGGTGACCCACTCCAGTACTCTTGCCTGGAAAATCCCATGGACAGGGGATCCTGGTGGGCTGCAGTCCATGGGGTCGCTAAGAGTCGGACACGACTGAGCAACTTCACTTTCCCTTTTCCCTTTCATGCGTTGGAGAAGGAAACGGCAACCTACCCCAGTGTTCTTGCCTGGAAAATTCCAGGGACGGGGGAGCCTGGTGGGCTGCCGTCTATGGGGTCGCACAGTCGGACACGAAGCAACTTAGCAGCAGCAGCAGCAGCATCTGCTTTTACCTCCTTTGTGACTCCCCCTTTACCTGTCCACTGACTAAGCCCTTCACCCCCAAAGTTGCCCCGATTCCAGGCTGCGCATGGTGCACGCCCGGCCACTGACTGGAGCAAGCATTCAACAAGCAGCTGAGGGACTGCCCTGGTGGTCCAGCGCTTAAGACTCCACCTTCCAATGCAAGGGACTCAGAATTGATCTGTAGTTGGGAACTAAGATCCCACACACCTTGGGGGAACTAAGCCCTCATGCCCGTGGGCTCTGGAACCCATGCAGTGACACAACTCTAGAGAAGTCCGCGTACAGCAACGGAAGATCCCACATGCCACAACTAAGACCTGACACAGCCATAGATAGATAAATAAATGTTAAAAAATAAAGATCCAGCATGCCACAACAAAGATCGAAGATCCCCGTGTGCCGAAACTAAGACCCAGCACAGCCAAATAAATAAATATAAAGAACAACATTAAAGAACCAAACAACTGAAAATTAAAAATTAGATACCCTGTTGTTTTTTTTTTAACTCATGTCCATTATTATTATTTTGGCCATGCTACACAGCCTGTGGGATACAAATTCTCTAACCAGGGATGGAACCCAGGTTCCCTGCTGTGGAAGCTCAGAGTCCTAACCACTGGAACACCAAGAAGTCCCTATATATCCTGTTTTTAAAGAGCCCTTTTGTACATGAACACACAGGGCCACCATCACCACCACTGCACACACAGGCACATTCCCACATCATTTTTATTTTGATTTTCTCTACTCTAGCCCTAACAGCCTACCCCTAATGAGACCCTCCCTGTCTCCTACCCCAACGTTTGCAAGCCCTCTGACTCCTACATTTTTGCCTTTTCTTAAACAACAGCATTACTGAGATATAATTCACATATCATAACATTCACCCTTTTAAAGTGTATAATTCAGTGGTCCGTTAGCTATTTGCAAGGTTGTGCAACCATCACCACTATCTAATTCCAGTACATTTCATCACCCCACCAAAAAAACTTCATACCCATTAGCAGTCACTCGCCATTTCCCCACCCCTGGGGCCTCTGGCAGCCTCACTTTCTGTCCCGATTGCTTCTAGACATTTTGTAGACATACAATCAGGCAATATGGGAGGCCCAGGTTTGATCCCTGGGTTGGGAAGATCCCTGCAGAAGGAAATGGCAACCCACTCCAGTATTCTTGCCTGGGAAATCCAATGGACAGAGGAGCCTGGTGGGCTACAATCCATAGGATTGCACAGTCAGACACGACTTAGCAACTAAACAATAGCAAAAATGATAATTCAATGTTTAACATTTTTAGGGATTACTAAATTGTTTTGCACCGTGGATGGGCCATTTTACATTCCCATGTGCACTGCACAGGGGTTCCAATTCTCCACATTTTTGTTAACTCTTGTTATCCCCATCCCCTTAAAAAAATTCTAGCCATCCGAGTGACTGTGAAGTGTTATCTCCTGGTTTGGGTTTGTATTTCCCTAAAGACTAATTATGTCAAGTGTCTTTTGTTGTTGTTGTTCTTATTGACAATTTGTGTATCTTTGGAGAAATGTCTATCAAGTCCTTTGCCCATTTTTCGCTTGGGTTCTTGCCCATTTCTTAGGCAGAACTGTTTATTTTGTCTACTGCCTAGCCTCCAGGACCAGCTTTCCAAAACTGTCCCTTTTGTTTCGCTAATCAGAGCTGGTTCTAATTTAATTCTGCAGCCACCTATGAAACTAAGTGGTTTCATATACATTTTATTCATTGTCTCATTTCACTGTCTCAACCTAAGTGATGGAAATAAAAATCTTTCTATGATTTTACACAGGAGGATTTAGGGACAGGCTAGGATCACACAGGTAGATAATTAAGAGGGTGAGATTCGCTCCCTGAACTGTCAAAACTCCAGAAAAGCCCCATGCTTTTCCTACTAACTAGTAGGACCGTGTCTCCTGACTTCTCCTGGACGTGTTTATCGCTACTGTACAAAAGCGAAACGCAGGGTCAGAGAAGGATCCGTTTTTCTGGGTCACAAAGATCAGGGATCAGGTCTAGGGATTCTCACCTCTGCCCCCAAATCCTCCTCCCAGTCCCACACGCTCAGTGGCGTGGACCTGGAGGGGGTGACTTGGCTCGGCCCTTCCGGCCCAGTTGGGTCGCGCCTTCCTGCTGAGTCACGGCGGACGGGCAGGGCGGGGTGGACGGCCCAAGAGGAGAGAGAACAGGAGCCGCCCTGCGTAAGACCCGAAGCCCCACCTCTGGCTCCGGGGTAGCCTCCTGATTGGAGAGCCATGGACTGACATAGCCAATCACAGAAAGCTGCGGCGTGCGAGTGGGGCGGAGCCAAAGGCAAAGGCACCACCTCCCTTCCTATCTGAAAATCTGCCCTTTCCGGGCGCGCCCCTCGGAGCGTTGGGGAGCCTGCTGGGCTCCGCTACTGTAGAGGCGGGTGTGCCTAGTACTGGGGTGGAAGCCTGGTGCCACCTATGCGGGGTCGGGAAGAGCGCCTAAGAACCTGGGGTGAAGGCGAGTTTTTCTAGTCTGTGGGGCCATTCTCAGTTTACAAAGAGCATTTGACACTCCACCCGGCCCCAATCGGGCCAGGCTGGGGTCTTTATTGTTGTTTTAGGGAAGGATTACCCTGCAGAGGACTATTAAAATTATAAGGCCAGTTTTCATGAAAACTGGCATTTGGAAGGGGCGGGCCCAGGTACCTGCAGACATGCGTACTAGGCTGAGAGTTTCACGACCAGCCGCTTAGGGGGGCCCCCGACAAAGGCCTGGGCGTGCAAGGTTGGCCCTCAGGTTCTTTGAGATGTAGACAAGGGGCAGGAAGGGTGGTCTCTGGATCTCAGCAGTTTGTTCATCAAACTCATAGTCTAGGCCCTGTCTCTCCCTATTCCCACCCTGCCCCCTCCCCTTCACCGCTCTGCACCTCTCTGGCCTCTGCCCTTGGTCTTTGTCTGCTTAAGCTTATCTTACTCTCAAAGACTGCTAGCAGCCTTTCTTTCAGCCTCACTCAGCTACTCAGCAAATATTAATAGTTGATCCCTTCCTTGTGTCAAATGAACACAGTGCATCCAACCAGGTCTCTGCTCCTGTAGAGTTTACAATCTAGGCAGGAGATAGACCAGTGATTGCATGAAATACTGGCGAGAGTTGGATGGGAGAAGAATAGAGTGCTAAGTCTGGGGCAGTTTTCAGGGCATTCTTGCCTGGATAATTCCATGGACAGAGGAGCCTGGCAGGCTATACAGTCCATGGGGTCACAAAGAGTCAGACATGACCGAGCAGTGTAACACTAAAACTAGATGAGTACTCCGTGGAGACTTGAGAGCCCCTTGGACAGCCGGGAGATCAAACCAGTAAATCCTAAAGAAAACGGACCATGAATATCCACTGGAAGGACTGAAGTTGAAGCTCCAATACCTTGGCTATCAGATGCGAAGAGCTGACTCATTGGAAAAGACCCTGATGCTGGGAAAGATTGAAGGCAAAAGGAGAAGGGGGCTGCAGAGGATGAGATGGTTAGATAGCATTACTGACTCAATGGACATGAATTTGAGCAAACTCTGAGAGATTGTAGAGGACAGAGGATCGTGGCATGCTGCAGTCCATGGGGTCGTAAAGAGTCGAAAGATACTTAGCAACTGAACAAAAACAACTGAGTCTAGAAGGAGGGACCAGGGAAAGCTTTTGAAAGAAAAAAGCTTTTAACCAGATGAAAGGGAGCCTGGACTTCTTGGAGGAATGGAAAAGAAGCTGAAACAGAGGCTCAAGGGAGATGGTGGATTGAGACGGAAGGAGAGCCTTTGTAGGCTCATTAATGGTTAGGAAGATTATCCTGATGGCACTAGGAAGCTAACCAGAGGATTTTAAGCAGAAGAGAGACATAATAGGATTTGAGTTTTAAAAAGATCACTGTAAGCATCCTGTGGAGAAGGGGTAGATAGTCGGGGAAGAAGATGGAAACAGGAAAACCAGCTGCATTAATGCAGGGGAGCCGTGATGATGGTTCAAACTCGGGTAGAAGCAGACCGTGAGCAGAGGGATGAACTGCTAACCTGTCCAAGAGGGGCTGTAACGCTCTGGGAACCTAACAGTGGCACTTCCTCTGTGGGGTCCCCTTTATTCATTCATTTATTCTTCCATTCAACAAATATTTGAGCACCACTCTGGCCAGAAATTATGCCTGGTTTCCCAGGGAGAGAAGCTGCCATCTGACCCAGTTGGGCTGGAAGGGAAGGGGTAATGTCTACAGATGGGTTGGTGCAGACCTCACTGGGACCCCACATACTAGGACATTGGTGTGGTGTTCCTCTGCATTCCAGCTCCTACCAGAGCCTCACCTCATCTATGCTGCCAGCCAGCCAGTGAATTCAATTCCTACTTGGCTGATGAAGAAATTGATGCTCAGAGAAGGGACTGACCTGTCCAAGGTCACCACCCTGAGCTAGAGGCAGACTTGGAACCTGAGTATCCAGGCTTCCACTGGCTTCTCTTACCACCGCAGTCTGGCTGCCCACATTTGGGTTGTTTTAGGCTCCGAGAGCCTCTCCACCACTGTCAGACAGGAGAAGCTGCAGACAGAGGGGCGCCTGCTCCCTGCCTCTCTGCGTCCAACTCCGGCCCCGAGATTGCAGTATTATTAGCAACAACCCACGACTACGCAGAGCTGTGCAGCCTCCAGCTTGCCAAGGGACTTCACATGCAATATCTCATTTGATCCATCTGGCCTCGCCAGGAAGTGAAAATTATTATCCCCACTTAACAAGTGAAGAGGCTAAGGCTTAAAGACAGAAACTATTATGCATCTGATGAACTCCACTGAGGTTCAAAAACATTTGTATCCATTGACCTCTGATCCCCTGCAACTGTGCTGGGTTCCATAGAATGCAAAGGTGAATAGGATCTGGACTCTGACCCCAAAGAGGAGACAATCTGCAAGGATACTGTGCATATGCATTCCTGGCCCTTGAGTAAGACCCTGGTGTATGCAGCTTTGGAGAAATGTGGGCTCAGAAGCAGAAGGAGTCACTCCTAGGGATTTCCCTGGTGGTTCAGGGGCCAGTTCTGTATTCCCAATACAGGGGGCCTGGGTTCGATGCCTAGTCAGGGAACTGGGTTCCACATGCCGCAACTAAGAGTTTGCATGCTGCCGTGGCGCAAGGAAGATCGAAGAGCCCTCATACTGCAACTAAGACCTGGCGCAGCCAAATTAAATAAATAATTTTTTTTTTTTTAAAGAAGTCACTTCTAGAAGTTCTGGGAAGCCTTCTGGAAGAGGAAGCACTTAAGCTGGAGTTGGAGGCCAAGGACTTGAATAGATGAAACTAGGGTCCCCTTGATGTCCCTTCCCAGCATCCTGGGCTCGTCTTCTCATCATGTGTCTTTATTTGTCTCACCCGCCACATATGATGCACCTAATAAGTACCCAACATTTGAATCAAGGGAGGGACAAGTAAATGGTGGAGAGGCAGAATGAGGCCAGTGTGGAGGCAACACTGATGATCAGGAGGGTCTCCTCCGGCCCAGTTGTGGAGGGCTGCCATCTGGGGAAGAGCTCTTAGGTGGGTGGGACAGAGCGATGATACGTGTCCTTTCATCCCTGTGTCGTTGGGGCTTGGCAGCCAGCATAAGTGCTGGGGTTTGGGAGTGAGGGGAAGTGGGTTGTTGTTTAGTCTTCCAGTTGTGTCTGACTCTTTTGCAACACTATAGATGTAGTCCGCCAGGCTTCTCTGTCCATGGGATTCTCCAGGCCAGAATACTGGAGTGGGTTGCCATTTCCTTCTCCTGGGGATCTTTCCAACCCAGGGATAGAACCCAAGTCTCCTTATTGGCAGGCGGATTCTTTACCACTGAGCCACCTGGAAAGCCTAGGGAGGTGGGTAGGAGGTTTTAATTGGTGAGATCTATATCAGTGATTTCCTGGGTTGGGAAGATCTACTGGAGAAGAGATAGGCTACCCACTCCAGTATTGTTCAGCTTCCCCTGTGGCTCAGTTGGTAAAGAATCTGCCTGCAATATGGGAGACCTGGATATGGATTGGGAAGATCCCCTGGAGAAGGTAAAGGCTACCCACTCCAATATTCTGGCCTGGAGAATTCCATGGACTGTATAGTCCATGGGGTCGCAAAGAGCCAGGCACGACTGAGCGACTTTGACTTTTAGCAGTGGTGCAGCTCTGGGAACTGGGGTCACAACCTAATCTTCTGACTCCCTACCTCTGCCCCAAACGGCTTGGCCAGATTTTTGGAACTCTCCTCAAACGATGCCAGGAACAGAGACATCAGTTGCCTCCAAGTTCTTGTGAGACCTGAAGGACAGCCTTGACGCCCAGGTTACTCAGGTCTCCGGTGGGGCAGGTGAAGACATGTCACAACCTCTGAGCATTGGGTGGCCGTTTCCATCTTACTGATGGCGATGAAGACTGCAGGGAGGTTAATGGCTGCCAGACCTCACAGTTAGTGAGAGGCAGACTGGGGTTGGGGGGCGGGGAGTGCTGTGTCCAAAGCAGACCCCTTCTTCTCCCACTTCCTGCTGCCCTTGAGGAAACCCTGGGGGCACTCTTCAGTCTTTAGCAAGAGTCACCTGACTGGGCTTCCTGCAGCAGGTGGTGCAGATGGAAGGGATGCTGTGGCTGCCTGGCCTGGCGGCCTCTGCCTTCCCAGAACAGCCATCCGTCTTGCACTGATTGGGTCCATCCCAGTGGCTTCCGGAATGAGCCATGGGCACGTAGCCAGTGAGCTCAGCACCTTCTCTCCACGATTCTGTCTTAGCCATCCTGCTTTCCTGTCTGTCTCTCTGTCCTGTCGGATCCTTGTCCCTCTGTCTCTGTTTATTTCTCTTTTCTCTCTCTTTTTTTTTTTTTTTGTTTATTGCCTGCCTAGCAGCCTCCTCCTTGATCTTTCCCTGCCCCAGGACATTCAGCACCTGGGGAATTACGGCAGCCCCTACTCTGCCTGCTGCCTGTCCTCAGCCACCTGCACGACCCAGTGGACAAAGCAAGCACACAGCAGGGGAATACCGTGGCCACACTCCCCTTTGCTCAAGCCCTTGGCTTCCTCTTCTCTGGTTGTGAAGCTCAGGAGGCCCAAATCATCCCGTCTTCCTCCCGAGGTAGAAGTGCTGGCCCAGAGATCAGAGTTACAGGAGCAAGATACAAGGGTGGCAGGGCCCTGTGCCTGGCAGAATGGAAAGACATGAAGGTTCAAGCCACTAGCTGCCCCATGTGCCACACTGCTTCTTCCAAACCCCCTGGGCAGACCCCCTTCCTTGGGGCCAAAGCTTGTAGCTCTGTGAACTATCCCTGTGCCCTCAAAGCCTGGTCCTGGGTGGCCTTCCTGAGCCTTTGACCCCTAGTGGTCATTTTCCTCCTTCCCCAGGCCCTGCCTCATCCTGGGAACTTCCAGCATCCACAGGACATAGTGTCTTCAACCGGAGCCTCTCAAGGGAGTCTTTGCCGTAGCGCCTGTCCACCCCCGAGTTTTCTGCTGCTCTTGAGGGGCTTCCCACTCTCCTGGGTCCTCCACTTCACTGCTCCCTCTGCCTGCTCTTCCCTGTTCCTGAGCCCTCCAGCCTCTGACCTCCTCCTGCCTTGATTTCCCCACCTTGCCCCGTCCATGTCCTTGGCCAGTCCTAGCACCCACTCCTTTGATATATTGAGCCCTCTTGACCCCCAGTCTCTTGGCCACAGCCGACCACTGCCTGCTCTGGGTGATCTGACCTCCACCTTCACAGCTCCTGACCCGCAGTGCTGAGTGAGAACTGCTAAAGAAAACCACAGGGCCTAGCAGATGGGGGCCCGGTGCACGCGGCCTCCAGGCCCAGCTGGTTCTTCTCCCAGCTCACTCCCCCACCCTCCCCAGAGGCTCCCTCAAACCTTCAGCCTGTTCACCAGCCTCTTCCCCTCCTCCTCCCATGACTCAGCAGATGACTTCAGCTTCTTCTTGGAGAAGAAGTTTCCCAGGAACCTCCCTGCTCTCCACTTGAAAGTCTCCACCTGCCTTCCTTCCCCGCTGACCCCTCCTCCAGGGCTCCATACTTCTCCCACATCAATTCATCTACCTGCTCCTCCCACCTCACCCCCATCCTTCCAGCCTCTCTCTCTCCAGACTCTCCCCAGGCTTTTAAACAACCCCCAGCCTTTTGCAGACAAAGAAAACCCTCCCTCGGTCCTGAGCCACCAGCAATATCAGCTTCTCCCTCCTTCATCTGACTGTTAAATAACTGATGAAGATAGTCATTTCTGTGACACAGTATTGCAAGTCAACTGTACTCTAGAATAAAATTAAAATTAAATTGAAAAAAGAGAGAGACAACAGTCATTTCCAAATTCTGATTCACCACCTTGCTAACCCCTGCCATTCTGAGCCACTACAGCTCAACTCCACTAAAATTGCACTTGCCGAGGTTGACAAAGATGCCATAGCTCAGCAAAGGCCTGCTTCTGTGTCCTTCCAGTTTTCTGGACACTGTGAGGTCACATCTCGTGCTTCCTGGTGATCCCTCCAGGTCTCCTGAGCTCGTGTTCACTGACCCACCCTGATCTCGGGTGGCCTCGGCCTGCACTGGCTTGGAGCGAGGCTTGGGTTCCCAGCTAGAGACTGAAGCTGCGTCACGACGGAGAAAGCATCAGACCCGAGCTACTAGACCCACGACCAGTGACAAGGGCCCTGGCCCTTCAGCTTTGCAGAAAAGAATTCCCATAAAAACGGAAAGCAGTGAAGCAAGGAAAGCATTTATTAAGAGGAAACGGTGCAGTACATGTGGATAGATATGCACATGGACAGACTCAGAGGGAGAGTTCTTGAATCGCGCCCTCGTGGCAGTTAGAATTACTTTTGTGGGGCATTTGTTCTGGGTTTCCTTTGGCCAATCATTTTGACTTGCCCGGTTCTCAGTCTATATTTGGTCCATCTCAGGATCCTCCCATGTGTGCGCACACGTCTCTTAGCCAAGATGGATTTTACTGAAAAGGCGTCTGGGTAAGAAACATCCCTTGACATGACTCCCCCTTGACCTCCAAGGAACCTTTTCTGCACACGTGTGGTTAGGGAGGTCTCCTGACTTTGAGAAATGAAATATGTGGTCTGGGCAGGGCCCAGCCTCCTCCCTTAGTTGTCCTGCTATTCTTGGAGTTTCAGTCCATAGGGAATGAATCTCCGATAGCTTTACTCTGGGAGGAGGGGGTGGGCAGGGCCCATCTGCCTTCTGCCTCAATCCCATACCTCACTCCCTGCTCATTTATACTCTTCATTAAAAAATATATATTTAATTTATTTATTTGGCTGCTCCAAGTCTTAGTTGCGGCCCTTGGGATCTTTAGTGGCAGCATACTGGATCTAGTTCCCTGACCAGGGATTGAACCCAGGCTCCCTTACATTGGGAGTGCAGAGTCTTAGCCACTGGACCACCAGGGAAGTCCCCCATTTTTATTCTTTAAAGGCCCTTGGGTCCACCACCCACTGCAAACTCAAATTTCTATGTCGGGACCCAATCTGGGCATCTCACCTCCCAAACTGAACTTGTCATCTTTCCCTTAACCCTGCTCTGTCGAGGAGAATGGGACTCTCCCTGTCCACCCACTTGTCTAGGAGTCACGCTGGGCATCTCCTCTGCTCACCACTGCTGCCCTACCCTCACTCCCATACCTCTCACAGTGGCTGTTATAGGAACACCCCTACCCCAGTGGTCTCCCTTCCTCTGGTCTCCCCATCCAGTCTACCCTCTACTCCAGCTTCCAGAGTGACCATTCTAAAATGCAAACCTGATTCCTCCTCTCCCTTGCATGAAATCTCCCCTGGCTGAAAAATCCAAAGGGCAGAATCTGGTCCAATCTGATCCAATCCAGTCTCAGATTCCCAACCTCAGGACTTTCTCGGGACTGGTTTTATTTATCCTCCCCTCCCTGACACCCCCAAACCCAGGAAATCCCCAAAGTTTTCTTTGAAGCCTTCTGATTTGCACCGGGTGACTAGAGTTCAGATCATTTCAACAAAGAGCAGAAAGTGTCAAAGTTTTAGTTTTTAACCCAAGTGGCTTTTTCTGTGCTGATGGATCATTAGTTCTGCGTTCCAGAATTAACAGAGATCCAGAGAAGATGAGTGATTTGTTTAAGGTTATTTAGCCCATCATTGGTTTGGCCGGTCTCCAGTGTTCTGTTTGCAGCCCCAGGTCCCTGAATCCAGCATGGACAGCCACTGCCTTGGGCAGGATGCCTGGAAACTGCTGTCCCTCCAGCTTCTCCAGGAGGGCCTTGGCTTTGACTCATCCTCCTGGGGAATACACTCCTTCCCACTCTCATGAGAGAGCAGGTCATTCACGTCCTCTGTCAGGCTCCTCCTCCTACCCAGCTTTATCTGCCTCCTCCCATGGGAGTGGTTAGAATTAAACCCAGCTGTGTGCAGGGAGTCGGGCCTGCCTTCACCCCGCCAGTGAAGAACAGGAGATATGTGAACTTCCTTCATGACTCAGCCCTTCCATTTACTAGCTGTGTGACCTAGACAGGTTACTTAACCTCTCTGTGCCGTGGACCCCTCATCTATAGTGTGGAAGAATGGGGGTAAATGCATGTGCGCTCCTGTGTTTTCTCACTTAGTGGCCTTTCCTTGCCATCTGAGTGTTAGAAACAAGATGAAGACTTAGGGGGAGAGATTATAGACTTTGAGGCAGCCTCTGATACAGGCACCTGGCTCACCCCAAGTTGGTGTGTCTGCCCTGCCTGGGTTTGGAGGCCCAATCTCCACTTGTCATAAAGTGCTCTCAGGCCTTATATAACCCTCTGGGCACACATTTCTTTCTTCTCTCTCACTCTCTTTTTTTTTTCTAGTTGCAATATATGGGATCTAGCTCCCCGGCCAGGGATCAAACCTGGGCCCCCTGCATTGGGAGTGCAGAGTCTTAACCACTGGACCACCAGGGAAGTCCCTGGGCACAGGTTTCTTGACTTGGACGAGGAGGGAGGTCAGGAGCTCAGTACCATATATCTTGGTTATCCATCTCTTTGGCCATCTCTCCATTCCCGTCATGCACCAGGCATTATAGATGGGGCGGGGGGGAAGGAACGTGCTAAAATCTACTCTTTGTTCCTGGAGAAATTTGTTCAGTGTGGAGACAAAAGGGCTTTACCTGTTCTGGCCTTAAATGTAAAAGGCTTTGGGGGAGAAGAAGGGCTCTCCTTTTTCTTATGACATCCGAAGGTAGAATAAGGATCAATGGGGAAAAGGATCTAGGAAACTGAGTGTTGTCCCACAGAGGAAGAGGGGCTTCAGGAAACGGTAAACTGCCTGTGGCCAGAGGTGTGCTCGCAAGGGCTGACACACAGCAAGTGGGGTGCTATATAAGGGATTTCTCTATTGGATGAACCAAGGTCCTCCTGCTGTCCCTTCTGGTTTACCAATCTGTCTGGGAAGTCAGGGAGGAAACCTGGTTGGTTCTGAAACCTAGAAGACAGGGCAAGCCCCATGCTCCTGAGTCATCTCAATTCGCTTCAGGCTTGCTGCGGAGGGAGTGCCTTTTGCTCCTGTCTGTCCCCAGGCTCAGAGCATGGAGTTGGTGCTGAGTGTCTGTGCCTACCTCCCGTCCCCTGGAGCAGCCTGGGCTCCAGTCTGCCCGCTGCGTCAGCACCCGCTTTCCTATTACATGATCAAGTGGGGTTTGCAGTCTGGAAGCATTAGTGCTGGGCTGACTCGGCAGAGTGGCCAATGCAAGAAAATGCCAGTTCCGTACCTCTTCAGCCAGCTCTCTGAGGCCTCATGGCCACGCCACTTCCTCTTTGAGCAGCCTAGCCTGGCCTTCATCAGGGTTCCCAGGGTTTTTCGAGGTCACTCTGGCAGACCACTGATGGTGGCAGAATCCCCCAGAGAGCTACAGGTTCCCAGACCCCACGGTTGGAGATTTTGATCCACTCTATTGGACCTGGGACTCTGGATTCTAGACAAGTTTCCCTTGTCTAGGTATTGGCAGAGCAGCCATTCTGAAATGCAAGTTGTACCCCATCTCTCCCTTGCTTGACATCTGCTCTGGCTGGAGAATCCAAAGGGCAGAAGCTGATCCGTTCTGAGATTCCCAGCCTCAGGGCTTTCTCAGAACTGTTTTTATTTCTCCTCCCTTGAATGTTGGGGTACTGCGATGCACAGCCAAGTTGAGAACCACTGCTGGGCATTGCTTCTGAGTGGCCAGTCTTCTGGCCTTGCTTCTCTACTGGCCCCTCACCCCTGATTCCAGTCCCACCCTGCCCAGACTCAGCCCAGGCCATCACTGGACAGCTCCAGCTGGTGGAGAAATTGCCTCCTGGAAATGAACCGAAACTGATGGGCTCTCTTCAGCTTGTTAGTCATTCAGTCATGTCTGACGCTTCGCAACCCCATGGACTGTAGCCAGCCAGGCTCCTCCGTCCATGGGGTTTCCCAGACAAGAATACTGGAGTGGGTGTCCATTTCCTTCTCCAGGGGTCTTCCCCACCCAGGGATCAAACCCGGGTCTCCTGTATTGTAGGCAGATTCTTTACTGTCTGAGCCACCAGGGAAGCTTGGCATCTTCTAAAAAAGAAAGCCCCTGCCTCATTCCCTGTGGTAGGTAGGTTGCCACCAGCCCCATCACTGTGGCTCCCTGCTGAGTCATTTGCTCTTTGTTGGAGTCAAGCATCAAGACCTTGACTTCAGACCCCTCTACTCATTCAGAGGGCATGAACACATTCAGAGTCAAGAATACATTCAGAGGGCATGATGGAGAGTTCCCTTTGAGATTTGGGGGGTGTAGTGGGAGGTCTATATTGGAGAAGAACTTGGCCTAAGTTCACACAGATGAGTTTGAGGAGAAGATTCTAGCCTAGGCTCCTCTGCCCTGGAAAATCCATCTCTTGTGAATGGAGACAGACCACACAGCACAGGAACTTCCCCGACTAGGGATCCAGCTCGTGCCCCTTGCAGTGGAAGCATGAAATCTTAACCACTGGGCTACCAGGGAAATCCAACAAAGGCCTATTTTTTTTTTTTTTTAATGGAGATGAACATTCCCTTGGTGTGGTAAACTTTGAAGTGGGCCTCTTTAGGGGAATGCAAAACTTAAAATGGAAAGATGTATCAGACTTTTCAATCTCTCCCTCCTTTCAGCCCAGTCAGTTTTAGGGGATCTGAGAGACCTTAGATTTAGGGAAGCTGGTTTGGTGAGCAGTGGTCAGACACATGGAACAGAGAATTTCTGTGGTTGTCAGCCCCATGTCAACAGGCTGTCTTTGAAATCCTCTGTCTGGATCTTCTTCAAGTCCATCCTGTCTGGCTGTGGCCCTATCTGCTCCTGGATTTGTCTACAGTTCTGCCTTCCTGAGTTTTGGCCACAATTTGATCATGGCCATTTGTTTGGAGGCAAAACCTTTTAAGTCCTCTTCAAGAGATAAGACCATCGCCAGGTGATTCATTCTTGAAGCAGAGCCTTTTTCATTGAACAAAGCTTCCCCGAGCATCTGCTCCATGCCAGACTCAGATGGATCAGTCTCTGAGAAATCCACTTGTAAGACCACAGGGGAAGACAAAGTCCCATACCTACAAGTGCAGTGACAAGGTCTAGAGCCAGTGCTGGGAGCTGGAGGGAGCTCCTAGGGGAGTGGTCAGTTCAACATGTAGTGTCTGAGTCTAAAAGCTGAAGAGGTGGGACAATATGGGGGGTAAGAGTTGAAGGAGTTGAGATCCACTGCTGGGCAACACCTTTGCGTGGCCTGTCTTCTGGCCCTGCTTCTCTGTTGGTCCCTCACCCCGATTCCTGTCCCATCCTCCCATCCTTATCCCAGCCTTTGAAAAGGCCCAAAGTCAGAAGAGGGCACTGCCTGGTCAGGAAATGCCAGTCAAGTGTCCTATGTGAGATGTAGCCAAGGAGGTAGGGGACGGAACCTCGGGAGAAGCCTGTGAACTCCAGGCTAGGAAGCAGGGACTCCGATGCCTATGCAATGGGAGTGGCACACACGGCAAAGCCAAGGCGAGGGAATGAGATCAAAGTGTTAGTTACTCAGTCGTGTCCAACTCTTTGCAGCCCCATGGACTGTAGCCTGCCAGGTTCCTCTGTCCATGGGATTTCCTAGGCAAGAGTTCTGGAGTGGGTTGCCATTTCCTTCTCCAGGGGATCTTCCCGACCCAGGGATCAAACCCAGGTCTCCTGCATTGCAGGCAGATTGTTTACCATCTGAACCACTAGGGAAGCCCAGGAGAAGATGGGAAGCACATATAGAACCATCTTTCAGTTCTTATGCTAGAGACGCTGGGGAGACACTCGGGTAGGGTAATTGACAGGCTGGAGGACCTTAAGAAGCATCCATCCAATTCTGTTATTTTACAGATGTACAATCTGAGGCCCAGAGAGGTAAAGCCTCTTGTTCAAGGTCACCGGGCAGGATCAATATCAAAGTCAAGGCTTCAACCGGTGGGTCCTGCCTCCCAGCACAGGCTTCCTCCACTAGTGGCTCCCGTATCCTCAGGGAGAGAGGCGGCCCACTGAGATCTCCCTGTCGTCCTTTGGCTCTGAATCTGTCATGCGTCCTGCCCCTACTGCAGACCTGCCTGTTAGGGCAGCAGCTCAGAAGTGTTCCCAGAGGACAGGGTGGGGAGCCTTGCCGGTCTGCTTCGGAAGACGCTGCTGCTGCTGCTGCTGTTGCTGCCTCCGCACCAATCAGGGAGCTTTCTAGCCGCAGGAGGAAGCCAGGAGCCAGGGGATGGGGCTGCAGTGATTTACGACTGCCCAGAAACAGCAGGACACTAATGTCTCCGGCTGGCCTGTTTGTCCGCCAACTCAGCCCGAAGAGGATGCCTCTAAAGGTCATATTCTCCAGCACTGGACTTGGAGCAAAGGGTTACCCACACAGGGCACCTGCCCAGTGCCCCTGTGTCAAGTCGGTCCCCAGAGGCCAAGGCTCCTCCTTTCCCGAGAGGGAGACTCTCAAGGGTTTGGGCAGGAAAGGGTGCCCTTACCGCCTGAAGTCCAGAAGATCTGCCTGGGTTTGAATTCAGGCTCTAGGGGTCGCTGATGTGTGGCCATTGGCCAGTCATACAGCTGAGATCTCTGTGTCTCAGCTTCCAAGTCTAAAAACACCAAGATGGGGACTTCCCTGGTGGTCCAACGGTTAAGACTCTGGGCTTCTTCTGTTCAGGGTATGGGTTTGATCCCTGGCCGGGAACGAAGATCTCACATGCCGCACAGCCAGAAAGTATTTAAAAATAAAATAAAAAACAAAGATGACTCTGAGCCTCTCAGCTCTGGCACTGAACCAGCTCCCAGGTCTGTAGACAGATTCCTTGTTTCCACAGCTAAAGAATGTGAATAGCCTTCCATTTCAGATGAGGAACAGGCCGACTCTAATCTAGAACTCATCATGGCTGGGTGGAACGTTGAGTTTAATTTCTCACTTCAAAGGTGAGGAAATTAAGAACCAGAGAGAACACAGGTCTTGCACATAGAGCGGAGGGCCAGGCAGAAGGCAGAATGGCTAGTTCTCCACCTCCTTGCTCCACGTTTCTTTCATCAGTACCACACAGAGTGGAGGAGGAAACCAGAATACCAAGCCATTTGCTCTATGTCATGTCACTATGCCTGTAAAGCAGCCCTCTAAGCAGCTGGGGCCACTGGGCAGCTGCAGCAGTAAGCCTAGAGTCTTAAAAAGAATCGAAAGGGAAAGGAAGGCAGGGCCATCAGAGATGGGTCTCAATATGGAGACTGCTGATAGCCTTCCTGTTTCCCTTTAGAACATCCTTTTCTTTGCATTAGGTTTACTTTTTCCCCAAACAGATTTGGCCTGGATTTTTTTTTTTTTTTTCCCCTCTCCATTGAACTGGTCAGGGAAAGAAGTGAGGTGGAGAAAGGCAGCCTGAAATGTGCCAGAAAGTTCCCGAGATGTAGCTTCTGGGTCCTGAATCACTGATCCATTTAATCCACCTGCGGACAAGCAGGGTTGGCTGTAATGGTTCCTTCTCACAGACCTGGGATGCCCAGGCCAGAAAGACTGAGGCCTGTCCTGCAGGGAGGAAGAGAAAAGAAGAGGAAGGACTTGGCAAACAGGCACGTAAGAGACAGAAGGAAGTGGGAGGGTTTATTCACCAGCAGGATTGCATGTTGCTGGGTAGTGTAGTAGGAGAGGAGGGACCAGATCCCATGTTGGAGGAGGGATGAAGAGAGCTATTTCTAGGCTCTTCTCACTCAGGCCATCTCCTCCACTCCTGCCAGAGGAGTCTCCCTGAACACACGCGTGTTCATTCATTTCTTCATTTGACACATTCTACATACGGATGCTGTGCCAGGCGCTGTACTCAGCACTGGGAAGCAAGGACAATGGAAACCAAATGCAAGCCTGGTCATTTCCTGCCCTGGTTAAAATCTCTCACAGGTATTCTATTTATTTGGGAAGAAAGACTTCATTCCCTGGCCTGCCATTCAGGGCTCCCCAAGTTCTGGAACTCCCCAAATTCCATCCCCAGTCCCTACTACCCATCACTTCAGGCACCAAACACACTGGATTCTCTGTCTAACAATACATATGTCAGGGAGGAATCTGCCTCTGAGTCCCCTGCTTGTCCCCTCTGCCTGCTTTCAAAGTCTACAGATCTTTTTCTTTTCTTAAAAAGTTTTTTTTTTTTGCTTTTCATTTCACGTTAATTAATTAATTTATTTTAAATCCTATACATCTTTAAGGGAGTGGGTTGGAAATATTACCAGCTCTTCAGAACCTCTTCCTGGGAATTCCTTGGGGGTCCAATGGTTAGGACTGTTCTCTTGCTGTGCAGGGCCTGGGTTCAATCCATGGTTGGGAAGCTGCCTAGGAGCAGGCCAAAAAAAAAAAAAAAAAAAAAAAACAACCCACCAAACAACAACAGAAAAAACCTTTTTCTATCTAGCATGAAAGAATTAAAAAACAAAACAACAGTGCTTAACACATTCTGAATTCTTTGAGGGCAGGGTTCCATGCTGTCTTCCTCCAGTGCTCAGCATAGAGCCTGGACTATTCCTTCACAGAAATTCCCTCTTTCTCAGTTCTCATACACAACACTTCATGCCCATTAATTTTTTTTAACTAGTTATAATTTTCTAACGTACTCTACACATTATCTTTATTTAGCCTATTTTCTTGGGCAGAATTTTGTGTTGTTGATAACTGGTGTACCGCATTGCTTAGAACAGTGCTTGGAACATAGCAGGTGCTCAATAGATAAGTACCAAATAAATAAAATGTGCACTCAAAACTTTGGGATATGTGAGCTACATGGAATGTCAAAAAAGGGAAGCATGTAAGCAAGAATTAGTCAGTCTGACCCCATCGTGTATATCCTACGCGGGGAGAGAAGTGTTGGTCAACCCCCAGACAGAACTCAGTGGTAAGCATCCATTGGCTCTGGTAACGCTCCACCCTGGAGAGGAAGAAAGGGCTCCCCAAGGGTCAGGCTGCAAACAGCTGCATCCTTTCCGTGTATTAACCAGAATGCCTGGCCAGTATTTGTCTTTCCACATTTCCACCTGTCAGGTCCAAGAACCTCGAGGCGGGGAAGGAGAGACGGAACCTTGTGGGGGAGGGTGGCAGTCCCCCCAAGGTTTGGCTCTTTTAATTCAACCATCTCTGAGGTGAGTACCACCCAGACAGTTTGGATCAGTAGTGAATGCGTCCCCTCTTCCCAATCTCCGGGGGGGCCTGCTGTTTTATCTCGGAAACAAGGTCTAGGGCTGAGGTCCTGGCCCCCTTCCCCCAGTAATTTCCCGGAGAATATGGGGCGGGGCCGTGAATCAGCACTCGCTCGGACTCCGGCAGCCTAAGTCCCCGCCAGGGGTCCCCAGTAGCCGCGGAATTAGACCTCCCCCACACGCCCCACACCACCTCCTCAATCCTCCTTCATCTGTCCCGCTATGACCACTGGGAGATGTAGTCTTGACCGCCCCTTTGTCCTTGATCTCCCCAACATATTACCCCATCCCAGGGAGAACTACAACTCCCAGGGGCCCACGCGTCGGGGGCCTGGCAGGGTTGGGGTCTGCAGGTCCAGGGTGGGTGGAGGATCGTCTGGAGAAGCTAGGGCGCAGCGAGCCGGATGAAGTGAAGCACGGGGCTTGTCGAGGGGCACCGGGGAAGAAGGGGATACCCGGGAGGCGTTAGCGAGCTGAGCCGGGGAGAGGAAACCCGAGAAGCGGAAGGGGCCGGGGCGGGGCCAGGGCGGGGGCCTCGCGCGGGCTGGTGGGCGGGGCCGTCTGCGTCACGCGGCGTGGGCGGGGCCGCAGGGGGTTGTCCGCCCGCGGCACGCACAGCCGCCGCAGCCGCCTCGCGCCCGGTCCCGCGGTCGCAGCTCGAGTCGCAGCCTTCCGCGCGCGTCGCCTCGAGCCGCTCACGTCTCGTGTGGGTCGGTCCCTCCAGCACACGGGCTCCAGCCGCGCCGCAGCCGCCCTCCGAGCCCTCCAGGCCGTCCCGGATCATCCTCGTCCGGCCCGACCCAGCCCGTGAAGATGGTGGACCGCGAGCAACTGGTGCAGAAAGCCCGGCTGGCGGAGCAGGCGGAGCGCTACGACGACATGGCCGCTGCCATGAAGAACGTGAGTTTCCCCTCCCCTCCCCTCCCCCTCCGCCTCGCCCCAGCCCCTTCGCGGCCGCGGGCCTTCGCGGGCTCTGCCCGGGGACTAGTCGCCCGTCGGCGACTGCAGGTCTGGATGCCCCTGAGGGGGCCGGGGAGGGTCCCGAGAACGCTGAGGACCAGGTTTGTGACGCGGCCTCTCCCCGAGCGTCCCCTAGGGCCGGCGGCCCGGCCGCCTCGGCCCTCCCCGCGCGCCCAGGCTGGGGCGGGGTCTTTTCGGGGCCAGTCTCGGGAGCGGGGTCTCCGGCCGCCGCGCCTTCGGGTCGGCTTGGGGACCTGAGCGGGGGGCCGTGCGCATCCTTTGTGCCTCACTTCCCCCTCCTCCCACAGCCTGGGCGTGTGGGGGCGGGGGACCGCATGGATGCGGTTCCTCTTTTCTCCCTGATGTCTGGGCGGCGCCTTTCCCATTCACTCAGCAGGTCTCCGGGTTTTCTAATACTCCCCCCCACCCACCCACCCACCCCACTCCCCAAATGTTCCCACTACCTTCTGCAGACAGATCCTTTAGAACCTCCTCGAGAAAAAATGAAGGGTCTCCTGAAAATCTGAACTCAATGGTGCAAAATCGAAACCTCCGTGCTCACGTTTTTCTTAACAAAAGGCTCCCCTCTCTCCATTCCCCAAAGCAAGCCCTCTTCTTGCCTTTAGGAAGGGGGGCACGTTTGTCTCGCTAGCGTTTTCATTGATTGTTCTCAATATGTCATCTCCATTTTTTTTCTTACTGTGCTCGTACTGAAAGGGTAGGTATTGTCTCTAAAATAAAGGTTGTGAATTTAGCCGACTGGTTCAATTTGTGACATATGCTGTTTCTTTTTTAAATACAGGCACACATCTGTTGAAATTCCTTTAAGTTGAAAAAAATATTCTCTCTGATCTGATATTGCAAACAAAGCGGTGGTGGGAGGCAGTATCAAGTCATTCCAGAAGATTCTGCATTTGTCATATTGCAGAGAGCCTAGACTGGGTGGAGGCTGGGGAGGAGTTATTTTAAAGGGGAAAAAGTCTTTTTTTTCTTTTTTTTAATTTGTTTTGTTAGACATATCTGAAGCTTAAAAAAAAAGCCAGCGCATCTTCAATGCTGATGAAAAGAGAATACTGATCTCCAGTTGTCGCATTTTGCAGATTCCTGCCTGTATTGCACCACTTTGTCAGTAATGCTACATTTATCTGATGGGCGGTCAACCAGTTTGATATTAGAGGGGGACATATTGAGCATTACTAAATGAAACATATATATCTAATGATTTCAGTCTCACGATTTTAATATCTAACTTCCTGCCTTATGTAACAAAGGTTTTAAAATGCATCTCCAGTGTGCAGCGGATACAGGAGTGTACCTTGCACATGAAACCTCTTTAATGAGGCGGTATAGGCATTACAGATTAATTCTCGAATAACTCTACTGGTTCACAGGAGATGACAAGGCTGATGCCTTTACATTTAAACCAGCTACATTAGCAGAGAAGATTTTTATCTCGTTAAGGAAGAGGATTGGTTCTGAAATTGGGAGTACTGCTGTATTAATATACTGTCACAGTCGCTGTCTTTATAAGGCGCAAATGATAAGTTGCACTTCAGTGGATACCAATATCTTTATTTATCGCGTTATTTAGACTCTTCTAATTTTTCCATGTTTCTAGTTTCACAGGAAAGCGAGTGACCTCGCACCTATATCCATAGCAACCCAGTGATGTCACACACAATGACACAGAGGCTGCAATGCACCTCAGGGCTGGTAGGGAGTATGCAAATGGCATTTGTCCAGGGTAATGCAGAAATTAGCAGATAAGCCAGGTGGAATTGAGCACTTCCTCTTCCGCCAGATGAGAATTGGTCCCCCAAAGAAGAATGTCCTTTATCCTGACACAGGCACACCAGGGATCTCTGGATATGCCTGTTCACCTTTCCTATTTCCAATTTTCTTGAAAGTTTATAAGATACAGTCATGTTTTTAAACATTTATCTCAATAATAACCTTGGGCATTGAAGGACTAGAGATGGAAAATTTTAAAACAAGAATATGTTTTATACTCATAGTGTAGGGTGTATGTGGGTTTATTGCAGATTATTAACTTGGCAAGTTTTAATAGAAACCTTAAAAAAGATTATGACTTCCTACTGGGACATTTTCAGTAAACGTTAGGGAATGAGAATCTGCTACAGACACCAGCTTGAGATTTGGAAAGCTGCTCTTGCTATGCTTATGCTCCTTAATGGAGTATGGAGGAAGGAAAACAGTTTTATAAAATAAAGCAGACATTTTTCCAAGCAAATCTGTTCACTGTGATTTTGAGGAATTGGTCTTATGTCTGACCTTCCTTTTCTCATCTGTAAAATGGGTCAACACCTACTTGAAACAGTTGTGAGGATTAAATAAAAAATGTAGATGCTTTAAAAAGGTAACTAAGCCTTGTTTCTTTGTTTATATAAGTCACCACAGAATTTGGAAAATACAGGAAGATAGAAAATACTCAGTCCTACCACTAAAGTGAGTTCTAAGGTTGAACTCATCCAGATGCTAGAGTGGTGAAATTCATTCCTATCTAGTGAAGGTACCCTAGTAATAAACAGGACCTGTGATAGTTACAGGTGTGCAACCAAGATAGAAATAATACGTATTTTGAAAAAGAGGAAAGAAGGAAGTTTAGTCTTTTAAGACAGACGTGTAGGCTTGTATCTAAAAAGAAGCGAACACCTAGATATTTCCTACTTGTTAGACAATACTGACTTGTCCTTTGGATTTTAACAGCTTCTTGAGCTACTGGTATTTGCCTTGGGAGGGGCTGGGGAGAAAAGGTTCTAGGCAACTAATGTTGAAGTTACTGGGATAAACATTTTATGGTGTGTTGGTGGCAGAGGGGCATTAGTGGCAAAAGTCTATCCTAATTATGTAAAAATGCCTTCCTAGCAGAATCTATATACTTAAAAAAAATTTTTTTTAATCTATGTTAAATATTCTGTTTTTTTCTACTAGCTCTTCCAGGAGGCTAGATCAATAGCCATTATCACTAATGGAGTAATGACACCTCTGTAGCCTCTTTGTGGAGTTCTGCCAGCCATTATTATAATCGAAGTCATGTGGCTTCAATTGTTCTCTTTGGAGTGGAAGAATACAGATAACAGTTGGCTTTTTGTGTTCACCTTCCCGATAACTTAAATGACTACTAAGTGCCTCTTCTAATTATTTAAACAATTTCATATGGGTTTTTTTTAATCGAGATAAAAGATGTTGCTCAATGTGCATCTTCATTACAGTTCATTAGATTAACTGCAGACCCTGGGAGGATTTCATCTTCTGGTACTTGGAGGAAGCCTTATTTATTTATTAAACCAAACTCTAGTTAAATTACCAAAAAGAGTGGAGAAAATGATTTGAGTCTTTTTTGTTGAGGTAACAGTCACAGGGCATAAACTAACCCTTTTCAAGTGTACTATTCAGTAGCACTCTAGAAAAGGGAAAAATGATATTTTTTAAAAGTGACCGTGGTTGGCCATAGCTGGCTGGATTTCAGCACATGATTACTGATTCAGGAATGTGTCAGTAATGAAGTACTCTCAGCCAGTGGTAATCAGTATCCCTTTGTCTTTGTTTTCTAACATCTGAACCTTTTCAGCCTAAACTGAAAAAAAAAAAAGGAGGGGGGACTTCTTTTGGCTTGGTTTGTATTTCCATTTTAAAAGTTCCAGAGCTTAAAAACTGTGATGCTCATCCAAATAAGAACAGCTTACCTGAAATCTGAGCAAACTATTATTGACTATTTGGAGATTATAGGAGTTATGCTGGTGTTCTTATGATTACTCATTTTCCACCCCAAGGCTGACTGACTTTGTTAGACACACTAGCCCTGCTGTGTGGCGGCTGTTCCTGCAGTGTTGAGAGTCAGGAGCTGTTCACACATGGGCTTCTCATAAATAAGATGCTAAATATATTGTTTTGGTGCTTCTGAGCGGCCAGGAGCAATGTTTTGCCTCTGGTATGATCAGCCCTAACACTTTTATCTGGTAGGACATCTGATTACTTTTGTATTCCTCCCAGATTCCATGAGATGAGGAAGAAAAGTAGGCAAAGGCCTTATATACATTTAATAGAGAAAAAAGTCGTATATAAGCCATTGTCTTCTCTTTTGTCTTATTTTCTAAGCTCTTTTTGTTAGACTCAACGACTGTGATTATGGGGCACCCATTGACTTTCTAGGTTATAAAGTCTACCAACAAGCTGCCTTATGGCCTTTGCTCTCATAACCATTTTTCTGTTGTCCTCCCCAAATTCCCTTTTAGGTATTAGTTTTGGTTTAGTATGAAGCCCTGTTATCTTACTTTAGATTGGCACTTGCATAGATCCTTGAGTTTTTGATTTTGCTAATTTAGGGGGGAAAAATAGTTACAGGAAGAGCAATCAACAAAAATTCCCAAAGGAGAGGTTTAATTTTAAATAAATGGTTACATTGGATTGGTTCCATGATTTTGCAGAAACAATAAAAATCTGTAAATCTTTTAAGACTAGTCCTTTTCTTTCGCTCTTTTGAAAGAACTGAATAAGTCTAAACCAAATTTTTGTCAGCATATTACTTAGAAGAGTGTCCCAGGAGGTAGATTTTTCCTTTATGTTGAACACTGTTAATGGGGTGCATAGCTTTAGTTGGGTTGTGAATAGGTAGGTAGAAATGAGAGTGTTCTTACATATAAGACATTAAAAAAATTGCAAGTAAACTCGCTGGTCTTAATCTTTGTAGCAATGTCTTATTTTTGGAGAGGTGTAAAGCTGGATTTGGTGAGCAGGATCCAGGTGTAGTGTCAGCTTTTCCCTCCTGAAAGTTCTGTTACTAGAAGAGGGGTGCCAGAGCTGGGAGTATGGCAGTGACGGCAGTGGGCAGCTGAACGTGGAATGACGGTAGCGCGGGAGGAATCCCCTCCCCTCCTCCCCACGGCCGAGTGTGAAGAGCAGCTGTGGCGGTGTGAGAAGTGAGAGAAGGCTAAGAGGTAACAGGAGGAATGCTTTGAAAAACAGGTTTGTTTTGAAGAGAGATCATTTCAAACCTCTTGAGCTTTCTGAAAGGAGTTACTAATATGACACTTAAGCTGCCATATTCAGTTAACCAAGATCTAGGGGAAAAGTTGCCTATGAGCTAGGTACTTAAAGGATGTCAAAATCAGCTTAAAAGTTTTCGACTGATGGTTGCAGTCCGTGCCATTCAGTTTAGCACAGTGCTCCTTTTGTTCGGGTCTAATGTGAAGTAGCGAATGAGTGTGGCTTTGCAGCAGAGGCCCGGCATGGAAACCTGCAAACCAATCCCACACTCCCGCCAGGACATTCATTCTTACCTGAGGGCCTGTCTGGCATGGCTAGACCCACGGATAGATGTTCTTTTCAAATCATACTCTGTGTTGCACGTATGACTCATCTCTGGACTCTCTCACTACGTCTGTGTAATAAAAACAGACGTTGAGTTCAGACCCTGGATTTTTTATTTTATTTTTTTTAAGTAGGTTGAAAATGACCCAATCCATGAGGATGAGGAGCATTAACCAGGATAGGATGAGAACAGCAGAATAGCATTCTGAGACAAGGAAATGCTGAGTATGTCCAGCTTGAATTTGGGCATGCTGTGATCTTCTAAGGGAGTCTGGTTGTTGGAAGGCTGTCACCACTGAAACTGACAACTGATGACAAAATATCTGGCCTTTAGGATACTAGAAAAATTTTTTGGGGGGATGACAAGTATCACCATAATCCATATGCCAGGGATATTCCCATCATGTCATTCTACAGGGTTTTGTACCTTGAATTTTTCCCTTGATGTTAATCAGTATTTTAATAGCTGAACAGACCTGCATATGTGTCATAATTTTAAGTATTTTTTGTTTAGCATTTAAGCTGTTTCCAAATTTATAGATATTGCATGAGTATCTTTGTGGATAAAGCTTTCAACACAGATTGCATATTAGGACAGAGACCCAAAAGTGGAATTGTTGCAAGAACAGCTGAGAATTTTTAAGGAACTTGAAACCGTCACCAGTAGTGGTATTTATCTCAAAAGTTTTGGAAGATGTAATTGTTGAGCTAGATATTACATACACATGGTTCAAAGGTCAAGGATATTCTGTTGCCCTTTTGGCTCCAGAAAGAAAAAATAAGGTTGAAACGGGAAAGCTTAACTGCTAGCTTATGTGCTCCAAGCCTCCCTTCTGCTGCTTTAGTGAGGATGGATGGAATGAGTGCCTTTAAAAAAGAAGCTGAAAAAAATGAAAACTAGTATGGGAACTTTATATGCAAAATAAAGATAAATAGCATGATATCACCCCATATAACCAATTTCACCATTTGTCAGCATATTGGCCAGTCATCCATCTGTATACTTCACTATTCTCTGGTTCCCTTGGTATTTACCATCTTGCATGATGGCTTTTTATTGACCTAAAATTACCCCTTATTTCCCGCAAATGTTCCAGTTACCGGCAAGATCGCTTTACATTCAAATTTGGCAACCTCAGAGTGTAGTTTCTTGCTTAAAGCATTTAATCCAGATGGCAGATGAAGTTTTTCCTAGATTTTCAGAGGAGTGTTTCTCTTCAGTTGACATCCAAAGCACTGCTTCCCATCAGCCTTTGCTCGGGAGGAGGAGAAAAAGACTAGATGGCTCTTGAGTGGGTGGAGGAAAGAGGATGCTGTGGCTGTAGGTTTACAGAAGGGTTCTCTCATTACAGGACTTCTTTTCTATTGCCTTTATTGGAAAGGGTTCAAGAGAGGCTGATACCTTTTCTCAGTTGTGACTGTTATCACCAATTTGATTGTTGTTTAGCCCCTAAGTTGTGTCCAACTCTTTGGCAACCCCCTGCACCATAGCCCGTGAGTCTTCTCTGTCCACGGGATTTCCCAGGCAAGAATACTGGAGTGGGTTGCCATGCCCTCCTCCAGAGGATCTTCCCTACCCAGGGATCAAACCCCGCGGCTCCTGCATTATAAGCAGGCGGGTTGTTTACTGAGCCACCAGGGAAGTCCCAACAATTCGATAGGAGCGCTAAAACCCAGTTGATTTGTTAAGAACGATGTGGGGAAACAAGTTTTGCTTTTGTTCCATCTCATTGCTTGCCAAGCATCTTTTTAAAAATCACTTTTGCCTTAAAGTCAGCATACTACTGGTTGTATGTGTGAATAAGTAAAAGTAGGTAGGTAGATAGTATACACTGGAGAAGGCAATGGCACCCCACTCCAGTACTCTTGCCTGGAAAATCCCACATACGGAGGAGCCTGGGAAGCTGCGGTCCATGGGGTAGCTGAGGGTCAGACACGACTGAGCAACTTCACTTTCACTTTTCACTTTCATGCATTGAAGAAGGAAATGGCAGCCTACTCCAGTGTTCTTGCCTGGAGAATCCCAGGGGCCGGGGAGCCTGGTGGGCTGCTGTCTATGGGGTCGCACAGAGTTGGACACGACTGAAGCGACTTAGCAGCAGCAGCAGAAAGTATACACACTAGCCGTCTGGGCCCAGACATCCCGAATTTGAATCCGTGCTCAGAAGTATGGAGTTGACCAATTTAGTGACATCAGTAATAATGGGTGAGTATACTGCCTTTTTATTTTTTACCATTTGAAAGTCGTGCAGAAAAAGGCTAGATTTTTGGAACTAGACTCATTTATTGAGGAAGGAAAAACAAGGTGGTAAAAACTTCAAGCAGCTGTAGTAACGAAGTGAAGTTTAAAACTTGCATAAAATACATTTCTGTTGGTATTACTTATTTAAAATTATGTCTAGCATATAGATTCCCCAAAACAGATACTGTCACTCGTTCTTGCTTTGGATTTATGGCACTCTTGCATTTTGGTCAGGTTATTCTCTTCCTAATCTGGCTGGTTGTATATACACATAATAAACTTTTTAATAAAGACTGATTAAGACCAGTTTTTTAGCAAGTGTTTATATCTGTTGTGAAAATCACATCAGTACTATAATTTGTTACGGCATAGCATTACCCTGAAACGTTGGTGCGTTAAACTAAGCATCTGGTCCGCAGTATAAAAGCTAGTGTACTTTTTGGTATGACTTTTTTCACATCTGTTCTGTAGATTTCTGCACTGACTATGATCTTTTTGAGAAGACAAAAATATTTTAAGTTACACAGTCTTGGATAAAAATATTCCAATATAATTGAACATTTGCTATCACTTTGGCTTTATTTTTCCCCATTTAATTTCACAACAGTTTTATAAAAGTGATGGTCCCATTTTATAGGCGTAAATGTTTAATATGCTTAAGTCTTGAGTTTAAAGTTGTTTGTTTTTTTTTTTCTCTGAATCTTAGCCTCTAAAGGGTTTTTAGTTTTCAAAAAGGAGTCATAGGGTGTGTATATGGAGACTGATGATCTTTAAGCTGTTGTCTCAATGACCTGTTTTCATTAATTTTTAGTCAGTGTTCCACTGTTTGCAGAAGCTTTGAAATTCTTTCAAACTGTTGTATATTTAATACTTTTCCATTTAGTTGTCCCTGAGACGGTTGTTGCTTAGTCTAGATTTTAAATACAGAACGAACTTCTTTAGGACATCACTAAGATAAATGTGAGTGATAAATGTGAGCCCTAAGACTGCATATGAGTGTAACCTGGTTTCTTTTAGAAAATATTTGGTCCCATGATCTTGGTATGTTTTAAGTATCATTTACCAAAGGAGAACTTGTAATGTTTAGCACAAGGACATAAGTACCATGGTTTTACCATTGGAATCTTACAGGTATTGCCCAGAAGTAAAGTATGCCACTTAGGCTGAATGGAAGAGTATCCCTCACTTGAAAGAAATGGGAGGAAGCTGTGACTTTTTTGTTCATCAAAAGTAATACTATCTTATGTGGAATTCGCAAGCAGGAGTATGGAAACATGTTGGTTTGTGTTTTTTTTGGAAACATATTTCGAGGGGATTTTAGTGACGATCAAAGGAAGAAAAGAATGTTAACTTGAATGCTTTGTAGATGCTCAGTGAACTGCCAGAAGTGGACTGATCCGGAAATCACCCAGAGGAGATAGAGCTGTGAGAGGGGGGATTACTGAACCTCAGTGGGTGGGAATATCCAACACCCAGGAAGAGAAGTGTCACAGCCCAGTGCTGTGGAGTGGGAGGGCAACTGAAGTCAGCCTGGGTGTCGGGACGGTTCCTGGAAATGATAGCAGAGGTAGGGGTGTGGGGATGGGCGTGGTGGGGGTGTGGAGGGGAGAAGGCTGGAGGCAGGAGTGTCCAGGCAGAGGGCGTGGCATTGTTCAGGTTCAGAATGTACAGACGGCTGAATCTGCTGCGTGACTCACGCCCTCACTCTTAGTTGCCCTGAGAGAATGTTAGGAAATGAGTCCAGAGTGGGGCAGTTCACAAAGGGCCTTACGGAGTTTGGATTTTTCTTAGGCTATGGACAGTCATTGAAGGATTTTCGGCAGAAAGGGATCCTCATCCCAGTTTTGGTTTGTTGAGAGCCGTGGCAGCAGTGTGGAAATTGAATAGGAGGAGAGTGGGGCAAGACTGATAAATAATCGCAGGGCATAGTCTAAAAGGATGAGGACCAGGGAAGGGATGGTGAGGGCGGATATGAGAGAGAATTTGATGGCTGGAGATAGAAGGAGAAATGATGGAGATGAAGTCAGTTGCTGTCATGCTGTATTTAAGGAAACATTTAAGAGTGTTCAAGAGCAAACGTTTAAGTAGAGACATCATGGCTACACGTTAACTCAGGAAAAGCCCTTAGAAGAGTGCATGGCACAGGTTAAGCTCTCAGAGTTACTTATTACTTCTTCATTAAGGAAACAAATTACTTAGGAACCACTAATGACCAGACTACTCTCAGACCTGGAGAATGTAATATCCCCTGCCCTCATAGAACTGACAGTCTAGTGGGAATCTCCTATGAATCCATGCCAGTTAAAACCAGGCACAATAAGGTCATCCAGGCAGAATGGAGAGTCAGAGTAAAAATGTAAACCCTGGGGAACCACACTTCTGTGGTGCCTGGAACAAGATGTAAGAGGAAGACAGGAGAACACAGGACATGTGAAGTAGGAAGACAGTTGGAACAGTAATAATGGGCTGAGGAGTGAATGAAAGGTGGAGAAATGGTAACAAGTTAGACTTGTTTTCAGAAACTTGGTGTTGCAGGAAGTAGGAGATGTAATTTAAAGGGATCATTTACTTACTGTAAACCTGAGCTTGGACTACATGTTAATGGGCAAGTACAGGAATGAGGGGCCCAGCCTGAGGTTTAAAAAAAAGCCTTAATTCCTAGTGACTACAGTCTGGCTTTTTTTGTTGGTCTCTCTTCATCCTCTCCTCTCCCCTCTGTTTTGGGTGTAAGAGCAGAAAGCAGGCTGGGTGGTTGTATTGATTGAGGATTTAGGGATGGTGCAGCAGCAGGACGAGGCTTAGGAAAGTTGATATTCGTGCAGAAATAATTTGATGGATCTGCCTTACAAGGAGGAAACAAAGCCTAAAGGGAAGGGGCTGAAAGAAAAAGGAGAGTGTTCAAGAGCAAATCTAGTTGGTGGGAGTGAGGCCTGGTAATATTAGAGGGTAGGAGTTTGATTTTCTATTTATTTTTGGCTGTGCCACATGGGCTTGCAGGATCTCAGTTCCCTGACCAGGGACTGAAACCCAGGCCAGGGCAGTGAAAGCTCTGAGTCCTCATCACTGGACCGCCAGCGGACTCCTAGGAGTTTGATTTGAGCGGTGGTGGTTGTTGGTGGGTGGGTAACTTAGGAGTCTGGGACTAACATATACACACTACTATATATAAAATAGACAACCAACAAGGACCTAGTCTATAGCACAGGGAACTCAGTATTATGTAACAACCTCTATGGGGAAAGAATCCGAAAAGGATGGATATGTTATATGTACAACGGGATCACTTTGCTGTGCACTTGCAACTAACACTGCTGCTGCTGAGTCGCGTCGGGCGTGTCCAACTCTGCGAGACCCCAGAGACAGCGGCCCACCAGGCTCCCCCTGCCTGGGATTCTCCAGGCAAGAACGCTGGAGTGGGGTGCCATGCTCCCCTCCATATACACGCTGCTGCTAAGTCACTTCGGTCGTGTCCGACTCTGCGTGACCCCACAGACAGCAGCCCACCAGTCTCCCCCTCCCTGGGATTCTCCAGGCAAGAACACTGGAGTGGGTTGCCATTTCCTTCTCCAGTGCATGAAAGTGAAAAGTGAAAGTGAAGTTGCTCAGTCATGTCCGACTCTTCACAACCCCTATGGACTGCAGCCTGCCAGGCTCCTCCATCCATGGGACTTTCAGGCCAGAGTACTGGAGTGGGGTGCCATTGCCTTCTCCGGCAACTAACACAACATGGTAAATTAATGAAAATCCAATATAAAGTAATTTTTAAAATGAATGGTTGTGAATGAGGTCAAAGGTGTGGTTTGAAGATAAGTTGTCAGAATTGATGAGATCAAAGCGAACTGTTGTTTATAATTAATTTGAGGGAATAGCCTTGATAAGGAAGTCGGCCAGAGGTCTGGACACAAGTCAACAATCCCAAAGAAAGGGAACATGACATCAATTCCAGAAGAAATCTGAGAAGCAAAGAAAAGGCAAGAAAGAGGAGATGATTGTGAGGGAGTCAATATGGGCTTGTATGTATAAAAACCTGTTAAGCTAATTTTGATTGAGCTAATTTTTAGAATAGGGTTATTTGACTGCTAGCCAAGGGTGTGCTGGAGCATAGCATATCTGTTTCCTGACGTGTGGGGTTAAATGGCATGCTGCGGAGCTTTGGCTTATGTCCCAGTTGTTGAAAAGTGAGATCAGACTGGAGCAATGGGTGGAATCTGGGCTAATGAAGTGGCCTTATTTTTGCTTCAAGTCCTGTACCTTGACCCTAAAGTTCAACTGTTCTTGTATTTGGTGCTGGTGGCACCTAACAATAGCCAGCTTAATATTAGTTAAGTTTTTGTTTGTATCAAACTACCGGAGACAAATGTTTGTCTCAGTTCTGTGGACTGGCCAGGTAGTTGGGGTCTGTTGGAGGCTCCTTCAGGGCCAGATGAACTATGAAGAGGCTGAGGCCTCTGCACATGGTCTCTCGTCTCTGGGTGAACCACGCTTCCTTGGCCTGGTTCCCGGCAGCGAGCCCTGATTCACAAGCACTTTTCGGGCCTTTGCTTGCCTCATACTTGGTAATGCTCCGCTGACGAAGTCGCATGATCAAGTTCAGATGATAGAGGTGAAGTACATGCTTGTTCTTGATGGAAGGAGCCTCAAAGTCACACTTAAAAGGAAGGGGCTATACACAGAGAGTTGGGCTTCCCTGGTGGCTCAGACGATAAAAGAATCCATCTGCAGTCTGGCAGCCCTGGGTTTGATCCCTAGGGTGGGAAGATCCACTGGAGCAGGGCATGGCAACCCACTCCAGTATTCTTGCCTGGAGAATCCCCATGGACAGAGGAGCCTGGCGGGCTGCAGCCCATGGGGCCGCACAGAGTCAGACACGACAGAGCAGCTAAGCGCGCACACGTACAGAGTTGGAAGGAGTTCTGTGGGCCATTCATGCAATTAGTCTGGGCTGGATACATCCTGTGACATTCATGTCACCTAGTAAACATTGGGAAGTGACTAGGTACTGGGGTGATTGATTGATGAGTGCAGTGTGCTCCCTGCTCTTAAGGACTTTAGTCTTTTGAGGCGGAAACAAGGTACAGGGTTACACCCTGAGGCAGGAGAAATAAGCAGTGTAACAAGTGCATGGTGAAACTTACTAACACAGTAAATGTAATTGGTTCTGCCTGCGAGTTTTTCAGGCTTCAGGAAGTAAGTGCAGTATTTGAATTAGGGCTTAAAGGATGACTTACAGAAAATTTTTCTTCATGAGTTCTGGAAGTGCTTTTTGGGCGGTAGGGAAACCATGAGGGCAAAGGAGCATATAGCATGAGGAAGACTGAGACCTGGGTCTGGGTGTTGGTGACTCGGAGCAGGGTTTTTTCTACCTTGGCGCTGTTAACACTTGGACATCTCTTGTGTATCCCTAGGAGTGGAATGGGGAGAAGGCGATGGCACCCCTCTCCAGTACTCTTGCCTGGAAAACCCCATGGATGGAGGAGCCTGGTAGGCTGCAGTCCATGGGGTCTCGAAGAGTCGGACACAACTGAGCGACTTCCTTTCACTTTTCACTTTCGTGCATTGGAGAAGGAAATGGCAACCCACTCCAGTGTTCTTGCCTGGAGAATGCCAGGGACGCAGAGCCTGGTGGGCTGCCGTCTATGGGGTCGCACAGAGTCAGACTCGACTGAAGCGACTTAGCAGCCGCAGGAGGGGAATGCCTGAGCCATGTGGTAACTCAGCATTCTGAGGAACGTTCACCTGCAGTGCTTCACCTGGAGAAAGACGCGTGTGGGTCCCATGCAGTACTGAGTCTTTGAGGGTTAGGGCTGCTAGGGAGAGTATTTTACAAGAAGCTCCTCCTCGGTTAAGAACTGGTCATATAGTGGAAAGCATATGAGATTTTAAGCCATGAGACTTAGGTTCCACTCTTTGGCTCTGAGCCTTAATTTTCTACTCTTTAAAATGGAAATAACAATACTGAATCACAAAGAGCTATCTGGAGGACCAAAGAGGAATTATAGTTTTGGTCAAAGAACTCATTTCTGATACTACAAAAGTTATTTAGGAAAATATGGAATATATGAGTATTTATTAAAAAAAATATCTTTTAAACAAAGAGTCGGGATTTAAGAATGAAACCCTGGAAGTATTCTATTAAACTCACAATGAAACGAAGATGCACATTATAGCATTCATAATACTGTCCTTGTTTCTGCAGCAGATATCCTTGCACAAATATCAAATATCAGTGGTATTTGGGAATCATAAGATTAGGTAGTGAATAAACTGGGAAAATATTAGAATTAGTAACTAATTCAATGAAATGGAGCTGAAAATCTGTGGTATATATACTACTGTATATCAGTTCTAATCTGTAAAGATATAATGAAAGATTTTTATGCAACTAAGTTTATTTTTAAAGGTGTTCTTGGTAGAAGTGAGGTGGTGAGTGCAAAGCAGCAGATGTGGGCTCGAGTTAGTAATTTACTACATTAGTAAACTTGCTTATTAAAACTGCTGGCTTTAAGTTTTGTTTTTTTTTTAAACTTGGTTCGAAAAAGTTTGGTGGATGTGATTAACTGAGTAAATTATGGAGAGGTTTTGTTTGAGTAGGTACTACTGGTAGCAGGTCAAAAATTCAACCTTACCAATCTTGACTGCCTCTCAGCCACTCTGTTTTCAGTGATACAGAAATATCTAGAAATGTTTCGAGAGGTACAGTGAGAATATACAAATACTTTTAAAATGACTACCGAGAATTCCCTTGTATGGATGTTCATAAACCAGACTCCCATTGACCACCATTTAGGTGGCTCCAGAGTTTAACTGTTAGAAATGACACAGTGAATCCATTTCTAGAAATGGAATGGCAGAGTCAGAAGGTTTTTTAGTATTTAATTTTGATAGTTGTTCCAAATTGCCCTCCCTGAAGTTTGTACTAATCTATGATATCCACCAATGGATGGTAGCGGTGCCTGTTTATCCACACCATCAGCCTTCACAGTCAGTCATCAAAATATTTAAGTTTTGCCAGTCTGATTGGAGAAAACATTTATAAAATGAATGACTGGGTTTTATATATATATAACTATATATATAATTTTTTCCTTTTTTACAATTCCTTTTGCTCACTTTTCTATTACCGATTGGTTTTAAATTCCTTTTAGCAAGTGGCTGAGTGTGTGTGTTTTTTTTTTTTTTGTCTTTGGTCCACACTGTGTGGCTTGTGGAATCTTAGTTGGATCAAACCTGGGCCCTTGTCAGTAAAAGCATGGAGTCCTAACCACTGAACTGCCAGGGGAATTCCCAGCAGTATCATGTCTTAAAGTACATCTTTTTTACTGAAGTATAGTTAATTTACAGTTTTGTGTTAGTTTCAAGAGTAGAGCAAAGTGATCAGTTTTATATATATGTGTGTGTATATTTTTCAGATTATTTTCCATTACAGGTTATTATAAGATACTGAGTATAGTTCCCTGTGCTGTGCAGTAGGTTCTTGTTATTTAAAAATTACTTTATTGTTAAAAGTTGCTAGCCATCAGTCTGACAAAACTGATGGTTTTGCCGCAAACCATCAGTCTCCACAAGCCACAGTACTGTGAAGTACAGTAAAACCAGGTGTCGCCTGTGTTGGAGAAACTAGTTCTTTCTCTGGTACATGGCAGGGTTTACATCGTCAGAGACTCGGGATCTGAAAGCGGAGGACTTGAGTTCTAGTTCTTTCTCTGATACACGGCAGAGTTTATATCATCAGAGACTCGGGATTTGAAACCAGAGGACTTGAGTTCTAGTTCTTTCTCTGATACATGGCAGGGTTTACATCGTCAGAGACTCAGGATCTGAAAGCGGAGGACTTGAGTTCTAGTTCTTTCTCTGATACATGGCAGAGTTTACATCATCAGAGACTCGGGATCTGAAACCAGAGGACTTGAGTTCGTGTCCCTGCCCTGCTGTTTGTTAGTGGACTGATTTTGAGGGGGAAGTCTATTCATTGCTCTGCAGCACACCTGTTGAGTATAAGGTCCACCATGTCGGGGCAATTGCGAAAACACGGTACCTGACACCTGTCAGAAAGGCCAGGTTCTCCAGCAGCTCTCCTTGTCGCTGAGGCCTTAGAGCTCAGCCCCGAGTGTGCCAGGGAAGTTCCCTGACTCTTCCGGGACATTCCTCTCCTGGAATGTTTCCCTGCAGCACAATTTTTATCCAGGATCATTGCTGCTGCCTTTTAAAAGCCTAACAAATGAGTTTCCCAGGCAGACTCTGGCTGCCTTGAGAGTGTCTCTGTGACTGGTGATCTAACGTGAGTACGTTTGTGTTTCTTCCTCATGAGCTAGCACCTTGAGGGCATCTCACAGATGTTCTGTCTTTGGCACAGTGAGGGATGATGTGATGCACGCTAGGTGCCTGGTGAATGCCGGGTGACTTATCTGGTAAGCAGCGGCCTGTAACTGTGTTTTTCTTGTCATCAGACCTTATGTGACATGTTATCAAATTTCCCAGAATGAATAGGTATTGACGTCCCTAAGGCTCCTTCCCTGTTCAGTGGTTTGCCAGGACTCAGCATATAGAGCCATACTTTTTTTTTTTTTTTTAAATTATTTATTTATTTGGCTGTGTTTGGTCCTAGTTGAAGCACGCAGGATCTTCGGTCATGCAGGATCTTTACTTGTGGTGCACAGATTCTCTAGTTGTGGTGAACGGGCTTAGTTGCTCCGTAGCGTGTGGCATCTTAGTTCCCCAGCTAGGGTTTGAACCCAAGTCCCCTGCATTGCAGGGCAGATTCTTAACCACTGGACTGCCAGGGAAGTCCCAGAGCCATACTCTTGGCTATGATTTATTACAATGGAAGGATGCAAAGCTAAAGCAGCAAAGAGAAAAGGTCCTTGGGGTGAAGAGCAGAGTAAGCCAGGTCTCAGAGTCTTCTCTCTCTGGAGACTGAGGTGGACTGTGTGTGTGAAATGTCTACTGGGAAGGAAGCTCATTAGAGACTCAGTTCCCAGAGGTCTTACTGAGGCGTGTTTGCAGAGCACTTTGTGCCTCACACATACCAAATTCAAGACTTCTGGAAGGAACACATTGTTTGGACAAACTTTTTAGGGCCAATGGGCCATTCTTAATCGGGGGTAGTGGGAACCCTTCCAGAATCCTAGTTCTCAAATGCTAGCCAAGGGTCAGCTTCGCAAGCAGGCCTTTCTAAAGATAGCAATCTCAAGCCTGTTGTGTTAACTCTTCTTTTGCACACACTGTACTTTAAATTGAAGGCGTCTTGTCCGGATATGCACGCCATGAACTTCAGATTGTTTTCAAATTTTTTAAATTTGATATTTAGTAGGCCATCTCTGGGCTTCCCTCATAGCTCAGTCGGGAAAGAATCTGCCCACAATGCAGGAGACTGGGGTTCGATTCCTGGGTTGGGAAGATCCCCTGGAGAAGGAAATGGCAATCCACTCCAGTATTCTTGCCTGGAAAATCCCGCAGACAGAGGAGCCTGGCGGGCTACAGTCCACGGGGTCGCAAGAGTCGGACATGACTTAGCGACTAAACCACCAGATCCTCTAGACTATATGGTTAACTGTATGCAAGCAGAGCAGTGGCGCATTTCCTTGCAGTGGGTTATTCTGCTGTGTGCTCAGAATATTGATAACGTGGACACGAATGCTCATCTTGTACCTTCCCGTGTTTTTCTTTTATTTTTGGTGTAGCGTGTTCATTTTCCCTTTTCATAGCCTCTTGGCCCTTTGAGGTGATAGCACTCAGGAGGACCAAAAATGCTTGAGGGGCCAAATGTGACACCCGGTGTCTGCTAATATATATATATGTTTTTAATAGACTATTTTTTAAAGCAGTTTTGGGGTCACAGAGGAAGGCACAGAGGTCCCATATGCCCCCTGTCCCCTCAAGAGTTGCTAATCTTAGGGAGAGAAGGTTTCTCCCCTCATAAACTGTTAGGGGAAAACAGTTGATACTAATTAATGTCTGGATACCTTAGCAGCTTGGATTTGGGACATTCTGATTCTGCTGTTGGTGAGAATAACAGATTTTTCTAACCTTTCTGCTAAAAGCTGTCTTGAACTCACTGAAAGAAATTTGAACTTGGGCTGGTATCATAGGAGTTGAGAAGAGAAACCTTAATCTTATTTTTAAACAGAATGTAAAACTGGAGAATTTGCAAACTGCCCACGTTTTCCAGTAGCCATGACAGTACATTTGGGAAACCACATAGGCCAGTGGTCTGTTTAGAAACAGTTCAGTGGCCGTTTTGAAAAACACTGCCTTCCTTTCCAAATGATACATGTCTCACACCCCTCCCACACTGAATACTCATTCTATCTTGGTTAAACCTTTTTAGGACACTATGTGAATAATTTTTTTGATCTTAAAAGTTATCTTGACTTTTGAAACTAGTATGGTTGGGATCTCTATTTTAATTAAAAACCACAGATTACCTCTCATACAAGTCATTTTAATCTTAAGGATTAAAAAACCTGATTTAAGGTTTTTAGAGACATCTTAGTGCCTTTGAGCAGACTTTTTTTTTTTTAAGTGTTAAAGGTTTTCCCCTCTAACTTAGTTTTGCAGTAGCAGAGAAAACATCTGGGTATGTTCCAAATGTGGTTGAGTTACTGTATCTAAAGGTGATGTTGGCATTTCATAATCTTCATGTTCGAGTTTGTCTGAGGCAACTGGACAAACGTTGCATAAGTGCAAATGGCCAGCTCTGGTCTCCGCAGCCCCGCAGCGAAAGACTTAACGGTATAGAGAACTGGTGAGGTCACTGGGACTTTAAATAGTTGCTGGCTCTTGAAATAAATATGGCATGATTTAGGGGAAAGGCCTGAAGGCGACCCCAGTGGCCTTAGGCACTGGGGCTTCTTGCATGGGAGACAGTTCTCAGGTTACACGAGCGAGCGGCAGATAGTCTTCAGTATCTGCACATTCAGTGACTGGGTGGGTGGCCTGTGGTGTGCAAGGCTCAGGCCTACAGAGGCCGCAGCCTGTTGGAAAGCCAGTCTAGGGAGTTATTCCAGGCTATGTGATACTAAAGTTCATGGAAAGGAAGTGATATAAGGGAGCTAAGGACTGGAGAACCACCTGGAGCAGACAGGCGAGACTTGATTCGGGAAGACAGCCTGGATGATGCAAGAAATGCAGAGGCCTCCTGCACGGAGAGTTAAAGTGCAGGACATTGTCCCCGGGGGCCCCGTGGCTAGGACACCGCACTTTCACTGCTGAGGTCCCGAAACCTCGTCCCCCAGCGTGCACCTGTTTCCCCTCGGCCACCTCTGCTAGAGCTATTTGTGCTTCACCTTAGGGTGGGGAATCAGTAACGCGTAATAAAAAGGTAACATACAAAAACCCTAAGTTTAGAAGGTAGTTGAGTATGTATTATTGGCCAGATGTTGTGAGAATTAGTAAGCAAACATATAAACCTCTAAGTCTGGTTTACATTCTGACTTAATTCTGAGAGAGTGTGTTAGTTGCCCAGTCGTGTCCAACTCTTTGTGACCCCATGGATGGTAGCCCTCCAGGCTCCTCTGTCTATGGGACTTCCCAGGCAAGAATAGTGGAGCGGGTTGCCTTTTCCATCTCTAGGGGATCTTCCTGATCCTGGGATTGAACCTGGGTCTCCTGCATTGCAGGCAGATTGTTTACTGTCTGAGCCACCAGGGAAGCCTTAATTCTAAGAGGAACTGTTTCAGTCACATAACCAGTTTCATTACGAGTAGCCGTCTCCCACTCGACTCCTTCCTTTATAAAAGAGGACTGTGTATACCACATGTAAGTGATCCATACACAAGTCTCCTGGAATCCCAGCCCAGCATATCTTTTTGGACTCTGTCCCACCACCTTTCATATCTGGCAGTAATAGAACATTACGTGGATGCTGTAATCTACACGGTGAACAGAGAGTAGCCAGTTTAACTGTGGGTGGGAGGAGTGGAGTGGGCAGGGTTTCACAGAAGATAGAACCTGGTTCTTGTGTATTTTCCAGGCAGGAACACCGGTAAATGCTCTAGGCAGAGGGAGAACAAAGAGCAGAAGTTGCTTGCAATTAATAGGTTGCTACTCGAGCGCAGGCACCTGAGAGGATGAAGGAAGGGAAACATCTCTGTTGAAAATCTGAGGAGAGAGCTCATGGTCTGGGCTTTCTAATACTGCCAGTGACTGTGTAGGTACCGGTTTGGATGTGGTAGTCAACCAAACAAGTAAAAATGTGACCTCAGAAGAGGGAGGAAAAAGAGGGAAGAGCAATAAGAGCCTAAAGTGTATGGCTCTGACATCACAGAAATCAGGTAATATCACTTAAGAAAATGTAGTTTCAGTCATTTGATCTAATTTCTTTATTACATGCAGTTGTTCGGTAGTCATAGAAACATGCAACATAGGTGTGCGGTCGCTTTTGTTTGCTCAAGGCTCTTGGTGTTTGGGACGGTGGAGACCCTTTAGAAGTGCACGGTTGAGAGAAGCATTAATTCCTGTTGGCCACCTCAGCTCAGAAGTGCTTTGCTCCTCTCTTCATCTTGTTGCTAATTGTATCCAAACACTAAAACATGTGTTCCCCAAGTTGCTAATATCTCAGTGATCAGTCAGCCCGGTGCCTGGAATTTATATCTTCCTAAGAGCAGAGAAAGCTTGTGTTTCTCAAAGTCAACTTGACGGTGACTCTCTTTTCTCAGCGAATATGCAAGATACCCTCACCCAAAAGAGATGGGACTCATGTTTGCCGGACAGGGCAAGAGTAGGAGGAAGCTGTCATTCTGGTTTCTGTTCCAAACAAACAAACTGATGAGGTATTAAAGGCACCTCTAATTAAAATCCCTGGCATTGGTGTGTATGTAATGCTGCTCAAGAGAACTGTTGATGTTTGTAACTTAGGTCAAAATTTGGCTTTTCTTCTAAGCGTTAGACTTGATAGTTCTTTCCGGAAACAGCTGAGCATGTGTGTCCTCCTCTAGGGAGGAGGCAGGGGGTTCGTGCACCATTGAGCCAGCTGCGGTTTCTCCCCTTCTTGCTGCTGATTCCCTCTCCATCTCCCTCCCATGTACTCACACAGTGTGTTGATGACTTTAACCAGCTGATCCGTCTCTGTGTCTTAGTAGCATAAAAGATAGGATTAGCCCAACTTGCCATCACCTGTGCCATAACAGCTCTTTCTTCTTTCCTCTTCAATAGGTGACAGAGCTGAATGAGCCACTGTCCAATGAAGAAAGAAACCTTCTCTCTGTGGCCTACAAGAATGTAGTCGGGGCACGCCGTTCTTCCTGGAGGGTTATCAGTAGCATCGAGCAGAAGACATCTGCCGACGGTAACGAGAAGAAAATAGAGATGGTCCGTGCTTACCGTGAAAAAATAGAGAAGGAGTTGGAGGCCGTATGTCAGGATGTGCTGAGCCTGCTAGATAACTACCTGATCAAGAATTGCAGCGAGACCCAGTATGAGAGCAAAGTGTTTTACCTGAAGATGAAAGGGGACTATTACCGCTACCTGGCCGAGGTCGCCACCGGCGAGAAGAGGGCGACCGTCGTGGAGTCGTCTGAGAAGGCCTACAGCGAAGCCCACGAGATCAGCAAGGAGCACATGCAGCCCACTCACCCCATTAGATTAGGCCTGGCCCTTAACTACTCCGTCTTCTACTACGAGATCCAGAACGCCCCGGAGCAAGCCTGCCACTTGGCCAAGACCGCCTTCGACGACGCCATCGCCGAGCTCGACACCCTCAACGAGGACTCCTACAAGGACTCCACGCTGATCATGCAGCTGCTCCGTGACAACCTCACGCTCTGGACGAGCGACCAGCAAGACGACGACGGCGGCGAAGGCAACAA
This sequence comes from Capra hircus, assembly GCF_001704415.2. Taxonomy (NCBI): domain Eukaryota; kingdom Metazoa; phylum Chordata; class Mammalia; order Artiodactyla; family Bovidae; genus Capra; species Capra hircus. The sequence goes on along the minus strand of NC_030832.1, from coordinate 35,290,012 downwards.
TTAAGGCCCCCAGGTGGACTGGCAGCGCACGCTGATGCTACTACTGCAGTCTTTATTTTTTTCCCATGAGTCGGGGGTCGGGTGGGGGAGGGAAAGGGAGGGATGACCTTCCTAGGGAGAAACCCACGACCTGTCCTGTCTTTGATCGCCTCTTTTGACATTTTTGCCAAAATACCACTAGTGGAAAGTCAGGCTAGCTGTGCTGGTTTTGGAATAGCAGCCTCACACTGGCATATGGACTGTTCTGTAGATTAATGCAAGTGGGGCTGTCTTTAATTTAACTTATTGCTAGAAAATAGGGTTTTAAGATGAAAAGAAAACTTAAAACGGAATGGCCCTCATTCAATAAGTTCTGTGGTTCCAGTAAGGATTTTTATGCACATACGCTCTCGTCTTTTAGGTTCTGGGCACTTCCTAGCTCATCTGTTTTAGCTGTGCATTTTGTTTTTCAGGGTGTACTCTTAGCAGACATGGAATATTAAATCCCAAGCTGATAGAACGTAAGGTCTGTTGATGGTTTAGGCCATGCCAGTTTTCAGATTAGTTGACAGTATTAACACTAAATTGCAGTTTACAGTATTTCTACATTACAGCCATATGTTAACATCAAGCCATTGATTGTGTGTTTTTCTTTATTTTGGCTCTTACATCCTTGTTCAGCCTTATCCAGGTCGGTTTTGCTGTTCTCTGTCTCCTAGGCCAACAGGCTTGCCTGAGGAGAATCAGAACTACTTGTTAGATTTTGGTTAATAGGTGCTTGGCAGGTGGCTGTGGGATTTTTGTCCTTCTTTCTTAAATCCACCACAACAAACGATTAATCACTTTAATAGAAACATTGAACACCACAAAACTAGAGAAAATTCAGGTCTGTATGTCATTTATCGTGCTGATATTTCAGAGAAGTGCTGGGTTTTTTCAGTTGCCACAGCTTCCTCGGGTGGCACTGCCATCTGTCTCCTCTCTTGGGTCTTCCTCATTGTACCTCGTGCCCACAGCATGCGCATGGACGGGTTGAAAAGCTGTTGGGTTGTAGAAGCTGGCGGTCATTTTGAGAAGGTTCGTGGTGCAGTGTGTGGAAATTCAGGTGCTAGGAGCTTACTGGTAGAAAAATCCTGAAGGAAGAGCTCTCTCCATGAACATTCTGTCCAGTTTTGGGAACCTCGTGTATCCGTTTTTCCTCCGTTAAAACACTCCTTCCCCCAAAGAATTGTTGTAGGAAAAAAAAATAGCATCATTATCAGATAATAAATTCTTAATTCCTATTTGACCACAATTTTTTCTTTTTTTTATTTTTCCTTTTAATGAAAATATAGAAGTTGGAAATTGGATTATGCCATCTTTGCACGTTTTAGAATTGATGGAAACCACCATACTCTTTCCACAAGTTTGTTTCCATCAGCCTTAGGTCCTTCGTTCTCATTTTGGATGTCTTTCTGAAAACATGACCTGTTGCATGTGCGTTTAGGCTTTTTTACAAGTGAGCATGAACTGCCAAGATAGGTAACAACACCAGATTTGTTTGTTTCTTTGTTTTATTTAGGCAGGCAGAGGAATGAGTCATAATTGAGGAAAAACCTGACAGTTGCTTTTGTTAAAACCAAAATGGAGCTTCCAGTTGTGAGATGCACACAGTGACCAGGATCCAGGTGACAGTGAAGATAGAAGAGTGGCGATGCCCTGCCACGTGGCACAGGCTGCCCAGCATGACTTTCTTTAGAAGGCCCCCTCCATGTGCGCAACAGCGGGTCCCAGTTAACCGAGCCTACCAGAAGAACTAAGAGAAGAGAGCTTTAGAGCTTCTGCGCCCTAGCAGGGGCCTAAGGTCAATGCCATGGATGGGAAGAGATTGAGGGCGGGGAGGGGGGAGGCAGGTGGGACTTCCCTTAATTTTATCTTCATGTCCAGTGAGCAGTGTTGTGTCCTTCCCTTGTGGCATTTGGAAATGATTTACTGGAATTACAAAACCTATTTTTCTTTTAAATTTCAGCTTTGGCTCTGGCTGCTTTTTAGAATAATGCAAGATAAAAACCACATCTGAGGGCTAAAAAAAAAAATGAAGAGGGAATGGGAGACTTGATATTTAAGCAGCTTGAATGGTTTCTTTTCTTTTCTTTATTTTTAAAGAAATGCACTTGCCTATGATACTGTCTCTCCAGTGAAATGATTACTCCTCCATTACTCTATTGATACAATATTGTGCATGCTAGTGTTGTATTTCTATACAGTAGCTTGAAATTTATTAACTTATACTGTAGGTGTTATGTATTCCTATGACAAAAAAAAATTAAGTCTTCAAATTTTTTAAAGTTTTTTAATTTAATTTTTCCTTTCGGGGGTAAAGTTTGCTCTACCAAATAGTGATCGTAACAAATTGATCTGTTTTGGATGTTGCTATAGTGACATGCAGTTATACATTTTGTTTTTTTTGGGGGGGGGAGCAAAAGAAACACCAGTGTTAGCTTAATCTTAATGTCTGGTGTTTGTCATGGTGAAATTATAACTATTACGGTGTAGGAGAACACCGAATATGTTCTCTGAATGAGCCTTTGTGCTTTTTGTCATGTTATGCAGTGAACTATTTTTAAGGTCTAATCAGTGGTTATTTTTTTCCAACTCCGTGTTTCTCTAAGGAATTCTTTCACACACGGACCATTCTTAGCAGTTTTCCTCAGTGATGGAATATCATGAATGTGAGTCATTATGTAGCTGTCGTACATTGAGCAAATAAACTTACAGATCTGATGTCAGCGCTGCCTAGTTTTATTTTAATGAGTTGAAGTTTTCCTTTGCTTTTGAAGGTTTGATTGGACCTGGTGTTTTTTCCCCCCCTTTGCCACTCAAAGAAGGCGGTTGGATGGGGGGAGGGGCGAAACACTGTATATTGGAAAGTGCCTATGTCTGGGAATCAGACCTGGGTTTACTGACCTTGAATAAGGATCGCACATTTTGGGGCTCCATCGTTTCTTGTAGGAATTGAACCCTAAGTTTGAATCATGGCTCCTTTTGATTCTTGGGTAAATGACCATTAAACTTCCAAGCCCTGGGGGTGGGGAATGTAGGTCTCAATGAAAACTGGGTCACATGCCTGGCTTGATATTTCTGTTAGGTGCCCATTGGATATCTCATTATGCCTTGCATGAGATGGGTTTCTACACTTTAAAATCTTCACGTAGTGTTTTGGGTGGTATTTTTTTGTTTGGTTTGGGGTTTTTTTGGTCAAGTCACATGGCACGTGATATCTTTGTTCCCTGGCCAGGGATTGAGCCTGCGTGCCCCACGCCACCTCCCTACAGTGGAAGCGTGGTGTCCTAGCAGCTGGACTGCCAGGGAAGTCTTTTCTGAGGAGGTCAGCAACCTGAGTTGACTTGAGCTGGGCACTCAGCGACCTGCCATTGCTGACAGTGGCTGTCAGGACAAGCTCAAGGCTCGAGTTGTACCCCCAGACGTGTAGTGTGTTCTGCCCTCACCAGCTCTGAGGAGGGATTGTCTACAGGAGGAAACACCAGGGCAAAGGCTTTCTTCCCCCGCCAGTGTGGATATGCTCTAGCAAGGCAGGGATGGGGGCTGCATTGGTTCATGGCAGTGGAAGAGGACAGCTTTTCAATCTTTTGAGAAATTTTAATCACGTTTTATGAGCCATGCTGTGTGACTAGGTTCCTGCCATGTTAACTGAATTCACCTGATTTGGCTCATTGTCCCTCAGGACCGCCCTGAGAGGCTACTGCAAATAGAGCTGTGGACACAGAAGTGACCTTTGTGCCTAAGGTCCCACAGCTCACATGACCCATGTGCTTCTGCTCAACTGGGAGATGAAACTGAGCAGCAGCCAGCACCCAGCATGCATGACCAAGCAAGACCTCCGTATGTGGGAGTCACTAGGGTAGAGACAGACATGTCTTGCCAACAGAGGAATAGAAATACAGGCAAGATGAGAACAGGCTCACCAAGGCTCTTGAGAAAGAAGGGTAGCTCCTGAAAGGTGTTAGTATTGAGTTGGCAACAAAGTTCATTCAGGGTTTTCCTTAAGACGCTATGGGAAACCCAGAATGAACAAATCCACCCTTGATCCTTTAGTGTAACATCCCATTGTGAAGGGGCTTACCAAGTGGCGCTAGTGGTGAAGAACCTGCCTGCCAGTGGAGGAGACGAGATACAGGTTTGATCCCTGGACTGGGAAGGTCCTCTGGGGGAGGGCATGGCAACGCACTCCTGAATCCTTGCCTGGAGAAGCCCATGGGCAGAGGAGCCTGGCGGGCTAGAGTCCACTGGGTCGCAAAGACTTGGACACACTGAAGTGCCTTAGCGCACAAGGCATGCCCACTGTGAGTGCCTGGAGTTTGCTGGGAGGGTTTTTCACGGACGAAACTTCTCTTGAGATGAAATGCTGTCTAGTGCTGGATTTCTGCCCAGTTGTAAGGATTCTTTAATGCAGGTGTTTCTTAAACTTTTTCATCTCAGGACCCCTTTACATCACTCTTAGGTAAATATAAGTTTCGAGGCTAGTTTATGTCAGAAACCAGAAGCTGAAAATACTCATTTGTTTAAAAATAACAGATACCTATTACATGTTATGGTATGTAACAATTTCATGGAAAGTGATTGCTTTCCAAAACAAAAACCCGAAGAGTAGCCTTATTTGACAGTTTCACAGATCTCTTGGAAGTCATCTGGACTCTCCCAACGTCCTGCATTGTCTCCAGTGATAGATTTCATATGTGAAGTATTGGCAGAAGGAGGGGACGACCTTTCATCATAGTGATGAGTAGTTGGGAAAGAATGGCCCCAAAGAGCTGAGGTTAAGAAAGCTCTCCTAATGCAGGAGTTGAATGATACCATGGGTTAGGCACCAATGGTAGAGGCCCTCTTCCTCAGTGCATTCTAGAACTTGGAAAACTGATAGTGGGAAGGAATTCAGTAAAGGTGATGGGCAGGAGGGTAATTGTAAAGGAGTGAATGATCTACTTGGCTTCAGGCCTCTGGAGCAGGGCTTTCCATTCCTGCTCTAAATAGAGCTTTGCAGGTGGAGTGGGGGGGGACATTAGTTGGGACTTGGTGGCAAGGAGCCTTTTAGTGTAGCAAATAAGTTGCCTGGTGGAGGGAGTGTAGTTTCCCTCTGCTCTATTTATATGTAATGACCTCACACTTTGGCCTCTGTGCCGGTCAGCAGAACGTATGTGTGTTGACTCACACTCGTTGACCTGAATGGCCAAGAACGGCAGCTCCCGACTGGGCGCAGTTCTCAAAGCAAACTTGGAGAATCGGCCTTCTGAGAACTACCCGGGGTAACACTGTTCTTGATTTCTAACAGCTGACGGATCCTAGTGGTCTCCCACCTAATCAGCAATAAAATGTGGTATACCAACTTAGTAATTAGCTGCTGGTTTGAACTTTCCAGTTCTGGTATGGGTAGCTGTGGTTGGATCTAAATGGCCACAAACCCTACCTCTGATTAACCAGATACCTGTGGTCAGTGAAGAATTGTGGCGAGAGTGGCTGGGTCACACCAACTGAGTACCTAGTACCAGCCCGTAGGATTTTTGGTATTTCATCTGCATACTTAATCCCTACCTAGCTTTATATTTTTAAAGGGCTGTAAAGGGGGATAAAGTGTAAAGAGACAGTACGTTGCCCGTGAAACTTAAAAAAAATTTACTATCTGGTCAGTAGTTTGGCAAGATCAGGTAACACTAAGTCTCTCCTGGCTGTTTCCCAGCCACCCATTTTCCTTCCCACAGGTAGTGAACCACTGTCCCTAATCTGGCTCAGTTGGAATCAGTTTGTTGGGAGGACTTTTGCTGCTTTTGAGGTTTAAGTGACCCGTGGGTCATACAAGGTTCTGCCTTGTGATTTTCTTTTTCTGGCTCTACTGTGTAACTTTGGGGATCTTAGTTCCCTGACCAGAAGTTGAGCCTGGGACTTTGACAGTAAAAGTGCAGAGTCTTAGCCACTGGCCCACTGGAGGATTCCCTGCCTTGTGGTTTTTAAATGTGAATGTTTTGGAACTGGTAGTCCCAGTTAGTGCCTCTTGCGTTAGATTTAACCCTGTTCAAAGGATAGCTAGGTGGTATCAGGGGACTTTGCCCCCAGCCTTTTATTTTGAAATATTTCAAAAAAATTTAAAAAGAACGGTGCAGTGATAAGTAAATATCCACTGCTTTGTGACATTTCCTTGATATTTGTCTTGTGGAACCTTGAAAGTAATGACATTTCACTCCCTATGTTCATATTTCTCCTAAAAAGCACATTCTCTTAGGATGATCCCATTGTCATCACACCTAAGGATATTATAGTAATTTCCTGATATCAGCCCATATTCCGATCTCCCCAAAACATACCCAGAATGCCTCTGATAGGACTTCCTAACCACCCTCCTCTGATCTAATGAAATGGATCGATTGGAATAATGATTAGGTTTCTGTAAAGCTGCTACTCCTTCCACTACTTGTGTAACACTGACTTTTCCAGAGACTAGGCCACTTGGTGGTCTTACAGAAAGTGCCAGGTTCTGAGTTTGCCCATTTGTTTCCTCCTATGTCATTTTGATGTGTTCCCATCTCTGTTGGGGCACTTTTTTTTTTGGTCTTGCATAAAGATTTTTCTTTGTCCCTCCCTCTAGTCTTTTCATTGATTCAGATGGAATTGAATTTGAGTTAAATTATGGCCGGCCCAGGGCTCTTCCTTCAGAATCAGGTGTTCTTAAGCAGCAGTCAGCACCAGGGTCTGTGTGACCCGAGCCCACAAGAACAAAGCTACCTGCCCGTTACACAGGGGAGCTGTCTTGTTTTCTGACTAGTCCTTTAGGTTAAGGCATTTTGCCTCCTCACACCCATCTCCTTCCGTTGGATGGAAAAATAAAAAACTAGGTAGGTGTCCGCTCAGCCCTTGGGTTGACTCAGCAACCATTTACTCTGGTTAGTCCTGGTCCTCCGCAGCTGCTCTGCCCCTGTGCCTGGCCTAGGTAGCGAAATAGTGCAGCCCACCATATTCCCAGAGTTGTCAGAACCCGCAATCATGCCTGAGAGGCTGCCTTCACACTGGATCTGCCTTGGGAGAATGAATCTAGACTTGTCTTAACGCAGTCTCCACGATGGACAAGTTACCCTACTGCTTACTGGCTTTTAGCCTTCTGAAGCCAGAATTGAGATGGGGAGTTTGGATGGTCCCTTCAGTTATTTAAAGCCCGACTGATAGCTGATTTTGGATTCCCTTATGAAAGTATATTGCCTTCCAAAAGTCCTTGCCTCTGAAAATATGGAGGTGTTACAGTTTATAGGTGGTTTTCCCTGCTCCGTTGTTTTTAATTCTTTTTGGGGAATGTTGTGGTCCCTCAGTGATGAGTGCTAGGTTGGAGAGGGTAGTGGGTGGACCAAGTGAAAAATATTCTTTTGACCTAAATTAGGGATTACATTCATTCAATACACAAAATAGATTTAGTAAATGGCTGGGTAACACGTATAAAGCCGGGAGCAGCTTGTCGCTGACTGCAAGCACTGTGGGTGAATTCCTTTCCATTGTAATTGCCCTAAATGCTGTCCAGATCCTCAAAATCAGACACGCACTTCATTACACTAATGGGCAAAGGCAAAAGGAGCACTCCACCCTCCCCCGCCCCCAATATCCTAAAGGTTAAGGATCTAAAATGTATTTAGCCCAGTGGTGACAGGGCCATAACAACCAAGGTAAGAAAACAAAACTGCCTTGGTCCATCCCTCAGGGCTTCACCACTCAAGAACGCACCAGCGACCGGTCTGGCCGCTCCTGCCCCAGTACTTGAATTTGCAGGGCCCTGGAGTTAGGAGGGCTCAGCGTCCATCCGGGGCCCGACCCCGCCCCACCTAGGGGCCGGCTTCTGTGGCTCCATCCTCTGCTGCCCCCCGCCGGGCACTGCCCGGCTCTGCAGCCAAACGCGGGTGCGGCCAGGTTCGGCTTTCTGCAAGCCTTCGCGCGCCCCGGGCTGGGCCCAGACCCCGAGACGGCAGCAGGGCTCTGGAGCTCGGCCCGCCCCGCCCCAGCTCCAACCCATCGGGGAGCACCATCCTCGGGCTTCTCTCGGGTCACCTATCCTCAAACACCTAGGCCCCGGGGGGCAGGATCTCGCCCCCTGCGTGTGCCCGGGGCCTTTTATGCGCCGGCACACAGGCGCGCGTCAACACCGGCGATTCCTCATGGGTGAGCTTCACGAGCCCGCGCGCCGGTCAGCCGTGTCTCCGGGGGCGCTGCCCCTGGAGGCCAAGAGGAACCTGACAACCTCGGATCGGCGACTGTGCCAGGCCACGCCAGACCACCCCGGATGTGAGCAAGGGCGGAGACGGGGCCGCCTTCCAATCGGGAGCAGCAGCGAGAGCCAATCACAGCCAGCCTGCCCCGCTCGTCCAATGGTCGGCCTGTTGCTAGGGCTCTGCTCCGGGATCAGCCTGGCGGCTGCGGGAGCCCAACCGCTGCGCTCCGTCCCGGCTCTCCTCCCACCGCCGGGGCTTCCTAAGCCACATCCACCCCGCCTCCGTTCTCCACTCTCCCCTCTCTTCTCCCCGGGTCTCCGCCCTCCTCGCGGGCCTTTGTCACCCGGAGTAACCTGGCTAGGCTTCTGTAGGGCATTACAACGCCTTATAGGGAGTTAGCGACCTCTGCGGGCCTTGTCCGTCGCCGCGATCGGCAGGCCGAAGGAGCTGGTTTGGAAGGGCGGGGTTCGGGATCCCGCGGGGCCCGCGACCCAATGCCTGACCCTCAGAGTTCCCCTCTGGAACAACGACGCAGCCTGTCAAGTCCAGGGCAGGTTCGCCATGCTTTCCAACCTACGTGGATCGTGTTCTGGAACCAGCCCGTGGAGGTCTCCGTTCTTTTCATATTGCAGAGAAAGCCGGGGGTCTCTCTGTACCACTTGCTTGCCTGACCCTCCCAGCAGTTGGCGGGACTCAGGGGTTGGCCACCGAGTTCCATCACCTCACACGCAGAGGACGCCGACGCCAGACTCTGCTGCCTCGGACATCAAGGCCTTCCACGGCCAGGCCCCCGCCCTGGTCTCTAGCCTTCTCTGCCGCTTGCAAAACCCCCTCCCACTCAACGCCCTTCTTTCCCCCACACTTCCGGGGTGGCCGCTCTGAGCGGTGGCCAGCCAGAGCTCTTCCCCCAAGAAGCAGATGTCAGAAATATTAGGAAGCTCAGACAACCCCAATCTCCGCCCTTCTCATCTCCCAACCTAGAGCTGTGTAATCTGAGGCTAGGAGGGGAGATGGGTTGCCTGAGGCAGTGTCAAATCAGGAGTGAGGAATTGGAGACCAGCTTCGGTGTGGCTACTGGCTATTTAGAAAGGCGAGATTTCTGTCCCCAGCAACAAGTGTCATTTTCCAGATGAAGGGATTTCAGTGGTAGAAAGCTTAAAAGTTTAGGATTTGAATTCTCCCATCCTGTTCTAGTTGTGAGGCATAACTTCTCATAACTTGAGAAGTTCCTTAGTCCTTCAGAAGTCAGTTTCCCTATCTGTGAAATGGCAGCCCAGTCCTAACTCCTGGACCACTGGAGAATTCCCTCACAGTCTGTTCTGTTCTTTCTTGGAACTTTATGTTCCTGTTTATAAATTAAATCTCCATTATCAATTGCTCCATTGCTTCTCTCCATCCATCCTCACATCATTTAAACTCGTTAAGTGTCTTTAGTCTTGAATGGAAATCTTCTCTAAAGATTACTTTCTAAAAGCTCAAGTCCCATTTCCTTCCATTTTGTAACAGAACTGAAAGAACAGTCACTGTTTCCTCATATTGCCTTTGACTTTTTTTTTCTTTTGGCTGAGATGCAAGCAAGCAGAATCTTAGTTCCCAGACCAGGGATAGAACCTGTGCCCCCTTCGGTGGAAGCACAGTCTTAAAGCCCTGGACGACCAGGGAATTCCTCCCTCAAACTTTGACTTACAAAGATCACCAGTGATTTCACTTTGTAATAGGGTGATTTCCATTCTTAATAAGATCAAAGTTATCTTCCCATAATTCCCATGACTGTTTCTTACTCGAAAAATAAGTAACTAAAGGCTTCCCATGTATTGGCTTCCCCTGTGGCTCAGCTAGTAAAGAATCCGCCTGCAATTCGGGAAACCTGGGTTCGATCCCTCGGTTGGGAAGATCTCTGGAGAAGGGAACGGCAACCCACTCTAGTGTTCTGGCCTGGAGAATTTCATGAACTGTTTTGTCCATGGGGTCGCAGAGTGGGACACGACTGAGCGACTTTCACTTCCCATGTATTAATTCATATAACCAACTTCATTTTGCAGAGGAAGAAATGGATTTAGTAACTTGCCCATGGTCACACAGCTCATAAGTGCCGTGGTGGGGATTTGAACCCAGTGTGATCAGTGGCCACAAGCCCGGCTGTAATCCTCTGCTGCCTCTCAGTGGCACAGGGTTGCTATGAGAGTTTCATAAGCTAAGGTGTGACTGGCAGCTAGCAGGTGCCCAGCACACTGCCTTGGGCCGGTGTGATTGATAACACCCATGCGGCAAAGGAACAGAAGGTGGAGTAGGCTCCCAGACCCTGCAAAGGCTGACCTAGGAAGTGAGCTAGGTGCTCCAGGAGGGAGGCTTGAGCTGTTTCATCCACTGAGGCCCAGAGCAGAGAATAGGACCAGAGATACGGGGGTTGCAGGGCTAGGGGATGTCAATGTTTTCCAAGACTTGAGTTTTCTGCCCCCATTTCTGCTCTGGGCCTGGGCAGAGATTCCCCAAAGCTCTCTGGGGTGGGTGGTGTCAGGTATCTGGGGATTTCTGGGAGAGCACCAGGGGGCAGTCACTTACTGTCCTATCTGGGGTTGGGGCGGGGAGAGGAGGGAGGCTGGGGAGGCCAAACCCAGGGCATCCTGCAGGGGGCGTCTCAGGGCCTGCCTCGGCCCTGCTCCACCCTCTTCACAGCAGGGCGGAGACTTCCCTTCTGGGGTTGATACAGCCTGACACCCTAGAGACCTGCTCTCTGCTTGGTGGGAGCCAGTTACTCTTCCAGAACCGTTCTGCCCCACCCAACCCAGAGCCTTGGGGCTCCAGCTGAGGGACTGGCCTTTGAGACCACTTCCAGGGTTCAAGCCTTTCAGGCTAGTCACACCTAGAGAAGGGTTTTGTTTTTGTTCTTTTGTTTTTTGAGATCTTTAACAGGGCCACCAAAGGGATTATGCAAGGATAGCTCAGCCTCCAGGGCCCAGAGAGGTGGGGGAGGAGGCTCCAAAAGTGGGAGAGCTTGGTGATGGATGTAGGGGTTCAGAGAAGTGGGAGAACTCCCAGAAAGAAGGGAGTTCCAGTGTGGGAGAAGGGGCTTGGTGCTGGGAGGGGGTTGTAGTGAGGGAGTGGAGGATCAGAGAGGGACACGGACTGGCAAGGAGGATAGGGGCTCAGAGGGGGCTGGGGAAGGGGGCTCAGGGACCACATCCATTCACCCGATGAAGTTCTCAACCCCCCTGCCCCGCTGTCTTCCCAGTCTCAACACAGCCATCCCTAAAGGACTTTCCAAAGGATTTTCATGAACCCATCTGATGAGGGGGAATGAAAGGGGTTGTCTAGACCTGCCCTGGGGTCAGGGCCAAGACTGAAGGCCTTTCTTGTACCAGGTCCTGGTTGGCCTGGTTAGAAAGCCATCCTTATACCCTTGGGTCCCCCTGGGAATTTGGCCTTCCTACCATTGTTAGGGAATCCTCGGTAGCCACCAACCTTGGCCTTTCTCTCTTGATTCCCAGCTCGCACAGAGCTGGCAACACCGACAATCCAAACAGGAGGGCCCTCAGGAGCCACCCAGACCCCTCAGAATGGAAACTGAGCCCAGCTCAGGGCTGGACCCCAGGCCATGCCTCCAAAAGGGACAGAGCTGACTCAGACTTGGACCTGGCCTCAGCTCAATGCATTTTCCTGAATGCAAAGCGGCTCCTGCAACTTCTGTCGGTTCTTTAAACCGAGCAGGCTCTGCCCTATTCCTGGCAGGCTCTGCCCGGTTCAGCCCTGAGGTGGAGGTGAGGGTAGATTTCCTTCCCCTGAGGTGGCCTCTGGACCACCAGGGCTGCATCTTAACCCAACCATTGCCACTTAGGCTGTGCAGGGAGGTGTTCCAGGGTGGTTGGAATGCAAGGCTGGAAGGAAGGGTGGTGGAGTGGGGTGGATATGAAACTGCAGGGACCTCTCCTAGGGAAGGTCAGTTTTCCCCAGGGTCCCCAGACATGACCTTCTCTCTCTGGGCTGGGAGTTGGGAGGCCTGTCTGGGCGCTTGAGTTTCCCTTGCCCTCAGTCTGCCCTTCAGAAGAGATGGAGGTGCTGACAACTGGCCAGTGAGGCTCTTCCACCCTCCACACTCCTACCCAAGGCCATCCAGAGATTCTGTTATTAATCTGGAGTTGTTCCTTCTTAGCCAAACCTGGGATTCCTGGGATTTTTCACGCTTCCAGCTCTCCCAGCAGAGCTGTCTCAGAAGTTGTTGTTTGGTCTCTCAGTTGTGTCTGACTCTTTGTGACCCCATGGACTGCAGCACACCAGGCTTCCCTGCCCTTCACCACCTCCTGGAGCTTGCTCAGACTCATGTCCATCGAGTCGGTGATGCCATCCAACCATCTCATCCTCTGTGGTCCCCTTCTCCTCCTGCCTTCAGTCTTTCCCAGCTTCAGAGTTTTTTTTTCTTTTTCCCAATGAGTCGACTCTTCCAGTGAGTCAGATTTTTCATGCTTCCAGCTCTCCCAGCAGAGGTGTCTCATGAGATGCGCATGAGAATATAGTTCACCCTCAGGAGGCAGAGCTTGATGCATGCGATGAAGTCAGAGGCACCTGGGCAGGTGGAGGAGGGAGGGGAGAGTCAAAACTGCCCAGAGACTAAGAGGAACTTGCCATGGATGGCGTCATTCCCGCCTCCAGGCTCTTGTTCTTCAGGGCTGGAACCCAGGGACGTGTTAGATGGACATATGGTACACACTTTGGGATGTGGAGCGCACATTCCTAGGGGCCGCTTCTCTAGGAGAGCAGGCGTGAAGGCAGGGTTTAGCCCCCATGTCGTCTGGGTCTGAGCGGCAGGGCCCAGTGCCAGAGTCTGACTAAGGCCCGCCCAGGCTCGCCCAGCTGCCCACAGCCATGCTGATCCTCCGTCCCTGCTTTGATCCTAAGAGGTAACTCAGTCGCTGCTGAGCAGGTCCGGACCCAGGGCCAAGTCTTGGCTGCAGGGTTGTCCCAGGTTCCTCTGTGTGCATGTAGGGGTTGGGTGCAATGTAGAGGGGCAGAGGGTCCAGGGTAAGGCCAGCAGATAATGATTTCAGGCACTCGCAGCAGTAAACAGCAGCTTGAAGCAAGGACTTTGTCTCCCAGACACGGACTCCTAACCCCTGGACCACAGGAGCCAGCAGTTAGGGCTAGAGTCCCTAGTACCTGCCTGACTAGTCAAGAATGAATTCAGGCGAGGAGGCAGAAGGTAAAGAGTAAAGTAGAAAGTTTATTGAAAAGAAAAGGACACGCAGAAAAGCACTCGGGCAAGTTCAGAGAGAGAGTTGGAAATTTTAAATCCTTTATAAGGGGGCAGTTTTCCAGATCTCTGTCTTCCCTCAGGACAGTCCTCTTGTTTTGTCCTCCCCGCTACCCCCCACAGTTAATTTGTCTCAGGACCCTCCCCTGGGGTGCAAACGGTCAGCCAAGATGGATCTCGAAGTGAAGGCTTCTGGGAGGAGCAAGACTCATTATGGCCTGGAATTATCCTCTGACTTGACTCCAAGGAGCCTTTCTGCGCATGTGTAGTGCCTCCTTTATCCTAACTAGGGGGAAGAAGAGAACCTGTAATCCTTCACTCAGACAGGGTTTTGCCTCTCTTTGTCCTTGCCAAGATTATTGCCTTGAGATGTTAACAAGAGACAAAGACTGGCTATTTACCTATTGTTACTTCCATTTTGGAGAGCAATCAGGAGGCTGATTGTAAATTCCTCAGTTGGAGCCCACTCATCTCCTGTCCCAGAAAATGCAAACAGAAGGGTGGCTGATTGTAAATGTCCAAGCCAGAGCCAGTCTATCTCCTACCTCTATAGGACCTCTCCAGCCTGAACTCCGCCCCACCCTGGGCTCTCAGTCAACTTCCTGGCCAAGCCTGGGCAGGGACTCCAGACCTACCCCACCCTCCTCTCCATTCTTCCCTTGGTTGCCCCTCTCCCATCCCAAAAGTGGTCTGGCCATGCCCTTTGGACTCAGCCCCGAGGTCCTCTGCAGCCATTCTCTGGGCAGTTTTTACTCTCCACCCCACCCTCTCCAGGAGCAGTCTGCGCCTGGCAAACCCCCGGGGCTGATTCAGTAGCAGGGAAGATGAGAGCAGCTGGAAACAATTCACTCCTCCAGCAGCCAAGGTCTGGGGGCTGCCTGACTTTGCGGAGACAGGGAGGTCAGCAAGCCCCAGACAGGGCGTCATGGCAGTCAGGAGCTCAGGACTTCAGAGGTCCCCTCCTTTTCCTGCCCCCCAGCACCTCCACATCTGGTCTGTCACCCCCATCCTGCAGAGGCCTGAGTGCTGCCACCCCCTGGCCTGTGGCCCTCTTCCCCCCTCCCCTGGCAGGACCTGTGCCCACTGCATCTCAGCCGTACACTGCCCCCTGCCTCTCGGCAGGCCCCTCCCGACCATTCTCCTCTGGGATCTGGAACCCCGTTTTTAAAGCAAGGATGCTTAAACCCTTTATCAGCTTGCACTTAGTGTGGCCTTCAGTGCTCCCCAAGATGGTACCCCCCCATTCTTCCTCCCTTGCCCTGTCTGCTGGCAGCCCCTCCTCCAGCTTGACCTCACCAGCCTTCCAACCCTTACCCATGCAATTCCTGCCTTACCTGTCACACAAGATACAGTTCCAGAAATCCCTCTTTCCCACTCCACCGAGACCCCCCGCCCCCCGCCCCCCGGCTGTGCAAGCTCCTGTCTGTGGTGTGCGTCACAAGGCTGTGTCCTCCACTTGCCCCCGTGGGCTCAAGCAGGGACTTGGACTGACGGGCTGGGTGCTGGGCCCAGAGAAGGTGCCAATAGGGAGGGCAGATTTCACAACTGGGAGGGAGAGAGGAAAGAAGAGACCCAGGGATCACTGACCTGGAGCTGAGAGTGGCTTGCGCACCCCATGAGTCCCTAGGGGAGCTGGGGAGGGGTGAGTGGCAGCCTCAGGGGTTTGAGGTCTGAGAGGGAGCCTTTGTCGTTGACCTGTAACAGGGGCATTGCCCCCCAGATGCTCTTCAGCTGAGCAGAGGGGCCCGGATCCTAGCGTTCACTGAACCGAGGCCAGTGTCTGAGTCTGCAGCCCTGAAGGACATGGGAGGCCTTTAGAGAGCAACCCACTGGAAATCAGAGAAAAGCCTGGAGAGGCGGGAACAGCAGTAGGGCAGTCTCACCAGGTCTCTCAACACCCCAGAGCCAGTCTCTCCCAGTGGGGAACCCAGACCTGAGCCAGCCTGCCCAGAGGTGCTGCCAGGCCTACATCTTCTTCTTTTTAAAACATATTTATTTATTTGTTTGGCTACGCCAGGTCTTGGTTGTGGCACAGGAGATCTTTAGTTGCAGCATGCGGGATCTAGTTCCCCTAACAGGAATCGAACCCAGACCCCCTGCATTGGGAGCACAGAGCCTTAGCCACTGGACTGTTGCAGAAACCAGTAATCGAGAAACCAAGCACCACACTCGGAGAGTTGAAGAACTCAGGTTTATTATGCCGGTGGGCCCAGAGGAGTTAACACTCCAAGCTCTGAGCCCCGAACAAAGAGGTTACAGAGTTTTCATAGACAGACTATAGTGGGCAACACTAGCTGCTAATAGGCTGGTTGAAATTAAGAGAGGGGGATGCCTGACCTTTACACAGACAGGCATGATGAAGCAGGTTTGCAGGGGCTGAGCAATTGCGAAGAGCAGGACAAGGGTGAGGGAGGTAAGCTCCAGCTCCTAGTATTGTGAGTCCCCACGTTCTGGGACTACGTGACCTACGTGATCCAGACTTTGCAAGGAGCCAGCTGAGTTACAGAGGCAGAAGGAGCAAGAGGTGATGTAAAATTTTAGCTTTTCCTCTTCATTCCCCCCTCTTGATGCCTCTATCACTCGTTGTAGAAAGCATCATCTCATGTTTTGGTAGGACATTCAGAGCTCCCCATCATTTAGGGGGCTATATTGAGCTATTACCATTTGCAACTTTACGGATTCAATCCAAGAGGTTAGGAACTGGGTAATTGCATTGAGAATGTAAGGGCCAAACAATAGCACTGCAAAGAGCATGATGAGAGGACCTGTTAAAGGGAGAAGCCACAAGGGCCAGCTCCAGATATTGCTCTAGTTACCCCAGGAATTAGCTAGTTTTTCTCTCCTCTTTTATGATTTGTTCCCTTAGCTGTTGGGCCATGTCCCTGACTATTTCTGGTTGGTTTACATAAAAGCAGCATTCTTCATTCAAGAAGAGGCGGAGTCCTCTCTTTTCAGCTGTCAGTAGGTCTAGCCCGCTCCTATTCTGTGAAACCACCTCAGCCAGGGAGTCTAGTTGGTCCTCTAAGGACCAACAATAATACCGATTAGGGATCGAGGCCAGGGTTGACAATGAAAATCCATCGATATTTTGATAGCCGGATCCTCAGGCTTCCGCCACGCATTGACCAGCCAGCTGCCAGGGCGTGGCTGGAGCAAGGCTGAAGAATCCTCAAGCTTCTGTCGAGCGTTGACTACTCAGCTTCCAGAGTGACTAGAGCAAGGCTCAGCGTCCTTCGTGGGTGAGGGCTGTTGTCTTTGGAACTGGACCTTGAGGAAGTTTTTGGGGTCCCGAGCTGCTTTCCAGGTGTCCTCATCACAGGAAGCTGCTGCCTTCTTGACTCGGTGCGGTGGATCCAAGGGATGGCACCTATAACTTTAACGGCAGTAGGGGTTGCCAGGATGACCTGTCCAAACTGGCTGAAGTGGGGTTTTTTTTGTCTTATCTTTAACCCATGCCTCATCTCCTGGCTGATAAGGATGAACCCAATTGCCCAAGTTAATCGGTGTCCTTTCTGAGATTTCTTGGGTGATATGGCGGAAGACTTTTCCAGGGCCTGGCGGTGTCGGGACATCTCCAGGTCAGCTAGTTGTTGGTGGTCTCCCTTCAGCTTTTGTATCACTGGTGGTGGTCTCCCGTATAAGATCTTAAAGGGAGAATAGCCTGAGGACCTCAGGGTGCATTTACAGAGGGAGACGAGAGTGCACAGGATGATAGGGCAGCTTGTTCTAGCACTGTCTGGGTGATGGCCAGGAGATATTCTTGTCGTACTACTATTTGGAGAAACTTAACAAGAAGTTAAAGATATATGGCCCAAAGATTAATAGAAGTAGGAAAGCTGCTGGGGGGCTAGCCAGGAGATCCAGGGCCAGACATTGGTTTGTGACATTAGTGTTTCTCTAGGTAGGAGACGATGTAAGAATCTGGACTCATAAAAATCTTTACCTAAAAACATCTGACTATCTGCAGGCCTGTTTTTCCAGGGTTTTCCCAGAGCACGGAGTGTCTTATTTTTTGTCTCCATCCTGAACTCCTTTCAAGAGGGTGTTGAAGGTCAGCATCTTATAGTGGTCACGATTTAATTTTTGTAGAGGCAGCTGGCAAGGGCCAGCTTCCAGTCAGCAGGGCCCCTTCATAGCCGCATATTTGACCATGTTTGGGGGGCATTTCAAGGTGATTGTGTCCCATGGTGCTGGGAAGGCTCATTCCCAGGTCTAACAAAGATTCCATTGACAGGCCACTCAATGTGTTGTCACTAGAACAGGCCTTGTAAGTAGCAAAAGTCTCTGGACCATACCTGTCTTACTAGCCTCTTGGTCCAGGAAAATATTTCCTCCTGTTGCTTCTTCCCACATCTAGAGTTACATTATTACAGTTATTGATCTCACATGGAACTGCATATCAGCATTTATCACAGGCTCAGTCACACATTTGGTAACGTAAGAAATAATCTTCTGAAACAAGCTACATAGAAAATAATATAGCTGGCAGTTATTAGTAAGGTCACAAGCAAGAATTTAAGTCAAGAACTTTCATTGGGTATAGCCCGGTATACCCCAGGTCATCTGACTCAGTTACATGATTATAGCCAAGTGTTAATCTCCTGGTTGTACATCATGGAGCATCTGACCTTTATCCAAAGACTGGTTACTGAGTTAAGCTTTAGAAACAATCTTAGAGTGTCCTTTTTAATAACTTAATTAAACCTTTTAGCAATATAGCATGACAAGGAACTATCTCAGAAGTGAGTCTTAGTAAGCACAGACCTTAATTAACAAAACTAGAATTTAAAATTCAGTGAAACATAATTTTTTCTTTCTTCGGAGAACTCATTGTGACTGCAGTAACACTGTAGCCAGGGAAGGCTTAATCCCATCAGATAAAAATGAGGTCTGTCAGGGAGCTGGGAAAAGCCCAGGGGCCTTCTTAGATTTCCGTAGCCCTGGCTCTTTGGTTTTTAGCTGTTGTTTATCCATTTTTAATTTCCTGATTTAGGAGCAGACTATTGCCATGTTTTAAGGACCTCAAGATAGCAAAAGTCTAACCGTGAGGGGTTATTTTTTTGTAGAAGCAGAATGAACTTTGTCTACACGTACCATAATTTTAAATAATGTTTATTTACTTTAGCAAAGTAACACAAAGATTTTAAAAACAAATCTAAATCACTTAAAGGCAAAGAAATTAATAATTTGTTATCAAAAGCTGCATTCTAAGAAAACTTTGTTCTCTAAACAGAGAGAAGACCAAATTCTAGTCTGGTACCAGCTTACTGTTAATAACAAAATTTGTTTATCTGCTTAATCTTAGAAAGTCTCCTCCATAAATCTTGAAGAACTAGCAGTATTTTTCCAAAGGCATGAGAGTAAAACCATAGAAGGCATGTTTAGAATCTGAGTCTATTGCAGTTGACAAAGAAACCTGGTCATAACACTTTAATATGATAACTAGAATTATAACTGACTATTTTTTTTATCAGGGCATATCAGATCTATATGAATTTCACATAATTTTAGGATATCTATATTAGTAACATCAACCATACAGTATAAGATTTTTCACCCCTCTAACAGTACTTCCCACGTAATTTAACATGTCCAGTGAACCCAGGTAGCTTAATAGCTCTTTGGGATGTTTCAGGGGCCCTCTGAAGCATCCCAAAGTTAGCTAGAAGTCAAGTTATTTAGGAAGTTTTTTCAATAAATGTCAAAAGGGTTTATAACTATATTCAGTCAGGTAGGATCATATAAGTTACTGTGAAATAATACTTATTTACTTAGCCAAAGTTAACAAAAGATTTCAAAGGTAAATACAGAACAATTAAGAGGTAAAGAAACTTAAATCTATTATTAAAAGCAGTTCAACATCTGAAGAAAGTATGTCCTCTTAACAGAGAGAAAGGCCAAATTCAAGTTTTGCACCAGCTTACTTTAAACTCATTTAGGTAAACTTAATTAAATTTACTTTAAACTTAGTCCTAACTATGCACAAAACTTTTTTTAGGGTCCACTTTCCACAAAATTTTTAATCACTTTCTATAACAGCCATCTGTAAGTCAGAACTACTTTCCTTTTCCTTTATAAAATGTAATTTTATTTCTTATACTTTCTTTATTAAAACATACATCCTACATCCTTATTAGATTAGCAAACAAAACATTAATATTAGATATTTAATATTGAATATTTCCCAGTTCACATGAATCTGAAATTTGTTTAGGTTAACTTTTCTTGTATTTAGAATTGTTTGATTTGTAAGCGCTTTCTTTTCTTTAGGCCAATTAAATTAGAACTCATTTACAACTTCAACAATATTATCAGAAAAAAACAAAAGACATACGCTGAGACATACATAAATCCAGACAGACCGACAGACAGAGATCTTATAGTTCTCAGTGTGAGATTTAAAATCTCTCTTTGACTCCTTTTTTCTTCTTTGCTTGAAATTCTAATTTGCCCAAGGCCGAGGTCTCAGGCAAAGTGGGCTGTGTATTTCAAGGACATGGAAAGGGTTAACTTCAAGCTTTTTCATAGGCAGGCCTTTTAACAAGCTAGTTATTTTTAATTGCATATGCAAAAAGAATTGGTTTTGCAGTTTCCAAAAAGAAAAATTTCTCTCTCTGTTCAATCAACAATCACACACTCACAATCATTCAGAGGCTATCACAATGCCTCCCTTCTCCAGAGTCCCCAGGTTTCCTTAACTGTTGCTGCCTTCCTGGGAGCTCCAAGGAGGTTATCAGTCACAATGCCTTCCTTCCCCGGAGTCCTGTCAGGGCTTGGCTGTCCAGAGAGTCGGTCAGAACACTGGTCCGAAAGAGAACCCGGAATACCGTCAAGTGGCGTGCCTCCTGTTGGTCTCGGGGTTCCTTCGCTCTAGCCAGGCTGAGCCACCCACCAGTCCAGTGGCTCAAGGGGCTGGCGTGCTTGGAATCTCGCTGGGGCCTCCAGAAATGTTACAGAAACCAGTAATCGAGAAACCAAGCACCACACTCGGAGAGTTGGAGAACTCAGGTTTATTACGCCGGCGGGCCCAGAGGAGTTACCACTCCAAGCTCTGAGCCCGGAACAAAGGGGTTACAGAGTTTTTATAGACAGACTGTAGTGGGCAACACTAGCTGCTAATAGGCTGGTTTAAGGGAGGGGGATGCCTGACCTTTACACGGACAGGCATGATGAAGCAGGTTTGCAGGTGCTGAGCAATTGTGAAGAGCAGGACAAGGGTGAGTGAGATAAGGTGTAGCTCCTAGTAAAGTGCCCACGTTCTGAGACTACGTGACCTACGTGATCCAGACTTTGCAAAGAGCCAGCTGAGTTACAGAGGCAGAAGGAACAGGAAGTGATGTAAAATTTTAACTTTTCCTCTTCAGGACCACCAGTGCGAGTGTGCGTGTGGTCGCTTCAGTCGTGTCTGACACTTTGCAACCCCACGGACTATAGCCTGCCAGGCTCCTCTGTCCATGGGATTCTCGAGGCAAGAATACTGGAGTGGGGTGCCATTCCCTCCTCCAGGGGATCTTCCCCACCCAGGGATGGGCCCACGTCTCCTGCATTGGCAGGCGGGTTCTTTACCACTAGCGCCACTGGGGAAGCCCGCTAGACCACCAAGGAAGTCCCAGATCCCACATCTTCTGAGCTGAGCTCAGGGCATACACAGGACCAGCCCAGCCTGCCCTGCTCCTGACGGTACGACCCAGGCAGCCTACTGAGCTTCCATCCCTGCTTCCTCATCACTTATTTTGGGTTTCCAACAGAGACTGCAGCCTCAATTCTTCACCTCCTATGGACCTCATACCCCAGCTGTGTCCTAGAGGACGGTCTGAGCCCCTAGACCTATATTCCAGTTGGAGCACTGACTGCACCCAGGCGCTGACCCCTGCCTGCCCCCGGCCATGGCCCTGGACTCTGGGTCTTCCTGAGAGCCGGCAGCTCTCTCCATTTTGCAGCCTGGCTGGCTTACTTGAGTGGCCCTGGCCCCCAGGCTCACCTCCATCACCATCCGTCTCCTCCTGAGGCCCCATGGAGCCTCCCTGGGCTCAAGCTGTGGAGGCCCGCTCCCCACCCCTGCCCCGGCCTGGGTCTTGAGCTCGTTTGCTCTCTGGTGCCTGTGGTCACTCAGATGGCCCTCCAGGACTACTGGGTGCACCCAGGGAGCTCTCTTTATTTTTTTTTTATAATAATTTTATTTATTTATGATTTGGCTGCACTGGGTCTTAGTTGTGGCACATGGGATCTAGTTCCCTGACCCCAGATTGAACCCCCTTCATTGGGAGCTTGGAGTTTTAGCCACTGGACCACCAGGGAAGTCCCAGGTCTCTTCACTTCTTTGAGGCTTTGCTGCCCAGTTGCCAAGAAGGAGTAACGGCACCTCTTCTCAGGGCTGGCCTGAGGATTACCTTGTCAAAGGTTTGGCACCAGCTCTGCCACACATCAAGGGCACCGGCGGAGGAGCTGGCAGCCTCACGATCGCTCTTTCTGACCAGACAGGAGGACCCAGACACACCCTTGGAAGTCAGGTCCATCCTGTTGCCAGTTGCAAGGGCGCGAGCCAGCAGAGTGAGGGTGAGATGCGGACGGGCTGACTCTGGGTCATGGCCCAGCAAAGTGGAGGCATCCAGGAGACACCTGAGATGTGGGGGGTGTGCATGTCAGGGAGGCGGGTGGAAGATTTAAGAGATCAGAGCTCAGGGAACCAGCGGTGGGAGGGTGGGTGGACTGGGCAGCGCCCGGGCCGACAGGTCCAGACCCACGCTGCCAGCTGGGCCAGCACCACCCTTATTCCAGGTGTTTATTTCTCTGTGGGCCTCCCTCCAGGTTCGGCAGGGCCCTGGAGGGCTGGGACCTGCCTTGGCTTTACGCCTGCTCCAGATCATGGTGTCTGAACATGGAGCCTGCACCAGGGAGTAGAGACTGGGAAGCTGGGCAGCGTGCGGGGAGATGGTTGTGGGTGGGTGCTCAAGGCCCTGCCCTGCAGCTGCTGCTCCTTTCAGGAACCCTGGCAAAGCCCGGCTGAGCAATCAGAACAGGGTCTGTCTTGGCCACAGCCCCAGGCTCTAGGACCTTGTTGGTGGAGAAGACTGTAAGGTCTCTCAAGACCTTGAGCAGTTCAGACTGAGCTCCAAAGCCTGCATCTTCTTCCTCCCTCCCCAAGGTCTTCCCAGACCCTCCTTCATCAGGGAGACAGTGAGTGGGTAGGAGAGGGTGGTGGGGAGGGCAGAGACAAAGGAGAGGGCCAAGGCAGGCGTGGCCGTTCCTGGCAGGGACAGGCAAGGTAGGCCCTCCTGCGGCCACTACTTCCCACATCAGGTCTCTGCCTCTCTCTTCCACCAAAACCTAAGCCACACCTGCTCATCGCTCTCTGCGGGGCACTCTTGGACCTGAGGACCCAGGTCCCATGCTGCCTACACGGGCTGGGCTAGGGGAATCACCCCTCAGAAAGCCGCCAGGGGTGGCCACACCTCCCCTCACGTCTACCTGGTCCAGCCCCTCTATGATGAAGTTAGGAATCTGAGCTCCCAGGAAGCCCTCTCCCCAAGCCCTGCCCTGTCTTCCCTCACCTGCCCCCTTGCTCAGGTGGTTCCTGAGTGCCCAAGCCTGGGTCAAGTGCCTCTCATAATTTCCCCTGCTCCCCCTCCAGCCCTGGGCGTTTTAACTCCGGTGAACAATCACTGCTTCTCTCTTAATGAACAAGGGGTACAGGAGGGCAGGGCTGTGCCCAGTGACAGATGATACTGCACCCACAGGACCCAGCCTGGGGCCTGGTGCCCAGCGGGCCCTCAGCAAACGTCAAACCAGCACCAACCCTTCTTCCTTCACAAAACCAGCAGGGTCTGAGGCAGTGGCGGGCAGTGGCTTCAAACTTTATTTGAGAAAAACAGAAGGCAAACGTATCAAAAGAACATAGAGGTTTGGCGGGTGAGGATGGTCAGTGATGGCTACTTGTGGGGTGGGCCGCTGGGCAAAGGGCCTTTACTTGTTTGCCGGCTGTTCGGACTTTCCGGCTTCGGGGCCGCCAAGCTGGGCACGCGCCTGGAAGGTGACGGGAATGGTGATCTCGGCCGACTGGGTAGCTGACTTGGGCAACGGGGCCTCCACGGTGAGTGTGCCCTCAGGGGACAGAGAGGAGGAGACCTGGGTGGGGTCCACACCGGGGGGCAGCCTGGACAGGCAAAGAGGGTGGACAAGAGTTACACACCAGGGCGTCCCCGCGCGCCCCTCTCCCGCCCCCCGCCCCCCGCCCCCCAGATCCGGAGCCAGGACTCACGTGTATTTGCGAGTGAAGCAACGGGAAATGTAGCCGTGCTCGTCCTGCCTTTCCTCGTGCTTGCCTGGGAGGAGGGGGAGGGGAAGTAGGTCAGAGGAGGCGGGGAGGGGCGGCCTAGCCGCTGGCTCGCAGCCAAGCGCGCCCCACCTGGGGGCCAGGACTCCGGGCTGGCAAGACTGACGGAGGGATCTGGGTGCCCGAGACTGTCCCGGGAACTCAGAAGCTTTGGGGAACTCGGAAGCTTTTGGAAAGTTCGGGTTCAGGGGCTTGGCGAGTGGGGGGTGGGGGTGGAAGCGCGGCTCGGGGCAGGCGCACACGCCCCCTCCGCGGACCCGGGCTGGGAGCAGGGACCGTGACGTGGGGGGCATTGGGGGCAGGGCGGCGAGGGCGACGCCCTCTTCATACCGACTGCGGGCCCGGGTGGGTGGGGCGCGGGGTGGGGGCCTGGTCCCTTGGGGGCCAGGTCCTCAGGTCCGAGGGCTGGGGTTGAGGGGAGTCTCCGCTGAAAGGGGGCGTTGCTTTCCTTAGTGGAGACTTTTTAGGGCTAAAAGATCCCTTAGGAACTACAGCAAACCCCAACTCCAGAGAATACAGACCAGGGGTAGGGCGAAGAGGCCGGGCCCCGCTCCGGGGGCTCCCCGCCTTCCCCCCCACCGCCCGTCCTCGGCTAAGTTTTCACTTTCCAGCGGCCCCCTCTCCCGGCTCCCCGCCCATGTTTCCACCCAGGGCTCTTCCCCGGGACCCGCGAGAGGCGAGGGGCCGGCGTCCCTGGGGCGGGGGCCGGGGGGTGCTTACCAGTGATCTCCACCACGCCGTCCTTGGTCTTGACCGTCAGCTCCTCGGGGGCGAAGTGGTTGACGTCCAGGGACACGCGCCAGCGGTCGGCGGTCTGCTGGATCTCGGAGACCCCGCTGCTGAGCTGTCGGCTGAGCGCGCGGCTGTAGGCGGGACCCTCGATCGCTGCGGCGGGCAGCGGGCGCACGTAGCCCGGCCATCCGCTGTGGCTGAGCCACTGCGACCACTCCTCGGGCAGCCGGGGCAGCCCGAAGGCCTGGTCGAAGAGGCGGCTGTGGGCCGGATACCAGTCGCGGAAAGGGTCCCAGCTGGGGCCCCTTAGGAGCGAGAAGGGCACTCGGCGCTCGGCCATGCTGGCTAGTCTGGGTGCGTCCGGAGTAGGCTCGGAGAAGCGGGAGAAGTGGCGGGCGCCGGACCCCGTAGCGCTTTTATGGGTCTCCAGCCGGGTATTTTTAGCAGGCGGTGTTTCAGGTCTCTATTAATGGCAATGACGGGCCAGGGGGCAGCCCCTCCCCCTGCATTCCCCCCCACTGCATACCGGGGCGCGGGGCGGGGCGAGGAAGGCCCTGCCCACATCTGGAACCTTCTCTTGTTCGAGAAAACAAATGACTAGAGCCTCGATGTCAGAGCACTGCCCACTGCTGGACGCTCGGAGGCCTGGGTGCTAAAGCGCTGGGCCGCTATCTGTGGACAGTCGGGGAGGACAAAGCCGAGAGGGAGAGAGAGAAAGAGAGAAAGAGGTCGAGCAGTGAGTCCCAAGGGGAGAGAGAGAGGTCTAGCAGTGAGTCCCAGGGCGCACAACTAGGAACTGGCAGAGCGAGCCAGGATTTGGAAGGCAGTGTGTCTGTAATATAATGCCTTAAGAAGCAGCCTGGTTAGGGCGGTCTCGGGAGGTAGACCGCCTGAGTTCACAGGCAGGTTCTGCCACTCACTGGATGAACTTGTGCAAGTTCAGAGTCTTTTGCCTCAGTTTCCCCATTGGGAAAATGGGATGATGGTGGTGATGATAATGCTTTCATCGCTAGGTTGGTTTGAAGATTCAGCCTCAATGCAAGTAAACATTTTAGTCCAGGGTACACGACAATGAATATATTATCTATATTTATCTATATATAATATATATAGATAATATATTATCTATAATTATTAGCCCCCTGAAGTTGAAGGAGGGGGCAGGAAGGAAAGCATGTATGTGTCCCTGTTGCAGAGGCAATGGTATGTGTAGGTTTGGCCATTTGCCCACTGAACCCCAGTGGAGTAGACTCAGATCACAAACCTTGAGGGCCAGTACTGAGAAGGGGTCAGGAAGAAGGTTATGGTCAAGTCTCCCCATTATATCTAGTTTTCTGGAGGAGCCCTAGACAGGGGAACTTGAAATGCAGCAACCTTGAATCTAGTCAGGGCTTTGCTGTTTGTGTGATTTGGGCCAATGCTCCTTTCCCTGTTGGCAGGTTATTACCTCGAGCCTGTTCTCCGCAGATGGAGAGGGGGCAATTCCTTCAAACTTGCTTGGAGCCTGAGGCCCACCCCTCCTCCTATCTGACCACCTGTGAGATCCACGCCCCCGCTACCCCCTCTGGGAAAAGATGCTGCCCCTAGCTTCCTGCCATAATCCTAACGATCTCTCTCTCCTGCCTTCCTTCTCCTGACATGTGTCCTGTATCCCTCCTTTTTCAATGAGGAAACAGGTTTGGAGATGAGGTGATGGGCCTACAGTCTCCCGTAAGCCACTAGCAGAGGAAGGCTCTCGTCTCTAGCGCTCAGGGCTCTTCCCCTGGTCAAGCTCCCACCTTGGACTCCTCTTGTTTTCTCTTCTCCCGAGATACACTCTGCTTGCTGCCCGCCCCCCCCCCGCCCCGACCCCCAAGGGTCTCAGCTTCAGGAAGCCCCAAGCCTTGGCTCCCTGGCACTCCCAGCTCCACCCAACCCAGCTCTTAATGTCAGGGTGAGGTCAGGAGCCAGGGAGGGCCCTCATCCGCTCCCTGCCTGCCCACCTTGGCCCAGACTGGAGCCCAGGTGCCCCACCCTCGCGGGAGCTGTCACGTATAATCACAGATGCTTTCAAGTTCAGCCTAGCCATGCTCTGGGTGGGGGCTGCCTGCCTGGCCGCCAGTACCTTGTAGACAGAGGCTCCTTTCAGAGCTTCCTTCGATTTGCCTGAAACCAGGGTGGGGAGGTTCCATCCCTGTTGCCCCAGCCAGAGGAAGTTGTGCAACCCACAGGGGTGGCATAAGACAGAACTTTCATATCTTACTTTTTTTTTCCCCACACCACGAGACTTGTAGGATCATAGCTCCCCAACTAGGGGATTGAACCTGGGCCCTTGGCAGTGAAAGCGTGGAGTCCTAACCATTGGACCACCAGGGAATTCCCCACGTCCATCTTTGGTTGGTCACTTCTTGAGGGACTCTGATCAGAGCTGCCAATCACAAGGGAGGGGACCTGGGTGGCTCTAGGTGGTGGTAAGAGGGGGTGAGCGAGGGAGAAACTGGGTTTTGGGGTCAGACTGGGTGGGGTGTGAATCTGCTGCTGTTCACTGGCTTGCTGACCTCGCTGAGCCGGCACGTCCCCCTCTGCAAGCCGCAGATAACAACACACCCATCTTTCAGGGCTGTGCTGAATCTATAACATGATAACTCCAGCGAAGAGCCTGGTGCTCAGAAGTGTTCATTGTTATAATAACAAAGGAGGAAAGAAGGCCTTTAATCTTGGATACTGAGGCTTAGATTAATGAGAAATAACTGGGTGGATGCACTTTACAGCACACTCAAGAATCTTATCAGGGTCTTATTTTGGAGATGAGAAAACTGAGTCACAACTGGCCTAAGGTCACAAGGCTGGTGATGGGTGGAAGGATTGGAACCTGGGGCCTCTTGCCTCTCCGGCCTGGGAAGTCCATCCAGGGAGGGCTGTGGGCTGAGGGGTGCAGCCCAGGGTTACCTGTGGGACAGGGAGGGTGGGGCCAGCCTCTCTGGGTTCACTTCCAGCCCTGACCAAGCAGAGCACCCTTCTTCCAGGGGACTGAGCTGCCTTGGGTAGCTTTCTGGGGATTAAGGGGATAACTCCACCCCCAGGGATTTCCCAGATGCCAAGGGGTTGGGGAGCAGGTGGGCACTGCCGGGACTCCTTAATCATAGGGTCCCCTCCCTTCATCCCTAGCCTCAAAGTCTGGAGTACCCTGCAGCAGCCTGGAGACTAGCCTCCCAGCCTCCTGGCCCTGTGCCAGAGGCCTCAGCCACATTAGCCACTCCCTTGGCAGGCCTTTGCCAACTGCGGCTGTTCCAGCCCCTCCTTTCCTTGGCCCAGCCTCAGAGAAAGCTCGAGAGTGTTCAGGCAGCTACCGGAGCTCCCAGGAGAGGCCTGACAGCTGATGAATTGCCAGTCGCTGGGCCTGCTGGGAACTAAAAATGTGGGCAGCCGTAATTAGAATGGGGGTGGGAGGCACTGGGTCTCTCTGGAAGCATCTAGATACTTCTCCTGCAGGAGTTCATTTCCACAAACCCAGCTCCTTTGGCTTCTGGCTGGCCTGGGGGGGTCACCTCATCTCCACCATCTCTGAATGCCCATCCCTGGGGGGAGGGGCGCCAAGGAGGGGCCGGAGGGAGGCCTGGGGTTCCATCCTCTTCTTCCTGCCCTGCCACCAGCAACAAGAATCCGTCAGGCTTGGGAGTCTGGGGACGTCCATGTTTCTGACTGTGACCTTGGCCAGGGGCCGGTCTCTATGACTCATTTGCTTCATCTGTACAGTGAGACCATCGGACTGGATGTTCTCGAAGACTCCTTCCAGCACTGGTGAATCAACAGATTCTCCTCCACTCTCTCCCTCCCTCCCCCGCCCCGTCCTGCAGCCCCTCCCCCCCAGGGACAGGCATATGGTGAGAGGAGACAGAGGGGGCCAGAGGATGCTGAGAATCGGAATCCCTGGCGGGTAGTGGCCATTGGAGGTGGGAGCCCGGGTGGCTGGAGCACCCTCATGGGCTGGGTGTCCTGAAAATCCTTTCCCAGGTGGAGGGGAGCTTGGCAAGGGAAGGGCAGGTGCCTGGTGATGAAGCTGGTTTGCTGAATATGCCCTCAGCTAAAGAGAGGCTGGGGAGGAGGCCAGGGTGCTTCCAAGAGCGTTTCAGAGAGGCATGGGAGGGGGGTAGTCAGCTGGAACCCCCAAATTGGGCATGAACACTTGTGACCTGCTACGCTGGGTCTGGGGCTGTAGGAGACAAGTAAAGGGGGCGGATTTGCCAGGACACAGGAAAGCCTCGTCCAGCCTCCTGGCTGCTGTGTGTGTTGGGAGGGAGTGGACAGAGGGGTCCCTGAGGCCCCGCATGCAGAGGAGAGGACTACTATGCCCCAAGTGCCACATCTTCCGAAGGTTCCCCCACCCCTGCCCCCATCTCCCCTCCTTGCTACCCGATATGGAATTCAAGTTTCCTGTTTTCCTGCCTGCCTTCCAGTGTTTTTCCCTTTTCCCAAGGTCAGAGCAGAAGAGTGCAGGCTCAACCCTCTGGGGGAGGGATGGCAGGGGAGCAGGAGGGGGTGGGGTACCTCCCTGTCCTTTTCAGGAGAACAGGTGCCAAGTATCCAGCGAAGTGCTGAGGACGAGAGCTTTGGGCTTTCAGGCTGACAGGGACCCTCCCCCAGGGATCTCGCCTCTCAGTCCTGGCCAGTTTTGTATCCCTTCTGGCCCGGGACCAACCTGCAGTTTTTTCCCTTCTCTCTGTCGCCCTCTAGGGGTCTTCTTGCTGCCACCTCGCCGTTTGTCGCCACCCTCCCCTACAGTGGCCGGAACTCCTCATTTCTCAGTTCCCTCGTTCACCCCTCTACTCATTCAACAAACATCGCAAGGGTGCCTGTTTGGGGGATGCCAAGATAAGAAGGCATGGCCTGGGCTCCAGAAGCTCACAGATGTAGGGTGAGCGAGACACGCCAAGAAATAACTGCATCAACAGTTTGATGCTCTGGGACTTCCTTGGTGGCTCAGAGTTAAAGAATCCGTCTCCCGATGCGAGGGACTCGGGTTTGATTCCTGGTCAGGGAATTAAGATCCCACGTGCCTCAGGGCACCTAAGCCTGCAAGTTGAAACTACTCAGCACAGACAGTCTCTGGGCTCCGCAACATGAGAAGCCCCCAAGGTGCAATGAGAAGCCTTAGCACTGGGGCTGGTGGACCGCATATGGGGAGAGAGCAGAAATGAGCCGGTCATGTTGCACAGTCCAAGGTCAATGGGCAACACCCCCAGCACTGAGCAGGACATCTCTAGAGTGATGAGGAGGCTGCACTGAGTTTCAGCAACCCCTGTCGAATCCACAGGTGTTTCTGGATCAGATCACCCTCCATCCAAAGTTCCTGGTCACTCATCCCATTTTACAGATGAGGAAAATGTGCAGGTCAGAGATGGGGGCTCTAGCCAAGATACAAGCTGGGAGCTGGCCTCGAGTCGGGGGTCTGGAGTACAGGGACCACCAGTAGAGGACTGAGCTCACAAGGCCGAGAGGGCACATGGTCCCCTAGCTAGTGGCTGGTGCAGCTGGATGAGGGCACCCCGTCTGCCCCGGCCCTGCGTTCCCCCTGGGCTGTCACCTCCCCCCTGTGGTCAGCAGAACAGAGGCCCCCAAAGAAGTCCTATTGGAGAAGGAAATGGCAACCCACTCGAGTATTCTTGCCTGGAAAAGTCCATGGACAGAGGAGTCTCGTGGGCTACCGTCCATGGAGTCGCAAAGAGTCGGACACAACTGAGTGACTAAACAACAACAGTGCCACAGCAAAGACCCAGTGCTGCCAAAAACAAAAAACCCAAATTGCTTGATGCCCTAAAGGCAGGGACAGACCAAGGCTGGAGGAAACCAGGGGGAGTGAGTGGCCACTGCAGCTGGCAATCAGGAAGTCTCCTTGGAGGAGGAGGCAGCTGAGCTGGACCTAAACCGGGAGCTCCTAGGGAACTGGAGGACAGGGCATGTGGGGGGCCGAGGGTCTGCTGGATTCCAGGAAAGGGATGGGAGCTGAGGTTGGAGGGTGGTGGGAGGAGAGGATGGCAGTTTCAGGGGCCATTTGGAATGCCTTCCAAGCCCTATGCCTGGTAGACATGGTCCTGGGATCCTCGGGGTGGGGAGTTCTGCTTCATTAATTCCAGTACTGGGTCCTCAGAGCACATAGTAGGTGTTCAGTAAGCCTGTTGGGAGGAGTGAGGGAAAGGTCAGATTGGCATTTTAGATATGGTGGGAGGGGCAGGCAGGGATGGAAGGGGCAGGCCAGCTAGTGAGGAGGTGGGCATGGGAGGCAGGGTGGTGGGGAGAGGCCAGGAGCCGGGGGTAGGGTAGAAAAGGGAGTGGTACTGCCTGGTCACAGCCTGGCTGTGAGGTGTGGACGAGGAAGGCTGGGCAGGGAGGGCAGGGAAGGGGGAAGGCAGAGGGGCAGGGACAGCTGGGTGGGAGACAGGCTGGACTTGCATGCCCACCTTCAGGCTGTTTCATGCCCCACCTGCCCCCTCCAAAAGAGTGGCATCTCTAAAGTAGGACCAAGTCTGCTTTCCCTGTAGCCCCAACCCCTGCCTGAAGCCCAGTTCTTGCTGGACCGGTGTAAAGGGTTAAGGAGATCACCAGTGCTTCTTTGAACAGCTTCCTCAGATCAGAAACAGAGCCAGTGGCCAAAGGCCTCCTCAGGTGCCCCTTCCAGCCTGAGGGAAAAGAAACTAGAGAGGGGTCACGTGTGGACAGAGCCGTAGGCTTCAGAGCACGGCAACCCCTCCTCGGTTCTGCAGCCCAGACCAGACCCAGGGCATCTCCTGTGTGGGGCCCTAAAGGACTGCAGAGTGTCTGAGATACCAAGCTGCCTGCAGATGCGGGCGTGACGGCCTCCTTTCAGATTCCCAAAGAGCAGCTGATTCAAAGCAAGGTTAGAATCTGTCACTCTAAGAGGAGAAGGAAGATGAGCAGAATGTGTGTGTTTAAATCTACATAAAAGAATCTGCCTGCCATAATGAGGGAGACCTGGGTTCGATCCCTGGGTTGGGAAGATCCCCTGGAGAAGGGAATGGCAACCCACTCCAGTATTCTATCCTGGAGAATCCATGGACAGAGGAGCCTGACGGGCTACAGTCCATGGGGTGGCAGAGTCGGACATGACTGAGTGACTAACACATACAAGTAAAAGAAATAAATACAATGTGAGTAGCTGTTAAAAACAACAGCAAAAAGCCACACCAAGCTCTCCCTTTTCAATCCCCATCCTAGCCTCCAGCCAGGGCTGGACACACAGTGTTTTCTGTAAGTGGCCACCCACGGGTGACTTGCTATATGGCAGGCAGGCCCTGTGCCAAGCACTTTCAGGACAATATCTCCCCTTTCGGCTTCCTCCCAGCCCCGAGTGGAGCCCGGATTCAGAGCCAGTGTTGTTCTGACCTGTGTTCCAGCTGTTCTGAACATCCCACCTGTAAGGAAGGTCCTGCACGTGGACCCTGCTTCCCCATTCACTGCTGAAGT
This sequence comes from Capra hircus, assembly GCF_001704415.2. Lineage (NCBI taxonomy): Eukaryota > Metazoa > Chordata > Mammalia > Artiodactyla > Bovidae > Capra > Capra hircus. The sequence goes on along the minus strand of NC_030832.1, from coordinate 35,258,022 downwards.
GAGGCCAGGTATTGGGGGGTCAGGGAAACAGGGGTGTTCAAAGCCCACAGGGCAGGTCTTCCCTGGTGGTAAAGTGGATGACACTCCGTGCTCCCAATGCTGGGGGCCCAGGTTCCATCCCTGGTCAGGCTACTTAGATCCCACATGCCACAACTAAAATCCGGAGCAGCCAAAAAAAAAAAAAAACAAAGCCCACAGGGCCTCCAGTCTGAGAGGAAGAAGGCCTTTTGGGGGCCCTGTTTTTCTCCCCACCGATCTGCAGACTCATGCATGGAAGCAAGAGGTGGAGGTGCTGCACCCTGGTTCCTCGGTGCCCGCTCTTCTCCTGGGTCCCTCTCATTTCTCAGAGGGAAGGACCCCAGGACCCCCTTTCCCTCCCTGCACTCCCCAGGTACTCAAATCCACAGAGGCCTGGTCTCACCACCTGCCATCTGGGCTCCAAGTGTTTATTATTTAGAGTCCAATTTCTATCCGCACCGCGGAGAAGGAAGGGGAAATCGGGGGGGGGGGGGCGGGTGTGAGGTGGGGGGAGGAAACCCGGATCAGACCCCAGACCCCTCCCCCAACTGGAGCCCAGGGCATCTGCCCTGTTGGGCCAAGGAAGACTTTGTGAGATCCCTGAGGGCCCCGGGAGGAGGGGGCTGGGAGCAGCAGGAGAGGGCTGGGGGCTCACTGCTTCCCCGTCCGTCCGTCCGTCCGTCCGTGCCCCAGGCCACCGCCCTCAGTCTAGAGTCTACCCTTCCTTCGAAGGGCTGTAGCACCCCTCTCTGGGAGAGGAGGGACAAGTGCTCCCCCGGCTCCCTGCTCGCGTGGGCACGCCCTGGAGTGCACATTATCCTATGCCCGCGCCATCTGGCCCAGGTCCCAGCCACTGGGCACGCCGGGACTCCGGAGCCTGCTCAGTCCTCCCACTGCACTGCTTTCCCCCTGCAGGCTCCTCCTCTATCCCCCCTTCTCCCTTCCACCTCCTGACCGGGACCCCATTTGATCTCAGGGTCAGAGGCAGCTGGGGTCTGTAGGGCCCACCTTGGGTCACACAGACGGCCTGGCTTGTGAAGCCCTGGCCCAGAAGAGCACAGGGCAACGGCTGGAGGGGAGAGCCTGGCCTGGAGAGGTGGGACCAAGGGTGAGCTCCCTGGGCCTGCGGGCTAAGGCTCAGGGCCCCCACCGAGTCTGGGCACTCTTGGGCCAGGGAAGGGGTTTGCGGAGGCCGTGGGGCCAGCCTCTAGCCTGCAGCTAGGGTCCTCCTGCAGCCAGCTCAGAAGGAAGGGGTTCCCCAGCCTGGAGGGTGGTGCACCAAGGGTTAGGCCGTTCCTCCTTCTGTCTAAATTAGCTCCCGCCTGCTGTCCCACTCCATGTCCGCCCAGAGGTGGAGAGGAACTGAGGGCCCTAGGGAGTGGCAGGGGAGGCTCCCAGGTCTGGCACTTTTAACAGGGTGTCCCTGGCTCCACTGGACTGAGGTCCTCAGCCTGGTGAGCTGGCATCAAGCAGGAAAGGGTGATGATCCCTGTGTTCGAAACGGCTCTTTGTTCCCTGGACTGCGTAGGCGAGCAGGAGGTGGGGTGGGGACCCTCCAGAAGCAGCAGAATCCAGCTCCTCTTTGTCTTCAGGGCACCCACCACCCTCAAGGTCTTCCCCGGTTCCGGGACCTCTTTGTAGCAGTGGGGTGCAGGCCCCACCGCCTCCCACGGCTCCTGGAGCCCTCGCCTTGCCCTGTGCCAGAGGGCATGAGGCTGGGTTCGCTGGGCTCAGAAGCCCCCACTCTCTGAGCTGCTCCGGCTGTGGTAGCTGGGAGTGGGGCTCTGGGAGGGACTTCGTGTGCGGCTGCGGGTCCGACTGCGGCTGCTGTAGCTTCCGTGGCTGTGGCCGGGGCTGGGGCTGTGGCTGGGGCTCCGGCTGGAGTAGTCACTGCTCAGGCAGCTGGAGGAGGACGAGGGGCTGGGTCGGTAGTAGGGGATGGGACGCTTCCGGGCACTGGCGAGAGGGAAAAGCCGATTACAGGCCATTAGGGGCCCTGAGCTCTGCCAGTCCCGGGCCCTCACTCTGGCTCTGAGCCCATCCCCATCAGTGGCCAGGGCTTGCCGGCCTCAGTTTCCCCTGATCTCCGCCTTGGAATTCTCCCCGCCTCCACCTCCACCTCTGCCCCCACAGGATTAGACAGGCAGTGGTTCCTAGCCAATTTCATGTTGATCGCTTTGTTTTTCCTGCAGGGAAAGGGGACCAAGTCTCTGCTTGATTGAAGCAGGTGCTTGATAAATATTTGTTGAATAAATGATACTTTTAAATATAGTCAACTCACATCAGCCAAGCTAAGCAGCAGCTTCTGTGCCTGGGAGGGTTTGTGAATACAGCTGAGTCCTGCTTCTTTGTTCCCCCAAAGAATTGAGGATTTTGGGTTTCAAGTCACTCAGAGGGAACAGGAGGAGGCCCCTGGCCACTGCTGCCCAGGCCCAAGGCCCTGGCCCAAGGCCCCCAGCCTCCCAGCCCCCCACACCTTACTCCACTACCTCCCCCTGGCCCGGAGTTAGTCTGAAGCCAGGAGACTGTGACCCAGAGGAAAGAAAATAGAGTTAAGGAGGCGACAGCGCCCCACTGCGTGGGGTTAATTCTGAGAAAGAAAACATGTATAAGTTAGTTGGCAGGGGAGGAGGAGGCAGCCTGGGAGCGGGCAGGAGTGGGTGCCAGGTGGAAGGCATGGAGGTCTAGCTGTCTTAGGGCACCCTGCTTATGTGGGTATCTACTGGGGGCGTATCCCAAGCCTGGCAGGCTGGCCTCTAGCTCTGATAGGAGAACTGAAGCCCAGAGAGGCAGGCTTATCTCCTAAGGCTGCCCAGCGAGGCCAGAGCAGAGGCGGCCTCAGCATTTTGCCTGTGGTCCTTTACCCCATGTCAGGGACCTGGGGCTGCAGAGTGATTTCCACAAATGCAGACCATCCTCTCACCTGGAGACCCAGGCCCAGAGCCCCAGTCCTGACAGACTGTGTGGGCACAGTGGGAGGGGTTGGCTCCTCTCTCAACTGCCCCAGAGACCAGACTGCTGTTGCCCCCTCCTCTAAATTCCCCCACGGGGTGGGGGCTGCTGAGAAGTGAGCAGAAAGGGTTAGTGAGAAAAGGAGAGGCAGACAGACAGCTGAATAGAGCCAGTCAGCTCACATGGATATCTCCCCTGCGGCCTGTGGAGAGGGGGTCCACCCGGCCCCCAGGCTGGCCACAGGCCACTCAGCAGGCTGGACCTTAAGATGAAGGAGAGAAGGAGAGAGACATCATTGCCAGGAGGTGAATGAGGGGCGGGAAGGAGGAGGGAGGGGCTCCAACAGGGATGGCTGGAACCTTCCAGAGCCGAACTCCTTGCCTGCTGCTGTCCCCAGACCGAGTACCGGCCCCTGCCCTCCAGGCCTCCCGGACGGCTTCCCGTCCGGAGGCCTCCCTCCTCCCGAGCCTGCCCCAGTCTTCGGGTCCTACCCCACCATTTCCCCCCTTCCCCAACCCCCACCTTCTCTCCTCCGGCGCCCCCCCACCCGGCCCTGCACCAGGTTCAGTGGGTGGGGGAGCCCCGTGGTCCGGCCCCTGCCTACCTGGTGATGCGCCGCGGCTCCATGAAGCTGGGCGAGTCCCGGCGCCGCTTGCGGATGGGCGAGTAGCTGCGGGAGCGGCGCCGGGCGCGGGCGGCCTCGGCCTCGGTGTGCCTCGCGCGGCTTTCCCCGTCCTTGTCCCTGCGGGGCCCGGCCCGGGGTGAGCGACGCGGCCCGGCCGCCCCCGTCCGGTCCCGCCGCCTCCGCCGCCACCCCTGGACCCGCACTTACCGACCCAGGGTTTTCTTGGGCGACGGCGAGCGGCTGGGGCTGCGGGCCCTCTTCTCCGCCGAGCGCGAGCGGGATTTGGAGGGCGAACGGCTGGAGCTCCAGGAGCGCGTGTGCGGGCCCGGGCTGCGCGACGAGCTCCTCCCCTCGGGCCCGCCGTGCCTGCCCGGGGACGGCGAGGTGCTGGCGGGCCGGGCGCGCGGGGCTCGCTCCTTGGCCCTGGAGGAGGGGGCACGGCGACAGGAGGGGGACTCTCAGCTGGCAGAGAGTGGGCCCTGAGCAGGGGAGGGGGGCCCCGGGTGACAGGAAAGGGATTGAGGGGGCCCCCTCGAAGGGAAAGGTCTTGGGAAGGTAAGGGGTTCTATGGGGTTGGCGAGGGGACTGGCGTGGTGTTGGGGAGGGGCAGGGAGTGGGTTCCAGAAGGAGGGAGGGGGGCTCTGCTGCGGGGAGAGGAAATCAGTGAGGAAGAGGCCTTTCCGTGCCGTCGAGGGAGAGTGATCTTGGGGTTGGAGGGGCTCGTAAGGAAGGAGGGTTTGCTAGCGTGGGAATAGGGCCTGGATTTTAGCGGGGAGATGGGGAAAGAGGTCTGCTTGGGGGAGGAGGGAGGGAGGGGGAACTCAGTGCGTGGGGAGGGAGGACTATCAGGGAGGGGGGAGGGCTCCGTCGGAGGAGGGTGATCCGCGGGGGGGGGGTGGAACTCGGTGCGTGGAGAATGACGGGGGCGAGGGCCTGGTGGGCAGAGGGGCTGGCGGGGGAAGTGCTCAGTGCGGGGAGGGGGGCCCCGGGCGGGTCCCAGGGGCCGAGCCCGCTCACCGTTTCCCGTGCCCGCCGTGGCCTCGCTCGGAGCCGGGCTCGGGCCCGGGGCCGGGGGCGCCGCCGCCCGAGTCGCTGCTGGAGCGGGCCCTGCTGAGCGAGCGCGACGAGCCCCGGGGCGGCGCGGGCCGGGCGCGCCGGCGGCCCCTGCGGCGGGGCGCGGACGCCGAGGACCGCGATCGCCGCCTCCGCCGCCGCCGCCGCCGCCGCCGCCTGGCCGCCCCGCCCGCCGCGCGGCCTCCTCTGCCCCGCGACGACGGCGCCGAGCGCGGACTCGGGCTCTCCTTCCCCCGCGCGGGCGGCGTGGCTGCGCCGGCCTCCGCCTGGTCGCGGGCCCTGGGCGAGGGCGAGCTGGGCTTCTGACGGGGAGAGAGGCAGAGAGGGCACGGAGCGGGGTGGAGAGGGGACGGGGCGGGGGCGACAGGGGCGGGCAGAGACGGGGCAGAGACGGAGAGTCCAGAGGAGGGCAGACAGAGCCGAGCAGAGAGGAAAGAGACGGGGAAGAGGTTAGCGCAGCAGAGAGAAAGAAGAGGACAGACGGAGAGGGCAGATCCAGAGGAGGAACCAGAGAGGGCGAAGGGGGAGAGAGCGGGCGGGTGGGGTGGGGGGAGAGAAGGAGAGGGAGCTTTCACCGGGCCCGGGCCGGGGGCCTGCCAGTCCCGGAGCATCGCACACACGGTTCCCCGCGCCTGCCCTGCCTCTGCCTCTCCTGAGTGTCCACCTTCTGGCCTCAACAGTGCAGCTCATGCAAGGTTCTCGGCATGCAGAACACAAGAGGGACGGAGCGGTGGGGGCTGGGGGGGGGGCTGACAGGGAGGGGCATCCAGGACGGGCACGGGGTGGGGGGCTGGCATTGCCCCCCGCCTCGACGGGATGGAGGATCCCGGCAGAGAGAAGAGAGAGGGCGGGCACCGGGGAGGCCGGGCCAGGGCCAGCCCACCAGGCCAGGTCGCCCAACGCGTGGGGGTGGGTGTGGGGGTGTGGGATGGGGGGGGCACACGGCACACAGATGGGGTGGGGGCGGGTCGGGACAACTGAACTCAAAACTGAACCGAAGAAAGGGAGGAAAAACAGAAATTAAAAAAAAAATCCACAAATGTCATTAGATACCAAAAATCAAAAACAATGTCTGAACTCCTGGGGAACTGACATTTTTCTGTTAACATTTTTTTTCTTTCTTTGTTTTCCGACCCTGCAGAGATCTGTGGAGCTGTCAGTAGCACCCGACTGTCTTTCTGTTTCTCTCTTTTCTTTTCCTTTTTCTTTTTTTTTAAGTTCTGATTTTTTAAGTCCCTCTTGGTTAACGTCCACTTACCAATAAAGTGGCACTTCCTCCTTTAGTAGGTAAGATGTGTAAGAGAAGGGAAAAGTGTGGTAGCGTAAGTTCATCATTAGATTCACAAAAATGCAAGAGAGACAGAGAGAGAGAGAGGAAAACGCAACCACCCCATTCTAGGCCGGGAGGAGGCCACGCCGCCTCTGGAGGAAGGATGGGTAGCGCCCGGCTCCTTGCGCCTGTGCCCAGGGGTCACCTCTGGAGTGACCGCTGGATAGAGATGTGGAATGTTTTTTCTGAAAGTGGACTCAGGACACAAGGATCGGGCTATGGAAAACCGGAAAGGGCCCTGGCTGGGAAGCAGGGCTCTGAGAGCCTGCCACTACTGACCTCACTGAGTGACCTTGGCCAAGTCGCTTGCCCGATCTGGGCCTCAGTTTCCCATCCACAAAATGACAGGGCCAGACTTTGCTTCTGGCTGTCCCTTCCAGAGCAAATGTTCCAGGATTCCCTGACTCCCCTTTCCATCCCCCTCCCTCCGCAGAACTGACCCTTCCTCCTGTCCTTGGGCTTCTGGCCAGTAACAGTTGATTGTACTTGTCTGTGAGTCTGTCTGTCCCTCATTCCTCCCCATCCCTCAGTCACCAGCACCAGCTTGACTCTGAGCACCTTCAGGGCCAATCTGGTGTAGGAGTCAGCTTTGTAACCTCGGTTATTTTTTTTTTTTTGCTGTACCACACGGAGCAGCATGTGGGATCTTAATTCCATAACCAGGGATCAAACCCGCACCCTGTGCGTTGGAAGTGCAGGATCTTAACTACTTAACCAGGGAAGTCCCCTATAACCTCAGTTTTTATCACAGAACTTGGCATCTAATAGGGCCTCAATACGAGTTACTGAGGAAGGAAGTCAGGCCCTTACATGGGCCAGGGCCCAATCAGGGAGTCCTGGGAAAGGGGCAGGCTCTGGGCCAAGCTCCTTTGGCAGCCTCTTTGGAAGAAAAAGCAAAACCAGCTGCCACGTCTCAGGGCACCTTGCTGCCAGGGACCGGAAGGAGTGTGGCTTCCTTAGTATGGTCCTGGGTACTTCCGGATGGAGGCAGTGTCGGGGGTTGGGGGTGTCAAGACCTCTCTGTGCAAGCATGAACCCATCGACCAAGAAGTTAGCCCCGCTTGGGGCAGGGTGTAGCTAGCTCGTGATTGGTGGGTGCAGCAGTCAGCGAACACCAGCCATAGCGGGGAAAGCAACTGTTCAAAGCCCAATGGGCCATGAAGCCCAGAGTCTCTGTTTAGAGCAGAGGCAGGCATAGGCAGGCAGAGTGGATATCACTGGGGACTGGGGTGCCCCTTGAGCACCCTGACCTTCCTGATCACCAGCTCACCTCTGCTGGGAGAGAGGGAGACTGGAGTGCTCGGCCATGGCCCCTCTGAAATGGCAGTCCACTCCCAGTAGACATCACCAGGAGACCTTTGTCTCTTCTAACACAGACCCCCCTCCTCCCCAGCGCCCAAGCTCTCAGAACTAGGTTCTGTTATCCAGCATCCTTTTCCTTCCAGAGGAGGCAAATGAGAAAGACGTCTCCAGGATCCTAACCACTAAGGTCCAGGCCCCTGGACCAGACCCCAGCATGGATCTGGATGCCTTCCGCTTAGCATGTCTTGAAGTCCAAGCTCTTCCCCACTTCCTTCTCACCTCCTTCAAGGCAAATGGCTGCCAGAGGCCAAGATGATACTAACTGGCAAGGTGGAACACCTTGGGATTAGCTCTGATTTGAGTTCGTTACGAAACCTTAAGGAAGTGATCAACTCTGAGAACCTCAGTTTCTCTGTTGGTATCACAGGGGATAAGTGGATCTTTGCTTGGTAGGCCTGTACAGGGGTTGAGAGGTTCTCTTCAGAGGTTGACTGACTCATGGTCCCTTTACAGATGAATAGGGTCTGAGCAGGGCAGGAAGGCCTGGGGCCCCATGAGGTATCACCCAAGTGCCCAGATGGAAGAGGATATGAGGAAGGCTGTGACGGACAGGGTAGCAGATAGCACCTCCCTGGGGAGACTTCTAGAGCCTGTCTCACCCTGATCCACCCATGCCTCCAGAAGCCGGGGATAAAGAATCACCCTGATCCTGCCAGAGGGTAAGCCTCATCTCCAGTTGGGCTCTCATTCTTCCCAGGAGTCTAGGGACATCCAAGTCCAGACACCATGGAACTTCATAGCTGGACAGAACTGATGGCCAAGGACCTGCAAACATCTCCAGGAGCCTGCTCTTAGGGACTCTTGTCCCTTCTTGCCTCTTTCCCCTTCACTTTCTTTCCCACAGCATGTTGCTGCTGAGTCGCTTCAGTCGTGTCCAACTCTGTGCGACCCCATAGACAGCAGCCCACCAGGCTCCGCCGTCCCTGGGATTCTTCAGGCAACAGCATGGCTAATTCCTATCAGTCCTCTACCCTAGCTCAAGGCCGCTCCCTCCAGGAAGCTTCTCTTGATCCTCACCCTGAGTTGGGTACTCTCCTCTATGATCCCACAGATCCTTGTTCCTTCCCTCGGTGTGGACTGAGCCAGGCTGTGCCAGGGCTGGGGGTACCATGACCAGCAGGAACTAGCTCCTTATCCATGGTTCATCTCTTCCCTCGCATCGTTCTGAGTGATCTTTGTCAGTCTTCTGGCCTGGCAGGTGGGGGCTGTGAACCCAGGTCTCCCTGGCATGGACATCCAGATCGGGCCTGGCATGGAGGAGGATCAGCAGGTGCTGGCCTAATGTGTGCATGGAGGAATGAAGGACCTCACCTGCCTCTGAGCCTTGCTCTCAGGAGCCTCTCTGCTCCTTGGTACCACTTGCTACTTGCCATCTTTTGCTTATTATGCAAGACATTTTGTGGGGGAAAGATAAGAATAGTAAGGGAGAGGGCGCTCACCTGATCCCGGTATCCTTTAGGGCAAGAACAAGTGAGCATCTGAAACCATTACCCCCTCTAACTCAGCATCTGAAAATCCCATTTCAGGAGCTCTGGTCACATTGGATACTCCTCGAAGGTGAGGCCTCCACTCTCCCATGAGGCTGGGACAGAGTCTCCTCCAGCGGAACAACAGTGCTTTCTCCCTCCCTGAGCAGTTTCTTTCTCTGCCCTCCAGCACCACCCAGGAATGAGGGCGACCTCCCCAGGACCTACTTTTGGGCCAAACATGGGGGTGGGAAGGAGAGGATAAATAGGCAGCCTTTCTCTTGTCAAAATCTCAGGATGGAGCCCCGCTGAGGCCTCCCAAGGGCTGTGATATCAAACTTCTGCAGCAGCTCCCAGGTGGGAGAGGAAACAGTGTCAAGGGCAGGTATGGTGAGGGGAGGCCCCTGAGGACCAACTGCTGATGTGTATCCTCCGCGCGCCTGCATGTGCACTGAGCTGGGAGTCCCAGGTCCCCAGATCGAGGCCTAGTTCTGCCTCAGCATCTCAGGGGGACCCTGGCCCTTGTTGACTGTCCCTTCTGGATCATCTGCACTGGAGCACTGTCCCTTCTGGATCACTGGAGCACTGGAGCACTGCATTTAGCTCAAATCTGGAAGAATGGAAGGACGCTGGGGGACTGAGGGAGCCCCGGTCTGGTTGGGTTATGGTCCAGGCAGCGGGCGGGTGAGCTGAGTGTCATCCTCTCCATCTCTCAGATTGCCCCACAGAGACTTTGCCAAGCAGCCATCCTATTGAGTACTTCCGGCACCTGTTCCTGGCCAGCTGGCATTGCCCCTGAAGTTCAACTACCATTTAACACCTGAAAGATACAGCAGGGAGGCAGTTCAGCCCTGATGCCAGCTACCACCCCAGAGTCTGTGGCTCCCTGCTAAAGCTCCACCTGCCGCCAGGGCAAGACCGAAGGGGCCCAGCAGGGCCTGGAGGGTGGGACAGAGCTGTTTCCTTAGGACTGACCTCAGCCGGAACTTCTTCCAGGATCTGGAGGCCAACAGGCCCAGCACAGACCCCCTCCAACATTGCTTATTGCCCAGGGTGGCTCCGGGGATGGGCAGGGGTGAAGGGTCAGGGGCTTAACAGCTACTCCAGAAAACAGAAATCAAGTTGGCTCGACCGCAGCATACAATTCAGGAAGGGAACACAAACTCAGAATGCTAAACCACACAGAAATGCATTCGGACAACAAAATGAGAAAGAGAGAGGGCCATGAGGGAGGGGCTGGGGGCGGGATGGAGAAGAAGAAGGGGAAGGTGGGAAAGGAGGGTAGAATGAACCAGAAAAGCTGTGGGGGGGCGGGGGTGGAAAGTCAAGAAAGCTAAACGACAAACCAGGAAACACAGCTTTGCAGCTCATTTGGAGAAAATGCAAGTTACAAATGAGTAGTCACTAAAAGAAAGAAAGAAAATGGGAGGGGAGAAAAACCAACCAGAGCGAGATCGAGAGATTGAGAGAGAAAGAAAACCACATTCAAACCAAGCAGAGTGGCGGGGCTTATCTGGAGATGGGAGCGGCGCACAGCGGAGCCAGAATACCTACCTTCTCAGTGGTCAGGGACGGGAATGCAATAATAAAAGAGAAAAGAAGGTCTCCGCATTGGGAATGCAGAATCCGGGAAGACAGAGACGCTAAGCTGTGCTCCCCCTCTGAATCGTACGGGGCAGCCTTGCGGCTTTCGGCTTTTGGTCTAGTCCCAGGAATGGGAGTGAGATCCTGCCCAGCCATTTCTGTTTGCTTTTTTTTTTTTTTAACCCACACACTCCAAGAGTCAACCTTTCCTTAACTCTTTAAACAACAGAAAACCTCCAGAGGGCATGCAGGAAGCAGCTGATGGGAACACAACCACTGCACGGGTGAAGGAAGGGCTGGCAGCGTATGGGGAGAGAGGCCCAAGTCAGGGGCGAGAGGTGGTGAGGAAGAGACAGAGAGACACACATAGAGACAGACAGGCCAAGAGACACAGAGAAACAAGGGCAGAAGGAAACACAGACAGAGGGGGGAAGACAGAGGGGAAGGTAGACCCACACAGAAGAGAAAAGCTGTTTAAACAAGGCCAATCAGAGTGGACTGATGGGGTGAAAGGGATCATGCATTTAAAAGGGAAGGCAACCACAGACTCAATTTGGAGGACTGGCTCAGCCTCAACTCCCCTTTACCCCTGGCTTCAGTATCATTTTTGCTGGCCCTGGTGGCTCAGACAGTAAAGCGTCTGTTTACAGTGCAGGAGACCTGGGTTCAATCCCTGGGTCAGGAAGATCTGCTGGAGAAGGAAATGGCAATCCACTCCAGTACTATTGCCTGGAAAATCCCATGGACAGAGGAGCCTGGTGGGCTACAGTCCCTGAGGTCACAAAGAGTCGGACACGACTGAGCGACTTCACTTTCAGTATCATTTTACCAAAATTCATCCCTTCTGTCTTCTGGTTTCATCCTGGAAGAAATGCCAGGATGTCCCTTCCTATCCTGACTGCCCCCCTACAGCTGTGGTCACTGCTCTTTCCTGGGGGGGGGGCGGGTAGGGTGGGACGGGGAGGCTGAGATGAGGCAGGTTGGGGAGATCCACGGGCACTTTTTCTTGGAGTCACTCTAGGCCACCCATTGGATGATGAGACTTGAGCCTGAGGCAGAGGCCAGAGAGAGCCCAGGGGCCTTGCTCCCCAAGTCCTCTGCCATCCTCACCAAACAGCAAGGCTTCCCTCAACACTTTTGACACTAGGGGCAGGTGCAGCTGAGGCAGGGGACCCTGCTGCCTAAGGCTGCAAAACCTGCAGCCTGTGTGTTGGGGAGGGCAGAGCTAGCAGGTATGTTCTTGGGGGTGGAGGGAGGCAGGTGAGATGGGATGGAAGGGCTTGTCCCGTGAGGTCATCTTCCTCATCTGTCCCACATAGCTTGCTTTGAGTCACTCCCTTCCCTTTCTGTGCCTGTTTATTTCCCCACATGTATGGGAACTGTGGGGGTATGGGGCTCTGTGGGTCTCTGAGGCAGCAATCATGTAGAACTGGGCTGTGTAATGTTGGGCCCCCCATAGCCTGATTTTGGTGCAGGTAGGCTCCCGTGCTGGGGAGCTGAGAGAGCTGGAAGCCGGCCTTGACACCTGTTGGGATCTCCAGGGAGGGAAGCAGGAGCTGAGACACCCAGCAGCCACCTCCCACATCCTCCTCCCCTTGCTCAGGGCTCCTTGAAGTGGGTTTTCTATTGACAACCCTCCCACATCTTGGCTGTGCCTGGGAATCTTGAGGTTAGAAGGCCGCAGTCTCCTTTTGGATCAACCTCTAAAAAGCGGTGTGACCTTGAGCTGGTCACTTGACCTCTCTGAGTCGCAGGGAACAATAAACAGCAGAACCCAGAAATCCCTCTGGGGCTCAGCTCTGCCCTGGAATGGGACAACTAACAGATGTGTCAGGAGCTAGCACTCAGTCCAACCCAGGATGGACTTTTTCTTTTGCCTGAGAGTATCTGGCTTTGCAACCCTCACCTGAATTAAACTCTATCGTGCGTCTTCAGCTCCCTGCTCCAGGGCCTCCTAAGGATCTGAGACCTGGAAGGAATGGAACTGAGAAAGTTCAGGGCTCTGGGAAGCAATGGATGATGACCTCTTGCCTTCCCTGTGTTTCTCAGCTTCTCACCAAGGTTCCTTATAGACTGAGACATGGACGCACCATCTTTTGTTAATTTAAAAGCTGAAGCAGTTCCAGCTTATGCCCTGAGGTGGAGGGGAGGGCTGGTTGGTGCCCAAGGTTTGGCAGGAGCTGTTGGTACTAGAGTCTTTTTTTTTTTTCTTTTTTTTTTTAGGAGTTATCTTCCCTTTTAAATCCTGATTACAAAGGAAAAAAAATAGATATGTATATGACTAATGTTCACTTGAGATTCAGAAACCATCTCTGCATTAGAAGGAGCAATCCCCACAGTAACACACACAAAAGCAAAATTCTAGAACAACATAGAAGATAGAGGAAAAAAACCCCGAGAGATGCTTTGCATTTCTGTACGTTACAAAATGAAAAAAAAGAAAGGAAATACGAAGAAAAACAAAACAACAGGAAAAATTACATAAACTTCCCCACCCTCTCCCCTTGCCGGCTAAACAAGAAATGGAATCACAGTATTACCACGTTTCAAATGGGAGGCTAAAAAAAAAACAAACAAAAACATAGACGGGGTTAAAAAACGGTGAGCTTTTTCTTTTCCCATTTGTTTCTCTCTCTTTCCTTTTTTTTTTTAAAGGTAGCATCCAAGAATATCAGCCCACCCTCGGGTACTTTTTCCCAAAGACATTTTTGGTTACTGGCCAAAGTCTGTGACCCCAGAGCCCACCTCACCTCCCTGGAATGAGAACTCATGTCATTTCACTCCTCCGAAAGGATGTGCGGGCAAGAGGGGATGAGGTTCGGGTGAGAGGCCTAGGATGTTCCGAAGTAGTCCCAGACCTCCTAGGATGCAAGGGGTAGAGAGGATCTGGGGGGCATGCTTGGCGGGAAGAGTAACAAAGTGTTGTCTTCTAGAAAACTCCCAGGGCAGTGCCAACTTCCATGTTTGTTAGGGAGACAGGACTGGGGTGCTGCAGAGGCTTCCTCCCCACGGCCGGAAGCTAGGCAGCCTTCCCTGATAGCCCTCTCCTGGGGTTTTACTTAATTGGCCATTATGTCTGCGCAGGCCCTGGGCCCTTGCTGGCTGTTGTTTGGGCCTCCAGGGCGGGGGAGGCAGAAGGCCCTGATGGAGAGAACCTGCATTTCTGCGCTTGTTAGAAGATAGGAAGTTTCCTGGAGAAGGTGTCTGGGCCGCTGTGCTAATCCAGCTCTGTGCCCATGGGGTTGGGGATGGAGACGCTCTATGGGGTTTGCCCAAGCTGGACATCTCCTCTGCGGCCTGTGGCACCAGTCCCTGTCCTGGCCACCCTCAGCTACCTCTGTGAGCCCTCTCCCCCGACCAAGACAGACCCAGGGACACAGGAGTGATCCTCCCCATGTAGCTCAATGAGGCCCTTTGGAGCCCAGGAGCCTGGCACCCTGTTCAGGTGGGACGGTTTCAAGACAGGGGATGTCCTTAAATAAAAATGATCCTGAGACTCAGAGCCTTTTGTCAGCTGCCCTTGGCTTTCCTCGCGGAGGCCATAGGAGTAAGGGTGTTTGAGAAAAGAAAAGGAGTGAAAGGAAACAGCCAAAAATCAAAATGAAACTGACCAACACGTACATGTTTGCTGCTGAGACCTGAGGTCTGGGGAGGGACAGCCCCCACCACCACTGAGGCTCCTAGGGGTAGCCTGCAGGTCTGGGGGGGGGACCTGCTGGCCTACCCACGCCAAGTCCCCTGTGCCCATCCAGTGCCCCTGCCAGCACTGCAGTCCCCTTCTCCCTGTGGGGGGCTCCACCCTGGACTCTAAGATGGACAGACAAAAGGGGATGTGGGCCTCTGGGGGGACCTGGGAGAGCCTCCCACTCTGGCCCAGCCCATCCATCCAGCAAAGGCTTCTTCATCAGTCACCACACAGCCCCATGGGTCTCCCGGAGTCTGTGCACCTACTAGAAGTTGGGTGGGGACAGCACCTCTGAGGTGTGGGGAGGTGCCTTAGGAAGGATGGGCCGAGGGAAGTGAAGCTGCAGGTTTGAGACCTTGTCTAAGCAATGCCCTCGAAAGGACAAGTTTTCCCTGGAGCAGGGACTGCAGAAATGCAAGGGGACAGACGGGGGAGGGATCTGAGAGAGGGAGAGGGGCTGTGAGGGGGCTGAGGAAGGAAGGGCTCTCCAGAGGGGAAAAGGACTCCGTGGGGAGAGGGAGGCTCGGGGCGCCAGTGACGCCCGAGGTCGGGGGTGGGGTGTGGGGGGGGCGGTCCTGACTCTTGAACCTTGTATCCCAACTGAGACTCCTACCACAGCCCATGCCCCCTCATTCCCCCCAATACGCCTGCGGGAAGCGGGGCCGAAGGCCTGGGTTCCTTTTCAGCTCTTTACCCAACTGGCTGATGCCCCAGTGGTCAACCTGCTCTGGCCTTCAGTGTGCCAAGGTCAGGGGTGCAGGCCTCCCTCACCCTGACACTAAGGCCAACTGGGCGAAACCACCCGGCCTTCCTGGCCGCTCTGGTGCGGGCAGGGCCCCAGGGAGCGCGGAGCGGCCGGCCCCCTCGCACTCACTGGCCCCTACCCCGCGGCGACCCGGTGCGACCCCGCTCCGCCCCCGACCCCGCTCGGCGCAGCCCGCGCGGCGCGCGAACCCTCCGCAAAGCCAAGCGTACGTACATCGAGCGGGCTCTGCGCCAAGCCCGGGCGGCCCCCGTGCGCTCCGCTCCGCTGCCTGCTGCCGCCGTTCTGCTGGGGCGACCCCCATCCGCTGCCGCCGGATGGGGACGGCGACCGGCTCCCGCTGGACCGCTGGCTACCCGTCTTCCGCCCGTCGTCTCGGTGTTTGGGGCTTAGCCTGCATCGGGGGAGCCAGCGTGGGACTCCCGGTCTGCAAGCTCCCGCCCCTCCCTCCTTCCTCCCGCACTCCCTCCCCTGCTCCCTCCCTTCGCCAGGAAACCCTTCCGGGGAGAGAGCAAGTTCCCAGCCCTCACATTGCCTTGGTCCCCAATCACAGTCGGGGGTGCCTTTGGGCAAGGGCAGTACTACGGCCCCATGTGGCGCTGGGACCCGCCCGCCGAAGCTGCAGATGTAAAAGGTGCGGGTTCGATCCCTGGGTGGGGAAGATCCCCTGGAGGAGGCCATGGCAACCCACTCCAGTCTCCTTGCCTGGAGAATCCCAGAGAAGCCTGGCAGGGCTATAGCAAAGCTATAGTCTATGGGGTCACAAAAAGTTGAACACGACGGAAGCGACCTAGCATATGCCCAGCACAGCTGTCCTAGTAAATTTACCCACTGATGCTGTTCCTGTCTGTCCACCAGTGCCACTAACCAGCCTTGGGGACTGCAGGCACCCTCCCTCCAGCAGAAAGGGAGCTCAGCCACCCCTTAGAGCCCCCTGGTAGCCTGGCACCTACCTGCTGGGTGATCTGGAATTACTGTAATGGGAGGACAGGGAGGGGCTGTGGGAGCTGCCGCTGCTGTGACGATGGGACCTGCGGCCTGGGGACTCTGCGTGTGGCCTGGGAGAGAAATCGGCTGCCCTCAAGGTCTGCCCCATCTCCCTGGGGGATCCCTGTGAAGGCCTGATGGAAGCCTCTGCTTCCATCCCTGACCCGCCTCATGTAGTTTACCCCTGCCCCCATAGCCCATGGGGGCCACCCCATACTCTCCCCTCCCATAACCTGCACCCCCAAAACCTCCCTCTCCTCCCGTGGCCCCCATACCTCCCCCCAGATAGTCTCCTACAAAAATAACACAAGCCGTGCCCATCCTGGGTACAGAGCTAGTCCATGTGGGCCATTTGTCAGTATTAGGAAAAAGGCGTCCTTCTCTCTAGGCAGTCCCAGCCTCCCAGGATCTCATTCGGCCCTCAGCTGGTGTTCTTATGACTGCGATGGGGGCAGGGGTGGGGGGCACTCTCCGCTTCCACTCTGGGTCTGAATTTTTCCATCTGGGCAGCAGGGACAAAAATGAGCTATCTTCAAGGGCCTGATTCCTTGATTCCAGAAGGCCAGGGCTTTTTTTGAGGGGGTGGGGGGCGCGGGCTGAGGGTCTGGAGAGTGGGAGAGGGTACTCACCTTTTCCTCTCTTTGTTCTTTTCTTTTCGTTTGCTCTTGGGGCTTCGAGATCTACAGAAAGCAGAGACTACCGTGACAGCACAGCCTGAGCCAGAGCTGGCCCGGGGAGGGCGGGGCCTGGGAGCCCTGCAGCTGGGCTGTGTCCTGAGGTGTGCTCCTCTCTTGGGCTGGTGTGGACCCGCCCACCGCACCCCACTGCTTTGGTCCCTGTTACTCTGCAGGCCTTCTTCCCTCATTCTTCTGTAAGTCCTGGCCTGGATCACCTTGTATCTGGGTCCCACTTCTGTTCCCCCCAGGAGTGCCACAGGAGATGTGACCCTGGCCCCAGAAGGAGGGGTGACCTGCCCTTTCCTTCTGGCATTGGTCTGGGGAGAGGCCCCTCTGGTGAGTCGCCACGGTGAGGGTGGCCCCTCTAGACCTCATCTGTGACCCCGGGGCCCCAGGTTCCCTCGGACAGGTCTCTCTAGGGCAGAGTCCAGGCCTCCTGCCCCTCTGTCTTACGTGGTCCAGGCCTGGTGCCTAGGAAAGAGATGCTTTCCCCTGGGTTTGATGATCTTCCTGCTCTGGGATTATTCTTCTGGATCCTCTCCCATCTCATTCTGCTCTCTGGGGTGAGCCCCTCAGCCCAGCTCCTTCTGCCTTTGACCGAGATGGACCAAGAAGCTTCCGCTCAGGCTTCTAAGGTCTCACCCCTGTGGGCCTCTCAGCCCCACTCTCCTTGATGTCGCCAGACTCCTGCTCAATCCCTCTAGCCCTGAACACATGCCTCCTTCTGACCAGAAACAAGGTGATGCTAAGAAATGCCAGAATGTGTTTCACCTGAGAGCAGAATGGGTCGGGGGCAGGCCCAGGATTCCAGAGGTTTGGGTTCTAGAACCCAAGCTTCCTGCTTTGGGCGGGGAGCCGGTCTGGCCTCAGATCATCTCTAGGTCCTTCCCAGGACTGACGGGAATGGGACAGAGGATCTATGCAAGCTGATGCTGACCACTGAGGGGCAGGAGGGGCCCCCATTGGCCCAGAAGGACTAGAGGGGGCGGCAGGGGAGGAGGGAGATGGGAAACTGGGGGATTGGGAGAGCCAGGATTAGGTGCTGTTGTTTAGTCGCTCAGTCATGTCCCACTACTTTCTGATCCCATGGACTATAGCCCACCAGCTTCTTTGTCCATGGAATGTTCTGGGCAAGAAGACTTGGAGTGGATTGCCATTTCCCTCTCCAGGGGATCTTCCCAACCCAGGGATCGAATCCACATCTCTGCATCTCCTGCAATGCAGGCAGATTCTTTTACCACTGAACCACCGGGGAAGCTCTGGGAATAAGGTGTGGCCATGGGCAAATGCTCACTGCCGGAAAGGAAACTGAGAACTCTGCCCCTCCTCAGGGGAGCTGCGGGTGGTGGGTCTGGCTCCAATGCCAGCAGTGGGGATGTGACTGCCCCACAGCCTCCTGCCCTCCGCGCTGTTTTATTCCACTTTCCACATGCCTGCCTCTACTTGAGTTCTGGCCTTACACCTCCTTCTCTGCAATCCGTCCTGAAAAAGTCACTGTCCTGCTGTCGTGCTCAGAGTCCCTTGCTGGCTCCCAGCCCCACAGAGTGGAGGTTTCACAGTCTGGCAATTAGGCCTGTTGGCGGCTGGCACCAGCCCCCCAGAAACTTCACATGCAGGCACAGCCCGCTTGCCCTGTCTCCTACTTACTGAGCCTTTCTACTTCAGGGAGATCCTTCTGCCTGCAGGCCCTTTCTCTGCGAATCTGGGGTCCTGATGCTTCTGCCTTCCTGACTGGCGCCTCCACAGATATATCCCTTGGACACTGGACCAGTATACTGTGTTGTCTGGACATTCTTGGGGCTCCCAAGGCAAGGCTGACTCATGGGGCAAATGAGAGTTGCAATGGCCTTCCTCCTCCCCAACCCTCCAGCGCTCTGTCTGGCTCTGGGGAGGAGTCCCTGGTGTGGGAAGATGGAGCGGACAGGACCCTGGCAACCCTCCTGGCATCGTGGCTTCCTCAGGCCCTGCAGGGGGGCCACTGGCCTCTGTCCATGTCCTCCTGCCCCGCCTCCACAGGGCGCCACTCACCTGTGCCGCCTCTTCCTCCGGGACCCAGATTCAGACCTGTAGGGCCACAGAAGGGTTCTCTTGAGCCCACACACAGCCTTGGTCATGGAGGGGGGCAGTCCCACAGAAGTAAGCGGAGGCCCCCGGGGACAGAGGGTACCTGTCTCGGCGGTGTTTCTTCACACTCTTCTTCTTCTTGCGAAGGGGTGAGGAGCTCCCACAGCTGCGGACATAATGACGGGGGTCGGGGGTGGGGGCTGTCTATCGAACTGGGGCCCTGGGATGGGTGGGGGTGGCATGGTGGTGGAGATGGCTGGGGAAGCCCGGGCGCTTGGGGCCTTGAAGTTGAAAAGGGGATTCCAGGGCTTCAAGCCAACAGCCATCCTACAGCAAATCAAGGCCCTGAGGGTCCACTAGGTCCCTGAGAGAAGTTGATGGAGCTGCCTGTGTTGTCCCCTCGTCACCTTTCCAGCCCCCTGGGCACTGTGAGCCAGGACTGTTTCAAACCCAAAGGTTAGAGGCTCCAGTAATGGGATTTCTGGCCTCTGCGGAGAAGTGCTGGAACGTTGGCTGGTGCCCAGGCCCTGAGGTGCAGGCCTCCAGCCTCTGGGGAATGGCCTGGGACCCTCTCCCACCCAAAGACACCCCCTCCTGGCCCAGCCCATCCCTCCCTGCCCCACCCTCATCACTGACCTGCACTCAGAGTCTAGTCTCCTCTTTTTGCTGAGGGCGGGGCAGAAAGAGGGGGAGACAGACAATTGGATGAGATTAGTGTGGGCTCCAGACATTTGCCTGGGCCTCACTTAGGACAGGGGAGAAGGCACGTGTAGAGATGGGGAGCCATAGGTGACCCCAGCCGGGGGTGTGCAGGACCCCTGTGGGAGGGTGCTGGGGACCAAGAGCAGGTGCTCGGAGGTGTGAGGCTGGGTCGTGGGCCTGAGCAGTTCGGGGGTGGCTGGACATTGGGGTGGGGTGGGGAGGGGAACTCAGTGGGGGAAAGGGCCTGGTGAAGGGAGGGGGCTCAGTGAGGGGCAGGGCCCACAGTGCCGGGTGTCAGAGCTCTGCCCGCCCAGGGATGGGCACCTGGGGGCCCCATCGCGCCCCTCCCACCGCCTCCAGCCCCAGGGGGCGGCTCTCACCGGCTTCTCCGGTGGCCGCCTTTCTTTTTCTTCTTCTTCTTAGGAGGGGGCGACGCGGAACTGCTGGACCAGTGCTTGGTCCTGGGTGAGAAGGGGGACAGGGTGGGGCAGGGCGGGGGGGGGGTGAGGGCAGAGGTGACTGGGGAGGGGCGGCCCCCATCCCACCCCTCATTCCCCGCTGCGGCGGGCGCTGACCTGTCCCCCCGGTGCCCGCGGTAGCAGGAGGCAGGGCAGTCGCAGTCCACCGGGCCGTCGTCCTCGTCGAAGGGCGCGTACTCCAGGCCCAGCTCGGTGCCCTCGATCAGCCGCGGGGTCTCCGCCACGCTGCCGGTGACAGGGACACTCAGCACCTGCCGCCCGGCGGCCGCGCCTTCCTGCTGACCCGGGCAGCGAGGTGGGGATGGCCCCGACCCCTCGAAGGTCATCGGGGGTGGGGAGGGGATCTGGGGAACCACACCGGAAGCCTCCCTCACAGGGCGCCAGCCTCAGCAATGCTCTATTTTGTCCCCATCCTCAACCAACCAACCGTGCCCTATTTTGCAAAAGAGAAAGAGGAGCGCCGAGCCCTCCCCCCTCGCTTAGCCCCCCCTTCTAGGTTCTCACCCTCTGGGCGCCCCCTCCTCCTCAGTGAGGCCCCTCCCCTCGCTGAGGCCCCTCCCGACACGGATTCTTTTCCCCTGGGTCCCCTTCATTGAGCCCCCCTGCACCCTTAACCCCAGAGGCCTCGTCCAGAGCCCCTTTCCCCTCCGCAGTCCCCCTTTTCCGCCGCCAGCCCCGCTCTCTCTCTGGGGCCCTTCCCCCTCTCTGAGCTCCCCCGTCTCTGATATCTGTCCTTCCTTAATCCCGCAGACCCTTCGCCCCCTCCCCGCCTCCCCCCAGCCCGGTCCTCCCTCCAGCCCCGCTGCCTCTCTGAAATATTCATAGCCTCTCCTCCTCCTCTCGGCAGCCTCCGGAGGCCTGGTGGCTCTTCTCCCGCTGCCTGGCTGTCATCAATCACTGCCCAGTGGCAGCGGGCGCCGGCCTCGGCACCCTGCCCGCCTCCGGGGCTCCCCATCCATCTTGCCGCGCTCTCCCCTTCACTCCGCAGGGACTGCAGCATCTGGTCCCCGCTCCCGGGCTCAGGAGCCCCCAGCCATCTTCTGCCACCGAGACAGCTGTTCCCGGAGGACACTTGGAGGAGCGGGTGCTTTGTCCTTAAAGGCTGCTGGGCTTAAGGCAAGGGTGGGAGCTTTGAAGCTGCACATGTGTCCTAATTATGCGCTGTCCCTGAGTCGCTGTGTGACCCAGTGCCTGTCACTCTTGCTCCCTCTCTGAGCCTCTTTTTTCAATAGGGGCATCTTAGTTACCTTATAGGATGGTTATGACAATTCTCTGAAGTCCTGATGTGTGCACATTTGTTTTTTTACTGGACACGCCCAGAAACAGACCCTCCAAAGGCCCAGGTCCAGGGTGATGGCCCCTCATCTTCCATTTTTCATTTCTGCGCCGGCTCAGACAGTGCCCCTCCCAGATGGAGGCTCAGCCCTGGTTTTGCCAGGCTCATCCTTTTCCTGCCCAGAGCGAGGGAGGCCAGGGCTGGGATGGCAGAGTTTTAAAGATGTGACATGAGCTTTGGATTCACACAGACAGGTCTGAATCCAGGCAAGACAGCGATCACTGAGCCTCTGGGTCCTTATCTATACAATGGGGTAAAGAATAGCCCAGCTTTGAGGAGAGGATTAAGTAGGAGTTTGGCTATGAAGCTCCTGACAGAGGCCTGGCCCGCGACTGCGGTCTTCCGCACGGTCACCATTGCTAGACAGAGGAACCTCAGTCAGACACACACACCAACACCTCCTCTTCCAGGGAGAAAAGTGGTTTTGACACATGAAAGAGACTGGGCAAGATCACAGCTACAGGTGAGATTTTCAGGCACAAACTCCAGCAGAGCACCCACTTAGCAGCTCTTTGAAGACTGATTTTTGTATTTAAAAAAAAAGAAAGAAAGAAGAATGTAACCCAAATTGGACAAGGTTCGATAGCCTTGAGGCCTGTGTCAAGAACGTCATTTGCTGGACTTCCCTGGTGGTTCAGTCTCCCTATTCCCACTGCAGGGGGCACAGGTTTGATCCCTGGTCAGGGAACCAATATCCCACATGCCTCACAGTGTGGCAAAAAAAAAAAAAAAAAAAAGAATGTTATTTGGATCCCAAACACCATCCTGGCCTTGGCAGCCTAGAAGTCACACAGGTGTTATGAGAGGTTTTTCTGGGGGGATGGACGGTCATATCATTGCTCTGCTCCCTCAGAGCCAAACACCTGCACATCCCTTCATTCAAACTTCTCCTCTCTTCCCCATGCTCCTCTTCCTGAAGCCAGGGGCCTCCTACTTCCTGTCCCTTGAACTCCACAGCTTGTCCCAGGGCCCATCATCCCCACATAGCCCTCAGCCACACAAATGCCTGACACATACACCACAGACTTTGGCAAAACTTAAGGGCACCACAAACATTGTGTGGGTGAGCTGGTGGGAGGAGGGAACTTCCCTTGATCCCGACAGAAGGCAGGGAATCCTTTCTTGCCTCCTGACATCGAGCTGGGTTAGCCACTGAGTCCAGGCCCTCGCTGGGTCCTCCTTATTGTGCTGGCTGCACTCCTAGACACGCCTTTCCTTTCTACCCCTGCGTCGGGGACAGGGCTCCCCACCCCCGCCCCGCCCCATCCTCCCTGCCTGAGACCTTATTGTTTGATCTCTCTTACTTTCCAGGCTTTTCTAAGAGGCTGACTTGGGATCTTTTATCTGCTGGAAGCATTGAAAGACAGGCATGGGGACTTCCCTAGTAGTCCAGTGGTTAAGACTCTGTGCTTCTAATGCAGGAGGGCCCAGGTTCGATCCCTGGTCACAGAACTAGAGGCCATATGCTACAGCTAAGAATTTGCATGCTGCAGCTAAAAAAAAAAAAAAAGGTCCTGTATGCTGCAATGAAGATCCCATGTGCTGTAACTAAGACCCCGATATAGCCAAATAAATAAAAAAAATTTTAAAGACATACACAGGCATAGAGGAGATGCATGTTTGGAGAGAAATACAAGGTCTCAGAACCTTCTGGTAAGACTTGTCCTGGCAGTTCCAGTGATGTAAACAGACTTAGGCTGAGGCCTGTATTGCTGGTTTTGTGCAGCTGGTGCCACCACATCCACTTTGCAGGCGCTCTCAGGGCCAGGACACTGGGTTCTCCTGTTCTGACCTTCCTGGCTCATTATAATATATATCATAAATAATGCCACTCATGAGAATGTTCTCTAATGTATAAATGGTTCTCCATGGTTCACAGTCCACTCAGAACCAATTCCTGATTTAGAGAAATTGCATTCTCCCATTTCACAGATGAGAAAATTGAGGCCCCAGGGACGGAAAGAAATATCTATGGTTTGGGGACCTTTGATTAAGAATAAAAGTTCACCTAAGCAATTGACTTTGAGAGTTCATGTGCACACAGGCCGGCCCTGGACTCTACCGGCTGGGCTTCCTCACTGTGGATGTTAGCTCAGCCGTCCCCTTCCTGCTTTGTAGACACAGTTGTGAGTGTCTGCACTGAATTCTAGATTTATTTAGTGATTTCTGCTCTTAAGTTCACATTTGTTAGCAAGTTTACCCCTCACCACGTCTGTGGAATAGGCCAGGGAGGCCTTCTTCCTCAGCGACAGAACACACCGAGCCCCACAAAGCTGACCAAAGCAGGCCCAGCCAGAGTCCACTGCAGAGGGACCAAGGGCCAATCGGGGCTGAACCCAGCATCACCCGGGACACCTGCTGGACCAGCTGCTCCCGGGAAGGGCTCTGACCTAGGAAGACATGCCTGTCACATGCTCTTCCTCCTGACAGCAGTTTCACTAATTAACTAGTTCTGTTTCCCTTTTGCCAGGAGCCTAATGGCCACTTGACAGATGACTGAGTTCACACAGGGGAGAAGGAGGCTTCCAGGCAAAGGGGAGGCCCTTTCTGCTCACAGCCTGGGTGCCAGGCCTACTGGGGCTGGGGGGAGGGGGCAAGGGTGGCAGGAACAGAGATAAATCAGGTCTGGGGCCTCTCCTATAGCTCCTCATAGCACGGGGCAAATATATGAGACTGTTTGGAATGCTATGGACTGTAGCCCACCAGGATCCTCTGCCCATGGGATTCTCCAGGCAAGAATACTGGAATGGGTTGCTATTCCCTTCTCCAGGGGATCTTCCTGAACCAGGACTCGAACCCAGGTCTCCTCCTTTGCAGGTGGATTCTTTATTGTCCCAGCCACCAAACAAACTGCTAACAAACTTGTCTTCTATGTCTTTAACATTTTAGTAGGATCCTGGGACCCTGCCAAATCTATATTCTCCCCTGCTTCCAGAGCAGGAGTCCTCCTTGGAGGTTTGTGTTTCCACCCAGAGAGCAGGGAGTGTGTCTTTTTCTTTTTCCCTCCCCACCTCATAGCACTAATACAGGGTTGGGTGTACAGCACAGACCCTCAAGGACATTTCTTCGGACGATGGACACTGCAACCTTTCCGTGACCTCCTTCCCAACATGTCCTGGTTCTTAAATGCATTATTCATTCATTCAAGGAAAGAGAAGATCAGGACTACTGGGAAAGACTTGGAAGTCATCCACTAACAGGAGGGCATTCCAGCTGGGGATGGATGGGATCCCCAGGAAGAAGAGGGAAGGCAGACCTGCGGACCTAGCAGATCCTCGTGGGGAGCCAAGACCTGAGAAGTGGGCAGGAGGAAGGGAGGGGCAGAAAGCCATCAGAGGGGCAGGAAGACAGTCACAAAGGGCTGACTCTTGGAAGCCACGGAGAGGGAAAGCAGGTTTCCAGAGGGGAAACGGAGCGGTGGCACGTGCCAGGAGAGGCCAGGCCTGCGGAGGCGCCCGGGCCAGGCCAAGCAAGACTCAGACAGCTGCAGCAGGTCACGGGAGTCACGGGGGCAGAAGCCGGATCTCCGTGGCTTAAGTAAGTGGAGACAATGTGTACTGCACGCTCTATAGAAATCTGATGGAGAAAAGAGAGAAACGTGTGGGCTGGTGGCTGGAGGAGAAAGCAGAGTTGGGGAAGGACCGGAAGCCGACTAAGAGGAAGGAGCCCAAGGGAGGGTGTGGGCTGGAGGGGCGGTTATCGCTGGAAGGGCCCTGAGAAGGTGGCAAAGGCAGGTTCTGGAAGAGGCCTCTTGCCCTCACACTGGATGGAAGGGGAGAGGGTGACTGCTTTTCCAGAGGAGCCCTGGGGGGCATTTGAGGGGGCACGGATCAGACAGGCAGGACCTGATGGTTTTGGAGGTGGTACGGGTTGCAGCGCAAAGATCTGGCTGTCTGGAGGTTTGAGAAGGGAAGGGAGGGAGAAGCTCACCCTGGCCTGGGGGCGGGGATGAGCCTTCGGGGTGTTACTGAGGCAGCCACAGCCCCTGCCGAGGGGGTGCTGTGGGCTCTGGGAGGCTAGGGAGACAATGGTGTGGTGTGACCTCTGAGGGGAGAGAGCAGGCCGGCTGAGCCTGGCTCCCCTAGAGCACCCACAAACCCCCACAAGCCTGAGGCTGGCCTGACTCTGGTTTGGGGGTTTTCCCCCCTTTTTGGCCATACCACGTGGCATCTGAGATCTTAGTTCCCTGACTGGGGATTGAACCGGTGCCCCCTGCAGTGGATGCGTGGAGCCCTAACTGTTGGACCGTCAGGGAAAATCACCATCACTGACTCTGCTTTGCGCTCTTGCTCAAGCCAGAGAAGTGAGATTAAGTGGGGTTAGGAGGGGAACCCCCTCACCCGAAATAGTCTACAATTTCTATAGGCTGGGCTTCCTGTCTTCGAGATGCATCTCTTCCTGCAATGCTGTTTGCCCTCAAGACAACAGCAAGGAAAAGCATTCAGAAGGCGCTGCTGCTGTTTTACTTTCCTGCCAACAAAGGTGCCCAGGGACTTAAGGTCTCAGCAAGATGCCCACCCTGCCGTCACAACAGGACACTCGCAGGGACAGGCTGGCCCTGCCCTCCTACGGCAGCTGCTCAACTTTATATGGTTTCGAGCGGTTGATAGTTCTCCGAGACGAAGTCTGCCTCCCTGTAACCTCCTTGTCTTATCCGCAGCCCACAGCACCCGGTGCTCCTGTCCTGTGTCAGCTGCAGAGATGTCACCCCTACAGAGCCTGTGCTCTCTTTACTGGGTAGGCCTTTGGCCGAGCCAGTGATGGCTTTTGGTGCGCTGGTCATTTCTCTCCAGCATCGGTGTTTACTCAGCAGGCCACTATCTAGGTGATAACAGTTGGGGCGGAGGGACTAGTCTATCAGCCAATAACAACACTGAGGGCAGAATACTTCTCTAGTCTCCTGGTTTGCAGCCCAAGATTCCCGGAGATGAGATATGGGCTTTCTCTCCCACCAGACATAGAACCCAGGTTGGCAGGGAGAGGACTTCAGTGATGCCCAGGTGCCCAGCGGCTCTTGCCTAGTGCCCTGGGCCAGGCCAGAGCTTCCGGTGGACAAGAACCATGCCCTCTCTGTCTCCTCTTCTTTCTTCCCACCTCCAGCCCCGACCACCTGAGTGAGCCCTGGGAAGGCTGCCCAGGGCTGGCCGAAGGCTGCCCAGGGCTGGCCGAAGGCTGCCCCCTCCCCCGCCCTGGGCCCCCCCACCCTGGCAGCACTCACACGTGGCCCCCAGGCCGGTCCTCCCTGGTGAGCATTCCCTCCTTCTCCATCAGCATCTGCCGAAAAGTCCTGACCTTCTGCCGGGTCTCCTCCTCTGAGTACCTGCGGGGCACAGGGAAGGTGAGAGCTGCAGTCTGGGCTCTGGTTTCCTCCCCACCTGCTCCCCCAGCCCCTCCTGCCAGCCTTCAGTCACGTAGGCACTCTCCAGCTTGATATGACCTGTCCAAGGTCACACCACCACCAAGGTTCTCAGCGCTGGGGAAGCTCAAAGCTGACCCATTTTGCACCAGATCAGTCAACGAACCAACTAAGCCAACAACCAGGCAAGCCAACACATAAACTAAAGGGAGTGTTCCCAGAGGTGAGGAGATCTCCCAGGCGAGACCGGGCTCTTCCTCCTGGCCCTGTCCCACCCTGGGACAGGCCTCCCTCCCACATCCAGGCTGCAGTCACTCTCTGGAGACATTTTAGGGGAGAAGTGAGACCCCTGACCTTGACACATATGTGGCCTTTTCTGCCTTCCTCACCATATCCTGGGGAGGGCCTCAGGGCATCCCCGCCTCTACAACGTCAAGGCTGCCAAGTGGCCGGTCCAGGATCCCAGAGGTAGATCCATGGCTACCCAGCTTGGGATGGGGGTGGGGGGGATGTAGTCTGGGCTTCGGATGGAGGCTCCTGACTTCTCTCCTCCGCCCTCCCTCCCTCCCTGAGCCCAGTCTCAGGCTGGGGACCAAGGCCCAGAATCACCTACTCCTCATCTTTTTTCCCACATCTGGGGTCGTTGTCACCTCTCCCACACCACCAGTGTGACAGCTGTCCAGGCCTCCCAGCCCATGTCCATGCTGACCCCTGGGGCGCCTGTGCTCACCCAGCCCCTGGCCCTGTGCCCAGCACACACCAGCTGTCAGTGGCTGTTGCTGACTGAGTCTTGTCTCCTAAGCTCCCACCCTCTCCTCCTCCTGGGCTGCCCTGGACAGAAACCATGGTGGCCAAATAGGACCTGGAGTCCCACCCCCTCTGTCACGTGGCTATGAGCTCTCTGTGCACACAGCAAGCCCATCCCCCTCAACCCTATCCATGAAAACGGTACATCCTTCCTTGTCAGGGACCCCATTTCTTTTCTCCCTTCTTCCCTCCTCTCCTTCAACAAGCATTTGGGATTGACTCAGCCTTTTTGGAGAACAATTTCACAATTGTTTTCAAAAACCTTAAAAAAAAAAAAGGAATACAGCTTTGATTCATAAATTAACTTCCAGGTTTACTCTGTGGAAATAACCATGGCTGAACACAAAGATGTGACTCATGGGAAGTTTACAGCAGGACGAGTCCTCCTGCCTCCCCAGCCAGGTTAGGTGCTAACATTTGTGTTTCCATAGCAACCTCAGCCTCCTGGTTCCTCTTGGAGGGGTGGTTTCTGGGCTAGTCTTCATCTGTTGACTCTTCTGCACCTTACACTGGCCTGGGAATTCCCCGAGGACAGGGACCTTGTCTGTCTGAATTGACCTTGTGTCCCCAGCATCTGGCACCTTGCCTGCCACATGGGGCCTCCAAAAATGCTTTTGAATTCTGGTGTGACAGTTTTTGAATCTCAGTGCTCCCACTTTCTAGATCTGTGACCTTGCACAAGTCCACATGCTTCTCTTAGTCTGAGTCTGTACATCTGTGCAATGGGATAGTAACCCGCCTTTCAATATTGTTGTAGGATTAAGGGAGATGATACGTAAAAGCACTTTGCACAGTGCCTAGCACACAGCAGGTGTTCAAGAAATGGTGGTGATTGAGGATTATTTGTCCCAGAGCGATGGGGACAGAGGGTCTAATTGTCCCAGGCTCTGTGCCTTTTTCTACCCTAGACCCCTCCCAGGTCAGCAGGGTCCTGGGTCAGGAATCACCTGAACCTCTCCCCTCTGCTCTCCCAGGAGGCAAAGGCTGAGATGGAGAAGGAGGCTGGTACCCAAACCTTCCATGCCCTGTGGGTGCGACAGCACCTGCCAACTCAAGGCCATGCAGGAGGCCCGGCTGGATAACAGTCAAGGGCTCGGATGGGGAAGAGGGTAGGCAGGGCGAGGATGCCTGTCTCAGCGCCCCAGCCTCCTGGCTCAGCTGCTTCCCCAGCCAGTCTGGCTCCCTCACTGCCACTTCCACCATTTGGGAAAAATGCATCAAATTCATTTTTGCTCTGGGGACTTCTTGGGTTTCCCTTTGGGGCTGGGGTGGGGTGAGGGGACAATACATTTTTAAAGAGGTCCCCAGAGTGGAAAATGTCTCCTTCTGCCTGCCTTTGCCCAGATCCAGCATTTCCTAGAAAATCACTTCCTTGGTCATTAAGTTGATCTTCATCACGTGGTGGTAGTGGCCCATTTTATAGATGAAGAAATAGAGCAGGGAGAGGGGAGGGCTCAAAGCTCCAAGCCCAGCTCAGTAATCCTCATGAGAAGGGGCATGGTGGGTAGGATGTGGGAAGGGGGATGTTTGGGGCCAAGGCTGGAACATCACCTCATAGAGGCTGGGGGCTTTGTCCCCGCCTCCACAGTGACTGTGGGCTGCCCATAGAGACTGCCCAGGAAGATGGCGCCAAAGGCAGCATCCATCACCAGTGAATTAGCCACCATCCATCAGTATTAAGAAAGGGATTGCTTTTCAATGGGGCCAAAGAATGTGTGTTTCCATGACTAGCGGGAAAGTGAAGTCGCTCAGTCGTGTCTGACTCTTTGCGACCCCATGGACTGTAGCCTATCAGGCTCCTCTGTCCATGGGATTTTCCAGGCAAGAGTGATGGAGTGGATTGCCATTTCCTTCTCCAAAATGACTAGCAGGAATATTTGTCAAATGCCTGCGAACCTGGTAAATAAATGCAAATGAACCAGTGTTTCTTGAAACGTATATTAATGACCGGATTTTTAGCAGAGCAAAGATCCCTAGTGTTTGTGGAGCACTTTCTGGGGACTGGAGTGGGGTGCAGGAGCCCTGTACTTGCCTTAGTCCACAGGCCCCTCAGAACAACCCCCTACTTAACAGGCCGGTAGCTATGGCTTGCCCAAGGTCACAGGGCAGAGCTGGAAGCCCCGACTGTTGGGTTCCAGAGTGGCTGTGGCCTCTACCGCCGGGGCAGCCGCTAAGAGACTGCAGAGGGAGCAGGTTGATAACCGGAGAGCTAGCTTTATGGGAGACTCCAGTCTAAGGACCACCTGGAGTGAGGGCTTGGATGGTGGAAGGGCCCCTGATAGACTATCTGGAGACGACCTGTTGGGTGCATCCCAGCGAGGAATGAGCCTTTGATGCCAGGTGATTAGATACCAAAGACAGGGTCAACAGCCATCCCCCTTCACCTGAGGCTGCCCCCCTGGGATAATAAGCATGCCACGGCAGGGGGAGATAGCGGACTTGTGGGGAGGGGCTGCCATGAGTTAGGGCCCTTAGGAGTTCTCTGAAAGCTTGGGGCGAGAACTTTCCTATGGACAAAGTTAGGTGAAGAGGGTGGGGCTTAGGAAGGGAGCAGGGCCCCACAAGGGGGCGGGGCTTTGTGAGTGGAAGAGGGCGGGGTTTGTGAGGGGAAGTGGGCAGGGCTCTGTGAGGGAGAAGGGGCGGGGCTTGTGTGGGGAAAGGGGTATTTTCCTAGAACGAAGCACGGAAGGCTGGCTCTCATCTGTCCCAGGCATCTGTTCCCTAGCAACGCCCACCCGCCTACACTCCCTCCACTCCCGGAGTCTCTCAATTCAGCAGGATCTGCAGGTTTAATTAAGGTCTGGGACTCTCTCTGCATAAGGATACTCCACTCCCCACCCTAACCCCCAGGGATCTCATTTCTTCGGTCACATCCACAGCTCATCAAGCCTATTTTCATTACTAGCTGGAAATCTCCTTTCTGTCTCCAACAGCCTTCCACCCATCCATTCCTCTCTGCAGGGATCCTCCCCACCCCCACCTGGTCTCCAGCTGGAGGTGAACAGCAAATTCCTGCGCCCTTTTCTTACAAGCCGCCCTGCCTGGCAGCCTTGGCCCGGCCTTCCTAAGGGCCTGTGGTGGCAGTGACAGTCTCTGTCTGAGCCTCAGTGTCTTCTGGGCTCCACAGGGGCGAGTGAGCCTTGTCCTGGCTGCCTCTTGGGAATGAACAGACACAGGTGTGGTCTGGAAGGGCCGCTGTGCACAGGCGGTCTGCTCCCACGCGGCTCCAGGCGCTAACGCACTGGGCCTTTCTGATTTCTCAGCTCACTGACAGTGCCAGCCTGTTGGGCACGCCCTGCTCCCCACTTTGACTCCCTCAACAGCAAGCCCAGTAGTTTCAAAGTACTCAGCCAAATGCAGAAAGGAGCCTTGGGAACTCCAGTTTTCCTTGGAGAGGTAGCGATGGGAATTACTCTGTTTTTTTCTCTTTTTTTTCTTTTTTGCCTCCAGTTCCACATTACGATGGCTGTCCCGTCTCCACAGGATTTTCAGGGGAGGTCCCTAAATCCTTACTGACTGATGCACTATCCTTCCTTTTCAGCCTGACGAACTCCTACTCATCCTTCAAGGCCCATTCAAATGTCTTCTATCAGAATCTCCCCTCCGAGCTCCTGAAGCACTTGACCTTTCCTGTCCTGCTGTCCTTTCTATAATCCTGATCCTAACCTATTTTATGGTGGAGTTGGTGTTAACATGCCTGTTTCCCTTCTGAGATGGGGAAGGAATAGGGGTTGGGAGAGGAGTCTTTGAGGAAGTGACTCCAATTCGGCTCTGGGGACCAGTGTTGCCCAGCACAGCATCTGGCCCACTTGAGTGCTCCTGGTTCTGAACTAGACAGGGTGAAATCTAAGCTTCTGGGTGTGGCTGCTGGCTGAAATTCCCTTGCTGAAATCACAGGCAGCCCTCACACGTAGTAGGGGCCCGCTGTGCATTCTTGCCTGGCTGCCGCACCTGGCTATAGACCAGGCAGCTCGAACCACCCATCTTACAGACGGGAAAACTGAGGCCTCAAGTTGTCATTAACGTTTACATGCCCCTCTCCTACACCAGACTGGATGTTTCTCGTAGGCATGGGCTGTGTCTCCTTGGCTGCTGTGACTTTAAGCCCAGATGAGAACTTTATATAGAGCAGGAGTTCAAGACAGCTTATTGGTAGAATAAAGTAACACATGAATGAAAGTTCTACTGGGCCGGCAATAGCTCAGATTCTGACCTTTCAAGCTCCGGGATCCCAACGCTGGCCCCGCCCTGGCCCCGCCCTGGCCCCGCCCTGGCCCCGCCCCGAGTCCCTCCCAACCCCGCCCACAGCCCGCCCCGCTCCCTTCCCCGCTCACCCTTGCTCCTCCATCATCTCCTGCAGTTCCATGCACTTGAGCTCCACTCGCCGCTTGCGCTCGTGGTCCAGGATCTCGCGGTGCGCGCGCTTCACCAGGCCGGGCTCCGCGGCGCGCAGCTCCTCCTCTGCCCGCGGCCAGGCCCCCGAGGAGGCGCCCGGCTGCGGGAAGCCGTTTGCCGCGTCAGGCGGGGACGGCACGCTGGCCGCCCCGTTGTTCACGGTGGATGACATAGTGGCTGCCCCTGGAGCGGCTGGCCTCGGCCCTGCGGGACACACACAGACATCCGGCGGGATGGTCACTTCTCGGCCACCTGCTAAGCTCTTCTCGGCGCGGGTTAATCCTGGAGATTTAAAGGCCCACTCAAGGCTCTAATCCGCTTCCACTCTGGCTGCAGAGCCGGGCGGTGGCAGGTTTGCACCTGTGGGTCACACCTCAGGGCATGAGGGGGCATCGGACACTGGGCTGTCCCCATCGGTAAGGTGAGGTGGATTCAAAGCGGACTAGATGGCTTCTAAAGGAGGTTTGTCGCCTTCAGGGACCTAGTTACCATCCAGGACAAAGCTCTCTGCCCGGGTTCCAATGCCTGGGCCTGACTGCCTGGTCACTGCCTGTTCCCTGCCGGCACACCTGGCAGTTCCCCAGGTTTTATTTTTGTTTTTCCTTCAGGTTCAGTTTAATACCAGCTTCTCACTCCCCAGTACCCATTTTTCTGGCTCTGGTCCTGGAGTCACAGACCACACGTGCTCCCCATCCCAGTCTGCTCCCGGACAGCTGTGCAGAGACCAGAAGATGGAACCTTCTCCAGGCTCACCTCCATTCCCACTACAGACGCAGTTTTCAGTTCCTGCTTCGATCTGGCTAACTTTTCCAAAGTCAGCATTCCAGGTGGGGGCCTATCTGGGCTGAAGCCCACAGGGCCGTCCCCTCCTTTATTCTGGAAACATCGCTTGTGAGGCTGTGACCAGAAGTGGCACTGACATTAACTTTCCAGGCAGCCACATCCTTTCGCCAGCTCAGGGTGGGAAGGGAGTAAGCATGGCTTGGAAGGTGAGAAGTGGTGGCTCCACGGCCCAAAGTAGAGCGTGCACCTGTATGTATCCCGCACAGACATGCATACACACACACACACGCACATACACACACACACACAAGCACATACACACCATGGACTTATCTTAACAGAGGGGAGGCACCTCCCGAGCTATTTCCAATTCCTTTCTCCAAGGCTCTGCTAGTTGCTAAGCAACAGGGAGGCCGCCTTCCCAGGGAGTGGGATGGGAGGGAGGGAAGGGGTGGAGGGAGGTGGGAAGAGAAGGAACCGGGCATGTCTGGACATCCCAGATGGGGCCTTCCTGCAATACCCCCCCAGCCCCCACAACACATACTCTCCTCACTGGCTTCAAAGTGTCCAGAGCCATGGAGTCTGAAAGGCAGAGAGGAGAGAGGGGGACCAGGAGAGGAAAAAGGCCTTGAAGGAGACAGTGACAGGAGGTGACAATGGTAACACAAGCTCCTTTCATATGTTCATCTGCCCAAGTGTCTGGGTCTAGGCCAGGGTTCTCCATGCCTTGCTGTGTGACCCTGAGGATGTTCCTGCCCCTCTCTGAGCCTCTGTTCTCAACCTGTGCCTGGAAGCATCATCCAGATTCTTCAGGAAGGCTCTTTGGGCTTTACAGAACAAAGCTGTTTTTCTAAGCCCTGCCTGCTTCCTGCCTGTCCCTACCCCAGCCCTGCAACCCTAGCTCTACCACGCTTTCTCCGAGGGTAACTCACAAGTATCACCCACTCACCAAGCCCCACACAGAGCTCTGCTTGTCTCATGCCCTGAGCCAGGGACATGCATGGAGCTTGGAGACCCCCATTGTCCTGGCCCACCACAGCTTACCAACATCAAGTTTGGTCTCATATTCCATCTTGACACTGCTCACATTTACCCATCTCCTTCTCTCTCATTACCACCTCAGTTTAAGCCTCTGCTTCTGGTCCATTCTGGCATCAGCATCCTGTCTGCCCACCCCCCTGCCCTGACCTCTTTCTGTTCATCTTCCATCAGCAACATGGGAGACTGGGCCAGGAGCAAATCAGACCCTGCCATGCCCTAGTTAACAGCCTCCAGTGGCTTCTGGTCACCCTGGCTCCTAGTCCTGACACAGCTTGGACCTGCTTCCTGAACCAGCCTGTCCACTGCCACGCCCACACAGATCCTCCATCCCTCTTGCATCCAGGCCTCCCCTCCCTCCCACCGCTGCTCCCTTTCCCTAGGATGCTCTGTACTTGACTCTGGCGTGATCTCAAAGTCACTGCTCACAGGCATCACCACTTTCTGGAAGCCTCCCTCCTCCCCTCTGGCGCTCTCCCCCCTCACTGTCATCGTGGGCTCACAGGTTTCACTCCACCTGTGGGCTGAGGGCTTTTTGGCCCCAATTCCTGGTGCCAGCAAAGCGTCTGAAACACATGGGGCTCAGTGCCTATGAGCGGAATAAAGAGACAAACAGGGAGACAGACCTATTGTATAGCACCTGGAACTCTGCTCAGTGTTATGTCCCAGCCTGGACGGGAGGGGCATTTGGGGGAGAAAGGATCCTTGTATACATATGGCTGAGTCCCTTCTCTGTTCACCTGAAACTACTGCAACATTGTTAACCGACTATACCCCAATACAAAACAAAAAATTTAAAGTTTGAAAAAAAAGGGAGATAGGACTGAGGACTATACGTGGGGTCCCTGATACAGCCTTCAAGACCCCTTTGTATTTCTTCTTATGCAATCTTGCAGCTTTATCCAGTGCTAAACTTTATCCTGAAGCCAACATCCAGCTCCTCAGCCTGGGTCACCTGTCCCCAAACATGCACTCCCACTCCTTTGAGCCTTGGCCCACGTGGTTCCCAGTGCTAGAATTCCATTGCTTCTCTTCCCTACCTGGGGAACTCCAGCACATCCTTCAGAGTTCAGTCCCAATGTCACCTCCTCCGGGAAGCCTTCCCTGCTTCTGACGAAGGATGAGCCGTTCCCTCCTTGTGCCCCCACAGCTTTTGTCCTCACCTCTTTAGATACTGAGGCTCAATTTATCGTCTGCGTCTGACCCCTGGTCTAGCCCTTCGAGGGGAGGGAACCAGCCCTTCATTTCAGCTCCCCGAGCCTACGCAGCACCTGGCAATGCCAAAGATGCACCGGGGGTGTGGGAGCAAAGTGCTCAGGCCCTGAGAGAGCCGTGGAGACAGGTTCTCAGTGATGCTGCTCTGCATGCTTGCCCTCGATGTGGGGGAGGCTCCCCAGCCAAGACCTTGGCCTGAGCTCCTCGAGGGTGGGGCAGGGGAGGCTGGTGGGAGCAGTTCTGAGTGCACTCAGGTCTCCACACCCTGAGAAACCCCATCGCCAGCACTAGGAGAATGCCTGGCTGAGATGGCTAGGCTGCTGGGGGGCAGTCTTTCAGAAGCGACTGAAGTAGAGGAGAGGGGCGGGAAGACAAGACGGATGCTGTCTGGGTTTCCACTGGCACAGATGGTGAATTCTGCCAGCTTCACCTGGGAATGGAGGGTGCCAGGCAGGAACCTGGGTCTCCTGAGTTACAGGCAGACTCTACCCTCTGAGCCACCAGGGAAGCCCTTATCTGATATTATCTATTACAGAATTATTGTGAAATTTCATAAGGAGAGAGAGACACTGCGTTGGTGGGAACTAATATTCTGTGCTATTTTAATTGGTGGGCGGATTAACCTGTGCTCAGAGGGAGCTGATGAATGGGTCCCTGTCACATTAGATGGGGGTATCTAGAGAAGGGCCGCAGGGCTTCGTCCTCACCCATGTCTGATCTAGTATGTTCACCATTGACTGGAGAGAACTTTGAAAACCTGATGACCAGATTCACTGAGACGACCACTTGGGAAGGTTCAGAAATCCAGAGTCAGAATCTAAAAAGACTCAACAGACGGAAAAGATGGGAGGAGTCTGAGAAGGTGAAGCCGGATAACGAGAAATGCCACATCCTGACGCTGGGTCCCAAACGAACTTTCTAAAATTGGAGTGAGGTAGACATATGTTAGCAGGAGCATATTTAGGAAGAATTTAGGGGTTTTCAGTGGTCACAGGCTCAATTTGAGTCAATATCATAATGTGGCTGCCAAAAGCGCACGTTATCTTAGCCTACATCAACAAAAATATAATGTCTGGAAGGGGGAAGTGATAAGAATATACCAGTGGTTGGAGGATTTAGGCCAAACCTGGCTGAGTCTGCTGAGAAGCTTGTTAGAAGTAGGTTGGGATGCCTGATGTTGCAAATAAAAATACAGGATGCACAGTTAAAATAATTTGAATTTCATATTTGGGGCATCCTCATACTAAAAAGAATTATTCATTGTTTATCTGAAATTCAAATTAAACTAAGTGTCTTGTATTTTATATGATTCCTGTTGAAACCTACTGAATCAAAATCTCTGAGGGTGAAACTGTCAGTGTTCTCCAGGTGATTCTGATACAGACCATCTATGGAACAGCAATTGGGAGCCAGTGTCTAGAACAGCAGTTCGCAAATCTTATTAGTAGAGTCACCTGAAGGGCTTGTTAAACCATAGATGGCCAGGGTCTTGTTTAGTTGCTAAGTCGTGTTTGACTCTTTTGAGATTACATGGACGGTTTACCCGCCAGGCTCCTCTGTCCATGGGCTTTCCCAGGCAAGGATACTGGAGTAGGTTGCCATTTCCTTCTCCAGGGGATCTTCCTGACCCAGGGATCGAACCCGCATCTCCTGATTGGCAGGCAGATTCTTTACCCACCTGGAAAGCCCATGGCCAGAGTCTACCCCTAGAATTTCTGACTCAGTAGATCTGGGGTGGGTGCTGATAATCTACTTTTCTAACAAGTTTCCTCTTTGCCAGATCTTGAACCCCACTTAAAGGAGCAAGCCCCTAGCCAAACGGGATGGTTTTAGAAGACAAAACCAGGACTCCTGTGAGGAAGTGGACTTCATATAAGCCCAGGATAGGATTTTTCCCCCGCTAACAAAACTTTACCAAGACTAAGTAGTAGGGGACTTCCCTGGTGGTCCAGTGGCTAAGGCTCCAATGCAGGGGGCCTGGGTTTGATCCCTGGTCCGGGAACTAGATCCCACACATTCAGAACTAAAAAAAAAAAATCCTGCACACAGCAAGGAAGGTGGAAGATCCCACGCGCCACAGCTAAGACCCAGTGCCACCAAACAAATAAATAATTTAATATAAATGAAAGCTAGGTGGCTCATCCCAGGATAAGTGAGTTTCCCATTACAGGAGCTGCTTAAATAGGAGATAGACCATTATGTTCACTCGACAAACACAGTACATACTCCTTTGCCATCTTCTCCCTCCCCTACCAACAAACTGGAGATTTGGAGACAAACAAGACCCCATCCTGGCCCTCTGGGAGCTCACCAGCTGGTTTGGGAAACCATAGGTAATCACAGCATAGTGTGATAGAAGAGAATTTGAGGAGAGTCTGCGTCTCCAGGCAGTGGGTCGGGGCAGGCTTCCCAGAAGGGGGCGGAAGGAGCTGGAGACGGGGACTCCAGAGCAGCGGGGGCCGGACCAGGATTTGAGAAATAAGTAGACAGACTGGGCAAGACTGGGTGTGGGGTGGAGGAAGGTGCCTCAGACGATACTGGGTCCCTGGCTTGGGTGACCAGGTGCAGCCATTTGCTGTGATGGAGAATATGGAGGATAAACTGGGCTGTGTTAAGGGGGAGGGGCTTGTGGGGTCAAACAGGCAGCAGTGAGGTCTAGAGCCGTGAACCTGACCCTGACCCTGACTTGTTAAGACGCTTGGGGACATTGACGCTGCGTCTCCTTGGAGACAGGGCAACACATGGAAAGTCTTTTCTCTACCCGTTTGGCTGTAAGACCCTGAATGAGTCTCTGGACCCTTGCTTCGTCACTGGACAATGAGGGGCTGGACTCAAAGACCCCACAAGTCTTGTCCTGCTCTGGAAGTCTAGGTTATACTAGCAATGTATGTATGAGCCAAGCCTTCAGCCCGCTTCCTCCCTGCATCTGTAGCCAGTGGCCAGAGCCACACCAACTCCGCCCAGAGCTCAGCCTGGGGCCGTCCCAGCACTGGGTCAGGTCCCACGGGTAGGCCAAACCCATGTGCGGATTAAGTCATGGAGGGAGGGGGAGCATCCTCCCTTCTGCCAGCCAGGAAGTGGTTAAAAGGCCTGAGCTCTGACTTCCAAGCCTCACAGCTGAGTCCCTGGGCCTGCCTCCTTCCCTCAGACCCCAGTCTGGGTCCCCTGAGCAGGCCTGGCTGAGGACAGGATGGAACACAGTCTGGCAGCTGGTACCTGCAAGTCCAGCCCTGCTGGTAGACATTAATTGATGGGGCAACAGCCCATCCGTCCTGCAGGGTCCAGCCTGCTGACAGGCACAGAGGTCTCTGAGTTAATGGGCTCATCACTCACCCCGAAGCTCAGAGGGGTAGATGCTGAGGGCGGGAGTGACTGGCCCAGATGGGGGGGGCGGGCGGAGGGAACACGTATGCGTCTGAGGAGACTGGGTCCTGCCCTGGGGAACCTGGCTTGAGGCCGGGAAACAGGGCTGTGCCCTTTAGGAACTCATGAGCTGAGTGACCTTCATCATGTAGCTTAAACTCTGTGCCTTGGTTTCCTTGCTAATCACACAAGTCACAAGTGTTTGTCGCTCAGTCATGCCCAACTCTTTGCGACCCCATGGACTGCAGCCCACCAGGCTTCTCTGTTCATGGGATTTTCCAGGCAAGGATACTGGAGTGGGTTGCCTTTTCCTTCTCCAGGGCATCTTCCCAACCCAGGGATCAAACCTGGGTCTCCTCCACTGCAGGCAGATTCTTTACCATCTGAGCTACGAGGGGAGCCCCTCCTTGCTGATGATCTGGAACTAATAACAGCGCCCTCCTTGCATGCCCGGCATGCCGCGAATGTCTCATAAGCAGCGGTGATTTGTCAGGGGTGACCGTCCTCTTCCGGACGTGGAGGGGGCGAGGAGTACCTGGACATCCAGATGTCCGGAAGGCTGAGCTATGATTGGGGGCTGAGGACTGAGACCCAAGGGTGAGCAAGGTTGCTGCTTGTTGAGGGAGAAGAGGGCAGAGGCCAGAGCCCGGGGCAAGGATGACCTGGGCCACCGTCTCCCCCTGCCGCCCCCCACTGGCCTCAGCAAACATCTCCCATCTCACGTACACTGTCTCAGTCACCAGCCCACATGGCACCAACCCAGGGACCCCTTTTGTTCCTGAAGCTTAGCAACTTCTCTCCCCCAGGGGGCAGCATCACTCTCCGGGGGGCTCCTTTTCCCCGCCCCACTGCTGGCCAGAGGCCCAGCTCCCCAGTGATGACGCGAGGATGTAGGGCTTCTGCACCCTCAAAGGTACAGGTTCCTACAGCTTCCTGTAAACTCTCGACCTGTGCACACAGTTCAACCACCTTCTTGCCACTGAGGTCCTTCTGCTGCCTCCCACTGGCTCAGGAACAAGCAGCATTCGGTTTGGGATCAGAAGATTCGAGCTACCAGTTCTCCCTGGGTGATCAGGGAATGTTACCAAACGTCCCCGAGCCTGAGCTTTCTCATCCATAAAGTGGAGACAATAGTCCCTACCTCGGGACTTCCCTAGCAGTCCAGTGTTTAAGACTCTGCTCTTCCAACGCAGGGAACACGGGTTTGATCCCTGGTCAGGGAACTAAGATTCCACATGCTCTGTGGAGCAGCGAAAAAAAAAAAAAAATTCCCTCCCTCACAGGGTGGTGGGATCATTCATTCTTTCAGTGACAAGCTTGTTCTGAAGACAGATCCTGATTACCCCCGTCCCTACCCTGTCCCAAGCCAAGGGAGCAAAAAAGAGACCAGGGTGGGTCTGTATTTGCCTGTGATGGTCAGGGAAGGTTTCACAAGAGCAAAGGTGTTTGAAGTGGTCCAAGGATGAGTCTAAGGAAGGGGGTGGTCCAAGCAGGGGCAGGGGGATGTGTGGCACAGGCTGAAGGCTCAGGGATAGTGGGGTCTGGGGACCTGGAATTAAGAGGGTCAGGATGGAGTGGGGTGTGTGATGGCGACCAGTCTTCCCATGAAGGTGGAGACTGAAAACCCAGAGTTAGCCCTTCCGGAGAAAAAGCCCAGTGTGGAGCAAGGTAAGGGAGTGGGAGGGACATGTTTCCTGAGTTTCCTGGAGGAAAAAAACAAATCCTTTGTAACTGTCACAAATGTGATGGAACTGATAAACACACAAGAAACCAGGCACTTAGCTTGTGAAACCAAGTCTGGGTCTTTGTAGAAATGAGTGTGTAACAACAATGGTTTTTGTCAAGATATTTGATGAATCTGGCAAAGAAAATCCATCTCCAGTGTGTCTGAGGAAACTGGGTGCACCCCTTCCCCACCCCAGTCCCTGCCCTGAAGCCAGGCTGCACCCCTGATGCTGGTGAGTGTCCCCAGAGTGCCCGGTGGAGGGGGGTCTCCAGCCAACCCCTCCCTTCCCTGTGGGGACCCTTCTCCAGACCTCCAGGAGGTGTGGGCGGGAGGCAGAGGTAATCAGCCCACGGCCAGAACAAGCTTTCCTGTGCTCCCTCCCTGCCCCAGGCGGTGGGGCTTGGGGAGTTATGGGAGATGGCCTCTCAGCCCTAAGGGCAGGTCACTTACTCATGTCACAGCTACTCTGAGAATCTGAGGCTCACCAGAGGGGAGGCAGGAGGAGAGGCATGGTGAAGAAGCAAGATAACTGCTGGGACGGGGGACTGGTGGCAGAGACATCAACTGAGCTGGAGCATGTTCGCGGAGGAGCATAGCTGGGAGGTCTTCCTGGAGGAGGAATCATGAAACATAAGTAGGAGCTAGTGGACATAGAAGGGGAGGAAGGATGTCTTGGGCAGAGTGTGGGGCATGTGGGAAGAAGGCTTGGAGAGAAAAAGGGAAGAACCCTGGGCTTGTGCACAGTGGGCCAGGAGGGGCCGGAGGAGCTAGGGATACCCTGCAGGCCGTGGGGAACTCATGAAGGCTGCTGGGCTGGGGAAGTCACAGTCAGCTCTGCATTTCAGAAAGATCTCTCTGGCTTCTTGGAGCCTTCGATGTTGGTGGCTTCTGCCCTGGAGAAAGGTCTGACTCTCAGGGACAGCTCAGTCCACATTAACCAAGATGTATCAGCAAGTGACAGGAGAGCCGGCCTGGGTTCAAATCACTTACTATGGGCCCTAAGGCGACTTGACCTCATTTTGCTCAGTTTCCTCATTTGTAAAATGGGGTTAATCTAAGCACCCCCTGCCTTAGAGGTGAGGGAATGAACATATGCCCAGTGTGGCAGTGCCTAGGACCGTAGGAAGTTCCGTGTATAGTTATTTAGTGTCTGTACTACCCATCAGTTCAGTTCAGTCACTGAGTTATGTCCGACTCTGTGACCCCATGGACTGCAGCATGCCAGGCTTCCCTGTCCATCACCAACTCCCAGAGCTTGCTCAAACTCGTGCCCATTGAGTTGGTGATGTACTACCCATAAACAACACCAGCTCGTCTAAACCACTACAGGCATGAGTTAATCAGGAAGACATACAGTAGAAATCAGAGGTTGATGTGTTTGATAATGCATCAGATCAGTGTCCGCTTGTGAAGACTAGTAGATTGCCACCCACACGGACCAGTAGGGACCAGTGTTCACAGGGAAACAGATGCTGCGGGGCGAGGCCGGGGAGGAAGGCACTAGGTAGGCTGGAAGCGAGAGGGTTAGCCGAGCGAGCTTCCTCCCAGCCTCCTTGGAGTCTCTCTTGGGAGACGCTGGCACCGCTGTTTGTTACCCAACCCTCAAGAAGACGCTGCAGGGGGGAGGGAGAGAGCTGAAAGCCTTCTCAATTATTCAACAGTCGGAGCTTCCTGCTGCTCCTGTTGGAGCCAGGGGAAGGCCAGCTAGAGCCCCTGGGCTGGGTCTGGCTGGCTTAGGGGGAGGGCTGGTTGTTGGAGGGACAGCAGCCCTCACGGTCCCACTCCTGCCCCCCCGCCCTGCTCCAGTGCCGTCTGCAGGGTGGTGCGGAGGGGGCAGCTGCGCCTGGCAGGCAGGCTTGGAGCTGTCTCCTGCCCTGCAGACTCAGACTGTGCTGTGGAATGGAGGCAGCGGGTTGGCGAAGTTCCCAGAGCCAAGGTGGGGTGTCTGAGGGAAGCCAGGGAGGAAGGGCATGTCCACTGTCCGCAGGAGAGGGCCAGGCAGCTTAGCTGGCACCTTAGCTTATCTCAGACACACGGGGCTCTGAGCCACCCAAGAACATGCTGCCCAACAGCTCCCTGTGCCTGGAGTGCTCTTCCCCTTCTGGTTCATCCTACAGGACTCTGCTCAGGCATCACCTCCTCTGTGAAGCCCTCCTAGACTTCCACCGGGGGATGCGTCTCTGTGGTGCTCCCAGAGCCTCACCCTGTGGTCTCCACCCTCAATGCTTACCTTTCTCTGTTGTGACTATGTGCCCCTGACCTAGCGAGGGCTGTCTAAGGGCAGGGACTGGGTTGTGTCCATTTTTGCGCCCCTATTGCCCAGCACAGAGCTTGGCACAAAGCAACCATCTGTGAGTATTTGATGAAACCCAGCCTGTGTTTGTACTGATGGGGAGCTCACTACTTGTAGTTTTTTTGTATGTTTGTTTGTTTTTTACCACCCCCATCTCTGGGGACCTCGGCGGCAAAGTTTCCTGGTTACCACTCTCATTATGCCCAGACTTTACATGTGTTGACATTTGCAAAGACCACATGGTCACATCCTTGGTAAGCCCTGGAGCCCAGCTCTGTCATTCAATGGATAGGAAGGCCCTGCCTGGCACTAGGCTCCTGCCCACCAGCCCTGGGCCCTGTCTTTGTTCCTGTTGGCTCTGATTTGAGTTCCTAGAGCAGAGGGCCTGGATGGCAGGTCCCCAGGGACAGAGAGGCCTCAGCTATCTGCTCCCTACAGAGCGACCCACAGTAAAAGCAAGACAGCCTAAATGAGACCAGTGCAGATCACTGCAACCCAGGACAGGCCAGAGAAGAACCAGGAGCTCAGATTAGATGCTTGCCCCTTGGAAGAAAAGCTATGAGCAACCTAGACAACATATTAAAAAGCAAAGACATTGCTTTGCTGACAAAGATCTGTGTAGTCAAAGCGATGGTTTTTTTCACTAGCCGTGCATGGATGCGAGAGTTGGACCATAAAGAAGGCTGAGCACCAAAGAATTGATGCTTTTGAACTGTGGTGTTGGAGAAGGCACTTGAGCAACCCTTGGACTGCAAGGAGGTCAAACCAGTCCATCCTAAAGGAAATCAGTCCTGAATATTCATCGAAAGGACTGATGCTGAAATTAAAACTCCAATACTTTGGCCGCCTAAGGCAAAGAACTGACTCATTTGAAAAGACCCTGATGCTGGGCAAGATTGAAGGCAGGAGGAGAAGGGGACGACAGAATATGAGATGGTTGGAGGGCATCACTGACTCAATGGACATGAGTTTGAGTAAACTCTGGGAGATAGTGAAGGACAGGGAAGCCTGGCGTGCTGCAGTCCATGGGGTTGCAAAGAGTGGGAGGCGACTAAGCAACCGAACAACGACAACAACGTAGGGGACCCACAGACCAATGCAGACCAGTGGCGCACAGAGGACTCACAATACCGGCCACTGAAAACAACACAGACCAGGTCAATTCCGGAAGCAGCCTGTGCAGTCCAGAACTGGAAGCAGACAAGCAAGCTGTGTTTCAGTCTCCCCTCCCCTGTGTTTCAGTGGAACAAAGGAATCCCTGCCCCCACCCAGCCCACTCTATTTCCTTTCACGGCCCTCAGTGGCCTTCAGAGAACTGTAGACTTCCAGACAGGGAAGAGAAAGCCACAGATTCCCTGTGGCTGCCTGAGCTCGAACGGAGATTTGGGGTGGCAGGGAGGAGACGGAGAGGAGAACCTCATCGTGGCTGCGCTGTCCCTGATGGCCTGGGCTGCCAGGGAAGTGGGGACCTCTGTGTCCTGGGGAGGGTCCAAGCCAGATGGCCTTGGGGTAGCGTCCTGAAGAGAGCCACCTAAGGTGTCAGGACACCATGCTCTCCGAGGACTCTCCCAAGCTGGCCTCTAGGGCTGCAAGCGAGAGCAGCTCAGTCGTGTCTGACTCTTTGAAACCCTGTGGACTGCATAGTACACGGAATTCTCCAGGCCAGAATACTGGAGTGGGTAGCTGTTCCCTTTTCCAGGGGATCTTCCCAACCCAGGGAACGAAGCCAGGTCTCCCGCGCTGCAGGCGGCTTCTTTACCAGCTGAGCCACCAGAGGAGGTCTGGAGTAAAACCAGAGGTGCCCCGAGTTGTCATCAGCTTCATTATTTCCTCTACCCGCTTCTTCTCCCCACAAAGGTCAGACCCGCCCTGGTTCACACCTGAGGGCTGGGTTAAGGAAAGGGAAGATGGGCTAGAAGCTGTATAACCAGATCTCTTTCCCTTTTCAGGCTTCAGTTTCCCCATCTGGACTAAGCACTTGGGCCTGGATACTAGTGGGGCCAGGGCAGGGCTGGGCTCTGAATTCTTGGCAGCCCAACACTTCGAAGAGTCCAAGCTGGGTGACAATGTACCCCACGCCCCTGTTGGAGCTATCAGCAGGAAGGGTGTGTGCTGGACAGACAGACAAGCCCCTTCCACCCACTGGGGAGGATGCAGCAGGGAGACAGGGCAGCTGCCTCTGCTGCCCACACAATCTCATTATGGAAAATTCCCTCTATTGACTCAGCTTTAATCAGGCAGGCTGCCCTGGGCATCCCCCCCAGGTTTCTGCTGGGCTGGGTGAGATCAAAGAGAGAGTCGGGCTGG
Organism: Capra hircus; assembly: GCF_001704415.2. Taxonomy (NCBI): domain Eukaryota; kingdom Metazoa; phylum Chordata; class Mammalia; order Artiodactyla; family Bovidae; genus Capra; species Capra hircus. Next base: position 35,213,635 of record NC_030832.1, on the reverse strand, counting down.
GGGCTGGAGCCTCGTCTGCCATTCCCATCGATCCAGATGCGCCTCTCGTTGCTAGGCAACCGCCTCCAGTCTCATCTGGTCCTTCCTTCCCCAGGGGCTGCAGGATCAGGCAGTAAAGGGGGAGAGAGACCCCACATTCATTCTCTAAGTCTTCCCTTACCAAGCTTGAGATCTCTGTCATCAAGCCGGGAGCTTTCCTCACGCCCTGAAGGACCCCTCATCCTGGGAGCATGACTCTCCCACCAAAATGGACCTCCTTTCTCCCTTTACATTTGTATTCATCTCCAGAATACTTGAAACCCACACCTCCTATGCCCCCCTGTAAGCACATCAGGAAGCTAAGCCAGGGATTCACCAGAGAGGGGAAGGGACCCTCTGGAGCAGGGGGGGAGGTCAGTGAACAGTCCAGAGGCAGCTGCAGGCTACTGTCTTCCAGCCCAGCATCAGACTAGATGTGGGAGCCATTGAATCTTGAAAGAGTGGCTCTGAAGACAAATTCACACTTTCAGTTTTGAGTGGGTTGCCTTTTTTTTTCTTTTTTCAAAACGTAGGATGCATTTCATAGTAGTTTTTTCTTTTTTGTTTCAAGTGCTATAATTTAAAACTGTAAGTTGTGTTTTAAAACAGGTATAAAAATGTACTGTGGGTTTTGGGGGCTGTCATTGACTAAATAATGCAAATCGGATCATTTTATCACAGTTTAATATTTTGCATCATTGATATACCCTATACTGCTTCATCTTTCCCTTTTTAAAAAAACAAATGTGTACACGTCATCCCCACAGTTGTTAGGTGGTGACCTACTTATATCACGGCTTATTTAGGATTTTAAGGTCTCTCCCCACTCTGAGGTCTTTGCAGCCCTTGGGGATGGAAAGTACTCACTCTTGCCTCTGGTACTTGATCGGACTTTTTGTTTTGTTTAAATGCAACTATGGGAAAGGATGGGGTGATGCAGTTCCCAAAGCATGAAGACCTAGGACTCAGATGTCCGAGGACTGCTCCTGTGAGCCACCGGGAGAGGCACCACCTGGGCACCTCCATCCTGCCTCTGCCTGTCGCCTGCTCCCCCAGCTCCAAAGGGCACCAACAACTCCGCCCCACGCCCCTGCCCAGACCCAGTCACATGCTTCAACTCTGAGAGGCACCGCTTTCCAGGGCCCTTGACAAATGGTAGCCAATTAATGTCAATTAATCTGATTAGCCTAAATAGTTAATTAAGCAGTTAATTAACAACATCATTGACAATAACCTATGGCTCTCGAGGGATGGTGGGTGGGAGGCAGGGATGGCAGGGGGGCGTGGGGGGCCCTCCTTGCTCTGGGAAAGGACAAGCCCTGTAAGTTCACAGGGAGAATGGGGGTCACTCTGGCAGCTACAGCCTCTCCGAGCCCCCGCCTGGCTCTACCTTGGGCCCCAGAATCTTCATCAGGGGGTTCGACCCCACCCTGGCCACAACCCCTTCCCCAGCCCCTGGCCAGATCCGAGAGAGTCTGATTCTACTAGAGGCTGAATGTCAGCACAGCAGAGGAGGCAGAAAGGCATCCTGTCTGGGAAATGGTTCCACCCCAAAGTCCAAGCATGGAGTTCCCCCTCTGCTGCCACGCCCGTCCCCATCCCAGTCCGTACACCTCAGAGTTTACAGGCCCCACCAGGGCCCTGGACTCGCCCAAGCTGTGGAGCAGTCTTGGAGGGGAATTGCCCATTCTACAGATGAGAAAACTGAGCACCTCCCACGTGCCAGGCCCTGTGCTTGCTCTGCACAGGATCGCTGCCCTCAAAGGGCTCCTCATCTGGGACGTCACAGAACAGCGCAGCCTCTTTGCAGCCTCTTTGCTGGGTGACGCTGGTGACATTAACAACCTCTCTGTGGTTCAATAGCCTCCGCTGTGACCTGACTCTGTTGTAAGACGTTGCGAGGACTAAATGAGTTAGGACGTGTGAAACCCTTGCGATGGTGCCTGGCACATGGGAGATGCCAAATGGGTGCCCCTGATGGTTACCGAGGGAGGCACCCAGGAGGACAGAATATAAAAGGCGGGGCAAGAAAGAGGTGGTACCTGGGGGCTTGGAACAAGGCATGGCACAAAAGACACAGGAGCAGAGACTGAAGGTCGAGGAGGTAAAGGAAGCAGGAAGAAGAGCATGCAGGCAAGGGAAAGAGCATCTGCAAAGCAAAGAGGCCCCGATTCTCACTGCTAACATGGGTAGTCCCCGGGGAGCCCCTTCACTGACCACCTGGCACTATCTCAGCATGGTTAATCGGCTCTACTCCAGTATAAAATGAAACATTAAAAAAAATTTCAGACCCCCCCCACCTCAGGTCCTACAATCAGGCTCTACATGGGCGGGTCCCAGGAACATGCTGTTCACGGACTGTTCTGGAAATACCGAGGCTGGTACTCTGCACCTGGAGACCATGGCTGCCGCGGTTCTGGGTGTCCCAGCTGCGGGAGGGGAGGTCCCAGGCCATGTGACCTGTGTCCTGAAAGCTTACCGCCGGCCCCCCATCCACTCCATCTGTCCAGCCCTGTCTGCCCTTCAGAGATGACCTTCCTGAAACTGCTCTGGCCATGTGCTTACCTGTGGGAAACCTCCCTTGGTTTCTCTGCCGCCTGCAGGAGAAAGGCCAGACTCCGCAGCCTGGCATTAAGACCCCTCATGAGGCCTCCCTCTCCAGCCTGGCCCCACACTCCTTAGCCTCTCCAGCCACCCTCTTCCCCAAGTGCCCGGGACTCTTCCCTCCTCCAGGACTGTCGTTCAGGCTGTTCCTTCTGCCAGAAATGCCCTTCCCCTTTTTTTCCCCCTGGCAGATCTGTCCTCCTCTTCTGGGGACCATCTGTGAAGCTGGCTCCAACGTCAACCAGGTGGGCCACCCTGCCCCCAGCGCCAGTGCCCCCACAGCTCTCTGGATGGTCCCACGTAACCCGTATTCCATCCCCAAATAGTCACCAGCTCTCGGGCCTGACTCCACATTAGACTGAGGGATATTTCTCCCTTTCTCCAGTGCTGAGCATGGGGCTTGGGGATGACAATGATAACTGAGTGTTTTAGTTCAGAGGAGCTGCTGAGCTCATGTTTGATGAATGAATGAATAAATGACCATCTCTACTTTCTGATGTATGAGGAGCAGAGGACAGAGGAAGAGAGAATTCAGGAGGCAGGAAAGAGAGGTGTTCTGGGGTCAATAAGGGATGGGTCATAAGGACAAGGAAGCATGAGAGAGACTCTGCCAGGCAGGGAGTGGGGACAGGGCTGCCTGGAGGTGAGACCTGCTGCGAGTCCCAGCTCCCGCTCCATCCCGCTCTGGCCACCCCCTGGGAGGAGAGGTGGCTGGGCCCCCCTGCCCGGCCTGAAGCCCACCTCCCCACCTGCTTCTTTGGTGCTGACAGCCACTTCCCCCCGCCCCCGCCCCACTCCGACCATGCCCAGACCCCTGCCCCCTGGTGAGCCTGGCCTAGATCCACCCTTGTCAAACCTCCCGGGGGCACATCCCCCACACCCGCCCCACCGTAGCTGTGCCCCCCACCCTGGCCCCCTACCCTTGGCCTCTTTCTCCCCATCGTCCTCCCGCCCAAGGCAGTGAGATCGGGCTTCCTTAAGGGCGGGTGTGATCATTTCGTGACACTGCTCCAAAGCCTTCCCTCACTCCCATCCCTTTCCAAACCAACTCCCAGCACTAACAGCGGTTTTCAAGGTCCTTCAAGACCTGACCTGGCTGGCCACAGCCCTGGGGTTGCCCTCTAGCTCCAGGAGTGCCATGGCTAAGTCAGATCATCGACCGTCCTCTTAGTTCCCTGGGGCTTCTCACCCCCGGCCGTGGCCCCGCTGTTATCAGGAATGCCCTACCTTTACTTTCTCTGTCTGGCACCTTTTCTGTCTCTCTCCCAAGCCCGACTTCAAGGTCTCTCTCCCTAGCACCTCCTCTGGCTGTCCACATCTCTGTGGACACCTTAGTCCCTAGCACAACCTCAACGGCCATCCCTCAGTTCCCTCACGCCTCTCCTTCCTACTAGCGTGGGAGCTCCTCAAGGTGAGGGCAGGTGTCTGCCTCACAGCTATGTCCCCGCTGTTCATACGATGCCGGGAAAATAGGAGGCACTCGGTGGATGCTAACGGTGTGGTCTCACTCAAGTGACCGCCACCTCTGGGCAGTGCACTGGGTCTTGTCCCTCCTTGGGTGCCTTGGCACTCACCCCCCAAATTGCTTGTCAGCATGCACCTGGTGTTATTATGCCCATTTCACAGGGAAGGGAAACAGACCTGATCATGGAGGTGAGGGTCCAGATGCGATCAGAGCCCAGGAGACTGGCAGTCGCCTGATTCCCAGTTCTGAGCTCCTTCTTTTAAGGTCTGAGTGGGGCCAGGTTCTCACCCTGCCCATGGGATGTAGGGCTGTCTCCTGCTCCGCCTCCCCCGGCAGCCTTGGCCTTCCCCTGCCGTGGTCCCTGGGGGAGGGAAACAGGCCCCCTGTCCCTGCCCCAGTCCCCAGCTGACCCTGGCACAGGCCCCAGAGTCATCCTCCCCAAGGGAAACCCATGATCAGCAGACCCCCAAGGTGTGCCCCACCCAAGAGCGTCGGAGAAGAGCAAGCCCCCCACCCCCACCCCCGCAGCTCTCCCTGGCTCCCTGGGAAGCTCTCCACCAGTGCCCAGTGTTCATCTGCCCTTGAAAAGTAGGCTTTTTGCAGAATCTTTAAAGATATCAGAAAATTCTCACTATAGAGTGAAAAATAGCACACCTACTTCGCTCAACAGGGTGTTCCCAGGTATTTAATGCTGTGTATCTATGATCACACGGACAAAGTCCTGGTAGGAAGGACCCGTTTGTTCACGTTGGGACCACACGTGCCCTTTCTCTCCTTGGTTTTTCTATCTCCCGAGTCTAACCCAATGAGGATGCACCATTCTTAACATCAGAAGAATTCAATGAAACTTACTTATCTCTATCCTAGGGAGTTTTAGGGGATGAGGGTGGGGATGGGACTCAGTCCTAGGAGAGATCTCAGAGCCAAAGGCCATTCTGCATGCTAGAAACAGGCAGGCTAAGAGCACCCCCCTCCCACCCCACCCCACCCCAGCTCAGTAAGCTGCTTGGGCCTCAGGGTCCGGTTCCTTGGGCCCAGGTCCCCCTCCAGTCCTCCCAGGCCCCGGCAGGATGCTCCAGCTGGCACAGCAGCCTCTGCAGTGGGCAGGAGGCCAGGGCGGGGGCGGCAGGATGCTGAGGCCAGGCTGACTGCCGGGGAAGCAGCGACGCAGACAGATGGGCGGGCGGCTTTTGGCTATAAGCAAGGAGCCCCTGGGGGTTGGGGGCTGCTCTGGAGCCCCGGCACACGTGGCCACCAAGGTCTCTCTCCCAGGTGCAAGGGGCAGCCGAGGCCTGCCTGGCTCGCTTGCCCAGGCCCCCTAAGAACCCTGTCCTGGATGACACAGAGTCAAGAGAGCTGACGCCCTCCTGTTCTCATGACCCAGAAGAAGGTGAAGGGAGGGGAACCCAGGGGTGTCAGTGGGCACGAGGCCCCAGTGAAGACCTCGGCTGGGCCAGGCTGGGGTCTGTAACTGTCGGTAATGGTCCCTCCCCATCACGGGCTCCTCCTGAGCTCTCACTCCGCCCCCTCCCTTCTCTAACCCCCTCCTCCTCTCTGATCTCACTCCCCTCTACTGAGCCCCCCTCCCCTCTTCTAACTCCTCTCCACTCATGATTGCCCTCCTTTCTCTAAGTACCACCACCCTGTGCCTCCTCCCCCTTCCTGAGCCTCCATGACCCACGGAGTTGCCTGCCTTCAGCTGGAGCCCTCTTCCTTTCTCTCCTCAATCCCTTTCCCCTCTCGCTGAGCCCAGTTGTTGGAATTGAGAAGGAACTCCCCCATGTCTTGCCCAGCTGCTCCTCCCCCAGCACAGCGTGAACCAGAACCAGTGGCCCTACCGACCCACTCCCCTGGCAGGGCTCTGCCTCCTTTCTTTAGAGCGTCAGCTGCAGTCTCTTCCTCTCCCCAAGACTCTAAAAATAAGCCTCCCCCACTGTACCCCGGCTGCTCCCCTGGATGTAGGACCCATGTATACGTGTCCTGTTGGGGGAGGTTCCTGGGATTTCCTGAACAACTCAGGAAGGAGTGTGGAGAGCATCTTTAGTGTCCCTGGAGGTCACCTCAAATCTTGGGCCAGGAGGGCTCCATCCTGGCTCAGCCACAGAACCACAATCTCCCAGTGAACCACTGGGCCTCTTCCAGCCACATTTTCCTCTTTTGAGTTAAGACCCCAGGTTTGTAATTTGGAGGGATGTGGGTGCGTAGGCTAAGTCGCTTCAGTCACATCCAACTCTTTGTGACCCTATGGACCATAGCCTGCCAGGCTCCTCTGTCCATGAGATTCTCCAGGCAAGAATACTGGAGTGGGGTGTCATGCTCTCCTCCAGGGGATCTTCCCGACCCAGGGATCAAACCTACTTCTCTCACATCTCTTGCACTGGCAGGCAGGTTCTTTACCATTAGTGCTACCTGGGAAGATCCTAGGAGGGGAATGGGTGAATTTTAAATCTCAGTTCCAATGAGTAAACCTAACCTTCATACCCTGGGGGTGGATTCTACCTCTGCTGATGGAACCACAGGGTTCCCAACACACAGATTTATGGAGCAGAGAGATCTTAAAATCTTAGTGCTGGCAGGGCCTTCAGCAGGGGGCTGGGGTGGGGTGTCATGTGGTCAAACCCTTTTATTTTATAGTTGAGGACACTGAGACCCAGAGACAGGAAGGGACCTGTTCAAGCTCACACAAGGAGCCAGGGTCAGAGATGGGCCCAGAAAGATCCTTGAACTCCATCACATGCCCCCCTCCCCTGCTCCCCATGCACCCCCTGCCAAGCCCCAGTGCCCTGGCTGATCCTCACCGAGGAAAGCCTGGGGAACAGAGGACAGAGTGGTGTTGTGGGAGCCACCTGGGCCCCTGAGGCAGCAGCCTAGGATTGCACCAAGTCCTTGCTCTGTGACCTTGGGAACATCATGTCACTTTCAGATCTGGTTTTGCTCTTCTGTGAAAGGGAGACGGTGGCAGCTTGGCACCCAGTTATGTGAGGATGAAATGAGATAATGTGTGAGAAGTGACAGGCCCATGGCAGGGGCTCAGAGTGTGTGTAGGAGTTAAGGAAGGCAGTTGGGGGTGCCTCTCTCCCATCACCTCAGAGGCACCCTGGCTGGCTGCTGGGACAGGAGGAACTACAGTTCTGCCCCACTGGCAGCAGGTAGCAGGCAAAGGAAAAGCCAGTAGGAGAGGCCGACCCCAGCAATGCTGGCAGTTGCTCTGGACCATGGCCTCATCACAGTGGTGAGGGCTAACTGCCCAGAGAGGAACAGGCGGCCACCGGCTTGCCGAGGTCAGCAAGAGGCTGCCAGGCAGAGAAGGTGAGAGTGGGTGGGGCAGTGAGCAGATGTGCCTGCCAGACCCAGGCTCCCTCTCTGGCAGGTGTCAGGGTGGCAGGGGTGGGTTGTGGTGGGGGCGCCCAGTTGGACAATTCACAGCGTGTTCCACCTCCAAATATCCCAGTGACCTTGGGGGAGTCAGTTCCTCACTGCATCGCACCTCCTCACCCATATGCCTCAGGCTTCTCACCTGGAAAGCTGGCATCATGAATCAAGAAACTGACATTTAACTGGGTCTTGATATCAAGGGGCCAGGACAGGATATCAGCTCCACTCCTGTCCCAGGGAAGACAGCTTGGGTGGCTTCATGACCTTGCGAAAGTCATTCAAGTCTCATTTCTCAGTTGTGAAATGGGGACATTGATGGCTTCCTTGTTAAGTTTTCATGAGGATGAGCTGAGTTAACTGTAGCCTAGTATGGTGCCTGGTATGAGACCGTCAGCCAGTGTCCACCCACTCTGGGAAAAGGAAGATGTGCTTCAAACAATACTGAAAACTTTTCCCTCTTTGCAGAGCTTCTCCTTAAAAATTCTTACTTGCATTTGATTTGCTGAAACTTGCCCAGCATTGCATAGCTTAAAACTAGTTTCCTATCCAATAAATAGTTGAATTATTTCTTTGACCACCAAAGTAGATACTGTTAATGCTATACCTGTTTTACAGACTGGGAAACAGGCTCAGAAAGGTTAAGTGGTTTACCTGAAGTCACACAGCTTAGATGTGAACCCATCTCTCTCACACTTCAAAGTCCATGACTTTCTACCCACTCAGCACTACCTTTTAAAATCCAAACCGCTCTTTATTCGCTCTTCAAGAATTCCTCCTCCATCGCTCACAGGAGAGTGGGATGGGGCATAAAGTTAGGGAAACGAAAAGCTGATGCTGTGTGGGAGCAATTTCTGAGCCAGCTTGGTCCTATTTCTGGCTGGGGAAGGATCTGACACCTGCTGGGATCATGACCTTAAAGATGCTCCCTCTACAGAGAAATTCTCCAAACCCTGCTCAGGTCTCCATCGAAGCACCTGCCTTGTCTCTTGTCATGGAACAAAAGGTCAACCCAGGCCCCTTGAGGCCAGAAGTGGATGAGTGAGTGAGGTCTTGGGAGAGTGAGAAGTTATGGTTGGGATAGAGCACAGACACTGGAGTACCAGGTTAGACCTCAGCGCCCTTTTCTTGCTCCCCTTCAAACTCATCCCCACAATGGACCTTCCACCAGGAGCAGGAACTGCAGGAGGCTTCACACTGTCCAGGCAGGAGCTCTGGCAGGGAGGGTGAGGAGGAGGCAAGAAAGAGGCTGCGTCTCTTCTCTCTCTCTCTCTTTTTAAACCAAGAATTTGTTCTGGGGTTGGTTGGACTCACTGTGAGCCCCAGAAACCCTCCCTGGGCACCCAGAGAGACCACAGAAACCCCCCTCCCAAACTCCTGATGGTTATTATTTCTTCTGTGTCCTTCATTTTCTCCCCAGTGAGAGAGTAAATGCCATCCTGTGTGAGACCCAGTTCTTGTTGCCAGCTTCTGCCTCCCCAGGGGCATTTGGGCAGCTGGGAAAGGGGCCAGACTGTCCCTGATGCTGCCACCCTGTGCTGGACAGAAGCCCAGCATTCAGGTGGGGGTCTGCTCCCTTCATCCCTCCCAGTGACCAGCATCTCCACAGGGTCTCTTCACTGGTCTTTCCCTTCCCTAGGGAGCAGGTCCTTCTTCTCAATTGCGAGAGGGCAATTAGACTGCAGTTGGGTGCCTCTCTAGCATCCTTATGGACCAGGCCGTGGTCATTTAAGCTCAGTGGAGTCCTGCCCGTGACCCGGCAGGGTTCTCACTTTCTCCATCCCTCTCAGTGAAATGAACAACGTTCCTCATCTCTGTTCCCCAGGTGCCTCGCACCCCCCGACCAAACACACAGACAGTCCCCCACCCGCTACCGTCAGCTCTGGCTTCCGTAGACTCTGGGCCCTGGCCCAGCTGGAGAGGCCCAAGATCCAACCCAGCCCCAACCCCTCTGGGAAATGCCCCCGCCCCAGCCGGAGCTCTCACCTCCCTGCTGACTGCTGCGCTCCACCGGGTGCTGGAGCCAGGCCCTCTGGTCCCGCTTGTCTGGGTGGCCTCCGGGCCTCCTCCTCGGCTCGGCTCGGCTCGGCAGGGTAGCTCCGCGGCCCCCGCGGCCCCGCGCCCTCCGTCCCCCCGCGGGCGCCGCCGCCGATTGCTGAAATGCTGGACAGCGCACCACCATGGAGGCAGCCTCCCAGCCCGCCGCTTGCCGGCCAGAGCGGCCCAGCGCCTACAGCGCCCTCCACAGACCTGGAGGCCGCCCGCCGCCGAGGCAAGAGAATGGGCGTCTCTCGTGGAGGAGGGAGGGTTGGGGGACAGAATCTCCACTGCAGTGACCTGTTCCACGACTGAGGGGTCGGGGGCGGGGCAAGAGATCCCGCTGGGATGACCCCTTTCATCGTGCATCCTGGTGGCCTGGCCGAGGCCAGGCGGGGTGGTGGGAGACATCCCAAAGGAGGGAGGTTTTTGAGAACGGAATCTCTGGACCTTCCCTAGTGCTTCGTTGGCTGTCTGGAGTCCTGAGTTCAAGTCCCCCTTTGGTTACTCTCTTCGTGACCTTGGAAGCCTGTTATCCTGCAGCTTCCGCCTGCGTTTCCTTGGCTGGACAGTGAGCGGGCTGAGTGGAGGGAACTCAGGGGTGGGGCGGGCTCTGCAAGAAGCATTGGAAGCACAGAGAACTGTCTGTCGTGGGAGGAGGTCAGGAAGGACAAAGTTTTTGCTTGGAACCACGAGCAGTGACCCTGTGCTGTCTTAGGAGGCAGGGCTGAAGTCCCAGAGCAGGGTGGAGGCTGCGGAGGGACCGGGCGAGGCAAGGGTGGCACCTGGGGTGCAGATTATAAGAAGGCCCTTTGCGGGACTTCTCTGCTGGTCGAGGGGTTAAGAATCCACCTGGCAGTGTGTGGGACCCGAGTTTGATCCCTGGTCAGGGAACTAAGATCCTACATGCCCTGGGGCAACAAAGCCCTGTGCTGCACCTAGAGGCCTGTGGGCGTGGAAGATCATTATGCTGCAAGTAAAACCTGATGCAGCCAAAATTTAATAAATATTCAAAAAGAAGAAGAAGAAGAACACCTTTGCACGACACTGAGAGTCATCTGAGTAAATGTTTGTTGTGAATCTGCGCGGGTTTGTGTGTGTCTGTCTGTTTCTATATTCCGCCTGTACCCTCCTCCCCTCCTCTCTCCTTTCCCCCAGGTTTCTTCACCTACGGTATGTCTTTGGAGTGTATGTTGGAGTCTGTGTGTGAGTGGTTGGGGTCCGGGCACTGCAGGCCCACTGGGTCTGCAGAACAAAGCTTGGGGGTGGGGGAGAGGGGCGGGCTACAGCTGCTGCTGCCATTACTGCAGCCCCATAGCCCCAGGGGCGAGTCCTCTGCTGGTCTCTTGCCTTCTGGCTGCGTGAATATTTCATAGGCTGGGGCCTTGAGCTGGCCTAGTACCAGTGCGTTTGCTCCCCCTGCCTGGGAGGGGGCTGCCCCCTTTTGCCTGGCCGGGACTCCCAAGGCAGAGCCAGGAGTAGGCAGATCAGGGCTAGGAGGGGGCCCCTTGCCTGGGGAGCCATGGCTGGGTGTGTGGAGGGGGGAGGGTAAAGGAAGCCATAGGAGGAGCAGGGCGGGCAGCACCCTCCCGGGGTGAAGCCCGTGCCTTAACTGAAGTCACGTTAGTATTTTGAAACGTCACTGCACTGATTCGGTTCCTGACCAGCCCCAGCCTCAACTCTGTTTGGGGCTAGTGCCTGGGAACACACAGCTCCAAGCTGGGCAACCCTCTTCCTGCCTTCCCCTCATTTGCCTCTGCAGCCCCCGCTCCCTGGATTCACCGTGGGAACCACTTTGGTGAAGAAGGGCAGAGGGACCTGCAAGCAGGCCTCCCCAGCCGCCTTGGGCCCTCTCTTCTACCAGACCTGGGATGAGGGAGGCCTGGAGACCTAGGCAGCCTCTTAGCCCCAGTCGCCCCCTCACCCCTTGTATTCCCAGTTCAGAGCAATAGACCTCTATCTTGGTTTCCCTCCCAGCCTGCCAATTTTCCAAAAGGAGCTCCTTCCCTTGTGTTACTTATTTCAGCCAATGGCATCACCATCTGCGCTGGTTTTCCTCTGCTTGCCCCTCTGGTCTGTACTCCTCCTTCTCTGCCCTCTTCTGGGTCTTGGGAGGCTGACCTCTGCAGACTGATTACCCAGGTTCCCTTGTTCTTGGCTACCGATTGGGTTCATCTGAGGGGACGCATCACCAGCAGAACGAAGGGCGGGAGGAGAGAGGTTAGGTGTTTATTCCCCTGCCCAGTTCCTCTCCAGCTCTGGTCCAGTGTCCCCACATCCACTGCTCCATTCCTTGGCAAGCTCTGGCATTAAGTTTCCTCCCGGTGGCACTTAAGGGCTGGAGGTGCTAATGGCTCCTGCTGTGATAAGTCGCTGGGTGCTTCTCTGTCCCTCACAGGTCCATTCTCCTATCCTCAACCCCATCTCTGTGTTTAGTCCCTTCATCAGCCCCTCTTCCATTAAACTTTTGGAAGTGCTGGTGACTTCATTCTGGGTCCCTGGCCCATCACCTTCCCTCTTAATTCCAGTCTCTAAGTCAGAACCCTGTGAGTCTCTGAGCTTTCCGATTCCCCCTTCTCCCTGCAGACCTTCTGCTTCCTTGAACTGTGGCTTTTCTTCACCCCCAGGGTGTCTGCCTGGACCAAGCCTGGGTCCTGGACACCGGCTAGTGCCTGTTTCCTCCCCGCTCACTCTCCCCTGAAACATACATCTTTGCTTGGCTAGCTCTCAATCAATGAACCCTTCCAATGAACCTCATAAAATAGCATCTCCCAGTCCTGCACTATCATGCTTATTCTCCTTTAAAAAAGTTTATTGTGGTAAAATATTCATGACATCAATTGGCCGTCCTAAGTGTTTACAATTCAATGGTGTTAAGTATATTCACATTGTTGTACAGCCATCGTCCAAACCCAAGCTGAAACTCTACCTGTCAAACTCCCCTGGTACCTATGGTTCTACTCTCTGTCTCTGCGAATCTGACAGCTCTGGGGACCTCATGTCAGTGGAATCATACAGTGTTTGTCTTTTTGTGACTGCCTTATTTCACTCAGCAGAATGTCCTCAAGTTTCCTCCATGTCGTAGCATCAGTGGACTTTTGGGTTGTCGCCACTTTTTGGCTCTTGTAAATAATGCTGCAATCAACATGGGTGCACACATGGCTGAGTCCCTGCTTCCAATTCTTTGGGTTAATACCTAGATGGAATTATTGGATTATGTGGTAATTCTCTGTTTAATTTTTGGAGGAAACACCATACTGTTTTCCATAGCAGGAAAGACCCTGAGATGAGAGGCTAGGCTGGGCCAGGCTGTGGTGTTTCACTCACCAAAGTTCCGAGGCCCAGAGAATGACGTACAGTGGCTTTGACCTCAAAATTGGCCCTGCCCTTTCTCTCTTATGGTTCCCTGGTGGTTCAGAAGGTAAAGAATCCACCTGCAATGCAGGAGACCCAGGTTCGATACATGGGTTGGGAAGATCCTCTGGAGAAGGGAATGGCTACCCACTCCAGTAACCTTGCTGAAGAATTCCACGCACAGAGAAGCCTAGCGGGCTACAGTCCCTGGGGTTGCAAACAGTCGGGCATGATTGAGCCACTAACACTTTCTCTCTTCCTCTGCCGTCTCTGATACCCTCTCCCGGTGCCAAGCTGCGTCTGGAACGTGAATTCCATGATGGTGGGGCTGTGTTGTGCCCACCTCCCATCACCCACTCTAGCTTGGAGGAGGCAAGAATCATTGCCTACTGAGTTGAGTTGTCTGGTTTTCTATCCATCTCCAAGCTGCTTGGTTCCCCACGCCCATCTCCCACTTTAGTTTTCGGTTTGTTTGTTTCTCTGCTCCTCAGACAGTGGAGTCCTCCCTTTCTCTCTGGGTCTGCCTTGTCTCTTTCCATTTATCTTTCTCTATGAGGTGATGTAAATGAGCCCCCTGGGGGCACTTGACTGAGGAGTCAGCACCCTCTCTTCTGGCACTTCTCAAAGTGTTTTTTCCACTCTCTGCATCAAAACCACCTGAAGCGCTTGTTGAATGTGTTGGTATCAGAGTCTCTCTCCAGACCCACTCTGATGGTTATCCACTGCTGTGTAACAAACACTCCAAAACATAATGACTCAAAACAACAACCGATATTTCACAAGCTTGTGGGTCAAAAATTTGGGCAGTTCTTGACTATAGGACTCTTCTGCTCCACGAGGCATTAAATGGGGACACTGGGTGGTTTTCAGCTGATGGATGGGTTGTGGACTGGAAAGTCCAGAACGCCTTCATTCACATGTCTGGGGCCCTGATGGGGATGGCTGGCAGCGCTGAGCTCAGCTCGACTCCTCTCCTTCTGTGAGCCATCTCAGGATTCTCCATATGGTGTCTCCAGCAGAGTCGTCAGACTTCTTACACAGCGGGTGAGGGCTCTGAGAGCAAGTGTTCCAAAAGACAGGAAGTAGAAATTAGAGAGGAAGTAGAAATTAGCTGAACTTCTAAGGCAGGTCAAGGCTCAGCAGACACATCTCTTTCCCCATATTCTACTAGTCGAAGCAGCTACAGAATCCACTCCATTTAAAGCAGTGCTTTCACAGACTTCCCTGGTGGCCCAGGGGTTAAGAACCTGCCTCTCCGTGCAGGGGTCATGGGTTCAGTCACCGGTCCAGGAACTAGGATCCCACAGGCTCATGCGTGATCAGTCGTGTCTGACTCTTTGCCACTGTATGGATTGTAGCCTGCCAGGCTCCTCTGTCCATGAGGTTTTCTAGGCAAGAATATTGGAGTGGGTGGCCACTTCCTACTCCAGGGGAATCTTTCCTACCCAGGGATCAAACCCACATCTCCTGTGTCTTTTGCATTGGCAGGAGGATTCTTTACCACTGAGCCGCCTGGAAAACCCCAAGAACCCGCATGCAGGGCAACTAAGCCTGTGCGCCGTGACCACTGAGCCCATGCTCTGGAGTCTGTGCTCTGCCATAAGAGAAGCCGTCGCAGTGAGAAGCCCCCACACGGCAACTACAGAGTAGCCCCTGCTTGCTGCGACTAGAGAAAGCCCACGCTTTCCAGCAGCAACGAAGAACCAGCGTGACCAAAGAGAAATAAACAAAAGTAAAGTGGTGGAGCTGCCTCACTCATATCCACAGGTAGGGGACAGAGGTCGCCCCTCGTGATGGACAAGGAGGTGGTGGCCGTCTTTAATCTGCCAAACCTACTGAGTCACACCCTTTGGGGGTAGACCCACAATTGTGCTCCTTGAAGAACCAAGGCTATGGCCCTCATCTGCCCGAGACCTTGCCCTCCTCATCCCCTGGGTTGTTCTTTCGCCTCACGGCTACTGGAGCACCCTCGGAGGGAGAGTCCTGAGCTGAGTCCAAAGGATGGGGAAGGTGCGACTGACCCAGTGGGAGGAGTGGGGTCTGGACTCAGACCCAGGCCTGAAGCCCTTGTGTGCTGCTGACTGGCTCTGTGGATCTGGGAAAGTGATTGAAGCCTCACTGAGCCTCAGTCTCCTCATCCGTAAAATGGGGCCAGCAATCCCTGTCTCTGAGCGTTATATGCCTTTCCTAATTGGAGATCACCTCATGGCCACAGGCTGCAGCGAACTGGTGATGCAGGTGATAGGCCAATGATGTTCTGCTGCCTTTATCTGGAAAATGACGAAACCTGGGCGTCAGGGTCCCGATACCATAGCTGTTCACTCTTCTCCTGATCCAACCCCAAATGCATTTCCCCCTGTGGTCCTCTCCCTCTCCTTGCTCCCTTCCTTGTCGCATGGCTGCTGCCCCCTTGGAGCCCAGCACTCTGCTGGATCCTCTCTGCATTCAGGGACCACCGTGCCTTTTTCTCTCAGTGCCTCTTTGCCTGGGCCACCACAGGCCTCTTCCTCTCCATCTCCCTCCCCTCCTCCCAGCACATCACTCTCTCATTCTCTCCGCAGAGCCTGGGAAATTGAGGAGTCCCTTGCGGCAGACGGGCAGGGCTGACCTTGAAGCAGATCTTTAATAAAAAATGAGTAGAGGCAGCAGCCTCCCTCCCACTCCCCCGCCTGCTTTCCCTGCGCTCCCCTCCTCCCTCCAGCCTGGACTCTCCTGTCCTTTGCCTGTAAATCTGCCATAAGGGGCCATTGCTCTGGGTTAAGCATTGCCCTGTGGTCCTTTTTGCTGTTGTTCAGTTGCTAAGTCGTGTCTGACTCTTTGTGACCCCATGGACTGCAGCACGCCAGGCTTCCCTGCCCATCACCAACTCCCGGAGCTTACTCAAACTCATGTCTATCGAGTCGGTGATGCCATCCAACCATCTCATCCTCTGTCGTCCCCTTCTTCTCCTGCCTTCAATCTTTCCCAGCATCAGGGTCTTTTCCAATGAGTCAGTTCCTCACATTAGGTGACCAAAGCTTCAGACTTAGCGTAAGTCCCTCCGGTGAGTATTCAGGACTGGTCTCCTCTTGGAGGGTGCAAGTCCCTGGGCTGCGAGAGTGTGAAGGGAAGGTTTTGTTAGAATGGGTGGGGGTCGGAGTGGGGCAGGGGTAATAGCGTAGAGGGGAAGGGAGTTATGCTCTGAGGCTGGGGGCCCTGCCTGCCTCTGCCTTAGAGTCTTTCATGGGAATGCCCCTCCCTGCTGAGGCCTCACAAGCAGCTCAATGGTTCAGCCCCACCCTGGGCTGGAGTTGGGGGCCTGTTGTCAGCAGCCTAGGCCTCACCTGTAGACCCACTAGGGCTGGGCGCAGGAATGAGAGGGACCCGCACTTTGAGTACTGCCGTATCCTAGCGTTTAGCCTCATTACCTCTGAACCTCCCAATGAGTCCCTGCACCGGGGATCACTGTCCCATCACACTGAGGCTCAGAGAGGTCCAACGCTGCTCACGGCCACCCAGCCCAGACGTGACCTGGGCGATGACTTGAGCCACCGGCTCCTCCACTCAGCTGCTGCAGAGATGCCTCCTCCAGGGTCGTCCCCTTCGCCTCCTGCCTTCAGTCTTGCCCAGCATCAGGCTCTTTTCCAGTGAGTCATTTCTTCCCATCAGGTGGCCAAAGTATTGGAGCTTCAGCTGCAGCATCAGTCCTTCCAGGGAATATTCAGGGTTGATTTCCTCTAGGATGGGCTGTACCATGTAACATGTGGGGTCTAACTAACAACCCCTGCGGTGGAAGTGCGGAGCCTTAACCACTGGACCACCAGGGAGGTCCCCATATATATTTTATTTTAATAAAAATTTTGTTTTAGATGCTTAGGAGAAGGGAGGGTCAGGGTGAGGAGATAAAGAGAGTAAAAGAAAACAGAAATGGTAGCAGAGGGACAGATTGGGCAGAGGACAGCCCTGCCCCTTCCCCTGTCACTGTGGTCCGGGATGTACATTTCCTGTTTCCTCGGCAGGACACCCGTAGACCCTTACTCATCACCCGTCATCTCACCATCCCACACTGGGCGCTGACTGCATCTGGGTCCAGAGAGAATCCAGGTTATCCCTGGGGGCAGGTGCCCTGGCCTGGGTCCCTCATCCCCAAGGAGTGTGCAGTGAACTCTTCTTAAGGTCCTTGAGTGCCACACCTGGGTCCACATGTTCACACCAGGACAGGGTGGGCGGGCGGGGGGTGAGGAGGGCAGGGACGGATGCGGCCGCAGAGATGGCAGCTGAGGCTGTGACTCAGTTTCATCACCAGCATTCCTCTGCCAGCAGAAGTGATCCCCAGTCACCTGAACCCGCTGTACATGTCCGTGAGGCACACACACGTCAGATACACACCTCACACGTACCCCATGCACATGTCACATGCATGTAGTCCCATACATAGCCCCTTACATGTGCCCCATACACATACACACACACACACACACTCACGAACACTGTTACATCTCTACACCTGGATGACCCAAACCTCAGACACACACATCACATAACTCCTGGCATACACAGCACACACATACGCCCACATCAACGTGCGACCCACACACGTGCATCCATGCACACACACACCCCCCAACACCTCAGACCCTGGGACAGATGGCTAGAGCTGGCTTGTAGGATGGGAGGGGCACACCCACGCTGAAGCTGACAACCCCCCACCCCTGCACCCAGAGGTGGGAGGGGAGTCACTGAGGGTCTTTTTTTCTTTCCATTTTATTTATTTATTTCTTAAAATTTAGTTTTCAATTTATTTTTTTGATTGAAGGATAATTGCTTTACCGAACTTTGTGGTTTTCTGTCCGACATCAGCAAGAATCAGCCACAGGTAGACCCATGTCCCCTCCCGGACCTCCCTCCCATCCCCCTCCCCACCCCACTCTCACTGAGGGTCTCTTTTGAGGAGGGGTCTTAACCCAGGCCCCAGTTATTTCATGGGGCCTTTCCTGGCTGTTCAGTGGCCCAAGAGAAGGCCACAGGCCCCACCCCAGCTGGAGCCAAAGTCAGAGTGAGCTGGGGGCAGGGCAGGGAGGCAGAGCCAGGGGCCTGGACCACTCCACGTGACCCTGTGCTCTGGGGAGGGGGCCGCTGGCCTGGGAACTGCTGCCTGGGTGGGACAGGGCGAGCGGAAGGTACTTGGGAATCACCTGCTTGCGTGTGTCTGTGTGTATGTACATGCAGTGGTATAAATATGATACACTTAATTGCACACTACCAAAAAGCCTCCTTTTTCTCCCCCTGGCCCTGCTTTAATGATCCCTGCAGGGACCCCAGCAGCCTGAACCTGCTTCCTGAATCCCGGCAGCTCAGACAAAGCCAGTGGGGTGGCAGTAGGGGGGACCCTGCTCCTGTGCCTTGCCTGGGCCTGTCCCAGGCCCCCAGCTTCCCCTCCTCCCAGCAGCCTCCACCCTCAGACCCGGAGACTCCCCCATGGGTCCCAGGAGAGCCTGACCTCCAAATGAGTAACATGGCAAGGACGATCGCCATTTATTGAGCGCCCACTGTGGGTTGCGGGTTTATTTATTTATTCTATTAAAAAAATTTTGAAATGTTATTTTTCTGGTCATGTTGTGCAGCATATGGAACCTTAGTGCCCTGATCAGGGGAAGAAACTGTGCCCCCTGCAGCGGAAGGGCAGAGTCCCAACCGCTGGGCCACCTAGGAATTCCCCGGTGAGGACTTTAGACACTTAATCCTCTCGGCAAGCAGGGGAATGGCCGCAATCCAGGTGCCACAGCTTTGGGGGTGGGGAGAGGGGAGGAGGTTTGGGGTCTGGAGTGAGGCGACCCCTTCTTGGCCTCCTGCAGCCTCATCTCCCAGGCTGTCCTGTTGGACTCTCCTTCTGGAAGGCTCTGTGGCACTGGGAAGCTTGGGGTCAAATTCATAGCGTAGCAAGATGCCAGGGAAACTTCCGCAATTTTGGTCCCAGCTCCACATTTCTACTCCTCTGAGCACCTTCTGTGCTGCTATTTAACTCTTTCTTGAAATCGCTTCCTGTTTGTACTGAGCCTTGTCTGAGCCACGCTGTCCTGAGTGCCGCAGGCTTGATGCGCTAGTTTCCCACCTTGAGATGCTCGTCACGATAAGTGTCCGAAGTCCTATCAGGGTCCCTCGGAAAGGCCTGGCCTGGGCGGTGGCCTCCTCCTGCGGTCTCTTCTGCAGCTGCTGGGACAGCCCCCCTCCAGCAGCCACAGATGACCCTGCTCCTCGCCGTGGAAAGTGCCCCGGGGCTGGGGTCTTCTCAAGTGTAGTGGGGACTCAGTCCCACCTGCCAATCACCACCTGCAAGGTCACATGACTGAAGCCTCAGTCTACTGATCATCCCACACTGTATCCGTGCCCAGGAGGTGCCTGGCACAGAGGAGCTGGCCTGGGCGTGCATGCTGTTGCTTGAGTCGTGTCCAACTCTTTTGTGACCCCATGGACTGTAGCCCACCAGGCTCCTCTGTCCATGGGATTCTCCAAGCAAGAATACTGCAGTGGGTTGCTAAGCCCTGCCCCAGGGGATCTTCTCCACGTAGGGATCAAACCTGCACCTCCTACATCTCCAGCATTGGCAGGCAGGTTCTTTATTGCTAGTGCTATGGGGGTAAAAGGGGGCTAAAGCTGCACTGGGCTTTCATCAGGGCGGGGGCTCCTGGGCAGCCCCTCCCTGCTTCCCCGATTGTTATAGGGGCTGCCTCACAGCTGTGAGATGGTAGATGTGGAAGGTTCCGGGTGAGGACAAGATGCTAGGTAATGCAAGCAGGCACTGCCTGGTCAACATCAATGGGCAATGGGCAGCCAGACAGTTCCTGCCCCCACCCCCTCCCCCAGTCTGGGCCAGGTACACCCAACTTTGGTCTCTGCTTTCACATCTTATGCAGTGCCTGCCACTCAAAACATACTCCCTGCGTATACACACACCAGACACCTACACAGACACACACACACCACACAAAATCACCCCGGCCTGTGAAAGAAGCACTCCCAGTCACCCCTGCCCCAGCCCCAAGCATCTGATCACCATCCTGGTCAGGAGCAGAGTTAACCTAATTACTGTCCCGCGGTCTGCCTGGCACGGGGCTCTCCGCCTGGCTGGGAGAGCATTAGCGCCAGCAGGAGCCCGGGGAGGGAGCGGGCTGGGCTGGGAGGAGTTATTTTTAGGCAATGGAGGTGGGGTTTGTAGTCAATCTGGGCTGGAGGCTTCGGGAGGAGGGGGCTTCACAGAGTGACGGTGGGGGGTGGTGCTTAGATTAGGGGGTGGCCTTTCCTAAGAGGGACCAGTCTGGCCCTGGGCTCTTGGGAAGGAGGGGAGGGGACCCAGAGAAGGAGAAAGAGACTGGCCAAGACCTCCTACAGGAGCCGTCCCGCTGGGCTGGGTTGCCAGCTGGGAAAATGTGAAATGGCTCTAAAGTGGGGAGAAGGCTCTGTGGGAGCTGATGGCTCCTCTCCCCACCCACAAACAGACAGACAGATACACAGGGTGGGAGCAGGGCGGTGCTTCCCCGTCAGTCCTTGATACAAGCAGCTGGGCAGTGGCAGAGTGGGTGGCCTCCTGAGGGCCCACCAGCCCCTCTGTGAACGGCCAGTCCCCTCCTTCAGCCCCTGATCCGGGATCAGTGTTCCCCCCATCCTCTATGGAGTGCCCCCAAGATCCTGTCTCCGGGGGTGGCGGTGGACATCGGGGAACTCCCCAACTCCCCACAGGGGACAGCAGAGCATGGGGAGTCAGCAATACAAGAAATCCAAGGGTCTGGTGTCAAGACAGGAACCAGACTTCCCGTTCTAGACAGTGAACCAAGTTAACGGACATTTACGCTCAAACACAAATACATTTGGGGGAGCGGTTGTTGGTGGTAGGTTTTTTTAATGATATATGGAATCATATAATACCCATTTGTTTTCATGTAATAGGTGTGGACCCACTCCAGTTTTCTTGCCTGGAGAATCCCATGGATGAGGAGCCTGGTGGGGCAGCAGCAGCAGCAGTAATGGGTTGTGCAGAGGCCTTTCTTCTCTTTGTCAGATCAGTGCTTTCTTGGAGAGGAAGGGTGTGTGTGCTAAGCTGCTCCAGTTGTGTCTGACCCTATGGACTGTAGCCCACCAGGCTCCTCTGTAGGATTCTCCAGGAAGAATACTGGAGTGGGTTGCCATGCCCCCCTCCAGGGGATCTTCCTGATCCAGGGATTGAACCCGCATCTTTTACGTCTTCTCCTGCATTGACAGGCGGGTTCTTTACTGCTTGCACCACCTGGGAGGCCCTGGGAAGGAAAAGGGAGCAGGTAAAACTGCTGGGAATCACCCCAAAGCCCCGCCTCTGGACACTGCCCCGCTGGCTGAAGCCAGGCTGTGGTGGGGGGCTGTGGGGGCCTGTGGGGGGAGGGTGTCAGGCCTGTGGGCTCTGCTGGGGGTGGGAAGTTTGCCCTCTGGGACTGCCTTCCCCAGCCCCGCGGAAGGCACCTCATATCACAGTGGTACTGAAGTATGTAAGCATTGGCTAATGGGTTTGGGTGACGCCAAGGCGCCAGGCGGTACCTCTTTACCATGGGGTGGACCAGGGGGGCCTGGAGCGGGCCTGTGGGTGGGGGCACCAGCTGTGGATTACGTGGTCTAAGTGTTGACCAGTTGTACTGGGGCAACTGGTCAAAGATCAGCCCCCCTGGCTCTGCCTTTCGGTGCCCAGTTCTGGGTGACCCTGTTTGGCTTCATGAGGAAATTGAATTAAGCATCTACACCCGGGCTGCTTTAGGGAGGTTGCCCCAAGCCCTGAGCCAGCAGGCCTGGGGACGACAGGCAGCGGGAAGATGTGGGTGGCCTCTTAAAGTGGGTTAATTGAAGAGATCCATCTCAAGCCCTAGGGGATTAGAAAGCGGAGCCGTTGAGAAAGGACTCTGCGGGAACTCAGCGGCAGGCAGGGCCTGGCCCAGCTCCCTCGCAGGGCCCAACGAAGGAGGCGCGCTGCAGGTGTCCACAGGCTAGACCTTCCCTTCCTGCCACCCAGCAGCTCGGTCCACCCTGGGTTTGGGTTACTTAATCCCCACCCCCTCAGGGTGTTGGATGAGTGGCCTGTCCCTACTGTCCACTCAGGGCACTGGAGACAGGAGGAGCCAATGGTTACTGATTAGCGTAAGTGGGAAGTTATCCTCCGCCTACTCCTCTGGTGGGGCCCGGGCATTGAGTTAAGGGCGGGGTTATGGTTATGGGGAGGTGGAGAGTAGTGAAAGTGAAAGTCGCTCAGTCTCGTCTGCCTCTGTGCAACCCCGGACTGTATGTAGCCCACCAGGCTGCTCCGTCCATGGGATTCTCCAGGCAAGAATGCTGGAGTGAATAGCCATTGCCTTCTCCAGGGGATCTTCCCGACCCGGAGGTAGAACCTGGGTCTCCTTCATTGAAGGCAGATTCTTTACCATCTGAGCCACCAAGGGCGGGGTCGGGGTGGGTTTTCTTCTGAAACTCCCCACCTCAACCCTTCTGTGTCTCCAGGCTGATCTCCCTGGACTCTCTCCCACCTCCACTATCCCTGCCCTAAGGTGGCTGCCCCCTCCGGTCAGGATGAGCAGAGCCCAGACCCAAGGGGAAAGCTGACCCTCCAGCCACCGCCTGACCCACAGTCCCCAGGACCAGTGCTGCAGCACCAGCCTCCAGCTCCCTCTGCTGGCAATTTGGGAGAACTGCCTGGGAGGTTTGGCCTTCCTCTTGAGAGGTCAGGCTCATTCTGAGCTAAGCTGTCACCCCCTCTGCCTTAGCAGTGGGGAGGCAAGACTCCACTTTCCTTCTAATTACCCCACATGGCTGGGTCTACCTGGGACTTAAAGGGCAGCTTCTTTGCAGAACCGAGTCTGTCACCATCTAATGACCCCCGAGTGGGTGCCCCAGAGCCTCCTCTATGCTCTCTACAGACTGGTTGTTAGCTTCCCCCAGCAAAGACTCGGCCAGCTCATCATGGTCATTAACACCATCCACTCAGTCCCCGGGTTTTGTTCCTTGCTGAGCTGGACGGGAGTCGTGTGTCAGGAGGCGACCAGAAGGCAGGGGCTGGCAGCCAGTTTGCAGACTGCGAGGAAGATAATTGGAGCTTGAAAGTGGGGAGCGCAGTTAGTTGAACCTACGCCGCCAACGGGCTGATGGGCTGCTGGAGGGTGGAAATGAGGCTGGGAGGGGCTGCTGTTTCCTCCATGTCCCTGTCACCCTCTGCCTCCCTGCCACACCGCTCTGGTCCTTGCCCATTCTGCTGCCAAGTGTCACAGGAGTGGTCCTTGTGGCATCTTTTCTCCTTAAGTGTGGCCGGCTGCAAAGACATCACCTGGATCCCTCTCCAGGTTCCTGGGCCACAATCTGTATCTTGACAAGCCTCCTCCCGGGACCCTGTCACTAGCCTACTCAGCGCCTTTGACATCCTCCCAGTTCCCACACCCACAGGATGAGGTCTGAGCTCTGCAACCTGGCATTCAAGACTCCCCGACTCCACCCCGAATGGCCTCACTCCCCTTGTTGTGTGAGCACTGGCCATACCTCAAACCCATCTTAAGCCCGTTCTCTTCAGCCCAGGCGGCTCCTGCTGCTGCCTGCCGTGTCCAGCCTGCCCTTCTGGCCAGCTGGAACCCTACCCCGCCTGCAGGGCCAGGTCTGATGGCGTCTCTTCCTCCCTCCCATCTATCTTGATGGGCAGTCTCCTCCAGTCCTGGCCTCTACCAAGACGTGCAGAAGTAACCTTGTCCTCTTTGGAGTCATTTGGTATTTGATCTGCATTTTTCTCGTTGATTCTCTCGTCCCTGACTTATCTGTAAGCCCTGAAAGGCAGGAGCCTTATTGTGAAAACCCTTAGTGAAAAGAATTCTGGGGCAGCCAGTGTCCGAAATATGGTCACTGACCACCTCACCCCCTCAGAATAATCTGGGAGAATCTGGAATATTATAGGTTCTTGGTCCTTGCTCTCAGAACTTCTCAGGGGTGGGCACAGGAAACCTGCATTAATTTTTTTTAATTTAAACTTGACAGACTTCCTCAAGAATCTGTCTGCCAATGCAGGGGGCACGTGTTCAGTCCCTGGTCTGGGAAGATTTCATGTGCTGATGAGCAACTAAGCCCATGCGCCACAGCTACTGAGCCTGCATGCTCTAGAGCCTCTGTCTGCGACGAGAGAGTAGCCCCTGCTCACCCAGCTAGAGAAAGCCTGCACGCAGCAACGAAGACCCCGCGCAGCCAAACACAGAGACAAAAACTTGGCCACAGTGTGCCTGGGGTCTTAGTTCCCTGACCGGGGAGTGAAAGCACAGAGTCCTAACCACTGGACTGCCAGGAAATTCCCTTAAAAGTTTTTTTTAGAAATTGAAATATAGTTGATTTACAGTATTGTGATCACTGCTGTACAGCATAGTGATTCAGTTATACATATGCATCCATCCTTTTAATGTTCCTTTCCGTTATGGTTTATCACGGGATATTGAATACAGTTCTCTGTGCTATACATTAGGACCTTCTTGTTTATCCATCTATATATAATAGCTGACATCATCTTCTAATGTGAACTATGTAACAGTTTGTATCCCAATCTCCTACTCCATCCCCCCACCTCGGCAACAACCAGGGTCAGTTTTCTGTGCTCCTGAGTCTTTCTGTTGTAGATCAGTTCGTTTCTGTCATATTTCAGATTCTGCAAATAAGTGATGTCATATGGTATCTGTCTGTTTTAGTAGGATAACCTCCAGTTGCATCTATGTTGCTCAAATGGCACGATCTCATTCTTTTTGCGGCTGAGTACTATTCCTCTGCATACACCTGCCACAGCTTCTTTATCTGTTCCTCTGCTGATGGACATTCAGGTTGCTTCCCGGTCTTGGCTATTGTGAATAATGTGGTTACAAACACAAGGGTCCCTGTATCTTTTTGAATTATCGTTTTGTCTGAATGTATGCCCAGGACTGGGATTGCTGGAAAGTGAAAGTTCCTCAGTCGTTATCCGACTCTTTGCGACCCCATGGACTATACAGTCCTTGGAATTCTCCAGGCCGGAATACTGGAGTGGGTACCTGTCTCTTCTCCAAAGGGTCTTTCCAACCCAGGGATCAAACCCAGGCCTCCCGCATTGCAGGCGGATTCTTTACCAGCTGAGCCACCTGGATCACGTGCTTAGTTTTAGTTTCCTGAGAAGCCTCCACACTGTTTTCCACGGCGGCTGCGTCAGTTTACACTCCCACCAACAGCGCAGCAGGGAGCAACCTGCATTTTAAGCAAACTCCTCGACGGACCTTACGTGGCCACCACTGGTGTATGGAGATGGGCACTGACCTGACCCTCCTAGACCAAGACAGCTTGCTGCGCCATCTGCACTAGGGCCTGCCTGTCAGGGTCATGGCAAGGATCCCAGGGGACAGCAAACACACCCCAAAGAGAGCTGGCACAGTGCTTCACACACAGAATCACCAGGAGGCATTAGTCCCCCAGTAGCACCACGACGTTCACAGCCATGCTCGTCCTAGGAGTGAAAACCCAAACCACCTAACTACCCAACAAGAGTGGAGTACACCTTATAGTACATTCACCTTAAGGATTACCCAGCAATTCAGCAGGCGATGCGGGAAAACGCATATATACTTACAGAAAAGTCACATGTAGCAGCTCATCTCCAAAGTTGGCGCCCACAGGACCAGGCCTTGGGTAGTCAGGCCCTTGAGGCTCTTCCCACTATGGACCAGGGCTTGCCTTGTGACTTGCTTAAGCCACAAGGAAGTAGCAGAAGTGATGCTGTGCTGGTTCCGAGCCTAAGCCTTAATGCCAGGCAGCTTCTGCTCTTGCACTTTCGGGAACCCTGAGCCATCAAGAAATCCGCGCACCCCGCTCTGGGGGCCTCATGGGGCCCAGCTGTCCCTTCATCCCCCCTAGTAGCAGCCGTGAGCCCGAGACATCATCTTGAACGTGCCGGGCTGGCCAGGCCCCTACACCTAGCAGAGCAGAATTTTCTGGTGGAAACTTGTCAACTGCAGAATTATGAGAAATTCTGCACAACTACACTGTGCTTGTTACACAGTAGTTAACCAGCAGGACAGGTTGCACAGTGGCGCAGGAAGCATTATCTCTGCTTTTGAAATATGCAAAATTAACAGCATACATACTATCAACAGCGATAATTTCCTGCTTTATTATTTGGCTTACATTTTAGCTTTTCAACAATGAACATTATCACTTGTGTAAGAAAACAGCGATGTCATACTGACATTTAATTGGGGGGACAGGAAAGCTGCAGATAAGAGTGTCTGTCCACTGGGTGAAGCTCCACCTACCACCTGCCTTTCACTGAAGGTCATCATCACCTGTCGTCAGGAGCTCCCAGTATCCACGTTAGAGGCCATGGCTTCTGGGGAGCAGCCTGTGCCTGAAGGGAGGCGAGCCTCCCTTTAATCCCCTACACTTATCCTAAGCCCAGCTTACGCGCGACGGCTCCTTCAGGCGACTGACGAGGACAGGAACCCCCCGCCAGGTGTCCTCGGCTCCATGGTGGCAGCTGGTGTTCTGGCTTGGCTGTTCCTGGCCCTGCCCAGCCTTTCTCACGATTCTGTCTTCACCGCCACTGAACATCAGGGCTCAACGAGAAGAGGATGAAATCCAGCCAGCGGTGCTGGTTGCTGGGCCAGAAAAACCACGGGACAGGAGACAGTGGTCTGGCAGCGAGCGGGTGAGAGGACACGAAGGGATCAGGCCTGAGCAGGCCTTGCCGCAGCCCACACGCCCGGGGGCCGTGACAGCTCACAGCGCAGGCTTGGGAGAAGCAGTTACTGATCGAGACTTTAGACCTGAAGCTACTGAGGAGACCAGGATGCTTCAGTCTAAATTTTAAATAACATGTAGTTCTGACTCGTGATGGGAGAGATGCCAGACAGACACTTTGCAGTAGGCTCTAATGGGGAAGAAATCGCAGTATTTAATTGGAGGAGACCCCGAAAAAGAAAATCAAAGCCTGCTTTTACTGATGCACCGACAGACTGACCGAGATTGGGAAGGGGTGGTTCATTAATACGATCCTCCTCAACCAAGCAAACTGAAACGACAGAAGTATCTGAAACGGCTTTACAGTGACATGATGCCTTAATAAGTTAAGGAGACCGACTGCTCGCTAAGCGCCTTCTCATTTCATGCTCTTGACAAACTCCTCTCCTTTCTTGATGGAGGCTTTCAGCTCAGGGATGGCCTCGGCAATCATCTTCTCTTCGAAAGGGGAGACCTTGCCGATGCCTAGATTCTTCTCGATGCCCTTTTTCTGAAGGAGAGAGGAGAGATGGTGATATTTTACAAGGAAGCTTCCCTGAATGAGTTTGTTACAGAAGAGCCTGCTCGTAACTTCGTCAGCCCTGCCTAGCCTGCCTACACCAGCGGCTGGCGGCTTTGGGCAGCCTGCGGAGGGAGTCACACGCATCGGGGACAGGACGGGACGGGTGTGAGCCGTGCTGGGAACTCAGGCTGCTCTCAGCCAGCCCTGGGCTGGGGGCCAGGCCCCGGAACTCACTGTGTGCGCAGCCCGGTGGCTCACACGCCAGGTCTGTCTCCTCATCTGCCTCACAGAAGGCTGCGAGGACAGACCTGGGTCAGCTGGTACACAAAGAATTCAATAATTAGTAACACGAGTTATTCTCCCCAACACAGAGCTTACTTCTCGGAGCTAGTTTCTTTCCCAAGTTGGTTAAGGACTGAAGAAACACTTAAATGTCCACCAGAACCCAATGTAAATACGTAGGCAAACGCTGGTCATTAGGAAGATAGCAGCTGGGCATCCAGGCCTCCTCAGACGCTCCCTGGTCGGAACCATCAGCCCCTGGGGCCTCATTGTGCCACACACACCTGCTCAATGGGCTCCGGGACTAACCTCTTCAGAGAGAGTCTTGGGGATTGTGGACACCAGGGGGGCTATGGGAAGGGCTTCCTTCTGGGCCTGAGAGGAAGGGGAGCATACACTAGGCTGATTCCAACAGGTGCCCACGGCTGAGACATGGCAAGCTGCTCCCCAAACACCCGGTAGGGGTTAAGCAGACTGGACGGCTGCCCACACCAGCCTGGCTGAAGCCGGCAACTGGACGAGAAGGGCCCTGTCCCAGTGGCCCAGCAGTGTTGGAACTGAATGCCTAACAGCGGCATAGGCCTCGGCAGGCCCTGGGCTCAGGGCAAGCGCAGGCTGGTGTGGGGAGCCGCTACTGGGAGCCGTCCGCAAGCCGCCTCGGGACACGAGGGTCCCGTTAGGATGGCTGCCCTGGTGGTCGCTGCCAACCAGCTGTTGGAGCCACGAGAGCCTGTCAGCCCCACAGACGGCGGTGTCTCCCTGCTCCTGATTCGGTGGCGCGTCTACCCTCCAAAGGCGGCGGGACGGTCCCTGCTCACGGACATCCGAGTCACGGAGCGAAGGCTCCAGGTGCAGCAGCTGACTCTCCACTACAGAACGCGTCCTTCCTTCAGCCGAGCCCCGGCCCCCAGGCACGTACCCCCAGCAACAACGGTGTGGAGAAATACGGACAGTCCGTTTCTTGGGACTTAACGAAGGAACATTCGACGACTCCTTCCTTTCCGTTCATCGCGTCCACGAGGGAGAAGACAAAGCGGGCTCCGGCGTATGCCATGGACAGGGTGGCAGAGCCTAGGAGGACACAGGTGCGTGAGCCACGCCAGCAACGCGACCTGGAGATCCAGGTGCGCTCTCCCTCCAGCTGAAAAGCCGCCTGCGTAGCCTCCAGCCTTCTAATCATCAGGAATGTACGTCAGCATTCCCTGACCCAATAAATGCATGAATGGCAGGGAATTAGCTCTGCTGACCTCAGACACTACTCCACGCCGCCCAGCAGCGGGGTGGCATGTCAAGTGGGTGGATGTGAAACGGAGAAAAGGCCCTGCTCCTTGCCGGGTGCTTGTGTCTTCAGCTCAGACTCTAACCAGGGCCCGGGGCCACCCGAGACCTACCCGCTCCGGCCTTCGCCTTGACCACCTCGGTGCCGGCTTCCTGGATCCGACCGGTGAGGGTGGCCAGCTGGTCCTGGGGCAATTCCACCTTGGGGGTGCACTGCAAGCAGAAGCCACAAGGCCTGTGTGAGCAGGGCCAGGGTCCACGATCCCACGCCCTCCCAGCCCCCAGCCCACGGGGGCCGGGCATCGCAGCCATGTGGGAAATCAAGACCCTTTCTTTAAAGAACAAGCTGACTTTGTTGGGAGGTGCGGTGAGATCCCTACTCATGTTTTAAAAACTTATTCTATTTTGGACTAATTTTAGACTTACCAAAATGCTGTAAAAATAGCAGGAAGATTTTCCTCACCTGCCTTACCCTGACGTTAACATCTTACATAACCAGGGTGCAGTTATGAAGAGCAGGGAATTAGTATCACGCGCGAGGAACTAGACCACAGACCTTATTCACTCGTCACCAACTGTCCCCCTACCTCCCTCTGCTGTTCAGGGGCCTGGCAGGGCCCACGGCACTCAGGGATCTCGCCTCTGACTGCTCCCTCCGCCCTCCTGTCTTTCATGACAGGGGTCAAGGGCACCGAATGCTCGCTCTGTGGGATGTCCATCAATTCAGATTTGAAGTGGTTCCTCAGTATTTTCTTCCGAGGTCACGAGGTGATTTATCTCATTCTCGGGGGTGTTTACTCTGTCTCCTCATTTTTATACAAAGAGACCTTGCCTGCTCTACCTAATCGGGAAGGCAGGGGGTGCTTCCACCGGCAGCTTTCAGTGTGTGTGGGAGCTGGCCGTTCTAACACCTTCTGGCCGCACTCGCTCCCACAGCCCCCAGGCCATCAAGAGACCCCCAGACAAGTGGGGTGGGGCTGCATCCACAGTAGGAATCCTTTCCAAGTAACCACGGAGGGTGAGGTCTGCCTGCCCCAGGGCCCCACCGTCAGCCTCTGAAGGGCACTCGTGGTCTGGGGGCCTCCGGGCGAGGAGACACACAGCCCTGATAACGCACCTGAGAGATCAAGGGGATGATGGTTTTCCCAGCATGGCCACCGATGACGGGGACGTTGACTCGGGCTGGGTCCAAATCCTGGTCAGGAGAAGCGTGAAGTCTGATTAACTTTTAAACAAACACTTTGAGTGTCAAACACGTTATATGCACCTGAAGCACCAACACTGGGAAAATCCACAAAACTCAAGAACAAAACAAAGGAGCCGGGAAAGAGGCCGCGGGCGACGCCAGCCGCGCCCACCTCTCCCACTAGCCCCTGCACCTGCACGCTCTGACACCAGCTTGGGCACGTGCAGCGAGGAGCACCTGGCGTCTGGTGAGGACACCGTGGGTTCTCCCTTCACAGCGGGCTGGAGACGGCCTCCCTGGAGGGTCCCAGTGGGTCCCCCTCTCCTTCCTGGGACCAGAGGCCGACAGCCCTCCTTCCCACACCTGCTGTCACGCCTGCCTCAGCCCAGACTCACGTGCCCACACTGTGTTCACCGTGAACAACGCAGATTCTCTTTCCCTCGCACGAGATTGAGATTCTAGAAAAGCCAGGGCTGAGAATTCTGTCAGCTCAGTGACTGGGACCAAAAGGAGGGAAACACGTGGAAAGGGGTCACGACGCCACCATTGGTTAAGTGGGGCTTGTTGTGACAGCTGATTCACTTGTTAAACCTGAGGCATGGTGCCGCCCCCCACCCTCCGAGAATCTGCGAATCAGGTATTTCTTATCGCAGAAAAAGACGCTGGTGGGAGTTATGGGAGAGGGGTTAGCAGTCCCCAAATGCTGCAGCTGCTTAAGAGAGATGCCCTGAATTAGGAACCCACTTCACCCAGCAAGGGGAGTCCAGTTACAAGGGTGGGCAGGCCCAGCAGCAGAGGGCTAACGGAGCAGGGAGCTTGCATAGGGTGCCAGGCTGGACACCTGGGACATGGCACCAACAATCCCACTCCAAACACACATGTGCTGAACTGGCTATTCAATCCAACTGTCTCCGGAATTGCTGTCGTTCAGTCGTGTCCAACTCTTTGCGACCCCATGGACTGCAGACTGCCAGGCTCCCCTGTCCTTCACTACCTCCCAGAGTTTGCTCAAACTCACTGTCTCTGGAATTAAAGCGTCTCTTTCCACTTCACTCCACAGAGCTCCCAGGCCCTGGGGCCACATCTCAGGATCTGCCCCGTGGAGACAGAGGCTGAGGAACATGCCACAGCAAGAATGACCGTGGAGAGAGGTGCTGAGTGCAGGGGTGGAAGACGGAGGTCAAATCCTGTGCCTGTCCTTCTCTCCAAGCCACGTGCTCGACAATTATTCCTAACTGGTGGGAGGTAGGATGGGAACCCTCCTCTGCAGAGTCACAAAAGATGGCCTGAAGCTTAGGATGGATGTTTATTGGGGAGGGAGGAAGTGGTTCTGCAGGGTCCACAAGCAGGGACTTTAGACAGTGAGTTGTGAAACACACCGAGGACTCTGGACCCGGTGCCGGTGCCACACCCACCCCAGGACGAGTCTGGCAGCTCAGAAAGAAGTCGGCAGCTGGTGAGAGCAGAGGGGAGTCTAAGTCACTACCGGTTCCCGAGGAGGAGCGAATCAGGACACAGACCGGGGTAACAACGCGGACACCATCTCAGGAGCTTGCCCAAGCCCTTCCTGTTTGCTCATCTCATCGTTTGCCTAACGATGAGCAGGTCAATCCTGCAAAGGTCGGTTATCAGAGGCGGAGAGTACCAGGAGCACAACCCACTCCAGCCAGCGAGAGACCCTGGGAAAGCCTGCACCCTGGATGCCGCGGGGAGGAGATCGAGCTGGTCAACGC
This sequence comes from Capra hircus, assembly GCF_001704415.2. NCBI lineage: Eukaryota > Metazoa > Chordata > Mammalia > Artiodactyla > Bovidae > Capra > Capra hircus. Next base: position 35,182,031 of record NC_030832.1, on the reverse strand, counting down.
AAGCGCCCGCCGTCTGCATTCCCCACAAAAACGTGAGCACTGCCTCCCATGAAGGAGGTGAGCTTTGAAGACATTTAACACCACCCTCAGGTCACACGTGACCTATCGTGACCTATCCACGCCCATCAGTGAGCCAAGGATGGACACGGAGGATCAGAAAGGCCACGTGCATGAGGCCTGACGCAGCTCTCACCTTCAGCTCTGCAACGAAAGCGTTGGCTCGGACAATGTCCAGGGTTGTCACCCCGAAGATTTTATTGGGGTTGTACACTCCGTGTTTCTTGAAAACTTCCGCTGTGATTGGGATGGTGGAGTTAACCTAGTAAATCCAAGAGAAAGGCACAATTCACCTGCATTCTGAGAGCAGAGCCATGCGACAGAAGGAAAAATCTCATCAGACTACTAGCAAGCCTGAAGGTATCACATTAAGTTGCCCTGTCTGGTAACTGAGCCTCACCGTGGAAGGGCCCCTACTGTAAAAAACCGCTTTGTCCCCTCGCCCCCCACCCTGCCATGTGAAAGAAGAAGCCGTTCACTGCTGCAGGCACTCTTCCCCTTGATGACCTCTGACCCCAAAGTTCACATATGCACGTGACCCTTCATCAGTCAACTTAAAAATGTGACGAAGGCTCTGCAGGCCAAGCTCTGCTCCAGCTGGGCCTTAGGCCCTAAAGACCATTCTTAAAAAAACAAAACAAAACAGCCTAGTACAGGGCTACAAGCTCAGATGGCCCAGGGCCAAGTTCCAGCTCTGGCACTCTGCACTGTAACCCTGGGCAAGTTACATCAACTCCCTGGGACTCAGTTTCTTTATCTGTAAAAATGGAAGACAACGACCTCAGGAGATTACTATGAAGGTTAAGTGTCTTAATATATGGCAAATGCCTAACATATTACCTGGTACATGGAAAAAAATAAGACAAAACCAGCAAGATTTATATCAGGTACTGGTTAATCAGCTCCCCAACAACTTCTGACCAGTGGCCCCTGAGGAACGGGGAGCTGCTTGGAAAGGGCAGGACCCTCTTCTCAGAGGCCCTGGCTGCAAGCTTGGGGTGTTCGCCCGCGGCCACGTCCCTCAGTCCAGAGCACTGCCACCACACCTCACCCGGGTCCCTCTCACACTCGGAGACCAGAGTCCAGATTCAATCAGGAGGGAGGGATGGAGGAGGCCGCTGTCAAATGCAACCAGGGGCCCTGCTGGGGTGGGTATGTGCACCCTAGCTGACTTCTCAGGGGGACACGGCTCCTGACCCGGAGTTTGTGAACTGAGGAACAAGATTCCTGCAAAAACCAGCAAGCAGGGCCTGGGTAGGGGCGAGTGGGGGCAGCTGTGTACGTGATCAGGTGTGAGTGTGAGGAGGGAGAGGCCGGAGCAGCGGGAACTGCAGAGCCTGAGTGGAGCGCAGTGAAAGGAGCTAATAGGCTGCCGCAATCTCAGCTACAGGCGGCCTGAGGAGCGGACCTGCTTTCCAGGTGGAAGGACTAAGATACCGAGAGGGGAAGTGACCTGTACAAAGGCACACGCTTGATGGGAAATTCAGGTTACCACTCACGTGGCCACAAAGAATCCTCAGGAAATAAAATTTAAGGGCCTCTTAGTATTCATCCCCTTGATCCACTTCAGCACATCAACCCGCTTACTCCCCCCTCTAAGCACAGCCGCACACTGAGCTTCCAGGCGGCACTTGCGGCACCCACCTGCCCACGGCGGGCACTCACCGGATTTGAGATGATGCAGATCATGGCTTCCGGACAGTGCTGGGCACAGGCAGCGGTCAGGGTGGCCACGATCGTGGCGTTGGTATTGAACAAGTCATCTCGGGTCATACCTGAGAACGATCCAATTCAGTGCTGTTCATAAAGCACAGGACGAATTTCCAAACACGTGCCAAGTGCTGTGTGTTTGTTGTTAAGGAAATTTAAACATGAGTGACACAGGGTCCCTGTCAAGCAAATCCGTCTTGTAGGGAAAACAGCCCAGTGTGACAAGTGCCAAGACAGAGGTCGGTGCGGGTGGAGCATGGGGGGGTGCGGAGAGGGGAGTTACACCCGAGGACGATCAGTAAGCCTTCCAAGGTAGAGGTGTGTGGAGAAAAGGGCGTTCCGTGCGGAAAACCCAAGAGACTGGGCAAGGGGACTCAGTGACTCGTGCAGGGGTCTGTCCCCACGGGCATCTGGGAGCCTGGAATCTTTTCTGCAGCAGAGAAAAGACCGGCTCCACTTTTCATGGAAAGCCATGTCCTTAGCTGACTTTCAGGGAGATGCTAGGCAAGGCTTTCAACACACACCTGGTTTTCTTGGGACTCCTGCCGGAATGACCACCACATCGCAGCCCTTCAGGCAGTCTGGCAGCTGCTCAGGTCCGAGGTAGCCTGGAAAAAAGAAAACAGTCGAGTGAGCAATTTCAGTTTCTGACCCACAGAGGCCAGCACATCTACACAGACAGAGCCCAGGAGGACAGCCCCACCCAGGTCCAAATCTGACCAAGGCCTTGAGACAGGATGGAAGGGCTATCTGTGAAGGGGTTCCTCTCCTTGAGAACTACCGCCAAGGTCTGGACGACTCTGGCTGGCAGGACAGTCCCTTTCACTCCACTTTTGCCCAGCCTCTATGGCCTAGCCTCCCTACAGAATGGAATAACCATCCAAGTGGGCCACTTGGCCTTATCTGACCCGACTTGCCAGCACCGCTGAGCCCTGCTCAGCTCCCGCTAAGAGCTGCTTATCCCACAGCACGATCATTCTAACAAAAGCTCCACTTTGGGGTCAGATCAGAAGGGGCACTGGAGGCCAGGAGAGAGAATCCATGACACACAGGGACTCTACATATTAGCACCAGCTTTGTTTACGCCTATCGCTTGAGGAGAAAAAGGTTCACTTTCAAACATCTCAGGGGAATTGGCCCCAGTGACCAAAGCCTGCTTTGATTTGACTCTTCCCTATTGTGTGAGCTTCTGGAAACTCTAAAATGTACAGCCCAAGAAAAAGAAAGCCAACGAATGCACAGGGACCTTGGAAGGCCCGCGAGCATGTGACCTGACAAGTCAACCTCCTGTGTTGTCTGCACCCACTGAAGCCATGTGCAAACACCACCGGCAGCCTCACACCATCAGTGGAGACGGGAAGCAGCGCAAGCTTCCTGCACAGCAATCTGACATCTACAGTAAAAGCTGTGAGCAGCCGTACCTACTCATTCTACTTTTACGATCCTAAACAAAATGTAAAGGTAAAAAGACGCTTATCACAGCTTACATAAATATTTATACAATAACACAACACAAAACAGCCCAATGGCCAACAGCATGGGTATAACAATAAATAAGCTATAACTTATAAAACCTCTTTAAAAATGACTTTACCAAGAATTTGGTGACATGGATAAACGCCGCTATAATGAGCAGGCTATATATAACTCTATGTGATTATGAATGACTTCTTGGATAATATACCTATATTCATTTCAGACTTCCCTAAGGTGGCCGTGCTTTGAAGAAGCTGGCGAGAGAAACCCTGGGGTGGAGGGACGGCCCGGCCCGGAAGGCACTGGCAGCGCCCCAGGGACAGCGCCGCTTACTGCCCCCACGTCCCTGCAGAAGGCTCCCCCAACCCCTGCCCTCCTATGATTTAAAATCATAAAAAAGTTTTAAATGGGAAGATCAGGCCACTGTTGTTTTTCTGAAAGACACTAGTTAACATTTTTAGAGACAAGTCCAAAAAGCTGCAATAATTTATAAAATTAAATTCTAAAATGGACACGGAAACCCCAAGTCTCTGAACACCTAGTTCCGCCCAAGAATCTCACTCTAAACCTGGATACTGGGGAGAAGAGATGAAAGGTCCGTGGGGTAGGCGGGCCCAGTACCTTTTACGGTCGCTCTGGTCTCGATGTGGCTCAGGTCGGCAGCCACTCCAGGCGTGTGAGCGATATCGTAGAGGGTCAGGCGGCTCACCAATGGGCTGTTCTTCAGAAGAAGCGAAAGCGGCTGCCCAATTCCTCCGGAAGCCCCCAGCACGGCTACTTTAGCATTGTTCTAGAAAGAGGCACACAGAGAGGACTCTGAAGATGGGATCAGCATTAAAAGGATTCACATGGTAAAAACTGCAGACTACGGCCCCTGGCCTTCTTTACTGCAGTGGTCCCAAACAAAGAGGCGAAGGTATTCCTACCACCCCTAAGGCCCTGTTTCTTTCAGGATGTTCAGAAGCATGCCTCAGGAAAACGGGGGACAAACTGTGCCTTCAGATACTGTGAGAGTCAGGGCACACTTCTCCCATACCCTCGAGAGACAAGCAGACTACTCACTCGGCCACTGGACTGCTAACAGAAGCCTCGCCTGCAACGTGCAGTTTTAAAAACTATAAACAAATATTTATGAAATCCTACCAATGGGCCAGTGCTTGGACCTGGGGGCTGTAGGAGTGAAACAGGCCTTGGCCAGCTCCCAAGCGGCCAGGCAGTGAGATGCCCAGGAGCTGAGGGCAAAGAGCTGTCCTGAAGTGAAGTCCTGCCCTAAAGCTCACTCCCCTTACACAAGAGGCACTCTCCCCTCCAGGTCTCACGCAGGGCCTAACCCAAACCCCAGCCAACCTCAGGGAGGCTGTTTCTAGCCTAAACTCACAAACGAGAAGGGGAGCCTATCCCGGCAAGCAGGCCAGGAAGAAGACAAACTGAGAAAGGAGCAGCCACAGGAGTTCAAAGGCCAGGACACAGTCCTGGAGGGCAGCGTCTACACTACGGCTGCTGCGGCTGCACGTCATGGTCCACAGCAACAGAAGCCAGCAATATTGGGCTTCTGTCAACAAAACCAAACCAACCAAACCAAAAAACCTCAAAAAAACCCACCTCACACACAGTGTGATCTGCTTGAAGAAATTAAAACTCGAAAGGGCATATACTATAAGTAAGATTCAAATTCACGTTTTTTAAGTTGTACCCCTGACTTCACAGAAAACTAGCTGGACCAACCACCCAGAACCTGAAGTCTGGAGTCTCACTCACCTCTGGGGCTTCAGCAATCACCCTCACTCCTTGTCCCAAATCCCAGGGACTCCCAGATTCCAACTCCACATCTCCAGTTCTCTTAGGCATCCCACTGGTCCCACTAACCCAACTGTGTAAACAAATTTATCCTCGCATCCTCTCCCATCCCTGTCCCCAAATGGCACCTATGTTCACCCACATTCAAACCTTTATTCCTATCTTCTGCCTCTTTCCTTACTGGAGACACCCAGTTAGGATACGAAGGAGCTGGCATCTCAAACATCTCTCTAACCTGCCTCTGATTTCCATTCTGATTCCACTGTCTAACTTAGGTCCTCAGCTCTACCTCTCAACCATCCTCCCCCAAATTCAAAGTTTTCATCATTGCCTTGCTCAAAAATCTTCTCAAGTTCCTCATGCCCAGATTTCTCGGCCTCACTCCCACGACTGACCAGGGTTCCAACACGGGGGGCAAGACACAGTTCCCTTGGTGTGCGGGATGTCAGTGTGGAAGACTGTGTCTTAATTCTGTCTAAACAGGTGAAGAATTAATATCTACCAGGAAACAGACAGACCTGGCGTCCTCAACTAGGGTCCTTGGATCAATCAGTCCCCTGTGACAAACAAGACGAATGTAACACGCTTTCAGTGGAACGAAGCCACGTTACATTTTGTACAAGGTTTCATCAGCTCGGCTAATATTGATAAAAACATAACTTGCAAATGGTGGAATCTTTACAGTGAGATGAGAAGCTCTGGTATTGCAGGACAGCTCACGATCTCTTCCTAAACAATCTGTTGCCAGATTTCACATCCTTTCCCACTGTTTGGCACACTGTTTAGCAGTTAGGCTTTGAAAATGGATATATAGTAACACTTCTTTCACAAGATTGCTTTTTAAAGTCTGTATAACAAACTTTAATGACATGGGATCTAAAGTCTCTAGGCCAATGCACCATCTGGCTCAAGCTCATCTTTCTGACTTATACACCTGCCTTCTCAACGACTCTGTATGTCCAGTAGGAATTTTAAACTCAATATATCCAAACCTGAGCTCCTGATATCAATACCACCGCCAACTCCCATCACTCTTTCCGAGCAGTTTTTCCTACCTTAGCAACTCAACTCCAAAATCCAAAGCCTTGGTTTTCTCCATGTTCCTTCTTGTCTCAATACCCTTCATGAAATCATACCAGCAAATATTGGTCTTATCCTCAGTTAGTTCCCTTCCCCTACTCCTCAGTGTCACTCTTCAACACTCCCACTGGTCCTAGGGGTCCTAAGTTTACTCACTTTTGGCATAAGTGCTGCTTCTCACTCATCCTGGTATCACCTGCAGCACCCAACACAGTTCTGGGCAAGCAGATATTCAAAGGCACTTATGTGTATATTTATTTTCCAAATGAACTGAACACACAGGAGACTGGTCAGAAAGGCAGAGGCTAAGAAATGCAGAACCTCATTTAACAATCACCTCCCTTTTAGGGCAAGGTACTTAAGAGGCGATGTGGGTATTCCAGGGTTCTCATACTTGGGTTGTATTAGAATCACCTGGGGCTCTTGGTAAAAGCAGAGGCCCAGCGGGTCCTATCTCCTTCACTGACCCTCTGTCTTTGATCTTTATCAGTATTCTGGTGATTCTGATACACACCAGAGTTTAGGAATCGCTGCCCGAGTCGGCTAAAAATAGCTTAGGCTTAAGTAGTTCCAGGCGAAGCCAGGCCCAGGCGGTCCACCGCAGGCAGCAGCCTTCAAAAGGTCCTTAAGAGGAAGCAGAGTCTTCGGGTTCTTAGAGGGAAGGCTTGGTGATCCAAAAAGAAAAAATTACAGCGGCCAGGAGAGGGGAATTTTAGTCCTCTGGCCAAAAGACTGTGTAACCTTGGACCAGTGTTTTACCCTGGGTAGTTCTGTCTGCACTATGAAGTTAAAAATTACACAATCCTTGTACGGAAGCTGCAACAACAAGGTTAGTCTCTCAAAATACCACGGAAGGTAAGTTACTTTAGGCCCTACAGCCCTGGCTTCTCAAGCTTGAAGGAGCACAGGTCAAGAGCAGACTCTGGGGGTGAACTGGCAGGCTCGGAGAAGCGGCCCGGTACTGGAGCTGGGCTATTTCCCGCCTCCCTGCCTCCGGGACTTTCTCCCCGCACCTCCCGCCCAGTATCAGGGCCGACCCAGCCGACACAACTGCGGGTCTGCACCAGGCGGCCCTGCGGTCCAAGCTGATTGACCCGGGGTCAAGGCTGCTCGCGAGCCAGGAACACACGTGGCCTAGGCCGGAGAGCCTCCACCTGCAGGCTGCCCCTCGCAGGGCCTACCTGGGCCGAGGTGCTGAAGCTGCGGCGGAGAGCGGCGCCGGCAGGCCGGGCGAGGGCGGAAAGCATGGCTGGGGCGGGCGGGGCGCGGACAGGCTGGCAGAGGAGCTGTCAGCAGACAAGTGACTCCAACGACCTCCACACTGCACAGGACCTCCCGGCTCTGCTCCGCCTTGTCTCGCGAGAGCGGCGCTGCTTCCGGCGCCCCCACTTCCCAGCTCTCGCGGTATCTCGGCCACATCCGGGCTTTCTAGGAGGCCCGCAGAAGGGTGCTTCCCGGAGCGCATTCTTGGGCTGGGTCATAGCGCTGGTCGTGTTGCGCGCGGCCTGTGAGGCAGACGCGGTCAGAGTGGGAGGGAGAGTCCGCACTCGAGAAGTGGAAGAAGACGGGCTGTAGGCTTGGAGAGCCTTAGAGGAGCCATTTTGCAGGTGGGGCCCCAGACAAAGGCTCTGACAGGGCGACCGGCCGAGGTCAGGTCGGAGGTCCCACGGAATGGGTGCGATCCGAGCCGTCCTTCCCCTCCGCCAGCTCAGCCAAACCCACCCATCTTGCCCCTGGGGACTGGAGGGGCTCCGAACTATGGAAAGCTCTGGAAAAGAAACGGGGGAGGGGAGGTTGAGAGCCCCGGGATTGAGGTGGACGATGGGGGCTCCTCTAATCTGTCGGTCCTGTGCACCACCCCTGATCACACACAGTCCGTCCACTTGTCGTTCCTCCTGATGCCCAGGACCTTCTATTAAGTTTACAAAGCTTTAGGGACACCACTCCCGAGAATGACAGACCTTGAGCACTGACTCATCGCTAGAGTTTATAGATGCAATAACAGATATCCAGGTGATAAAACTCGCAAAGTCACGCCGTCCCTTCACCTCTGGTCGGCCCAGCAATGCTGTCAACCTGGCCACATGGTTTAAGCTTTAGGAGCCAAGAAACCATGTTGAGCACAGTTAAAGTGGATTTGTTCAGATTCCACCACAGAGGGAGTGAAGACATGGTTTTTGCTCACTGGAAGCTTACCATTCAAATGTATCAGTATACTTAGAAGCTTCATTTGCCCTGCTGCTGTTTTCTGGGGGGTGCAGAGACCTCCTTGCCCTCCAAAAGTTCAGGGTCAAGTAGGGCAGGTCGTTGTGTTGCAGGTTGTTACCTTGGAGAAGTGTGCAAACCCAGTGAGGGGGAAGATGACAGCCTACTTGGGAACGGGGAAGCAGGAGGTGAAGAAGAACAGTTAGCCCCAGTACTGACAAACATATAAGTAGGAGGGCACGCGTGATGGCGGGCTTACTCTTTCCTGCCTCCTTTCCATTTGTTCATTGAGCTGGTAAGACCGCTTGCTTCACAGGTGAGCGAGGATCCACACATTTTCTGCCTTTAAGGAGCTCACAGTCTAGTGAGAGAGACAGGTGCATTGCAAGCAGCATGATATGGGCAACACTAGAGAATTACGAGGGGCTGTGGGAACATAAAGTGTAAGTTAAGGGAGTCAGAGAAAGCGAGGTTTGGAGAAAGAATGAGACCTATACTTTACAGGAACAGATCACCTTTAATGAGGCGAGAAGGGGCAGCAGTCAGATGAGTGAGCTGCTGCGCTAAGTTGAGAAAAGAGGAGGTATACAGACAACATAGATGTGGAAATACATTGTCTTCAGGGGGCTGTTTTTCTTCAAGATTGTTTGGATTAGTTAACTTTTAACAACGGGGCAAGGAATTCCTGAGACCGGCTGGAGACTGGGACCAGCTGGAAGCTGGACGTAATCAATGTTAATGTCCATTCCTTCCTTCAGGGGGCCAGAGGGGGGCTCCAGGGAGTTCTTTGTCCTGTATAGAATGGTGGGGAAGACCCCACCATTGGAGGGGAGTTTTAACTCCAGGCCATTTTGAGCCGTGTAGCTTTCCTTCACAAAGGAGGTCTATCTAACTCAGATTTGGGGTGGAGGTGGGGGCCATGTGAGAGAGGACTTTGGAGGATGAAACATCTAAGCTGAGATATAAAGGAAGAACAAGAGTGAGGCCGTTCAGCGCCACAGGAGGGAGAGATCCTTGCACGTGGGCTTTGGAGTTCCCAGAGGAGGGGCACTGGGAGTTGGGCGTTTAACGTAGAAAGTATTCAGATGGGAAAGAAAGGGAAGAGAGCCCAACAGAAAACCTGGAGGAGGGGACAGTGAACAGATCATTTCTGTTGGGAGTTGGGACATGAGAACAGTGTCCTTTATTGTATCACTGACTGTGTTCTCTTGTTAATTGTTGACCCCTGTATCTTACCACGAGAACTGAAAGCATCGTGCAGTCAGGTGCTTTGATCTCTATTGTCCAGCACCTGACCAGGTTGAGAGTGGGTTTCTGAATTTGGGGAGAGTCAAGTGGTTTTAGATACAAGACTGGAAAACCCAGATTGTGCAGGGTTTACGCATGTTAGCTGAGAAGTTTGTGTTTTATTCCTTGGGAAGCAAGTGTTTATCAGAGGCTTTTGTGATGCCACCAGAACTGTGTTTGAGGAAGGTTAGACTGACCTTGGTATGTCAAAGATTCCAAGGGAAAAATGTGCAAGGCAGGGAGATTGTTCAGGAGGCTTATCTTCCATAGTATTTTGAGAGACTGACCTTGTTCTTCTTGCAGCTTCTGTGCTGCAAGAGTTTTAGGAGATGATAAATAATCTGAGTTTTGATGGTAGTTTTAGAAATGGGGAAGTGGGGCCAATGAGGGAGAGGGAAGAGTTGATAAGAATTGTTTGTGCCCATCTGGATTTAAATAAAAGTGCTGTGGGAACTCAGCCTGAGAGAAGTTGTGTGGAAGGAAAGCTGTGTGGAGAAAAAGTAAAGAGCTCTATTTTAGTTGGGCTGAATTGGAAGTGGTGATGAATTGTCCACATAAAAGTATCAGGGGACACTTGGGGGATTACTCCGAGAGGAAGTATGGGGTTGAAACCCCTGAGAGAGGCCAGGCCTGAAGTCATCCCTGTAGAGGGGAGAGTTGAGGGCACAGGAGAGAAACTGGAGTCAGGTTCTCATGTTCACTGCTACATCTGGGGCTGGGACTTCTCCCCATCCCTGCCAAGTCAGTCAGCCCCTGTCAGCATCTCTAGGGCAGGGAACCCCTACCTCCCAAATTCTCTATTGGGCCATCCCCACCCAAAGTAGAGAAGTATCCTCGTATTTCAGGGGATTTCAAAAATTGCCATATACTTTACATATGATACAGTATACAGATCTTAAGTGTGCAGTTTGGTAGTTTTGACAGTTTGTAGTCTTGCAACCACCACCCAAAACAAGCTATAGGAACATTTTCTTTATTCCAGAAAGTTCCCTTATGTCCCAGTCCCCCAGAAAATAGAAATACCTGACTTCCTGATTTCTACCACTATAGATTACTTTTTCTAGTTCTTCATTGTCTATCTTTATACACAATATAGGAAATACACTGATACCCTCCTTGCTGCACCCCCACACCAGCCATGCACACGCACCTACACTGACCATTTTGTTCCTTGCATAGGCTTTGGAGCAGAGTCATGAGCTATCAAATTTTTGCTCTCAGGTGCACATATTCTGTGCTAACTTATCTTCTCTTCAACCCTAAAATTGTGCCCCAAGTGAAGTATTTTAAATCTTTCAGATCCTTGGAGCTAAAATGAAGAATTAGAAAGATGTTAATTGTCCAACCTGTATGAGAGTTTTATTTTCCTCTAGGGAACCTAGAATATTGGAAAATGGGGACATAATTGTTTAAATAGAGCTATGTTTATATAGCTTAATTTTCAGTCGTGGCCCATCCCTGCTGGGCATCAAAGGACTTGGCTTTTCAAGTTACGTGCCAGCAGAGCAGCCGGGAGGCGGTGGACTGGCGACAGCAGAGGCAGCCTGAAGGTGCTGGCCAGGAGCTCCCGTGAGCTGAGATGCTGATGGGGGCAGTTCTGAGTTGGGAGCAGAGGCTTCAGTCCCCCGAGCCAGCCAGAGGTCAGAGAAGTGAAAACAAAGCTGGGTCCAGAGCTTGGACATGTCCAGGAACCCATGTCAGGAGCAGAAGGTGGGGCACAAGCCTGGCTGAGCACCTCATCAGTATTTGTTTTATGGTTCTATATAAAAGTTTGATATAAAAATATTCTTAGGACCTAAATGATGGAGCCGAGAACCTCTCATACCCTTCAGAGTTTGGAGCAGGAATTCCCTGGTGGTCCAGTGATTAGGACTCCATGTTTCCACTGCCAGGGGCGCAGGTTCGATCCCGAGTCGGGGAACTACGATGCCTCATGACGCTCAGTGTAGCCAAAAAAAAGACAAACAAGTGTGGAGTTGGGCTGGAAGGGCTGTTTGCTGTGTCCAGGCCTCTGCCTGCCCAGTCCAGGGGCGCTCCTCACTGTGGCTCACAAGGCTGCATCTTCTCTCAGGAGTGTGCAGTTAGGGTCAGGATGTGCATACCCTCCTGAAGGTTGCCAGCAGGTGAAGCAGATCTTGCCTGACAAGTATGAGTGCACCCTTTGGGAAGGAGAGATGTCCGAAGGAGCTGACTCCTGGGGCTAGACTAGGTTTCTACCTGAAAGCCCAGAGACAGTCTGTTAGCTAGTGAATGAAGAGATGGAGGTTGTCATGGGGAGAAGCAGGTGGGAGGGTGAGGATGGACTCAGAGGGATCAACGAGGTATGTTAAGAGCCAGCTTTTAGGTTGGCTTCATGAAGCTTGGGGACGACACAGAGTCCATCCTCTTTCCCTGATGCTCACCACCTCCAAAATGGCCTGAGATCAGGACTTTCAGAGGCAGAGGACCTGGGGGGATGAGTTGGGAGGTCCTTTAGGAGGGATCTGTGTGTGGCATCTAGGTGTATGGCATTAGGTCAGGATGGGCCCATTGGTGAAGGCAGGAATGGTGACTGGTAATAATGTATTCGTTAAACACATGCTGATTGAGCATTGGTCTGCATCAGAAATCCTGGGCCCTGTGTGGGGATACCGCAGTGAACAAAAAGGGCAAGGTCCCCAGTCTTATGAGCCATACATTCCACTGTGAGGAGACTGATGATAAAAATAAGCAAATAAGTGACTACAGGAGAAGACAATGAACTCATACTTCACAAAGATCACCCTGCCTGCCATGTGAAGTTTAGACTATAGGGAGAAAGCAGAAGCAAGAAGCCCAATTGGCAAGTACTGCGTCCTTGGCAGAGAGATGCAAGTACTTTGGTCTAGAATGTTAGCCCTGGAGATGGGCCTGGAATATATATATTTAGGTGTTGTTGCTTAGTCACTAAGTCATGTCTGACTCTTTTGGAACCCCATGGACTGTAACCCACCAGGCTCCTCTGTCCATGGGTTTTCCAGGCAAGAATACTGGAGTGGCTTGGCATTTCCTTCGCCAGGGGATCTTCCCGACCCAGGGCTCAAGCCTGCATCTCCTGCGTTGGCAGCCAGGTTCTTTACCACCAAGCCACCTGGGAAGCCCAAGATATTTAGGTAGTAGAGCTAATAGTTGGGAGCTAATGGGAGGGAAATGAGGGATTAGACATGTGACCTCGAGTAACTTGGTGGATAATGGTGCTGTTTATTGAGACAGGGAAGACTAAAAGACAAGAAGATATTGGAGATGTGGGCTTGTGTAATTTAAACCTTCTTTTCTGGCTACATTATACTTGAGCTACCTATCAAGCATCCACATGGAGCCTGGAGCTCAGTGGAGAGGCCAAGCAGAGGCTATGATTTGGGAGTCATTGGTATACAGGGTGTATTCAAGGGACTGGATGAATCCCCCAGACTCTAGGGGAGTGGTGGTTGTCAACTAACGGTGACTTTGCCCTTCTTGCAGGGGACATTTGGTGACATCTGGAAACACTTGTAATTGAAGGGTGGGAGTTGGTCCTGGCATCTACTGGTAGAGGCTGGGGATCCTGCTAAACATCCTGTGGTGTATAGCTCAGCCCCACCACCAAGAACTACCTGGCCCCGCATGTCAGTGGTGCCAGGGCCGAGAAGCTCTGTCCCAGAGTGAGAGTAGAGGTAGAGAAGAGAGGAGACGGCTGTGTCTGAGGGTGCGCTCATGGGGAGAGTTGGAGCCATCTGCGAGGGAAGCGGGAAGCCCAGAGAGTGGGGGGTCCTGGGAGCGGGGAGTGTTTGGGGAAGGAGGCATTCAAGCGGGTTACAGAGGAATGACTAAATGGGTTAGGCAGGAGGAGTATTTGTGATGACCTTGATAAGAGCAGGTTCTGTGGTTTGGGGTTAGAAGTTCCAGGGGAGAAGTTTGTACCAATAGCTAACAATTACCGAGCACTTCCTCCCTGCTCAGAATGTCTTCCACGTGTAATTTCATGGCAATATGATTTTTACCCCCATTTTACAGAGGCAGAAACTGAGGCACAGAAAGGCTAATTATTCCCTGAGGACAGGCAGCCAAGAATAAGTGGCACAACAGGGGTTCAGACTAGAGTTCAGAGGTGAGGAAGTGGAGGCCGTGTAGACATAAAAAGGTCTCAGTTGACAAAGGGAACAGAGATAGGCAGAGAGGACGCTGGCATGCCACTGGGAACGACCTACGTGGAGACCGAAAGTGATGATGTTGGAGGGGAGGCTGAGAACTGAGGTGCTGGAGGAGGCGAGAAGGTTCCAGGGCCCAAGACGAGGGGTTAGCCTTTCTGGGGAGCATCGTATTGGTAATCCTGAAGTGAACCCTAACTGTCCACTTGAGCAAGATTGTCCCTGGACTTGACTGGCCTGCAGAGGTCTGCTGGCTGCTCTTGGTCACTCCCACCCCGGCTAAAAGGTAACCTCCTTGCAGGAAGCTGCTGCACAGGCCCAGCCTTCCCCGCTCAGTGTCCAGGGGGCAGCAGAGACAGTCGCACCCAGGAACCAAGAGCAGCCCTGTAAGCAGGAGCCACAGCCCAGGCTGGCCGGGCAGTTCTGTCAGTACAAGTGAGCGATGCGCCACCTTCCAGGAAGCACCATGGTCTTTACAATAAGCCCACAAGGCCCCCACAAGGGACCTGCATCAGCCTCCCCAGGGTCTTCATCATCACTCTCCTCCCACTGCCGTCACCCCAGGCTCCTTTGGAAACCTCAGGTGCTAAGTTCCCTCCTGTTCCCAGAAGTATCCCCACCTCCTTCATCCTCTCTTTCTCCTCCACCTGCTTAAGTCTTGCCTAACCTCCTGTCTCCGCAATCACATCTCAGACAGCCCTTCTCTGACCACCCATCCCCGCCGACTAGGCGAGGCCCTCCTGTTGGCACCTCCTGTGGCACTGGATGCTGACCCTTTTATAATGCTTTCCCTGCTTAATGAAGTATTTTTTTGTCCAATGTCTGCATTCCAGCATAGACTGTAACCTTCATGAGGGTAGGTCTAGATGACCACAGCTATTTCCAGTGCCTGGCACTTAGTAGATGTTCAGTGATGATTTACTGAAAGAAGAAATGAATTGGTGACTGTTTTACAACCTGTTTTATTCAGATACATTGTGTGCAATGTTTATCTCCCCTACACACATTTCACTTTAAGTTTTTAAAGTTTCCTTGATCACTTTGGTGATTATTTTCACCTTTGTTTGAACACATGTTAAGAAAGTTTAATTATCTTACTTGGTAGTCATTCGTCTAAAATAGAAAGATGTACTAAGCTTTTGGGCTTCCCTGATAGCTCAGTTGGTAAAGAATTTGCCTGCCATGCAGGAGACCGTGGTTAGATTGCTGGGTTGGGAAGATCCACTGGAGAAGGAATAGGCTACCCACGCCCATATTCTTGGGCTTCCCCTGTGGCTCAGCTAGTAAAGAATCCACCTGCAATGTGGGAGACCTGGGTTCAATCCCTGAGTTGGGAAGATCCCCTGGAGAAGGGAAAGGCTACCCACTCAATAATATTCTGGCCTGGAGAATTCCATGGACTGAATAGTCCATGAGGTCACAAAGAGTCGGACACAACTGAGCGACTTTCACTTCACTAAGCTTTTATTAATACGTTATCGATTCTTTCCTGTAGGATGACTGGTTTGGTTTTGTGTGAACCAACAGAGCTTTACAACATCTTGAATCAGGTCACAAAACTATCCAGATTAACTGAACCCAACTACCTCTGTTTATTGGGTAAGTACTTTATTTATGGCTGGGTAGGTCTTAGCTCTGCCAGGTGGGATCTCCCATTGAGGTGGGCAGACTCTCTGGTTGTAGCGTGCGGGCTTAGTTGTTCCACAGCATGCGGAATCTTAGGGACTGAACCTGCACCCCCTGCTTTGGAAGAGGGCTTCTTAACCACTGGACCACCCGGGAAGTCCCAGTTTCACTTGTTTTTAAGCCAGATAGACCATGTCTCTGACCTTTGCTCAAGACTATGCGATGAAGATTCACTTATGTTGTTGCATGGAGCTAGAGTGTAGTCGGTTCATTTTTGTGATTAGATCATGTTAGAGATAAACAAAGGGGAAGACAGGATTTAATCGGTAGTGTGCTATCGCAATAGGGAGGAGCCCCGAGTGAACAGGACTCCAGTTTGCACAGAGGCCTTTGCGATGGAGAGTGAGGGAGTAGAGAGGGGGAACGTGGGGCTCAGAGGCAGGGAAGTGAAAAACTACAAACTGGGTGGGAGTTGCACCATGCGAAACCCAAGGGGGCTTGCCAACTGGTGCTTATCGAAGTTAGGCTCTTACCCTTCTCAGAGGCAGGGGACAGGGGCCCTGTCTTCAGGTGCCAGCTGGAGCAAGCAGTAAGTTCTTTGGTGGCCTTGAGTGTCCTCAGGCAGGCACTTCACAAGGGCTGAAGTCAGCCTTGGATGTACTCTTCAGCTGTTTCTGAAGGTAAAGATGTCTTCAGATGTCTAGTTTTTTTCCCCCATTGATTTCTAACTTCTTTACAAATTCTGGATGCAAGATTTTGTTAGTTATTTGTATTAGAGCTATTTTCTCTGTTTCTGGCTCATCGTTTTACTGTAATGTATTTTAATGCTCTTGTTGGTCACGTGTTCCTTTGCAAAAGCAGTTACTCATTTGATACGTTTCCTTTTCAGATGTGCGGTCCAAATGGGAGTATGATGAAAGCCACGTGATTACAGCTCTCCTCGTGAAGAAGGTATACCGACAAGAGTCCGAATGTGGGGCAGATGGGCTGCCTTACTGGAGGGCCGGAAGAATGGGAGATTTTATCCGAGGTCCAAGAGGGGGCACCTCCTACTGGACACTGTGGGCGGCAGGGCAGGACCCCGTGTGTCCACCACGAGGGTCTCTGACACTGTCACTCACTCCCTGAGGCCTCTCCCTGTCCCCCGTGGGCAACAGCTTCATTAAGCAAATGTTGATTTCATTCTTTGATGGGCCAGGCAGTGTTACGGACCCTGGGGTTGTGACTTTTGCCCATTCAAGCCTGTCTGCTTACTGCCCTCTTCATGGCGGATTTTGGATTTGGTCTCCATCGCCCACACCCTTCTCCAGAGGGTGTCAGTAGTTCCGGTGGCCACGGCTGCCCTCTCAGCACCTGTGCCAAGGCTCCTAATCGGCTGTGGGCTGGCCACTAGACCACTGTTCTTTGCCAGGCTATCATCTCTGGTCCAGTCAGCCGTGGACAGCTTCTCCCAGGAGGGACCATGGGTGTGGAAGACTCTTGGAACGTGGCAGCCTCTCTGGTCCACTCTTAGGGCTTCCAGGCCTGTGTGTAGTCAAGGAAGGGGACGCTGTCCCACCTGGGCTCCTCCCAGTGCTGGTGTGCAGGGCGTGTGGACTCAGCCTAACCCACCTACCAACAGGCTTCTCCGGTGGTTTCTTTAGAGGGCAGGCAAATACCTAATCCCGGAGTCTGTGGATCTGGAGTGTGTGGAATACTGTGTGATATACGATAACAACACCATCTCCCCGGAGCTAATGCTGAAAGACGACGCCAGTGATGATGACGGCGCTGACGACGGCAAGCACAGTGAGTCTGTACCAGAGCAGCGAGAAGAGTTAAGTTACCGAGCGCTTTTGCCACATGCCGGGAGCTCTGCCTGGGCCACCTCTACAGAGCAGCCCGATGGGGACGGCAGTGTCAGAACCTGGGAAGGGTCTGGGATGTTTCCTTCTTTGCAAAGTGACAAGCGAGTCTGCCGTGGTTTCGTGGATGCTGGCGCAAGACCTGAGGCTCCTGGCTCAGAGATAAAAGACTTTATTTCTCAGAGCAATAGAAGTAGCCAGAAAGCAGTGGGTGGTATTGTTAGCGAACTCTGAGCTTAGGGGGCCTAAATCTTTTCTAACAAACATGCAGAAAGCCTGCCTGCCCTTGACTCTGGAGGGAGGAACTGTCTCTATCAACCAAGGCTGTTTATTACACAGATATCCTTGAAAAGCCAGCGCCTTTGTTCAAAGGACATGTAGAAACACGAAAGGCTGTGGAGAGTTGTCTCCTAGTAAGTAACGTCTCTGTTTTATAGAGGAGGAAATTGGAGTCCAGGAAGGTGAAATAACTCATTCCCCATGTTTGGGACCGTGGGTTTCTACTGCTGTGTAACAAATTACCCCCAAACTCAGTAGTTTAATACCATAATCATTAGTTGTCTGTTTGTTTCTGTGGAATTTGGGAGCACTTAGCTGGGAGGTTCTCACCTGTCCTGAGGCTGTAGACATGACGTCAGCCAGACTGCTGTCCCAAGGAGGTGAGATGGGGCCAGGATGACATGCCTCTGAGATGGTCACTCCCGTGGGAATACCCAGGAGTCCTCCGTTCCTTACTGCACGGACCTCCGCAGATGGCTGCTTAGATGGCCTCATGACATGGCAGCTGGTTTCCCCCGAGGGAGTGGGCCGAGACAGAGGGAGAGAAGGGGACAGCCACGTGCCTATTTATGACCTGCTCTTGAGACGGAAATACTAGGTCACATTCTGTTCATTAGAAGCAAGTCACTGAGTACAGCTACCCCTACAGGCTGCTGCTGCTGCTAAGTCACTTTAGTCGTGTCCAACTCTACGACCCCATAGACGGCAGCCCACCAGGCTCCCCCGTCCCTGGGATTCTCCAGGCAAGAACACTGGAGCGGGTTGCCATTTCCTTCTCCAACCCCTACAGGAGAGGGGAATTAAACTAAAGGGAAGCATTTGAAGTGTTTGTGGGAAGAGTTTTTAAACCGCCACACGTAGTAAGTGGTGGGGCCAGGATTCAAACCCAGGCAGTCTGGCTCTGTCTGGTCTCCCACGGCTTGAATGGTGATCCTGGAGAACAGTCACTTCATCCTCGAGCTGGACCGTGGCCAGTTCCGGCCTGTTTCACTGAGGCTCCGCTGCATTCTCCATTCAGCCGCTGCTTTGGGCTGACCACGCATTGCTGCTGCTTGCCCGCTCAGTGACTGATGGGGGTGGATGAGTTCCATGGGCTGGGCGTTCATACCAGTGGCCACTGGGTGGCGGTAGGCTTCCACCTGTAATAACACCAGTTTTCTCAGGAGGCCCTTAGCCAGTAAATTGTCCCCTCTTTGCTACAGTCAAACCTGGTCTGCAATCCTAGGATTGTTGGCTGAAGCCTAAGTCTTAGGAAATGGTGGTCGGTGAAAACAATCCCCTCTACTCTCTGTGCCTGACCTCACTTTAGCACTATGGAGCCACCATCCTCACTCGGTAAAAAATCACAATCACAGAACAACAAAACCCAAAACCACACACTGATAATTTGCTTACTTAGGGAAGAGTGCATAGTCAGGGACACCTGCAGCAGCCAATGGCTCGATGGCCACAGTGTTCTTTGTTTACTGATGTGGCAAGCAACATTCTTCATCCATAGTGTATACCAGAGAGAAGTTAAACATGTGCACACAAAACCTTGTACATGGGTGTTCCTGGCAGTCTTATAATAGGCACAAAATGGAAACACCTGAAATATTCATCAACAGATCAGTGGATAAACCAAAGATGGAGAGCCACACAGAGGAATATTATTCAGCTATGAAAAAGGCTGGAGTGCTGACGCTTGCTCCAACACAGATGAAGTTTGACAACATCATGCCCAGGGAAAGCAACCAGACGCAAAACGCCACATTTATATAATTCCATTTCTAGAAAATGTCCAAAACAGGTCAAGCCATAAGAAATTAGGTTAGAGGTTGCTTAGAGCTGAATGTTTGCAGGGAAGTGAGGAACGAAACCCTCTAACTGGTACATGGTTTCTTTTGGAGGTGATTAAAATGTTCTGAAATTGACTGCAGTGATGGTTTCACAACTGTGAATACATTAAAAAACATTCATTTCTATACTTTAAATGGATGAATTGTGTGGTACATCATTTATGATATTGTATATACACAGACGTGGCTCAGCTGGTAAAGAATCCCCCTGAAATGTGGGAGACCTGGGTTCTATCCCTGGGTTGGGAGGATCCCCCGGAGAAGGGAAAGGCTCCCCACAGCAGTATGTTGGCCTGGAGAATTCCGTGAACTGTATAGTCCGTATGGCAGCAAAGAGCTGGACACGACCGAGCGACTGTCGCTTTCATAGACACGTGAGCATTTCGCTTATGCTGGGTCGTCCTTCCTTGCAACAACATGGAAATGAAAATGAAATTTTGGAGTTTACAGACAAAGATCAGCTTTCTTGGTGGCGAATTGCTTTTTAAATTTTAATTGTAGCTTTCATCTCTGTTTATATTCGCTTCAGTTTCCTCGATAGCTGTTTTCCAGAGTGGAGTGCCTGTCCACTGGGCCTCTAGGCAAACGGTGAGCACACAGGGGACAGTCACCTCTTTGGTCTCTGCTCTTAGGATTAGTGCTTGGAGCAGCTGTTGAGTGCGGCAGAACCCTGACCCACCTCACGCGCCACCCCGTCCTTATCCTGAGAGGAGGCTTCGAGCACTTCTCGGGCATGTATCACTTCTTCCGGACACAGAAGATCATCTGGATGCCTCAGGCAAGCTGTGCACTGAGCGCGGGCAGGCTCGGGCAGGAGCGGGGCCTTTCCCTGGGGGCCGAAGGGGTGGCGAGCAGGGCTGGAGAAGCAGGAGGAGGCAGATGGTGTGGAAAAGGTGGAAGAGATGTTGACGATGGCTTGGGAAGGAACTTGGGCAGCCAGGAGGTGCAGTCCAGTCCAGTGTGATGAATTTATGAGTGCCAGACGGAGGAAGGAGCCAGTGTGGTGTTTCATCGATGGGGCCAGTTTAGAGAGCAGGGATCCGTGGCGGGGGGCTTCTGGGTGATGGGTCGTGGTCAAAGCCACACAGGCAGGGCCATCCTTAGCTGTCTGGCCTCACAAACCCTGGCTGGGTCCAGAGGATACAGCGAAAGGGTGAGATAGCAGCCCCTGTCTACAAGGATTCCTTTGTCTACTGGCGGAGACAAGGGTTGTAACAAAGCGTGGCCAAGGTGTTACACAAGGTGTCAGGAGCCAAACCAGAGGATGAATAAGGTGAGCACTGGGGGGCAGTGACAGGCAGACAGGGGCGCTCCCTGGGGGAATTTTATAGCATCTGGTTTCTTGAAGAGTCAGAATGAAATGGAATGTGAACCTGCAGGGGTTTCATTCTTTCTAGCAATTACTTCAGCTGTGCTCTCACTCGCCGTGGGCAGCATCGTGGGCCGATACCATACTTTCAGACCACTCTCGGTTATCAGAAATTTCAGTTTTGTCATACTATAAAACAACTGGAGAAATGTGCCTAGGAACTGGAATTTGGTGATAGGAAGGAATTCCACCTGATGCGAAGAGCTGACTCATTGGAAAAGACCCTGATGCTGGGAAAGATTGAGGGCAGGAGGAGAAGGGGACGACAGAGGGTGAGAGGGTTGGATGGCATCACCGACTCAATGGACATGAGTCTGAACAAGCTCTGGGAGTTGGTGATGGACAGGGAGGCCTGGTGTGCTGCAGTCCATGGGGTCACAAAGAGTCGGACACGACTGAGCGACTGAACAACAAGGAATTATGGTTACAGATTTTTTGGGGTTGTGATGACATTATTACGGCTATGTTTCTGAGAACATGAGCCTCTATCTCTTAGACATACATGATGAGATATTTATAATTAAAATAACATGATGTCTAGAATTTCCTTCAAAATAATCTGGGGCGGGTCAGCAAGTTGGAGGTATATATGAAACGAAATGGGCCATTAGTTGATAATGAATGTTTGCTGAAGGGTGAGAGATCCAGGAGTTTGTTACATCATTCTCTCTACTTTTGTGTACTTTTGAAATAATTCTTTAAAAGGGAATAAAACGGTCCAGTTCAAGCTTAACGTTCTAGTCTCAACTCACGCCTTCTTCTCCCTTCCCGGAGCTGGGCAGCCTTCCATTGTCTGCAGGCTCGGGACTGGGAATGGGAGGAGTGTAGGGTAGCCTCAGGGATACCTCCTTACTTCCCCTCTTCCGGTCCTGGTCCCTTTGGTGCTGGGGGTCCGTGTGGGCCCTGTCTTGTGTGACTGGCTGCTTATCAGTGGTGGGGATGTGCCCTCTTCTCATCCTGCCCCGCCTGGTTCTGTGTGCCACAGATGATGGCCTTTGAGGCTGGTTTCCTTTCCATCTGGTACCAAGGATCCTTCAGAGAGAGCCAGCTGAGAATTCCTGACAGGAATACCTGCCAGGTCCCTTCCCTTCCATTGGCAGCTCACGACCTCCCACCCTGTCCACATTCCTTCACCTGAAGCCCAGAATGAGCCCCCGGAGGGTGTGATGGTAGGAATGAGGCTGCTCCTGGCCTTGCTGGCGCGGCTGCTCCAGCCAGCCTGTGTGAAAAGGCGAGGACCCACGCCTGCGGTCATACCTGTTCCCAAACGCAGGGTATACGTGCGGTGCTCTCCAGGTGACGTCCTCACCTTCCACTGGGCTGTGAGTCTTGGCTCAGCAGCTATACAGCCAGTCTTCCCGGGTCCCTCCAGGCGCCCCTCTTTGCCCCCAGAGGAGCATCCTTACTGGCTTTGTGGCGATGAGAGGGGCTCTTTCTTGTCTGCAAACCTCACATGCTCATAGCTCCCCTTCTGCGCATCTCGTGCTCTAGGTGCGCAGGCTTCAGCGGTTGCAGTGCACGGGCTTAGTCACTGTGTGGCCTGTGGGATCTTCCCAGACCAGGGGTCAAACCCATGTCCTCTGCGTTGGCAGGCAGGTTCTTAACCACTGGATCCCCAGGAAAGCCCCTTTATTTTTCTCGTAAAGCTTTAGGAAGGTGGAACTGGCATAGGTTAAAACAGCACATATTTACAATGTACAGTTTGGTCAGTTTTGACGTGTATACACCTGAGACTGGTCCTTGCCCCAGTCTTCTTAAGTAGTTTGGGAAGAGGGATGGGGCGGCGGCTGGTGGTATCTAGCAGGGCCTGGACAGGTGAGTTCTATGCTGCTTGTTCGAGGCCTTCATAGGATGTACTTTCCTAGACTGGCTTCTCCCTACTTTGGGACTTTTGTTACTAATTCAGGGACAAGAACGAAAGCCCCACTCCCTTCCTGTTATGTGTTTTGACACGTTGTGAAGCAGATGTGTCTCTGCTGCTCCCCAAGGAACTCCTACCAGGGGGATGGAGGCACGGAGTTTAGACTCTGAGATGGCCCCTCTACTTTAGACCGAGTGACTGCTAATTTCCTGTTTTATATGTTGTTGTCTAGTCGCTAAGTCATGTCCTACTATTTGTGAACCAGTGGACTGTAGCCGTGTCGGGGGAAGGCAGTGGGCTCAAGTTGGACATGTTAGTTTGTGATACTGGTTTCTTTTACATTTGTCAATGTGGTTGTCAAAACTGTGTCCTCTAGAATTAATAGGCAGTGGCTGTTTAGAGCAGAGCATGTTTTTATCCATGTCACACCCACTCCCCCATGGCCCTTAAAACTACTGGGAAAGGAAGCTGGTTCGAAAGCATCAGGAAGAGCCTTGACAGATTTGTGGTGAGAGTGAGTGAGATTATCCACATGAAACCAGGAGGAGTTCACTTGGCTCCAGCAAGCTGAGCGTCCTGAGGGGGTGGTCACCCTGAACCCTAGGGAGCGCTTTGGGTCACATTTGCAGGTAGTGGGTCTGCCTGCCTGCATGTGGAAGGGCCAAATGTCTCACAGACTTGGGGGTTGACTCGGAGAGGTGTCTGCTCATTGATAAAAAAGCTTTTGAGGTCAACGGTTTCAGAGGAATGTGGGCTGGTGGTGGGTTCACTGGGAGGGGCGGTGTGCTGAAGCCAGAAGGCTCTGAAAGCCTCAGGTAGACTGCACACTAGCTTGAGGTCTTGAGATGTTGTTTCTGAGTCGAACTTGGAGCCAGAGGTGGTTCAGAACTGGTTTGACCTTTAAAATTATATTGGTTAGCATTTCCTATGGAAAACTGATGAAAAAAGGGGGGTTTCTAAACAGTTTGAACATTCTTTGGCATTGCCCTGCTTTGGGATTGGAATTGGCCTTTTTGCAGTCCTGTGGCCACTGCTGAGTTTTCCAAATTTGATGCTGAAGCGAAACTCCAATACTTTGGCCAATGATGCAAAGAGCCAACTCATTGGAAAAGACCCTGATGCTGAGAAAGATTGAAGGCAAAAGGAGAAGAGGGCAGCCAAGGATGAGATGGCTAGACAGCATCACTGACCCCATGGACATGAGTCTGAGCAAACTCTGGGAGACAGTGAAGGACAGGGAAGCCTGGCATGCTACATACAGTCTGTGCGGTCGCAAAGAGTCAGACACAACTCAGCGACTGAACAGCCACCACCACCACCAGATCATAGTCTATGAACATCAGTTTATTCAATGTTAGTGGATTTCTTTTCTTTTTTTCTTTTGAGGTTATGCCTAGGTTTTATATTACTAAATATAACAAGTAAGTTTCCGGTCTATGCCAACAATAAACAAGTATCCACTGTTTTATTACCGACATCTGAACTGCAAGAGGTCACCCAGGGAACCATTAGGGGCATTTTCATTAGTCCTGGAGGCATGCTTTGAGAACAGTGTTAGACTGGTGTGCTTCTCTGGCTGTTTTCCAACTTGTTTATAAGTCTCATTAATAATTGTTTACTAATTATTTTTGTTAATAATTGTTTCTAAGCACCTGATGGGTGCTCTAATAATCTTTCCTTGGAAACACTCAAATTTTGTAATCCACCCCCCCCAGGTTTATTGAGGTATAATCGATGTATAAGATTGTGTAAGTTTAAGGCGTACAGCATGATTTGATACACATATATGTTGCAGCTTCTCTGGTGGCTCAGACGGTAAAGAATCTGTCTGACATGCAGGAGACCTGGGTTTGATCTCTGGGTCAGGGAGAGCTCCTGGAGAAGAGAATGGCTACCCACTCCAGTATTCTTGCCTAGAGAATCCCATGGACAAAGGAACCTGGAGGGCCGCCGTCCATGGGGTCCCACAGAGTCAGACAGGACTGAGCAACTAACACTTTCACTGTCACTTCATATGTTGCAAGATGATTACCACAATAAAATGAACACATCCATCACCTCACACAGTTACCGTTTATGTGTGTGTGAGTGATGAGCACATTTAAGATGTATTTTCTAGAAATTTTTCTTAAAATTTCAAGTATATAATACTGCGTTGTTAGCTGTAGTCACCATGCTGTACATTAGATCCCCAGAACTGATTTGCCTTATATCTGGAGGTATATAACCTTGACTAACATCTCCCCATTTTCCCCACCCCCACAGCCCCTGGAAATACCATGAGTTTTGCTTTTTCAGAGTTCCACATGTGAGTGAGATCATGCAGTGTTTTTTTTTTTTTTTTTTGACTGATTCACTCAGCACAGTGCCCTCAAATTCCATTCATGTGGTCACAAATGACAAGATTTCCTTCTTTTCTATGGCTGAACAGTATTCCATTGTATATACGTGCTGTATTTTCTTTATCCATTCATCCATTGATGGACTTCTAGGTCATTTCTGTATCTTTTGTGAATAATGCTCAAATGATCATGTTGGGTGCAGCTATATCTTCAAGATGGTCATTTCGTTTCCTTCAGATATATACCAAAAGCGGGATTGCTGGATCAAATGGCAGTTTTGTTTTTAAATTTTTTGACATAATTTTTTAAAGTTAAATTTTGTTTTATATTGGGATATAGTTGCTTTACAATGTGGTGTTAGTTAAAGGGGTGCAGCAGAAGTGGTTCAGCCATTTGTATACATATATCCACTCTTTCTCAGAGTCTTTTCCCACACAGGTTATTATAGAATACTGAGTAGAGGTCCCTGTGCTGTTCACTAGGTCCTTGTTGATTAGCTGTTTTATATATTGTAGTGTGTGTTTGTTAATCCCAAACTTGTAATTTATCCTTCCTCCTACATCTTTCCCTTTTGATAACCGTAAGTTTGTTTTCAAAGTCTGTGGGTCTCTTTCTGTCTTGTAAGTAAGTTCATTTCTATCCTATGTTTTTACTTTTTGTGTGTGTGTGTGTTTTCTTTTTTCTTTTGTGTTTTTTTTGGTATCATATCTTTAAGATCCCACATATAAGTGATACCATATAGTGTCTGTCTTTCTCTGTCTGACTTATTTCACTTAGTTACAATAATTTCTAGGTCCACCCATTGTTGCTGCAAACAGCGTCACTTCATTCTTTCGTATGGCCGAGTAGGATTCCATTGTATATACGTGCCACGTCTTCTTTATCCCTTCCCCTGATGTTGGACGGTTAGGTTGCTTCCACGTCCTGGACGGTTAGGTTGCTTCCACGTCCTGGCTGCGTAAATAGTGCTGCAGTGAACATTTGGTTAGTCTCATTCACTATCCCAGTGTGCCTTTCTAAGCTTGTTTGCTGAGCCGCATCTCAAGAGACAAAACAGAAACAGCTTCTTCTCTGCGGATTATTATCACAGCAGGCTTTCTCCATCCCCTCCTCAGGAACTGGATGCCTTCCAGCCATACCCTATTGAGATAATGCCAGGCAGGATCTACCTGGGAAATTTCAAGCAAGCCTGCGACCCTAAAATTCAGAAGGATTTGAAAATCAATGCACATGTCAACATCTCCATGGAGACAGGGCCATTGTAAGTAGAAATACCACTGGCTTCTTTAATATTAGTATTATTTATTTATATAAGCCTTCTAGTGGCATGCACTGCTAGGACTGAGATGGCTTTTAGAAGTCAGTGCACACTGGAATGGGGTCTGCGTTGTTTTCAGCTGTTGCCAGCCTGCTCTTGACTTCCCGGCATGAGCATAGCATCCTCTGCCCCAGACTGAGACCCTACACTTGCCCCACAGCCCGTACTTAAATCTCACCAAAAGTAATGCTGTTTTGGTGCTTTGACATTCTGATGCAAAATAATCCTGGTTTACCCTGCTTTCCTTGTCTCAGGCCCTCTGAGAAGTGACCCCTCTCTTAGTCCATCTGGGCTGCTGTAACAGAATACTGCAGACCAGTGGCTTATGAACAACGGGCTTTCCCATGGTGCGGAGGCTGGGAAGTCCAAGGTGGAGGCACTGGCAGATTCCGTGTCTGATGAAGGCTTGCTGTTGGTTCACAGATGGACTCTTCTTGCTGTGGAAGGGGCAAAGCTGGCGGAAGGGGCAAAGCTCTCTAGGGGTCCCTTTCACAAGAGCACTAATCCCACTCATAAGGGTTTCTATTTCTGCCCTCATAAGCTAATTACCTCCCCAAAGCCCCACCTCCAAATACCATCACTTTGGGAATTAGGGTTCAACATATGAATTTGGGGAAGACATAAACATTGGATACAGCAACTGTTATGCCTCAGATTTTCCCTGGTGCTAGGGACACACACGCGTGCGCGTGCGCACACACACACACACTCTCACCATTGTTCATGGAGCAGGAAAGTTCTTTACAGCCTTGCTTGTCAGCCTGTGTCTTCCCAGCCATGTCCAGTCATGATCACCAAGGCCTCTATTTCCTCTAGTTCCTAATCAAAAGCTAATAAAATTCAGCTCAGAGAGAATTTATATAACATAAGAATTCAGTGAGGCATCTGGTAATAAAAATTACTATGTGAAAATCAATAAATCTTAAGAAAATCACATCAAGGCACTTAGTGAGACTGCTGAGAACAAGAGAGAGAGGGAGGAGAAGCAGATAAGTAAGACATGACTTTGAAAGGAACAATAATTAGACCGACGACTGACTCAACAGAAATCAACGAAAGGGGAATATGGAATATGTCTTTGCAGTCTTTCTGGTGATTCCCCACCACCTACCATTCACAGCATTTGGGCTAGACTCACTGGGGTTCACTAATGGGTGGAGTAAAGCAAAAGTGATGGGCTGTCACTTCTGATACTGGGTCACACATAGACCATGGCGTCTATCTTGCCGTGTCTTGCTCACTCACCCTGAAGGAAGTCAGCTACCATGCTGCCAGCTGTCCTCTGGAGACAGGTCTGCATGGCAAGGGCCTGATGGTTTTCAGCGAACAGCTAGTGATGAGCTGAGGCCCTCAGTCCAAGAGCCCGTGAGAAACTGAATCCTGCCAACAGTCATGTGAGTTCCCTGGTGGCCCAGTGGTTAGGACACGGCGCTTTCATTCCTAGGGCCTGGGTTCACTTCCTGGTGAGGGAACTATCTCGCAAGCTACCCAGTGCAGCCAAATCAATAAACAAATTAAATTTAAATTTCTGATTGTTGCTAGCATATGGAAATCCAGTTGATTTTTATGTTAACCTTGTATCCTTCAACTTCCTCCGTCCATATGTCTCCTCCATTGTTAGGCTTTCCCCAACTCCCTCGACTTTTCCCTGCCCCTCCTCTTCAGCAGCATGTGTAGGTCTTTATCCTAAAGCCTAGCTGATTGGATTAGCCATTTGTTTATGTGTACACCCCTCCCATCAGGGTGAGAGCTCCTTGAAGCTGGGAGAGGCCCTATTTGATTCATCTTGTGTCCACTAGGGTCCACACTATAGGCACTGAGCGAGTGTCTGGGGAAAGAATGAATGATTGGGGATAGATGGATGAATGGATGGTGGGTGGGTGGTCGGGTGGGGAGGGGGAGAGAGAGGAAGGGGAAGGGAAGGATGGATGGACAGAATGAATGCGTGCATGCATGGTGAATGGTGCTTGTATTTTTCACAGCAAATGCTCATGAAGAAACTAAACCAGAATATTTTCATTCCTGAATCTACTGCACCTTTCTGCATGCCACAGTGAATGGCCAGCAGGCTGTATTCTTTGTAAATAGCATTTACCAAGTGCTCACTGCACACCAGGCATTGTGCCAAGCTCCTTGCAGGCGTCTTCTCTTGGAATGTGCCTCATGCCTCATCTCCCTCTTCTCTCTCCCTTGTTCATAAAGCTTTAGCCACTCTGATCTCCCTGATGTTTCTCAAGCATACTAAATATCCTGGCCCTTGGAGCCTTTGCACTTGGATTCTCCTCTACCTGGAACACTCTTCGCTCAGATAACCGCCTGGCTTGTCCTGTCACCTCCTTGAAACCTCTTCCCAACACCACCTCCTCAGGAAAACCTTCCTGACCACCCTATCTAAAACAGGAGCCCCACCACTCTCCATCAGTCTTGCTTCCTCCATTTAACATAGCAGACTCATTACATATTTCCATCCTCACCGTCTGCACCGTGTTCCAGGAAAGCACCAGGTTTGGTTAATAGCAATAACATCCCGTTTACTGAGCGCTGTCACGTGCCAAGCAGATTGCCAGATGCCTTACATAGATGAGTTGATTTAATCTACACAACACCCCTCTGAGGCAGGCGCTGTTTTTCTGAGAGGGGACCATTTATTTACCCCCATCTCCCTGCTCAGCCTCCTCCCCTTATGGTCCTGTTGCTGTGGATGAAGGACACTACAGCCAGGCTCTGGGTGAGTCTGCCCGATGACATGCTTTTCTTCCGCTTAGTTTTGTAGGTGACGCCGACAAGCTTCTGCACATCCAGATAGAAGATTCCCTGGAAGCAAACATTACACCCTTTTTACGCCACCTCTGCCACTTCATTGGTAAGGGGCATTCTTCAACCAGGCCCGAACTGGCCTGTGCCCAGGGAACAGAGAGGGCCACGGCGCCTTGTACCTATTACTGACGGTGACTCCCAGCTCTCAGGAGAAAAGGGCGGGGTTAAGCATGGTGCAAAACCTCATGAGGCAGGCAGTGTGCCATCAGCACATTTTCCAAATGAGGAAACGGTGGCTTCGAGTGCCCAGGCCCCACAGCCAGTGCTCACTGGTTGTGGTTCACGTCAGGCTACACAGTCTGTCAGCACCCAGGTGCCCATGGGGTGCGGTCCTTCCATCCCCACCTAGGGAAGTCAGCCAGTGGCCGACCTTCCTGGGAAGGAAGCACGGATAGCTCAGAGAAGGCCTTTCTATGATGATGCTAAACACATCATTTGCCAGGCAACGAAACAGTATCCTAGAGCTGTCACGTGACCTGCCTAGACCGTGGTGTGCTGGTTCCGAACCTACTTTTGGATCCACTGAGGCCAGTCATCTTCCGGATCCTCAGAGAAGGAAGCCACGCACAGCCTCCCACCTTTCCTTCTCTCTCCAGATATTCACCTGGAGCTCAACTCCGTCATCCTGGTCTTTTCCACCTTGGGCATCAGCCGCAGCTGTGCGGCCATCCTGGCCTTCCTTATGCATCGGAACGGGCAGACCCTGAAGGTATGTATTCCCTGGTTCAGGAGGTGAGGTCAGAACTGCACCTCAAAGGAATGGGTCCCCAACACTGCCTCGGGACTTTGACGGTGAGGGGTTGAGAGGGAAGGGTCAAGGGCTTTACCTAACATACCACACCCAAGGACAGGGTGCCAAGGGCTGGGCTAGAGGCCTGGGGCTGGGCACCTGGGGCAGGCCCAGGATGCAGGCTGGGCAAGGCTGTGGCCAGCAGGACCGCCTGGATGGCCCCCAGTGCTGCCCAGCTCTCTGCTAGTGTTTGTTCAGGGCTCTCCAAGGGAGGTGCGTTTTGGCTGCTGCAATGTACCTGTTGGCCATCTGACGTCTTCTTTGGAAAAATATCTATTCAGAATCTTAGCCCTTTTAAAAATCAGATTATTCGGACTTTTTTTGTTAGTTTCTTTCTTTTTTTTTTTTTTTTGCTGTTGAGTCGTATGACTTCTTTATGTATTTTGAATATTAACCCATTATCAGTTATATGATTTTCAAATATTTTCTCCCACTTCTTAGGTTGCCTTTTCCTTCTCTGTTCAGTTCAGTCACTCAGTCATGTCTGACTCTTTGCTGTCCTATGAACCGCAGCATGCCAGGCCTCCCTGTCCATCACCAATTCCCGGAGCTTGCTCAAACTCATGTCCACTGAGTCAGTGGTGCCATCCAATCATCTCATCCTCTGTCGTCCCCTTCTTCTCCTGCCTTCAACCTTTCCCAGCATCAGGGTCTTTTGAAATGAGTCAGTTCTTCGCATCAGGTGGCCAAAGTATTAGAACTTCAGCTTCAGCCTCAGTCATTCCAATGAATATTCAGGACTGATCTCCTTTAGGATGGACTGGTTGGATCTCCTTGCAGTCCAAGGGACTCTCAAGAGTCTTTTCCAACACCACAGTTCAAAAGCATCAATTCTTTGGCGCTCAGCTTTCTTTATGGTCCAATTCTCACAATCATATGTGACAAAAGAGGAACTCCCCAGGTCATTAGGTGCCCAATATGCTGCTGGAGATCAGTGGAGAAATAACTCCAGAAAGAATGAAGGGATGGAGCCAAAGCAAAAACAACACCCAGTTGTGGATGTGACTGGTGATAGAAGCAAGATCCGATGCTGTAAAGAATAATATTGCATAGGAACCTGGAATGTCAGGTCCATGAATCAAGGCAAATTGGAAGTGGTCAAACGAGATGGCAAGGGTGAATGTCGACATTCTAGGAATCAGTGAACTAAAATGGACTGGAATGGGTGAATTTAACTCAGATGACCATTATATCTACTACTGTGGGCAGGAATCCCTCAGAAGAAATGGAGTAGCCATCATGGTCAACAAAAGAGTCCGAAATGCAGTACTTGGATGCAATCTCAAAAATGACAGAATGATCTCTGTTCATCTCCAAGGCAAACCATTCAGTATCACAGTTATCCAAGTCTATGCCCCAACCAGTAACGCTGAAGAAACTGAAGTTGAACGGTTTTATGAAGACCTATAAGACCTTTTAGAACTAACACCCAAAAAAGATGTCCTCTTCTTTATAGGGGACTGGAATGCAAAAGTAGGAAGTCAAGAAACACCTGGAGTAACAGGCAAATTTGGCCTTGGAATGCGGAATGAAGCAGGGCAAAGACTAATAGAGTTTTGCCAAGAAAATGCACTGGTCATAGCAGACCCCTCTTCCAACAACACAAGAGAAGACTCTACACGTGGACATCACCAGATGGTCAACACCGAAATCAGATTGATTATATTCTTTGCAGCCAAAGATGGAGAAGCTCTATACAGTCAACAAAAACAAGACCAAGAGCTGACTGTGGCTCAGATCATGAACTCCTTATTACCAAATTCAGACTCAAATTGAAGAAAGTAGGGAAAACCACTAGACCACTTAGGTATGACCTAAATCAAATCCCTTATGATTATACAGTGGAAGTGAGAAATAGATTTAAGGGACTAGATCTGATAGATAGAGTGCCTGATGAACTATGGAGTGAGGTTTGTGACATTGTACAGGAGACAGGGATCAAGACCATCCCCATGGAAAAGAAATGCAAAAAAGCAAAATGGCTGTCTGGGGAGGCCTTACAAATAGCTGTGAAAAGAAGAGAGGTAAAAAGCAAAGGAGAAAAGGAAAGATATCAGCATCTGAATGCAGAGTTCCAAAGAATAGCAAGAACAGATAAGAAAGCCTTCTTCAGCGATCAATGCAAAGAAATTAAGGAAAAGAACAGAATGGGAAAGACTAGAGATCTCTTCAAGAAAATTAGAGATACCAAGGGAACATTTCATGCAAGGATGGGCTCGATAAAGGACAGAAATGGTCTGGACCTAGCAGAAGCAGAAGATATTAAGAAGAGGTGGCAAGAATACATGGAAGAACTGTACAAAAAAGATCTTCAGGACCCAGATAATCATGATGATGTGATCACTAATCTAGAGCTAGACATCTTGGAATGTGAAGTCAAGTGGGCCTTAGAAAGCATCACTACGAACAAAGCTAGTGGAGATGATGGAATTCCAGTTGAGCTGTTTCAAATCCTGAAAGATGATGCTGTGAAAGTGCTGCACTCAACATGCCAGCAAATTTGGAAAACTCAGCAGTGGCCACAGGACTGGAAAAGGTCAGTTTTCATTCCAATTCCAAAGAAAGGCAATGCCAAAGAATGCTCAAACTACCGCACAGTTGCACTCATCTCACATGCTAGTAAAGTAATGCTTAAAATTCTCCAAGCCAGGCTTCAGCAATACGTGTACCGTGAACTCCCTGATGTTCAAGCTGGATTTAGAAAAGGCAGAGGAACCAGAGATCAAATTGCCAACATCTGCTGGATCATGGAAAAAGCAAGAGAGTTCCAGAAAAACATCCATTTCTGCTTTATTGACTATGCCAAAGCCTTTGACTGTGTGGCTCACAATAAACTGTGGAAAATTCTGAAAGAGATGGGAATACCAGACCACCTCACCTGCCCCTTGAGAAATCTGTATGCAGGTCAGGAAGCAACAGTTAGAACTGGACATGGAACAACAGACTGGTTCCAAATAGGAAAAGGAGTACGTCAAGGCTGTATATTGTCACCCTGCTTATTTAACTTCTATGCAGAGTACATCATGAGAAACGCTTCAAGGCTGTATATTGTCACCCTGCTTATTTAACTTCTATGCAGAGTACATCATGAGAAACGCTGGACTGGAAGAAGCACAAGCTGGAATCAAGATTGCCAGGAGAACTACCAATAACCTCAGATATGCAGATGACACCACCCTGATGGCAGAAAGTGGAGAGGAGCTAAAAAGCCTCTTGACAAAAAAAAAAGCCACTTGAAAAAGTGAAAGAGGAGAGTGAAAAAGTTGGCTTAAAGCTCAACATTCAGAAAACGAAGATCATGGCATCTGGTCCCATCACTTCATGGGAAATAGATGGGGAAACAGTGTCAGACTTTATTTTTTGGGGCTCCAAAATCACTGGAGATGGTGACTGCAGCGATGAAATTAAAAGACGCTTACTCCTTGGAAGAAAAGTTATGACCAACCTAGATAATATATTCAAAAGCAGAGACATTACTTTGCCGACTAAGGTCCGTGTAGTCAAGGCTATGGTTTTTCCTGTGGTCATGTATGGATGTGAGAGTTGGACTGTGAAGAAAGCTGAGCACCGAAGAATTGATGCTTTTGAACTGTGGTGTTGGAGAAGACTCTTGAGAGTCCCTTGGACTGCAAGGAGATCCAACCAGTCCATTCTGAAGGAGATCAGCCCTGGGATTTCTTTGGAAGGAATGATGCTAAAGCTGAAGCTCCAGTACTTTGGCCACCTCATGCGAAGAGTTGACTCATTGGGAAAGACCCTGATGCTGGGAGGGATTGGGGGCAGGAGGAGAAGGGGATGACAGAGGATGAGATGGCTGAATGGCATCACGAACTCGATGGACATGAGTCTGAGTGAACTCCGGGAGTTGGTGATGGACAGGGAGGCCTGGCGTGCTGCGATTCATGGGGTCAGAAAGAATCGGACATGACTGAGCGACTGAACTGACTGAACTGAACTGGAAAAACCATAACTTTGACTAGACAGATCTTTGTCAGTAAAGTAATGTCTCTGCTTTTTAATATGCTATCTAGGTTGGTCATAACTTCTCTTCAAAGGAGTGAGCGTCTTTTAATTTCATGGCTGCAGTCACCATCTGCAGTGATTTTGGAGCCCAGGAAAAGTAAAGTCGGACACTGTTTCCACTGTTTCCCCATCTATTTCCCATGAAGTGATGGGACCAGATGCCATGATCTTAGTTGTTTGAATGTTGAGTTTTAAGCCAGTTTTTTCACTCTCCTCTTTCACTTTCATTAAGAACCTCTTTAGTTCCTCTTTGCTTTCTGCCAGAAGGGTGGTGTCATCTGCATATCTGAGGTTATTGGTAGTTCTCCCGGAAATCTTGATTCCAGCTTGTGCTTCATCCAGTCCAGCATTTCGAATGATGTACTCTGCATAGAAGTTAAATAAGCAAGGTGACAATATACAGGCTTCTTTGCAATCTTTTTTTTTTTTTTTTTCTGACTGCACCGCACAGCATGCAGGACCTAAGTTCCCCCACCAGGGATTGAACCTGTGCCTACCTGCAATGGACATGTGGAGCCTTAACCGCTGGACCACTAGGGAAGTCCAGATTGCCTTTTTAATTTGTTGGTGGTTTTCTTTGCTGTGCAGAAGCTTTTTAGTTTGATGTAGTCCCACTTGTTTATTTTTGCTTTTGTTTCCTTTGGGTGTCAGTTCCTAAAAGTCACCACCAAATTGATGTCAAGGAGTTTACTGCCTGTTTTCTTCTAGGAGTTTAATGGTACCAGGTCTTCTATTCGAGCCTTTAATCCACTTTGAATTGACTTTTGTGTATGGTGTAAGATAGTGGTCCCACTGGACTGAAAGGGAATTCCCAACACTTTCATTCTTTTGCATGTGGCTGTCCAGTTTTCCAGCACTACTTATTGAAGAGACCATTCTTTCATCATTGCATATTATTAGCTTCTTTATCCTAAATTGGCCATATATGTATGGGCTTATTTCTGGGGTTTCTCTTCTGATCCAATGATATATGTGTCTATGTTTTATGTCAATACCATACTGTTTTTATTACTATAGCTTTGCAATATAGTCTGAAACCAGGAAGTATGATGCCTCCAGCTTGGTTCTTCTTCCTCAAGGTTGCTTTGGCTATTTGGAGTCTTGTTGTACCGTACAAGTTTTAGGACTGTTTGTTCTGTTTCTCTGAAAGATACCATTGGGATTTTGATAGGGTTTATGTTCAGTTTGTGGATGGCTTTGGGTGGTATGGACATTCTAACAGTATCCCTCCAATCCATGAGCATGGGCTATCTCTCTGTTTACTAGTGTCTTTAATTTCTTTTATCGTTGTCATAGTTTTCAGTGTACAAGTTGTTCATCTCCTTGGTTAAATTTATTTCTAGGTATTTTACCCTTTTGACGCAGCTGGAAGTATTTTCTTAATTTCTCTTTCTGATAGTTTTTTATCAGCGTGTGGAAACGTAGCTGATTTCTGTATATTGATTTTGTATCCTATCACTTTACTGCTTTGTTTATTCATTCTAACAGTGTCTTTGTGAAGTCTTTGGGGTTTTTATATATAATGTGTTGCATGCCAAGAGAGACAGTTTCACTTCTTCCTTTCCAGTTTGGATGTCTTTTTCTTACTCTGTCTAAGACTTGCAAAACTACATTGAATAAATGTGGCAAGAGTAGGCATCCTTGTCTTGTTTCTGATCTTGGAGAAAAGCTTTCAGCTTCTCACTGTTGAGTATGATGCTAGCTGTCAGCTTGTCATGTGTGGTCTTCATTATGTTGAGGTACATCCCCTTGATACACACATTTTTGAGAGTTTTTTTAAGAGGCAAATGCAAACTATGTGAACATGCCTTTTATTACCATGTTCTCCAGATATCTTAACACATGGCTACTATTTGTGCAACTTTGCCCTGGGCCATCTGGCTTCTAAAAGGTTAATTTTTGGCCCGTGTGGCAGATTAGGGATTCCACCTCCCCAAGTCTACACTTTGTACCAGAACAGCGCTCACCTCTCTACTTGTTGACGAGAACGCCTTATTCTGTTTTCCCCCGCCTTCCTCATATTTTCCCTGAGTAACTTCTGCCACAAAGCCTTCTGCTTTGCTTTGAAGCCCACTCACTCACTGTCTCCCCACTACCCAACCTTCTGGAAGCTTCTTCCTTTCTTCCACCCCCTTGCTCATTTTGGTCCCTGTTCCTAAGAGTTCTATTCTTTCGATGCTAGCATAAATGAAAATTTCCTAACTTCCTTTTCAGATTGTTCATAGTTAGTTAGATACACAACTGATTTTGTATCCTGCAGCTTCGTTACATTCCAACAGTTGTAGTTTTGTTTGTTTGTTTGTTTTCACTCTTTCAGGTTTTCTACATATGACGTCCTTAAGTGCATATCAGCTGCAGACAGAGCTGCAAAACTTCATATTTTATGACTTGGGCGCCTTTTCTTTTCTTTTTCCCTAATTGCCCCAGCTAGGACTTCCAGTACAGTGTTGAGTACGGGTGGTGGAAGTGGGCATCCTTGCCTCATTCCCCTTAGTCTCACAGGAAAAGCTTTCAGTCTTTGAGCACTGAGTATGATGTGACCTGTTTGATACGTGACCTTTGTTATGTTGAGATAGTTTCCTTCTGTTCCACAGCGTGCTGAGGCACCGCTCTTGCCTTTTTCCTTTTTCCTCCATCAGATGGGGACCAGCTGATGACCTTCCTTCACGTGATAACCTTCCCTGTATTTGGGGATGGGCACGTGAACGAAGGCAGCTTCAGTTTTCCTTCTTCAGAGAATTTGTCCAGGTTCTCTTCTTTCCATTCATTTACCCACTTCTGATGCAAGCCTTCGTTTTTCTTTCTTTATAGTCTTTCTGGCTGTGCTGGGTCTTTGTTGCTACCTGAGGGCCTTCTCTACGTGTGGCGAGTGGGGCTCACTCTTGGTCGTGGTGCATGGGTGGGCTTCTCACCGCGGGGCTTCTTGTGTTGCTGCAGATGGGCCCTAGGGCACGCAGGCTTCAGTAGCTGTGGTACGCTGGCTTTGTTGCTTTGAGGCATGTGGAATCTTCTGGGACCAGAGGTCAAATCCATGTCCCCTGCCTCTTGGCAGGAGGATTCTTAGCCGCTGGACCACCAGGGAAATCCAGTGCAAATCTTTTTGAGGCAGCACTGAGTGGCAGGCATGGGCATGGTGCTTCCTCGTCCACAGTAGGTCTCACATGTTTTCTCAGCCTTCACAGGAGCCATCTGACAGAAGACTGACTTCCGTCTCTGTATTCAGTAGCAGAGGTGCAGAGGGGCTTGCCCAAGGCAGAGCCAGCTCCTTGACTGCTTCGCCCTAGTCTGTTAACCCCAGGCTGCTGCTGTTTCTTTGTCCTGCCCTTAAGCTCTGCTGCTAGCCCCTGGGCAAGTGTCTCTTGCCCTCCTGAGCTGGCTCTCTTCAAGGTGGAAGGGGCCCAGGTCCAACCCTGAAGTCTGCTTTTCTCTCCTTGGTTCACAGAGGTCCTGGGCCTACCTCAAGAAGTGTAAAAACAACATGCGTCCAAATCGCGCTTTGGTGGCTCAGCTGTCAGAGTGGGAGAAGGTTGTCCTCGGAGACATCGTCACGGACATCCAGAATCCACCCTACTGATTCTGCGGTCCAGCTATGGGGCCAGAAGAACCTGACTTGGGGGCTTTTTGTGGGTAGTGGGCCAGGGTATGTAGCCAAGGAATAAGGCCTTTGCTGCCTGGAGCCTCGTGTCAGCCTCCTGCAGTGGTTCTTCCTCATTGGTGCCACATAGCAGGTGTTCAGACTCAGCAAGAACCCATCCCGTGGGCGTCTGGATCACCCCCACTGCACTCCTGAGGCTGCCCTGGGAGGAGCATCTGGCTGCCAGAGCAGCTGCCCTCCTGTCTCCCATAACGTGGTCCCTTGGGAGGCTGCCCCGGGGGAGCTCCAAGTCTACCCCCAGCCTTGTGTTGCTCCACAGGGGGTGTCAAAATGCCCACCCACCGGCAGAGATCCCCAGCCCCAGAGATGCCAAGCCCAGCCTTGGCTCAGGTGCCAGGCTTCACAGCTTTGAGAGACTCACGACACGAGGGCATCTCCTTACCTCATCTCCAGCACTCCTCCGTGCTCCCACTGGTCCATTGCTTGTGGGCTGGATCTTTCCTTTTGTTGCTCCCCACTCATTTTTGCCTGGCTATGTTCACCACAAAGAGATTCCCACCCTCCCATCCCCCACACCAGTTCAGTTCAGTCACTCAGTCGTGTCCAACTCTTTGCAACCCCGTGGACTGCAACACGCCAGGTTTCTCTGTCCATCACCAACTCCTGGAGGAGCTTGCTCAAACTCTTGTCCATTGAGTCAGTGATGCCGTCCAACCATCTCATCCTCTGTTGTTCCCTTCTCCCGCCTTCAATCTTTCCCAGCATCAGGGTCTTTTCAGATGAGTCAGTTCTTTGCATCAGGTGGCCAAAGTATTAGAACTTCAGCTTCAGCATCAGTCCTTCCAATGAATATTCAGGACTGATTTACTTTAGGATTGACTGGTTGGATCTCCCTGTAGTCCAAGGGACTCTCAAGAGTCTTCTCTAACACCATAGTTCAAAAGCATCAGTTCTTCTGTGCTCAGCTTTCTTTATAGTCCAACTCTCACATCCATACATGACTACTGGAAAAACCATAGCTTTGACTAGACAGACCTTTGTCAGTAAAGTAATGTCTCTACTTTTTAATATGCTGTCTAGGTTGGTCATAGCTTTTCTTCCAAGGAGCAAGTGTCTTTTAATTTCATAGCTGCAGTCACCATCTGCAGTGATTTTGAAGCCCCCGAAAATAAAGTCTCTCACTGTTTCCATTCCAACCCCATGCCAGGGTTTCTAGAAATTCCTCAGGTCTTAAAGGGAGTTTTCCTCAGAAATGGGCTTCCAAGTGAGGGCAGCACCCACCGAAAAAGCCTGGAGTCAAGGGACAAGGGGACTGATGGAGAATTTTAACAGGTCTGTCCACGTTCATTCAGCAAACATTTCCACTACCTGGACAGGGCCGAGGCATACAGGTGAACGCCATGTTGCCTGCTAGGACTCTACAGAGGGTTGGAGGTGCGGCCCCGGACCCCCTCCCCTGACACCCCAACAGAAGCCTACGCCCTCAAGCAGTGGCTTTTTGCCCAGGGGTTAGGGCTTTTCAGGCAGTAGGCTTTAGTGACCACTTGAACTGGAGCGGAGCCTGGGATGGATGCAGGTCTTTGGCACCTCCCGGTAAGCAGGGCAGAGACACCGGCAAATTTTCAGCAGGGACACAGTAGGGATTGGCTTTGTGTTTTAGTCAGGGTAGCCTGGTGTCTGTGTGAAGGGGCAGTAGCGGTGAACTTGGAGACAGGGAGACATAAAGAGACCCTCGTAAAAATCCAAGCAAGAGAAGAGGCTCGGAATTGCCTCCCTGCCAAAGAGCAGCTTCCCCAGGCGGAAAGTGTTTGAGGCAGAATGCCACCTCCCTGGGCCTTGCTTTACTCCCAGCGTGACCGGCAGGGACACTGCTGGCAGCACCAGCAATTGGCATCCCGCGTAGAGCCCCGGCGGGGAGCTGCCGCCGCCCTCCACGCTAGAGCTGCCAGGCCAGCGGCTAGCGGAGCCTGTGGCCCCGCCCCAGCCCCGTCCCGGCCCCGGATTGGGTCTGGCTGGGGGCGGGGCCAGCGGGCTCGCGGCCCCAGACTTTTCCCCATTGGTGGTCGCGGCGGCGCGAGCCCGGAAGCGGACGGGGGCGGAGGCGGCGGAGGCGGAGGTGCCTCCGGCCGGCCCGGGTTGCGGTGCTGTCCTCGACTCTCGGCTTCTCCAGCCCGCGGCCCGGCCGCAATGCATCCCCCGCCTTCGGGCCCGCTGGGCGACTGCCTGCGCGACTGGGAGGAGCTGCAGCAGGACTTCCACGGCATCCAGGTGAGCGCCAAGGCGGGCTGCCATTGGTTCTGAGCCATGTCTGTCTGGCTCGGGGTCAAGGGTCGGGTAGCCGCGGGTCTGGCTGCGGAAAGCTCGGGGTCAGGGTAGGGGACCGTGGTGTTGCTCCCGACGGCGGTGAGGCCTTGGGTCCCGGTGTCCCCGGTTGGACCCTCCTTTCGGCCTCAAATCAATGTCCGGCGGTGGTATCTTTCGCCCGCGCAGCCGCCGCGACCCCTACTGACCAGGGCAGACCTCCGGTCTCTCGTGAAGATCTCGGAAAGAGGCCCCGACTCCGACTTAGTCCCCTCCCAGGAGAGTCCGAGCTAACCAGGGCCAGTCTTGGGTCAATCACTGAGCAAACGCGCCATGGGCGCTGGCCGGGCCGGCCTTCCCCTCCCTCGGGCCGGGCGGTCTGGGCTGAGTGTGGATGGGGAGAAGGACGGGAGGCCGCGTGGCCTCGGTCCGGAGAAGTGGGATTTAGATGAAGTCCCTGGATGGGGGCGAGGCTGATCCTGGGTGCAGGATAGCTTCCAACCACACAGGACCACGTGGCTGCTGCAGAGAGTGAGGGGAAAGTGGGTGGGCGGGGCCCTGCCAAGAGACCTCATGGGCCTGACAGGGGTGGGAGTCTCTCTGAGACCAGTGGAAGCCAGGCATAGCGGGGGTGGGTATTGTCTGGATCTGGCTGCTATGGGCCGCTGTGCTGTTCTGCGGACAGGTGAACAGGGGAGTGTGGTGGCTGGGGGTAGGCCAAGGTGGCCCCTCCTTGAGCATGAGAAACAAACCCCAGCCAGGGTAGAGCCCAGGCCAGCTGGGCACTTGATCAGGCCTTTGCCTCTCTTGGACTGGTTCCAGCCCTTTCCTGTCCACATTGAGCCTGACTGCCCCCTGGCCTGTCCTGGCCAAGTTGCTATCATTTGTGCTTCTCCCCAGGGTCCTGAGCAGGGCAGACCCAGGCTCCCGAGCCTGGGCACCACCATCCTGGCCTCAGCCCCTGCCTGACCTTCCTCACACTGCCCCTTGCCCCCTATCTCCAGGCTGCTTCTTCTCAAGACTCACCCTAGGGGGCAAAGTGCTCTGGGAAGCCCTGGGCCAAAGGTGCTGGGGGGAAGGGTAGAGGAATGGTCTTACAGTAAGAGGTCCAAGGGCTGAAGCCTGGTGACCTTTAACCCAGAAGGAAGATGCTGGGAGTGCCAGAGCAGCAGTCATCTTGAACAGCCTCAGCTCCCCTCTCCCTTGCAGGATGTCTGGACAGGAGGCTCTGAGAAGGTCATGGATGGCTTTAGGCTGCCTGCTTGGTCCAGACTGTGGACCCGTGTGGGCTTAGAATGCAGACTCAGGATGGGCAGAGAGGGGTGGGAACAACTAGTAGATGGGCTGAGACTAAGAAAACCTTCCAAGAACATGTCTGTTTCTGGGGGCGAGGTGCTGGGGGGCTCCTGGGCTTGCCCGAAGAGCTCTGTCTCCTTGCCTGCCTTGGAGAGAGAGGACCCTTGGGGCATTCCTGAGGCTGGCTCATCTGGCTGTATCCTTGAAGCCCTGGGCGAATGCCTGCCCCACCCCCTTCCCAGCAGGCTCTGGCTCAGGGGTTCCCTAGCCAGCCTGAGCCTTCTCCCTCCCTGGTCCCCAGGAGACCCACCGGCTGTACCGCCTGAAGCTGGAGGAGCTGACCAAGCTGCAGAACAGCTGTACTAGCTCCGTCGCTCGGCAGAAGAAGCGGCTCCAGGAGCTGGCCCTTGTCCTGAAGAAGTTAGGACCTGTCCCCCTGACGTGCTCCCCTGCCCTCCCTCCTCATGTCCCTGGCCGTGGACCGGGGGTGGCTGTCAGGCCTGGTGGGGTAGGGAGCTGGCGCTGCCTCCGAGGTGCCCCTGGGCATGGCTTCTCCCCTCTCTGGGCTGTGTCTGCTCCCCTGCCCCCCAGGGGGACTCTGGCTTCTGACTCTGGCTTCTGGGGCCCCACCTGCAGATGCAAACCCTCCCTCCCGTCAGAGGCCGAGGAAGCCGCGCAGGAGCTGGAAAACCAGATCAAGGAGCGACAGGGCCTCTTCTTCGATATGGAGGCCTACTTGCCCAAGAAGAATGGGTGAGCCGCCCCTCCCCCAAGCTCGGCTCACAGCCCCGTCTCCCTCTGCTTGGTTTCCTGGACCCAAGGGGGCTGTCAGACCCGGTCGTCCCTCAGGGACCGCCTCAGTGACAGTGGCAGCTCACTATGATGACGGGCGCTTTGTGTGGGACATACGGAGAATCGGGGAGAGCACAGACAGGGGTGCCTCACCACTTGGGAGGCCGGAGAAAGCCTCTTGGGGTAGGTGATGCCTGGGCTGCATCACAAAGGATTAAGAGGAGGGAGCCGGCTGGACCTGGAGAGGTGCAAACAGCAGGTGTCACATCCAGAGCATAGGGTAGGAGGTGAAAGGTTGCCGAGAGACCAGCGCAGGAGCCAGCCTGCGGCGCTCCCCTCTGGCCCAGTGGGCAGGAGAAGCGACAGCTCAATTACGCACTTAGATCAGCCGCAGTCGCAGCAGAGGACGCGGCAGAACCCGGGACTCCGGGAAAACAGTCCAGCAGAGAGACCGCGGGGAGAAAGCATGTCCCAGAAGGCAGGGGAGGGAGTGGCCAGCAGCCTGAGATCAGATGGCCCCCCGGGGCCAGTGTGGGGGGCCAGCCAGAGGTAACACAGAAGGGGAATGTTTCCTGGAAGTTCGGGTGACCTTGGAGAGAGCCGCTTCCAGGAGGGTGGGGCTGGAAAGGTGATATTAGGGATGACAGAAGAGCCGAGGAGACAGCCAGGTTCAGGCAACGCTTGCACAGCTTGGAGGTGAGTGGAAGGAGAAACCAGTGCCTGGAAACTAGCAACTAGAGCTCGTCATGAGGGTTGAGGAGTCGCTCCTGTTTGGGTGTGTGTTTGTACACAGGAGGGACTTGAGCATCTCTGCCTGCTCAGAGGTGGGGCCTGCAGAGGGTGAGACGCGGGAGGGGTGCAGTGTGCCCTGGAGGGAAGTCCCTGGGGCGCTGGGAAGGGGTGTCAGGGAGGAGGGGCGTGCAGAGAGGAGGGTGGGGAGGCAGCAGGGAAGATGTCACCTACCTGAAGGTGACAGGGTGGAGGGTTTGGGGGAGGGTTGGCCGGGACCGCCGCTGGGAATGAAAGAGGGAGGAGCTCGCAGCGAGGCGGAGAGGCAGCCTGGCCTGCAGTCTCAGTCCCGCTGTGCCCCGTAACCTCTCCGCGGCCTCAGGCCGGTCCCTGAACCACTGTGAGCCCGGGCCTCAGGCTTGCGTGTGAATAGGAGCCCGTACAGGTGCCGCTGCTTGGTACACGGCTATGACTCTCAGACGAGAGGAGCTTGGATGGGGTGGGTGATGGCACCCTTCGGGGTTGGCAGGAGGTCGTGGTGCGGTCGCGGGTGTGGGTGGCTGCAGTGGGCTTGGGGCTGAAGGCTACTCTCCTCCCCCAGGTTGTATCTGAGCCTGGTTCTGGGCAACGTCAACGTGACACTCCTGAGCAAGCAGGCTAAGTAATTTGTGGTCGCCACGCTCCTCCCCCGCCACCTCCCACCCCGGGGCCCCTTCCAGCCTGCCCCAGCCTTCCTGGCCAAGCCTGGAGCTCAGGGGCCACTGCCCGATGGCACCCCAAGCAGCCCGTCGGGAGGCCTGGGTGGGCCCCGCCAGCACCCAGC
This sequence comes from Capra hircus, assembly GCF_001704415.2. NCBI lineage: Eukaryota > Metazoa > Chordata > Mammalia > Artiodactyla > Bovidae > Capra > Capra hircus. Next base: position 35,138,631 of record NC_030832.1, on the reverse strand, counting down.
CTGCCCCATGAGTGTGTCCCCCCAGGTTTGCCTACAAAGACGAGTACGAGAAGTTCAAGCTCTACCTCACCATCATCCTCATTCTCATCTCCTTCACCTGCCGCTTCCTCCTCAACTCCAGGTGGGTGTCCTGCGGGGGGTCTGGCCCCCTGGACCCTCTCGAGGTGCCAGCACCCACCCTCTGCACCTCTGCCCACAGGGTGACAGACGCTGCCTTCAACTTCCTGCTGGTCTGGTATTACTGCACCCTGACCATCCGTGAGAGCATCCTCATCAACAACGGCTCCCGGTGGGCGAGGGCGGGGCCCAGCCCCCTGTGGGTTGGGGGGGAACGCCCCTGGGGCTGCCCTGCAGAGTGGGGGGCAGGGGGTGCCGTGGCTGAGAAGCAGGGTGGTACTGGCTCCCTCCCACTGCAGCCCCACTTCCTGCCCCCCGAGCCCTGATCCTGGGGCTGAGGGGGCAGGGGTGACGGCGGCTCCCTGACGCAGGATCAAAGGCTGGTGGGTCTTCCATCACTACGTGTCCACGTTCCTGTCGGGAGTCATGCTGACATGGTGAGCGGGTCGGCTTGGTCCCAGGGCCTCGGGGGAGCGAGGGGCAGGGAGAAGGGGGGCGTCCCTGAGCGCCCCCCCCCCCCCCGCCCTCTGCTCTCAGGCCCGACGGCCTCATGTACCAGAAGTTCCGGAACCAGTTCCTGTCCTTCTCCATGTACCAGAGTGAGTGTCTCCGAGGTCCCTGCTCTGCTTAGGACTCGCCCCCGGGAAGGGCGGGCAGGGGCTTGGGGCTCCAGCCCCGTCCTGATGCCCCCCCGCCTCAGGTTTCGTGCAGTTCCTCCAGTATTACTACCAGAGCGGCTGTCTGTACCGCCTGCGCGCCCTGGGCGAGCGGCACACCATGGACCTCACTGTGGGTGAGTCAGGCAAGGCCGCCCTGCCCTGCGGTCCTGCCGGGGCGCCGCAAGGGCCTGTCCTTGCCTCTGGCTTGGGCTCTGAGTGACGGGGCCTCTCTGCCCCGCTGTGCCCCTGCAGAGGGCTTCCAGTCCTGGATGTGGCGGGGCCTCACCTTCCTGCTGCCCTTCCTCTTCTTCGGACACGTAAGTTGTACCTGAGCCCCCCGTCCACCTGGCTGTCTCGAGCAGGGACTGTGTGTAAGAGCCCCCTCCCTCCCAGTTCTGGCAGCTTTTTAACGCGCTGACGTTGTTCAACCTGGCCCGGGACCCCGAGTGCAAAGAGTGGCAGGTGAGCCGGGCCCTTGCCTGGGGAGGACGCGGGGAGGGCCGCCTGGCTCCCGTCCTGACCCCGATTGCTCCCCCAGGTGCTCATGTGCGGCTTCCCCTTCCTCCTCCTCTTCCTTGGCAATTTCTTCACCACCCTGCGGGTCGTGCACCAGAAATTCCACAACCAGCTGCATGGGAGCAAGAAAGAATGAGGCTGGGCCCTCCCTGCCCAATGGCACCCCTGGCCCGGAAGGGGCTTCTGAAGCTGTGTGTGGAGGGGGTGGGGACTCCTCGTGTCCAGGAGGGTCTCATCTGCCCTCCCCTGGGTTTTATGGGCTCCGTGGGCCCTGAAGGCGTTGCTAGAGAGGAGGACCTGGGCGCCAGTGGCCTGAATAAAGGAAGACAGCTCCGAGCGCCTCGGTGTATGTGCTCCTGCGGGTGAGACGGGCTTGGGGGTCCTGTGCTGCCACCGCTTGGGACCTGGGGGCCCCCGAGGTGTCTCTGGGGTCTGAGCTAAGGAGACCCAGGTGGAGGCCTCAGATCTGTGCAAGCACTGCCCAGCAAATACAGAAAACAGAACTTTATTCCAAGGGCCAGAGGTTATTTAAAATTATTTACACTCATCGAAAATCACAGGGAGGGGCCAGGCCTCATCAGTTGACAGGCGGACCCCTGTGTTCAGCCACTGAGGGCTTCGAGGTGCTCACACACCTCAGCCTGTCACCCTCAGCCGCACCCCCTGGGCTGACCGGAGGGCACGGTTTGGGCTGTGAGCAGCCTCTGCTCTGGGCCTGCCTCCGGGGCCGCACCTGGCAGAACCACCCAGGAGACGGCAGAAGGGAGTGAGGCGTGTGATTACATGATGGGGAGGCAAGTCTGTAGGGCATGAGCGGCGGAGCAGGGCGGGTGGCCTAGCTCCACACATCCAGGGAGTAGCGGCCCTTGGTCATCAGCTTCTTGACGTAGTCCACGGCCTGGGCCTGCTCCATGGCCCCCTGCTCGGCCACGATGTCATAGAAGGTGTTCTGCACATCTCTTGCCATGTTCCGAGCGTCCCTGCGCGCAGGACGGAGGAGGCACTGGGGGAGGGCCCTCCACGGGCAGGCCAGCCTCCCGCCCCGGGCCTCTGCCCCACTCACCCCCCAACTCACTCCCCCCGTCTGCCCCACTCACCTCTCCACTCACCCCTCCTCCTGCCCCACTCACCCACGCCTCTGCCCCACTCACCCCCCGCCTCTGCCCCACTCACCCCCCCTCCTGCCCTCCTCACCTCCCACCTCTGTCCCACTCACCCCAGCCTCTGCCCCCCTCACCCCGCTCCTGCCCCTCTCACCCCCCGCCTCTGCCCCCCTCACCCCGCTCCTGCCCCCCTCATCCCCCACTCACGCCGCACACGTAGATGTGGGCGCCCCCCTCGTGGATGAGTTCCCACAGGTGCTCCTTGTCCTTCTTGAGCAAGTGCTGCACGTAGACCTGGGGGCGGGGTTGCCTATGAGGGAGGCCGATCGCCCCCCGCACCCCCCCACCCTGGGGCCTGGCCCCGGCCTCACCTTCTGGGGCTGCTCCCGGGAGAAGGCCACGTTGAGCTGGGTGAGGGTGCCGTCCTTGTGGAAGCCAGCCAGCTCCTCGCGGTACAGGTAGTCCTCGTCAGAGCGCCGACAGCCGTAGTAGAGAAGCGTCTCGCCCACGTCCTTGCCTGGGGTGGGGGCGGCCGGGTGAGTGAGGGGCCCCAGGCCCGGGCCCCTGCCCGGAGCCCACCCGGGCCGCACACTCACCCTGCTGCCTTAGCCAGGCCCGCTCCTGGATGAAGCCTATGAAGGGGGCGACCCCGGTGCCGGGGCCCACCATGATGACGGGCGTGGTGGCCTTGAAGGGCAGGCGGAACTGGGACTTTCGCACGTACATGGGCACCAGGGCCCGGCCGCCGTTCTCCCCGGCCGGCTCCTTGGCCCGCAGCCAGCTGGTGGCCACGCCCTTGTTGATGCGGCCCGTCTTGGTTTTGTACTCCACGGCCACGGCGCAGATGTGCACGGAGTTGGGGTGGACCTGGGGGTGTGCAGGGGTGAGCGTGGCGGTGCCCGGGGCCCCTTCCCTCCTGCCACCCACCCCGTCATGGGGTCCCTGCTCACAGCCCCTTCCTGGCAGCCGGCCTGACTGGCTCTTGGCACCAGGGCCGGAGGGCAGGGTGCGATCTTACGGTCTAGCCTTCTGGATACACAGCCCAGGAGTCCTGAGCAAAGTGCCCGCGGACGTGGGGCAGAGCTGGGGCTGCGGCCCAGGGACCTGGGGCTCTCTGAGGAGCCAACACTGTCTTCTCTACGGGGCTGGGCCCGGAGCCCCCACCTTGGAGGACGAGGCGATGGAGTAGTAGCGGGCCTGGAGACGAGGCAGCAGCTCACACAGGTGGTCGATGGGGGGCCGCAGGGATGGGTAGTCCTGCAGGATGGCCAGGATGTGCCGCCGAGCCTCCAGTACCCACCTCAGGTACAGCTCCTGGGGACACAGACGTGGGTGAGACGGCGAGCGGCCCAGGGGCCCAGGCAGCTTGGGGAATGGCCGGGCCAGGGGGGCTGGCGCTCCGGGTGCTGGGGCGCTGGGGGCAGGCCCACCTTGCCCTCGCCCGATGAGGAGGCCATCTTGCGCAGCTGCTCCTGCTCGGCGGGCTCCGAGGCGTACTGAGCCAGCTCGTAGAGCACGTTGGTGCGTGGTGGGTTGGTGATGTCCAGGTAGTAGGTGAGGGCCGTGCGGTAGGAGGTAGGGCAGGGGAAGGGGTGCTTCTTGTTGGACTCCTCTGCAAGGAGAGGGCAGCAGGGTAAGGGATAAGGGGCCACCCCGGAGTGGGTGGGGTGCCACAGGGAAGGGGTGGGCCAAGTCTTGGTGGGCAGGAAGCAAAGCCAGCTCTCTCGGGGTCTTCCTTAGCTTTGGGGCAAGGCCTGAGGCGCCTGGCTACTAGACAGGCAGTCTCATCAGAAGCAGGACGCTGCTGGGGGCGGCCTGTCACTGTCCCTATCCAGGACAGTCACTGCTCAGAGAGGGTGGCTGAGGGGGAGCCCCCCGGTGGGGCCTGCCTGCCTGTGGGCTGAACCTGGTCCACCGTGGGGGCTCTAGGCTCTGACGGTGAGATGCCAATACTGGGCCTTCGGCTGTGATGACAGCCCCCTTTTTATTCTTGGACGCAAGCAGAGGTTGGTGCACGGGGGGCCCACATGCCAAGCTTTTGGGGCGGCATCTTGTACACTCAAGGCACTCCGCCAGCCCTTGCCAAGGGGTCTTCCACTGCCAGAGTCAACAGGCCGGCTTTACTGACACCTACCCACGGCCAACCTTTGTGTGGATCACGATAAACTGTGGAAAATTCTGAAAGAGATGGGAATACCAGACTACCTCACCTGCCTCTTGAGAAACCTGTATGCAGGACAGGAAGCAACAGTTAGAACTGGACATGGAACAACAGACTGGTTCCAAATAGGAAAAGGAGTACGTCAAGGCTGTATATTGTCACCCTGCTTATTTAACTTCTATGCAGAGTACATCATGAGAAACGCTGGGCTGGAAGAAAGCACAAGCTGGAATCAAGATTGCCGGGAGAAAAATAAGGAGAACCCGCTGGGCCGTGCCCGCTCACCCGTGCCTCAGTGCCAGGCGCGACCGAGAGCCTTTTCCGATCTGCCGGAGAGTGCTCAGGCAGTGCTCCTCCTGGGACTGCATGACAGGGCCTCATTCGGCCCTCCGACCACGATTGACCGACAGCCCTGACCCAGCTGAGATTGAGCCAGAACAATGATCCAGGCTCTGACGTGTTTCACAGAACAGGCTGCCTGTGGGTCATGAAGGTTGGAAAGTGGACAGTTGCTACCTAGCCCCTCACGTGGGCGTCCATTGTCCCTCTGCTGTTTCCTTTGGCAGCCTTCCGGAGTATTCGAAACCATCATCCCATTCTCTCCGAATTCCCTACCCTCCTGTCCCCCTGTCCACAATGTCCCCAACAGTGGCCTCTCCCAGCAAGGATGCAGGACGCTTGGGGCCAAGCGCCACCCCAGTGAACCTCCCATTGTGAAGCCCG